>NC_133163.1:46007500-48507500 GCF_040802235.1 Manis javanica | reverse complement strand
GATGCAGACTAGAGAGCAGTAGAGAGCAAGGAAGAACAGGAGGAGGAAAGGGAAACTCACTAAACTGTTCAGCATATTCCTGGAGCCAACTCCTGGGGCCAGGGTCACCTGCCATCCAGTGTCCTCTTGATTCTGCATGGTATGGGGACTAAGCCCCTACTACACAGGATTTTGGGAGCCACAGAGCACTAGATGGAGTGAGATTATGTTCTGAGAACTCCCCAAAGCAAAAAAAAGGATATTTTTTGGTGGGTTACTAAAGAGCATGACCATATAGCTGCAGTGCTATCTGGGTCATCCAGGTCACAGGAACTTACAAGCCCAAATCAGAGATCTTAGTAGCCCTTCCCTACTTGTCTGAAGTAGAACAGAGAGAGTGAAGACTTGTACTTTAAGTCTAGAAAACTGAATGAAATAGCAAATTAACAAAGACACCACTGGAAGAGCAGAGACAAAACACAGTAAGTTGAGCAATGGAAAGGCTTTATTTAAGGCAAAGCACACACTTAAAGAAAGAAGAGTGCTGGCAGCCTCAGAGAGGTGGTGTGCTTAAAGGCTTAGTATTTTTGTCTGTTAAGGATTTCAATAGGGCGGGGGATGGAGGTGGGGGTGGACAGGCTTCACATGTGGTCTCAAGATGTCTATCTCCAGTGAGAGACATTGTTATCACCCACAGTCAGTCCTCTAGATACTCTGTAAAATAAACTTAACACAGAATTTATTGATCTTACTCATCACCAAAATAGAGGTTACCCTCAAGCAGTAGGAACATAATCATGTAGGACTACTTGCCCTGCCTTAGGATAGGTTATTGCTAATTACCATAAAGTATGTCAAGAATATTTCCTCCTAATTCCCTGGTTTTAAAATAGAATCTTAGCCTTAAAATGGAGGCCCTCCTGTTCTTACTATACTATTTACATCTTGACATTTTTCATTATAGGCAGGAAAAATTAACCACCGTGCTGTTCCATGTCCCTGCTTTACCTCATAATGAAGGTCTACAAGCTCCAGGGTTAACAAATCCTACATTATAGAACATACTCTTATAATCAAGATGTTGATAAAGAGATCTAAGTACTGAACCAAACCAACTATCTTTTCTCCTTTTCTGCAAAATAATCACAAATACAGTTGTGTCCCAAAATTATGAACCCCTCCTCAAAAGATAATTCTGGTTAACTAAGTATGTATACATTTCCTAAACTAAACACAACTCTGTTTTGTTTTTTTTGACAATTTTCAGTTTGATTTTTATAACTTTATTTCTTTAGCCATCTTTAAAAATAAAAGTTTTAACCTCCGTTACTTAAAACTGTATAGAACTAAATTATTTAAGTGCAAAACAAAGAAATTCAATCTGCTCTTTAGTATTCCAGCTAAAGGCTTTTTGTTAACAGCAGGATTCCTTCCTTTGGCACATACAGTAGGTGCCTGGCTGGGGTTTGCTGGCCAAAATGTTAAATGTCAAATTTCACAGCTAAGCATAGAATTTGCTAGGCCCTAAAACTCTTTAAGATATTATGCAACTTGTTTCTGTGCTTTTGCTACATACAGTAAGAGATAAAGTTAACCCTTGAGATAAGATGTTTCCTGAAAGTCTAAGTAATTGGCAGGAATTACTACTCACATTAAGTCATTACAAAACTATTTTCTTTCATACCTTTTTTATGTTTATTACATTGGCTAACAATAATCAAAATTTAAAACTTGTTAAAATAAATCTGTCCTCATCCTCACCCTCCCACAAACTTACTCTCTTTTCCACTCATTCAAATTCCCCACCATAAATCTTGAAAATACAGAAAGTTTCAAGACTTTTCAAGATGAATTAAAGAAACTTCCAGATATTGTTTCAAATTACATTTTTCCTTTTGGAAAAGATAGTTGTTAGGCTTTCTTTTTGCTTAATAATTGGTTATTAATCCTTCCCTGACATTTAAGAGACTCCTTCAAAGAAATTTGATTTTTTCTAAAAGGTAAAGCACTAAATCACACTACCCTGATTTAAATTAATGTAATGAAGTGAAATTTATCAAGCACATGCCACTGCTGTAATAAATGAAAATCTTTTTAAAAATGACATTCTTTAATTTGAAAAAGCATCCAATTAATTTGAATTTTTATTTATTTCTAAATAATGACTGGAAAATTGTTTAAAAGTCCATCATTAAACTTAAAAAAACTATGTCAAATTGCTCCTAAGAGGATCAGTAGAAATGATTCTTACAATGTTTTCTCAACAATACTTTGCAAATTAGAGTTTTAAAACAAGATTTTAATGATACTTATTCTTCATACCTCTCAACAGGCAGTAAAGTGCTATGAGCTAGCAGCTATCAGTGATGTTTAAAATATAAATACATGTGGAAAAGGTGAGTGTGAAGAACAATCTGTACTAATGGTAAACAGATTATTATAAACTATTATTCCTGCTACCCTTCCTAACCAAAACTGTCATCAAGACTCCAGACTTGAAATCTCTTCATTTATTCACTTAGCCAACCATTTATTTTTGGAGCACCTCCTATGTAGCTAGGTGCTATGCTAATACTATCTGACTCTTCTCTTTGCCACATCCCTAAAACCTCATTAGCGGCCAAGTCCCATCAAGATGTGTCCCACCTACTCTTTCCAAATGCCCCAGCCTAGGTCAAGTCCTCATTAACATTCAAAATATTAACCACTGAACATAAACCAAATGCAAAATTATGGAGTCACTGAAACTACTCATAAGTAGTATATACATTAAAAAACACATCCAAGGAAAAGAAGATACAAAACTATATGCAGTACTCATAACAACATAAAATAAAAAAAAGAATGTCACGGAAAAGGATGAAGGAAATAATTAAGTATTAAGAATCTCTAGTATGATGAGTCTTTTACTTTTCTGCATTTTTGCAAATTTCCTATAATAAGTGAGTTATTATTGTAATGGAAAACATAAATAAGCTTTATTTTTAAAACTTACTATTATGGTTGGCTAACAAATGTTTCTGAGGTTCAAAACTATATGGTATTAGAAATAGCCAAAATAAACACTGAAGTATGCAATTGTCTAATCCTTTAATTAGAAGTTCTTTAAAAACAAAAGGCACTCATCCATGATTATGGTATTTTCATATGCCTAAAAATTCTTTGCTCTTCAATGTCCCAGTGGGATTCCAAAGTCAGCTTTCACAAATAAGCTACTCTTAAACTATTCTATACTATTTCTCAATTTTCAAAACTTCAGTGATTTACTTTCTCCCAAACCCATAATTAAGCCTCATTTTCCCCTAAGCATCACAAATATTCCCTTTCCTCTCCAATACTACTGGTACCTGCAGTCCTCTTTTCTCTAGAAATTTATCTTGAGTATAACTAGTAAAATAATCTTTAAATACTGCTCTCTTAAAATGACGTTCTTTTTGAAATTTGGAATGTCTTCTGCTCAACTCAAATTAAAATCCTATAGCCTGTTGTTGGACCACAGATCTCCATTCTGCCTTATCTCTTCTTTCTTCAAACTAAGCAGAACTACACAGTTTTTAGATTTACATTATGTCTACTTTATTTTCACCAGGCTAGCCTCCATTTTCCACCTAAAATGTCCTTACTTGCACCATTAATTTAAAACTCAAGCTCAAAGCACAGTTCAAGTCACACCTCTCCCTCAAATTATTCTCTAAGAATTCCAGCCTTCCCTGATCTATCTTCTGATTCCCCACTGCACTTACAAGTTAGTATCACAAAGTATAACAACTAACAACAGTGTTCTGATTATTTTGCGTATATTGATTTATTTACCCAAATAAGCTACCAGAAGGCAGGTACCAAGAAAGTCAGGGAAAATAAAAGACATATAAATGAGTAACAGTAAATGAATAAAATGTTTTCTACACTTAAAAGCACTCATGCTCCAATCTGTTTTTAAGTCACCTTATTTGAAGTTTTTTGGGTTAAAAATTAAATGTCTCAGATCTCATTACCCAACTTCAAGCTCTACTACAAAGCCACAGTAATCAAGACAATTTGGTACTGGCACAAGAACAGACCTATAGACCAGTGGAACAGAATAGAGTCCAGATATTAACCCAAACATATATGGTCAATTAATATATGATAAAGGAGCCATGGACATACAATAGGGAAATGACAGCCTCCTCAAAAGCTGGTGTTGGCAAAACTGGACAGCTACATGTAAGAGAATGAACCTGGATCACTGTCTAACCCCATACACAAAAGTAAATTCGAAATGGATTAAAGACCTGAATGTAAGTCATGAAACCATAAAACTCTTAGAAAAAAACATAGGCAAAAATCTCTTGGACATAAACATGAGCGACTTCTTCATGAACATATCTCCCCAGGCAAGGAAAATAAAGGCAAAAATGAACACTTGGGACTACATCAAACTGAAAAGCTTCTGTACAGCAAAGGACACCACCAATAGAACAAAAAGGCATCCTACAGTATGGGAGAATATATTCATAAGTGACAGATCCGATAAAGGGTTGACATACAAGATATATAAAGAGCTCATGCACCTCAACAAACAAAAAGCAAATAATCCAATCACAAAATGGTTAGAGGAGCTGAACAGACAGCTCTCCAAAGAAGAAATTCAGATGGCCAACAGACACATGAAAAGATGCTCCATATCACTACTCATCAGAGAAATGCAAATTAAAACCACAATGAGATATCACCTCACACCAGTAAGGATGGCTACCATCCAAAAGACAAACAACAACAAATGCTGGCAAGGATGTGGAGAAAGGGGAACCCTCCTACACTGCTGGTGGGAATGTAAATTAGGTCAACAATTGTGGAAAGCAATATGGAGTTCCTCAAAAAGCTCAAAATAGAAATACCATTTGACCCAAGAATTCCACTCTTAGGAATTTACCCTAAGAATGCAGCAGCCCAGTTTGAAAAAGACAGATGCACCCCTATGTTTATCGCAGCACTATTTACCAAGAAATGGAAGCAACCTAAGTGTTCATCAGTAGATGAATGGATAAAGAAGATGTGGTACATATACACAATGGAATATTACTCAGCTATAAGAAGTAAACAAATCCTACCATCTGCAACAACATGGATGGAGCTAGAGAGTATTATGCTCACTGAAATAAGCCAGGCAGAGAAAGACAAGTATCAAATGATTTCACTCATCTGTGGAGTATAAGAACAAAGAAAAAAACTGAAGGAGCAAAACAGCAGAAGATTCACAGAACCCAAGAATGGACTAACAGTTACCAAAGGGAAAGGACTGGGGAGGAGGGGTGGGAAGGGAGGGATGAGGGAAGGAAAAAAGAAAGGGGGCATTATGATTAGCATGTATAATGTTGGGGTGGCACACAGGGAGGGCTGTACAACACAGAGAAGACAAGTAGTGATTCCACAACATCTTACTACACTGATGGACAGTGACTGTGAAGGGGTATGTGGTGGGGGGACTTGGTGAAGGGGGAAGTCTAGTAAACATAATGTTCCTTATGCAATTGTAGATCAATGATACCAAAAAAAAAAAAAAAAAAAAATTAAATGTCTCATGTTATTTTTTTATTTTTATCATGCCAAAATTTAAATCCTACAACTTACTAGGAAAAAAAACATCAGATCAGAAAGTTTAATTTTCAGCTTGCTTCAGTTTATCTAATGTAATCTAGTATTTTAGGAATAAAATAGAATTGTGCATTTCCCCTCTCCTGCTCCTTGTACAAGTATCCTTAAGTCAGCAAGTATGGAAAGCAGATTTAAAAAAATTATATGACTAATATTTTTGTCTAAAAGAACAACAAAAACACATGCTTGCTGATGGAAAGTGACCTTAATGGGGTATGTGGGGGGGACGTGATAATAGGGAGAGTCTAGTAACCATAATGTTGTTCAAGTAATTGTACATTAACAATATAAAAAAAAACATATGCTTAACACACAATTAACTATTTGACAATAAGATTTCTTGATCAACTTGGGAAATAATTACTGAACTACTGAAAACAGTTTTATTAAGAGAAACAATGCAGGTTCTAGTTAAGTAACAATGCAGTTGCCCACGGTATTACCTACCATGCTCAATTCTTCCTGCCTTTCCTTTCCCTGGTTTATAACCAGTTTCTCTAAAATACTAACCTTCCCATTCTACCAACCTAAACCCAGATTCAGTCCAACTGTAGGCATTACATTCTCTAGATTTTCGAGGTTCAGAGTGTTAAGTCTAGATAGCCTTTAGGTAAATACCAAGTATTTATAATAAATAAACACAAACTTAATAAAACATATAGACACAAACGTTTTTCACTCAGTGTAGGTTAATAACTGTTTGCAAGCCGGCTTGGTGACTGACAAATGGAGTATTTCTCTAGGAGTATCTGTTGTCTTCCCAAGAAAATCCAAGGAAGTGCATCTTTTAAATTAAATCAAATTAATGCAGTCTTTGTAATTTTAAGTTACCTGAAGCATGCCTCCCTGGATTCTGCGGCACTCTTTGGAAGAGATCATGGTTGTACTCATAATATCTGTAGTCTTCATGTGCACGATCTCCAAGTGGACGCCTTCTCTGACCATCAAAATAATTATCTGAATAGTAATATCGGGAACTAGAGTCTCCATTTTCAACAGCAAAATTAACTTCTGTTAAAAATGACTGAGAAGAGCCATATTCCCTAGGGACATCTGCTAGACTCCTGGCAAGATAAGAAGGTGCAGATAATCTGTTACTTTCTCTTCTCATTATTTCATGAGGTGTTCTTTGAATGGGAGTTCTAAGGAAACTCTGGTTTCTTGAAACTATTCCATCTCCAGAAGCTGAAAAGATGTTAGGGCTTGAGTCTGGAAGACAGATATCAGTTCGTCTTGGAATTGTTGGACCATGCCGGATGAATGAAGGCATGAGATCTGTAACAAAACAGAGGAAAGTAACCACCTCAGTAATAAATACATTTTCAAAAGTTGTTCATTTATATGACCCCAAAATGCAAAATTTCAATGGACTTAAGAAAACACAATTTCAATTTTCATTTAAGATAGTACTTAGTTATTTTTAAATTGAAGCTAATATTTTCCCACTTATGAACGAATTTATAATTTGTATGTCTTATGCATAAGCTCAGCCAGAACCAAATGTACTCTGCACAATAACCTACATAATATGAAGTGTCAGTAGACACTACTATGAAATACGTATTAATGAAATACTCATAAATAAATAAGTAAAAATAGGAAACAGTCTAAATAATTTTTATTGATTGCACTTCATTTTCAAAATTCCCCAGAATCCTTCTCAAGCAAAGACAATTTCAAAAATAGAACAGAACATACTATTAACGAACATGTACTGGTGGACTCTCTTAAAAAAGACTTTAAAAGTATTAACCCGGTCTTCCTACTCTAGGAATTACGCAGCACTAGCACAGGAATCAAAAGATGGAAAGCTACAAATTTATCTATAAAATTAAAAAATTAAAACATCTCATTTCCAAGAGGTACAAAGATGCTGAATTCAGTTCAAAAACACCAAGCCTGAAACTATGGCCCCTGTAAGAACAATTAATTATGATTCAAATCAGAAGATAACAGAACAATGGCTTTCAGGATATAGTACTTAAATAGCTCAGACATTGCTGGTTAGAAAGTAAATTACTTTAAACCTAAAGAAAACGAATTGGAGAGCGTTTTATTCATTAAGTAAATAATTTTAGAGGTCACTCATATTAAGCAGCTTCAGGAGTTAACTCTAGACAGAAAGAAATAGTATCCGAATAAACAAGACTCAACACTTGATGAAACTAAAAAAAATACTTTACCAAAAGTTATTTGCTTAAAGGTGTGGCAAACATTTCATATAACGTTTAATAAACTTTCTTTGCAGCAAACTGCAAGCTATTGTAAACTTACTAAAAACCTAAAAAAATGTGTAACTGAAAGTTTTAAGAAGGCTTAAAAATCAAGTCTGAGATTACTGATGTACGCATCTGATCTGTTTTGCTGTTCTACAAGAAAGCACTGCAACCACAAAGATAAATCTGGAAAGTTGATGATGTGGTTATAATAAAAAAAACATGCTCTCTACCCCTTTTTGTGAGATGTTGGGCAAATACTTGTAAGTCCTATGAACTGCTTTCCCAATTACAATATGAGGTAATGCTTAAGTCACAAGGTTACTACCAGCTTCCAAGGACAGTTACACAAAAGGCCCAACATGCAGTATGAACACCGAAATATTACCTCCTTACTCCATCAATGTTCTGAACACCCAAGCAAGAATCCAAAACTCAAAAGATTCAGCTGAAAAAATCAGAGTCAAATACTTCAAAAGTAAGGGGCAGGATTGAAATACATCCTATTAAATTAAAAAAAAAATTTTTGGTAACTTTTTCTAAAACATAATAGAAATCATTTGAGTACTTTGACTTTCGAGAGTCTCTAGGTTTTTATTTGAAGCAATCCTCATGAATGTAGCCAAATACACATGATCTTGGCTCCTCTACTCTTGAGATCTAAGATTGTTAAGGCTCTGGATATCTGCTACAATAGTGACCGTCAGCTTTCCCCTCCTGCTGCGAGGAGCATCCAGCTGCAGGGCCGAGTAAGTCTACCCGAGAGTTCGCACAACTTCCAGTGCGGGCGAGTGACACCCGTAGTAATGTTTGCAAACAAAAGGAGTATCTTGAGTATCTACAAGAGAAGAGAGTGTGCCCCGTCTAATTACTTTTACTCCTATAACAGCAATGGATCAACAATTTAAGTGTTTCCTAAAGAGCCTTTCTTCCAGTAATCAAAACAACACTCTGCCAGAAGCGGACGGGGAATTATGTTATTTTTGGGGGGGAGAACCACCGGGAAGGGACTAACCGAAATTTCTTACGCTTACCGGCTTTCAAACAACAAACATCACTTTGGCATAGTAAAATGTTTAAAGTACAGCACAAAGACCAAAAGGAATGAAAAGCCGCGGGGAGCCGCGTCGGGGGCCCGAGCCAGGTGTGGGTGAGCCCCGCCCGACACTCACTCCTCAGCAGAGGCGACGTCTCCTTCTTCACGTACTTGCCCTGCACCTCGGCAGGCTTGGACACTTCGTTTTTGGTTTTCTTTCGGGACAGCATTCTTGTGGACGAGGCCCCGGGCCGCGCCAAGCACCCTCCTTAGGATTCCGCGCCAGACGCCGGCAGCCCCACCACCACCTCGCCGGCGCCGCCGCCGCCGCCTCCTTCCCTCCCGAGCCGCTGCCGCCGCCGCCGCCGCCGCCGCCGCCGCCGCCGCCGCCTCTCCGCAGCTCGGGGTCGCCCGCAGGGACTGCCGCATGTTCAGGGCGCTAAGCGCGCCGGCCACCGCTCAGTCGCTTGTTAGTTCCTTCCCGGAAGTCGGCCCGCTAGGCGACGCTGTCCCAGGACTCCGGGAGGAGAGGCCAGGGACGCCGGGCCACGGCCATGGTCCGCCGCAGGCAGCCTAGTAACCGCCGCCGCCGCCTACGTTCCGTAAACTTTCCCCGCAACCGCTGGGAATTCTGGGAAATAAGACGCCGCGAGGGCCGCCACCGCCCTTCCCCCAGCCCAGCTCCGGGGCGCGGCTCCGACTGCGGGATGCTGGCCGAGCTCCCGCCGAAGGGTCTGGGCTGCACGTCTCCCCGGAGGGGCGGCGGCACCTCCACGCCTGCCCGGCGAGGAGCGGTCCCGGGGACGCGAGAGGATGGGGTGTGAGCGCAGGAGGCCGCGCGCGCCCGTGCAGTGGAGCCCCCTCTGCTCGCGGGTTTTTTTCTCAGGCCCTTGATGGGGGAGGGCGCTGGTAACTGCCCCCGAGACGCGTTCCCGTCGTCATTCCTGAGTGAGGACGTCCCTCTGAGTTCTTGGGCTGGTAAATTAAGGTCCCTGATAACGCAGAATGCGAATAGAGGCGAAGGAATAGAGTTGTGGGACCACAACCCGCAGGCTAGAAAAAAATATAAATGCCTCTTTCTTGAAAAACGTCAATCCGTCCAGTATTAATTAAACAAGTATAAACCGATCATCTCCTGTATGCCAGAAGAGAGCCTTCCTGATAAAGGAAAAGTAGAGTTTTTACCTCTTAAGATAAGTTTGACGTTAGCAAAATATTTCATCGTCACTCTCAATTTACATTTAATAACCACGTATTTCCTCTTGGAATTCAATATTACAGCCTGAGGATTTTGAGTACTAAAGATCAAGACCTGGAAGTTTTGATAATTAAGAACACTTTTCCTAAGATCGGGAACATTTTACAAAAGATAAAACAATTAGCCAAAGGCAGCGAGGTTTTTTTACTACACGAGATTAGGAAGGTGGTCAAAGTTTGTTTTGCCACAGACGAACAGGACATGCTATGTGGATGTGTGTATCCATCTTTGCGTTGCTGCTATGCTCCCTTGGTACTGAGTTCTCACATGTCAATAACCAACAAATACTCAGCGCACCCACTAAGCAAGGCACTGTATTAGAGACTTAGGATACAGCAATAAGCAAGAATCCCTACTTTCATGGGGAAGAGAGATAATGAAGGAAATAAATATAACATACTATGTTACAATAGTGGTAAGTGCTGAGTGAAAATGAAACACGAAAAAGAGGGTTTAGGATTGTAGATGGTGTGATAGAATGACCAGAGAAAGTTCGTGAAAAGGAGACCCTGGAGCTACATGTCAAAGTGAGGAAACTGGCAATGCAGCTATCTGGAGGAAGAATATTCCAGGCAGAACAGCAAATGTAAACTCATCGCAAATTGCCATGTGCCTGGCGGATTGGAGCAAGGGGTAAGATCTCTGTAGCGAGAGCAGAGGAATATACTGAGAAATGAAGTTAGGGAACAGTTGGCTAGGGCCATGTAGGTCATTGTGAGGAATTTCTCTTTGAGCAGAGGAGTGAGATGATCTAACCTAAGTTTTCATAGGATTGCTCTGGATGCTGTGTTGAGAATAGACTGAATGGGAACAGGGTAACAGCAGGAAGATGAATCAAAAGCCATTGCTGGCTGGGACCAGTGTAACAGCAATGGGGATGAGAGATGACAACTGGTCAGATTTAGGTCATATTTTAAAGACAGAGCCAACAGGATTTGCTGACAGATTAAATATATGGTGAGAGAAAGAGTGAAAGCAAGGATCACTCCTGTGGTCAGGTAAATTTTAACAATAGAAAAGAATGCAGCTCAGTAGAACAGTAGAGTGTACACTGAGAAGAACATTAGAAAAGCAGTTACTTCTTCAGTTATAACAACCAGTACTGAAGTGTTAGTAGTGTGGAGGGAGAAGAAAGAGTGATGAAACATAAATGAAGAGACAATAGGGTTTGGTTACAGATTGGGTATGAAGGCAGGAGATGAAGGTGGGGAGGGGGCATCAAAGAAGGGCCAGGGTTCTGCCTGGGTCTTACATCAGAAGGATCAGAGAACAAAAGGACATTAGGATCTTGTTAATAAAGCCAGCTCTCCATACCTACAGTCTTCCCAGATGCTAAAATACAGGATATCTTTCACATTCATGGGGGAAGGAATCATAAAATTTTATAATTATAAAATAATTCTTAAGATCAGCATTTTACCAATGTGTATACAAAACTAGGGAAATTAAATGTTTTGCCATACATATGCCTAATTAGTTGCAGATAAGTCTCAGAACAGGAGTTTTCTATTCCCATTTTGGGCCTTTTTCTGCTATGGCACATTGAGAATCCCATTAATGTAAGTCCAAACTGTTTCTAGCACAGTTGTTTTGAAAGCCATCCATGTTCCCTACGAAGTACTCCCATTTTCAGTGATATTTCAATTCTTTGAATTACAGCAGAAAGAAAGCCTTAATAAGGTGGTCTTTTTAAGAGCTATAGTTCGCCTTTTTATCAAGGAGGGTGCATGCCAGAATCAACAGTCGTCAGGCAGTGTCAGCAGTAGCAATGCATAGGAATATGTGAACTTTGAATCCAAATCCAAAAATTCAGAGGCTTTGAATTCATATCTGTTCTCTAGAAACTCCTGGACTTCTGTGAGTTTTTATTAAGGAATCCAGATTTTGTAGCTGCAATTCTCCAGACACTGGTTTTGATAAGACTAATACTATATTACATAATAGAAATTATTTTTTGCACCTTGCAGTTGTGGAGGAAACCAACAATTAGGGAGTTATGTCTTACAAACAACTGTTTTTAATTAATTTAGCGTTCTTACAAACAACTATTTTTAATTAATTTAGCATTAAAATTATTTTTAAAGGAGACAGTCATGTGTGACTCTGAGCTAATCTCATAGCTCTTTGGGTTTTGGTTCCTTCATCTGAAAATGAAGAAATTAGACTAGTTGATTTTCAAAGTCTCTTTAAGCTGTACAGTTTTGTGCCACACAGGCAGAAAGAAATATACAAAAATAAAAAGTTACCCTAAGAGATAGTAGGCATATAGGTGATTTCCCTTTTTTAAAATTTATTTTATATTGAAATGTCATTGATAGACAATCTTATAGTTGTTTCAAATGTGTAAACCTGTGGTTGAATTATTAAATCCTTACCCCCACTAGTGCGTTTACTATCAACATAGAAAGATGTTACAAAATCATTGACTATATTCTCCATGCTGTACTACTATCCCTCTGACCAATTTATATTATGATTGAGAACTTTATCCTCTTCACACTCCCCAGCTACCCACCCCACCCCTCCCCCATGGTAACCAGTAGTCACTTCTCAGGTCTATGAGACAACTGCTGTTTTGTTCATTCTGTTTTGCTTTGTTTTTAGATTCTACAAACAAGTGAAATCATATGATATTTGTCTTTCTCCACCTGGCTTATTTCACTGAGCATTATATCCTCTAGATCCATCCATGTTATTGCAAATGGCAGGATTTCTTTTCTTTTTTGTGGCTGAATAATATTCCATTAGTGTGCATGTACCATATCTTCTTTATCCATTCATCTATTAATGGACACTTAGGTTGCTTCTGTATCTTGGCTATTGTAAAGAATGCTGAGATAAATACAGGGGCGCATATATCTTTTCAAATCAGGGATTTTGTTTTCTTAGGGTAAACTGGGTCAAATGGTATTTTATTTTTAGTTTTTTGAGAAATCTCCATGCTACTTTTACATTCCCACCAACAGTAGAGGAGGGTTCCCATTTCTCCATGTCCTTGTCAACATTTGTTATTTCTTGTCTTTTGTATAGCATCCATTCTAATGGGTGTGAGGTAATGTCTCATTGCAGGTTTTGATTTGCATTTCCCTGATGATTAGTGATGTGGCGAATCTTTTCATGTGCCTGTTGGCCATCTGTATTTCTTCTTTGGAGAAATGTCTGTTAGTTCCTCTACCCATGTTTTAATTGAGTTATTTGTTTGTTGGGTATTGAGGCATATGAGTTTTTAATACATGCTGAATGTTAACCTTTATTATTATTATCTATTTGTCCTCTATACTTATTTTGTTGAGAGTTTTTATCATGAATGGATGTTGAATTTTGTCAAATGCTTTTTTTGGCATCTATGGAGATGATCATGTGATTTTTTTCCTTTTTGCTGATGTGGTGTATAATGTTGATGGATTTTTGAATATTGTACCATCCTTGCATCCTTGGAATAAATCCTATTTGATCATGATGTATGGTCTTTTTTTATGTATTTTTGAATTTGGTGTGCTAATATTTTAGTATCCTCAAAAATGTTGTGGATATATATATATATATATATATTATTTAATATACTCAAAAATGTTGAGGACAAATATATATTATTTAATGTTGAGGGTATTTGCATATATGTTCATCAGGAATATTGGTCTGTAATTTCCTTTTTTGTGGTGTCTTTGTCTTGTTTTGGTGATGCTGGCCTCGTAGAATGAGTTTGGAAGTATTCCTTCCTCTATTATTTGGAATACTTAAAGGATGGTTTTAGCTCTTCTTTAAATGTTTGGTAGAATTTGTTTGTGAAGCCATTTTGGCCTGGATTTTGTTTGTTGGGAGTTTTCTGATTACCAGTTTGATTTCACTGCTGGTAATTGGTCTGTTCAGATTTTCTGTTCCTTCCTGGATCATTCTTGGAAGGTTGTATTTTTCTAGGAAGTTGTCCATTTCTTCTCGAGTGTCCAATTTATTGGCATACAATTTTTTGTAGTATTCTCTAATAATTATTTGTATTTCTGGGTATCCATTGCGACTATTCCTTCTTTGTTTCTGATTTTGTTTATGTATGTACTTTCTCTTTTTTTCTTGGTAATTCTGGCTATGGATTTATCTCTTTCATTCATGTTCTCAAAGAACCAGCTCCTGGTGTCATTGGAGTAATAAATTTTTTCTGTTTTATTCTTCTCTACTTTATTTATTCTGTTCTGATCTTCATTATGTCCCTCCTTCTACTAACTTTGGATATCATTTGTTCTTCTTTTTCTAATTTCTTTAATTGTGAGTTGAGACTTTATTTGGGATTGTTCTTCTTTCTTGAGGTAGGCTGTATTGTTATGTACTTACCTCTTAGAACTGCCTTTGTAGTGTCCCTCAGATTTTGGCCTGTTGAATTTTTGTTTTCATTTGTCTCCATGTATTGCTTGATTTCTGTTTTAATTTCTTCATTGATCCATTGATTATTTAGAAGCATGTTGTTTAGCCTCCATGTGTTTGTAGGCTTTTTTTGTTTTCTTTGTGTAATTTATTTTTAATTTCACATAATAATGGTCTAAGAAGCTGCTTGATACAATTTTAATCTTTTTAAATTTGATGCTCTTTTTCTGGCCTAGTATGTGATCTTTTCTGAAGAATGTACCAATGTGCACTTGAGAAGAATGTGTATCCTGCTGCTTTTGGGTGGAATGTTCTGTAGATGTCTCTTATGTCCATCTGTTCTAATGTGTTGTTCAGTGCCTCTGTCTCCCTATTTATTTTCTGTCTAGTTGATCTGTCCTTTGGAGTGAGTGGAGTGTTGAAGTCTCCTAAGATTAATTCATTGCATACTATTTCCCCCTTCAATTCTGTTAGTATTTGTTTCACATATGTTGGTTCTCCTGTGTTGGGTGCATAGATATTTATAATGGTTATATCCTCTTGTTGGAATGACCCCTTTATCATTATGTAATGTCCTTCCTTGTCTCTTGTGTCTTTCTTTGTTTTGAAGTCTATTTTGTCTGATACAAGTACTGCAACTCCTGTTTTTGTTCTCCCTGTTAGTTGCTTGAAATATCTTTTCCCATCCCTTCACTTTCAGTCTGTGTATGTCTTTGGGTTTGAAGTGAGTCTCTTGTAAGTAGCATATAGATGGGTCTTATTTTTTTATCCATTCAGTGACTCTGTGTCTTTTGATTGGTGCATTCAGACCATTTACATTTAGGGTAATTATCAATTGGTATGTACTTATTGCCATTGCAAGCTTTAGATTTGTGGTTACCAAAGGTTCAAGGTTAATTTCCTTACTATCTAAGAATCTAATTTAACTCACTTAGTATGCAATTCAAACACAATCTTAAGGTTCTTTTTTTTCCCTTCCTCTACCATCCTTTGTATATTAGGTATCATATTCTGTACTCTTTGTCTACCCCGTAACTGACTTTGGGGATAGTTGATTTAATTTTTCATCTGCTTAGTAACTAATTGTTCTATTTTCTTTACTGTTGTTTTATTTCCTCTGGTGACAGCTATTTAGCCTTAAGAGGACTTCCACTGATAGCAGTCCCTTTAAAATACAGTGTAGAGACGGTTTGTAGGACATAAATTCTCTCAGCTTTTGCTTATCTGTAAATTGTTTAATCCCTCCTTCAAATTTAAATGATAACCCTGCCAGATAAAGTATTCTTGGTTCAAGTCCCATCTGCTTCATTGCATTAAATATATCATGCCACTCCCTTCTGGCCTGTAAGGTTTCTGATGATAGCCTGATGGGTTTTCCTTTGTTTGTTATCTGTTTTCTCTCTCTGGCTGCTTTTAATAGTCTGTCCTTATCCTTGATCTTTGCCATTTTAATTATTATATGTCTTGATGTTGTCTTCTTTGGGTCCCTTGTTTTGGGAGATTTGTGCACCTCCATTGTCTGAGAGACTGTTTCTTTCCCCAGATTGGGGACGTTTTCAGCAATTACCTCTTTAAAGACACTTTCTATCTCTTTTTCTTTCTCTTCTTCTAGTACCACTATAATATGAATATTGTTCTGTTTGAATTGGTCACGCAGTTCTCTCAATATTCTTTCACTCCTAGAGATCCTTTTTTTCTCTGTGCCTCAGTTTCTTTGTGAAGGGCCCCCACCAGTAAGATGGTAAACTTCCAGCTTCTCTTCGGGGTCCTCGGTTCCTGCCGGCGCCACCTGAAGCCCAATCACCTCTCGCCCCCCTCCCAATCCCAGCACCTAGCCAATAGCCACCAGCCCCGTAGAAGTAACACCACAATCACCCCATGCCCCTTCCTATATAACCCAGCACCTTTCCCTAATAAAGCGGAATTCTCTGGTGAATTGCTGCTGTGCGTTGCTCCTTTCCTTTCATTGGTGCCGAAACCCGGGAGATGGGACACCCCAACTGGGCCCCGTCTTCCCCCCGACACCAGCAGCAGCTTGCCCTCGTCCTCTTTTTCCGGCACTGGCTCATCACACTCACCACTCCTCTCTGGCCTTTAGGTAAGTTTTCCCCCGGAGTGGGCCAGTCTTCCCCGAGCTATCGCAGTGCCATTGACCGTGATCGTCTGGCAAAGACCTGATGCTCGGGGACGAGGAGCGAACTCTCCCCGCCTCCGGCCTTCACGGCTGCAGCAGACCCTCAGGCCCCCCTCCAACAGCCATAAATCGCCGCCTCCGGCCTTCACAGCTGCTGCAGACCCTCAGGCCCCCCTCCCAACAGCCATAAATCGCTGCCTCCGGCCTTCACGGCTGCAGCAGACCCTCAGGCCCCCCTCCCAACAGCCATAAATTGCCACCTCCAGCCTTCACGGCTGCTGCAGACCCTCAGGCCCCTCCTCCAACAGCTATAAATGAGGTGACTCCTTTGTGGATGAGAACGCTCCCTTTTCCCCCTTCGTCCTTCTGTTCCGTTCTGTCTGCCGAAATCCATTCCGTCCACCGAAAATTCCTAGTACTAGGTACCTCGTGACTCCGGCACTCTGCCTTCTTAGGGAAGTCTGGGTGACGACCCACACTTCCTAAGAAATTCCGACCCGTATACAAGTTTCCGCAGACCACCAAGGATCATCGGGGACACCCTTTGTCTCCTTGCAGTCTGCTTCCAGTCCGAGGATCTCCGTTCATCTTCCCCTGTTTGTCTCCTTCTCTGTCCTTTAGCCATGGGAGCCTCCTCATCCCTCCCTGAAAGTTCACCTCTTGAATGCCTGCTTAAGCATCTGGCTACCCTCTCCCTGACACCTGATATAAAACCAAAACTTCTCCGTAAATACTGCTCCCAAAATTGGCCGACATACCCCCCAGACAATAACAACCAATGGCCTGCAGGGGGAACTCTTGATCCTAACATCACTCGCCATCTCTTTAACTACTGCCAGCACCTGAAAAAATGGAAGGAGATTCACTATATCGAAGCTTTCCGCCTCCTCCTCCCCCTGCCTCCCCCCAAGTTCTCCTAGCCTGCAAGCCATCTCCCCCGCAGAAGCCTCCCGTTCATTCCCTTCCCCTTCTTCTCCTACAACAGCCTTTCTCCCTTCCTCCCCCACCATCTCCTCCACCATCTCACCTCCTCCGCCTTCGTCCCCCGCAGATTAAGCCTGAGCCTTTCAGCCCCCCCTTTAACTAGGTCCTGGGGGCCTCCTCCGTCTTTGCCCTTATCACCTGTTTCTCCCCTGTTAGAGACCGCCTTTGTCTTCTCACATGTTTGTAGAGAGAATGGGAAAGCACCTTCCCCAAATGCAGCATGAGAAAGCACAAGCTTGAGAACAACCGGTGCAGTCCTTGGAAGTTATCTGTCCACAAAAACATATCTTGTCCTCGAAGACAAGCCAAGACTCCTCACTCTGAAAATAGGGAGACCTTGAAGATGTGTAGAAACACTGCCCCTGCTTCTAGCTATGCCCTTCCCCCACTTGCCGATGTGGCAGGAATGGAAAACAAAGAACATTCTGCTTATGCATTCCATAAGCAACTAACAGGAGCCCTGCTGTAGCTCAGTCAGTAGAGCATGGGACTCTTAACCTCAGAGTTGTGAGTTCAAGCCCAACTGGAGTGGCAGAGGCAAGCAGCTGGGCTGCTGGCTGGCGACGTGTGGGAGCGTCAGCCCTCCCAGTTCTTTCTATCTTTCTTTATTTTCTTCACCCCCCTTCCACACTTCAGGACCTGCTCGACTAGGCGTGGTTGGACTGCATCACTCCCCCACAGACTGAGCCAGAATCCTTCAGTCCCCCTCAGACTCAGTCCTGAAGGCCTCCCAAAATTATTGCCCCCCCTTCTGGGACATAGCATAGACAGACTCACTCAAGCCCTATTACAGTATACCAGCCTAGACCCAGAAACACCTAAAGGAAGACATGCCCTTATGACATACTTCCTAGCTCGAAGCTACCCCGACATTAAAGCTAAACTCAAAAAGTTAGAACAGGGCCCCGCTACCCCACAGACTGAGATCCTAACAGTGGCCTTTAAAGTCTTCCATAACCGGGAGGAGGAGAGAGAACGCCTTAAACAAAAGGCTGATCAGGCCAATTTCCAAATGTTGGCCCAGCTGATAAAACCACAACCTGGGCACCCCTCTACAAACAAGCGCCCCCCAGGAGCTTGTTTCAAGTGCGGACAAGAATGACATTCATCAAGGGCGTGCCCCTCCCCCAGATCTCCTACCACCCCATGCCCCAGATGCCACAAAAAGGGCCACTGGGGGTCTGATTGCCCAGCCACCCTAAGGGGAGGCTGGACGAACAACCCGCATCCTAAGCCTGCTGTAGTGGGGCTGGCAGAAGAAGACTGATGGGACCCGGGAGCTTCTCGCCCGACCATTTCCATCACCAAACAGGAGCCCAGTGTTACTTTAATAGTAGACGGTTGCCCCATCTCCTTCCTCCTAGATACAAGAGCCACCTTCTCAGTCTTGCGAGAATACAGGGGCCCTACCATGCCTGCCATTACTCCTGTAGTCGGGGTAGGAAGTAAACAGATTTTCCCATTAAACCCCCCTCCCCCTTTTATGCACAATCCAAGACAATCCCATACCTTTCTCCCACTCCTTCCTGGTTATGCCCCAATGTCCCATCCCTTTACTAGGATGGGACATCCTTTCCCTCCTCCACGTTTCCATAACTATATCCATTCCCACAGCCCCCAGTACTCCCTTTCTGATGGCCCTCATAGCCAACGACCCCCTTCTACCCAATGAAAGCTCCGGTTCCACCCTCATACACCCTGTAAATCCCATAGTTTGGAACATTACAAGCCCCTCTGTGGTTCTATGTCTTCCTGCCTCTATCAAATTATGTGACCCCTCTCAGTATATCTGTCACGCCCAATATCCCCTAACCACTTCAGCCCTCATAAGCCTCCAACCCATCATTCAAGATCTCTTAAACAAAAATTACCTCAGATCCACTCACTCCCTGTTTAATACCCCTATATTAGCTGTTAAAAAAAACCCAACGGATCTTTCCGCCTTGTCCAAGACCTTTGCCTCATCAACATGGCCATTGTCCCTATCCATCCCTTAGTTCCAAATCCATACACCCTTTTATTGCAGATTCCTGCCTCGGCATCCCACTTCTCAGTCCTACATCTCAAGGACCCATTTTTCTATCCCTCTAGACCCCTCCTCCCAAGATTTTTTCATCTTCACCTGGACGGACCCATACACAAGACATTCTGAACAACTCACTTGGACAGTTTTGCCACAGGCTTCCGAGATAGTCCCCATATTTTTAGACAGGTCCTAGCTCAGGACCTCAAACAGTTTCATCATGATCACTCTGAGTCCACCTTTTTACAATACGTGGATGATCTTCTACTCTGCAGTCCCTCGTGGGAACAGTCTCAACTTGACACTGCCTCCCTACTTAACCTTCTAGCTTCCAGAAGTTACCGGGTATCCCCCGTCAAAGCTCAAATCTCTTCCCCTTCTGTCACTTACCTCAGATTTCTCCTATCTCAACAAAGAAAGTCCATTACCTTAGACAGAAAACAGCTCCTCTCTGACCTGCCCATTCCCAAAACCAAGACAGAAATCCTTTCCTTTCTAGGCCTGGCTGGGTATTTTAAAGCATGGATCCCTAACCTCTCCCTGTTAGCAAGACCCCTATACGACCTCAGCAAGAGCCCCCCTGAAGAACCATTATCCTCCTCACCCCGACACTCCTTCATTAAGCTCCATCAAGCCCTTGTGGAAGCCCCAGCTCTCCATCTTCCTGATTTGTCGAAGCCCTTCTCATTATACATTCATGAGAGGTCCAGTCAAGCTCTAGGAGTCCTAGGCCAATATTATGGCCCATCCTTTGCCCCAGTAGCTTATCTCTCCAAGCAATTAGTCTCCACAGTTCAGAGATGGGCCCCCTGCCTACGGGCATTAGCTGCTGGACAGCTCTTGCAAAAAGAAGCTCATAAACTAACATTCAGGGCGCCCCTTACCATTCTGTCCCCACATCACCTAAAAAATCTCTTAACCTACAAAAGTTTACAGACTCTCCCTCCCTCCAGACTCCTGACCTTACTGTCCTCTTTCCTCCAAAATCCCGTTCACCCCCTTTGCCATCCATACCCGGATCATGACTTTTTCCTCCTTTACTGCTCTCTTGCTTTTTTTCCTCATTCCTATTGTCTCCCCCGCCACCCCAGCCTCCTTTGTATGGCAATTCAAAGTCAGACAGACTTACACACAGCATCAAATGAAAGTTACTGCCCTCATTGCCACATCAGACTGCCCTCTGAAAAGCTGCTCTGAGCCTTTCTACCTCCACTTTCCTCCCTCCACCGAAGTGTTCACTAACAGCTACCTTTATTCTCCCTACCTCTGCTTCCTCTATGACCAAAAACAAGCCTATTGCAGGCGATAGCCAGACACCTACAGGAGATGTCCCTACTGGTCTTGCACCATTCACTACATGGGTAACTCCCAGTACCCACAGTATTACTCCTCCAGCCGTTTCATGAAATATCCCAACGGCTCATTCTCCTTATCAATCCCAGATCCCTGGGACTCATGATGGGCTGCCAGAGTCACAGCCTCAGTTTACTACGGGGGGTCCTCGACCCCCCACGGTACCCTTCATATCTCTCGAGAGTATGTTCCCTCTCACTCCCAGATCTCTCAAGTTGCATCAGATATCAGACATTCCGAAAAAGTCATTATCCAAACTCTTGACAGCACCTCTTCATCTTCCTATTACTCCTACTCTTGGTTACAGCTCATTCAGAACACCACCATCTTTCTCAACCACACCCTCAACACCGCCAATTGTTTCTTGTGTGCATCACTACAGCGCCCACTGCTGGCCGCCGTGCCCCTGAATATTTCCAACTACTCCTTCCATGCAGAAAAACAACCCCTCCGTCCCCTGGCAGACATACCCCTATGGGAACCAGAATACGCAAATAATCTCACCATCCACCACTGTGTAGGTCCAACTCCACCCCCCTCCAGTGCACTTCACTGCCTCTCTATCTACACCCCTACCTCTAGCTCTAAGACTTTTACGCAACCGGGACAGTTCTTGTAGTGTAATGGCAGTCTTTTCAACTCACTGCCTCCCAACTCCGATACACCCTGCATTCTCGTCACCCTAATCCCACAGCTTACACTTTACAGCATGGCAGAATTTCTTGAGCTCCAACCTCCCTTGCCCTCACGCACAAAAAGGGCTGCTTTCCTTCCCATCATGGTCGGTATCTCTTTGACCACCTCAGCCATTGAGGCAAGATTTTCTGGGAGAGCCTTGAGTCACTCTCTATGAGCAATGAAAGATCTCAATGCCAAACTTGAGGGAGCCCTGACATCCACTGCCGATTCCCTGGCCTCTCTCCAAAGACAGGTCACTTCACTAGCTAAGGTCACCCTTCAAAACCAGCGGGCTTTAGATCTGCTTACAGCTGAGAAGGGTGGCACCTGCATCTTCCTCCGGGAAGAGTGCTGCTATTACATCAACAAATCCGGTATTGTAGAAACTGACATTACCAAACTCACCGACCTTGCCTCCAGTCTCCACTCTGCTTCCAATTCCAACCCATTCGCATCAATACTAACAAACCCCTTCCTCTGGCCCATTGCAGGCCCCATAATAATCGTTCTTCTCGCCTGTCTCTTCTTACCCTGTATAATAAAGTTAATCAAATCCCAAGTCGGAAAAATCTCTAATCAAACTTTCAACCAGCTTTAACTCAGGAACTATCAGCTTCTGGCCACAGAAGATCCCTCACCCTCACGTAATCTCCTCACCACACACTGAGATAGATCCCTCTCTCCGCTGGAAATTGTTCCTGGAAACAATGGCCGCAGACACCTAGCTTCTGGCACCCGTGTCCTCTTGGCACCATTAGAATCAACAAGTCCTCGACCTATGGTTACAGGGAACCTTCATTGGTTTCCAACCTAAAGAAGTCCACATCTACTTGTCCTTACTGTGGGGAGTCCTATCAACCCTTTCCTCCCAATCCTCAAGACCTCACTCCCTTCTCCTCCCCCGTTCAGCAGGAAGGAGTCAGAGAGAAAGCAACGTCCACAACCCCATAAAGGAGAAAGGGGGGAATGAAGGGCCCCCACCAGTAAGATGGCGAACTTCCGGCTTCTCTTCAGGGTCCTCGTTTCCCGCCAGCGCCACCTGAAGCCCAATCACCTCTTGCCCCCCTCCCAATCCCAGCACCTAGCCAATAGCCACCAGCCCCGTAGAAGTAACACCACAATCACCCCATGCCCCTTCCTATATAACCCAGAACCTTTCCCTAATAAAGCGGAATTCTCTGGTGAATTGCTGCTGTGTGTCGCTCCTTTCCTTTCACTTTGTATTCTTCTTCTCTAATTTCTATTACATTTACAATCCTCTCCACTATATCTAATCTGCTTTTAAATCCCTCCATTTTTTCATTTCTGATACTGTAGTCCATAATGAATGAATCTCCATCTGCAATTCTTCCCTGTGTTCTTGAATATTTTTCTCTACCTCCATCAGCATGTTTATGATTTTTATTTTGAAATCTCTTTCAGAAAGATTGATGAGTTCAGTTTCACTTGATCCTTTTTCTGATGTTCGTGGGTTTTGGGGTTGAAACAGGTTCCTTTGACGTTTCATATTTGTATGTGGCTCCCTTTAGTGCTCAGAAACTCTTCTCTCTGGAGTTGTTCAGCCCCTGGAGTGATGTTGGGGGTCACTGGGAAGCAGCGCTGTTGCCTGGGGTGAGAAAAAAGCTGTTTCCATCTTCCCAGCTGCTATGCCTGCCTCCACTGCTAGAATCAGTGGGCCAAGCACACAGATGTAAGCCTCTATACTTTGCATTTGTAGATGCCATAGGCAGGGCTTCCCTCTGGCTGGCCTGACGCCAGGCTAGGGGCTGCTGGTTTTCGAGCTGGTGAGGGCTGGCTGTGTGGAAAGCGTAGCAGGCTGCATATCATGTTGGGGTTCCTTGGAGCTATTTAGTCAGCCAGGGGGATGGAGCACCTGAAGCTCCTGAAATTTCCCAACCTGCTGGGCAGAGTGTGTCCAGACAATTTTGTCCACCTGTCCTTTCTCCTGAGCAGTAAGCTCAGTGCAATCCTTGCCCCTTTAGGATCCTGCTTGCTGTTAGGAAGTCTTTCAGACTGCTCATCTTTCTTTTATCCCAGAGCAGCCAGATATGGATCCCTGTTTTCCACAAGCAGCTGGAATCTCAGTCTCTCCAGGTATTCCACCTGTCTGAGCTTTCCAAGCCCACTAATAACCAGAGCACCATGCAATGTAAGTTTGTGCTGCCAGAGCAGATCTTCAGGGCTGCGTGTCAGCAGTCCTTGGCCTCCACTCTCTCCCTGCTGCGTTTCTCTTCCTTCCACCTGTTATTTGGGGTGGGGGAAGGGCTTGGCTCCCCCTGGATCATATCTTTGGTACGTTACCCTGTTCCATGAGGTCTGTTCTTTTCTCCAGGTGCATGCAGTCTGGTGCAGCCTTTTTCAGGATTAGTTCTATTAATTTTATTTTCATATTTTATGTGGTTTTGGGAGGAGGCCTCTGTCCCACCTCTCACACCGCCATGTTTAATCCTTTCCTTCTATACTCTTTTATTTTTATTCTTCCTTCCATTCTTCAGCTTGAGTACCTTCCATTTTTGTCTTCCAGATTGCTTATCCATTCTTCTGCATCCCATAATCTGTTGTTTCCCTCTAGTATATTTTTTATTTCATTTATTGTATTCTTCATTTCTCCTTGATTCCTTCTTGTTTTGTCTATCTCTGTCACATTTTTCATTGACTTAATCCACTCTTCTCTCAAGTTGGGTGAGCATCTTTATAACCATTACTTTACATTATCTGATAGATTGCTTAACTTTGTTTTATTTAGTTTTTTTCTGAAGATTTATTATTTTTTGTTGTTTCAAGCATATTCTTGTGTCTCCTCATTGTGTTTGACTTTCTGTGTTTCTGTAGGTTAGGTGAAAGGGCTAACTCTCCCAGTCCTGCAGGTGTGGCCTCATCTAGGAATGTCCCCTGGGTAAACTATGTGTGTCTCTTAGTTTTGTTTGGCTAACTGGAGGCCAGATGTCCATGGGCTGAGGTGTCCTGTTGCTGGGCTCCCAGAGTGTGGGTTAGGGATCTCTTGGGTGGGTTCCTGGTGGGGCTGCACTAGCATGGTGTTCAGTGTCACAGGGGATCATTCCAAGGGTCTGTGTGGGCAGTGGGCCTCACTGGTTGGGCAGCTGGGGATGGAGGTGCAGGATCTGGGGAGGGGGGTCTCTCAGGTGGGCACCAGCTATGGCTACAGTAATGGAGTTTCTGGGAGTGGAATGGCATGTTCAGCAGGCTCCCACGTGGGTGCCAGTTTGGGGCTTCTCTTATGGAGAAACTGAGTGCATGTGGAAGGGCATGGTCTAGAGGTGTCCAAGGCTGCACTGGTTGGGGCCATCTATAAGGAGGCCTGGGGATGGTAGGGTGCAGACATGGTGAATCTGTGTGGGTGGTATGCTACTGCTATCTTGGTGGGACTACTAGATCTTGTTGTTTGGTGTGGGAGACCACCTTGGTTAAGTCTAGAGCTGTTTTGTGTGCCCTGACACTGCTTCTGTCTGCACTAGCAATGTGCAGGGGGAATGTAAACAATGGTGGTCACCCTGCTTCCCTCCATCCTATCAATATTCGGGGGATCAGAAACAATGGCACTCACCCTGCTCCCTTCTTTCCACCTATATACAGGGGGAATGTAAACAATGGCGCTCACCCTGCTCCCTTCTGCTCTATCAGTATGTGGGGAGGATGTAAACAATGGTGCTCACCAGCACCTCCAATCCTACAGAGAATTCTAGCAGTTTCCCTGCCGTTTGATGGATGCTTTAATTCTAAAAATTGGTTTCCTTCACTGGAAATGTGGTTGCTCTTTCTGCTCTGGGGCAGGCAAATCTGTGTTCCACTCTGCCAGTGAAATCTCCCTACTGTAGGTCTGTATTGGGGTGGGGGTGCTCCCTCCACTAACATGTCTGTCTCTCCTGCTGTTTTTTTATGTTTTTGTTTTTTTTTAAATCCCTTATTGTACAGAAGGTATTCATTCAGGCCTCAGTTCTTCCTTGGGATGAATTGCTCTGTGTGTACATGTAGATTTGGTGTATACGTGGAAGGAGGTGGGTTCAGGATCTTTCTATGCTGCCAGGTGTATGCATAAAAATATGAATAAACAGGAAAAACTTTGAAATTCTGATTTTTAAAGGCATTTTTATCCTCTGCCTACACATCTTTAGCTCAAATCTTCCTCACTAACTAACCCCTTATCTAAGATAGTATTCTCTCTCATGTGGTGGCTTCTGTAGCTTATACCCCAAGCTCCTGACACTTGCTAGCCACAGTTAATTGGCCAGGCAGGTCTTTTCATAATAAATCAGATGCTTTAAGGATTTGGAATTGTGACTTGGAAGTAAATATTGGATTCTACTAAGCACTTGAACAGGAAAGTGATATAAAGTAGGAAAAACAACCTCCCTCCCCACAATGCCCCAAACAATAAACAGGTGCAGAGAAAGACGCCAAAACACGAGACCATGTGATGAAAGATATGGGGTGGGCAGGGGAGAGCACTCAGGTTCCTTGTTGTTGTACCTCATGAACTCTGTCTCCTGCCCTTTTGTTCCACAAAGCAAATATGATTCCTTATAGCAAATCCCCTTTTACTTCAGCTAGCTAGAGCAGGTTTCTGTTTGAGTCATCTTCTTAAGGTAACAGGGGAGTAAAAGCCTTTGTAGACACAGATAAAATGTCTTTTACCTCAAGAGAGGTGTGCTATCAAGTGGAAGAGGAGGGTGCACTGTTTATTAGAAATATCCAGAGCCCTCACTTGACCCTCCTTCATGACTGTCATTTTTGCATTTGTGGGATTCATTTCCTGAACATCAGCCCCTTCTGTACTTTGTAGACCCCCTTGATGATTCCTTTGGCTAGCTGCCTCAGTCCCCCCATGGTTTCTCATTTTTTGTATTCCCAGGGAAACAGGAAAAATGTCTGATTCTGCTGAACATTTTATATAGACCATAGCCATGTGGATTGTCTGTTATAAATGGTTTCTAGTCAGTTTCTTCTTTCCTACCATTGGAATATCATCTACTTCTCATGTGAGAGTAAGGGAGGTTAAAAGTTAAGTGCATACTATTTACAATAGCCAAGATATGGAAGCAACCTAAGAGTCCATCAGTAGATGAATGGATAAAGAAGAGGTTGTACATATACACAATGGAATATTATTCAGCCATAAGAAGAAAATAAATCCTACCATTTGCAACAACATGGAGCTAGAGGGTATTATGCTCCATGAAATAAACCAGGCAGAGAAAGACAAGTACAAATGATTTCACTCATGTGTATAGTATAACAACAGCAAAACTGAAGGAACAAAACAGCAGCAGACTCATACTCTCAGAAGGGACTAGTGGTTACCAAAGGGAAGCAGTTGGGGAGGGTGGGTTGGGAGGGAGAGAGAAGGGGATTAAGGGGGCATTATAATTAGCACTCACAATATAGGTAGGTAATGGGGAAAGCAGTATAGCATGGAAAAGACAAGTAATGACTCTTTAGCATCTTACTAAGCTGATGGACAGTGACTGCAGTGGGGGGACTTGATGATATGGGTGAATGTTCAAACCACAATGTTGCTCACGTGAAACCTTCATAAGATTGTATACCAATGATACTTTGATTAAAACAAAAAGTTAAGTATGTAGTATCACATTTGGTAAGTTTCAATCTATAACATTTTATACATTTCACTCAGAAACAAATGATTTCAAACTTAAAGCTTGCAATAATAATAATACTGGCATACCTTTTACCTTTTTTAAAAACATTTTGCTTTAGTGCTTTGTTGTGTGCGTGTGTGTATGTATGTAATCTTGTGGTTTAGAATCATTTGAGAATAAGTTGAATATATTATGGCTCTTTATTCCTCAATACTTCAGTGTGTATTTCCTTAGAATATACTCTTTTATACACAGTTGTAATTAACTTCAGAAAATTTAACACTGATTCAATACTGTTCTCAAGTCTACCACCCATATTTCATTTTTTCCAATTGACCTAAAATAATGTCCTTTATAGCATATTTTCTTCTCCAATGTAGAATACAGTCTAGGATTAGGTATTGCATTTAGTTGTCATGTTTATTTAATCTCCTTTAATTTAGAACATTTCCATGGGCTTTTTAAAAATCTTTATATAACATTGACACTTCTGGTGAATAGTCCCTTTATATTGTCCATAGTTTTTCTTTAATTGAAGAAGAGTTGACACAACAGTGTTACATTGGTTTCAGGTAAACAACATAGTGATTCAACTTTTATATACATTACAAAATGTTCACCATGATAAATATAATTACCATCTGTCCTTATAGTTATTATTGGCTTTATTCCCTATGCTGTACTTTAACATCCCTGTGACAAACTTATAACTGGAAGTTTGCACCTTTTAATCCCCTTCACCTAGTTTTCCTGTCCCTCTCCTTCCCCTGACCATCCATTGCATCTTAATATTGGATAACACCTTAGTGGCCGGCAGGGGGTTGGGGCTTATTTGCTTGAGATTTTGAATACAGATAAATCTCCAAATAGGAAAGAAAAGTAATTCGTAAATGCTCATCTGGGTTGTGAGCACTGTTCAGAGTTGTTAACTTTGCCTTAACTAGTAAATCATATCTCATAGGGCATTTGGGTCTGTTTTATGTGGTTGCCTATTCTTTAATTACATTTCAGTGATTCAGTTTTATAGTTCCCCTTTGTGGAATTTTAATGTTTTGTTTCAAAAAGATGTCCCCTTGTCAAAATTGCTTATTTTTCCTAATTTGCAAATGAGGCAAAACCAAGTAAGGAAAACAAAAAAGTCTGTGACTTCAGATACATTTTATCTAGATTAAATGTAACTTTTCCATCAACAGATTACAGACATTCTTACACAATGTAGGCCAAAATTCTGGTCTTCTGGACAAAATTTAGCCATTAGAGGAAAATGGATAGCAGGTATATATATCAGAAAATATGACTATTCAATGAAGGATGAATTAGAGACAAACAAAACAAACAGGCTACACTAATCTCAGTGAAGTGCAAAATTCCATTTAATGCTAGGTGAAGACCTTTCCCATTTTCTGCATTAAAATACCCGAGGACACTAATCTCCTTATCTTAGTGCCCATGGACTATGTCCATTAACAAAACTTGTCTTCTATATATTTTTTCTAATTTTTTGTGCATAAATCATAAATATTCTACCCCAGATTGTAAACTAGGAATGTTTTATATTTAGAGTACAGTACACATGGTACATATTCAGTCAACATGGATTAAATGTTTGACAGAAGTAGAAATTGATACAAGTGTTGCAACATATTAATATGGACAAATCTGGGCCTTAAAGTCCTGAGTGCTCTACTTGGCTTGCTGGGTGGCCTTGAATAAGTCATAACTTTGGTAAGTTTTGTTTTTCTTATCTTGTAAAATGGGGATAATAATAGTTCCTGTCTCATAATGGCAGTGTGAGGTTGGTATAAAAGCTTTGAAAATAAATAAGCCTCCTAAAATGGGTCTAGTTTGCCCAACATTTCCATTCTACATTTCATTATTCAACATATTAACTTAATGTTCTTCCAGGTTAACTTTTTGTGTCTATAATTGCATGTATCTCATCATTCACAAGCAGCTCAACTACAAAGTCTGAGTCACTCATAAAGGTAGCAAGTTAAAGCCACCTCAAAGCACCTGAAATCCCAAGCAGGATCTTGCCTGAGGTTAAGTCAGGATTCTTACAGGGTATAGGGACCCTACATTGGCTGTCATGAAAGTCATCAATTTAATGACAGAAATGGAGACCCAGTACTCTAAATCATGTGCAAATCATTTGGGGATCTTCTTAAAATGCAGAATCTGATTCTTTAGGTCTTAAGTGGGGGCTGAGATTCTGTAGGTATAGAAAGTGTTGACAGCATTATTTTGATGCTTTCACTCTAAAAACCAATGATAAATGCACTGAAATTGTTTACAAAAGTTCAGGGTGTATAGAAAACAAGAGCCATATTTGCAAAATTATTTATTTACATTTTGAGCTTACAGTAAAATCTAGGACAGAATGTCTAAGATGAAATGTACAAAATTGATATAAACCCATACACATTAACTTTATCTGAAAAGAATCCTAGAGATGGCTTTACATGTATTTGGCTTTTACTTTACAAAACCAATGTTCCCTTAAATCATGCTGTGATGTCTCTCCGTAAGGATAAATTTAGCTTTAATCATTCAAAAAAGCTGAAAAACAAAATGCTAACTTTGACTTATTATTAAAGTTACCCATATGCCATTAAGACCAAACCTATTTTACAGTGCTGAGATGTTCAAATAAACCCCCAAACAATATAATTTTTGGAATGCTTTGGTTATTAGGCTTTGACTTGGTTTTTGGCATAACTTGTATAATTATATCATTCTAATGAGTTAACAGGTAATCCATTCAAAAAGACACTTAATACTATTACAAAACCCTTACCTGCCTTGATTGAGAATACCTTTGAGATGCTAATAATAGCAACACATTTCTCTTTTCCTTCACTCAGAAAAAAAGAAATCACAACAAGAAATTCATCCCCACATTTTAAAGGCAGCCTAAGCCTTATTCATTCTTCAAAAAAACTTCCTCATAATAATACCCTCCTTGGATATTTGTAGATTATTGAAATACTAGACCTATAAGAGCTCCTCCTATGCCTTGAAAGTCGATGATTCTGTGATATATTTATGTAAAATATGCTTAAGGTGAAATATATAAGCAATGTATTTGAAGCTTCTGGAAAGATTCATATTTAAGTTTTTAAAATCTGGGTTTAGTGAGAGGTTTAGAAAAATAAATAAAATACTGTGGTTTCCCCTCACAAATTTGAGCTTAAGACTTCAAAGTTCTACAAATCAGAAGAAAGCAAAACAGAACAATGTAGTTTTTACTATCCACATTTTCCTTTTCTTACTGTAATACATTATAACAAAGACAAACTTGATTCTCTTCCCTTGAAATGAAGATCCCATCTTCTAAGACTGTTCTTAAGAAATCAAAACAAAATTTCATAACCAGTGCTCTTAATAAGCAAGCAGCTAAATGCCTATAAGTAATACATAACTTGATTTTAAAGAGAGCTATTTTAAAGTCTGAAAGCAAAATCTAAACATTTAAGTTTAAATATAATCTCTTTAAAAGGCCTTTAAAAAAGCTGTAAGCTATACTATAAATTGCCAGTTAAATCCCCACTCTAAACTAGTCCACAAAAATAAACTGCACAAATGCATAAATTTAAGATAACTATATATTTCTCCTGTTGGTTTCTTTTCCAGTCATATAAATGCAGTTAAGCAAGAAATTAAGCACCTAGATATTAGTTAAATTAACTTTCATTTAAGCATAATTTTGAGTTTGGATAAAGGGATTCTAAATGTGGTCTAAAACTTTCCAGAAACTCATAATTACAAGTACAATTACAGCATTTTATATACACATACAGATTTATAAGAACTTAAGCCACACTTTTTATAATGTAAGAAATAAAATAAAAATAATAACATGTGCTGGGCCAGCTATATTTAAGAAATATATTTGGTGTTCAGTTCTGATAGCAATAAACTTGAGTAACATGAGGCGTATCACGTAAGTTATACCACAGATGCTTAGCTTATGACTTTTAGTAGCCTAGACCCATCCACAGTGCAAAGTTACTCTGTTAAAGCTAAAGCCATGCATGTAGTTTACTAGTAACGTCTGTACTGCAAAAGAAAGACGTTTGCACTGGGAAGGCAAGATAAGCATACCAGACACCAAATGTTTTGAAGAGCAATAATAGAGAAGGATTAAAATTCTTTTTCCGTGGGGAAATTGGGACTTTCTGATAATGAGAGCTGTCCAAAACTGAAAAGGTCTGTTTCATAAGTGTCCATTTCCAGTCCCACAAATGGCCATTCCCTGTCAGGGCTTTTGTAGCAAGTACTCCTATATTGGCCGGTAGGACTAATAGATAGTTCAGCCCCAAGGAACTCTAAATTTCCTTGATGCAAATTACCGTGTCGTGATTGAGTTTCTCTCATTATGACTTTATAGGCAGTTTGCTCCATCTTTTGTTCTTGTGCATAATGTGTTATTTTGATTTTACTGTTCCACCTCTTGTAAATCAACAGGATTGGCCTTCTGGAGTACAGCAAAGTGAGTATTTCTTACCTAACTGCTGTCCCATAAAAACAGGAGACTGGGATGAGCTTTGTTAGTATCCTATATCTAGTAAGTCCTCCACCAACTGCTGGCTGAAGAAGGCAGAGATTTTACTTGGGCAGGTGTGTGTGTGTGTGTAAAGTTATCCGGTCTAAAATGTTTACTGTTCTATCTAGTTCTGGTTTTGAGACTGAATGAAAAACCCTATTTGGCACTCCTTTACTTCAGATGGCATGCCATAGCTTATCACAGTAAGAAATTCTTATGATCAGATTTCAGCTGTAGATGAACAGTAAGCGTGGAAATTTTGACCTATATTAAACAAATAACTCTTTCATAAGTTAGAAAGGTTTTTAACTCTAAAATCAAGATATCTTTTCAGAAGATAAAATTAACTAAAAATGTAGAATAAAAATCCCACTATGGCTCTAAATATAAGATAAATAAATAAGGTCACAAGGTTTATACATTTCAAATTCTTGAAGAGGCCCTACAGTATTTCAGGAAGACAGTTTAAAGTTTTATTCCCTGAGTTCTTGAGGCAACCCCAAATGTAAGTTCATAAATTCCAAGACTTTAGAGAGAGACTTTCTTATCTCGCTTCTAAGATTAGCTCCAAAGTGGTTTGTTCAGTGCTTTCCCTACAGTTCAAATGCTTGAAGAAAGTGGCTTTATCCGTTTCTTAGAAGAAAACTCCCCAAACGGAACTTTTGGGGGAAAAAAGAAGACTGTTTAAAGAAAGCAAAATTTTAACATTAGTTAACAGTGCAGTTGAGTAAATCCATTTTATCTCTATATCAAGTGGTAATACTATCATAGGTGTTAGAAGGTAGAGTTCTATGAACTCCACCTTTTCTGACCTTAGTGGTTATTGAGCTCAGCTTCTGTTACTAAACAAAAAGTCTACCAATTAATTGAAAGAATCAAAACAATTAGAAACAGATTGACTTTTCCATACTTAAATGTGTAAGAAGACATAAATTTGGCTTTAAAGATCAAAATAACCAACTAATCAGATCTCAAAATATCTGAAATTTACATAATTTTTACAAAACAGTGATTTAAAAAAATTTATTCAAAACTGGGATTTTAAGGTTCTTGAACTGCTTTGTATCTTGGTGGCTATTAGACCTTTTTTTTAAAATTCAAAATGGGAATAATTCAAACAGTGAAATACGTAATTTTTTTTTTTTTTAACTTTCATTAGAGACTATTCAGAAAAACTAATTACAATGAATGTAGACTCCAATTCCGTTGCTGGCAGTTTTAGGTTAGGCTTAACTTTAAGCCACTAAAGGTTTAAAAAAAAAGTTGAGAGAATCTACTGAAATATCTTATTTCAGTAAAATGCACAAATAGGAGTATGTCCTTTGGCTTGACTATGACCTCAAGGGAAGTGTAAAAGTCAGTGGTGCTGGTGCCAGATTCCTGACTATATTACTGAGGCTGGCAATCTTCTCTTCTAGGAGGTAATTTTTCTTCTCTGCTGTTTTTTGTCGCTGTTCAGTCACTTCCAGAGCTTTCAATAATTGGGCATTTTCAACATACAGATCCTTCACCATTGCATCTGCTTTAGTATTCTTGCAGAGCTAGAAACAGAACCAGAAACATCTTCACTCCATTTCTGTAATTCTTTTAGGATATAACGTAAGTGTAGTTGTTTATAAAGGCAAATACCTTCTATCAATTATATTGTTTTATTTTACAATATAGCTGTAACATCAATCAGACCTGTCATTAAGGATACACATAGAGCAAAATCACTTCTTCTAAGCTGTTTCTTTGCATTATGACTGCATAATCTTTTTATTAGTGTAAAAACAACAGATTTTTTTGAGTACTCCAAATGATTTTTTTTACACTTAAGTAAGATAGGTATTATTCCTTTATTCATTCTCTAAAAATGTCAAAGTACTTTTATAACTTAAACATAGTTCACATCCTATGCCTCAGAAATTTAACTATTTTTAACAGATGCTTGAGTTTCCCATTCATAACTACAATCTACTGATTATTTTAAAATTTGGATCATGTATTTTAACAAAGAGATAAGATTTGGGCAATTACTTTTCCTGAGCTCTTCCTCTTGTATAGAACCTTGTCTAGAAAATACACTCTAATATTTATGGACAGAATATATAGGTTGGGTGGGAAGACTTGTCAGCAGCCTTGGAATAATTTTATTATTGCTCCTATTAATATCTTCCAACCCCCTTTACTTATTATTCTGTTAACTCCCCATTTTATATTCATTTTCAGGCAGGGTATCTAAAAAGGCTTAAGGGAATAAAGAGCTAAAGACTAGCTCATTTATTAGCCTTTTAAAGGCAGTGATAAGACTGTAATGCTGAAGGCCAGGACCTAGATGTCTGGCAAGTGCAACACACTGACTCTGTCTTGAGCTGTTCTGATACCACTTCTCACCCCTTCCTTCCTTCCATTTAAAAACACTTTGATGGCTCTTTATCACCTACAGAATGAAATTCAAATTCCATGGGTCAGAATAAAAGGCCCTCTACTACCCACTCCTCCCTAGGAACTCTATGGTTTTTTTCTCTTGCTTCTCCTAGGACAGTATGAATTATTAATGCTGAAGTGTATATAGATGTCTATACCCCAAATGTTGTCGTAACTCTGTTTTGTTCCCATAGCCTATAATGCTCTTCCCACATTTCTTTACCTATTCAAATATTACTCAGCCCTCAATATCTGGGTTAAGAGGCTTTCCGGAAACTTTAAAGCCCAGGTTTTCAGGATCAAGTATTTCCCTCTATTGAAATAGAATAGACCCCATTTTCTTTATTTTTGAAACTATCACCTGGCCAAATGCTCAGGACCTTGTAACTGAACTGCACTACATATGCTCAGGGGTTTTGTTTTCACTGCTATATCTCTAGTGCTTAGAATAGGACCTGGCACATACCGTGTTTTGAATAAATGATTAAAGGAGTCAGTAAATGCTATTGCAGGATCTTCTTTTCTTTCCATTTTGTGTGTTATGATGTAGGGCGAAGGAAAGTTCCTGTCCAGCTCTGCATTAAGACTTTCTCTTGGGATTATTCTTCTTAGGTTTCGTGTATCTAGAAAACCAGGTTGGGCAGCTCCCCCACCCACAACCCCCAGTTCATCTCAATTTCTGTTTCCAAAGAAGCTATAAAACTTTCCCATAAAATATTTCTTTTTGCATGTCTCTTCAGTAGATACAGAAATACAGTTTCTAAACACTGAGACCGTACCTGCCACCAGCAGTTGAAAGGATCAGGCTGCTTAGTGGTACTGGAATTCAGGGTCCTGATTCTATATCACAGCATAGCCTTTTGGGGTCTGGCTATAGTCCTAAGGTACATTTTGAGGCTGTCATAGCTGTTGCAAACAGGAAAGCTAAAGTTCCATTTATTATTCCCTAATATTTTACCAATATAAATTTTCTGTTTTACTGGTTTTACTTGAAAAAGTGCACATAGGTATTAGGAATAACCAATTAATTAGGAATAATTAATTAAAAGAGGAAGATTTCCTGTCTTAGGCAAAAAAAAAACCTATAAAAATTTAATTTGAGCTGTTGAACCTCATTAGACATGCTTTTAGGTCCACTGTTAACAAATACACATTTTTAAAATTGTGGACAAATATGTGCTATACAGAATTTATATTTTTGGAGTGATATGGGAGATAGTGAAGCCTAAATTCTTCTTTGCATTTATAGTAGAATTTGCCTTTATTAGACAACAAAAGTTAAACAAGTTAATGGCAATAAAGGAATGTAAAACTGGTGTTAAAAGCAGAATGTGAGGTGGGTGGGCAGAGATGACCTGGGAGGCTCACTTGTTCTTTGAGCTGATTCACTTTCTCCTGAAGAAGCCTTTTCACCAGCTTCAATTTCTGTTCAACTTCAATCATTCGTCCCTCCATTACAGTCACCAGTTGTTCTTGGGTTCCCTGAAGGAGAAAAAAGAGTGTATATCATTTGAAAAGTCATGCCACACTGAAAACACTATTAGTTATTTTCCCCACCAGATGCTTAGAGAAAGGACAGCCTGTGTTTGCCTTTGTAGCAGGAAGGAGTGGATATCTGATGATATGGGAGTTCTGAACACTGCAAGGGTTGCACATGTTAGAAAAGTAACCCTATCAGAGAAAGAATCAAAGATTTAAAAAAAATCTTACCTGTCTTCCCCTGAGATAAAACAAAATTCTTAAAACCCGTAATTTAACACCTGTGTGCACCTCTAGTAAAGCAGGTATCCAAAGTAAATTAAAAGATTGTTATCAACCTCCCATATGTGATTTCAGCCTTTGCCAATATTGTAGGCCTCTCAGCAACAAAACAAACTAAGTATATTCAGGATCATTTAACATTTCCAATCAGCTTTCAGTATGTGTGTCGGTTTTCCCTTTAAAATGGCTGATTAAGTGTGAGACTGTTAGTGTTTCTTCATAATAACCAGCCTCTTCCTGCTAGTTATTTGAGTCATCCGTTTCCCAACTTGACCTGTCAATGTGAAGCAAGCTTTCAGACTGGAGGATGTGTTTATCATAAGAATAGATTTAAAATTAAGAATCTTCTCCCCACAACTTCTGAATAAAACAATAGAGCAGAAAAAGAGCCCTGGCTTCTCCTCCTCTCCTCACACAACAGTGACAGATTAAGGAGTATGTGCATATGAAGAGCAGAGGAGCCTGGAGAGAGGTTTGGAGTGCTGCTGACTAACCTCTTTCTGTCCACCAAAATGTCCACATAAGGAATTAAAAATTTTTAAAGATTTTTCAAGAGTTTAAGCAAAACTCAGGTGTTAATAACAGCTGATGGCCTAACCTGCTTTTAAAATATTCTCAAAAAGTTATCCTTTAAAAAGAATGCAGAATAGCCAAACAGGAATTGAAAGTCAGCATTTGTTTGGCTATTAAATAAGAACATGTATTCATATGCACAAGAAACTAAACCATGTGACTAATTTGAGAATAAAAATTATAGTAGGTGAAAGTCTACTGCAGAAAGTAAATTTCAAGAAATCAGGTCTTGAGAATATCTAGCTTTAAAATATCTTATATTTTAAAAGACACAATGGCTTTTTAAAGTTCAAACATATATATATGGAAAATGCCTGATTTCCAATTGCCTTAAAACAAAACAAAACTAAACAAACATAGTAATTCAAAGATCATGGAGTGTTGGGAAAGAGGAAAAACAAAGGCAGTCATATACTTAAAATTAATTTTATTGTTTCATTAAAATTTTCCTTTTTCCTGTCCAAAAAGGATTACATATCTGATACAAAACAGTATAAATAAACCTGATTTTCTTCAAATCCCACATATAAAAGTAGTACCTCCTGTTAAAAATAGTTACAACAGATGGAATGAGAAACTATATAGAATACATCCTTTCAACTATCTCAAATCCACACTCTTTAAATGGTATATATAAAATGACTTGTACCAAGCTGAAATTTGTGAATTTGATTCACAAAATATGTCATTTCTACATAAATAAATGACATAATACTGCCAAGGCATAATAATAATAATAATAATAATAATAATAATAATAATAATAATAATTTAAAAGAGCACTTGATTACAGAACATTTCTCTGCTGTGTTTCTGTGTATGTGTTGTGTGTGTGTGTGTGGGTGTATGCATTTGAGTATTTCTGCCATGGTAAGAAATGTCATCCATAGCAGCCCAGTTTTCACAGGTGCCCAATCCTTCTGTAGGAATCTGCATGCACTGCTCGCTGCTCCGGTAGCAAGGCCTAGAGAAAGAAGGCAAGTGGTACACTTCACCCTGATGTCAAGATTGTTTTTTTGGGGGGGGGACTCTAAATTCAAATATTTATAATGCAAACAAGTTTTTAAATCACACACATTAACACTACATATGCAAGCCAAGCAACACAAAGGCAGAAGAAATCACATCACTCCACACACACAGACAACGTGCAGATTCTAATAATATTCTTTATTCTTAAAATGAGTGCCAGCTTGGTTCCCAGAACAGGAGTGCCCGCAGTGGTATTCTAGTGAGAGCAGTAAGCTGTCCACCCTGCCATCTGGCTGGAGGAATTGTTTTTTAGTACAAATACCTTAACAGTTTTTGTCTACCTAATCCTTTAAGTAATTGTAGTAAAGGGGTATTTTTTTATTTTTGAGTATTGGTGGGTGGGTTGGGAAGAGCATGTTTTGAAAATAGTGTGTACGAGAGAACAATTGGTAGAATCTTAGCCTAATCATGTGGTTTAAAATATCCATTGGAAACTGAGGTCAAGGTTTTATAATTCAATTCTGTAATGAAGAGCTGAAGCATCTGTTCAACATCCTATCATCACAATTTTAAATTTAGTTTAGAATTTAATTTTAATATTTGGAAATTGAAGCAGAATATAGGAGCTTCCAAAAACATGGATTTTAAAACATAAAAGACAAAAATTTTAAAGTTTTACTGGAAAGAATAGAGGACAGAAGTACATCGTGACAAAGCATAGCTATATACTAGGAGAAGAGCAGAGAACTGCTCCAATGTGTAGTTATAGTGCCAGTGTGACTTTGCAAAGAGGGGATTACAGAAAAAGAGTTGGGAAATTCCTTATCAAATATCAAATGAGAGGCAAGGTATTTGAAAACAGAAGAGCATCCAAACCAGCAAGAATTAATTTAGAATTCTACGAACTAAGGAGGATGTTTTTTTTATTCCTAATTCTGAATAAACTAAATGGGCAAAACCAGAGTTATGTGACTTCTGAAAAAGGAACGAGGCACTAAAGAGACATAGCTATTTGAAAACCTAGGTAATTATAGGATTGTATCTGGTTGTGAGCTGGGATAATGCTAATTCAAAGGGAAGGGGAAATGATCTTTCTTAAAAATAGCTTTTCAAACTAAGTTCATTTAACTTTTGAAAATTATGTCAACTAAAGTTACTACACATTCTACTTTATTACTTGTGAAAAGTCCCCACTTGTATATTCCATATAACTCAGCAGGCTGTACCCTTCTGGTACAGGAAAACCCAGGATTCTCTGTTAGCAAAGCATATCCTAGAGTTGCACTTGAATTCTGTAATATTTTTGGCATCAGACAAGAATGCTAGATAAACTGTGCACTAAGCTCATGTTATCCTGACACTTTATCATCAATTACTCATGTGCAAAGGAGACCAAGGACACTTCATTACCCAGCTCGGGAGCTGAGACTGAACGGTAGCACGGCAAAGAACAAAACACAGCAAGCCCTGCAGTCCCATGGGTTTGGATGACAGGCCAGGTGGAACTCTGACAGCAGACTGAGATGGTTTACTTCCACTGTTGAATTGCTATAACTTTCAAACAAGCAGGTAAAATTAAATTAGGTGGTCTGAGTTTACTACTGGAGAAGAAAAGAGGCTCCTACCTGTGGTGTGTCGGTTTCGGAGGCCCTATTTTCAAGTTCCTCCTGCAGGTGCTGGTTTATCTGTTCTGCCTGCAGCAGCTGGTGCTGAAGCTGCAGAAACTGCTCCCTGGGCACCATCAGACAGGCTTGCTGCTGAAGCAGCTGCAGATCCCAAGTGTGAGGGGATGGGCTAAGCATCACAGTGGACCTCAGGTGTTGCATCTGGAGAACAAGGGCAGAACCACCCCTCTCAGCTCTGTACCTTCAGCCACAGAGCCGCCCTTGAAATTGTCAAGCAGAGGGAATACTGAAGCCTCTGAATTTGTTGAAGGCCTCTTAGATCCACAGATAACTTGAAAACAAGACAGAATATAAACCTGAGTAAGAAGTAACTGGGAAGAGTCATTTTGCCTTGGAGAGAATATAATTAAGCAGGCATTCTTAAAAGTTTTAGACTTAAAAATTGTACTTCTTCACTCTTGAGTGACTATAATGGCATGAATTACATTATGTATGTAGTATGTCTGACTTCTGCTTCATTTTTTTTTACACTAGAATATTAAGTCTTTAAAAAAAAACAACTGGGTTGGAGAAGGCAAAGGGGAGAAAATGGTTTATGCTTTAGGGTCTTGCCAGTTACCATTCACAAAGATTCAAAAACAAATGTCCAATGACTATATATTTCCCAAGTTAGAAATTCTTTCAAATAATCTCATCTTGCATCTAAAATTATTTTAACCTTAGTTTATCGATGTAATACTCTTAAGTAGCACAGTAAGACAGGCAATTCTGGGGCATAAGGTGATAATCCCAAAACATCTGGAAACTAAAGTACATGGGATAGAAGTGTTTGTTCAAGACAATGAGGCAATGGTTATGTGTATCACATGCCAATCAAAGTTGGGGAGAAGAAAAGGAGAACACACTGATTTGGCTAGTAGAACATGCCACTTCACATCTGTCAACACATTCAGCAGACACAGGGCTCAATGGAAGGCATGCAACAAACATGACCCAGTACTAAACTCAAGAGGAAGCACCTACAGGCTTATGAGAAGGGGAAAAGGCCTCTGAGACCAACTATAATTCATGTTATCATGGAACTTCAGAGCCACTATTCATTTCCTTAAATATAAATTTCTGAGGTAGGCCATCACTCATTTTGACGTATTTCTAATTAGAGAGTCAGAGAACTCACCACTTTATTTTTAGGAATAAAGAATACAGAGAATTATGACCCAGTGATCTTGTGTCAGTGGGATGATTTTCTTCACACATCTTTAAATACTGAGGAAAATCCTTATGTAACTGGAAACAGACATATTCCACAGTTAAAGCAAAAAGAAAATGAATAATGGCTCTTACTTTAAGTATTTATTAACTGCTATAGTCAGTAGAAATGATTACATGAACAAGGAGTTTAATGAGATGTCTCCATGCTATGAAATTCATTGAAAGAGAATGTGCTACCTTCACACATTAGCTCAGGCAGAGAATCGTACCCTTCTCTGCTAGTTCCAACCACAGAGTTCTAGGCACAGGTTAGCCACAGACGAAAACAAAAGAAAATTACAGGAGTTATAAAAAGAAGAAAAGTATGAGTTATAAAAAGAGAACAGTACAGATTGGGCATATTATATACCTGAATATGTATGCTCTAGTCAGTAAGAACTTACAAAGGATCAAAATTTACATTTCTTTGTATGTAAGTTTTAGATATTAAAATGTCTTGCAGCTCTAATACTGTAACTGCTTCCTCAACTCCTGAACTCTGGTTGGTTTGTGAGCTTGCCATCTGCACTTCTACCCATCCCAATAAAATTATTTAGCTGATTCCAGGCCCAGGATGGAATGGATCTTAGGTTAAATGACTTGCCACAGGGAGATGTAGAATATAAATTATAAAATAGTTTTGTTGTTCACGTGTCTGAACTATTGGCTATCAGAAGTATATAGCTAACTTTAGAACTACTAATATACTCTATAACCCTTCTTTTGAATGTTCAAAACAAATTTTTATAGAACATTGCTTCATATAGTTTACAAAGCCCTGGAGTAGGAGACAAATTCTTTCATTTCATGGTCTAGTGATTTGAAACTAATTATACTGGGATAAGGGTATGTATTGTATTAGATCAGTGACTTTTAAATGACTGGCATATAGGAATGAGGTGAGACTCCTTACCCCAAGGGAGTTCATACAGCAGGTTAGAACCACCTAGAAAACTTAAATTCCTTAATCCCAAAGACTCTGATGTAGAAACATCTCCCTGCCTGCCCCCAGTCCCTTACCCAAGCCCAGTGAGAAACCCTACCAGAACGAGAAGTCCCTATCTATCTTTCAGGTGAGTTGGGTGCAAAAAAAATGGTGTGTAAAACCACTGTACATCCCCCAATCATACTAATCTATAGATCACATAATAACAAAAATTCCAATTTGTATGGTTAGTGGGAGGAGGGAATGGGACATTAGCACTTAATTTGAGTTTCTGTTTGGGGTGATGAAACAGTTTTGGAAGAAATAGCAATAACTAGAATATATATTGGGAATGTAATTAATGACACTGAATCATATACTTAATAATCGTTATTTTGTTATGTATATGTATGTATCACAATTTTAAAAATTAATGTAATATACCAAGACCCACTGAATTAATTATACACTTTAAATGGGTAAACTGTATAGTATGTGAATTATATTTAAAGCTGCTAAAAAATCCAATTTGTATAGTTCTGTACAGAGTTAATAGCCCAGCCAGTCTTATTTCCTAAAAGTTTCATTAGAAAATGTGAGATGTTCTTATTAGTGTTCCAGTTGAAAATTCATGCTTTTTCAGCTCTACTGCCAAGAAGACTCAATTTCCCCCATCTATCAGCAAATATTTACTACTAGATCAGGGAGAAAAATAATGAGGGGAAATTACTTATTATGGCTAACAATGTAAGAAGGGTTTGGGAGAGAAGGGGGCTAGAGCAGGTGGAGGAAGAACTGGCCTATGGGCAGAGCATTTAGAAAGGATCTAACAGTGATTAAATATACCATTACTTTTCAGTTTGGTACGTGTCAGGCTTAGCTTCAGATATCTTATTCATTACCGTATATAATTATTTCATCAGAAAAGCACAGCTACCTCTAAACATAGCTGGCAGCTCAAGGTTTTGAACATATTTATTATATGCTGTCAGAGAAAAAAAATGGTTTTGATTTCACTATTTATAGTTTCACTAAGCTCCCTATTAGTGGATATATCAGAGAACATAAAATTGACAGAAACCTCAGTGGTCATTTAAGTATCAGTGCAATATGTTTGCTCGTATTTCACATTTAAAAGCCAACATCTGTTTAAACTTACCTTTGTGTGTGCCCAGCTTCATAAAAGAACTATCTCTTTCTATAATTCTTGCTTAAAAATATGTATATATAGTACATGTGTGTGCATGTGCAGCAGAAAAAGACATTTTTTACCCATGCCTCTCTACCTATTTTCACTTACTTAAAGTATCTCAATGAAATTTTTCCTTATTAAGAATGGTTTGTGTATAAGTTGTGTCCTATATTGTACCTGGTACACAGAAAGCAATCTAATAGACTGGAAACCCAATGTCCAACCTGACAAGTTTTACAAATCCATTTTTATTTAACAGAGGTATGGCTCACAATGCATTTCTTAGTTTCAAATGTAGTAATGAACAGTGGCAACATTTGAAAGTTATACTTATAAATGCTAATGCTCTCAGATTCCCTGTGTGGATTTCCTAACTGAAAATTGTCAGAGCACAATCCTAGCTATGTAACACAACAAAATGCAAGGTACCAGGACACTGCTAAAACCACAGCAATAGCAGAAGAGCTCTGGGCCTCTCAGCCACTACTGAACAGAGTCTCCGCCACTTGAATCTGTTTCGGTATAGGTTCTTGTGTTCAGGGATAAAATATTCCTTCCTCTGTGAAGCAGTATGAATTCCTATGACTACTTAAGCAAAAATGTCTATCAAACTTGGTAAAATAGTCCAAAGAATTCAGCCTTGGTGGGGTACTTAGGTTTTCACTTTTTTTCATAATAGGAATTCAGTGCTATGCTAGTCTTTCCAAACAAATGGCTCATTCATGGATTAAAATATTCTTCGTAGCTAAGGCCATCTGCTTAAAAACTTACCTCCCTTAGCTGCTCATCCAGTTTTACTTGTTTCTTTTTCAGGCCTTCATTTTCCAAATGAATTGTTTCTAATTCTTGTTCAAGGGAGTTCATCTGGCTGATCTGCTTAAAAAACAAAAAACTCCCTTAGAAACAAAACAAAACCTTAGTTGCTCTACTTTATGTTGACAAATTTACACTAGTCAGAAGTCTTAACTTTTGGAAGAAAGCCAAGTTCACAGAAGGAAAACAACAAACAGTATAATCTAGTGCACTGATTACATTGAAGTAGTGTAGCTTTAATCACCACTCCTCACAAGAACAGATTCCTAAAGGCAGCTGGCTTTCAAACTTCAAAGCCATTCACTGTAAGAAGTACATTTTATCCTGCAACACAGTACAAATACCCATACCCACATGTACATATCTATGCATGAACAGTCATAACTACGTATCACTGGAAGAAAACTTTCATGAAATAATACTTCTAATGTACTAATATTTTGTAGTATATTTTATTATTTTTAAAAAAGCTGGTGTTTCATGAAATAGATTTCATGATCCTTTACTATGGATGTGCAGTGGGAACACTGTCTTAGGGCAAAGTTCAAAGGATTAAAACAAAGAATATAGAAGACCTGGTTTATGTAACTTGTTTCTCAATTTCAAAAATACAATTTGAAGATTTTATAAGTATCCATTTTTGGAATTCTCTTTAATACAGGAAGAATCTAATGAACTAGAGGATGCTGGAATTCAGAATTACTCCTAAGTAGAAAACATGATGCTATTCTAAAATGCTGGTTTTTGCTTCTGTCAAAAAAAGCTGAGGTGATTCACATGCCTCAACACACAAAAAGCAAATAACTCTATTAAAAAATGGGCAGAGAATATGAACAAACACTTCTCCATAGAAGAAATTCAGATGACCAGCAGACACATGAAAAGATGCTCCACATCGCTTGTCATCAGAGAAATGCAAATTAAAACCCCAATGAGATATTACCTCACACCAGTTAGGATGGCCAACATAGAAAAGACTAGGAACAACAAATGCTGGCGAGGATGCAGAGAAAGGGGAACCCTCCTATACTGCTGGTGGGAAAGTAAACTAGTTCAACCATTGTGGAAAACAGTATGGAGGTTCCTCAAAAAACTAAAAATACAAATACCATTTGACCTGGGAATTCCACTCCTAGGACTTTACCCTAAGAATGCAGGATCCCAGTTTCAAAAAGACAGATGCACCCCTATGTTTATCGCAGCACTATTTACAATAGCCAAGAAATGGAAGCAACCTATGTGTCCATCAGTAGATGAATGGATAAAGAAGATGTGGTACATATACACAATGGAATATTATTCAGCCATAAGAAGAAAACAAATCCTACCATTTGCAACAACATGGATGGAGCTAGAAGGTATTATGCTCAGTGAAATAAGCCAAGTGGAGACAGACAAGTACCAGATGATTTCACTCATTTGTGGAGTAGAACAACAAAGCAAAACTGAAGGAACAAAACAACAGCAGACTCACAGTCTGCCAATTTTTGAAGTCTACTTATTTGGATTTCAAGAGATCATTATCATTTCCAGGTAAATCTGTTTTTAGTCTGGTTGAGTCTAAAATGGACTAACTGTTTTTAGTCTGGTTGAGTCCAAGAGTGGACTAACAGTTGCCAAAGGGAAAGGGACTGGGGAGGGTGGATGGGAAGGGAGGGAGAAGGGGAATAAGGGGCATTATGATTAGCACACATAACGTAGAGGGGGGGTCACGGGCAAGACAGTATAGTACAGAGAAGATAAGTAGTGACTCTACAGCATCTTACTAGGCTGATGGACAGGGACTGTAATGGGGTATGTGGTGGGGACTTGAGAATGGGGGGAATCTAGTAACCACAATGTTGCTCATGTGATTGTATATTAATGATACCAAAATTTTAAAAAATTGAAAAAAACTCAAAAAAACTCACGAAAATCCAAAAAAAAAGTGAAACCAGTCATCCAAAAAAAAAAGCTTAGGTGAGTAGCAAGAGTAATTAAACAGAAGTATACAGTCTTTCCAGGTATATTTAAACTGTTATCTTAAAACTTATCATTAGACTTTTCTCTAAGTGAGCAGCCAGATGAAACCCACTGCCTTTCTGATAAGTTTACTTCAAGTACCTAAAATTAAATGACATTTCAGCTTTAGAGGAAGCACAACCAGTCTTCTTACTGCAATGGTCATAACTTTCATGAACTTACAAAAATTTCATTAAAACTTTTTAACAAAAGTAAATGATTGTTCATCATTCTTCCCAGATTTTTTAACAAACCATTATTTTCAGAGGAGGAAGGTAATAGTGAAAACTCTTAAGTTTTAGTTTAGGAAAAGAAAGAAAAACAATTAAGAGCAAGAACTCCCAGAGTAACACTGGTCTAGAATGCTAACTTCATGAACACAGAATAGGAAGGAAATGGAGTTATGCTACAGAGGTTTAACCAAGTGGCAGCCAGCCTCCAAGATGGGCCCCTCCAATCCCTACCTCCTGGTGTTCACACCCTTGCACAGTTCCTTCCCACACTATACCAGGGTTATTCTGATACAGCAGAAATGGTAGTATGTCATTTCCGGGATTACCATATAAAAGGTACTACACAGCTTCTGTCTTGGTCTTTTGGGATCTTTCCCTCTCACACTCTCACATAACTCACTGCCATGTCCCAAGAGGTGGTAAGGAGTGGAGGCTTCCAGCAGCCATCCAGCAAGAAACAGAAACCTCCTCCTCACAGGTATATGCACGACTTGGAAGTGGATCCTCTAGTTCCAGTGCAGCCTTCAGATAAATGCAGCCTCACTGATCTCTGGACTGCAACCTCATGAGAGACCAAGCCAGCACCACTGAGCTAAGCTGCTTCTGATTAATTTCTGACCCACAGAAACTATGATACAACAACTGTTTATTATTTTAATTTGTTACACAGCAATAGATAGTAGATCATATTAAGAGGTTCCTAATATTCAAGCTATATGTATTTTACTTCTAAAGGCTAGTAATGAAGACAATTAGCTGTCTTCTTTTTGAAGCTTAAACTTAAGTGTTCCTTTTCAAACATCATTTAATCAAAAAGAACTATGGTACTGTTTTGACAAGATTACAAATCACAGATATAAGGAAGATCCAAACTATGCCACTGTAATCATTTTCTTGGAAGCAAGCAGGGGAAGAAACACACACTTAGGGACATATCATAGTCAGAATGTGGACACATGATATAAACTCTCAAAAATTCACCTTCCTATTAGTAGGGGATGATTCCTTTTGAAACTGTTCACATTCTCTCTTTAAGCTCAACTTCTCTTGCTCTGTAGGCTTCACAGTACCTGATGAGTTTAGATGTTTTTGGTGCTTGTGGGGAAGAAGGTTGGATTCCAGTTGACGGACCTAATAAGAACAAGTGTCAGAGGAAGAAATGCTAATATAATCACCCAACCAGGAAAAACAATGAACATAAGGAAAATTTATATTCAGCACTTGGACTTTATTGTACTAAAAATATATATATTTTTTTCAGTCAGGTCTGCCAATTTTTGAAGTCTACTTGTTTGGATTTCAAGAGCTCATTATCATTTCTAGGTAAATCTGTTTTTAGTCTGGTTGAGTCTAAAAACCCAACACTGTAAAGATCAGACCAGGAAGAGGGGACTTCTGGCTCTACCAAGCCAGTGGGGTCAACAGTGCAATGTGGCTGCCAAGAAAACATATCCCAGGCATCTTTGCTCTGACATAAGCATGATTTTAGGAGTGAATGAGGTGCCAGTCCCATCGACTCTGTTGAACTGCTAAGACCTATGAGGACAGCAATCACATCTGTCTTGTACAGTATCACAGTTTCTGGCACAGAGTGGCTCTTCAATGAGTTCCTCCTCAAAAGAGCTGTTTAAGGAGAAGCCAACTACCTAGCAGAAGTAAAGAATTTAAACAGTTTAGTGGTTAGAAAAGATGGTCTTTAAAGACCGTTTTAATTTTGAAATGCTGAGTCTTTAAAAAGGGATACCTTTTAGACCAATTAAGATTTGAGTCTAGTTTTGCCATTTTTGTACTACCAGTCTTGGCAGCTAGCCTGTTGGAATGAGGAATATACTGTTAACATAATTTTCATGAGTCTATATTTTGGATATGAGGATTAACATCACAGATTTTAATAAAGAACTGCTTATAAAAAATGAAAAATATTGTATAAACATATCAGGATAAAACTACATGCATGTAAATGATATATATTCCTAAAATAAGTATGCCATAGCAGAATACTCAGATCCATACCTTAGAACCATTTCAATCATACCAAACATTCATTTTCATATCAAACTAAGCATTTTCAAACACATGCCACTATGTACAACTTTCCAAGTCACCTTTTCCCGGGAATGTGTGAGCTCCGCTTTGGTGTTCTGCACCACAGTTTGGAGTCTCTCGTTCTCTTGCCAAAGCAGCTGCTGTTCCTCATTCATCAAATGATCCAACTTGTCCCAAGACAGGCTTTGCTGCTGTCTATGGAATCCTGATGGATGGGTGTCTATTTCTGGGGCCCAGTTCTTAAGAGACAATTAGAGTTAAGCCTTAAAAACAGGTTGATTTCTGTTTTAAGTGTCAAATTTACCTAATGACAATTCTTAGCAAGCACCTTTCAACTTCAGCTTTGTCTTCTAATGGGAGTGTAGGTACATATAGATGTAAATAAAACAGTATTTTTGGGATTTCACTGAAAAAAAAAAAAAGACTAGGAAATTCTGTTGAAAATGGTCTTGGGCAAAACAGCCTTGCCAGTCTGATAGCAAAATGATTGTAGGACAAGTCCCAGTTCTATACAGGACTCAAATACATAGATATTGGTGGCCTTAAAAAAAACTGCCTCACTCTTATGAACCTACATTTGAACCTAGATAACTACTCTTTTAGTTAACAGAGGACAGAGAGGGGACTCTGAAATGCATTACTAACGTAAAAACTTTCATAAGCTAAATTCTACTTTTATTTTCATACATGCAGTCATATCCTTTTTTAGAATCCAAAGCAATTTGTCCATGTAATTGAGGCCTTAACTCAGCAATGCTTTAAGCTACTAAAGTGAAAAATGCTTTAAAAATTAAAAAAGGTAATACTAGATAAGCCTTTTGCCTTTTAAACCAAAACATGAAAAAGAAAAAAGGTATAGTCTTGTTTTAAGAAAAATATCAGTCCAGAAATAGTTTTTAAAAATGGAAACTATTTTATTTTTTAAAAATCGGTTTAAAAAAGTATCACAAAGAGATAAAATAACTGAATTAGTGCCTACTTTTATGGTAGGACAAAATCTTAATATCTGCCTCAAGGTTGATATCTCTAACACACTGTTCTTATTTTTTTGCTCAGAGATGAAGTAGCATTGTGATATATTAAAATGAGACACAGTTTCTACAACATTAAAATGTTTTAGTTTTACTACAAAACAACTCAGCCACAGTCTTCTGACTTGAACAATACAGTTACCTTGTCACTATGGTTCTATTAAGTGAAGTTCAGAAAATCCCTAACCTGTCGTGGCAGAGGGTAAAAGTGGTTCCTTTGGGGTTATCAACTATAGGGACACAAGAGAGCCTTACTGAGCGCTAGAAATGTTCTGTATTGTGAGATAGGTGATTACAAAAACACAAATACATACACACACGGCTACGTAAGATATATTTACACATGTACATACATTTATAAAAATCAAGTTATAGACTTAACATTTGTATACTGTACTATATAAATGAGCAATCCCTCAATAAAAAAGAAATTACCTTGTCACCAGCATTGTGAAGTTGCTTATGTAAAGATATAACTTCTTGTTTTAAAGCCTCCTTTTCCTGCTGAGTCACTCGTAGGTTGGATTTAATCCGGGACATTTGCAGGTTTACATTCTGCAGGGTGTCTTCTAAACTCTGAACCTGCATCATGAGAACAGTCTTACACTGTGACACAATCCTCATGGTGTCACCTGCAGCATGTCCAGGAATGAATGAGCTAGGACAAGAGAACTTCAAAGGCCTCTCCTGTTTCCATTTACTATATCCAGATCTTTTCAGCAGCTCAGTAGAAACCCAGGATATCATGCATATATACAGGATGTTAAAGTATATTTACAATAAAGAACTATGCCTGGAGCAGAGTAATGCTAATAAAGTGAAATGGAATATTATCAAGTGAAATCTTACAGAACCCGTGAGTACCAACTGGCATCAAAAAAGATGGTTTTACTGAGTTTTGTAGAAATTATGTCTTAGCCTCTGTGTTGGTTTGTAAAGGACCCCTCTGTTGAAAATAAAAATATGTACCTGCAGAACCCTACTCCATGCTAATATTTTAATTAAAAAAAATTTAAATTTGTAAAAGGAATGTTGATAGACATCTTTAACTACAATAGGGCCATTGGCAAATCCTGTAACAAGTAATCACTTTTACATGTTATTCTCAAACTTTCATAAATAAGCACTCTCCTAATGATAAGACTATCTCATTAATAGAATAATGAACTTTGAGGGAAATGTTCAAATTATTACACTGTACGGTAGGCATGTGTCAAACATTAGACAAACAGAATCATTCTGAGCCCTTAGGCCACTTCCACCTGGAACATTTTCTCCACCGGGAGTTCTTTTAGAAGGCAAAGGAAAATATTAACTGTGCAGATGAAACAAGAGTTGCCCACATACCTTTTCCTGTGAAGCCACTAGCTGTGACTTTAAGCTTTCATTCTGATGTTCCCAAGACTTCTGTTCTTGCTTCAGAGTAGCAATTCTGTGCTCTAAAAGACTTGATTTTGCCAACTGTTTCAGGAAAAGAAAAAAAACAGGGCATTTTTGCAAGCATTTCTAGCCTTGTTTTATATGCATCCACTTATACTGAAAAGATCAAATACTACCTATTTACATGGGGGAGCAGGGCAAGGGAAAAGAAAGTTTTTCTGACTCCCTTTTCCACCTTTAATTATGAGGAGTCTCCTCTCACTGGGGATTTCCATTTTTCTTTCTCATTTTTTCATATTTTATGGGTAAGAGATGGTGGGCCAGAAGGCAATTAGAAAACTCAATAGCATACCATAATAGGAAAATACAGAATGCCTACTAAGGCAGGTGGGATGAAAGTGGAGTTTTTGGATTTGCTAAGGGGAATATAATAGAAAAAAATAAATGTCTGTCAATGTAATAGAACTCAGACTATTAAATACAACAATATATTCTATCCAAGTAGAATAGCGATATTAACATATTAAGCAGCATGGTTACATATTAAAGTAAGACATACTTTTTATACTGTATTTAATACTATAATTAATAAGCAACTCATTTAAACTCCTGTTAAAATCATGATTTCAGGAGCTCTAAGGTCACATAACACCAGCTGAAATGTCCCAAGAGACTATGAAACAATTATGCTAATGTGGGAGGCCCATGTGCCACTGGGCATAGAGAAATGCTCATGGTATACATTATACAACAATGGCAAAAAGTCTTATTTTTACTACCTTATCTATACAGCTATTTAATTCTTCACTTAGAGCTTCCTTTTCTTTCAGCAGTTTTTCGTTGTAGCTTAGAACACTAGAAAGTTTTTGCTGGAAGTTAGAGAGATCAGGACATCTGTGCAGCTGTAAGAGATAAACAAGCCCTCCCATCACATTTCATGGCAATATTTATAAAAGAGGTATTTATAAACAGGGCATATTCATGGCTGCTGCTATTTCCCTATCCGTAGATATTTCAGGGGACATATAAACTCTAGGGGACTATAATCAGCTTTAACAAAATGTTCCCTGCTAGCTTCTCTCCATTCTCCAACTGACTGCTGTAACGTCAGCTCATAGATTCAACCAGACAGACATTGTTAAATAATGGTCCCAGTTTTCCATTTTTATCTTCAGGGTAAAATAAATAACAGACTGCCATTCTTCATCAATTTAACTTGTGTACATATAGTGCAATACATTTTTCCTTATGCTATAACTAGAAAAAAATATTTTTCAAAAATCTCAGTCAAGACTAGAAAATTGTTAAGGACCATGTACAATGCTCAGCACAAGGGCAAGCTGGATGGTGGAAAGGTGTTGCTGGTGTGGACACACTGGTTTCCTCCTCTCCACTTTATGGAATCAGGACAACAAAAGACTGTTTTTATTCCTTTCAGCATCAGCCTTCCCACTACTGGCATTTTGGGCCAGGTAATTCCTCACGGCGGGGAGTTGTCTGGGGAGCTGCAGGAGGAGTAGCAGCCCCTCTGGTTTCACCTGTCAGATGCCAGTAGCACTGCTCTCCCTTCACACACACCAGTTACGAAAACCAGAACTGTCCCTAGACGTTGCTGAACGTCCCGGGGTGGGGTAGCAGTCCCCATTTCCCTACAGTTGCTGCTTTAAAGAGACCAATCGATTCTTACCCTTCTAAACCCATTCCCATAATCCATATGTTTTAAATTTCCCTCCACTTCACTTGGCTTTCAAATTTTCAATTCTCTGTCATCTTATAATGCTAAGGCCATCTTTCTACTTACAACCTTATGTTCTTTTACATGTAGCATTAGGAATAGTATGACAAAATAGACTTTAAGGATTGAATCTTGTCTTTAACTGGTAACAAATCCAGTGTACCTTACAAATCTAAACAAGTACAAAGAACGTAGGAAAATGTATTTTAAAGTACTTAGGCATTAACTTAGTAAAGGACCTTTCTCCTTTGCTTACTACCTTGTGTCCCCACCCCCTGACCCTCACAAAGCCTGGTATCATTCTGGGTATCTCTAGACTGGCACGTGACTTCTGCTAATGCTATTCCAGTTTCTCTTCAGTGCAACAGATAATACAAACGGAAGTGCTTTGTGAACAAATCATGAAGTCATACATATTAGCACATGCTTTCCAGGTCCATCCTATTCTTGTGATCCTGAAGAGCGCAGGTGCCAGGAAACAACTTCTCACTAGAGGCACTCAGGGCTCACCATTTTTCTGTATTTATAAAGCCTCTGTAAAAAATGTCATAAAAATGTGCCAAATGATGTTCTCATCATGCTATTTTACTCCCAACTTCACTCCTTTTCTTCTGATCTCTAGCTTAGCAAAGTCACAAAGTACACATCTCCCATGCTAAGAGTTACAACCCATTATTATCCTCTTAAAGGCTGACAATAGACAGACTTTCAAAAGGTAAAGGAGAAGGGTATGCCCAAGTTATTTAGGATGAATTTGGTAATAGCAGCTCTGGAATACTTACATACCCAGAAGGGCCCTTTGAGTTTTAACTTGTGGAATGTTTATAATGGCAGAAGCTTCTGTTATGGCAGAACAAGTATACTTTGCATAGCAGCATCTGCCATGGAGAGGCTCTGATAAAGTACCTACTGGGTATCAGTACTGCACTAGGCACTGTGAGAGACACACCTGAGGTCTCATAATCCTATTAGGAAATCAAGACTTACAGGAGTCAATTAAAGATTATCACAAACATAAAACTTGGTAGTACAGGTTCAATATATCAGCATTCAGAGAAGTATTCCTTTATGCTCATAGGCTGAAGAGGTACAAAAGAGAATTTTATAATCTAAGGGTGTCATAATTTTAAAGTAATCCTCTCGTGCAGCAAATAAATAAAATAGAACAATGCAGTTCTATTATAAATCAAGATTGCTCAAATTGAAAGACTCCTGTACTCATTGAAAAATTCAGAAAAAACTATAAACTAGGACAATGTTCAGGATATAACTTTAAGGTGAAACCTCTTTTATACTTAAAATTAAGTATTTCGTTGAAACTTTGAAATAGGCTTCTTAAAGACAAATTCCTAAGTGAGCCTGCATCTCTGATAATGCTCTAAAATTCACTTTTATGCCCAAGATAGATGCCTCATACTTGCTATAAGGGGTAAGAGGAACCAGCCTCATCTTTGTCTCACAAAGCTTGGTGAATACTTACTAAAGTTATGAGCAAGAAAGTCACTTCTTTAAACAAATTTGTATTACTTTATCACTTGGCTGGGAGAAAGTAGAAAAGCAAATTCCTTTAACTGAAGTGGTTGTGATTCATTTACAGTAACAGTTTCAGTCTGCACCATATGTAAGTTACATAACTAGAGCAACACTTAAGAGAATTAGCAATAGAAGCCCTTACAAGTAGACTTGTACTGCATGTTCGTTCTCAACTTGACTAGGCAATAAGCTGGCTGTCAGGGTTCCAGTGAAAAGGGCATTTGGTGGCTAGAAAAGCCAGACCATCAAGTACACATTGTTCTATAGTCCCCCTCCATGGCCTCACCCCCAAGAAGCACACAGTCTTACTTGCTTCATTTTCTCCAGTTCATCTTTGAGAAGGAGGTTCTCCTGTTCCACAGTATGAGCCTGTATTTTGACTTCGGCAAGTTCTGCTTCCAGAGAAGACACTAAGGTGGAAGACTAAGAAAAAATTTAAGAAGTCAAATAAAAGACATATTTGTTTAGCCTGGGGAAACTTACCAGGCTCACAAAAAGCAGCATTGAGGGAACACAAGTACAAATTCAGTGACATAATGTTTTATGACCATTTATCCTTATACTCATGGAACTAACTTAAATTCTCAAAGACATTCCACTTCAATGGCTTAAACATGATTTCTAAGGTAGTTTTTGCAGGTTTCTCCACTGTGAAGATACTCTACTTCTCTTAGGGGAGATCCTTTGTAATTATGCACATCGTATTTCTCAAACTTCTGCTTATTAATTTTAGTGTCTATCAGTGGATTTTGTCGATAACAGTTGTGACTCTGGTGTTTGCTGTGATAACTTACTTACTTCTTTCTTTATTAACTGAATTCTACTGTAAAGAGCCATTGTTTCTCCCTGATATTTAACCAGTATTTTAATATCAGTATGGGCCCACAGATACTTATTCTATATTTATTTTATAACTATATTTATTTTATGCTGTAGTATGATTATTTATTTTGTTGATGACATTCTTCCAGCTTGGTCCTCGGGAGCTCTTTCAGGTGGGTCATGTGTCCTTTTGACATGCTCCATCTTTTTTTGTGTGCACTTTCTTCTTTCTGGCACCATGAGATGTTTCAGGCTCAAATTGAATTTTTCCTGCCCCAGCCCTAGAATCAATCATTTTCCCAAGGAGCCCTGGGTCCTATTATAGGAGAATCATATTTAGAAACCAAGATCTGGGCACTCTGCCCACATACACATACCTATATCTCTATCTAATGTATCTGTATATATATTAAGAAACCTGAGTTTATACTAATACCTCAAATTCTAATCCAACATCAGAGGGTTCATTTTAGCCTTCCTCATTTCCCCACTTGGAACATCCTTCTCCAACTGAGAAACTCAGCTCTTATTGCCTATAATTTATTTACTCATTAGGTCAATTTTAGTATATACAAAGTAGTTTCAGAATTACTAACCCACACTTCCATGAGAAATATTTACTGACTACATTATTTATAGAATTTATGTACACTTTTTGTCTTTAGTTCTACAGTATACAGTCAAGATATTAATTTCCAAATTATTTCTTTTCTTCCCCACTGTGGTTATGTTATCCATTTACATATAGTTTCATTTGTTAGTGTTTACTTTCTATCCTATACCCCACATCTTGATTGGTTTTAATTGTGTGTTTATTTGGGGGTTTGTGAAGAATATGTGAAACATGACCATGATTCTAAGAGAGCTATTTATGAAAAGTTATACTCAGAGAAGCCACACACCTCTCCTCATCCCTTCTACCACATTCCTTCCTCTATCCCGTCCATTTCACACACTCTCTATAGGAACTATCTTTAGTTTCTGGCTTATTCCTGTAATTCTTTTACACAAATTAGCAGATATGTATGTATCTTCTAATGTCCCCTTCTTTCTTACCTGGAGGGAGGCATACTACACTTTTTTGTGCTTTTCTTCCTTTACTTAACAGTATGTCCTGGAAATAATTTCCTATTAGAGATCTTTTTCATTCTTTTTTGCAATGGATGAAGAGTGCCTGTTTCTCTGAAGCCTACCAACAGGATATGCTGTCATATGTTTAAACTGTTGCCAAACTCATAGGTGAGAAATGATACATCAGTGTTGTTTTTATTTGCATTTCTGTAATTATGAGTGATTCTGAGTATTTTTTTTCATAGGCTTAAGAGCCATTTTTATTTTTTTGTGTGTGACTTATTAATTTTTTTTCCATTTTGCTGTCAGATTTTGGTCTTAGGTGCTTTGATTTTTAAGAGTTCTTTACATAGTAGGGATAGTAACCCTATTCTTGGTAGTATATGATGTAAATATTTTCTCCCAGTTTGTGAGTTGTCTTTTTTCTCTGTTCATGGTATTTTTTGTCATGCAAACAATTTTTAAACTTAATCAATTTTTTTCTTTTGCCTCTGCTTCACAGATAGCCTTTCTCCACGCCAAGGTTAAAGACTAATTCAATCATGTGTTTTCCTAGTACTTGTATAGTTTTAAAAATATATATATTTAGATTCTGATTCTAATTAGAGTTCATCCTTATGGATCTAATTTTATCTATTTCCAAATGTCTACACAGTTGTCCAGGCATCACTTATTAAGAAATCCATCTTTACCCCAGTGGAATTGAAGAGCTGTCTTGGTTATATATTATTTCCACTTGCAATTGGGTCTAATTCTAGACTTTCTATTCCACTGATTTGTTTAGTCGTGTGCTGGCACCACACTGTTTTAAGCATTGAGACTTCATGTATGAGACATTTAATATAAGCATGGCTTTCATTTCTTGGGACTTCCTCCCACAAGGCTGTGGGTGGCTACAGACCACACCTGTGCTCTCCAGGGCTCTGGTTCCTCTTTCAGATTAGGCTGTTCTGGTTTCCAGTCCTCAAAAGGGCTGTGTCTTGGCTCTTTATCCTTCTGGCATAGCATTTCTGCCAGACGTTGATTAAGTTCTTGCAATTCTTTCTCATTTTGAGAGATCTTTTGGCTAAGTTCTGTATTTTCCAAATCCAACTGCTGATTTTTGGTTTTTAATTCTGAAATCTAATTAAAATTGATATAAGTTTTCAAAACTAGTTAATTACCCTATTTCAGCTAAAAAACAGATTTAGAGACTCTTTTTTCCCCTTGTTATTTCCCCTCTTTGTACATGCACATACACATACACACAAACTCTTAGTAATAGAAATGACACATTCCTCGCTACAAATTCAGTCAATTCAGAAGCATACGAAGAAGTGATAGCCAGCCCAATCCCATCCCACAGCAGCCAGCAGTGCTGTTCACAGCTGGACACATATCCCTCTGCACAAGAGGTTTTCTTCTTTATAAAAAACTTTCAGTCATTTCAGATATTTGGATAGCCTTCTTTTTCCATTTGTAATATCTTACAGACTCTAATCTTTTCAAATCAGAAACTATCATATGCTGTACTTTTTAGTGGCTGTAGGTATGTATCAAGACATTCCGTAATGCATTTATCCATTCCCACATTGACAGACATGTGAGTTTGCTATTCTTTATTTTCATTGTGAAGAAACAAAACTATCTTTTGGAAAATTCATTTACACATTATGGCATTTTGTATTTAGGATGTTATTTTTAGGAGTGGGGCTGCTGGGCTAGAAGGTACACACAGGTATCCCCAAAATGTCTTCCTCAGTGCTACTAACTTACACTCGTATCAACAATATATGAGTACCTTCATTTCCTCTCCACTTTTTAAATATTAGATATAGCAATCTCTAATTTTTGCTGATTTGACAAGTGAAAAAAAGAGACAGTTAATTGGCACTCCCTAGTCACTGATGAGGCTTTTTTCTTTACTTGACCATTCATACCAATTATTTTTTAACTCGGTTTCACCATTTATTCATGAGTACAAGATCTACTTTGGATGTTAACACCTTGTCTATTTCAAGTACTGAAAATACTTTTTTCCTAGGATGTCCTTGTCCTTTGACAGTTTCAGATTCTCAAATGGCCTTCCCCTGTACATTGAATGTTGGGAGATTATATGAATTAGGCATTGAATAGCACAAGCTATCTGAATAAATCATAATCTGTGAAAAGATATATGAATAATCTAGTATTTTACATTTGTGAAATTCTGTCCTTAACTTTCTTTCAATCATGGTGAAGAAAGAAGGAGCTAACATTAATCAAAACTATAGGAGGGATGGAGCTAGTATTTCAGATGTATAGTTTTAGAGGTATCAGCTCCTTACTCCCACTGATTACAAAACTTATATCAAGCACTCAAGAGTCTAGAAATAATGTATACATTATTATATTCACAAAAAAAGAAACCTAGTTTCTAGTCACAAAAAATTCACTTATTCACAAAAAATAGAAACCTAGTTTACAGTCCACATGAGGTGAGTTTCCATTTTGAAACTCAGGATTTACAACCTTGCCATTATTAGCTACACATTATTCTACAGCATCTATAAATTTGTAAATTACAAATGGAAGCAGAAAATTTCAGAGTCAAGAAACATTCGGAAATATTAAGTATTTCCTTACCTGTTTCTTTAAGTTTTCAACTACCTTCTGAACTGCAGCTTTCTCTTCTTTTACAGTTTCTATTTTTTGCCTAAAGTGACAATGAAAATACAACTTAAGAGTTAGGCTTTAAACACTGAAGTAAAATAGTTTTAGTCCTTGCAAAAATGCCTGAAGAAAATTTAAATGTATGTCTTACCATATTTCTTCCTGAGATCCATTTAATTTCCCTAATTTCAGGTTAGAAATGCTATCTTCTTCATTTAAAGTGGTAATTTCATTTCTCAAAATAGAATTTTCCTCTTGAAGTTTCTCAGATTCATATCTAAGTACAGAGATTTAAAAAAAAACAGTTAAAACAAGGTAGTCATCTGGCATCTTTGGAAAACACTTTCTGGTAACTTCCATTAAACAAGTGTTCCATGTCAATTAAAAAGAGAAGTCTAAATTAGTAGTCTCTATTACCTAGCAATCAAGCAATGATGTATTGACTCATTTCCTTTGGGAAGTAAAAATTTTACTAGGAGATGTGAGGCAAGTGTGGCTAACTCGAACACAGAGGCAGGAACTGAGACTCAGTGCCCACTCTGGCTGCTGGTTTTCTCAGTGGCAAGCATACTGCTCTGAGCAAATAATTTTATTCAAATAGTTGCTCCAAATAGACAGAAGCCAGATTACTAAGCTGTGTTAGCTTTAATTTCAGGCCCCAGGCTCCCTAGAGAAAGAAAATTTGCTACCTAAATAAAACGACCACACTGAAATACATACACTAATGTTTATTATTTTTTTAAATCTCATTATATTCTGATATTTAGAACTAAAAATGGTCTCAAGAAAAAAGAGGAAAAACTACATCCAGAATTTTGTTTCATATCATTAAGATATTTTAGACATGAGATAGTACATCAAATTTTAAAAACCAATTTTTTTAGAAGACTATTGCAATCATATTTTATAAAGTCAAGCGAGCAGTGGTTCAAATTAGTTTCATTTTTGCCTTTATTCTTCAAGCACATTTATTAGAATCTGACAGTGCCTCAATAAAATTTTATGTTCAAAGATAAATTTCTATTGTTTATGAATATCAGCATGTACTTCAAGTGCTCTAAGTGAAAAAGTATAAGCCACAAACACGTTTTTCCTATGTTAGTATGAGTCGTTATCTACCGAGTTAATAATACACAAAAGGCGCTTGTTCTCATATAACACGTTCCCTCAAAATGAGGAAAATAACTAACAGCAAAACACACACACAAAACTACCCATCCAAATGAAGTGCTAGAAAGGAGTTAAGACTTGACATACACTGATGACACACATGGTTAAACAGTAAACATTATCCATTATGAATTCTCACACCCCAAATGAACATTTATTTCCCATAGAGGAGGGAGTGGCTCCTAGGCAAGGCTATTCTATTTGTTAATACCACACAGAAGCAGAGGAAGCCTGAAGTAGTGCTTTCTCCTTGGAGACTACCAGGTTAGTTTCTCTAGGCACAGCAAGCAGCAGCAGTTAGATTTGGTGAGGTGCTCTGTGGGGTTCCGTGAAGTTTAGAAGGTACATACGTTACCTCAGAAGCTCAACCTTTTGCTGCATCTCACTGCACGTGCTTTGCAAGTCGTGCATCATTGCCTTCAGCTCTTCCTCGTTTTCTCCTTGAGAAGGTACATCTTTTTGCTTAACTAAAGTAGTGACTCTCTCCCTCAACTTTCTAGTCAACTCCTGCAACTTTTTTTTCTCTAGTTCTAACTCTGCTAATGTGGCCTGACGCTGAAAATGTTTGTCTTCAAGGTCTAGGAGAGCAGTATTTTCCTCTGGTATAATTTGGTTCTGTACTCTGGGCTTTTCTCTGTGTGTCCGCATTGTTCTGTGTAGCCAGGCAAGTCTGTTTGCTTTTACTTTTTCCAAGAGCCGTGTATTCTCCTGCTCAAAGTACTGGTTTTCTTGGAATCGCTCTTCTCTAACGTGGTGCACCTTCAGGACCTTTGGCACACACTCTTCTAAGGTCTGACTTAGTTCAAGCACGGTTCCATCAGGTTCGACTTCCTGATGATCCAAACGGGCTTCCCATACGGGGAAGCACTCACACTCCAGCACTGCTCTTTCCTGCAGCTTCTCCATCTTGCCTTGAAGTCTCAGAACCAGAACATTCAGTTCCTCGTTCTCTCTTTTAACTTCATTGTAACTCTTTTCCAGGCTAGGGAATGTTTCAGTCACTTCTTCAACTTTCTTTAGCTCAATCTGCAATCTGAACACTTCTGAAGTGAGTTCTTTGTTATTTTCTAGTGCCTCATCATAGCGCATCTCCATCGCTCTCAGCTCTTCCTGAAGACAGTTGTTTTCTCTACTAGCATCTTCATATAACACTTTGTACTTGGGAGAAGCCTCAGGGATTCTCTCAAGCACCTTTAGTTTCTTTTTTAGCACAGAAACATCAAAAAGTAGGTCCTGCTTCTTTTCAGAAGCTCGATCACAGTCTGCACGAAGGACCATTAGTTGTTCCTGAAGCTGACAAATCTGATTCTTCAGGTCCCAGGTCTCAGTCCTTGTCTCTTCACTATTTTCAAGCCCAGAAAAACTCTCTACTGATGCTTCAGACTCCTCTATTTTGACCTCCTGTCTCTCAACAGAGCTTGTCCCTGTACTTCCCAGATCCCGGACCTCATCGTCTTGCAGGTCACTTAGGACACACTGTGTGGTGACACCTTCTACTTGCTTCATTTGGTTTTGCAATAAGAATGGCTCTGTTTGCTCCACAAAATTTCCAAATAATCCAGTAGTTGGCTCATCTAAACAAGAAGACATTCCTGACCCCGGTTCTAATTTTTGCAGCCTCTGTTGCAATCTTGAAATTTCAGTAGCCATTCTCACATTTTCCTTCACTGCTCGTTCATGAGCTCTCTGCAGGCTTAAGAGCACATCTCCATTCTCCTCCAACAGTTGCTCTCCTTGTTGGAGCAGAGACATGGCTCCACTTCCTCCTACCTCCCCACCTCCTGTTACCTGACAGCCACTCTGAAGCCTGGACAGAGTAGATGCCATCTGCTGCATTTCCTTAATTTTACTCTGAAGCATGGATATTTCTGTGCTCATCTTGGCCTTCTCTTGATCTGCTTTCTCACACATCACTTTGTGGATGCTCTCCATGGCCAGAAGCTTGGACATCATTTCCTGCCTCTCCTGGTCACGTTCCATTTCTAGACTTTGAAGGTGTTGGCTGGCCAGCTGCTCTGAGGCACCTGCCTGGCACAGGACCTGCCTGCAGTCCTTCAGCTCTTTTTCATGACTGCTCTTCAGCTGAAGTATCTGGTTGGATAGTAGGCTTTGCTGACTTTCAAACACATTTCTTAGATCTTCCAGCTCCTTGAGTAGCTGCTCTTTTTCTACAACCATGCTATTCAAATGTTCTTTGTATGTTTTCTCTAGCATCTCTCTCTCCTGGGTCAGGGCCAGACAAGTTGCCTTCTCCCTCTGTAGAGTCTCTTTCAGCTGCTCCTGGGCATCTGCACACTCCTGGGTGAGCTCATCCTTCTCGAACTCCCACTGGGCTCTCTCCTCACGCTGCTGCTCCAGGAGCTCCTTCAGCTCTTGGCGGTGCCGCCCCTCCAGGCTTCGCAGAGCATTTTCACATCTCTCAGTGACTTTCTGACAATCGGCCTGAAATTGGGCTTCTATCTGAGAGGTTCTTCTATTAGACTCAGTTTCCATTTTTTCCCTAAATGTGGTCAACATATAGCATTACTGAAACTGCCACCAACTCCAGAAGCAAACAAAAAACATTTCCCCGTGCATAGAAGCTTCCAAGCAAACAATTTAAACACTTCCTCAAAACGGTCTTCCCTTATTCCTATGTGATTTACTTATATTGAGACAGGACCTCATTTCTGAGAGCTAGGACTGGCAGCCATAATTAATTCGAAAGACTTATACCTCTCTGCAGTTGGATGGAAAATGTGGAAACCCATTTCTTTAGCATACTCTTGGTGATGTTTGTCTATGGATTCTTAACCAAAAACTTAAATTGACATTTCACATTAAATGATATTAACCTAACCCCTAACTTGGGAATTATATAAAATCATTACCTTTTAGTTAAGCATACGCTGGAGGATGGTAGTCATGTAAACCACACATATTAACACAGTCATTATGTTTTCGCTTCTTATTTAATAAAGTAGCACCAAGTTAATCAGAGTAAGAAGTACCAAAGTGCTCCAGTGTTCCTGGGATTCCTTCCATGTGAGGAAGGTAAGCACAGAATGGTTGTCCATAACTTTGAAGGAAACGTAATTTGCTCGGAATTTAGCCTATAAGTAGCCTTTTGCAGAAAACAAGAATGAACTGAACTAGGAAGGAACCACATTTGGGGTAATCTTATCCGTGTCTGGAACCTTAAAACATACAAGTCTGATACAAGAAATACTTAACTCTTCAAAGAAAAAAGAAAACAGATTTAATAACCCCAAGATAAGCTTATGTCTAAACAATACAAAACAGGTTGAAAACTACAGAAGAATCCAATCAATGGTCTGTTAAGCTTTTTGGTTTTTCAAAATGTCCTTAACTAACTGGAACTTCCGGTGGCGCGGAGGGACAGCACCCCAGCTTTCTCCACATACCCCATTTTCTTACCTTCCCTCTTGAAGTTCCCTTTGGTGTTTTTCCAAGAGCTCTTTTCGCAACTCCTCTTTCTCAAGAGTGTGCTTCTCCACCAGGCTCTCCAGCTGCTCCTGCTGGAAGTGCTCTAGCTCCCGAGTCAAGCCTTTCACCTTCTCTTCCGTCCAGGCAGCATTTTGGATGAGTCCTTGCCTCTCTCGGTTAAAGCTTTCCTCCAGCTGCCCGAGTCTCTCCTGGAGCTCTAGATCATGTTCCAGCCTCAGCTTCTCCTGCAACTGGTTCTTCTCCTCAGCCCACTTCATTTGCAGCCGTGCTTTCTCCTCCTCGTGTCTGCAGACAGCTGTATGCTGTGCCTCCTGGAGCACCACTGCCTGGCCCTGAAGTTCTGCGATTTCAGTTTTAAGGTCACTTATTTGTTTCTCCAAGATGCACACTTCATTCTCATACTTCAGCTTCATGTTCTCCTGCTCCTTTTCACAGGCGACCTTGGTTTCATCTAGCTGCTCTTCATAACAGTGCACCTGAAGTTAGAAAGCGAAACCGCCAGTGTTACTCAAGACCGTGGAAAGGTGCTGGGTGCAGTGAGAACTTTTGTCCTACAACACATTCCTCAGTTTTCCATTTTGTTGTAAAGTAGCGATTCAAAAACACATTAAAGAAGAGAGATGCAAGCCAGTCATGGTTTGCTTTCCTTTTAACTTGGTTGAATTTTATTAGTTTCTGAACAACTCTATTAAAACCGACTGGACTTTCACATAGATACCATTTGTGTTCCTAGGCATCCATCCCAGCTGTCAACATAGGGTCTTAAAATACTTAATTAAAATCAAATATTGAACACCTATCAGGCACTTTGACGACCTTTGGGAACAGAAAGTTAGGTAAGATATAGTCCTGCCCTCAAGGAGAAACCAGTCTAGACATGGGTATGACAAGTACGAGCAAGTATGCTATCAGGCAGAATGCAAATATATAAGGTATAGAAAAAAGAGCTATAGTGTAACTCAGAGATTTAGAGGGAGAGACCACATTTGGTCAGGGAATTCGGGAGTGTGTACATGTAAGAGACAGCACCTGATATAAACTCTGAAGGGTAAGTAGGCTTTCAAGAGTTAGAAAGAAACAGTAACGATGCACGTAATAACATTAAGCAAAAGAGGGCAGAGTTTGATGAAGAACAGTAAACTTCCTGGTCAGGCTGGAGAACAGGGTAACTCAAGGACATGGGAAGGGAGGAGACTGAAAGTATAAGTTGAAGCAACATGGTGGAGGGTTTTAGAGGCCAGGTTTCAGAACTTGTACCTAATTTAGGAGGTAACCCTGTTAAATCACAGGGCTTTTTAAATTTTATTAAATTTTTTGTTGGTTTGTGTTTTAGCAAGCTGGAAATAATGTCTTCAAGTTCCAAGATTGCTAGGATCGAAGGTAATTACATTTTGGAAAAACTCTCTTCTAGGAGGAGAAGGCCTCACCCTGAGCCTATGAAAGCATCCTGAGGAAGCAGGCTCCCAGCAGCTACCACACACAAGAGGACACGTACAGGAGGTGCTGTTCTGTGAGCCAGAAGCACTGGAAGTGTCCTACATGCAAAAGCTTGTCAGGGTTCAGGGAAATCAGAGAAAAGGATTAATATGAAGGACTTACTTTATCTTCAAGTTCCAGTCTTAAGCTACTTAAGTCCCTGCGATGTTGTTCTTTCAGCTGCTCGATGACCAGCTCCGCCTCGATGCTCATATTCAGTGGATGGCAGTCTCCAGAACCAAGCCCTGAAAATACATGGCATCTGTTGACCCTGCACAGGTTCTTTCAATAACAACTGGCATCTGAGGAGGGACATCCAGTTTGAGGAATAATTTTCAGCCTAAATTGCCACAGATGAGACCTACTAGGAATCAATGGAAGCTAAGGGATGTCTCTTTTGTTTTCAAGCATTTTGTGAAAACAGAAAAAAATAAAGGTGATCAGATTCTTTCATGTACCACACCTTCACAGAATCCATCTTTCTGAACAGCAGGTAGCTGTGGAAATTGTTGCTTAAAGGTGACCTCCTCCTACTGAAAATCCTACAGAGTGAGCCAGCTTGTTCAAACCATCCAGCTGTGCCTCCATCCAACACACACTGGGTGACAAAGCAGCAGAGGGACAATGTGGCCTGCGATGCCTTAAGCTATTAACTTCATTGGTCAAGACAGCCAGCCCACCACTCAACCATACAGAAGATCGAGTGTTGTAATATTACTCTCTTGTAACATTAAATTATCAGCTAACAAGAAAGAGTCCACCTCTGCACCTGCCCGTGATGATGACTGAGGAGGACACTGAAATGTGAAGCATAAATTGGGGACTAGGCCAGCACACAAACAAAATGATTACGTTTAATACTATGTAGAAATCTCTTAAGAGAGAGGACACAAAAAGGTTTTTCATGTGGAGGTAGGTACACAGGCAGGTGGGAGAAAGGGCGTGCCCAGCGTACAGGGCTGACAGTCTCGCTTTGGGCTCCTCCTTCATGTATCACGGCGTATCCCCAGTGGAGTGGGGATGCCCGGGGTGCCAACCACCAGAAGATGGAGCAGCTTTACATACCCACAGGGAGACCCCAACAGTATGGAGAAGCCCAGAAAAGCTTCTGAGATGATCCTATCATCAGCTGGGCTCCACCCTTACACTACAGACAACAGACAGAATCAGAGGAAAGGTCTGAAGGCCTCTTCCTGTTCCCAGTCCTATATTTATTCTATAATAAATAAGTGAAGAGAAGAATAAACAACCCTTGTAAGAACGTTCACTCCTGTTCTAAGTAGCAGTGGGTAAAACTATTTATAAGAGAAGAGTTTATTAAGAGCCCTTTCTGAAATTCAAACTCAACACTCTAGAGGAAAGAGGCAGGATACCAGGAGGGAGGAAAAGAGCTGATAATGAATGAGGAAGCCCCCAGACAGCTCTGCCTCCCGACCTAAGGAACAGGCAATCAACACTTACTTATTTGTTGTTTTGCAGAGGCAATGCAGACATTTAGCACAGAAAACCAAATTCTGTGGTTTCTGATTAGCCTGCTCTCCAAAACCATCATATACCAGTTAGACACTCTTTTAGAAAGGGAAGATTCAGCAATAGCTCAGTGTCTGAATTCTCACATTCCCAAGGCCTGGATTCTCAGTCTTGTGGCAGGCTTTTTTTTTGAACAAAGCAAATATCCTTGTGGTTTGATTTTTTCCATTCCTTTGTTGATGCTTATCAAGATCAGCTGGAAATATTCTTATAAGGACTTCAAGGACAAATGAAAAAACAGACCACAAGGGAAATAGCTAAATAGTATTGCCAAAGTCTTCTTTTTGGTTGCCAAAGTTTTACAATTTCACATTCAATCATGGTTCTAAAAACAAAAGCCAAAAGCAGAGACTCTAACAAGATGGCATATGAATGGCTTACCCTGGTCAGGCTCGATGTGACCACTGTTAACATCAAGTTCTTCTGACAGTGAGTTCTTCAGGGGAAGTCTGAACACTTTGCCTTGAGTACGATATTCTTCCAGTTCAGACTGGAGTTCATCCACTTGGTCTTGTAATACCTGGAGTTTAAAAACCAACACAAGTCTTAGGTGTGACACCAAAAGCACCAGCAACAAAAGAAACTAAATAGGTAAATTGGACATCATCAAAATGAAGAACTTTGGTGCTTCAAGGGATACCATGTAGAAATTAAAAAGACAACCCACGGAGTGGGGGAAAAGATTTTGCAATTCATTTAACTGTAAGGGATTTGTAACTAGAATATATAAAGAACTATTACAACTTAATAAAAAGATAAATAAACTAATTTAAAAATTATGCAAAAGATCTGAAAAAACATTTCTCCAAAGGAGATATACCAATAAGCACAGGAAAGATGCTCAACCTCATTAGTCTTCAGGGAAATGCAAATCAAAACCACAATGAGATACCACTTCATACCCACCAGAATAGCTGGACTCAAAAAGACATAACAACTATTCATAAGGATGTGGAGAAATCTGAACTGTCATACTGGTGGGAAATGCAAAATGCTGCAAACCGTGTGGAAAAAGTTTGGCAGTTCCTCAAAAGGTTAAAAATACAGTGATCATATGACCTAGCAATTCCACTTCTAGGCATACAACCAAGAGAAATGAAAATGTACATCCACACAAATCCTTGTACACAAATGTTCATAGCAGCATTATTCATAATAATCAGAATACCCACTAACAAATGAATGGATAAATACAGTGTGGGATAGCTGTACAATGGAGTGTAATTCTGCAATTAAAAGAGCCTAAGTACTGACACTTGCTACACCATGGATGAACCTTGAAAAATTGTGCGAAGCAAAGGAAGCCAGTTACAAAGGGCCATATATTATGTGATTCCATTTCTATGAAATGTGAAGAATAGGCAACAGAGGCAGAAAGTAGATTATTAGTTGTATAGGACAGGGTATCATGGGAGAGAGTACAGTTAAGTGGACTGATAGTTTCATTGGGGGTTATAAAATATTCTAAAATTTATAGTGACAGTTGCACAATTCTGCGAATATACAAAAGATATTGAATTGTACACTTTAAATGGGTGAATTCTGTGGGTGAACTGTATGTAAACCTGTTAAATAAAAAGTTGAACTGATTGGGGGAATTTTTGGAGGTAGAGCTGACAGATTTTACTAATAAAATTATCATCTTTAAGGACATATAAAGGATATGTGATGTGTTGATCTGGGTGGTTACATGAGTATACACATGTCAAAATTCATCAAGCTATACATCAAAAAAGACCTGTGCATTTTATTGTAGGTACCTCAATATAAAAATAAAAATAAGTAAATAATAAACTTTAAAAAGACATATAAAGAAAACACCACTACTTGCTTAGAACTAAGAGCCAAAACTTAATTGTTAAAGCAGCGTAAATGTTTCATTTCTTTTCTTAAAATGTGCATATATACTTCCTGAGAAGGCAGGCTGTGAGCACCCTCATAAGGAGGTGATTGTTTTCCTCATTTCTGCACAAGTACAATTTTCACCTCAAGTAGTCAGACTCAGTTATACTTACCTTGTTAAAATAAACAAGTGCTTGTGGTTTAGAAAAAAAGAAATCCCAAGTTCCTAAGCTTAGAACAGTTACTTTTAAAAAAACAGATGCCTATTATTTGTAAGGATGTTCTTGTCTCTTCTGGTAGGAATTTGTAATGATTTACTAGCTAAAGACTTAAGTGGTTTCCTTTTCATTTATTTACATTTTATAAATAAAATAAGGAATATATTCAGAAAAAAAAAACCCCAAAACCACAGGACTAAAACAAATTATGTCAGATTAGGTCTTCACTGATTGATTATGAAAGGCTAATTTTGGAATCAGCACAATATGACCACATATTCCTCCACTTGGAATAAAACTTTATTTTCCTCTAAGCACTACCAATTTCTGACCTAAATAAAGCAGACTTAAACGCAGTTTGCATGATTCCCCAATATTTTGGGATACTAAATGATAATAGTTGACATTTGGGTGAAGTGCTCATTCTGTCCCAGGCTCTGTTCTAAGCACTTTATATATATTTACTCACTGACTCTTTGCAACAACCCTATTGGTGGGTACTCTTCCTTTTACCATCTTTTGGATGAGAGTTGAGGCACCCACAAGTAAGTGGCTTGCTCATGGCCATACAGCCGGCGAGCAGGGGTGGGACCTGACCCAGGCACTCCTCCGCATGTGTGCTCTTGTCGCCACTCACCCTGCACTGTTGCTCGTAGTCATTTCTCATCTGGGTCAGCCTCTCTTCTTGCAGAAAGAATTCAGCACTGCTGGGATCGAGGTCACCAAACTAGAAAAGGAAAAGGGAAAGCTTTCATTTGTCCCAAGTGTTCTTCTTTGACCTATAACATACCAAAGGCCCCAGTTAGTGGCGTTCACCCGGTCTCTTGAGTATGAGAGGAATGTGACATTCAAGCAGAAACACTGCCAGCTGGATGTTGGGGAGAACATACTAGAGTGATTTGTTCAACTAAGGCAGGGATGGCTTCTCTACACTGTGCCATGCAAAGTTTCCCACATATTCAACCTACAAAGTTACATCCCTGCAAAAACGACAGCTTCTTTTAGCCATCTAAATGATTCCCAAATAGAAGTTCTCTTAGTGGCTTTGATTTCACTTTTGAGTAAACTACACTCTGGGCTACACATCAGGAAATCGCACTTACACAGACTTACCTTTTCTGCTAACACATTTTCCAAATTTCGCTGAAGTTTGTTTGTCAGATTCTCATACTCTGACAACTTCTCTGCATTTTCCAGAAGCTCATTTTCTAGACGACTGTTTTCCTGAAGAAATTTGGAGAAATTAAATGGGCATAGATTAAAAATAAGTAAATTGCTGTACCATTTTATATGATGCATAAATCAGTGCTTTGGATTGAGAAAATTTGTTCATCTTGAAAGCTTCAGTAGATTTAGACAAAAGCAAATTTTTAAAAATTATTTATCTTATGACCCAAAAGTAAGCCTCCTCTTTTTTTGGTCCTATAGAACAGAACTATGCTATCCAATATTATAGTCACATGTGGACACTGAGCATTTGAAATACATATACTATCACATCATACATATAAAACACCAGATTTAGAATAGCACAAAAATGTAATGATATAGCTCAGTAATCATTTTTTTATATTGATTACATGCCAAATGGCAATGCTCTGCAGATACTAGATTAAATAAAATGACTTAAAGTTAAATTCACTTGCTTCTTTTTACAGTCTAATGTAGTTATTTGAAAATTTGAAATTACATATATAGATTGCATTGTATTTCTATTGGACAGCAGTACAGAATATTTAATGACACAAAAAACATTCTCAATATATTGCTGAGTGAAAGAAAAGTGGTTGTTCATCTTGTTCATCTCAGAAAAACTATAAAAGGTAGAATAACAGTAAAACCAATTTTCATTAGTTTTAACATAGTTTGGTTTATATTTATGATTTTATTCTGGCTTAAAGATATAAAAGTTATACATATTCATATTTGTATGCTTAAATTATTACAATAAAATAACACATCAACTTAAGTCCACCAAGGGTGGGTTTTTTTCTGTACATACATTTGTTGGAGAGATTTCCACCCACAGTTGTCAAAAAAAAAAAAACCACACAGACATGCCATTTGACATATTTTCTATTCCAATGCTAAAGACTAATTGGAACAACATTATTTTCAAAGTATATTTTGCCAAAAGAATATAGAGCCATTTTTTTTTTACTGAAGTACAGTTGACATATAATCTTATATTTGTTTCAAGTATACAACAGAGTGGTTCAGCAGTTACCCACATTATTAAATCCTCACCCAACTACTTCAGTTACTATCTGTTAACATAGGAAGATGTTAGAGAGTCAGTGGCTGTGATCTCCATGCTGTACTACCATCTCTGTGACCAACTTATATTATGATTGAGAATTTTTGTGCCCTTTAACCCCCTCACTCTTCCCAACCTCTCCCCCATATGGTAGCCACTAGTCATTTCTCAGTGTCTGTGAGTATACTGCTGTATTGTTCATTTTGTTTTGTTTTTAGATTCCACAAATAAGTGAAATCATATGGTATTTGTCTTTCGCCACCTAGCTTATTTCACTTAGCATAATATCCTCTAGGTCCCATGTTGTCACAAATGGTGGGATATTTTTCTTTTTTATGGCTGAATAATTTTCCACTGTGCATATGTACCAGATCTTCTTTATCCATTCATCTACTGATGGGCACTTTGGTTGCTTCCATATGTTGGCTATTGTAAATAGTACTGTGATAAACATAGGGGTGCATAAAAGTCCACTAAGGACCTGAGAGAGCTTCTGGCAGGCACAGTGGGGCTGGGGGCACAATGTTGGGGATTGCTGCCAGAACCTGGGTTAGAAAGGTATGAGGCAGGCCCCCTGCCAGGGGCCTTCAGAGTTACCACACTGTACTTTTACAAAGGGTAACAGCATGATTATAAGTGATCTTTAGTCAGGTAACTGTAATGGCCACGTGGAGGTTGGATAGATGGAAGGATGCACATAAGTCACATGAGTGGTGATGAACTCTGAACCTCTTCAGAGGCTGTGGAAATCAGGAGGAAGGGGGTAAACCTGAGAGGCATTTCAGAGCACCAAGAGGACTTAGAGACCAATGAGTGAGGATGACGGGGGATTTTACTTACACCACATGGTGATAATGTAGATTAGGGGGGAAATTCAGGAGAAGCAGCAATTTGATGGTTATGGAGTGAGCATTTTTGATGTGTGGAGTTTGAGGAACCTCAACAATAGTGAATATTCCATATGCACCAAGTACCTGCCATACACTTTATGTGTAGCATCTCATTTAATCCCATATCAGGGCTATGGGATAGGTATTACCATGGTGCACATTTTTCATATTAGGAAACAAGTTTGGGTGACTTGATCAAGGTTTTCCAGGAAGTAGTGGTATCCAGATGGGAGCCAGGCAGTCTAAGTCCAGAACCCCTCCCTGCTTCATCCCCAGACCACATGGTCCCAAATTATCTGGTGCCAGAGTCCAGTTATCAGAAGGATCACTTCCTCTAAAGAGGCACAGGAAAGGAGAGGAGGATGTATATGGGAAAAGGCATATTTGGAAGCAGAAAAACAAAGCTGATGCCTCTGTGTGGCAGGAGACAATGTCATCCGCTCAGATTAAGGGGGTGGGGAGGTCAGGGAAGGGAGAAGCCCTCAGCCAGGTGCCAAACAGCCCTGAGGGCTCCGTGCAACTTCCGGTGGGTAAGAAGAACAAGGTACACTCAGCAACACTGTCGGCAAGCGAAAAGCCTGGACACTCCTGAAAGACAGAGCCCAGCAGGGGCTCTGCCATACCTGCATCATGAGCCAGCCGGGCGAGCTTACAGGAATCCTTGGGCTGAGCCCTGGGCAGACCCTGCCCTCTCACAGAGCTGGGCTTCTCCATGTGGCATCCCTAGTAGGGATACAGACCATCAGACTAAGAGGATGATTACCTTTAAGGAGAGGGCAAGGCGATCCCGGATGTAGTTCTCTTCTGTTTTTGCCTTTTCAATTTCCTGCTCAAGTTCCAAACGCTGCTTGCCCACCTGTTGCAGTATCTGCTCTCTCTCTGTCCGGAGCTCACTCTTTAAGGCTGCTATGCGCTCCTTGTACTCCTCATCCAGTTTCCTGCAAGAAGGAACAACCAGCAAGCTGCCACCACACCCCTCAGAGGTCCCCATGAAGAGCCACCAGAAATGGGAATGCAGAGCCACAGAGACTGGGAGCTCCTTGAGAAAGTGTCCAGCGTGACCTTCCTTTGGGCTTGGCCACATCTAAGTCTCGCCAGCTGGGTGTGGCCAAGCTGCAGGCGGGCTGAGCCCCAGGGTGGTGGGATGGGAGGTCCTGTCCTACCAACCGCACCTGAGGTTGTACTCATTCCGCCGCTCTATAGCTGCATGGTGATCATCCACCTCTGAGGCCATTAGAGACTTGAGCTTCTCAGCCTTGTCCAGATCTGAACGTAGCTTCTCTTTTTCTCTGACCACTTGATCAACTCGCTCCCTAGAATCAGAAATAAACTGAGTTATTTAAAGGGAAGGTGTTTCTAAGCAACTAGTAGACCCAGAAAGGCTCTCAGCTGGCTTGCTTCAATACAAAAATGAAACCAAGTCAACCAAAACCCTTCCGAAACAAAGACATTTGGCAGCTCCCTTCTGAAGGCTGCATACAAACCTACGCTCTCCCTCATGTTCACAGCGGCAAGATGATAGGAGATTAGCTGGATTTGCATAAAGAATGTATGGCCCAGGCAAATGAATGACTTGCTGGGCAAGTGGAAAGGGAATGGAGCAGGACCTCCCAGTCAACTCACAGCAAATGCCGGATCTCAGCCTTGAAGCTGGCCAGAGCTGCCTGGTGAACCACGTTCTTGGGGTCCAAAAGTTCATTTTCAAGAGCCAGCGTCAATTCTGTCAGGTTGATATTTCCATCAAGGCTGAAATCCAAGGCCTAGAAATCAGAACGAGTCAAGACAATCACAAATTTTGTCCTCTGAAAGCCAGAGATGTGAAAACAAACTCCAAGAACTGAATTTATAGTCAAAAAGTTGTATGATTACTTTTTTTAGTGGTTGCTTAGGAACATCTTCAATCTAGACGAAAACTAAGTTCTAAGAAATCAAAATGTGGTTATTTGCATGTTAAAGAAATACTATCTGGCGCTATAAATAAACACAATAGCATAACTCTAACCTTTACCAACCAGAAATTAGTTAACAGCATTTCTCTTGTCAATAATTTAGGGGTTAAAAACACAGAAAGACAGACTCCTGGTGTCAGGGGGAAAAGTTACCTCCTATCTCTTAGATCTTGTGAATAGAAGAATTATTAAGAATCAAATGAAATCACAGTTTCAGAAAACACTGGAACTTTCAATCCTTCCCCAATTTGTCACTTTTCTCCCATTTTAGTTGCCACACCTTCAGGATCTCCTGGCTGTTCTCAATGCCCTCTTCCTGCCAGGAGTCAAGTATTCTCTCCACGGATGCACAGCCCATCCCATCATCCAGGCAGGAGAAGACCCGAAAGCCAATGGTTCTCATCATCGCTGCTGGGGTTGTGGTACGTCGTCCGCTCTCATCGAAAGACTGGAAGAAGAGGTTTGAATGACCTCAGGCATTTCAACAATGTGTTGGGTCACGATCAAAACTGGTCAGTCTTGAGCACAAGGAGCAGAAGGCATGTTTCTCTAATCAATACTACTAGAAAAAAGGGTTATACAGACCCCCTAGTTCCCTTTCCCAAGTGAGTCAAGAATGCAAATCTTATCCAAAGCAAGTGATCTGGTAGAGAGTTCCTTGACACAAATAGGATGGATCTCTCCCCTTAACACCAGGTTTCTTTTGACACACAGCTAATGTTAAAGGGCATAATTAGTCTTCCCACTCTGTAATTTATGGTCATTTCTTAAACCCAACTTTTCCTTCCCAGTGGCTTAGTCCTTCTTTCTTACCCTTTTTTTTTGCTTCTTTCTCCTCAGTATTTTTCTTCAGACAACAGATTAACTCATTAGAAAGTATTCAAATGGGTTTCAGCTTCTACCCACAAAGAAACTACTTCCTATTTACTTCTTACCTGCATGGAGAGGTGTCTTTTCAATTGTCTATATGGAGTAGACGCCGATGGTGTAAGGGATTTTCCATTTTTGAACAACCCATAGAAAAAATCTTCTACACTCATTGTACCATCAGGATCAAGATTATGGAAGACTTCCTCAAGCATCTGGAAAAAGGTAACCACATATTTTAAATAGTTCACTCAAAATAACACAGGGCCCAAGTACACTTCTGGCAATAGAAACTGGCACCACTGTTGATCCCAGGACTCCAGAAATACAACTTCTCCCTTTATTTTCATTCCACTGAGTTTATTTTCTTTCCCAGTATATGTTCTTCCCCCTCACTCAACTAAATAAAAGCCCATTTTCAACAACTTCCTAATCTTATGAAACTTAACAATTAACTATTTTCTCTTTTACTCACACTCTTTAGAACAGGTAATCCTCAATGTTGCTATACATTATTCTTACAAATTAAAAACTTAACAAGTATAACGATATCATGGGTGGAAGATATGAACAGACAGACACTTCTCCAAAGAAGAAACTCAGATGGCCAACAGGCACATGAAAAGATGTTCCACATCACTCATCATCAGGGAAATGCAAATTAAAACCACAATGAGATTATCACCTCACACCAGTTAGGATGGCCAACATAGAAAAGACTAGGAACAACAAATGTTGCTGAGGACGCGGAGAAAGGGGAGCCCTCCTACACTGCTGGTGGGAATGTAAACTAGTTCAACCATTGTGGAAAACAGTATGGAGGTTCCTCAAAAAACTAAAAATACAAATACCATTTGACCTGGGAATTCCATTCCTAGGAATTTACCCTAAGAATGCAGGATCCCAGTTTCAAAAAGACAGATGCACCCCTATGTTTATCGCAGCACTATTTACAATAGCCAAGAAATGGAAGCAACCTAAGTGTCCATCAGTAGATGAACGGATAAAGAAGATGTGGTACATACACACACAATGGAATATTATTCAGCCATAAGAAGAAAACAAATCCTACCATTTGCAACAACATGGATGGATCTAGAGGGTATTATGCTCAGTGAAATAAGCCAGATGGAGAAAGACAAGTATCAAATGATTTCACTCATCTGTGGAGCATAAGAACAAAGCAAAAACTAAAGGAACAAAACAGCAGCAGACTCACAGAACCCAAGAATGGACTAACAGTTGCCAAAGGGAAAGGGACTGGGGAGGGTGGGTGAATGGGAAGGGAGGGAGAAGGAGAATAAGGGGCATTATGATTAGCACACATAATGTATTGGGAGGGGGCAGGGGGAAGGCAGTATATCACAGAGAAGACAAGTAGTGACTCTATAGCATCTTACTACACTAATGGGCAGTGACTGTAATGGGGTATGTGGTGGGGACTTAATAATGGGGGGAATCTCGTAACCACAATGTTGCTCATGTGACTGTATATTAATGATACCAAAAAAAGTATAAAAACATAGTATCCTACTGTTTTAATAATAAAAATTAGTTGGACATTCATTAAACCATTATATGGGGTGACTGTACATGATATTTTGCCACCACTGAATTTTTGCGGTTGGTATATTAGCACAGCAGAATTTGATCTGGGACAGATTACAATGATCTAAGAATCTGGGTCTGAAACCTGTAACTTGAGATTTGGAACATTGCTTGGAACAATACTGCCTGCTTTGGGTTTTTATCTGTCATAGTGCTTTAGCACAGGAGAAATGAAGATGGGAGAAGAAAGACTTTGTGTGTGCAAAATAGAAGGGTTCTAAGAGATGTAAGAGAAGGGAATTTTACCGGGAGATTTTGCGCCCTCTGGCAGTAATCAAGCATTCCTCATCATATAATTGGGGAAGGGGAGACTGGACTACAGTCTTTCTAGAAGCTCGCCTAGGATTATGGTTTGTTCTCTAGCTCAACAGAGGAATGGAAAGAATACAGCAGCATGAATCCCTGACACCACAAAAGAGGGAGAGAAGGCAAAGTCCTTCCTCCTGGCAGTTGGATTCTTATTATTCTGTAGGGACATGCCTCCTATGTACAAAACAGAAATCACCTTAGGACCTTAACATGCAGACTGATTATTTAAATCTGGAAGTGGAGCCTGAGATTCTGCATTTCTAGAAAGCTCTCAGGTGATGCCCATGTTACTGAGTAGCAAGGAAATAGAGCAAGCAACAAGTTTACTCTTGTTGCATTAGCACCTACAACTGGGTCTGTTCACAAAGGCCTCTGGACACATCCTCAAATTTTCAATATTCATTCATTCATAATCTGGACTATTGTTACGATTCATGTCATCTCATAATTGTTGATTTTACTCTTCATGTAAGTGCTTGAGTCACTTCTTTTATGTCAAACACTTTTTTCCAGTTTACATCCAGTAGGAAACATCTGCCTCTATTCTTGTTTCTATACCACTTCCTGTGGAGAGGACTCTGAAACAAGAAAACTAAAGAGTAGAAATCTTCCAAAGCAGCAACAATTTCTCATAGAGAATTGTACAATGAAACCAATGGACAGGTATTTGGGGTAAGATTCTGAGGTTACCAAGATTCCTTAGCTTTTTTGTCTCATTTTTATCAACCAAAAGAACACTTTCTTAGAGGACTAGGCTTTCAGGCCATCAAACTGGAAGTTACAATAAAACGCCTGTTCACTGACAAGTTAACCAGCCCATTCCGGCTCTAACCTTAGCTCCACACTGCTTGGCTTTGTGACCTTGGCCAAATCAATGTACAGCTTCCAGAAAGCTTAAACACTCAGCACCTGATCCACTCAAAGTACTGAAGCAAGTGAGTCCTGCCGGTTATTGTCCATGGCGGTGTGGGCAAATGGTGATTAAGAGGGTGTGGATTCAGAAGATGGCAGATGGGCAGGGTTGGGCTGAACAGAGTGCAAGTCAAATGGGCACCTGGGGCAGCCCGTGCAGCCTGTGCAGGAGCTGAATCTAGAACCCTGAGGACATCCTTCCTCCCCATGAAACACTAGCCAGGTCTTTTTTTTTTTTTTTTTTTTTTTTTTTTTGAGAGGGCATCTCTCATATTTATTGATCAAATGGTTGTTAACAACAATAAAATTCAGTATAGGGGGGTCAACGCTCAATGTACAATCATTAATCCATCTCAAGCCCAATTCTCGTCAGTCTCCAATCTTCTGAAGCATAACAAACAAGTTCTTACATGGTGAACGAATTCTTACATAGTGAATAAATTCTTACATGGTGAACAGTACAAGGGCATTCATCACAGAAACTTTCGGTTTTGATCATGCAATATGACCTATAAACAATCAGGTCAAATATGAATATTCGTTTGATTTTTGTACTTGATTTATATGTTGATCCCACATTTCTCCTATTATTATTATTATTTTTATTTTTAATAAAATGCTGAAGTGGTAGGTAGATGCAAGATAAAGGTAGAAAACATAGTTTAGTGCTGTAAGAAGGCAAATGTAGATGATCAGATGATCAGGTGTGTGCCTATGGACTAAGTATTAATCCAGGCTAGACAAGGGCATCAAGACATCCACGGATGCAGAAGATTTCTCTCAAAGCAGGGGGGTGAGGTTCTGAGCCTCACCTCTGTTGATCCCCAAATTCTCACCTGATGGCCCCCCTGCGACTGTGCCTGTCTTAGGTTGTTCCTCCCTTGAGGAATCTTACCCGTCTCTGGCTAACCAGTCATCTTCCGGGGCCATACAGGGAAATGTAAAGTTGGTAAGTGAGAGAGAAGCCATATTGTTTGCAAAGGTTAGCTTTTTACTTCTTTGCAGATTTATGCCCTGTGGCTTCTATGCCCAGCACTTGTCTCGAGGTATCTTTACCACCTGGAGGAATTATGATACTCGGTAAATTCGATATGAGGCACGAATTCTATTTAAGGGTTGTAATTAGGAAGGAAGAAGAAAAGCTATAGATATAGCATATGAAGGAAACATGGGAGGATTGATTATTTCTTTGACATATCTTATTGTATAGTACCTTAAGTATGTATGGGTTTTAAACTACTAACTAATTTGCACACACATATTAACATAATAGGAATACGGTGACATAAACAAAGCAAATCTATAATTACCATCCATCTCCAGTGAAGCCAAGAAAACCATTTAGGCACCCTAGGTATTTGTGAAAATTTATCTATGATATGATGGATATTGTCCAACTGTACTTGAACCATCAGACAAATTAAAGCAGCCCATTTCTGGGATCTGTTCACATCCCATATGTTCTTTTAACCATAGATAGTCTATAGTCATGAGATTTTGGAGTGCTACAACTTGCACCCCTCCCAACTCCTGGTTGAGTTCCAACAGTACAGATCCGGTCAAATTCGTTGTCTCACTGTATGCACATGCCAGCCTAGACATCTCCCTCCTCATTCCTATGGCAAGTCCAGGAGACGGTGGGCTGGATGCAGCCACAACCGCAGCATCATCCTAGCCAGGTCTTTTTTGCATGGCCGATTGCCCAATGTGTAGGTTGGGAAATAATGCACAAGAATAGGGATCACAAACCCAAATACCCGGAGAGGATAGGAAGGCGATGTGAATGAATGAGGCAGAATAGTCTTGAGACATTAGAAAGTAGTGCCATTTAAAGCAGTGAACCCAGCACATGAGTGCATGCTTTGTCCAAAGAAGCTGGCTGCTGCTCACTGCCAGCAAAATGGAGCCAAATCTTGTGACTTTTAGAAAAATCCCCTGACTTTAAAAAGTGTAGCAAAAGTTCAATTTTTAAACTTTGGGCAGGCCAAATAAAGTATCCTTTGGTCCATATCTGACATCTAGGGTAGGAGTTTGCTGTCAATGCCTTATAGCTGTCCTTGTAACAAGCAGTGATCTTCTTTAGATTTTCTTTATCTATCAAATGAGGGGAGTGACTAAATCTAAAATTGCTTTCAGTTGTAAAATTCTAGGATTCTAAGTTGTTTATTGATGAGATCATGAACATTCAGCTCCTCTGTGGTCTAGAGCTACTAATACAAAGTATTTCATAACTTTTTCTGGAGGAAGAACACTATGTAAAGACTATATTTAATAAGCAGTCCTTTACTCATCCTGAGATCAGAGGAAAATAACTGAATGTGATACTTCTTTTCCCAGGCTTTGGGAGCTCCACCACAGGAGAAAATGCAACTCACCACAAACAACTACAGTTTATTCCAAGAATTGTTCTTAGATAAATAATCCAAGTTTGTGTAATATCACTTGGCAAAAACAACCCATGGTTCTGCGAACTGCACTGGTTTATAATTTAGGAGGTTGAATTAAATTTTATGACTCAACGGCCACCACTATAAAATAACTGATCATTGAACCATTAAAAAGGTAGCTGAAGGGAATGTGATAGTCACATATGCAAGGGAGATGGGGAGAGAAAAAAAAGCCTTTCTGCATGCCAGGCTACTAGGAAGCTTTTGATGATAAATTTCTTTCTGGTTTAGGAAAATAATACCACTTAGCCCTTGAGGAAGCAGACAGCTTGGCTTCAAATATCATTACGATCAAAGATTCTCAAGCTACAACTACAGCCCTAACCTCTAGGTCTCATCAGTCTTAATTTTCAGTTCTTTGAAAGATATCTTGGAATTACTTATAATCCTGTGTTTCATGGCTTTTCGAGTGCCTAATCCTGCCAATCCGCCTCTTAATTTTTCAGAAAGTATAAAGCTCAGCATTTTACCAAGCAAGAGTCTTTTGGGGCCTCCTTTAAGACTCTTGTGTGTATTGTCGAGACCACCAGCCTACCCTTTTCCACTTCCTCATGACCAGATGGCTCCTGGCTGGTCCCCTGACCAAAGACTCTCTTTACATCAATTTGCCTATAAAAGCAGCTCAGACCATCCTCAGCAAGTAGTTCTTCCTGAATATATTATTCAGTCTGCTGAAGAACACAGGGATGATGCTGAGATCTTCTCTCCAAAAACCTAAAGTCATCAGCCTGGCCTTCAAACTATTCCCCAAACTTGACTGAACTCCCTACTTTGTCCTTCCTGCACACCTCTCCCGAATTTTGCTCCATGAATGCCACAACTACAAGTGCACCTGACATCATGGCCACACTGAGCTAGCGTCTGATGATGATATGAGGGAACGTGCTTAGCACAGAGAGAGGCACGTGGATGGGCTCAGTAAATGCCAGCTATTGTCAGTTTTTCTCTCCACAACACAATACGAGCTCTTCAAAGACAGAATCTTCATGGATGACTTTCTAGGAAAAAAAAGAACGGAGGCTCTGTGACATTCTGCCAGAAGCGAATACATGGCTGTGCCCAGCCTATGGCCCATTTAGCTTTAAAGCATGATTATTATTCCTGAATAAAAATATGATACTAGGCTTACCTCTCCATCAACGTTTTGCAAACCATACTGCTCACAGATGGAGACCAGCTTCTTTCGGTTGAGGTGACCATCACGGGTGATCCCCAAATCTTCACAAACCTCCTGCAGTTTCTCTTCTATCCAGTCTTGGGGAGGAGAAGACCCACTCTGAGAGGCATGCAAGTCATCTGGGTTCCAAAATCTTAACTGGCCTGAAATGAAAGCAGATAGTGCATTGTCCTCAAAGGAATTCCAAAGAAAGAGAACCTAGTATCAAAGAAAAATGTGCTTTTTAAAGGAAATACTATTTTTAAAAAAAACATTATAAATGTTGATTGCATTTTGGTTTTATCCTGAAGTTCAAACAAAATGGAACCATTGGTTCTTAGGCTGCTGCTGGAATAAATTAGGTACATTTTTGTTCACTGGCAGTCATACCCTTGTAAGAAATATCATTTCCTGCAGTCATGCCAAGGTTCTAGGCTTGTTTTATTCCAAATGAAAACATTCTCAGGCTCAGGCTTTGGTGTGACAGGAAGAGAAGGCTGGTTGAGAACCATTCCAAAGAGCCTCAGCTAGCGCTAGACTTTATTGATAATCTTAATAATCTCCACTTTCTCTTCTGTCTAGGCACTAGAACTGCTTTTTACCAGGAAGGCAATAATTTCATGCTATCAAAAAATAATCATACAAATCTCAATATTAGTCTGTTCCCAAATCTTTACAAATCTGAATATTCTGACATGCAAACAATCCGACTTGAAAGAATACATGGTTGCAAGCTGCAAGTTACTAATTATATATTAAGGATAAGTTTTATTTGAAGACTTAAGGATCAAATTACTTATTTAAAAATAAAAATTTAAGCTCTATTAAAAGGTCTTACTTTTGGTTAAATTTTCTACTTACGTATTAGAGATTCTGTAAGGTCATTACTTAAACATGAGATAATTACTGACAGTTTTGGACAGTTGAGAAGAAACTTTAGTGCCGCCCCTACCATTTACCTAAGAAATTAAGCCCATCACGTCTGTGTCTTTCCAGGTTGGAGACCTAGAGAACACAGGGCAATTACAAGCACTTCAGTACAGCAAACCCAGGGTAGGCTGTGAAGCAGGCCGAGGTGCTCTCAGCTGGACCACAGCTCCACCTGCTGGCTAGAAGATCAAAGTGTTTCCATGCTCCTTAAACACATCTGAAACTTGGCAAGGAATGCATTGTAATAGGTCACACTATTTGGTTTAGGACTGTTCACAGATTAATTTGAAAGTCTATATAAGAAAGTAGCTCAAGAGTGAATTGCACATCTTAGTTGTCATACTTAGTGTCAACTTGCACGAAGTTAAATGCTAGGATTTTAAAACTATGAGCTACCGAGTGGGAATAAATGTTTTGTTGATGTTTTTCAGTTTACATCTTAGCTGGCTTCAAGCACGCAGGGCTGTTAGGAAGAAGGCTAACAGATGCAGGAAGGGGAGTGGGGCAACTCCCTGGTGAGTGGCAGCGCCCCCTTCCCAGGCAGGCCCAGGTGCACAGTCGGTTCCTACCTTCCGCTTCATACTCCTCACTGCATGGCATCTTCCAGCACTAGAGAAGGCAAGAGAAGAGGATTATTGTGCTTTAGATGTTTTTCCCAGATCACTTTCTAGCTCTAAAACCATCATGTGAGTGAATCACATGAGTCAGGACCCTCCAGTGCTTTTACCCAGGCGTGCTTTCCCCAGTCAACCAGCCAATCAAGAGGCAACTCCTAGGAAACACCACCACCTTTGCAGTATTTCACCAAGGATTTGCCTTTCACATTTGCGAGGTCACTCACTCAACAGCAAAACCTGTAACAATCTATAAAACCAAAGCAACTATCCAGAATCCACCAACTAACAAGGGTTTGCCCGCATACATTTAGGAATTTGTTCAATAAGTGTTTATTGGGTGCCAGGTATTATGCTACATCTTTGGAATACAGCTATGACAGACAAACCTATTTCTTGCAAGAAGTTTATATGCTAATAAAAACACGCAGACAAACCTATTTCTTGCAAGAAGTTTATATGCTAATAAAGACACGCAGATAAAAAAAATAGGAAGAACAATATTGTAGTGTATTAAGTGTTATGATGGGAAAGTTCAAGATGCTATGAAGGAATCTAAATGGGATCCTTCAGACTTGGGAGATCAGAGCAGACTTCCTAAAAGAAGAATGTCTAAACTGAGACCTGAGGATGAGCTAGGGACAGTCAATGAAAAGAAATAAGCAGCTACTATTTGCTGAAGTGGAGAGACCGGAATGGGCCTGGTGTATTTCTGGCACAGTGAGGAGGTAGAGGTGCAGCCCAACAGGCAGGCTGGAAAGCGCAAGCTAAATACATACACCTTTCCTGGTAAATTACACTAAAAGCTGTGAAATTTATCTGAACCAGGCCATTCTGCCCCCTTATTCTGCTGTGCCACTACTGGGCCTTGCCCAAGTCACAGTGCACAGCTGTAGTTTGGGAACTGCACAAAAGCACCCAGCCAGGGGCCCAAGTCAGAACAAAAACCACTGGGTGCCAGGGAACCACGCTGACCGGCCAAGCATGGCACCTCTGACAGGTCTGCTTCTGACAGGGGTGACAAGCAGGTCCCACCAGAGAGTGGCCTCGTCACTCCTGTCGGGATGTTCTACAGCCACTGCAGGAAATCCTGGTGAGGGAAGGTGTACCCCCCTCTCAAAACCTGGCTGCTGTCTTGGCAAAGATCTGGCTTTATTGAACGAAGCTACTTTGATAGCAAATAACCAGCCCATTCTCTGTGATGCCTAAACTGTACAAGATGGAACTAATTTCTTAGGACTCTGCAATAAAGCCAACAGGAAAATAAGCCTAATTAACTCATCTCCAGAGGTGGGATTCCTCATGGCAGATGGTGTGTCCCCTAAAATCCCGAGATTGCACCTGGATAGTAGCTCATACAAGTCGATACAAGTCCTTCCTTCAGGCAACCTGAGCCCATCCCCTTTGTTCCCCTCCACACGCATGCATGCCAGTCCTCTCCTGAGAACTTATTGAGGGACAGCTACCTACTAGGGTTTCACAGTTCCATGTTTTACTTAGAAAGATACTGAAGACAGCACCAATTCATGAGTTCACCAAATTTTGCTGCATGAAACTGAAACCTCAAACTGACAATGCCGAGATGGATGACTTCTGCCATACAGATGACATCCAAAGGCTGTAACTCAAAATAGGTAAGTTCTCTACAACTCATTCAGATTACAACAGAAAGTCACTTATATACAGGGCAGCTATGGAAACTGATTTAGGGCACAGTGTGATTTTTGTTGTTTGTGATTATAATTTTATCAGCCCACATTTTCACATAAAAACAACTCAAACCTGGTGAATATATGAGATATGAAGGGAATAGGGAGGGAGCAGTGAAGTAAACAGTCCTTAGATTTTCTTACATTATTGTTTCTGGACAGAGTTCAATGTTTTTTTATATATAAAAAAGTTTTAAATCAATAAAGCCCCACTAATAAGAGCATCTTGCCTGTCTGTTCCTCCACATTTATTTCTTCATCCAACAGGGCAATGACTTAAATGTTCATACTATTTTGCCCCCCAAGTTGTGAAGATTCATTATTCAGCACCAAAGTTGAAAAGATCCTAAAATGAAATCCATTAAGTCTACCAAAAAATGAATAAAATAGGTTTTTGTGATCTAAGAACCATTTGTCAAAATAAAACCTACCAAATCACATGAAGGGGATGATTTTTAACAATAGCACAAGCAAACTGACAGGAGAAATGGCAGAATATGTTATTTCTAGATGGGAAAAAGGCAGAGAGCCCTCCCTGGGATACATAGTTAGAAAAATGCAAACACACACCTTCAAAAAATCCTTGGTAACAATTTCTAAAGCAACAAGGTGTTTATCTTGCTACAATGGAAGTCTGTTTCTTACATTTGCTCACTTTCTTCTGAATTCATTTAAAAACAGGGAGCAATTAGTTCAAAGGAACAAGAGGCTCCAATATACTGTTCCCAAATCTCACGAGTCTATGAGACTGGGTGCATATGTCTGATTCCCTCTCCGGATAGTGCTTCCCGGCTCCCTTCTTACCCTGACTCACCCTCAGTGAACGAGAGACCAAGTGTAGGGGTTATAGTACAGACATGGGAGCCAGACTGCTTGCTTCTAAGTCCTGGTTTACCTACTGGGTTGGGCGTGGACAAGTTTCTTATGCTCTTTTGCCTCTATTTTACCATATGTAAAATGGGAATAAAGTAGTACATATTTCAGAGCTGGTCAAATGCTTGGAATTGTGCATCTCTACCTCCACATAACAAGTACTATAAAATTTGTTATTTTTAACATGTGTTATGTAGGACGTATTACATTTAGAGTTGCAGATTTCTTTTCATTACCCTGTTTAAATGAGAAGCATGACTTAGGGTGGTCTTGGGGAGGTATCAATTATTCATGTAAATCATGTAAATTTTTTTTTTTTTTTTTTTTTTTTTACAAACTAAAGATATATATAAACCTTTATTTCATAACTTTGTCATAATTCACGTCCTCATAAGACATGTACTGGGGAGGTATCAATTATTCATGTAAATCTGTAAGAAAAACATGAAGTCCCTAGCAGATAGGCAAAGAATACACACAAGCAATTCACATAAGAAGCAACACAATCAAACAAATATGGGGAAAGGTTCAATAGCAATCAAAGGATAAATCAGAATGAAGAATCATTTTGTTCCCATTAAATTAGCAAGACATTTAAGATACAACTCCTACTACCATCAAGGTTATGATTTAAAAGTGGCCTGTTTATATGATTTAAAATAGACTTCTCCTACTATGAAGGCTATAATTTAAAATAGGCCTGGTTATATGCTACTGATAACAATGTAATGGATATTACCCTTTTAGTAAAGAAAATGGCTTTATACACTAAAAATCATAAAAATGTTCACACACTTTGATCTTATAATTTCATGATTTTCAATGGCAATAAAAGAAAAAAAATATGTGTAAACATGTACATTCAGTACTTTTTGTAGAAGTATTGAAAACACTTTAAATATTCAATAACGGGGCGTAAAGTATAATGACACATCATCACATAGTCATTAAACGCGTAATTACAAAATCATGTAGGAACACAGAAAAACATCTTATGAAATTAAATGAAAGACCATAACAAAATGTATCTACACTAAGATTACTGCTGGCAAAATATTTATAAATATTAGACAAAGACTGGAAGGAAATAAAGATAATAAAAATACATTTGGTTGAGGGGCTATGGGAACAATTCTGTTTCCTTTACTATTACAGATGTTTATGCAGTATAAATAGGTACTACTTCATTATTTCTTTTGCCCACCTGCCCTCAAATTCTCACTAAATGAATTTCCTATGACCTGGAGGTAGGAAGAAAGGGAGTGTTCTTTTCCCTTTGGGACGTACGCCTCCATAATGTCCCTGACAGAAAGGGAAGGCGTGGTGGGAAGCCCTGGTGCTGTCCAGAAGGGCAAAAGCTGCTGATGCCCATACTTCTTAGCAGAGGGTGGAAATATCTGCACACTCAAACCTTGGCTGCTGTCTTAGCAAAGATCTGGCTTTACTGAATGAAGCTACTTTGATAGCAAATAACCAGCCCATTCTCTGTCCAAGATCTGCACTGGGGACCGTGAGCATCGCCGTCCAAAAGAGGCATTCTTGTGGCAGCCCAACCCACTGGCATCAAGCCGGGCACAGCTTTCTAAACCCCAGGCAGCACTAAATGAGTTCATAGGAAGCCTTAGGGTGAGTGGTGGTGGGGTGAGGGGGAACTTGTCTTAAAATCTCTAGGGTGACAGTTTCCCGAGCATGTCTCCCGCCGCCCTGTGTAAGAAACATAGATGCAGCTGCCACCAGTCCTGCTAGAAGGTGAAGCAAGCTTACGCTAATTGCTATGTTTTCATTCCAGGACCACTTCAACTGGAGATGGAGTTCGCCCCCCACATATATGTGCCATGCTTCTCTCCAGTCTCCATGAAGAGCTGTGTTTCTTTAACGAGAGGGAGGTAAGCACATGGCCGCTGAACATTTGTTATTAAATGGCAGTTTCAGGGGTGGAGGGCTTCAATTCATTCACAGCTCATTTATTTTTGTTCTCATTGCCTGGAGCCAGTAGTTCCAATTAAAAAGCAAGGGGAAGGCAGGGGAGAGGGGTGGCAGGTTAGAAAGTTGGGGAGATCAGATCAGTGGCTACTGGACCACCACCAATAAAACAAGGCATCATTCTGGAACGAGGTCCTTCCCTTGCTGATGGTTCACACAGCACAGTGAAAGCCAGGCAGGTGGCCTCTAGATACAGATCAGCCATGAGCATTGCAAAGGAGATAATCATGAAAATCTTTGGAAAAATGGGAGAGGAAGAGAGGGACAATTGCTGAGATGTATTCTCAATACTAATTCATGAAAAAGGATTGCTAATTTCTTTTCCCTTGAAATCTTACGTAGCCTCTCGTTGGTAAAGAATGGATATTAATAAATTCTAAAAGATCATTCCGTGGGACTTCAGCTACTCCAGACTCTGGAGACTGGCCGAGCGCATAGGCACTAAGGCTGAGCAGAAAGGCTGCGCGGGCGGAGTCTGGCTCTGCACACTGTACGAGCCCTAGTACCTTACTTCATCGGCAAAGTGTGGATGACCCTCCTAATGGACACACGGAGGCGTATGACTGGCACTTAGAAAACGCTGGCGATTATTATTTCAGCCAGCACAATGACGTGGTTAAGGGTTTGGACTACAGAGCTGGACTCCCTGAGTTCCATTTCAAACCCACTACTTACTGGCTACACCATCTTGGGTAGGTTACTTACATCTCAATGCGCCTCAGGTTCCTCATGGGTAAGCGAATAGCAATACCCACCTACAAGGGTGTAAGTACTTAGAACAGTGCTTGCTACAAATTAAGTGCTGGATGTCTGTTAAGCAAATAAATATTACAATGACTCTTCCTACTGCTTGGGTGTTCAAAATTAGGACAAGGGCAGAGGAAAGGAATAGAAGACAGATCAGCAACGGCTTCAAGAACAAATCTAAAAGAGACTGAGGAAACTGTAGCTTTGAGCAGAGTAGCTGTGAAGAAGCAATCACTTCTGATTCAGCTTAGCAGCAGGGCGTCTCTGGGGGCCCTCCCCATGGGGACAGTGTCCCCTGGTGGCCACACGGGCAGGGGCTGCCTGCACTGCCATATTACCATGCCTGGGGTGCTGGCCAACAGCCTCGTTGAGAGCAGACAGAGGGGAGATGGTCAGAGGTTGCCCGGCCCCCGAAATGGCTGCTGCAGAAGGCAACCCTGGCCCACCTCAGGCAGACAGAGGGAGGGCGTGCCTGACCTCTGAGCTGTGTATCTCAGTGTCATACTGGCCATCATGGCCAGCTCTCTGTCGTCCTATAGGTGGACGGGAGTGCCCCCCACACGTGAGCTGCACAGACTGCAACTGCTTTCAGGAAAGGAATCCTTTTTTGGGAAGGGCACCTGCTTTGCTGGACTGCGGAGCAGATGGCCCGAGCCTCTCAGATCCTGGGCTTCAGCCCCGAGGCTGGGCCAGCATCTGCAGCTTGCGGGCTGGCGTGGCCCCCGCCCACAGCAGCCCCTGCGTAGCCCCCACCAGCCATCTGCTCCGCGCAGGCCCTGTGCCCCGCAGGATGGAGAGCTAATTAAAACGATGGTGGGGCACACATGGGCTGTTCTTTCCCAGCAGAGGCTGCTACCTCAGCAGCCTTAAGTAGACTTCTTTTTTTGAAAGGGGGAAAGCCTTGTAAGCCCAGAGGAAGGAAATTTACTACAATAACAAAGCTCCCCTAACAAACAGCTGCAGTGTCCCTTTTACAAGCACCACACTTAGTTAAGCACCGGAAGCTTCTGAAGAAAAACAAATGTTTAGGAGAATGCTTTTGATAGAAACTTTAGGCCTTTTAAATAGACAGCATCTATGGCGTATTTAACTAACAGTCTTGTGTATTTAAAAGGCCTGCACTATGAGCCACGTACTGGAAGCTGAGTGTGCCCGGCAGGGCTGGCTACTGTTTCTGCAGGGACACACTTCCTGGGACTTCGGTTCATTTCCCACTATCCTGCTGGTGAAGGCAAAGTGGGCAACAGAGGGCTGGACAGCCCAGCTCCCAACCTCGCTGTTCTGAACCCAGGGACAAGCTGCTCTGCTGCTAGGCTGTCATGACTAGAATGCAAATCAGTTCCTTTATCTTTAAAGACATTAAAAGCTACCATTAAGTGCTGGGGCTAACAGGAATTACTATATGATTTTTAAGTAAACACACATTGAGATGAGACCTGCTACAACACTAAGAAGCCTCCAGTACTGCTAGTGTGAAGAAAACGCTGAATTTAAAAAGTTGAGCCTTAAGCCTCTTCTCCTTCCAAGGTTGGGGACTGCTTTTGGTTCAGTGGATTTTAAAGTCCTTAAGGGAAAGGGATTTTTAAAATACATCTGCTCCTGATATCTTGCCCATCAGAGCTGCTCTCAATGGATAGCGAATCTTGCTTTTCTTTCCATTTGGAAAATACCTAATGATCTGGTTGGAAATGTAACCATCATCACTAAACTTGATTTTTGATTTTTTGTTTATTTTCAATTTAGAAAATAAGTATTAGAAATTGTTGACCTGGAAGGAGATAGGGGTGTGGGCTGGACTCCAAGGAGATTCCCTCTGGGATCAAGTCGGAAAGACTGACGAGAACTGCTAAGCTGGAAGGTCTGCAAGTTGCAGCCTATGTTACAAGAGGCTTCCTATTAGTTTTGAAGAGGCTTCTTACATCCCTTTCAAATGATCCATAATTTTATCCTGAATGAGCATTTCATCTCTGGGATTAGCCAGATGATTTAATAAGATTTAAGAAATATAAAGGCAACTAATGGGATTCCATTAATGAAAAATTGAACCTGATGACGTCACATCACTTGATGGAAATTAACTGCCATCAGTAATAAAACTGCACAGTGTCGAGTCAATACCAGAACAAAAGATGTGATAGGGGAAGGATGGGAAAGTAGGTACATTTCTACTAAACAGCTCTTGGCAGAACTTCTCTCAGTTATTAAGAAGTTTGCTCCAGGATTAGTTTCTCTATACAATGTAAATAAATAATTCATGAAGTTAAACTGCATATGTGAAAATGAACATAAGGAGAATATATATGTTTCACACTTCCTGAAGTTTGATTTTGGTAGGGTAGTAAAATCAGTTTTGTTTTGTTTTGTTTTCTGTTTCTATCTTAGTTTTTACACAACCTCCTACCACCCAGCCTCCTGCCCCCACGAACCAACACAAAGACTCGATTTGCTTGTCCATTCTTGGCTAATGAATTGGCTTTAACTTTACTCCCAGGTTCTCACTTAAGCTACATGGTTCTGGCTTACAATACTATTGTCTGCCGTTGGAAAAATAATTGTTTAAAGCCTCTTGCTCTTGATAAGGATCTTACTAGACCCGATTTATTTCCCATGGAGGAAAACAGTTAACAAGGTGTCCCCTTGTTTTCAAGGAGGGCAGAAAGCAAACTGACCCTGCCTCAATTGTATTAATTGAGCAACCTTCCTGCCAGGTCTAAGCAACACAGAACAGAACTGAGGATCAGTTTTGTTTTCTCCCCCCGTTTTCCCCTCACCCTCAGAAGAAATGTGAGCATGACATTCAAAGTCAGTTCAGTAGCCATTGCATGTAAGCATATAAAAAGGAAAGCAATGTACTTTGGAACCTAAAAACTCACTTCTGTTTCTTAAGCAAAGCAAAAAACAATGACAATCAAAACTTTCATACCTTCTTCTGGAATCAAGAATCAAGAATGTGCCCTTTGTTAGTCTGGAGTAACTCAGAATAGGATGTCCAACTGAACTGCCTTGAGTGAAAATGATCCCAGGAAAAAAGAAAAATCACCACTTTCTTTTCAACACCACCCCAGATGAGAGGTCAGACTCCCAAGGGACCCATTTGCCAGATAAACATACTGAATTGGAAGGTAATGTATGTATGCTTCAGCCTGATGGAGGGACTTGCCTGTCGCTTGTGAACTAGCACATTCTGCTTCAGGATTTCCAAATCAAATTCTGAAACACATTTTAGTGCCAAAAGTTTAGCTAGATTACAGTTGTCTTTCCCTATGGAATGGCTTTATGGCCTTGTAAACAACTTGGTAGGGGAGCCATGCTTAATGACTAGGTTAGATATTTTATGTTTCAGTAGGAAAGAATCAAATTGCCTGAATAAAGCTTGTGTGTGTGTGTGTGTGTGTGTGTGTGTGTGTGTGTGTGTGTGCGCGTGCGCGTATGTGCTGGGGGTTGGTAGGATGGACACGATCAAATGTTTATAATTTATGTTAGGGCTTTACCATATATGAACTGAAGCAAAGGTCAAACACAATAAGAAAGCACTCCTAACAAGGTTTATTCTCATGTATTCTACTCAGGGGACTAGGCCGAGGTTGCAGAGTGCTTGCTGCCCCACAGTAACAGCATGACTGTCACCCAGAGCTCTGTGTCACCACGGTGTGCCATGAATGGGAGGACTCCAAGATACTGTGCCTCATTAAGCCTGAAGCTTCACATGGGACTTATATTAAAAGGAAATGTAGTTGCTTGAAAGCAACCTGTATGATGGCGTGACGCTCACTGCCTGCATTTCTGTGTTTTCTTGGGTGGCTGGAGAGGGTGGAGTTCCAGGTAGACTGTAGAGAAGTGAGATGCCGAGAATGACCTATAACTGTGGTTGCATATATGTGAGAGAAGGCATATGTGGTAAGGATGTGGGAAAAACACTGTGAGCCACTAACCCGGGAGCGTAGGTATGAGCGCAGTGCTAGCAACTCCCCTGCTGCGGAACCCCAGAGGGAGGGCCAGGGATACTGTTTTAACCTCTCAGGATATCGCTCACTTATCCCTACAGGATGAGTTCCTAGAAGGCAGTGAGCCGCCCTGAGGACAGCTTTGACAGTGCTTGTGAGACCATTTCATTCCACTGCTCACCTTTCCCCAGGAATTTGTTCAGATAAAATAATTATTTGATTCATCCAAACTAAAATTAGTGTCCTGTTAGGTAGCACCAGTTAGGTTCCCCTTCATTTAACTTCTGACAAAAGATTCAGGTCCTTTGTCAAAAAACTCTAAAGTCACTTTAGGGAAAATGAGGCATGTCTGAAGGCGGGAGAAACTGCAGTCCAAAGGCAGGCAGGGGTTCCACCTTCCCTGGGCCAGAAGCCAGGGGTCTGCGAGCCCAGGGCCAGCTGCCCACCCGACTACCCTGTGAACTACTAATGTCGGGGGACGTGACCTCCTCACTCCTTCCATACTGCCCAGCGGCACAGAGAGGAAGCAAGAGCCCCTGGTAAGAACACAGCAAAGGAATAAGGTCTTAACACCCAACGGCAAGACACAAAAGGGCCTCAGTCAAACCAAGGGAGAAAAAGATGCCAACAGTACAACACAGAACTCCTGACAGATTCTGAACTGCTTATAAGTTACAAATAAATAAATCTCACAGGTCACTGAGAATTTTCCCCTCCCCACAGTTCCCATCTGGGGGCCCCTCTAGAATACGGACAATCACCAGCCCTCCAGAGAGACCCAGACAGCTTCTGCAGAAGAGACAAAGGTATTTCTAGCACAAGCCCGTGCTACCAGGAGCATGAACTTCTGTTGGTCAACTGAGTGGCTCTGAATCACTGAGGCTACTATGGAAACTGGCCAGGAAACAGGAATGCTATCTGGACACAGCAGTGTGCAAACAGCCCGACATGTGGTGAAACTGTGCTGCCAGACTACATATCTGTGAGGGCAGCATGTGTGACCTGCAGCCATGGTTACTGCCAAAGCTGCAGCTGGCTCTTCTTACTGCCAACAGGAACATCAAAATGTCATATGTGAAGCTATTAACTTTTTTAAGTGATGAATTGATTTGAAAACTGACAGGCTCCATTCAGCTCACAAAACACTTCATTTTTAGGCAAGGAAACAGCTGGATGAGCTTTGGTTTGAGTCCACATTCAGCAGTTTAAAAATGACAGGGTAAAAGGGTGCTGCCTGGTACTCCTGTAGGCTTTCTGGGTGGGATATAACAGCCTCTCCGAGTTGAGTCCATAGGAGTCCTAGAGGAGAACAGACATGGGGACAAATGACCCTTCCCCTGCCTCTGTTTGCTGTCCGACGGAGGGTGGGTAGGTGAACACTAAGACATCCACATGTAGCACTAAAGCTTCCACATATAGCACCCAGGTCATGCCTAACAGGTTCAGAGGAGTTCGGGAAGCTAAAGTACGACTCTCCTAATGTACCCTTTACTAAGACTAAGCAGTAAGATTTTTCCCAAACTCAGACCTTAACTCTTACCTTTATTGCTATATCACTGTCCTCAGGGCCTTCCCTGTCCTCAGCCTCACACTCCCCTTACACCATCTGGGGGGTTTCTATTTCTCTTCTCCGGCTGCTTTGTCCTCTGTTCTTGCTCACATTTCTGCCACTGCTCCTTCACTTCTGAGGGTACTCAGGAGGACAGATATCACTTGTTTTTAAACAATGGTGCAACATTCTGATCAGCAGACCAGTCATGTGTCTTCTAAACTGCAGGATTTATGGCTGCTTTCATTTCTGTTTGGTACCTGGGCAATTTCTAGTTCCCTTTTGTTTATGGGTTTTCTAGGAAGTTGAAGATGCTAGACATCTGACTGCTAGAGACATTACTGGAGCAAGTTTCCTGCAGATCTCAGCAAGCTGCATATGGACACTGGACAGCAAGGAACACACACATGCACACACTCAACTTCGACAATCTTTAAGTTGAAGTACTTTGTCTCTTTTCCAGTTTATATTAATATCTGCAATATTTGCATCTCCACTCTGAGCTGGGATTTGCAAGAAATATTTAGAGCTTGCTCAGCATGGCATTTTCAATCATGTTCTATAAATGGCATGCTGGTAAATGAGACATAAAGAAAGAATAAAGAAAATGTTACTGCTTCTTCTTTACTGGTAGATTATGGTGATGTGGGAAATAAAAGAAGGGTGATGAGGGAGGCCGGCGAAGGTCCTCTGGCTGCTGGAAAGCTGGCCGCAGCTGTGCACCACAGGCCCAGCACGAGGCACCATGGCAGCAGCTGAGACCGTGACAAGACCCAAGCTTTAAGGCTGCTCTGTCCTGCCACAAAGGAGGAGGTGCCGCCTCTCAGAATGCCTGAACACACTGCTTTCGTTTCCTCCCTCTCATGAATGCTATTTCATAGTTTGCAGGTGGGAGGCTGATTAGCTTTTTACATAACCAGAAACAACAGTGCCATGGAGAAGAGAGAGAGTTCCAAGAAGCACTAGAAGTGGCAGACCCCAGACAGCATGAAAATGACTGAACTGACAATATAAAGTTCACACAGAAAGGTCAGCTCTCCAAATGTTGAAGCAGAGACAGAACATTCAAAGTACAGAGAACGATGTATACCCAAAGGCAGGTGACAGACTGGCAGGTAGTGGGCAGAGAAAAGTCGTCATGCACCCCCGTTCTCCTGTCTCTGAGCCACAGTGACGCGGGTACCCACGCGTGCCCGCCCCTGTGGTCCGGATAGGCGCACGTGCGCCTGCCCTTACCTCACTGCCATCACCGGCTGGCATGTGTGCAGGTCGTGCTTCTTCATCTAGTGGCTCAATCACTGTTACCTCTGCAAACTCCTCCACAGATTCTTGAAACTCAGGCAAGGACCTTCGTCCATAACGCTTTCCACCTCTAACATATTTGGGCTGAGCTTCTAGTGAACAGTCTGGGCAAGAAGACAAGAGTCGAGGCCACATTACATGACAATTGCAGCTCTTAATTGACACTCACAACCGTCAGACACAGCCTCTTATACCAGCCCCAAAATAAACCGCCACCATTGCCAGCTGTGGTGGACGTGGGCGTACATGAGCCACCAGGTCAGATGCAGAGCAAGCTTCTAATTCTGAATGATTTACAGTACCCCAAGTATATTATATCTCTGTATAGGATGGGAGAGGTGCAGTGCCGGCAGACAGGGAGTTGACTTAAAAGTACAGAATTAAGATCAGGACATAGCAAGGGGTTGGAGTTGCTTTTCTGTTTATATTAAGTTGCCATTTTGCAGACAGAGGGGAAGGGAGAGGGACAGATCATATTAACAGAGACATGTTGGAGGAAATCTTGGAAAATAATGATAAAATGAATACCACTTGAGCACTGTAAAGTTAGTATTCACACCAATTAGTCTGAAACACACCCTCTTGTACCTCAGTGACGCCTTTGTTAACCATCCCACTTTCTGATCCATCAGACAAGCAAGATGACAGAACAAAGAAACTGACACAATGGATCCTAATCAATTAATGACAGCTCATCACTTGCATGATACCTGGCATCAAGACCTCATTATAAAATGTAAAGTTGTTGAATAAAGTAGCAAATGCAGAACTGGGTCATGAATAATGGTGTATCATGCTTCTCTCTCTTTATGAGCTTCAGTGTTATACAAAATAAAAAGGAATATGTACCAGGTGAATACCACCACCTCTTCATCTTGAAGGATTTGAGCCTTCTGACAGAGCACGTCTTGGGTTCAACATTCACCACCTGCACCACCACCGGCCCTGTTCAGCCACCAGCACCATAACCACCACCATTACCCACCGACCTTATAATGGGCAGATTCAAAGCAATCAAGTAAATACTTCACTCTATGCATATGCCATTGAGATACAGACTTGGCACCTTGCACCGGACTAGGAGAGTAAAATACTCCATTAAAATACAAAACATTGGCAATGCTTTGATCTCAGTTCTTATCATCCACACAGACATAGTGTCTCTCTGGAGGATGTACTATGTGTTCTGTTTGAATGTGACAGTCCTAACAAGGTATGTCTGGACTCAGACGTGTAGATTTTTAGATGAGGTATGCACACATATCATCAAGATGAGGGTTGTTGATTAGATAAGAGCTAAAGGAACAAACACCCTCCCTTCTCACCACTGAAACTGTGTGGGACCAGCCACTACTTTGCAGTAGCTTCCCCAGGAGGACTGGGGACTCTGGCTCTGTCCTAGCCTCACCTCATGCCCTTCCTCTGGTATAAGCTCAGATTTCATAGATGTGGACAGAAGCATTCTGAAAATGCTCAGCAAAGCTCAGAGTGAAGTATTTATGCTTGCTCTGTAATTCTAGTGATATTTATACCCTGCTTTTTAAAAAGTCCCAGCCAAGTCATTTTATTAGGTCGAGCGATTCTCTTACAGGCAGTGCTTAAGCATATACAATTTATATTGAAAATCACATGCATATTTGAAGGTACCTTTTATGGGAAGGCAGTGTGTCAGCCTGTGAGTATTCAGGAGCGGCCCAGACACCCGAGCTGCTTGTTCGCAGCTGACACCCATAGATGCTGGTCAGATAAGAGGCAATGCAGAACCATCTTGAATTTATTACATATTCTTAAATTTTACTGGCAGGCAACAAGATACACCATTAGCAATGATGGGGGTTTAGACGAGATTAAAAGGAAAACTCATAATGCTGGAAAGTGAAACACCGTGTTTCCTCAGCACGAGAACACAGTCACAGTCAGGGGATGGTTGTGGCCAAGGAGCTCCTAATGCATGTTGCATTTTTTCAGAGAAAAAAGTAGTGGGACAGAGCATCCATCTTAAAAAAAAAACACTGATTTCATCCAAAGCCTACCTGTGATGAAAGGTTCCCTATTTAGGATTAACCACTTAACACCCCATGCCGTGTGGGGGGCAGTAGTAGATTTGAAACAGCTCTTGTTCCAAGTAAAGAAAGATAGGAGATTGTGAATCCTTAGGGACCCTCTGGGGTTTTGGTTTATTTATTTACTTTTGCATTGACAGGAACTCAAACATTTACTTATTTATTATTATAAATATTTTTGAGCAGCCTTTAAGTTAATATCTTCCATAGAATGTACATAGATATACTAAACCATGTACTCTTTGTGGAATAAAGATCAACACACACAGGAAAAACAGGATGCTGAGGTCTCCTCATACTGAATTTCCCAAACCACTGATATGACCAATAAAGAATAAGACTATTCACACCAACTAAAATAGTTACTTCTTTGATGACTCACTCACACATCCCTCTCCTGGTTACAGCATGAGTATCTTTGCACTAACAGGAAAGGAAAGGAAGAAAAACAGTAAAAGTGAGGAGTTCTGGAGAGAACAGTCCACAGCCAAGTTGTGGCAGCATATGAAGACACTGAGCCTCCTGAGCAGCCTCACTCGGGCCTTGAGAAGTCCACAGCAGCAGACCACCCAACAGATTTTAAAATCTTCTTACACACCCAAATTAAAGAATGCTTTACCCCCTCTTTTCCATGCCCAGTGAAGACATGCAAAACCACATCCCCAGGGCAAAGTTTATTTACATGCTGAGCACATGCAGATGTAATTTACATATTGTAGGACTTCACAGTTCATATTTCCTGGAACAACTTTATCTATGCCAAATAATAGGGGGTCATTTGGTGCATTAAGAAATGAAATTATTTGCAGCGCATAGCTTCCTTTATTGTAGGTGTAAGTAACTGCTTCAATCATGAACTCCAAGGAGTGTTATGAAATGCCAGTGAAATGCACAACCTATAAAAGACGGCCATGCTTTCAGTGTTTTATTTCCTTGAACATATATTTATGATTCTACCTGGACTGCCAGGACTCTAAGTCATTTTTCCCTTCTTTCTTATTTTCCATCTCTCCTATTTGGCATCACTACATGAAAATAAAAATGGGCTTTGAAGGCAGACAGTCAACGGCAGCCTGCCCAGAGCAGTCTTGGACCCCCCCTCCCCAGAGAGCTTAATGTGGGAGGTACCAGTCACAGTACCGAGGCTTTGAGGCAGTGCTACCTGACCTAGTTTAGACCATCTAGGTTTTTTTCCAAAACCAACACTTGGTTATGAGTAGGGGACAACAGAGAAACCTTGATTCAATCCCCTAAAGATGCTGGAGTAATATGGAAGCAACCAACAGTAGCAGCAGAAAAACAAAATCTTAATTGGAGAATTTAAAAGATAAAAAAATAGAAATACCATTTTTTCTAGCCTTACAAATGAAAACTGGCTACTCAGACACCACATTCTTTTTTTATTCCGTGTCTCATTTGTCCCAAGAAGAGAAACTCCAGACTTGTGACAATGTTTACCTTCTAGAATCAGGATGAACCATGCGCACGTATGACTTCTGACCAGAAGGTCTTGCACTTACAGTAAAAGGAAAACTGAAAGACAATGTCAGGGAGAAAGAACACTCAGGGGATAAGCCAGCTACAGGCAGGGAAAACAACGGACCCTCACCCACCCAGGCCTCTCCCAACTCCCTTCCTTCTCCAGCTCTGGGCAGGACGGAGCCCACTCCTCTCTCCAGGGACTGACTGCAGCCCCGTGTGGCGCAGGGTGCCACTTGGAACACTCTGCTCCATGAACAGCCGAGGGCAAGGCAATGAGGACCCAGGAGGAGGAGGCGGTCACTATACTATCCAAAAGCCTAAACACTATTTATATCCAGTGAGTGCTTTCTTGGCAAAGAACAAGCTTAGGGCTGGAATGAAGTGCTGTCCACAGCACACTCACGGGAAGTTAAAGGAGAGTTTCAGAGATGCCTCCAGTAGCAGGTAGAGTCACTTAATTTACATTTATTGAACACCTGCCATGGCAAAGCCATTATGTCGTACCTGTTGAGGGATAAGATGGATATTTTGTCATTTGTTTACTACAATACTCCTGTTTCCAAAACTGACCTGAGGATATACCCTGGACAGAGGAAAGCCCTGCCTTTATGGTGCTGATCGTGCAGGCCCTTGCTTTCTGCTTCCTTTCTGCCCCATTTAGTTAGCCCGGGAAATCATCCCCACCAGTCTGAGGCCCTCCATCCTGCATTTCTGTTGAGCTTACAGGATTCTCGAAACCCATTTGAAAATGAGTAAAAAATGAAGCATCTGCAAGCCTCGCGACAGGCACCTCCAAGGAGCCTCACTGGGAAAAGGTGGGGGGTGCACAGCGGACGACCACCACCAAGCCCCGCGGCCCAGCCCCTCCTCCTTGCCTGCCGGGAGCCCCCAACACCCCGCAATCACCCAGGGCGCAACCCCACCCTGGAGACTCGGCGGGAGGAAGGGGGGGAGAAGAATCCAAGGGGAGACCGACACTGAGACAGACAGACAGACAGAGAGGAGTATTAGAGAGACTGACAGAGAGACAGATGGAGAGAGAGAAGGGGGTGGAACAGGAGCGGAGCGGAGACGGAGAAGCCCACGGAGGGAGAGGGAGGGGAGAAAGGGATGTGGGAAGGGACCAAGCAGGAGAGGAGAGAAGGGTAGAGGTGAGTTGGGCAGGTGGAAAGAAGAAAGGGGTGAGGAGGGGGATGGCCCGAGGAGTGGGGGAGAAGAGAGGCCAAGAGAGAATGAGCAACACGAAAAGGGTATCAGGAAAGCCCTCGGACATTGCCGCCACCCCTCAGCCCCTCAGTGGGCTCCCCACCTCTGCAGGAGATCAGCAGCGAGCAGGGTTGTCGCCATGCAGTTTGTGGGCACAGCCCCTTCCAAGGCAGCTGCCCCTGGCCGCCAGCACCACACACCCCGGCGGCTCCCCTCACCCGGAGCTGCCATGTGAGATGCCCGTGCTCCACGGGGGCATTTGAGTCCTCACTGGGTGCAATGATGGAACTGTAGGCATCTCCACAGCAGTTCTCACCACCCTTTATGATGTTTCCTGCTGGAACACAGGGGCTTCTGGGTGCAAAGGTAATGGGGGTGGCTCTGATTAGCCTCACCTGGGAGGGAAGCTTGTTGGGGAAGGTCGGCACCCCACAAGGGGGCCTAGTGGGTGGGTGTCTCCTGACTACCCCCAGGGCTCATCAGTCTGACTGGATGGTCTCTTAAACCCTAAAGCAGTTGAACATTAGTAACAGCAAAAACTCTGAGTTGATAATGGTGAAGACAGGATTGTTCCCCAGCCTTCTCCTAGAGCCCTGCACTTTGAGCCATTTGGGAAAGGAGGCAGAGATTCCCATTTCACCTAACTGAATCCTCCCCACTGTTGAAGGTCTGACTCAAAACTCATTTCGTTCAAGTAACTGCTAGGCACAACGTTCAGGAACCTTTTCTTCTAGGAATTTAAGGCAATCTGCACTGTAAATAGCTACCGATTTAATAATGGTCATGGTCATGTTCTTCTAAAAGCATTTGACATGTTAGAATTACCTACCCACCTGGACTCTAATGCTTTCCAGGGTGGTGGGGCTTCATGGGAAGAGCCTGGGTTTTGGATTCAAGAGGACCTAGACTGGACCTGGACTGGGCCCTCCAACCTCATCAAGGTCAGGAGTACTTGAGGTCTCCAAGGCTTAGCTTCCTCATCCAGAGCCACGGGGGAAAAGGACACTGCCCTGCCAGGGGGTCCGGGCAGCTCCAGCCACACCTGTCAGGTCCCTCCCTGCAGGATCCTCTGTGGCCAGCGGCAGCCTGAGGCTCACAACCCTGTATCCTGAAGCACATTTCTCTGACCTCACTTCTTGGTAACAGCTAAGGATCGTGGCAAACGCGTAAGAACATTATCCAGCCACTCACCTCAGAAACTGGAGCTGCCTCCAGTTCATTCGCACCCAAATGTCCTCTTCCTTTGTCAGCTTTCCCTGCATCCATGGGCTGACATGAGAGGGACATGCCAATTTGCCAAGACTGGCTGTAGAACACTGTCATTTTCACGTCCCCAGTTTGGAAACCCTCTCATACACTGGAGCCAAAATAAACTTGGCATGGTCCCCAAAGAAACTGCTTCACTATCAAAATTCTCACCAGCCCAGTTTATCTAATTTTAAATAATGCATTTTGGTTGCTGTAATCACAGAGGTATTTTTTTAAAGATTGCCTCTTACCTCAGTAAAATCATCACAATGAATATGCTTTTCCAACACAGTTTAATAGCTGCTTATTTTGATTACACAGACATGTCAGAATTGGCCTAACCAATATCTGTCAAATATTACATCAAATATTTATGCTTGATGCATATATTTTTCCACTATTTTAAATGACTATATACACATCTTTGTTCACACCCATAATTATTTCTGTAGCATAAAATCTGAGAATGACATTGATTAGTCAAAGGCATTTTTATAGTTTTGGGTTATTGTTTTATATAATTCCAGGAAGGTCCTGTCAATCCACTAGACCACCAGTGAGCGTGAATGTTTCCAATTCCCTCTGACCTATGAACTGACTCCTACCACTTTCTTTTAATATTGGTGGTGGTAGCTGTAGTGGTTTTATTTTGTTTTTAACTTTTGGAGAAATATTCTCATCCTCACTGTTTGCATGTCATAGACACCAAGAGAACAGAGGAATAGGTTCTTACTTACCTTACTTAACCAAAGAGAGGATGACAGAAAATGCCTGCAGAGTCCTGTGTATAGGGCTCCTAAAAATAAGGCCCACAGCCAGACGCCAGTGCCTAGCCCAAGGTCTCTGAAGCCAGTTGTAAACATAAATCTTCAATCACTGCAGATCAGATCTAGCCTACTGCCTGGCCATAAGCTCTGCTTCAATGCCTTCTTACTGAGTGAATGAACAAACAGCTATTCTATTTACAGTTTCTTCAAAATATAAGGACACTAATTAAAATCATAGCAGTTACTGGAATTAGGAAAGTTCTTACAAAGAATCCCAATCACCTGCACCAAAACCATGCCCAGTCTTATGTTTCTAATTATTTGGCTTTTCCAAACCTGAGTTTTTCCTCACCAGATAAACAAAGAAAAGATATTTTACATTAACCGTATGAGGAAAAGAAAGGCTTCTTGCATTATGCTAACATTTGCTACTGAACAGGGATCTAATGCAAGATGCATCAAACAAGGACAAAATCTCTGGAGAGCAGATCCAGAGAGTATGTTGATGCCACGTATTTCAGGGCCCAGGCAAGGATTTCCATTACAAAAATCCTATAATCCAAAGCTGTAGCAAATTGAATAACTAATAGTTAAGTCATTGCCCCTCACTTATTCCAGGAAGATAATTTAAAAATTAAATTGTACACATAGATAAGAGGGAGTTATGCCACAGACAATATTAATCAGTTTGAAATTTACCAAGGATTCCCTGCATTCCCTATCCATTTTCCTGCCCTTATCTGAATTTCAGTATTTTTAATTATATTGTTGTTGTTTTTAGGGGGCAAAAACCTCTCCCTAAGAGTCTTAGAATCATAAATGTCAGAGCTAAAAAGATGGTGAAGATCACCTAATTTAAAAAATACAGAACTGTATGTCAGAGAGTTATAAATGGCAGAACCCAAGACTATGGAAATAATGACTTAATTCTATCTGTTCCAAACCCTGTAATGGCTTTGTTTTTGTACTATTTATATATAACTGCCTTCTATTAGAAGAATGTAAAAGCATGAAATATTCTCTGCATTTGTCCTTAGGAAGCAGAACTGTATAGTGTGAATTTGTTAGGTAAAATCTTACAGAAACACAAAGCTACCTTTTTTCATAAATTCAGATGTCATTAACTATTAGGAGATAACACCAATGCATCTTGGAGCTGAATGGATTCTGAGTATTTCCCAGCACAACCATGTTCACATGAGGCGACCAAAGGCCACAGAGGCGATGATGTATGAGGCCATTCAATCAGAGGGGCAGACAGAGCCAGCACCTCATAGCTCCGGGCTCAAGGGCCTTTCCACCATATCAAGCTGAATTTTCTATATTATAGTCTGATACAGCATCTGGTGCCTTTTTTTAAAAATTTAAGTATCATTGATATGTAATCTTATGTTGGTTGCAAATACACAACACAGTGATTCAACAATAATTATTAAATGCATATTATTAAATCCTCATCCCCACTAGTACAATTACCATCTTTCTACACAGGAAGATGTTACAAAATCATTGACTATATTCTCCACATTGTACTAATACCCCCATGCAGCATCTGCTATTTTTAGCTTATAAAACCCTTAGATGTTATAAAATATCAATTTATGACCCATTCCACCTAAGGCTGTGCACTATGGCCCTTCTGAGTTTTTCAGTCACTGTCCATAGTTTAAGAGTAATCTTTTCTCCCTAAGTCTAGTAGGTCTATTGATTTGAAAAGGCAAAACAAAATGCCACAGGCCCAGCCCGTTATGGAAGAAGATGAATTAAGCACATAAATAAGTAGCCAAATAATGCTGAGGACACAGGCAACCTTGTCACTGAAGATCAGGGGACATCTGCTCTCGTTCACGCCTTCCTGCTGCCTCTGGCCACCTGTCAGAACCTTTCTGCCAGTCTGCATGACTGAGGATGGGGTTTGCCCTCAGCTCCTCCTTCGGAGGGTTACCATTCAAACCAAAGCCTCCTGGAGTCACATCCCTTGGTGGCAGCATCCTCTCCTGCCACTATCTGTGAGACTTCAATTAAGCTATGTCCCTCATCAGGCTTCAATCTGCTTATGGATAAAGTGGCAGAGTTCTCTCCAGCCCTACAATGATGTGGCCTAGGATTTAAGGAGTAGTTATTTTCATAGAGGGGAAGGAGGGCCGACCTCAGGTGGCCTCCTGATATATTGCATATGAGTCCCGACCCTTCTTTCTCTGCCTCTCAGCAGCCAAGCCAGTCAGCCTGTGGGGGTGACTCACACACTGTAGAGTCGGTGGGAGAATGCTTCAGTGGGAAGAACCACATGGTCCCCAGGGAATAACTGGAAGGGCCAGAGAGAAAGAGAGGGGGAACGGGGGATGGGGGGTTGTTGAGAAGCAGAGGTGGGAGAAGGGACTGACTCCCTGCTGCCCGTGAGATCAAACATTCTGCAGGCACAAGTGCAACCCTAGAGTCCATCCTGTCAGGCCAAATGTTAGGGGAGCCATGTGAATGCTAGATGAAAGGCTACCAGTAGGTACTTGGCTACTTCATTACATTGATTTGGGGCAGCTCCATAATAAAGGTCTGCCACCACTTCCCCAAAGGATGGAGCACAGTGAAACTATAAAAATCCCTTCTGTGTGTTGTCCTGGAAGATGTGTCCAAATGACAATCTCAGCCTGCACAGCAGCAAGGCACACGCATAACTCAAATCCACCATCTGGAGCTAAATTCATAAATGTGATTTCTTAGCTGTTAACCAAGCTCACCCAACCATTGCCTACCTCCTCAGCCTATTATTTAGATCCTAACAATGTACAACTCTAGAGAGCATCCTTCATATTTGGGGTCACCATAGATCTGTATATTTATTGCAACAATTTTCTGGCAGGTGATGGTACAGGTTTTGAAGAAAGAGCAGCAAAAGGATCATGTGGACTAATAGTAGGGTTGCCCATTCAATCCTGCCTAAAAGCACATTGTCAGCACACAGAGGCACACGGACTCATGCTCATGTTACCCAGGCGCACACTAACTGACATGTGGTGATGTCACCAGGGTTCTGTTCAGGGCTTCCAGATCTTGCACTATTGTTATCGAGACGATAGACAATCTTAAATCAGTAAAAGCACCCAAAAACTGTGAGAAACCCCATAGGGAACAGAAGTCCCTGTTCCACTAGTGGTCACCTAGAGAAATCCTCGTTAGTCTGGAAAATCTCAAGAAGGCCATAAGCTCCCTTCTAGAGAGCTCTGACGGGCCTCAGAGCTGACGGTACATTCCCAGGAGTGGTCACCATAAGCGAAAAGGGGGACACTCAAACTGGACTCTAAACACAGATACATGCATTGCACACATACGTGACATGAATCTGGAGCTTTTCAGAAGGTACAGTGAAGAACTAGATCATCAGTGAAGACAAGAACTGAGCGCTCGTCTGTGCTGCATCTAAACAGGTCACACTGAACAGCTCCTTGTAGTGACAAAATGTTAATGATATCTCTTTTGTCTCAAAAACTGGGCCATATTTTTAATGTGCTCTTTTTTTAAAGTCAGGTTTATTAGGGAATAATTTACAGCAAGTATATTTTACCCTTTCAGTACACAATCTTATGGGCTGGGGAAGCTCAGAAACTCTGTAACTGCCACCACAATCTAGGCATAAAACTGTTCCATTATGCCCCAAATTCCCTCATGCCCCTTACTGTGAATGAGCAGCCCTAGTCCAAGCACTGCTGATTTTAATGAAACTGGACTGCATTGTAATACAAATGTCAACACTGTTTACCTTCCCCTTAAAGGTTACATATTTCATTGATTCTAAGACACACACACACACACACACACACACACACACACCTCTACATTTAAACACCCTGGAATTAGGATATGTCTTACAATCAGTGGCATTTTACCATTAAAATTGGCAGCAACTTTTCTTTTTAGAGATACATAAACTAAAGATGTGTTTTATAATCTATAGTGCCCTTAAGAAAATCAATGAAGTATAATAGTAGGTCTTTTACTTTGTAACATTTACTGAATACTTAAGATGTGTTAAGCCTTCTACTAGGCACTGGAAATACAAAAATGAACAACATGGTTCTCAAGGAACTATCACTTGAGAGGGGGAAGATAAACAATTATAATGTATTGTGATAATGGCTACAGCCAAGGGATATCCACTCACTAGGACCAAATAAAATTCCCTCTAGAATGGCCATTCTTCTCCCAGGCAAAATTCCCCCCAATTCATATTCTTCCATGTACACAGGAAATAAGGTGAAGGAAGTCCCATTCAGCTTCACGCTGCTCGTTCCAGGAATGAATTACTGCTACGGCATCTGACATATCGCCTAGGAACAATCCAGTTATTTCTTTCATAACACGCTGTTGTGGTAGGAAGTTTCATTTTAGTGTTCAACAGCTGCAGAGCTCTTACGTTAATAGCAAAAGACAAGCCACTGAAAATAACTGCTCAATCTGGGAAAGGCAGGTCCCAAATCTCTCACAGACATGCTTCAAGGTCCCCAAATTCTTCCATGGACAACTTTTAAAGGGGAATTCAGAGAAGAAAAGTTAGCACCCTTACCTGGTTCTTGAAAGTGTTCTTCATTTGACAGAGTTCTAGACAAGATGAGTATTAGCGCTTCTTTAAATTGGTCAAAATGCACCTAAAAATAAGCAATTAAAAATATATTCAAAATAGTTTCCATAGCCATAAGGAAGTAAATCCATCTACAAGGTACCAGAACCATTTGTGAGCATCCTGAGAGCCTTAAGTGAGTTGTAACCTGCTTTTGTTGTCTTTTCTCTTCATTTCTCTAAAGCACTGAAGGGAAAACGGGCTGATCATTTCTGACACCACAGCGTCACAAACACTGATATCAATATTTATTCAACTCTAAGGAGAAAAGCTATATAGCAAAACCTGATTTATAAACTCAAGAAAAAGGCATGTTTTCAACTCTTAACTCCTTTTACTTCTCAGAACAAGACCAGTAGAGAAAGATGCTGGGTTAGATACTAGGAAAATCTTCCCAAATAAATGATCCACTGTAACAAGGCCCCAAAGATGCTTTCATCTATTAAGACATCTTTGGAGGATGACTTAAATATAGTCTTGCCTGAGGCAGCTATATAATATTCATCTCCCAAGGCCCCTGTGATTCTACAAACAAGCAGAAATCAATAGCAAACACAAAGGATAAAAGAACCTTGGGAAGAATTTTTCCAAATTTTTAAAAATGCAATTACCTTGATTGAAGCAGGAAAGAACCTGAGTTTTCTTTAAGTAAATACTCAGAATTGGGATATCACTTTGGTTAAAGGGGTAAAAATGGTTTTCTTTATGGCCAAGTACACTCTTCTATAACTTAAACGTCTGTAACCTCCTCATAGGGAAGAAGAGAGAGATGGTATTTCTTCTCACCATAATTCTAGTTGGATAACATGGAGCCCATATATAAATACCAAGTTGGCAAATTTGTCATTTGCACTGCTGTGGGTCTCTTTGGACATCATTACAAAACACTACCTAGAGATTTAAATATAGGTGACAGATAAAAACCACTTCCAAATTAAATTGGGGAAGCAGGAAACCTCATTAGTTATCTAAACAATGCAGGAAAGAAATCACATCATAGCTTATCCATGCAAATCAATGCAAAGGAGAGGGACGCGCTGAGATCCCATGGCATAAGATTGTATATGCTTGCAATTCACCACATGCTCCCAAAGTGTACATGATTTTTCTGCCACATTCATTTTGATTACTTGAAATTACTTTCCAAAATCATATTCCTTTAGATAGTATAGACTAAAAATCAGTATACTCTATGGAAGGAGAATAGAAGTCTGTTGAGGGAGGCAGGGCATCTGCTAAAGAGCCAGGGCTGTACAAATGAAAGGGTTAAAAAAAACTGTAGAAATGTAAGCTCTACTAATCAGCTTCAAAAAAGCAGGGGGAGGGAGAGGGACTGGGCCCTGCTGCTGTCCTAGAGTCAGAGTGGGCTTCTGGCACTATATCACCGCCGGTCCAGTACCCTGGGGAAGGCTTCTTCCCAACGGGCCAGCCCACTAACAGCACAGAGGCAGGGGCTCTCCCACCCAGGGGCGCTGGCCATGCACGCACTACTGCCTTCCGGGCTCATTCCTTCCTCTGGGTCGGGCAGAGGGTGAGGAGCGCAGGCTCTGCATGGGGACAGCTGGGTCAGAACTGGATCAAGGTTCAGACCACAGCTCAACTGCTCACTCCCTGCTGCAAACTGGCTCAGTCACTCAACCTCTCCGGTTGTAATTTGCTCACCTGTGGATTGGGGCTATCTAACAGCTAGTATTTATAGTTCATTCAACAAATAGTTACTGAGCAGCTGCCACATGCCAGGCACTATCCCAGGCCCTGGTGACACAGCAGTGGAGGAGGGTGACAGATCCCTCCACCACAGAGCTTATGTTCTCAGGGGCTGCCACAGGGAAGCAGGCAGGGACTAGGCTAGGAGCATGCCCAGATTTTATGTTATTTATGACACCGCCTCCCTTATGGTGGCATTAAGGAGAAAAAATGAGCACCCTAAAGAGCCTGGAACTTCCTGGGACTTTCTAGGCACTCAGCAAAGGGGTAGTTAACACCATGACAGGTGCAGGGGGTGCCTGTTCCCACTACTTTCACAGACAAACAGCCATAGTTTCCAGAAAAGCAACTGGCCCTGAGAGTAACCATGAGGGCCAAGTGCAGGGAGGCCCAGGAGCCTGCCTCTCCCCCCGGATCTGCGCAGCTGCCCAATGCCAAAGACACTGATCCAGCCTGCAGTGGCCAGGGAGGCCGGCTCTGGGTTTCTCCTCTCTTGGAATACTAACAGAGATGGCCTGAATGAGCCTCAGTCTCTCCTTCCACAGTTAAAGAGGTGAGCAGCGAGTGGCTCCTGTTTCAGACGGGAGATCCGTGCCTTGAGAATTCAAATCCTTGATACTTGACTCTGGGGGTCTTTGCTGGGTCTTCTAGAGGTAACTGGAAAGAGTCCTTCTGAAGTTAGTCCTAATATAGTTCAAATCTGTGAGTGTTAGCTGTGATGGACCCCAGGGGTCTAGGTACCTCAGTTATATGCCCTCTAGAAAATGACAAAGACACCTGTAACCTGGAAGTTAAGCCCAATCAAATTCCTAGACTTTGTTATACTTTATTCAAGGGATGCTTGGGCCTCATACAAACACATCCACCTGAGAGACAGCACAAACCTTGTTTACATGGAGGTGGTCATCTCACAACCTCTGTGATCCACAGCACAGCAGAGAGCTGGACACAGAGTGGCATCCAAAGCTGAGGGCATCACGAAGCCCACGGACTCCTCGTGGGAAATGCCACAGTACCAACTCGGGAGCTATTTATTCTCAGTCAACCTGACTTACATGCTTCATTTTCCTGCTTCCCAAACCACTATAGATTAGAAGCAGCACATAAAAGACAGGGGCACGCCAAGGTAAATACAAGGAGGGACTATTGACATACTGGGATTGAGAAGACATTAATCATCCTCCTTCAAACAAAAAAATAAAATGTAATTTTTTAATACTTAAAACGTCTTAAAAACCATATAAACTATTATTGTCTAACCCCATACACAAAAGTAAATTTGAAATGGATCAAAGATCTGAATGTAAGTCATGAAACCATAAAACTCTTAGAAAAAAACATAGGCAAAAATCTCTTGAATATAAACACGAGCAACTTCTTCCTGAATGCATCTCCTCAGGCAAGGAAAACAAAATAAAAAATGAACAAATGGGACTATATCAAGCTAAAAAGCTTCTTTACAGCAAAAGGACACCATTAGCAGAATAAAAAGGCATCCTACAATATGGGAGAATATATTTGTAAATGACATATCTGGCAAGGGGTTAACATCCAAAATATATAAAGAACTCACATGCCTCAACATGCAAAAAGAAAATAACTCTATTAAAAAATGGGCAGAGGATATGAACAGACACTTCTCCGAAGAAGAAATTCAGACGGCCAACAGGCACATGAAAAGATGCTCCACATCGCTACTTATCAGGGAAATACAAATTAAAACCACAATGAGATATCACCTCATACCAGTTAGGATGGCCAACATAGAAAAGACTAGGAACAACAAATGCTGGCAAGGATGTGGAGAAAGGGGAACCGTCCTACACTGCTGGTGGGAATGTAAACTAGTTCAACCATTATGGAAAACAGTATGGAGAGTTCCTCAAAAAACTAAAAATACAAATACCATTTGACCCACGAATTCCACTCCTAGGAATTTACCCTAAGAATGTAGAATCCCAGTTTGAAAAAGACATATGCACCCCTATGTTTATTGCTGCACTATTTACAATAACCAAGATATGGAAGCAACCTAAGTGTCCATCAGTAGATGAATGGATAAAGAAGATGTGGTACATACACACAATGGAATACTCTTCAGCCATAAGAAGAAAACAAATCCTACCATTTGCAACAACATGGATGGAGCTAAGGGTATTATGCTCAGTGAAACAAGCCAGACAGAGAATGACAAGTACCAAATGATTTCACTCATCTGTGGAGCATAAGAACAAAGCAAGAACTGAAGGACCAAAACAGCAGCAGACTCACAGAACCCAAGAATGGACTAACAGTTGCCAAAGGGAAAGGGACTTGGGAGGGTGGGTGGGAAGAGAGGGAGAAGAGGAATAAGGGGCATTACGATTAGCACACATAATGTAGCGGGGGACACAGGGAAGGCAGTATAGCACAGAGAAGACAAGTAATGACTCTATAGCATCTTACTACGCTGATGGGGTATGTGGTGGGGACTTAATAATGCGGGGAATCTAGTAACCACAATGTTGCCCATGTGATTGTATATTAATGATACCAAAATATAAATAAATATATAAATAAAAAGAAGAAAGGAGGGAAGGAAGGAAAGAAAAAACTAAGGAAGAAATAGCCAGAGGCATGGAAGAGAGATTAGAAAGTTTGAGCATATATTCAGTAGGAATCCAAGAAGAGAATGATAGGAATGAAAGAACAGTGAATCTTTGAAGAGTTAGCATATGAGATTTTTCCTCTATTGAACAGGCATCTAGGTCCTTAGATTAAAACATCCCCCTGTGCATCTGTAAGTCCAGGGAGAGGAAATCCTGGGGCAAAATACCTCTAAAAGCCAAAATTAGTCAAAGGGAGAAAAAAAAAACTATATAAACTATTTTTAAAAAGCCACATGTACACAAAAACCTGATAGTCTGAAGTTAATTCTGTGCTGAAGCAATGATCTATGTTCAGCCACATCAATCCCGAGGGTATTAAATCCTTAAAATATAGAAGAATAACTGGTAGACCGAAAAGATTTAAAATGACCAAGAACTTAGGATGCTTAATATACTCTTTGATAGGGTAAAACTTTAATAAATTTTTTCAATCCCCAATGGTTTAACCTTTTTGTTTTAAGTCTGCCACTAAATGGGGTAAGAGACCCAGTTACTAGAAAATTTTATTAATGTGGGTCCTGGATAATACCAGATGAGTGGAGGTATTAGTGTAGGTTCACTCTTTTCCAGGAATTTGTCATTTGCAGCTGACAACTCCCATGTGAGATGGGCCAGACAGGCATCCTCCTCTGAGCTGAGGACACTGGTTCAGAGAAGGCACACATCTTGCCCAAGCCACGTCTTTAAGTGACAGGGTTACTTGGAGAACCCAGGCCTTCTGACCAGACTCATCACAGCCCAGCAGCCCTGCCTGCCCCAGACCTGCTTCACTCCTGGTCTGACCTCTCAGGGAATCCCTCTGCTGCCCCAGGTCAAATCTTCAACTGGGCACAAAGCCACAAAGTGTAAAGCACACAGCAGGTTGAAAACAGTACACTGGGGTTTCAGGGGATACAAGGTCAAGAAGATAAGGAACCTCTGCCCTCAAAGAGTTTATCACCCAAACTCTAGATTCTGGGGAATGGGGAAGAGGAGAGCAAAGTCGATTAGTAACTACAAGGTAGAATCTGGTAAATGCTCTGAGAGAGACAAAAACAGGTTGGTAGGGGCCTCTGATCAAGATTATATCCTACTCAGCCAGTAGGGAGGAAAACAGGGACAATTTTTTGGCATTTGGCTTTCCCAAGAGAGTCACAGGCAGAGCTTAAAGGTTTCCAAAATGGACTTAAAATGTATTATAATCAGCTACATTTTAGAAGAAAAGAGGTCTATAAAAGATTAAACATGATTATTAACTCAGAGGTTCTTCATATTCCATAATTCTATCCACCTGGCCCTTCTTCCACCATCCGCCCCAACCAAAATTTAAAAATCCAAAACAAAAACCTTGCAAGCTGATCAAAACAATTCCAGCAGGTTTAATCTTCAGGTTTAATCTATTTTCATTCTTGCAAGGGCATACAGACACTGGACCCTAGGCTTTTAACAGCAGTGAATTCCACATCTTTCAAGAAGACAGCTCTCTAATAGAGGCAGGTGACTGCTATTTTCCATTAGTGCTCATGAATACTGATGTGGCAGAAAAGCCCCTTAGGGCACAACCCAGAACCAAAACGTTAACAAATGCCCTCTATTGTGAAGCACTGTGCACTGTCAGGCTCACTGAGTTCAGAAACTGGAATTTTTAAGTACCATTTTTCTCCTCCAAGGGAGCCTTACTGTTTGTTGTATTATGTTAAAATTTAGAAATCTTCCCAAATATACCCTGCAATTAAATCACACAAGATAACGAGCTTCTGAGCTGTGCAAACCCTGGTCGGTACCCCCTCATTTGAATAATAATTGCTGCCATTCATTTTACAAGCACTCCTATATCTTATATGCCTCAAAGGGCAGTTTGCAACTGCCCTTTACATGACTGGCTAAAAACACACATGACATTTAAACTAAATTAACAGGAAAACTAGTCAAGTCTGATATTTTTTGTCATGTGTCACCACCACTTAATAGAAATTTATTTCATTACTTTTCCTCTTCAAATTTCATAAGAATGCTTTTATAGAAACACAATTTGCCTTTCTGGAAAGAAGAATTTAAGCACCACAGAAGAAACAAATGCTATCTCAAGCAACAAAAAAAACCTGCAGCAAGAAGTAGAAAAAGGGACCTATCATTGCATAAAATCATCTTGTGTAATCATGGAGATCAAATGCATACAGTTTCCACACACGTACAGGCAGAATTTCAAACAGGCCTGGGATGAGAGGGCTCAAACCAAGCATTCACACAGTGATCTTATTAAACAAGACAAAGGCCCACGTAACTATCATCACAGGAGTAACACAAAGGGAAATCGATGAAAGAACATTTAAACGTTAAGTCTTCACTGCAATGGGTAGAGAAAAATGGACTCAGCAGAGGCCAATGTACAGGAAAATGGTGTTAATAGCATTATGCAAAGAGAAACGACACAAGGAGTTTCATAATGAGAGACACAGTTATGAAATGTTCTGTTCTAAATAAAGCACTTGGGTTATTACAGCTTAGTGGTCATTTACTGCAGACAATGTGGAGAGAGGCAAAGGCCTTTTTAAGAGGCAGCTAAGGCAACTGTATGAAGTTGTACTCCCAGCCTGATCCAAGGAGCTCTGCCTACAGATGGAAATGGGTGCAAACCACCACATGAGACAGTTGCTAATAAATCCATTCTCCACTCTAATGAGCCTTCTCGGAAAATCATTAGTGGGAAGTCACTATTACCAAAGATCCATTCTGGGTATGTAAGGGATGGAGGACAGGGGCACAGGGAGATACAGGACACAGCAGTTAATTGTGATGAGTCTTTGATACACACAATCTAAGTCAGTCCTCAAAACATTCTTATAAGGACGGTATTATTTTTCCCATTATACAGATGAAGAAACTGAGGCTCTTAATATTTAAGATAACATGCCCGTATGGCTGAAAAGCAGCAAGGATCAGTACTTGAATACAGGTCTAACTTCAAAGAATGTGCTCTAGCAATATATACACTGTCTTGATGTGGGGACAATGGCGGGTGGGGGATGTTGAATGGGGCGGGCACAGAAGGAGATTCATTTTTGCCTATCTGCAGTCTGAGGAGGCTGTGGAGACATGCATTCAAATTCTGAGACTAGAAATTCTGGGTTCCATCCTGGTGCTGCTTCAAATGAGTTGCTTGACCTTGGACAAGTCACTGTATTTTTCCAAGTTCTGGATTTTAGGTTTTCCTGTCATACAGATGAACACTGAAGTGTAAAATCTGCAACAGACACTGAAGAATTTTAAGTCCACTCCTCCCAGACAGGAAGCTACTCATGAAAGTGTCAGTGGAATACTAATGAGCATTCCTGACCATACTTTCTCCAAGGGAAGAGATGGTCATTACTGAAATAAAGTAGGTGAAGGAGAACTACCTTTTAGCCCTTGTTCCTACCTCTTGTTGAAAGTAAAGGCCTTCCTCACAGTTCTCCCCTCTGCCCTTGCTTCCTGACAGACTGAATATCTGAGAGACTCCAGGTTCACAGTGTACAAGGCTAGAGTTAATTTTCCGATGAGTTTGACAAGAAAGTATTAATACAGAATGGAAGCAACTATAAATAGGAGCCACAGACCTGGGAGTTCGATTCAACCCCATGTGAGCTTATTTAAAGGAGTGGAATGATTGATAGTTTACACAGAGTCACAGGACCAAATAAGAATCAGAAAACAGCTCTCATCGTTTCAGGTCAACTGTGGTAAACAGTAAGATTCAGCAAAGATTCACCATTTCCTCCAACGCATTCAAAAAGCCTCAGATCAATAATATGAAACAGGAGTATGAGCTCGGGGTAGTTGCAAATAGGTACTATTTGATGACTGAGTGTAATTTTGCACCAAGAGGGCAAGTCCCAATAATCACTGCCAGAAAGTATTTCTGTATTTCTGATTTACTTTTCAATGGGTAAAATGTGCATAAGAGGAAAAAAAAATCTTTAGAAGTTTTTAATGAATCGGGAATGAACAAGAAAATCTGCCATATGAAATTAATCATGACACTTACAAAAGAGCCCATGCACTGTGAAATGAAAGGTGGGAAAGTGGAGCTGAATTACATATTTGTACAGCTATCAAATTTTAATACTAAAAGTTTCAAAGTGCCTTTGATGACCCAAGTCCACGTACTTACAGGACCCTGGAGAAGCCAGAGAGTTCTGCCACCAGGTGGCTGGTTCTGATTCTAAAATGTTCCAAGGACATAGGGCACCTCAGCACCCAGATTCACCCCACAGAGTATAGCAAGGAAACTCTTCAGAAACTCAGGGGGCAGGAGGAGGGGTGCGTTTTGTCTCAAAGCTGGTATATTCCATAAGGAAAGGAAAATGGCATTTTAAGAACTGGATATAATTAAAGGCTTCAATAAAACCAAGGTGAAGTATCCTATTTATGTCCTGATTGCTAATAACAGAAATAGAGAGCACAGAGAAACACTTCATTTAAAAGACACACACAAAAAAACCAGGAAGCAACTACAATTGGTATCAACTGTTTAGTTGAACACTTGGTTCAGTGAAAGAGCTAACGTTGTCCCCTTGCTTACGTGTTCGTAGTATTTGCACCCAGGACTATTCGCCTGCCAGGTACATTACCTGACCAGACTGTTAGTTGTCCAGTGTCTTGAGGAATCTGTTGTCTTGGGCTCCCACCCACCCGACATGTGCTTAACTGATGACAAAGGCACGGATGGAGCTCTTTTGATGGCCTGGTAGGAAACACCAACCAGCAAAGCCTTTCTTTCAAACAAGTGACCCACCATCTTCAGGCTTTTCAAGCACTGACATAGTCACCACTGTCCTCGGGGGACAGCTTCAAGTTATAAAGCAAAATCAGACAGATGAATTGAAACATAATTTGGGCATAAATGGTGCAGGAAAATGGCAATTTAAATTACTTTCTTTAATAACTATCAACAGAAACATTAAGCTTAAAAAATGTGAAATTAAAGCTGACTTTTAAAATAAAAAATAGACAATATTCATATTCTTAGTTGAGGGGGACAATGCTTTCTATCTTATTTCTTCACAAAAAATGACTAATTCAGCCCAATTCCAATAAAGATAAACTTGGAAGTGTTTTTTAATTTACAAATCATACTAGGATTTAAAAGATAAAATTAAAGCCATAAGCCTCCAGGAAGCTGATGGGTACTAATGAATCCAAAAGCCAATTTAATGGAAAACTTTAGTTTACAATAAACATAAATTAAAGTTGCACCCATACCATAAGATTACGAGAATGCCTGACATGCAGGATACACACAATATATATTTGTTCAATTAATGAATAGATGAATATATTTAGATTTCTCATGCTAGTATTTCTTTCTCCTTGTTTATTAAACCAAACTACTAATCCTTATTTGTTTGTTTTTTTATAAACACCACTTACAGAAAAGAAAGATGACTGGCATTAAATATAACTTATAATTTTACAATTTGTGATCCATATTCAATATGTCAAGAAGGTGATAGCACTTAGAATTCTCCAGCAAGTTCTTAGGAATTTTTAAGTTGGAACTTAAAATTATAGACCATACAGAGTATCTTAACAACATATGGCCAAGTTCATGTGATCATCTGAGTAGAATAATTCAGTTTCATAAAAAATGCAAATTTAACAGTAGTACATTAATTCATGCCAACCCCACTCTGGTAATTCAAGACAATTCCCAGGAACCTCCTGTATGAAATCAATATGCATACATCTATTTAAGTTTGATCACTAACTCACTAAATAAATATCAGGCTATAGGCCAGTTAGGTATTCATTATTCACAGGAAAATAGCAAATGTAAAAAGCAGGCTGATAGTGTCAAGCCATTAACAAATCAATCTATAACTGTTCCTTCGTTTTAGTTTGCTACCTCTAGGAGAAAGCTGTTAATCTGCTGCCAAGGTGCGGTCTGCTTTCCGCAGAAGGGTCCATACTTATGTTGACACCAAAACGACTTCTCAAGGAAGCCTTACATTGTATTATGTTTACTCAGGCTTTATAATCAGCACTGAAACAGACCTCACTCTTGATATATTCCTTAGACACCAAAGGCCGGAGATCCCCAAAGACCACAGTGGGAAGTGCCACTCTTTTTGTTCCCTAGAGCCTGAGATTGAGGCACAATGAATAAACATTTGTGTGTTACAGGATAAGGAGCAAACGATTTATTCCTCAAAGCTTTATTTCCACTGCTTTCAAAGCAAGATTCTTCCCGTGTTTTTAGGGCTCACATGTGTTCACAAGCAGCTAATCCCCCAAAAGCAACCAAGAATGGTTCCAGTTTTACAAAAAAAAAAAAACACCTCACATTTTTTCTTTAAGCATGAGCCCTGTTAAATGCAACATCCATAGTACCAAGCCCCTGAGAACATCACCTTTTGTATATTAATTTCTGGGTGATCACTCTGCCTGTCTGTCTCAGGTCACAGAGAAACAATGCACGGCACTGTCTCTGAGATCAGTGGCCCAATGTGCCAGCTAAGAGACACTGAAAAGAAATGAGGAAAAGGAAGTTCAGTCATCAGAATAAAGTTGAGCCTCACAACTGCTTCCTCAATTTATACGTGATAAAAACACGATCTAAAAAGTGTCAGCAATGATAGCAACAGAGCTCAAAGAGCATTGCCCATTTTTTCCTCTCTTCCATTCCAAAAATCAACAGCAAGACTCAACCCAAAGCCATATGAATGATGCTCTTTTTTTAAGACTTGGAGGCAGTATCAGGTGTAAACAAATCAAACGTCCTTCCCATGCTTACAGCAAGAGGAAGAAAAGGACTCCTCACTTCTCACTCATTTCTGTGACTGATCTATGGGGAGAACGTGACTGCTGTCAAACGCAGAAGTTAACACCAGCACACACACACAACCCTGTTGGGGGCGAGCCGTGCTGGGTTTCAAACGAAGCTGCACTGTGTTTACTGAGCCTCCTGTCTCATTTCCTGGGTGAGAAGTGTAATTAATACTTCACCCCAGAAACAATCCACGCAAGAAACAGCTTTATTGGGAGTAGAAATCATAACAGCAATCGGTTCTCCCTGTGAGTGGCAGGTTTCTTACTGCACTCACCTTCTCTTCAGGGGAGGTCAGACTCCCCCCCTCTGAACCAATGATGAAAGCCGTCCACAAAGAACAAGAGCTGGAACACAGCCTTTCTCTCTCCACTTAAGACACTCAGCGCACACCTTCACTCCAGGGCACAAATTAAAACCAGCCCTCATCGCCTGAGCAAACTGCACTGTCACCCATCACATTTTTTTATCTGTTTATCAGGGTAAGAGCTAAGGACGCGCACACAGCCAGGATATTAGAAGCAAGTTGTGACCCGTGTGGTTTGCCCCGTCCCCAGGCCCCAACAAAAACCGCACCCACGTCCCCGCCCAGACCTTACCCGGCCCAGGAGGTTGTCCTGAAGCAGCGTCTCTTGCAGCACAGGGGCCACCTCCTCCAGGCTCAACATGTGGCAAAGGTCGGTGAGTTCCTCCTGCCCCAGGGACCCGGTGCCCATCGTGTCAAAACTGTCAAACAGCTCCTTGAGTCGAGCCTCATGCTGGTCCTGCTCCACCTCATCCATCCCATAGCCCACGGCGCTTGCCTGTGTGGGACAGAGATAAGGAGGGTTGCGCCAGCTCCCGGAGCCCTGCGGCCGCCCTCGCCAGCCCCTTGGGAACGCGGTCTGTCCCGGCCCTGGGTGCTGGCTGGCTGCGCCGTGAGCGCCAGCAGCGGAGGCACTGCACGCCGCCCAGCAGGACCCCGACCGCTCCAGGCCCCAGGCCTGACCAGCGGAGCCGCACACGCTCCTGCTCCAGGGGCACATTCACGAGGTCAGGCACATGGGAACGTTACCAGAGGAAGGGGTCTCTTCGGAGAAAGGCACTCTCCTTTCCTGCCTGGTGCTCAGCAGGCAGCCAGTCTGTCAAACTCAAGACTAAAAGCGCTTTTCTCTCTCTCTCTCTGCTATATAGGAGGTTGAAAGGCCACGTGTGACATCCAGTCCTTTCAAACAAACTAACTGTTAGTGCTCACAGGCTGCAGGGCCAGGGTGTCCATGCAGGGCTGCGAGCGCTGACCACCTGCCCTGATGTGCTGGCAATCTGCTGGTGGGTCGAGCTATTTAGTTCGCCTTTCTTCAGCCTAGATGCCTCTCATCACTTAGACCAGAGGCTGGCAACAGGAGACTCTGATGAAATGTCTGATACAAACCACCTCCGTGTTTACACGAGACCAAATGCCTTTTACACGAGCTCCTCAAAAAGCAGCTCAATTAACTTCACTGGTGCAATTACGTGAGGTGTGACAGGAAGACTATTCCCTAAAGCTCCCTTTAGTCCCAGGGAGTTTTAGGTAATGCTTAGTTGCCTGGAGAAAGGGGAAAACACTACTCCAACCTTCCAGGTAGTGAGATTCAAAGGAGCCACAGACCATATGAATCATACAGAACCTTCACCAGCCAGACCATGCTGCTGTTGTGTGCCTGGCTGATGTGTCTGCCATCTCTCCCACCTGCCCTGACCCAGGGCCTTCTGTTTGTTTTCCCACCCTCTAAGGGGGTCAGTAAAAACATGGACCAATCAATAACTCTCAGAATCACTTTTACTAAAAATATGCATCATAAAATTCTAGGCCCCTCATACTCTCTAAGAATAAAATCTGAGTTTCTCCTTGCATGATAATTCATTTTTAACTCTCGGGTCTTCCAATGAAAGTCTGAAACCTGCATATCTGAAGCTGCCTTCGCCATGATGCCATGGAAGCCAAGCATGACACACACCCTTGAGATGAGCCTCAGACATCTGAAACAAGACTGTCAGAACCATCCCCGTGACTAAAAATCAGCACCACTACAAAAAGAAAAAAGTATCTTGTCAATAGAATTTTGTGTGATAAACACATTATATGAAATCTACCTTACTAACAAAGTTTTAAGTGTGCAGAACAGTATTTTCACTCTATGCGCACTGTTGTACAGCAGATTCTAGAACTTTTTCATCTTGCATGACTGAAACTCTACACCCACCGCACAGCAACTTCCCTTCTGCCTCCCCTGGCCCCTGGCAACCACCGTTCTACTTTTAAAAGCAGCACCTTTAACTAAACCAAGCCCTGGGCCAGCATACTCTAACTTACAGGTGATGTTCAGAGAGCAGATGGTTATGGCATGGGAAACTTACTAGTCAAGGTGAGCCTGGCCAGAACTGAAGAGAGCTTCCCGTAACAAATCACATACCCTAGGCTGTGTTGCTTTCTTTCCAGACAACGGTTGAAAACACAGCAAGCTAAAACATAGCCATGACCATCCTGAGGGTCTCAGCAGAACTAGGTAGACTCCAAAGATGGATTCAAACAGCTCACCACATAGCTCAAAATTTACCAGGGCCACTCATTGAAGTAAAGGGTGCTGTTTCAGCTCAGTCTCCTGGTCTCAGAAGGCCTATTTTCCTAATTATCAGTTTTTGTATCACTAAGGTGCTGCTGGCTCTGGCTGCCTTCCCAGGGTTGGTCTGTTGGGTTAGCTAATCAACATGTAAATGTTTTCAAAATAAGTTGAGAGTGCTATATAAACATCAAAGCATCAAAAAAGAAACACTAAGGTGTTACGCAAAGCCACAAAAGTTAGGCATTTAGACAAGGCCAACCCTTGGATAATGAGATTCACTTAGAGTCTGCCAATTAATCATCAGCTAAGATTTGAGAATCCCCCAGGTGCTCTGGGATTTTCAGGGTTGCCACAGCTCAAGACTCCCTCTGAGTTTTACAGTCCCCGGGGCTGTAACCTGATCAATTTCATAAAAGCCAGACTATTCTGCTTTAGCTTGATTTTGCATATTAAAAAAAAAACATCAAAAGTGAAAGAATTCTAACACTTCTCCTTTTCAAAGTTATTTTTAAGGGGTGGGTATTTGTACCAATGGAAGAGGGCCATGAAACTCATAACATACTGGGAACTCCTGATCTTATCCATGGCTTAGAATTAGATAAACTATCATGGCCCATTCTTTGGGAGGTCACTGGATTTTCACCAAATCAAACAAACCTCTTTTATTTTACAGCAGCTTTCCTTTTTTATCTCTTTATCTCTCTTTTCTAAGACACTGTGCTAAGGAAAACATTATTTTGACTGAACGGGGAAAATGGCCCCACCGTTGCAGAACAAACGATCAGACGGAAACATCCAAAAGATGTTACATATGGTGACAAGTTGTCAGTACTCTTCTGGCACAGAATGCATTTTTCCTCATTGATATTATTCTCCAAATGTTCATCAGTAATTTTACATGCAAGAATTTTTTCTCTCCACTTGGCAGAAATTTTCTTAAGGGCAAGGTCCACAACTTCTTTTTCGTTTAAATCTTCCTCCAAATGCACAGTATGGTTTGCTCTTCACACCAGGGACTCAGTAAATATCACGGACTGACTTAGTATATGGAGATTCTTTGAGTGAAAACTTACCCTGAATAAAGCTATAGAAATGAGCATTTGAAGACTTTGAAATGCCTCCTTCTTCTACAAGCACACCACTACTTCCCTCATCCAACCCTTTTACAAAGACATTTTCAGCCTTTGAGACAACCAAGCAAAAGCAGAAAGCCAGGACCCACTACCAAACCGTGTAGAACCACCTGAAGTTTGATTCAAGGAATTGGTAATTAAGCCAACAGATTCATAAACATCAAGAAATTCAATAAACATGCTGTTATTATGGGATTGACTATGGAGGAGAATCTGTACCAAACCACTTACCTAAGTCCCCTCATTTACAGAATGAGAATAATAGTACCCATCTGGAAGGGCTGTTCTGAGAGTTAAAGATGGCAAGAGAGAGTGGCTATCCCAGAGAAAGCACATACAAGAAGGGAATTGAGAAAACCACCAAGAAAATAGCTGTGACTTACTAAGAGGGGTAAACTGAAGAGCGGCAACCACACAGTCAATCGGCTGCAAATCTGTTTTCCAAGCAGCAAAGCAGGAGCTATGCAATGCCGCACAGAGAGCACAAACGGGCAGGACAGGTTATACGTGTAAACAATATTGTATTACTTAATAGTAACTGTAAGCAGGTAATGATCAGGGCTTCCTCCATCTCTAAAGGCTGATTATTGAAAAACTGAATGTCAAACAAAAGCAGAAAGGCTGAAATGTAGTTGGAAATTCAGAAGAAACTTTTTTTTAAACCTCTGAGCATTTACTCTTATGCTGAGTACTTTACATAATCAACCTCATTTAATACTCCTAATTCTTTAAAGTACATATCATATTCCATTTAAAATGTAAAACTTGAAGCTTGGCAAAACTAAGCAACTTGCACAAGGTTGCAGCACAAATATGGCGGTGGACTGAGATCTGTTCTGAACCCTGTTCTATCTCTAAATTATACCATCTCTCAGTCCTATGCCTGCACACCAAACATATGAATTGGACCCCTAAGATGGTATCATTGGTAAATCGCTTATCTTTGCCTTTAGGTGTTAACCAGCTGAACAATACCAAGTACAAAAAAACCACCATGGACCACGTGATGGTTACAAACTCCTCCCAGTGAGAATGGCGAGGGGTGCGTTTCCGTCCTTCTACCTCTCTTGATCCACTTATTGAGTAATTACAGTCTACAAGGCACTAGAGATACACAGAATCAGCAATCTCTTTTTTCTAAAGCAGCTTTGAGATTTAGGGCCAGGAAGAAATAAATTTTTGTATGAAATGATCATGAAGAATCCCATATCTTCAATAATGGGCATAGTTCAGGAATTTATTATTATTAAATTACTTCCCCAAAATACTTAAGTATGTCTAATCTGGGCAATTTAGTGCTTTCCAGAGTTAGACTACCTGATACCCACCAGTGACAGGAATCATCCTCAGTGATGAAGAAGTTGGGTTTTGAGTGATAAATCCTTTTGAAGTGTGAAGAACAATTCCAATTTTATAGAGCCTACCACCAGCCTGAGCCTCTCTTCACCATCTACCTTCCCAATCAAACCGACAGAAGCCTTTACAACTCCTTTGAAATAAAAGAGCCAGTGTGGGCACTACTTTGGAGTTCTAGCTAGGGATGGTTAAATAAGAGGCAGATGCACAGAGCCATTGATCAAAACATTTACTACCCAATAACCACCCATAATGAGAACTATTTGGAGCATTTTACTTCCAAATAACTCAAAACAAGGCTGCCAAAATGTGCAGCCCCTGACAGGGATGTCCATTACAGATCTGTGTTATCGTGCTTCCCCAGGGAACTCTGGCTGATGAAATCACAGAGGCAACTGGGACTGGGAAAATTAGGTGGGGGTGCAGCTGGGGATAATGAAGTCCCCAACAGAAGGACAGCATGAAGTGGATACATGAACTTATGAACTTTTCAGAATCCTAGGTACAGAAAGGAGCTTATAGGAATGGCACCCCAGCCGCAGGGGATGTCTGTTCTGGGCCAAAGGAGTGAAAAGGGGACAAAGTCTGGCAAGGGAAAACCAAATAATAAATGAGCACAATGCCAGAGCCCCTAGCCCAAGCCTTTTATTTCCCCTCCAGATGGCCCAGCAGCTGAACAGCTATGCGGAATGTGTGGATGCCCCTTTTGGCTCAGTCACTTTCCTTGAGTATCATAATGCATCCTTTTTGGATTTGTGTTCAGACATAGCTGTTGGGGATCCTCAGGCCAGGCAGTGACCACCAAGGGGCTAATTTAGTTACTTCATAACCGAAGTGTTGAACATGGACAAACCCTGCTTTGGCAAAGCTTTTCATTCACGCCTTTAGTTTTCACCATTTGTCACGTCAGAGCCTCATAATGGCAGTGGTCAAATTAAAATGTTTCTTTTTCTTCTTTTTTCCTGCAAACACTTTAATTTGAAAAGATTTCCAGTCTTGCCAATTTGGACTAATTTCAGTATACAATGAAAAAGCAACAAGAATAAATTCAAGTTTAGCAAAAGCTCAATAGAAAAAGCAATTCTATTTACATGTCCATATAGAATATTTCTGATAAGAACTACTGTTCACCAAACTCACTACTGTCAGGTGGCCTTCTCTCTGCTCAAAGAGCACCTCACTTCTAACTGGATACCAAAAGCACAGGAGTATATATAACACATAAGTTTAAATGCCACTGCGCAGGAAAAAAAAAGTCACATTAAATACATTTGAAAGAAAATAACTACCTTTGCTAACCACAGTATAAAACTGAATTTAACTAAAGATATCCTATGAGCTTGTATTTTAAAACATAAAGACACTTTAGTATTTTACTATTCTGAATGCTGCAGCCAAACGCAAGCTTTGTTCAACCTAATAGCAAGGTGGATTACCCAATCAAGTAGTTAACTCAGGGGTAGCCGGAGGAATAAAATCATTAGCCTACACGTCTAGATTCAATAATCTGTAATCAGATACTAAGTAAAATCACAGAAGCAGAAAACAAGAGTTGCATGTTGTCACTTTCTTAAAAGAGACTGCTGGTGACAACTTTCACTTTTTGAGCCACATTTACCCAAATTAACTCAGAATGTCTGCAACTCTGAGTACAGTTCCCTGCCAAAGCGCTTCTCTTCTCACATCTATAAATGATATCTTCCCCAAATACCCCAACTTCATTTTTTGAGTGAGCATTAAAATAAACACTTCGTAATATTCCACCCAAAAGCTTGAAAAAATTAACTGCCAAAATAACATGCAATGAAGAAGTGTCCTAATTTCAAACAAAAAGTTGCTCGCTTGCATACTGGCATAATCTTTTTAAAATTCTATTATATTTGTAAATAAGATCTCTTTTTGCAAGCTTCAGTAAGTCTCTCTACAAGCCCCTGCCCAACAGATGTAAGTTCAATAGCCAGAATTTAAACCACATAATTTATTGGCTTACAAATGAATTGGCATCTATAAAAATAAACCTGCTGAAAAGGCTTCACACTGTTTGAATCCCTCTAAAATGCTCTGGTTAAACTTGCTAAACCCTTCATCAATATAAGACTGAGAAAACATATTTTCATTATTAACAGACAATGGAAGCATCAGGATTGGTGAAATGTTAGTTTAGAAAGTCATGCAGGGACATTTAAAATAATTTACTTGAACATTTGACTTACAGGAATATTGCCTATTAAATTGATTGTTCAGAATTCACTGGAGCCCTAGTTTCTGCCTCTGTGCCAGTTAATATCTTTTGATACTAAGGGTCATCACATAACTAAAATGAAGAAAGAACAAGAAAGACACCCATGCCATTCTCAGCAAATGCCTTTTAAAATGATTGATCCTATGGTTTTAATGCAAAGACTGTATCTGTGATGGCTTCCTTTCTGGTGCCCCCCATAGAGCCCTTTCCCTCCTTGGCAATATCTTTGTTGATGTCCAACCAATTTGGAACATCTCTACGTCCTATGCTTTATCCATCCTGCGTTGGGAACGCCTGCTTCTAAAGAATCCCCAGAGAACAGGTGAAAATAAACACATCTGTAAACAAACTCCCCAGCAGTTCGCTTCACCTCCCTGAGGACACTGACAACAGCTGCAGAGGCCACACCAAACTGGCTTTTCAGCAAGCCTACAATGTTCCTTTTACACACAGTCTGGATATTTTCACAGCCCTTTTCAACTCCAGAGCAAGATCTGCCAGTGTTCCAGGTCAGCCACCAATATGCTAGCCACTAGGGAAGATTCAAGATAAAATTAAGCTAACAGAAAAAAATACAGTTCCTTGCAGAGTGTCAAGCCTCAGGAAACAAGTAATATAAATTTACATTGACATATGTTAGGGGAGTCCAACGGGGAAATATTCACTGCCTCAGAAGATTAGCCCGTGTGCCTAGATGGACTTTTGTCAGGTTTCTAACCCTAAAAAGCTGACATGTCAGTCACAAAAGATCTTAAATGCAATCTTAAATTCAGGAGCTAAGTTTCCTGGCAAGCCCATCTCAGGAATTCCTCTGTGCCAGTTAAGTAAAGAAAGCAGATCTCATAATAGTTAAGTTGTCTAGTAACAAGGTACCTGGTAGGACAATCTTTCCAGCTCCCATTTTATTTGCATCTTAACCCGGGTTTTCAGGGCTGAGGCTAGGAAAACGCTTCTTCCTCTCTCTCTCTTTCAACTTCACAGAAAGAGCTTTCAGTAGTTAACTGTCTCCAGCTTTGTCCTTCTGTCAGGGACTGGTTTGGTGGCTGCTGAAGTCCAGTCCCTGGAATCCTGTCAGCTTCGCCCGCAGCACTCCACACTTCCATTTGGCTGGTCTGGCGATCAAGGCTTTCACGCAATAACGGAGTGTCATTTCCTTCTTTTCCCTTAGTAATTGCACTGGGAAAGGCTTTCTTACACGCACTGATCCCACGCACCTTCTGAAATCCCCCCTTTAGGGGGCCCAACAGCTCTCTGCTCCTCAGACAACCCAGGCAACGCCTCGGGTTTCCCTAGACTGGTATCTATCTGTTCAGCTTCTCAATTAATCACAAGGCTGCCTGGGTGGCACAAGGCAACAGAACAACTACCCTTTCTGCTCCTCCGGGATTCGAGTCCGCTCCTGGTTCAACACACAGTAGCTGCTTTCAGCTTGCGGCTGCGGGCTTGGACCACGGGGGTGGCTGACGGGCCCAGCCCCGGCTGCGCTGGCGGAGGGCGGACGCGCAGCCCGCGTCCCTGGAAACCTGTGATGCAGATGCAGCGACTCGCGTGCCCGTTGCCACCCGCAGGAACCTCCGCCACCCCCTCGGACACCCCGATGTGTCCCCAGGCAACACGCTCTCTCCGCCCCCGCCGTCCTCGCCTACCTTCTGTTGACCTCTCCGTTGCGCCGGCACAGCCAGCCGCCTGCCTCCGGCGCTCTGCAAAGCGAAGGAGGACGCTTAGTTATGGCTCAAGCAGCGGGACAATACTTCGCAGCCGGCGCCGCGGTGCCAGGCGAGCGTCCTTCAAAGGGACGCGAATTGGGACCCGCGTGAGCCTCATTTCCATATGTAAGGGGCCAGCTCTTAGAAAAGCGAGGATCTCGCGGCCGCGGCGCACATCCTCCGCACCCCGTGGACCGCCCCCCGCCGCGCAGCCCGCGCCTCCTCGCCCGGCCCCTCCTCCCGCCGAGTCCCCGGGAGCCCCCCGGCCGGGCCGGCGGCCACGCCACCCGCTTCCGCGCTGCCGCCCCGCGCCCGGCCCGCGGGGACAGCTCCAGCCCCGGCCCCGGCCCCGAGAGGGAAGCCCAGACTGTCCCGCGGGGGCAGCGCCAGGCCTCCGCGCACCCCCAGGCCGCGTGGCGAGGGTCCCCGGGGGCGCCCCTCGCTTACCGAGTCGCGGGGCTCACGCGCCCGGCGCCGCCGCGGGGACCATGGCCGCGGGAGCGCTCAGCACTCGAAGGCGGTGGCGGCGGCGGCGGCTGCGGGACGGCCGCGCCCAGCGCGCTCGGCTCCCGGCTCGGCCGCCGCCATCCGCAGACCGGGACTCCGGGGAGGAAGGGCCAGGCCCACGCGGGGAGGAGGAGCCAGGGCGACGCCGGTCCGGGCGCGGCTCCTCCTCCGCGGCCCCCGCCGCTGGGGCAGCCGAGGGCGGGGCACCGAGCTCCGCCCGGGCCCTCGCGGGGTCCGCCCTGCCCCCCCTCGAAGGGGACTGCCCGGCCCCCAGGGACTGCTCGGGTCGCCGGACCAGGAGGAGCCCGGGCCCCCTCGGAGATCTGAACTTGGAAAGGCCACGGCTCTCAGGGGTGCAGGTTGAGGTCAGCGCACCGAGGTCGCCGCCAGGCTGGGGTTGACACGGCCATTCGACGCCCCCGCCGCCTAGTTCTCTTAACTTCCCCCACGCGCCCGCACACGCTCCGCTGCGCCCGGGACACTGGCTGGCAACCTCCGGCGTCGCCTCCAGCCTGTGGGACCTGAAGGTGGGGGTGCGGGAGGGGGGGGACTCAGGTGTCTCTCTTGCCCCAGGCGGCCCTGGATTGCTCAGCCCTGTGGAGCAGCACGTCGGCCGTCGTTGGAAGAGTGGTCCAGGAGGCCGAAGAGCTCTAGACTTGACTCTCAACCCTGTGGGGCGGGGGCGAGTGTAGGCCTGGTCTAGACTGGCTTCTGCACCTGCCCACCATGTCCTCACAGGCTCCCACCTACTCTCCAGCCTCCTTTGGGCACAGCCAGGAGTCGGTCACTAGCCACACAAGACGGAAAGTCTCTGCAGTTGGTAGCTCTCAGGCCAAGGATTGCTCGGTATTTACCTCCTTCTCCTACCCCTGTGCCAGAGTTTCCCCCAAAGGCTCTGCTCTCCCACTCCCCATCCCTACACTTCCCACCTGGATTCACAGGGCATCCCAAGTCCAGGCCCCAAGGCGCGGTGGACCGGAGCTGACAGCCGCTGTTCTCTCTTTGAGCTGCAAGGTTAAATGAGTTGTCCTTGAAGAAGAATTTATTGTAACTCACAAGTCTGGTTATCTCAGCAAGGAACTGAAGAATGCTCCCTTGCTACGGGAAGAACTAGGGATAGACAGGAAGGAAACTAGCATTTACTGAGAATCCGGTATGCTGGAAACCTAATCCTCACACCAACTTTAGGAGGCAGACATTATTGTAGGCGTTTTTGCAAATGAAGAAACTGGGCCTTGGAGAAGTTAAGGAACTTGCCCAGGATCACACAGCTTGTACTTGGCAGAGCTGGGATTCAAAAGAGATCACACACTTAACAAAAATCACATAGAACTAAATATGCACACACATGCATGCATGTAAATTTGAATAAGGCCCTAGTATGTATTAGAGTGATTTCCTGGTTGTGATATTGTACTATCACTATGCAAAATGCTACCACTGGGGACAATTGGGTAAAAGGTCCCCCACTAAGGGATCTCTCTGTATCACTTTTTACAACTTCATATAAAATGACACTTACCTCAAAATCAAAGGTATTTTTTTTAAATAAGCAGATCAGTAGATTAGTCTTATTTTAGAATTCAAACTGTCTTCCTTCAACACAGTGTGCCTGGAGAATAAGAAAAATGAGAGATTTATATTCCTCTCTCCCCCTTTTTAATACTCTTTGGTAAGCATATCTACACTATGTACTTTATGTATGGTTGTACAGTCCAGTAATTATTAGACCACATACATACACACTGTTGAGCAAATAGCTAACCTGTTACCAGAATACTTAACATAGTTGTCATAAAAATGTTCACCACTGACTAAAATAGTCTTGGAAGGTAAGACTGAAGACATGTTTCCTTGATTCACCTAATCTTTGCCACAGGTACCTCATCCTACTAATTTATCTCCAAACATCCCTTTTTAACCTGCAAGAATCCTTAGGGATGAGACTTCTCATTAGTTTAAATCAGTGATTCTTGGGGGACTAAGGGTGTTGGATGTTGGAAGAGCAGACTAGCTGGGGGTTGTGTATTTTGAAAAACATAAGATACTTTTTTTTATTAAGGTATCATTGATACACAGTCTTATGAAGATTTCACATGAGCAACATTGTGGTTACTACATTCACCTATATTATCAAGTCCTCCCCCCATGCCTCATTGCAGCCACTGTCCATCAACATAGTAAGGTGCTGTAGAGTCACTACTTGTCTTCTCTGTGCTGTACTGCCTTCCCTATGACCACCCTACATTATGAAGACACTCTTTTTTAAGAGGAATAAATAGTGTGGAATTAATTCTAGGAATAGAAACTCAATATTACATACAATCTCCAGCCTAGATACCGAGGAGGGGAAAGTGTGGAGCATGGCTACTTCATGGGGTAGTTTGGGTGAACAGTCCTACCAAGACAGATAGTTTAACGCAATGTGCTTGCAATTTAGGTTGCACCTGATAAAGATTAGTCTTAGTCCAGACAGGAGTCCCTGGAAGAAAACAGGGCCTTACCTTAGAACCTATCAGCTTTTCTGTTAAACAAGAATTAAAATAACAGTAGAAGTAGTAGTCAAACTCCAATTCTACATTATATGCCATATAAGGAAAGAAGAAATGAGTTTACCCAGCTTAAAATCCTTGACAAACCACATTTCTTTTTTATCAGTTGCAGTTTATTGGCCTCTGATATAAACTCTCACTTTACAAGCAATTTTGTTCAGGGGACCCAGGATCCTTGAAGTATTTGTAGAGGATATTTTCTAGTGGCTTTCTGCTACATTTTTCAATATTGGACTGGCTTTCTCAGATGGTTAAAAGGTCTAAAAGTTAAGTGGTGAATAGTCTAGGGAAGAGAAAGTTATTGTTTCTTCATAAAGTAACTTTGTAGTGATTACTTTAAACTTAGGACAACAAAATGAACTTTAAAAAAAGGAGAGAGAGAAAGAGAAAACTTAGGCTTTGTCAATTTCCTGGGATCTTCATAGTTAATCTTTTTTTTTTTTTTTCTGGTCAAGGAAAGCTCTTGTCAAATTCAGTCTACTTTCCCCCAAAGTCACAGTTGAGGAAAATTATTTCACATTCACAGGATAGTAAAAAACAAACTCTTCTATCACTAGGAAGTCCCAGCTGCTTCTACTCTTATTTAATAAATTCCTTTCTTATTTCTCTGACCATCTGAACTAACCATAACAGTCTTCAAGTAAGTTGTAGAGCTGCATCTGGGAGGACCAACTGGTTAAGGCAGATTACCGGTTATAGTTGACCCAGGGACTTTCTGGGAGAAAGGGATATCTACTCTCCCCAAGGCCCTGAGGAAATCGCTAGTGCAAGGGGAAAATTTGGGTTCTAGACAAGCAAGTCAAAGACTAGGAGCTTCAGTGACAAAATGTTGGTAGTAAAAACCCAGGATAATGCCAGGAAAAAAGGAGAAACACGCAGAAAAGGGACAGGAAAGAGACAGAAGGCAAACTGATTTACACAATTGCCCATGAAGGACCCGCGTTAGGAATTAGGATTCTCAATGTTCCCTCCTGAAGTATATGAAAGAAGAGAAAGCAGGGATTCAGCACAATTTTTTTTTTCATGCAAGCATTGAGCATCTACTCTGTGCCTGCTACTGTCCTGGTTTTCTCTTGAGGCATGTATCATTCTCCCTTGGGGAAGCAAAAATATGCACACAGGGGAGAGTAAGGGAATAATATGAGCTGGCATTGGATTCTAATCAGTTGGGGGGACACACATAAATAACATGACAGAGAAAGGAGGGGTGATTTCCCTGAAACATGGCTCTATCAGGCCATTCCACCCTTTACCTTTCATACCAGGTCCTTGATCTCCTTCTTGACATTCAAAAGCCCACTTGAACCATGCAAATGTATGTATCCTCAGTGTCCCCAGACAGCCTATCCTCCTCCTATGCTCATATGTAGAATGAATCTTCCCTCTGCTGCTCTTTCTTAACGACCTACCTGTCTTAGTCTACTGTTCTTGATTTGACCCAGCAGTTAATGCACAACAGGAAGTAGTTCTTGAACATGTGCCTTTTGGAGCTTATGGACTGAGCACTTAAATGCTTTCCAAATACTTGGTACTCACATGGAGAAGCAATGTTGCATGTGTGTGCAGGGTGGGGGAGGGGACTGATCTTCACTCCTGGAACTATCTTCTCTCATGCTTCTGGAATCTGGAAGTGTTCTGCAGTTCTAGAGACTGTAAGTGTCTAAAGACTGACGCTATAGCTTCATTTAAAGTAACAGAAGATGAAATTCCAATTGAAGAAATACTGGTGTTGCTTCCCCTCTTAAACACTTAGCCAATATGACATGAAATCTTTTTTTTTTGTAAAGACCCTTTAATAGAAAATGATGTAACATTTTTTTTCCAAGCAAGGCTACTTGAAGTTTTCTGGAATCCAGTGCACACACAAAAGAAATGGGAACCCAGATACATATATTTAAAATAATTTTAAAAAATAAATAAAACCATTCTGTCCAACAGAAATAGAGTGTGAACCACATGTGTAATTCAAACTTTTCTAGTAACCACATTTTAAAAGTAAAACCTAACAAGTGAAATTTTTATATTTTGCTTAACTCAACAGAGCCCTAATATATTACCATTAAACATGTAATCCATGTAAAAATTATCAGTGGTATAATTTACATCAGTGTTTGTGCTAGGTCTTTGAAATCTGGTATGTATTTTATACTTGAAGCACATCTCAATTCAGATTAGCCACATGTGGCTGGTGGTTACTGTCTCAGGACAGTGTTAGAGCCAGAAGAGCAGTCCAGCTTCATCTCGTCCAGCTCCTTGATACAGGCAACCTGGGGTCTGCATCAGCCCACAGGCTTGCCCATCCACTCCAGCACTCACCTCCTGAGAGAGTTCATGGGTGACACAACCAGCTGATTAGGAAAGAAACATACTGTTTAAAAACATTTTTTAAAAATCACCATCTTCTGAAACCTTTGAACAACTTCAAAAATAAAATTCCAGAAAAGTAGACCAATAAGATACCATTTTAATAGTTAGAAGTGACAACCCTGTAAGCCATTTGTGACAGCTGTCCCACAGCCTCCCTGTGTTCTGCTCAGCTGTCCCTGGGTCTGCAGGGAGCCCAGCATAGAGAGGGCTGGAGACAGCAAGGCAGTCCCTGCTGCGCGCTGCCGGTCCTCCAGGGACGCGTGGGGGCGGCACTTCTCCATTTCCCACCCGTCATCCTGTGGGCATCAGCTCCTGCTGGCATCCCAACGACCGATATTGTTTTCCATGATTCATCTCAAAGACCTTGAAATAACTGGGAGAACTTTTGTCTCTTTCTTCACATTTTGTAGTCCTTTATGGTCTGAACCAAGCCAAAGCTGAATGTAGGGAAAATGACCATTTCAAAAACAAAATGAAACCAACAAGAAGAGAGCACTGCTTCCAATAATGAGACTGAATAATGAGGGTGTCTTTGCACCTGGATTGATGAGATAGCAATTAGATATGTCACCACAAAAAGCAACACAAATCTTTGATTTGCATTTTGTTTTTCAGATGGGAGGGAATGGGTATGATTCTCTAAGGATATAATTTAGACCTCTTTGCACTGAAAACGGAGGTCAAAGTAATAATAAACCTATGGTAGTGAGCTCTGTGAATCATATTTCAAGCTACAAAGATCCCCATCTTAGAGGCTGGGTTTGGAGGCTAATGTTGTGATGCCCAGATGCCATATTGGGACTTTAATAAAAACTGATTCTTGATTATTGAGGTTCCTTTCCCCACATCATGCAGCCTATCTTTGGGTCCACTGAAGCACAAGTAAGAGAAGAAAAGATCAGCAGAGAGAAAAACTAGCGCCTGTTTATGTGTACCTGGTCACGGGTCAAAGTCAAGAACAGGCCAACGTGTGTGTGTGTGTGTGTGCGCGTGCACGCTTATGTATGTGAAAATGGGTAGGTAGGTGTGCTGAATAGCTTCTGTTTTTCCTTCCAGATGCCCTCTCTGCCTTCTCCAACTGCTCTGTGCCCTAGAGGCCAACGTACTGTATTAAGGGGTTCTGTTACACCTAGCGTCCCATTAGGCTTGGCTGATGTGGTCACTGGCAAAAAGTTGGAGGCAGGAAGGAGCATGAGGTTGGGGTATTTATTCAGCCAGCTTGCTCCCTATAGGATCTCTGTAAGCTGACTGCATCCCTTAAGATCACAGCCCATCACACAGCCTCTATGCACACCTCTCTGTCACCAGTTCTGCCCTTGCCAGTGACCTGGGGTTGGTAATGGCATTCCCTGTTTTCTACTTCCAGGCAGGCACTATCCTTGTTCCTCTGCCCTGGGCCCACCCCTTTGTCATTAGTTCCTTTATTACTACTCTTCAAATACCTCACTTGAGTTTATCTACTATTTCCTTCTGAGATCTTGATGGATTAAGTAAGTATGCATACATTCCCTACTCCAAAAATAATGGCCCTTCTATTAGCATAAAATGCCTTGAGTATTTCCATTGCCCACAATTTTAGGTGAATTCCCCAGAAGCAGTCCCTGAGATGAGGATTTGTGTGCATGAGTTTTTTTAGTAAAGAAATGCTCCCAGAGAAGTGTGTAAGGGAGTGTGGTGGAGGAGAGGGATGGGGAAAGCAAGTCAGGGAAAACAGAAGAGAAGGAGCCAGCCAAGGTACAAGTTCAGGCAAAGTCCCAGCCTCAGCCAAATCTTGAGTGGAGCTCTGGAGCATAAACTATATCTCAGAGTTTTCTCTGAATTGATTCAGGGGAGCTGGACTTTCAATTTCCTGCACCAGTAAGTCAGAGACCCAACAGCCCCTAGCCCCTAGGCAGAGCACCATCAATTTATACTTTGCATTTATCCCCTGAAATTTGAAAGTGGCTAGGAGGGGAGACACACTGATTATTAATTGACTTAATAATGGAGTTGTTGGTGGAGAAGGAAGAGAATTAACACCACAAAAGTTCACTTCTGATACCACAAAAGTTCACAGCAGATGCTAAGGGGACACATATTTGAAAAAGAAAAACACTGCATATGATCAAATATAGCAGTATTCACCTTCAATGGATTCAGTTAGAATACTTTACTCTTAGTAAAAATCAAAACAGACCCCATAGTCTTCTGAAAAAGCAAAGGCATCTTCGTGGGACTCTTAGCTGCCAGATGCAGGTAGAAATGGTACGTGTGCATGTGGTTTGTGGAGGGAGGGCTGGTGCATCAACACTTGCCATTTCCCTCTGAAGCTTCCAACACTTGGAAATTTGTCATAGAAGCTTTTCTCATCTGCAGTTCAAACACTTTTTTTCAGCAGGAATTTAGCTGAAGTTGAAATCACCATCTGGCATCTCATATTGAACCAGGTTCTTTGTATGCCAAGAACTTCTTCTCTTGGCAGTGATGTTGACTGTGATCTTTCAAAAATGTTTCTTGGGTTGGCAATCTTGACTGAACAAAGCAAGCAGCCTGTCTTGGAATTTAGGAAGGGATGTGCTGAGCAAGTTGTTGCCCCAGAAAGAAAAGCATGAGGTGAAAAGTTGAACCTTAGGTTTAAAATCCCAGGAGCTGTATCTTACTATTGAGCTAAAGCCAGTTAGGGGAAAAAAATCTCAGCAATGTAATTAGTAGCAGCAAAATGTCACAAAAGACCTAGAAAAGGAGTATTAAATTGGAAGCAATAAATGCTATAAGCACTTTCCAGGTGCAAAGCAATATCCTGCCTGCTGCGGGGACATGAGGATGACTATGAAGGGGTCTTTGCTTCCAAGTCGTTCATCATCCGGTGACTGGGAGTTGCTTACATGGACACAGGGTGGACTGTGCTGAGGAGGGTAGCTGACTCTGCCTCCTCCAGACACTTGAGGATCCCTTTTGCCATTTCTGTGCACCTCTCCACCAGTTCTGATATGCTTTTGCTTCCAGTGCTCCTAAGACTCTTCTTCAGTGGCTGCCCTTGGATATGATGAACATAGAGAGCAGGAAATGGCTGGAGCTTAGTTCCCGACCAGTGATTGCTCAGTGTGGGTGTAAGAAAGTCTAGCTCCTTTGTCTTAGAGCAGGACCTAAATTAATGTCCAGGCTTTCCCTATCAAATCAGGCCGAGCTACACCCTCTGGACTTTGCCTAGGGTCCAGACTTGCTCACCCTTGCTCTGTCTCTTTCCCTTCCCTGTCCTATTTCCCTCATTCCTTTTCCTGTCTCTTCTGGGACATTTCCCTAACAAAATACTTCCCTACAAATCCTCTTCTCAGGATTTGCTTCTGGAAACCTGACTTGAGACAAGGATATAAACAAAATGCTCTGAGAGCACAGAAGGAGTGACTCTTTCTGCCTGGAGATCAAAGACCTTTCCATAAAAGGAGGGGATTTGAACTAGGCCTTGAAGGGTCATTTGGATTTTGCCAGACAGATTGAATGGAGGAGTGTCATAATAAATCTGGGGAAAATACATAATATGTGCAGGGATAATGAAGGTAATAGTGGAGACTGAGAGGGGATGAGGCTGCTAAGGTAGGCTGGGAGTAACTCAAGATGAATCTTGAATGCTGATAAAGAGTTTGGGCTTTTTAAAAATTGGCAGTAGTGAGCCGTTGTGGTTTCTGAGCAGGGAAGAAACATGGTACATCTCTCTCTTAGAAAATACTTGAGCGGAAATATAAAGGATGGGTTGGAGGGATAAAAAAATGGACGAATGGAATTGTTAACTAACTGGATGTAGGTGGGAAAAGGAAAGTGATCAAAATGCCTAAGTGTTGGGTTGGATCACAGAATGAATAACCGGGTCAGAACCCGGAGGGAGAAAGCCAGATGGGGGAGAAACCAACAAGCTCATATCTGGATATGTTGAAATTAAAGGAGATACCTGAAAAAAAAAAAAAGCCCTAATAGCTCAAAGAAATTTGAATGAAATCTGAGAGTAATCTGAGAATTAAGAACAAATAAGTTTCAGGATATGCAGACACTCATGAAGTTCTAGTTCAAGATGAGACCAAAGAGACATTTTTAAAAATTGGCTCTGGTTAGGAATCCAAACAACAAAACCAACAACAACAAAAAAAAACTTGGACACTCTTTAGCAATAAGAACACTTAAAATTCACTTGTGACAAAGTGCAATGATTTAGTTTCACTATGATTTTACTTTGCAGATTAAAGCTAGAGTGGGAAGTCTAAATGGTCTAAAGATTAGTTATGATCTAATACATTGGTATGGCTGGAGCAATCTGTGAAAGCAGAGTCCTATGACAACGGTCTGAAAGAAAGAAAAATACTGCTTTCCCTGTCTGTAGCCGATTATGTAATGTAACAGGTGCTGGTGGAGGGACTCCTGGAGTAATAGTTCCATCAACTGATAATGGCCATTTCCTTAATTATTGCCGCTTGTTTGCTTATGGCCTTGCATTGATTTTTTAAAAATAAATCAGTATGTCCATGTGGGAACTGGCATTCCTGCATTGCATTGACATTCAAACAGCACATAATTAGAAGAAAAAGTACAAGCTTATATTCTTAAAAAAAGGTTTCAGTTGGAAGAAAAGTCTACTTTATATAAGATACACTGTTTCAAAAGCCAAAAGAACTGTGGGGCAGAAGAAGAGAGGCCCTCTCCTATTCTGTAACAATGTTTACTTAAACTCTTCTCTGTTAGATGTCTTAATACTTAGAAACTAACACTCCCTCCTATCTTAAATAACTTCAGAACCCAAGTTACCTATGGAAACAATGGAGGAAGAGCAGGAACAAAACAGGGAGCAAAAGGAGGAGGACATTAATTGTGTTGAATCAATCACCCACTCTCTCTTCCTTTCTCCTTTCCTCCTTTATTCCCTCCCCCACTTCGAGGAATACTTGACAATCTACTGTGTGCCAGGAACTGTACTAGGAGCTAGAGATACCCTACTCAACAAGGGAAACATACAGGATCTCTACCTTCAGGGAATTTATCATACTTGATTTCAGATTCTGCATGTAAATAAAAGAAATCACTTGTTTTTCATTCCTGTTTTCCCTCACTTTCATATTGTATATTAAGGTATATTAGGTTCACTCATTTTGGGGGCACAACTGTAATGAAACAAGGCTGCCTTCATTTGCAATTCAACTCTCTCATTTCAGAGTTACATACATTTGGTCAAGTGATGTAACGTTTTGACCCTCCAACTCTTCATCTATAAAACAAAGATAATGACAGCACATGCCTCATAGGATACTTGTATTATAAGAATCAATTAATTTAGAACTTAAGGGGCTCTGGTACACAGTGAGTGATCCATTGGTGTTCCCACTGTTTTTAGCATACACAGGAATAAATAGATGAAACAGACCATATCTTTCAAAGAGCTTAACTGTCTTGCAGTTGGAGACAGACAGGTACACAGATAAAGACAACAGAGTATGCTGGGTGGAATGATGAAAAAAGATGTTTAGGTAATAGTGGGGGGTCACAAAGGAGTGGTAAATTCTTTGGGTCAACTCTTTTGAGACAGATGTATTATCAATCCAAGTAGTTTTTAGTTCCCTGACCTTTAGGTAAATGATACTTGTCTACTCAATGCCTGTTTTGCTTGCTTTATTTGCACATATTATTCCACTGTGAATAATTGTGTATGCACAAATTCAGGCTTTTTATGAAGGGAATTGTGATCTGTTTTCTCACGCTTTCAATAAAGGAGCTTACCATAATTGGTGAAATTGGTTACATTTTCCTGATTTCTTATGTTCAATGGCATACTTCTCATAGAAATCAGAGTTGTTTGTAAAAAGAAAAATAGGTCTTTTCTCATCCCAGGAGGTGGTAGTATTTTTTTTTTTTTTTTTGCTAGTGACTGGCTGAATTATGGCCATATGATTTACTTCTGGCCATCAGGACCCAAGGTAAAATGGGGGGTTGTGGGAAAGATTTTCTCAATAATATGAGACTAATGAGAGGAAACATCATTGTTCTTCTCTGAATGTTGTTTGTCTGCATGTGACAGGTGGCACTGCTGCAGCCATCTTGTGACCAGCAAGGGAGATACAGCTGACATTCTGAGGATGGCAAAGTAAGTAACAAAGTGGGTCCCTGAAGATATCTTTGAGCTGGTCGATTTACTGAGTTGGACCTTGATCTACCTCCAGACTTCTTTTTGGGTGAGAAAATGACCCCTTCATTGTTTAAGCTATTTTTAGATGAGTTTTCTGCTAGCTTTCATTTAACTCCTTGTGGTAGCTTGTCCCCAAGTATTTGGGGGTACTTCCTAAGGGAAGATTGTACACACTCTTCCTTTTAAGCCCAGGCATGGTTGTATTATTTACTTTAACCAAAGAAGTCTGAGTAACATGATGGGCAGAAGCTTCAAGTGCCAGCATGTGGTCTGCATGCTCTCCTCCCCGGCCCCTGCAGTGAGGGACCCACACTGACATGGAGCCGCTACCGGCCTGGTTCCTTACTGACAACAGTAACTATGGCCTTCTTGTGCCGTGATGGACTTGCAGCATGAGCAAGAAATAAACGTTATCATTTTAAGCTGCTGATATTTGTTGTTATTGTAAACACAGAATCTAGCCTATTTTGACTGGTAAACATCCTAAAGCCAAAATCGACTTAAAACAATGAGGTGAAGGCAAGAGCTTGAGATGAAGAACTGAACAGTTACTGGAAAGAACAGGCTTCCCTCTGTCCACTCTACATGCTTGTGGGTTAGTGAGATGAACCTTGGAATGGTGAGTAATTTAATACAAACAATGCTTTAAAAATGTCTTCTCCACAGTGCATTATTCAGAGTAAATTAATCACAGCTTATTAAGTGTCTCTTGAGTATCTCTGACACTTGCCTCACCACTTTGCCCCACCAAAGTTTCTTTGTAATGACCTCACTATGCACTCCCCTAACAACCCTAGGCACCTACCCGGGGGACTTTTAGTAATGGCCAGTAATCATATAGCTGAATTTTTGTTGCACAAATTCGAAATGGGGGTGACACTCCATGGGTAGGACAGGAGAATGATGATGGTGATAGCTGGTACTTACCTAGCCCTTGTTCAATATGGGTAGCATTCTAAGCACTGTCTGTACAGCAATCCCCATAATCCTCACCTTATAAGGCTGGTATTATTATGATCTCTCCTTTACAGATTAGGAAGCAGGGGCACAGAGAGGTTCAGTGTCTTGTCCAAGGTCATGCAACTAAAATGCAGCAACACTTGGATTGGATTCCAGGCAATCTGGCTGCAGTGTTGTGTTCTAACTAGGGTGCTTAACCAAGAAGGTGTGTGTATTTTGTTGGTGGGCATGGGGGGAGTGTTCTTGGAGCAGCAGTTCTTGGAGAAGCAAGAAGCAAAGAGCCCAGTGGAGCTTCACCTGACTTAAATCCTAGCTGGGTGTTGTTTCACAAATTGTAAAATATGTCTGTGCCTTTGTCTCCTCAACTGGAAGATTGTACTGCTGATAGTTCTGTCCTCTGTCAAGTAACTGAGGCACATGTAGACCTTAGTGGCAAGCTGGTCATTACTGGTGCCGCTGTAGCATTCTAGGACAGACTCCCAGAGGGAACAGAACTCTTAGGCATGTGAAGAGTCATGTACAAATATGAAATGACCATTTGGGGATCTCTATGGTCTGTAGGAGGGTACGAATTACAAGGAGACAGGATCTAGGAAAGGCTGTCTGGAGAGTCTCTTCTGAGATCTGCAGACACAACAGTAGCTAAGATGCACTTAAGGCACTGGAATGGAAGGCTGGATAAGCCATTTGGACCAACTGTGATTTAAAAGGGTTGGGGAGCACTTTTCTGAGGCTTAAAGGGGGTGCATAGAAGTGCATATGACTAGGGAGGTGAGAACAAGGGACTTGGATATAAAATTGTTTCAGAAAAGCTTTGGAAATGTAGCTCAAGAGAAATAACTTAGTTTGAGAAAATGCAATTACTACCAGCAAGTCCTTTAGGTTGTATTTCTAAAATACGTTTTGAATTTGAATGCTATTCCCCATCCCCACTGTGGCACTGCCAACCCCCTGCTAGGGCCACAGCTGTATCTCTCCCAGACTCCTGAGCCAGTGTAACTAGTCTCCCTGCTCCTGTTCATGTCCCTGCTCCAGCCGTGTGCCTCAGAGGAGACAGTGATATTGGGGAGTATGCAGTCAGGTCCTGCGGTTTCCTCTCACCCTCAGAACAAACCCCAAACCTGTACTACAAACCTTGGTCCTGCTTGCCTCCAAGATCTCATCGTTCAGTAAACATTGCCCCACCCTCCTGCCCCTGAGTCCAGCTCCACTGGCCACCTTTCTGTTGCTAGAACACACCAAGCCTCCTGCAGCAGCTGTTCCATTTGCTGACAACGTTGTTCCCCAGGGCGTTTGCACAGTTAGCTCTGCCCCTCTCCTCTGGTCTTGTTCCAAGTCATCTTCTCCATTTCCCCACCACCCTCTCGCCTGCCTCTGACCTCAGTTGGCCACCCTGGAGCCCACTGTAGATTTCCTCCTTCATAGCACTCATTGCCATCTGAATCCATCTTATTATTCCTTTGCTTGTTCACAGAGCTGTCTCCAGCATCTCCTACTGGCCTGACTTGCTTACCTTCTTCACAGCTGTATCCCCAGCACCTAGATTAGTTCCCAGGGCAAGGGGCCTCCATCAATGAATACATAAGTAATTTACATTTATTTTTCCATCAGTAATACATTTCAAACAATTCACTTATATGCCCCAGTACAAAAAAAGAGAAAAATTAATTTGGTTTACATTTAATTGGATATTGATATTTTCTTTGGATGATGGCAACAAAATAGTGATATTTGAACATAATTTTTGAGGTCACTCTACCCCTAGAAAATCTGAAATTATATATTGCTCAAAAAAAATTAGTTTTACATGGAAAATTAAAAACCCAGGAGCCACGATCAATAGATTCCTATTTTTAAATATTATGAAAATATAAAATTTAAGTATTATAAAAATGTAAAGTATAACCTATAATGTTTCTATAATAAAGAGCTTAGAGTTAGTAAGGGCAAAGAATGCAATGTCAAAATCTAGCTAACCATATTTTCTTTACTATTTCTTTGAATAATTTAATGGTATTAAATATTTATTTGGAGTCTAATGAAATATTAACATTATACCTGGGTATTAATTGCATCTGCCTATTTGTCTTACTTCTGGATTTGATTCAACACTTTTATATTTAAAGATTCTTATTGGAGAGCTTCCTGGCACATCATCATCTTCAGTCCACATATGACTAAATTTGGTCATATTTACTGATTGTATAAAAAGCCCTTTCTGAGAAGTAAATATTAATGCTGACTGGTTTTGAAAAAAGAAGCCTTGGGGCATCTCTTTTCTTTCCATTTTTAGACACCCTTGTTAGCTGCTTTAACACTTGGGTGGAAGTGTTTTTAAAGGAGCTTGTGAAAATTTGGGGAAGATTTTATTTTTAATATCCCAGATTGCCTTCTCTGCATTTAGTTGGTTTTGTTTCATGTGCTCCATCTGTCTTGGAGATATGGAAAACTCAGTAGGGGAAAAATGGAAAGGGCAAAATTGTTTCCCTAGTTCTATAAAATGTCTTAAAATTACTTCACATGTAAAATCTAGCACATGGATTCCTTCACTTTTAACTTCCACAGCTCTACCCAGGTGCCTCTCAATCTACCCTCCAAAGCAAGGATAGGAGAAATTGCTTAGTTATTCCCCAGTTAGAAAGTTTGCAAGGTTGGAAGCCTTTTATACAACACCTACTCTGAAAGACTTCTGTAAGACTTCTTATCATTTTGGGTGAACTTAATGAAACACACAGACTGGTCCTTTTATTATGAATATTGTTAAAGGAGAAAATAAGCAATTTGCTTCTTGGCTATAGTTGATCTGGGATTTCTGATGTCTTTGTTTAATGTTTCAGACTAAGTACTAGATGAAAAAATCTGAAAAAAACACGTTTCTTTGCCTATCCCAGGCTGTGCCTGATAGTGAAAGAAGTTGAAATATTATTCCTCACTGGACATTACATCCAATTTCAAGCTTCTATTACCTTTTTTAAAAGCTACTGGAGAATACCTAGCAAAGTTTTTGTTTCTCCGAAAGTCAGCTGGTTCTCTTTGTAACTGGAGCAGTTCATTAATTGGGCATTGGGGAGCTCTCAGTGTTTTTATCCACCCTACCATTGTTCAAAATTATATTCATGTATTTATTGAATGTCCTGTAGACTTAGATTGTGAAATTCTGGATACTGAAGCTCTTTTATGATGTGTATAGCACCAAAAAACAAAAAACAAAACAAAACAGAAAGATTCTTCAGTATCATCTCAAAAGGGACTTTAATCTGAAGCTATAAAGTGACACTTCTTTGGCATGTGTTTATCTCCAAATGAACAGAATCAAATCTTCAACAAGCAAAACTTACAGCTCCAACTTCCTGGACCTACTGAATTGAGATGATGCCAGTATCCTGGTTTGTTATTTTGGAAGGATCATTGGCGTTATTATGAATCAAGTATTTTCAGTCAGAAGAGGACCTTAAGAGAAGGTGATATTTAAATATCATGTGATATTCACAGCTGGCTTTACAGTTTACAAACCATGGCTCAAGCTGATAAACTAATACATTAGTGCCTAACCCCCATAATATCAAATTTTCTCATGTCCTATGACTCATCTGAGAGCTCTGTGCACTTGCCATTAATATCTCCTATCCTGTTACAAGTTCTTGTCATCATCTGGACCAGCTTCACCTCTGAAATCTTGAACTTGGAAATTCCACTCTGACCTCAACCCTATCCTCTTCTCTCCCCTACACCTTCACCCCACCCATCTTCAGCCTTACCAAGTTTAATCCCCAGCTAAAAGCCCCCAGCCCTCCTGGCTTAAAGGACACTTGAAGGATACTCTCATTATTGGACACAACCCCCTTCTGCTGACTTGCTGGCACAGCCGAGCAACCAGTCCTCAATCCTGATCCACCCATCAATCTGTTCTCTTTGGCCCTTGAGTACTGCTGGAGAAAATCACAGAACATGTAATCATACCATCAGGAGCTCATACAAATTTTGAATTTCAAACTCAACTGGGCACTCAAGACCATCTGGTCATCCCTAGTTGGTTCCCTGTATAATCACCCTGGTCTATGACACCTGGGACTGGATAACACGCATCACAGACATTTAGGACAGAGCTAATTATTTTGCTCAAAATATACAATAAAGTTCATTTTTCTCTTGGATTTCATGTGGACAAAATTTTTCCCATTTTTCATGTGTCTCCTCTCATTTTACAGTTTTTTCAAATGGATTACTTCTTGGAGTAAAGAGTTTAGAGGAATATTAAAAAGTTTAAAATAATCACAAAATATTTATTACATACCTACTGTGTGCCAAGCACTGTTCTAAGCGCAGGGACAGAGCAGTGCACAAAATAAGTGGTCTGCCTTCACATGCTATCTTTTAGTGGCAAGGGACAGAAAATAGGCAAATCAGTATGCTCTGTCAAAAAGAGAGAGGTGGGGCTGCAGGGCCGGGAAAGGCTGCTCTGTGTACTAGGTAGGAATATGAGCCAGACTGCCTGAGTTCAAATCCCAGGGCTGGCCATTACCGTGCATGTGACTCTGGACAAGTTACCTAACTGCTCCCTATCTGTAAAATGGCGATGTTCATCGTACCAATATCGCAGGTTGTTATGAGGACTCAATGACACACAAAGAATTTTCCCTGGTGAGCACCGCATAATTATCAGCTAGTTTAAATAGTTGTCTCATCATGCCCCCCACCCTCAACAACTTTCCCAGCCTGTGCACTAGGGCAGAGATTGATTCACCAAGAAAGGAAAGCCCCTTGCTTGGAGGAGCCCCTCACTTCCAAGCCCAGAGACAGTCCCCAGAAATGTGGTGCTTCCATCAAGTTTGCAAAAGTTAAGGTATTTTAACCACAATTGGCTAAGACGCCATTGTGTTAGGTAGCCTGGAAGTGCCCGTGGGCATCTGGGTATCCAGCTAAGAGGAAGTTAAGCTGGAGACACATTCATCTGGGTTTTGTGGGGACCATCTAAGCAGGGTGCCGAGTGCAGGCGCCTCCCTCCAGTGGACTCAGCCTTGTCCCTTCAGAGAGTTCAGATTCATCTGTCCTCTCACCCAGCGTGACCACCTCCCCTCTCCATTAGAGCGCCACCTCAGCCACCCCACTGCTGCCCTTGCCTGGCCTTACTGACCCTTCTTCCAAAGCACAGATCTTAATACGACCCAGAGCCGATCATGACACTCCTTTGTCTTCAGCCCTCTTGCGGGCTTCAGTGTAAGTCAGGCTTCTCGCACCCTGAGGCTTCTGCCCACCTTCCAACTCAGTTTCTGCGACACTGAGTTCTGGCCACCCCTCACTTCTTGCCCACAAACTGCAGGAAAAGGAGGGGTGAGAAGAGAGAGCTCCGCAGCCAGGTTGGCTCAGCTCAAATCCTGCCCCCGCCCCCCCCCGATTGCTGGCCCGCCCACAGGCTGTGGGAGCAAAGCAACTGACACATGTGGAATGTTCCAAACAGGGCCGCGATGTGCAGAAAAGCTGGATCACAGAGGGACCTCGATATTATTTGGTGGTTCCTTCATGGGAAATGGCCTCTTCTCTGCTTGGCCAACTGGTCCTTTAAGACTCGGCTCAGGCATCTCCTCCTGCAGCTTCCCTGACCTGGGCTGGGGGCTGGGAGGGGCTCTGGGCTCCATGGGCACCGGCCACCCACCTCACCCAACGCTGGGCACGCAGCTGGGCATGGGAATGTGGGGTCCTCCAGGTGGGGATCGTGGCCTCTCCCTTTGTAACCCAGGAACTGCCTAGAGCCCAGCACGGGCAGGTGCTCAGCAAAGAGTTGAGAGACTGAATGGATTAAAGAGAGAACACAAATCAAAGGACAAATTGTTGAAATAAAGAGGAGCCAGTTCTCGTCTCCTCTCCTGACCATTTGCTTTTCAAAGGATTGTATAACACGATTTATTTTACCATTTTTCTGAGTGTTCCTGTCTGTATTGGGTCCTTTCCTGGCCAATTCTTGGGCCTGATAGCATCGTGCTTCTGAAAAAGAGGAAAAAGGTGAGTGTGTGTGTATGTGTGTGTGTGTGTGTGTGAGGGTGTGTGTGTGAGGTAGGGGTGGGGTAGGACGCTGGGCAAGAGGAAACCTATTTCCTCAGGAAATAGGTTCCCAAGGACACCATAGCCATTTTAATACTCTTTTAGCAATGGAGCCCACAGTAGTAGGAGCAAGAATTCACATATATTTTCAAGAACAGAAGAGGAGCCCTGGCTGCAGGCATGTCAGACTTTCATTAGAACTGTCTTCACTCCTTCCTTTCTAAACATCACAAAATAATTCATGTCTTGGGAAAAAAATTAAACAATACAGAAGAGTAGAAAGTAAAAGAAGCAGAACGATCTCATCCCCCCGTTCTGCTCCCCATAGGTAATTTCTGCCTCAGGACAGATTTCAAAGTACACACTGGGACGCTGGCTGTCAATGTCCAGCAGGGCTGCAGCCATATTTAAAAAGCCAGAAAGGTGAAATTATAATGAGATTTGTCTGGAGAGACACACTGGATGGAAATGCATAGCAAACGTTTTTGTTTTACGTAGTAGAAGGAAAAAACTATTTAAAATAGATCACCAGAAGGAACCCTCTGTATCAGAAGGGCATGTGGAGTACGAGTGGCCAGCGCGGGCTCTGGAGCTGGGCTGCAGGCCTCGCTCTTTACCCCGGTCACTCAACAAATCGAGTGCGGAGGGAAGTGCCCCTCACCCAGGCAGCAGGAGGGCCCAGCATTTCGGGTCACTGAGTCAAATGGGGCCGCCTCTCCTGGGGCCTGGGATTATTTGGCTTAAAAATGCCTGGATTGGAGTTCTGTGGTCTAGAGGGGACCACCTGCGAGCAGAGGAGGGTCTCACCACCGGGCAGTCTCCCCTACCCTCTCGTTAATGCTATGGTCACTCTTCCCACTTGTTCTAGCCCAGTAAAGGCAAAGGGAACACGGCCCCTGGAGGCCAGGCCTTGGGAAAGCACATCAAGAGCTGTGCAAGGGGAGAGCCTGAGCGGGAGGGCTGCCCTGGCTGGGTCTAAGCACAGAACCTGCCAGACAGCCTAAGCAAGGTCTTGTGTGAAGGTGCAGGAAGAGGGCTGCCCTGGGGCCTCGCGGGAAGTGAGCCCAGACCCTCCCTCCCGGTGCACCTGCCTGCCCTCAGTAAACCGCCTCTTTAATTGCCAGTCCCACTCCTTTGCTTCTAGATCTTCACTGCCACCTCATTTGGGCTTTGAAGATGGATTGATGTGGGACCTTTGTTTACAAAATCTCCAGCCTGCAGTGAAAGCAGAGCCAGTATAGGCCCCTGTTTGCTTCAGTTCTTGGAAAGGCCAGGATGAACTGAATCCAGCTGTGGGGAGGAAGTAGTATTGCTGCATCCCCACATTTAAAAAGGAGCCCTTGGAGACCAGTTTGCCCTGTGATGTTGTCAGCTGCGATCCACAGTGGGCTCTCCACAAAGGCCGTCCTTGTGACCTTCTGCACCTCTCAGGGCTTGCCTTCTGTGCCCATGGGGTTGAAATATCTTGCTCCAACCCCAGGCTTCAATTTGGACTGATTAGGAAGAAGTTCTCAGCTTTAAAGTGATGGAACTCCTGAATGGATTAAAAAAGAAAATTGTCTCTAATAAAAACAAAAACATTTGGGAAATAGGAAGTTAAGTGCTAATAAGGAGCAGAAAACATATGCAAGAAGAGTAAATTCCTCTAGTATTTAATTTTAAAGTTTTTATTTTCATTTTTTTTAAAGTGTCTAGTTTGAATGGTTTTTAAACAGAGCTAGCTGGCATTCTCAGCACTTAGACTTTCTGGCTCGCAGGTACCATTGTTTAGGCTCCTCATCAGCTCTTTGCTGCCACCATGTGTCTGATCTAAATATCACAACAGGATTTTCTACTTTGCAAATAAATGGTGGAAAACCTCCATCGTCTATTGGCTCCTATGACAATAAACCGTGTAGAATTAAAGCAATGTTTTAGCTTGTTAGTGAGAGCTGTATAACCTAGGTGAGTTTTCAGTAAGTCTTTCACTTCAGAAGATATCATATCACCGTTTTTTCTCTTCTCCTGCAATTCATTGTGCCTTTGCTGAGGGATAAATTTAATCCTTAGAGAGAGTAGTTATGATTATATTCATGATGTAAGTCCTACTAATGATACCCTTTCTAGAGAGACCACATTGATGTCCATTCGATTTTATTTTATGGCATTCAATAAAAATTCTATATTCAGGATGACTGAAAGTTTGCACAGTCTCTGATGTGAGAATTTCTGAAAAATGGCTCAAATACACATCAAAGTACAACCTTCTCATGCTCATTTGATACCTGTCTTTAGTGAACAGTTTGGATCCCACCTTGATGTGCACTAGGCTGCACCAGTTCTTCCTGTTTCTTGCTTATCCATGTAGTCTGAGTCACTTCTTGCTGCATAGAAACTGGGGGGCACACAGATATCATCTTGTCCTGATGGAATTTGCAAAATGCCTACCCTCCTGAGCAGATCAAGGGGGCTGCTCCCTTATGCAGAAAGGCGGTGGTAGTCTCCTCTTTAGCCTTATCTGCAAGGAGGAAATGGCCACCTGCTCCTAATAGTCATCCCAGAATCTTGGTACACCGCAGTGGTAGCCTCGGGGTCAGTTCCCAAAGTCACCTGCTAGAGCAACCTTTCATGGTCCCGGAGTACTTATCTGTGGATCTTTTGGATCTTTCGCTTCTCAATCCAAAAATAGCTCTGAGAGAGGGCTCAGGCGTTATCTCCTCCAAATGGTCAAACAAGCCTAGTCAAAGCAGTGCCCACAGAGGACTCTGTAGCTCCTCTTGGGCAGAATTTCTTAGACCCAACCCCATGTTTGCCCCAGAAGGAAAGTTGTGAAGGGCATGGTCTGAAGGGGCAGTCAGTTTTACTGAAAGGAGAGTGCTTGGAATGTTCATCCTGCTTTACCTGAGGCTCCTGTGAACCAGGTCAAGGCGAGTTTTATCACCCTGGAGGGTAAAGCAGAGATTATGGGATACAAACTGAGATACAAGTCCGTGCTTCTGGGCCATTTAAGTTGCTCTGACCAGAGTCTTCCCTGTATTTCTAGGGATATTTGAGTCTTGGCTCATCTGTACACTTTTAACTCCATGAGATGAGGTGTCTGTCAACATCTGCAAAGGCAGCTGAGAACATGGGCAGCAGGGGCCCCAGAGTTTCTATATAGAAGGAGCTTTGGGGAAACCGATTAGATGTAGGGGCTGGAGGGAATGTCTTGAGGTTGCATTTGCACTCAAGCACACCGATTTTAATTGTGTATTTATTTGAGGTGGCTCTGGGGACTGTTGGAGTTGCAATTGAAGGGAATCAGTTGGTCAGTCCTTCAATTTTTCAAATAAAAGTCTTTTTGTAAGTATTGAAACCTAGCGTGAAGAGTTTGACCAGTCCAGGTAGAAGTCTCTTCAAAAGACAAGAGATCTGTGATTGTTCAACAGTTTTAGAAGTCTCAGAATGGGGGGACCAGTGTCACCAAGACTTGAGGCTTGGCAGCTCAGCCTGGAGGGGTCCGTTTCTCTAAGAGCCCTCAGGGGGGAAATAGCAGAAAGCCTGGAGCCAAAGCCCACCTTCAGCCTTGTGCCTTTGCCACCGACCCCTGCTGTATCCACCCTCCTTGCCATTGTCCATTCTGGGCCATGCTGCTTCCATTGATGTATGTGTGTCCTGTTTTTCAAAAGAGAAACAACAGGCTCAAACTGTAATCCCTTGTGCCCATGTGGCAAACCAAGATTCAGTTGCAGTAATGTGACTTTACTAGTTAATCTGGAATTTCCTGATCAGCACTAGTGAGGTAATCTGCACAGTAGACCTCTGCCCTTCCCCCAAAGGAAGCTGACTGGCTGGCTAGTGGGTTTCAGCCCTGGGCAAGTTCAGTATGGATTCAGTGAGATAGAAATGACAATGGAATGTTCTTGGTGTAAAAGGGTTTATTACTCAGTTCCACTCTCCTGGCAGTAGACTGAGCACTAGAATCACATCTGCATACAACAGTCTGCAGACCCATAATCCTCCTCTGCCCCTGCCTCTGCCCAGGGCACTGGGCAGAGCTCTTTTTATAGTGACTCAGTCAATAATAGCTTTTTGCCTATGGGTGTGGAAGCATTAGCCTAACAGTAGGCCAATTACATCATCAAGTAGTTTAGGGTCAGGTGAGGATCCTGGCCATATGAACTTCCATTTTCCCCACTGCCTGAAATAATCCTTTCTTTTCTTTTACGGATAATTTCCTTGTCCTGTTCCATTTCTGCCTATAAAAGTCTTCCATTTTGTACAACTCCTTGGGGCTCCTTTTACCTGCCAGATGTGATGCTGCCCCATTCATGAATCATTGAGTAAAGTCAATTAGATCTTCAAATTTACTTGATTGAATTGGGCTTATTAATAGTCTGTAGAGGAGTCAGAGTAGGTCTTAAGGGGAGTAATTTGAAGATACTGGATAAATATAATGCAGTTGGGTCCACTTATATGTGGGTTTTTTTTCTATTAATATACAGGAAAATGTTTGGAATTTGCAACAATTTGAAAAAACATTTTCTGTAGCTTACTTTATTAAGAATATACTATATAATAAATATACAAAATATATAATTGACAGCTTATGTGTTTAGTAAGGCTTCTAGTAAACAGAAGGCTATTAGTAATTCAGTTTTGGGGGAGTCGAAAGTTTTATGTGGATTTTCAACTGTATGGGGGTTACCACCCCTAACTTTCACACTGTTCAAGAGTCAACCAAATATCTTCTTGGACTGCTGATATTCAAGGTGGAGGAAATGTGCAGTTCTATAAGAGAAATAATGATATGTCACAGAGTGTAAATTAGGTGGGTAAGTTCAGCTGTAAGTAACAAAAATGTCCAGAATATCAGTGACTTGAAGAAAATGGACATTTCTTTTTTTCTTATATTCAGGAATTTGAAAAATAGTTCAGCACTATAAGGGACATAGGTCAGGGATATAGGTGCCTCTCTTTTTTGTTTGGCCTTGAGTGATTTTCATTCTCAAAGACATCTCATTATAAGAGATGGTTGCTAGAGACGTAACATCTAAATTTGTATTCTAGACAATAGGGAGGAGGAAAGGGTATCTTCAGGGGCACTTCTGGGAGGTCATGTGTATCACTTCCTTTATGTCACACGGCCACAACTATCTGTAAGGGAGATTTGGAGAAATGGTCTTTACTGGAGGCAGATGTATGCCACCTGAAATTCAATAGTTCTATGGCTGTGAAGGGAGGGAAATGGAGATGGGAGGTCACTGTTGAGACACTCCCAGGTGATGCTGATTCTGTGGTCTGTGGACCACACTTTTAGTAGCCAGGGACATGGCTTTTGATGAGTGCTTGTTGAGTGGGATTATAAAGAGAAGGAATATGCACCAAATCCTCAGATGGGTCAGAGGTGAAACAGGGCAGGATCCCACCTTCACACAGGACAGGAGAGCTACAGTAAGCTTGGAACTTGGCTTTGGGAGGGGAAGGTGAGATTAAGGCAGTGGGCCCTGCAACTGGCCTCTAGACCTTCCTGAACTTTTGGTTTCCCTGGGTTCTACTTTCCGTCATTGTGTAGTTCAGAACTTTACAGGTGTGAATCAGAGGATGCCAGAGGGGTCTGTAGAGAATGTATGTGATGGGAATATTGGAATTTTATGGCACTGGCTGCTGTAAAGATTCAAGTTTTAAAACTATTCACTCATCTTATAAAATTGTTATTGAGCAGCTGCCTTGTGCCAGGAGTTATGCTAGGTGCCAGGGATACTAGCTTGCATGTATGAAATTTTGTTCCAAATTTGACATGTACATCAAAAACAACAAGCATTCCTGACTCATAGAGTGCAAGACTATAGGACTGTATGTTAAACACTATAGCCCTCCTGCTTAAAAAGTGTTTAGCAGGTTACCACCCAATGCCAGTCACCCCTTACCACTGCATTAATGAGCTGGTGTTCACTAAGTAATTTGTGACTGCTGGGGTGGGGGGCTCCTTTGGGAGTTCTTATCCTCTGACACTTAGCAGTCAGGGGTGTGAAGAGCAAACCCCACCCCACCCCTCACAAATTCCTTTGTCTCTCACACTATAAGGAAGGGAGGGAGTCTCCTGTGATATCAATTTTTAATTCCTATGGTTGTCTGTGAAGTAGGAGAGTGGCTGTTTGGCTTCCTTGGTACATTTGTGTATGTATTAGCATTTATTAGCAATTAAACTTCTACGTTAGTCTATAAGCCATAATGCTGATGATTAATTGTCTTTTTAAATGAATGCATGCCAACATGTCTAGAAGCCTGACAAAGACAGTATCAAATAGATGCATTAATAAATAACATCGGTACTGTGGTGTTTGCAAGCTGAAATTTTTTCAACTTCAAAGAAGAGCTTTCATTTGTGTGATCTCATCTCACACTACATGTTATTATTTTAAAACCCCTCTCTAGAGGCAGGTTGTTCCATGCAGGCAAAGGGAGGAGGGGTGAGGATAATGAAAAGCCGCCTCAGGCTACCCACATCACTCGGCACCCCCGCCCAGCGTGCAAGTTCATCCAGGTCCCCTGGGTCTCCCTGTGTTTGTTTAAGAACTAAACACAAAGATGAAAAAACACACTAATTTCAAGCTGTGCCAGGCACACACACACACTCAGGCATGAACAGGGGGACTAAGGAAATGAGGCGCTTTGGAGATTCTACAATGAGGAATAGATGCTTGAGACTAATGTCAGGTATCCAGAAAGCCCAGAGGTGGGGGCCTTTGGTCTCCTGGGACTGAAAAGCCAGTTCCTGTTTACTTTATCTACAGCTCCACTTTTTTTGCTGTTGTCTTCCACAATTTCTCCAAGAGCATGTCGTCATTTTCAGGAATATATTTTTACATATTATCAACCGGTCTTTTAACTTTTTCTGGCTTCATCTGGAGTAAAAAAATCCCAAGCCGTTTTTTCCCCTATGGCTGGAATGTGGACTGTGGAAGTGTCCTTACTCTGAATTTGCTAGAGGGGCATTTAAAAAAAAAAGAGAAAAACTCAAGTAGGAGTCAAGGAAAAATAATCCTTGATGGTGCGATTCTTCCCACCTCCCTGTTCATATTGTCCTAAAACCAATCGCAGTGTTTCACTTCACAAAAATTCAGGCTGTCACCTTCCCTCGAGTGGATGCTGTAAAGGTTGCTTCAGACTCTCCTATCTGGATAACTTACAAGATTTCCAGACACTGTATGTGGTGGTAAATTTTTCTACCCTGATTACTCATTAAGCAGAAATAACTAACCTGTGATTAAACTATTTTAATTCTTCAATTTTCAAGAGTAGGTGAAGGGACTAGTGACACGGTCTGCAGCTGCCAGTTGGCCCCACCACCTTGCCAGCACAGCCCTGCCCCTGGGAAGCTCTGACACAGGTTAGTTTCCTCCTAGATGCCAGGGGCTGTTGGGGAATTAGCCTCATCCTGCCTGCTCTTCTGAATAGTGTAGCCGGTGTTGTGTGCCTCTGCATGAATGCAGTGGGCACTCAATAAATCATGAAGGAATGCAGCTTAAAGTCCATCGTTGAGCTCTCTGGGTCTCTGTTTCCTCTGTGAGATGAGAGTATTGGCAAATGATTGCTTATGCATCTTCCAGTTTCAACAGTCTATGGGGCCTTTTGGATGGCCATTTAAAATGATCTCATCCTCAAAGTTGTTTCTAAGCAACAGAACAGTACTTCCCTGGACTTTTTGCCTGATCTTCAGCTCACAAAGATGCTTCTCACTGAGCCTGCAGAATCCTATGACCTGTAATACATATTCATTTAGTATCTGGTGATACATCTCAGGTTGTTATTTATTTTTTCATGGTGTGGGTCCTGTCCTTACAATTAGACCGTAAGCTTCTAAAGACAGATACTATATAACATGTTCTCAGTGAATAAATTTATTTATTAAATAAATAAATATCACCTCAAAAAATCATCTTAACTCTATCTAGAGGGAATTCTGGGCTTAAGGAAACCGTAAGAATCAAGGATGAATCCTAAGTTTATGGTTTGGGAAATTTGGTGTGTGGTGATGCTTTTCTTCAAGATTGGGAATCCTACAAGAGGAAAGGGTTTGGAGGAGGCAGGAAGGGTGATGGATTTAGTGAAAAGCTACATTCTATATGTCCTTCTAGGAGATTCTCAAAGAACATTAGCCAAGTAATGATTTTGAGATGTGAGATCCTGGACAAAGGAACATATTTTACTGCATTTAGTCCAAAGCTTCCCAAATAATTGAACATAGTTTAGGAAATACTGGTATCACAAGAAGGGAAACAGTGCTAGGAAGGACGCCTGAAGAAGAAGTAGCTTTTAAGGAATGGTGGGAGGAATTTGAAGAGGAACATTCAGAGAGGTAGGAGGAAAATTTAACCTTGGGCTTTAATCCCAGTTCAGTCCTACAGATACAGAGAAAAATTGATTCCCATCTGTGCCATGGAACAAGGGAGCCCATGGGCTATATCTAGGAATGTGCAGAGTTCTTTGGAAGAAAGAAGGCACAAAAGCACTTGAAATTTCGACTCTCATTATTCTTTTCTTCTCAAAGAAATCACCCCTTTTGCTAAAAAGAAGCCCATATAAGCACCCCCAAGTTCAAGTCCTAAGAATAACCCACCATTCATTGTTGTAACTATAATGAATCAGATATTAAGTTAGGTCTGACATAGGCAAAGACAGTACCAAACCTTAACATAAACATAGGAAAATAAATGTTCTGCTGAGTGAGGTAACTCACTCACTCCCTATCATCTGGGACTATCCTCAATCTTCCCTTTAATGTTTTCAATCTCAACAGCATCAGTATAAAAAGAAAATCTCTATTTGTGTTTGGAAAACTAAGAAAGGGGGAAGAAGATAAGCAAGGGGAAATGCAAAGTCTACACAAAACTCATGCTGGTGAGATTGTGCAGTGGTGTAGCCACTTTGGGAAACAGTCAAGCAGATCCTCAGAAAATAACACATAAAATTACCGTATGACCAGCAAGGAGTATAGGGCTTCCTTTTGGGATGATGAAGATGAAAATGTTCTAAAATCAAATAGTGGTGATTGACACACAACTCTGTGAATACACTAAAACCATCGATTTGTACACTTCAGAGGGTGAATTTTATGGTATGTGAAATATATCTCAGTAAAGCTTCTATTAAAAAAGAAAATACTTTCTTTTCAAGATAACATTTTTCCTAATAGTGGAAAATCAGTGATTTTTATTTGCTACTTCTTCCATTCCTCAAATGCTATATTATTACCATCAGTTGAACTCCACAGCTGTGTGGCAACTAAGAGACAATCAGTCTTAACCCCCATTCCTTTTTTCCAGAATAATTTTAGATGGTAAAATGAATCTATCTCTAATTGAGATTTATTTTTCTACCTGAAGTACAAATAACATCCAACTATTGGTTTCTGATGTATTTGTACCCATAGCTTTGTTTTGACATTTACTACATCACACAGGACATGTTTGTTTATATAGTTTATCTGTACATTTCTTAGATCACTTTCCCAAAAGTTACATTTGTTGAGGTATAATTTACCTTCAGTCAAATTCACCCTCGAAAGGTTTCCAATTCAATGAATTTTGGTGAAAGATGATAGTCATGGAATCACCACCCCACGGGAGATATAGACTATTTCCATCACCCTGATACGTCCTCTCCCCACATCCAGGCCCTGGCACCCTCCTCCCCCATCTGATTTCTGCCCTTAGGGTACTCTTAAATTCCTGTTCTGTGTTCTTACGACTTGTGCTGAGATAAACCCACCAGGCAGGATCCTGCTTTGTATCCCAGCATGAGTACCTGGCCCCTAAAAGTTACTCAGTAAATAGGTGCTGAATAAGGACTGAATACTTGTTTTTTTTTGATTCTGCCAAATCATATTGGAGACTCTGCTCTCTGATTTCCAGAATGTGGCATTTGAAAAGGGGCTATTAATGTTGGGGAAAGCTTTCTGCCAGAGTTTTAATTTACACAGTCTTTAAAAAAAATGGGTATGGTCACTTCAGCATTTTATTTAAAAAAACAATAATAATAATAAAGGAGAAATGTGGGATTCACATATAAGTCAAGTATAAAAATCAAACGAATAATCATATCTGACTTGATTGTTTACAGTTCATGATGCGTGATCAAAACTGAAAGTTTCTGTGATGACTGCCCTCGCACTGTTCACCATGTAAGAACTTATTCACTGTGTAAGAACTTGTTCACCATGTAAGAACTTGTTCGTAATGCTTCAGAAGATTGGAGACTGTTGAGAATTAGGCTTGGGGTTGATTAATGATTGTGCATTGAGTCTCCTATACAGAATTTTATTGTTGTTAACAACCATTTGATCAATAAATATGACAGATGCCCTCTAAAAAAAAAATGGGTATGGTGATTACCAACTTCAGGGATTTTGCTGAGGATTTCAACTGCGTTAGGCTTAGGGCTTACAACTTCACTTGCTCAAGCAGTGTGTGGGCCTCCACCTGCTCAACCTCAATAAACAGATGGAAATAGAATCTGTGACCAAATGCAGCTGCTGCTCCTTCCCTCCTTCTCTGTTCCCCATCTCTGCTCCCTCTACCTCCACATGGCACAGCCTGGGATCTCATCCAGACCTTCCCTGAATAAATTCTATGAGCTTCCAGACTCACTTCTGAATAACTCCAGGGTGGAATCCGACACCTGCCGGAGTCGGTCACCATGAGGACGTAGCCCTGTGAAAACCCATCTGCAGCTGGCACATCAGTCAGACTCAGGTCCCCTAGGTCCTACCTGATCAAATTCTTTTTCTATATTGATGGAAACTGTCAATCCTAGAGCAATTACTAATGCAACTAGGCAGGGAACAAAATTCCTCCATGCCTGATTAGTTGTATGAAATGGCCTAGTCCTCAAAGAAAACTGCCCTTTCTTGAAAGGCACTTTCCTCCAGACTGGCATACTGGCCCCAAGCAGATGGGTGCCTGGGCCCTTTTGGTGGGTGAGCAGCCCCTTTTCCCAGCTGAAAAAGCCCAAAGAGCACAGGCACCCTGAAAGGGCACCTCTAGGGAGGTTGCATCTTGCCTCCAAGATGAAGTCCTGATGACAGCATCGCATTGCATCCATACGAAACCTCTCTCCTGTTCTTCCTCCTTTGCCTCCTCCCCTCATCCCTAACTTTGCCCTGTGGCTTCTCTGGAGCAGCTCTGGCAGAAGACAGCTCCTACCTCTGTGATAATGTGCTGGTGCCAAAGCTTGCAAGGTGTGAACTCCTTAATATCTTGCAAGGCGTGAACTTCTGTTACAAATAAAACACCAAAAAAGTGTTAATTTTGGACACATGGAGTAATTGTGTAAATCATAACCCCATGAACAGACAAGCTATTACTTATAAGGGCGCAGAAGAAATTCTTTGTATAGTAATGATGACGTGTGTGTGTGTGTGTGTGTGTGTGTGTGTGTGTGAGAGAGAGAGAGAGAGAGAGAGAGAGAGAGAGAGAGAGAGAGAGAGAGAGAGGGAATTGGGGATGGGTAAACTACAGAAAAAGAAACGAAAGAAGGAAAAAGGAGGGCTCAGAGTAGAGGAACGCGTATATTCTTCATGACTATCTTCTAAAGCAACGACTATTAAACTTTTGTCTTATTACTCCCAAAGTAAGAAATCTATTTAACTTCGTCACGCAGGGCGCGCACACACACGTACACAGATGTGTAAAGTAAAACCGAAAATAAAATTCTGCGTAGCTAGCTGTAAGCGTGGGAAACGTGTTTGTCCCGGACTCGGTGTGTGCGGGTGCGCCCTAGCAGCACCCCCACCCCGGCGCGAAGGCCCCTGCGGCCACTCGCTCCGCCGAGGGCGGTGGGTCACCCCCGGCCCCGGCGGCAGCTCCGGGGCGGCGCAGCGCGGGCTCCGGCGCCGGAGGGAGATGGGCGCACAGGACTGCGCGGCCGCCCGGTGGGCCACGGTCGCGCGGCAGCTGTCCCTCCCGGCAGGGCCCCGACGGCTCGCGCTGCCCGGCGATAGGGCGGGGGCGGCGCCGGGCGGTGACGCGGGGCCCGAGCCCAGCGCAGCGGCTCCCGGGGGCTTCGGGTCTCCCGGAGCTCCGCGAGCTGGGGGTTCTCTGGACGGCCCGGCCTCAGCCTCATCCTCAGCCCCTAGTCCGGCCAGCAAGAATGGAGGGTTTGAACTTTCAGGAACTCATATTCCTTCGAGGCTTGTGAAATAGAGCTTGCAGAAAGATGGTTCGGGTTCCTGTACCAATCCTTTACCTGCCTTGACCATTTTTTGAACATGCAGGATAGGTTTTAAATATACTACTAATAGTGACAATAATCGATATTGTAGTCTTAGGTGCGCCCTCTTAGGACGAAGGCCTATCTGTGTAGTGGGAGATGCATGGAAAGCCAGTTCCCTTGAGTGTGACCTCTCTAGGGTGTATTTAGGGATCCTTCAGGCTAAAGATGCATAGTACATCGGAACGGTGACTTGGCATTGCTTGTGCCAAGTTCTTACATCCTTCAAATCTGAATGTGTATGTCAGTGGGTTATTCTAAGCTACCTGGATCAACTGCCAATATGTTATATTAATAGCCAACCAGTCCCATTTGCACTGAACCAGTCGTAAATATTGGTTGGGGACCTTGGACCCAGGAGGCTTGGATATCTTATTTTCCTTTGTTAGAGTGGTGAGGTATCAGCATTTTTGTTTAGCTTTCTTTTCTTTTCCTTTGTTTTGTTTTGTTTAATTACTTCTGATTACAAAATATACAAGAATCATGTCCAGACACAGACTTCACTCTGGAATGAAATGTCTGAGGGATGAACACAAACACCCATCTTCTGTTTCCCATTCCTTCTGTAGCTCAGGGCAAGGGGCAGAGAGCAGCTTTATGGGGCCTAGCATTGCAGCCCCTTGGCCCACTTCTGTGTTGGGTTTGACCAGTCAGACTGACTGCACTTCTCAAACTTCTCATTCACAGGCCTTACCTCCCTGATTTGGTTGTTTCTGGGAAAGCTGGCATTTGCTGCCTTCTCTTTCATGCTCTCCATAGAATTGATGGCTGATTATTTCATATTTATTTGGCAGAGAATCAAAGCTGTGTTTCTTACTTTTAGAAAACAACCCACTTTGTTGATAATGGTGTGGGAGATGGGAATGTAGGGACCCTCTATTACCTGCCTTACTAATTGCTAAAAATATGTCTCAAGAGATGCTCACTGAAAGAATAAAATACTAGCACTTTTCTTCATATGAGCAGAAAATTATTTCTCTAATTTAAGATGTGCTAAGGCTGAGACAGAGACCAGGATCTACTAGCCTGAAACCTTTTGTTTCTTGGAGCCAGGTTAGTTTAGATCAGCAAATATCCATGGAGGGCTTGCTGTGCCCCATGCCTGCTTGTAACACTGAATCTATTGTGATAGGTTGTACGACTCAAGGAGAACATTTAATATATTTTCAATGTTACTTTTTAATGCCTTGGGGATCTATTTATTTATTTTACAGAAATTTCATCATATGTAGTTGGTACTTAAGATGGATGCACTGAGGAGAGTAAATCTTCACTTGCAATTGGTTTTCTTCAAACTAGAAAAGTGGAAAATGTGCTCAGAAAAGAAGTTGGGGGAAGCCAAAGTGCTATTTCCCCCTTCCTTTCTTCCTATTTCACTCCAAGTCTTTACATTTCTAGACAGTGCTTAGAAAATCCCCATGAGCAGGCTGATAAACTTATTCCTTCTTTTCACAGTATTGGTCAACTACTATGTATCAGGTGCTGGGCTAGGCCCTGGGTACATGGTAGTAAATAAAACACATAAATCCCTGCTCTCAGGACCTTACATTGATTCATTTTAAATTACAATTCAAAAAAGAGACCAACAACACGGGAAGACAGTGCAGCTCAGAGAAGACAAATAGGGACTGTGGCATCTTATTACACTGATGGACAGTGACTGCAATGGGGTGTGGAGGGGACTCGATAATAAGGCTGAATGTAGTAACCACATTGTTTTTCATGTAAATCCTTCGTAAGAGTGTATATCAATGATATCTTAATAAAAAATAATAAAGAAAGAAAGAAAAGAGACCAAAAAGCATTGTTTCCTTCTCCCTTATGGAAAGCATATTCCCCTCTCAGCCACCAGCCCTGTGCTAGATGAATGCTCTGTATGCCATGTGGTCCTTGTCACTGGGAAGATGGGGCCAATAGTGGGAAAACAATCAGAATGATTAAGGGTCCAGATGAAACCCCAGTTGAATTTTTAGTAGGAGGGGTGAAAAGAAAGGAAAGGTTGCTGTGGAAAGATGTCTAGATGTCAGGCTTTGACAAGGAAGAGACACTTGAATGGATGTGAAAGGGCATAACTTGGTGCTTGGTGGTCAATCTGCACTGGCTGAATGAAAGGACACACAGGATGGATGTGCAGCATGTCTTAATGTTTAGAAGAGCTGTCTTGCCAAATGTGGTTAGAGCTGGGCTTTCCAAAGCTGGTACGTCTGAGTGGTCTGTCCTGCAGCTGAAGCTCAGGTTCCATCAGGTAAGAATCACCCAGTTAGGTCCTGTGGCCCCTGTGGATGCTGTGCAGTTTCAGCCACAGCTGATCAAAGGGCAGGTGCAGAAACAGCAAAGCCTCAGGGTGGCTGTTTGATGTGGCTGGCTGTTAGCGGGGACTGGGCTGAAACTGCATCCTCCACTCAAATAAGGTCTAATAGCCACTGGTGACTTTTGATCCCCTACTGCTCTAGGGGAAGTCAAATTGACAGCCCCCTGTTAAAAGAAGCCGCTGTGCATTATTGATGCTCTGAGTGATCTGGTCATTGTTCTCTTCCTGCAGCGCTTCTCACAGAAATGCCTTGAGCTATTTGAGAGAAGGGCCCTGTATGAATTATTCTTTAAAAACAGAAATATATTTCCCTCTACAGCCTCTGCTTCTCAAGCACCCTGCTACCTTCAAAAGATAACTTAGTGGGAGATTAACAGGCAGGGTAGCGTGAGTTCAGAGTCAGGAGAAAGAAAGCAAGAGACAGCCCTCTGGAAGAAGGTGGAGGAATTCAGAATGTGTTCAATTCTGCCCATTTAGGCTTGATCTGGGGCTCAAAGTGGCTTCTCTGGGTTTTGATTTTAGTTCTAAAATCAGAACAACCTTGCCTTCTCCTTCCTACCCCCTTCATAGAGGCTATTTTGAAGTATTATGAAATAATCATTTTCATTTTTTCCTTGCTGATCTTATGAGTAGGCAATTGCCCATGTCTGATGTATTTGAAAAGCCATCCACTACCCACAGCCCACATCTCTTTTCTACTCCCCACAGAATTGCTAGAAACTCATCAGAGGTTTATTATCTTCTCCCTTCATGCCGTTCCAAACATATATAAGTGCTCTGATTTTTGAGTTGTTAACACTTGAGGGAGAATTCTTTAAGATGTCTTTCTTTGATGACTATGGGTTCAGAAGTTTTCTGAGAAAAAAGAGGCAGAAAGGAAGAAGAAAATGGAAGGAAGAAGGACCCTGAGAGGGGCAAGCACACAGAAAGGGGAAGGGGATCCTGAAACAACTTCCTTAAGGAGCTGGCTTTACCAGAGGCCAGCCTTGTTCCAGGGGTTCATTTTTGCTTGCACGGATGGCAGGGAGAACTCCCTGGGACTGTGACAGCTCACTGCAGATAGAACTCTGGGCTCAGACACCTGGGTACACATGGCTCTGCTACTCATCAGCTGTGTGACCTTGGGAAGGCTACCTAGCTTTTCAGTCTCCTCATTTGCAAAGTACAGGCAATAACAGTTATCTTCTAAAATGCCTCTTGTCTAGCAGAGAAGTCAGGGCACGGGAAAGAAACAGCTCATCAAAAATGTTTTCCAGCCCCAACCTCATGGTTTGCTTACACTGAGCAGTCTTCACCGTGATCGCTCACAATGGAAAAAGGGATTATTCAGTGGATGCTGTGAACAAAACTGGAAGCAGGTAGTGACACTGACCTCCTGTATCCTTTGTTTCTCACAGGTAGGAGACTCTCAGTGTTCATGAGAGATGTGGCTAGAGAGTGGTGGCACTGGTGGCCTCTCATGACAAATCATAACTTGTCTGCAGATCTGCTAATGGCTTCCGGTTTGGGTGGTTTGTGTCACAGAGAACAAACAGTAAACAAGATCGCACAGCCTGCCACGTCCCATGCCCTGACCAGGTCCCAGCCCTGCTGTGGCCAATTGCTAGGCCTTTGCCTGCTCTCCACCCTCTCCTCATGGTTTGTACCTCTCATCAGGGATGCCACATCAGATGTGGGCATTTTTCTCTCATTGGCTCATTTCTTCCTGAGGTCCAGCCCAGAAGACTGGGGATCTGGTGATCATTCGTTTACTGCTTTAGACTAATAATAACAGTTCACACACAGAACACTGAATTGGGGCATCATTAAAAACTGGGGCAACTGTTAAACAGTGTGAATCTATGGGGCTACACTGAGGGAGCAAGCCTGACTTGGGGTATCCATGTCCCTTTCCTCCTGTCTGGTCTTACCTGGGCCTTCTCAGCAGCTGGCTGGGGCCCTGGCTTACCGCTCCCTCTCCGGCTCTCCCTTGGTGCCTGTCCTGCTCTGCCCTGACTACATGTAGTTCTGTAAAGGATTTTGCTTAAATGCCAAGTTACCTGTAATTCCCAGTGTTAGTCTTTGAAACCTAAGACAAAACTTGGACTGCTTTTGAATACCTTGTTTGTTTTACAGTATCTTGCCGATGTTTTCCACACTCCTGTTTAACACTCGGGAGAAAAATTGCCACTCTCTATGACAGCTTTACTAGTAAATCAGTAAAAGAACACATTTTCCCTCCTCTGATGAACACACTAATTTTTAAACATTTTTGTAAGTAAATCTTTCATGCCTTTGCCTATGTATTTTTTTCACAAAAAAGAACTCACTGCCCTTAAAGTTGTGATGTAACAAAAAAGACACGTCAATTGTAAATTGTGCCTAGACTTAAAAAGTCTGAAATGTATTTAATATTGGCTCTGCGGTCTAGCATGAATCCTTGCAAACTGTTGGGAATAGGAAACTATGGCCTTGTGGGTGGGGTTTCAATGCAAGGACTCAGTCTTCAGTTTAGCTGTTAATATACCTCACTGCTTACTGTATTCTCTGCTTTTTTACTTCCTCTTCTTACCTATGTCCAGAGAGAGAGAGGAAGAAAGGGAGAGGCTAATGTGAGGAACCTATTTCCCCATGTTTTTTCTACTGGGTGCTGTGTTAGTCACAGTCCTTAGTGTAACACAGTCCTTCCAGCACCTGAGTAATGCCTTCAGCTGCATGCACCCAGGCATATGTTGACCCTGGAATACCATGGCCATGGCTAATGATTAGGTTTTACTTAATGGAAACAGTAATACTTGACTTAAGTAGCGCAACACTCATTATTTTCTTCTAGATCCTATTTTTAGGGGAATGGACTCCTTTGCTTTTAGCTAGAGACAAGGATAAGGACTGAATAAACCTTTGGCAGGCTAGTCCTCAATTATAAAATAAAATACTTTGCTAGGAATTTAGTATAGTAACTTGTGACTTAGAAATATGTTAATCATGAGGTTAATTATCTTTTTGAACTGCAATTGAAAGATGTGGAATTTGATTCTAAGAGTTGATAACGAATTCTTTCTAGGCAGAGCACCATTTCTTGGGGATTTAAAGTTGAAGATGCCTCACACCGTGAACTTCGACATCAAAGTGGAACTCAGGGTGATTCTGGGAATCTGGTGAGTGCACTGTTTGGACACTGGGTTGCATGGTGGACGTGGTTTTCACATCACCAGGGAAAGGGGGCGTCGTGCTGTGTTACTTGCCCGTGGAGAGGTTGGTGTTCTTTGGAGGCACCTGGAAGCTGTTCCATATACCCTCCCTTTGCATTGCTATTTGATCTGCTTGAATTTGCTTTTCAGGGATTTTACTTTGGGGTGTGAAGTCTTCTAGGTGTGGCCTTGTACTCTGGGTCTCTCACCTGGCCTGACGGCCTCTCTTCTGCCTCACTCCACACCACCCTTCCTGCTCTCCTCAGACACACTGGCATGCTTGCCTACGAGCCACACTCTCCATCTGTCTCAGAAGAAATGATCTGCCTGCTACCGTTCTTTCTGCTCCTCTGTTCCCTCCTGTTGGCTAGCTAACTGCCTACTCATCTTTTATGCCTTATTTCAAATGGTAATTTTCAGGGAAGCCTTTCCTTACTCCCCTCCCCATTTTAGGCATATATTAGTGGCAAATTGTGTTTGTCATTTATTGCATTTATTCTCACTGTAATTAATAAATAACTGTGTGATTATTTGACTAATGTTTGTCTTCTTTATAAGAGTATAACTCCTGTAGGTGAGAGACTTTGTTGGTGAGTTTTCATTGCCTAGCACCATGCTTGGCCCAGAGAAGGCACTCATAAAATACTCTCAAAGTCATAAGCATGCTGTCGTCTTTTTCGCCATGCCAATCTCCGTATTTTCTTCTGTTTGGTCCTCCTTTGCCCTTGGCTGCCAGTGTCCCAGGGCCCTGTTTTATTTTTCATCTCCCTGAGCTTAAACATGTGATCAAAGACTGTTTAGGAACCAGTATAGATTCATGTAACTTCTTCCTCATCTGCAAGGCATGGCTCTGCTAGCAGTGTTGGAATTTGAAAATCTGTTTACTCTTTGCTCTTGCCCCATCAGTCCTCGGCCTGGTGAGTCAGTGTCCTCAGGACTGGCTTCCCTAGCTGTGATATCTGTCTTCTCAGAGGCCCTAGGGTTTGGTGTCAGACTTTCTGCCCCTAAATGACGAGAGGATGTAACTCGGCCAACTCTCCTAGTCCCCTTGTGATATGTCATATGGCAGTATTTGAATTTTTGAGGTTCATTCATTAGTTTAACAAAGTGGAGGAACTGGAGCTAAGATAGGTGTTTGAAATCACAAAATCACTGGGTTTTTTGAGTAGAATTGTTCAGTTTCTATCTAAACTGCTTTTCCTTTAGGTTTTTTCCAACTTGTTTCTTCAGCCACAGCAGTATTAGGTGGCAAATATCTATTATCTTTTACTTGTTTCCACCCGATGGACTGTATTTCAATGGGCTGCTCCTAAGGATTGCAGCTTTGGGAGACTATTAGGTGTAGGAGTTGGAAGAACTAAAACAGTAAATGGCTGAAAGGGGTTGTCTCTGTGTATGGAGGAGGTAGGAGGAGGGCAGTAAGGGTTTTCATTTTAAGATGTCAGTGGTCTTGTATTTTAAGTTTTACCATCTGCATGTTACTCAGTTAAAATTATATATACATAAACATATATATCTGATTGACATTAAGGAGGGTTTCAGGCTTTGGAAGGATGGAGAATGGAAGGATGGAGTACAGAAAGGAAAATTCTTTCTGTACATGTTTCTTAAAGCCTTACCTTGCTTGTAGGCACACAGGTCCCAGCTGCCGGGGAAAGAGGCTGAGGGGAAGGCCTGTTGCTGCTATGAAGCAGCCCTTCGTGATGGCAACCTGATTACTGCTTATCTTCACGGCAGTGCAGAACACAGGTCAGTGCCTTTCCTTGGATTTTTTTTTTAAGAGAGAGAGAGAGCAGTTCACCCACATGGGGGATGAAGGGCAGAGCTCAGTTTCCAACACTGTAAGCAAGCCCCCACGTTTTTTTCCCTGTGTTGAAATTTGAGGGTGTTCTGGCAATAGATTCCCTTAAAAATCTATAAATTCTATGTGTAGAATAATGTGGACCCTTAACTGAAGGGGAGATTAATGTCTAGAATTTGGATATTGATTTCAAAGAAGGCAGTGATTCCCTCACTGTCTAAGAGTGTTTGATACGGACTGAACCCATGCATGAGGGAAGGGGAATAGGCATGAATAAGGGGAAAAAAGCAAGCTATTTCCTCATCAGTGGTCTTTTCACAAAACTACATGGAGATTCTATGTAGCACAAATGCTATTAATCCAAAGTATGGAATTCCTACAAGACATCACCTGGAATTCTGACCACAGGCACTGGGGACCATCTGACTAATTCTAGTCTAGAATACTGATGCTTCTGTCCCCTCTGGCATCCCAACCCTGCTATGTAACAAAGAACACCTCTGGGAGGGAGGTCTGGCTCTTTGATGTGCTTCCAGAGTCTTCCGTGGGCCTGTGTGAGTCCAGGGGATGATCATCAGCAGGGAGGACCCTTCAGGCATCTGGAGAGGATTCAGACTGCAGGCCAAAGAGCGAAACTTGAAGGTCTCCAGCAAAGTCTTAGGATCTTTTGTGAAGGAGATAGACCGTGTGGCCCCCTGGTTCATTTGTTCAGGGTCCCTCTCAATCCCGAGCTGGGACAAACTGGGGAAAGATCTTGATAGAGAGGAGGAGGAGGGTAGCCTGAGGGGAGGCACCAGGCCCCTCTGGAAACTGATTAGAGCTTGTCTGCAAGATGAGAGATGTGAAAAGGTAATAAAAGAAGGTCAGAGAGCATTGACAGATATCCAAGATAGCATGTCAGAAACGGAACGGGAAACAGAGAGCGCGCGCGGCCGAAAAAAGGCCACAAAAACGAAGGTAAAGAAACCTCAGAGTGAGGGAGAAAGCCCGCCTAGGGCAAAAGCGAAAGAGCCCCGAGAAGTGAGTGACGATCGCCTCGGAGAAAATAGTAAATACCCCTGGAAAGAGTTGAGGGACCTCCAACTCTCCAATAGGGAATCTGAAGAGGAATTAACGTCCACAGAGGAAGGGGAAGAGAATAAAACCGCAGAGTGCAGAAGTAAGGGAACCAGCAAAGTTGAAAAGCGGACCAAGGAAAAAATGAAAGCAGGGTGTCCCCTGACGCCCGTTGCCCCGCCACCTTACGTGAGTGGCGCACTCTCCTTTTGCCACCCAGATACTCTTCAGGCAATTAGACAAATGTTTCCTGTATTTGAGGATAATGGCGTACGCTCTCACCAGCCCCTGAGCCATAAACAAGTTAAGGAGTTAGCAGAATCTGTTCGGGCTTATGGAGTCAGTGCTAACTATACCATAGCACAAGTTGAGAGATTAACAGAGACAGCCATGACACCCGCAGACTGGCAATATGTAACTAAGGCATGCCTTTCTAGTATGGGGCAATACATAGAATGGAAGGCATTGTGGCATGATATCAGCATGACCCAGGCATGCGCAAACGCGGCCGAAGGACAGCCTGCGTGGTCATATGATATGCTGACGGGCCAAGGACAGTGGGTAGCCAACCAGACTGCCTTCCCCTTACAGGTATACGCACAAATAAACACGTGCGCCGCCAAGGCATGGAAAGCCCTCACCAACAAAGGAGAAGTATCAGGCAATTTGACAAAAATTATTCAGGGGCTGAGCGAGCCATTTTCTGACTTTGTCGCTCGTATGATGGAGGCCGCAGGCAGAATATTTGGAGATCAGGAACAAGCAATGCCCCTAGTGGAGCAATTAGTATTTGAACAATGTACCAAGGAATGCAGACAGGCGATAACACCCTGGAAACAAAAAGGGATACATGCCTGGTTGAAAGCCTGTAGAGAAATAGGAGGGCCACTCACCAATGCGGGCCTAGCCGCGGCCATATTACAGAGCCACAAACAAGCCAGGATCACTAACAGAAGTATCAAATGCTTTCAATGCGGGAAATTAGGACATATAAAGAGAGAGTGTAGGAGCCCAGCTTCAGAACAAACAACCCAAAAGACCCCTGGGTTGTGCCCTAAGTGTAAGAAAGGCAGGCATTGGGCTAATGAGTGCCGGTCTATTAAAGATATAGAAGGGAAACCCTTAGAACTGCCAAAAAACGCCCAGAGGGGCCCCCGTCACCAGGGCCCGCAAATATATGGGGCAACCAGCACGCAAGTGTCATTCGGGAACAACCAGGCCCCCCAAGGAGAGCCACTTCAGGTTCCGCGGGATTGGACATCCGTGCCACCACCAGAATAGTGTTGACTCCACAGATGGGAGTTCAGCCTATCCCTTCAGACTTTAAAGGCCCCCTACCACCAAATACCATTGGGTTACTCCTAGGGCGCTCTTCTGCTGCATTGAAAGGCCTGGTAGTTCATCCCGGAGTTATAGATCAAGATTATGAAGGACAAGTAAAAATCATGTGTTCGGCTCCCAGAGGAATCTATCCTATATCCCCGGGAGACCGCATAGCCCAGCTCTTAGTTTTACCTAGTCTCCACGCCAATTATCCTGCTACCAACACGGAGAGGGGAGAAAGGGGCTTCGGCTCCTCTGACTGGGATTCAGCCTTCATAGTATTAGATTTAGCAGACAGACCAAAATTAACTCTTCAAATAGAGGGAAAGAGCTTTGAGGGAATCCTAGACACTGGAGCAGATAAAAGTATTATCTCTGCAACCTGGTGGCCCTCCAAGTGGCTTGTGACCCAATCCTCACATTCATTACAAGGTTTAGGATATGAGTCAAGCCCTTCAATTAGTGCCAAACCATTGAAATGGCGAGCCCCTGAAGGACAAGAGGGTACAGTCACCCCTTATGTACTCCCTCTACCGGTCAATTTATGGGGGAGGGATGTCATGAGAGACTTAGGCCTCAAACTCATTAATGAATACTCCACCCCCGCCCAAGGCATGATGATGGACATGGGATACATCCCTGGCAAGGGGCTGGGGAAACACCAACAGGGACACATAGAGCCCATCCTGCCCAAAGTAAAGAATGACCGTCACGGCCTGGGTTTTTCATAGGGGCCATTGAAGATGCCATGCCCATACCTTGGCTCACAGAGGAGGCCGTATGGGTTCCTCAGTGGCCCCTATCCTCTGAAAAATTAGAAGCAGCTCATTGCTTAGTGCAAGAGCAGCTCCAAGTGGGACACCTAGAACCCTCTGTGTCCCCATGGAACACACCCATATTTGTAATCAGGAAAAAGTCAGGATCATGGAGGTTGCTTCATGATCTGAGAGCAGTAAATGCTCAAATGAGAATGCTTGGACCCGTACAACGGGGACTGCCACTCCTCTCTGCCTTACCCAAAGAATGGAAAGTGCTCATAATAGATATTAAAGATTGTTTCTTTTCTATACCTCTAAGCTCCAAGGACAGGGAAAGATTTGCTTTTACTTTGCCAGCTATTAACCATGAACAACCCGATGCCAGATTTCAGTGGAAGGTCCTCCCTCAAGGAATGGCAAATAGCCCCACCATATGTCAACTGTACGTTCAGCGAGCGCTAGACCCAATTCGTAAGACCTATCCCACGCTAAAGATCATCCATTACATGGATGACATCCTTCTTTGCTCCCCACAACCAGCAGAAATAGAAGAAGCATATATAGATCTCACTAGATCCCTAGAAAATTGGAGACTGAATATAGCAAGCGAGAAGGTCCAAAAATCTAGTGTTAGCAAATTCCTAGGAGCAACCATTTACACAGATGTAATTTGCCCCCAAAAGCTTGAGATAAGACATAATCAATTGCGAAATTTGAATGACTTCCAAAAACTCCTAGGGGATATTAATTGGTTGCGCCCATACTTAAAGATACCCACCACTGAATTGACTCCACTATTTAAAACCCTAGAAGGAGACCCACAACTAACGTCACCGCGCTCCCTCACACCTGAGGCATTACAAGCCATTCGCAAAGTAGAACAGGCTTTGATGACAGCACAATTAAATAGAGTGCAATCGAATGAACCCTTTGAGTTGTGTGTGCTTCCCACCCCGGAGCTGCCAACAGCAGTTTTATGGCAGCACGGCCCACTGATCTGGATCCATCCCCAAGCCTCTCAGGCTAGGACAATAGAGTACTATCCGGCAGCCGTGGCCAAACTTGCTTTGAGAGGAGTAAAAACCTCCATGACACATTTCGGAGAGGCTCCAGCTAAAATTATAACCCCTTACAGCGTAGAACAGATACAAGTATTATGTGCTATGAACGATGATTGGGCCATACTTGCTTACAGTTTCTCAGGAACCTTTGATAATCATTTCCCTAAACATCCCCTCATCAACTTCGCCAAAAATCATCTCCTAGTATTTCCTCGGGTCACTAGCCTAACCCCGCTGCCTCATGGAAAAACAGTTTACACGGACGGGTCTAAGACAGGCACAGGTGCCTATGTCCATGATGGCAAAGTTGTGACAAAAGGCTACACGCCTGACACTCCACAAATAGTGGAATGTCGCATAGTCTTAGAGGTCCTACAAATCTTTCCTGAACCTTTAAATATTGTGTCTGACTCCTGTTATGTAGTTAATGCAGTCCAATCTCTAGAAGTGGCCGGGCTAATCAAAGCGTCCAGCCCAGTAGCCACTTTGTTCAAACAGATACAATCAGCACTACTTCATAGGCAATCTCCTTTGTATATAACTCACATCAGAGCACATTCAGGCCTTCCCGGGCCTATGACCCAAGGCAACCACCTGGCAGACCTCGCAACCAGAAATATACCTTTTCCCCTGCTAGACCCTATCACCACAGCTTCAAAATTCCATACACAATTTCATGTCACTGCCGAAACACTGCGCAAGCGGTTTAGCATAACCAGGGCCGAAGCTAGGAACATTGTCCTTAGCTGCCAACATTGCTGCAGCTTCCTTCCCACACCTCATGTTGGGATCAACCCCAGAGGTATTAGGCCTTTACAAGTTTGGCAAATGGATGTGACGCATATTTCGTCTTTTGGGAAACTGAAATATGTACATGTATCCGTGGATACTTGTTCAGGAGTCATCTTTGCCTCCCCATTGTCAGGAGAGAAAGCTTCCCATGTCATCCAGCACTGCCTTGAGGCTTGGAGCGCATGGGGGTTACCACAGATTCTGAAAACAGACAATGGCCCAGCCTATACCTCTACAAAATTTGCTCAATTTTGTCATCACATGGGGATAAAACATATCACTGGCCTTCCCTACAACCCACAGGGTCAAGGGATTGTGGAACGCGCGAACCGCACGCTCAAATCCTATTTACTTAAACAAAAAGGGGGAATTGAAGATATACCCCCCACACCAAAAACTGCCATAGCCCTAGCACTTTTCACTATAAATTTTTTGAATCTGGATGCTCAAGGCCATACAGCAGCGGATCGCCATAATCAGTGGCCAAAAGACCCACAAGAACTAGTAAAATGGAAGGACGTGTTATCTAACCAATGGAAGGGCCCGGATCCAATCATAATCAGATCCAGGGGAGCTGTGTGTGTTTTCCCCCAGGGTGAAGAAAATCCCTTCTGGATCCCGGAGCGCCTAACGAGGAAAGTCCTAAACAAAGGAGATGACTTCGCTATACCTCCTGACCCTGCTCCTGACACTGGAGACCCCGACTCAGGGAGTATTGAGATGGGGAATCCTGTCTGCCTTTCCTAAGCCTATGCCTGTCCGTTTCAATGCAGCCGTTTTTCCGCGCTTTTTCACTACCAATGCTAGTATGAACTTGCCCTACTTAGTTAAAGACACCCTAGTAGCTCCCCTGGGAGAAAACCGATCCTTCGTAACTAATGGGTCATTATGCTTCACCACTCAGAATCTAGCTGGCTGTATCTCCCTGAAACGGAGGAAATACGGATGGTTCAGTGACATAATTCTAGAGGCCAGTAGCCTCCCCGTTATGTCAGCTAAATTTGAAGGGCCTAATAAGGAAGGGAGCCCGCCCTATAAGAACATGACTATCCACCAGATGGTTCTCTGGATCAATGGCACATTTGTACACTCTCCCAGGAACAATTCCACCGACAGGCCTCGTCAACCCAAATATGCCTCCCATTGTGTGGGCGACTATGAGGGAGAGCTGTGGCCCTGGACTGACTGTCAGTCAACTGTAGTAACGTGGGCAACTGAGAGGCAGGAGTTTACCATCTCCCCAGATATGGAGGGACGGCCAGCCAATGAGGCTTGGTGGCCAGTAAAGGTGCTCGAAGGCGAGTTTCGTCAGCAGCTGAGCATGAACCCCTTCCATAAATGGATGCTGTGTGGAGTCAATGGCTCGTGTACCGACCTCTCCCCCTTTTCCGCCCTCCAGGGTGGGGGAATCGGTGTAAAAAATATCACCTTTTGGTGCGAGAATAACCACATGCGCGCACACTGGAACATGATCATGACCCATAACAACGAGAACTACACGTGTTCAGCAAAATCAGGTCCAGAGTCACCTAATTCCCTTTTTCCACCTTCTCCAGTATGCGTATACCCCCCATTTCTGTTTATCTTATCCAATAGTAGCTTTGACTCCTGCTCCAATGAAACCTGCTTTCTGTCTCAGTGTTGGGATGCGCGTAACTTTACCAATGCTTTGGTAGTCCGCATCCCCCGTTGGGTCCCTGTTCCCGTAGACGCCCCTAACACCATGACTCTGTTTCGAGAAAGGCGTGATTTCGGTGTTACAGCCGCCATAGTGCTCCTGATCTCCGCGACCGCGGTCGCAGCCACCGCCGCTGGTATAGCTTTAGACACCTCCATCAAATCGGCTACAGAGCTCAATAACCTTGCAGCCTCAGTAGCTTCTGCCCTGGACCAACAGTCCACACTTGATGGCAAACTGAAAGGAGGAATAATGATCCTCAATCAACGCATAGATCTCGTGGAGGAACAAATAGAGGTGCTCTGGCAAATGGCCCAATTGGGATGTGAGCGGAAATATCGTACCCTCTGCATCACTAGCATTCAATATAAAAATTTTACACGGGCAGCTAATCTGTCACGAGACCTGTCCCAGTATCTTTCAGGAAACTGGTCCCAAGACTTCGATGGGACACTAGAAGAGCTGCAGCGAGAAATTATCCACATCAACTCCACCCGTCTAGATATCTCCGTAGCGGAAGGACTTTCTTCCTGGTTCCTCAGAGCTCTCTCCCACGTCAAGGAGTGGGCGGGCATGGCTGGGATGGGCGTGTTCCTGCTTGGAGGTCTCATGCTCTTACTCTGGTTGTTATGCAGACTCCGCAACCAACATAAGCAGGACAAGGTGATCCTTGCTCAAGCCCTAATGGCGATAGACGTTGGCGCCTCTCCCCAAGTGTGGCTCAACATGCTTAAGAAGGAAGCTCGGCTTTAGCTTGAGGTAGCTCTTGCACCCTGAGCCCATGTGGCACTGCACCAGGCCCGAGTACCTCAATGCTTAATCACAGCTTTCTTTAAGAAGCTCATGGTGCAAGAGGGTTGAGAAAAAGGGTCCAAACCCTTTGTACCAAGCGGTCCCAACGCCAGCCAGAGGATGCAAGGCAAAGCACTGCAAGAGGTCTTGGACCCCTCTGAGAGGCATGCCTGACTGCATAGGGGTAGATGCCCAGAACCCCTCTCCAAAAAGGGGGCATCAGGAAGTATGATGGAGGTCAGGCCTCTGTCTCCGCCTCTGCTGGCAAGTTCCGCCTTGAGCTTCTGTTAGACAAAAAAGGGGGAGATGTTGGCAGCCGCGCTCAGAAAATAGCGCCCAATGCAGGGCAGCCGGAAGGCCCCGAACTTCCTAATGGCAAATCATCCCACACCACTAAACTACATGCTAATTGCGCCTTGGCATAAGGACCAATGAGACCCACCAAATGGTTATGCTAATAAGGCATATGGAGCCGCACCAACCAGGTCAGAGCATGAGAACTATATAAGCAAGCCTCTCCTTCCCCTCTGGGTCCTGCCCAACTCATTTGTTTCACAAAGAGCTGAAGAATAAAGCTTTCTGCAGAAGAATCCTGCTGTTGTTGCATGCTGTTCTTGCCGGCGAGGACAGGGCACGCGACACCTACCCAGAAGTCTCAGCTTGCTATCAGCAGTACTGAGTTGAAAGGGGGACAAACGTGAGGTCACAGGGAACCTTGTTGAAAACAGTGGCTCTGGAGTTGGGATCCATAATAGCCCCAGAAGGTCCATGAACTCTCTAAGATTGTACATAAAATCTGAAGTGTGTATACTTCTCTGAGAAATGGCTCCATAGCTTTAACCACACATTTGAAGGGCTCCATGATGCACTAAAGTTTAAGAAACTTGGCTCTAAGACAAAATTCAAATGGTTTTTAAAGAATCCTCTGCTTTTTGAATCTTTGTCTTTCATTAATATGTTGGTATGTTTTGAAAAACATGTTCCTTGTACTTCTAAGGCTGTGAGTCTCTCTCCATCACCTCACCTTGCACTTAATTACAAAGTGGACAGGTTACAGGAAGATCTTAGTTTAGTGAGCATGACTACAGCATCCTTTGTTCTGAAAAGCCAGTTCTTCTGGAACTTATTTTCCTTAGCTTCCATAATTATTCTTAGAAATGTTTTGCTGTGTAGAAGAGAAAGGAGATGGATTATCAATAATTCATCAATGCTTATATTGAGAAGCACCAGATATCTGGGTGTCCAGCACTCACTCAGAGGAACTAGCAGTATTGGGGAGCCATCCATCACTCATTCTGACAAACTGAGTAGGCTATGACACCAAAAAACATTTCCCTTTCTCCTAGTTATTTATTTCTCTAACTTGAAAAAGAAAAGCAAGAGTTCAGATACTAGTAGCATGATAGTGATTTTTATTGAATTTGTCACTGTAATTCCTAATTCTTGCTTTTTTTTTTTTTAACCACCCCTACAGGGCAGCTCCTCACAGACTTAAGCTAGTAAAGGTATATCTCAAGGCACAAATTTTATGCCTCCATTTATTCTCTTCTGGGCTCTAATCAGATCTTCCTCAGCAATCAGTATGGTTATCTACTGAGAATTCCCCAGGGTAGGTTTGGTGCCTGAGGCCCAATGTCCTACAAGCCAACTTCTCTTCCTATGTTCACCATGGGGTATTAAAACATGAACATCTGTGTCCCAAAACACTTTCATGAATTTATTACTAGACAGAATAGAAGACACTTTGTGTTTGCTTTTTCTGAGAGCTGGGGGATGCAGTGAGAGATTATATTAAGTGCAAAAGTCACTCCTGCAAGAAACCACCTTTTCTGTAGTATAGGATAAAGACACAGAATGAGTGCTTTTTAGATGTCATTCAGGCTGCGGCTTCAGCTCCATAAAAGGTTTTGCAAATGGGATGGTGGGCACCCTGCTCTCCTCACAAGCCTGCTGCATGATGTGCTTGTTGGGGCAGCCCCTGCATCCTCCCGTGTGAGAAAGTAGGTGGACTTTCTACTCAGCCATACTGACTCAGAGACGGCTGGACAGCCATCTGTTGGTCATCTCCCACACTTATGTCATCTCTCTCTCTCAGAGGGCTGGGCTGCTTGCCCAACTGACCACAGGACCTCATCTCTCCTTACCAGCTCCCACCTCAGAGCTCTTTCCTGATTTAACAGAACTAGTGGGGCACAGAATCCCCAGCACCTTCTTCATCCTCCTCCCCTATTCAGACAGGAAGAAGCTCCTGTCCTGTCTGTGCCCCAACCCCGATTCCTGCCTTCTTAGAGCAACTCCTGTGGCGTAGTGGTGGGCTGGATGCAGTTTTGCCTGGGAGGACGTTGTCTATTATTTTTTTGGTTTGTTTTCTGCCTCGCATCCAACTCTTTGCACTTCCCACATGAAGATGGTGGAAACATGAATTTTTTCCCCCTGAGAACATGTGTTTTTTTCCCCTCCCACTCTTGGCAAAACTGAATTGTATGTCCCCTATGTGCACAGCAAGGAGAAGAGGTGTAGGTGTAGGGGTGAGAGGTAGCCAGATCATTCTTGTGGCACTTGGGATGGGAGGGGAAGGTAGGATGAGACTTCTTCCCTCAGGCAGATTCTGGATATCGGGGGCCACAGTCATTATTTCCCAGCTTGACCAAACTTCCTTAGGCTTTTGTTTTCTCCTTTGGAGAGGTTCTTTTAAAAATTAAATATTCATTATTAAATTGTCCTCCCTCGCTTCCCCTCTTTGCCACTGATTCATTCATTCATCACTTCAATCATTCAGTACAGCTATTTTCATTTATTTGCATTACCACCTAGTCTTTATATCTCTAGATAAACTGTTTATATTACTTTGATTATATCTACTGCAATTTTGTTGTTCTTTTACTTAATACTATTTAACATTCTTCCAGTCATCAGTTACCAATTTAAAACGTAATCATTCTCCATTATATTTAGACTATATACTTATAATCTTTACTTAACTATTCCCATTACCCTTCATGCTTAAATGCTCAGTGTCTTAAGTAACTTTTTTTGGAAGGAATGCAGTTTAAATAGGTATTTAAAAGTTTCATTTAGTTCCTCATTATTAGTCAATTCGTATTTAAAAGTTCCTCGTGAGATTCAGCCTATGTTGAACCTATGCTGTGGTGGGGGAGCAGTGCTAGGACTCGAGCGGACCCAGATGTAACTCTTGCTTCTGCCTCCAGCATTTGGGTGACCATGAACAAGGGACTTACATGCTTCAAAGCGCAGTTTCTTTATATGTAAAGTGGGGACAGTACTCACCTTGCAGGATTATTGTGAGGATTTAGTAAAGTTTTAAAAGTGCACAGTAAATCTTTGTCCTTTGCTCTCTCTTCTCTTTGTCTATCATTGTAATTCATTTCATTTAAAATTATGTTTTCTTATTCTTTCCTCATTTATCTACATGAAGTTCAGCAGTGGTTTCATGTAATTGACTTATCTTTATTTCTGATCAAAACCCTTTTATCTGTTCACACTTAATATAAATATATCTTGCCATTATTTGATTGCTTCTACTGAAACTCTGTGTAGTGTCCTTATTCTCAAGCGAACTCTTAAAAAAGATAATTACTAAGTAACAAGATATTTTAATACATCATCTCAAGTAACTTCCCAACAATACTGAAGGCAGTCAGTATTGTTTTTCATTTTCCAGGATATTTACCTATTTAAGTGTTAAGTGTCTTGTCCAAGGTCACATGGCTGGTGAGTGTCACAACCAGGGTGTGACCCAGGCTGGGTGGCCCTGCTCAGCCTGCTGTTATGTTTCTTTCCACTTGAATCTAATCTTCTCAAGTTTGAAGTCAAACACCACATTTCTGAAATACATATTTCCCCTATTAAATCACCTCAGTGAGGTTATGGAAGTATTCAGGAGGTTATACCACCTTTTCTTGTTCACATTTTCTAATTAAAGTGGTAACAGCTCCTTTGTCATCTAGATGTCAAGTGATGGTGTGTGGATAAAATGAAAGTTCCTGTGGCCAGGATTCTCACCTGCCCGTGGTTGACTAGCTCACTGCACACCTGTGGGCAATACATGGCTGTTGACTCTATATAAAGAGCTCTGCCCAGTGCTCTGGGTGTGACATGGTGGCAGGGCTGCAAGGCTGCAGGAGAGCAGAGCAGAGGCTGGAGTGGTGGCAGCACCAAGGACAGAGGCCCAGAGGATGACTGTGTGGGACGGCTGTGCAGGCAGAGAGGCCCAGAGGATGGCTGTATGGGACGACTGTATGGCAGAGAGGCCCAGAGGACGGCTGTGCGGGATGACTGTGTGGCAGAGAGGCCCAGAGGATGGCTGTGTGGGAAGGCTGTGCAGGCAGAGAGGCCCAGAGGATGGCTGTGTGGCAGAGAGGCCCAGAGAATGGCTGTGTGGGAAGGCTGTGCAGGCAGAGAGGCCCAGAGGATGGCTGTGCAGGACGACTGTGTGGCAGAGAGGCCCAGAGGACGGCTGTGTGGGACGACTGTGTGGCAGAGGCCCAGAGGATGACTGTGCAGGATGGCTGTGTGGCAGAGAGGCCCAGAGGATGGCTGTGTGGGAAGGCTGTGCAGGCAGAGAAGCCCAGAGGATGGCTGTGCAGGCAGAGGGGCCCAGAGGCAGAGACTGGCTTGCTGTAAGCAGACTTGCTCTGAGTGAATGGGATTTTAGTGACTGACCTGCCACCTGGAAATAAAGGTGGATATAACCCTTTCACCCCAAGAATGTTTTGCTGTCAATTTCTTTTGTCACATTGAATCCACAGCGAACTTGCCCGGGGCTGAAACCCATTGGCAAGACACGGTGACTTTCATGTCTTGTCTGCTGACTACAGAGGTATGTGTTACCAGTAGTTTGCCAAGATTTTTCAGTAAGCAGAGGGCTTTTGATGGTCCTGGCTTTAGAGGTGTAATGATGTGTGTTTGCCTTTCCTTGCTGCCAGGGTTCAGGGACTCTATGGGCATGCCCACAGAGGAGGGACTGACTGCAGATGCTGTGTCTATGAGTGGGCCAAGGCGAGAAGTGGTACCACCCCTGTGCATCCCTGGGGCCACTCTCTGAGTACAGGGTGAGTGAGGTCTGAAGATGGGTCCTTGTGTGAGTCCTTGGGGCTATAGTGCCCAATCAAAGGCAGTGGTGAGCAGGGGAAGCAGCATGGAACTAGGAGACAGGGACTCTTCTTCTCTGGTTCTTCTACATCCCACAAGTGGCTAGAGACAACTGGCATCTCAGTGTGTCTTGTTTATAACACATGGGAGGGTTTGGCTCTATGGTTATCTGTAACACTGAAGCCCATTCCAGAACCCAACTGAGTTTTAAAGAGAAAGATTCTTAGTTTAGGGCTAAGGGAACCCCAAAAAATCCTGTGCAAAATTTGTGTCTATGTTTATTTTGTAATTAGAGGGTTCAGAGCTTTCATCAGATGCTCATACTGGATGTTGCATTTTGTATGATTTACTTGAGTATCAAGTCACTGCTTCATATATGTACTAATTTCCACTGCTTTATAGAGAGTTGCAACAAATACAAAAGTAATGGAAGAGAAAGGTACTATGAGATGCTTACATGGTGTAATTTCTTGGCTTGAGTTGGGAAAATAAAACAGTCAAGAGACTATTATGCACACTATGAACACACAGATACCTAAAGCACCCCCAAATTTAGATGGTTTCTGATAGTGTAACAAGCTTTTTTCTATTAAATATAAAATAACAGCTGCTTCTCAAGGTTATGAAATCAATACTAGGGAAAGAGTTAAAATTACCTTTGACATAGCCCTCACTGTAAAGTGATAATGTTACTGTGGAGTAATTTTCATTACAGGAGAGGGAAAGAATACATTATGAAATACATTTAAATATATTTAAGTATTATTACATGTTGTCTTGCCAATGGGTTTCAGCCCCGGGTGAGTTCGCTATGGATTCAACGTGACCAAAGAAATTGACAGCAAAACATTCTTGGGGTGAAAGGGTTATACCCAACTTTACTTCCAGGTGGCAGGTCAGTCACTAAAATTCCGTTCACTCAGAGCAAGTCTGCATGCAGCAAGCTGGTCTCTCCCCTTGCCTCTGGGCGCCTCTGTCTGCACAGCAGTCCTCTGGGCCTCTGCACAGCCATCCCACACAGCTGTCCTCTGGGCCTCTCTGGACAGTCATCCCACACAGCCATCCTGTGGGCCTCTCTGCCCACACAGCCGTCCTCTGGGCCTCTGTCCTCGGCACTGCCACCACTTCAGCCTCTGCTCTGCTCTCTTGCAGCCTTGCAGCTGTACCACCGTGTCACACCCAGAGCACTGGGTGGAGCTCTTTACATAGAGTCAACAGCCATGTATTGCCCATGGGTGTGCAGTGAGCTAGTCAACCCGGGCCAGGTGAGAATCCTGGCCACAGGAACTCTCATTTTGTCCACACATGTATAATTACATATATATAATTACACATACGTTTTAGCAGGACTGGCTTTCTTTAGCTCTTTGTATGTAATATTAATATCAGTGTTTCTCAAAGTGTTCTGAGAACTGCCTGTATCAGAATCTTCAGGGAGCACTTGTTATAAACACAGGTTTCTTGAATCCTGTTTTTATAAATTAGTCTCTTTGAATAGGATCAGGTGATTTTGATGTGCATTAGAAGCTTGTACTCTCTTGCATTATATCTTACATTTTACTTGGCAACACAGGTCAGGCTCTGAGTTATGAAAACACTTTAAAGCAAGTCACCTGCTATATACAATCTTAATTACTTATAGAAATAAAACAAGCATTATTTGATAACCCTCTAAGCTCTCATCTCTCTCTGCATACCTCCTTCACAGTGTTGACAATGATGTATATCTGAACTAAATTCTCAAATAAATGAATATGTCACTTCCTGGATAATGCAATGACCTTAGAACACTCTAATTACATTTACACCCCCAACATATGAATACTTACTATCATGTATTTTAATTTACTCTACATTACACACTCCATAAAACATTATTATTCTTATATTATAAAGTTAGTATTTAGATTACTTTGTTCTTTATTACTTCCAGCATTTCTGTGCTTCCATCTGGGACTTTTGTTCTGCCTGTGTGTTGGTGAAGAATTCTCTCAGTTGTGATCTGAAAAAGTCTTTATTTCATCTTCATTTTTGAAGGATATTTTCACAAGGCATACAGTTCTAAGTTGGCAGTAACTTTACTTCAACACTTTGAGGATGGCATCCATTTTGTTCTGGCTTTCACTGTTTCATTAGAAGGTCAGCTGCCAGTCTTACTGTTGCTCCTTTGAAGTAATGTTTACTTTTCCTTCTATTTTTGAGATTTTTTTTCCCAGCATTTTTACTCTACTTTGATTTTTCTAGGTTTGGGTTTCTTAGTACTTATCCTGCTTGGGGTTCATAGCACATTTCAACTCTGTGGCTTGATGTTCATCTGTTTTGGGAAAACTGTTGGTCATTATATCTTCAAATACTGTGCCTACCCCATTCTGCACCTTCTCTCTGGGACTATAATTACATGTATATTTAAAATCTGTTCCCATGTTCTATATGTCTCCAATATTCTTTTCTGGGTTATCCAGACATTTTTCTCTTTGTGCTCTAATTTAAATATTTTCTTTTGATGTATTATAGTTCACTGTGTAATATATTTAATTAAATATTAACGTTTTAATAAATATTTTACTATTGTTATTTACTCTAAGTTAATTTAAAGTCCACATATGATAACTCTAGTATCTAGATCTCTATTATTAGCTGTTTTGTATTGTTTTAGTCTCATTATGCCTTTTTTGTATGTGCAGTTACTTATGATAAAATGCTAGACATTGTTTATAGAAAACTGTAGAGATGATTTGAGACTAGGGATAATATTATTTTCTTCCAGACAGAATTACTCTTCTCTTGAAAAGCAGTTATAGTAAGGGGGAAAATCACCTTAATCCAATCAGGGATTGAACTAATTTGAAGCTGGGCTTCAGCCTTTATGAAGGCTGGTTTATTTCTGGTTCACCATTGCTGCCAAGGTATAGTCCATTAAGGTCACAACAAAAAGCTTGAGAAACTTACTAGGGCAGTCCTTCTTGTCAGACTCTGAACTCTACTTTGTCCTTTTGGTCTCATGAAAATGCAGAACGTTCTGTCTACTTCTAAGCCTTTCAGTGGCTTTTGAAGTTTTAACTGCTTTCAGGGGAAAGGCAGCTCAAAGTCTATTGGCTTTTTCTATGTTGGCTCTACAGAATCTCACTGACTTAGTAGCCCTCAGATGTCTTCAAACATATACATACATATATGCATATCCCCATCTCACACACATTTTCTAATTGTTCTCAGAGTGAGTATTGACCAACACAACCTAGTCGGCCTCTGGAACATTCTTAATGATGGATTGTAGAACACTCTCCCTTCCTGTAATACTTTGCTTTCTTAAATTATCAGGTCATGAAAATCTGGTTTCAGAAGAAGGTAATGTTTTTCAGTTATCATGTACATATAAATCTGTGTGTGTATGTGTGTGGGGGGGCTTGTTAAAAAAGCATATTTTTACACCCCTCCCCTATGATCCCAAGATTCTGACTTTTAACGTTAAGTCTGGTGTGGGGCCCAGGAATTTGCATTATTAGTAAGCTTCACAGATTATTTTGATGCAGGTAATTCACATGCAAAACTTGGAGGTTCCCTTACTTAGGAAAGGTAGTATTTAAATATGATACGGGAGTTATTTCCTTTTTATTACTTTTAAGGATCACCAGTTGGTGCTATTATCCTGGAAGCTCCAATTACCAACATGTGGGTTGCAAGTATCAATTATCCCTTGCTAAAGGTATCTGATTCATTTTCACAAGACGTCAAAGTGTAGGCTGTTTCCACACACTTATGCTTATTAACCATATTCCTTTTTTAAACTAGTTTGATATGTTTCTAAGTTATTCTAATCTGGTTATTAGCCAGTTGCTATTAAAGGGGGAACAATGGCTTTTCGTAGTCCTTTTATTTTCTTCCAATAGATTGAGTGGCTTATTAAAAGCCAAATCTTCCCCCCACTTAACTGTATCTCTTTTTCTTTTATAGTTTTTTCATAGACTTGTCTTAGGTTTATTTATTATTATTATTCTTTTTTAAAGTGAAAAACGTCTCATATGTCATTTTTTACCCTATGAATGCCGGCCATGTACATTTCATTGTTTTATGATAAGAAAGTCCCTAGAGAATTCAAGAAGCTGCCAAATAGTTTTACATGGTATCCCAGACAGAGAAGACAATCTTTCCATGAAAATAATTGGGCAACAAGATGTAATTTTTTTGTTTATTGTGTAGATTATCCTAATTTTATAATGCCTAATGCTAAACTGCTTACAGTCATACTTCCATATAAATGTTAGCAAATGGTGGGCAGAGGGAGAGAGGAAGGAAGAGAAAGAGAAAGGTGGAATTCTTAGAGGAAATACATGGCCCAAATTTTAAAATTATTAATTTTGGAAGGCATCTTAGGGGTACTTTAATCCAACTGTCTACTTTTGGAATCTTTTGTATAATAAATCATTATCTGGAATTTGTTAACTATCTCAGGAAAAGGTAGCTCATTAATTCCTGGGACAGCTAGTTCACAGAATCATATATTCTTGAAAATGCCTGTACTATCTAAGCTCCAACTCAATTATAGGAATCCTTTCTAAAATCTACAATACTGAATGTTGAGTAATTTAAGATGTAATAAATAAAACATTTTCAACTGATTTTAGACAATTATTCATTTTAAGATAACCATTAATTGAACATACTACTGTAACTAAATGATTAATAAATGTACTGACTTGTAGATATATTTCACTATAATCTTTCCATGCAGTTTTGCATCATTTTTAGAATTTTATTAATTTTGAAATTTATCAAATAATTATAAACTGAACATCCATGTAACCAATATTTAAGACTAGAAATTAGGATACTAGCACCCCAGAAGTCTCCTATATGTCATTTTCCAATCCAATAAACCTCACCCTATTTGTAATCCTTAGCCTGAATTTTATAGCAATCATAACCATGCTTTTCTTTATAGGGTTACCACCCATGTGTGCATCTCTAAGCAATATAATTTTGTTTTTGAACTTTATATATTACTTATAAAGGAACATATTCTATTTTTCAACCAACATATATTTGTGGGATTTTATCTATAATGTGTAGCTGTAGTTTGATCTTTTTCATTGTTGGATGGTATTTTATTGTATAAATATACTACAATATATTGTTCTTTTCTATTGTTTATGAACACGTAAGTTGCTTTCTATTTGGGATAATAACATTGTTGTTCTTAAGCATGTATTCTGCAAATATATGTATCCTGGGAGTGGAGGATACCATAGGAGTGGAATTTCTGGATAATAAGGTATGCATATATTCAGTATATGCTACATATACCACTTATATGTAATTATAGTGCCAAGAAGTTTTCCAAGGTGACTTTAGCACTTTACTCTCCCACCTACTATGTATGAGAGTTCCCATTGTATCACATCCCTGCCCTCATACTGATATGTCACTGTGGTTTTAATTTGAATTTCCCTGATGAGTAATCAAGCTAGGTATTTTTTTCATGCAGATATCATCTCTTGTGAGATACTTGTTCATATCTTTTGCTCATCTTTAAATCATGTCGTCTTTTCATTTTTAGAAGTTCATAGAATGAGTCACTATAAAATTATTTGTATTGCAAATATATTTTCTTGTTTTGTTTTGCCTTTTTACTCCTTTAATGTATCTCATGATGAAGATATGTTGCTAAATTTAATGTGGATCAATTTACCAATTTTTTATGGTCAATACTGTTAATAAAAGTGATCTATTTGATAAAACTCTACTTACCCCCAAAGATTCTAAAGATGCTCTTCTATGCTGTCTTCTAGAAATTCTGTTTTACCTTTTACATTTAGAGCTATAATGTAAAGGTATGGGTTTTTGTATATGTAGGAGGTAGAAGTCCATACAGATAACCAGTTGGCCCAATACCATTTACTAAATGGATCTTCCCCATCACTCTACAGTACTGCCGCTTTTATATATCAGTGCCATATATATGGATCTGTTGGCAGATTCTCACTTCTCTCCCTTGTCTGTCCATTCTCATATCAACACTACAAACTCTTTTAGTTACTATAGCTTTATAATGTATCTTTGTATCTGGCCATTTAAGTTCTTCTGTTTTATTCTTATTCAAGACTGTTTTGACTATTTTTGATCCTTTGTATTCTGATGTACATTTTGGAATATGCTCGTCAATTTCTATAAAAAATGTCCTGGGATTTTGATTGGCATTGCACTGGGTCTATAGATTAATTTGGGGGAATTTATATCTTTCTAATACTGAGTCTCCAAACTCATGGACTTGGTATTTACGTTTATTTTGATTGATTAGTTGAGGTTTTCTTAATTTCAGTTTTAGGTCATGTTCTCCTAGAAGCAGAACCCATGGCAGGATTTATCAGGAGAGTGCTCTTCAGAAAAAACTTGCAAGGTCCTTTGATCAGAGTGTTGTAGAATAGGGAAGGGGAAAGAACAGAACAGGATGTTACTTAAGGTAAAGTCCAGCTTTGGCCTGATGTATATGGGACTCCAAGCCTTGAGTCAATGGGAGTGGTTGTCCTCAGGGTGAAAGGGTTGGGGGAGGAACAGGTGGAGAGCCAATGCTTAAAGCAAGAGTTAATTTTACCAGTCCTCTCAAAGAATCAACTTTGACTTTGTTGATTATCTATATTGTATGCTTTCTATTTTATTTTATTTGTTTCTAGTCTTCATTATTCCCTTTCTTCTGTTTTCTTTAGATTTAATTTGTTGTTATTTAAAAAATTCCTTGCGATGCTATTTGGATAATATCTTTTCAGTATTTCCTCTTTCCTAATTTATGCATTAAGGTATACTCACCTAAGCCACACTTCAGATACATCTCATACGTTTTGAAATGTATTTTAATTTTATCATTTAGTTCAAACTATTTTGTAGTATTATGACTTGTTTTTGACCTATGAGTTATTTAGAAGTTTATTTCATAATTTCTACACATTGGGGATTTGGCTATGTTTGTCAGTTCTTCCTTGATCTGAGAATATACTCTGTATGATTTCAGGTTTTGAAATTTTTCCATACTTGCTTTATAGTCCCAACATACGGTCAATTTTGGTAAATGTTCCATATGCTTGAAAAGAATGTGTTCTGCTGTTTCTGATGCAGTGTTCTATATATGTCAATTTGGTCAAGGTTATTAATCATGTTGTTCAATTCTTCTATGTACTTACTGATTTTTTTGACTAGTTGTTTTATTGGTTTCTCAGAGAAGACTATTAAAATATCTCACCATGACTGTGGAATTGTTTATTTCTATTTTAGTTCTGTCGATTTTTGTTTAGTTTTTTTGATGTTATATTATTAGGAATGTACATCTAATAATGACGTAATTTTATATCTTCCATGTGAATTGATCCTTTTTTCATCATGAAATAGCCCTATATCATTATTATGATTAATAATGATCCTTGACTTAAAGTCAACTTTGTCTGATATTAATATATGTTTTGAATAGTATTTGACCAGTATACCTTTGTTTTGAATATATCTCTCTTGATATATTTTCTATCCCTTGACTAAACTCTGAATCTTATATTTAATGTATATCTCTTATAAGCAGTATATGATATATTTAGGTTTAAATCTACTCTCTTACTGGACTAACAGTTACCAAAGGGAAAGGGATTGGGGAGGATGGGTGGGAAGGGAGGGATAAGGGGGAAAAAGGTACATTATGATTAGCACACATAATGTAGTGTGGGGGAATGGGAAAGGCAGTATATACAGAGAAGACAAGTACTGATTCTATAGCATCTTACGATGCTGATGGACAGTGACTGTAATGGGGTACGTGGGGGGGACTTGATAATAGGGGGAGTCTAGTAACCATAATGTTGTTCAAGTAATTGTACATTAATGATACCTAAATAAATAAATAAATAACTTCACTATCTCATACCCATTAGAATGGCTACTTAAAAAAAAAAGAGCAAACAAGTGTGGGCAAGGATGAGGGGAAACTGCTACCTTCTGCACTGTGAGTGGGAATATAAAATGCAACTGAGGGTAAAACAGTATGGCAATTTCTCAAAACATTGAAAGTAGACTGATCATAAAAAAAAACAAAATCTACTCTCTTACTATGTTCTTTCCTATTTGTGTCATCTGCTCTGAATTTTTTTGCGTCTATTTTCTTGCTTTCTTCTGACCAGGAGCTGCATCTCAAGGAGAAGACTTGCAGTGACCATCAGGCTTATATCTCTGTGCTCCCCTCTTCTCTGGGATCTGGATCACTCAAGACCTCACTGCTTCTGTAGGTCTCTGAAACCTTCACTGAAAGGGTTTTAAAGTATTTTTTCCAGCTTTTCTCATTGTCTTTGGCAAAAGGTTTGATTTGCAACAATACTACTACTAGAAGTGGGAAATCTTCCAATATTTTAGTTCGGGATTTAATTGAAACTGTCATAAAACCTTAGTTTAATAGGCACTTTGGTGGTCTAGAAGAGCAGAGGTCCTTTAGTATTGTGCCATCTTTAAGAACCATGGCTCTGGTGTCAGACTTTCTGGGTTTGATTTCCAGGGCTGTCACTTAACAGCTGTGTAACCTTGGATTAATTGCTTTTAATGATTCAATCACCTCATCTGTAAAATGGGGATATTAATAGTCTATACAAGATTGATGTGATGATTAAATGAATTAATGAGAAAAGCATCTTATAATTGTGCCCGGCACAGAGTAAGCACCTAATGACCAGTAGTTATCACCAGTGGAGTGCTATAACTCTGAACATTAACTGCTGAATAGAGAGTGAGACACACAAATGTAGCAAAGGGCAAGGGTCCTTACCCTCAAGAAGTTTCTTGCCTAGTTGGGGAGATAGGAAATTAATGGGGGATGTAAAGACAGGGATTTTCATGCATCACTTTGGAATCAATTTTGTTACTCAAAATAGGAAGGCAGCATGACATAGTAGATAAAGAACATGGGCTTTGGAGCCAGACAGATTTGGGTTCAGATTCAGCCCCTGCCACTAGCTGGTTATGACTTTATTACGTTATTTCCCTTCGGTGCATTTTCCCATTTCTATATAATGTGGTTAATACTGCCTGCTGCACAAGGTTGCTTCAAAGATTCAATGATACAAGATGATCATTGTAAAGTACCCAGCTGCTAGTGGGCACTCAACAAATGCTTGTTCCCTTTTCCCACTCTATTACAAAGAGACTAAGCTAAGTGTTAGGGGAGGGCCTGGAACAATAATTTCAGGGTAGGGAGAATTCAGGGAAAGGAAGAGTCTTATGTGCATATATGGTCAGTGAAGACTTACAGAGAGCTAAGATCTAAGCTACTTTCTTGAAGTGAGGGAAAACAGTTAGGAAACACAGAGTGGAGGGACAATGTGAGCCAAGGCTTGTGGCCAGAATGGGGCAATTACATGTTATAAAACAGCTGTGAGTCACACAGGGCTTCCATATAAGATCTTTCACACTGGTCATCCTTCTAACTCCTCATGGCAACTTTGTGAGTTTGGTATCATTGTCTCCACTTAGAGCTGAAGGAAATGGAGTTTTAGAGGCTTGCCCAAGTGCCATATACTCTATAAGAGGAAACAGGAGTCAATCCTACATCTTTTAATTCCAGGCAGACAGATTGGAGGTATAAACCCTTTGGAATTAAAGACTATGGTCAGATGTGAAAAGGCTTGCTGCCAAACCAGGGTTTTTTTGTTTTGTTTTTAGTAGCAAGTGTAGCATTGCCAAAGCTTTGTTAACAGCCAATTTCATGTAACTGCTATTTTAAGAACATTTATCTGTGGCATTCCAGAAGAGACAGGAGGCAGGGCTTCCAATTAGAAGCCCATTGCTATGGTCTGGGCTGGAGGGGATGGGATGACCTCTGAGTCTCAAGGGGCATCTCTGGCTGGTGAGGAATAAGGGGAATAGATGGACTACTTTTTTGTTACTCCTATGGAATTTGAGATGAATTGCTGAAGGGCTTCTCATTGAATTTCACTGAGGAGTCCTGATGCCAGGGGTGGTGGAATCAAAAGACAAAGAAGAAAGAAAACAAAACAAGAAACCTTGCCCTTAGTTATAGGTAAGAGGAGGGAAAAGGAAGAAAGGGAAGCAGCAGTGTTAGGATCTCCAGACTGCACCTGAATGCAGATCGCTTCACAAAAACTGTGAGACAGGCCAATCCCATGGGTGGGTTACCTCTCCTGGCCTGGGAACAGCAGGCCAAGGCCAAAATTGTCAAAGCATAAGTTTGTCTTTATTGGCCCCAGCCTACCTATTCTGTACCCATTCCCCTACCGAATTCCCTACCATGACATGAATTACTCTATAACAGCAGGAAAAAATTGTTTTAAGCTTATTATATTCAGAAAGTTACTATTCTCTGTATTATTACACATGACATATAGCAACTAACTAATTTCTCCATACTCATAAAAGAGCAGTGACATACATAACCTAAGAATTGCTTCTTTAGTGACATGATTATTTTATTTTTAAACTGTGAAGCAAATGATTGTATTTACTGGCTCCAGCCTACCTATTCCTGTACCCACTTTCTTCCCTCAGCAATGTCCCATTTAATACACTGAGCTCTCCTTTCACTCCCCTCTTAGGCACATCAGAGGAATACCTGTAATAAAATCTGAATGACATTCAGTCACACTAAAATAAAAATGACAGATAGTAGCAAATTAGGGGCATTTGCACCTAGGTTCATTCTATCTTTAGCCAATATTTATCAAGTGTCTATGAGGTACCAGAAAAGTTTCTAGGTTCTGGGGTTACCACAGGGAATAAGAAAGCTATGGTCCATCGTCCTATGAAGTTTATTTCCTCACTGGAGAGACAGAGAGAAGACAACTTCACAATAAGCTGACATTCAATGGTGAGGAGTGCTGTGAGTAAAATGTGACCGGGAGTGACTGGGTCAGTGGGTGGCATAGTGTGACAGCTGGTTAGGGAAAAACTCTCCGGAGAAATATCCTCTGGGCTGACTTGCGTGGTAAGGAGCCAGCCATCGTGGGAAAACCTCTCCTGGTCTCGGGCTAAGAGAGCATAAAGTCAAGGGCCCAGAGGCGGAGTCAAGCCTGTGCTCTAGAAGCAGAAGCCAGCAGGGCCTGAGCGGGGCGAGGAGTGGCCTGAGTGATGGGAGATAGAGGCGGCAGTAGGACTCTCCAGGGGCTGAAAGCCAGAGGAATGCTTGGTTTTAATCCATGTGCCTGCGGACGATGTGAATCAAAGAGTGATGTGAGCTGCACATTAAAATGGTTTCCCTGTGGAAGCTGGCCTATAGCAGGGTGAGGGTGGAAGCAGGGAGCCACCTGGGATTGTTTGCATAATCCAAGTGAGAAATGCCCTGTGGACTAGGCTGGGGGATAGTGGAAATGGAGAAAAACGAATGGCTTGGGATTTAGTTTGAAGATAGGGTTTAGTTTGTGAGAAAGGTGTGATATGGCTCAGGGTTTCTGTCCTTCCTTATTTTCAGGTGAAATGGAACTTTTTAGGACATATAAACTAATTTACCTATTGACTTAATCAAACCATGTTAAAACTGATTTACCTAGCATTTTGTTTACTGGAATTTGCCATTAAAAAGGAAATTCAGAACATTTAGAATGAAAATTGTTATATTTTGAATCCTGTGGTCACTTTAAAAACCTTAAATGCCTTTTAAATCATTGAAAAATCATATTCAAAGTGTTTATAATGTTCAAATCCTTTAAAACCATTTATCTATGATTTGCATACTTTAATCAGAATTTTTGACTCATCAGAATATTTTGCTCCCCAACTAAACCAGTTAGTTATGTTCACTATGGAAGCAGCTTTTAGAATATGCCTATCATTTGGCCATTTATGAATATGAAGAAGTAAGAGTTAGTGGTGCTATCTGTATTTTAAAGAAAGATAGGGAGGAAAAACAACAAACTGCTAACAGGGATTATCAATGGATGGCAGGATTATGTGTGATTTGTTTCTTCTTTCTTCTTTTCTGTATTTTGCAAATTCCCTACAATGATATCAAGTACTTCTAAAATCATAAAAGATTTTTTTTTTAAGTTTGTTATATTTAAAAAGTCACTACTCTTCATTACCACAGTTCATAATGGGTAACTAACAAATGATGCAGCTATATATAATTTTTTTTCCCTTTCAAAAAACAGATTTACTGAAAACTTCCAGGATTTTTACGCATGCTTATGGATGCCCTGAGAGAAGACAGAATAGTCTTCCCTAATGATGAAAAGTAAGGTAATGACAAAATCCCTACGTATGGGATTTGGGGGAGGCAGGTAACTATCATGTGATTTACTGAATGGGTAGATGAGAATTCTTGGATGGGCACTAAGATTGGGGTAAGGTATCTGCAAATTTCTATTATTTGATATTTTCCTCATGTCTAATCTTACGACTTCACCAATTCAGGACTTTCTCTTAAAACATCAAGGGAGTTGTAGATTTAGAATCTATCAGGACTTTTTAAAGGTCCTTTAGGATCTAGCCTGATATTCCCTGGGGGATCCCTGACTTTCAGACTTTATTCCCAATGTAACAAAACCCATCAACCATCCAGACTACTAACCCAACAGCAAGTCCAATGATCAAAATTTGGCAAGTTAGCCTCTCTCAGCTGGAGAATTTGAGTGCCTCCCTATAGCATTATCATTATTACCTTTTTCTATTTCGACACACTTGAGGGAGCTAACATTCTCAAGAGCAGCAGTGAGTCACTGGGGCAAGCAAGGGTAGATGGGGAAGTACTGTTTAAGAAAGTCATTATAGAGTGCGGAACAAGTCCTTTTTCATGCCTTTTTGAGTTACCAAACTAAGAGGTTGACCAGGAAGCTAGTCAAACCTGTTACTCGTGTGTCCAAACCTGTATATTTATGGGGAAAAGTAAATAAATTGCTACAGTGAGTTGCCTTTGGTCCTGTGTTGGTTCTTGTTATTTTGGGGTTTTGAGTTGTTTTGTTTTCTTCTACAATCCTTTAGTTAAAATACTCCAGATATCATGAAATAAGGTTGAATAAGGAAAAAGGTGAGTTTTTCTAACTCTGCACACATTATTTTTCTTCTTCATTCAAAAAAAATCATATAGAAATAAATCAAATTATAAATACCTAATTAGACTGTATAAGTAAATAGAGGAGAGAAAATATTGCCTGGAGGAAAAAAACATTACTATATGAAGTTTATCATATATGAAGTTATTCCTAGGAGGGAAGAAAAGAGAGTTCTTGTATTTTGGGCAAATGTCATGTTTTGGTAAAGCTTTAACTTAGAAGAGGAGAAATCCCAACAGTAATTCTTGAACTGAATGCCTTTCTTCCACTTGTCCCTAGTGTTAAATTCCTGTCTTCTCCCCTTCTCATCGTACATGGTGAGGATGACAATATAGTGCCTTTAGAGTCTGGAAAAAAGGTAAACTGAGAGCTGAGTGCTGACTTAAACAGGAGGGTCTGTGGACGTTCTGTATTAGCTGGGTAGCTCTTAGTTCCTTAGCTGGAAGAGCAGCCAACTGGGGATGTGGAGAGTCCCCATATCTCTGACTTAAGGGGGCTAACTCCCTAAGTTATTTCTTTCTGTACTTTTTTAGGAAAATTAGACACGAAAAACAACACCCTGATTATCAGCCTTTGAGTGTCTGTCTTTCTGTCCCTTGCAGCTCTATGAAATTGCACACAGTGCACACAGGAACACAGAGAGGGTCAAGACGGTGATCTTTCCTCCTGGCTTCCAGGACAACTTCTTTTGTAAAAGCCCTCTACTGTTAAAAACTGTTAGGTAAGAACTGTGCTTTGCTAAATGTGATTACATTTCCCTTAAAGGCAGTTAGGGCTGTTCTGCCTTACTTAGACCATGAGGTGGGGAAAGGAAAGCATGTGAGCTGATCTTGGAGGGACCTTTTACTGCAGGGACCTTTTTCTGCAGGGACTTCCTGAGCAAGCAATGGGCTGAGAGCTGTGGAAATTTTCAGTGAAAACTTGGTACAAATACAATCTGAGATGCACATTTTTATGTAAAATTGTACTGGGCTGCTTGGATAAGCTGAAGTCACTGAGATTTCTAAAAGTCACTTGTCCTTTTAGTAAGGAAATGCATGCATGATGGTGGTATGGAATCTTCTTATTTAGCTTATCATAGTCTACTTTGCAGAACATGCTGAAACCTTACTGTCGAGAGTCAGAATTTGGTAAATTTGGATCCTGTCTAAAAATGTGTAGTTACTAAACATCCTGGGGATATTTGTGAATAAGATGGTCTTTGGTTTGGACTTAGCAGGGTAAGAAAAGTACTCCAATGTAGTTAAATAATTTATATTTTAGTTTAGTTAATTTAAATGGCATTAAAAAGTTCCAGGCAGTTCTCTACCTTTCTAAATCGTGGAAAATCCTAGCATGCTACTCAATCTGCTAGAAAATAATATGTTTTGGTACTCACGTAGCCCTGGGAAATGGACACTTTATTTTTAACCCTATCACAGTCATAAGCTTTCCCTCCCAATCCCATATTCTTAACTAGGTATTAGCTGACAAAACAGAATCAAAGAATGTTGTAAAAATGGTCCAATAAGAAACTATTTTTCTCTAGAGACATTTTACAACTTACTTTCCATTGGCTTTGTTTACCCCATTGCTAGATTCATTGGAGAGGGAAATCTTGAGATCTGAAGGTTCCATGTTCCAGATGTCCCTGGCGTATTCCTTAATAGTTCGGTCACTGGAGAATTTCCCCGAAGCAGCTATGTTTCTGAGTACCATGGTGTTCCAGGCCTTTGGATTCTGTGAACAATACATGCATATGTGGCCCAGGGCTCAAGTGGCCATCGAACTTCATGACAAATGCCATACAGTGCATATTCAGGCACACATGGGGAAAATGACAGGTAAATTGTAAAGAACCCTAAATACATTTGTTTCACATTTGAGAGCTAAATAGGGCAGGCTGTGCTTTTCTCCCATTTGGGATATATTTCTGTCAAGAATGAAAAGAAAAGTACTTTTCACCTTAAGAGGAACCATGGATATAAATTTCCTAATGGTTATAAAGTTTTGACTTGTAAGTCATATTTTCCCCTGCTTTATTTTTACTTTACCTCCCTTTAAACTAAGGAAGGGACTAACATTCATTATATGCCAGATGCTGTGTTAAGAGATTTAACCTGTGGGTCAGTCAAAATTAAAAAGCACTACTCTAGAAAGTTAGCTATCATGTAGGCAAACCACAATGGAGATTTTACTGACCTATTTCTCTTCTCTTGTTCTTTCTGAAGATAGATGCCCCAGTAGATTTATAGTAAACCCCAAATACTTCACTGGGGTTTTAAAACAGGATCAATTAAGGCCTTATCCTCAATAAAAATACATAAAATAAAAATTCATAATTTTTAGGTAAACAAATATAAGAGGATGTTTATTTTATAGTCTCATGATTTTGTAAAGAACTCTACAAGTTCATTATAAATGACAAGAACATTACTCAAAGCATTAGCAATGCACTATAAGCATTTAAATGACTAAAAATATAATTGTTCCTTAGGATACTGCAAAACAGAGGCTGAAATTAGTTTATTCAGACTTTGGAAACTTACTAAAAGAATAAGAGAATAAAAGCTTCCTCTCTTTGCTTTCTTTATTTAAATGGATAATGAATAGACTTCCCAGCCATGTAGGACATGTTTTCTAAGCCCAACAATACAATTATTGTTAAGACTAAAAACTGCAATTTGCACTAATGAACAAGAAAGACTGAACCAAATGCTGGGCTTTGAGACAGGCATCTTTGGATTTGGACCTTAATGTTAGTAGAAGAGACTCATTGTGCAAAGCTGACATTCCCATTTGCCTTTGCCTTTGTTCATATTTTCCTTTCCTGCTCTGTTTTATTTATATTTCTTTTCCTCTGTAGCTTTTCTGCATACAAGCATGGGTTGACATCAAGAGGAAAGAGCAGGAGGTGGCCATCTTCTTTCCTCTGTCTTTGAGTTCTTGGAGGCTGTACATGGCTGATCGCTAGCGCTCAGGAAGCAGGAAGTGAGCCACTTGGCTTAGCACTAGTACTTCCCCTCCTTGCTTATGGCCATAACTTTGCTCTGGTTTATACACTTTTGGGGAACTGGATGTGACTCTATCAGAATATAAGGCCTATAAACCCACAGGGTTCTTGAATGATCCTGTTTTAAAACCCCAATGGGACCTACAGGATGACTATAGGAACTACCCTGTCAGCTGCTTTGGGAAAGGAAGGGAAAGATATATTAGCAAAGCATGTTTCTGTTGGAAGTAGTTACTGATGTTTTCCAAAGGGCAGGGGTGGAGATTTTATGTACCCTCACTGTTCTGCTATATAATGGCTTTCTAGGAGAAGGGCAATAACAGAGACTGTATGGGCAAGGGCAACCAGAAGGCCAAGAGCATCAGCGTCAAGAGACCTGTCCTGGAGTCTGGGCACACAGCCAGCCTCTTCCTGTATCTATTCTTCTGTGGGGCCTAAAATTACTGAAAGTCTTATCACAGATGATCAATGTTTCCATATATTTACTTACTAAATAATCCTAGATGGCTAGGCTATTTTATAAAGTATAACTTTGCATGTGAAGGTTATCTACCTTGGTTCTAGCTTTTGTTTTTTTTAAATAAATTATCATCTTTCTTATTCCTTTAAAAAAATTTAAATATGAAACCTCCCCTCATTTTATACATTTATGTTCTGCATATAGCCCCACTCCTTGAGTAGTCCAGTAGAGGTACTCTGCAGTTTTCAAGGAACAGGGGTTCGGTTCTTATCCCAATTAAATGAGGCTCAGTCTGAGAGTCATCTTAGCAGGTTTTTAAAATACTGATGGTGATCTCATGAACTACTGGGGTAGAACTCTCAGAAGGGGGCTGGCATCTGTACTTTGAAAACACTGTCTTGGTGACTCTGATGAGCACTTCTGGTTAAGGACTCCAGCACTGAACAGACTTCTTGAGGGGAGGGAGGGCAGGGCCTTGACTCTGTCCATACTGGGGTCGCAGTGCCCAGCACAGTCCCTGCCATGGAGAAGGCCCCAGAGCTTCTCTGCTGAGTAAATGAGTGGGTGAAATGAGTATTTTTTTTGCCTTATAGCAGCTTCTAGGACATGACTGCTACATGGTGGTCCTCAATAAATATTGAATTATTTGTGATTTTTTACTTGGATATTAAAAATATTTCATCTGCTACTGAAATGTCAAGTCCCAACCTCTGCCTGTACTTGGGCAAAGTTGCTTTGATCTGAATTATCTGGACAGTTGCCTCACTTTTCTTTTTTGACTGGTTCATGGGCCTCCTGTTAGATTTAATAAAAAGAAATAAAAATTTTAATTGATTAGTTAAATTAATGGTACATGGTAAACTAATGGCAAAATTAATAATAAATTATGGCAAAATTCAGTTTACCATGGTCAACTGCTTTCCTTTGTAAGTCTTGTCAATATACTCACCATGTACAGCTGGCTGACTTTTTCTTGACACTTGACATAGGCTTCATAGTCTGCAAACACTTTAAATCTGTTTGTGTGTTTGTGTGTTTGATTCAAAGGAGAAAAACAAAACAACAGAAAGCTTCATTAAGAGATGTGTGCTAAGATTCCATTTAAATTCTCTTTTGCTTAATGTCAGGCACAGCTGGTTTACCAAACTTACATTTCTATAAGGATTTTAACCAGCCCTCAACCTTTCTATGGTTTTCCCCACAAGTAAGAATGTCATATGTCTGCATTTGAAAGCTGGATACAGCAGTGGAAAGGGAAAAGAATACCAGATTTGTGGGTCTGATTCTTCAACGTTCCTAGCATTAGCTAGTAGTAGAGATTATCCAGTTTTTCTTTGCAAGTGTAGGTTAGCTTATCAGATCACAAACCTATGCTAATCTGGATGGGCGGGCTGGAGTTGGTTTAAGATGTTCTTTTCCTGGTTCCATGGTCCAAAAACACCCTCTTCTTGTAGGAACTTACCTGTCATGATAAAATAACATGTTGATTAAGTCTTTGAAGAGGTCAGGCTGCTTAGGAGAAAAGAAGCCATGGTCAATCTGATCAATGGCCAGCTTCAGCTCTGGAAGTGCCTCATAATATTCTTTTGCCTCATACCTGAGTAGTGGGGGAGAAAAGGGAAAGGCCCTGTTAGTTTTTGTGATTAACAACGCAATAGACACTACATTAGCTGTAAAAAGTGCATTCAGAAATACTAGCATTTACAGAACTCATTATAGAGTTAAAAACAGGTATGAATATTTGACTATATCTTGAAAATTTCCCCCCTAAATCTGATTAGTTCTTTGTAATGAAAGACACTAATAAAAATAAAAATTCTAGTCACAGAGCAATATCCAATGTGGTAAAATTCAGCAAGATTCATTTCAAGGTAGATTCAATGACTACAGAAGCATTATGTTAAGTGAAGCAGTTGCTTTTTGCACCCACAGATTCCCAAATTTGTTGCTGAGTGGAAATTTAAGGTCAGAAAGTATATTCAACACCCTCCATATTTTGTGATCCCCATAGTTCCTTGGGTAGTGTTTCTCTAGTGTTTGAATCCAGGTTAATAAACCTATCTAGATATTAAGTGAAAAAAATATCCCTGGGTGCTTCTGTACATCCATACTTGGCCTCCATCACATTTTAGTCCATCTCTTTGAGATCTTAAAGGAACACTGATGGCTTAACTTATAGGCAAAAACCTCAACTAGAAACCAGTTCATTTTTTTTATCAAAGTAAAAATCACAGATGCAGAGAAGTGAATAGCTCACTAAGGATAACTGCAATGGCTGATAAGAAATAGCAATGATCCCACAGACCTGTGTTCAAGCTCCTTTCACTTTCACTTGCTGGGCTTAACAAAACTAATCTGTGGCCAGGAGGCTCCCCAGACTCATGGGAGAGGTTCTGCTGCCAGAATTCATGTAACCCAACCTCAGTAAAATACCTGGGTGGGTAGGTATCCTCCCAAGGGGGTGGCCACCTGCCCAAGGAGGAACTGCTCTCTCACCCTTTCTTGTCCAAAGCAGCCACATCCTCGATTCGCATGCCAAAGATGAACAGGTTTTCTTCCCCGGCTTCCTCTGCCATCTCCACATTGGCCCCATCCATGGTCCCGATGGTCAGGGCCCCATTCAGCATGAACTTCATATTGCCTGTCCCCGAGGCCTCGGTGCCTGCAGTGGAAATCTGCTGCGACAGATCTGTGGCTGGAATGACTGCAAGCAAGGTATATTAACATTAGTGATCCTGCTCTCTTGATCTGTTTGTATTGTAACCAATCATTTATCTACCTGGCCTGTTTTGATCATTTAACTGGTACATGTACATCAAGATACACATTCAAATGGTGTAGAAGTACAGATTCTACATTTCCCCTTGACTCAGGCAACCACTTTTGTCCATTTTTGATGTGCTGTCTTGGTGATTATGGACTCGGTACTAAATAACTATATGCTTATACTACTCTTTCTTGGTCTATAAACTTTATTTTTCTTACTAAAGTATAGTTGATACCCAATATTTTATTCATTACAGGTGTACAACATAGGGATTTGGCCATTATATACATTGTGATCTTGGTCTGTAAACTTTAAAGTACATCTATTGACTCTCTGCTATAAAAGCTGACCATAGCATTTCTCTCCTCCCCTTTTTCCTTCCAATTTTTGTTATGGTTTTATTTTTATTTCTTCTACTTTATAACATTATAAAATATACTGAAATTTCTCTTTCATGATTCTTTAAATTCAGTCTCTCCTGACCCCTCCTGCAATTGGAGGAAATTGGACTGTCTGCATTCTGTACACATCTCCCTCCTTCCACTTGCCAGGCAGGGAAATGAGCCATCTGTATCTGAGGTGTGCCTAGGGCTAGACACCAAGCCTCTGTCTGACCTTTCAGCCTTATTTACACAAATCAGTGCTGCCTGAAGGCTCCCCTTCCTCTGTGACTATAAAGGGTCAAGACAAATTATCTGCCTGAAAGCTTATTTGTGGATTAGATTATTTTCATTTGCATCTTTAGGAACCTGGTTCTTTTCCCTTTATGCAAACGACTCTTAAGCATCTCAACAAGAGATAGGTTCTTTTCAATTGGTTAACGGTGAATATACAGTTGTCACGGTGAATATACAGTTGTCATCTGCATGTGGATGATGCTTTGTGAGCACATGATGCAAATAAGCAAAGGTCCCAGCAAGAAAGAAAGGGATGCTGGTTTCCTGCCAGCTGGGCTTTCCTCACGTGGGAACCCCATGTTTGATCCCTGAGTGCCCCTCTAAGGCACATCTAAGCCTTATGCTTTGGCAGCCTGACATCTGTCCTCACGACATCTGTTGCCACATGAACAGATGACAGCCCTTTATTCCATGAAATGACCAGAGCAGTAGCTGGGGACTGTGGAACTGGTGTTCTCTTGTAAAAATGGGGCTAAGAACCAAAGACCTTTCCCTTCTTTTGTACAGCACAGTCTGTACTTTACCAAAACCTCAGGGCTACCTTTTCCAGCACCAGCTTTGACCAGCAGGAGGAAAATTTGATGTGATACTGAGTCTGGGGATAGCAACTGCACTGTTGGTTGGGTCACATTAAAAGCTCTTAGCTTAGGCTCTTACTCTGCCCAAGAGCAACACCTATCCGAGTTACTGGTTCCGAGCTCAGCTGCCCCATTTTCCCACGTACTCTCTCCCTGGCAGGTGCATGGTCCTACATAGTTGGCAATGAGGGCACTACCTTTTTCAGCAAGAGACACTCTGTAGTTCTCCAAGAAGATGAGTTTCAACTTGCTCCCCACCACAGAGTCATTGTTCACCACTTCTGCCACGGAGGTGATCAGCTTTATGATCATTTTGGCCATGTGATATCCTGGGGCAGCCTTAGGGAAGAAAGTAAAACACACTTGATAAAATGCAGCCATAATGGGGAAATGGCAAGAGATTAGAGCTCTCAAGCCTCCAGTGAATAGAATTGACTTACTTTGCCACCAATGATAACAGTTCTGGGTACAAATAACTTCTTAGGGTTTTTCTTAATGCCTGAAAAAGATGGAGAAGTGGATGGAATGGAGAACAGTTGGTGGCTGGGGTGGCGGGCCCTAAGAGAGGGCTACTCCCACCCCCAGGGGTGCCGTGGCTGCTGAGCCAACTCACGGTTGTACATCGTGACCACGTGCAGGCAGTTCAGAAGCTGCCGCTTGTACTCATGGATCCTCTTCACCTGCACGTCAAACATGGAGGATGGGTTGATCTTCACTTTGTACTCCTTCTCCAGGAACTGAGAAAACTTCAGCTTGTTCTCCTGTTGAGACAGAGCACAATGCCAGAGGTGTTTTCACCTAGAAGTGTCAGGTGGTTTGTTTTTACACCCTGGAGCATAACCCCTTAGAGCAAGTGCGAGGGAGAGAATGCACACTGGGAGGCCTCACCTGCTTCACATTGGAAATTTTCCGGAGGAAGATGTCATCACCCAGGAAGCTGTGCAGTTTTGTCAGCTGGCTCAAGTCTTTCACGTAATCTTCCCCAATTTTCTTTCAGTTTAAAGGAAAGGTTTAATCAGGGTGGCAGTCAAGCCCAAATGAACAGTTTCTCAGTCTGCCGAGTACTCGTAGTCACCTACAACAGGAGGGCTGCCCTCATATGAGAGCTACGGATGCCGTGTGAAAGAACATTTTGCTAGTATCTTAAATGTAGTTGCAGTGGTATTAAGGGTTAAAAGCAGAAAATCTCCATAAAAAAGGGTGATAAAGAACCCAGGTTCTACTAGTTATTTATATAACCATTGTTATCCTCTTTTATCAATAGCATTACCATCTTCCTTCTGTGCCATGTGAGTACTGTTAGCAAGGACCTGCTACATAGCTTGTGGGGTCCCTTGTTCAAGACGGAAGAATTTCAAGATGGCTACAGCAAGATAATTAAGTCAAGCACAGAGCCCTGTGGGACTGCAAGTTGTACACCGATGAAGCCAGCCTGCTGCAGACTGGATTTGCAAATTTTAAGTGTACTCCTATGCCTCTTGCATTGCCGACAGGCCTCCCTTCCTCCACCACTTCCCAGTTACCTCTGCTATTAACTCTGCAAGACCCGGGTTGCAGAGTAAGAGCCAGCGCCTTGGAGTGATCCCATTGGTTTTGTTCTGAAATTTGTCTGGTTCTAGCTCACTGAAGTCCTTGAATCTGGAGACAGAAGAGTCACATCACTGAATTTGGTGGAACAGCAGATTCCTGCATGCTGGATGAAGTTCAGAGCCACACTCAAGAAGCTGAGTGTAGGCTCAGAAAGATTAAATAAAGGTGGTAGGAGGGGCTGACAGAGCTACAGCAGTCATTCTAAATAGAAATCCATTTGCAATTCAAAATAATGACAAGAAAAATCTCAAATCTAGTCATCTCCATATGATTTCCTGGCATTGACATATATACCCAACTTTTCAGCAGAATAGTTTTTCTTGGCTCCCAAATCTAGAATTAGGATGGCTCAGAGAGGAAGTCCTTTTCTTTCTTAGGGGAAAGGTAGTCTGTATAGAAGAAAGTACTTTTAAACATTCTGACAGGGCCTTTCCTCATTCCCAAATGCCCCTCTGCATTTACTAGCCTCGCTTTCTTAGTGGAGCAACGTTAGACCCACAACCACAGGGATGGAGGCTCACACTTGGGTCTTCACGATGTCTGAGTGAATTTTAGCCACACCATTCACAGCATGGGAGCCGACGATGCAGAGATGGGCCATGTTGATCCTTTTGCCTCCTTCCTCTTCTATCAGAGACATCCTTCTCAGACGGTCGACATCTTTAGGAAACAAGGCTGCAATTTTCTAGCCAAAGGAAGAGAGACCTTGCTGGTCACTCAGGTTTAAGGTAACATTGAGATGACATCATTTCACTTCCCAAGCTAAATCTTTGGTGTGCAAATATAAAACTTCACTTCCAGAGAGGGGTGGGTTAACTGTAGGAAGATGCTCTCTCTCCACTTTAGTATTTCAAAAAGGTGTCTTCAACAGAGCCCCACCCAGACTTGAACACTTTTGATGTATCAGTGATTGAAAGATGTCTGGCCCTTGTGTTTGGTAAGAGGGAACACGGTAGCCACTGTCAACATCTCAACATTTAAGAATGACCTCATTCTTAAAAGGAGTATGAATCTCTCAAAATAACTTACATCTAAATGCTTCTGATTTATCTCATAAATGATTTGCAAATGTCGAGGAAGCAACTTCTCCACCAGCTCTACAGGCCAGCGCTCCAGGGCTTCTGGGAGCACTGTGTGGTTGGTGTATGCAAAGGTCTTCTGGGTGATCTCCCAAGCCTGTGGGAAAGGGGGAGGGGTTAGCTGCTTTCCTCTGCAAGAAAGCCTGCCTTGCAGGTGTCTGCTCCATCACTCCATTGCACAACTGCACAGGGCCAAATGTTCCCTCAATTCCTGCCTGGCTGCAGTGAGACAATTCTATCTTCATGTATACCGGTAGACACACTTGATTCCACTAGGTTCCTTAAGGGTCTAGAGATTGGGAACATGGTTTTGGAAAAAAATAAAAAGCAGCTGTTTGTAAACCTGTTTGATAAATTTTCTCTACTATCCTAACATTTTGGATTTATTAAATAAGCAGTATTTCAGGAATAAAAACTTAAGTAATGTTCTGAGAAGGCACAAAGTATGTTCAAAATACTGAGTTATAAAAGCAATAGGAAGACTTCAATTAGCTGTATTCGGAAGTCAGAGACACAATAACAGTAAACACAATATAAGCCCTAATACAACTATTGAATATGCATTCCATTAGGAATGTATTTATTTCAGGAATTTATTTATTTCTTTACCGTAAAGCATTAAAGCAGTAATGATGGAGATAATGTTAGCATCAAGGCAAAATTTGCCTTCATCTGCTGGAAGTTAGCAATAGTAACTTATTATGAAAAGCTGTAGAAGGAGATTTTGGTAAAATCTCTCCACCACAGATACTCTGGTTAATTCAAGGAAAAATAAACCAAATCATCCAGACCTTGGACCATGGCAATTTTTCAATATCCACAAAAATCCTCATCAGCTCAGGGATGGCAAGGGAAGGGTGAGTGTCATTCAGCTGGATGGCGACCTGTGTGGGGAAAAGACATTAGCATGAAGGTGGCTGATGGCCTGGGGTCTGGCTTTCTATGCCCACCTTCTATGAAATGCTTTAAACATACTACACTTACTCAACTTTTTTTAGCACTGACATTGGGTAATAAATTTGATGGGAAGTCCTGACCCCCATAGTTGTTCCTGTTTAGAGACCGAATACTTGCCTGGTCTGGAAAGGCATCAAATGCAGTCCTGGTACTATTGGTGGAGCCAAACTTGGAGGCTTTGAAGCGTCGAATGACATCTTGCAAGGTAGCTGCGACCACGAAGTACTCTTGCTTCAGTCTTAGCTCCTTCCCTTCAAAAAACTTCAAGCCAGAGAGAGACTGAGAATGGCTCACACTGTTAGGCATGGTCAAAACATGATCAGTGTCGCCTGCCCAGGGAACTTTAAGGATAAAGCCCACCGGATAGCTGAAGGAAGATGCCAGGTGGAACACCAAGCATTAGCATTTGCTATTTCCTGAAACACCACTAAAATGACAGTAAAAGGATTTCCTAAAAGGCATATGGAAAAAGGTAGGGAATGGGGGGAAGAAAACAGCAACTTTTTAGAAGCTGAGAAATAGATGGATGAGTGGTAATTGAGCCAGAAGACCCAGGAAAGCTAAATCCTGATGTGGTAATGGAAAAGAGCCAAAAGGCAATTCAAGTTATATACTGAAGTTCCCAAAGGCCCAGGACTTGGCAGTACCAAGTGCCCTTGACAATAGGGTTGAAGATGGGGTAAAAGGTCAGTTGAGAATCTGCTTAAGAGGCAGGTGGCCTCAGACCTCATTTCCAGTTCCCTCAGCAGAACAATTTCCTTTCCCAATTCAGGCAGAAGCTGGAGCTGTATTTTATGCAGATGTCAAAACAGGAGTCTCTGAACTGGAGGACAGGAGGCACAGCTGAAGGCAGGGGTCCCAAAGCATAATGAGAAGGTGGGAAAGGGAGTTAAGTAGAAATTTACGTGCTGAATGTCGAAACTCTCAGCCTTCTTCTCCCATCCAAATTTCAGAACACAGGCAGCCAATATTAATTCCACCAGGAAAAAAGCTGCCAGAGTCTTCTTTAGGGACTCTGACCAGCCCAAGTGGGAATGCCTGGACACACACACGCGGGGCTCCACCAGGCAACGGCCCCACCAGACCACAATGTGGCAGCCGACTGGAGAGGAGCAGAAGAGGCTTTTCAGAAAGGTTGAATTAAAGGAATGCCACATGTGTTTGAATATACTGAGAAGAAATTTCTACAGCTGAGGTGAAGCATAGGCTAAATCAGAGAAAAACAGTCAGAAAACCATGCAGGCAAACAATTATTCAATCCAGGAAAAACAAATACTTTTTTAAGGAAAAATAATCATTATATGATGACACATATATGTATAGATCAGCTGTAATTTAAACACTGATTAAGGAGCTAGTGAAAATTACAATGTAATTATGTAGAGAGAAGTGGGTTAGGAAATGTGGGTTAGGGGGGTGGAAATGTATGGGAGGAAATAAGCTATATTCTGACCTTCAGTAGTGGGGAGTCAACAATTATAAAAACAGGAAAATAAAAAAGTGGACATCTGGTCTTAAAAATCATGTATGTTCTATTCCTCAAACGCTTGTTTTGTGCCACCTTTGTAGAACACAGAAATTTGGTTGCTTCTGAGATTATTATTTAAAAAAAAATTATTATAGCTTCAGGAAAATTATTTTACCCATATGGAAGTCAGAGCTAAATACATTTAAACCAACTAAGAGTTTATTGTGGTCATCTGAGATCCAGGTCTAAGTGTTTTTTTAAGCTAAGCTATTTTTAGTGTAAAATTAGGAATAATCACTTATAAGAAAAAGTTTAAAGAGATGAGTAAGTGACGTAAGAAACAAGTGTTTGCTCCTGCATCTGCTCTGAGGTTCAAAACCCCATCTTGCATGGGGTCAGAGGGCCAGGAAGAGGCCCATCAGCAAGGGGAAGAGGCCAGGCAGGAGGCCTCCAGAGACTTCTCACACTGTGGGTGAAATTTCTGTGTGGAAAGGAAGCAGTGCTTCACTAGCACTTCATCTTATCTTTTATATGCACGTTTTGTTTTGAAATGCATGTAACAGAACTTCCCAATTAGTCATGGGGTCACAAAACAAGGGCAAATACCAATTCTGATTTTACGAATTATACAAATTTGTTTTCTTAACTTGAATGGGAAGGGATATCTAGACAATTCAGGAAGAGATAAGGACATTATTCTGCATGAAGGAAAAAAAAAATCAATATTAAAGATATGCTTTATAGGGCTATTGAAAAAGTACTTCTGAAATAAGCTTCTGTTTCCACTCAGAACACAAACTTGATCACTCACATTATCATTGGGATACAGGACCCGGGAGATGTTCTCAGCCAGATTTCGGTCCAGCACAGCCTGAATGTAGTCTCCAACATTAACTGTGGGAAATGTTAGAAAAATAAACAAGTGGACAAGCCAGCCACTGTATTCAAAGACCCTTGATCTCTCCTGATGCGAGCCACATGGGATTCCTAAAATTCCTAAAATCCACAAGGATTACAAAAAACCTTCCTCCTGTGACTCATATGAAAATCTAAGAGGCCAGACTGAAGGACTACTTTAAAAATGTCTTTCACACCTGCACCATAAAATCACTGCTTAATTGCTGAAGAGTTCAGAAACTCAATGTGTTTTTCTCAAGTTCAATTTGGTTCTAACTAGCAATCAAAGAAGTTAAACACACACACACAGAAACCATTTATGTCCTAGTTCCCAAGGTCCCTGTTTTTTGCCATCTTTGTAGAGTACAGTACTAATATGGTTGTTTCTGAGACAGAAAATATCAAACTACATACATACAAAGAAATTACAGTCCACATTGTACTCACAGTCTCTAAGGTTAAAGTCATTCGGCGCCCGAGCAGACCAGAGGCGCATGGTGTTGACAGTATTATTCATATACCCAGGCACTGGGGTATCATATGGCAGGGCCAGAACCACCTGTGGGATTAAACCAAAGCAGCTGTTCACTGTTTCCCATGTGTGATGACACAGGTTGAGAAAAGGGCTGGGAATGGCAATTGGTATTCTGTTCCTGGCTCCATTACCAACTCAAATTATATGAGGCCTAAACTAGGATGAGGGTCCTAGGAATAGAGGGAGTTTAGGGGCCATGTGATTCCTCCTCCCACTGGAAAAATCTAGCCATCCTCTGTATCATTTCCATGTTGACTTCTCTGTATGTGCCTTGCCCTGATCTGAATGCACATCTTTTATGCTTCAGATCAGGCCATTGTTTTAATATAAAATATGATGTGCAAATAGAATGACAAATGCAAATCTGTACCCATTAAAAAATAGTAATCAGGGTAAATTTAATGTAGGCTATTTAATGATCTGATTTCAAATATGGTGAAAATCAATGGGACAGGAAATACATGAAGACAGAATATTACATATGAAGCTTAAATTGCTATGCTAGATTCTTCAGTTTCATGAAGAAAAGTTATTTCAGTGATCTGACAAATCAACGGATAATTGGCTGAGATGGGTCTAAGAAGTGAGCTTTGGAAAATCTAGTTCAATATTTATGAAAATCATTGAAATACAGAAGAACAAGAAGATGAACTGTGTTTCATGTCAACTTAAAATTTATGTGGGAAAAGACTCATTTCTCTTCCCTGCTTCATCAGAGGCAAACTCTAAGGAAGGTGAATGATAGATTAATTAAATTGCAGGATGCTAGAGATCATTTAGTGCCACCCACTCATTCTAAGACATCACTGGAAGGAGGCTGAGAGAAAAGTGCCTTGCCGAAGGTCACAGTCAGCGGGAGGGTTGAAACCTAAACACTAATCTCTCAATTTGGTCTGCTGAATTATGAATGAATAAAGCACTAGAGCCTGTATCAATCGACCATGCATATTCAGTCATGCCTTCACAAACATGACTTTGAAGTAAAAAATCACCCTTCTTTGATTATCTTTCACTAGGAAATAAAGGTCTCTGGAGATTTTTAAAGCAAGTTGTGATCAATCAGGAAAAGCTGTTTACAGAGTGAGACTGAGTCTGGGTTCAAAAGCAATTTGTTTTTCTGACCCTCAATGTGTAACCGAGGCAGCTGGGGAAGTGCATGGCTGGATGTCCCTTTGGAGAACTTCAGGCAGAACAAGTTACCTGGGACCTCAAGCCAGCACTCCTCTCATGAGCCATCTTTAACCTCAGATGCCCTCAGCCTGGCCGCTTGCACAGATCTGCATGGCCGTCCGAGAAACCTCCTCTCTTCTTTTTTCCTTTCTTCTTCTCTCAGGAGTCACACCCGCCTTGCAGTCTGAAAGACTTCACATCTCCTCCCTCTTCATCTCCCCTTTAACTCTCATAGGCAATGCCCCCAATATATCACTTTCACTCCTAATTCTCTCTGGTGTCTGCTTCCTAGAGGACCTGACCTGACACAAGAATGAAGTGAATTTCTCATTCCTGAAAGCTTGTGTGCACCATGTCTGACCTCATGGTCTCTGACCTTAGCACCCAAAAGTCTGGGGTTGACTCAGGTGATAGCTTCCATAAATCCACAAAGTTCTGCCTGGCTTGGATCAGCTCATTTTGTATTACACCTGCCCATAATCCTGCCTTTGTGGGTATAGAAAAACAGTCTCTCTAATTGAATTTGTAGTTATATTATGAAAATGTCTAGAGGTGCTCTGTAAATACAATACAGTTCAACTGTGGGAACTGTTACAGTGTAAACAGAATGCTTCCAGGATTGATCATCTGTGTAAACTGCATACATTCAAGCAGACAGGAAGTCATTGGACGTTTTAAACACCAAAATCTGTATCAAATAATTGCTAATTTAATACCAAATACATGCATGAGTTCTTTGGGCATATTGATGACTGACTGTTTTGCAGCTTTTCTGGTCATTCATATTTTTAACCAACTGCAACTTAGATTGTAGTCCATGGTTTAACCAAAACAGACAGACAGAGAGAAACTCAGCTTGAAATCACAGTATTACTTTATTCCTTATACCATTATGCTATAATGGCACAGTTTAGCTTCTAATCCATTATCTCATACACTGAACAAATTCATGTTCAGATAGAAAAACTTTTTAAAACATCGTATTTTTCTGAACTGTGAATAGCTCTACATGAGTTAGTAGAATGAATCATCAGCTTAAAAAGTCATCTATTAACACTGGTCTTCATTCTTTTAAGATAAAATGAGCCATTTATTCATTGAGAATAATCTACAAATCAATTGAATTTAGCATTACAATGCTGAATTTCACTCCCAGTCTTGCTATGTGAGAACATTTACTTGGTCTGTTCCATTTCCCTTAAGCTTTTGAAGACTTGCCAGTGAGACATCTTTTCAGGCCTGAGACCATATTTATTGAACAGTACCTCAAGTGAGGCCTCTAATGACTGGACAATGCAGTGCAGAGTTAATAGGGGTTATTCATTAGGAGGTCACGAAGACAGCAGAGCACAGACTATCACTGGGAGTGCTGAGAAATGAACTGTTCAGCAACAGGGTAATCCTCAAATCTAGTGGCTAGATATGAAAGATACATGTCCATGAACTAAGTACACTTGGATGGACACTAGCATTATTTCTGAAGAAGTGATTTGGCACGGTTACATTTTTCAATATGTTGTATTATTTTTCTTGACTTTGCAATGAATGAGAACTTTGTTACTCCTTTGGATAAATATCTTAGTTTTAAAATATTTATCCCTGAGACGTTACATGTAAATGTACATATGGCAGTGGGGTGAGAGATGACATTTAACTTTATTCAATCTTGGGATCAACAACTTTATATAAAACTGGAGAGCTAAGCATGCTGGGATTAAAGAATTTATTAATCTCTGATAAAACTGATTGCAAAATGGCCTTGGTAAGTCACTGAACCTTGGGGAAGTCACTTCTCTCTTGGCCTTGGCTCCTTTGTCTCCAAAATGAGTAGGCTGCACTATGAGAAGTAATAGATTTATTTATCAAAATGTACTGTATTATTCATATGCAATACTATCCTCAATATCATATACACATCTACTCTATGCTACTTAGTCATTGTGCTGTACTATACAAAATGCTCAGCATGAGGGCACTCTGAATACCTGGGTGTCGACCCACTTGGAACCGGCACTGGAGTGCTCTACTTTTCCGTAGAAGTGCACAGGCAGCATGAACTCAGGACGGGCCTTCTCCCAGGGGTTTCCATGCCTAAGCCAATCATCTGCCTCCTCTACCTGCAAAAAAGACATGGCTTAGAACTTTTTTTCCAGGAGATGTAGACCTAACACTTCAATTATATAAAATTAACAATGTCTTTCGCTGAATCAACTCAAGAATATAATGTTCTGGTAAGAAAGAGTGTTGGTTCTGTCCATGTCAATTCATCTTTGTTATTGTGCTTAGCCTAAACCAACCATACTTGTTAACACTGCTTTACAGGCTTCCTATGTATTACTGCATTTAGTCCTCACAGCAACTCAGTAAGAGGGAACTTTGATTTTTCCCTTTAACTGCATACATTCAAGCAGACAGGAAGTCACTGGAAGTTTTAAACACCAAAATCTATATCAAATAATTGCTGATTTAATACCAAGAGGAAATGATAAATTGCTCAAAGCTGTACAGTATAGACACTAAATGATACAGCTAAGATTTGACCTTAGATCTGTGTGTTCTGGAGCCTGTGTCTTAACATCTGTGAATCCAACTGTCCAGCTTGAGGAAAAGAGAGAGGCCATCCAGAGATGTTTATAGTTGGATATCTGGATATGATGGGTTCCACACAGTGGTTTCTGTCAAGATTCTGGTGCCTAGAATGAATAGAATCAGCCAAGAAATGCTACTCATAGAAAGCTCCCTTAGTAAAGCTTATTTCAGCATGGATAGAGGACACTTACATTTTGTAGTCTGTTTAATTTAATCTTTATCTAATTTTGATCTGATAATTAACAAGTAATTATGGTTCACTTTGAAAAGAATATACTAAGAGGTAGGGAATTAATTTTATTGACAATTTCAAAACTTTTTCATGTATTTCTGTTAATTTATAACAAAATACTTTCTATAAAAATTTTAAAATCATACCTTTAATTTAGGAAATCAAATAAATTTTGGTTTGCAGCAAACAAAGAAACAAAAATGCCAAAACAACAAAAAACACAATTAGGGGATATATTTTTAAAGTAAAGATATTATTAGTGAAAACTAAAATATCACATATATATTTAAATATTCAACTGTGTTTTGACAAGAAGGAGGGATATGGCTTTTTAGTACAAAGTTGCATGTCAATGAGATTATGCCAAATATGGTTCTTTCACCTGTTTGAGTCCTTAGCCTACCCTCTTAGGAAACTCAGCTTTAGCTTAAGAAGATATTGTTTAAGAATTATGACACAATGCTGGATGCTTCATAATTACCTAAATATGAGTTCAATGCCAGCTCAAGGCAATGTGGAGACAGAAACATAACTACTGTCTTTTGAGATACTATGCAAAATGTTAACAGCCAGACAAGCAAATACATATTCATTTATTTTAATATTAATGATGACTTTATATCAAGAAATCCAGTAAGCTATCCATTATTACTAGCTACCGGCATGATTATGAATGAAAAGGAAACTCAAAGAAACATTTTAGACACAAGATCTGGGACTCAGTGGCTGGAGGCAAGAACATGCACCACATGCAGGGTGAAGCCTAGGGAAGGCAGGCTGTAGCTAAATTTGAGCTAATCTGCAAATCACATTTGTTAAAATGCAGATTCTCAGTCAGTGTGGGGAGGGCTCTGAAATTCTGCATTTTTAACAAGTCCCTGGGGGCTATATGGTGCAACCAGGAGCTACATGGTGATACAAAGGCAGTAACTAATTCAGAATTTAGACTTCTGCTATTTCAGTCAGAAAGAGAACAAAAAATAAAAATTTTAATAAGGAAATGACTGAATTTTATCAGTTCATGAGAAGCTAGTTTAAAGTAGAGTCCAGTAGCTTGTGTTAATAACTATAAACTCTGTGACAAATAAGTGAGGATATCCACAAAGGATCAAAACATCCTGACTTACAAAACGCTTTATGCTGCACTTAGGCAAGGACGGGTTTGGGTTTCCAAATACTGGTCAATGTGAACACTGCTTCCTGTAACAGGAAAGAACTGTAAGGACTCTTTGCCTCATTTCAGCATTCAGGACTGTTGTAAAACACATCTACGCAAAATAGATGGACGATGCAGCAGAAATACAGCTTTCCTCTCAGAAATTGTGTGCACAGAAGAGCTGAAAAAATGTATTTTCTACTGAGAAATGCTGCAGGATCAGACTGTTTTACCCACAAGCAGCTTGAAATTCTCTTAGAAGAGAGGATGGACTCAGCTTCCCACAGCTGGCCCACTTGCAGATTCTGTGTAAGCCAGAGGTTGCCTTTGCTCTTCAGAGGGTATACTGTTAAGTGGCAAGGAACTAGTCAGCTGATTACTCTTAACACTATCAAAAGTTAGTCTAATTTTTCCCTGCCAAAGAAAGGCTGGTTTTAATTTCACTGGGTTAGCAAGTTTTATAGGAGAACAGAACTCCTAGCTTGCTGTTCATTTTGAGTCTTTTCCCAATTCAGCAATGAATCAGTTAATAATTCCCTCAATTTTACAAGGCTTGTTCCCAAGGTAAATTGAAAAATAGATATTTCATAACCACAAGCTGGTCTAAGTAGATCAGAGGAGAAAGAGAACTGCCCCCTGCCCCCCACCGGTCCCCATGATCCTCTCTAGCCACAGAAGCTGAAGGATGGTAATGACCTCCTCTCTATGTTGCTGACCAATGAATCAACAAATTGGTCTGTAAATTTAGATTTTCATGTAGCCAGGAATCCCTGAATGCACTAACATGCTGAGCCATATGAAGGGCAGATTCAAGATGGGAGAAGGGCTTCCATATACATCCAAGTTGGCTGTTGGATCTGAACATCATAAATGAAAGAGAGCTGAGACAAAGCAAGCATGGGTCTGTAAGCATGCAGGCACAGGATGGAGCAGCAGCATGCCAGTATGGGTGGGGGTAGCAGCCTGGCCTTGGAACCTCTCTAGAGATATTACTCAATGGTATCTATTCCAGCCAGCATGGAAACAGAGGTCAGCTCAGAGAGCTCTGTTAGTGACTGAATTCTAAGAAACACTTTTCCCCTCAACTGTGGGATACATAGGACATGGAGAACCAGTGACCAAGCATCAGGAGTAGTCAACAAAACGCTCTCAGATGGTACAAATAAGTCAAGTGCACAAGAATTCAACTGTGATAACCAGAAGCTTGCTGGGTAATGTTAACTGTGCATGACTAGTTAGAGCAGGCTTGGCATGGGTTCTCAGACGGAAGGGCTACAGTAGACACTATTGAATTCAACTCTGAGATACCCACTGTATCTCAGAACTTTGGTGTGTGACTATTAAACTTCAATGTGAGGTTGTTGCAATCGTTTTTCCCCCTTTTTCTCCCAGTGACCAGTTATTTTCATAGAGTACTATTACTGATAAAGCTTCACTGATCCCCATTAGAGTTCACAGTAAGTCAAAAATTTTAGCAATAAAGTTATTGTCCTTAGGGGGCTTCACAATGAACGTTTTATTACTGTAAACCTTCCTCGTAGACAGAGTTCAAAAACTAATAAAAGTCTATCAACCTTTAAAAATCTTCCCAGCTTGTGCAATTTTAGCCAGGGTAATTTTCCACTGCAAAAGCAATGATGTATCTGATGTGAGTTGGGAGCTGAACATACCTTGAAGAGGCATGCTGCCTCCCTGGAATGTAGTTTTTGTCTTTTATGGAAATAGTTTCTTTTTTATGGTATGATGTATATTTTATGTAAATAGTGTGATATGGCAAATAAAATCCTGTGTCTTTCTGACTCAATTTCAAGTCGTCATGAAAGAAGTGATGATGGCTGGTGAGGCAAGCTTTGGAGACTAGCAAAAGCCAGGTGGTCTCTGTTTTTCTTCAAGAACACGAGAAATATACACTTCCTGAGTCTGATAGGAGAGAAAGGGATGGTTTCCTGGCATAAACACCATTTAAAAGTAGCAAAGGTAGCAGGCATGATTTAAAAAGAGTGAACTTGGATAGAATTTTGGGAAAAATGTACCTGAAACAACTAGTTTATTTTTATAGCTTTTTGTGATTATGAAATACACATTTCTTATGGAATATAAGGCTTGTAGAAAAGAAAACATAAGATAGTATAATCACCTAATCCTGTCTCTCAGAACTGTTGAAGCTTTGATACATATTTTTTTCTCTAGCATCTTTCCTTTATCCTTTTTGCTTCCTTTGGATAGTTCATACCATCCATATGATTGATACTGTTCTTCCTTTTTTCAACTAACAGTTTCCCATTTCATTACAATGAAACACATAATATTAATGGGCATGTTAATACTTTGTTATATACCACAATTCCTTAAATTATCTTTTTCGTAGGCAAAATTAACATTCTTTCTAGTGCCTATTCTATTTGTGTGCCAGACATTTAGGATATTTTCATAATTCCATGCAGGAGCATCTCCATTTTGCGTATGAGGAAACAGGCTCAAAGAAGTTAGGTGACCTAATCAAGGCCACGTTCCCAAAGGGTTATGACCTGCAATTAGGCCTCCAATTAGAAATTAGATCTCAGATTAGGGGCCTAATGTTTTTTCTACATAATGCTGCTTCCTAATTTATTTAGGAGTAACTGAAGATACACTGGCCCTAAACAACATTTGGAAGTTTGTCTTTCAACAAGTCTTTCAGTACATTCTCCTTCAGAGACTTTGTCCTTGGTGCATTTGCCCATCAGACCAAATCCTTCCTCGGCCAGAGATGGGCAGCCCACGTACGGAGAAAGGGGAGAGAGGATGGCGGCAACACAGCTTGTTCTCATCCTTCCTCTTCCCCAGGCTTAGCTCTGGCCTAGGTTCCCCCATTCAACCCCAGAGCATGCTGCCTGGGACTGTCTCTTGGAAGTATGGGAGGGGCTCAGTCAGGCTTTTGGGAAAACAAATCCATATCTTTGTCAGTGGTGTATGTGTGTATGAGATAAAGATGGGGGACAGAAAGCCTATATCACACTTAGCATCAGGGAAAACTATTCACATTAGTGTTAACTGTTCACTCAAAGAGTTACAAAATATAAAAGAAACAAATATTTAAGAATTTGGTTTATTTTAAAATAAGAGTAATTTGTATGGATTGATTACTATTTGTGCAAATTTCTACCATAGTGCTATAATGATACATATTAAAAATACCGTCAGATTTATTTGATGTAATAATAATGATTGCTGTCATCTTATAAAAAACTTAGAACACCTGAGCTTATGTATCTCATAAGATAGGCATGGTCAGGAGGCAAGATTGAGAGTAGAAAAGAACATTGAATGTGGACCTGGAAATCTGGGGCAGTCTGATCTGAGGTGGCTCCACTTTCTAAGAGCCTCATGTTTCTCACCTGTGAAATGGCATATGCTTTCTACCATCAAGGGTTATTGGGGAAGATCATGAGTTAAAAGATGTGCTCTTCCATTTTGCAAGCTTCAGAGAATGGACATTGTACCTTGTAGGCAGTCCATATTCGGGCAGTCAGTGGTAAATATTTTCAGAGCAACCTCATGAGTCAGGCACTCTGGTGGTGAATAACACTGGCAGGCTCTTGCTCTTAGGGAACTTACATCCCAAAGGGAGAAGACTGACACTAGTCACTGGTGTCAATCTAATGCTAGAGAAATAGTAAAGCTCTGTTAAATGTCTATAAATTAGAAATCACCAAAGATGCTATGAAAGAGAAGTATTTTAATGACAAAATTTAAAAAGTGGACTCACATACCTGCCATCCATCTCGGATCTTCTGATTAAAGATTCCATATTCATATCGGATGCCATATCCATAGGCTGCAAGTCCCAGGGTTGCCATGGAATCCAAGAAGCAGGCTAAATTAAAGAGAACACAGGCAAAGGGCAGAGTCATCGGGTTTAGTAAACATTTCAGGTCTTTCTCTAAAAAACAATGCAGCCACAAAATATGTTTCTAGGAGAAACTACATTTGTATTTTAAAGTACAGAGACTACCACACAGTGGATATTAAGTTAACATTTCAAAAATTATAAAATGAATTGGCATTTCATTTGAGAACAGAAAAGGAAACTGGCCTGCATTAGATATGTCCGTTATTGTGTCTGTTACTCACACTGCCCTTTCTAAGGGAAGCTGCCTCCATGGCCCCTGCTTGAAAAGATAGCCCTGGAAGAATACAATTTACATGTGACCACTTGACTGATTAGCTGGACTGAGTGGCAGACTCTCTGGCTAATGGAATTCCAGTGTTATTCAAGTATCAGATGGCCATATGCTTCAGGGAGGCTGGATGAGGAAGTGGATCTTGCTTAATTGGTCTAAGCCTCTAAGCCAATCATAGTCATTCTATTTCCTTCGCCAGTGACTGGGTTTGGCCTGGGCATGCAAGGACATGCAATCCAATGTGAGGTGCTAGGAAGTCTGCTGGATGCGGTGAAATATTTTCCTTGCTGCGCCATCATTTTTTCTATGACAGGAAGCCAAAAGAATGACAGAAACCCAGAGTTCTGACAGAATTTCACTGCTGAAAAAACTCAACTTGGATGAGATGAGCCTCTGGAGTTTTTGTTCTGTGACGACACATGTCCTGGTTGGCTGAACCGTTTTTTGCTAGGTTTTCTATTATTTGTAACCAAGAGCATTAATGACAGAGCACCCAATTCAGAGCATCCAGTCAACAGACTAGGCAGGGATCTATGTTGTGGCCAGATGCAATCTCAGAGGTTACACTAATCAGACTATTTCTCTGAGGAATCTGAACTGAGAAATACACAAAGAATGAGGGAATGTACGATAGAACCTACAACTGAAAAGAACACTGAAAATTGTAGATCAAACAGAAAGGGACTGAGTAAGATTCTTGGTGGAACCCTGAAACAGAGACCCACAAAAGCCAATGGCTAAGGCTTCCAAGTTATTGTAACATAACATGGGTGTGGTCTTCCAGTCCCTATGCTCACGTGGCCTGGCTCTCTAAGAGCTGTGGCTATTTGTCTTTTCCTGGGTCCTGATCAAATTAGCCTTAAAGCCTGACCAGAATGGGGTCCTAGCCTTTTTAGTTAAGTAAGAGATAATATAACCTAATTAGAATTACTCAGCTTCATTTGCCACTTCATTCTTTGATCTTATCAGCCAACTGAAGGAGCGAGGTTCATTACACAGAGAGGTCAGGCACAGAGTGGGATTAACACAGCCAACAAACACTGAAGGCCTGGGCTTTACATAAAAGGCAGGCAGACTGGTGTTCTTAGATATGCATGCCAGTGGTTCTTCTGGTCTGCCCACAGCCTCATGGGAAGTGTACTAAATTGTCTGATCATTGATTTCACAGGGTGGCAAGTAGCCCAAAGGCAGTGTTTACTATTACTAATTGTAATGTTAAATCACACCGCAATGAATGTATAAGGATTAAATAATATGAAACATGCAAATGGGTTTCTAGTAACCTGAAAGTATGTATAAAATTAAGAGATTTTGGAATTATTTCTTAAAGAGAAAAAAGATATTTATTTTTCATAGAGCACAATCTGATACATGTATGGTGGTACATTTTTATTTTTAAATTTAAGTTTTGCAAGTAATACATCCTCCTTGTAAAAAACATTAAAATGTTACAGAATCCCCTTTACCACCACCTACAATTCTGCACTCTTTCTCTAGGAAAGGTCATGGTGGGTAGTTCAGTATTTCAGACTCTTTTTTTCTTGTGGATTTACACATACACATCAGAAAATTTGTAATTTTTTATAAAACATAAATAGCATCAGACTGAATGGCTTTTAATTCAACTTAGTGTTGTTTTCCAGTTGGAGGTCTACCCAGGGTAGTACATATAGATCAATTTTGGTCTTTTAGGTTGATGCATATTATTTTGTAACATGGATGTTCTACCACTTGGATATTATGGTAGGGTAACACTTCACTTCAACAAAAAATACTGTAACAACTTCTTTCACATTCCTCTTTGTGTACATGTTTGAGTACTTCTTTAGGGCAAATACCAGGATGTAGAATTACTTGGTCATCAGGATGCATGTTTTTAATTTAATGGAGTTGGTGTTATATTTTTAATGTTTTCCTCTACACTTGTTGAAAATCATTTCCTGGATAAAGCAAAGAGCTTATATTGCATCCATACAAAAAGGATATTAATAAACTAGGTCATACCAATGCTATAACAATTGTATCATTGCCTACTGGTCAGTCAAAAAGCAAACTGTCAAGTGCACAAGACAACATATTAAACAACTTAGGTAACACCACACAAGTATGTGAACTGAGCAGCTGTGCACAAGTAACAGGGAAGTAAAGGAGCCATTTTTGGAAACTCTCAGTGCACAGGAAGAGTTAACTTTGGAGTTTTAAGCAATGTCTCTTTTGTTTAAGTTCCCTTCTCTACTGTTTGTCTGCAATTGACTAAACAACAGTGCAAACTCACACAGAAATATATCTATAACCAGATCATACCTTGCACTTCTGGAAAGCCTGACTGGTTCTTCTAAGCATGGTCATGCATGGCATCTGAGAAGGCCAGTGGTCAGTCAGACAACATAACACACTCACAATGTCACTTACCAGCAAGCCTCCCAAGACCACCGTTGCCAAGCCCAGCATCTTCTTCAATTTCTTCTAACTCCTCCATATCCAACCCAAGCTGGTGATGAAAGGAAAACAGCACTGAATGCAGATACAAATGCAGGCCATTTCAGAGAGAACGGTCATTTCCTAAAGCTCTTGTCCGGGCACCCAGATTCATCTGTGTACTCATCCTGCCAGCTCCCCTGAAGCTTGTCCTGGCATCAGATGCCCACTGCAGAGGCTGGCAACTGAGGGTGCAAACTGCACGAGATGGCACAGTGGCAGCTTGGAGAAGAGAATAGGCTCTAACTGTACACTACTAACTCTGCTACTGCTCAGCTATGTGATCCTGGACAAGGTACTTAGTCTCTCTATGTCTGTCTTCTCTTATTTAAAAAATGAGGATAACAGGATCTACCTTGTTTAGGGCTGTTGTGATTTATATGAGATTATACAAACAAAGCAGGTAGAGTTATTTCTGGGCAGACATTCCTCAAGGAATGTTAGCTAATACTATTTCTTAAAATTATTTTGTTGTGTGGTTGGGGTTAAACCTCAGAAATAGTCCAGTACCAAGCTGACATTAACTGGTCTTAAGAAAATTATAAAAAGATATGAGGTTAGGCTTTCTGGGATGGACTAAAGTTCACCTTTTTATGATCACAACATATTTACTCAGAAGGGTCAACAGTCGTTAACCCAAAACCAGTTTGTGAGTCACAGCCCATGAGATCGGGGCCAGACAGCAGTCAGGGAAACCTCAGCTCTGGTCCAGCTGGACAGGGCTAAAATTCCTTACTTCTCTCTAGGTTGGATAAAAGACTGTGGGAGGCCAAGCTGTGTGTGTAACCTTGGTGGTGGATGGAACTGGTTGCCAGCCAGTCCTCTGCCCCGAAGTGTTGGGACTCACACAGTCAGAGGCCACTAGCACTTCATGGACTCGTGTCAGAATTCTGCAGCCCTGGAGATCACTCTGGACAGCTCACCTTACAATAAGGAAACTGACGGCCAGATAAATAAAATGACCTGTCCTATGTTGACGAGATAATAATCTAGTCCATGCTTGGCTCATGGTGGTGTGTGGTGAAATGGTTGCATTCTTATCTGAAAGTGATGTACTTCATGAAATGTTATATTATTTAAAATGGAAACATAATTGACACATCTGAAAACATATATTTAAGATGTAACTATGCTTGGAGTTGATGGCCCAATTTCTGTGGAGTCACCTACTTGGATCCCACCCTTACAATGAAAGTTGCTTTCTCACATGACTTTTGATAACTTAATCTTCTAAGAATTTAAAAATGGCTTTGCTTCTCTTCATTACTGAAGGTGGCTGTCAAATTTCTCCCTGGTGTGTAGAGGGATTTTTTAAATTATAAAAATATAAGTCCAAAGTAGGCTGTAAATCTTGAGCAAGGAGACGTGGTTATATGCTAGGCCAAGGGAGGTATGTCACTTTTAGCTGATATCAGGGGAAGCAAATAAAAGGGAAGCAGAAGGGAGCTGCAACAGTCCTTGCACAGGCAACACCCTCCCTAACCTCCACGAAGGAAACCAGCTCTTAGTGAGAAGTCGTTGGCTGTGGGGACAATCCCATGCCAGGGAAAAGGAGCAGTTTGAACCATCTCCCATTTAGAACGTGTCTTTACAAATACACATTCCTTTTTTCAACCACAGCAAGAAGGTTAAGGACTATTTGATTTCAGTATGGAGATCACCGAGCCTCAGGGAAGAAACAGTTAAAGATGTTCATAAAACAAATTAACATATTAGATAAAGGTCTCAGTCTCCTCATTTAAGTTGGAAGTATTGTACATCTCATTAAGCAATAGAGAAAGCATTAAGATGGGATTTAAAAAATGTATTATTTTCACATATTGCCTTGATATATGAATAACAACCAAACTTCAATCATTTTTAAAAGTACAGTAGCTAGGACTCCAAAGTAAAGCTTGTGATTCTGATAACAAGCACTCAAATACTTTTAAAATCTTGTTTATAAGCTGATTTCTAAAGGGTAATTTGCTGGGGAATACTGACTGCGAAAGAAAATTCTCATGAGGCAAAACTAGTTCTCTAACTTTGTTTCTGTTAAACCAGTGGTTACCAGTAGTTTGTATGTCTAACAATTTGTAATAGTCATGTGTATAGAAGCAATCTTTCACTTTTTTGGGGGGTGCTACATTCAAGTTTCCTGAACTGAACTTGAAATTGAAGGGGAGACAGTGTACCTGGTAAATGGCCTCATCACAGGCATTTTGCAGGCCAAGGTTGATCATGGTGTTCTGTAAGGTTCGGCCCATATAAAATTCCAAAGAGAGGTAATAAACCCTCTGAAATAAAGAAAAAACAGGTCATGTAAATATCGTGAGGCCAACCTTGTCAACATAAAAATACAAGGGTACCAGTATGAAACAGATGGAACTACTTTACAATAGGTTCAAATGAGACTCCTAGAGACGTATGAAGGGCTAAATAAGAGCATTACTGACAACTGACTTGGGAAAAATCCACTTTATACCCTATTTTGGGCAAAGTAGTTCAGTATCTTTTGCCTTCAGGGAGAATAAAAGCAAACTCACCCAACTAATTAGATTCCATGTTCTGTTTTTGTCTGTTCATGAGCCTCATGAATTAAACATAAGCTTTGGACAAACAGAAGTCAAGACTACCACAGCCCATATTCATTTATAAAATATTTATAGAGGCAGGTGGGATTGGCTGTGACCATGTCAAGTCATCTAAGAAACACAAAAAATTAACTCCTTGAAGATGCATCCAATAGCTAGAAGGTATTCCTCTTTGGCTGATTATTGTAAGTAACATTACAATTAATTACTTTAGAATTAAAATTATTTTAGAAAATCTATGAACTGGAAAAAACAAAGACTACCTCAGGTTTATTGGTGCTTGTTCTGGATGAAATGGGAGATTGATGAATTTAGAAACTGTTTGCCTTGACATAGTAGAAGCCAGGTAAATACTATCAGAGTTGAAAGTGAATAGGTGCAAAGGTCAGCTTGCCTAAAACCTTTTAAAATACAAGCAGTTTGCTAATTTAAAAAAAAAGATTAGTAACTTCATCATCCCCTTTTACAATATCTTATTTTCTATATCAGTTCCCCTTTCCTTTTCTATCAAACACAAAACAACAAAAATCTATAAATTCATCAATAAGTCACTTCAAATTTAAGGGACTCCTTCATTTCCCAATATGAAGATCCAAAAAGAAAAGTATTTGGTCAACCCAAAAATAAAAAAATTACATTTATATACATAATAAGTTATATGTAACAAGTTCAATATACAAATGCCTATTATAATTTTAACTCATTAGTTATGTTTAATATTACATGAAAATGTCAATTTAGAAATTCCACTTTTCCCCCCTTTAATTTTATGAAACAATTGAAGTCTGTCTTCACATGGATAGTCAACATATTTATCTTAGTGGATCACCTAACAGTGTTTTCCAGAGCACATCATCATTATTTTTATCCAAGTTGTTTGAATATCTATAATAAGGTCATTAGGACCTCATCAGCTTATTAGATGCCTTTGTATAGTTAGAAAAAGGTATCTTTTCCTGTGGCAGACACAGGTCAAAGGGGTGCCTGGCTCCACTCACCCCCAGGGCTGTACACTTTGACTTTGTACATGAGACCACTGCATCCCAGGAAAGAGTACCTCAAGCCAGAAATACCCATTTGCATAACATTAGGGAAGTTTTAAAAAATTCTTCCCTGTGTGTATTTTCACTGTCTCTATGATTTAACCACTATGCATTGCTTTTTACTTTTCAGTGATCTATAAACAGCTTGCTTATAAATACAGTGCATATATCCAACACTAGTAATTGTGAGGTCACACCCCCAGGAATAACGACTATATCTGTTAAATTTCTTTGCCTCCCTTTCAATGATTACAAGTTAGTATGGACTTAAGACATTCTAGGACAGTTCAAGGTGTTCCTATAAAAATGTTGTTTAAAATAATTGAGAAAGTACCTCATTACATGACAGACTTTACTAGACATGAATTTAAGGTGATTCCCTATTTCCTCATGATTTCTTTTGGGAGAAACCTCACCTTCTATTTTGAGATATAAAAGACCTTGAAAAATTCATTTCCCCCAACCTCTTAGTTAGTTTTAGACATTTAAAATGTACTCTTAGTAGTAAATATTTGCACATCTCCAGTGCACCTTATAAATTATATGTACAAACTACTAACATTTCATGTATATTTTATAAAAAGTACACATTTTCCATAAGGCTTGTGAAGATAAAAATAAAGGTATAAAAATAGCCAGTATCTTAAAAATAATTTAAATTATTCCCAGCATTAATGAGAAGCCTTGGGTACTTCTAGGCAGATGTAAACAACAGGTGGGAACACAACTGACTTGATGGACAGGATATTTGAGCAGAGACATGTGGTGGGAAAAGTATTTCAAATGAAGGGTGCAGTGCAGGCAGAGGCCCAGAAGTGGGGGGGAACAGGACAGGGATGGGGACAGTAAATTGGTTTGGTGCGACAGTAAGGCAAGTCCAGGAAGGTAATGGGAGATGAGAGAGGGGGACAGGTTCACTTGGATTTAGAAGGGCCCGGAGTGCTTGATTAAGGACTGTGGTGGGCAATGGAAGCCAGTGATATCTGAGTAGAGGGCAAGATGTGTTGCTTTAGAAAGTTTAATCAGACTACAGTGCATAGAATGAGATGGGACTAAAAACTCAAATGCCTTCAGAAACCAGGCAGAGAAACTAAATGTGTAATGGAGGTCATATAAAACACTGGGCCAAGAACTGGAGTGTACATGTCCTGCAGGAAGGTACTGAAAAGTGAACTGCTTAAAGATGTCTGCTAGCCATATTCAGATGCATGCTGCCAGTTTTACCCCTTCTGGGAAGCAAGATAATCACTTGCAAGTCTTCTTCACTGAAGACCAGTAGCCAGGGCCTCAGTTAGGCAAGAACTGAAAATGGAGGAGAGTGGGTAATTTCAAGGGAACCTGCAGAAATCAACAGAATTTGGAAGGGAACAGAGGAAGAATTCAAAGGTGAGACTAAAGTACTGTGTCTGGGTCACTGTCAGGATGGTAATGTCATTAAAACTAGAAACATAAAAGGTAAGACAAGATTGGGAGGGATAATGATATATGTTTTTAACATGCTGAGTTTAAAGAAATAGAGGAAGGTCTAGGTATGTTCACCAAGCATTTAGGAATGGAATTTGAAAAATAATTCAGACTAGAGATCCAGATTTCGGATCCATGTGCACATTTACTAAGAGCAGGAGAGGTGGGAGGGAAGCCTGGACACATCTGCTGGCTCTACTCTATGCTCTCTGAGGGTGGGACCTCTTGTTTAGGTGAAAGACTCTCAGCGTAGATACTGTTAACCTGTGTGGAATGAATCACGTTCTCTGTTGTATTCCCAGTGTATCACTACCAGAAAACCTGGTTTATGCCTGCACTCAAGGAGGAAAGCATTGCCCAGCTAAGAAACTAGACAGAGAGCAGGAAAACTATAAAGTCCCAGATAAGCCCCTGGAGGAGAAACATAAAAGGCAAGCGTGTTCTATAGTAGTAATGCTATGGAGGTGAGTGTCAGGGGTGGGGTGGGAATGGGGTGTGGTGTGGAAGATAAGGTTCTAAAATACAGCTTAACATCTCACTCTCCAGCTTAAAATTTCTAAAAATAATCTTTTAACACAAGGGCAGTGCCCTTTATGCAAACAACCAAAAAACCTGGTTAATATATGCATTTTTTACACAAACACGAAGTGTTTTCTAAGGATATATTTTAGTAGCTGCTACCTTTAGGAAGAGGCCTAGGTTTCTGGGGTGAGGAAGGCTTACTTTCAGTTGACAGCTTTGTTATAGCTGCTGTTTCTTACTATACAAATTTACTTTCTTTCGCCTACTGGTGCTTGGGCACTGGGATTATGTTCTATTATTTTTTGTGCTTTTCCATATTGAAAATATTTCTAATAAACCTTTATGTGTATTTCCCACTGCCTCCAGGATATAGCCATCTTTCACCCTTGCCATTTGCCTTCAACTAGCTTTTCCAGTTTCCTCTCCCAGTACAGACTCACACCCACCTCACCCTCACTCTGCATAACACAGTGCCTCTCCCTGCCAGGCCCTCCTCAACCCCCCAGACTGGCCAGGCGGAGAGAGGGCCCCTCTGTGTGCTCCAGAGCACCCTAAGGAACCCTCCATTCCAGCCCCCGCGCAGCAGGTAGCGCTGTTCTGCGAACCACCTTCCTCAGCGGCTCCCGTGGGAGGTCCTGCAGTTTGGAGCCGCCCTGGCCCACAGCCCCCGTCCCGCGGGAATGGAGGAAGCGCAGGAGCTCCACCCTCTGCAGTCGGAACCGCGGGCGGCTGGGGCACTGCCCTGACGGTGGCCACCCCCGCCCCTCCCTCTCCACCGCCTCAGGCAGTCCCCTGGAGAAGCCCAGGACTCCAGGGTCGTCCCGCGTCCCCCGGTCTAGTGCTCCAGAGGCGCCCCGGGCAGCGAGGCAGCCTCCTTCGACCCCCCGTTTCTGCCTCCCCCACCCCGCCCCTTTGGCGAACTCAGTATTAGTTTCCCCTCCCTAAGCACTGAGGTTCCCCAAGGCAGGGCTTCTGTCCGTTCTGGTCAGGGCCCAGTGCCGGGGGCCTAGAACTGAGCCTGGCATATAGCAAAGAGGTGCCCGATGCCTCCTGATTAAATGCTGAGAGTAGATGCTTCAAAAAAAAGTTCGTGAAAGGAGTGACAGGCGAGCGAGGTGGGCGGCTGCTCACAGGCGGTCCCCAGGGGCGGACAGCAGAGGAGGGACGGGGCACGGCGCCGCGACGGGAAAGGGGGCGCGTGAGGCGGCCGAGTCCTCCGCCCGGCTCGTCTCCCCGAGCTCTGGGGGGGGGCGCTTCCCCGGGAAGGGGGCCGGAACGGGTGGGGCGGGTCGCTCCGGCGCCCCGGCGGGTACCTTGGGGCTCTTCTCGTAGTAGTGCTGCTGCGTGCGGATCCAGCGGCCCACCAGGTGGTCGCGCACCGTGTGTGCCAGCGCGAAGAAGTAGTCGCGGGGGGTGGCCACGTTGCGGTCCTTGACGAGCGTGAAGTGCAGGTGCCGGTTGAAGCCCTTCTTCAGCTCGGCCACGTTCTCCACGCCCACGATGCCGCGGATGCTGATCTGCCGCCGCTTCTCCTGGTCTGTCAGGGGCTTGGCCATGGCGGCGGACACAGCGGGACTGGGACCCGAGGCGCTCGGCGGCAGGACTCGGGCGGAGCGTGCCCCACGACGCCGGGGCTTTTGAGTCGGAGGAAAGTAGGGGGCCCACCCCTCAGCGAGGCGCCGCCCCGCTCCAGCCCGGCGGCCAGGGCGGAGGCGCGGGGGCCCGGCCGCTCCCCGGGCTCGGGCGGCCGGGCTGGGCCCGCCGCGGGGCGCGCGGGGGACCCCTGGTGGCGAGCACCTGCGCGCCCGACGCGGCCGGACGGAGAGGGGCGGGGCTGGAGGCCCGGGGCCCGGCTGAGCCCTCGGGGCGTGGAAGGGGGTCCGCCCGCAGGTCGCGAAGCACCCCGCGACTCCCTTCCGGGTCTGCGGAGCCTGGGCCGGCCGCGTTTGCCCGGTCTTCCCGGTCAAGATTCTTGACTATAATGAGAAAGTCTTGTGTGAAAGCATGTTGTAGTAAACCTTTGTTTTACAGATGTTCATTTGCTGTGTCATTATTTCTCATCTCGTGTGGGTTCCACCCTAAGCCCCGGAAGGGATCTGGGAGGGTCAATATCATTTCAGTTTCCCACCCCCTTGGCAGCCTCTGGCATTGCCGGATCTTGGATCCCAGACCTCAGAAAGGAATCCCAGGGCCTTTCCTTTGCTTTCAGTTATTTTTTGAGGACTAAGTGGTTCGCGTATCTTGACTCCTCAGACCGACACTCGCCCGCTGAAAGCATCCTACTGCTTATCTGCAGAGACACCTCAGTGAAAATCAGGAAGTCCTGATCTTTTGGGTTGATTAGGTGGCAGAGCTTTGACCTTAGGCTTCTTGTTTGAGTTCTGTTTTAACCAAAGGGTGGGTATTGGAGTGGGAAGGGAATGTGTATGGAAAATGAAGGGCTAAATCACAGAGCCGGTTGCCTTGTTTACCTAAAACAAAGCAGTGTGTTAATATAGCACAGGCTGATCTTTGCACCGTTCACCTCCAGATTTGGTGGTGCGTGCGTGTGTGTGTTTAAGCCTTGGCAAGAGCAAAGTTTTTTTTAGGATTTTCTTCTTCAATAAGGAGTAGTATTAGTCTATTAGAATCTATTAACAACAGCTCATTACCAGAAATACGTTTCAAAAAGAAAACCTCAGTACAACTAATTAATAGACTTGTAATAATAAACCAAAGCTGCAGTAGACTCAGACACCGAGAAGTGACTGGTGGCTACCATGGGGGAGGGGTTGGGCTGGGTAGGTGCGAAGGGTGAAGGGGATAGAGGGCCACAAAATTTCTCAGCCATAATGTAAGTTGGTCATAGGGATGGTAGTACAGCATGGAGAATATAGCCAACAATTCTGTAACATCTTCCTATGTTGGCAGATAGTAACTGCATTAGAGGGGGTGAGGATTTAGTAACATGGGTAACTGTTGAACCACTGTGTTGCATATTTGAAACCAATACAAGATTGTATATCAATGATACTTCAATTAAAAAATAATAAAGCTGATTGTTTTGAGTTGATACATTGGTTGGGGGTGAGATCGTTTGACTCAGGCTAAATGGAGCCCTTACCACAAATAATAAAAGTTCAGATCTCAGAGGCTTGGCTGATCTAGACCTCTTGGCCTTCCAGCTTTTGAGATCCTAGGCCTTTGGGCAGAGCTGAGACCACATCAGGCCTTATGCAATACCTGCAACCCTGATGGCCTGCATAAGAAAGCATTTATAGGAGACAGGAGAATGAGTATTTGGCCAGCTAGATGAAGCCAGAATATCCTGAAGTAAGAGTAGGAATGGAGCCACATCAAAATGACTGATCTTAAAAATAACCAGGCCTTTGTGGTCAAGTAGTTTGAGAGGAAGCTGAAAGGGAGAAATTAGATAATAAAAAATGTGTTTTTAAAAGCAGCTTTGAATACCTCTAGGAAGGTCACAGCATTAAGCCAGTTTTGGGTCATATACATATTGGTGTGAAATAGTTCAATCAGCTTTAATAAGCTGGGTAGAAAAATAGGGTTGAGCACTAGCATGAAGAGAAGTTAGGTCTGGTAGATCTAACTCCCAGGGAGACCTCTGAGCATCAAAAGGCAAAAGAATGTCTGGGACTTCGATGGGGAATGAGGAATTAGAGGGGTACAAAAGAAGAGATGGAAGACACCAAAGACAAACTTTCTGTTTCTTAGTTTTGATTAAGACAGTTCCAAGTAGGTGGATCCTGGCTCTCCCAGCTGCTTAGATGTACTAAATTCTTGTTAGAAACCAAGGATAATGCTGAACTAATAAATACACTATTTATTTGAGTCAGTGTCTGGTCAGTGAGCCCATACCCCTGAGTTGAACACCTCTTAAAGGGGAAAAACTGAACTATAGACGGTCCAAAGTACAGGATGTGTGGAGGGGCCATCCAAGCCCATGGTAAAGAGATGATTGAGGTGATTTTGGCTCATGCCCTGGAGCCAGTCTTCAAGGACAAGAAACCACATTCATTGTCAGTGCCTTTCACGACTCTTTCAGTCCTTCTGTAAAGTCTTTGGTGTTAGCCTGTATTTAACATTCATCTGTAGTTTTAACAGAAGGCAGGTCCAGGGTCTAAACTCTTCAAGTTTTAGCATCTAAGTAGACTTTAATAACATTATCTCCGTTTATGGTAAATGACACCTTTCCAGTTAACATTCTGATATAAACTTTGCTTTTTAAAATTTAAGTTAAAGTGAATTTACTTGAAGAAAAACAATGCATTTGGATGGTACATGGGTTGGCCAAAAAGTGTAGTGTAAGTATAACTGAAGTTTGGGAAACACATAGCTTACGGTCTCCCAGTTTGAAATTTAACATCTGCTCTTTCTGTTCTGATCTAGGACTTTGAGCCTAAAGAGGTTAATTTGCTTGACCAAGAAGATTATTATCTTTAAAAGCCTGTCCCTTCAGCCTCTCCTTGACTAGAAATACAAAACACTGTAGTTCCCTGAAAAGTTTTCATACTTATGGTTGCTCAGAACTGTTTTACACCAGCCTTGCCAACAATGACCTTGCCAATGATGTGTTATTCTTGTTTCTCATCTCGAGCTTCCTTGTGGCTGCTATGATGAAATAGCACTGGTAAGTAGCCAAACAAACTGTCCGGACCTCACAGGACAAGTGTAAGTTGCCCACTGTGGGAAAACAACCGTGGGAAAGTGTGCTAGTCTGGGTCTTCAGAGAAGAAGATGCTAAGACAGGATGAAACATGCAAGAATTTTATCAGGGCTAAAGTCTGTGGGAGAGAAAATGGGGAAGGAGCCGAGTAACCTGGCAGAGCATAAGCCTGTGATGAAGGTCTGACTCCCAGGGCAGGAGAGAGGGAGCCAAGAGTGGGAAGGAGCAAGCCCAGCTACCCTGCATTACCAGGAAGACCCAGCAAGGCCGCTGGGCGGCTCCGGAGGCTGAACCAACTGTCCGAGATGTCCCCAAGATCCTGTTCTCTTAGTCACCGGTGGGAGCGCCCCCTGGGAGGCGTGGCCTCTGTACAAGCACCTCCAGGAGGTCCTGCTTTGGTCAGTCAGGCTCCCTGTGGTTGGAGGTCTGTGAGACCCATTCTGGCCACTGCCACAGAAAGACATTAGATCAGCAAACATGGGTTAACTGTCACTGCGTTTCAAAGTCAGGCTGATTACGTCGCATACTGCTTTCAGATTCAGCAGAACTGCAGCTGGCATGTTCTTAGGGCTCCGGCTCGGCTTTTAATATGCAGACCTCCTTTAAGACTCTCACTGGCTCTGTGGGGCAAGTTTTATTTTCTTTCCCTTTTACAGAAGAGGAAACCAAGGCTTAGAGAAGTGAAGCAGCTTGCTTGCTCAGGTTGATGTGACAAGTAGCTGAAGAGGGTTTTCAAATCTTTGCATATTATTTTCCCTCTGAAACAGAGTTTGGGATATGTTAAGTAAACCTGAATTCTGACTTCACCTCAGCTGACCGACTCACCCTATCCACTTGGTTTATTTTGTACTGTTCTCTGGCCTTTTGAGCTACTTCTTATCAGTTCTGAAATCCAGGGAAATGCCAGAGGTCCAAAGTGGCCCCATAACAGGTCATTTGCACTCTGGAGATTGGCAGTGTAAAAGATGAGCTGCAGTTTACATTCAGTGAGTGGATCTAAGTCCATTTTACTCAGTATATTTAATGTATGAACCTGTCAGCTAAGGTTATACTGCCTAGGCTCTGCTGTTTTAAATATTTAGTAAGATGACTGAGAGTCTAGATTTATCATACTATTGAATGCCCTTCAAATCTGTAGACAGCACGGCCGACCGCATTTCCATCTCTATAATCAGCTGTGACTGTGACCGTTTGCTTGTTACCTGAGTGTATTTGGCTTGTCTTGAAGCAAGCGGGTGTTCCTGGCACTTTCAGGTCCTGTCATATTCGATTTACTCATTAATACAGTATTTGGCTTGGTAGGCATGGTCCAGTGGGAGTTTCTGAAAAGCCAGAAATATTTAACAACCTGTCTTCTCCCTGTCCCTCAAATCACTGACGGTCTTAATTTGCCTGTTGTGGAATATGCGGAGGCTAGAGAATCACTTAGGGCCACAGTTTCAATGCCTGCAGAGTAAGGATAATTCTGTGTCCCATTTACTCCATGGGATGGCTAAGCTCAAAAAAGGTATGCCTGGAGAAGTGCAATGGAATGCTTAAAGCATTATTAAGATGTAAATTCTGGGGTTAGGATTATATTTTACAATACTAGCCAAGGTTTTCCTTTTCTTCTAGTAGTTTGCTTTTTCCCCATCTCTCGTGAGGAGCGGCTCAGCCCCTGTGCTGATAATTGCCGAGGCACAAAGTGAGCCTTCCTGGTTTTGAACTGCTGGCCCAGGTTGACATTTGGGAGATACACTAAGAGTGAGCCAGAGGTCAGAGAGGACTGGGGCACGAGTGACACGATGACATAGCAGATGTTGAGGGAGGAGGAATGCCACTGGTCCTGGAGTGAGGAGCCTGTGCTTGCATTCCTGGGAAGCGGCAGAAAGCCCAGGTAGGCTGCATGTCTGAGAATAGCCTGGGATGCTGTTTCCCTGGAGGATCCAGGGGAGGTCGCAGAACCTGAAGGTGGAAGTGGCTGATTGGTGGCTCTCAGCATTCAGGGCTTACACATATTTACAAAGACTTATTCAGATAATATCCAAGGGGGAGACATCAGGGTCTGAGGCTTCCCACTTCCTGCCTGCCACTGGTGCCTTGGCCCCCAATGGACAATTGATTGAAATCACATTTTCCCCTCTCCTGGAGGGATGAGGGCTCACATTAGAAATTAAGCTGATAACAAAAATAATAAGCTACATTCTTGTACACCTAAGTTCATATATAGTTTGTATTTGCTTTACCCTCTAATAACACTAAGTAATTTTAAACTAGGTTAAATACTAAGTAAATAATATTGTTACTAATGCAACAAGACTCATGCTTCAGAAAAAATTTTAATTTGTTATGGGAATGAATAAGGAGTTGAATTCTGGGAAAATTTTGCAAAGAGATATGAACAAATCCTGACAGTAAGGGAAGTGAGACATGTGCTAAGCATGGGGTTTCAATAGATAATCTTGATGCAGGGAGCTCGAGAGACAGCCTCCCTGTCACCTGGCTCAGGGCCTTTGTCAGGCAAACATCTCATTGAGCCCACATTTTGACGTGCCTTTTGTGTGTGATTAGTTGCAAGCATTAACCATATAAAATGTATAGGCTCCTATACAAATACTATTGGTTTTAAAGTTCCGTTCCTTTAGGGGGTAAACCTAAGGCTTCACCAACACCAGGTTCTCAAATGCCAAATATTTACTTTAACGTTCTGAGCTGCTTAAATACCCATCTTTAAAGCTCTAACCAGTAAGTTGTTCAGATACTAAAGGGTAACACTTATTAGCTTAAAAATTGTAACAGAGAAAAATAGCTTCCTTCCCACTTAATATTTTAAGGATGGAGTCTGGGAGTTGGGATGGAATATTGAAACCTGACCTCATATACAAATGCAGGGCTTTTCTTTTTGCATTTCTAGTTGTCTTAGTTGGATTATAGTTTTTTAAGAATTGTTTTACATAGTATGACCTATCTCTGTTTTTCAAATTCAATGTTTTTAATTTATTGGTTTATTAGGACATATTTGTTAAGCACCTACTATGTGTTGGGCATCGTGCTAGGCTCTTGGGGTTCAGCAGAGAACCAAACTGACTAGAGTAGAGTAGCCAGACACATTGTTTCCCCAGTACCTTATTTCCTGAGAAATGCGTTCCTTTTTTTATCTCCTTTCTCTCCATTTTATACTTAAGAATAAGTCTGTATATTTATTGTGGGAGTGGCCATTTTATAGCCTGTCCTAGGTTTTCCACATATCTATAGGACTCCCCTGTGGTCATGTCCTAGCTGGAAGAAGCATCTGAAGTATTGTCCAACTTGGAAAGTCCACAAAACAATCACTGAATTAGCCCCCGCTGTTATATAAGTGCTCACTCCTAATGGTACAAAAAATATAGGCTGTGGTCTCTGCCTTACTAAGAATTTATAAACTAGGATAAGGCACTGCATTCACATAAAAATACAAGGAAGAATATGCTAACGGAACAGTTTGCCCAGACCTTAAATGGTATCTAAGATCACAGGAAGGAAAGAGCATCTTTTGGCTTGAAGCCAAATGACAACAGCTGTTCCTCTTTCCTCATGGAGGGAGGTTCTGTCTCCTCCTCCACCCTCTTGAATAGCAGTATCTTAGTTACCAAATCATAATACATTTCCAGTTTCAGATGAAAACATGAAATTTCACTCCACTCATTATTTTCCCGGCAAATCGTCTTGTATATTTTTGAAGAAAAAACTCAGTGTGAGAACCACAGAGACAGGCTTTTGTCAGCAGGTGGGGAATCTGCCATTTGAACCGAATATCACAGGCAATCAAGCAAGGTTCAGCAAAGGATGTGATTGCAATTTTAATTACTGCTTTATCTCTCTTTCTTTGTTTCAGAATTCTCTGAAAAAATGACCCATATTATGAAGAAGATAAATCAAAATTGATTATTTTCATCATTGTAGCCAGAGCATAAAGTAAATGATACTTTCTCCTTGTTAAAATCTCAGATGTAACTATATTGAAATCTGAAGAAATAATTTATTCTGACAAAAAATATTGAAGAAATCTTAAAATAAAAAAATGCGTGGGATCTTAACATTCTTATGCTGTATTTAGAAAACACTCAAAGCTCCTGGCCTGTGCTTCTAGTCAACCACTTGAGCTGACAGAAAGCAGCAGAGTAGAGAGATCTCCACTGGGGTCTATTATAGGTTTTCAAGCCTGTTTGGGCACATATGTGAATTGGTGAGACAGGCCTGAGTGAAGTCAGTGCGCCCAGGGGAGGTTGCAGTCATCTGAGAAAGAAATCAGGTTGTACCCTTGCTGGGGTTTAGGTACATGCGGGCATGTCTGTCAAGCTGCGGGTGGCTGGTGGGGCTGAGGAGCTTCCTGGGTGAGAACTTGCCCTAAGGGCAGAAGGAATCTGGTGAGTACCTTGAGCCAGGAAGAAGCCTTAGCTGTCAGAGGGGAGTAGGAAGTCCACTCGAGTCATTGCAGCAGTTTCTTGATTTTGCGTCCTGGTCTAGCTAACCTAGAAATGTGTGTTTCAAGGGACACAGATGGCTGCCGGTAAAAACTGAACACATTTTCTCACTAAGGTTTATAAAAAATACTCAGATTCCAGAAACACTGTTTACCTTCCAACATGAACTGGTGAGTCATTCCCTTGCTCTTCATTCCTGCACAGCTCAGGGGAGGGTCTGGAGGAATCACGGTGCTCAGTGGACATGGGCCTTCTCAGCAGGATTATGAGTGTGTGGAGATGCCTTCTGCAGACTTCCAGAAATACAGGACTTGGTGTGCAGGGGCTGGAGGCTTGATAGGACAAGTGGGAGCAAGAACGAATGACATTTGTGTCAGAGCTGATGGGGTGCCCTCTGAGTCAGTCACTGTAAGAACTGAGGAACCAGGCAGTAGGCATATACTATCAGCCAGATTCCTAGAGTTACCAAGCATTTACTAAGAGACCTTAGTAACTAAGTCTCTCTTTTCATGTACAGCTCTTTGCAAAACCCCTTTTCTGGGTAATAGTTTTATGGCAATAAAACATTCTTATAGATAGGTGTGTAACTTGTATCACACTGAAATTTTACAAATGAATAACTCACTCAGACCCCACCCTGAATGAGCTACGGAACATTATGAGCAGCTCAGAAGCTTTTCTTTAGCCTCCTTCCACTCTCCCTCCCTAAGGGTAATCGTTACCCTGATTTCCAATATTGCAAGTTTTGCCTATTTTAAACTTCATGTAAATGGAATTGTACCATACATTTCTATGTTGTCTGACTTCTTTTACTCAACATTATGTGCATAAATTTCATTTATGTGCGTGCCAAACTGTGTGTGTTTTCATTTTGTATAATCCAGTTTTTACTTATTCTGAACAAAGCTGCTGTAAAGATACTGGTACATGTTTTTACTGCATACATACCCTCCTCATTTCTATTGGGAATGTCATTGCTAGATCTGATATATAAGTTTTAGTAACATTTCCTTTCTTCCTAATATGGAAAATCTAGTTGTACAGTTCTCTTGAAGTAAAAGGATTGAAGCAATGAGGAAGTAAATTTTCTAGGAGGCTAGAAAGAAAGAATTGGCATTATTTAGAGTAGCTGGATAGTGATAATTTGGTACTTAATAATGTGGAATCCTATTTAGTTATCAGTTGTAATTAGTGGTAATAATATAAGCTATATCGCATTGCTCATCCATGTTAAAAAACACCTGTATAATGGTTTTCTACTGCTACTTAGAATATTTTTAGGATGCCTCTTCCTCGAAGCTAATTTTAATATTAACCCTAGGAAGATATGCTTAGGAAAGTAATTAAAATTTTTAAAAATTATTTCTATCTACCAGTGAAGATGGCTGAACATTGGTTGCAGCATTCAAAGTTTGTAGCATTAACCACTGGAAGCTGACAAACATCAGTGGATCTTCTGATTTTTTCAAATTTGTTTCAAGTGTCAACTGATGTTTCAAGAGTTTAAATTATAAAGATTGAATGGAAGGGAACAACACAAAATTTGGGTCCCAAGAGGCAAATGCTTTATAATGTAGGCCTCACCCAGAATGTCTATGACCAAAAATATCCCTGAGGTCAAAGTTATCCAGTGGATCTTGGTCCAACCTCTGCATTTAAACTATAGGACCAACACTTTAATTTGTTGGAAACTGACATTTCTTTCCACTTGTTTTCTAATTATAAACATAGCATGTGTTTATTTTTAAAAATTTGGAATGTCGCGTGCCCTGTCCTCGCCGGCAAGAACAGCATGCAACAACAGCAGGATTCTTCTGCAGAAAGCTTTATTCTTCAGCTCTTTGTGAAACAAATGAGTTGGGCAGGACCCAGAGGGGAAGGAGAGGCTTGCTTATATAGTTCTCATGCTCTGACCTGGTTGGTGCGGCTCCATATGCCTTATTAGCATAACCATTTGGTGGGTCTCATTGGTCCTTATGCCAAGGCGCAATTAGCATGTAGTTTAGTGGTGTGGGATGATTTGTCATTAGGAAGTTCGGGGCCTTCCGGCTGCCCTGCATTGGGCACTATTTTCTGAGCGCGGCTGCCAACATCTCCCCCTTTTTTGTCTAACAGAAGCTCAAGGCGGAACTTGCCAGCAGAGGCGGAGACAGAGGCCTGACCTCCATCATACTTCCTGATGCCCCCTTTTTGGAGAGGGGTTCTGGGCATCTACCCCTATGCAGTCAGGCATGCCTCTCAGAGGGGTCCAAGACCTCTTGCAGTGCTTTGCCTCGCATCCTCTGGCTGGCGTTGGGACCGCTTGGTACAAAGGGTTTGGACCCTTTTTCTCAACCCTCTTGCACCATGAGCTTCTTAAAGAAACCTGTGATTAAGCATTGAGGTACTCGGGCCTGGTGCAGTGCCACATGGGCTCAGGGTGCAAGAGCTACCTCAAGCTAAAGCCGAGCTTCCTTCTTAAGCATGTTGAGCCACACTTGGGGAGAGGCGCCAACGTCTATCGCCATTAGGGCTTGAGCAAGGATCACCTTGTCCTGCTTATGTTGGTTGCGGAGTCTGCATAACAACCAGAGTAAGAGCATGAGACCTCCAAGCAGGAACACGCCCATCCCAGCCATGCCCGCCCACTCCTTGACGTGGGAGAGAGCTCTGAGGAACCAGGAAGAGAGTCCTTCCGCTACGGAGATATCTAGACGGGTGGAGTTGATGTGGATAATTTCTCGCCGCAGCTCTTCTAGTGTCCCATCGAAGTCTTGGGACCAGTTTCCTGAAAGATACTGGGACAGGTCTCGTGACAGATTAGCTGCCCGTGTAAAATTTTTATATTGAATGCTAGTGATGCAGAGGGCACGATATTTCCGCTCACATCCCAATTGGGCCATTTGCCAGAGCACCTCCATTTGTTCCTCCACGAGATCTATGCGTTGATTGAGGATCATTATTCCTCCTTTCAGTTTGCCATCAAGTGTGGACTGTTGGTCCAGGGCAGAAGCTACTGAGGCTGCAAGGTTATTGAGCTCTGTAGCCGATTTGATGGAGGTGTCTAAAGCTATACCAGCGGCGGTGGCTGCGACCGCGGTCACGGAGATCAGGAGCACTATGGCGGCTGTAACACCGAAATCGCGCCTTTCTCGAAACAGAGTCATGGTGTTAGGGGCGTCTACGGGAACAGGGACCCAACGGGGGATGCGGACTACCAAAGCATTGGTAAAGTTACGTGCATCCCAATACTGAGACAGAAAGCAGGTTTCATTGGAGCAGGAGTCAAAGCTACTATTGGATAAGATAAACAGAAATGGGGGGTATACGCATACTGGAGAAGGTGGAAAAAGGGAATTAGGTGACTCTGGACCTGATTTTGCTGAACACGTGTAGTTCTCGTTGTTATGGGTCATGATCATGTTCCAGTGTGCGCGCATGTGGTTATTCTCGCACCAAAAGGTGATATTTTTTACACCGATTCCCCCACCCTGGAGGGCGGAAAAGGGGGAGAGGTCGGTACACGAGCCATTGACTCCACACAGCATCCATTTATGGAAGGGGTTCATGCTCAGCTGCTGACGAAACTCGCCTTCGAGCACCTTTACTGGCCACCAAGCCTCATTGGCTGGCCGTCCCTCCATATCTGGGGAGATGGTAAACTCCTGCCTCTCAGTTGCCCACGTTACTACAGTTGACTGACAGTCAGTCCAGGGCCACAGCTCTCCCTCATAGTCGCCCACACAATGGGAGGCATATTTGGGTTGACGAGGCCTGTCGGTGGAATTGTTCCTGGGAGAGTGTACAAATGTGCCATTGATCCAGAGAACCATCTGGTGGATAGTCATGTTCTTATAGGACGGGCTCCCTTTCTTATTAGGCCCTTCAAATTTAGCTGACATACCGGGGAGGCTACTGGCCTCTAGAATTATGTCACTGAACCATCCGTATTTCCTCCGTTTCAGGGAGATACAGCCAGCTAGATTCTGAGTGGTGAAGCATAATGACCCATTAGTTACGAAGGATCGGTTTTCTCCCAGGGGAGCTACTAGGGTGTCTTTAACTAAGTAGGGCAAGTTCATACTAGTATTGGTAGTGAAAAAGCGCGGAAAAACGGCTGCATTGAAACGGACAGGCATAGGCTTAGGAAAGGCAGACAGGATTCCCCATCTCAATACTCCCTGAGTCGGGGTCTCCAGTGTCAGGAGCAGGGTCAGGAGGTACAGCGAAGTCATCTCCTTTGTTTAGGACTTTCCTCGTTAGGCGCTCCGGGATCCAGAAGGGATTTTCTTCACCCTGGGGGAAAACACACACAGCTCCCCTGGATCTGATTATGATTGGATCCGGGCCCTTCCATTGGTTAGATAACACGTCCTTCCATTTTACTAGTTCTTGTGGGTCTTTTGGCCACTGATTATGGCGATCCGCTGCTGTATGGCTTTGAGCATCCAGATTCAAAAAATTTATAGTGAAAAGTGCTAGGGCTATGGCAGTTTTTGGTGTGGGGGGTATATCTTCAATTCCCCCTTTTTGTTTAAGTAAATAGGATTTGAGCGTGCGGTTCGCGCGTTCCACAATCCCTTGACCCTGTGGGTTGTAGGGAAGGCCAGTGATATGTTTTATCCCCATGTGATGACAAAATTGAGCAAATTTTGTAGAGGTATAGGCTGGGCCATTGTCTGTTTTCAGAATCTGTGGTAACCCCCATGCGCTCCAAGCTTCAAGGCAGTGCTGGATGACATGGGAAGCTTTCTCTCCTGACAATGGGGAGGCAAAGATGACTCCTGAACAAGTATCCACGGATACATGTACATATTTCAGTTTCCCAAAAGACGAAATATGCGTCACATCCATTTGCCAAACTTGTAAAGGCCTAATACCTCTGGGGTTGATCCCAACATGAGGTGTGGGAAGGAAGCTGCAGCAATGTTGGCAGCTAAGGACAATGTTCCTAGCTTCGGCCCTGGTTATGCTAAACCGCTTGCGCAGTGTTTCGGCAGTGACATGAAATTGTGTATGGAATTTTGAAGCTGTGGTGATAGGGTCTAGCAGGGGAAAAGCTATATTTCTGGTTGCGAGGTCTGCCAGGTGGTTGCCTTGGGTCATAGGCCCGGGAAGGCCTGAATGTGCTCTGATATGAGTTATATACAAAGGAGATTGCCTATGAAGTAGTGCTGATTGTATCTGTTTGAACAAAGTGGCTACTGGGCTGGACGCTTTGATTAGCCCGGCCACTTCTAGAGATTTGACTGCATTAACTACATAACAGGAGTCAGACACAATATTTAAAGGTTCAGGAAAGATTTGTAGGACCTCTAAGACTATGCGACATTCCACTATTTGTGGAGTGTCAGGCGTGTAGCCTTTTGTCACAACTTTGCCATCATGGACATAGGCACCTGTGCCTGTCTTAGACCCGTCCGTGTAAACTGTTTTTCCATGAGGCAGCGGGGTTAGGCTAGTGACCCGAGGAAATACTAGGAGATGATTTTTGGCGAAGTTGATGAGGGGATGTTTAGGGAAATGATTATCAAAGGTTCCTGAGAAACTGTAAGCAAGTATGGCCCAATCATCGTTCATAGCACATAATACTTGTATCTGTTCTACGCTGTAAGGGGTTATAATTTTAGCTGGAGCCTCTCTGAAATGTGTCATGGAGGTTTTTACTCCTCTCAAAGCAAGTTTGGCCACGGCTGCTGGATAGTACTCTATTGTCCTAGCCTGAGAGGCTTGGGGATGGATCCAGATCAGTGGGCCGTGCTGCCATAAAACTGCTGTTGGCAGCTCCGGGGTGGGAAGCACACACAACTCAAAGGGTTCATTCGATTGCACTCTATTTAATTGTGCTGTCATCAAAGCCTGTTCTACTTTGCGAATGGCTTGTAATGCCTCAGGTGTGAGGGAGCGCGGTGACGTTAGTTGTGGGTCTCCTTCTAGGGTTTTAAATAGTGGAGTCAATTCAGTGGTGGGTATCTTTAAGTATGGGCGCAACCAATTAATATCCCCTAGGAGTTTTTGGAAGTCATTCAAATTTCGCAATTGATTATGTCTTATCTCAAGCTTTTGGGGGCAAATTACATCTGTGTAAATGGTTGCTCCTAGGAATTTGCTAACACTAGATTTTTGGACCTTCTCGCTTGCTATATTCAGTCTCCAATTTTCTAGGGATCTAGTGAGATCTATATATGCTTCTTCTATTTCCGCTGGTTGTGGGGAGCAAAGAAGGATGTCATCCATGTAATGGATGATCTTTAGCGTGGGATAGGTCTTACGAATTGGGTCTAGCGCTCGCTGAACGTACAGTTGACATATGGTGGGGCTATTTGCCATTCCTTGAGGGAGGACCTTCCACTGAAATCTGGCATCGGGTTGTTCATGGTTAATAGCTGGCAAAGTAAAAGCAAATCTTTCCCTGTCCTTGGAGCTTAGAGGTATAGAAAAGAAACAATCTTTAATATCTATTATGAGCACTTTCCATTCTTTGGGTAAGGCAGAGAGGAGTGGCAGTCCCCGTTGTACGGGTCCAAGCATTCTCATTTGAGCATTTACTGCTCTCAGATCATGAAGCAACCTCCATGATCCTGACTTTTTCCTGATTACAAATATGGGTGTGTTCCATGGGGACACAGAGGGTTCTAGGTGTCCCACTTGGAGCTGCTCTTGCACTAAGCAATGAGCTGCTTCTAATTTTTCAGAGGATAGGGGCCACTGAGGAACCCATACGGCCTCCTCTGTGAGCCAAGGTATGGGCATGGCATCTTCAATGGCCCCTATGAAAAACCCAGGCCGTGACGGTCATTCTTTACTTTGGGCAGGATGGGCTCTATGTGTCCCTGTTGGTGTTTCCCCAGCCCCTTTCCAGGGATGTATCCCATGTCCATCATCATGCCTTGGGCGGGGGTAGAGTATTCATTAATGAGTTTGAGGCCTAAGTCTCTCATGACATCCCTCCCCCATAAATTGACCGGTAGAGGGAGTACATAAGGGGTGACTGTACCCTCTTGTCCTTCAGGGGCTCGCCATTTCAATGGTTTGGCACTAATTGAAGGGCTTGACTCATATCCTAAACCTTGTAATGAATGTGAGGATTGGGTCACAGGCCACTTGGAGGGCCACCAGGTTGCAGAGATAATACTTTTATCTGCTCCAGTGTCTAGGATTCCCTCAAAGCTCTTTCCCTCTATTTGAAGAGTTAATTTTGGTCTGTCTGCTAAATCTAATACTATGAAGGCTGAATCCCAGTCAGAGGAGCCGAAGCCCCTTTCTCCCCTCTCCGTGTTGGTAGCAGGATAATTGGCGTGGAGACTAGGTAAAACTAAGAGCTGGGCTATGCGGTCTCCCGGGGATATAGGATAGATTCCTCTGGGAGCCGAACACATGATTTTTACCTGTCCTTCATAATCTTGATCTATGACTCCGGGATGAACTACCAGGCCTTTCAATGCAGCAGAAGAGCGCCCTAGGAGTAACCCAATGGTATTTGGTGGTAGGGGGCCTTTAAAGTCTGAAGGGATAGGCTGAACTCCCATCTGTGGAGTCAACACTATTCTGGTGGTGGCACGGATGTCCAATCCCGCGGAACCTGAAGTGGCTCTCCTTGGGGGGCCTGGTTGTTCCCGAATGACACTTGCGTGCTGGTTGCCCCATATATTTGCGGGCCCTGGTGACGGGGGCCCCTCTGGGCGTTTTTTGGCAACTCTAAGGGTTTCCCTTCTATATCTTTAATAGACCGGCACTCATTAGCCCAATGCCTGCCTTTCTTACACTTAGGGCACAACTCAGGGGTCTTTTGGGTTGTTTGTTCTGAAGCTGGGCTCCTACACTCTCTCTTTATATGTCCTAATTTCCCGCATTGAAAGCATTTGATACTTCTGTTAGTGATCCTGGCTTGTTTGTGGCTCTGTAATATGGCCGCGGCTAGGCCCGCATTGGTGAGTGGCCCTCCTATTTCTCTACAGGCTTTCAACCAGGCATGTATCCCTTTTTGTTTCCAGGGTGTTATCGCCTGTCTGCATTCCTTGGTACATTGTTCAAACACTAATTGCTCCACTAGGGGCATTGCTTGTTCCTGATCTCCAAATATTCTGCCTGCGGCCTCCATCATACGAGCGACAAAGTCAGAAAATGGCTCGCTCAGCCCCTGAATAATTTTTGTCAAATTGCCTGATACTTCTCCTTTGTTGGTGAGGGCTTTCCATGCCTTGGCGGCGCACGTGTTTATTTGTGCGTACACCTGTAAGGGGAAGGCGGTCTGGTCAGCTACCCACTGTCCTTGGCCCGTCAGCATATCATATGACCACGCAGGCTGTCCTTCGGCCGCGTTTGCGCGTGCCTGGGTCATGCTGATATCATGCCACAATGCCTTCCATTCTATGTATTGCCCCATACTAGAAAGGCATGCCTTAGTTACATATTGCCAGTCTGCGGGTGTCATGGCTGTCTCTGTTAATCTCTCAACTTGTGCTATGGTATAGTTGGCACTGACTCCATAAGCCCGAACGGATTCTGCTAACTCCTTAACTTGTTTATGGCTCAGGGGCTGGTGAGAGCGTACACCGTTATCCTCAAACACAGGAAACATTTGTCTAATTGCCTGAAGAGTATCTGGGTGGCAAAAGGAGAGTGCGCCACTCACGTAAGGTGGCGGGGCAAAGGGCGTCGGGGGACACCCTGCTTTCATTTTTTCCTTGGTCCGCTTTTCAACTTTGCTGGTTCCCTTACTTCTACACTCTGCGGTTTTATTTTCTTCCCCTTCCTCTGCGGACGTTAATTCCTCCTCAGATTCCCTATTGGAGAGTTGGAGGTCCCTCAACTCTTTCCAGGGGTATTTACTATTTTCTCCGAGGCGATTGTCACTCGCTTCTCGGGGCTCTTTCGCTTTTGCCCTAGGCGGGCTTTCTCCCTCACTCTGAGGTTTCTTTACCTTCGTTTTTGTGGCCTTTTTTCGGCCGCGCGCGCTCTCTGTTTCCCGTTCCGTTTCTGACATGCTCTCTTGGATATCTGTCAATGCTCTCTGACCTTCTTTTATTACCTTTTCACATCTCTCATCTTGCAGACAAGCTCTAATCAGTTTCCAGAGGGGCCTGGTGCCTCCCCTCAGGCTACCCTCCTCCTCCTCTCTATCAAGATCTTTCCCCAGTTTGTCCCAGCTCGGGATTGAGAGGGACCCTGAACAAATGAACCAGGGGGCCACACGGTCTATCTCCTTCACAAAAGATCCTAAGACTTTGCTGGAGACCTTCAAGTTTCGCTCTTTGAGAGCTGTCTGCAGCGCCGTGACTAATGACGGTGCATTCCCCATGGTGCCTCCTTATTTACAGAGAACCATCAACCATCATCCTAAAAAGCAGGGGCCTCTCGGAACTTACCCCTCCGGGCTTTCTTCTGACCTGCAGTTCTGAATCCTCTCCAGATGTCTGAAGGGTCCTCCCTGTGCCGGTGATGTTCTGGTTCCCGGGTTTCGGCACCACTTGTCGCGTGCCCTGTCCTCGCCGGCAAGAACAGCATGCAACAACAGCAGGATTCTTCTGCAGAAAGCTTTATTCTTCAGCTCTTTGTGAAACAAATGAGTTGGGCAGGACCCAGAGGGGAAGGAGAGGCTTGCTTATATAGTTCTCATGCTCTGACCTGGTTGGTGCGGCTCCATATGCCTTATTAGCATAACCATTTGGTGGGTCTCATTGGTCCTTATGCCAAGGCGCAATTAGCATGTAGTTTAGTGGTGTGGGATGATTTGTCATTAGGAAGTTCGGGGCCTTCCGGCTGCCCTGCATTGGGCACTATTTTCTGAGCGCGGCTGCCAACATCGGAAGGCATACAAAAATAGAACAAATAAAAATCACATGAAATAGCATCATTCTTTGTTAATATTTTGCAGTATTTACTTCTAGTTTTGAAATTACTGATGTGTTCAACATACCTGTTTTTGAGAACTTCTTATGTACAGATTCCAAAACTGAATAGAACCAAAGATCCTGCAGTGTCTTACAGGATCTCCAAGACCTGAGTTTACCCAACAGAATCCAAAGCAACTCCAAGATGAGAGGTGGTGGGGGCTGCAGACAGCGATCCCCGGGAGACCACAGAAGAGAGGTAGCATGACTGCCCTGGCACAGCTGTCCTTAGAAAGGCCTGCTTGCCAGGATGGCCCATGGACAACATCTAGGAACTCAGATTTCAGGAGTGTCCCCACTACTCCCTAACCGATACGGGTGGTTTATGATATGTAACCTAGACTGCTTATGCAAACGATACGGTTTATGTCGAACACCTGCTTTCCTTCTAGGAGTCTGGAATTTTGACATGTGTGAGGGTCTCTACGTGACCAACCTCCAATAAAAACCTTGGATACTGAGCTAATGAGCTCCCTGATAGACAACACTTTGCATATATTGCTGCATGTTGTTGTTAGAGGGATTAAGTACATCCTGTGCTGCTCCACTGGGAAGGACTCTTGGAAGCTTGTGCCTGGTTTCCTCCAGACTTTGCTTCAGCCTCCTTTTTCCTTTGCTGGTTTTGCTTTGTATCCTTTTGCTACAATAATCAGTACCTGTGAGTACAACTACTTCTCAGTCCTGTGAGTCCTTCTAGTGAATCACTGAGTATGAGGTGGGCCCTGGGGCCCCTGATATGGTGACCTACGGGGGAATTAAGTTACTGATGAGCCATTACCCCTCCTTTCACACTGGCCCTTAGGATGAAGCTGGGAGTACAACTCTTTGAGTGGCTCTCCTTAGAAGTGGGGCTCCAAGAGTGGAGATTTGGGCGAGGGAAATGGTTTAATGTCCCTGGATGGGGAGACTGTACCTGAGGAACAGCTACCTATTCATTCTATATTCTCTTTTGCCCTGAATGATCCTATTGCAGGAGAACAATCCCACTGGTATAAAAAAAAACATGCAACCGCCAATATAGTTCAATATATTCTTAACACAAATATAGCCAAACATTTAAAGAAAACCAACAGCCTGACAGGCATGGGTTCAATAGAGAGAACTAACACACAAAAGAAAAAGAGTTAATACCGGAAACAGCAAAACTTAAAAATAAGGACAAATATGTAATAAAATTGAGAAATTTTTATTTATAGAGTTCTTCCTGAGAGATTTATATGTGTTAGAACAAATGTGTTGTTAGGGTGCTAGCTTCTTTTCAATCAGTCCTGGGCATTGGGTTACTCTCCAATTCGCAGATCTCTTTGAAACATTGAGGCTTCGAAACTTCTCACTTAAAACTGGCACTGGTTTATATAAATTAAGGAAGCCTCTTTAAAGACGTGGCAAGGAGGGTGGTAGTAAAAGACAATTATCTCACAACACAAGCAATATCTTGAAATCGGATACCAGACGTCATTGTGCTATTAGACACACCATCAGAGAGAATTCCTTCCTGGCTGTTTCTTTCCTTGGGACCTATTCTGTTTCTATTTTCTGGAGACTACCCTTTTAGATTAGAGTGGCCTTTTCATCTCCTCTTTCCATTGGGACCCCCAGCTTCAATCCCTGGGTTGCCAGGAGGAAAAAGAAGTCCCTTCAAATACAGCAAACAAACCCACACGCCCCTATCCCGAAATCCCGCACAAAGATGGAACATCCACCTTACTGCACGGTATAATCGAGCTCCAGATTCGCTCAGTCACCCCTGCTGAGCTGGGCTGGGGCTTTCGTTTTGCATAACCAGGGGTCCCTTTAAAAGCATTTTAATGACAACAACAAAAAAAGGCAGGTTTCCCCCAAAGCAGTTAGTTGTACAGTGTGCTCAATGCAGCAACGGCTACAGTTCAAAAAATTCTTCTCTTTCTAGACATCCTGTTCCTAACTTTCTCCTTTGCTCTGCTTCACTAAGATAGATTTGTCTTTAAGAATGTTAGCAAAACACCCTGAGTACGGCTGGCCTCTGGACACTTTCCTCAGCCCTCATGTGCCAGCACCACCTCTGTGGGAGGATCTCTTCTCTACCTACACTGTGGGACTGTCCTGAATGCAGACAGAGGAGAAGCGTGCCTCTTGGCTACAGGGGGCATAGCCCCCTGGGTGTTCCTTTATGCAGGCCCTGCATTTGTGAGCTGGGAGCTGACAGTGGGTAACTCAAGCTTCTTTTTCTCTCCTTTCCAGGTGAGCATGCTGCTCTGTCCTAGAGGGTAGAGATTATTTATTTTGGTAAGTTTCTTAGCGTATTGGCTACAGTTATGTTTTGCAGTCTAACTTCCTTTCTGCTAACTGGTCTAAATTCTTTTTAGGCACTGTCCCAAATGGTTGATAGGATCTCAAATGTTGTTGAAACTTTTGTATTTTAAGAAGCTTATATGAAAGCTTTGTGGGAAATTGTAAGAAATGTCTCCAATACAGCAATATTCCGGAAACGGATGTCTGGCAGATCTAATTAAAGAGGGAAACAGAAAAGAGTTTGAGCTGAGAATGGCTCTTGAGGCCTGGGGTAAACTATAGCTGCTGGAAGCCTTTGGTAGTTTGGATAGTGTATTCCTAGTGAGGAGTAAATGGACACAAAAAGGAAAGTGAGAGACTGCCAAAGAGACACTGTGTACTTTGGGATTTTGCCTGGAGCTGGTATTGTTCTCTATCCTTCAGGAAACTAGGTGGGAAAAATAGCCCAGACACAAGAGCCTCTTCACACTAGCTCTATGATCCTGCTAGAGGGCGGAGGCCCAGGGCCAGGCTGTAGGGAGACTAGGTCTCTATCAGGACTTCATGTCCTGGGCATAAACATTTTAAAAAAACATTTTATGTTATTGTGGTAAGAACACTTAACATGAGATCTACTCTTTTGGCAAAATTTAAAGTGTTCACACAGTACTGTTAACTGTAAGTACAATGGTGTAGAACAGATCCCTAGAATTTAGTCATCTTGCTTAACCAAGACGTTCTGCCCACAATTAGCATATCCCACTCTCCCCTTCCCCCACCTTTGGCAGCCACCTCCTGCTCTTTGATCCTATGGAATTTTGCACACCCATGTTCATACAGCCTATTCACAATAGCCAAGATACGGAAACCACTTAAATGTCCATCTATGGATGAGTGAAAATATGGCATATACACACAATGGAATATTTTTCAGCCTTAACAAAGATGTAAATCCTGTAACATAAGACAACACAGATGAAAGTTGGGGACATTACGGTAAGTGCAACACAGTAGTCACAGAGGAACAAATACTGCATGATCCCACTTACATGAGGTATCTAAAACAGACAAATGCTTGTCTAAAATAGACAAACATACATGATTTTAATTAATTCCAGGAAATGAAGGGAAGACTCCCTCTAATCCCAGATCACTTTCTGACCCCAGTTGATCATACTTTGGGCCGTCATGGTCACACAGTCTAATGAACAGACGGAGCTGAGCAGCATCCCGTGTTGAAGCGGAGCACAGGGGGTTGTGGCTGCTGTGTTCCCCCCATGCACATGGATCAGCTGACAGGAACTGGGGGTAGGTGGAATAATCCTGAAGAAGACCTAGTCCTTGTCCTCAAAGAACTCACATAAAGTTCTTTTCTAGCAAAATGTAAAACATGAAAATTCTTTAAGTCTATTTTTGAGGCTCCACAAAGCACATATAATCTTAAAATTGGAGTTGTAATTTATTACTCCAAATCCCAAGCGGAACTACTTTGTGTACAAAGGAGGCAGCTGAGCGGCCCCCTGTAGGTAAGTGTGGATTCGTGCTTCTGTCCTATTTGGAAAGTAAGCAGAATGGTTAGGAGGGACAGCCCCAGAACTGACCCATGCGGGCTCAAATCCCAGCTCTGTCCCTCACTAGCTGTGTGACCTTGGGCAAATTACACAAACCTTATTTGCTTTAGTTTCCTCATTTTTAAAATGGGGAATAATAATAATGCCAACCTCCTAAGGTTGTTTTAGAGATTAAATGAGCTAATAAATATGAGATGTGTAGAATAGTGCCTGGTACAGTGTGAGCAGGTAAGTAATAGTAGCAATGATTAACATTTACCCTAAAAAATATTGGCATGCACTATACTTGACGAATGTAAGTCTTTTAGTTATTTAAGGCCAAAACCAATTGCAAACCCTTTTCCCCTCCCATGTCCGCATTGTAAACATACTAGTCATGTGTGTTTAATTATATAGTAACCATTTTCATTGCAAAGATCAGCAAGAGCTTAATCAAGAAGAATTCCACTGAGGTGCTTTTCAAACTTAATCCTTACAGTCATGATATTGTATAGGTATTATTATCTCTAGTTTATGACAAACTAAGGCTGACTAAGGTTAATGAAGCTGTCTAAGCTCATATCTAAAGTGGTTGACCTGGGCTGGGAACCTAACTTTTGTGACTTGAGTTCACATTGAGACAGATTTTCAGATCAGCAAGATCCAAAGAATGATTTTTTTTTTTTATTAGTTGTGTGGCTCTTTATGTCATGAGAAAAAATTACCAGTTCAGTTTTGAGTAGCTTAGAAACAGAGATTTCTTGTGGTTATTGCTTGGAAAAATATATTAGGTAAAACTGGCTGTGGCCTCAGTTTCACCTGACTTATGGAAGCTCGGTTGCTTTTTGAGCTAAATCAGTTGTGAGCATTTAGTATTCTGAGACATAAAGTCAATACTGAAGAGGAATCCCCCACTTCACTGTTTATTTTCTGCAGATACTGAAATCAAGCCTTGCTGCTTCCTGCCAAATATTTCTTAAACATTCACTTCTGTAAAAGAAGAGAACACGTCATAGAAATTAAAGACGCAGACCTAAGCAGGACTCACGCATTCAAAACACTACCTAGATATAACCTGTCACTTCACCTTGCTCATTTTGCTGCCAGGCCCCATCCTTGCTTTTCTGGAAACAGCACTCAGAGTAATGCAGTGGTTGGGGTACTAAGTCATGATGTCCTGACCTCCCTCAGCCAAGAGGCAGACAGAGGATTGAAGCAAAATCAGACACTGTCTTTCTGGAATCAAGTCTTGAGCAGAGACAAAAAGATGAGGAGAGCCGGAGTTTTTGTGCAGCCTGTGGGGCTCTGAGAAGGCACCTGCTCTCTGATACCCAGAGCTACCCTGTATCATTCATTCTAATACCTGCTCTTAGGTCAGCCAGAGTCAAGTTTGTTTTTTTGTAACCCCAAACTCCTAACTGGTGTACCTGGCCTGCACAGCCTCCATGGTCGGGCCTTGCCCACCCGCTGACCTCATGTGGGCAGCTCTCTCCTCTCTCTCTCACTGCAGGTCAGTGCAGCTGACAATCTGTAGTTCCTTGGGCATGCCAAGGCCTGTAGCCCTGCTGTTCCCTGGCTGTGCAGCTCAAATGTCACCTCCTCAGATAGGCAATTGCTGACTACCCCAAATTTTCTATCTCATTAGCCTGTCGATCTGGCATACTATTTATTACTATTTAAAATCATCATGAGCTTTATTCATTTACTTATTTATTTGCATTTCCCTTTTAGACTATCGGCTCCAAGAAGATAGAGACCTTATCTATTTCAATCACTGGTATCTCTAGTGTTTAACAGTGTTTAGCACATACTAGGTGTGCATGAACTATTTACTGAGTGCATGTATTGGATGTTGGAAGGGGTATACTTTTTGTGTAGCAATCACAATGTCCTATAACCAAGTGGGTAAGAGCATGAGCCCTGGAATTTGGCTGTCTGGGTTCAAGTTCTGGCTCTAACACTTGCCTGCTTGGGTAAATTACTTAAACTCTTTGTGCTTTAATTTTCTTATTTCTAAAATGGTAATAACAAAAATGCATAAGTAAGATGAAATGAGACGCTTCACTTAAAGCCTTGTGTACATTGCATGGAAAACAATGAGATTCAGTATACGCTGGCTAATATTACTAATTTTTTAATCAATTGTAAGAAGCTTTTGTCAGAGATTGTAAGACTCACCACTGCCAATATTAGCTCTTTTGGAGAAAATTAAAACCAAATACAACTCTAAATGTACATACAACTTAAAAAAAACAATTTACAATATCGTAGTACATGTATCTCCACAATACATGCTACTTTCCTCTTCAGAATGACAAACCACAGTTGGGGTCTAAAATGCCTCTCTATCAAGTTCTGGCTCTAACACTTGCCTGCTTGGGCAAATTACATAAGCCATTGGCACTAATACATAAGGTAAAGGTAACCCTGCTGGTGGTTTGGACCTTGATAGCATCTTTCTGATGGCGTGGAGTAATATAACACCTATCACAGAATACTGTAGGTGTGTTGATTTTGTTTGTGTGTATCTCCCTTTTGTATACTTTGTATTGTTGCTGCTAATTGAATTATAAGTAACTATAAGGAAAGAGCTTCTCTGGGAAGTAGCTGGAAGCTTTTGACAGATTTGGACATCTGAATGATAGTTTTTGACACATCAATTGATCCCAAAATTAAATATCTGTGATCTGTTCCCAGAATTTGGACAATTTTTACTTCCTTCAATCATGGTGTCTAGTTGTCTCACCTGAGGGTTTCAGTCCTGGGTAAGTTCACTCTGGATTCGGGGAGATGGAAAAACAACAACAGAAAGTTCTTGGATTAAAGGATTTACACCCAGCTTTATTTTTGTGGAGGCAGGCACTAGAATCTGTGAGCCTCAGGGCAAGTCTGCATGCAGCAAGCTAGCCTCCATCCCTGGGCCTCTCCACCACCCGGTGGTGCGGGGGCCCCACAGCACTGGAGGAGCTCTTTATATAGAGGCAGTGATAACTTACTGCCCCCACGCATGCAAGCCTGGGCCTATGAGCATTACATGTGCACAGCAGGCAAGCGGACCAGGGTCAGGTGAGAATCCTGGCCATGGAACTTCCATTTTCTCTACACCAGTGTCTGATTTTTAATTTTTGCAAATATACTATATTTTTTCTTTTTTAAGTTGCATTACAATAGAATCTTTTAAAGGCACTTTCAAGTGACAATTATGATGTGAACTTAAACTTACCAGCTGTCCATGCAAATGACTCCACAGAAAAAACAGGATGATGAACTGATGTTCCCCCAACCCTGAGCCTTATTAATTCCCCAAATGTGCAGTAATAAAAACTGTCTCTGAGTATATGCCATTCACTCATTCCATATCCCCACATTCTCAATGCTCGCTACACTTTAGAATCACCTGGAGAATTTAAAATAATCCTGCATTCTCAGGCTGTATCCCAAACCAATTAAATTAGTAGCCTCGTATCAGTATTTTTAAAGATCTCCAGATGATTTCAGTGTGTAGCGGCTTTGCCAGTGGCTGGTGAATTTCTCTTGCCACATGTAAGATGTATTTTCACTGCAGAGATGTTAAAGTGTGAAAAGCAAAAATAAAAAAAGAAACAACCCTTGCATCTGAGAAATAAGAAAATAGGGTATTTTTACTATTGTTATTATTATTAGCCTTGTTGCAGGAAGATTTGGGCCATTGGAAGCATCATACTGGGTCAGACCCATTTTGCAGAAGAACCAGTATTCTTTTGTTGTCCTTTAGAGCATCTTAGAAAGTCTCGGCTAGGATTTCACCCAGCAATTGGTTCCTTGGTTGCCACCAAAGACCTGACAAGAGGCCCCAGGAAGAAGCCTGACACCCGAGGCCTCTAAAGAAAAGAAAAAGCACTTGGGAAATGCGTCTGAACCTCCTTGTCGCTGAGTCTGCCCCATATCCTGTCCTCTCTGCTCCCGTTGGGCCCCTTGCCTTGACATCCTGAACGGGCCCTCCATGCTTTATCTGATCCACTGGGATTCTCTGTCTCTTTATCCCCAGTGCACGGAGAGCAGATGCTCAGATTTTCTTAACATCAAGGAAAAGTGTCTCCTCAATCTGGATGATGGACAACTAGCAGCGTGCGTATTGTAGGTGGTATCTGAACTAGGCTTTAATTCTTGGTCTTCACTGGGATCTTGAAGATATTGAATTTGATAGTAGCATGGAGTTTTGGCTGATCCTCAGAAGTTTCTAGGATTGACTGATATTCTTCTGGTAGAGGTTCGTGATATTTTTCGGTATGTATATCAGGTCTGAGGGCATCCCTATACCCAGATAAGGTTTGCATATTCTGCAAAGCCGATTTCATCAGTATTGCCCACGATGAAAGCAACCTCTTAAGAAGCTGCAATTAACCTTCACCTGCTCATCATTTTAAGCCTGACAACTAATAAGCCTGGAGACTTATTTTTTCACCTCTGACAGCCACACTGCCCACAATTAGGGAATTAGGAAAATGTGTTGAGTGGAGCTGTCTTCTCAGATCAGACATGGAAATCAGCATTACAGAAGGAACAATTAGGGCCCTCATTTACCTCAGATGACCTGCTCACTACAAACTCATTAAAGAGTAGGGTGAAAATACAGTCCAGAAACAGAGTGCAGAGTAGTTCATATTAAATACCTCAATCTTTCCTTCAAAGTAGTTTGTGAAATGGCAGCATAATAATCAATCAATACTTTTAATAAATCTAAAGCACTCAAAGTGGGTTTAGTCAGGCTAGAGATGGGCCCAGTTAATTAAAGAAGAAAACAGATGGGTATGATATACAGGCAGGGATACCACAGGAGAGAGTTTAAAATGTAAAATATAAGTTGGAGAGAAGTCTTAAAAAATTGTAAGCTATTACATAAAATAATTTACAGTGACTTAAGCCTCCTTGAGAAAAGTCAGATAAATATTTTTATCCTCTTCTGGTTCATTAAGGTTTTATGTATTTTATATTTAACACCCTAACATCTGTGATGTGATATGATTAAGAAAATAGTTTGGCTTTCCAAGTTGTTAAACAGTTTCCAAATAATATTTTTCAGTATTTTTGAATAGTTTTCATTTCTTCTTTTGTGATTTTCTGCTCAGCATTTATTGAAATCTCTGAGTTATAGCTTATTTTAGTGATACTGTACCATTTTGATATTTGTGGCTTTGAAGTGGATTTTAATGTGAAATATAAATCAAGTTGCTGATTTTTCTCAGAATTTCCTACATTCTTCCATTAATTTTTGCAGAAGAATTTAACAAACATTTTGTTAAGTTCCAAAGATAGACATTGTCTCCCCAAATGCTGATAAGAGTCATTATTGACCATCAGTTGGGATCTTATTAATAAAAAAGGGAAGGGTTGAAACTGTGGCATCTTAAACAGATTGCATACAAATGAATACTACATAACACTTCACAATGCTCATTATGGGCCAGGTACTGTTTGAAGCATTTTACATATATTATTGATTTACCTCTCAAAACAGTTCCATTATTATCTGCACTTTAGAGATGTGTAAACTGTGGGTGAGTTTTCATTGCCTATTCCAGGGCACACAGCTGGCATGCCCTCGAGCCAGGACCAGAATTCAGTCACTGTCAGAATTTGCTCTCCACCACTTTGTACATGCTTTGCCCCACTTTGTGCTGTTTTCTTTGTGCAGAACATACATAAATACATAGTTGAACACATTGTCCTTATTAGAGAATTTTAGCCAGGCTTGAGAATACTGGTTTAAACCTTCCTTCATGGAGTTTCTCTCATCTAGGTAGTTTCTTTAACTTAATGGTTTCCATTATCATATGCCTTAAAAATAAAGGCCATACATCAAAAATGGCTTGCAAGTTGTTAACAGTTGATTAAAACTTAACATTCAGCCATACTTATTATTGGAATTATAATTTATTATCTTCATTAATTATTACAGAATTTTAGAAAAAATATTAGGAAAAAAAGGCAAGAACACCAACCAAAATATTAACCCTTTTAGATTTCATCATGAATATTCATTTCTACCTGGTGGGAGAAGAGAAAAAGGTATGAACAAGATTCATAACCACTGGGGGTATGAAAGAGCTGATCTGAATTGTTTCCTCAGTGGTGGTCGGGTCTTCTACTCTCTCTACGGCTATGGCCCTCGGGAAGGGGGCTGGTTAAAGTCCATGTCAGGAAGACTGAGTATAAAATGTAGAGGCAATCTTCACCAGAACGGAAGAGGAAGTAAATCGAAGCCTTTCCATTGACTAAAGGAATACAGGAAGGGAAAGGAAAGGTAGGGTCCTTGGAAGTCAGCTCCTAGGTCCTTGACCCCTCTCCCTCTGCCTTGGGCTTTATCTCGAGGACAGGGCAGGGGAGACAGGAACTGACTGTTTGGTGAAGGGGAGGCTGTAGGAGAGTCCTGGTCATATCCAACATGGCCCCTCACCCTTTTAACGTGTACATTTCAGTAATTTTTAGCATATTCACAAGGTTATGCAACCATCACCCCTATCTAATTCTGTATCTGCAGCTTTTCTTAGCACAGCCATGGCAGAAAAGAGCAGATAATAAATCCAAAGGACCGGATCGATGTTTCTGTGTATTTAATTAGGTGCTTCCAGTGTTCACTTGTATTCAGTATCCCAAATTCTGTGTGCATCCCAAAAGCTGGTTCTTCCGAAGAAGGCAAGGTTTAGATAGCCTCAGTTACGTATGATGTATTATGTTAGATCTAAGGTTCCTAATGTGCCAGGCTTGATGGAAATGGCTGCAACATAACATTTGAAGAATAGATGCAGGTGTTATAAGGTAGTGTGATCTGCGAATGTTTTTGTTTAGTTACTACAGTTCCCTTGATTCATAATCAGGAATTCTGATTCAATAGGAAGCCCTCTTTTCTTATCAGAGAGTCGAATAGATGGGCAAAAGATTAATGCACATATTAGAGGCAAAGAAAAAGGATCTCATTTCCAGAAAATAAGATGATTTCTTGCAAATTCCTTCATCACCCCTATGAAGAAATGCCAGGAATCAGAAGTTCCATTAACCTTAGTACCATGAGAAGAGTAAAAAATGGCTAGAGTGTTCCATTAAGTAGCAAACACAAGAGAAAGAAGTGAAAAGTGAGAAGAGAGAAGGGACCAGTGGAGGAAGAAGACAAACGTATGAGATAAGGGGTGAGGAAAGCAACACACGGAAACTGCTCCCAAATGGCTGAAGTTCTACCCTGAGATTAGGACCCACATCATATACTTTTAGGTGATGTTTTAATAAAAAAACAATGTTGATTTGAAAAGGCTTATGGCAATTAAGGGATATAGATATTGTAATTATTTAAACAATTATTTTAAAACAATTGTATTGTTTAGCCAATCAAAGAAATGCTGAAGGAACCAAGTTTGAAAAAGGGGCACCTCAGTCTACAGTGCAAGTTTGTGGCTTTGTTAGGAAGAGGTTTGTGAAAGTGAGTCTCCAGTGTTTGAAGGCAGACCCCAACAACATCTAAACTATAAGTTTTTCATACTAAGACTCAGGAGTTAAGTTCCAACAGGAGAGAGTGTCACTGCTCCCAAGGAAGTGAGGTGACGAGCAGGTGCTTTCTGGAGCTCTGGGGGGACTTTGCGATTACACTTTGTTGAAGGAGTATTGTCTGACAAAGGTGAACTCTCATCCCAAATAGGCAAAAACTAAGAATTCTGAGGAGACAGATGGTGTTCTCTCATAAAAATCATTTATTGGCAGATCAGAAATATCAATTTTTTTCTAGTACAGTAGCCATATGCATCTAGAATTTCAATTCCTGTAAACTACATGTTACACATCACTAGAACTCTAATCAGCAGGATGAATTTAATAAAGAACAAAAGTAACTATGAGTCTACAGCGGCCCAGCCATCGAGTCTCATTGGAGAGTAAATCAACTATCAAACTAGTGTTGCCCTGCAACAGTTTTTCTATAGCCAGGAAAAACCAGGAGGGACATTAACAGAATAGCACCCATTCATTAAATTAGGTATAGTTAACTAGAAAAGCACTGTAACTGATAGAAATAAATCTAAATAAAGTAAGCACAAAAGTAAATAATTAGCTATTTACATATATTTCTTTTTGCCAAAACTGTAATTTGTTAGTTTTCCCATCCTACCTTTTCCCTTTTATTGGTTATTCTTGTTTTTTTTCATGGTGATTTTCTTGATTCCCTGGTGAATAATTAGACAACGAATCAGAACTTCTTTTCAGGTCCTACACTTTCCAAAATGTCATGTCAGGCTAAGAATCTGAAGAGAAACTTGTATTGGTCTATTTTTCTATTGAAGTAATAAGCATCAGTCATAGCAGTTACATATGACTGCATTTCCTCCCAGACATTATTGGAACTACTCTAAACAGTTAGGTTTGAATGGCAGCAGAGTGGATGGATTTTTCATTTGTAACAGGCACAGACAGCGAACATGGAAAGAGGCCTGTTTATCCTGAGAACGTGAATGCCATGGACTGATTAAGTTCCCCATCACTGAGACTGGGCTCTCCTTCCTCTGGTCACTATTATTTCCACATTAATTTTTAAGGCTTAGCATTATTGCAGCATTAATAAATAAGCATGTGGACATCCTTTCTACCAAAGAAGAGCTCTGTGATGAATGGCAGCAGGTACCATTATTAGAATGGCATGCTTGGAAGGCGTTGAGTCGGTATGCCTCTGGTGCTATGAGCTAGAATGTGTGGGTTTTTAGCATCATTTTAGAGGATCTGAAAGGTCTTTCCACTGAACCTCTTTGTCCCATGTTTATTTCCTCTCTAGTACTTATAACAACTTGTAATTGTTTTATTTTTGGCTTGTTCTCCTGCAGGAATATAAGCTCCAGGAGGGCAGAGACCACACCTGTACATTCACTACTGTGTCTCCAGTGTCGAGAACAGTGCCTGATCCATAGTAGATTCTCAGTTAAAAACTTGTATTAAGTAAATGAGCCAAATCACTAAGTCCCCTGGTCTTCCTATGTCTACAGACTTTCCAGTTTCATTCTGTGATCGGGTTCCGTGCCTGTCCTAATGACCCAGGTAACCTAATGATCCTACCCTGTTATGAACTTTTGCACAGCCATGTAGCTGATGGATAGTAAAACTTCTCAGTGCTGTATTTACTCTGCCCATCTCCCAAAGTTTGGCTATGCAGAGCTAATGCTGCCCAAGGGGTAATAGGGCAAGAGTAAATTCTAGGAGGTAAATTTTCATCTCCAAATTCCACTGATTCTTCCCTACATCTCCCTACAACCTCTTTGACAGAAAGCTCAAGAAAAAAATTATCAGGACAATTTTGTTTTGACAGTGCCAGGTCAGTAAGTCACCAATACCATGATCAGAAAAGAAAAAAAATGTAACTCATCTACATAAAAAATTAAGTTAAATAAAATCAAAATCTGGGTGTGGAAACAAAGGGACATGGTGGGCTATGTAGGTCCTTGGTTGGTTACAGTTGCTGAAATGGAAGCGAACGCAGACATTATAGCAGTAGAGGTGGAAGGGATGGGGTGGGGCCGTGGGTGTGAAGAGTGGAGGACCAGCTTTTGTCTCCTTCTTCTTCCTGTCCTTCCAGCCCTCTGGCATCCCGCCGCGTGCTGGTTGGGCTCCTTGCTGTCGCTCTCTCAGGCAGAGGTAAGAACAGGCAGCTGGTGCCTCCATAGCACATCCTTTATTAGGCTACTGATGCCCTGCTGGAGTAGAAGTCAGGGACTGGGAGCCCGGTGTGAAGCGTGACCTGCGGGGCAAGACTGTGAGTCCTGGAAGTACTGCAGGAACCCCCCTGCCCCTCCTCCCTAGGACACAGTGGGTTTGTTCCTAATTTAAAAGGGGATCTGTTTACTTTTCATTATTATCTAGTCTAGAAGACATTAAACTGAACTGTAGTAGAATTCTGCCTCAGCCACCATGGTGGGCTCCCAAATCCTGAAGACACTTGACAATATGGTTCTCATCTACCTGCCTCTTTTAAGGATTCTGGGGAGATTGGGTCCTTTATGACTTAAGACACAGGCATTGATCTGCAGGTAGCAAGCCTGCTGGCCACAGTGGTCACTGCCAAATCCATGGGTAGAGAACAGTTGAGCAGACACCCTTTCCCTTATTAGTTGCCCACTAGGTATTCCAATTAGGATAAACCTTTCACTTTGGGGATGCACAGATGACCACGAGGCATGAAGAGACATGGGCACATGTTATTTCGCTGATTTCTGTTCAGACTTAACCTCAATGCACAGTTACACAGACAAGGCTAGACCATTTCACCCAGTACTGTTATCTCCCTCCTGCCTGTCCCTTTCTTCCCCAGTCCAAGGGTCTTTAACTGAAGACACTTAGAACATACTGGAAAACCCTGAAGAACATCCAGTACAATATTTTTGGGAAGGAAAACAGCTGAAAATATGGAAAACTTTGAGGTTTTTCTGACTCACTTCTAGGGCAATTTATGGTTTTCCTTCTTCCAGTGTAGAGGCTGAGTTCTGACGGATTAGATTTCAGCCTCCCAGAAAACCCCATCCAGTTGCAGGAAGAGAGAAGGGCAGAGGCCACACTGGGTTGCAGTCGCATTTTACTGTCCATATGGATAAACAACAATGGATTCTTTTTTATTGCTCCCACGGTGGTAGTTCTGAATAGAGCAGACCCACCTGCAGTGTTCAGTTTCTCAAGCCCTGTGTATCCGTAGGCAGCTATTTGCTGAATGAGCTTCACAGCAGATAATCTGAGCTCCAGATCAAGAGGGAAGTGGGAACTCAAGTCCTGCAGAGGCTGGCAGGACGCCCCCCTCCCTGCGTGGCTCGGATCCTCCCTGACATTCCCTCTCCGTCACTTGCCCCAGCCCATGGCCTCTTGACCCTTCCTTGCCCACGTGAGGCCCCACGCCTCAGCACCTTTGCCCTGCCTGTTCCCTCTGTGTGGAAAGCTCCACACAGCTCCTCCCCTTGTCCCCTTCAAGGCTCAGCTTACCCGTGACTGCAGGAAGGCCTACCTGCACTGACCCCGTTTAAGACAGCAACTGCCCTGCCAAACACTCTTGACCGCCTTCGACCCTTGATCTTTCCTCCGTTGCACTTACTGTCCCCTAACAGCCTATATAATTAACATAATAATTGTGCTTATAATTTATTCTCTGTCTCCTATAACGGGAATGTGAGCGCCATTGAGGGCAAGAGTTTTACGTGTTTCGTTTTCACAGATAAACAGCAATACTTAAAATGGTGCTTTTCATATTATAGACACTCAATAGATACTTGCTAAATGAATGAATTAGAAGAACCTGTTGTTTCCTACTTACAATAAATCATAAGCAACTAAGAGGAAGGCAGGGAGCGTGTTTGCGGTGCCCACAGCTCCTCACAGCCAAGTCAGAGCGCAGAGAGGGTGCGCCAGCCTTCTGGGAAGGCGCTAATGCTTTCGTCTGCCCCCTCACTGGGTGGGGCTCTGCACAGTCATTTCATTTGTTTCCAGCCAGCTGGTTCAAGAGTTTCATTTTCACTGGAGATGAAACTAGGGCTCAGAGGGACAATCAGTAACAAACCATGAGCAGAATTCCAGTTTCCCGCTTGCAGTTAACCGGATTGTATCCAAGTACAGGGAAGGGGCTGATGCTAATTTGGAATCAGAATCATCTCAGTTGCCAACTTGAACCCCTTTCCCTTCTCTTTCCTCTGTGTATAGGACTGGGCCTTAGGCTGTTGGTTTCCCTCCCTCAGGCACCGATATAAACGTCCACGGCAGCTTTTGAGGCAGAGCCGCAGAAGCCACCGCTTCCCAGACCCCCGGGCCGCGCTTACCTGCACATTCCTGTTGAGGCTGACTGCCGGGAAAAACAGGCCCTCCACGTTCTCAAACGCAATGGGACCCTGCTGCTCATCGTTGATAAAAAATGTCAAGGTCTTTCTATTTAGGTCCAGGAGGACCCCGATCGTAGCCCCCTTTGTGATTCCTCCCTCAGTTCTGTGGGAGAAGAAAACAACTGGGTTTCACTTGCCTGTCATCATTCTAGAAGCTGCCCTTTTTTTGTATGGTTAAAGCAGTATTTCTCAACCCGTTGAAAAGTGTGATGCCCCCCCTGTAATTTTTCCCCTTAATTGTCCCATCTCATATAAAAATTTAATACCACAGATATACTGTATTTCTGTTCATTTACTGTATGTACATCTGTGCTTTGTATGTAAAAAGAGTAAGACTTTTTGTTTGCCCCCCAAACCAACTTTCACTCCCTTGGGTTGGAGGTGGTATTGGCCCTGTTGAGAATATATGGGTGCGGCCAGCTGCGTGCTGTTGCTGTGAGTGAATTCATACAGGGTCTCTACCACTGAGCCACAGTGCTAAAAAACAACACATTAAAGATGAAGAAAAAAGTTAGCCTTTGAGCTATCAGAGCCCTGCCTAGAGCTATGTTACATGCCTTGCACGGTGTGAATTAAACATCCGTAAATCCTAGATTATTTAATTTGAAAGTCAAAATGAAGATGCACTTCAGCTGAATCTGAAACATGTGTGAAAAATTGGATTTGGGGCTGTATGCTACTCATTAAATAGAAAAACCCATTCCAGAAAGATGGTAATTTTTGGTATATTGAGTTTGAATTAAGAAGTTGGAGGCTCTCTATAAAGTAACAACACTGAAGAAGAGGATTCTATCCTGTAAAGTGAAGTAATTATACTGTAGGAGATGGAGTGATTTTAAAGAACCTGCACTCAAATTGTGTGTTGTGCTTCAAAAGTCACTAAGCATTGATGATCAGATTGTCATTTCCTCCTTCTTTGAAGTTCCAGCAATGCTGAGCTTCATCATCTCAGCAGAGCACAGAAACTTAAGCGTGTTGTTCTTTTCCCCTGGCATGCAGAATACAGACTGTACAATCATTAAAAGAAAGGTTTATAAATTGAGTATTATTAATTCACAGCTTCAACAATGATAGCACAAGTGACATGCAGTTTGCATGCAAGCAGGCATGTTCAGCTTTAAGAATGTGTTTCTCTGCATAGTGTGACAGTTCTGTTATTATTCACTCCTTCACTCCAAAATAAAGAAGCTATAAGGGAAAAGTTAGCATGGAAAGTTATATTTTGGTGGTAGAGGAAAACCTGAGGAGATTACTGTGTTCTTTTCCCCTGCAAACTGGGTGCTCTGTGTCCATACAATAAATAATAAGAAAGTTCTTCAAATACAAAGCTATCTAAACTGGCATCCAGAAAATTTAGTTTAATGAATGGCTTCTATTCTGAGCAGTGATATTGATAATAATTATAGTCATAAGAAGAACAATGATTTCTGTTTTCAGGTGCCTCTCATGTGAGGCATTTCTGCATATCTCACTTAATCTTGAGAATACTCCTTCATGGAAAAATATTATCCTAATTTGGTGGATTTGGAAACAGAGGTTCATAAAAACTAAATAACTTGTCCAAAACTGCTTTTCTGGTGAGAGTCCTGGAATGTTTTCCTATAGTGGACAGTTTCCTATCATGGATAGTTTCCAGCCATGTGAAGAATACAGCAGTCAAAGGCCTAGGAAAGTGCTCAATGACATTTAATAATAAAGTAAGCAAATCGCCATGATGCACTCAGCTAAGAGGAGTAGAACTCCTGTGCTACTTAATGAAGGCTGTCTGCCTGCCCTCCTCAGTGTTGTCCACTGAATGGGTCTTTGGATTTGGGCTCTCATTCCTGACCAGTAGCCAACGTGAAGAAGGCTCGGTTTGGAGGTTGCAGGGTACCTGTTGGTGTGCGAGTTGTTGTGCATGAACCAGCTCCGGTTATTGTCCACATACATTGCCCACGCTTTGTCGTCCTTCCCTAACATTATGTCCTTCATCACGTCCATGTGAGCCACGCCGAAGGCAGGGTCGGGGTGGTTGTCGTAGCGGTCCACAGTCAGCTCCCAGTAGTGGACGCCCTTGGAAAAGCCGGTTTTCCCCAGCACCACCCGGTCATCATAGCTGCTGCAGGTCACAGTCAGGTTGTCATTGGAGAAGATGATGTCAGAGTGCGCTGAGCCAGGGTCGAAAGCAAACCAGGCCACTGGGAACGACAGAGAGGGATGGAGTTACTAAACAGGATGGGGTGAGCTCTGCACCGTCACACACTCCTGGGCGGGAGAAGAGCATAGTGTCCCATTTTCATGCTGCCATGCAGGAAGGAAAGGGGGTGTCCAGGGCCAGAAGGGGCTGTGAGTGAGCAGAGAGGGGGCGCGTCCTGGGAGGTGGTACTCTCTATGTCCGGAAGCAGATGGAGGACACACGACCGGTTCAGCCGGGGTTACCTGACTTGGACTGCACTCCCAACCACGTGATCCAGGAGTGAAGTGGCATCAATTTTGGAAGGTGTAAGTCCCCTCACCCAGTGACTGACAGAACAGTATGCCAGAGACATAAAGGGAGAGGGATGCACTAAGATGCCAGTGTAACCCTGAGGTAGGGAGGCTAGGATCTAGAGCCCTAGATGGAGGAGGGATAAAACACTGAGTGAAATGAGGAAATATCCCCTCTGCAGAAGTGCTAAGATCTAGTTGTTTTGAAAATGTCTTCAGTGCTAGTGAGTTTGAAAGCTGGGAAGCTACCAGCAACATAGACTAGTTTCCATGAGTGATTGTGACTTGGATGTAAGACAGGTCCTTAAAAATACAGTTTGCCTGTTACTCTTAACACTAACATGTAAAATATTTTGCTGGAGTGGTAGGCATTTTGGACATTAAGCACAGATAGAATGACATCTTTGCATACATTGGAATGCCACGAGTTCTAAATGCCACCTCCCAATAACATGCTCCAGAGAGATGCCATTGCTGAATTAGTGAGCCTCTGAGCCACCTCACATGCACTTTGGCCTTTGCTATTTGTAATAGAATAAGGTTATTCCATACCTGCCAACAGCTTTTTAATGTCAACTGTTGTCATTCCAAGTGAAAGGCATGGGAGAGAGAAATAGGAAGCAAAATTGATATTGATAAAAAAAACATGTATACTTTGATAGACTAATACCAAAAAAGGGCTCAATTTAAAATAGTAAGAACACTATGGGAGTTGGTCTAATTTGTACCTTTACCCACATTTAGTGCTCATAAAGAGTGCTTTGCACTAATGTATAAGAAAAAACAGGGCCAATGTAATTTTCTTTGAGGTATAGAATTTTAAAATACAGGTATCTTTTCCATTTTTCTGAGTATTTGAGAAACTGTTATAATGGAATTTGAATGACAATTAGACAATTTTATTGACATAAAATAAGCTGCTGCTGTTTATTTGGTGAAGAAATTGAGCATGTAAGTCACATAAGTAAAAGGTAACAATTACAATAGGTATACTTGCCTAATTGAGAGTAAGGTGCAGACTGTGTCTCAAAATTGCATCCTATAAAGAGATACTACACATCAAAGCTATGAAACAACAACCAAGCTGACAGAAATTCTTTGTATACACTTAAAAAGCACCAGCTGAAAAGACTCACCAGAGGCCTGATTCATGAAAAACCAAAGCCCTTTCCATCTTAATTTTCTTATCTGGGTAAAAATAGCTCCTCTGCTCTTTCAAAATGTAAAGAACATCTTTTTTTTCAGCTAATAAATCCTCCTCCAATTGATCCTAAACTATACAGTTTATATCTTCATCATCGTCTAAATTCGGTCTCTTCCACTAAAGTTTTCATATTAAGAAGGGTTCCTATTTAAAAATGAGAAAGAAAATCACCCCAGTGGCATGGAGAAATTGGGTCTTGATAAAACCCCATTCTGTATCACTATTCCATGTACTTCTACAATTATACCAAAAAACCTTTGCTATGACTTGGGCCCAAGTTAAATGATAACTGAACATGTAACATAATCTAGTTATTAAATACACCAGATAGTTTTTAATAATGACATGAATTAAATGTAGTAAAAACAAAAATGACCTCATTTTCTTGGATTGTTGCACTACACCAATTCTTATTACCTAAGGGAGGGGAGGAGTATGGCAGGAACAGAAGCACTCTCCAAGAGATATCAGAATCACCTGTGGGGCTTTTGCAGCCACCCCCACTTCCTTAAGCTTTGGGTATCCCCACCTGCCCCTTGGGAAGCCACAGCTGGGCTGGAGGAAGCAGTCTGGTCTTAAAATGTTCAAAGGTGTGTGAACTAAAGTCAAGCATTGTCAGGGACTGATGTGGAAAATTTGCTTTGGCTGGGTGCTAGGGTATCCTCTACAAAGGGTCATTTAATTGTTTTTCCAACTCAGTAAGGCCTTGATATGCTAATTTCTAGAACAATGGAAGGGTAATACACTGGATTAAAAGAATTTGTAGAAGAATTAAGAAGCAATTTACTATAAAGAAAGGGCTAATGATTGAGTTAAAAGCAAAATTGAGAGATTATGACCTTACTTGGCCTACTTTGTTTTACTCTAGGATGAATTCACACACTAAGAATCATTTTCTCCCAACTGATTTTTATGTTTAGTTTCTATCACATCTCTTATCATTTCAATTCCTACTGACAATTTAGAGCTTTAGTACAGAACACAATGAGGTTTAAAGCTGAATCCCATATCCAGCTTTGAAAGTAGATTTGTAGAATGTGAATAGGGCTTTTAAAATTTTTACATGCATTATGCCTTGTGCAAGTCTTTTCCAAAACAAGTTTTCTGAAATCTTGTTATACTACTTTAAACATACTATCATACATTTAAGAGTCAACATACAACTAGGATGGTGCTATTAAACACAGCCATCAAATACCCACAGACCCACATCATTTTATTCGAGACAATATACATTACAAAGACCATAACAGTATTTCAGTACATTAGACAGAAGTGAAAAGAGTTTCATAACAAAGCATGTTTGAAAGCCAGTAGTGCACAGAAACACAATAAAAAACATAAAAGCACAAAGAAAAATATCATTTTAAAGACAGCTTGAAGTCCCTGCATCCTTTTTGCACTGTCATGCTGGGGCCTTCTTCATTCCGGAATGTGGGATGAGCAAAAGGAATAAAAGAAAAAACAAAGGAAACCGTTGGAGATGTGAAATGTGCATCACGTGTGCCCATGATTACATATAGTTCTGAAGAGATCAAATGGGTCTGCATCTTAGATACGTTAAGATTCTTTGCTAGACACAGTACACTGCTCAGTAACGCATGTCTAGCTTCCCTGAAATCAGCCTAAAGCCTTGTCACAATCTGCTTGGCTGCGGGAAACTTCGGGGATGCAGTTTTTCCAAGACTCGGCTCTTTGGGCCTTAGGCCAGTTAAGGGTTTCTAATACAGGTAGTTATGGTCCTTCCACCCCTGTGCTAGAAAAAGAATTAGCTGTGGGCCCAACTGTCCTACCAGTGAGCACAGGCTTTTGCAGAAAATTCTTTCACTTTCTGTTCTCTGCTTCACCTGCTTTATGATGCGTTCTGCTGTTGGCATGTTTTTACTTTTATTTAATTTTTTCAGTAAAGATCTCTTGAGTCTATGTTTAATCAGATCACTCCAGGCTGGATGCACCAATCCAGTCTCCCAGACACAGCTGGTTTTCTGGATACAGCAGGGTGGCAACCCTCCAAATTAAGGCCACAGGCACCCCCTCAGCCAGCACCCACGTCGTGCTATGCCGCGGCATGTGATGACAGGGCAGGTTATTATCCACAGTGGTATCAGCTTGTGCAAAAAGAACAACTTCACTTATCGCTTTCCAGTGCCATCACACACTGCCCACAGCAGGTGGTTGGTCCTCCCACCGCACAAACAAGGACACCACAAAGCTCCATCATCCAGACGCTCCTCATACCAGAAGCAGGCCACAGACGTAGAGACTAGCTCATCACCCTCTCCATGCACATGAATGGCAAGAACAAAACAAGTATTTCAGAGATGCCATCAAGGCACAGAGATCAAGGGGAAAGGTCAGACTTGCTCAGCTCACCGGGTGCATGGAGAGACTGTAAAGAGGAATGCAAGCTCAGCTGGTGGGGTGAGGATCGAAAATCAAAGTAGGATCTCCCGGGAAAGCTGGGTTGTAGATTAAGGGTGGAGGAGAAAGGACTCATTCTACGGAGCGGCAATCTTTCCGAAGGCACTGGAAAAGGGAGTGTCTGTTCTTCTGAATCTGTGTCTAAATGTAAGATCAATGCAAACTAGAGATCAGAAATCTGCTACCTGCCGGTGCACGGTTACTAATGCATTTGCACAAAGCGTCACCCATCCTATAGGTGTCACAAGGCTCAAAGTGGCTTGGGAGGGAATTCTCAGCAGGTCGGGACCCAAGACTAGAGGACATCTCCAATATCACAATTATTTTTATTTCCCCCAATGTTTTGTGGAAGAAAAAGAAAGTGTTTTGGAAGCTTTCCTTTTAATTAAATATTTTTAGAGTTGAATTAAGAAATTGTAGAGGTAGATTTTATCCACTCATGACTGAGAGGTGATTAATCCTTTACCCCCTTCAGCTACCTCAGAAATTACTACCTATACAATGGCCTCTTAAAGGGTTTTTATTTAGGAGAATATGATTTTTACCAACTCTTCACTGTTCCATATTTTTCTTTTTCTCTCTTAATATAGTTTTTCCATTTCTAAATGGACAAGATGATTTTTCTTATCCAGCACACAAGGTTTGCTCTTTGAATAGGAGAGGAAGGTAGGGCTGAACAAGAAATCAGGGAAGGAGCCTTACCTTTGTTTCTGAATTAAGACCAGACCCTAGGAATGCCACTTGAACATATCTGGTTCTCTACTAATAAACAGACTGTGGGCAGTGTTGAGGTGCATTGGTGCCAAAATATCTTTATTTTCAGATAGTCAGGTCTGGCATGAAGATCACTATTAGACCAGAGTTAAGGATTTACTAATTACTCGATTCTGATTTTAGAAGGGCATGTGAGGTAGTTTCTCTAAATTACTAAAATCACCCTTTTTTCTTTTGTTAAACAATAGCTGGTTCTATGCAGTAGGGTGGCCTGGTCAAAGATGGATGTTTTACCACTTGAGACCTTCTAAGAGCTCAGTTTGGCTTTAATAATTTAGGAAACACAGATGGTATGATGGTAATATCTTGCATCCAAATCCACCAAGGAACTTTCTTCTCATTGAAAAAAACCCAATTTTGTTTTGGGGGCCAGAGGGTGTTTCTGGGACTATTTTTATGGTTTGAGTCTGTTAGCATGCTTCTCTGTGTTAGAATAAGATCCTATCAAATCTTACTGTGGGCATGTTTCAATAAAAATAATGAATGTGCAGAACATGATCCTATTTGAAGAGCTCAGAACAAGGGCATCGGTGGGTTTTAATTTAGTACTGCCAAGAGTCAGCCTCATTTTCATTTATGAACTTATAATACTGAGGTTAGTTTTTCAGGCTTTAGACTTATCCTTGGGAGGAATTTTATTCTGAAGAAAAATATAAACCAGATCTTACAGAAAAGGAATTGCTATTTATGGAGTTTATTTAAGGAGTTGCATGAATATATAGTCCAATAATAATCATTCCAATTTTCTTCTACCAGAACTTTATATGGTTTGGATGACTTGACATATGTGGTCATTTCTTTGTTTAGAAATGGTAAATCAGAAATGATTCCTATTATAATTGTCTCAAGGGGGAATGAGTCTTTTAATTTAATGGAAAAATTTGAAATACAACACAGTATGACAAACTGGCATGGGTTTCTTTTAGGAACAGAAAGCTATATTTATGTCAGAAAATATTTTTTATTAACAAAAATTTGGTTGGAAATGTGTTTTTTACCAGTGTAAAATTTTTTACAATATAATAATCAATTTATTATATTGAAAATACTTGTTTCTTTAAAAATAAGGGAAAGAACACATATAGTAAAATGACTTCAAGAATATATTGAATCCCCTAGTAATCATTTGAATACCAATGAAGAGATGTGTACTGAATCCACACCTCGGGGAGCATATCCACACCCATCACCAATCATACTCACCTTTTCTAGTCTCAGTACCAGGAAGAAGAACTTAGGGTTTGGTGATGGCACCACTCTGTGATCAGGGGGCTAAGAGCTATGGTTATTCATGGGATTCATAACTTGACTCTAAAATAGGTATTTTTTTCTATCCTTTTATGTGGATCCCATGTTTATTGTGACTCATTTTTTCTTGGCTGCTCTCAGTCTTGAACAATGCCCTCTATTCAGATAAACTTACTTACTATCCATTATACAATGATTCCATCTCTGAGCTTTTCCCCATTATGGCCTCCTGTACCTTACCAGCTGGGCTCTTATCCCATTTTCTCTAAGCTGCTCCTAAAAATTATTTCCTACCTCATCAAGAAAACTTTTCAAATGAATTACGAGAGAAAGCACTTTGCACCAGCCCGTGGCCAGATCAAGTAAGCAGCGCCCCTTTATGCCCGTCCCCAGGGGCACGTGATGCAAACATTTGGCCAGTTGCCTGCAGGTCATTTTTGCTACTTGGTATTACCTTAGATTACTGGAGCCTTACAGGGGAGACACTTATCAGGATAGCATCTGAGGAGCAATCATCAAGCTGCCCCTTGAAATCCTCTGGATTGAGGAACACTTTGCCTCTTGTCAGCCCCCTCCTGTTTGTAGTATGCATTTACTGTAGTTATTATTTACCATAATAAGACAATATGGGAACCCTAGGATGAGGTTATTGAGTTTTTTTCAGAACACATGATACAAAGCTATGTTTCTGGTCATAGCTAATATCCAGGGTGATAATTATTAATTTTAATGTATAGCTCACTGGAGAAAGACAAGAAACTCCTTAAAGATTTTTAATTTTTTGTTATATTTCATCACATGCAGTGATCCTGTCTGCTGAAGAGCTTTGCTGAGTAAAAGCAGTTTTGCAGGAAAGAGCCTGGGAAAGGGCACCGGAATTCTGGTGTGGGGACTCTAGGCATATCTGTAACTCTGGAATGGGACTGTTTCATAAGAGGAATGTGTAGACATCCTTTCCATCAACTCTGTCAATAACCGCCGTTTTCCTCTTGCTCTTGCCTGGATTACTTTCCCTTCCCACCTGGGATTGGCTGGATTCCAGAGCTGGTGGGGGGTGCTGCTTGAAGGATGCAATCAAAAATTTTCAAAGCAAAGACCAGCTAGAGAACCACAATTATTATTATTTATTGACTTTTGGGTTTGAGGCAAAAAAAGAGTATCTAGGTGGGGGTACTCCTAGGCTTGCTGCACATACTTGTTTTATTTGTTTATATTTGCTAACATTCATCAAACCTACCATGTGCCAGACATTGTATTAGAACTGAGCATCTGGGAAACATGAAGTTGGCCGGAGAGCTGACCATAAGAAAAATAATAATTTAGAGAAAATATGTCTTGTATTGTTGACAGACTTTTACACTTCTGGAGATAGAATTTCTTGACTGATTCCAATGAACACGTACAGAGTACTAATGATTTCTATGGATGTTGCAGAATATTTTGGAAATGTAAAGTACAGTCTTTGAGGTGTTATTTTTAGAATTCAAAGAGGAAAAGCTAAGTGACAGGCTCCTTATGATAGTGTATGCTAGCCCAGCTTCCTTTGTGCCCTGGTAGAATTCTCAGTTATCTCCCAGTCTGGCAGTGAACAGCTTCATAACTCAAGCAGCCCTTGCATGCTGGTCCAACAAGATGGTTATATTTCAGAGCACAGGAAAGTAAGATATGTCAGTAAGAATTGCACAAGCAGTATTAAAGATGAGTTTTGACTCAATCATAAACCAGTTGAAAAATAACTTGCTTTTGATGGGAAGATTTTAAAAGAGACAAAGGAATGAAGGAGGCTGAGTTTCATTAGATGACCTAATAAGCATCCAAAGTCACAATTAGGTCCAACTGGTACATAATTTACAATGAAGGGTGGTAGTTTAAGCTCTCTGCAGTGTGACGTTAATTGTAGCTGAGAAGTAAGAAACAAAATCTGTTTTGAACACCTCTTTTTAAAAGAAGAAATGGAACAGTCTCTTCCACCTCTGGAAGAGTTGCACACTTTTTGTCACCAAGTCCTTCACTCCACTTGAGAATACTATGGCATTATTTATAAGAATTGGTCATCAGGAGAACCAAAAATTCCTACATTTCAAATAGATACAAAAGATTCTAAAGACTAAACTGCTCCCCAGAGGGTTAACTGCAAAGCACTTTTCCCCAGAACCAAAAATAGGGTCTTGTATCCAATTCAGTCCTATGGAAAAGTTCAGGAAATTCTGTGGGTTATCATCCATGTTGTGAAGATTAAAAAGAACAGAGTATCTCTCTTCTGGGCTCTGAAACCTATCACTATGCCTTTCACCTTGGATTTTATTAAATCTACCCAAATTTGTTCAGGTATGATTTACCTACATTGAGGGTTTTGTCCTGGAAATGCACATTCTTCTAACTAAATAATCTCTGGGGTTGGTGAGGGTCTGATGCTCTGAGTCAGGAAAAGTAAAGGAAAGGCACAGGAAAAAAATATCTCCAGTGGACCATATACTTTTCCTTCTATGGTCCTTCCTCAACTATTTCCTACTAGTGTAGAATTTTCAGTACACAGGCAGACCTTTAAGATCTATTAAGACCCTTGGAGGAGGTAGGAGGTGTCTATGCCTTTTCATAGCAGTTCCTGAAATAGTGAACAGCTTTCAGCAGAGACAGGCCAGAGAAGAGAACCAGGGGGTACAAATAGTAAAGAACTTAGAGGTCATCTGCTTTAAGCCTACAGTTTTAGAACCCAAAAACAAACCAACAAACAAACCTCAAGTCCAGAGGAGTTAAGGGACGCATCCAAATCACAATTCTAGCTGTGGTGGGACATGATAGGGCTCAATTCCTGGTGGATAAAATTTTGGGAGTTATAAGGCCATGGCTTCTCTTTCGTGCCTTGGAAGTGTATAAAAGGTACAGTTTATGCCACAGGCCACGGGGCACATGCCAGTCAGTGCTCTCAGGGGTGGCCAAGGTTTGTGTGGATGAAAGTATCATTCTCCAACCGTACCCTGTATTGAGGATGAATCTTTCTTCCCATATGCATCATCCTCCCCTTTGAGGTTCTGGCCACAGAGTGTGGTTGAGCTAAGCTCCCTGTTTTTCTTCTGACAGCAGATGAGTTTCTTTTCCCACCGACAAAGTTACAACTTTTCAGGAGTCTTAGTACATCAGAAAGTAAGAGTGTAGACTTATGTTAGTCCAAATTCACTGTGAAATATCTGTAAAGAGATTTTGGACAGATGCATCTGGGGCCATCTGGGACCATCTTCCACTGGCACTACCGAATATTCTCTGGGTTATTTCATTCAACATGTGGGAGAAGGAGCTGTCACTTTGGAAGGGCAGTGTAATGCTGACAGTCTCATGGGGGAAAAGGCATTCCAGTATTATGGTAACATCTTCTACACCCCCTTTCAGAAAACAATTTCCAAGCATATTTTCAAGAATCCTGACCCCTTTATGGTTGATGGATACAGCAATCCTGCAAAGTGTTGTGATGGCTCCTGTGTACATTCAATGAAGAGGATGCTTGGGAGCAAATATTTGCTGGGAGTGCTGGGACTTACAGCCTTATCTAAAGCCTGATTCTCTGATTAACCCTGATCACCTTCTCCCCACTTTTCCTCACAGTGAAGATCTAGAGGGCTGGGAGCTTGTGTGAATAAGCAGCTGTGTGGTATCAACACAAGTAGGGCTCTGAGTCCCCAACCTTATTTGGTAGGGCCTTTCGAGGACCCTGAAGATGTGGTTCTGACATTCCTTTTCCTTCCCAGGCAGCTACCCGTCGCTGCCAGCCAAAAGCACCCACCTCTGCCAACTGGAAGTCCTCTCTAGGTGAGCACTCAGCTGGGAGGGCGGGGGGTGGGGAGCCAGAGCACACACAGAGACGTGAAAGAAGCACAGGACCTGAGGAGCTTGGATATGATGCTGGAAATGACAGCCACTCACACTTCTTCCTTAAAACAGGAATGCTATTCTTTCTAATAAAAGTCTAACAAGATTCTTCAAAAATGTTAAAAGTCTTACTTCTGGCTGGGGTTTCTGGGTGATCATTGGGGGCAGCTACACAATGCTACTTGTTTTAATACCTAACAAACAAACATAGGATAGATTTCCCTCTCTTTCCATCCTCTTCATTGAATGCAGATAGCACTTTTAATATCAGCTTCAAAGGGCACTCCACTGGGTGTTCTGGAGGCTGAGAGGCCCAGGTCTCACATATTACTTAACCTCTCAAAGGCTCAAATTTTCCATATGTAGAGTGGGATAATAATAATGGTCACAATTCTTTCCTCCCAGAGTGTGGTAGGCAGAATAATGGCCTGCTAAAAAATGTCCACATCATAATCTCTGGAATCTGTGAATATGTTACCTTACATGGATGACAAAAGGAATTTTGCTGATGTGACTACATTAAGGATCTCAGGTTGGGGAGATTATCTAGTTGGTAATTAAAAGTGTCCTTATAAAGGGCAAATAGGAGGCTCAGAGTCAGAAAGAGATTGGAAGATGCTACACTGCTGGCTTTGAAGATGGAGGAAGGAGCCATGAGCCAAGGATTACAGATGGCTTCCATAAACTGGAAAAGGGGAGAGAGCAGCATGTTCCTTAGACTGTCTGCAGGAATGCAGCCCTGCTGATGCCTACTCACTGCTAGCCTAGTGAAGCCCACTTAGGATTCTGACCTCCCAGACTGTGAGGTAATATTTTGTGTTGTCTTAAGCTACTAAATTTGTGGTATTTTGTTAGAGCAGCAATAGCAAACTGATATCTTGGGTAAATCTGGAGTGTTGCAGCAACATGACAGGAGAGGGGCATACACATTAGCAATGGGTGCGGAGGTGCAGCCTAAAGTCTGTATGTCTGTCTTAGGATAGACAGAAAAGAATTCCCACTTTTCCTTAGGATCTTATAGCAAAATACAGAATGGACAGTTTTTATACAATTCCTCCACTGGATTTCAGTACCCTAAAATATTTGCAGGTCTCATGTTGCTGTCATTTTTCGTGGAAACATTCAATGGACAGTGAAGAAAGTTCTCAGAATCTTGACACAAATGAAGTCGAGTTTATCATCGTAGCTTCTTTGGTTTATTTTATATTGTGATTCCATAAAGCTTTCTGAGGTATACCTAGTACCCTATTACCAAGGGTTCCAGATGATATACTGACTTTCAAGTGTATTAGATGGAAATCTTTCTGAAATTCATTATATACTAATTTTCTTAATCAGAACATAAGCCACAAACTGCTCTCTTTTGATTTTTTTGGTCTGTTCTCATTTTTCCAGTTGCTGTCCCTGCTCACCAATTCTTCTTCTCTCTCTTCTCTCTTCTAATGTGAAGTGTCTAGTCCACTGTAGTGTTCCCACATGGGTCAATGAGCCCAGTGGAATTGTGCATAAAGTGAGAACTGAGGGAGACTAAGGGCTCTGCTGTGTGGCCAGCCCAGGAGCTTCTCTACCAGAACTTTGTGTTTTTGTTTTGTTTTGTTTTGGTCAATCAGAGGTCATTATCACTTACTTCTTGATTGTACGATTACTATCTAGATTTCAAGGTGGATATCTTAGTTCGAGAGAGGTGAGGTGGTACCAGTTTTTAGGTATCCTGAGTCACGTGCCATGGAGTTCAAGAAGGAGGAGGAGTAAGGCCCATGAGCTCCAGGGTAGGGCCATATTTATGCATCTTTGTAAACAGGGGGACCAGCCGAGTGCCTGAGAAAATCAAGGTGCTCAATTGAAGTGTTTGAATGAAGGCATTTTCCTTTTCAGAGTCAGCTCAATGCAGGTTTCGAAGTTTTTGCCTTGCACACAGGTTTTGCCTTGTGTACAGTTATTGCCTCTGTATGGATTTCTCTCTCTCTCTCTCTCTCCTCTGTCAAGTATTCCCTCCCCTTTAGATCAAGTTCATTTCCCTGAAATATATTATAACTTATTTCATGTAGCTATTAGATGTACAACAATCAGTATATTATACCTATGAAAATATAAATTTAACAAATCCTGTTTCAGAAACATTTCTTTTTAGAAGAGGTTGCTTGTTTGTTGAAATTAAACTCTAAATAATAGAGTTAAGGTGATTAAAAATGGAATGGCTCAGATTTTTCTGGTATAAAATCCATCTGGAAAGTAATTTGGAAATGCAAATCGAGAGCCTTAAAAATGTTTATACTCCTTGGCCCAATTATTCCACTCCTAAGAATTTGTCCAAGGAAAGAATCTTCTAACACAAAGAGATTGATGTTAAAGAGCATTTGTTGTGTAGAGGGTGCCTGTCTTTATGTTCTAACTCCCCTGAACGATTGGTGAGGTGAGCTCTACCTCTGCTGGGGAGGCAGCATGAAGCAATTCCCTGGCTCTGAGAGCTGAGAGGAGTCAGAGAGAGACCGTCTCTTTCCAGACAGCTAATAGTCACAATGAGTTATTTGAGCCCCAGGAATGTTACTTTGGTCTATTTCATTTTCTTTCCAGATTCATGAAAAAGAAAAAGGTAGAGTCTGTTTAGATATGCAGAGGGAAAACAGGGAAAAGCAAAGGGAAACATTTCCTCTTCTGTTCTCAGCCTTGTCTAACTTTTTTTTTCAGTAGTAGAGTCTCCCAGACACAGAATAAGCCCCAGAGCTATGTATGCAGAAGCCCTGTTACATATGTTTTTTTACTGACACACCTTTGCAGATAGTTCAAAGACTGTGACGTAGCCATGATGGCTAGTAAGTGAGTTACCTTGAAGATACATACAATGAGGGTTGTGCACCTTATTTTAAAATTTCATCAAAATTCTTAATGGCTTAGAGTCATATTTCTTGTTTAAGTCAGGGTAATTTGGTTTAGATCCCCAGTTGGCCTTTTTCACATGATTGCCTTAAGTATATCTCTGAAGACTTCGCTTATGTAAAACTAACCAAACTTGAACTCATATAATAATGTGTTCTTTTCCTTTTTTCTTTTAATAGCACATTCTTTAAATTTCCATGAATTAAATTATTTTTTGATGTTTTCCTGACCAATTTCCCAATACAAAATATCTCTTCCTCCTGGTCCCATCTCCTTCTTTCATTGTGTTTATCATAATTTGTGAGTATATAACTATGTGGGTCTATTTTTTTAAGGCCTGTCTCTTTTCCTGGACTATCAGTTCCTGGCAGCAGGGGTGATGTCTGTTCCACATTTTATACCCACAGCACGGCACACAGCAGGCACTTACCAGGCACTGCCCAATAAAGATGAAGAAGTAAACAAATTTGCCTTTGAAAAAAATGATCAGAATTCATAATAAGGTGGAAGACATTTCATGTCCCCTACATAATATTACCTTTAGGGCAGCAGAGGTTTTTCTCATAATTTCAATAGGATAAGTGATTTAAATGTCAGACCAAACACATGTAAATACTATCATATGCTATCACATATGAAATCAGACCTTTCTGTGAAATAGACCTTCTGTTCTGAACTCTGGAAAGTGATTAACTCCTGCTAAGAACCAAAAGATTTTGTTATAGCAGGAAGTCAAAATGAACCATATCACCCCCAGCAGCAGCACGGAAAAACATTTCCAAAGCAAACCTTTCCAGAAGCTGTAGGAAATAAGATTAATAGAACATAAGTTCAGTTAATGTATCAAAACTGTTGATGCCATTTCTTTCACTGATTTCTAAAAAAACAAAAAAAAAGACATAACTCTTTAATTCTATAGTCTTTCTCTATTGTTACATTTGATCAGGTCTTAAAAAGTTGCCTATTCATTGTATTTTTTTCTTGCATTCTAAATCTTGTCTCACTGTTGGAATGAATTAGAATGAGGGAGACACAAAGAGAACAAGCCAAAATTATGGAGAAAGTATGGGTGTGAACTTTATTTCATCATGAGAGTCACTTCTGTGCAGTAACAGAGATACTGGTATCTACATGGTGATAAGGTACTCTTTGTATTTAGATACATACCTTATATTTGTACACAATATATAAAATTCATGGAGGAAATTAATTTCTACAGTACAGTTTCTTTGTTGGAAGAGGACTTGTTCCATTAGTTTCTTTTAGAAAATGACCCCCAGTTCTGTGGCTGCGGTACCAAGGATAGCAGTTAACAATCCTGTAATTTATTGGACACCATAATCTTATGAACATTAAGAGAAACTGAGAAACTACATCCTCCTGCAGGATGAAAAGAGAGACATAAGTGTTTAGCTGCTATGCTAATAACTGATTTTAGCAGAATATGATTTCCATGATGGATTATGAACAGAAATATTTTTCCCGTAGGTCTGATGACACATATTAGCAACATTGCTGCAAATTGTCTCCCTGCTCTGATGGCATGCACTTCACTCCTCAATCAAACCGGCTTGTACACGCATGGGAATGAGGCCATTACCATGGAGAGCCTGCTGCATTGCGTCTAGGAAACTAGGGAAGGGCTTTGCCTTTAGGATGGTACTTTGGGAAAAGAGGCAATTGCTCTCAAGCTGATAGGTCATCCCAGACAGAAGTTGCTAAAATGATCATTCTGGGGGAGGCTCTAGATGCCACACCCGCTTTAACCCAAATGTAACAGGTCATGTGGGTGTTTTCCCTTCAACTTTGATTAGTATCATTCAGAGCCTTACAATTGCTCTGCAAGCATGGTGCTCACAACCAGGGGTCTCTCAGCTTTGCTGTGGGATTTGAAGTTGTGCTTGTTTTTAACCATGTGAACCATTTTAGGGGTAGCTGGCACGTGCCCAGATTTGTGGGAAGTGGGAAAAAACACCACCACAGTTCTTTAAGCTAACATATTGAATCTGAACAAAATCAACACAATTAGTGCTGCAGAGGGAAGTTATGGAGATTGCCAGTGGGGTAGGCGTGACTTAGATGATTAAAATGACACCCAGGTCTGAAAATGCTCTGGCAATGACCACAAACACCTCTTCAGAGGTTTAATTTCCTGTGTTTGCAGTTACTTTTAAAATGAAGATGTTAAAAGTCTCAGAGGTTATACCCAGCCATCAAACTCAAGCCCCTCCTCTGAGACAGATGGCTTGTTTTTGATGACTGGCCGAGTTACAGGATAGCCAGGATGTGACAGCTCTCTAGAGAGTGACCTTGCGCCGTGGCCTCAGGTGGCCTAACCCAGCCTAGTGGGACTGGCAAAGGTGAACATGGTGAGGGAAATGCGGCGTTGTTGGTTATTTCCTGCGTGGTGCCAACAGGAAGCCTCAGTCCTGGTGCCGCCAGCCTCAGCTGTGGGTGTGAAATGGAAGCGGTCCACGCTGGGTAAGCCAGGAGTGGCCCACAGGCCCTCTCTGAACAGCTCTAGCTCCCCACACCCACGGCAAACACGCTCAGTCAGACAAATCCACAGCTGAAAAGCACCTCAGCTCCACCCTCAGAAGCAAGCACTACAAAGCAATTTAGAATCATCTGGGCAAAGCTGGCAAAGGATGTGTATCATGGAGAATGGGAGCCTGCCCTAGAGCCCAGATATGTTTGTCTCACACACCGGGGGGACATTCAGGCCTTCATCTTTCAGCTTCTTCAACCGCAGCTTATTTAGAGGGTTATCAAAGGAAGCCGATGGCCCAAGCCATTTGAATTGCTGCTGTGGACTCTTTGGTTTGATCACATCCACAAACAACGGGCTCTCTAATGGCAGGAGAGGCACCGTGGCTCTGTGCCGGAATGCAGAGCAAGTCATGGAAACACTTCAGAATGTGGGCAGTGGTGGGGTTACCTCCGGGCTTGCCGGCCATTTAGATGCCTCGCAGTTCTCGCTCTGAGGGATACTGCTGAAGGGCCTTACCCTCAGACGTTTGGAGGACCAGCGTCTTGCTGTACTGGCTGACTCCTGTTTTGTTGAAGGCCTTGATGCGAGCGTTGTATGTGCTGTTGAAGTGAAGGCCATCCACAGTGCACATTGTCTCCTTTCCAACATATACTTCCTGAGGGTCAACAGATAAGAGGCCACCATTTAATGTGAATCCTTGTGAGTGGTAAGGGAGGCACTGTTTCCTAGTGGTTAGGGGCAAGTGCTTTTGCATCAGCCTGATCCAGGTTTGAATCCCGTGAGTACCATTTAATAGGCCTCTTTTAGCCTCAGTTTCCTTATCTGTAAAATGTGGACAATAATACCCTCCTTATGAGGTATGAGGATTATTTGAAGTCATATGTGTAAACTGATTAGCAGAGCATCTTGTATTTAGCGTGGGCCTGGTGACTTGACAAACTGTAGGTAGCAGCTAGGACTTAAAAAATTAAAACAGGGGGCTTATCATTAGCATTATGGTTATTATTAACTTGGCATTTATATACTACATTACAAATATTGAGCTCTTTATCCATCAGGATGATTTGTAAAAAACAGGTTTGAGAATATGAGGGTGATCTCTATGTCATGTTTATAACTCTATTGAAAGCCATAGGAGTTTAGGTTTTCATCACCATACAGAGGGAAGGGGGAGGAAACAGGGAAGAGAGGAAGAATGACATTTCAAAGGCTTAAAATAAATCCCAGCATAATGCATCTTTAGCATGGGTGAGGCATTTGCCTCCCTCTTTAGCCATATACTTTGTAACATTATGCTGATGTAATGAGTGAAAATAATTTTTATTCAAAGCACAACCTTAAAATGACACTCTCTGGTGGGATACACTGCAGCATGCTGAGAATTTTATATGTATCATCTAACTGATGTCTAACAACAATGCATAAGGTACATGTTATTATTATCATCCCCACCTTTTTTTTGTTGTTGGACAGCAGAGAATTTTATGTTAGTTTACAATACTAGCATGATCCTGAGACAAAAAGAGACATCACCCAAACAAGCAAGCAAAAAAACTGTAGACTAATTCAATGAATGAATGTGGGTACAAGAGTACTAGGTATTAAATCTAAATAAAATCTAAGAGTATATTTAAAGAATAAGTGCTGTGTTCAGGTCAGGTTTATTCCAGGAATGATGATATAGTCTACTAAAGAGGTCTGTTCGTATATATTATTTATTTCATAACATCCACAGGGTCAAGAAAGCAAAAATTTCATAGTTCAAATATAATCAAGTTGTGCTCATGTGTAAAACACAACCAGGGCATCCTATTGCTCTTTTTTTAAAATTTATTTATTTGTTTTTATTTTTATTTTTTTAAAAGTTAGCACATATACATATATATTTCAGATAGTTCTGTATAGCTTTTAGAAGTGGGGGATCTACAGCTTTTTTCAAATGTTCCAACTTGAAAAAAATTCATTGAAAGGTTTTTAAATTACCTGCTCCACCTTTAGCAATTTTAAAGTATAGTGTCATTTATGAAATCTGCTCTTTCCACCTCTCTTAGGAAAATAATTTTTTTTGGTATCATTAATCTACAATTACATGAGCAACATTATGTTTACTAGACTCCCCCCATCATCAAGTCCCCCCTACATACCCATTACAGTGACTGTCCATCAGCATAGTAAGATGCTGTAGAATTACTACTTGTAGTGCCCCTCCTACATTAGGTCTGCTAATAGTAATGCCCCTTTTAAAATTTATTTTTTATTGACGTATCATTGATACATAATCTTATCATCCCCATCTTACAAATGAAGACCTGAAGGTTCAGAGAGGCAAGAAATGGGCACAGTCAGGCAAGTGGCAGAGTCTAGATGCAGGCGTCTGGTGCCAGAGCTCGCGGTGCTGCACACACTTTCTCTTGAGGGTAGGGCAGTTCCTCTTCAGAACCTCCTTGTCCATTTTTGATGGTACAAGGAGAAAGCAAGGCTCAGCAGAAGGGCAGGTAGGCCTGGCAAGGAAGATGTGTCCTCAGGAGAGGTGGGAAAGCCAGGCCTGAGACTCCATGGCGGGCCCTCTGAGGTAGTTACTGGTTTTGGTTAACAAGTAGTAGGATCTCTACTTACCCGGAACTGACCACCACTGCCATCGTCCAGCTCCAGAATGTATCCTTCGGCGGGCACCACGGACAGAGGCGGTTGCTTCCAGGACAGCGTAGCACTGTTGTTGTGGGTGCAACACTCCTCCAGCTGTAGGATGGGGGTTGCTGGGACTGGAGAGGAAGCTAAACAGAAATTAGTGTAACCCTGGCTTCTGTTGAATTGCAAACATTTCAGCATCTTGGAATGATAAGCATCCTCCTGATAAACACATGGCTAGACTGAGTGGTTAGCCCAGGGTGCATGGGGGACCTGAATAGGGTCCTTCTTAGAGCCTCCAGGAGTGGGACTGGTTCCTGAGCTACTGTCCTGACTTTTTTCCAAGTCCATGGGGACATGGGGGCACTTCCTACCTTAGCTGGAAGTGAGACAACTGCTCTGTCCTCCCCCCCCTTGAGCACTGAAGACATCATTCCTAAGGGAAGTGTTTTACATGGGGGATGGATTTCCAGTCTAGCCCACTAAAGTCTGCTTAACCTATGTAACAGGGCTGATAAATTTACTGTAAAATTTATTCTGAGCCTTAAGCCCCAGTTTATAAACTTGGAACTGCCTGTTCTGAGTAATATCATTTTTAAAAAACCAGTGAAATCTACTCAAAGTCTTGTGCACATAAGTTGCCCTAACAGTGGAGTTTTGAAAAATTGGTACCAAGTGACACAGTGATTTCTCAGTTTTGATACTTCTGAGGAACTTGACCTCATTCATTCAAGGTAGTTATACCTTCAAAATAGCACTAGTTCAAGTTAACTTTCAGCAGGCCTCAACCACTCAACTGTGAGCTTGGAAGGTATGTGGGAGCAAATGGGCACAGCCCAGGAGGGTCAAGGTGTTTTCATGATTTGTGAGACTCTCATGGTGTTACTAGTCACCATGTCTGCCCCACTTTAGGCTGAGAGTCTTCTGTACTACTTAAAACTGCAGATTAGTTGGACCTTCAGACACACAAACATATTAATGTTAGGTAACAAATAATCCCAGTTCCTAATGTATGAACTCAATATATGTATCTGGGAACAAAGTTTTTATTAACTGCTTAAATTTTCTTTTTAGCACCAAAGCATTAATTTCTTTTTGTGATATTTAACAATAGGAGAGAACAGTTTGGACCACATCCAGGGACATTTAGATGAACAAATGTTAATTGTGGAACACCTGGTATGCTGTAGCAATATTGGACTCTTGTGTGTCATGCATTGAATTAATTCTGTTCCTTGCTGGTCACCCCAGTTAAACAGCAGTTTAGGAAACAGGGTCTATGGTGGATAACCTAGAAAACAAAGCTAGAGACTATAACATAAGAGATGTGAAGGTGAAGCAGGTCAATTATCTTATCCTTAAGAAAAGACTATGTACAAGAAAACCATGCCTGAGTTACTAGATAAAACATAATTAAATAAAAATAATGACCAGTTAATTGGAGGTTATCAGTAGAGGAAAGGAAATCATGTTTCAGATTTCAATGGCATAGAGTTCAGGTGGAATCTTTTCAGAAAACAATGGCTTCTGTAGCTTCAGAGGCCCCAGAACATCTGAATTTGGAGGGAAGGAAATAAATTCATTGCTTTGTTCAACAGATGGCAGGGCAGGATGGAAAAAAGAGGAGACAGAAGACTTAACTCCTAATGATTCTAATGATCATCTACACATAAGCTGTCCTCATCTAGAAGTTGTGATTGTAGAGTTAATTTACTTGTGATTTAGAATGTTTTCCTTATAAAAGAATACATTTTAACATATTAATTGTGGAATGGAATGTGACAAGCTTAAGCAAGCCATTCTTCAAAGGGCTTCTAGAGACATGGAATGATTCTCCCTGGGATATTTGCTCTTTGTTCTAACTTAGTTGGATGCTACCATAAAAGAACAATTACTTGGACTCTTATTTCATTAGCTCCTCTATCAGTCTTCATTTTCCCTTTTTTCATGTTTCAGGAAAAATCTACATTTCACCTTTAAAATCAAAGAATAAGATCACAAAATGGTTTCAACTTGAATCATACAAATGCTTGCAATATGTCTCTGGCAAGAAACTAAAATTTCCTTGTATAGACATAGGAGTAATTAAAAGATTAATTGAAGTACATGTATCATGTGTAATTAAAATGTGTGAATTTCATTTATAAGTTCTCAGTGGATACACTTTAAAAGAACAAAAGGATAGAAAAATGTCTAACCACTCACTAATCTTCAGATCTTAATACTGTCCCAGATTTAAACAAATATGCAAACAAAAAAGCAAAGTGGGGTTGGGGAATGAAAATGAAGGAAGGTCTAGAGATATTTGCATGTCTAAATCTATTTCTCAGTGTGTTCAGAATTATTTTTTCTTTTTACTTATTTATCCCAAAGTGATATTGTTTATAAAAAGCAAATGTGATGAAGTTATAGCCTCATTAGTAAAGACTAAAGCTGACATTTTAGAAAAACAGATTTTATGATGGGTATTAGGTCACCCTATTTTACTTTATTAAGTTTAAAGTAAATGGGCTACAAGAATCCAAAGTATTTTCAAATTAGTTTATCATTTGTGTTTTGGAAATGGAAGCATCACAGTTCCTGGGCCAAACTCTAAGAGAGAACATTTTATTTTATTGAACCTCCTGCCATTGGGGCTCCCATAGCTATCTTAATCTTGACACTTTCATGAACATTCTTGGATATCTTTGTTTTTCCTAAAGAACTAGTTTCTCCTGACCTGATCAGAATTCTACTACTTAGCACACTGTTAGCCTGTAAAATCAAGCTTCAGGCTAAGATTTCTCCTCTTAGATTCAAGGGGGGGAATTGTTCTTACTGACTTTCTTGTAGGGGGTTTGGTGGAGCCTCAGCTCAAAAGTAAATTCTGCAACAATGTGTTCTTATACCAAAATTTTCAAGTGTCTTACCTTTTTAAGGCTAATCTAGGTCACATTATATCTCACATTTTTCATATTTGTTTGATCTTTTTTCTCTACTCCTTCAGTCTGTGAACACTTAAAACAATTCAGAATTCTTCTGTGAAAGGTAACAGCCCTGTGGTGAGGGCATGTGAGAAAAAGAAGTTGGCCTCATGGTGGTATTTCTGAGCACTTACTGAATGCCTGACAGTGTGGTGAGAAGTTTTACATTTATTCCGTTGTTTAATTTTCACAACAACCCCACAATAACAGGTACTATTATTATCTCTATTTTGTAGATGAGGAAACTGAAACACAGAAAGGTTCCATGGCTACTAAGTGGCAGAACTCGGATATGAAGCCAAGGAGGCTGGCTCCAGTGGCTGCGTGCTTACATTACCTTATACTGCCTCTCCAGTTTGTTGTTTAGTAATAGTGTACTGGAGGGAAGACCCCATGCTTAATTCCAAAAGGCATGTTTCTCTTTGGTTCCTATAGTGTGGATGATGAAGCTTCCCAAGGATTGCTGGTATAGATGAATGAAGTATGTTGCCATAAGAGCTATGGTGGTTGGGAATTCAGTTCTACTGATCAACTTCTCAGAAGGTTCCTTTATGGACTGTCATTCCTTTTTTATGGTTGCTGAACCATACAAGGAGAATCTGAGGGAAGTTTAGACTTTAGAGGAACAAGCCATGTCTGGAAAATGATCAGTAGTACACTGTTAAAGATAAACACGAACACAGGTTTTGAGGCATGCATTTCAAGACCCCAAACCATGAATGGATTACTTGCCAGTCAGCGTGTGTTCACCCTCATCACTGCCAAGCCTCTGGGCGCTCTTTCTCCATGACATATAGAGGCTCAGTTTGGATCACACTGCCCTTGCCTGTGACCTTGGTACATACTCAGGGCTCTTACATTTAACATGAGTTAACTGTTTGATCCTGGTTCAGAATGAATACACTAGTGTTTTATTCAGGCACTGACTCATGAATCTTGGGACATATTATGTATTTAGGCAATTTCGGGGTAATATTTTTCTGGGAGGAGGTGGGTAGGTATCTGAAATCTATTCTAAGCAAAACAGCACAGTCCTTGATGGACTAGAAAAAGAATCTTAAAATTTCCTTCCCATGACTTGGGAAGAAGTTGACTCCCAAATTAGAATAAAGAGAAAAACATTTTAATTAGTCTCTAATAAAAATAGAAAACAAAGCTTAGTTTGTTGTTTTCTATAAAAGAAAAATCCAAGAAATCAAACATCATGCTCTAGCATCTGGGAAAAGGGTAAGATGATTTTCTAATCAAAACGCAACCAGAAAGCATATCATTACAATTTAGGGATATTTGGCCAAAGCTTAGATCACAATTGTTTGACGATGATGTAGAATCAGAAAGAGCAGATCAGTTAAATCCTTAGCTAATAAAAGAATATTTTAGAGCAGTATAGTCTTTCTGGATAGTAGCTGGGCTAAGTGGAAACATTTAAAAAACACAACAGACCAATCTTCTTTGATATCAAGGGAAAAAAAGGCATCTGAGATAAAATTTCAAAATCAAAGAGATGCTAAAATCTTGAGTCAAGAAGTAAACAGATTATTTTAGTTGTCAGTTTGAGTCAAAAATTTACATGCATATTTTAAGTAATTTTGAGAATATTTGTAATCGATTTAGCATAATTATAAAACATTGAACTACATGTATTGTTAGTTTCAGAGGTCAGATAGTTACTTTAACATCATTCTGAATGCTACTCAAATTTTGGCCATTTGTATATGGATTTTGGGGTGTAGTTTCTTGAACTATTTTTACTGACAGGCTGTGAAAACAGATTATTAAACTAAGAATATCCTAAAAAACCAGTCTCAGTGACTGCAATGGGGCATGGAGGGACTCGATAATATGGGTGAATGTAGTAACCACATTGCTTTTCATGTGAAACCTTTATAAGAGTGCATATCAATGATACCTTAAAAAAACCCTAAAAAACAACAGTCTAACATTACACCAGGCACAGTTGTGTGTGTTAACAGATATCAAAGGGGCCAGTAGGAGAAGTCTTAACTATAGCCAGTCAAGTTCTATTGCATCATGACCTTTTATCTTTTTCTTTCTATCAAAAGTATCTGACAGACAAAAATTATTCAGATTCTAAAGAGGACAGGACTCTCACTGAATTAATTAAATTTAATGAACACAAAGCAAGGCATATTAATTAACTGCATAGGGACACTAATCAGCAGTAAATTAAATTAAGATAGCGTTAAAAAGAAAAGGAAAATGGAATACTCCAGTCTCATACAAAATGACCTATTAAAATTAACTTCATAAATTACTGCTCTGGATAATTTTGTCTTCCAGGTGAATTTTTGCTGTGAGAACGTTCTGCATTTTGACCTTCAGTGTGGTTGGCATCCTCTGCTCGGTGTACAGACTTTAATGGCTTGTGCACACAGCCGTGTCCATGCTTATTTCTGCAGGCAGCCCTAAATGGCTTAGTGTCAATGCTTGAGGGATTCAGTCTGTGGTGCACAGCACATGTGAACTTGCAGTTCCCACACCAGAGGAGGTGCCTCTTCACTCCAACACAATTGTTACCATTCTGCCAACTGCCCTGGATGCCACAATGGGCAGATGAACATGACTCGGGAGGAGAGTGATATGCCAGCTGCTGAAAGGATTTCAAAGCCCTGAGGCTTTTTCTCCTCTACCTGCCTCTCCTCCTACCCCAACACCAAGACTAATTGGGTTGGCTCTTCTTTTTTCTCCTCCACTAAAAGCCCTTACATTGCCCTTGTATGACATATTTTGTCCTCTGAGCTAGTTGTGACATAACCTTTTATTGATTCTACCTCATTGAAAGAATTGGGTACAGAGAGAGGCTGACCAAGGAGGATTTACCTGGGTTCTATATACTTGGATGGCTCTATTTCACAGGTCACTATGTAGGTGTTAAAGAAACACTTTTAAATGGCAAGAGAGAATTGCTGCAACAAAAAAAGAAATTTCTTAAGTTTAAGGGAAGAATTCAGTTATTCCTTGAAGAAACCGCTTAAAGGCACTAACTTCGTAGCACAAACTGGAAGTTGCAGGTGTTGGTTCTGGACCCCCTTCTCCCTGGTTGGAAGCCCAGCCCTGTCATTCACTAGCTGCGTGAACTCAGGCAGCTGTGCCTCAGATTCCTCAATTGCTTACTAGGTGAGAATAAAATGAGTCAATCTATGCAAAGCACTCAGGAGAGTGTCTGGTTTGGTAAGCAGTCAATAAATAATAAACATTTTTGTTACTGCAGAAAAGCATTTTTATATACGATCTATATACTGCTTACTTCAAAAATTAATTAAGGCATTACCCCAAAGCAATACATACTAAACAAAACAAGAAAAATAAGAAAACTGAAAATAAAAGAGAGCAAAAATCCACTAAAAGGATGAGAGAAGTACATGTACCAGGTACAGGGATGAGTTTAACTGGGTGATGTAAGCCATAAGGATGTAGCCCTAAAACTTCCTGGGTTATAGTGTTCTGTCTGGTAAAAGGAAGCATGTGGATGTTTCTTAAGAAACAAAAAATTTAAAGCACTGAATACTGTGTCATTTATTACATGGATGCTTATACTGGGAGAAGCAAAGAGCAAATCAATTTCTTCAGTTTTAGAAAATATCAGAAAATGACAAAATTATAGAGATGAAGAACAGATTAGCAGTTGGTAGGGATTGGCAATGGTAGAGGGGTGAGGTGTGGGTGTGACTATAAAGGGGTAGCACAAGGGAGACCTTTGTGGTGATGTAATGGTTCTGTATCGTGATTGCAGTGGGGGCTCTATAAATGCACACAAGGGACAAAATGGCATAGAACTACACCCATACGCTATACTGATGTTGGCTTCCTCGTTTTGATATTATATGATAGTTATGCAAGCTGTAACCATTGATGAAAACTGGATGAAGGTACAAGGGATTTCTTCTTACTATTTTGCAACTTCCTTTGAATATATAATTACTTCAAAATAAAAAGTTTAAAAATCAGTAATACTTTTTAAATAGGTAATACTTATGCTGCCATAAAAATATCATTGCATGGTTGGCTTGAATTTTTATTTTTCTTTGAAAGAGTTATTTTCCTCCAGATAATATTAAATACTTGCCTTTGCTTAAGTCACCTAAAAATCTCAATGAAATCTTGCCATATCCCTTAGTCACATAAACCAAAACATTTAAAAATTTACAAGTTAAAGTTTATTTCCAATTTTCATTTTCCTTCTGTATCCAGGCTCAAATTTTCCTGACCAGTATTGGCAAGTCAACTCTGATCCTCTCAAACTCCCACTAATTCATACTCAACTATTTGCTCACTATTGAGGTGGAAGCAGTCAACTCCCTTAATTTATATCAATATTCCCAGATTACTTTCTGAATCAATAATTTATTTACATGCAGCGATGCTCTCTTCCCCTATCTCCTTTTATTTCAGCTATTCCCCAATGCTGGGTTTGTGAAATCTCTAATACTCTCAAACAGGCAAGCATTGAGTTTATCTGACTTTCTAAGATGTCGGTCACATGGCTACAAGGGTACTTTTCCATTATATGGTAAGAGCCACTCTAAACTCCAGATTTTTGTAACCTTATCCAGAAGTGTATTTACTTTTCCACATTTATCAACCTGGCAGCTGTCTTTTGTTTGCTGCAATGTGGCGTGCAGTCTCGATCTTGCTTCAAGCACCAGCGTCCACTTGGGATGTTGCTATATGACTGGGTGGACACAGGCACGTACCTTTCATCTGCACGAAGTCGAGCTGGTGAATGGATTGCAGCAGAGGGCTGTTGTCCAGACTCAAGTCGAAGTCTGTGGTCATCCTGGGAGTGAGTGTGCCTTTTCCCCACTGATCCTCAGTCAGGTGCACTCTCCTTATGAGGGCGTCAGAGATCTAATCATATCAAAGACCACAGCCTAAGAAATGCAACACTACACTGGACACAGAATACTATTCCTTGACTCACCTGGAGTGTTATCACCAATGGCTTTGGAACTCACACCCTTCCCTATCTCCATGTGAGGAGCTGGTTATGTCCAGGGTGACCGATAATTTTTATTGCAAATCTGGATGCTTTTATGAGTTAGAGAGGGGCATTAAAAATAACTAGCAGCTGTTAGTTGCTCTAATAGGCAAACCTGGATATACGACCATGCTATTTATGACTGATTAAAAGCCCCCAATTTAATATGTTGGAGATTGGGGTTAATCCTACTGGAACCAACAACCCTAAGTTCCTAATATAAGGTGTGGTGTCCTATCAACACTGGGGAATGACTTTTGCAAAATAGTTTAGAGAGGCTGCATATGGTAATCTGTAAAATAGAATTTTGTACACTTTAAGCACATTATCTTCATATTATCCCTTTATTCTTCAGTAGAAAACTCTTTCATTTCTTATATTTAGTCTCCCTCTTTCACTCAGCCAGTCTGGTAGAATGTGAGTTGGAAAGGATCAATATATTTCTTAATAAAACGTCCCTTAATCATGGGGATCAAAACTTAACTAAAATTCAGCTGACACCAGAGCATCTCACTAAAACAACACTGAAGAAATCATGAGACATCCAAGGAATGAAAAAATTTCACTTTGTTTAGGAAAGCACTGACTTATTGGCCATTTAGGAAATCACTGACTTACTGGCTACTTGGAGGTGTCAAGAAGGTAGAAACCTTGCATACTTAGACATTTCTAGCTGGCAAAACTGTCCAAGATATTAGTGGAAAAGGACGGAACTTAAGGCAAGCAATAACTTTGCTTTGCAGAAACTTATAGGAAATTATGTTTTCATGATTAAACATGAACAAAAGCAAATAAAAATAAGCCCATGTACTTCTCAATCTTGTAGCACATAGTGGCAGACTTCTGGGATGTCATTGGGGTTTTGAAGGCACCCATGTATACATCACAGTGTGGAAGTGGGTTTCATCATGGAGGGACCCAGCCGTGGCTGTTGGGAGTTGCCTTGGTGTCAGAGATTCAGTATCATGGGACATTGAGGGTCTGAAACAGAAGCTAGAGGACACCTACCTGCAAAAAGCCACTAGGATCATTTTCCTTAATCACCTCCAGGCAGTACTCCATGAGACCTGTGGTCTGCCGCAATTTCACTGTGCAGTGAGAGATCTGATCTCGAACCACCTAGAATTGATGAGAGAACAGGATGGTCCAAAGTGCCAGAGGGTAGAAAAGAAGAAAACTGGGACTTTGGAAAGCTTCTTCAAGCCACAAACCAAGACCACCATGGACTAAATTTATGAGAATATCTGTGGTAATGTCTGCTGTGGACATTGGCTCTGGAAGACAGATTGGATAAGGGCTCTTACAGGACTTGCAGCAGTAGGACCCATCAGAAAGGCAGGCAGATGTTAGAACCCTGGGAACTTGGTTTCCTGGGTGCCTTAAGGCGCATCTTTGACAGGTCCCCCTTGCTCCCCTTCTCTGGGAAGCTGACTACGGTGAGCTGCTATATATGGGAAGTTGTGGTGTGTTTGTAAAGGAGCTGAGAAACCTGAGGTGTGGCTACAGTTTCTGCTCTTTAACACAGTGGCCCACCTTCTCTTGCCCTCTGCCTGTCCTTTCTGAAGAGCAGATGTCACCATCTGAACCCAGTTCCTTCTTGCTCTATTTCTCTTTCTCTGTGGGGGTGCTGAGGTGGGGCTTAGAGGGGAAACTTGCTGGAAAACAATGAGCTAATGACAACAAGTAAGCCTGAGAAAGATGGATGAAGAATTAGTTTTAACAGTAATCCACTTAGAATCAATCACAGCCTCATTTTGGAAAGCACTTTTAAAGGCTCTACTTGCCAAGCTGTAAGTCTGCTTTAACCTAGATAAGGATCTCTCTGAACATGCAGTTTCTGCCTCTGGGAAGTTGCCTTTGCCCAGTGTCAAATACATGACAGTACTTGAAAAGTTTCTTTATTTGGAGATGTTCATCTTTTGTGTCTTCTGTTCAGTGCCAAATCTCGAAATGGCTTTTGAAGCATTGAGTTGAACAGGGTTTTCTATCTAGGAACCTCAATTACTCCCAACCTAGATATGTATACCACTTTGCAAAAACCTCAAAAATATCCAGCATTCCAGATTTCTCTGATAATAAATAAAAGGGGTTTTAATAATGATTATTTAAAAACTTTTATTTGTTTCATCTTTTTGGTTTGATTATAAATTTATTTCCCATTAAAGATTATTATATCCACTTTCAAAAATAATTGGAAAATAGACCAAATAAAAGCAGATCATCTCACCCTTCAATTCAAAATTTTAAAGCATTTTGATATTCCTTTTTAGATTTTCCCTTAAGCTAGATTTACTTATAGCTGCAGTCATCATATGTGACAGCTTTATCCCCTTCCCACTTAACACTGTATCATATTCCATGTTGCCACCATCAGTAAATGTTACTGGATACATAAATATCCTACTGAGTGGGTTATATAATTAAAAAAACCATTCCTGTTCCCCTATTTTTGGCCATTTGAGTTCTTCCTAATTTTGACATTTCATCCATTCATTATTGCTAATCTTCAATTCTAATTTTTTTTATTGTGGTAAAATGTGCCCAACATAAAATTTACCATTTTAACTATTTTTAGTTGGACAATTCTATGACATTAAATATATTCATATTGTTGTGCAACCTTAACCACCATCTATCTCCAGAACTTTTTCATCTTCCTAAATTAAACTTTGTACCCTTTAAACATTAACCCCTCCCTTCCAGCCCCTGGGAACCTTTCTGTCTCTATGGATTTGACTACTCTAGGACCCTTATATAAGGGGAATCATATATATTACTCCTTTTGTGACTGGCTTATTTCACTTAGCATAATGTCTTCAAGGTTTATCCATATTCTAGCTTGTGCCAAAATTTTCCTCTTTTTTAAAAAAATTTTGTTATCATTAATCTACAATTCATGAAGAACATTATGTTTACTAGGCTCCCCACTTCAACAAGTCCCCCCTACAAACCCCATTACAGTCACTGTCCATCAGCGTAGTAAGATGCTATAAAATCACTACTTGTCTTCTCTGTGTTGTACAGCCCTCCCTATGCCCCCCCCACCACATTATACATGCTAATCGTAAGGACCCCTTTCTTTTTCCCCGCCCTTATCCCTCCCTTCCCACCCATCCTCCCCAGTCCCTTTCCCTTTGGTAACTGTTAGTCCATTCTTGGGTTCTCTGATTCTGCTGCTGTTTTGTTCCTTCAGTTTTTCTTTGTTCTTATACTCCACAGATGAGTGAAATCATTTGGTACTTGTCTTTCTCCGCCTGGCTTATTTCACTGAGCATAATACCCTCTAGCTCCATCCATGTTGTTGCAAATGGGAGGATTTGTTTTCTTCTTATGGCTGAATAATATTCCATTGTGTATATGTACCACATCTTCTTTATGCATTCATCTACTGATGGACACTTAGGTTGCTTCCATTTCTTGGCTATTGTAAATAGTGCTGCAATAAACATAGGGGTGCATCTGTCTTTTTCAAACTGGGCTTCTGCACTCTTAGGGTAAATTCTTAGAAGTGGAATTCCTGGGTCAAATGGTACTTCTATTTTGAGCTTTTTGAGGAACCTCCATATTGCTTTCCATAATGGTTGAGTTAATTTACATTCCCACCAGCAGTGTAGGAGGGTTCCCCTTTCTCCACAACCTTGCTAACATTTGTTGTTGTTTGTCTTTTGGATGGTGGTGATCCTTACTGGTGTGAGGAGATATCTCATTGTGGTTTTAATTTGCATTTCTCTGATGACTAGCGATGTGGAGCATCTTTTCATGTGTCTGTTGGCCATCTGAATCTCTTCTTTGGAGAAGTGTCTGTTCAGCTCCTCTGCCCATTTTTTAAGTGGATTATTTGCTTTTTGTTTGTTGAGGTATGTGAGCTCTTTATATATTTTGGATGTCAACCCTTTATCGGATCTTTCATTTATGAATATATTCTCCCATACTGTAGTGTACCTTTTGTTCTATTGATGGTGTCCTTTGCTGTACAGAAACTTTTCAGCTTGATATAGTCCCACTTGTTCATTTTTGCTTTTGTTTCCCTTGTCCGGGGAGATATGCTCATTAAGAAGTCACTCATGCTTATGTCCAAGAGATTTCTGCCTATGTTTTTTTCTAAGAGTTTTACGGTTTCATGACTTACATTCAGGTCTTTGATCCATTTTGAATTTACTTTTTTGTATGTGGTTAGACAGTGATCCAGTTTCATTCGCCTACATGTAGCTGTCCCGTTTTGCCAGCACCATCTGGTGAAGAGACTGTCATTTCCCCATTGTATGTTCATGGCTCCTTTATCATGTATTAATTGACCATATATGTTTGGGTTAATGTCTGGAGTCTCTATTCTGTTCCACTGGTCTGTGGCTCTGCTCTTGTGCCAGTACCAAATTGTCTTGATTACTGTGGCTTTGTAGTAGAGCTTGAAGTTGGGGAGCGAGATCCCCCACCCACCCCACTTTATTCTTCTTAGGATTGTTTTAGCTATTCGGGGTCTTTGGTGTTTCCATATGAATTTTTGAACTATTTGTTCCAGTTTGTTGAAGAATGATGTTGGAAATTTGATAGGGATTGCATCAAATCTGTATATTGCTTTGGGCAGGATGGCCATTTTGATGATGTTAATTCTTCCTAGCCATGAGCATGGGATGAGTTTCCATTTGTTAGTGTCCTCTTTAATTTCTCTTAAGAGTGTCTTATAGTTTTCAGGGTATAGGTCTTTCACTTCCTTGGTTAGGTTTATTCCTAGGTATTTTATTCTTTTTGATTCTATTCTGAATGGAATTATTTTCCGGATTTCTCTTTCTATTGGCTCATTGTTAGTGTATAGGAAAGCCACAGATTTCTGTGTGTTAATTTTGTATCCTGTAACTTTGCTGAATTCCAATATCAGTTCTAGTAGTTTTGGAGTGAAGTCTTTAGGGTTTTTGATGTACAATATCATGTCATCTGCAAATAGTGACAGTTTGACTTCTTCTTTACCAATCTGGACTCCTTGTATTTCTTTGTTTTGTCTAATTGCCGTGGCTAGGACCTCCAGTACTATGTTATATAACCACGGGGAGAGTGGGCATCCCTGTCTTGTTCCTGATCTCAGAGGAAAAGCTTTCAGCTTCTCGCTGTTCAGTATGATGTTGGCTGTGGGTTTATCATATATGGCCTTTATTATGTTGAGGTACTTGCCCTCTATACCATTTTGTTGAGAGTTTTTATCATGAATGGATGTTGAATTTTGTCAAATGCTTTTTCAGCATCTATGGAGATGATCATGTGGTTTTTGTCCTTCTATTCATTTATGTGGTGGATGATGTTGATGGATTTTTGAATGTTGTACCATCCTTGCATCCCTGGGATGAACCCCACTTGGTCATGGTGTATGATCCTTTTGATATATTTTTGAATTCAGTTTGCTAATATTTCGTTGAGTATTTTTGCATCTACGTTGATCAGGGATGTTGGTCTGAAATTTTCTTTTTTGGTGGGGTCTTTGCTTGGTTTTGGTATTAGGGTGATGTGGGCTTCATAGAATGAGTTTGGCAGTATTCCCTCCTCTTCTATCTTTAGGAAAACTTTAAGGAGAATGGGTATCATATCTTCTCTGTATGTCTGATAAAATTCCGAGGTAAATCCATCTGGACTGGGGGTTTTGTTCTTGGGTAGTTTTTTGATTACCGATTCAATTTCTTTGCTGATAATTGGATGGTTTCTTCCTTGGTCAGTCTTGGAAGGTTGTATTTTTCTAAGAAGTTGTCCATTTCTTCTAGGTTTTCCAGCTTGTTAGCATATAGGTTTTCATAGTATTCTCTAATAATTCTTTGTATTTCTGTGGGGTCTGTCATGATTTTTCCTTTCTCATTTCTGATTCTGTTGATGTGTGTTGACTCTCTTGTTCTCTTAATAAGTCTGGCTAGAGGTTTACCTATTTTGTTTATTTTCTCAAAGAACCAGCTCTTGGTTTCATTGATTTTTTCTATTGTTTCATTCTTCTCAATTTTATTTATTTCTTCTCTGATCTTTAATATGTCCCTCCTTCTGCTGACTTTAGGCCTCATTTGTTCTTCTTTTTCCAATTTCAATAATTGTGATATTAGACTATTCATTTGGGATTGTTCTTCCTTCTTTAAATATGCCTGGATTGCTTTCCTCTTATGACTGCTTTTGCTGCGTCCCACAGAAATTGGGTCTTTGTGTTGTCATTTGTTTCCATATATTGCTGGATCTCTATTTTAATTTGGTTGTTGATCCATTGATTATTTAGGAGCATGTTGTTAAGTCTACATGTGTTTGTGAGCCTTTTTCTTTCTTTGTACAATTTATTTCTAGTTTTAAACCTTTGTGGTCTGAAAAGTTGGTTGGTAGAATTTCAATCTTTTTGAAATTACTGAGGCTTTTTTTGTGGCCTAGTATATGGTCTATTCTAGAGAATGTTCCATGTGCACATGAAAAGAATGTATATCCTGTTGCTTTTGGATGTAGAGGTCTATAGATGTCTATTAGGTCCATCTGTTCTAGTGTGTTATTCAGTGCCTCTGTGTCCTTACTTATTTTCTGTCTGGTGGATCTATCCTTTGGAGTGAGTGGTGTGTTGAAGTCTCCTAAAATGAATGCATTGCATTCTATTTCCTCCTTTAATTCTGTTAGTATTTGTTTCACATATGCTGGTGCTCCTGTGTTGGATGCATATATATTTGTAATGGTTATATCCTCTTGTTGGACTGACCACTTTATCATTATGTAATGTCCTTCTTTATCTCTTGTAAATTTTCCTCTTTTTAAGACTGAGTAATATTCCATTGTAAGTACAGTTGACCTTTTAACAACATGGTGTTGAACTGCAGGGGACCACGGATATGTGCATTTTTTTTCAATAAATATATTGCAATAATTTTTGTGATTTGTGCAATTTGAAGAAACATCTTCTTTTCTCTAGCTTACTTTATTGTAAGAATAGAGTATATAATACATATAACATACAATATATGTGCTAATTGACTGTCATTGGTAAGGCTTCAGTCAACAGTAGGATATGAATAGTTAGGTTTTTGGGGAATCAAGTGTTTACACGTGGATTTTCAACTGCCCGGGGGGTCAACATGCCTAACCTCTGTGTTGTTCAAGAGTCAACTGTATATACCACATTTTGTTTATCCATTCATCCATTGATGGACATTTGCTTCCACCTTTAGGCTATTGTGAATAAAGCTGCTATGATCATTGGTATACAAATATCTGTGTGAGTCCCTGCTTTGCTTCTTTGGGGTATATACCTGGAAGTGGAATTGCTGAATCATATCGCAAGTCTATTCTAATTTTTTACTGTTTTACATAGCAGCTGGACCATTTTAAATTCCTGACAGCAATGTGCAAGGATTCTAATTTCTCCACACTCTCACTGACACTTACTGTCTATTTTTAAAAAAATAATGGCCCTTCTAATAGGTGTGAAGTGTTATCTCACTGTGGTTTGATTTACATTTCCCTGATGACTAGTGATGTTGAGTATCTTTTCATGTTCTTATTGGCTATTTGTCTATTTTCTGAGAAGAAATGTCTGTCCAAGTCCTTTGCCCATGTTTTTTTAATTGGGCTGTTTGTTTTGTTGTCTTTTGATGTACAGAATTTATAAATTTTCCTGAAGTTCAATTGTCTACTTCTTTTGCTGCCTATGCCTTTGTTGTCATATCCAAGACATCACCACCAAATCCAGTGCCTGAAGCATTGGACAATGTTTTCATCTAAGAGTTTTACAGTTTTTGTTGTTACATTTAACTCTTTGATCCATTTTGAGTTAATTTGTGTATACAGTGTTAGGCAGTAGTCCAACTTCACTCTTTTGCATGTGGATAGTCATTTTTCCCAGCTTTATTTGTTGAAAAACTGCTCTTTTCCTAATGAATGGTCTTAGCACCCTTTTCAGAAATCATTGGACCACATATGCGAGAGTTTATCAGTGGTGTGTGTCTGTCTTTATGCCAGTACCAACTTTTTTTGATTATTGTAGCTTTGTAGTAAGTTTTGTAATCAGTAAGTGTAAGAATTCCAACTTCATCGTTTTTCAAGATGTTTTGGCTATTTGGAGTTTCCTAATTTTTTGACATGATTTGGCCTTGCTTTTTAATGTAAGTAAAACATTAAATAAAATGTAGGATTTAAAATCTCCTTATTGGAATTGGTATAAGAAGCTAACTTTGATGAGGATGATTTGTGATTTTGGTGGCATGGTAGTAGGGGGATCATATTTAAAATTCACTGGCAAATTAATTTTCTTCTAATATTGTGTACATTTCTACCAAACTACCACCACTGTCTGTCAGTCTGACTCAAGGAATGCAAAGTATTTTATTTTTTAATCAGGAAGTAAACAGGAAGGTTAAGTTACTGCTTCCAGGGAAAAAACACCCATAAGTAAAACATTTAAAAATGTAAGACAAGGGGACCTACAGTTAATATGTTGCTCTTTTCTGTTACATGAGGCTTACCTAATTGCTCTGAGAAAATACTTTTATATTTTGGTAGCTTGGTAGAAGAAAACACAACAGTCACCATTAGCTATCCAAATAGCATTTGCCCTAAGGACTATACGTAACTGACCGGTTCTCAAAGTCTTAATAACAAGCACAGACCAGATCTGAGCACTGTAACCCAGAAAGTGTTAGCTTTAAGGCAAAATAGACATAATTATTGTGCTTACTTTTCAAAGCGTTGAGCTCAGTGATAATTTTATTATCTAAATGTGCTGAAATAAATGTTTCTCAGGCCTTATAAAATTCTTTGTCTGCTTCTATAAATTCCTCTCTCAAGCAAGACTTATTTGGTGCCAAAGAAGCTTTCTGAGTGTTGAAGCTTCCTGGCAACTCTTAAGAAGCTTCAGGGTTACACTGCCAAAGAGCTGGTGAGTTTCAGTGGGGGGTTGCCATTGGCTCCCATATTCCATGGTTCAAACTTCTTGGAAGGACTCAATACTCCTGAGTTCCTGGCTCTCAGCTCCTGCTGTTGCTACAGTGGATTCTGGTTCATCTTTTTACATTTTAATTGACCATTTACGATGGTCACAGTAGCCTTTGATAAAAATCACTACTAAAAATTAAACTATGGGGTTCCCAGAAGCAGCGTTTTTAGCTGTGTTTTAATTAGTTTCTGAATTAATTTAGCAAGATTTCCCATCTTATGGATGTCAGCTGGATAATCAGATCTTTTAAAAGTATAAATATTTTTTTTTCTAAATGAGTATCTTTATCAGTTCTCTTACACTACTTTCTTCACTGTGCTATTTCTACCACTTCTTATAATTATTTATTTCTATATTATATTTTTTGTGGAAAACAATTCCTAGGAAGCCAGGTTATATTACTTTTCCTTTGAGTTCCACATTTCTGTGCAGTTACTCTACTGCTCCTGAGAAACCCTTGGCACCATGTTTGTAGCTGGCTGTACTTTAAGAGTTCCTTTTCTCAAGAAGGAAATGTGCAAGTTGCAGGAATGGCACATAGGGACTGGGAAACAATCTTCCTGCTTTCATCTGCATCAAAGCCTAAAAACAGCTCTCATGGGACAATGAATTAATCTGTAGTCCGTAGTTTCAGAGAAGGCTTTCACAACTTTTTCAGCAGTCACCCTCTGCTCTGGATGGCAGGTGCAATAGATCATTTGAACAGTTTTATTTTGTTAAGTGGTATATTTGTAAAGGTGATTTCTTGGGTCAGGGGATGACACTGACACTGATTTGGAAAAGGAGAAGTTGAGAATAGACTATTGTGTCCCGTTAAATGCTCAGACTTTTTCAGTAGCATAGAGCAATCCTTTATAGCTTAGATAACACAAATGAAAATTTTGTTTGGCCTTCCACAACTACATTTTCCCATTCCATCTTCTACCTCTATTCAGGCTCATGTAATACAACCAGCAGCAAGAACTGAGTTTAATTAAAGGAAATTTAAATATCTTAAACAATTTTGATCTTCACACCCTTCCTTCTCCTCTATCACCTCTCTCCATCTTACATGTGGCTCTTCAAAATTTTTTATTTCTTTATTTTAATAAATACTTTTTCCCATACTATTCTCTCTCATCATGGGTTCTGGAGGGAATATCACTAATGGATTTCTAGTTTAAGTAAATATTGACACATTTCTTTCCTACTTCAAGAAATTCTTTTTTTTAATTGTCATCTATATTGTCCCATTATAGTTAAAAATAATTTCTCCTAATTATAAGTAATAATTTCTTTTTTCTATTTAAGGTACATTCTTTAAAGATGCAAACTTGAAGAATTTATTCTTCAAAAGTATTGGATGGTGGGGGAGTTTCTATGTGTCTCATCATGTCTTGAAGCAGAATGACCAATTGATGCTTATTTGTGAGTAAAGTGAAATACTTTGGCCTTAGATTCACCCAGTAATTTTTTTCCTAGAGTAGAATATTATCTCCTGTATATCATTATATTCACTGAAACTTAGAGGCATTTAAATTAAGGAAGAGAATTTTAAATTTCTCACATACCACCATTCCTCTAACATTATTTTAGGCAACTATTTCCTCCATTCTCTTGATACCATACTTTGTACTAGTATTATTAATTTACCCACATTGGCAAGTGTGGGTAAGTATTTCATCCTTTGAGTTTTTAATCAAGAAATGGATCATTTAGGCCTATTAAATAAATAAAACATGCACCTGTTTTGAGGAAGGCTTGAGGTGTTGACAGCAAAACTATGAACAGAAGTGTGAATTTATTTATTAGTTCAAATAGTTTTTTGTGGAGTCTTGAGGGTTTTCTCTATATAGTATCATTCCACCTGCAAGTAGTGACAGATTTACTTCTTTCTTATTAATTTGGATGCCTTATTTCTTTTTATTTTCTGATTGCTGTGGCTAGGACTTCCAGTACTATGTTGAATAAAAGTGGTGAGAGTGGACATCCTTGTCTTGTTCCTGATCTTAGAGGAAAAGATTTTGGCTTTTCAGTGTATAAGTATGATGGTAGCTGTGGGTTTTTCATATATGGCCTTTATTATGTTGAGGTATATTCCTCTATAACCATTTTGTTGAGAATTTTGATCATGAATGGATGTTGAATTTTGTGAAATATTTTTATTGCATCTATTGAGATGATTATATGATTTTTATCCTTTATTTTGTTAATGTGGTATATCATGGTGATTGATTTGCAGATATTGAACCAACCTTTCATCCCTGGATTAAATCCCACTTGATAATGACCTTTTAATGTATTTTTGAATTTGTCTTGCTTAATATTTTGTTGATGATTTTTGCATCTATGTTCATCAGGGATATCAGTCTATAATTTTTCCTTTTTGTAGTATCTTTGTCTAGTTTTGGTATCACAGTAATGTTGGCCTTGTAGAATGAACTTGGAAGTATTCATTCCTCTTCAATTTTCTAGAATAGTTTGAGAAAGATAGGTATTGACTCTTTAAATGTTTAGTAGAATTTTTCTCTGAAGCCATCTGGTTCTGTCTTTTTGTTTGTTGGTAGTTTTTTGACTAGTGGTTCAATTTCATTACTAGTAATCAGTCTGTTCAGATTTTCTATTTCTTCCTGATTCAGTCTTAGAGGATTATTTCTAGGAATTTATCCATTTTTTTCTGTTGTCCAATTTGTTGGCATGTAATTGTTTATAGTAATCTCCTATAATCCTTCGTATTTCTATATTATCAGTCATAACTTCTTTCATTTCTGATTTTATTTATTTATTTGAGTCCTCTCTCTTTTTCTAGATGAGTCTGGCTAAAGGTTTACTGATTTTGTTTATCTTTTCAAAGAACCAGCTCTTATTGTCACTGAACGCTTTTACTTTTTGTCCCTTTCATTTATTTCTGCTCTGATATTTTCATCTTTTTATTTTGTGTATCCCTTAACTAATTATTGTAGATATAGTTGATTTTTACAAATTTTGTTTTTTAACTTTCACATTAGCTCTATATATGATTGATCTACTACCATGTTTACTTTAAGCAGTGAAATTTTTTCTTACATCTGTTATGCCATTTCCTTTTCCACTTAACGAATTCCCTTTGAAGTTTCTCGTAAATCTGGTCTAGTTGTGATGAATTTCTATAAGTTTTGTTTCTCTGGAAAACTCTTAATTCTGAATGAACCTTTCTGGATAGAGCATTTTAGGTTTTAGGTTTTTCCCTTAGAACTTTGCATATATTATGCCACTCCCTCTGGCCTGCAAAGTTTCTGCTGATAAATGAGCTGATAGTATTATGGGTGTTTTCTTGCATGGAATTAGTTCCTGTTTTCCTGCTGCTTTCAAGGTTCTCTCTGTGGCTTTAATTTTTGACATTTTAATTATTATGTGTCTTAGTGTGGATCTCTCAGTTTATCTTGATTGGGGCTCTCTGTGCTTCCTGGACCTGGATTCCTGTTTCCTTCCCCGGGTTAGGGAGGTTTTCAGCTATTATTTCTTCAGACAGGTTTTCTGCCCCTTTCTCTCTTTCTTCTTCTTCTGGGACCCCTATAATGCTAATGTTAGTAGGCTTGATGTTGTCCTAGAGGTCCCTTAACCTATCTTGTTTTCTGTTTTTTTTATTCTTCTTGCTCTTTAGCTTGGATGATTTCCACTACCGTGCTTTTGAGATAGTTGATTTGTTCTTCTGCATCTTGTAATATGCTGTTGAGTCCCTCTAATGTTATTTTCATTCCAGTTATTGTATTCTTAAGTTCTGACAAGTTCTTTTTATTTTTTCTATCTCTTTGTTGAAGTTCTCTCTGAATTCCTCCACTCTTCTCCTGAGTTTGATGACTATCTTTATGACCATTACTTTGAGTTCTTTATCTGGTGGATTACAGGATGCAGACCTATCCCATCTTGAAGGTAGTGGCCTTATGCAGAAGGTGTTCTGTGGGGCCCAGATGTGCAATCCCCTCTGGTCACCAGAACCAGGTATTCCAGGGGTATTCCCTGTGTAGGTTGCATGTGCCCTCCTGTGACTGGGTTGCAAGTGCTGAAGGCATGCTGGTGGGTAAAGTTAGCCATCAGTGTGTTTGGCTTGAGGTCTGGTCACAACTATTGTTGTGGACCTGCTGGTGTGTGGGGCTGTCCCTTCCCTCCCTGGGAGGGGCACTGTTTCTTATTGAGGCTGCCTACTGGTGTGGCAGGGCAGGAACCACTTTGGAGGCATGCTTGCCAGAGTGGGCAAGTTGGACAGGGAAGGTCCACAGGGGAATGCCAGGGTGGTACAAGTGCTTCCAGCAGGGTAGATGGAGAGTGTCAGACCTGGCATCCATGAGTATCAGGGCTGCTAGGTGAAGGAGGGTTAAAAAAAAAAAAGTGCCCACCAGTGCTTTCATTCCCAGAAAAAGTTCCTTCAGATCCATGCTCCTCTAGCATGTGTGTTAAAATTAGTCAGTATATCTTCATGTATGGTTCAGACACTCTTCAAACTGTTATCTCTGGGCTGGATTTCGCACTGGTTCTTTAAGAGCAGAGTCTCAAATACTGATGGCTAACAGGTACATGAAAAGATGCTCCACATTACTAATCATCAGGGAAATGCAAATCAAAACCACAGTGAGATATCACCTCATACCAGTCAGAATGGCCACTATCCAAAAAACAAGAAATAACAAGTGTTGGTAGCATGTAGAGTAAAGGAAACCCTCCTACAGTGTTGGTGGGAATGTAAACTGGTGCAGCCACATGGAAAACAGTATGGAGTTTCCTCAAAAGATGAAAAATAGAAATACCGTATGACCCAGTAACTCCACTTCTAGGAATTTACCCAAAGAAAACAAAATCTCTGACTCAAAAAGATATATGTGCCCCTATGCTTATTGCCACATTATTCACAATAGCCAAGATATGAAAGCAACCAAAATAGATGAATGGATAAAGAAGATGTGGTACATATACACAATGGAGTATTATTCAGCCATTAAAAAAAAGAAATCCTGCCATTTGTGACAACATGGATGGACCTAGAGGGTATTATGCTAAGTGAAATAAACCAGGTGGAGATAGATAAATACCATATGATTTCACTTACTTATGGAGTATAAAAATAAAACAAAACAAAATGAACAAAACAGCAGTAGACTCATAGACACTGAGAAGCGACTGGTGGTTACCATGGAAGGGTTGGGGTCAGTGGGTGAAATAGGTGAAGGGGAGAAAGAGGCACTTAATCTCAATCATAATATAAATTAGTCATGGGGATGCAAGTATAACATAGAGAATATAGTTAATGGTTCTGTAACATCTTTCTATGTTGACAGATAGTAACTGCACTAGTTAGGGTGAGGATTTAATAATGTGTGGACCTATTAAATCACTGTGTTGTACACTTGAAACCAATATAATATTGTATATCAACTATACTTCAATAAAGAAAAAAAAAAGAGCAAAGTCTCAGCTCCTGTAGCCCTCTGGTTCTCTTGGAATTAAGCCCCACTGTTTTTCAAAGTCAGATGTTATGGGGGCTCATCTTTCCAGTGCAGATCCCAAAGGCCGTGGGTACCCAATGTGAGGCTTGAACCCCTTGCTCCTCAGGGAGGACCTCCACACCTGTGATATATCTTCTGCTTGGGGTGCTGGGGATGGGGGTGGGGGGGTTGGTTCCTAACCTCATCTCTGCCCCTCCTCCCTTCTTGATGTGGCTTTTTCTTTATATCTTTAGCAGAGGAAGAGCTGTTCTGCTAGTCTTCGTCATTCTCAGTGAGAGTTGTTCTATATTCAGTTGCAGTCTGGGTGTATCCATGGGAAGAGGTGAGGTCAGGATCTTCCTCCTCCACCTCTTCCATCTTTTCCTCACTTTTCTGCCTGCCTTCCTTCCCTTCTTCCTTCCCTTTCCCTTCCCGCCCTCCTTCTCTCTCTCTACATCAAAGGACTACTTGCCTATTAGGAAGAAATGGCAAACAGCTTAAGTAAGCAATTTGACAAGCCAATAATATTCTTAGTGTAAATGTGTATTCTTAATGATAAAGCCACGTAATTAATTATTTGCAAATACAATGGGAACTAACAGGCAACACATGGTAAATAATAACAAAGATAATAATGCTAAGGAAACACAATAGTACAGTTGGATGCAAAATCAAGCCTTCTAAAGATAACTACAATTGGGAATGGAGGCCCTCTATAAAAATGAAAAGTTCTATAAAACAGGAAGTATTATCATTATCTTTCAGCATTCTTGATGAGTAATTTTGTTGGTGTGTTAATTTACCAATCACCCATGGAAATTGTAGAGTTTTTCAGAATATTCCTTTGGGCTTACCAAAGAATAAAATAATAACATTTGTAAAATTCTTGAGAAAAGTGTAGATCACTAAGAACACGTTTTAATTTAAGTGCTCTCACAGGTTGCCTGTGAGGATTACAGACAGTGAGGGTATTTTAAGGTCTAACTCAGCTAAGGAGGCCCTGGGAAGGATGTTAACAAAACATAGTTTGGACAAGAAACCTGGGGATCTGTTTTATTCTGCTGATTGTAGGGATATTGTCCAAGTAGCCCCAAATATGAGTTAATAATATTTCTTGAAAGCTCAAAAGCATTTTTCTCTCTAGCAGCTTTCTGATGTTTGATTAGTTAACTACATTCTGATAATAGATATTTAGCTCCCAGTGTTTTTTATACCACAGAATAGTACTAATTACAATTTACATTTCAGTGTTCCTAAAATATGGCCACATCTGCATGTGTCTCAAAGCCTTTGTTTTTAGCTTTTAAAAAAAGCTTGCCAAACTTTGTGAACTATTTTAGAGGATCATCAATTATGAACTCAAGTTGCTATAGAATTTCGTAGGTTCAGAGACAATCAGACCTATGTATAGGCTAACACTATACCATGAACTCTGGTATTATGGAACGTCCCTAGGAGCACTTCTTCAGTGTGCTGAATGAAACCTTATTTCCAGTCATTCCTTCTCTATGATAGACAATAATAATAGCTAATATTTATTAAGTACTATGTTAAGTGCTTTACAATGCTTTATGAGGTGAAAACTACTTCTAGCCTTATTTTCCACACACGTGAAATAAACTGAGCCTAGTCTTGCCCACAGTTAGAAACTATGTCAGTGATAAAGTGTGTCCTCACATCCTGTTCTCTGTGATACAGAATCTGGGCTCTTCACCACTCAGCCCCATCTTACTTCAGAACCAGAACTATTCAATCTGCTCAAGCAATCAGTGCTTTCAGAGAGGAGCATGAGTAAATTATAAAAACTGTCTTTATACACACTTGCTTTTCAGCATCCTTAGCCTTCTGGATTGCTCAAAAAAAAAGAAAGTTGCCAGAAAAACACACACACAACTCTCCTCTTTGTCAGCAAAAAGCAGGCCCCCAGAGACCTCTGCCAAAGGGGAGTGGAAGACCATGAGGTTATTCCCACTGGACTGGGAGTGATGGGTGAGCCAGCAGACACAGAAAGAAGTACTGTGCTTGGCAAGTGATGTCTATAAAGGGCCAGTCTTTTCTCACAAATATGAGTAGCTACAGAAGTAACAAGAAAGGAAAAAGGTGGGGGGAAAGCAGAGGGAGGGAGATGTGGAGGCTTTTATCAGTTAAGGTTTTGGCACTGCTGGCTGTTTTTAGAAGCAGTAACAGAAACAATCAGCTAAAAACATCAGAGAAACAAATTTCTTGAGACAGAAGACAGAACAGCTTTGCTGCCATAGGGGACGATGGGCCACCTGTCTCTTATTTCCATAGTTCTTTGGGATGTGGGGCAGGGAACTCCATCCTGGGCAGGGTGGAATGAGAGCAGGCAGCCGCATCTGCTCAGTGCTGCTACTGCCTGGGCAGGCCATCAGTCCAGTGGACCATCACCAGACATGGAGTCCCAATGACACGGTAAGGTTGTACCCACAACACAGCCCACAACTGATGCTCATACAGTCCCATCCTGCAGAGGCAACACTAAGGAGGGAGGCTTGGGGGCTTTCATGCCTCTCTGCCACTTTTTGACATGGTTAAGTGATGTTTTCTCAAGCTTTGACTCCTTCTTTCATGCAGATAGCTGCTCCTAGGTTTCTCCCATATAGGAAACCTACAGAGTTGCCACTGTAGCCACCCTATGCCTTTTAAGAAACTGTTCAGTGTATTCTGTTTAAAGATGCCAAGAAATGTTATAAAAAAGATTTTCATTGATAAAAAGTTAAAATTTTATGGCTATACACTAACAAGGATGATCCACTACTCAAAGGGAAACCCAGCTGTCCAGCTCTTTTACCAAAGACAACTGTGTTTTATTTTAAATAGCTCTGTGATTGAAATGGTATTTTGATTTCCTATATATATATAACTTAAAAGTTCTGGATTTCTGAAGGGTGCTAACATGAAGGGCTATAGTGACAATCTTTTAGTCATGTAATAGCAGGCAGTGGAGATAGAAAACATCCACAGGTCCTAATGACTGGATGCAGCAAGACCAGGGTGCACTGTACTGATCACCACCTTCTTCCCTCACAGCTTTGCTGATTCCTGCAGGCAAGACTGTCAGCTGCCCTCCACACACACCTCCCAAAGTTTGGGCTTACTCCAGTGCCAGCTCTTCCATGAGGTGAAAGGCGACCTTTCAGCTAGAAGTAATTTTTTCCTCCTCACAACTTTTATGGCATGGACTGCCTTCTCCTGGAAGCTCATTTCCTACCTGGGCTGGAGCCATTTGTGGGTATGACTTATCCACTGAACTAAAGCTCCATGATGGAGGACTACTCTTGAGTCACATTTGTGTCCCTCTGTTCCCCTGTACCCCAGCCCTCGGCTCCTAGCAGGTGTGCCTCAGGTGCTGATTGGCTGGTGGAAGGATGGGGATGGGGACATGCCTTCTCTCTGCTTTGTACTCTTACAGCCAGAGGCAGGACAGTGCGCGTTCCAGGTTCTGGGCTGTGAAGCCAGATTAGGAGGACTGGAAGTCTGGGTTCTTGGACTAGTTCTTAGTATCATGATGCCCTGCTTCCCTGACCTCTAGAATGGGGGCAATAGTAAGAATGATCCTGTAGAGCTGTTGGGAGGAATAAATGTGTTGATCCCTGCAAAACAATTTGTATAGTGTTCTTAAAGAACGTATCCCCACATGTTAGCTATTATGATGAAAGCCAGAGCTTGATCGCTAAGGGTACTTTGCTGCCTGGGCAACCTCAGAACCGCACCTCACAGCATTTCTAGATTTTAATTCAGATAAGAATGGTGACTCTGGAAGAATTTTTCAGACTTGATCTAACTATCTTGAATGAAAACGCTTAAGGAGTAGAACACCATTTCCCAGATTGTTGCAGCTAAATGTGTAAGATTGATACCCATGTGGTAAAACCTTCAGGGAAGTTTTTGGGTAAAAAACAGTATCTTCAATCCTGCCTCTACTTTCCTCCCTTGTATTCTAGGAATTGTTACATGTTACCATGAACACAGTCCAATGGTAAGTTAGGGAATTCAAAAGCAAATAACAGACATTAAGTGATGGAAGTCTGGAAATTGCTAAGCTAGAGAAAGCCACCTATGTAAATCTCACTGTCATCAACACTTCGTGAACTATGCATGACACTGGCCACAGCAGTGCCTCCCTAGGAAAGCCCAGTGCCTTCCTCATGACCTTTGGTTCTAGTGCAAAGGCTCCATGGAGCTGGGGTCATCGTGGTTCCCCTCAGGGGCTTGGGTTTATTCTAAGATGAACTGAGAGGGTCTTTTATTTAGACCCAGACACTGGGAAACAGAGATGGCATTGCTGGAAGGAGCGTTGCCATTGCCAGCATTGGTTTGCTGTCCCAACCAACAGGCTGAGCTCTCTGAACATTAGAGCCCTGGTACTTTTCTTCCAAATGCCTGGTTCAGAGTCAACTTCAAAACATGCAATTTTCTTTATTAAGAAATCTGCTGTGCCTCTTCTTGATAAAACTGTGCTGTTTCTGTGTCATCAGGAACAGTCAATGAGACTGGGCACCAATACGGCACCGGAGCTGGTCAGGCCAGTGCACTTCGCCATGGGGTGCAGCCCTCAAGAGCCCTTTCTGTCTTGAACCCTGTTGTTACAGCTCAGCCTCTTGCCTGCCTCAATTCCAAAGTCCCCTCAGAGTGACAGTTGGGTAAGTCACAAAGGCAGGGGAGGAAGGTTTATATTCCAACCACATTATTGCCCTGACTTTGGGGAAGGAAGAACCAGGTCTGTGGCTCTTAATGTGTATTTGAGGAGCAGCAGATGGGTAGTGGGGCTCTGGGCCCTGGTGTGTGTGGGTGGTACCCACAATAAGGATTGGCAGCTCTGCTGCTCAGGGCTCAGCACTGCCAGTCTTGCTGCAGGTCTTGCTCAGGTCTCATGCCCCAGTTAGCAACTGGTTTCTTGTCTTGCTTCCAGTAACCACCAATTGCTTACTGGCCCTGCTAGAGGCTTCCCTACCAGCAAGCTTTAGTCCCAAGTCTTATAACCTGTGTTCTCTTATTTCTTCATTTTGAAACTCTTCCTTGGTTCTCCTATTGGAATCCCCTTCTTTTAGAAATGGGGTTTTCTCTCGTTCTCGGGGACTAGAGCCTGTTTCAGACCTCCTGGAGACATGCGGCACTTAATGGGCCATTCCCCAGCCACCAGCTCCTTTGAGGTTAGGTCCCCTCACTGCTGCTGACTATTGAAGCTCCATGATGTCGACTGCCTGACCCCAACAGAGAACCTATGGTCAGACCTCACTGCTCCCTCCACCCCAATCCCAGGCCAGTGCTGCACACTACCCTCCCTCCACCCACTGGTAGCCACCCTGAGGCTTACTGGCCACATATGTGGACCCCTGCTGACTGCCTAATTCTAATCTCCCTTCTGCTGGGTCTTCTCATCTCTCCAGCCTGCTCTCAGATCTCATTGCCCTGCTCTAATGGGGCAATGAATGGGGCATCAGATCTCTCCTGGAGGACCAGTCCTTCTGCCAGTAGGGCCTCAGACTAATAATCAATTGATTCCGTTTTGTGATGGCAAAAGTCTGTATAACTGTCCAATTGCACAGCTTACTTCAGAAGTTAAGACAAATTTTGTTTGTTTTCTAGAAAGCATAGATTCCATTCCTGTTTCAAAAATACCTTTTGCTTGTGCATGGTCACTCTGGCCACCTTGTCTAAAGTATCAGTCCCCATTGCTAGCACTCCCTAGGCCCTTTTCCTATTTTTTTTTCTTAGCACTTTTTACTAAGTACTGCATAGTTTACTTACTTATCTTGCTTATTGTTTATCCCTTCTGGTAGTGTATAAACCCCATGTGGACAGGGATTCCAATTTATTTTATTATATCTGCACCCAGAGCAATTCTGGACTCAAGAGATGTCACTCAGTGAATACTGGTGACATAAATGGAGGAGTGAGTGATGAACAAAGGAATGCCTGTTCCTTGCTGGCCAGGCCACTGGCCACCCAAGGCTGTGGGCATCCTGCCCAGCTGGCTAGCCTGCACATCACGGCCCTGGGAGCCGAGTTCTTGGCTTTCTGCTCTCCCACAGTGCAGTGCTCACCTTCAGCTTGTGCTCATGCTCCTTGTTGACCCGTGCAAGCAGCTGGGCTTTTCTTCTGTTGAGGGCGTCAATGAGGGCATCACACTGGGCCACCAGGCAGGCCTCAAACTCCACACTGTTCTCCTGTATGAGAGAGCACATCCCTTAGCAACAAAGCCCTGGGCACTTGGGGCTGCCAGAAAAAATATTTGGGGAGTGGGACTCCCTACTGAAGGGAATGAAAAAGAACTCTGTCCACAATGCACATTAGGTATTTAAAAAATAATTGGGTAAATTTAGTTCTACAGTGGTAGTGTTCATTTTAAATTTAGATTGAAAAGGATAAATATTATGTAATAATTTTTTTTTATCAAAAGGAAATCATCTCCACAGTGTTAGTTTGTAAAGTTGAACATGACTCTTTTTGAAGGCTGGCATATGTCCAATTATGCATGGTAGAAAGTGGCATTCAGAAAGGCTGGTTGCCTCAACAAATGGTGTATTCTTGAGGCATGAGAGATAAAGAATCATTAAACTCAAGGGAAGAAAGAAGAAAGAGGATGGCAATGGTCTTCAATAAGCAACAATCCAATGACAGCAAGCTTATAAGAACAATCATGGGTAAAGGTAGTTACTCATTTCACTTAGAAAGCCAGTCATGAACGCACAGGCAGTTAAGAACAATTGGTGTGTGTAACAGGCAGCACCCTTGTAAAAGTCAGATATGAACCAACAGTTTGTGGGGGAAAGGCAACCATGTCCTAAATGAATTACACTTTCCCTTTGATTTTTAAGCTGAATGCTGGCTCTGAATTTCTTAAATTTGATTTAAATCTGTACATACCATAGACATTTCTTTTAAGTATTCTCTCATTAAATTATAAGCATTCATTAAAGGTAATTCTTTCCATAAGTTATACATAATTTTGATTCTCAAACCATAATCTGAGTAACAATTATAATTTATAGCAAATGAAAGCTGAATACTCACATATACACTAATAGCACTGAAAAAAACAGCACCCAACTAAGTAAACTATAAACATTTAGAGGTAGTCAAGGAAGGAAGAGCTTAGCTTATCAAATTTTAATTTGTTCTTAAAGTCATTAAGAACTATGTTTCTTAATATGAGGATCTACTGATAGGTTTTTGGTAACTTTTAAAATGTAAGGTCTTCTTCATATAAAGTGTGCACTAGGTAAGTGCTTGAGTAATGACTTCTTCAAATGTTAAGTTTTGACTTCCATGGCAATTGCTTTTGAGTTCTCAGAGAAATCCCCTGGAAAACAGCATTAAAGAGCTCGCATGTCCCATGATGGGTACTACAGGGAGGGAGGTGAACAGCCTTCTCCTGGTAGACTCCAGTTTAGAGCAGAAAGAAAGCATTGCTCTGATGAAGAGGTGAGGTGCAGAGGCAAGTGGGGCTGCCCACTTTATGCCAGCAAAAGTAAAGATGGCAATGATTGGTAAACTCTGTTGCTTTAGAAAACAGGAGGAAGGGTACAACCTTTAGGTTATTAGGGAATCAAAAGTGTTAACATGGGCATGTCTGCCAAAAACGCAAAGAAATCAGTGTGCAGTTTCTTGAAAGTCTGGCTTACATTTTAAAAGACATTTCTGTCTTGACATCAATTAAATATTGACTCAGAAAACCAATTTTCTGGAGGCCAAAACTAAGGTTATTTCTATGAGGCACATCTTAAAACATAAGAACAATAAGCAGTACAGATGGTCATTATTTCAGTACCTCATGCAGTTTATGGCTTCTCCCTTTTAGCTATAGTGGAGAACTCAGGCTTTCAAAGGCTGGCTGATTTTTGGGTCATTGTGCTCAAATAAAGCAACTTGAAATTACAGTCACTAGGGAATCATAGTTGAAAAATACTTAAGTATCTCAGTAGAAGAGAAGTGTTACTACGGGAAAGGAAGGAAGGAAAGAAAGAGGGAAGGAAGAAAGGAGGAAATGGAAAAATGTGACTTGCTGGTTGCCTCTAGATAAGATATAATCATTGCAAGGTGCTTTGGGAACCTATAGAGTTTAAAAAACTCAGCAATAATGACTTTGAATACAAAGTGGCCTCTTTCTACACACATGTTAGTAGAGAATTAGGACCTCGGTGTGGAAGTCAAGAGGCATTTGGAAAACCAGATTGTGCTGCAGGCTTCTTGGCAAAACCTAACTACTTCAAGAGGGGGTATGTTTGAACCTGGTCTGTTCTTTTGCTTGTATGTAGTAGAAGAGACAGAGAAGAAAAAAAAATTGGAGTTTCCCCACAACACATAAAAATAAAAGAGAAGAAACAGACAAACTCCCCCACTACACAGTTACATCTTAACCCACTGGTTGGTTTTCTACCTCAGGCGCTGCCAGTACCTGAATCTGCTGGACCATATTGCGCAGCTGCACCAGAAACTCCTTGGCCTCTTTGGCCCTGTCCGATAGCCCGTTCAGTGCCTGCGAGAGCTGGCTCTGCAAAGACAAAGCAGGAAACCACAGAGCTGTAATCACACAAAGTAGCAAAAAGGCCACACAGGGTTGTTTTGATCCAAGATACAAGAGTCCTCAGCCTCCTCAGGTTCCTCTTATCCAAGCCTGGGCTGCATAGCCAACATCTGTATATGAGGATTCTGGTAATAATGGCATCCAGATGCCTCCCACAGGCTTCTGAGTAGTTTCTCCTTGGAAGCAATGGAAACTTTTGGCCATTGCAGTCAAAGGCCCTCACCAGCTGATATCTGCCTGGAATTTCCTCAAGTCATTCATTGCTTAATTAATTCAGCAATAATTTATTTAATTTAAAGTTAAAAAAAAACTCCACAACAAACAGTGAGTCAGATGATCTGATAATTATCAACATTATTTAGCCCAAGTGCTATTGGTCTGGATTGGAGCAGAAAGAACAAAGAGAGTCAAGAATAGGATGATGAGGGAGGTGTTGGAGCACTGGTGTGATGCTCCGGGGCCACTGAAATGTAATGACAGATACAAAGGGCATGGTGACAGTCCTCCTCCTCAAGGTCATCTTCCTTCTCCCAAGTACTGTCCTGTTGCCCTAACTCCTCTCCACATTCACCTCCTAGCCAAGGTATTCTCTCTCCTGATTTCCCACACTGCCCCATCCATTTGGGGATGCAGTTCTGCTGGAGGGATCATGTGTCCAGGTAAGTACCTGCTTTCCCAGTCTCCCTGTCTGCTGGGATGGCCATGGACACATTGCTGGTCAATGAGACCTAAGTGAAAACTGGCTGGAGCCGGAGGGGTCTGAGAAAGCTCTTGCTTTTCTGCTTGCATGGGACCAGTGCAGCTGGTGCAGCCTCCTCCCTTTTGTTTGACTTCATGGAAGATATTTTGTGACTCTCAAGAAGAGCAGGCCGACATAAGAAAGGTAAGGGAGCAGGCCGACATAAGAGAGGTAAGGTAGAAGGAGAAAGAGCCTGGGTTCCACAGGCATCTTTGAACAGCTGAACTAATACTTGAAGTCTCCTACTGCTAGGTTTCTTGTCATGTGAGAAAAATTAACTCTAGTAAAGTCCCTGTACTGGAGTTCTCCATTACTTGCAGCCATTACTATTGTATTGGATACAAAATGTGTTCTCCTAGCAGCCTGGGCATATCCTTCCACCCCTCCTGTAAATTACAGAGACAAACTCCTTTTCTACAATGTCTTCTTTGAAACCTAAAGTCCATTCTCCTTCCAATGCCTCATCTACTCTTTCTTTGCAATAAAAGGACAGAATCTTAGAAATTTATTTCTTAGGCCTATGATTGTTTTTCTCATACATTTGTCCTATTAAACACAAAGGTGGGCAATGAATCTCTCTAAAAATATGCACACCAAATTCTTGGTAGAAGCAATGTACGGTGGCAGAAATAACATAGCCTTAGGAAGGCTTCAAATTCTAGCTCTGTCTCTTATTATGACTGGGAAAGTTACTTCTGCCTGAGTTGCTCCAGTGGAAAATATGGGAATAATAATAATACTTTGTATGTGGGTTGCTGTGAGGGTTTAATGCATTGATCAATGTGAAATCTCCTGGTAATTAAGGGTAGTGGTTAAGGGAACTATTCTGAATTCATAAATGCTGCCAGTTACTGGTTGTTCAAACTTGCACACATAGTTTGATTTCATCCATAAAATGATAAGGATACTACTTTTGGGAGTTATGGGCATTGCATGAGATGCTATATCTAAAGCCCAGAACCCTGCTGGTGCATGGTGCATGCTTAATATATGTTGGCTGTTGTTAACACTCATTCACCTTCATTCTTCCTGTTCATAAACACCTGCTGACAGACTGGAGGGATTTGCAGGGCAGATTCTGGAGGAGGATCTGTTGGAGAATATTCTCCATCACTTGTACTTTAATCTAGGTACTCAGATTCTGGGAGGCTAGACCAACACAGCTGAGTAAAAAAAAGTACAAAGTGAGTCTATAGTTGCTGAAAGGGCCACTTACTTATTTATGCTGCACCTAGAATTTGTGATAAACATTTTCTCTCCAAGAACTTGTTCCAAGAGTCCAGTGGGTGAAGGAGGGAAAGAAGTTCTCATTTGGAAGAGCAGGCAATAAAATGAGAGACACATTCTAGGGAAGATTTTTTTTTATTGTTATTTTAGAACACATATCCCTTCTTTTTCTGAGTGAGCAATAATTTTCTGGGCTATCACAGTTTTCTTGCCCTTTTTATTATAACCTATGTCTTAGTAACCACATTTGGAGGTCAGGGTACAGAAGCCAAATTCATTCAGCTACACAGAACCTGAAGCTACCTGATTTCTTATATTGCAGTCTTGTAATTACTTGACTGTGTAATTTAACTCAGACCTGACACCCATTAAGAATTATTGACAAGGCGCTGCTATGCACTTAAAAAAATTATTCTCTAGTAGACAAAGAGTGCTGGCCTCATCCATTCCCAGGATTTTATATGGCAAAGCTATATGCAGATTTCCTCTTTGTGTCTACGTTCAGTCCCAAGAATGCCTCCTACCTTCTAATGACTGTTCTGGTTTTGACAAATAACTGCATTATAAGATTAAGATCTAGAAATATTTCTCTTAAGTTATGTTAATGTGTAGAAATTGACCAAGAGACAATGAAAACTCCTGGACACTATTTATCACAGCATATGCTCTTACTATGAGGGTTTATGTGTGTGTTGCTTTTATAGGATAGTCTTTTTGATCACATTAATACACTACATCTGATGTAGAAGAACATTATTATTGATTGGTTTTGTTTTCCAGAAGCATCTAAATTCCTGCTCTGTACTAAGAGCGATGTTCTGTATTCAGGACCACAGTGAAGCCCTGTAAATTTATACCGGATCTACGATGATGCAAATATTTAGTGTGTGTTTTTGTTACAGCATCTTTGGCTGCACATGTAGCCATTAGAAGCTGTTTAAAATGCCCAAGAAATGGCATTCTGGTTTCTTGGATATTTGTTTTCCAGTTTACTGAAAATGTGTCATGATCAAAAAGTGAATGAGGGTGGGAAAATAATGTAGGCCAAGAAGCCCTGGCAAATTTCCAGGCAAGGGCCCAGAGCATGCTCTCAGTAACCAAGATCTCCCAGAAGGATGGCAAGTTGTTCAGAGCTTGAAGGAGAGAAACAAAGAACTCCATTCCCCCTTCCCTCCTCTCCTGCCTTACTCCTCCAACTTCCACCCAGACTCCAGTTCCCCTTACCTCTCAAGGGAGTGAGTGGTACCTGGGATCAGGAGCTTGGTTGGGAGAGCCCGAGGAGGATATTTCAGAACCCACTATTGTTTGCACTCAGCAAATGGGTAACAGACTTCAGTCCACCCTGAGTCAGGACCAACTCTGACGTGTCCACTGCGCCTGGCAGCCACCGAGCATGCACAGACAGAAGGCAGTGTCTCCTCTCCTTCCTGTCCCTGAACGTTATTCATGTGTCATTCCTCCCTCTATGTACTATAAATATTGGACAGAGACAAATCAGGAAAAATGAAAGGAAGCTTCCTGGCTGTCTAGAATCTGAAGTGACAGTCCCAGGATGGATGAAAAAGGGAGAACCAAAGAACTGGCACAAGATAGATGAGGCGACAGCCAAGAAATGGTACCTTGATGGCCCCCAGAGCAGCCTTACTGCCTTCTAGGCACTTGGGACTGCAGCCCATGCCCCCTCCTTCCCAGGTACCAAGGTTACCACAAATCACAGGAGCAAAGTTATGATTAATGTAATGTGATTCTGAAGGAAGGCCCCCCCCCAGGGGAATAACAATTTTTTCTTAAATACTGATGTTTGAGTTTTACCAGATTACTGACATTATGCAATTAAAAAGTAAAAGCAAGGAATTCTAATCGTTATATCAGCCATTTCTAATAGGGCAGGAACTCTGATGGGTGTTTCTAATGTGTACCTTATTTAATCCCAATAGCACCCTGATATTTTGCAGAGGCTCAGAGAAGATACACCTGAGCTAAGGTTTTACTAATCACATACTGGAAGAGCTGGAACACAAACCTTAGTGTGATTCCAAAATTGTGCTTTTTTTTTCAGCTTCCCAAAGAAGAGAATTCTTCTCTTAACCACACAGGAAGGATCAAAATCAACCCATGGTAGGAGCACATAAAACCAAAGAAAGTGAGTTGGCGAGGGGATTATGATTAATAATGAGGAATCTGATTATGTTTAACAATCAGATTATACGTATACTATAGCACGGCTAGTTAGGCTATGACATGTTCGACTTCTTTTTACCTGCATAAAGTTTTTTGGTGAATTTGAAAAAAATCCCTGTCAAACAGGGTTCTCATGGGAGAAGTTGGAAGCTTTGGATTGGGGTCCAGTGCTGGCTTTATCACCTAAGGACCTGAGACTTTGGACAGGGGCTGGGTTGAGTGTGGATTGAGGGAAAGGAATGAGAATTCACCAAGTGACCAGTAAGTGGGAAACGTTCAAGTGGAGCCTCCCAAGGGGCTTGTTGCTCCTTCTCACAAAAACTTCTATTCTGCCTGCCTGTACTTTTCCTGCCCCTGTGATGGGATCTCTCCTGGTTTCTCTGGTGGTGAAAAGTCCTGGTTCTTCCCCAACATCTTCTCACTGTCCTTGACTCAGTAGGAAGCCTCAGAGGCTGGCCTGCTGGGGATGCCACCCTGTTTCTAGGCCCAACAGCAGGGCTGGGGCAGTGCACAGGCTCTGATCTACAAACTGAGAGGCTGGGTCTGGGAGCTCAAACACACAGTCTAGGGAAAAGTGTGTGAGTGTGTGTATGTATGTGAGTGTGCATGTGGGTAGAGTGCATGAGAGTATGTGAATGTGTGTATATGAGGTACTCATCAGTGGAGTATGGGGAGACTCTTGGCTTTGGATAAGGCTGGTATCAGAGGTGCCTTATGGGTAGGGACTTGGCCCACTAAACCACTCTTTATTGCTAACTGGTTGTGACAAAGATTCTCTCCATGGCCAAATTCTAGCCAGGCTCTTCTCAACAAAGCCTCACCTTGGCTCTACAAAGACTTGAGCAAACACTGACCTAGTTTCTAACAGCTCAAGGCTGCATCCTGGGATGACCCTAGCCTCCCCTTAAAGTGTCTGTCTGAGAAAACTCAAGGCAGCCAGAAGCATTTGCTGTTTGTGCCAGCCATCACTCACAGAGAGGGCCTCTGCCAGTAGGTAGGAGCTTCATCTCCATAAATGCCAGTTAGTAAACTCAGACAAGTTTCACATGGGGTAATCCCTCCTTCCTTCCCACTTTTCATAATTTTTCACCACCTGGCTCTACTGAGCCCTGCTCACCCCCACCCTACTCCACCCTCCCTTTGAAATGCCTAGTCACATACGCACAAATTGAAGTTGAGTTCAGTTCACATTGGACTCTTTTTCCTATTGCAATAGTATATTACTGATTAAAACCTGTCCTTACATCTTTAACTAGTGTCCATCTCTGTTTATCTCTGACAGTGGCTGAAAGGAAAGGAGCGACACATAGCAGCAATTCACCGGAGAGTTCCGCTTTATTAGGGAAAGGTGCTGGGTTATATAGGAAGGGGCATGAATTGATTGAGGTGTCACTTCTACGGGGCTGGTGGCTGTTGGCTAGGTGCTGGGATTGGGAGGGGGGCGAGAGATGATTGGGCTTCAGGTGGTGCCGGCAGGAACTGAGGACCCCGAAGAGAAGCCAGAAGTTTGCCATCTTACTGGTGGGGACCCTTCAGTGGCCAATCCTAGCTCTGAGCTAGGGAGGTCTGGGGTAATCCCTGGGCAGTGAGCTGACCCTTCAACAGGCCCAGGTTAACTTTAAGGATAGGTAAGGAAGCACACCACTGGCAGTTCCATGTTCCCTGCCTCAGCTGGCACATGTCTCATACATTAAAACAAATCTCACCATTTTTCTTGTGAACCTGACCCTATAAACTGTGTGAAGGACAAAAAAGGGAAAACATGATGCAGTGTAATCTAGCATGACAGAGGGTTTTAATGAATTATGTACTTAGATTTTAACATAAATCTTATGCATACTTTAATACAAATCTAATATTTACTACTTATTAAGTGCTTATAATATTCCAGGCACTGTGTAGAACAACTTTATGTATGTGATTTCATATAATCCTCACCACAGTCTTGTGATGCAGGTACTGTTATTATTTTCATGTTACAGATAAGCCCCTTTCCCACTCTGCGGTGCTTGATGGGATTCACAAGCACACAAAAGTCCACCTGAAAGCTAACGCATCCTGCAACTTACCTCTGTTTTATAACAATTCAGATGCAAATATTTTGTTTCAATCACTCTTCAAACCATAAATATGTACCAGAAATGTGATTATTTAATCAAATAATAACAATTAAATGAGACAGAGTAGTGGGGACCAATATGGCATTGGGGTTAAGGGGTCAGACTAAAGTCAGATGGACTTGAGTTTAAATCCTAGCCTTTTACTATTTATGTGACCTGGACATACCTAACCATAGCAGATACTGTGGTCTGCCCAGATTCCCTTTTAAAGGCATCCCCAGCTGCTGAGAGTGTCACTGTTAATGATTAACTAGGAATTGCTCTTGCTAACAAAGAACCGCATTGCCCAAGGCTATGACCCCTTCCTGGGTATCCTCTGACTGACTGACTGGCTGGGGCTCCCTTGACTCAATTTGAGAACCCTGAGGGGCCAGTCCAGCTCCAGAACTCCCTGCAGGATTGGCTGAGGCCACTGCAGGTGAGCGTCTCCGTCTGCTCAATCCCAGCCTCCTCACTTCCTTACAGATGTATCTGCTGGGTGCACTCAACAACTACCATCCCTATGGAACTCTCTGAGTCTGTGTCCAGGGAACCCAACTTAAAACAGTAAACTTTCTAGGCTTCAGTTTCCTTATCTGCAACATGAAAATAATAACAGTACCTGCTTCACAGGACCGTGGTGAGGATTATATGAAATCACATACATAAAGTTGTTTTACACAGTGCCTGGAAAATTATAAGCACTTAATAAGTAGTAAATATTAGATTTGTATTAAAGTATGCATAAGATTTATGTTAAAATCTAAGTACATAATTCATTAAAACCCTCTGTCATGCTAGATTACGGTACATCATGTTTTCCTTTTTTTGTCCTCCACACAGTTTGTAGGGTCAGGTTCACAAGAAAAATGGTGAGATCTGTTTTAATGTATGAGAACTCAGAAAGAAGACATGAAGAACAGAACTTCAGATAACTTCCTATGAGATAATATGAGCAATAAGTAAACCTTAGTTTTATAAGCACCTGAGGTTTAGGAGTTGTTTATTACTGCAGCAAAACTGACTGATACAGAAAACAATTACAATATTCCCCTTTGTGATTTAAAAATTTACTTAATATTCATGGAATTTTACTATGGACCAGCAGAGTGATTCATGCTAGGAAAACAATGATAAAGGAAGTAAACACAGTCCCTTCTCTCAAGGAACCATCCTTGCTCTGAAACTACCACCATTCTGAGCTTAATAATGTCCATTTAAAAGTTCTCTCCCAGAGTCTAGCCGGCAGGCCTGCACGCAGCTGGATGCTCTGGAGCGAGTTGTAAAACCCAAAACGAAAAGAGCTAAGAGATATCTTGAGAAGAGAGAACCAAAACTCAGTGAAAGTATTAAAAATGCTATGCTGATTAAAGGAGGAAATGCAAATTCAACAGTAATGCAAGTACTTAGAGATGTGTATGCACTGAAAAAACCATATGGGGTTCTGTATAAAAAGAAAAATATTACAAGACCATTTGAGGATCAGACATCATTGGAATTCTTTTCAAAGAAGTCAGATTGTTCTTTATTCATGTTTGGCTCCCATAATAAGTGGCCAAATAATCTAGTAATAGGTCTTATGTATGACTACCATGTGCTGGATATGATTGAATTAGGTATGAAGAAGTTTGTCTCTCTAAAAGATATTAAGAATAGTTAGTGTCCTGAGGGAACAAAACCCATGTTAATATTTGCCTGTGATGATTTCACTGTAATGGAGGACAACTTTATTCATGTTTGGCTCCCATAATAAGTGGCCAAATAATCTAGTAATAGGTCTTATGTATGACTACCATGTGCTGGATATGATTGAATTAGGTATGAAGAAGTTTGTCTCTCTAAAAGATATTAAGAATAGTTAGTGTCCTGAGGGAACAAAACCCATGTTAATATTTGCCTGTGATGATTTCACTGTAATGGAGGACAACAGAAGGCTGCAGAGTCTCTTCACTGATTTCTTCCGAGGCCCCACAGTATCAAACATCCGCCTGACTGGTTTAGAGAGTGTCCTGCACTTCACTGCACTGAATGGGAAGATTTACTTTTGATGCTATAAGCTGCTACTGAAGAAGTCAGGCTGCAGAACACCATGGATTGAACTGGAAGAGATGTGGCCCTCACTGGATCTGGTCCTGACAATGACGCGTCTGGCTTCCGACGACCTTTATAGCTTGTCTATAAAGATGCCAAAAGCCCTCAAGCCAAAGAAGAAGAAAAATATCTCCCATGATAGTTTTAGTATAACTTACAGATGGATTCATATGCAGAAACAAGACCTAAGCAAACTACAAACCAGGAAAATGAAGGGGTTGAAGAAGCGACCTGCAGAAAGGAGAACAGAAGACCAGGAGAAAAAATCAAAGAGAATTAAAAGAAATTGATGAAACTCAGCCAATTAAAAAAATTTATTTTTCTCTCCCATAGACTTCTAATGAAGCAGAAGAAGAATAGAATATTCTATTAGCCAACAACAGAAATGTACCTTCTCCACCTCTTGGGGACAATAGGAAGTATCTGCTTTCCTAGCAAGACATAGCCAGTGTGGGCAGAGTTTGAATTGGAGTTACTCTGCTTGGCTTTTTATCTGTCAAACTTAGGATAGTTCTCTGCCTCAAAAGGAATCTCTTAGATTGGAGATGCAAGTCAGCATGGTAGGTTTTTTCAGCAATGAAACCGAAGAGCCACTTTTCACCTCAGGGCATGGCAAACAAACTGTTCTTACTCAGTGTATATAGCTTCTTGGGGAAAAATTGATTTGCCACGTCTCTATGGCTTTTGCTTGAGAGGGCTGGAAGCTGTAAAAGAATTTATGCAACAATTGTTGTGATTGAAAGCATGAAATTTTAATAAAGGCTTGTAAGGTCAACACCACTCTGCCCAAGGTTCTGTCAGACAGCATGCCTTTCTATGGATACTCAGAACCATGACATGTGTGTTGTTAGGCAGTTACTAAGTATTTACACCCTAGGATCAAAAATATGCCTTCCTTAGGCTAAGCCTTTATGTAAATATTGGATTTTACGTCTTAGAGATGGACTACAGGGTAGCTCTCCTTTGTGTGTATGCTGCCTTTTCTCTTTGGTGAATTCTAGGGCCCCACGCACAAGGCTCTGAGTCCTTTTCCAGAGAGCTGTTTTCTCTATGGATTCCTCTGGCTGCTTTCTGTCCACACCAGTCTGCCATGTTCTTCCAGGAGGTATAGCATTCCAATTTGTCTGCTACAACCAGCGAACAGTTTTACAATAAATGAAACAGATTTGAGATCTATAAATTTTCAGTTCTCTATAGTATTTTAGTGTTTCAGAAACTCTCTTTCTACAAATAAAGGCTTCCACTAAATCATTAAAATACATGTGATAAAGTAAAAAAATCACTGAACTATTTTTCTTACAGAAATGCTTTTTACTGTGTTCTTTCAGAGACTCAAGTGTTAAGTACTAAAGCAAAAATGACTACTATTCATCCCCTCAAGCTTCCAGTGATAAGAACTAAATAACTAGTGGGAGCAAGACTTTTTATTTGTTTTAAGAAATATCCCCCGGCACCCCATTTCAAAAGCAGAATGTGCTCAGAAAAAATCAGAAAATAAAAAGATTTAAAAGAAAAAAATAAAGCCTTCAATCTCATGAGAGACGCACTACTAATAGCCTTGATAATGAACCCTTGATGTTTATCCTTTAATCCATCATGACTAAATACACTGCCTCCCACTTTTTAATATAACATTATATAGCATTTACTATTGTGGCAAGCACTGCTTGCAATGCTTTATACACATTAACTCACCTTCCCCGCCTCACCCGCATGAAACAACCCAGCAAAGGTGGGGTTGCTTTTTTGTAGGTGATAGAATTAAGACAAGGGCGGTTAAATGGTCCAAAGTCATAAAACTGTTAAGAAGCAGTGCAGGGATTCAAACCAAGGAAGTCTGTTGCCAGAATTTATGCAAGTAACTGCCAAAAGATAGGGTAACCTACTGCGTAGGTGTTGCTGTACAGTGAGGTCTGGAGAGGCCTGCACACCAGGTGAAACCTCAACCTGGACGGGGGAGGGCTCTTGACTGAACAAGAAACAATTCTCAAGCAGATTGGACCAGTGTAGCTAAGGAAGGAATTCATTAAAGTGAGAGTAGCAGGGAATGGTAACTGCTTTGCAGGCAGCAAGAGAGTAAGGAAGTTGAAGTAGGACACAGAGAGAAGACTTGTGCTTAAGTCTAGAAAACTGAATGAAATAATGAAGTAACAAAGACGCTTACCACTGGAAGAGCACATAAACAAAACACAGTAAGTTGAGCAGTGAGAAAGCTTTACTTACAAGTCCTCACTTAGAGAAAGGAGAGTACAGGCGACCTCAGAGAGAAGGTGGGCTGGAAGGCTGGGGATTCTGTCTTTTAAGGATTTTCAGGAATGTGACAAAGGTCAGGGGGTATAGACTTGTAAAGCAGTCTCAAGATGCTTATCTCTGGTCAGAGACATTATGTCTCTTCTCCCCTATTATCAGTCCTCCAGGTAATTCTGCAAAATTAACACAAGAAATTGCTCAGTTCCTCTCCAGGATAGTGGCTTCCCTCTGGGAACGTATCAGTCCAAGACTCCTCACCCGGTCCCCAAGGTAGGTTGAGTTGTTGTCTGTTTATGAAAGACTATGTTAGGAATTTTATCTTCAAACTGCCTGGTTTTTAAAATAGAATCTTAGCCTTAAGATGGAATCCCTCCTGCTCTTACTATACTGCTTGTATCTCAGCTTTTTCATCATAGGCAGGAAAAGTAACCATGATGCTTGTCCCATGTCCCTGCTCTACATCACAGGTGCATCATAATTTATTTAATCTCCTATTTTAGGACATATAGTTTGTTTCCAGCTTTTACAAAGAGATGAAATGAATTTCATGTAGTAAATATTCCAACACATTCTTGATTATTTCCATTTCCAGAAGTGAAATTGCTTAACAAACTTTCATATTTAGAGGGTTTTAAAATTGTTATCAAAATGTCCCTGCAAATGGTCATTCCAATTTATATATATATATCCAAGGTGATGAGAGTAATACTTGCTTATATAACTCAGTCCAAATATTATTATTATTTGTATTTGTAACAGGACAGGCAAAGAACGGGATCTTATTTTTCAAATTTTTGTTTTAAAACTATGGGGTGGGGGCAGGTGAATTTCTTTCAAAAGATTCTTTCTGATCTTTTCCTAATTAAGATGTAAGTTCTCACTGGTATTATTTGTAAAGCATTTAGAAATCCTAGCCCATAGAATGCTACCTAAGTGTTTGTTAAGGAAATTAGTTTGCTCCTATTGTTGGGGACTATCTGCCGACAAGCCAGGACTCATCACACTTGTTTGCTTACCAAGAAAGCCTTAGAAGCTAAAACTGGAAGGCAATCTGGAAGATAAAGGTGGCCTGTTGGAGAGGAAGTGAAAAGCCATGGATGAATGGCAGATTATGGTCAGAATGTCTGGTTTAGAAAATCTCTACTCTTCAGAATTTATAATCATTATTTTGTGGACAGATGCATGTACGCAATAGTTCCTAGTAAACATTAAATGGTGTAAGAGAAGAATATATTCTCTTATAGGAGAAAATATATATAAATTATTTCCAGAATCTCTCTTCTGGCCTTAGTGTATCTCTGTATCAGTAGGTGTTTCCAAGGGGTGGAGAGAAATAGTTCATCTTTATATCAATAGGTAATTACAAGGGCAAGTGAGGGCATACCTGGACCAGAGAGGTTGGGTGGGGCCTCTTCTTCTGTAGCTGGGTCATGAGAGACATGGGAGAGCAGAAATGGATGACTGCTTGTAAGAAATAAATGGGTTTCTCCCACTTTATTTCTCCCTTTGACTGATTTTGGTTTCAAAGGTAATTTACTCTGGGATTACCCCCCCCCCCCACCTCTGCCCATAGTTATAAATACAAAGATATTATGAATAATATAAACCTTCACAATACATTAATAAACTTAATTAAGCTTGCTAACTGGGCTGTTCAGATACCCTGTATTCTTATGATTTGTTTACTTAAAATATCTTAAAATAAATAGGTGATTAAATTTTTCACAAAGATTGTGCTTTAATGGTATTGTCCTTTATTTCTAGGAGTTTTTGCCTTGGTAATCTGTAGCTTTGCTGATTTTTATATCTTCTTTGTGCGTTCACTATACCTTTTAACATTAATCACATCTTATTATGTTTCACTTAGTTCTTTAGGCCTTGAACTCCATTTCATCTGATCCTATTATATATACCATCCTCTCTTTCTTGCCTTTCTCTTTGACATAACTTTGGTCATCTTTTGTAAAACTACATCTGTTTTTAACTCAATCCTATGTTTTTTCCCTTATCATAGGAAAATTTGGGCTATTTACATTTATTAACTGATATAGTTGACCTTATTCAATTTTTATTGCTTATATTTTTATTTGTTACAGTCCATTTTCCTTTTTAAAAATGTTTATGACTTTATCACATTTCTTTTAATATCTTAGTCCCATTCACTAATTAATTTTGATGCTTTGCTATGTTTGTCCATTTTGCAAGCTACCTTCCCATCTTTTATCACATGTAAGCCTACATTTGTCCATTGCCAAGTCAAAATTAACTAATAACTTTGATCCTCCTATTCCACTACATTCTCCAAAATGCTTCACTTAATGTTTATATCTCTCAGAAATTAAGAAATACCATTGCAAATAGCCCCTGGATCAAATAGGAAATTAAAAGTGAATTTATAAATTTTCTATATATTAATGGGGAGAACCAGTTTATGAAACTATATTGCTTTTTTAAATATGATTTTTGGGTTAGCTAAGAAACTCAAGTACTCTTTATAACATTATTTCTACTAGAAATACTGTTCTTAGATGAAACTTGGAAAATCAGGAACATTTTTTTCCCTTCTCCTTAGACACAGAATAGAATTATTCCCTCCTCTCATATTCTTTCAAAGCTAAATCACAGAGGTGGCCAGGTCATAAAAGAAAGAGGTAGTTTTTTTTGCACTTATGTGCTTATATCCAGAATGGCTCTGGCAGACTGTTTTTAAGTTCTGATCATTCAATAATTTCAGTGTCTTCTTTCTAGTATTTAGATATGAGTAACATGGCAAAACACATGACTGTATCTGATAGATACTGATAGCTAAGGAAATCCCTGTATCCGATATTGAAGTTACGTTTCCTTTAAACTTTACTGAGAAACAAATACAACTGGGGTGTTACCATTCATTCCTCAGCCTTCAAAAACAGCTTGGAAGGGACAAAAGCGACACTTGTGACACCTACAACATTAAGCAGCATTAAGGAATGTTCACTTAAGGGAGTGCCTGTGCTTTAGCAGCATTACTGAGAGCAGGGGACACTCAGTGTCAGAATTAGGATAACCAGGGTCAGTCTCTGGGTATCAATTTTGTTTCTTGATGTGGTAGACAGAATAATGTTCCCCAAAGATGTCCTAATCTTTAGAATCTGTGAATATGTTGCCTTACATGGCAAAAGGGACTTTGTAGATGTGATAAGTTTATTTATGGATCTTGAGACTGGGAGATTTTCCTGGATTACTTGGATGAGTCATTCTAATCACATGAGTTGAGTCCTTAAAAATCTAAGACCTTCTAGGCTATAATTAACAAGAGACAGATGTGATTACTGAAGCAGTATCAGAGGGAAGCCACATTGCCGGCTCTGAAAATGGAGAAGGACACCATGAGCGAGGTAATGCAAGCAGCCTCTAGAAAATGGAAAAGGCAAGGAAACAGATTGTCCCCCAGAGCATACAGCATTGTGTACAGGATTTCTGACCTCCAGAAGTATAAGATACGAAATCTGTGTTGTTTTAAATTTTGTGTTCTGTATGGCAACAATAGAAACTTGAAAGGCAGTCAGTTAAGAGCTGGATTCTTACAGCCTTTGGCAATGACTAGATTACCTTGTTTGGTAAATCTACTTAAAATATGCATTTTCTGCTTTTGCTTTGAAGTTGGAGGAGTTTTAGATGGAAAGCAAAATGGCCACAAAGAAGAAAAATAATCTGGCCCATTGAAATCAGTGGACACATTTCAAGGTTGAGTTAAAGAACAAGAATTGGTTATTCAGCTTCTTTTCATACACATGTGAAGTAACTGAGGCATATGACCTTCTGATAATCTAGAAATTCTGTGAGATTGAGCTGGCTCAACAGCCTTGTGGCTAATCACCAAAAATGAACCTTCTGCATCAGGCTGGTTGGTGTCAGCTCTTGAATGTCAATGACTTTTAAAAAATAGGGACAAAGAGTAGATTTTTGGCCTTTTTAGAGCAAGTTGCTACTGCTCTATTAAGAAGTCTAAATCAATGTGTGTTTTGGATACCAAGGTATTCCGTTACAACTTAAACTGTTAGAGTCATCAGTTTATGACTATCCTGTAATCTCAGTGTAGTTGAACTTTTACTTAATTAAGAAAGGCTACATTATTCAAAGGCATGGGATCATTAGGAGGCTGTTAATCACAACAGCTGCTAACTATAATATTTTTAATTCTGACCTCAGAACACCACTACACAATTGATGCAGACATTAATATCTTCTTATAAAATGAAGGGTACATAAGGAGAGACCACTACACACCCACTAGACACTAGTGCTGGTGAGGATAGGGAGTCTCACACATTGACAGTCATAGGTTAAATGATAAAACCACTTGGGAAAATCAGCACTTTCTAGTAAAGTTAAATATACATCTATGCATTGTGACAGAATATATCCACAAAAGTCTTAGATAAAATGTTCATAGCACCTTTACTTATAAAGTAAACAAGCTGGAAACAGCCCGAACATCTACCAACAGTAACATGGATAAATCAATTGTGAATATCCATACAATGGAATACTACTTAGCAATAAAAAGTTCAAGCTAATGATATATATAAAATGTAAAGAAATTTTAAAAACCTTATGTTGAGCAAAAGAAGCCAGACACAAAAAAGTACATGGTGCATTTATGTAAAGTTCAAGGACATATTTATGATGATAGAAGTCAGGAAAATGGGGAGATTGACTGGAAAATGTGAAGACATTCTCTGAGGTAAGGATATGTTCTATATCTTGGTTTTGGTAATAGTTTTATATATACATATATATATGTATACACACACATGCACATATATACATACAAACATAGATATATATGTTAAAGTTTATTGAAATGTAAACTTAAGATTTTTTGTATTTTACTATAGGTAATTTACACTTTTAAACAATAGACATTGTTGATATCAAATAACCAAAGCAGTCTTGAGAAAGAAGAAAAAAAGTTGGAGACATCATGCTCCCCAATTTCAAACTATATGAAAAGCTATAGTAATCAAAATGGTATGATATGGGCATAAAAGCAGACACTTAGATCAATGGAACAGAACAGAAAGCCCAGAAATAAGCTCATGAATATATGGTCAATTTATTTACAACAAAGGATCCAAGACTATACAATGCTGAAAATACAGTCTCTTTAATAAATGGTGCTGGGAAAATTGGACAGCTAGATGCAAAAGAATAAAACTCAATCATTATCTTACACTGTGCACAAATATCAACTCCAAATGTATTATCATAAAAATCCTAGAAACATAGGCAGTAAGCTCCTTGACATTGGTCTTGATTTTTTTTGGATCTGATACCAAAAGCAAAGTCAGCAAAAGCAAAAATAAGCAAGTAAGATTACATCAAACTTAAAAGCTTCTGCACAGCAAAGGAAACCATCAACAAAATGAAAAGACAACATACAGAACAGAATATTTGGAAACCATGTACCTGATAAGAGGTTAATATCTAAAATATGTAAAGACCTCATACAACTCAGTGCCAAAAACAATCTAATTTAAAAATGGGCAGGGGATCTGAATAGATATTTTTCTGAGGAAGATATACAGAAGGCCAACAGGTACATGAAAATATACTCAACAACAGTAATTATCAGGGAAATACAAATCAAAACCACGATGAGAAATCACTTCACATCTGTTAGAATGGCTACTATCAAAAAGACAAGAAAAAACAAGTGTTGGCAAGGAGATGGAGAAAAGAGAATGCGTGTGCATTATTGGTAGGAATATAAAACGGTGCAGCCACTATGAAAAACAGTATGGAGGTTCCTCAAAAAATTAAAAATAGAACTACCATATGATCCAGCAATTTCACCTTTGGGCATTTATCCAAAGAAAATGAAAACACTAACTCAAAAAGATACATGCACTCCCATGATCATTGCAGCATTGTATGTAATAGCCAAGATATAGAAACAATCTAAGTGTCCACTGGAGGATGAATGGGTAAAGAAGATGTGGCATACACACATACACATACATGCACACAAATTGGAATACTATTAATCCATAAAAAATAATCTTGCTGTTTATGACAACATGGATGGACCTTGAGGGCATTATGCTAAGTGAAATGTCAGGCAGAGAAAGACAAGTTCTGTATGATTTCACTTATATGTGAAATATAAAAAACAAACAAAAATCAAGCTCATAGATACAAAGAAGAGTGGTTGCCAGAGGCAGGGGCTGGGGGTGGGCAAAACAGGTAAAGGGAGTCAAAAGATATAAACTCCCAGTTATAAAATAAATAAGTCATGGGGATGTAATATACACAATGGTAACTGTGGTTAATAGTTCTGTATTGCATATTTGAAAGTTGTTAAGAGAGTAAACTTTTAAAGTTCTTGTAACAAGAATGTTAACTAGATTTATTGTGGTAATCACATCACCACATTGCATTGTACACCTGAAGCTAATATAATGTTGTATGTCTATCATACCTCAATTTAAAATAAATAAATAGGTTAAAAAAATGGGCATTTTTTTCCAAGGATAAATACTTAAGTCTAATTAATCTCTGTTTACTAAGACCCTACACTGTGTAGGAAAAAAAAGCATTTTTTTCATTTGTTCTTGTTTTTTCAATTTAATCTCTGAATTTAATTAGAGAAACACAAAACCCTCAAGCATCCAATAATAGGCTAAAATAAAGATTTTGTTCATTTTCTTTAATACTTGATATTAAGAGCTCTCCACTCAAAGGCTGTTGCTGCCTTGGGTGAAGACTATCCATGCCCTCTCCCTGGTCACACTGTCACTCTTCTACTGTTGCAGATACCCAGCAGTGCTGAAATCTAGTCACGTGGCAACTGTTAACTCTGGTCTCTGTGCCTTCTCACAATGACATAATTTTAAAGACATGTCTGGGTGAAGCTTCCTTAGGAGGAAGTTTAAGCCTAATATGAAAAGTGGCAATTCCTCACAGGGAGCAGGAATGATTGGGGCCATTAAGAAACAGGATCACACACCACCTGTGGGGGTCCCTTTGCCCACTCTTAGAATTGTTCTGTCCTTTAGGAAGTCACAAATATCATAAGGCTCATAATACACATGTGCCCTTTCTGGTCAACTCATGATGCCAGTAAGTTTGTGGGAAGAATTTGTGTATAAATGTGCTCAGTTCCTTTACTTTGACTGTGAGTTTGAAAGGCATGTGATCCTTTCATATTAATGATAAATCCACACATTCCTTCTTTGATAGTCCTCACATTTAATTTATAAAACCTAAATGTAAGGACATTATCCCTAACATAATTCTCTTTTTCACTTCCATTGCATCAATTACTTGAGAACAAACTAAAACACAATTTTATTCTAATAAATGATATTCTTCATTGGCAAATGAGAAATTCTTTGGGATATCTTAAGTAGTTTCTAAAACATATTTAGTCTTTTTTTCTCCCATTATTGAAAGGTTTGTTAGGATCCAGTAATAAAGGTCAAATTCCATCCAAAGTAAAATTAACAGTGATCATCAATATTCTTCAGGAAAATGGATTTAAACTATGTCTGATTTTTTTCACCCTTTCCTTTTGCATCTTTGTCAGTCCATCTCTATGCAAGTGAATTGCAGCTCCAGCCCTAGTGAAATGGGAATGGTTTCTATGACAACAGATTTGCACTCTGCTAGGTAGAATCTAAGATTTGACTCCCTAGAAATAAATTTCACCATGGGAATTGGATATTTTGTAAATGAGTAAATAAGTGTGAAATCATTTCCAAAGATAATGCTGTTAAGAGCTTGCACAAGCAAGGGTAGGTTATGTGAGGTGACTGCTGAATCTGCCACTAAGGTCACCTAGACAAAGCAACGTGCAAGAGAAATGCCTGTGTTGAGATGCAGCTTGCTCTGTTCTGCACCCACCAAGTGTGGGCTGCAAAGCCTGGCCCTCCTGTGAATTTCAATGATGTTCCAGGGCTAGGAGGAGGAAATAGATTTTAGAGCGCCTCACAGCAAATGACATGTGTTTACCTCTGAATGAATGTCTTTCCTCTTATTTCCAGAAACTATTAGCTCCTTGAAAAGATGAAATTCCCAGAGCTGTTATTAAGGCATCCAGTATGAATTTAATTGCTTATTATCTATTTCTCTGTTAAAATTAGGTGCTACTATTGTACAAGAATTCTCTTTTCTCTTTATCAGTACTCTTTTTAGTACTGTCTTATTTTATTAATTTTCAAATATATAGAACCATTTCCATATTTAGAATTTTTATTTTAAAACCTAACATGATGTTGTATTCAATGAATGTCTTATAAACATATTTTCCTAATAATGTTTATAAAAATCATAATGGTTAATTCTGATTTGTGAGAAAATAATTTCTGCCAATCTAGTGGCATATAATTAAGAATTCCACTAATTCCATTTCTGAATCCATTAAGCAAGGTTTCTTTCTGAACACTGGGACTGGCTGCTGGAGAAGGAATTTCTGTTGGAGTGAGGTGGTGTCCTCAGCAGAGATATGAGGAGGGAATGAATGTACAGCTTTGTGTAGGGATGCAAATATTCAAGACTGTGATGAGGACCCTTTGCAAAGTGCAAAATTAGTAGCTAAAGCCCACCCCAGCATGTTAATACTTTATGCTAAATGAGGTGTTTTTCAAAAGTCAGTACAAATATGCAACAGAAATCCCTCATTACCCAATGGCCAAATGTGGCAAAGTCTGCATCTCTTTGTACGCACCTTCCTTGTTCCCTTCACCTGTTCCCTGATGTCAACTCTCCTTCCTTCAAAGCTTAGGAAGGCCCTGATACTAGTCACTTAAGAATGATCAGCCAGATACCCCATTAACGTTTCACTGATTCATAAACATTAAAGTTTTATCTAAACCAAAGATTTCCCTTTTAAGCCTTTCATTTCTAATTGTCAAATGAAAGACTTTGTAGTTAAGGGAATTTTTGGTAATGTTGAGAAAGATCAGTAAAATTTTGCTGAGGAAAGGGGACCTTGAAAATACATAAAATTTATCTTGCCAGTCACAGAGGCAAACCTGCTATTATCTTTTTGGGATGCTGAGTTTTCTCTTCTTCCATCCTTCCTGTTGGGCATTTTCCTCCTTAGGTAAGAGCATCCCTCTGAGGTCACTGGAAGTCTGGCCATTCTTGGAGGGTGAGGGTGGAGCACCTGGTCTTTCCATTGTGAGTTTTCCCCAGGAGCCAGGCCTAACCTGCTGTGGTAGAGACCTGCCAACAGTTCCTCTTCTTGCAGGCCTGTCCTCAGCCTTCTCAGGTGAACACAGGTCTGGCCTCCTCTCTATATATCCTGGCATAATACACCATCTAAGCTAATAGTTAACAGTGGTAACAGCATAACTTCCTTATATGAGCTTCTAAAATGCATAAATTATATTTCTTATTATTCTTCTATCTCTGAATTTCTGACAATAATGTTACTGGAGTAATTTTATGGCAATTATCTTCCTGAGTGTCTTATATGTAGAATATCACCTTCTGCCCATTTCTAGTAATACATTTAAAATGACAGAACTCAGATACTGTAATGGCTAATTGATTAGAGTGAAGTGTGGGGAAAGGAGAGGTCCTGGGGAAGGAAGAAACCAGAGGTTGCAGAATATACAGTCTCATGAGCAGAGTATAGCTGAGAGATCCAGCTGTAGAGAGGACAACCAAAGGGAGAAGAAAGGGAATGGCAGGAATGATAGAGAGACAAGAAAAGTAAAAAGGTATAGAGAGAAGTTGGGAAACAAGTTAGAATCAAATATTAGACTGCGTAGTACTGAAATGCCTATTGACCTCCATAAGCGCTCTTGACCAATTCCTTTGATGGCCCAGAAACCTAGGTGGTATAGTCTAAACTAGGGCTGACCCTGGGACTACAGGGCTTATATGAACCTTAGGAAACTGAGTATGAGGACTGATAATTTAGAGATCTTTAATCTGTTGACATGTTCAAACTTAATTGAACTAGGGAGCTAACAAATTACATTAATGCTTTTCAGTTTTCTGGTTGTAGAATGAAACTGAGAAGAGGTGGTAGCTTTGAAATGTGCCAAGGTAGGCAGATCTATATTCCCCAGAATTCCCTTTCCTGTATGTACAGTTACGGTGGGCCACAAAAGAGATTCTTATGGGAGATTTGGAGGGAGAAGTGAATTATCAGTCATTTTGTAGCTCACATACATTGTCACTCATCTGCTGGCTCAACAAGTTGGCATGAGGCAGCAGCTCAGCCAGCAACTGCTCTGCCTTTCCAAGATCCTCTTTCAGCTTCTCCAATTCTTGGGCCAGGTGCACATGTGCACATGTATTTAGTTCTATGACAAAGGCTCCACATTGTGCAGCACATCTGCATCATGTCCACAAGGCCAGAAGAAGAAGAACCAACTTGAGTTTCAGCCCAACCTCATGGGCTTCAGCCTGTGCTTGGGCACATCAGCCTTGTCTAGCTCTGACCTGTGGATCTCAAGCTCCAGGATCAGATATGAAGACAACAGCCTTACCGAGACTGTTTAACCAGCTCCTGCAGTAATTGTGGAAACTAATCCTTATAACAAATCCATCCAACCATCCATCCATCTAACTAACTAACTAACTAACTAACTAACTAACTAACTAACTAACTAACTGTATCTCCTAGTAGATCTGCTTCTTTAATTGAACCCTGACTGATACAGACAAGAAAGCTAGGTAACCAGAGTATGGAAGACATTTAATTCTAGAATAAGCAAATTAAGTCTTTTTTAATGACCAAGAATGCTGTGCATATAAAAATCAAATCAAAGCACAAATAGAAACCCATTGATTCACACCCACTAGGATGAGTATAATAAAAAAGGGACAGTAACAAGTGTTGGAGGATGTGGAGAAATTGGAACCTCATACATTGCTGGTGGGCATGTAAAATGGTGCAGCTGCCTTGGAAAATGGCAGTTCCTCAAAAAGGGATGGGGATGGGGATGCGGATGGGATTGGTGCTGGTGGTTGGAGCAGGTAGAGGGCACAAGGGAGAAGGTGTGGGTTTAAAAGGGCAACACAGAGTATCCTTGTGGGTTTGGACCTACAGATCATCTTGACAGTGGTGGTGTCTATCTAAGTGTGAACAAATGAGTAAAAGTGAAGTTGGAAAATATGAATAAAATCAGTGGACTGTACCAATGTCAATATCTTGTGATATTGTGATGTAGTGGAGTTTTGCAAAATATTACCACTGGTAGAAACTGAGAAAAGTGTGGAAGGGATTTCTCTATATTATTTCTTATAATTGCATATGAATCAAATGTAAAAAACCTGGAAAATATTGTTGGTCTCCTGTTCTATGATAGAAAATCAAAAAATTTTTCACTCTCACAGAAAAAACAAGATGATGCTCATTAAGAAAACTACTTTTAAAGCCAAGGGAAAAAAACCTCAGGCTTTGGAACCAGACTGACTGGGACTAAATTTTGGCTCTCCCACTTATTATTTGTGAAACCTTGGGCAAATTAGAACCTCTGTGCCTTACTTTCTTTCTTAGTAAAATGGGATAGCCATAGTACCCACATCACTGAAATGTTGTTAGGATTAAGTAGCTTGATATAAGTACAATATTCACAGCAGTGTTGGGCATGTCTTAAGTGCCCAGAAAAGTATGGGTTCTTATTACATGAACACCAAGATACCACTGATATAAAGTGTGAAAATAGGTGGTTCTAGAATAGGGATCCACATGTGTACAGTTAAGACTATGAAGAAATGCATGAAGGTGATAAATACACACTCAGGACAGAATCACCTATGATAGTGGGGAAGGGGATGTTCCTGGGGAGGGAAACAGAAAGAGCAACATCTGTCCACTTAGTGTGTCATTTCTAAAGTCCTGTAGTTCAAACATCACCTCCTCCAAGCTGTTGCCTTTGAGCACCCTGCCCCAGGTAAGACCATCAGTCATCACTCAGGCAGCACCTTCGCCTGCCTCTGCTGCAGCGCTCATCCTGCCACGAGCTCCCTGATGGCAAGGACAGGTGCACTGTGCAATGGCTGACTACTGAGGAGTGAACATAGTGCTTAGAAAACCATTCTGTAGGTTGATGAAATCATGGGACTGATTTGTTACCTGAGGTGTTACAAAGTTAAGAAGCGAAAGAGGACAATCAACATTCTTCAGCATGTTATTTGATTGATAATTAAAATATGTGTGAGGCACCAAACATGTGCAAGGCACTGGCCTAGGCCCTGCCATGCAAAGTCAAACAGGATAAGGGCACATACACAAGGGACATACGGTCTAATATAGGAAAGACCTGCACATAGGATCTGTCTCTGGTAAGAAAAATGGCCAAACAAGGGTACCAACCAAATGTTATGGGTGAGTCTCAGATTCTTTTTTTTTTTTCCAAGTGAGAATAGTGCAACACATCTTAGAGAACAAGAACACTTTCAATTGAAATATATGGTTTTTAACAATATTTCTATTAAAAATTTTTTTAATATTAGCAAAAAATATGGAAATGCATAGCCTTAAAGAAAAATTTATATTTCATTAATTTTTAAAAAACACCAAAAGGAACAATCTAATTGAGTAGGTATATTCTTATACAGTTTATTCTTTTAAAAAATCCCCTTAGCACATCTTATAACCTATACAGTACATGTTCTTCAGGCACCAAAAGGTAACATTTTCCTTCCTGATTGCTCCAAGATGCCATTTCCTAAATTTTATTTGCACAAGAGTCTGTTGTTAATGTCAGAACGATGAATATCCAGCTTTACCAAATTAAATTTCCCTACTGTTGTATGGTGCAGAGGTTTTCAGGGTTAAAATGGTGATCTAGCAGCATAGGGAAGAATCAGTGCATGGTCAGTCTCTGCAGTGTGGATGCCTAACTGTATGTAAGGTAGAAGCTGTGTGGAATGCCATGCAGCTCTGTCCCTGAAGGCTAGTCCTGAGAATCCCCATCTCATAGACTTTAAATACAGGAGCCACATTCAGTGTGAGAATCTAGGAAGAGAGTCACCAAACCTTTTCCCCAATGACTACGACATCAGGATGCTGAGTAAGTCTCCCCTCATACTTCCAAGGGCCCTTCTTAGTAGGGCATTGTTAAGAAGGTTCACCCATTTGTCTGTCTGCCTGTACACACATCAAATCCTCCCTCTGAGTGTGTCTTAGGTAAAAATCACTGACTTCTTAGTGGGGCTATGAAGACCAATATGACCCAGTCCCTGCCCTTGAGAAACTGGTGATCCAGGAGAGGGCAGGCACGCAAACTATTAAACAAACACAAAAAAACTGTTACAGTTCTGTGATAGGTATGTGTACCAGGCACCATGGAATCAACAGAAGCACCCAATTCTATCCTGAGGTGGATGTGGGTTAAGAGAGGCTTCAGAGAGGAGGTAATCCCAGGAGTTGTAGCATTCCCAGAATAGGGAACACAGCCAGCAAAGGCATGGAGGTGTCAGGTGGCTTGGCTGATTGGGAACTGTGAACAGCCCAGCATGGCTGCAGCAGGGCAGTGAGAAGACATGGTTCAGTGATGTCCTGATGCTTTCTCTGTTCCCAGTAGTAAGTATAGCCATCACTGATCAAGTTGTTGCTAAAGTTCTTAAATTAGAAAGCATATGCATTATCTTGGTTTTTTTCTGCTGGCTTTCTCTGAGCTATCATCTCATTAGCAGTACAATTTACTTTGTACCCAGTGATATGCAAGGCAAGCCTGCCTTTAAAAATCCATTATAGAATCTATTTACCCTGGGGTTTCAATCTGTTTATTATATCATCAAGATAGTGCTCCACTATTGAAAAAAAAACCTCAAAGATGATTGATTTTGGCATGAAGGATCAAGAAATTCAAAAGCAACTGCCTGGTTAGACTCTGAATTTAAAAGTCATACCTTCTCAGTCTTACCATTTACATTAACATAGTTTAGTGTAAGCACCATTGTGGGCTTTCTTACTCACTCACTAAGACTGAAAAAGTTATATTAGGTCTCACTGAGACTTGTAGTAATGTGAATGCTTCCTAGCAGCTACACTCTGTCCATGCAGTGGAGTCCTGCCCTCCCTACCCTCCCAGACACATTCATTATAGTGCTGCTACCACTGGTCACAGCAACTTGGGAATGGCTTCAGAGAGAATTACTGTCAGTTTGTTTTTTCACTTATTCAATGCACACACACACACACACTCACAAACACACACAGAGCAACCTTCTGGGGTTGACACTATCCCATGCACTAGAGATAGAGTGGTGAAGAAAATGAGTTCCTTTCCTTGGTGGTAAGTGCCTTGGATTAAAACAAGGTAAGAGGAAAGAGATGGAGAGAAATTGAGCATGTACATGAGTATGTTAGGTAATGTAGGGCCATAGTGAAGGCCTTTCTCAGCAGGTACCTCTTAAACACAGACCTAAAGGAAGCAATGAAGCAAATCAACTCATGTGAATATCCAGGAGAGGGAATGAGAATGGTATGTGTGAGAAGTGGCAAAAAGATGAGTCTGGCTGGAGGGGTGTGGGTAGGTGAAAAATAGTAGGAAAGGGGTTCAGACTGAAAGCCTTGGACATGTAAGACTTTGTAAGTAGGAATTTTGGAAGTAATTGATAGGAAGACATTGGACAAATTGATATGATCTGTTTACCAGTTACATTAAAAGAGTTATAACCATTTAACCATAGGATGCCCACGGAAGGCTGTATTTTCCAAGATAGCCTTATCTATTACATGTACATAGTACATATGTATAATGTAACATATATATACATATATATATATATATATATATATATGTATATATATTTCTACAATGTGATTCACTGAGAGAAGGGGTCTATGTTTCCTGTCTTTGAATCTGGAGAGAGGGGGAGAGGCTTGGATTGTTCCAATCAATGGATTATGACAAAAGTTATCTTATGTGCTTCCCAAGGCTAGGTCATAAAAAGGATAAAGCTTCTGCCTGGCTTCCAATCTTTCCCTCTCTCTGTTTCTCCCTCCCTCTTTCTTTCCATGGATACTCACCAGTGGAACCCAGCTTCTTCTTCAAAGAGGACGAGACCACCTGGAGAGGCCTCTATAGAGAGGAACTAAGGTTTTCTGCAAACAGCCAGCACGAACTTGCGAGCCATGTAAGTTAGCCTCCTTGGAAATGGATTCTCCAACCCTACTCAAGCCTACAGATAACTGTGGCAACAGCCAACATCTGACTGCAGTCTCATAAGAGACCCTGGGTCAGAATCACCAAGCCAAGCCACTTTCGATTCCTGAGATTCACATCCCACAGAGACTGTGAGAGGTAATGAATTGCTTTTAGTCACTAAGTGATGTCTAAGAACTAGATCATGTAAGGCTTTATAGGTTATGGTAAAGATCTTGGATTACCTCTAAGTATGATGGAAAGTCACTGGAGAATTTTTGGTAAGGAATTAATATGCTCTGATTTACCAGTAAAAAAAAAAAATCATCATAACCAGGTAACACAGACCTTCTTTGTCCATGAAAATGTGTAATATTTTTCCTCCTTTCTCCTATCTCTTTATCTCATCTCCCATCCTTACTCTCTTTTTAATGTCTCTCTCGAGCTCTTTCCCTCCCCCACTCTTTATTTCTCCCTTCCTTTCTCTCAGTTATTCTCATTCCCTTCTTCCTTGGCCTGCACAAGGCCACTCAGAGGAGTTTTGATTCTCTTAGCCAAATAACCACTGTGGAGAAAAGACTGAAGAGGAATTTGGAGTAGGGTAGAGGCAGGCAGGTCTTACCCAGCAGGCCTCTGCTGCACACTGAATTTAGGAGATTAGAGATTTTTACACAAAGCACACAGGAAGAAATGCAGTCACATAACTTGCTAGTGTGGGTGCAGTTAGCAGGAGAGTATAATGCAAACAGCTAAATCAGCCCAAGCTTAATTGTTAGTGAGTTGTAAACATGGGCTCCTGAAGAAAAAGACGGAGCAAACAATCCATACTTATGGTCTTTTATAGGACACGAAAAATGATCCAGTTACAGAATTCTATTAATATCATTGGCATTAAATTAACTCTCTCAACATATATTTTTACAAAATCATTAATGTGGTGGAAAAAAACCTATAAATGTTATAAGGCAAACTACCAACTCCCTAATACTTGAGGGAATATATAGAAATAGCGAAACAGCCAAGATCTGTGAACAATACTAGGAATTATTTTTCAGTTAATAACGACTATTCAAAACCTTTTTATCCCTATTATGTGTCTGCTGGAGTGCCTTTTCTCCTGGGAATTAAATTTGATCACCAACAGCTTCATCCCTTAGTATTCTGGTTACTATTTATTAGCAACACTTAATTTATGTTCAATTCAGTCCCTAGGAATTGGATTTTGAATGGGAAGGAGACAGTGATTCTGATTGGCCAAAGTGACACAGTGTATCTACCATTATTCTACAATCATATGAGTCCTCGATTTCAAAGTAGGAGTTTTTATGTAGGCACAGAGGTTGCCAAGATTCTCTAACATTCAGTTTAGCTGCTGCCACTATGCACTCAGACTCTATTAGTTTAATGGATTCCTCTTCAGCCCTCACTTTTGACTACAGTCACAGATATCGTTGCCTGTAAATCTCTCAGTATTGAGGGTCAGGGCTCAAAAGGTCACATCACTTTATTGGTGCACCATATAAGCATATACTTTATTCCTGACACTGATGGAGAGAACTTGTCATTATCATAAACTCAGAATTGAAAATAACCTTGAAAAATGCCTTGCACAAAGCACTTTCACTTCATATTTATGAAATGTTTTATTAATGATAGTATTTACTATACTTATTATTGAGGATATTATTTTAGGTACTCTCTTAGTATTTATCAGATTCTTAAGAGTCCCAAGATGAGTCAACTTTTTAAATGGCCATTTGTTCCAAAGGTCCTGATGAAAATCCTCTGCTTCTCCCTAGCACACTTTTTTTTTTTTTTTTTTTTTGGTGAGGGCATCTCTCCTATTTGTTGATCAAATGGTTGTTAACAACAATAAAATTCTGTATAGGGGAGTCAATGCCCAATGCACAATCATTAATCCACCCCAAGCCTAATTTTCATCAGTCTCCAATCTTCTGAAGCATAACAAACAAGTTCTCACATGGAGAACAAGTTCTTACATAGTGAATAAGTTACATGGTGAACAGTACAAGGGCAGTCATCACAGAAACTTTCGGTTTTGATCATGCATTATAAACTATAAACAATCAGTCCAAATATGAATATTCGTTTGATTTTTATACTTGATTTATATGTGGATACCACATTTCTCTCTTTATTATTATTATATTTTTAATAAAATGCTGAAGTGGTAGGTAGATGCAAGATAAAGGTAGAAAACATAGTTTAGTGTTGTAAGAGAGCAAATGTAGATGATCAGGTGTGTGCCTGTAGACTATGTGTTAATCCAAGCTAGACAAGGGCAATAAAACATCCATGGATGCAGCAGATTTCTCTCAGAACAGGGGAGGAGAGGTTCTAAGCCTCACCTCTGTTGATCCCGAATTTCTCACCTGATGGCCCCCCTGCGACTGTGCCTGTCTTAGGTTGTTCCTCCCTTGAGGAATCTTACCCGTCTCTGGCTAACCAGTCATCTTCCGGGGCCATACAGGGAAATGTAAAGTTGGTAAGTGAAAGAGAAGCCTTATTGTTTGAAAAGGTTATTTTCAATTGTTTGAAATATGCAACTTCTTTGCATATTTATGCCCTGTGGCTTCTATGCCCAGCATTTGTCTTGAGGTATCTTTACCACTTGGAAGAATTGTGATACGGTAAATTTGAGATGAGGCACGAATTCTATTTAAGGGTTGTAATTAGGAAGGAAGAAGAAAAGCTATAGAAGTAGCAGGTGGAAGAAAACATGGGAAGATTGATTATTTCTTTGACATATCTTCTTGTAGAGTAACATAAGCATGTATAGGTTTTAAACTACTAATTAAATTGCGCACACACATTAACATAATAGGAGTACAGTTACATAACCAAAGCATACCTATAATTACCAACCATCTCCAGTGAAACCAAGAAAACCAGTTAGGCACCTTAGGCATTTGTGAGAACTTATCTATGATATGGTGGATATTGTCTAACTGAACTTGAACAGTCTGAGAGAAATCAGACAAATTAAAACAGCCCATTCCTGGGGACTGTTCACATCCCATATGTTCTTTTAACAGTAAATAGTCTGTAGTTGTGAGATTTTGGAGCGCTACAATTTGCACTTCTCCTAATTCTTGGTTGAGTTCCAACAGTATAGATCCAGTCAAGTTTGTTGTTTTACTGTATGCACAGGCCAGCTTAGATATCTCCTTCTTCATTCCCATGGCAAGTCCAGGAACCGGTGGGATGAGTGCATCTACACCTGTAGCAGCGCTGGATCTTTGCTGTGGTTTTTTGATGATCATCTTCTGGCATGAGTCTTCCAGAGAGTGCTGATGTTGGAAGTTCTTTTTCATATAGTATCTTAGTTCATTTTCGGGGTAGCCAACTTAGGCTTTGATCCTCTGTATAACCAGGTCCCCCCTATAAACCCCTTTACAGTCACTGTCCATCAGCATAGCAAAATGTTGTAGAGTCACTACTTGTTCTCTCTGTGTTGTACAGCACTCCCCTTTCTCCCACACCCCCCATTCATGCTAATCTTAATACACCCCTTATTCTTCCCCTCCCCTTATCCTTCCCTACCCACCCATCCTCCTCAGTCCCTTTCCCTTTGGTACCTGTTAGTCCATTCTTGAGTTCTGTGATTCTGCTGCTGTTTTGTTCCTTCAGTTTTTCCTTTGTTCTTATACTCCACAGATGAGTGAAATCATTTGGTATTTCTCTTTCTCCGCTTGGCTTATTTCACTGAGCATAATACCCTCCAGCTCCATCCATGTTGCTGCAAATGGTAGGATTTGCCCTTTTCTTATGGCGGAGTAGTATTCCATTGTGTATATGTACCACATCTTCTTTATCCATTCATCTATCGATGGACATTTAGGTTGCTTCCAATTCTTGGCTATTGTAAATAGTGCTGCGATAAACATAGGGGTGCATCTGTCTTTCTCAAACTTGATTGCTGTGTTCTTAGGGTAAATTCCTAGGAGAGTGGAATTCCTGGGTCAAATGGTAAGTCTGTTTTGAGCATTTTGATGTACCTCCATACTGCTTTCCACAATGGTTGAACTAAATTACATTCCTACCAGCAGTGTAGGAGCGTTCCCCTTTCTCCACAGCCTCGCCAACATTTGTTGTTGTTTGTCTTTTGGATGGCAGCCACCCTTACTGGTGTGAGGTGATACCTCACTGTAGTTTTAATTTGCATTTCTCTGATAATTAGCAATGTGGAGCATCTTTTCATGTGTCTGTTGGCCATCTGTATTTCTTTTTTAGAGAACTGTCTGTTCAGTTCCTCTGCCCATTTTTTAATTGGGTTATTTGCTTTTTGTTTGTTGAGGCGTGTGAGCTCTTTATATATTCTGGACGTCAAGCCTTTATCGGATCTGTCATTTTCAAATATATTCTCCCATACTGTAGGGTTCCTTTTTGTTGTATTGATGGTGTCTTTTGTTGTACAGAAGCTTTTCAGCTTAATATAGTCCCACTTGTTCATTTTTTCTGTTGTTTTCCTTGCCCGGGGAGATATGTTCAAGAAGAGGTCACTCATGTTTATGTCTAAGAGGTTTTTGCCTATGTTTTTTTCCAAGAGTTTAATGGTTTCATGACTTACATTCAGGTCTTTGATCCATTTTGAGTTTACTTTTGTATATGGGGTTAGACAATGGTCCAGTTTCATTCTCCTACATGTAGCTGTCCAGTTTTGCCAGCACCATCTGTTGAAGAGACTGTCATTTCACCATTGTATGTCCATGGCTCCTTTATCAAATATTAATTGACCATATATGTCTGGGTTAATGTCTGGATTCTCTAGTCTGTTCCATTGGTCTGTGGCTCTGTTCTTGTGCTAGTACCAAATTGTCTTGATTACTATGGCTTTATAGTAGAGCTTGAAGTTGGGGAGTGAGATCCCCCCTACTTTATTCTTCTTTCTCAGGATTGCTTTGGCTATTTGGGGTCTTTGGTGTTTCCATATGAATTTTTGAATTATTTGTTCCAGTTCATTGAAGAATGTTGCTGGTAGTTTCATAGGGATTGCATCAAATCTGTATATTGCTTTGGGCAGGATGGCCATTTTGACAATATTGATTCTTCCCAGCCATGAGCATGGGATGAGTTTACATCTGTTAGTGTCCCCTTTAATTTCTCTTAAGAGTGACTTGTAGTTTTCAGAGTGTAAGTCTTTCACTTCTTTGGTTAGGTTTATTCCTAGGTATTTTATTTTTTTTGATGCAATTGTAAATGGAGTTGTTTTCCTGATTTCTCTTTCTGTTGGTTCATTGTAGGTGTATAGGAAAGCCGCAGATTTCTGTGTGTTGATTTTGTATCCTGCAACTTTGCTGTATTCCGATATCAGTTCTAATAGTTTTGGAGTGGAGTCTTTAGGATTTTTTATGTATAGTATCATGTCATCTGCAAATAGTGACAGTTTAACTTCTTCTTTACCAATCTGGATTCTTTGTATTTCTTTGTTTTGTCTAATTGCCATGGCTAGGACCTCCAGTACTATGTTAAATAACAGTGGGGAGAGTGGGCATCCCTGTCTAGTTCCTGATCTCAGAGGAAAAGCTTTCAGCTTCTCGCTGTTCAATATAATGTTGGCTGTGGGTTTATCATAGATGGCCTTTATTATGTTGAGGTACTTGCCCTCTATTCCCATTTTGCTGAGAGTTTTTATCATGAATGGATGTTGAACTTTGTCAAATGCTTTTTCAGTATCTATGGAGATGATCATGTGGTTTTTGTCTGTCTTTTTGTCTATGTGGTGGATGATGTTGATGGACTTTCCAATGTTGTACCATCCTTGCATCCCTGGGATGAATCCCACTTGGTCATGGTGTACGATCCTTTTGATGTATTTTTGAATTCGGTTTGCTAATATTTTGTTGAGTATTTTTGCATCTACGTTCATCAGGGATATTGGTCTGTAGTTTTCTTTTTTGGTGGGGTCTTTGCCTGGTTTTGGTATTAGGGTGATGTTAGCTTCATAGAATGAGTTTGGGAGTATCCCCTCCTCTTCTATTTTTTGGTAAACTTTAAGGAGAATGGGTATTATGTCTTCCCTGTATGTCTGATAAAATTCCGAGGTGAATCCATCTGGTCCGGGCGTTTTGTTCTTTGGTAGTTTTTTGATTACCTCTTCAATTTTGTTGCTGGTAATTGTTTAGATTTTCTGTTTCTTTCTGGGTCAGTCTTGGAAGGTTGTATTTTTCTAGGAAGTTGTCCATTTCTCCTAGGTTTCCCAGCTTGTTAGCATATAGGTTTTCATAGTACTCTCTAATAATTCTTTGTATTTCTGTGGGGTCCGTTGTAATTTTTTCTTTCTCGTTTCTGATACTGTTGATTTGTGTTGACTCTCTTTTCCTCTTAATAAGTCTGGCTAGAGGCTTATCTATTTTATTTATTTTCTCGAAGAACCAGCTCTTGGTTTCATTGATTTTTGCTATCGTTTTATTCTTCTCAATTTTATTTATTTCTTCTCTGATCTTTATTATGTCCCTCCTTCTGCTGACCTTAGGCCTCATTTGTTCTTCTTTTTCCAATTTTGATAATTGTGTCTTTAGACTCTTCATTTGGGATTGTTCTTCCTTCTTTAAATATGCCTGGATTGCTATATACTTTCCTCTTAAGACTGCTTTTGCTGTGTCCCACAGTCGTTGGGGCTTAGTGTTGTTGTTGTTTGTTTCCATATATTGCTGGATCTCCATTTTGATTTGGTCATTGATCCATTGATTATTTAGGAGCCTGTTGTTAAGCCTCCATGTGTTAGTGAGCCTTCTTGCTTTCTTTGTACAGCTTATTTCTAGTTTTATGCCTTTGTGGTCTGAAAAGTTGGTTGGTAGAATTTCAATCTTTTGGAATTTACTGAGACTCTTTTTGTGGCCTAGTATGTGGTCTACTCTGGAGAATGTTCCATGTGCCCTTGAGAAGAATGTGTATCCTGTTGCTTTTGGATGTAGAGTTCTGTAGATGTCTATTAGGTCCATCTGTTCTAGTGTGTTGTTCAGTGCCTCTGTGTCCTTACTTATTTTCTGTCTGGGGGATCTGTCCTTTGGAGTGAGTGTTGTGTTGAAGTCTCCTAGAATGAATGCATTGCATTCTATTTCCTCCTTTAGTTCTGTTAGTATTTGTTTCAGGTATGTTGGTGCTCCTGTATTGGGTGCATATATATTTATAATGGTTATATCCTCTTGTTGGACTGAGCCCTTTATCATTATGTAATGTCCTTCTTTGTCTTTTGTTACTTTCTTTATTTTGAAGTCTGTTTTGTCTGATACTAGAATTGTAACACCTGCTTTCTTCTCTCTGTTGTTTGCATGAAATAGCTTTTTCCATCCCTTGACTTTAAGTCTGTGCATGTCTTTGGGTTTGAGGTGAGTCTCTTGTAAGCAGCATATGGATGGATCTTGCTTTTTTATCCATTCTATTACTCTGTGTCTTTTGATTGGTGCATTCAGTCCATTTACATTTAGCGTGATTATTGAGAGGTATGAACTTATTGCAATTGCAGGCTTTAAGTTTGTGGTTACCAAAGGTTCAGGGTTAGCTTCTTTACTATCTTACTGTCTAACTTAACTCTCTTGTTGAGCTATTATAAACGCGGTCTGATGATTCTTTATTTCTCTCCCTTCTTATTCCTCCTCCTCCCTTCTTCATATGTTGGGTGTTTTGTTCTGTGCTCTTTTTAGGAGCCTAGCACACTTTCTTTTAAGGAGTTCAGTCTTTGAAGAGGAGTGTGTGTATGTGTGTGTGTGTGTGTGTGATGGGGAATTGATACACAGAGCACACTGACAGTAGGGGATGCTTCAATTTGAATGCAGAAAAGTACATCCAACACAGTTTGTAGTGCACACTTCACACCCTTTGGGATGTCTCAGGCATACAAGCTCCACTGTAAAATTGATCCCAACAGGTATTCTTATGGGTAGAAGGGGTTACCAATTGTCATCCAAAGATAAAGCCTATAACATGTAAAGGTAATATTTACGGGTAAGGGTGAATCTACAAAGGTCTGCTGGATTAGAATCTTTCATAAAGAAAGTTGCCAATTTAATCAGCTACCATCTCTAAAGATAGATGAGTGGTCAGCCTGAGTTTTAAAAATTCATTATCTTAAAATTAAGTAGTTAAAGTCCAAAGACTGTCACAGAATTTACTAATTTACTAATCTTTCTCTAGAAGTCATTTTGACATCATTTTGAGGGTATGATTTATGACTCAAGCAGAAGAGAAAAGATTGGATTTTATTTATATTGATTTGGTTTATTTCTTTAAAGTTGTAATAAGCTATGTTATTAAGTCTAAATGTCATCACTTGTAAGAAGAACTATTATTTTATGTTCCAAGAAGAAAGAAAAGCATTGCCAATTAAACTAAGAAACACTTTTTTCTTATCACATTGATTGTAAGGTATATCCTGACTGCAGAGATGAGAAAATGTGAAAAATGTGTGTGATAGGCAGAAAAATGTCCACATCCTGAGCCCTGGAACCATGAATATGTTAGGCTACATGACAAAAGGGAATTAAAGTTGCAGATGGAATTAATGTTCCTAATCATCATAATCAAGGGAGATTACCCTGAATTATAATCACAGTGTAATCACAAGGGCCCTTAAAGAGAAAGTCAGAGGCGAAAGAGTCAGAGAGAGATGTGATTACAGAAGAAAAGTCAGAAAGAAGCAATGTTGCTGAAAAGAGCTGGATTTGGAGGAAGGGATTCTGAATCAAGAAATGTGGGAGGCCTCTAGAAACTAAAAAAAGCAAAGAAATAGGTTCTCTTCTAGAGCCTCCAGAAAGGAATGCAACCCTGCTGACATACTGATTTTAGCCCAGGGAGACTTAACCTATAGAATTGTAAAAGATAATAAATTTTGTTGGTTTAAGTCCCTAAATTTGTATAATTTGTTATGGCAGGGATAGGAAGCTAATATCATGTACATCTTAGAAACCATGAATCCAATTAACCTGTACAAGTTTAAAATTATAATATTTATGTTTTACTAGATATATAAATTCATGAGAATTAGTCAACTTTTATTGATAAGTAAACAGCTTTAGACAATCCTGAAAAGAATAATTACGTACTCCTCTCCCACAGGGGACACAACCTTCCATTAGGATATATGAATTCATGTAAGTATCCATTAGGATATATGAATTCATGTAAGTATGCCAAAAATCAACCTCACTACTCACAACTCCACACGTCTCTGATATTTCCTTCGTTCTACTTGGAAAGGTAAACCTTTACAGTGGGATAAAAATTATACCTATGAGTTCACAATCCTTGATGCAGTTTAAAAGTTATAATATTCCAGACATATTAAAACCTCTCTAACTAGACCAGAAATTATAGCTAGTGAATCTTTGTCAAGCAATGGAATGAAAAACATTAATCAGTATTTATTTGGTTTAAATAATTTTTAAACATCTAGTTCTTTGTATTAGTCCTCAATCCAGTACAGAATAAATTAACTCTATACAAATGCATAGTTTGCAACTGTATTATCTAAATCCAAAGCTGAATTTTTAAGAACAAAACAAACTCATCATGAAATAATCAGCAACATCAGATATGCTACACTCCAGGTCCCAGATCTCATAATCTCACGTGTAAACCTTGACATTAAACAAATGAGTCCAACATTTTTCAGGCAGTTTGGAAATGTCACCTCATGTGCCTGGCAAGCTATCCATCAGGGGGCACAGCACTCTGAATACAAAATAGATGGCCCAGGCGGTTGGTTTGGATCAAAAGCTCAGTAAACCATCAAAGAAGACTATGATTTTGTTACTTTTATGCCATTATCCTTCCTTCTAGTTGCACAATTCCAGGACCTTAATTGCAACTGGTCCAAGATCTTGATTTTTCTGGCAGGTTTTTCTTTTTATTTGCTCCTGTATCATTGCTGTCTTCTCATTCAAAATACAATTTGCCCAAGCTCTTCTTTACCTCCTTCAAATCAAAGGTCAGTGTTTACAGCTTCTGGGATCAACAAGCAAATATTTGATGAATATTGGTGAAAGAGATATTTAGGGCAATATCTTATACCTGCTACAATTCATCTGGCTTGGCTTAGCTTCTTACCTATCAGATAAAAAAAATGAATAAATGCATCCCTCTGCCATTCATCAACGGAATCATTTGGAACCTTTTACTTTCTGAAGCATTTGGGTAACCAGCATAGAGCCCCAGACATGTTCTATCATCACAGTCACTGATGCCACACTCTTAAGTCTTGCAGTTCTCATTTCATTACTTCAAATCTACCACCCTTTGATAGAAGTCACTGCTCACACTTTCAGTGGAAAGCAAATTTCTTGGGAGGTCATGACAGCAAATGAATTACCCTATTATTGCTATTAGCCTGATTATTAGGATCTCTGCTCTCTTTACAGAATTAAAATGTTTTGTCTTCCAAAATAACCCAATGAAATTTGTAGATGTTCTTTTAGTTGTCTTCAAGAAAGTTATAAAGGAAGTCATATTATTTCCTCTTACAGATGAAGGGATTTGTCTGGAAATCATCATAATTCACATTATTAAAACTTGTGTTTTCTTTTAGTAATACTCTATCTGCTAAAATAAAATACACTAAATTAAAAATACTGCTTTGTCATATTTGAAAACTTTTATTAGATATTTTTCAACTTTAAAATCTGCTTGTCAACTTTTCATTTGTGACCCACTCAAAGCATGACATACCTGGGCAGAGTAGCACTGCACATGAGCAGTTTTCAGAAGGCATGAAAATCGTGGGGGCTTTTTTTAGCTATGAAATCAAAGTCATGGTCTTTTAATCTGAATTTATTCATTTTTCTTTCTAGTAATGTACTCTATTGACTAGAAAAATAGGCCAAAATTATAAAATCCATAAATTTAAAAAATTCTTTTTCAGACTTAAAACATTTGTACAGGGCTAAACCATCTTTCGGGAACTGAAGAAAGAAAGAACAGGTAAGTGGAAAAGATGTCTGCAGAACTAAGTCGATACACAAGTTTATATACTAAAGATCAGTTTTAAGGTAATTTACTCAAAGGAGAGAACTTCAGGCTCTGATCTACAGTCAATTTACTATGATTTTAAATGAAGTTCTAACAATCTTGATTATTTATTTTCCAAGTCAACTCATCGAAAATAACACTTCTATGAACAGACGACAGAAGAGGCAATGACTAACAGCCCATCAGTAAAGGGACTGAAAAACAAGTGAAAATGAAAAGCCTCCTGGTAATCGAGGGGCCGGACTGGTACAATTCAACCGCCCACAGTAGGACTGTTACAGTCTAACACAGTCTGGCACCGGAACTCGGAGCCAAATCTGGAGTCCAGTTCAGACAAAACCACTACCTGAGTGCTCTTGAGTCAATACTCAGGGGCTGTGAGCCTCCAATTCACTGAATGTGGAGAGTTATTTGCGCCTTTCCTACTCCCGCAACGTTACTGGTTGGGAGTCCAAATGTGATCATGTGTGTTCTAGGTAGGCTATTGACTCAACTGCACGTGAACTCCCTCCACTAGACGAAAAGCGGCTTGTTTAGCCTCCGTTGCAGGTGAGTGTGGCCCTAGAACTAGCCCTGGCCACTGGGATGTGAGGACACGGCATATGTGTCTCCTTCAGGACACGCCCTCCCTCGGCTTCGTCCCCTTGTGGTGGTGAGAATACCCTGTGAGTCATCTCGGGCCACGAGGATCACGGCAACAATACCACAGCTGCCACTGCCCCACTGATCGCTTTAGCAGAACAGAAACACTCGGCCCGGTAAGCGTGATGGAATTCTTTTTGAATGAAAGACCCATAGAACCCTTCGAACTGGGATAAAATACTTCCTTTAAAAAATGTATTCCATATTTTTTACGTGGAATACACGTGAGAGAAATAAATTTCTATCTTGTTTAAGCCCCTTCAATTCAGCTGCGTGTGTTGGGTCTCTGTCACACCAATTCAGAATGACAAATGTCTGAAGATTCTGGATGGGATTTATTGTGAGGTGTTTGAAGAATAAGAAAAATATTGCTGATTTGTAAGCTTAAATAAGTTACATTCTTAGTTTTTCACATACAGGTAAGAACTCTCATGTTATGGTTTGCATTTTCCTTCAGAAAATGTAGTAAGAAACAAGGATTTGGAAACCCTCAGGTTGATTACACAGTTCTCCAAGTTCTCTAGGTCAGAATATGTTTGTACAGGAAAAACTGATAAAATGGGGGCTTAGTCTACCAGATTTAGGGCCAGCTCAATCTTAGCACTCCCCTTGGCAGCACAATGATCCATGGGAAATCAACTCTCTCCTTTAAGGAAGGAAACTGGCACACAGAAAATAGGAGAGCAGATGAAAGGCAGAGATTTTTCTTTTCCCCTAAACATCACTTCTACAGCTTTGCCTCATGTTATCATGGTTACCACATGACTTGAATTAATTTCTACAGGAACAGAAACTGTGGAAGCCAATAAGCATAGCATTTACCCAGGTACCTTCATTAATAACAGGAAATACAGGCCATCTATTAAAAATACACATGATCAGGTGGTTTTTTTTCTTTTAACATTTCCTTTTACTTTTTCACCAATATTAAAATTGAAGGCATAGCATTGGGGGCACAGTGAAAGAATGGGGAAAAAATACAGTCTATTCCTCTACCATAGTTTTGGACATCTGATTTTCAGTATAGATTCTTTAGAATAATGGTTACTAGCCAGGCCATAAAACCAGGTGCTAAATAGCACATTAAGTGGAAAATATGGAATACATTTTTTAAAGGAAGTATTTTATCCCAGTTTGAAGGGTTCTATGGGTCTTTCATTCAAAAAGAATTCCATCAGACTGGAACACACAGACAGATCATTTCCCCTGGAACACATCAGAACTTGCAATGGGCTTTCTAGCTTTGTGTTTCTTCCTTCTATAAGTGAAATTGCACTTGGCTGTCAAGATAATATTTCAGAAAAAATTTTTTTTCATGTTATTTACCTGTGAAGAATCTAAATATTATAATTTTGTTTGGTCAGTTCTCTCTCCCTTCAAAGTCCTGTATCAGTCCATTTTCTGTTACCATCTAGCCGACTATTCAGCCCTTCACTACTTCTTAGGTCAACATCATCACATTCCCTACAGGTATCATACTTTTCTTATTTTTATATAATTATACAGTATGTATTCTTTGGTGTCAGCTGCTTTTACTCCACATAAAATTTGGGGGATTTATTCATACTGTTCCACATACCATGCATTTATTCCTTTGTATTCCTGAGTAGTATGCCATTCTGTGGATGTTCTACAAATCACTTTATTCACGCTCCTATCTGTAGACATTTCGGTTGTTTCCAGTTTTAGGCTTTTATGATTAGGACTACTATGAATATCCTTGCACAATCTTTGGGGGACATATGTTTTCACTTCTCTTGGGAAAATACCTGAGTGCTATTATTTCATAGTGAGATAAATGTTTAATTTTATAAGAAATTGCCAGTTTTCCAAAAATCATCTTATTCCCACACCAGCAATGGATGATAGTTCTAGTTGTTTTGTATCCCTGCTAATATTTGGTATTGTCAATCTTTTTAAGTATGAAAAAATTATATAAAGTATAATTATAATGTATTATATAAAACAGTATCCTATTGTGGTTTTAATTCAAATTTACTTGATGATTAATGGTGTTGAGCACATTATGTGCTTAATGGCCACTCCTGTATTTTCCTTTGTAAAATGTCTGCTCTTGTTATTTTATAATTAGATTGTTTGCTTTCTACTGCAGAGTTAAGTTCTTTGATACATGTTTTGTTTCTTCTTAGTCTGCATCTTGGTGCCTTTTGATTTGTAGAAAATTAAAAAATTTTGATGAATTTGTATTTTTTTTCCTTTATGGGTACCACTTTCTGTGCCCTAAGAAATTTTTGCTCTTTCCAAAGAGACTACACATTCTCCTATGTCTTTTTCTAGAAGCTTTATGGGTCTACTGTATACTTTTAGATCTATTATCCAATTGAAACTATTGTTTGTACATATATTCCTGTAAGACTTGTGGCTTGTCTTTTGTTTTTATTTTTATTTTATATTTATCTATCTATTTATCTATCTATTTTTGCATAGAGTAGCCAGTTGTTCTAGCATCGTTTATCCTACTTAGGGTTTCTGTTAGCTTTTTAGATCCATAGGCATCATTGCTTCAAGTATTTCTTCTGTCCCATTCCCCTTATTCACTACTCTGGAACTCAAGTTATATATATGTTAGGCCATATAACATCTCACATATTTCAAACTCTGTTCTGTTTTTGTTTTTATTTGTTTATTTGTTTTTAGTGTTTTTTCCTCTTGGTGTTTCAGTTTAGATGATTTTTTCTTCAGGTTCACTGATTCTTTCCTCTGCTATGTACAGTTTGTTACTGAGCCCAATTAACAAATTCTTCACTTATAATACAGCACTTTTTGTTCCCAGTATTTACACTGGTTCTTTTTCATGGTTTCCCTCCTCCCTGCTGAAATCACTTTTCTGTTTATGCATGTCATCCAGCTCTTCTACTAAATCCTGTAATATGCTTATACTTATTTTGAAATCCTTGTCTGATAATACCAATTATCTGCACATCTTTGGGTCTACTATGTTGACTGTTCCTGCCTTGACCATGGGCCATGTTTTCTTGATTCTTCATAGGTCTTACAACTATTTATTGTATGCCAGATAGTGCATTGAAAAGAACAATAAAATTTCTAGTTTTGTTAATGGTGGAGTAGCTTTTTTCGGATAACCCTTGTACAAGTATCAATTACAAACCCTGGGCAAAATATATATTTAAAAAGTATTTGAAGGTATTGGAGAGCAAACAAAGCAGGCATCAACTTTTCCCTAGTCACCACTCCTTCCAATCACTCTCCATCGCATTCTACTATTTTATTTTATTCATAGCCCTTACCTGGAAATATATCACTTATTTGATTTTGTATTATGTCTGTTGCTTCTAACAGAATGTAAACCTCATAGCAGCAGAGGCTTCTTGTTTATTGCTGTAACCCAAATTTTTAAAAGTTACAAACACATGGTAGCTAGTCAACACTTGCTGAATGAATGAATTAAACTTTGAGTGGTTCCCAAACTTTAGCGTGCATCAAAATTACCTGGAGGGCTTTTTAAAACACAGATTGAGGGACACCACCCCCAGAATTTTTGATTCATAGGTCTGGAGTGGTGCCCAAGAATTAGCATTTTAACAAGCTCTGAGTTCATCTTGTAGGCTGCAGAACTAGTATTTCCTGAGTGTCAACTATCTTTTTAGCACTATACTAGGACCATGAGGATTAAAAAGAAGTAAAAACAGGGCTCTGCATCCTAATAAGTGCACATTTAGGTAGAAAAAAAGAGAGTTTATGTGTATGTTAGGTAGAAAAAAAGAGAGTTTATGTGTATGTGCATGTGCACACATGTGCATAGAAAAATGTCAATGTAAGTGAGATGCCAAAGAGGCAGCAGCATAGATGATAAAGTCTGTAAGATCTCATAAGAGGAAGGTACAATGAGAATAAATATCATGTGACATTTATTAAGAGCTAACTGTGTGCCTATAATGTGCCTAGTATTTTACATGGAAAATGATCAGTTAAGTCTCATAACAACCTTTTGTGTATTATTTTCTATCCACATTTTACAGATGACAAAAATGAGGCTCAAGAAAGTTAAGGAACTTCTTAGGAATTTAACCTTAGTTTGCATATCTCAGAACCCAAGCACTAGTCAGTCACTGCTCTGCCATCACGGGTGGCTTCTAAGTTGAGAAGGATAGAAGGATGGGAAGTTGGGTAGAATTAGAAGAGGAGATATGGTGAAGCTAGCCTGTGTTGCTGAGTCAAGGTGTAATCCAGGTTCCTGGCATTCTAGAGCACCTGTTGTTCTACTACCACCCTGCCTCTTCTGATAAGCTCTTAAAGGAGTTTTTGATTGCTTAGCCATGAATTCTGTTAAAGGAAGCATTGTTAACATTTTGGGGTGAGGGTTAGGGTGGTATGAGGTTAGTGACATGATGCAAAAATAATCTTGGAATATCAACTTGGTGATATTCCATCAGTGATGGTATGATAGAATATAGAAAGAGGAGACTAGCATGTGGTTCCCAGTTTTGAAACTATGTCAATAGTCTAGGTAAAAGGATGTAGGAGACTGAGGTAAGGGTTTTACTAAGAATAAAGAAGAGTTGAATGTGAGAACTGACAGGCCTGGAAACAGAGTAGATATGAGAAAGGAAACATGCAAGCCTCTGGAAAATTAGGGCTTGCACAATCCAGACAGTGCCAGTCCCAGGAACAGGGAAGTGTAAGTCAAATGGTGCCCTTGTTTGGTCCATCTGTTTCAATTTGGTTCAGTGATTCTCAAATGGGGGTGATGTTGCCCTTCAGGGGACATTAACTGGAGGCATTTTGCGTGGTAAAGCTTGGGGATGGGTGGTGGGGTGGAGGGATAGATACACTACTGGCATCTAGCAGGCGGAGGCCAGGTAGGGATGCTGTCAACACCCTACAATGACTAGGACAGCCCCCCACAGCAAATAATTACCCAGTCCAAAACATCAATAGTGCTAAGACTGAGAAACCCTGCCCTAGACTATACAGAGAAATTGTAAATACAAGGCCCTCAGGGCAAGTCAGACATGGTCAGGAGATGTGTTTAATTTGTTTTATGATATTGTTTTTGAACTTAACATCTAAAACCAGGACAATTCACATTAAAATGATCCAGATGTCAGGCTTCCCTCAGAATATCTGCCAACCTTGGCTCTAAATTTCTCCAAGACACTACCTTACCATAGTTGACCATGTCACCCCAGGTCTGCCAGGGTCACAACTCCTGTTTTCTCTCCTGTTGCTGAGACCAAGCTTGGTTGCCATTTATCTTTGTGCTTGGTTGCCATTTATCTTTGTGCTTGCATTATTATTTTTTTCATGGTGAAAAAATACAGTTTTCATCCTTATTATTTGAAGATTCTATACTGGTAAATTTTCTTACTTGCTAAAATTTTCTTGTAACTCCCAAATCAATATTCACAGAACTTTTGTGGCCATTCATGGACAGAGCAGTGAAACACCTGACTTGTCCAAAGCACACAGCTCAGCAGAAGTCAAACAAGGTGCTACTCTGCTTTGTGTCAGCTCTCATACTGTACACATCTGTTCTCTTCATGTGTATTTAGTGCCATGTTTTTTTGCATTTCTGTAGTTTTTCTTGGTGATTTTGCTGTGTAAGATGACCCTCAAGCCTAGTGCTTAAATGCTGTCTGGTGTTCATAAGTGCAAGAAGGCTGTGATATGCCTTGCAGAGAAAATGCATGTGTTAGATAAGCTTCATTCAGGCCTGCCTGAATTATAATGCTGTTGGCCATGAATTCAATGACAATTAACTCAATATTAAAAAATTATAATTTAATATATATTTAAAAAGGAATCTATAAACATAAAACAGTGGACAAAAATGTGACCAGAACTTTTAAGAACCTAACCCTGTATTTCCCCTGGGAACAATGCTTCAGTATTCACTAATTCAGTGGTGACTTCATAGAACATAACTACCTCAAATAATGAGAATTAACCATATGCCTTTCTCAAAAGTGGATAAACCAAAAATAGCCACATGTTATCTGAAAAATGGGACAGTGTATTTCTTTCTGAAGGTGAAAACTATTGCTGTTGTTCCTTGGACTAAATATGCAAAATTTGCTTGTATCATCTGGTCCCTATAGACATTTGACTCACAGTCCTAGTCTTTTTTTTTTTTTTCTCTGGTGGAGATGGGAGGTATCCAGACCCAGGACACAAAATGATCAGTCAGAGATTCAGACAACAAGGACTGTCATATAAAATAATGTAAATAATCTTGGGAAAAAGTAATACATTTACACTTTGGGGCTGGTGGGGAAGATGGAGTTAGAGTCATATGGCCTATAAAAGTGGTGGCAAGTAGATACCATCTTAAATGACAAATGTGATAGATTGGTAGTGATCTCTCAGTGTGCTGTGTTAGGAATTCTGAGCTGTATTTGGGTTATACCTGGACTCACTGAGGAAAGTGCCTTGCCTGACGACAGTGGTGGCTATGAGCCCAGGACAGAGGGATGGCCAGGTGCTATTTATTTGCCAGTTCTGGTCTCAGCAATGTGAGGGAGCACCATGAAGGGTCAGCATAGTGAGAAGGCAAGCAGAATGCATGGAAGGGCAACTTTCCCAGTTTTTCTCTAGGCTTCTCATGTTACATGCAGTGAAAAGACATGCGTGGCAGAAATGCACGTACCTGGGCTTCTGGGTATATATACCTGGGCTTTTTCTGGAAATATTGTCAATTCTTTCTGCAACATTTCAGAAAATTTCCTTCCTCTTTGTCATGGAGAGACTTAACTTTCTCTCCTAAAATAGCAGCCTTAATACTTTAACCTATTTTGTCATGTGAGGTAGGGTAATTAGGTTTTTATGAAAATCCTGTTTGGTATGTTTGACCCACATCCACTCATCCAAGGAAAGTTACCTTAATCTCTGAAATAGTGAACTATTCTTTAACATTTTCTATATTCTTGCCATAGAATTAGTTATGGATTTATACATTTCACTCTCATATCTAAATAAGGATTTTAAAAAGTAAGACAGTTCACACAATACATGGGAGGAATTCAATTTTCAGTGGACAAGGTTTTTCAAAAAAAGACTTGTAGATAACGAACAAGGTTTTTATACTGAGAAAATAGAAAGGAAAAAGAAGGCTTACCTCTGAAAACTTTAAAATGAATATTTGATATGAACTCAGAATTACTTTTTTTGAGGTAATTGAGGTTTTAATTCATTTTTTTCTTACAGACTATTAGAATAGCTCTTACTTTCATTTAAGAAATAATTGTTCTCTTTTGAAAATGTATTTGCATTTGCACTGTTTGCTCTTAAAAACCCCTTCTCCCTAAATTCCTTTATAATATTTCTAAGTGAAGCTATGAAATATGCATGAAATCTAATAAAGGCTTGAAAGAGAGCATGTACAATGTAGGAGAGGCTCTACATTGAAAGAAAATTATAAGAGAGACCAGAGGTGGCAAATCTTTTCTAATTAGTCCTTCTGGCTCCCAAGGAAAAGCAGCTTTCAGAATTAGGCTTTAGTATTTGTGGGTGGAAATGAGAGACTTAAAAGACAAGTGAGTAAGAAAATGCAGACAAATTAATTGAAAAGTGGGCAAATTACTTAGCAGACTCCACACAAAAGAGGATATTCAAATGACCAGAAAACATATGAAAGTGTGCTCAGGTTATCACAACACTGTGATACTGCTATATTCCTACCAGGAGAGCTAAAATGAAAACACAGTTAATAACAAGTGTGGTGAGAATGAGGAGTACTGCTGGTGGGTATGTATTAGGCCATCATCATGTGGTAACTAATTGGCAGAATGTACTAATGCTGAGCTATGTACACCCTGTGCCCCACAGTTCCTCTCTGAGGTATATAACCCGCAGAAGAGCTCACATGGGTGTCCCAAAAGACATAAACCATATGGTTAGAGCTTCACTGCTTGTAATAGCTCAACCCTGGAGCTGCCCAAATGACCACCAATGATAGAATGGATAAAATGTGGAATATCCCTAAAATGGAATACTTTAAAACAATGAGAATGGATGATTTCAAACTACATGCAACAATATGAATGAATCCAACAAACATACAGATTAGCAAAAGAGACCATGCTGGAGTGTGCACTGTCTGACCACGTTCATGTGAAACACAAAACCAGGCAAAATTAGTACACTGTCAGAAGGCAGGATACCGGTTCCCCTTGGGAGGGGTGGTAGGGCTGTTGACTGGAAGGGAGCATGAACAGAGCTTCTGGGGACTGATAATATTCTGTTTCTTGCTTTAGTGCTAATTACATAGGTGTGATCAGTTTGTGAAAATTTGTTGAGCTGTACACTGATGATTTCTACGCTAAAAATTTCTATAACATACCCTTTTTTTTTTGCAGATGCAGGCTTAAATAATTTTAGAAATTATTTTAGAAAAATTGCAGTTTGGCACTTCCTCCTATCTGACATAAAGCAAAATAACTAACAATAAGAGCGTAATGGGTGGCGCTGGCTGGTTCGGACTCTCCTCCCAACTCTAAGGTCTGTGCCCTCATGTCAAGGTAGCTGGAAGTCAGCTCCAACAAATGCTGCATGCAAAGTAGGGATTTACATATTTATCAGCACACCACTGAATCCCAGCAACGACAACAGCAAAAAAACCAAACACCTATTTCTTCTGTATAAATAATAATCACTTGAAATTAAAGGAATTTGGCATCTCAGATGAGCTTACATCACTCCCCTTAGAAGTTTATCACCAAACTGACTTGCCCTGACATAAGGAATTCCAGGCCAGGTTCATATTAAGACTCAGTCTTCAAAATCCACATGGTGGGGCATGAGAAGTCGTAAGAATATTTATCAACTTGTTTTCATCTTTTATCTCTCTCAATCAAATCTTACTCTTCATTCTAGAAAGTAGTCAAAAACAACTTTATTATTCCTTCTTGATTCCCACCTTGTACTCCACCCTTTGCTTTTTCTGCACAGAAATGAGTGTCAGCTGTGGACAAGGGTCATTATGGACCTGCCAGTGGGTTGTTCCACTGGGATGGGGAAGCAGACTGCCTAGTGGCCTTTATGCCCTCTCCACCCTGTGCTGTCAGCCTCCCTCCCACGGGGCTCTGGAGCCCCTGGGGCACTTCCAAGGCCAGGGTAAATAGAAGTGAATGGAAGATGCTGAGACTACCTGGTCTGTATTCCTTTGATCCTCAAATGTTGAAGCCTCAAATGAGAAGTCTGAAACAGGAGGGAGATTAAAGTATCTCTTCACAAAGGCACAAGCAGCAGATAAGCAGACAGTTTTACCTGAGAAACTCTTGTCAGGAACTGAGCCAGAAAAACATCAGTAAATCTAGATCCCAATTAAATCTGCCACTGATGGGGACCTTAGCTCTCAGCTAATGCTTATTCTATACATGAGAAGCTGGAGGTCCAGGGGAGGCAAGTGGGTTGTCCAAGAGGCAATCATAGGATCAGAACTGGGTCCTCTAACTCTGCATCTCTTGCTTTTCCTGTTCTACTTGGCCACCACCCTTCCTCATTCTTTGATGGACTCCCTCCTCCCTCCCCAACTCTTAGTCCATGTTAATGTTTCTGAAATTGGGATAACCTTGCAATTCTTTTAAAAATTCTTTTTCTTGTTTTTTATTTTCTAGAAAAGAAAATTTTGAACCTGTTATTAATGTGTCAGTGTCTGGAAATCTAGACAATGTGAGTTTACAGCAGACATTAACGTTTGAAAAATATAAACCAAAGATTTCTTTTTATTAAAAATGTCTCTAGTACATTTAACATATAATTTAGTTTGCACAAAGTTTTGAGGAACACATACCTACATGGGGCTACGCTTTGGAAGCTCTCCTTAGCATCTTGTTGCCTGTCAATCTTTTTCCCATTTTTGCTGCTTTCCTTTAAGCAAGGGTCCTAATTCCTTGCAAACACCCAGAGGTGAGTGAGAGTCAGGAAGTCTTCGAGCAGGCCCCAAGGGAGGAGAAATGGCAATATGGATGGCTGAGTTGCCTTAACTCTCAAGACTTTGTGGGGAGGGGCATGAACTATCTGAATTTTTAATTTACCTTGGCCAACCCAATGTGATGGCTAATTTTATGTGTCAACTTGGCTAGATCACAGGGTGCCCAGATATTTAGCTGTACATTATCTGTGGGTATATGTCTGTGTGGATGTTTCCAGATGAGATTAACATTTGAATTGGTAGTTTGAGTAAAGCAGATTGCACTTCTCAGTGTGAGCAGCCATGACCCAATCCACTGAGGGACTGAAAAGAACAGAAGGGTAGATGAAGAGAGAATTTTCGATGACTGATTGCTGAACTGTGACACCAGTCTTCTCCTGCCCTTGGATTAGGAATTACACCCTCAGCTCCCCTGGTTCTCAGACCTTCAGACTCAGACTGAATGATACCACCAGCTTGCCTGTGCCTCCTAGCTTGCAGATGACACATCATGGTACTTCTCAGCCTCCAACTGTGTGAGCTAATTCCTTATAAATCATATTTATATGTATGGCAGAGAGGTATCAAGTAACTTACCCAAGTTCACAGAGCTAAGCAGTGGAAAAACCAGGGGTTAAACCCACACAGTCTGCATCAAAGCCCATGTTCTTAACCCCTCCGTTGTGTTGCTTGAATAAGTGGATCCAGGAATAGAACCTAGCATTCCTGACTTTATACCATTAAGCTGTATAATCCCAGGTAGGCAGTCCCCACTACAGCTTTGTCACGAAAGGCCTCTTCAGCTGGGCTCTAGTCCTTTGGCCCTAACTCTCATTTTAGTATTTGCAATGAAAAGGCTTAATCAGAGACTAGATTTGGTATTTTTGCCATGATCATTCTATTTCCTGTTTCTCCGATCTTACTGTTTGTTACCTGAATTCCTGCTGTACACCTCAGATTCTCCTAGCCTGTGTCAAAATGTGTCATCATTTGCTCTCAGCCAGCAAGGAGTTGACATGGCAACTTCACAATAGTATGTGGGAAGGAAAGAGTCTCATGTTTCCTGGAGGAGGTATGGTGGCCTCAATAGTGCACTTTAAGGCTTGAGGTAAGATGATTATAAGCTATCCAGCTAAAGACTTGGCCCTCCATCTCAGCTTCAGTATGCACAAAGCACTCCTAACCAAATTCTAATGGTCCTTACCGTTAAATCAAAAAAATGATTCATGGTGGAAAACACATTGATATTAAATCACATCACATAGTGCAGTTCACACAGAAATTGCTGTTTTACCAATAGCTGTTCCATGATGTTGGTTTAATACATTATGAGAACCAGTTCTCAGGGGGTGCTTGGGAATTAAAATGGTCACACAACATTATCTGTATAACCTTTATCCAGTCTTTTTTCTGGACACATAAAAGTGCTTTATTTATGTGATCAAATGGGGAATCTCCTTCATTGTATGAATTCCCTAGTTGAGCAGCTAAATAAATCTGGAGCTCAAGTGCCTGCTAAACAGCCAGTGGTCTCACACTACACAGGCAGTATCCTGGACATGAACCAACAACAGTCAGGGCCTCACTCAGTCCACACTGGACCTTGAGGTAGTAACAGTGAAGCTGGAGCTGAGAATACAGGTCATCTAAATTCCTTAACGTGGCTGGGAAGATGAACAGACAGTAGGACAAGAAGGAATGCAGTGGGTTCAGTATACCACTGATGAATATGATTTCATCCCTGAAGAAAAACCATGAGATATGAACAAATACTAAATGAAATTAATTTTCAAATCTAATATTTATGCAAATGTTATACCAATTCCTTAAGATATACTAATTAAAGAACTTTAAAAACACTGGGTTAATTTTTGATGGCTATATTTCATAATAATAACCTTATAGCAATAGCTGACCATAACCCAAAAGCAGTAATAGAAGGCAAATTAAATAATGTAAATGGTAAATTGATGACTTTGATCTCATATAAGTAAATAGAAGACCTCCAAGAGTTAAACTATAATATAATTGAACTATTTCACTCCACTTAGAAGAGAATTATTGACCAGTCTTTGGCTAGCCTTCAAATTGGATAATAATCTTCTACTTACTAACTCATTCCTTTCCTGTTTTGCAGATGAAATTTATAAATTATTCTTTACTTCCTGCCTTCAATGTTAGCAGAACTTTCAGGTTCTACAAAATATGTCATATTTCATTTCAGTGGTGGCTATATGTCAGTGGGTTCTGTGTTTTATTTAGCTAAATCACTTTAAGGCATGTTTAAAAAGGAAAGAATTATGTGAGTATACATTTATACAACCCAGATGTACATGTTGTAATCTTATTTTAACATATAGGTGATCAGCCAACATTACAGTAATCTATTGTTGGGATCAGTGCCAGCCCTGAATTTGCTACCCATGAGGTATGATTTGAGGAACTGTCAGCACTGGGACCTTCACTGGGAAGGAAGCCAGGGCTGAGAAAGCCAACGTCAGGCTGGAGGCAGAGTATGCACAAGCCAGATGGGCTAGGCAGAGAGATCCCCCAGAAGTTGCTGATTAAGTGTCTGGAGCTGGATTAGCAGACTGGACATATGCTGGTCAGATCAAGGCATGGAGATGACCAGGGAGGAAGGTACATATATCAGAACCAAATCTAGTCTTGCAGATAGGTAGGCAGAAACCAGAAGAATCATAGGAGACCACAGGAGGAGGGGTGGGGAGGAGTTGTACAGCTGGTCATCAGTAAAGTGTCAAACAAAGCTGGCAAGCAGTGCACTAGAATAGGGACAGGAGCAACAAGAGACCCTCTTTCACTTCATCCCACAAACTCCTTTTGTGCTTTTGGCTAGGGCAGGAGCCAGTCACCAGCCAGTCCCAGGGGACAGCTGTGCTGAGTTCTCCCTGTGTGATGGACAGTGCAAAGCCTACTGTCTACACATTCTTCCCTTTCCAGCCTTTACGCTGAAATGTCTACATTAGATTGGTCCTTTGAACAAAGGCACTATCTATTGATGGCCAATGTTAAAAAAAGAATATCTTATTTATAATGAGGAAACATTAATTCAGTAGTATAGATACATAAATTTTTCTTGAAGAGAGAACAACAAGGTTAAAGAGTACAGGGAAAAAATGTGACTATAGTTGTCTGTGGGCATTAGAGAGTCTCTAAAAGAAAGAACAGGTGTTTCAGTGGAGCTTCACTGAACACACTGTGGTCCTCCACAGTAGTCCCAATAGGCGAGAAAAGCTATGCAAGCTGTAGAGGCCCTAAGTCAGCCAGGACAACTCATGCTGTTGCTGGGAAGATGCCATACAGCGATTCTTGCCTGTGTCAGTGATTGCTGCAGCCCCTCACCCATGGCCAAGAAAAGAAACAGCTATGAATGTTCAAAGAAGACAAAACTGAATGGGAGCCTGATTCTCATGCCCTTGAGAGAATTCTTTAGACGAATGAGTAACAATCCTAAACCTTGCTTCCCCTCACACATAGATAGCATCAGAATTTTCAGTCTTCTTTTAGAACATGAACCAAATGTATCCTTGACACCTTGCTCTGATGTACTGCTTAATATATATCCCCTGTTGTACAAAAACCATTCTTATGTAAGAGGTCAGCAGAACCGTCTGATTACACTCTTTCTCTGATTGTTCAGGTCATGGCCCTCCCTAAGACTCTGAGTAAACTATCTTAACACAGTGTCAATCAACAGCACACACACAGAGAAGCAACTGAAAATGGGTCCTTCAATGCTCAGAATTCTTAATATAAGTTCTAAGCAATAAAAAGTTTCTTTTAGTAATACATCCTGTGTGATTTTGGTAATTTACTGGGATTAATTTCTCTGATATTGGAGGGGGTTGGACAAATGATCTCAAATATCCAATGTCCCATTCTTTCAATTTATAACTCTGAAATATAGGGGAAGAACCCACCACTTTGACACCCTCCAGTGACTTTTTTGAGTACCACAATGGCAACCAATAAGTAACGGAAACCATAGCACTACATTATAATATTGTACTGACACAAACTCCATCACCAAAGTCATGAGAGGTGGGACTTGAAGTAAGGAGGAGGCATAGCCATCATATCCAGGGACGCTGATAACTAAATTATTTTCTCCTCATGCTTTTGGACTTTTCCATGTTTCCTATTTGTCAGGAGCCAATCCTGGTAGAGCCTGTCTGAGCTCTGCCTTAGAACTGGCTAACAGAGGTTATTGGGCAAGGAATTAGCAGTAGGTCCTGGTGAGTCGAAATCTTGACAAGATTTCCTTGCACTAAGCTTTGTGTCTGCTTTTTAACCTGTGTATCTGAGAGATGAAAAGTCACATCTCTGTCCTTTCCATTTTAAATAAGTGAATAAGTGTCTAGCATATATAAAAGAACACTTACAACTCAATAAAAGAGAAGTAACCCAATTAAAAAAGGACAAAGAATTTGAGCAGACATTTCTCTAAGAAAGATAAAAAATAGACAATAAGCACATAAAAAGATGTTTAATATCACTAGTCATTAGGGAATTGCAAATCAAAACCACAATGAAACACCTCTTCACATATACTAGGATGATTATAGTAAAAAGCCAGACAACAACAAATGTTGGGGAGGATATGAAGAACTGGAACCCTCATACATTGCCGGTAAGAATGTAAGATGGTGCAGTCTCTTTGGAAAACAAGAATGACAAGGATATTCTCCATGCTAGAAGCATTACTTTTCTCTTTGGCTTGATAGCTTTGTTATTTAATATAAATTATTTATGTGTTGATTTGCCAATTCATGTCAGTACTTATCTACATTACAATGTATCTATATTATAATACCAACTGTATCTACATAGCAGGTCCTTACTATGAATTCACTTTTCCACAAAAGTCTTATATTTAGTGACCAGAGCAATCATAAATTCATGTCCTAGTCTACGTCTAATGGTCTCAGTTTCAAACTTTAAGGGAATGCTAGTTACACTCTTTGCTTATCATACTTGTTCAAGCCAACTTGGAAATTCAGTGCTGATATAAGTTTCCACATTCCATATTTCTGGTTTCTCAAAGTAGAAAGTAGAGAAAATTTTATTTAATACTGAATAATATTTTAGTTTCAGCAATGACAGATTCACTTGCATAATAATAGAAGGTAACCAGATAACACAAGTTGAATGTAAACATCAAGCTTCTTCATACTGCAATGACTATGCTGACAGCTGATTATCATAATTCCTTGCTAAGTCTTGGCCAGATGATTGATGATCAATTAAATAAAAAACAACTGCTTGTTAAAAGCATTACAGATTTATCTGTACCATGTAAGATTTATTAGAGTGGGTGGAAGTCCAGTTTTATATTGATTTTATGTAATTAATGCATTTGGTATAACATTTCACAGATGCAGGAGGAAAGATGGCATAGCATAAGCCATACCATTTTATCAAGTGCATGACTTGGTATGTCTAAATGGCATAAATATCAGTAGCATTATGTAATGGACCACACACATCTGTAGTAAAATCAGATGTTAAGTTATTTGCAATGATGAACAGAAATTAGAGATGATCAAAAATGGTAGACTATGTAACAGAGTCATTTCCCTTGACCTTGGGTGAGCTGTAATTACAGTAGTACTTGTGTACACTCAACCTTCCAAGAATTTGCTCCCTACAAAATAAAAAAGCCTGTTATGAAGATCCCCTCAGGTAGAAACTGTTTAATCCAACCATATTCACATTTCTTTCCCTCTGCAACCTGCTTTGTTCAGAGACTAGAGAATGTCTTACTTAGACTGAGGTACAACACAGGCCAAGGCAGTGTCACCCTCTCACAGCCCTTCCCTGGAGCAGCACAGGCAGTGATGTATACTGGGCATCGACCAGGTTTGTTAATAATGCAAAAGCTGCAAGCAAAGTGAGAGTAAAAGGACGAACAACAATCTTAACAAAGGCTATCTGGCTGGAAGGTCAGCTTCACATGAATAAATCAGCCCTAGATGAGAATTAACCATCCATGTGTACTGGCTAATGACAGAATGTGGTTATTCCCATACCACTTCTTCTAAGCTCATTCCTTAAGGGAAAGTTTCTTCTTTGATCAGAGCTATTAGTAGAAAATGTCCAGCTCTGGTTCTATACAAGGCTTATGATAAACAATTTTGTTTGGCAGTGCTTAAGTCCATGCTTAAACAATATGCTCTTCTAGTTCACATAGCCCTTTTTGTATTGTGGTAAAATGTGGATCAGGCATATATTCCTGAACAGGAATACATGTATTTTCCAGCTGCAACAAGCCCAGAGGAAAGTGAGGTTCCTCTGTCCTAGAAAAGGCCTCTAATTGGACTGGTTTGGATCACATGCTTATCCTTTGAATTAATCATGCTGGTCAGAGGGATAGGATGCAATGATTGGCTAGGCCTATGTCACATGCCTTCCCACTTGGCCAGGTAAGGCAAGGCATTGGATTGGCAGCCCCACCAGAATCACATGGACTGGGCAGAGGCAAGAATGCCGTGGTGAGAGAAGTGTTTACTACAATAAGAAGACTATTGCCTTTATGAGACCAAAACACAGGAAACACTGGGCTCCCTAGTTATTAAAGCTCTTCTGTCCTTCTAACAAATAGATGCAATATTAAAATGAAACTAGATGGTTTGATTTTCCTCCCACTCCCAGCCCAACTTACATACTTTAAAAGGTACCCAAAGTTAGTACAAAATCATGTCTTGAAACCTTTTGTCCTCCTTCCTCCACTCATACACAAGCAAAGTGAGGAACCACTTTCCTCATACATGGTCACACTCACCATAGTATATAAGAGTAATAAGAGTTTGCAACAAACTACTTGGTGGCAGAGCATTGCTGGGGAGAGGAAGCACTGCAGCTCTCTGTGTTGCATATACTTCTCTGTCTTCTTTTTCATCATCATCAACTCTACTGCTTCACTTTCAAAGCAGCTCAAGGAATTAAGTGCTGTAGCAAAAATGCAGAAGATCCAGGTAGAGCAAAAGGGCTTTATTCTGCACCCAGAATGGCCTCCTCTTAGACTGTAAAGAGGTGTGAGTCAGTGCCTCCCAGCCTCACCACTCTCAAAGCAGTGGGCGTTCTTCCTGCTGAACTGTGAAACTAGGAGGCAAGTTTGTATCTAGTGATTCTAGACAAGGGAAGGGATTATAGTGAAGGGAGTGAGGCCCTATCCTTGAGGGTAGAATTTAAGGGTGTGCCAAAAACCTCAGTAATCAACATCAATAATATTTTAATGCAGTATTTTTAAAAAATGAAAATTAACAAAAAAATTCCATGATGAACAAAATCAAAATTTTAAACAAAGACAGGATCAATATTACTGATTTTTCCTGTGGACCAAGTCTCCAAAAAAGGCTCACCATGGCATTATTTAGTTCTTGTCTTTATTTAAAATGTTGATATTTTGTTCACCATGTAGTTTTTGCATTCATTTTTAAGACACTGCATTACAATATGTTTTATCTTCACTACTGAGTTTATTTGACCCCTTGAGTCTTGCACTTGGGATGAGTGCCTCACTTGCCTCACCTGGTCTTCTGCATCCACCTCACTAGAGGCATGGGGTCATGGCCCTGAGAGTCTTCAGAAAACACCTGGCTCAAGCTGAGTCAATCATTCCTTTCCGTAAACTTGAAAATGTGAACTAAGAGACACAGAGACATTAGTTAAAATGTGAACCAAGAGACTCAGAGAACTGAAATGTCAGGCTGAGTCGGGGCTGGAGGAGGCATGGGCCCTGTGCAGGCCAGGAAGGTCCAGCCTGAGAGAGAAAAGCAAAGATGAGAGAGTTAAACATGTGGTAGATTGTATTATTCTATATATTCTCTGTCCTCCTCTATAGGGCCCTTCTCTGGTGCCTCCCTCTGTTGGAAGAGTGTATCAGCTACAGCACAGACATCAGGCTTGGCCACACGACGGTTTCAGCTATTGGAATGTATGCAGAAGTGACATGCCACATCTGGGCTTTAAGTGCCATTGAGTGGTTCTGCTTTGCTTTCTTCCCTCTGCCATAAGGTTAGCATGTTCCAAATATGCTCTTTCCACCTAAATTCAAGAATAAGGAGGATGTGATATAAAATAAATAGGACACAGGGAGGTAAAGTACAGCACAGGGAACATAGTCAATAATAATGTAACAACTTTGTGTGGTGCCAGATAGTAACTACACTTACTGAGGTGGCCACTTCATAAGGTATATAAATATCAAATCTTTATGTTGTATACCTGGAACTAATACAATATTGTATGTCAATTATTCTTCATAAAAATAAAAAAAGAAATAAGGAGGATGTGGAGAAGGGCCACAGCTGACTCTCAGTGAGCACTAATGTGAATAAGAAATCATATGCTGCCGTTGTAATTCACTGAGATTTGGAAGTTGTTACTGCATCATAACTTAGTCCAAGCTGACTGATACAGACAGTGAACTTAGCTTCTAGCTTTCTGGTTATATTCTCCTCAAGAGCTGATTTTTGTTTCATTTCCCATGAAATCCTCTAAGATTACCTAAGTGGGTTTCTTCTCCTTACAATCAACAATCCCTGATAAAACTAAAAAAACACAATATTATTTGAACTACTTTGTTCTTAAAATATTGATCATGTAATGGGTTCTATTCTCCTGCATGCCAAGGTTAAATTTATGCATATGTACACTTTAAAAAATTACTATTAAAGTATCACTGATATACTTTTGAAAGTTTCACATGAACAACACTGTGGTTTCAACATTCACTCATATTATCAAGTCTTCACACCCCACACCCCATTGCAGTCCCTGTCTATCAGCATAGTAAGGTGCTATAGAGTCATTACTTGTCTTCTCTGAGCTGTACTGCCTTCCCCATGACCTACCCAGCATATACATAATTTGAAAAGTGTTTAGATAAGAGAAGTGCAATTTATTGTACTGATGGTAAGGATACTTTTTGCCTTTGCATTATTCTTATTACTCAATAACAGATGGCTGTGATATTTTCTTTATGCAAACTGTTATTTGACCTGAAATTCCAATAGCATCTTTTCAGGGTATATACAGGAAAAACAATTTCTGCTACTTGAAAATGAAAACAGTATCTTCTTCAGAGAATTGGAAAAAAAACTGAGTCATACTTGTTGTCATTTTAGCTTTGTTACTGAAAAATAAAATACCTTTGTTTCATATATAAACTAATCTTTCTGTAGTGTCCTTATTCCTTGAGCTTAATTAAACAGAGTATTCTCTCTGGACCCATGAAGATGTGGCTCTTTCTTTAAGGCCACCTGCAAGGGTAGCCTTTGTACCGTACCCTGTGCTCTGTGCTCTGAAAGGAGCAAGCTAAGTATTCCAAGTTGGGGGATGAGATTTTTACATAGTAATTGTTGGCTAATGAGACAATAACTTCTATTTTACACAAAAACTCTCTTGTGCCAAACTGAAATTAGTGTTATAAATATTTAAATTATTTTTTCAAAATACTTTCATGAATATAGTTTAGCTTCTTTATATCCTGGGGATGGAAAGCACAGATAGATAATGAGACTTTCTTAAAGTTACTGGTGAGTAAGTGGTAGGAATTCCATCAGGCTGGAATCTGGATCTCCTCTCATCTAGCTCTTTCTTCAGTACAAAAAGGAACAATTCAATTCTCTGTAAGATTCTCCTTAATACCCGTAGGAATGTTTACATTGCACACAGAATGTTGTGATTGTACTAGAAGTAAATTTTTACAAATTAAAAAAATGAACATATGCTACCTGTTACATTCACCACAGAAACATCTAGATTATACTGTGTTTACTGCTGATACATGGTTAACTACATGCCATTTTAGTTTCATTGAATATCACATCTTGCTACACAAATATTTGATGAGATGCAACCGTACTACAAAGTAGATCTATTTTTCAGAATACTTTGAAATGAAACATAACGACTGATGGTGTCTTGAATTTTGTTTAAATTGCAGACATTCATTTTAAAAAAAGAAGGTAGGAATGGACATTTGAGAGAAGATTCAGAATGAATAGTCAGTCTTCAGGACAGAAAGGAAAAGAAAGTCCTTGCTCAACAAAGCAAACACGAAAGAATGGTTACAAATATATTACTGATTTGATAATTGATAAAACACACCAGGAATTCAAGGATAATATTAGATTTAGGAATGTGAAGTGCTAAAACTAAACTAAAAAGTAACAATAATAGTTCCAACTGTCTATTTGGAAATGTTTACAAAATAATTTTTTGTGTAGCAACTCTTCATACCAACCTAAATTGTGTAAAGAAATATAGCAAATGCTGATACTAAATAGACTGCTACCAGATATTTGTCTTATAAGGCCACTTCATGCATTATTATTTTTCATGGATTTTGAAGGCCATTTACATCTGAAAAGTATTTTAATTTGGTTAATGAATAACTACTTAATTTCAACCAGTTGTTTTTAAAATCACTTAAAAAAAATTTCAGCCATTTTTTCTTGGATGTGTTAGATGATAACTTAGTGCTCCAGGAAATACTTATTCACAGGATTTCCTTTATTACTAGAAATAACTAATTAATATGGTAGAATAATAATGAAAACTTTCAGGTCTGCTAATAACCTGCACTGATAACTAACTGCTCAACTTTGGGAGAGTTACTTACTCTAATTCTTTGCTCTCCTGTGTTTTAAAGGGCATAGAAATTCTGGCCGATGAGCTTTTTGTGGGGATAAAACATAAACAGACTATATGAGAAAATCTAATATTAACACATTAACTATCTTATTAAGGAGATAAAGCCGGGGAATAATGTTTGTTGTTCATCTAACAGATAAGTGAATGTTAAAAATGTGTTGTCCTTCTGCCTTATTTTTTTGAAAGTTTAATAATCCTAATATTGACTGAATAAAAATTATACCTATTTACTATTTTGGAAAAAGTATAACAAAAGATCAGAGAAAAGATGGTCTTTTTTTAAAATGAACTAACATTCCCTTCCTAATCTACTTACGTCTGAAGGGCTTTAACATTCTTCTTTTTTAGCAGACATTCAAATTTCAATGCAGTGTGCACCACAGTGTCTACTCACAACTTCCATTAGTAATAAAAGAAATGGCTTAACATTTCAAATCTACGTGGGGCTTGACAGAGATTTTAAGGTTGCTTTTTGGTCTTAATGAAAAAATATAGGCACTTTTTTACAGAAAATAATGCTGGGTTTGGCCACCCTAATTAGGATGTGCCTCTAAGTTCTTTTTCCCGACAGGGTAATTAATTTCTCAGTTGCAAGGGTAGTTTACCTAGGGCAATTTAACATAGGCTATAGTTAGCATTTAAAGAATGAAATCATAATAAGAAAAAATTAGCTGTGAACTAAAGTTTTGAAGACTTTGAAATTAACATTTAAAAAAGTTAAACTGAAGTGTTTTAAAATTAGTGGCACATGCCTGCCTAGCAGGGCTCAAATTTGTGCTGAATTAAATCTCCATCAGTATGATTTATGGCTTAATAGGATACATGTGAGAACACAAATGACTATAAACGCGGATCACATTCAATTAACAGAGTTGAGAAAACCTCCCTGATTGCTGAAAATGGTGATTATTTATTTATTTATTTTGCTGTAAATAAATTATCAGTGTTGCACCCTTAACTCTGAGCATGTCTCAAAGCAAGCCTTTCTAGTCTCCAAGGAATGCTGGGAAACCCTGAGTTGGGCGTAAGTGAGGCATGCACATCATATTTTTACCGTCTTGCCTTGTCTTTGGGCTTGCAATTCAATGTTGTGAAGAAAACCACTCTACAATAATCCTGAACCCCTGCCCTGTGCTTTCCACCCCAAACTAAGTGGATTATTTAAAAAGTTAAAGTCAAATTTACACACATATCCTCGAGTGGTTCCCTTCCTTCTAAAGAGTGTGAGCATACCATTATAGAGATCTCTTTCTTCACGAAGCTTCTTTTCCAGTGTGCCCGTTGTTTGGGGGAGGGCACATTAACTAGCATGCTAATTAGTGATAAGGACTACTGAGAAAAACAAAGCAGGGAGGAAAGTAAGGGGTGTCTGAGGTGAGTGGCAGCAACTGTGGTCAAAAAGGTCTCACTGCAAAGGTGACATATGACCAACGGATCTGAAGGAAGCAAGAGGGAGTCATTCAGATATAGGCATTAGGTAAGACTGCTCCAGGCTGAAGAACATCAAATTCAAAGGCCTTGGGGACAGAATTTGCCTGGCACTGATTGCGGAACAGCAGGAGAGACAGTGTGGCTGGGCAGAGAGAATGCGTGGGAGGAAATCAGGGCGATGAGGCCAAAGGCGAACAGGTCATGTAGGCCTGGTGGACCATTCTAAGGATCGTCTAAGGAACATGGCGGAGGACTGGAGGATGTTGAGCAGAGGAGTGGCAAGACAGAACACGTTGTTAAAAGGCATTCTTCTTGAAGCTAGCTTTGGAGGAGACGACATCAAAAGATATCAGAAAGATAAATCTGGTAACAGGTGTCTCAAAGCTTGCACAGAAAACTACTGACAGAGGAAAAGGGCTGACTCCTGCACAAAAGGTCGCGTGGCTGGTTGGGAGGAGCAGGTTACCCTTAGAGACGCACCTGTCTAGCTTTCAGGCTGCGTCCTCGTAGAAACCTCGGGTCTGCTACTCTAGCTCCAGCCGGTCTCCTGGGACAGGGCCTCGGCCTTCAAGCCGTGTTGCCACGGTAACCATTGGTTTTTTCCTTGTCTCTTTTTCCACCCGAATCCCGACTTCTCCGCCTCCAGAGTGTAAAGCAGTAGGACCCTCACCCGCTCCAACGTGGACGTGAGGGCTGAGCCCTCGCGGCCTCATCAGAATTCCACTCGCGGCGTTTCCCCGGCTTCGCCGTGACTCAAGACACCACCTGTCCAGGAACTCCAGCCCTCTCTAGGTACCACGGCCGGAGCCCCCGCAACCATCTCCGCCCCCGAGCTTCTCTGCCCTGGGCACTGGCGCAGCTCTGCCCGGTTACGCAGCGCTTTTCCGTACGCTGGCGGCAGTCGCCAGTCGCAAGTCAGCTAGGGAACCAGGGCGTCCCTCGCCTGGCTGGCAGGCAGTGCGCCGCAGGAAAGCAGCTCTCAGGTATCCCCGAAACAACTCTCCGGGCACATTCAACTCCCCCAGTGCGCCTTTAAGGTCCCTGCGCTTCCTGCAATGCACCAGACGGGGGAAGCAGATATTAGAGTACCTGCATTGCGCCCCCGCCGAGATGCACCGTACGCAAAAGAGGGGAAGTCTGCTGCAAAATTAGAGGCTCGGAGGCTCGGGGAGTAGGGATGGGTTTTCTTAGGACTCACCTTGTGCAGTTTCCACATGGCCCCCAGAGCCTTGACTTCATGGCTAGAGTGTTTGCCCTCCTCCAAGCACTGGTAGCACACGGGCATCTTGCACTGCACGCAGTACATGCTGTGGTTCTCCAGCTCGTGGTCTGTGCAGGTGGAGACCTTGCGTGGGCTCAGTCGCCGGCTCACGCGGCCCTGCGCTGGGGGCACCAGGCGGTGTTTGGCGAGGGGCCCCCGGGGCGGGTGGCAGCGCAGGCGGCACGGATCGCAGTAGAAGACATCGCACTGTTCGCACATGACGGTGGCCTCCTTGGGCGCCTTCTCGCAGAGCTGGCACTTGAGGGCCGCAGCTTTGCTCTGCTGGTAGCGGTCAATTACCCCTTCCAGTACGCGGTTCTTGGGGAAGCCGCGGAGTCCCCGGTCGTCCAGGATGAGACTGCGGTGGCACTGGGGGCAGGTGATACAGGAGTTGCGGGGCACCGGGGCCAAGGCCGGTGACAGGTGCGTGGCCGGTGGCGGCATAGCTGGGGGAAACACGCGCACGCCGTTGGGGGACTTCTGGCACGGGGTGGTGGGGGCGCTGGCGAAACCCCCGTAGGAGCCATACCCGCTGTCCGCCTCGCTGTACAGGCTCATCTTGTCCAGGTCGAGATAGTCATAGTCGGAGACCCCAGAGCCGGAGGCCCGACGACTCTGAGGTGACTCAGAATCAGGGGTCTGCACCAGGATATTGCGGGCGCACGCCTGACATAAATTGTGAGAGCAGGGCAGGATGATGGGCTCCCGATAGAAGGAGCCGCACACCGGGCATTTTAACTCTTCTTCCATCTCTTCCATGGGGACCCGGCTGTTTGCGAGGCAGCGGTAGCTGCAGTGGGTGGCTGAGCTGGCGAGGTGGCCCACCGGCCGGTCGTGTCCAGCACCTTGGCCAGCGGCGGCGGCGCCTTCCCGCGGCGCTGAGGCGCGGACTCCCTGTGAGGCGCTCTCTTTGCGAGGCCCTCTCAGCGAGCCAAGGCGGGGAGCCCAGCGTCAACCCGGGACCAACCCCTACCCTCTAGCCCCGCCCCTGTCTGTAAACAGAACCCTATTGGATAGCGGGAGAGAGAGCCAGGCTCTCATTGGCCACAAGCCCCGTCCTTCTCCTCTCCGCCGCAGGCCACAACGGGTTTAGCAGAGGATCCTGAAGCTGACGGGAGTCTTCGCTCCCGGCTGCATGATTTCGGGAGGGGGCCTGCGTGCGGAGGCGAGGGGACCGGGAAGGAGGAATTAGGCGGATGACTCATCCCTCTTCCCGCTTCCTTCCGACCTCCGGTGCAGTCACCCAGGAGCCGGAGGCGTGAGAAACCCCTCCCCGAAGCGAGTAGGCTGGCGGAGGGGGCTGGTGCTTCTCGCCGACTGCCTGCGTTTGGCTGCCAGCTCTGGTCTCCGCGCCGCCCTGCCCCCGGAGAGTGCTGCGCGGTTCCGGGGACCCCCCTTCTCCTTCCGCTGCTGGCAGCCTTGGCAGGCACCTCACCCAGGCCCAGGTTTCCGTACGGCAGCTGGGCTTTTGTCCCCCTCCACGAGCCCGCCCAGGCCGGCCCTGGCGCTCCTCCACCCCGGGAGTCTGAAGGCGCCGAGCGTGAGCGCTGGCAAGACTCTCTTCGCTTCTTTCACCCTCAGGCCCTGGTGTCCAGACGGGGATTAATAATACCGGCTTCCTAGTGTCGCCGTGAGACTTAAACTAGATAACCGATGTAAAGGCTTCGTGCGTTAAAATCTGCGTCCCCTCCATTTCCCGCTTTAAATCAGGCCGGGGCCCGAAGCGTTCTAAGTATGGCATGGGGAGAACGTTCCCCTATTCCCCTTCACTCTCCCTGCCTCCCAAAGCTGGTCTCAACAGCTGGCTGATAATTCACAAGGCCAGCAGGACCTTGGGTTCCGCTGAGGCAGGAATGGGTTGCCCATTTCTGAGTACCCAGGGTTTAGTAACTTGCTCCAAATGAATTACTGGGTCACTGTGGAGTCTCAATGGTTGAATCTAAACGGCATACTTCAATGTCACGTGGCCGGAGCATTTACCACAGCTTCAGAATGGTGGGTTCTTTGTGTTTCCTCCGGTGAAGTGCGTGGGGGTGATGTGATGGTGGGGGCGGAGGGATCGGGGAAGACCAGTGTTAGTCCTCCTATGCTAGGTATCTTAATTCTCGCTCGCCGCAAACACTGCTAGAGAAGGAGACTCCATCCGGTCCTGCCCTTTGCTTGCAGAACTGTTGATACGATGATGAAGGTGCAAAAAGAAAGGAAGGAAGGGAGAAAGGAAAGAAAAATCTTGAAGTGATGTAGTGACATTCTGAAGTAACAACTTATTTGAGATAGTACATGGCAACCTTTTACTGAGTGATTCATTAAATAAATGACAAAACTCTAAGAAATCTTCCAATTTTACATCTTCAAAAAATATAACGATTATATGCAGGTACATTTATAATTTAAAACCACTTTACTGCTCAGAAAAAAAAAAGAGCTTTCTATAATAGTGTCCTTGGAGAAGTAATCCAATAAACTAGGTTATTTTTCCAACACCTTTTCTGTTGCGATGAAAACAACACGATCACAAGTGTTGGAAAAGAGTTCTCATTGTCATTTAAAGTGATGCTAATCACAAATGCTAAGTGATTTTTATTTAATCTGGCTTTTAACTAGCTGAGAACAGAGCATCCGAAAGCATATTATCTGTTTACAAAGAATTACTTCATGTGGGTTTGGAACATTATCTGTATCTGCAAGGAACATCTAATTTATGCGTCCCAAGAGATTCTGCTAATAAGAAGTAGTCACTTATTAAGAAACTGAGAAAGGAGTGTCAGTGCCACTCATAATTTACAATATTTTCTATGACTATTGTATGAATTTTGCTGAAAGTCACAGTAGTCTTGGGCCAGGGCTTTGGACATTTCAAGATAAGCAGCTGTTAGACTTTCTATAAGTTTGAATTTTGCTTATTACAGTATACCATCTGCTATAGGTTGAATGTTTGTGTCTCCTCAAAATTTGTGTCTTGAAATCCTAATCCCCAAAGTGGTGATATTAGGAGGTGAGGGCTTTGGGCAGTGATTAAGTCATGAGGGCAGAGCCTTTGAGAATGGGATTAGTGCCCTTATAAAAGTGGCCCAAGAAAGCAGCCTTGTCCCTTCCACAATGTGAGGTTACCATGAGAACACCACTGTCTCTGACCCTTCCCAGATACCAAATCTGCTGGTACCTTGATCTTACACTTCCCACCCTCCAGAGCTGTAAGAAATAAATTTCCATTGTTTATGAGCTACAGAGCCTATTTTGTTTTAGTAGCCTGAACCGACAAAGATACCATCTAAGTGGTCTGTTTATTAGCAGAAAACACGTTTAGTTCAAAATAAAGGATCGTCTTACAGAATGTGTTATAATACAGTTTGCTTCACAGAGACTCAACAGAATACAGATTTATAATATAGCCAATATACCAAGAATTAATCTGTTATCAAATATGTTGAGATGATTTAATTGTTTGATCTATTTGGTCAGAAATTAGGTAAATCAACCGCAGGAGAGCTTGTAAAATAAATTCCATTTGTTGAGTGTGCTAGGCGCGATGGGTTTATTTATTTACATGCATTACCTAGTTCAATCTTTGCAATAATAAAATGTGGGTACAATCATCCCCAATTTAAAGATGAGTAACTTGAGGATAAGCAAAGTACTCAAGGTCAAATATTGAACCCAGGACGTGTAAGTTGTTTGTTTCTCTGTTCATTCATTCATTCTACAAACGCTGAGTTCTACTCTCTGTCAGGCTGTGTGTGTGACAAATACCAAAAATAATCTTTGTTAGCTTCTGTGCTATCCTGCTTACTTTCCCTGAGAGTTTATTGTTTTTGTTGAATTTGTTTTTCTAAAATATGTTTGTAAACCTTTGAAGATTTCTCCCTTGTGTTGCACTGTTTGGCCATAATGTACTTTAAAGTCCCCCAGTGAGTTGTATTAAAGGGAGATAAAAATATGAATGTAATTGATGTTATAGAACAACTATAGAGCATATCTTTTCTCTTCCAGCTGGTGTCAGCCATGCCCTGAAGCACAAGGATTGATAGCTTTGCCATTTCATCATTCCTGAATTGAATGCAGATGTTCTCATTTGTGGACAGTGGCTGATTATCCCCTGAAACTTACTGTTCATCCAAATGATGTTCTTTAGCAATGAAATGAGCAAATTTAAAATATACTAGTAGTTTTTCCATTTTTTAAAAAGATGAAAGTTTTCCAATGAAAAATTTAGGTGTTTTCCATTTACTTCTGACTTCATTGTTTAATTATTAACACATAATCTCTTTGATTCTAAGGAATGAAGTCAGAAGAAAGAGTACCCTTCCCACATTCTCTCTTAGATCCATCAATCCTTAGTTGTAAGGGGGAAAATCAGTGAAAAGAGCTGATTATAGGCTCAGTAATTTTAAGATTCTCTGACACATAGATAAAACTAGTCTGTATTTACTTTGTGATTAAAGATACTGCTGAATGTGGTTTGTAAAAATTGCATTATTTGAAAACTGTTGGGGGTAATTCTCTATTTCAGAAGAAAATCTGAGGGAGCTTCTTTTTATGTGGTAATTTAGCTCCTTAATATTTAATTTTACACTTGAAATGTTTTTGCCACTCTTTAATAACTTCTGTATTTATTTACTGTTGATAATCTTTTGTCTTTTTAATTGTACAATTATTATAGTAAATTAAGAGTGTTTTGCCCACTTAGTACTACTGGAAGTATTCAAGTACTGCAGTATTCCTAACTATAAATAATATATTACTAATGCTTTGGGAAGGGCAGACAGGAGAATCTGGGAAGCTGGAGGTTTAATAACTCTTGCATAAGGTAAGAGAGTTGGAGGATAAATCCAAGAGACCTAGCTTGTGAATAATAGGAACTCCCAAAGGCTGAAAAGGCATAGGTGAAGGAAAAATTGTAATTCAAAAAATAATTTTGCTGAGTCTAAGAAAAATATGAGTTTACAGATGGAAAGGATTTTAGAATTATAGATGACATTGATGAGAAAAGACTTAGGCATATAGAGATATAATTCTTGAACTCCAGCAAAAAAAGAACATATTGTAAGCCTCAGACAGAAAGAACAACTTAATGCTAAAGAAAAACAATCAGGTTAGCATTGGAGTTCTTTCTTGAAGGCATGACAAATATGAAATAAGTAAAAAAAAAAAGGCATCCTAAGTATTTTATAGCCAGCCAAGAGATCACTTGATTGTCAGGTTAAAGAAAGATACTTGTAAGAATTTGGGGAACATAGCACTTACATATTCCATCTGAGACAAATACTTGAGATTTATTTAATAAATTGAGGATTTTTTTAATAAACAAATAATTTTTTATAATTTTAATTTTTTTATATATATAAAATTTTATATATAAATTTTTATAATTTTATAATTTTAATAAACAAATAATAAATAAATTTATTTAATAAACTTGAGGATTAATTTAATAAATTAATCCTCACAGAGTCTTCAAGATGGTCAAGGAGCTAGAAGGAAAGTACAAATGTATCCTGAGGCCCTGATATTATGGGGCAGAGAGAAGAAATGCAAAACAAAAGGTGAGAAACAGAATATTCTGGTTGGAGGAATTACTTAACATCTTTTCTTTTTCACATAATACTCAACAGAACTCACAATTAACAAATACTGGGAGAATACTATAAAATTCTATGACAACAAATCTTAAAGGAAATGGATACTTCCATGGCAAAATGTATGTCAACCAAATTAATACCTCAAATCCAGCATCAATCTGGCATCAGCTTTCTTTTCTGGCATTTGACTAAGTATTCTCAAAACTGGATATCTCTGGTATTTTTATGAAAACTTAATTTTTGGCTTTCTGTCAATATGTCAAGGTGGGCTTTTTTTCTTATATTAAATTGAGTTCTTGAATTAATGGGTCTTATGTAAGTTTAAGTCATAATTTGGTCCTTGTAAAGAGCACTAGGTAGGCCTTTTACTAATAATACTCCAATGGTTAAGGAAGCAAAGGGATTTAGAAAGAACATTTTTTTTACCAGTCAGTTCATTTACCATGTAAAATTGCTGTAAACGATAATGTGTATAGTTTTCTGTTCAAATATTTAATTGTAAACTTCTTAATACTGTTATGTGTCTATTGCTTTTGCATGGAATGACATTGCAAAAAGAAAAAGAAAAGAACCTTTAAAAAATGCTTAATGGTACTCAAAGTAGAAAGCTTGAAAAGACTAATTTCCAAAAAAAAGATTGAAAAGGTGATTTCAGATTTATCATTAAAAAGGACAGGATAGTGGCAGAGATGAGTTCCAGTTAACTTTTTAAGAACAAGTAATTCAGGTTTTCAAAATAACCTAAATTAAACAAAAATATAGAATGTCCCCCAGTCCACTTTATAAAACTATCATAACTTTAATAACAAAATATGATAATATAGTTAACAAACTATGCAATAAAAAAACCCCATAGGACAAAAGCACCTACGTAATAGATGCTCAAGGGCTAAAAGGATATTAGCAAATAGATTTCAGACTTGTATCAAAAGATTAATGAACTATGACCATGTAGGGAGTCTAAGTATGGCTGAGTGTCAGGAAAATTATCAACACAATTTATTACATGAAAAATTAAACGAGCAGAATTCCCTCTTCTGGTCGTATGGGAATAATCCTCCTTCCATAAATGACTAAAAAAGCAGGGTTAACCATAGGAAACAACTATTGTCAGACACTGGAATACAGGAGTGTGGGATGGTAATTCCTGAGAGAAGAAGAGATGAGCCCTGCCTCAAGCCAGATGGTAATTTCTAGACTTTGGCACAGAGAGGAGGAACCCAAACAAAGCCCACCGATCTCCTTGTGTTGAGGAGACAGACTGAATTTTGGGATGGTCAAGGAAGCTAGAATTTGCAGAGGAAAGAGCTAGGCAGAGAAAAGAGTTTCAGTTATCTGCATGGAGACTTGCTTGAGTCTTTGAGTGAACACAGCATGTACACGTGTATGGTGAACCTCCACCAGATTCACAACAGCAACTTCTGAGGAAAGAGCAATTACTGGAATTGTAATACAAACAATTCTCAAAGCACACACAGGACCAGAAATTATTCATATTCCCTTTACAAAACTATCCCAAATTAGGAGGACTCATTCGAATATACAAAAATCAATTGTATCTCTACACACTAGTAATGCACAATTAGCAACTGATATTAAAAACTATACTATTTACAACAGCATCAAAAAACATGAAATTGGATTAACAAAATATGTGCAAGATCTATACACTGACAACCATAAAACAATCCAGAGAGAAATTAAAGGTGACTTTAATAAATGGTGAGATATGCTATGTTCATAGATTGGGAGACCCTATATTGTTAATACAGCAATTTCCCCCAAATTGATCTATAGATTCAATGCAATTCCAATCAAAATTTTCAGAAGGCTTTTTTTGGAGGGAGGGTAGAAATTTACAAGCTGATTTTAAAATCTACTTGAAGATACAGAGAAACTAGAACAGCCAAGTGTTTTGGAAAAGATCCTACTTGAAAGATTTATACTAATAAAATAAAATGTTCTTTCTAAATCCCTTTGCTTCCTTAACTATTGGAGTATTATTAGTAAAAGGCCTACCTAGTGCTCTTTACAAGGACCAAATTATGACTTAAACTTGCATAAGACCCATTAATTTAAGAACTCAATTTAATATCTTTGACCATTCAGTGTTCTGTATAAGAAAAAAAGCCCACCTTGACATATTGACAGAAGGCCAAAAATTAAGTTTTCATAAAAATACCAGAGGTATCCAGTTCTGAGAATACTTAGTCAAATGCCAGAAAAGAAAACTGATGCCAGATTGATGCTGGATTTGAGGTATTAATTTGGTTGACATACATTTTGCCATGGAACTATCCATTTCCTTTAAGATTTGTTGTCATAGAATTTTACATAGTATTCTCCCAATATTTGTTAATTGTGAGTTCTGTTGAGGATTATGTGAAAAAGAAAAGATGTTAAGTAATTCCTCCAACCAGAATATTCTGTTTCTCACCTTTCCTTTCCCATTTCTTCTCTCTGCCCTATAATATCAGGGCCTCGGGATATATTTTTACTTTCCCACTAGCTCCTTGATTTAAGACTTGCTATAAAGCCACAGTAAATAACATGTTGTGTGTGTGGCTTAAAAATAGACATACAAAACAATGAAGCAGAAAGAATCTAGAAATAGTCTCACATATCTATGGTGAATTAATTGTAGGTAAAGATTAAGTAAGCTGCATGGAAACATCTATTAAAATCAAACACAAATATTTAATAAAGTTAAGAAGTTCAACTCACCATTTCCATTACTAGGAAACAATGTTATGAAAGCATCAATATATAAGAATACTCGGAGAAAGATGTTCAAATTGTCCCCAAAGTAGAAAAAACCCCAAAACATTCACTGACAGTGTAATGGGTAAATAAATTATCTTGTATCCATAGTGTAGAATATGATGAAGCCATTACAAAAGAATGAATTGGTAGCATTTGATTTGGAGGGAGTTCCATCAAGTATTGCTGATTTAGAAAAGGAAAACATATGGAGATGTACACAAGATGAGCTCGTTTTTAGTAGGTTGACGATGATCCCTCCTCAAAACACCTCTACGTAAATATGATTCCTTATGATTATATGAACATTTAGAAACTTGTTAAAACATTTATGCCAAGTTGTAAACCATGGTTACCTGGGGATGTCATGGAATGGATTAAAGGTGAAGATGAAGGGAGAATGTGCAAGTCATTACAAATATACCAATTACACTTCCCAGCATATAGGATAACCCACTTATGTAATTATACCTTTATACTATGTTATTTTACTTTTTATAACAAGCATGTGTTATAAATGTATTATAATTTGAAAAACATCTATTAAATAATTTTTAGAGGAACTCTGAACTAATTTTTGAAGAAGTATGGGCACTTCTACTTGGGATTCAGTTTGTCCTAATCTTCATCATCATATTCCAGAGTTTGGAAGCATCTCTTATGCTTCTGATCTTATATTTTGAAATTCTACTTTACATATGTTAGTGCAGTGTTAACCTATATTTATTGCAACACTATTTACAATAGCCAAGATATGGAAGCAACCTAAGTGTCCATCAACAGATGAATGGATAAAGAAGAGGTGGTACATATACCCAATGGAATACTATTCAGCCATAAGAAGAAACCAAATCCTATCATTTACAACAACATGGTCAGAGCTAGAGGATACTATGCTCAGTGAAATAAGCCAGGAGGAGAAAGACAAGTACCAAATGATTTCCTTCATCTGTGGAGTATAACAACAAAGCAAAACTGCAAGGACAATACAGCAGCAGACTCACAGACACCAAGAAAGGACTAGCAGGTACCAAAGGGGAGGGGTGGGGGACAGTGGGTGGGGAGGGAGGGAGAAGGGGATTGAGGGGTATTATGTTTGGTACACATCGTGTGTGGGGTGCTCATGGGGAAGACAGTGTAGCACAGAGAAGACAAGTAGTGACTCTTTGGCATCTTACTACACTGATGGACAGTGACTTCAATGGGGTATGCAGGGGACTTGATAATATGGGTGAATGTAGTAACCACAATGTTTTTCATGTGAAACTTTCAGAAGACATACAATCAATGACACCGTATCAATGACACCTTAATAAAAATAAATTTAAAAAAATATTCTCTGGAGCTATCTTGCTGGTAAATTTCTCTGTATTCTGAGTTTTCAAATGTTTTTTCTCTTCCTTTAAGAAGAAGATAGTTTACTAGAAAATTAATTTACTGGTAGAATCCTTTTTCTTTAGGGGTTCAGTAAACATTGACCCAGGCTCTTCTCTAATGTTTAGGTTTCAAAGTAAGAAGTCATGCACACCACAGTTTATTTTATATTTAGCTGTTAGTACTTTTGGTAATGCTAGAAGATAATGAATATAAGAATTCTATTAGGATTTTGAAACTGGAAAACTGAAAGACTTCAGGACATTACTTGGGGGAATAAGCAGAAAGGGCATGAAGTGTACTAGAAGGCCAAATTAGCCAATATGCTTATATGGGAACTAATTTCAAGGAACATATCTGAGTGGTAGATATTACCAGTGCTTAACAATATCTAGGTATCTTTTCCTTCACGGGCATATGGGAGACTATGCATCTTAACCCTTTTTGTTAGTTGGGACTTTGTGACAAATTCAGCTAAGGAAATGTCTGCACAATTGACATGTTTTACTTCCAGGCTGAATCAGTTAAAATCTCTGGCACACTGTTACGGAAAACATGCTGAGACTTTTTTGACCTGTAAGATCAAAGCTGTCTGGATCACTGAATCAACCCTTGGGAAATAGCTGTCAGAATTGTTGATACACTATTTGAAGAACAACTGAGAAGAAATATGTTAAGTTAAATCAGGGATTTGAGGATTTGCTTGTTACTGTAACGTAGCATGGCCTAATACAGTAGTAAGGAGTGACTGAATGGAACAAACACACAGGGATAAGTCATGAGTTGGCTCCTGAGACAAAGTAGCTAGGTAGCTTCTTAATGGCTGACTCATTAGAGTGCCCATTAAGCCTGGCATTATTTTAGTTCATAGGCCCAAGAATATATTGGTATCTTTACAATAAACTTAACTTTTCTTGGTTAGTTTAAGTGTGCCTTTTTTCCTTGCACTCAAAACACTAAATTAAAATTATTCAGTCAGTCACACTGTAATCACATATTCAGACTTCCATTGTAGCAGATTATATTGGTGCTCTGTCCATTTTTCATTGGCGTGTACCTCTTCATTCTGAGAGCTGCTTAGCGCAAAAACCTGTGAGATTTTGAGGAATTTTTCTAGCGGAGGGAGCATGCTTTGCCAAGACACAGGGCCAAAAAGAAGTGCTGGAACCGCTGTGGAAAGCAGTGTGGAGGTTCCTCAAAAAACTAAAAACAAATACCATTTGACCCAGTAATTCCACTCCTAGGAATTTACCCAAAAAAAACAAGATTCCAGATTCAAAAAGATATATGCATCCCTATGTTTATCACCACACTGTTTGCAATAGCCAACATAAGGAAGCAACCTAAGTGTCCATCAATAGATGAATGGATAAAGAAAATATGTATACACAATGGGATATTATTCAGCCATAAAAAGAAAAGAAATCCTGCCATTTGCAACAACATGGGTGGATCTTAGAGCATATTATGCTCAGTGAAACAAGCCAGGTGGAGAAAGACAAATACTGTATGATTTTACTTATTTGTGGGATATAAAAACAAAGCAAAAGAGAAGGAACAAAACAGCATTAGACTCATAGACACTGAAAAGTGATTAGTGGTTACCAAGGGGGAGGGAAGTGTTGAACAACTGCGATGTACATTTGATAGAGTCTTTTTTTTTGAATTCCTGGAGAGTTGATGCTCCTGAAAGCAGCCCCAACAAATAATGCTTGGTAGCTGAACATTTTGGTGGATAAATACCCAAGTTCCTAACATCTCTTGGTTAATTTTGAGGCATCTTCCTCATCATCTCCCAGAATTGCCCAGTGGGATCAGTTCAAGTTGCCCAAAGTGGTTTGATAACTCACCCTTTATTGGTTATCTTCTTGTCTTTTCTTTACTTCCTTAAATGTTTCCTAGGATCATCCCTCCAAATAAAATACTTAAACATTTTTTTTGAAAGTTTTGTCTCTTACTTAATGATAAGATTGAACTGGTAAGAAAACTTTTTTTTTTAATATTTTGGAATGGATATTTATTCCAATTATTTAGAATTCAACTTTGCATAAAGTGTGAAACACTTCCTATTTTTCTATTTGATTTGTACTTCTTTAAAAATTAAGGTATCATTGATATCAGATTTCTCGTGAACAACACTGTAGTTTCAACATTCATCCATATTACCAAATCCTCACCCTCAACCCCATTGCAGTCACTATCTATCAGCATAGTAAAATGCTATAGAGTCATTACTTGTCTTCTCCATGCTGTACTGTCTTCCTTGTGACCTACTTATATTGTGATTGCTAATTATGGTGTCCCTTAATCCCCTTCTCCCTCCCTTTTCACTCACCCTCCCTAACCCTTTCTTTTGGTAACCACTAGTTTTTTCTTGGAGTCTGAGTTGCAGCTGTTTTGTTTCTTCAGTTTTGCTTCTTTGTTATACTCCATAAATGAGGGGAATGATTTGGAACTTGTCTTTCTCTGCCTGGTTTATTTCACTGACCATAGTACCATCTAGCTCCATCCATGTTGTTGCAAAGGGTAAGATTTCTTTTGATGACTGAATAATATTCCATTGTGCATATGTACAGTACATCTTTTTTATCCATTCATCTATTGATGGACACTTAGGTTGCTTCCATATCTTAGCTATTGTAAATACTGCTGCAATAAACATAGGGGTGTATATGTCTTTTTGAATCTGGTATCTTCTTTTCTTTGGGTAAATTCCTAGGAGTGGAATTCCTGGGTCAAATGGTATTTCTATTTTTAGTTTTTTGAGGAACCTCCATATTGCTTTCCACAATGGTTGAACTAGCTTACATTCCCACCAGCAGTGTAGGAGGCTTTCCTTTTCTCTGCATCCTTGCCAGCTTACTGCTGCTGGGAAGGAATGGCTAGGTGTCAACTGTGTACACTGGGGCCAAGCTCAGAAGGAAGATTATGTTGGCTTTATATTTTGGCATTATGTACCTGTTGGGTTCAACTGCAGCTTTACTTCCATTTATTGATAAAAGCTTGGGGAGAGCCTTAAAATATGCAGTGGATGCTAATGTGCTCACTTCTAAAAAATCCCAGAACCCAGAGGTCCAAAGTGGGTCTGTCCCTGCATCCTGTTGGTATGCAGGGCAATATGACATACTTATATAGACTGTGTAGAATGCCTCATGGGTAAATAGGTTTGAGTTATCGATTTAATAAAACTTTTTGTAAAACTGTAGGGTAGGAGAAATGGTATTAGTTTTAGTGATATCTTCCCTCCCCATGTTAGATGTGCTGATTGGTAGAGAAATCATTTATACTAAAAATAACTTAAAATGTGTCAAAATTCAGAATGTTTATTTGAAATTTAATGTGCCTGACATGAAAACATAATTATCAGATATCTGTTCTACAAAACAAGACATTTACCTGAGAACCTACATATAAGAGACTTTCTCAGAAAATTAACTAGAAACAAGCTGCTTCTTTGTAGTAATGGTTTTGTAAGCTATTTGTTTAATCATAATCACTCATAATTCTATACATTAATTTCATTTGTTGGTGCAGACTCTTCTTTCCTCTTTTATTGCTGGATGGACTTTGCTTATATTTTCCCACAATTCTTGTCTACATTTTGGAGGCCAAGGCTACACCTGTATCTTCTGATTCCACCTATATGGTGGAAGGGAGTGAAGCCACTGGTGCAGTGTGATCTAGTATTGAGTATTTTTTGAGTATCTACTATGTAAAGACAAGTGATGGTACAGAAGTACATCCAATCAGAATTCCAGTGTAGTAGGGGTACTCCTACTTTACAAAGTGCTAAGTGCCAGGGACCATGCAGGCACTGTGCTAATTATGTATGCATCCCATTTAATCTTCACAACCCTGGGAGGTAGACATTATCTCCATTTATGGTTGAGAAAACTGCATTTGAGAGTTATCTGTCTGAGGTTTCACAATTACTAAATGGAAGAGTTGAGATGCTAACATAAGTTTGACTGACCTCAAAACTTCTTGTTATCAGTCTTCCAGGGCTGCCATAATAAATACCACAGACTGGGTGACTTTAACCTCAGAAATTCCTCACACTTATGGATGCTGAAGGTCAAGATCAAAGTGTCAGTAGGTTTGGCTTCTTCTAAGGCCTCTGTCCTTGGTTTACAGATGCTGTCTTCTCCCTTTATCCTCACATGACCTTCCCTTTGTGACAGTCTGTGTCTTAGTCTCTTCTTCTTATAAAAATATCAGTCATACTGGTTAAGGCCGACTCCAAAGACATCATTTAACTATAATTATTTTTTTAGAGATCATAGCTCCAAATATAGTCACATTCTGAGTTACTGGAGGTTAGGACTTCATCATATGAATTTTGGGGGGATAAAACTCAGCCCACAAGTATTTTTTTTTAGATTTTATTTTTAACTTTTTATTGAGGTGCATACACAATAAAATGAATACATCTTGAGTGTACAGCTTGATGAATTATGACATGGGCATATATTCAAGTGACCATCACCCAGATCAAGATATCAAACTTTCTCACTAATTTTTTCTCCTTCATCTATTCCACCCATCCCCCTCACCATGGCAACCACCAGTCTGTTCTCTGAGTCTATTTCTATTTTGTTTGTTCTTTTGTTTGAATCCACATGTAAGTGAAATCATATGGTATTTGTCTTTCTCTCTCTTACTTCACTTGGCATAATACCTTCTAGGTCTACCCATATTGACACAAATGGCAAAAATTTGTTTATTTTTTAGCATCCCATAAGTCTTTAAGCCAGAAAATTCTGTGTATTGCCTGCAAGAGGAAATATTAAACACTAGATATTTCTACTCTGGTAGGAATTAACTTTTCCCCAACCAATTTCCTGCAAGAAGATTTTGATGATGAAACTGATGGAAAAAGCTGGGGTGCTGGGATGTTTATGAAACAAAGAAAAGCCATGAAAAATAGGAATAAGAGAGGAAGTTTGGGAATGCTAGAAAGCTGGCATCTCCTAATTTTCTACTTAGGGGAGGATCTGACTTACAGAAGTAAATTAAATACATGACTCATTTTCCATTTTTACTTCTATAGTTCATCTTTCTAGCTTTGACACATTTTTGAAAGTGTCATTGCTATCCATTCGAGCTGGCAGGCTGTTCAGCTTTTAGAAAGGCTCTTTAGTAATCTCATTATCACTTCTAAAATAGTACAAAAAATATCTGCTAATTAAAAAAATAAGTTATTAGAATTATAGCACTCTGTTGATATTGACTAGAATCCAGAAATTGTTAGGTGTTTGGAATATTTAATAGGAATTTAAAGGAAGCCAGTCATGAGGGATGACTTTTTCTGGCTAACTCCAGTTTCCTTTTGATCAGTTTTATGTAATAGAATATATTGGAGAGTCAATTAGAGCACCACTCACACACTGCCTTCCAATAGTCCTGATTTCTACAACCACTTGGGAGCCAAACCTGATGGGAGAAGCCAGGACCTTCCGCTCTACCCTCATCTCTGAAAAGCAGGTTCTCGCATTACTTACTCTTCTCCCACACTAGTGAGTTTGTCTACGGATGTATACTGCTGGGTTCACCACTTGTCCAGAGGCAAAATTAACTGCCAATTTACTTTTGGACACCAAGTTCAATGTTAATAATCCTGCTTGGCAGCCTGTTAAGAGCTTCCTGGATCAGGAAGGCCTAATAGGTTTCAGTTTGCATACCAACTCCAAGTGATTGATTGGTAGTGGTGACTGGCAAGGAGAGGGTGGTGTTCTTTGAAGGTTGTGAGGCCATTTCTTTTTTAAAGAAAGAGTGGTATAATCAACTAGTGGGGTCTACCATGGGAAAGGGATTAGTGGCACAAGTGTAAATTATTTTTCTTCATTAATAAATCCAGAGTTACAATTTGTTGAGAGCTTACCTTGTGCCAGGCACTAAGCTCAGCCCGGTATGTTGATTATTTCAGTGAATCTGACAACTCTGCAGGATGGGTGCTACATATCTTCTTTGTAAGGATAAAGAAACTTAGGCACAGTGGGACTAAATAAGTAGCCCAAGATCACCCAGCTACGAAGAGCCAGAGCAGGAATTTGAACCCTGGCAGTCATGACATAGACTCCTTGAAACAATACACCAAGTGTGTGGATTAGGATTTGGGCTGAGGCAGTCATAGACAGAGCTACCATGCTCCAATAACCATGAGATTTCAGGGCACCACAAAGGACCAGGGAGCCCCACTTCCTCAGAGGTAGCCTCAAGGCAGCCTTTCTGGCATGCAGATAGCAGGTGAAAGTGGAGGTGGGGTTTGAGGGAAGGGGAACCTGTCATCCTATAGTTAAGTCCATGCATATCTAACAAGCACCTGTGTTGTGAAGAGCATTTGGGGGTGCAGCAGAGTTCCCTGCCCTCAAACAGCTTATGGCCAAGTTGAGAGAGATAGGAAATAAACATAAACAAATAAGATATCTTCAAGCCCATATCAGTGCTGTGGAGATGCTTAACCAGGGTTACTAGCTGGGACTGAGCAGGAGGCTACGGTAGCCAGGAATGAAAGCATCTTGGGGAAGGATCTGAAATATGGAAGAGAGGCAATGATGGGAAATTTAGGGAGAAGCCCCCCCAGACAAATAGAGCAGCAATACAAAGACTCTGACATATAAGGAACTTGTCATGCTTAAAGGACAAAGGCCCAGTTATTTGCCATTACCTTTTCAAGACTGAAGACATGGCCATATTACACTGATTTTCTGGGGTTCTCCACACAAAACCACTTGGTGAGGGAGATAGAGGCAAGTGAGTTGCTCTCTTTTCTCCCTTCCACCCTTTAAAATGTGTTATGTCAATAAATCAGTGAGGGGTCACACATGCCAAAACATTTAGCTTTGGGAAGAACTGAATTAATTTCCTTGGGGAAGAATGAATTACAGCATGTCTTGTAGAAAGTGTATTATTGATAATATAATGGCCACACATTGATCAAACTAGTAGTAGAGAGAATACTTTTATTAACACAATTTATTGAGTTTATCTTTGTGGAGAATAAATTAGAAAATTCAAGAAAAGGGGGTTATTTTCACTAGTTCTGTTACACTAATTACATATTTCCTACAAAGCGGGCTCACCTTGTTCTAACCACATAATCCTTGGAACTGCTGTAGTGGGATGGACACCTCCGGTTAAGGGATTTGGTGAAATAACAGGGCTTTTTTTTTTTAGTCTTTTCCCATATTGACTTGAGGTTGATTTACATTAGTTAATGTGTTGTTTTAAAGTAAAAGAATGTACATATATTTCATAATAGGATAGCTATTGGCTAAGAGCCTGAAATTACTTCTGCAAAACAGCTTAACCAAGCTCCTCTTGAGACGAAACCTCTAGGAATGCTATCCTACATTGTAGGATTATCCTATATTGTAGCATTGCCATCCTACATCCTTATGGTTTTTTAAGAAGTATTTATCAGACCCTAACTATGTACCTAGCTATATACTCCAATTCTATGCCAAATTCTATGGAAGATAAATTGCAAGCAGGGAAATTGTTTCTATCCTTGAGCAACTTGCATTTAGTTGGGGAACAGTTAGTGAAATATTTGAAGAGCAAGGATGAAAGCTAGAGCAATTCAGAAAACATGACAGTAACTAAGACTGGTACATGTTAGTTCATAGATCATCTTTACATACTTTTGTTTCACCCTCCTTTTGGTCTTTGGAGATAGTTATTGATATTATGCCCATTTGACAGATGAGGAAACTGAAGCTTAGAAAGGTTAAATACTCAAGACAAGTAGTAAAGGACAGAGGCAGGACACTAGCAGTTAAGATCATGGGTGCTGGGGTCAGACAGATTGAGTTTTTAATTTCAGCTACAACTCTTAATTAGTTTACTCCATCTAAGCCACAGTTTCCCTGTTTATAAGGATAATGATGGTATTCACTTCCTACAGGTGTTGTTTTAGCGAAAGGCATTGAAGATGCTTAGGGCTGGAACCACAGTATGCACTTGATGAATGTAGCCTTTGCTATGAGGATGTAGAAGAACCAGGATTGAATCCCAGCATCTCTAGCTTCTCAATAGAAGGCCCTACATGTAGTATGGAATCCAGTGTTTTTCTGCTTACATTCAAAACATGGCCCAGCCAACTACTTACACGGGTGACCATGGGCAAGTTACTTAATTTCTCTGTGTCTCTGTTTCCTTACTGGTAAAATGGGGAAAATATGGTGGCTACCTCATAGGATGATGTGAAGATAAAATGATTTATTATACATACAGCATTTAGAACAGTGCTTGGCACACAGTTAGCTCCCTAAAGGAATTCCCCATAAAGGTTGAAAGATGGAAGAGGGGTGAGTTTATCTAGGAAAGCTTCTTCATACAGCACTTGGTGCTTTCATCCTGATGGAATAAGTTTCAGCAAGAACAGAAGGGCACATCCTGCTGATCATTCACCTCCTACATTTGAGAGAAGCCTGGTGATTAGACCGCAAACCTACCACCACCATCTCTTGCGCATCTGTCAAAACTGCAGGGGCTCCTGAGCAACACATGAAAAGTCTGATTTGCAATAAGTCTTTTTCCCCAAATACATCTGTCTGCACTTGAAGGTGGCAACACACATTTGAGAATGTGCAATCCTGCAGAGAGGGTATGACCTTGTCAGCTCGTTATGTCACCAGGCTTGATGTCTGCACATTGTTGTCATCACAGAGCTGCCTGTAAGTGCCAAGCTTCATTTTTTCCCTCTCAAGTGAATTGGAAAGTTCTTTAATAGGAAAGGGAAGCTTTACTAAGCTCCAGATATAATTAAAAGCCACAGCCCTTGACTTTGTAAACTGGAAGGTTTGGTCTCTGCACTGTAAGCTATGTTTGGCTCCATGGCCCTAAGGCCTTTCCCTTTGGACTAATCTTCTCCCCTCACTTTTCATTCCCTTTGTCCCCTTAAAAGGCCCATCTAATGGGGATGGGAGTAACATCAGCTTTATTTGCCACTCTGAAAGTATTTGTCAAATTCAGTTACTGTTTGTCATATATCTATTGGGTGCTTACACACATGACCTTGTTTAGTCCTCAAACAATCCCCTGAGGATTTGAACAAATGCCTCTACAATAACAGAGCCAGGACTTTAAACCACGATGCTGGCAAACAGCTTGCCTCCTTTGCCTGGAAGTCATGAAAGTTTTGGGTTTTGTGCTAGGAAATTGTAGTTTAATTGTATTACTTACATTTTGGGGATCTAAATAAGGGTCAAATTTAAGCAAGTTATAGATTAAATTAAAAAGCTGAAGAAATAATCCTAGTTTCAAAAATTAAATTAGATGAATGTTGATGACTCCTATAAATGTCACTCAAGTAAATTTTATTAAAATCTGACTGGGTAAGAAGAAAAAAAAAACAGGTGGATCACTGGCCTTGGAGCCTGAACCATGTGGGAGCAAATTCTGAAGCTATATGTGGCATTAGGCAAGTTATCTCATTTATTAAAAAGCCTTACTTTCCTCATCTCTGAAGCAGAGATGATAATACCTAAATTAAAGAGTGATTATGTGGACCACATAGGCTAACATATGTAAAGTACTGGACTTATGGTTACTTCTAAATTAATTTGTATTTCCCTCTCTTTGAATCACACTTCTCTTTAGTGGTTATAGGAGGAGACCTTTTTCAACAACTCGAAGACCCACAACATAAATATGATTTTATTATAAAAGAAATAACAGTCTTTTGCAATGACCTACCCAGACAGGTAAGAAAAAGCTACTTTAAAAAAATGAAAACAAATGAGATTAGTGAGGCAAAAAATACATATAGTTTCTTAATCATAGCATTCTGCCATTGAGTAGGAGTGATTTTTGGCTACCATTTTAGCCTTTTCAATTAATATTTTTTGGAAAACATTGCTAAATAGCAAAAAGATTAAATTCAATTAATAGAATTTTCAGCTTCTTAGAGGAATACCCATTGATAAAAAGGTTAATTACTAGAAGAAGTGAGTACATTTTATGCAATTACCTTAGAATATGCAGGTTGGACTTAGAGAAAGCAATTTGAACTTAGGTCATTTATACCAGAGGGTTCCAGTTTCCTGTGTATCTGGTGGTACTCAGGGCTAAGGTGGACTATCTTATAAAACAAATGATGCAGATATAGGCATCTTGTGTTGTTTTATTAGATATAAAAAGGGCATATGCATAAGCCATTCACTGGCAACCTACATATCATAAAAAGTCACTTAGCAATGTAGGCTGTCTTTGGGAATATTTTGAAAATAGCTCTCTTAAAGCTGTTTAATTGTAGGCAAAAATATAAGTGAAAATGTCTACTTCTAGTGGAAACAATCAAACTTTGAAACAAAAATATGTTTAATGAGGATTCAAGAACTATTTTTTCTTTCTTTAGAGTTACTATTACCACTGCCTATGGCAATGTCAGTTTTAGTAATAATATATGGAGCATCATCTAGTTCCATCCATAGGTAAACATAATTTATCTTTTAGTTTTTTAAATCAAATGGCTTGGTAGTTTTCACAAAAGGAGACGTTTTGCTTGTGATAAGTGAGTAATGGTAAAATTGGTTTTCTGTTACCAAAAAGGGAGAGTAATTGACTTGAGAGCCAATTTGGAAAGGATTTTTGAAGAGGCATTTTATCTTTAGGGGGAATGGGGCTCTGAAGCATGAATGAGGTCCCAATCAATCCTCCTTTATTTTGGAAAATTGAAGACTGTTTTAAAAAGGAAAAAAATGGAATGCAAGGAAAGGACAGAGATTTTAGAAAAGGTGCTGAGCAGAAAGATAAACTGATGGATTCAGAATTTAGGAATTTAAATATTAATATTGGCATCTCCTCCTTTTGTAGTGTCTATTTTCCATAGGCTTTTAAAACGATAAAGTGAGAATGGTGGGTTAAATCAATTTGTGTTATATAGCGCTGTAAAAAGTGCTTGAAAATTTTTCAAGATCAAAATAAGGGTACATTCATCTTTATCTGAAAGGCTCTTGCTTTTTTGACTGTGGGTATACCTCTTCCTACTGTATTTCAAACCAGTTCTGTGTCATCTACTGATGAAGCTGAGACTGGATGGGAGAAAAAAAGAAACCCCTAAACTGGTGAGGTGAGGAAATCCTCTCCAAAAGTTCTTCTTTTTCCTTTGCTCATAATCACTATCCTCCTGATTTCCACACTATTGAAAATAACAGCTTGATTTCAAAAAGATCAATGGAGGTTGATTTAAGAAGACCAAACAATTAAATTCTAAAAAGAACATAATAATCTAGGCTTATAGAAGATGTAATAGTTAAACTGCCATAAGGATAATAGAGTACTCTAAAGTTAATGGTAGATTGTATTTTTAAAATATTTTTAAGATAGTGAATGCTAATTAATGAGTATAAATATCTTGGAAGTATCTACATATTTTTGAAAAACGTGAACTGACAGGTATATCATTTAGCTATTGCTGTAACAAACAACTCCAAAATATAGTGGTTTAAAACAACAACCATTTATTACTTCTCCTGAGTCTGCATGTTGATTGGGTAGTTCCATTGATCTTCACTCATTTGGCTGGTGCTTTGATTTTAGCTGGGACTTACCCACTGGCCTGACAATTAATGGGTGGTTTGCTGATCTATGGTGCCTTCAACTAAGATGACTGGACTCCACTCCACATATTTTATCCTCAGCAGGCAAGCTGAGGCATGTTTTTTGGCAATCACAGGGGTCAACAAGAAATGTGCAAACTCTTCTTTCAAGCTTGTGTGTGTGTGTGTGTGTGTGTGTGTGTGTGTGTGAAGTTTGCTAATTTCCTCTTGACCTAAACAGGTCACATAGCCAAGTCCAGATTTAAATTGTGCCTGAACTACAGAATTATAAGGCAGAGGGCACACATACAAAGAGGCCCCTGACTGTGTCCACTAATGCAGTCAATCTACCACTTGAAGGTAGTTAAAGTGAGTGGAAATTGAATTGGTGGGTAATACTCCACCAGCTACTAAAAAAAATCACCTAAAAAAAGCCTAACTTCCGTACTTCTTTGTTTTGACTTTTAATTAAGATATGGAACAACCTTGGAAGGCCTCCTAGAGGAGGAGACTGAAGGGAAGCCTGTTTCAGGTGGGAGAACGCTACACTGCGGGAATAAATCATATCTAATAGAAACACCATTTCTGTTACCAATTCCCAGTTGATGGACATGTTAGGTTGTTGTAACTTTTCTCTATTTCAATCAATTTCTATGACTCTATGTCTCTATCTTGCATATGAAGATAAATAGTGGATTTATACACATACACACCATGTAAATATATTTATAAGATAACATTCTTAGAAATAGAATTATTAATTCAAGTAGCTTTATAAATTTTTACAGATATTGTCAAACTGCCATCTAAATAGGTCATAAGAATTTATACTCCTACCAACAGTGTATGAGACTGTCTACCTCATGTTTACATAGAGTATTAACAAACTTTAAAGTCTTTGCTAATCTAATTAGTGAGAAATAGTATTTTGTGATTTTTATTAAATTTTTCTTGTTATAAGATAGTTTAAGCCATAATATTTTCACATACATAGGCTATCTTTATTTTTTGTAAATTGTCTCTTCAGCCATATTTTTTTAAAATTAAGCCTAACTTTTGTACTTCTTTGTTTCAACTTTTAAGTTAACTTTCAATGTGGTTTCTTTTAATTTTTGGCCTTTATTTACTTTTATACTTAGCACTCTTCATGTTAATATTCTTCCTCTTTACTCCTAAGTAAGCACTTGCTTTTTTTTGTATATTTCCTTATTTTATTCCTTTTAATTTGTAATTCTCTTATTTTGTAATTAACTTTTTGGTTTTGGTATCTCCTTAACCTCCCACTGAACTTTCACTCTCTGAGTCACAGCAGAACAGACCCACGTGGCTCCCTCTGAAGCTGCTCTGTTGAACCTCTTGCCTGCTAAAGAATCTCTACCCATTTCTCCTTCACCTTGGGCTCCTCACAAAACTAAGCAGCTCACCTTGCCCAGGAAAACTGTTTTTCTTGGGCACATGGTGCTCTTGTTTTACTAAAATGGTGAGAGTCTTGATAACTTGCACTATCCAGAAACTATTTAAGAAGATTGCTTCTGGGGCGTAGTATTGGGGTTTATGAATGGGAGAATCTGTCCTTTGTACTTATCTGTATTGTTTGGAATGTCCCCATAATCATGTAGTACTTTCATAAAACATACAAACTGAAAACCAACAAATCTTGCATTCTCCTACATTTAAAAGCAATGGCTGTGGGACAAACCATGTCACTAGCACATGAAAGGTGACATGGGAAGTCAGTACTCTGCTCTGATGGTGGTGAGAAACCTCTTGGTAGATACCCTTGGGATGTGGCACTACAGAATATCTATCCCCATGTGGTGGACAGTGGTGGGAAGACCTTAAAGAGATTTCCAGTGATCCCAGTTTTCTGGATTTCACACTCTATGTAATCCTTCATTTTGAGTATGATCGAGACCTGGGAACTACTAATAACTGATAGAATATGGCAAAGGTGATGGGATGTCACTTCCATGATTATGTTACATTACATTAGATAAGACTCCTTGCTGTTAACTTTTGCTCTTACTCTCTCGCTTGCTTAACAGAAGCAGGTAAACTTTGCTTCATCCTTTACCATCCATCTTGCATCCCTGTCCCTGAACCACCATAGTCTACAATTTCAGGTCACTACTATGGTTTCCAGTGACCTCTTCTCTGGCATGGGAGATGTCCCTGTTTTGTGTATGTGTTAATTTGGCTTTTATAAGAATTTCTATTGTATTTTATAAACCTTTTATAGGAGTTGCAATGGGAGAATTTTCAGGTTTCTTAGTCTATCATATTGTTGAAATTGGATCAATTAGAAGTGGGTTTTCGTAAAGTTCTAAGTGGGGTCATGTTTCCTATCTCCAGGTGCCTTAAAATTTTGTTTGGTAACAATCACTTCAATGCCTCAAGGGTCAGCTGTCATGCTGCAATCACCTTTCTAACTCAACATACCTAGGCTCCTACATTCGACTGCAAGCACAAGACTTGATACCACCTGACGAAGTCCCACTGCTTTGTACCCTCAGATACAAGTCCATATATGAACACATACCTATGCATACACATCTTCCTCCCCTACCCACAGAGTTTCTAAGGGGACATCAGGAGGCCAGAAACCAGGCAGAAAGCTATAACCAAAATGTACTATACTTCATTCCCTGAGAACACCATATTCTCTTGGATGTTTGAATTTACTAAATCCTGCCTGTGCTATTCTCCTTCCTCCCACCTGGAAAACTCTGTTCATCATTCAAAACCCATCTCAGTCCCCCTTCTGCAAAGTTTTCCCTGTCTTCTTATTGCCTTGTACATGCTTCTTATTGGATTAATCCACTACACTATGTGCATTTAAATGTCTATCTTCCTCACCAAGCTATGTGCTCTTTGTATCTCTAATGCTTGGCACATTGCCTAGCTCATAGTAGGCATTCAATAAATGTTTACCAACTTTAACTTATCAGTATTTCAGTGTGACATCAGGGGACCCAGATACATTCATGTAACATGTATCGACATTGGCTCACAGAGGTGGCTCTACTGGAACCTTGGAATATGGGAAAGTAACTGAGAGGTTTTATCTTTTCAAAGGCATTAAAAGGGAAAACTTGGTGGGAGTTTAAAATGGTACAGCCACTGTGGGGAATGGTTTGGTTGTTCCTCAGAAAGTTAAATATAGAATTACCAGAGGATCCAGTATTTCCTCTTATGGGTATGTGCCCCAAAATACTGAAGTCAAGGACTCAAACAGGTATTTAAACACCAAGGTTCATAGCAGCATTATTCACAAGAGCCAAAGGTAGAAACAATTCCATCAACAGAGGAATGGATAAACAAGATATATCTACATTGGAATTTTATTTAGCCTTAAAAAGGAAGGAAAGTCTGATAAATGAAACAATATGGATGAACCTTGAAAACTATGCTAAGTGAAAGAAGCCAGACATAAAGGGGCAAACGTTGTATGATTTCAATTATATAAGGTACATTAGAATAGGTAAATTCATTGAGACAGAAAGTAAAATAGTGGTTTCCAGGGACTGAGGAGAGAGAGTAATGGAAAGTTTTTGTTTAATGGGTACAGAGTTTCTGTTTGGGAGGCTGAAAAGGTTCTAGAAGTATAAAGTGGTGATACTAACATAACATTTTGAGTGTATCTAATGCCACTGACTTATGCATTTAAAAATGGTTAAAATGGTACATCTAAAGTTATGTATATTTTACCACAATAAAAAAAGTAACTTGCTCTGCTACAACATGGATGGATCTAGAAGATATTATGCTAAGTAAAATAAGTCAGACAGAGAAAGACAAATATCATGTGATTTCATTTATATGTGGATTCTAGAAAACAAAACAAATGAACACGCAAAATAGGAGTAGACTCATAAATACAGAAAACAGTCTAGTGGTTGCCTTGAGGGAGGGAGGTAGGAGGGCAGGTGAAATAAGACATAAAAAAAATTAGTGAGATCATGGGGAAGACAGTGTAGCACAGAGAAGACAAGTAGTGACTCTGTGGCATCTTACTACACTGATGAATAGTGACTTCAATGGTGTATCAGGGGGACTCGATAATATGGGTAAATGTAGTAACCACATTGTTTTTCATGTGAAACCATAAGAGTGTATATCAATGATACCTTAATAAAAAAAATTAGTGAGAATGTTTGACAACTGATGGTTACATAAATATATACACAGTGAAAATTCATCGAAAAGCTATATACTAAGATTTGTGCATTTTATTATATGTACCTCAATATAAAAATTATAAAAAACATGACAACAGATCCCAGTCTAACAGGAGGGAAGCAATAACAAATAGCCAGATTTATAAATAAGCTAAAATTATATACCCACAAAAAAAAGTAACTTGGTCTCCCCTGGGGTTGCGGAAGGGTAAAATTTATTTAGAGTATGTACTCACATGTGAGGGTCTGACCTTTTGCCCCAGGGAAATATGGGAATCTGAGTCTAATTCTGCATTTAGAGCCTAATTTTACTCTGCAAATTACTTAGGAATAAAAAGAAAAAGAAATATCCCTTTCTTGCTTTATCTGAAATGAATTCAGATTCAAAGAACATTCCCTGCACCATCTGGATTAGCTCTCAATATTTCAAATTAATAGCTAGTGATCAAATCAGTTTTGTTATTAGATCAGTCTGCAGTTAGAGACTAGTAAATGTTACAGTTTAACTGGAAATTACAGCCAACCAGACTAAAGCTATGTCAGAGATTGGCTTCAGCTGCATTTTTTGCACAAGCTGGGAAGAAAGGCCTGAGCTTTCTTTGTTGCAGACTAACTGGGAGACCTGGGTCAGAGAACTTATCACATTTGTCTCCCCAGAATTTCGCCAGATAATCTTAATGCAAAATGACTGAAGCAGTCGAAAAACAGACTGTACCTGGCTTCATCCAGCATGTTTTAAACAGACAGCATGTGATTTGCATTATACACTAGAGACAGACCTGCTTCTGGAAACCTTTCTTATTTGTGCTGCTGCCACGGCCACTGCTGGAGCTTCTGGTTCTGTGCTGGCCCTTCCTCCAACTCTTGACCGCTGGAGTGTGGCTTCTGTTTGGTGCTCCAGGAAAACCCAGTTTCACAGACTGTGCTACAGTCTCTGAATATCATACATGGAACTGTATCTTCTTTTTGCGGCTCAGAGCAAAGTTGCTATATGGGGTCTGAAGCCCTTTCTCTATGGATGCTGCTCAAAGGATCCAAGTTGCTCGCTTTGAGCTGGGAGCTGTGTAACTAGGGTGATGGGGCCTGCTCCACTGTTGAGGGACTCCTGCAGAGGAGACATGACAGAGGAGACAAGATCATGGTCTTGGTGGTAAGTGGGAATGACGTGCAACTTATCGCTGCTCTGTGGTCATATGATTGACAGGCTTGTTTTGGGAGCAGGATCTCAAGGGGTGGTGTCATTATTAATGCTTCAGGATAGAAGCAATAGTCAACACTGAGAAATAATTAAGCAACAGTTTAGAAAATGTTGCTTTCAATTTCCAATTACCTTACCATGATTTTCTAGATTAGTGAATTAAATGCAATAGACAATTCAATGAACTTATTCTTAAAAATTTTTTTAGACTTTAATACAAGACATTCATTGACAGGTCACTGTGGCATGTGTCTGAAAATTTTCAGTGCTGGAGAATTACTGTTCACTAACTTTTTTTTTATAAAGAGAAATGATTTTGTGAGAAATTAGGAATAAAACTTTACATTTAAAGGGACTTTCTTCAAGTTTTAGTTATTTACATAATTAGAAGTCATAGAAGTATGTTAAGGCACTGGGTCTAGGGATGGTCAGATCTTAATATATAAGGAGAAATTAGTTATCTACATCATAAAGGTTTAGGAATTTGTAATTCATGACCTTTATCACTTTGCTGTGCTTCATATTTTTGCATTGCTTATCACAGTGTTAACAAGTTAAATCCCTATGAGCAAAATCCAGTGAGTTGAAAGATGATATCACTGTCTTACCTTCTTTGTCAGAGGAGAGAAGTGAAGATGAATTGAGTTTATTCTTTCCTTCCTAATGGAATTTGGCTAGAATAATAGTTTGTTTGTCTGAAATGGGCTGGAAAACATGGGAGGGAGGTGAAAAAGAGGCTGGAAGGGAAGAATAAAGCATCTATTTTGAAAAAGTTTACTTATGGTCCAACACATTGGAGATTTGAAGGCATGACTTGTGGCTTCATCTTGGCTTTAGATCATGTGGCTTCCTTTGGTGACTATGTAAATGGATTCATGATTCTCAACACAGTCCACCTCATGTGCCCCTTCTGTTTCCTTCGTGCCACCATGCATATCTGCTTTTTGTGTCTTTCAGTCTTTCTGAGGCATTCTCTCAGATGGCATAACACCCATAAATCTTTTCATCAGAATGGTGGAAGGTTTGGCCTGGTAAGTGGAGGTATCCAGCCTCAGGAAGAATCCCAGAGTACCTGTTCCCAGCTAACGGGCGTGTCATCTGCTACACAATGGACCTTCCATCACCTGTGCCATTATGTCCCATCAGTTTGTCAAACCCTCTAAAGTCACCATCTCTCTTCCTGGTTGGCTTCCTCTCTAGATTCAACTTTTTGTTGTTGCTTTTGTTCTGTAAGCCTTTACTAAAGACTTGGTCACATTCTGTATTTGAGTAGAATAGCTCTGTTTTAAAACTGAAGTTCAATTTTACATTCTTCTTACCACAATACACAGAGGATATGTGCAGATGCGTATGTATATGTAGCAGGAAGGAAAATTGCAATTTTGAGGATTTGCAGAGAAATTAAAGGAGTGCAGGAAAAGAAATGAGAGAGAGGTATTTTTAGAGAGAGTGGAGAGAAGGAAGTTAGGCATGTCAGAGGTGAAAGGTGACTTTAAAAACAGTGATGTATGATATGTATTTATGTATATAAATATAAAATATAAACATTTATATATATATATTTTAAGTTTATATATATTTCAAAAATTCACATGGTTCAAAAATTAAAAATTGAAATCTCCCTCCCACCCCATCCCCAGTTCATCCCAACTACTTCTCTTACTTTCTCTGCCTTATTAACAACTGTTATTATTTTTTCAGGAAGCTTCCAGAGATTTTCTGTGCATATGCAAGCAAATATGAATCAATCTATGTATTTGTTCATTCAACAAATTATCAAGTATTCCAGGCAAGAAACCCCCAAACATTTCTTGTCAGAAAGGTTACATTCTGGCTGGAATAGACAATAAGCAATAGATGTAATAAATTTGAAAACAATTTTTCATTAGACTAGTGAGGTTAAGGAAGAAGAAAATGTTATGGAAGGAGAATCAATATGGGAAGGTGGGTTTCTAATTTCAACTTGGTGCCAGAAGAGGCCTCATTGAAAAAGTGATATTTAAGCAATGACTTGAATTGAGAAATACCTGTGGGGAGAAGCTCAATCCCATTCATAATTAGAAAAATGTTTTTTTCCCCTGTGTTTCCTATGTGCACACGTGACATTCTCAATTACACTGGGATGGCAGGCAAACTCTGCCACCCAGAACTGAATACACGTATTCCCCTTCAGTCAACCCTCCTCAGGAAAACCATCTTTCTTGGCATCTCACCTTGGCAGCTCATTCACACACTTTATGTTGCTAATATATGTTTCTTCCTCTAGGAAGAAACCAGAAGAAACTGCTGCATTTCAGCTGTGGTGACCACATCTAGGAGGTAAAAGCAGAGCTGGCACAGCCCTGTTCCCTGGCTTCCACCAATAGGTGATAGTGCCTCGGGAGAGTCATACAAACTCCTCGCATTTACTGAGCACTTACTATCCATCAGGCACACTGCTAAGCACATTATTTCATTGGACCCTTACAATAGCCTTATGTTGTCAGATAGGTATTTCTATTCTATTTTTATAGACTACATGTATTCATTTTATAGATAAAATGACTCAGGTTATGTCAACTGGCCAAGGTCACACAGACCCTAAGTAGCTAATTCTGAAGTCTGAGGTTCTGGAGTGGAATACAGATTCACTGCAGTCCTTGCTTTGCAAACTAAATACCAGACAGAACTGTCATCTGCTTTCAGTCATCTAGGTTTAGGGCAGCTCGGTAGTGGTTTTGAGTAATACAGGGAAATGTGTTTTCTATATCCTGGCAGTTCACTCTGTGGTTACTTAGAGAATGCACAGTACTTGGCATTCAGCTTGATATTTATTTCCTTCTATTATAAAATTCTATATCAAACCCATCCCTGTGAAGCCATCAAATGCCCTCATCAGCTGTCAGATCTTTAAGCCTACCTGTAAATTGCTAAAGCAGTTTTTAAAAAATTTTGGTATCATTAATCTATAATTACATGAGCAATATTATGTTTACTAGACTCCCCCCACATACCCCATTACAGTCACTGTCCATCAGCACAGTAAGATGCTATAGAGTCACTACTTGTCTTCTCTGTGTTGTACAGCCCTCCCTGTGCCTACCCCCTACATTATGTCTGCAAATCACAATGCCCCCCCGTTTTTTCCCTTGTCCCTCCCTTCTCACACATCCTCCCCAGTTCCTTTCCCTGTGGTAACTGTTAATCCTTCCTTGGGTTTTGTGAGTCTGCTGATGTTTTGTTCCTTCAGTTTTGCTCTGTTGTTATACTACACACATGAGTGAAATCATTTGTACTTGTCTTTCTCTGTCTGGCTTATTTCACTGAGCATAATACCCTCTAGCTCCATCTGTGTTGTTGCAAATGGTAGGATTTGTTTTCTTATGGCTGAATAATATTCCATTGTATATGTACCACATCTTCTTTATCCATTCATCTACTGATGGACACTTAGGTTGCTTCCATTTCTTGGCTATTGTAAATAGTGCTTCAATAAACATAGGGGTGCATCTGTCTTTTTCAAACTGGAGTGCTGCATTCTTAGGGTAAATTCCTAGGAGTGGAATTCCTGGGTCAAATGGTATTTCTGTCTTTAGTTTTTTAAGGAACCTCCATACAGCTTTCCACATAGGTTGAACTAATTTACATTCCCACCAGCAGTGTAGGAGGGTTCCCCTTTCTCCATATCCTCACCAACATTTGTTGTTTGTCTTTTGGATGGTGGTCATCTTTACTGGTGTGAGGTGATATCTTATTGTGGTTTTAATTTGCCTTTCTGATGATTAGTGATGTGGAGCATCTTTTCATGTGCCTGTTGACCATCTGAATTTCTTCTTTGGAGAAGTGTCTGTTCAGATCCTCTGCCCATTTTGTAATTGGATTATTTGCTTTTTGTTTGTTAAGGTGTGTGAGCTCTTTATATATTTTGGATGTCAAGCCTTTATTGGATATGTCATTTAGGAATATATTCTCCCATACTGTAGGATGCCTTTTTGTTCTATTGATGGTATCCTTTGCTGTACCAAAGCTTTTCAGCTTGATATAGTTACACTTGTTCATTTTTACTTTTATTTCCCTTGCCCGGGAAGATATGTTCATGAAGAAGTTGCTCATGTTTATATCCAAGAGATTTTTGCCTATGTTTTTTTCCTAAGAGTTTTACAGTTAAAGCAGTTTTAAAATAATTACAGGGTTCCCACTTAGTCATAGAGTCGTTGTTTTGTTACTATGATCAAATAGTTCAGTTGTCACTTAAACATTAACAGTTTTAAGAACACATCACCTTACATAGCTTCAAGAACACTATTGGTCAGGTTACTAAATTCCTTGGTTTGTTGCTAATGAAGTTTAAGGAGAAGGAAGAAGATTTTAGTCATGTAGATTTATTTTAGGAAAAAATAGATCCTACTTACAATAATGTTTACATTAAAATTATATCTCTGCTGTTCCTCTCTCTTCTGAATTCTAAGTACTCATTAAAAGTAAGAAACATAACATCTTTACGGGTTAAGCCCTACTTCAAGGCTGATGTTAAGGTGCTGCATTTGAGTTGCTGAAGCTGGACTGTCAACTCTGTAACTAGAACATTGGTATTTAGTCCTTAAAAATGTGTTCATTGTTCTATCATTCTCTTTGATTCTTAAAAAGCAGATCTAAAATAGAGCTTGTAGGTTTGATAAATAACTGACTTAAGCCTTTTTTTCTGTCATTGGAGACATATTTTAGTTATTGAAATCTCACTGGAAGTATTCTATTTTGTAGAAATGGAAGGTCTGAGAAGTTGCTCAGTTAGGGTCCTGTGTGCGACTGACTTACTAATTAAATGCATATGTGATTTCAACATAATTTTAAGAGATCTATTTATTTATTATTTCTCAATATGCATGCATTCACTTTTCATTGTAGGAGACTTCAACCACTTTTGATGCTTAATAGAGGAATGATATAGTGAAGGACAGAAACAGAAAATAGTTTCTGACATTCTGGTGTATTTTAAAAATTATTTGGAAGCAATATTGGAAATATTTTCTAAGTAGTTGCCAGCTCTCACCTGCATTTTGTAGTAAATTCCAATCTGATATCCAAAGGACACCTCCTAAGAGGAAGAAAACACACATCATAAGTATAGATCTACATGACACTTTCTGGGAATTCTTGCAAGCTGCCAAACAGTTCTATCCTACAGTGCAGAAAACAAACAAACAAACAAAAACACTGAAATCACTTATGTGGTTGCAAAGGCAAAAATGTCCCTAACTGTTTTATTTTTGTCATCAGCATCCTTACAATCACTGACAGGTTTTAGGGAAGTTGCTTTCTCCTGGCTTTAGGGGTATCTTTGGTTACCTGCACATAATAGATGCTTGATAACCATTTCTTGAGTGAATGAATGAAATGTCCATGTATATGGCTTAAATGTGGAAAGAGTTGGAGGATCTTGAATATTTCAGAGTTGTTACATGAGTCAGCATTGCAACACTCATGCCTAAAAGAATCTTTCAGAGTTCACCTTTCCCCGAGTTAAGTCCTCCCAGATACAGTGGGACTCCCAAATGCCAGTGATGTAAAGCCTTTGCGAGATGTGAATGTGTAGGAAGTGTTTGTAAGACTTCTTTCCCAATCCTCTTGCTTTTTGGCAGATGACACATTTGAGGTACAATATGTAGGTGGACATTTCTAAATTATAAAATAAAGGAGGCTAGTGGGTGAGTGCAGAGGCAGTGACATGAACAAAGTAGAGAAGATAAGGTTCGAGAGTTAGAAAAGGTCTTTTGCAATTAATAAAGAGTCCTGAAATGTGACACTAATAGAAAGGATAAAACAACCAAAAACATATATCCAAAACTCAGCAAGAAGAGATAGAAAGGCAAAGATTATGTTATTTTTGAATCAAAACTTTCATTTTGTATGCACTTCCACTCACCTGTTCTATTTTCCCATTTCACACACACACACACACACACACACACACACACACACGACTACACAGAAAAGAATCATTTACACAAATGCAATTTAAAAAACAGAACTAAAGCATGAAATACCTTCTAAATATAAAATAAAATTGGAAAATATCCTCTTTGTGGAGGACTGCATATAGTGACGTTAGGAAGTTTAGTCCCAAATCATTGCACCAGGTCACATGGCACTGTGAGTTGAGAAGAAATGGGGTTTTGATTCTCAGTCTTGAAGCCCAACCCTTGGATTTTTGTTACATCAGGAGTAGATCCATCTCTTCAGGGCCAACTTACCAGAGAAGTTATTTTGATATATAAAATATATATATATATATGTATGTATATAAGTAGGGCATTTTGATTTTATATATTTGATTTTATAAAATCAAAATGCCCTACTTACTATACCATGAAACATAAGACTGTCATGGAGGCAGGAGTCCTCACACTGACACAACCTGCTCATTTCCTCCCTATAGAAGATCAACAAAGAAGTCAAGCTGGAACCAGATTGTATGAGGATCATGGACTCAGAACCCAGGAAATGAGACTGCCTGATAAGCTAACAGTATTCATCTGGCAGTGGCCAATGACGGGCCAGGCAGGTAAGAATGCTGAGTGAAGGTGTCTAGTGGGGCTGTGGACAGCTGGAGAACTGTCTGCCAGGGACAGTTACTCAGTTCCAGCTGATTGCTGCCATGTGCAAATGTGGGCTTTTTATGAAAGTAATAAATGAAGAAATCTTACATAAAGTCTTTTCACTTAAAATATGTTAATTTAAATATTAAAATTTAATATTTTTATTTAAAAATAAAGTAGTTTAATTTAAAAGTTAATTTAAATATTTAAAAAAACATACAGGAACCACACAAATCCATCTGTGGGCCAGGTTAGATGTCCAGCACTCCAGTTTTTAACCTCTGCCTTGAGTATCCTTAGCCTGATATATCTGGCTTAGGGAGGGGTGGTCTTTCTGTGAGACTCAGAGCCATTGGTTAAGGTTCCCTGTCCCCTGAACAATGTTTAGACATGCACAGTCAACACTTGCCTTAATGACTCCCTTTCCTGTATTTCTAAGATGGATGAACATTCACCCCTCCCACATACCTTTGGGTGAACACGTTCTTTAGACATCATAATATATTCATTCTTTCATAGCCTAGTCTTGCTGACCTGACAGCTGCTTAGTCTCTAACCAGATTTGCACTCTCAGGTCTTATCATTATATCTTGATTGCATGGTTTAATGCTCAAGCCCATCTTTATTTCCCTTACTGTCAAGTTCCAGGGGGATAAATCACTGTATCTTCATGAACTGACAACACTGTCTTGTAAAACATACATCATTTTGTCAAAATCATAATTTGTTTTTAGTTCTGCCTGCTTGACCTGAGATAAATTATTTTTCCTCCTTTTTGATAAAAACAATGATCTTCCTGGTGGCTTGTTTAAAACAGAACCCATCAAATGGGCCATCTGTATGGTATCTGTATTATAGTTTTGGAAAGATAGAATAATATTTGAGAACTGTTTAGGGTGAAATAAACTGCAGAAATGATTATTAATGTTTTTTTTGTCTGATTACAGCTGTCTCATTAGATATGTTATTTTTAAAATCAGGAGCAGAGTCATAGAAACATTTTCTTCTTAATTTGCAACACCAGCAACCATATGGTGCTGATGCCAGCATGACAAGATTGAGGCAATGAGAACTTAAAAACAACCTGTATTATTATGTTTTACTTTGGGTGCTAACTTGAGATTGAGCAGCTGCTCAACAAGTGTGGGAGGCAAGTCAGAGACAGATTTTAGGTCTGGACCTGAAACTTTGTAGAATATGGAATGGAAGGTTCTGTCCTATAAGGTACACCAATCTGGGCATCAGCTCTTAGGCAGTAACCTTGCTCCAGTTTAGCCTGTGCTTCATGGTCTCCAGCCCTCCTGAGAGGAGTTAAACATGATTTATCTTGCCAGTCTGAAAGAAGCAGGTGTCATCTGACAAATGACACCTGATGCTATAGAACTGTCCCATTTAAGGGGAATTTTCAGAGCAGTTAATTGGAGAGGAAGCTGCTTATACAGTCCACATACAGAATTTATGGGTCAGTATTTCTTTTGCTCATGAACTGCTCATTCAAATCATATCAATAAGAATTTTTTTTATTACATTTTCAAACATGCAGAAAAGTAGAGGGAATAATATAATGAAGCCCCATGTACTCTGCAACCAATTATCAGTACTAGCCATTTTGTTGCATTTCTACCCCCAATGGATTATTTTACAGTAAATCTCAGACATTTTCTAAAATATTTCAATGTGTATCTTTAAATTATAAGGGCTTTTTCTAAAACACACAGTAGCATTACTACATCTAAAATTAAACAATAATTCCTAAGTAGCTTCAAAGTTCTAGCCAATTTTTAATTTTCCTGATTATCTCATAAATATTTTATAGTTGGTTTGTTCAAATCAGGATCCAAACAAGGTCCATATATTATATTTGGTTGTTGTGTCTCCTAGGTATCTTACTCTCTTTCAAACCAAATTTTTTTACTGGAATGGAAAATAAGATACAGAAAACTACACAAATGTATGACAATGAATTTTTGTAAAAGAGAACACCTTTTTAAGTACAGCCAAGGTCAAAAAATAAAACTGCCTTGTATTTCAGAAGCCCTTTCCATGAGATTCAATCCAATAGAATACATTTTCTTCCCCAATTACATTTATAGTAATTGCTGCTTTGCAAATACTTTTATCCAATAGTTTATCACCTAACTGTGATAAAATGTCCCTGGTCATTAAAATTCAATTTTGCTTATTCAAAAAAAAATTCTGTCTTTTAAGTTTTAACCTTATCATCCCTTTTTTCTCCTTAACATTTTATGTGAGTCCCTTTGACCAGTAGAGTTCCCACAGTCTGGATTTTGCAGACTGTCTACTCATGGGATAATTCAACATGTTCCTGTCCTCTGTATTTCCTGCAAATTGGCAGGTGGATCCAAGACTGGATCAGTCTCATGTTTGATCCTTTTTTCAAGGTTATAGAAGGTACTGGGAAATTCTGCAGGAGGTGTTTCTGGTTGTCTCCTTTGGGGTGATATTACATATTAATGATTATTGCCTGTATCTAGAAGTTCACTTGGTTTATGAAATGGAGATAGTCCAATTTTAATAATTTCTATTTCATTTGTTAGTGGAAATACTATTAAAAGGCAATGCCCCTAATCTATTACTTGGTTATCCAATGGTATGGTTCATACAGGAATGCAGGACAGATCCTTGATTCTTTGTTTTTATTTAAACCATTTTTCAAGATAATGAATTCATTCCCTATTGCATTAAGGTAATCAATGCATATCATTCTGATCTATCTGTATTATGAGCTCATAGATTGAAACAACTTGATTTGTTTCAATCCATCAAAATTACTATGATCATGATTGAATTTTCAATTGTTGCATCTTTGGCAGTGAAAGCTTCTTCAAATTGGCCCCTAAACATTTTTGAGATGTAGTCTTTGATAACTTCCTTGGTATTTGGTAGACAAGATATTCCAGTTTCATCTTGTCATTTTCTGTCACAGACCTGAAATTGACTATTTTTCTCTGGAAACTCTGTTTTCTTTTTGTGAGAAAGATTATTTCAAGATCACTGGGTCCTAGGGATGCTCATTACTACTAGGTTGGTCATTGCTTCTGTGCTCTGTCTCTGTCTTTGTTTCTCTCTCTATGTAATTACTTGTATTTATATATGTTTACAACTTTATATGCTACATATAATATATAAAAATATTTTTTAATCATTTAAAAGTTGGAAACATATATATCTTTTTAATCATTTAAAAATAAGTTGCAAGCATGACAATCCACATTAAAAGTGACACTCTCAATGACATTCCACCCATTATTATTCACAAGAAATTTAACATTGACTTGATAAGCTCATCCAATATTCAAGTCCATATTCAAGTCTCTACTTATACCCAAAATGTTATTTACATATATTTTTGAAATCTAAGATGAAATCCAGAAATATGTATTATATTTGATTGTTATGTCTCTTTAGTCATCTTTAATATAGAACAGTTCCTTCTGCCTTTTCTTTTTCCTTTCTTGACATTCATATTTTGAAGAGTCTGAGCTGTTTTGCGGAGTGGACCACACAATTCTGGATGGGTTTTAATGATTATATTTAAGTAATACATTTTGGCAAGAATACTACATAAATGATAGTTGATATTTCCCCTTGTAACTCATGAGAAAGAGGCACAGAATATCAATTTGTTCTGTCATTACTAAGAAACAAAGTTGATCACTTAGCTAAGGTGTGTCTGCTAGATATCTTCATTGTAAACATCTTTTTAATTAAAATAATCTGTGGGGTGATAATTTGAATAATGTAAACTATCTTATTTTCCAATAAACCATCACCCAATGGTTTTACCATTCTTTATTAATCCTTATCTGAATCAATTATTATGTAAGGGTTGCAAAATGGTCATTTCCAATGAAATAATTTCCTCTATATTTATTATTTTCTCCTATATATATTAATTTTTCTATAAGGAACATTTTTTTCTATTTTTCTGTATCTCTGAGTTTCACTATGGGAATCATGGATTCTGAAATTTATATTATTCAGTGTGGCCAGTGGCAGCACCTTTGAGCTGGCTCCTTCAAAAAATGTTTTGTCCACTTAAACTTTCTTATCATAATCAGAAAAACATTATAAAATATATGGAAATACATAATGAAAGGTCACATCATATAGCAGTTTTTAGCACAGTGACCAGTATCCTGTTGAAATGAACTAAACTTGTATGCTTCTGAACCATGTCCCTTCTTAGTAAGAGTGAAGCCAATGAAGAGCATTGCCAGTGGTCATTTAATGAAAGAGAGAGGGTGGTATGGGGGTTTGGGAGTCAGGCACAACTTGGACTAAAGTCTGCTCCTATCTCATTAATAGCTTTAAAGTCTCAGGAAGTGATTCAATCTCTGTAAGCCTCATTTTATTAAATTTTAAGGAAAGAGAGAGAACAATAGGACTTATCCAATAGGAGTGTGAGGTTTATAGAATGCCCAGTTCACAGCAGGCAATCAGTAAATGATAATAATTACAAAGCAACCAGAGTCTGAAAAGACTGAACGGCATGAAAACCCACTTTAATGCTCCTTTTTTTCACTTTCTGTGCCAGATGAAAAGATTCATCAGGGAGGGAGACTGTTGACAACTGCAACCTTGGGTGACATCCACCTTGTTTTTTATTCCATCAAAGACTGAAAGAAGAGGGTCCTGCTTTGTGAGTGAGATTTTTTTCTGTCCATAAAATAAGTTATTGTCTCCTTTCTGGGTCCCTTCTTCCCTCCTCCCTCCCTCCCTGAATAAGTTTCCATAGTATGCACAAACATTTAGTTTATCCAGTCATCTCTCAATAGACATTTGGGTTGCTTTCCATCTTTTGGCTATTGTGAATAATGTGGCTATGAACATGGGTGTACAGGTGTCTGTTTCTGGGTTCTTTCTGGATGAAATCCTGTGTCTCTCTGTTTGTTCATTCATTCATCACATATGTACTACATGCCAGGCATAGTTCTAGACATTGGAATATTTCAGTGCACAAATCAGACAACAGCCCTTGCCCTCATAGAGCTTAAACTCCAATAAGGGAATACATCAATGCAAAAATAAATATGATAAATAAATAAGTAGTGTATTCTGTGAGATTCTGATACATGTCTATGGGAAAAAACAGGGCAGAGTTAAGAGTGATTGAAAGAGATGGATGGGTTGCAATTTTAATTGGGATGCTCACAAGAAGTGATATCTGAGCAGAAACTAGACAGAGCTATGGGAGGAAAGACTAGAAAATAAATCCTATTCAGCCATCAGGGAGAAATGATAAGAGCATCAGTTTAATTTCCTAATCAAAATTAGAAATGTATAAAGAATTTAATTATTAGGATTGTAGTCAGTGGTGATCTTCTCTCTGGTGGACATTACCTAGTGCAACGTACACAGAAAATAGCCTGTGGCAGAGACAGTGTTCTGTGTTCACCTAGCTCTTGCATTTTCCTCCTGGGCTCACAGGAAGACTACTTTTCCAAGCCCTCGGTGTCTAGGTGGGATCATGTGACTAGTTTTGGGTAGAAGAACACAGATAGAAATAATCTCCTAACCTCTCTGGTGGTCCTCTGCACTCCCTCATTCCCTCTCTCTCTCTTTCCAACTTGGCTGGATGGAGACAAAAGATCCAGTAGAACACTCCAGGGCTCTAGGGGACAGAGAAGCCACAATATAGAAGAAGCCTGGGCCCCCGAGTCCCTGCGGACTTGACTGGATTATGACATGAGCAAGAATTAAACCTTTTGTGTATATGTAAACCATTGCAATTTTGGGTTGTGTGTTATAGCATTTAGCCTATCCTAATACTTATCCTAACATATAGCTGAAACCAGATGGAAGCTGTTTCTTTTCAAGTTAGGTGTAAAGCAAACATCTCTGCATTGAGTCCTAGGTAGACAGCTCCCTGGGCCCGTGCCACTGTTGCTTTTCTTGAACTTCCTGCTGCTGCCACCTGAGGTTTGCCAAGAGGCTCAGAGAACAAGGCCTTTTCTACTATAAATAAAGACTCTAGATTCATAGGCTTTAGATGCTATTGAATGCTTTACCTGTCTGAGCAGGACCTCTCTATCCCATGCACAGTACCACAAAAGGCACTTCTGTTAATAATGGCAGGGCTTTCTGGGTATACCCTGAAATAATGTTAAATACACATACTCCTAGCTTCCCAAATCCGTTGGTGGATACCAGATTTAAAGTATTAACTGGTATCTTCCAGTCACTCCCTATTATTTCTCATGCCACTCAGAACAATCACTGACCTTTCTTCCTAGTTTATTCTAAAACATCTGAGTTATGTCTTTCAGTTTTATTTGGTTTCTGGGGAAGTAGAATACTTTTCTCCACAGGTCTCAGCTTTAAGTCACTTGCATTCCTCAGGGTTTGCCTAAAGAAATTATTTTAATGAATTTTATATCTATTTTAATTTTATGGTTTTGGGGAGCAGGTTGATTAACCAAGGTTTTAAAATATCTATCCATTTTCCTGAGTTCCCACTGGTTCATTAACCTCTTGTAGTAAGTGGCTGGAGGGCCTTGACCACACTCTCAGCCCACCTGGTTTCGGTACAGTCAGGGTGAACAAGGCCAGGCACATGGACAATATCCTACCTCAAATGTGCACATGATATCTCTCTGCTTTTCTATCTTAATGTTTCCTCAGAAGTTGTGGAAGTTTGCTCAATCAGTACATGAGTATAGGGAACATAAGCTAATATAGTTGGAAAAGGCAGTGGCCTTAGAAACAGCAGACCCTCAGGATGGGAAGCTTGAATTGGTAAGATGACCATAAGGATCTCACTGCTAGTGGTGTGTGGGATGCAAAGAAACTCTGGTAAACTGCATCATCATAATTGCTAAGACTCTCACTGGTGGAGGATTGGCATGAGGTTTAGGTAGAAGCGGGAAGCACTGACTTCCATAGTAGCTCTAGTACTTATGAAAGTAAGTGTGAGGATTGTGGAGTTGGCTGACATTTTTGTTCTAGAAAATGTGAAGAAAGAGAACAGTCTAACTATCAATTCAGGGCATGTTATAAAAACACAGAAAGTGTACATGGCAGCATTAAAGAGATGCTTATCTTTTTCTTTTTTGAGAGGGCATCTCTCATATTTATTGATCAAATGGTTGTTAACAACAATAAAATTCTGTATAGGGGACTCAATGCACAATCATTAATCCACCCCAAGCCTAATTCTCGTCAGTCTCCAATCTTCTGAAGCATAACAAACAAGTTCTTACATGGTGAACAAATTCTTACATAGTGAGTAAGTTCTTACATGGTGAACAGTACAAGGGCAGTCATCACAGAAACTTCCAGTTTTGATCACGCATTATGAACTATAAACAATCAGGTCAAATATGAATATTCGTTGGATTTTTATACTTGATTTATATGTGAATCCCACATTTCTCCCTTATTATTATTATTACTATTATTTTAAATAAAATGCTGAAGTGGTAGGTAGATGCAAGATAAAGGTAGAAAACATAGTTTAGTGCTGTAAGAGAGCAAATGTAGATGATCAGGTGTGTGCCTGTAGACTAAGTGTTAATCCAAGCTAGACAAGGGTAATAAAACATACACGGATGTAGAAGATTTCTCTCAAAACAGGGGGGTTGAGGTTCTAAGCCTCACCTCTGTTGATCCCCAATTTCTCACCTGATGGCCCCCCTGCGACTGTGCCTGTCTTAGGTTGTTCCTCCCTTGAGGAATCTTACCCATCTCTGGCTAACCAGTCATCTTCCGGGGCCATACAGGGAAACGTAAAGTTGGTAAGTGAGAGAGAGGGGCAATATTGTTGGAAAAGGTTAGCTTTTTACTTCTTTGAAGATTTATGCCCTGTGGCTTTTATGCCCAGCATTTGTCTTGAGGTATCTTTATCACTTGGAAGAATTATGATACTCAGTAAATTCGATATGAGGCACGAATTCTATTTAAGGATTGTAATTAGGAAGGAAGAAGAAAAGCTATAGGAGTAGCAGACGGAAGAAAACATGGGAGGATTGATTATTTCTTTGACATATCTTCTTGTAGGGTAACTTAAGCATGTATAGGTTTTAAACTACTAATTAAATTGCATACACACATTCACATAATAGGAATACAGTTACATAACCAAAGCAGACCTATAATTACCAGCCAACTCCAGTGAAACCAAGAAAACCAGTTAGGCACCCTAGGCATTTGTGAAAACTTATCTATGATATGGTGGATATTGTCCAATTGAACAGTCTGAGACAAATCAGACAAATCAAAACAACCCATTCTTGGGGACTGTTCACATCGCATATGTTCTTTTAACAGAAGATAGTCTGTAGTCGTAAGATTTTGGAGCGCTACAACTTGCACTTCTCCTAATTCTTGGTTGAGTTCCAACAGTATAGATCCAGTCAAATTTGTTGTTTTACTGTATGCACAGGCCAGCTTAGATATCTTCTTCATTCCAATGGCAAGTCCAGGAGCCGGTGGGATGAATGCAGCTACAACTGCAGCATCGCCTGGATCTTTGTTGAGGTTTTTGGTGATCATCTTCTGGTATGACTCTTCCAGAGAGTGCTGATGTGGGAAGTTCTTCTTCATATCGGATCTTAGTTCATTTTCTGGGTAGCCAAATTAGGCTTTGAACCTCTGTATAAACACAAACAGACCCTTTGCCCACCCTTTGATATGCCCTTTATAACATTGTGTAGAACTTGTTGGAGGTCACCACACAGGAACTGCTTTTTTTTTTTTTGTTATCATTAATCTACAATTACATGAAGAATATTATGTTTACTAGGCTCTCCCCTATACCAGGACCCCCTATAAACCCATTTACAGTCACTGTCCATCAGCATAGCAAAATGCTGTAGAATCACTACTTGTCTTCTCTGTGTTGTACAGCCCTCCCCGTTCTCCCACCCCACCCATTATGTATGTTAATCTTAATACCCCCCTTCATCTTCCCCCCACCCCTTATCCTTCCCTACTCACCCATCCTCCCCAGTCCCTTTTCCTTTGGTACCTGTTAGTCCATTCTTGGGTTCTATGATTCTGCTGCTGTTTTGTTCCTTCAGTTTTTCCTTTGTTCTTATACTCCACAGATGAGTGAAATCATTTGGTATTTCTATTTCTCTGCCTGGCTTATTTCACTGGGCATAATACCCTCTAGCTCCATCCATCTTGTTGCAAATGGGAGGATTTGTTTTCTTCTTATGGCTGAATAATATTCCATTGTGTATATGTACCACATCTTCTTTATGCAATCATCTACTGATGGACACTTAGGTTGCTTACAATTCTTGGATATTGTAAATAGTGCTGCGATAAACATAGGGGTGCATCTGTCTTTTTCAAACTTGAGTGCTGCGTTCTTAGAGTAAATTTCTAGGAGTGGAATTCCTGGGTCAAATGGTAAGTCTGTTTTGAGCATTTTGATGTACCTCCATACTGCTTTTCACAATGGCTGAACAAATTTACATTCCCACCAGCAGTGTAGGAGGGTTCCCCTTTCTCCACAGCCTCGCCAACATTTGTTGTTGTTTGTCTCTTGGATGGCAGCCATCCTTACTGGTGTGAGGTGATACCTCATTGTAGTTTTAATTTGAATTTCTCTCATAATTAGCAATGTGGAGCATCTTTTCATATGTCTGTTGGCCATCTGTATTTCTTTTTTGGAGAACTGTCTGTTCAGTTCCTCTGCCCATTTTTTAATTGGGTTATTTATTTTTTGTTTATTGAGGTGTGTGAGCTCTTTATATATTCTGGACCTGTCATTTTCAAATATATTCTCCCATACTGTAGGGTTCCTTTTTGTTCTATTGATGGTGTCTTTTGCTGTACAGAAGCTTTTCAGCTTAATATAGTCCCACTTGTTCATTTTTGCTGTTGTTTTCCTGCCCAGGGAGATATGTTCAAGAAGAGGTCACTCATGTTTATGTCTAAGAGGTTTTTGCCTATGTTTTCTTCTAAGAGTTTTATGGTTTCATGACTTACATTTAGGTCTTTGATCCATTTTGAATTTACTTTTGTATATGGGGTTAGACAATGGTCCAGTTTCATTCTCCTACATGTAGCTGTCCAGTTTTGCCAGCACCATCTGTTGAAGAGACTGTCATTTCACCATTGTATGTCCATGGCTCCTTTATCAAATATTAATTGACCATATATGTTTGGGTTCATGTCTGGAGTCTCTAATCTGTTCCACTGGTCTTTGGATCTGTTCTTGTGCCAGTACCAAATTGTCTTGATTACTATGGCTTTTTAGTAGAGCCTGAAGTTGGGGAGTGAGATCCCCCCCACTTTATTCTTCTTTCTCAGGATTGCTTTGTCTACTTGGGGTCTTTGGTGTTTCCATATGAATTTTTGAATAGTTGTTCCAGTTCATTGAAGAATGTTGCTGGTAGTTTCATAGGGATTGCATCAAATCTGTATATTGCTTTGGGCAGGATGGCCATTTTGACGATATTAATTCTTCCTAGCCATGAGCATGGGATGAGTTTCCATTTGTTAGTGTCCCCTTTAATTTCTCTCAAGAGTGACTTGTAGTTTTCAGGGTATAGATCTTTCACTTCTTTGGTTAGGTTTATTCCTAGGTATTTTATTCTTTTGGATGCAATTGTGAATGGAATTGTTTTCCTGATTTCTCTTTCTATTGGTTCATTGTTAGTGTATAGGAAAGCTACAGATTTCTGTGTGTTAATTTTGTATCCTGCAACTTTGCTGTATTCCTATATCAGTTCTAGTAGTTTTGAGTGGAGTCTTTAGGGTTTTTTATGTACAATATCATGTCATCTTCAAATAGTGACTGTTTACTTCTTCTTTGCCAATCTGGATTCCTTGTATTTCTTTGTTTTGTCTGATTGCCATGGCTAGGACCTCCAGTACTATGTTGAATAACAGTGGGGAGAGTGGGCATCCCTGTCTAGTTCCTGATCTCACAGGAAAAGCTTTCAGCTTCTTGCTTTTCAGTATAATGTTGGCTGTGGGTTTATCATATATGGTCTTTATTATGTTGAGGTACTTGTCCTCTATGCCCATTTTGTTGAGAGTTTTTATCATGAATGGATGTTGAATTTTGTCAAATGCTTTTTCAGCATCTATGGAGATGATCCATGTGGTTTTTGTCCTTCTTTTTGTTGATGTGGTGGATGATGTTGATGGATTTTCGAATGTTGTAGCATCCTTGCATCCCTGGGATGAATCCCACTTGGTCATGGTGTATGATCCTTTTGATATACTTCTGAATTCGGTTTGCTAATATTTTACTGAGTATTTTTGCATCTACATTCATCAGGGATATTGGTCTGTAATTTTCTTTTTTGGTGGGGTCTTTGCCTGGTTTTGGTATTAGAGTGATGTTGGCTTCATAGAATGAGTTTGAGTATTCCCTCCTCTTCTATTTTTTGGAAAAGTTTAAGGAAAATGGGTATTATGTCTTCTCTGTGTGTCTGATAAAATTCCGAGGTAAATCCATCCAGCCCGGGGGTTTTGTTCTTGGGTAGTTTTTTGATTACCATTTCAATTTCTTTGCTCGTAATTGGTTTAAGTTTTGTGTTTCTTCCTTGGTCAGTCTTGGGAGGCTGTATTTTTCTAGGAAGTTGTCCATTTCTTCTAGGTTTTCCAGCTTTTTGGCATATAGGTTTTCATAGTAGTCTTTAATAATTCTTTATATTTCTGTGGAGTCTGTCGTGATTTTTCCATTCTCATTTCTGATTCTGTTGATTTGTGTTGATTCTCTTTTTCTCTTAATAAGTTTGTGTAGAGGCTTATCTATTTTGTTTATTTTCTCAAAGAACCAGCTCTTGGTTTCATTGATTTTTGCTATTGTTTTATTCTTCTCAATTTTGTTTATTTCTTCTCTGATCTTTATTATGTCCCTCCTTCTGCTGACTTTAGGCCTCATTTGTTCTTCTTTTTCCAGTTTCTATAATTGTGATGTTAGACTATTCATTTGGGATTGTTCTTCTTTCTTCAAGTGTGCCTGGATCACTATATACTTTCCCCTTAAGACTGCTTTCACTGCATCCCACAGAAGTTGGGGCTTTGTGTTGTTGTTGTTGTTATTGTTTCCATATATTCCTTGATCTCTATTTTAATTTGTTCATTGATCCATTGATTAATTAGGAGCATGTTGTTCAAGGTTAGCTTCTTTAGTATCTTACTGCCTAAGGTAGCTTGCTTATTGAGCTGTTATATACATTGTCTGGAGATTCTTTTCTTCTCTCCCTTCTTATTCCTCCTCCTCCATTCTTCATATGTTGGGTGTTTTTTTCTGTGCTCTTTCTAGGAGTGCTCCCATCTAGAGCAGTCCCTGTAAGATGCCCTGTAGAGGTGGTTTGTGGGAAGCAAATTCCCTCAGCTTTTGCTCATCTGGGAATTGTTTAATCCCGCCATCATATTTAAATGATAGTCGTGCTGGATACAGTATCCTTGGTTCAAGGCCCTTCTGTTTCACTGCATTAAATATATCATGCCATTCTCTTCTGGCCTGTAGGGTTTCTGTTCAGAAGTCTGACGATAGCCTGATGGGTTTTCCTTTATAGGTGACCTTTTTCTCTCTAGCTGCCTTTAAAACTCTTTCCTTGTCCTTGATCCTTGCCATTTTAGTTATTATGTGTCTTGGTGTTGTCTTCCTTGGATCCTTTCTGTTGGGGATTCTGTGTATTTCCATGGTCTGTTCGATTATTTCCTCCCCACAGTTTGGGGAAGTTTTCAGCGATTATTTCTTCAAAGACACTTTCTATCCCTTTTTCTCTCTCTTCTTCTTCTGGTACCCTTATAATACGGATATTGTTCCTTTTGGATTGATCACACAGTTGTCTTAATATTGTTTTGTTCCTGGAGATCCTTTTATCTCTCTCTCTATGTCAGCTTCTATGCGTTCCTGTTCTCTGGTTTCTATTCCTTCAATGGCCTCTTGCATCTTATCCATTCTGCTTACCAATCCTTCCAGAGTTTGTTTCACTTCTGTAATCTCCTTCCTGGCATCTTTGATCTCCCTCTGGAGTTCATCCCATTGCTCTTGCATTTTTCTCTGCATCTCCGTCAGCATGTTTATGATTTTTATTTTGAATTCTTTTTCAGGAAGACTGCTTAGGTCTGTCTCCTCTGGTGTTGCCTCTGTGATCTTGGTTTGCCTGTAATTTTGCCTTTTCATGGTGATAGAAATAGTTTGCAGAGCTGGAACGAGTGACGGCTGGAAGAACTTCCCTTCTTGTTGGTTTGTGGCCTTCCTCTCCTGGGAGAACAGCGACCTCTAGTGGCTTGTGCTGGGCAGCTGCATGCAGACAGGGTTTCTGCTTCTTGCCCGGCTGCTATGGAATTTATCTCCGTGTGTTGCTGTGGGTGTGGCCTGTCTCGGGCTGCTGCTCCAAAATGGTGGAGCCCCGTTGGAGGGGGAGTGGCCGGGAGGCTATTTATCTCCATAAGGCGCCTCTGTGCTCCCTGCTGCCCAGGGGCGTTAGAGTGCCCAGAGATCCCAGATTCCCTACCTCTGGACTAAGTGTCCCGCCCTGCCCCTTCAAGACTTCCAAAAAGCACTCGCCAAAACAAAACAACAACAACAAAAAACCGCTCACTTTTCTTTGTCCTCAGGCACCTGCTCACCGGTCTTGCTGCCCTGTTTCCCTAGTATTGGGGTCCCTGTCCCTTTAAGACTTCCAAAAAGCACTCACCAAAAAAAGAGAAAGAAAGAGAGAAAAAAAAATGGCTGCTCGTGTTTCTTTGTTCTCCCACACCAGCCTCAGGCACCCACTCGCCAGTCTTGCCGCCCTGTTTCCCTAGTATTGGGGTCCCTGTCCCTTTAAGACTTCCAAAAAGCACTCACCAAAGAAAAGAAAAAGAAAATGGCCACTCACATTTCTTTGTTCTCCATCAGTGGCTTCAGGCACCCACTTGCCGGTCTTGCTGCCCTGTTTCCCTAGTATCCAGGACCCCACGCATGCACTGTGTCTGAGCTCTGGTCCGGATGGTTGGGGCTGGGTGTTCAGCAGTCCTGGTTTCCTTCTCCCTCCCCGCTCCGACTCCTCTAGCCGGGAGCTGGGGGCTGGGGCACTCGGGTCCTGCAGGGCTGGGGCTTGTATCTTACCCCCTTCACAAGGTGCTGGGTTCTCGCAGGTGTGGATGTGGTCTGGATGTTGTCCTCTGTCCTCTGGTCTCTATTCTAGAAAGAGTTGTCTTTGTTATATTTTCATAGATATATGTGGTTTTGGGAGGAGATTTTTGCTGCTCTACTCACGCCGCCATCTTGGCTCCTCCTCTCCTAATCTTTTGTTTTTAAAATTTTATTTTATTGTGGTAAGAACACTTAACATGAGACCTACCCTCTTAACCAGTTTTTAAGTGTACAATACATTATTGTTCACTGTAGGTATAGTGTTGCACAACAGATCTCTAGAGCTCATTCATCTTGTTTAACTGAAATTTTGTGCCCTTTGTTAAGTAATTCCCCATTTCTCCTTCTCCTCAGTTCCTGGCCACCATTGTACTTTTTGATTTATGAATCTATTTTAGATAACTAATATCAGTGAAATCATTCAGCACTTATCTGCTGTGATTGGCTTATTTCACTTAGTAACATAGAGAACTAGGTTCATCCGTGTGGCTGCATATTGTAGAATTTCCATATTTTTCAGGGCCAAATAACATTGCAGTGAATGAACATTTATACCACATTTTCTTTATCTTTTCACCTGTCTATGGACATTTAGGTTGTTCCCACATTTTGGTGATTGTGTACAGTGCTGCAGTGAACATGGAAGTGCTGTATCTTTGAGATCCTGTCTTCAATCATTTTGGATAAATACTCAGAGGTGGGATTGCTGGATATGGTTAGTTGTATTTTTTAATTTTTGAAGATTTTTCTATAGTGGCTATACCATTTTGCACTCTCATCAACAGTGTGCAAGTGTTCAAATTTCTCCACATTCTAGTCAGCACTTGTCTTTTTTTTTGTTTTTTAATAACAGCCATCCTGACTGATATGAGGCGATACCTCACTGTGGTTTCATCAGGCAGAAAACAGACATGAGCAGGTGGAAAGGAAAATAGGTCAGTAAAGCCCACTAACAGGGGACTCAAAGAGTCAACCAGATAAAACTAGAGAGCCAGAAAAGACTCAAGAGAGTTAATGAGTTAATCAGCTGAAGCTCGAAAGGCCAGGAGCAATTTCGAATGTCCCGGTATTCCCCAAATAAAGAAAAGTATCCAAGCACAGCCCATGTCTTCATTGTATCAATTAAATCATGCCATTTTAAGATATACTTTAGCCTGCTAAAAGGCCCAGCTTATTCTTTAATTTAACCTATATTGCTGTTTTTTCCCTCTTCCTCTAGCCCCTAATCAAGTAATTTTGTAACCAGGGCAGGACAGGGCAGGAGAGGAAGTGTAAATAAACTTATATGGACAAAGAATGCTGAAGTCCTAAATCAACAGTCACCAAAATAAGCCTATTCTTAGGACAAAACTCCAAAGGAATTACAAATCATGTGTATACATCATGCCTTATGCTGACTCTTACCCAAAAAACCCCGATAAAACTCCAGACCCTGCACCCTTAAGCACGCCTCCTCTCTGAGATTGCCTGTACTAGCCTTTCTTTGAGTATGTCACTCTCTCTGTCCTACTTCAGATAAGTAGGGAGGGGCTGATGAGAGCTCGGATTTGGGCTTGCAAGTTGCCTCACCTGGGTGACCCACACAGGACTGCAGCTGTACCATCATGCTACTTAGAAGCCTGCCTGGAAAATCTATTTTCTTTGCCTTATGCTCAGCAGCATTTCAATGAGATTCCCTTTCCTCTATTTTTTCCTTCCTCTCTGCTTTATTCAAGTACATCTGCCTTTGTCTATGGTGACTCTGGCCCACCCTTCCCTTGGAATATATTTAAATAAAACTTTTATTCTGCTTCTCTACTGTGTCTTTGCCCTTCAATTCTTTGTTGTGGCTGGGACAAGAACCAAGGAAAATAAACTCAACCCCCCTAACAGTTTTGATTTGCAGTTCCGTGTGTTTAATGACATTGAGCATTTTTCATATATTCAGTGGTCATTCCTGTATCTTCTTTGGAGAAATGTCTACTCAAGTCCTTAGCCCATTTTCAAATTGGGTTATTAGGTTTTTTTTGCTATTAAGTTGTAGGAGTTCATTATATATATTGGAGATTAACCCCTTATCAGATATACGGTTTGCAAATATTTTCTCCCTTTCCATACATTGCCTTTTTACTTTGTTGTTCCTTTGCTGTGCCGAAGCATTTCAATTTGATATAGTCCCAGTTTATTTTTATTTTTATTGCCTGTATTTTTGATGTCTATCCATGAAATTATCACGTAAATGATGTCATAAAGTTTTCCTTTAAGTTTTCTTCTAGGAGTTTTATAGTCTCAGATCTTACATTTATGCTTTATTCTATTTTGAGTTGATTTTTGTATAGTGTAAGATGAGGTTCTAATTTCTTTCTTTTGCATATGGATATCTAGTTTGCCCAACACCATTTGTTGAAGAAACTGTCCTTTCCCCATTGTGTATTCTTGACACTCTTGTTGAAGATCAACTGACCATGTATGTGTGTATTTATTTCTGGGCTCTCTGTTCTGTTCTATTGGTCTATATGTCCATTTTTAGGCCTGTACCATATTTTTTTTGATTATGGTAGCTTTGTAATATATTTTGAAATCAGGAAATGTGATGCCTCTGGTTTTGTTGCTTCTCAAGATTGAGTTGCTCATTCATGGTTTCTTGTGATGCCATAAGAATCGTAAAAAAATTTTTTTTTCTACTTCTGTAAAAAATCCAATGTGATTTTGATGGGGACTGCATTGAATCTGTAGATCCCTTTGGATAGCATGGACACTTTAACAATATTAAGTCTACTAATCCATGAATATGGGATGTTTTTTCATTTACATCTTATTTCGTTTCTTTCATCAATATTCTGTAATTTCAGTTTACAAGTATTTCACCTCCTTGGATAAATTTTCTTCTTAAGTATTTTAATCTTTATTTATTTTTATTATTTTTATTTTGGTATCATTAATCTACAATTACATGAAGAACATTATGTTTACGTGGCTCCTCCCTTCACCAAATCCCCCCCACATACCCCTTCACAGTTACTGTCAAATCTGCATAGTAAGATGCTGTAAAATCACTACTTGTCTACTCTGTGTTGCACAGCCCTCCCTGTGCCCCCCACACACTATACATGCTAATCATAATGCCCTCTTTCTTTTTTCCTGCCCTTACCCTCCCTTCCCACCCATCCTCCCCAGTCCTTTCCCTTTGGTAACTGTTAGTCCATTCTTGGGTTCTGTGAGTCTGCTGCTGTTTTGTTCCTTCAGTTTTTGCTTTGCTCTTATGCTCCACAGATGAGTGAAATCATTTGATACTTGTCTTTCTCCATCTGGCTTATTTCACTGAGCATAATACCCTCTAGCTCCATCCATGTTGTTGTGAATGGTAGGATCTGTTTTTTTCTTATGGCTGAGTAATATTCCATTGTGTATATGTACCACATCTTCTTTATCCATTCATCTACTGATGGACATTTAGGTTGCTTCCATATCTTGGCTATTGTAAAAAGTGCAGCGATAAACATAGGGGTGCATCTGTCTTTTTCAAACTGGAGTGCTGCATTCTTAGGGTAAATTCCTAGAAGTGGAATTCCTGGGTCAAATGGTATTTCTATTTAGAGCATTCTGAGGAACCTCCATACAGCTTTCCACAATGGTTGAACTAATATACATTCCCACCAACAGTGTAGGAGGGTTCCCCTTTCTCCACAACCTTGCCAACATTTGTTGTTGTTTATCTTTTCAATGGTGGCGATCCTTACTGGTGTGAGGTGATATCTCATTGTGGTTTTAATTTGCATTTCTCTGATGATTAGCGATGTGGAGCATCTTTTCATGTGTCTGTTGGCCATCTGGATTTCTTCTTTAGAGAACTGTCTGTTGGGCTCCTCTGCCCATTTTTTAATTGGATTATTTGCTTTTCGTTTGTTGAGGTATGTGAGCTCTTTATATATTTTGGATGTCAATCCTTTATCAGATCTGTCATTTATGAATATATTCTCCCATACTGTAGGATACCTTTTTGTTCTATTGATTGTGTCCTTTGCTGTACAGAAGCTTTTTAGCTTGATATAGTCCCACTTGTTCATTTTTGCCTTTGTTTCCCTTACCTGGGGAGATATGTTCATGAAGAAGTCACTCATGTTTATGTCTATGAGATTTTTGCCTATGTTTTCTTCTAAGAGTTTTATGGTGTCATGACTTACATTCAGGTCTTTGATCCATTTCGAATTTACTTTTTTGTTTGGGGTTAGACAGTGATCCAGTTTCATTCTCTTATATGTAGCTGTCCAGTTTTGTTAGCACCATCTGTTGAAGAGACTGTCATTTCCCCATTGTATATCCATGGCGCCTTTATCATATATTAATACACCATATATGTTGGGGTTAATGTCTGGACTCTCTATTCTGTTCCATTGGTCTATGGCTCTGTTCTTGTGCCAATACCAAATTGTCTTGATTACTATGGCTTTGTAGTAGAGCTTGAAGTTGGGGAGTGAGATCCCCACCACTTTATTCTTCCTTCTCAGGATTGCTTTGGCTATTCAGGGTCTTTGGCAGTTCCATAAGAATTTTTGAACTATTTGTTCCAGTTCATTGAAGAATGCTGTTGGTAATTTGATAGGGATTGCATCGAATCTCTAGATTGATTTGGGCAGGATGGCCATTTTGACGATATTAATTCTTCCTAGCCATGAGCATGGGATGAGTTTCCATTTGTTAGTGTCCTCTTTAATTTCTCTTAAGAGTGTCTTATAGTTTTCAGGGTATAGGTCTTTCACTTCCTTGGTTAGGTTTATTCCTAGGTATTTTATTTATTTTTTATGCAATTGTGAATGGAATTGTTTTCCTGATTTCTCTTTCTATTGGTTCATTGTTAGTGTATAGGAAAGCTACAGATTTCTGTGTGTTAATTTTGTATCCTGCAACTTTGCTATATTCCTATATCAGTTCTAGTAGTTTTGGAGTGGAGTCTTTAGGGTTTTTTATGTACAATATCATGTCATTTGCAAATAGTAACAGTTTGACTTCTTCTTTACCAATCTGGATTCCTTATATTTCTTTGTTTTGTCTGAATGCCGTGGCTAGGACCTACAGTACTATGTTGAATAACAGTGGGGAGAGTGGGCATCCCTGTCTTGTTCCCGATCTCAGAGGAAAAGCTTTCAGCCTCTCGCTGTTCAGTATGATGTTAGCTGTGGGTTTATCATATATGGCCTTTATTATGTTGAGGTACTTGTCCTCTATGCCCATTTTGTTGAGAGTTTTTATCATGAATGGATGTTGAATTTTGTAAAATGCTTTTTCAGCATCTATGGAGATGATCATGTGGTTTTTGTCCTTCTTTTTGTTGATGTGGTGGATGATGTTGATGGATTTCTGAATGTTGTACCATCTTTGCATCCCTGGGATGAATCTCACTTGGTTATGGTATATGATCCTCTTGATGTATTTTTGAATTCGGTTTGCTAATATTTTGTTGAGTATTTTTGCATCTACATTCATCAGGGATATTGGTCTGTAGTTTTCTTTTTTGGTGGGGTCTTTGCCTGGTTTTGGTATTAGGGTGATGTTGGCTTCATAGAATGAGTTTGGGAGTATTCCCTCCTCTTCTATTTTTTGGAAAACTTTAAGGAGAATAGGTATTATGTCTTCTCTGTATGTCTGATAAAATTCTGAGGTAAATCCATCTGGCCTGGGGGTTTTATTCTTGGGTAGTTTTTTGATTACTGACTCAATTTCTTTGCTGGTAATTGATTTGTTTAGATTTTCTGTTTCTCTCTGGGTCAGTCTTGGAAGGTTGTATTTTTCTAGGAAGTTGTCCATTTCTCCTAGGTTTTCCAGCTTGTTAGCATATAGGTTTTCATAGTATTCTCTAATAATTCTTTGTATTTCTGTGGGGTCTGTCATGATTTTTCCTTTCTTGTTTCTGATTCTGTTGATGTGTGTTGACTCTCTTTTCCTCTTAATAAGTCTGGCTAGAGGCTTATCTATTTTGTTTATTTTCTCGAAGAACCAGCTCTTGGTTTCATTTATTTTTTCTATTGTTTTATTCTTCTCAATTTTATTTATTTCTTCTCTGATCTTTATTATGTCCCTCTGTCTGCTGACTTTAGGCCTCATTTGTTCTTCTCTTCCCAATTTCAGTAATTGTGACATTAGACTCTTCATTTGGGATTGTTCTTCCTTCTTTAAATATGCCTGGATTGCTATATATTTTCCTCTTAAGACTGCTTTTACTGTGTCCCACAGAAGTTGGGGTTTTGTGTTGTTATAGTCATTTGTTTCCATATATTGCTGGATCTCCATTTTAATTTGGTCGTTGATCCATTGATTATTTAGGAGCATGTTGTTAAGCCTCCATGTGTTTGTGAGCCTTTTTGCTTTCTCTGTACAATTTATTTCTAGTTTTATACCTCTGTGGTCTGAAAAATTGGTTGGTAGGATTTCAATCTTTTGAAATTTACTGAGGCTCTTTTTGTGGCCTAGTATGTGGTCTATTCTGGAGAATGTTCCATGTGCCCTTGAGAAGAATGTGTATCCTGTTGCTTTTGGATGTAGAGTTCTGTAGATGTCTATTAGGTCCATCTGTTCTAGTGTGTTGTTCAGTGCCTCTGTGTCCTTACTTATTTTCTGTCTGGTGGATCTGTCCTTTGGGGTGAGTGGTGTGTTGAAGTCTCCTAAAATAAATGCATTGCATTCTATTTCCTCTTTGAATTCTGTTAGTACTTGTTTCACATATGTAGATGCTCCTGTCTTGGGTGCATATATGTTTGTAATGGTTATATCCTCTTGTTGGACTGACCCCTTTATGATTATATAATGTCCTTCTTCATCTCTTGTTACTTTCTTTGTTTTGAAGCCTATTTTGTCTGATACTAGTACTGCAACACCTGCTTTTTTCTCCTTGTTGTTTATGAGAAATATCTTTCTCCATCCCTTGACTTTTAATCTGTGCATGTCTTTGGGTTTGAGGTGAGTCTCTTGTAAGCAGCATATAGATGGGTCTTGCTTTTTTATCCATTCTATTACTCTGTGTCTTTTGATTGGTGCATTCAGTCCATTTACATTTAGGGTGGTTATTGAAAGATATGTACTTATTGCCATTGCAGGCTTTGAATTCATGGTTACCAAAGCTTCAAGGTCAGCTTCTTTATTACATTACTTTCTAACTTAACTTGCTTATTGAGCTATTATAAACACAGTCTGTTGATTATTTCCTTCCCTTCTCATTCCTCCTCTTCCATTCTTCATATGCTGTGTGTTTTGTTCTGTGCTCTTTCTAGGAGTGCTCCCATCTAGAGCAGTTCCTCTAAGATCCCTGTAGAGGTAGTTTATGGGAGGCAAATTCCCTCAAGTTTTTCTTGTCTGGGAAATGTTTAATCACTCCTTCATATTTAAATGATAATCATGCTGGATACAGTATCCTTGGTTCAAGGCCCTTCTGTTTCATTGCATTAAATATATCATGCCAATTCTCTTCTGACCTGTAAGGTTTCTGTTGAGAAGTTTGATGATAGCCTGATGGGTTTTCCTTTGTAGGTGCCCTTTTTTCTCTCTCTGGCTGCCTTTAATACTCTGTCCTTTTCCTTGATCTTTGCCATTTTAATTATTATGCTTCTTGGTGTTGTCCTCTTTGGGTCCCATCTCTTGGGAGTTCTGTGTGCCTCCGTAGTCTGAGCAACTATTTCCTCCCTCAGTTTGGGGAAGTTCTCAGCAATTATTTCTTCAAAGACACTTTCTATCCCTTTTTCTCTCTCTTCTTCTTCTGGCATCCCTATAATGCGGATATTGTTCCTTTTGGATTGATCACAGAGTTCTCTTAATATTGTTTCATTCCTGGAGATCCTTTTATCTCTCTGCGTCAGCTTCTATGTGTTCCTGTTCTCTGGTTTCTATTCCATCAATGGCCTCTTGCATCTTATCCATTCTGCTTATAAATCCTTCCAGAGTTTGTTTCACTTCTGTAATCTCCCTCCAGACATCTGTAATCTCCCTCCAGACGTCATCCCTTAGCTCTTGCATATTTCTCTGCAGCTCTGTCAGCATGTTTATGATTTTTATTTTGAATTGTTTTTCAGGGAGACTGGTTAGGTCTGTCTCTGCAGATCCTCTCTCAGGTGTTGTCTGAACTATCTTGGACTAGACTAAATTTTTTTGCCTTTTCATGGTGATAGTGGTGGCTGTAGGCAGGTTGTGGGTGTGTCATCTGGGAGAAGAAAGTCCTTTCCTGCTTGCTGGATGCTTGCCCTTCTCTGCTGCCTGTGTCAGTTACCCGCACTCCTAGAGTAGCCACTGGGTTAATACCCTAAGGTGCTGTGTTCGGGTCTCCATTAGAGCAGCGCGGAGCCCTGTGGGGAGTGGCAGGTATGCCAGATGTGCTCCTCCGTGATAGCGGTGACCCTGCTGGGCAGCTGTGTGCCAGCAATGGCCTTTGAGTCTGGTTCTGGAAGCTGTGCGTTGGGCTGGGATTCTGGTCGGCTGCTGAGAGTGCACCTGCTCCCTCTGGCTCTGCTGCAGGTGTGTGTGTGGCTCTCCCGCGCTGGCCTCTACTGGGCTCCTCTGGCTCCACTGCTGCCGGTGCATGCAAGCTGCACCCGGGCTGTTCGGTCACCACTGCTGCAGGCATGCACAAGCCTCTCCTGGTCCTGTTGGTGCCGTTGGCACACGCGATCCACTCCCGGTCCCTTTCGGTGCCTCTGCCCCTGGTGCTCATTGCCACTCTCCCGCTACTGGGGTGGTGAGTCGGGGTCTGCGCCAGTTGGAGGAATGACTGACAGGCTGCTTAGTGTCGTGAGGGGCTTCAGAGCTGCGCTGCCTCCCCAGGGTTTAGAGCGCCTAAGGTTCCCTGGGATTCCCAGCTGCTGGCTAAGTGTGCTGGGACAACTTCATCCAGCTATGGGGTCCCTGTGTCTTTAAGACTTGCAGGAACCACTCGCTTTTCTTTTGTCTCATAGGTGCCGGTTGTGGGGACCTGCCCACAGGTTTTGCTTTTCCGTTTCTCTAATATCCAGCACCCCGTGCACCTTGGGTCTGCACTCCGGGTGCAGTTTCTAGAGCTGGTTGTTTAGCAGTCCTGGGCTTTCACTCCCTCCCTGTTCCAACTCCTTTCTTCCCGCCAGGTTCTGGGGTGAGGGAGCGTTCGGGTCCCACCTGGCTGCTGCTTGTATCTTACCTCCTTTGTGTGATGTTGAGTCCTCACAGATGTAGATGTATCCTGGCTGTTGTACTGCATCCACTGGTGTCTTTTTTAGGAATAGTTGTATTTATTGTATTTTCATAAATATATATGTTTTGGGGATGAGATTTCCTCTGAACTGCTCATGCCATCTTCCCATCAAGTATTTTAATCTTTCTGTGCTATTGTAAATGGAATTTTTTCTTTAGATTCCTTTTCAGATTGTTTGTTGTAAGTGTATAGAAAAAAATTATTTTTTAATGCTGATTTTGTATCATGAAACTTTACTGAATTAGTTTATTAATTCTAGCAGTTTTCTTTTGGAGTCTTTAGAGTTCTGTACATATGAGATCATGTCATTTGAAAATGGGGCAATTTTACTTCCTTCTTTCTGATTTGGATGTCTTTTATTTCTTTTTGTTGCCTAATTGCTCTGGCTAGGACTTCCAGCATTATGATGAAGAGAAGGAGCAGGAGTGGTCATGCCTGCCTTGTTCATGATCTTTGAGGAAAAGCTTCCAGTTTTTCACTATAGAGTATGATGTTAGTTGTGGGCTTTTCATATTTGGCCTTTATTTCAATGACTATACTTCTTGATTTACTCTAGAAAGAGAAAAGATGGACCAGACCACTTCAGTCTGTGATTCATCCTCAAAGTTGGTCCTGGGAGCTAGCAGTATCAGCATGTACCCAGAAACTTGTTTGAAATGCAGATCCTCAGGCCCATCCCAGATCTACTGAATCTGAAACTTTGGGAGTGGAGCCAACAATTTATGTTCCAACAATCCAGGTCATTCTGATGTATGCATGCTAGGAGGAAGTCTGGCTAACACCATTTGCCATGAAATACTATTCTTCAGAAAAAATGAATGTTGCATAGTAACAACTATTATGCAAGACAGGGGTTCCTTATTTGAAAACATTTGGTAAATTCTGTGTTAAAAAAGTTACATAAAGTTCATGGGCAATGCCCCTTCCCAGAGGTCCCCTACAGGGAATTTCTCTTGATCTGGCACTATATATAGGCATCTATTTATGTCCCACAAATAGCACATCCCATTGTTTCTCCTAAGAGCCTAGCTCCCCACCCCTCTCAGCAATTCAGAGATAGAGTTCTCCTTCCATAATTCTAAAGCCTATTTTATTTTTTCTACCCCCGAGAAACTCAGCATGGTCTGATGTCCCACTCCCTCTTCTGTAAGGCAATCACATATTAACCAAAGTGTAATTTACTTAGTCCTAAATAACTACCATTTGGGGACAGAGTTCAGATACAAATTTAGAAAAAAGGCACTTTTCTGCAAGGAAACAGTTGCTAAAGATACAACCAATTTTCATTTCTAAACTGAATGAAAACATCTCAGTCTGAAGCATCTATATTTGTATTATTTCAGTGGTTCAGTGCTTTCCCAAAATTAATGTGGAGTTAATTTGCTTTACATTTATCTTCAATGCAAAACCTAACAAAGGCTTACCCACAGAATAGATTTGTTTCCATTTTAACACACAGAAATTGGTTATGACTCCCCAGAGAGCAGTGTTTCCACTTTAGCAATTTGACATTCAAACTTAACCTCCAGCAACAGGCAGAAACTTCAGGCAGCTTAAATATATTGATTTGTCCCTGATACAGGGGCTACTCAGTAAGACTTAAATGAGAGAGTTCAAATTATTTTTTCACTTAAATGGAAAAAAAATGATCCACTCCAATATTTAGTTTGTTTTATTGTTGGTTCAATGTCATAGCCAAAGAGCAGGAGGGTAGCATAGAGAGAAAGGGATTATTCCAGCCTTTAAAGAAAACAATACTGCATTTTTTTGTCTGCCTTTGCTTGAGTCAAGATATATCTCCACACAAAGAGCTACAAACGTCTAATGGCCATGTAGGGAAGAAGCCTCCCAAAGCCCAGATCCTAAAGAAGCTGATAAAATCCGGGTGAGATAGAACTTGGAGATTAACTGTAGCATGACTTCAGGTTTAAAACCTCTTAAAGGAAAACAGCAAACTATGCTGAGTTACTTGTGCCCAGAGCTAATTAGAACAATTCAGTTCCAAAGGAGAAAGGGTATTAATTTAAGGGTTGTTGGCAAGGCAAACAATAGATGACGTCTTATCCCTTTATATCCTCTAATAAGTAAGTGCATGTCATCCCAGCCTTTCTTCTAGTTCCTCTGACTCAAACTCATGAATTGTTAAAAACTTGCTAAAATGCGTTGAATCAGAGTATGCAGACAACAAAAATAGAGGCAGTTTTTGATGCCAAGTCAAATAATTTTGGCTTTTCTTGCCAATGTTCATGTAAACAAACTGTCAGACACCCATACATATGAATGGAAAAGTATTCATAAAGGGGGATGATGACTGAGGTTCTCAAAACAGTTACAACACCAAGCAATTAATTCACTGAAATGTTGTCTGTGGAGGGCTGTTCCTTCAGTTAGTGTTATGTCACATTAGCAGATACTTCATTTCATGTGGTCCACCACTAAACACAGAAGTTTTATGTAAATTAAAGCCCAGGTCTTTCTAAGCAAAAATATTAAGCTTTTCCTATGTGCTGTTGCTTCTTTCTCAATGAAAAAAGGAGAGAAAGATGTAGAATAATTATCTAAGATCAGTTTAAAAGTCTGATCTTAGAAAATGAACATCAATAAAGCATCGTCTATATTTAAATAGAGTTGTGGAGCACCACAAATTCACATGGGAGTGAGAAGAACCTGAACCTAGAATGAGGGGCAGCAGTAAAAACATAACTGGATATTAAGCGTGCTAGATAAGTATATGCTAAACATTTTGTTCTGATTGGATGAAGAGTTAGAGAATCTAATTAATCTTTGAAGCAAATCGTATAAATCAATGGTTTAGTTGTAGCAGAGATTGCTGGATGCCCCTCCCCCCATATCTATCCCTCTCTATATCCTATAGTCAGAGTGTTTATAGCTAGGTACATGCCTCCCAGTTTTTCTACATACCCCAGACTCCCTTATAAGCCAGCTATGATCTATGACAAATTTCTGATAAAAGGTATGTAGGCAGAAGTGATATGTGTATCTTCCAGGCTGTCCCTTACAGAGAAGGGGCATGGCCTCCACTGTCCCTTCCCCTTCTCCATAGCTGAAATGTGGATGAGGATTTAGGTACAGGTGAGGGGCAACACCTTGGTGACAAAGGCCAGTAAGATAGAATCCTGGGTCCTGAGGCTGTGGTGTTGTCAGAGAGGCCCTGACTGCTTATATATAATTAGAGAGAGAAAGTATCTTATTTAAGCTATATTGTTTAGATAGAACACGTATGTATTTTTATTAATGCAAGGTATGTTTATTTAAAGTGAAGGATGTAGATGTAGAACTTCTCATTGTCTACAAGAGTTGGTAAATGATGGCCACAGGCCAAATCTGGCCTGCTGCTTGTTTCTGTAAACAAAGTTTTATTGAAACAGAGCCATGTTCATTCATTTATGTGTTGTCTCTAGCTGCTTCCACACGATAACATCAGAACTGAGGAGTTGTGACAGAGACCGTATGGCCTACAGAGCCTAAAATACTTACTATGTGGACCATAACAGAAAAAATGTCCCTGCTACAGAGGGAAGAAAAAGAAAACCCAGTCATCCAGTATAAGTCAGGAAAGAAGGCGAAACAACAGCAACAGGAAATCATGAAAAAGAGAGCTTAAAATAAAAAATCAGGGATATGACCAAATATATTGGCAGTTAAAATAAATGTGAGTGGGCTAAAATCCTCCAGTAAATATGTTAGTATTTGTCAGGTAAGACAATGAGTCAAGCCTGGAGTTGTTAGGAAATTTGGGGCATTTAGATAAAGAATGAGAAAATTTCAGAAGATCAACAACAGAAGGGATTTGATGTGGGTAGAATTTTCCCAGGAAAGGAAGAACTTGACTTTCAAGAAAGTCTGTGTGCAAAATTCCAGTTAGCTCTTAGTAGGCTAAGAGAACCAGTAATCATTTCAGCTGAAAAGAGACTGAGAGACAGCTAGCCTTATTTCTTCAGTGATCCCTAGACCCCTTGCTGAAATATTCTCATAGCATGATGGCCAGAGGAGACGTAGAAGTGACATAAAAGTCAGTTCTACTGAAGAATACATGTCAAGTTCAAGTGATGGGATCAAGTTCTTGGAAACTACCTAATTAGTGTATACTATCTACCCTATGATTCCCTTAAATTTAATAAAAAATTGTATGCTTTAAGTATCTTATGGAGCTCTTACCACCGGAGAAATGCTGAGAAGGAACCATAATTCCAGTGATGGGTAAAAGAGAAACTCTCATCCTCTGGCGCTACCCAAGGGCAGAAACAGCAAGGAAGCCTTCTGTCTTCAGGCTTCTCTGGGCTTATTCTGTTTGGTGCTGCCTGGAGTACACAGGCGTTCTTGTCACTCCTTCCAGTTTTGGCCATGCCTTCTTTCAGGGGGCACTTGACTGGACTTCCTCCTAATGCCAGCACCTGTTATGATGTCATCTCCCCAGCCTCTACCACTTCTACCAGAAAAGATTACACAGATTCCCTAATTATCTACAGAGCCATGTAAGAGGATGCTGACATGAGCGAGCAGCTGCTGGTCAGGTGTGGTGAAGGGGATGGAGATGCACAGATACCTGAGACCCCTCTCATGTCTCCTTAGAACAACAGGTCTCCCAATATTGTGGTAGAGTGACACTCTTTAAATCCAGTGCCAGGGTGAATTTTTCTGGGATGTTAGAGATTATATGTTGAAGAACTGGTCTTGTTATCAGTTCATTCAATAAGTGTGTCCTAAGTGTCACCTGTATGTGAGGTATTTATTGTGTTTGGGACTGAGGATGCCAATATGGATAAAATGTGTAAATTTGATGAATTTATATTTAATGGAGAGAAAAAAAAATCAAGGATAAAACTCCCTCAATTCTCTTCCCACCATTTTCCCTTAATGCACAAATATAGACAAATACAAACAACAGTGCTGTTGGTCATCAAATTTAATATTATAATAGCTGTTCTACAATACAATGGATCTGAGTGCACTCTAGAAATCCAGCTGTCTTTGTCCATTTCTGCACCTAGAATCCAGCTGTCTTTGAAAGCAAGGGGACAGAAAACAAAGTCTCATGCTGCTGTAAGTCAGATCGATTTTTCTGACATTTTAGCATTACCATAATTAAGGGGTAGGGGGAAAATTTAGCCTGACTTAAAAAAAATCAATTATGTTCCCCTTAAAGTCAGTATTTAATCTGTGCTATTTTTTTAAAACCAGTTCTAACATTTTCTGGCATCCAACATTTGAGTAATACGCTAGTAAAAAATCACAACACTGGCAGTATGGAAGTGACTTGATTCACTTTTCAAATGTTTTAGTTTGTTTTCAGATTACTAGTGGTTTTCTAAAACAAACAACCAACCAACCCAAAAACTCTACTTTCAAACTTCCAATGAAAGGAAGAAAGGTCAATCAAAAAGCTCTGGGACAAATTTTCCTGTCTTAGAGGTACAATTTTAGATCAGTTTTTATTTACTACTTTGAGCCATATTTCACTGACAAAAATGTGTTTAATGCATAACAGAACCAAATGAAAGTCATTTGAGTCATGATGGTTGTCCCTTTGCTGGTGACTGGCAAATTTTGTCATCTAAGAGTTGCATGTTCTAGAAATGGTCTTGGGCAAAATTTAGTTTTGGCAGGTATCATTTATCTTTGACTCATCTCACTTTCTCTTTCCAATTGTCCTTTCTTTTCGCTAGTTATCCTTCTCCCCTCTCTAATATGACCAGTTTCCCATGCCTGACTGCCATCCTCAACTCTCCACATCTCCTCTGACCCCATAGGCTAGCTTTCATTGTTATTATTCTTATGAAAATCTATCTTTTTAAGTCACATTCCCTTAGAGCCCCTTCTCCTCCAAATATTCCTGGAGCTAATCTACTTATGCAGATTGAGTTCATATATCTGTACATGTTACATGTTTTAAAGCATTACATGGTGGCTTCACTGAGTTTTATTTTAAGGGTATAACCCCAGATTTTATCAAAAGTCAATGTAGTCAATTGCCATGTGGAAAATGAGTTTGCATCTTTTCCTAAATTACTGTTGAAAAAAGTCCATTCTTCTATTTCTACACACAAGGGTCCCTTTAAGAATTTAGTATCAGAAACATGTCTCTCTTTTAACAAACTAGTGTCATTTCTTTTAACAGGTGATAATCATATAACAAATCATAATAAAAAACTCATTTGGCTACCTTCAAGAAACTTGGAGCTATGCATATAGGTGTATGCATAGTTTAGGTTTGGGGAATATTTATGTATTCCTTTCTGTGGTCTCTATACTAATGGTACTAAGAGAAATGTAGTTTTTATTATGGGCCTCCTCATGTTTTCCTAGAAGTAAGCAGAATATAAAATATAAATTTTATTATAAAATATTATTCCTTCCTGAAGCATATTTGCAATTTCCCAGAATCATATGCAAGTAAATGACTCAACACCAAGCAGTGGTATATGATAATCTGGGAAATGACATGGCCTTGGAGGTGATTATTTTGGACTGGTTGTCTTTTGCTGTCTTGCAATCACACTCTCAGGGCACTGCTTTTCCAGGCCCATGCTTCAGACTGGCCCAGGCAGACTTGGCCTGTTCTGACTGTGTTAGGAAGGGAGAGTGGTGAAAGCCTCCTAGGAGTGTGGTAGTTGGCTTGAAAAAGCTATTCAAGGTGAAAGTGAAAAGCATGTCAATTTATAATCTAGTCTAGTCTGGAAGGTTATGCAGAAAGACCCAATGAGGGGAGGAGAGAAAAGGGAAATCTATCAACAAACTCCTCTTACATAAATATTCAAACCTAGTTCTCATTGGTCTAAAAGCTATTTTTGTATCTAAAATCATGTCTTGAGGGAAAAAAATCAGGGCAACTAGGGCATGCCTGTGAACACCTGGGACTTTATAATTGTTCTAGTTCTAAGTAAAGGTTCTGTTTCTTTTATTCACCCCCCCACCCACCCACAACCTAATTCCTGGCCAGTTCCCACCTAACTTAGAAGAAAACCTTCATTTAAAAAGCACCTTCACTGTGCATCTTCTTTACATGATGCAAAATGGCCTCTTTTAGAATTTAATTCTGCACAGCTGGACAAGCAAGGGGGCGATGCAGGTTGCCACAGAAACTGCTGCTGGTGCTAGGATTCTTTATACTTTGCTCCTAAAAATAAGATGTAAAATGTACTGAGGGTGTGATTAGCACAGCACAGAAGGGAATTTCTAAAAGGAGAGCCAAGCCTCCCACCCCCACACGAACGGGGGTGTTCTTCCTAGCTGGAGGACAGGACAGAAATCCGGGAGCAGATGCTCAACGCAGTTCCTCCCTCAAAAGGTACAGGAAAAGACAAATCGGAAAAGTAGCTTTTGAAGAAGAAAACAGTCTTCAATCAGCATAATTCATATAAATTTCAAGGTTAGGATGTCCTGAAATTACCCAGGAAGGGAACAGAACTTCTTTCCCCAAGCTACAAAAAAGCCATAGAAACATTGGTTATGAGACTAGATTAGATCATTTGAGTCTGGTGTCTAGCCCAACACAGGATGCTGTCCAACACCACCTTTATCAGGTGGTCCTCCCATCGGCTTGGGCACATTTAATCCCTAGAAAACATCTGAACTTCTTGTTCTAAATATTACTGGAAGCTACCTTTATGTAACCCCCACTCATCTGCTTTTATTTACCTTCTGGGGCAAACAAGAAAAGTCAATTGTCATATTATTTTTTTGTCTTAATATGGTACTTCTTCACTCAGTACCAAAATGGAGCAGTTTGCCCACGTCAGCTCACAGCTCGGGAGGCTGACCAAGCTGACCATCACTCAGTTTCGTGCCTTTCTGGCTTCAGTGCACTATGAAATGCCAGTAAACCTGAATCATTTCTGGGTAACATACAGAAAGCTTGTATGTGTTTCCAAGCACATTCAATATTTACTATGTGCCAGGCACGGTGCTAAGTGCATAAATTATTTCATTTATCTAGTTACATGAGGAAAGCACCTTTGCCATACCCCTTTTATAGAGAAGGTTCAGTTCAGTCTGAATGGCAGCCTCCTCATGAGCACATGCACAGAATAGAGTGGCAAGGGCACAGACTTCAGAGTCAGAGGGGGTTGCAACTGAACACCAGTTCTCCTCTTGCTAAATCTGTGATCTTGGATAAGTTATGCAACTTCTATAAACTTCAGGTTTCTCATCTCTAAAACATTGGGAAAATAAAATGTCATGAGTTTAGTAAAGAAAATTATATGCTCAAAATTTCAAATATATAGTGGGTGCTCAGTAAACCCTAGCTCTCCTTCCCCTCCCTTGCAATCCTAGAGGTTCCGCACCATTGCTGCATAGCAGAGCTGTCTAACAAAAGTCACCTTAGATCCATATGCAGTCATGCCTAGAGAAGCTACTGTATAGGTATTAAACAGTCAGTCTGAGCAACTGAGCCGTTAAATGACTTGGAAGTGATTATTTTGGACTGGTTGTCTTTTGCTGTCTTTTGCTGTCTCTCAATCACACTCTCACTTTGCAAACAGAATACAGTGAAATGATATGAGCTGTTAACATAAAAGAAATTACCCTCCCCAAGGAGATGATATGGAGATCTCATTGACTATTAAAATGAAGGGAAAAATAAATAGGTATATCTCATTGAGGCAAGGGCTGAAATAGTCTTTATGCTAGGTCTGACTGCTACTTCTCATCCTTCTGTCTATGCCACTCTTCGCTGTGCCTCACCTGTTCTTTACATCCCTTGAGGGAAAACCAGACCCTGGGCTCAAAGCCCTTTGAGCCTCTTGCCTTCACCTTTTTCCTACCAGCTGGACCCTACAGACAGCCTTCTCAGTGAGGCTTAGATTCCTTCTCTCATGTTCATCTCCCTGGACCCCAATCTAGAGACAATGCCACTGACTTCCTATTCCCCAGATTACTCATTTCAGTGTTATAAGAGGAAAAGGCAGGCCTGGGATAGAAATGATCCCTCCTGACCTTCAAGGGAACCTAATAAATATAAATTCTCAGGAACAATATTATTAATTAGGGCCACACTATTTTTATGTGAAACTTTTAAAAATAACAAAGACACTTGTATTTTGAAATGCATAGATAGGTCTATGGCAAACAAACCTAGGTTTAAATACTAATTCCAACACTCTGAGCACAGTCATGGGCCAATTGCTGAATCTATCTGGGCTTCAGTGTCTTCATATAAAAGAAAAATGAGCCTAGTATTAGCTAAAATGTATACAGTGCTTACTTTAGCCAGGTACTGTTCTAAGCTCTTTATATAATGTGTGTATTTAATCCTTGTAGTAACTACCATATTTAGGGAAAAAGTCAGAGTTGCTGTGACAAACAGCCCCAGTGATGCAGAGGCTAAAGAATATTATGATGGTTAATATTATGTGCCAACTTGATTGGGATAAAGGATGCCCAGATAACTGGTAAAATACTATTTTTGGGTGAGTTTTTCGTTCTCAGATCTTTGGACTCACACCAGTACACACCCTCCCCACACCCAAATCATCCTCAGGCCTTCGGACTGAATTACTGAAAACTAGTTCTCCAGTGTGCAGACAGCATATTGTGGCACAGCCTAGCATCCACAAAGGCACAAGCCAATTGCCATAATAAATCTCCTCTTACATATCTGTAGATGTCCTTTTAGTCTCTTCTCTGGAGAATCCTGACTAATACAGACATTATGATTTCTTTTACAAAAATGCAATGATAGTAGATGGCTTGTTCTGCTCTACAGAATCATCCATGAAACCAGGATAGCAGGTTGGCTCTGCCATCCTCAACATTAAGCTTCACCATCACCATTCATCACCCATTAATCACTATTTTCAAATGGCTGGGAGGGAAGGGAAGAAAGCATATAAGTCCAGGATAAGGAATTTCCTTTTAACAGGTAAAGTCAGGGTTGTACACATTGTACTGATCTAATTCCACTGGCTAACAGTCATGTAGCTGCATCAAGTTACTTCTAAGCAAAGCTGAAAATATAATTTTTAGTTTAGTTGATCAGCCATATGCTTAGGAAGGAAGAATGGATTTGGGAGACAATCTGGACTCTCCACCATAAAATCCTGTAAGACAGGCATATTATTATCCCCATTTTACAGATTAAAAAGCTGAGGCACAAAGAGGTTAACAAAGTTAACAATGGTAAGGCAGAATTTGAACTCTGAGGAATTTTGGCTCTAAGGGATTTGCTCTTACCTACAACACTCTCCTCCCTCTCAGAGTCTACTGTATATTGTGTCCATTTCCTTTTTTTCTCTCTACTGTGCCTCATAAACTTCTTGAAGAAAAGATTCCATTCACTAAAAAGTTTCCTGTACTTGTGGCTTTGCACACAAATAGTGTCAGTTTTTATTTGGAAGGGACAAAGTTGCAAACCCAGGTACTTTAAGCAGAAATGTAGCAAATGCTTTTGATGGCACACAGACTCTTCAGGAGGGCCAGAGAATCAGTTTTGAAGGTATGCAGATTCAGAGGAATGAGCTACATGCAAATCCCACCACCCGAGGTTCTGTGGAATCACCGCATGGAGGCGATACCACAGCTCATTGCTGCTCCCAGAAACAAACCAGCTTGAGCTAAACCTTGGCTCCATCTGCCTTGGAAAGCCCATGTCTTTGCAGTAGGTTTCTCTGGGATGAATTTGAGTAGCACTAGCTGGGGTGGGTCACCAGTGTCTGAACTGAGGTGTTGCCTGAGTGTGTCTGAGTGGGGTAGCCTCTATCACATCTGGTGCTTAGTTGCCTGGGAGGTGGGAGTTTCTGGCTTCTGTCATGGGAAGAACAGGACTCAAAAGATGGAGATTCCCAACATAGAAAAAGTGTTCCAAGGAGTAGGACAGCCAAAAACATCTACTCCATGGGGGCTTATTAAAATGTCTTTTTCCTCCTAACTTTCCTAAATTCTTTCCTGCCTAAGAAGTGGAATGCCTGAAATATTGAGATGACTTTCCTGTGGCTACTTAAGAAATAATTTTGTATTAAAGAAATTGCAGAACTTTCCAATTCTAGAGGTTTTACGCCTTGGTAGTACGACACAGACAAAGGTAATCTAGCCTAGCTACTGCTAAAGAATTAGCAACTTAAATGATGCCAGAGTCTCTAAAGTCACTCTCTTCTGTGTCTGTCTCACCTCAGTTTTTTTCTTACAGCAGTTATGTTTTCCTTCCCGTCATCTTATCTTAAGAGCCTGGTGAGAGCTATCTATTGATAGTAAAGTTTTACTTTTCTTGTTGATATTCTACTAATTTACATACTAATCTAAAATAAAAAATATAAGTGAACACTGAATTAGCCTAATGTATACAAAAGTTCTTTGAAAACATCAAGTGATAGAAAATGCAATTATTTTGTTATACACAATGATAGTATATCGTCAAAGTATAACAAAATGAGATTGACTAAATGCATTCTGACAATCTATCATATTGATCAGAAATGTGGATATATGGCAAACTTCTAGAAATCTGACTGTCTTAGTTTGGGTACCCCAGTAGCAGATGACTCCAAGGGCACTTGAGTAGATTGGGAAGATGAAAAGAGCACCAATGACAGAGTGAAGAAATGAGACAAAGTAGGAAGGCAACTAGTAAAGGATATATTATCAAGCCAGCTATCAATGTGGGAGGCTGAGCCAGCTAGTCAATCACACCTCAGTCAGCCCACCTAAGTGGTGAGGGAGCACTTGTGGACTGCTCCCAGGGAGTGTTAGTTTTCCTGCCTGCTGACTATCACAAAGTAATGATAGGTTTCATCTTGCTGGTTCTAGAGCAAGAGTTCTTATCTTCAGGTAAGAAAATGGAGGTGCTGCAGTTGGAAGTCATGCTAGAGTACCGGGTAAGGATGAGGACTGTGGCAGGACGCTGAGAGTGTGTGCTACCTAATTTCATAACTGATGCAACCTCTAAAAATTTGACTTACATAAGATGTTGACCTAGTAGTTATCCCTCTATCTGTTAAGAGAAATATTTGAGTCAGATGTTTTCTAAAGTTTCTATGAGATTCTTTACTTTCCTCATTTGCTTAAACTCTGCAGCCAGAGTTACATGCTTGCTTGTTGTTACTATTATAATGTAAATGGAATATTTAGAGCTTCTGTTACTTAGGAAAACTAAGTTCTAGGACATAATTAGTGGTATCAAGATACCTGATAACTTGGTAGGATCTTTTGGGATGTTATTATGACTCTATTCTAGTACACTTTATTGCAATAATTTCCTAAGTCATCAGTAAGAAAAGATGTTTGTTATGTATTTAGAGAGGCACATTTTGGAGAAAGTGGACACCAGGAGAAGAGCATTTTTCATAGTAAGAAACTGCTCTGGGCCTATGGCTTGACTATGGGACACAGTTGTAAATGTTTGTCTGGTTATCCCTTTTGGGGGCCTGGGACATTAAGTTTACTAGATTCTTCATCTGACCAGCATCCAATCATGATCGTTGAGATGGGAGGTATCTGCTTTGGAGCTGGAGCTGAATTGGCCACGTGGTTCTCTGCCTTTGTCTCCATCCACTTCTGCTGAGCTGGTGAAAATGGCTGCTTCCTCACCTGCGTGACTCCATCTTCCCTCTCCTAGTAGTTTCTTTCTCTCCTCTTTTGTTCTCTTCCTTTCTTGTTCTTTTTTCTTTTCCTTATATTTCCTTCTTGGTTTTTTGCCTTGTCTTTTTTCTTCTTTTTCTTGTCTCCTTGGTTTTCTCCTCTTCCTCTCCCTCTATTTCTCCTAGGGCTGGGGCACTCCCTACTCTGTTTTTTCCATTTTTATCAGTTAATTTTGGTCCTGGTAACATCTGGAAAAAATCTGGAAAATCTGGAAAAACTGAGTGCCAGTTGTTTTTATCTGGGTTATATTCTTCTTATTGGGTAAAGTGGTAATAGATGAGAACTTTTTTGGATTTTCTTATCTTGGGTTGCCAAATTTAGCAGAAAAAAATAGAGGTCATACAATCAAATTTGAATTTCAGATTAATAGCAAATAATTTTTTAGTGTAAGTATAGACCATGTAACATCTGGGATATACTTGTGCTGAAAGTATTCATTGATTATCTGAATTAAAATTTAACTGGACAGCCTGTATTTTTTTTCAGTGACCTTAACTTTAACCCATTTCAAAATCTTCTCTTGCTTTTATTATGTGACTGGCCTTCCAGCAATAATTGCAGTTCAATTTCCATTTCCAGCTTTTAAAGCCAAGGAGATAACAGCATAATCTCATCATTTATGGTGCAAATGCAATTTTTACAGCAAGAAGTACTTCATTTGAGAGAGTTTTCTCTTGACTTTTTCTTTTGAAACTGAAGTATACCAGGACTATGTGGAATAGTAAAATGAGGAGTACAGGTATTATGGTGTTAAATTGTGGAGTGGAAATTAAAAAGCTGTAACTAAAGGCAATTCTCATCTATTGCATATGGCCTTTGTGATTATCTTGTGTGTGATTTTTTACCTGGAGTATTTTGATAGGTACTCAAGAAGCTCTGTATAATGTTTGTTACAAGAGAATTTAATATGTCTCATATGCTGGCATACAATGATAATTTTATATTTTCCATCTTATCTTTATATCTTTGTCGCTTATTAGGCTTAATTTTAGGAACATAATAGTTGATAGTACTGGACTTCTCAAATTCTTCCCTGGCAGTCATCCTTTCTTCTTGCCCTGTCCTCCTAATGGATGAGTCTAGAGAATCATACACTAAAGGAAAAAAATAACAAATAAAAAACAAGATAATACTGCCTCATTATCTGGGCCTATGTCCCTGTCATTGAGCTGCATAACATGGTTCGGACCATGTAGAATCAGGAACTATGTGAGGCCTCACTCTCACTCTGAGTGGTGCAAAGTATCAATAGAGTGAGGAAGCTATCCATTCTGGAGGGCAGGTCTGGCATGAGGTATCAGAGGCTTAGCAGAATGAGGAGGGCTTCCATTTGGATGGAAGAACTGGGATTGGGTATTGGGGCCCAAGTGAGGTGAGGAGAGTGTCCAAAAAAGGTAGGGGCAGCAATGGCAATATGAGATAGGTTAATGTATAGGGAAATTATAAATTCCATGTAAGTAAATTTATGAAGGATAATGGGAAACAGTGTTCTTACTGTTGGAAAAGGGAATTACAAATATGGAAAGGGAGAAAATTAGAATGAGTGCTAGGATGTTGGACTGGAATTAGAGATACGATGTTAACTTATGGATTTCTAATATATATAAATGAAAATACCCTTGCTCAGCCCGCTGAGAGGGTGTGGGACCAAAAGTGTTCTGTGGGAGACACATGTGAATGGACTGATTAGAGTGAGAACAGAGTGTAAGATCTTCATATTGCACATTAATTCCACCAGACAGTATCCACTATAAATAACATTTAAAACAAAGTAGACAGGATGACTTGCCAGAAGATAACAACCAGCCCCTGTCATCAGCCACCCCACTGCTTAACCAATGGGCTCAAAAGTAGCCACAGACACAGAGATGAAGACTATGCCTGGTTCTAACAGAAGATCAAGCAGCCCCTGTTACTGAATGTTTCACCTTCTAGCAACAGAAACCCAAACTGCCCACCGATACAGTACCCTCCCTTGAGGAGACACACCAGCTACGTGAAGGAATCATCAGGTGCTTTCTACCCTGCAAAGGTCAATGATTCACACTGATCAAGACCGACACATCATTTAGGTATAGGTTATTGTTTGCCACCCACAGTGCCTCAGCCAGCACCTCTATGTAAAGGCTCACAGACTATCTGATACCCTGAAATAGGACCATGAAAAACATTAACCTGGATTAAGTGATCCCTTCATGACAAAGAAGGTGTGGCAAAGCATATGTGGACACGTGACCCACTGGTCCGACCACATACTTCATCACACAGAAGCTGCCACTTGACAGAGTTATGGAGAGGACATCTGAAGACACGCTGACAGGCCAGGTTGGAGGTAGATGCACTGTGAGGTAAGGTTCCTTGTCCTCAAAATGGAAATCAGAAGCCATTTTATAGTACTGTGTTCCAAACAGGCAGACCACATGGGCTGGGGAACCAAGGGATAACAAGAGGAGTGGCACTGGTTTCCATTGTTACCAATGACCTACTTGGAGACTTTGTGCTTCCCATTCTCACAACCTTTGGCCCTGAGGGTCTAGAAGTCCTGGTTCACATAAGGGGGATGTTTCCAACAGGGGACGCATTAAGATAACCACAAAATGTATTGCTATGGCTGCCATGTGGTGATTTAAGATTCCTTGTGTGAGTAGACTAGCAGGCATATACACAATTCCCAAACTGCCAGGCATCAATGACCCTGATCTTTAGGAGGAGATAAGCCTGATACAAAATGGGGATGGGAGGAATATATTTGACACTCAGGTAATCTTCTGAGTTATCCTGTGGTTCTCTGATACCCAGTTTTAAATGGGCAAGTACAGCAACCACAGACTAATGAGAACCCAGTAGAGAGCATAGTAGAGCCCAGCCTAGCCCCTCCAATAATGTGAATCTAGGTCACCCCACCAAGCAAGTCACTTAGACAAGAAGTACTAGCCAAAGATGAGAGGAATCTAGAATAAGTGGTAAAGGAATGTGGTAAGGAGCACTAGTTATAGCCTTGGGATCAACTATCACAGCAGAAATCTACTTTATTTCTCTAGTCTTCCTCTTATAAACATTCCCAGAAATTATGACCAACTTGTACCCAGAAGAAGTTGTATCTAGAAGGAGTGAACTGAATGGGAAGTTAGTGGATTGGAGTGTTGTATGAGTGCCGACTGTAACAGATGCTACTGGTACTCCACCCAGATAACCTATACCAGACCTGTGCACATTATCGACCACCTTCTTCAAGTTGCATGGCTTACATGCTCCCTTCTGCAGACAACGATAGTCTATCATAGGCAGGACAACTCTGCACTGTGGTTTTTACGCTAGAGCACCCCCTCAACACATGCACATCCCAATGGATCTAGCTAAGGCTAGACTACCTGAGACCACATCCTTGCTCAGCTCCTTCCCCTTCCCAAATCCTGCCTCCCTCATCCCTTAAGGATTTTTAACTAAGCAGTACTCCCTCAATAAAACACATTCCCCAGATCCCTACTGCAGGGTCTGCTTCTACACACCCTCACCTGAGACTGTGCTGTTTCCTTCTCTAGGGAGCAGAAATGAGTTTTAAGATGACTTAGACCAACTGGAAGATGAATTCAACAATGGGCAGATTTCAGAAGGGGAAAGAATCCCATAGAATATTTATGGGAAATTTTTTAAAAACCTTCCCCAAATAGAAATTTAAGGTACAGAAGTACTGGTAAAGCCTAACCACTGGAGAAAGAAGAACTGAGTATAGCTGATCTCAAAAGCTAAACATTAACTAGCAATGACAATGCTATTGTTTAATATTGTTAAAAACAGAGATATATTGAAGATATTTATTGTCTCTGCAGCCAAGAGTTAGCTCCCATTATTTTCTGAATTGGTCAGGCTCTTAATACATATATCTTAGTACATATATATATATATCCTATTTGGTAATAGAGAGTGGAGAAACTAGAGACCATGAAGAAGATAGCAACAAAATTGATTAAAGTACAAATAATAGGTTCTGTGTGTGTGGGAAAGATTTTGGGGGAAAGAGGAATATTTCTTCCAGGGAGGAGATTTTTTTATCAGACATTGTTTAGAACTGTCAGTGATTGAATGGTGATGATAATAAAAAGCAGACTGATTTTTAGTCATTTTTATGATTGCTTAAAAATTCTCTCCAGTATCATTTTCTCATAATTCATTTTCATTGTATTTTACAAAACTATTGGTCTGTGACAATAAGGAAATTTTTGAAAACCATCCTTCACTATAGGTACTTTGAGAAACATTGTTCATAAGTCTCCTGTTGAATTATAGGATACCCTGTAAAATGTCTTGTTTAAACAAGATGGTGAATGAATCTATGAAACATACCAAATGGCTGGGATTTGAGGAAAGAACAGACTAGATGTCACCAAAGTTGATTATATTGGAACATAGCATGTTATGTTAGGCCAGTTTTAAACAGATTCAAAATCAAATCAAATTTGATCCTGGAACAAACTTAATATGGTTCTGCCAGTGCAAAGCTTGTTTGTATGGAGATCAAGATGTTAATATTTAGATGGCTGGTTTCATAATTTACTTACCTGAAGGCAACAGTTAGGAACAAGATGATAATTCCTTGGGAACAGTGTTCACCTTGAATACTTTCATAGGACACATAGGTAATTGAAAGAATGCAGGAATAAAATTAGTAATATATGGATGACTGTGTGCAGAAAGGAGTAGGAAGGATTCAGTGTTCAATTCCAGAGCAGTGATAACTGGGATGACTAATGCAGGGTATAAAATTGAAGACATTTCTTACTGAAATAATTAAGAGATGAATGAAAGCATCAATTTCTTAGAGACAGGGAATTCTTTCTACCCCAATTTTAGTTCTGATTCTCCCTTGATTCTTCTGTCATTTGAAATCTTTAAACAGCTTGGCATTTCCTTTTCAAAGATGCCACCAGTCATGAATCAAGTAGCAACTTAGTCCCACAATGTAAACTTTCTCTATGTTAGAACACAGAGCAGAACAAAAGAATATTTCTCTTACAAGGGATTTTTAAAACATGACTTTTATAATTTTTACTATGGGCCTTATAGGGTATAATTATTAGTGACCTTCATTTAGCCATATATTTCATACTTTATGGTGTATTAGGAAATAATCCTTTGGCAAATGGATGGGCTAATGAATAGGAAATAGACTGGAATATATTTAAGTCTGAGGAATGCCTATGGGAAAAGGGGATTTTTCCCCCTTTTTGAATCTATTATATTTGTAAAACAGTCTGAGAAATCCATTTTTCCATTCATCCCAGCAATCTTTTGGGCTAAAAAAATGTAGGTACATCAAAGTCCACATGTCTTTTATGAACACAGGTATGTTTGCTGGCTTTTTGAAAACAGAAATAAATATTTCTTGGGTAGTACCTAATTCATAGGCATTGTAGAAAACATTTTTGATCTGATAGCCCATTTATCCGGTTTGTAGCCTGTAGTCAAACTGTTACTTTGTCATAAAACACACTCATAGTTTAATAGAAGTTATTATTAAAAAGAGACTTTTCTATTAGCTATCTCATGACCTTGTTCGATATCCAGTTCTAGTGTGTAATTAGTCTTGCCTCCATGAAATTCTTTGTGTCTAACTTGAACTTTTCCAGTAATCATCAAACCCCTCTTTACAAAACTTCTTTCAAAAATTACTCTGGTAAAACATAGTGGCAGACAATGTATGGGACCCACATTTATGACTATTTGAGAGTTTTCTACTTGTACTTGAAATTTGCTGGACTTTCTTACCCAACCATATTCCACAGGAGGCAAAGCAGGATTCTCCTGACAGAAGCAAAGCAGAACTGGTTGGAAGAGACAGAATAAAATAAAGATGGCAGAGGTGGCTGTGTCTTCTGGGAGTTTAGTCCCCATGGAAGCCTTTAAATCTCCAAGGTTTCTTATCTGTAATCCAGTACTCCCCCATGGCTAATAATTTCTGACTGTTTTCCATGCATTATTTCCAGAGGGAACATTGTTTTAACAATAAATGCAACACTATATCAAAAGCAAAACCCAGTAAAAATGGCAAGTGGGTGAATGTAGGACTTACTAGTTTACCCATTAATTATCCATGGTGAGGTGAAGGGTGGGTGAGCTTAATAAAGCTTCTCAAAACTACATTTCACATGGCTGATAGCTCACCAGACTTTTAATGTATTATTTTCATTGATCATAACTTACATAGTTTTAAGAAAGTTTTACAAGGTATGCAGCATAATCTATTGAACATAAAATACAGGATCCTTTCTTCCCATTAACTAAGTTAGACTCTTTCATGTATTTAACTTTAAGAAAGTATTCTAATTTGGTGGCCTTAAATGGCACAATAAATTATTATATAATTTTCCTTCTCCCAAAGGCATACTAATACTGTGATAACTGTAAACAGTTAACTGCTGTTTGAGGCTCTATAAATAAAATTAAGGTGGGATTTCCCCCTATATACTTCAAGAAAAAATATATAGGTTCAAACATTAGTGTAGTAGCTTGACTTTGGTTTTGTGACCAGAGGCTCTAGAGTTCCTGAACAATCTCACTCCATTTTTATATGTAAAGTCTTATTTAATCTTTTTTTTTGTTTTATTCTTTTTGATTACTTTTATTATTGAAAATTAAACCTTTAAGAGAGTCCAGGTTTCTCCCCATAGACTTATCTCATTAAAGGATGATTACCATACTTGTATTTCTCTTAACTGCTGACTGTCACTGTTGTTATTCTATAGCACTTAAGTGTAAAGATAAATTGTTGCATATTATTTTTATCACACTTATTATACAGAAAATGGTACCATTTGCATTAGGAACTTTTGCATGCTTATTATTTTATACTGCATAAATATGAAGTATAGAATTTTGCTGCTGCATAAAAATTCCAAACAGAAAGAAGTGTCAATGAAAAACTAAGTTTCAGCTTTGTCATTGAAGAAAAATTAATGATTGGGCCAGTTCATGCATTTACCTCATTGAAGTCTAGCACTATTTTTTATCCAAAATGAAAACAAAATACTTATTTTTCTTGGTTAAACAATTTTGCACATAGCACTCTTTTTCTTTTTGTTAACTCAGAAATGCTGGACTGCCAGGTATGGAAGCATATTGGTGGTCAGCTGACAATGAGCTATGTATGTGTTCCCTGATTTCAGTAGTACTTGAGCTCAGCTGTTCCCTTTCAATGGAAGTGGGGAAAAGTGGGCACCTCTCAAAGCTATGGTGGGAACAATGTGTATCGCTGCATGGAATGAATATCTCTTACCATCCCACAGAACTTATGAGGGCTGGGAGACCCAGACCCCACCTGCTCCTCTGAGCCATCCAGTTTCCTCCAGAAGCAGCTGTGCCAAAAGCATGTCAAGAGCACGGGCAGACCCTGTGGTGAAGAGCTGCCTGGTTCCCATCCATATCCCCGGCTGGAGCTAGATCCTTCTTAATCTTTGTTGCTCTTAATATCATGTTAACATATGTTACACCAGTGGCTCCAAAGGCTGGCGGGAGCACATGAGAAGGCTGTGACAAGACAAGATGAGGGACCACATGTCTATGTTGCCCAGGGAATGTGTCACTGGGGCCCAACTCAAAACATGGAGATGGGCTCTGCATTTTCTGTTAACTACCTGATGCAATAACGGATAGACATACCACTTATGTCATCCAGGAAGTTAGTGTTTGTGATGGCACCTCCTTGATCTTAAAATCCAACTTCCAAGTTAATAATTATTGCCATATCCTTAAACACCAGATGACTTGATGTTTTTTAAACTTTAAGGTTCTAGATGGCTAAGAGACCTCTTTTTAGTGGGTGATTTTTCTTTGAGATTTTTATCGTCTCTTTTAAATACAATGAATACAAACAAAGACAAAACAACATCAAGTTAAGGTCACTGGCAGCTACAATTTGTATATGTGGGAAAAATAAGAGCAGAGACATATTTAGTTATGGTCATTTGAATACAAAGAGTCTGAGATGAATATCGATCTTAAATTATCTCACCTATTCATCTTATGCTCATGTTTCCATTTATATTGGCCTGGGTACTGAATTTTAAGTCATTCTTTATAGCTGTCTTGTTGACTGTCTCTCATTTGTTTTCCAGAAGGCATGTTTTCTTCAAAAGTACCTCATAAATCACTTTTACCCATTGCCCCATTCAGGCAGGATGTTCTTTGCTAACAATAAATGTTGTGGCACAATTTGTTCTCAATCCAAATGATATAGAATTGGCTGTGAAACACTCTCAAGTTTCTATTTTTATACCTTTCTCTGCTTTTGTAAAAAGATACCTCCTATGAACACAGCTTAGATTTCTGTTCTCTTTAGTAAGGTGCATGCAGCATCTTAAGCTTCTGTTTTGTTTTACAACTATTTTTAATTTATCTAATTTTAATAATCTTTGCATTTAGTCAGGGTGAACCAGAAATTTTGGTAGAATAGTATCACCCAACAAAGAAGCAGCTAACAAATCCTTAAAGTCTTATTTTACTCCTTATTAATGATAATTATCTTGATGGTTTGACTGTCATCATAGGCTGATGCTAGAAGAGACAGCCCACTGATTCAGGCTGATGGAGGAGATTTTTTAGTTTGGGAGTTTGGATTTTAATTCATGTGGGTAGTTGCTAATGTGTCAGCATCCATTTGTGTGTAAATAGGACTTCCCTTCTGCCCTGACTACAAGAACTCCCCTTCCCTCCCATCCAGGGTCAGGATGGGCTCTGCCCCAGGATGGTGACTGCTTGGCCCATATGCTGCCTGCTTCCTTTTCTTTTCTTTTCCTTTCCCTCTCTCCACGTCAACTGCTGTTTCTTGAAGGCCAAGGCCAACTGTGTCTTGAGACTCAGACTTACCACACTTGAGCCCACAAGCATTTGAATAGATGAGCAAAACACCCTTCTCCACTTGCCAGAACCACACAGGGTCTAATGCAATTCCTGTGCCCTTTGAAAGAGGGAGAAGGAAAGCCCCAGACAATGACTTTGAATTCTGAGATAGAATTTGCAATACATTTTCACAAACCAATCATCTTACCAATAACCCTTCAGGTTTCTAGAACTATTAGCACATCATTACATTTCACCTGCACAATTCCTATGAGAACTCGTGAGAGCCAACAAAGGAAAACACAGAAAATATGTTTTTATAGAAGACTTTCTTCAAGAAGAGACTTTCTAATTTCACTGAGGATTACCAATAGCTGTCAATGTATTATGGATCCAGTTGCACTTATTCAGTTTATATTTCTTAACCTAATTTCCTACATCTAAATGGTATTTTCTCTTTGGAAAGCAAGAAAATAAAAATCAACGAGCTATGTGTGTGTTCCCAGATTTCAGTAATACTTGAGCTCAGCTGTTCTAAAGTGTTTTGTTCAGTTTCTGTCAACTGTACTTCAAGATGGAGAGCGCTACTAGTAATTTGCCAGCCTATCTGATAAAGTAGTAGACAGATCACGCAGATAACACATAACATACTTTAAAAAGCTATATAATGGCTGCGAATGGTTCTACACCTACTCCCTTAAAAAATATGGAGAACCTCTATGAGACAAAAATGTCACTCAAAGAAAATCAAGATAAAATAACACATTTTTGGGTATTTCATGAAACAGAACATTGAATTCTGGTAATACTATAAAAAATTATGGGTGAGTATGGAAGAATCTACTAAAAAGATAATCTGATCTCTGAGTGTGGATAAAATGAGAGTTCCTGTGGCCAGGATTCTCACCTGGCTGTGGTTGACTAGCTCACTGCACACTTGTGGGCACTACATTGCTGTTGACTCTATAAAAAGAGCTCTGCCCAGTGCTCTGGGCATGACATGGTGGCAGGGCTGCAAGGCTGCCGGAGAGCAGAGCAGAGGCTGGAGTGGTGGCAGCGCTGAGGACAGAGGCCCAGAGGACTGCTGTGCAGGCAGAGAGGCCCAAAGGATGGCTGTGTGGGACGGCTGTGAAGAGAAGCCTAAAAGACAGCTGTGCAGAGGGGCCCAGAGGCAGAGACTGGCTTGCTGCATACAGACTCACTCTGGGTGAATGGATTCTAGTTACTGACCTGCCACCTGGAAATAAAGTTGGGTATAACCCTTTCACCCCAAAGAGCATTCAGCTGTCAATTTTCTTTGGTCACACTGAATCCATAGAGAACTTGCCCGGGGCTGAAACCCATTGGCAAGACACTGGGAGATATGCTTTTGGGTAGAATATTGTTTGATTGCATTGTATTTAATAGAGGAGGATATTTCACATTTTCAAAGATTAATTTATTGGCTTTTCATGGTATAAAAGGAAAAGTGACAGGCTTTATAGCTATTCTCAGTAATAAGTGAATGAAAAGCTTATTACTTATACTCCCAAATATGACACAGTTTAAATCTCACATTAGGCCACACCAAGCAGAACAAACCACTTATAGATCTATCTTTTAAATTTTAGCTTCACATGACGACTGGGCACCATTTCCTACAATATGGTGTTAACATTTTTCATGTGATGTATTAATTAGTGACACCCTGATGTGTCACACAGCCAGCTGCACCCCGCAGGTTCCCATAGCCTAGCAGATGGCCCAACGTTCAAACACATTACAACACCTATTTTTCAGGGGGATCTTAGCCCTTCTGCCTGAACTCAAAGAATTTTTTTTCAACATTCTGAAAATTATTCTATTATCTTTTATTAGGCAAAGGAATTTATATTTCATATCTCCACTGGGGATTGGGAGGCAGAGAGGGAAGGGAATGTTTTCAAGCCCCTTGTAGAGGGAGAGTGTGTTGTGGTTTGTAAGCAGATGAAACCACAGGGCAGGCCCCCCACAGCTGCCCGCTGCTCACTGCACCATCTGCTTTGCAGCTGGGATAATACCAGGGCTGTGTTATATGATTAGCTCACCCCTGCAGACAGCCACCTTTAGCCCAAAAAGCAACCAGTTTGCCCAGGTGATGGGCTGATGCCAATCCATAGCCTCTTTAAGTTGATTTGGGCAGCAGAATTGAGATGAAAGTATTTGACTTAAAAATTTTTTAAGGGACTAAGTAATTAAAAGAGAGGTCTTATCCTAGAATTTAATTTTTTTATCTATCATTATTTGAAAATAAAAGTTTATATATTTAGATAAATTAGCACCAATGTCATAAATAAAAAAGTTATAGATCTCTGAACTATTTTGATCATAAAGCATACTAGGAAGATCATTAGGGATTGTGGCAAAAGTCATAAATAAAAATCCCTTTTTTTGTTCTCTCTAAATTTTGGAATCTATAAACAACTCTGCTTACTAAAATTATAATTATAGGTAGCTATATCATAGCAAATCGGTATTTTTGTATGCTCAGCTGCAACTCAAGATTCAGGTGTTACTGTTAGTTTGTTTGAATTAGGACAAAATGGTAACCTAAAATTTAAAATAGAGCACAGCCAAGACTTGATAAAACTAAATCTCAAAGTTCTTCATTAAAAAGCAAGCTAATGAACACTGAATTAGGCCATGGGGCAGAGGGATTTCTAATCACAAAATGAATCAAAGCAGGCCATTAAATTGACAAACAGGATGGGCATCTGATTCTCAAAACCAGAGCCAGTTTGACAACAGTCACTACACAGAAAAGCTCTTGATGAGGGATATAAAATAGAGAAGAGCAAAGATGAAGAGCTTCCAGAACTGGGGGCAAATGAAAATCGTAGTAAGTCATTATATTTGCACACTTTTTCACAGAATAGTCAACTACTGTTTACAGCTGCTTAAAGTCATTTAATCAAATATACTCTCAAGAACATTTCCTAAAACCTTTCTAATGGATCTCAGGAGTGGTCTGGGGGGGGCATTACTTTTTGAAAAACAGCAGTTTCTAAAGGAGCTTTGACTTTCTAGAACTAAATGGGTCATAAGAAAGCTAGGATGAGCAGGAGGAGGTCTGCCAGGGTGAGTCCTGCAGAGCTTCTGCAACCCTCTCCCCTGCCTTCCCTCAAGTGGCTCCACAGAGCAGGGATTCCCGAGGGCTGCTACTTGGCGGGCTCGCTGTTTGATGCCTGGGGCCCCAAAGGCTAAATCAGATACATGCAGTCTGATCTGGCGGAGACGGGGGCCAAAGTCAAGTCACTGGAGGCGAGGAGGAAACCGGGAACTGGAATGATTTCCAGTTCTTATTTCCCCATGCCCCACCGCTTGAGGTTTGGACACTGGGGAAGGGAAAGAGTGAAGAGGAAAGAAAACAGAACTGAAGGAGAAAGGGAGGAAAGAATACAGATGCAAAAATGAAATAAATACAACTCTGAAATAGTAACTGCTAACATGTTTTGAGAACTTAGGGCCAAACATGCTATTTTGATTTTATATTTACATATTTGACATACATACATTTTAATACATACTACACATTAAATAACATATAATTCACATTTATTTCAGGATGAGTAATCCTAAAAATACTATGAACAATGATCTACTAGTTTACTGATAAATGTTTAACAACCAGCTCTCCAAAAAAAATGCCTTATTTGTAGTGTTTGCTGATTTCCATGTGTAAATACTCTGCATCATGGCTGATTCCAAGCTACCAACTTGATATCACTGAACAAGGGTATTGGGCGGAAATTCACAGTAGCCATCATTGTATGTGATTTGCCCCAAACAGATACAATAGATGTAAATAACCTGAAAAACATTGATAATGTAGTAAAAGAATTAGAAAGTGATGAGTTTTGGGTATTTATTACTTTTGATTTAATATACCATTTAATAAATTATGTAATTTAATTTTAATAGAGGCTATGTTTAACAATGCCTTGCAAAATTGCTGAAAATTTAGCAATTGTCTTTGTAAACAGAAACAAGCCCTCACACTACTGCTTATGAAATAACTACTATTATTGTCCCCATTTTACATTTAAAGGAAACTGAAGAAGAAAGATGTTCAGTGATTTGCCTAAGGTTCCACGAATAGTGAATGGCTGAGCTGGGGTAACAAACTCAGGCTCCAAAGCTCCTCTGCTTCCCTGGAGGGGAAGTGTAGACTTAAAACAGGCCTCAGGGACCACTAATTACTAGTTCTGGCAAAAACTATTTTGTAGATCTTTAGAGGGGAGTGATTTTAGGGATGGCATTACTCTGGCCTGGATGGGTAGAATGCTGGATAGAGGGAGACCCCAAGAAGCTAAAAAGGGGTGCTTCTCTTCTCCTCTGCACTCCAGCAAGAGGCTGCATCTGAATCAAGCTAATATGCAGAATCTTGCTGAACATTCTTTAGGGAAAATAGCAAGGTAGACTTATTTTTCTTCTTAAATTAATGTGTGCATAAGATGTTATTTCTGGCTGACATGAATGAATTTATGGAGTTATACAGTCATTTGGGGCTAAATTTCTATTTTTCCCAGAATCTTCACAGAGATTTTGAGGGGGTCATGATTCTAAAAGAGAAAGACACAATTTTTTAGGGGGAAAAATGTTGTAATTCAAGCAAAGATTTTTTTTATAAGAATTAAGAAAATATTTCAGGTCATAACCATTAGTAACACTAACAAAAGCATATTACCTTCTGGCATGACTTCAGTGGTTCCTATTTTATGTGTATATTTCATAATAACAATTATTATTCTAAAATTTAGAATGAATTGTATCCAGTAGAATATTAGGTAATTTAGCATAGAATATTATATTAAGCTTGTTATTATGGATAAGATTTTTCATTATAATTGTACATTTTCATGATCTGTAACCAATAAAAGCCACTGATACCAATAAATTGCTTTTTTGCTATGACATTTTGTGATGTACTAATTAATAACTTTAGACTCACAAAATGAATATTTCAGTGAATTAATATTATATTTATAAACTAAGATTCTGGGCTGCATATTTATGAAACTCAGGCAAGTAAAAAAATCCATATTTATTTTTGACAAAAATGTAAATCACTTCAAGAATTATTTGAAATGAATAAATGTATAAAAACATCGATTGTATGGAGGCTAATTCATTTGGGTTATGAATTTATCAAGATTGTGACTCCTGTGGTCTCCAGGGTAGCAACAATAAAACAGGTTAACAGAAGAGGGATTAATCTCCATAAAATCTCCCATCTCTTAATTTCCATAAAAGGGGTTAAGGCCATTTTATGACATTCAAATTTAAACCATAAAATAAAATTTACATTCAGTCAGCTTCAAAGACTGAAAAGGTGATCAATACACTTGAATGTAATTTTCAATAAGCAAACAACTCAATTACCCAATTCAGTGCTAGGCATGGTATCCTTTATAGCATAAGGATTAAAAAAGTTTTAATCTATTTAAAAAATCACTATTCATTAATACATTTGCCTAATGAACCTATAACCTCATTAATTTTCTTGTTCAGTTTTTCAGTTCTCATTCTACTAATGAATATTGGCCACATTGATCATGAGTTCTCTGGCTGCTGGAGATGGAGGCCAGGTCATGCTAAAAGCACTAGAAATGGATTCAGAGGAAAGCTGGAAAGATGGTGACAGAGCTCTTGTTATGGCATTTGGGCAGTGCCCTCAGCGGATTCAGGTAAAATCTGAACTGCTTCAGCTACTGCGTGTCCTTTTTCCTTCTTTCATGCCCACACATAACTGCTATCTGCTCTACAGCTTTCCAGAGCCATACACTTGAGATTTCTCAATAACACATTTCCCTATAGTCTTACTCTAGAGGTTCAAAGATTAGATGTGGTAGCAGGGCAGGGATGCGGCTTGAAAATCCTGCAGTCCCAAGCTTCAAATGCTTCTGCATAAGGAAGATGTGAAAGAGGTGCTGCATGTAACCTGTTGCATAGAACTACTGTCACGGGCTAGGCAAGGACTGCTGCATGTTCAACAAAACCTTTTCCTTTACCCCTTGATCATATGGCTAAATATTTTCCAGCCTCCCTTCTACTTGACAGAGTTACAGCCAGTGGAACAAGGGCAAAACCATATTGGCCATATCCAGGCCTGTCATACAAACTTCGTATGTGATCTTCCATATCTTCTTACTCTCTCTTTGTCAGCTGGATACAGAAGATTCAGCAGAGCTCCCAACAGACAGTGGAGCCATAGTGAGGAAGGAGACAGATTCCCCAAATGACAACACTGAAGGCTGTCCTCCAACCCAGAATATCTTTATTAGACTTTACATGAGAGCAAAAATAAACTTTTTTTGTTAAGCCATTGACATTTTGAGATGTAACTGTCACAGTAGCTAGACTTACTCTAGTACAATGGGAAAGGGAAAGCAATTTTACACAAAATGAAATCTTTTATCATTCATGTCTTTGCCAACGCTGCCCCCTTTCTGTTAAAACTACACTACTATTTTCAATGGAGTGTTGGCTTTTGATGCTTATTCGGTAACTAAAAATACAGATATTTTTAATAGGAAAACAAAGGCTGTTACAGAGGTTCAGAGAAGGGGAGAAAGGTACTGACGAATATATAAAACATTTGACATTTAGAGATCTTATTGTATAACAACATGTATATAAATCATGCATCCAGTAATCTCTTCCTAAACAATTAATGGATAGAATTGAATATTACCCAACATAAGATAATATTTTACAGGACAATTACATTCTCAATGCATGGTAATTCAAGTTGCAAAATTAGAAGAGAGATCTCTTTTGATGTAAGAAGTCTCTCAAAATTGTTAAAGGTAAATATAAATTCTTTGCATAAAAAAAAGAAAAAAGAAGCCAGTAAACAGCTTATGAAAAATCAGTTAATCAATGAAGTAATGGTAAATAGCCTTAATCTGTTAATCCCTAACATACTTGTTTATTTATTTAACTTACGGAAATCAGAATATTGAAAAGTTACTTGTCAGTAAAATTTAGTGTGATAGCAACTTTTTATTCCAAATTCCTAAGAAATTGGGTTCTTGAAAGTTTTACTTATTTTTGTTTTTAGAAAAGTTCTCAATTTTATATATTCATAATTCATCAACACCTTTAAAATGTACAACCATATTAAACATTTAAATTTGACCAACATACTAAAGTTTGAATAATTTAGAAAGAAACCAAATAAAGGAGTATTATTTTTGAATTTTCATTTTGCTGATTGTAGTGTGAAGATCTTCATAATGTAAAATAAAAAACACTATAATCTAGTTTGACTAATAATACAAATAAGTACCACATTTAACACGACAAACCAACATCCAATGAACTACTGATAGCCTTTCTAATCTGTCCACTTCTCTCCCTTCTCTGTTTCAAAGGATAAGCTGATGTTTTTGAAAGCATCTTCTAAACTATAAGACACTCTGTGAATGTAGTGAAAGATGTCATCATTCAATCTAGATGATGTAAGGACAATGTCATAACAAATAATAAAGACAAACGAGATGTGTCTTTCTTCTTTCTTTTAGCCTGTACTCCCACCCTTGCAGCAGGAACATGAAGATTTACACTCTTTCTTTTACTGAAATAAAATCTGTGTTAAGTATGGGATATCACCTTCACTCTCCCCATTCCTCCCCCTCTTCTGCTTTTTTTCCAAAGACGAAAAATAGAAGTGAAATACGAAGATAAAGACACTAAATAAAACTTTACCAATTAGAAGGAGGACCAGCCCTATGAGATTTCCTTTGAGTTAGGTAGCTTTAAGAAATATCTCTATGATCACTGACCATTTCAGATCTACAATAGTCACACATTGCCACAAAGCTTAACATTAACTAATATTGTCTCCATAAGCTCTCACTTTTCCCATTATATCTTTAAGGCTGTTAAGTGTAATTTAGGAAATAAAGGAAAATGCCTCTTTGCTATGCTGGGTGTTTTCTGTCAGCTTGAGCCTTTAGAGTATGGTGTAGTTTCCTGAAGATGAGCACACTGGATTGCAAAAATGAATTTTCTAAGGATTCTGACATTTGATTTCACTTAATTTTCTACATGTGTACATTGACACCATTATAATAATTGCTCTTGTCCATTGCACTGTTGCAAGAACTTAAAAATTTTTGGCTAGAGAAATATCTATAAAACACTGTGGGAAAAATTGGTTTTAATTCATGAATTGACTTTTCCTGGCACAAAGGTATAAAGGAGATTTTGAGAGGATGAATTAAACATGATGAGTAGGAATTGGATTCAGATGGTCACTAAATGGGAGCGGTTGGGCTTACACAACTGTAAAGTCCTTAATAAACTCTTCATTTCATAAGGTCTTTAAGGATTGAACTCACAGTTATTAATATGACATCTAAAATATTAGGAAATATATTAAGTCAATACATGCCTAAACCTAATTATATCATAGAGTGGTTAATCTTTCCAAAAAAATTAAATATTCTCCCAGTTCTGAGGGTCTGTGAAGTTGTTAATCCCTCAGGCTCTGAAATTTGAGCTGGTTTGGATCTGACTTTTGCTACTTACCAATGTCTTGGACACATTATTTCTTCTTTTTCAAGACTCAGCTTCTTCTGCAGAAAGTAGACGAACAATATTAATCACCTCCAACAGCTGTGAAGAATAAAAAGCATAATGTGCAGATACCTCGGTCCACTGCCTGGTATGTGGCCATCATTCAGTAAACATTGGTGGCTCTGATGTTATTGGTGGTGGTGGTGGTGGTACTAAAACACAGCCAATAGGCCCAAATTGTTAAGTGCAGGGCCACGGTATGCTGGTCCAACATGCTAACCTATGAAGTCTACAGTGTGATGCTCTTTATGTTTTATAGAACGTGTTTCCTGCTGAAATTTTTAAAAAATGTTGTCTCACTGTAACCACAAGAAGCATCTTCTGCCACCTAGTGGCTCCTTACCGCCAGTCAAGAAAAATATGAAAAGACCAAAAACAAACAAACAAAACACCCCACCATATTTATTTGAAACGAAGGAATCATGTGACAGATTTTCAATAAAAGCAGTATGTAGTAGGGAAAACTGCTTAAGTTTAAAATATTGAAATACTGTTTTTTTCTCCATAATAGAATGTTAGTGAAATTGCAATTGAATATTTAATTGCTAACAGCGTCCTGCAGAATGAATAGGAGCTCTTTTGGCTTTTAGGTCACAATTAAGTCCCTTGGTTTCACTGCAGAGGTGGTATATAAACATAGGGATTTTATCTTCTATGCTTTTAAAATACAAATATCACAAATGCTGTTTTAAAAAAATCAGTGGGATGCTCAGAGTCCTTCTATTCCTGTTTCGTAACCAGTGGTAAGGATATGTTTATTATTATTCTCTAAACTAAATATGTTTTTTGTAAGAATGATACTTGACTGGGCAAAAGAAGCAAGAAGGGTCACTGCACAGAAGGGGCAGTGGATGCAAAGGCTGGGTATGTGTCATAGAAAGTTCTAGAAACTGCAAATAGTTCCATTTATTTGGGCTGTGAGGTTCATGGTAAAAGGAGTCCATAGAAAGGTAAGTGGGGACAAATTCCAAACGACCTGGAATGTGATGTATCTGGACTTTAACCTGTGGATATTAGGAGCCATCATAGGTCTTTATAAAGGAAATTAGATGATGGTAATAGAAAATATTGATAAAGACAAAGGCTACTATTGACTAATTACCTCCTATGTACCAGACCCCTTTTGTTCTAAATATGATCTCAATCCTTACAATAACCCTTATAACCTTCCCCCTCATTTTAACTATGGGAAAATTGAGGTTCACAGAGTTAAAAAACTTGAGGTCACATAGTCAATAAGAGAGGGAGCCTGAATTCAAAGATGACCTATCTCTAAAGCATGAGTCCATTCTAGTAACCAGAAGGCCTGTACCATGCTTCCTAATAAGGTCACTTTTGTTTTAGGGCAATAAATACCATTTTCTTATTTTGACTGACTTTTTGATGTCATGCTCTGGGGGTGGGGTGGTCTCTTTAAATGCTTTTTTCTACTGCTGCTCACAGTAAGGGTTCAGATGCTTGCTGAATGACTCAATGCAGTCTGCCAGGCTTTGACTCCAGAAAGGGTGGGTGGAAGGCATTAAAAGTGAGGCATTCTTAGATGGAACTGTACTTTCTGCAAGTAATCATAAATGTATGAGGAGGCACTACCTGAACAAGTTTCCTGGGTTTTCAGAGCTACCTTATATTAATAAATAATATGTACTAAATATACTGACTCATTTAAGCTTCAAAATAACCCGACTAATTTACAGAGAGACTGTATACTTGCTTATTAATTGGGAGAGACAGGATTCAAAGCCAGAAGATTAGCTTTAGAACCCTCATTCTTAAGCACTGTGCTATGCAGTCCCCACTGTGCCAGACTGCCTCCCAGTGAAGACTTGTTTACTCACTCTGATTTAGCAGGTAGTCATCTCCTAAGAGCATGACAAAAAAGAGACTTTCCCTGCCTGCCACTGTGTTCTAGGGCCTCCTGCCAAGGGGCAAGTGGGACTCAAAATTCAGGCTGTATTCTGTTGACAAAGCCTAGGCCCTGGCCATCATCCCTTCCAAATCAGATTCCCTGCAGGCTTTTCTGTGTGGGAGCAAAGGCTGCCTTTTCCTTATTTACATGAAAGCACATGCAGGCAAGCCGTTCCACATGGGGATCTGATTTGCTAGGGACAATGGGAGTAGACAGAGGGGAGAGTGAGTGTATGGAAGAAATTACTGACCCTATAAGAGAAACTCTGAAAGTTGAAGAGTCATAAAACGTGATCCTCTGTTTCAGAGTTTGACCTAGAAAGATCCAGGGCACTGTTCAACCACTAAAGACTCTTTTAAGAGTCAAGTTTTAAAAGAATTTAAGATGAGCAATTTATAATTTGTCATCATTTGTCCTGAGGAAAACATGCATGCTTACTTGGTGGGAAAAGACTAATTTTCAGGCAGGGCCATCTAAAAAAAAAGTCAATTACAGGAGACAAATCCTCCCCTTGCACTTCCCAAGTTTATTATTTGTGAACATCCCAACTATAACTACACAATCACAGCTTTGCTTTAAAGGTATTATTTATTCTTTAGAAATGACAAAAGAATTTGAAAAGTATAAAGTACATGTACTATATAAAGTACCATGTGAGATATTAGGGTGGTAAAAGAGGATGGTGGGAAGGATGTTGATGATGATGAAGTGAAAGTCAGCTAAGATTTCTTAAATGCTCATGGGTCAAGCAATGTGCTAAGTAATTTGCAATGCTTTAATTTTTAAACAAATATTTATGGAGCTCCTACTGTAGGCCAGGCACACTTCTAAGCACTAAGAATAAAGTGGTAAATGAGATAAAGTTCTTGTGGAACTGATTGATATACTAATGAAGGACAGCCACAATAATCAAAATAGGCAAACAAAAATACAGTATAATGTCAATCAGTGATAAGTGCTATAAATGAAAAATAAAGAAGGATAAGGGGATGAAATAGACAGGGAAGGTGTCTGAGGAGACAACATTTAGGTGGATACCTACCCTCTACTTTCCCTCTTAAAAGACCTAAAAGACCTCTTCATTACCTAAAGGGCTAACCTTTAGTTAGCCTGGCACAGGGGGCCACCAGCACATTGCTGGAGCATTATGATTTGTATTTGTTCTAATTGGTGATATTCTGAAAAGTGGAGGCTCAAGGGAAAACTGTCCATTGCCAGCTAGCCAAGGGTGGAGGTAACCCCCAGACAGGCTAATCACTAATACGGTATCTCCTCTACTTTCTGGAATTTTTTAGCTTTTTTCTGTGGTCTTACATAAGTTAATTTTAGTAAAAGTTCTCTGGATAACTGGAAAGAAAGTATATTCTGCCATGAAAATTGAGTTTGATATAGGGCTATTGGATGTTTTTCAATTACATTATTAAAATATTAAAGTTTTTACTTTAAAAATGTGACTATTAGAAAATTAAAAATTATATATGTGATTCTCATTATTATTGGGCTGTGTTGCCCTATACTCTTAGGTCTCATCATTTATAAAACATTTCTTAGTATTTTCTATATGCCAGGCTCTGTGTGCCAGTCACTGAGATGCACTACTCAGATCGCCTTCAGAAAAGCCTGCTGTGGGGAGCACTGCTGATGGCTGCTGCCACTGTGAATGCCGAGGCCATGTTCCCTTCCCCACCCCTCTAACCAATGCTTCCAAACCATGACAGAGTGGCAGATATACTAGTGCCAGCCTTTCCTGCCTGATTATTAGTGGGATTCCTCTACTGAGCAATTCTGGCTCAGGATTCCCTGTCTTTTTTAATCTTTCTTAGAGCTGTCCTATGGTCTGAGGCTTTGCCAGCCAGTCCTCCTTCCCCTTGTTCCCTCACAGGTGTCAGCTCAGTATTGCCACTGAAAGCATTCCTGCCTACTCTTGCTCCTCTTCCCCGTCTCCTACACAGCTCTTTCCCCCATAAAATCCCTTGTATATCTAATCCCATTTTAACATCTGTTTCTTGGAGGATTTGATTTAAACACTTTCAATTGTTAATTCACTTAATCCTCATAACAACTCTAGGAAGTAGGACCATCATTATCTCTTTTTAACACAGACACCAAGATACAAAGGTGTAAAGCAGCTTGTCAAACATCATGGAGCACACAAATGGTAAAGGCAGGATTTGAACCCTGTCTGGCTCCAGAATCCACTCCCTTAGACACTATCTTAAGTTGTTTTTTGATTTTTCATGGGGTGACACTAATTTCAGAACACACTCATGATGCATGGTAGAATATATTTCCCTGTTGATACAGGGAAGAAGTGTGGTGTGCTAAATAAAACTCAATGGTTAAGACTATCTGTGGTCTTGTCTGCATACAAGTTTTAACTCCTGAGAGAATAAAGTAGCATTCAGAGCATGACAAAAATGATATTAATAATATCAATAACAATAATATCAATATTAAATATTATCAAATATAAAGAATACCATCTGATATTAAGTCATAACTTTATAATAATTAATTTTAAATAAATGGTTAGTAATTATTAATATAGTAAATTAACACCATAATATTATATAGATATTTTCTTATATTTATTAATATTTATATTTTTAAGCAAATATTTCAGAGACTATGTTAGAATTCTTTTAAATTGATATGCATCTATTAAGTGAAAAAAACTGAGAAGTAGCTGAGGTATGAGCTCATTTGTTTGTGTTTTTTTAAAGAATAGTTCATGTGCTTAGAGAAGCTCTGGAAGCATACAAAATAAATGTTAATAGCAGTTGCCTACGGGGTGCAAATTCTGGCAGGAGACAGGAAAAGATTTTAGGGGATATTTCTTTTCACTTTATAACCTTCTGTACTTTGCACATTTTAATCATAACATGGCATTTCTTTTATAATATAAAACATTCCCCTAAAATGAAATTTTAATAACAAATTATCAAGAATGATTTGCAGTTTAAAAAGAATATTTATGAACATAAATTAATTTTATCCTTTTACCAACCTTGTGAGGTATAAATGGCAAGTATTATCTCCATATTATAAATAAGAATATATTTACAAACTTTTTATTAATGCAGCCCATACAATATAATAAAAGCATGACATATCTATAATTATGATTTTCCTCATTCATTCAACGAATATTTATTGAGAATTTATTATGTGCCAGGTTTTAAAAGTGGCTTGGCATCATACCTGGGAGATTATAGATGAACAAAACAGTTTCTCCTGTCATGAAACTTATATTCTTGAGTAGGGAAAGAAATGAGATAATGAACATGCATGTCAGTTTAACAGTATGCAGAGAATTAGAATGGACTAATGTGATAGACAATATTATTCAACAATATGACTGGGAGCCTTCCTTAGGTGGAGTGGTTAGGAAATGCCCTTTAGAGGTAACATTTAAACTGGGGATCAATGACAAAAAGGAATGATGTGAAGAGCAGTGACAAAGTAGTCCAGGCAGAGAGAAAAGCTAATGACAATTCTCTAGAGTAAGAATGAGTTTGACATCTTCAGGGAACCACTGGAGTGTAGCGTAGTAGGGAGGAGGAGATGGAGTACTACGCGAGGTAGCAGTTAGGCAGGTGTCAGGTCGTACAGGCCTTCTTAACTGGGAAGCAGTGGGAAGCACTTAGGAGGGTTTTAAGGAGAATGGCTTGATCTTATTTAGAGAAGCAAGAGAAGACACAGGGAGATCAGTTAGGAATCTATTACTGTAGTAACAACAAGAGATGATAGAAATTTGGACTAGGGTGTTGGTTGTGGAGATGGAAATTAGTGGTCAGGTTTCAGGACATTTTATGGAGGTAGAGTTTATGGGACTTGCTGATGGAGTACATGGGGAGGGGATGAAGAGAGAGAGAGAGAGAGAGAGCAATACAGAATTAAAACGTACATTTTTTCCTGAGCAACGCAACGGACCGTGGGGCTCTTTCTGAGATGGAAAACTAGGAGGAGAAGAATTTTATTTTTCGGACAAGTTTTGTTTGAGCTGCCTAATAGATATCTAAGAGATGTCCAGCAAAGAGTTGAATATGTATGTGCAAAGTTCCCTGAAGGGCCAGGGCTGGAACTATTGGCATATTATGGCTTTTAAAGGCAGGGTTGAGGTTTTCTGGAGGAGTATGTGTATGAGAAGAGATGGACAGGGCCAGTACAACATCCTGGGGCTAGATACTGTCTAGAAATCAGGTAGAAGAGGACCAGCAAAAAGTTTCATAATGAGCAGCTAGTGAGGAAGGAGAAAAAACAATAGGGTTTCAGAAAGGGTCTTTCCATGAAGTGGGGAAGTCAACTAATTGGAATTAGTTTAGTGTAAGGTGAGGAGGTGTAAAGACAATTATTTTCATTTGACTAATACTTTATAAAGACGGTGCACATTTTTCTTAGTATTTGTATTTACAAGAGCTTGAGAAAAAATATCTCCAATATTTGTTACAAGCCTGTGTCTTGTTCTATTATGAAATTTTGATCTGTAACTACCGAGATGCTAAATTTTTTTAAAAATTTTGAGAAAATAACATACATCCTAAAGTGTATAAAATGCACTAATCTTAACATGTACAGCCATTTTTTTTTTACATTTGTGTACACCCTTGTAACAACTGTTCAAAACAAGAATTGCCATAAAGGGTACCCAATAAGGTTCTCTGGGGCACCTTTCCAGTCTATAATCCCCCAGAAGTAAACCAATATTCTGACTCTATATAAACATCTATTAGTTTTACTACAAAACTTTCAAAGGAAACCAAAGAAAATTCTGAGGGTCATTTAATTGTAAACTTCTTTAGGGTAAACTTACCAGTAGGGTTGAGTACATAGGAACACAAATCATTTGGCGCCCAAATCCTGACGCACACTTTCAAACCGTTGCTCTCCGAAGCCCCGCCCCATTTTTTATTCCGCGCCCAGCGTTTCTTCTCCTCCTCCCTAACAATATGGAGGCACGCCAGGAGGTGGAAAGAGGGCGCTTTTCTGTGGTGCGCACCAGGAATAGGACCGCTTCTCTCTCCCTACTCAACCAGACCGCTAGGACCTGGCCCTGTCATGCGCATTGGGTATCTTTAAGGCGCGCGCGCGCCTCGTCGCGCAGTCCTGCGCATGAGCAGATCCCGCGAGTACGGAAGTGAGGAGCGGACGCAGGGTGGCGGGTGCTGCTGTGCTCCCTGAGGGGTGGGCTAGCGGCCGGCATGGCGCCCTCCGGGAGTCTAGTGATTCTTGGCACAGTGTTGCTGCTGTTGATTTGGGGGGCCCCGTGGGCCCACGGGAGGCGAAGCGATGTGCGCATCATCACGGACGAGAACTGGAGAGAGCTGCTGGAGGGAGAGTGGATGATAGAATTGTGAGTGCGGGGCGGTTGTTTTGGGTTCCCTGGGTGGACCGGAGCCCTCGATCCCGGCCTGGGCCTCCGCTTCCCCCCGACAGCCTCATGCCGGTCCGCAGTTCCCCGGGATTGGCTGCCGTCCCGATCAGCTGCTGGCTTGGCCGCACTCCCTGCTCGTTTCTTTCCAGGGAACGTTGAGTTTCTTCTACAGCGTGCACCTTCATTGCGTTTCAGCTTCGAATTCTCTCAACTTTGGAGGTGGGGGCGATTGGTTTTACTAGTTACTGTATATTTGTTTTAGAGTAATCCTTCACAGACTTTAGACTTACTTTCACCAAACTTTTAAAAGAGGAAATTGAGCAGAACCTCTCCTCCTTTTGTCTAATTATCCTTTAAAAGTGGTTCATTTATAGTTGTTGGAGTTTGAGACTACATTTTATTTCTTTCCCTTTGTAATTTCTCTTCTTGCTCCTTTTCTCCACATCTCATTTTCCCTCTGGGTGTTTTTGCAACATGCTGAATGTCCCAGGTTGTTAGTTTTACCCATCTGAATGGTATTTCATTAAAAAATAAAAAGTAATGTATGAATGTGATTGTAAACTCTTAGGAGCGCAAGGTCATCATTTATTCGAAGAAAATCATGTGTCTGTAGTGACTGCATTATATTGTCCATTCTGCTTTGGTAGAAAGTAAACTGCCTGCCCTTGCCTTAGTCGCTAAATTTGTGATGGGGGCAGTGGCAGTATTATTGATACAAATGATATTGATGATAATAATAACACTATTGTAAATTGTGTACTGCTAAGAACTTCACATGCATTATCATATTTAATTCTCTAAGATAGGTATTATTCCCACATTTCACAGAAGAGAGAGAGACATACCTAAAGGCTTTAATTTCCTTTATTATCTAGATATTGTTATACTTAATTGTCCTGTACGTAAACCTTAATTGTCCAGGTATTGCTATATTGACTTCCCTTACAATCCAGAGCCTAACACAGAGGAGGTACGCAATAATTGTCAGAATACACCTCCCTCCACCCCCAACAAGGTTCAGTTGTTTTCCTCTATCATTAGCTCCCCAGTTAATGGGTGGAGGTGGATATCACCATGGAAGAACCCAAACGGCCAAATGAGTAACTCTTGAGTCATAAAATTAAAAAAGCCATAGAATGTTTATATGGAGGAGAATATAGGGAAGAATGTTTCCATAGTATGCGTAGAATCTGTAACCCACTGAAACGAGTTTCAGGCAGCACTGAAGCTACAGTGGAGAAGACCTATAACCAGGGGACGGCATTTGGTTTTCACTTTTATGAGTAACTTGTTTTTAAATTATGCCTGTAAAATATTAACAGTTTCATAAATAATGTGTTAAGCAATAGCGAATTATGTGCAAAATACAGTCAAGTATTACTTAGATTTTTCTTCTTTTTAAAAGATACTTGATTAAACTATATATACAACCGTCAAAGTTAAGTATTAAGGGAATTTGAGTTTAGAGAGCATCTCTGTGAAGTAAGAGTATATGATAGTACTTTTCTTTTTTTTCTTTAGCCTGCTGATTTTGAGGGTAAGTCTTTAAAAAGCACCTAAGAAACAAAAGGAACTTGGAAAATCTACTAGTCCTAATGATAGTCTGCTCTTACAATTCAGTTATCTACATTAAATCCATCTTGATTAGAAGCTTTGTTACAGGGCTATTTTCATTGACAATTTATTGTTAATGGGCTTTGGCTTTTACGTATGATGTTAGCTTTGTTCCACAATGCCTATTACTTTTAAGAGTTTTATTTTCATAAAATAAGTTAAGAAAATACAGTGAAGTACAGAAATTATACTCTGGTGCCTAACAGGTGTAGGCTTTATTTTTCCTGGTTCCATTAAAAAAAAAAGTGAGGCAAATTATAGTATACAAAAAGTGGAAAAAGTGAAATCCTAGGGAAAAATCAGGGCTTTGAAAGGTGCTGAATACTAGAGGAGTAATTAAAATGTTAATGTGCTTGGCCATAGATTTGTAAACCCAAACCCTGACCAAGGGCTGGCTAAAAGACTTGTTTGGCTTGCCTAGTGCTTGTTTGTGTGGGCTAAGTTTGAGGTAACACTTTTATATAAAAAAATACTGATTCTCAGTTTCTATTAAATAAAATATAGCCTGCCATACCTGATCAGCTATCCTCTATGGCAGTCATGCTGAGTAGTGGTTCCCTCGCTAAGGTGGGACCTCTGTTTCTTTATTCACCACAGCCTTAGGCATGTCCTAGTTTTCTCATACTGGCACCTTGCATTTGTGACTTATGCAATGCCAAATTCTAAAAACTAGTAAACTCCAAATTTGGCTTTGAGCTTTCTGGGGGCCACATTCTGATAAATCCAAAGGTTTTTGTTGTTGTTGTTAATATATTGTTGATACACAATCTTAGAAAGGTTTCACATGAGCAACATTGTGGTTTCAACATTCACCCATATTATCAGGTCCCCCCCACATGCCACTGCATTCACTGTCTGTCAGCGCAGTAAGATGCTGTAGAGTCACTACTCATCTTTTCTGTGCTATACTGTCTTCCCCGTGACACACCTCCCTCCCCACACTATATGTGCCATTTTTGGGTTCTGTGAGTCTGCTGCTGTTTTGTTCCTTCAGTTTTTGCTTTGTTCCTATGCTCCACAGATGAATGAAATCATTTGGCACTTGTCTTTCTCTGCCTGGCTTATTTCACTGAGCATAATACCCTCTAGCTCCATCCATGTTGTTGCAAATGGTAGGATTTGTTTTCTTCTTATGGCTGAATAACATTCCATTGTGTCTATGTACCACCTCTTCTACTGATGGACACCTAGGATGCCTGCATATCTTGACTATTGTAGATAGTGCTGTGATAAACATAGGGATACATATGTCTTTTTGAATCTGGGATTTGTTTTCTTTGGGTAAATTCCTAGGAGTGGAGTTTCTGGGTCAAATGGTATTTCTATTTTTATTTTTTTGAGGAACCTCCATATTGCTTCCCACAATGGTTGAACTAATTTACATTCCCACCAACAGTGTAGGAGGGTTCTCCTTTCTCTGCATCCTCACCAGCATTTGCTGTTGCTTGTCTTTTCGATGTTGTCCATCCTAACTGTTGTGAGGTGATACATCTCATTGTGGTTTTAATTTGCATTTTCCTGTTAATTTGCAATGTGGAGCATCTTTTCATGTGCCTGTTGGCCATCTGAATTTCTTCTTTGGAGTAGTGTCTGATCAGATCCTCCGCCCATTTTTTAATTGGGTTTTTTGCTTTTTGGGTGTTGAGGCATTGTGAGTTCTTTATCTATTTTGGATGTTAACCCCTTGTTGGATATGTCATTTACAAATATATCCTCCCATACTGTAGGATGCCTTTTTGTTCTACCAATGGTGTCCTTTGCTGTACAGAAGCTTTTTAGTTTGATATAGTCCCGTGAGTTCATTTTTGTTTTTGTTTCTCTTGCCTGAGGAGATGTGTTCAGGAAAAAGTTGCTCGTGTTTATATTCAAGAGATTTTTACCTATGTTTTCTTCTAAGAGTTTTATGGTTTTGTAATTTACATTCAGGTCTTTGATCCATATGTAGTTTACTTTGGTGTATGGACTTAGACAATAATCCAGTTTCATTTTCTTACATGTAGCTGTCCAGTTTTGCCAACACCAGTTGTTGAAGAGGCTGTCATTTCCCCATTGTATATCCATGGTTCCTTTATCATATATTAATTGACCATATATGTGTGGGTTTATATATGGGCTCTCTATTCTGTTCATTGATCAATGGGAGAAATCCAAAGGTTTTTAAAGAGCTGTTTTCCATGTAAAGAAGTCTCTGTGTCTTAAGAACTTATTCTCAGAATTTTACATGATAAGCATCATCAATTCATTGTCCTTGATTTCCTTAGTATTAGATCCACACTTAACTTTTTCATCTTTACAAAATTAAACACTTTGCTCTCTTGTTTTTACTAAGTTATACATTTTAGAATTTATGCCAAAATAATCATATTAGAGTGCTTAACTTTTTTAAAAATTGTATTTTTTAGTTATGCACCGTGGTGTCCTGCATGTCAGAATCTTCAGCCAGAATGGGAAAGTTTTGCGGAATGGGGAGAAGATCTTGAAGTTAACATTGCAAAAGTAGATGTCACAGAGCAGCCAGGTACTGTGAGTCTGTTGTTTGGTTAGTTTTGTTTCTTTACAGATTGGTTGACATGTTTATCCTGTTTTCCACATTATGTGGTCTTAACTGTGCTGTTCACTAGCTTTTGAAAACATAACTGTCTGCAGCTAGTTAAGCCAACTCACCTACCTCCCTGATGGCAGTGTGCCACAGTGGCTGCAAGAAGCAGATGACTGGTTGGGTATGCAGCTCATTCCTATGTGTTGCTCTAAGGGCCTTGGAGACACCGCCCTCCTCCTATTCTTCCTCACATAACTGCCTCTGATGTTTTTTCCCTTTGCATCCCAGGTCCCAAACGAGGATGCCTTTTTATCTGAGTGCCCCTTACTAAAGTCGCCTTTGATAAGTCCTGGAACACTTAAGTCCGAGTAGACATTGGCCAAGCCATTGTTTGCATCCATAACAATCTTGAGAACAAGGAGTGTGTGGTTGAAGGTTCCAGATGTTGTATTTGAGGAGATGGGCTCTTAATTACAAAGTCCTCATGATTGGGGGTCCAGTACACTCCTGTGTTGGCTCCTTGACAAGTGGCAGGCCTTGCCCTTAAGGATGCTGCTCCATTCTTGGACCAGCCCCATCCGACTTGTTCTCTTTCACTATAAACCTGGGTTCTTGACTGCCCCCATCCCAAATGGTAGTAAAAGCTAATATTTATTGAGTACTTACCTATTACAGTTGCTGTTCCAAATGTTTTGCATTTATTATGTAATCATTACACAACCTTGTGAGATAGGTAATACTTTCATTTTACAGATAAAACTGGTTTATCCTCAGGTATATTAGTGCTTAACACATGGTTAATAATGTTACTTCTTATTGTTATATTGTTATTATTTATGAAAGATTCATAACATTTTCCATTTTTAACACCTTAACTCTACCTTTGTTTTTTGAATGTCAACTGCAGTTTTGTTAGATTTTAGACTCTCTATGACAGTTGTTAAATTGTGCTGTCCCATGACTTATCACTAGTACTCTTAACACAGTGGTATAATTGATTGTTTATATATATGTATTTTTTCAAGTATCTTTAATATTCAAGCTTTACATACTTTTTGATTGAGATAATGTGTTTTTTTAAGGTTGCTTTAAATATTGTACATAATTGGGATTTTTTTCAATATTTATATTACAAAATTCAACTGTTTTTTTTGTTATAAATTCATATCTTTCCCTATTAGTATTTAAATAATTCAGAGTCAGTTTTTAAGTAGAAAGTGATTAGCCCATATGGAACCGGCTGTATTCTTTCCTATATTTATTTCTCATCTTTACCGTTTGTAGGATTAAGTGGACGATTTATCATAACTGCTCTTCCTACTATTTATCAGTAAGTATTTGAAAATTCTGTAGTTATGGAGAAGGATGCATCAGAATAGTAGGTTTCTGGCCTGGATCATGTTTAAAGTGCATTATGTTCAATAAGTATATTAGAAGCCTTCTTTTACACTTAGTTCTATTCTAGATGCATTTAGACAGATGAATGGTATATCAGACAGTCCTTGATTGGAAATATTTATAATTTTTTGGAAGTTGAGATTCACATGAAATGGTGTGATACCATTCAGCATAGTATATGATTATAAGCCCAGAGTTGTGTTAAGTCGTGTAAGAAGGGAAAAATCACTGGGCTGGAGTGGTTCCTGGAGAATATGGGATTTCATGTAATCTTGAAGGCAGAATTTTCAGGAGTGCAGAGTAAGCATTCCATCCTAAAGCCAATCTCATAAAAGAGTTGTAAATAGGAGCATGGTATATTCAAAAGTTAGCTAAGAAAGTTCTGTAGCTCATCCTTGGGGACAGTAGTGAAATGAGTGTTAAGTCAGAATGAACAAGATTTTGTAGTCTTCAGCATCAGCTCTTCTAGTTTGACTTTATTTTCTCATATGGGATGGGAATTCTGTGTACCTCCCCTATGTTTTCTTCTAAGAGTTTTATGGTTTTGTAACTTACATAAAACTCTTAGAACCCCCATCTACCTGGGGGTTGAATGCCAGGAGGTACTTCTCATTTAAAATTGTGAAAACAAGTTGGCAATTCTTTGTGTGTCTCTATCCCTCTTTGTCATCTTTTTTCATGATGATATTTGTTTCCCTATACCTTCTTACTCACCCCTACTCCCTTTGTGTCTATTTAAATGTCTGTTCTCTGTCTCTGTAAGTGCCACTCTGCCTTTTCACTCCATCCTCTTCTCCACATGCCCCTTAACTGGCTACAATCAGTCTTCCCTTTTCTTTTTCACTTCTCCAACACCTCAATTTATCTGTAATTTCCTGCTCTTTTTTAGTCACATTGTTTATCATGCCCATTCTCCTAATTTCTGTCTGTTGAAATCCTGCTTATCTTTGAGAAATAGCTCAAATACCATTTTCTCCATGAAACATCTTTTGAATGGGGGCTTCCTTGTGGTCTTTGGAGCTTGATAACTTAAGGATCCTGTAACCCTCCTCTAGGTATGGAATTTTTTGCAGTTAAGTGATACAAATAGAAGTGTTAATTAAGTAGGATTAGACTGGCAGTATTATTTAAGGTAGTTTGGAAATAGTGAAGGTGTGGGAGCAGGGAGAGCATTTATGACCCTATGACAGAGCTCCATGTATTGGGAATGGGAAGGAGGAGATGGATGTCAGGAAGAATGCAGAGCAGACTGTAAAATAGAATCACTGAGGTGAGAGGAAGGGAAGCACTGTGCCAGATTCCACCAGGGATTTAAAACTTGGTGGCTGAGATGATGTGATTATAATGGAAAATACTGGAAAAATGCCTTAAATTTTTAACCTGTGGTTTATGAATAGGTAGTGATTTATCAGTGGCAGACACTAGGCTAACAGCTTTTCATGTAGCTGCCCTTCAATATGTGGTATTACAAATAAGGCTCAAAGTGATTTCCTGAGGTAGATCTACTTCCTGTGCTTCCCTTCCCTGCAGTGTTATTGAGATACAGTTAACACATAATTACTTACTGTGTTCCAGTTTTATTATTTAGAAGCATAACACTAAGTCTTAAAGCTTATGATTGTTTAAAAATATAACCTCATTGTTTAATTAGATTTGGAACTAAGATGTCATGAGTGGGTAATTAGTGTAATTTGCGACTTACATACATTGCTAATGATTTTTAACATTGTGATTGATTATAAAGTGAGGTCTACAAATAAAGTGAGTGATGATGAAATAAGCAAAGCAAAAGTTTATATGGTGCAGATTAATATTAATTGTAATCTTTCTTAGTTGTAAAGGTGGTGAATTTAGGCGCTATCAGGGCCCACGGACTAAGAAAGACTTCATAAACTTTGTAAGTGAGAAAGAGTGGAAGAGTATTGAGCCCGTTTCGTCATGGTTTGGTCCAGGTTCTGTTCTGTAAGTATGAGGAATTTTTCTCTTACTCAAAATTAATTGGGACAAATAATTGTATTTCGTGGGAAAAAAAGCATTCATACTCGGTTTTAATTCTTGGACTGTTAAGGTATGTTCAGACTTCCATGTAATATTTTTACTTTGACTTTTATCTTCTAAGTCAAACAGATGCTTTGATCCTTGTTAAGTTAGAAGGAGGAATTCTGTACAATTGAGTTTAAAGTCTTTTCAGGACTATTTAGCTCTGAAGATATGGTCCATTAGTGTCATCAAAATTTAAGTATTCCCTGAATGTGAGCAGTGTAATGGGTAAAGCTATCATTTGAGCTCAATATTTGAATGAGAAACCTCATACACAAACCTGTTCATGCTAGATTTCAGTTCTTGATTTAATGTGACCAAATTATTCCACCTGTCTGATAACTTTTTCTTTTAATAGCATGAATGAACAATAACTAACTGACCACTGAGCTTTTATATAGCTAGAGGGTAGCAGCTTGGAAGATAGCAGCATGTTTCCTGCCAGCTGTTGGGGTGCAAGGCCTCACCGGGCAGCTGAGTTACCTCTGGGAGTACTGAGTTTTGCTTGGATTGCCATGGTCTCAGTCTCAGCCTGGTGGGACTAAGCTCTCTTTTCCTGTCTCTTCACACACTTGCTATGGAGGGTGGGGAGCTGGGACACCAATGAAACACTAGACAAAATGCCCTGGATTCTGGGAGCAGGGGAATGATCAGCCCTAAGCAGTATTTTGAAATGAATTTTCATTTTCAGCACCTTTCCCTTATATCCATATATAAGGGAAATCTCCAAATTGTCCATTGGCTGTCAGAATTCCCTCACTGAACCACCAGGCCCAACCCAAATAAGGCAGCTACTATTCCTGATAGATTCTAATTAGTGCAGGATATAGTGAGGCTACAAAGCGCTTAATGTTTCAGTTCCTTATTCTTACTCCCATTTTGTATTTTAAACAACAGAAGCAACAGGATTAAAGTACCTGTATATGTTAACTTGAAAATGCAACTGATTTGTGTTCTTCGCAATCTCATAAATGAATTTTATCCCATAGTAGAAGAGGCTTGTTTCCAAGCCTGTGTCATACACCCAGGTTAGCAGTTCCTACCTTTTTTTTTTTTTTTTTAATTGATGGGCTGAATAAGGGCACTTCCTGTGTCAGCAGGGTCACCCACCCTGTGGTTGACCATTGGATTGGGTCATCTCGCATACAGGTCCTGTGGCTCATGTGTGAATTGGTTTATGTGTTGGTGGCAAAACTTCTGCTGGAGGGAAAACAGTTGGGAACTCACAAACTCTTACTTTTGGAGCATAACCTTTTTCTGCCCATTTAAACTACCCAAGTTTAGTTATTATTTTTACTTATGCTGAATTAGCATTTATTTGCTAGTAATTACTTTGTATGTCATTAAATTACATCAAACTAATGCTATTATGAAGTTTACTAAATTTTAATATAAAATGGGGGATAATTAATTCTTAGGTGGAAAGATTGGCTCAACCAGGGCCCTTGGTTCTTCCTTCCTGCTCCCTTCTCTGCTCATTCTTGGGAGGATTTTAAGGGTGAATGAGAGTTGCCATTTGCTTATAGTATGCCTAACCTTAACCAGCTGGGGTCACAGGCCTTGTAACTTGTTACTTAGAGTATACTGGAGAAATCATCAGGTGAAAGTTGAAAAGTTAATGTCAAAGCAATAGAGGAAAGGGGACAAAATTATCAAGTGTTTTTTTAATAAGGACATCTCATAGTGACAATTCAGAAACTGTTTATTTTCATTAACAAGCTTCTTATTACAGGCTTGAAATCTGAGCACTAATCTTGGTTAATACTAGCAATAAAATCTGTTGTGTTGGGGAAATTTAGAGTAAAACATGGAAGATACAGGTATACATACATATATTCTTAAAAGCTGTGTATCTGATTCAGTTTTTCAGTAACCTCTTTTTTATTTTAGGATGAGTAGTATGTCAACACTCTTTCAACTTTCTATGTGGATTAGGGTATGGACTAAAATTTCCTATTTTAAACATTTTTGACACTATTGCTTCTTTTTTAAACAACCAAGTTCTCAGTTTATTTTTTTCTTTTGATTTTAGACTTGCCATAACTATTTTATTGAAGACCTTGGATTACCTGTTTGGGGATCATATACAGTTTTTGCTTTAGCAACTCTGCTTTCAGGACTGTTACTAGGACTTGTAAGTATTTCATTTTCAGAGAAGAAAAATATTTTAAAATTTGATAGTTTAATACATTTACACTAGCTTTATCATATGTTACACATTCATATTTCCTATGTTTATTTTTGCAGTGTATGATATTTGTAGCAGATTGTCTTTGTCCTTCAAAAAGGCGCAGACCACAGCCATACCCTTCCAGTAAGTATATTTTTAAATGTTTATTTTTTATTTACTGTAATCCTGTTCATTTCTCTGAATACAATCACACATATGATAGGTTGCCCTTCCAGCTTAGGTTTCTAAATATGGAGTGATGGTTTTATATCAGAAGGGGAAAAGGGATTGTATTTAGGAACATAGATATTTTCTTTGCCTACATGTTGTGGAGAATTTTAACATTGCATATAATTTGTAGATATTTAATAGCATTGATCTGATGTCAGTTTATTTGAAAATTCCATGATATTCATTTGAATATACTTGAGTAAAAAAAAAAGTTGCCTATATTCTACTCTTCAAGTCATTCATTAGTATAGGGACGACATTTGAAAGGTTTTTTTGTATGCTGACCAAGTCTAAGTGTTTCTGGTAGGATATTGGGAAAATAAATTCCTGTAGCAGATTTAGGATTGGCATTGACTCTACTTTATTACAAAATGACTCTGCATAATTAGAAGTATTTACTGTTGTCAGCCTTAATATATATTATCTACCAAACATTTATTTTTAATCTTATAATTATACTGTTAGGGGAGACCTATTTGCCCTTTCTAAAGAACTTTCACCTTGTCATCCCATTTGCTTTTCAACAACTCTCTATAAAGTAGACTCCATAAATAGTATGCTTCCCATTTTATGATTAAGAAAACTAAGGCTCAGAAAGATGAACTATTTTTCCAAGGTTACACGGAAATGACAGAGCTGAGAGTAGGACCTGAATCAGACTCTTGGCCTGACATAATATGCTGCCTCTTATGACTTAGGATTTATTGAGGTCAGACTCCTGAAGTGAAATCAGTACAGATTGTATTTATGTTCTGTTTAGTCTATTGAATAACTGATAGGTTATCTTTTCATTTCTTATATTTTTGCATCAGTGCTAAAAAGGACAGTATAAGGAAGGGAATCATTTTATCCACCAAAGGCCACTGACCTGTAAGAAAAAATGTAAGCACAGATTACTCAAAAGACAATTTAGTAGTTGATTAATGTACACTTTATTTTTATTTCACTTCAAGAACTTCAAATGTAACAACAAATTTGCAGTTAAGTAATCTGTGAAATAACTGATAAATAGTAACCCATACTTTAATGTGATATATCCCCCTTTTATAGCAGACCACATGATTTGAGCTGTTTTCAGTATGTGTGTTTGGCATAGATGTTGAGTTGCTAGGGAAAGAACCAGCTTATTAGCTTTAAGCAGAATAGGAATTTATTGGTTCACTTAGCAAGGAAATCTTAGGGCAGAGTTGACTGGATCCTGAGGCTCAAATGTTAAGATGTTAAATTTCTGAATTACTCAGTTCTCCATGCCTTTGCTTTCACCATTTTTGGTTCTTTGCAGTCCTTAGCATAAAATTATTATAGAAAATCATAGCTCACAATCCCAGAGTAAGAAGGAAATACCCTTCCTCCCTGCACCCACCTCTCTCTCTTGGAAAAATTCCGATGTACTCTCTACTTATGTAAAGGGCTCACTGGAACAGTCTCTGTAAACCCGGGTTTCTCAGTGTCAACACTTTTAACCTTTTGGGCTGGATATTTCTTAATTGTGATGGACTGTTTTGTACATTTTTGTATGTTCAGCAGCATCCTACTTGTTGCCAGTAGCCCTGCCCCTCTCAGTTGTGACACCTAAGATATCTTCAGATATTGCCAGCTGCTTCCTGGAGGGCAAATTCACCCCTGGTGGAGAAACTATTGCTATAAACTGTAGTGCTCAACACATCCGAATGGGATGTGGTATAGGAAAGGGACTTACTAACTCAACAGAAAGGAATGCCAGGCAGACCAAACACAGATTGCCCACTATGTGGTCATTTCTTCCCAAACTCTTCCTGTCAAACATCCTGGTTTTCTCCCCCCACTCCAATTTCTGTTGCTGTGAATTGGGGGCAGTCTCGGATCACTGAACAGAGTAAAGCTTATTGGCTCAATTCTGTGTTCTGTATCTCAGTAACATGGTGTGTTCTAAGTTTAAGCTAACTAGCAACCAGGCCCTATAAAAAAAAAAAAAATAGAAAGAGTATACCTTTCTGTGTATATATTTAAAAATTCATTGAGCTGTACACTTAAAATTTGTAAGTTTTATTGTTTGTAATTATACCTTAATAAGTTATATATGTGGAGAGGAGGAAGCCCATTTATGAAATGACTTGGAAAAAAAAGATGGATAGTAACATAACCTTCAGCTGTAAATGTCTGATTGCTGTTTGCCCAGGAACCAAAACAAGGTTAGTTTTGAGGTTTGTTTCAGTATACTTGCTAGCTAGAAGATTTAACAACAAACTAGTATAAAATAGTTACACTTGATGCAGTATATTTTCTTATAATATCCATATTCATAGCATTAATTATGGTTCATTAATTTCTGTTCATTTTAGAAATAGGTGGGTAATAAGAATTAATTTGGTAAGTAAAAGGGGTCTTCCAATGCAGTTTTTATATTTATGGTATTACTTGTTTTTGAAGATAACTTCTTTTTGGAAATCCAAACATGATTGGTAAATGACAAAGCAGTTTATGGTCATAGGAATTGTGTCTTGATTTTACTCTAATGCAGATCTAATGCATCAACAAAAAAACATTTCTGGTCTTTATCTTTAAGAAAAATTATTACCGGAATCTTCTCAGGCTTTGAAAAAAGTGGAGGAGGAACAAGAGGCAGATGAAGAAGATGTTTCAGAAGAGGAAGCAGAAAGTAAAGCAGAAACAAACAAAGACTTTGTACAGAATGCCATAAGACAACGTTCTGTGGGTCCTTTGTTGGCTGCAGATAAATCCTAGTTTATTTTTATAAATACCTTAATATGATTTTGACAAAAACAGAAGATCATTTCTTTTGGTTGAAGTGAACTGTGACATTGTCCTTCATAGAGTTCAGTCTAGATTGTTATTAGATTGAACAGTCTACTTCCAGAAAATAAAAGTAGCATTGTGTAAAAAAGTTTGAAGTAAGATTTAAGAATGATATGGCGGTTTAAACAATTCTTTACATTTTGAAAAGTCTGGTGCCAAGCAATAAGATTTGTGTATGTTTGTTTAATATAACCTGTTACAAGTCTGTGCTGAAAAATTACATTTCCCAGGTATTACATTATTGAGTTATTTAAAGAGATTAGAGAATCTCTCATTTCTCATTTGATACAAATTTTCTCAGTTTCACTGTGTGAAGAAAAGAACACATTTCCTATAAATGGGAACTTTGCGCATTGTTTCAAGAAATAGGTATTTCAGTGTCAACTCTGTGGTCCTTTAGAGAAATCAGTTCAAATTTTCTTCATATATTTAGATTATGCAACTAACAAAAACTACCTTACTTTAATTATGGTTTTCTATACATGATAATACAGAGTATACTACTGATTTAGGAAGTTTTTATAAGTCCATGGTATTGATTCCTTGGTTCCTATAAAGTTGGTTGCCTTTTTGTTCTCCTCTGTTCATTGTGTGATTTTTATTTTTCTTACCATGGGTTACATGTTTTGTTTTCCAATTGGATAATTTCCTAGAAATGTTTTTTTTTCATATATTAATAGTAAATTTTTGTTTTTTCAAACTGAAGTTTGCTAAGGGATTCTTAAAGAGCTGTCTACTTATAATTTAAAAATTTGCCCACTCATTTAGGGTGTTTTGCATTATTGTTGAACCTGTACTTGAACTTTTTTTGCGGGAGGAATATGAAGGTGAACATTCCTGATTTTTATTTGATGTGGAAAAGCCTTGATATTTTCCATTTTCAGAATTCACAGAAGCTTAGTTCAATACAAAATAAAATTAGCATTCTACTCAGGAAAAAACTTTCTATAGTGTATGTTTTCAATGTATATTTGTCCTTACATACAGGAAGTTCTTAATTGATTTTACAAAGTATATGCTTAATGTTTTAAAATCATAACTTTCTTGTGTTTTTGAAAAGACAGACTCCATATTCTATACTTTGTGTTGTGTGGTATTTCACAGGTGGGAATCAGCAGAATGGGACATTTAATATAGTTTTACTCCTTGAACAATTACAACAATTTTCACCTTATTATAGCAAAGGGGCAGGGGACAGCTTAAGTATTCAGAATGACTCACCTGTCCATTATGTATGTAATAGATAATTTCTGTGATGTCCCCTTTTGTCTAGATTCTTTTGCTATGTAAATCCATTAGGTTTACAGTATCATATCCTACAGTTTTCTTTAAAGACATCTCCTTTAGAATATTAGATAATTTACCATTGTAGAGTTTGGCTGTATAATAATTTTGTGATGCTTTAGGAAAATAACTTTAAGCAGAAAATAAACTTTTCTAAGCACTTCAATAAAGCCGAAGACAAGTGATTTCTAGCTGCATACTTAGAAATGCTTAATTCACTTTGTTCTTGCTTGAACAATTGTGTCACTGTATATGTACTTTAAGTATAATCAAAAGGCTAAAGTCATACACACATCTTTTGTTACTTGGGATGATAGAAGATAATAGTGCTCAATCAAGCATTCTGTTTTTAGTGTACATGACAATACATTTTAAGTTTTTAAGTAATTATAAAATATTATATATATGGAATATTTAAAGTAGACTAAGTAGAGACTAGATAATTTGGAAAATAGTTGACTTTGCAGTTCTTTAAGATTGTCACTGTAGACATCCGAACAACCAATTTTTTTTCAGAGGCTTATAGAAACTATATGGGATTATTTTACCTTTAACAGACTCCTTTTGTTTCATAATTCTTTTAAGGGGGCTGAACATGGCACTTTAGCTAAAACAGTTTACTAGGGTGTAAGGTGCAGTATCTGCATCCTGAAGAACTTTGCCCCCTACCCCAATAATGATTCAGTTCCACAATGGAAATACTGTGCAATCTGATCATTCCAATGAAAAAGGCAGTGTTTTTTTTTACCACATTCTGCCTAAATACTAAAGCAACAAGATTTACAAAAGTGTTAATGAAGATTCCTGTATAATTAACAATAGCTACCATTCACTGAATATATTGGAGTTGTGGTAAGTTATTTTCCTGTAATAATTTAGTCCTAATTATGATCTATGATAGGTAAGTACTGCACATCATTCAGGTGAAACAGGCTCAGAGAATTGGCAGAAGTAGGTACAATTTGAATCCAGTTCTAATTTAAAATGTGCTTTTTTTCAGTTTGAGTACTGAAAAATCAGTTATCTATATATCAAAGCAAATTTAAAATTCTTAAAATTTCAGTCTTACCAGAATATTGCAACACTTACTATTCAGAACTACCAATTCAGTATTTGTGGTCTTCTGATACTGGGTACTGTAAAACAATCAAGTCTATTAAAATAAATGGTGCTTCTGAAAGCAATTTTCTCTCAGGTCAGTTGTGTCCTTATTCAGCCCAATGTATAAAAGGCATAGTTTTGGAGTTAATTTACATTATGATGAGATTAATATTTTGAATGAAACATATTTAACTCAATTTAGGGTTACCTAGGTTATTCTGACCCATCACAATACGGTGGAATTCTTTCAATAAATTAATTTCTTCCCAGCTGTATTAAGGCATGATTGACAAATTACTTTTGATGTGGATCTTTTATTAGTAAAAGAATTGATTTAGGATGAAATTTAAATGAATAGCCCTATTGAGGAATTGTATAATTTTAGAAGTAAATTTAAATACCTATCCTGCAGAATTACTTACGTTGGTATTGCATAGCTAGCAACATTCACATTTGTTTTACAAACATTAAAACTAGAAAAATAAATTTAAATTCAAAGTTTGATAACACATAACTAGTAAGGTCAAACTATATACTTGAACATCTGAAGTAGTTTTTGACTCATTAATTTCAAATGGTGATAGTATCAGTATTGTGGCCATTAATGAAATCAGTTGTCCCTTCAAATCGGTTGACCTCTTTCACTGTGTGTGACATTACTTTTAAGTCTGTTTTCATTGTATCACAGCCCAGATTGATACCTTGAGAATGAAAACCTGAAAATATGAAGTCAGTTGATGAAAAAGATGATTGAAACTTCTTTTAAATTTAAACACAATTAAGAGAGTGATAACTTTCAGGTTGGTGAAAATGTCTTCACTTTAAAGAACAAGTATTTTTAAAAACTTTCCTACCTTAAGTGTTTTTAATAAAGCATGTCATAGAAGTAATGTTACTAGTAGATTGGAATATATCAACTGAAGTACTTAAGGTTGAACATACTGCTACCTGGACATGCCTAAAACTTCTCTAAACTTTAGATGACTCTGCTTCCACAGTTTCATGTACATCCTTGGTTGAAAATTTTAAATGCTCTTAACTATTCATCTCCCCTGCCCAACCCAATTAATATTCCTGAAACTAACGAATCACCTTTTGTTCATGAACATGCCTCACATTCCATCCATCAGTTGAAGAGTCAGCTCAAATCCTCTAAGTCCTTTCTGGATCATAGTTGTTTTTTCTCCATAAATAAACTATAGTGTGGGTTTTTATCATTCTCTGTGAGTTGTTACATTCTGTCTTATAATATTTCTTCTCTTGCATTTATTATGCCAATTGAGCAAATGACAGTATATGTCCAATTACTAATTTACAAGTAAAGTGATTTCTAAAGTTCTCTTCCTTTAACAAGGTTCCCTCTATTCATAGGTTGTCTCTAAAACCTGTTTGTCAACTCATTGAGGCCTGAAAGTCCTTGTTTGAAACAGAGGTTGGTGTTGTGGGGGTACTGGGCAGGGACCTGGCTTTAAGTCTTGTCTCTGCCCCCCGACTAGTAGTGTGACTGCCACCTCTCTGGACATTGATTTTCATATTTTTGAAATGAGGGTAAATTAAGTATTTGTAGAATATTAATGCCATATGGACAAAGCCAAACTGAATTTATGTTGACAGCTGTGTGGGTGTCACCAAGCAGTTAAGTCCTCAGTCTACTGAGATGGGGAGCAGGAAAAAGTCTGGCTATCCTGCCTTTACCGTGGTAGGAAATACAGATGTCCATTTTCTAACATCCACATGATTACAGTAGAACCCAGATTTTAAGTTCATCTCTTTCTCTGCAGCCCTGTGCTTCAGGGGAATCTGACTCATCTTCACCTACTAGGGGTGAGTTTCTATTATGACACTGTAATCCTAACCAGTGATTTACATTGTCAATGAACACGTGGTCCAATTTGGGCCAGTATGGATGTGGGGGTGGTGAGAAACACTGGTCCAAATTCAGTAAGTGGACACAGACAAAGAGAACAGTGGAGCAAGGCTTTAGTGACGTCTTGCAAGAACTGGTGTCTGGTGGGTAGGCACACCTGGGGAGTTTGGCGCCAGTAATTTATCTCCTAGTGTGCGAATCCCTCCCCTGGTTCCTCATTGGCTGAGTACTACAGCGTTCACATTCTTTCCCAGACTGTCACCTAAGCCAGTTAAATCTTTCCCTTACATTTGTCTTAATCTTATTGGTAGGTTTAAAAAACTCTTAACAGGTATAGCTAGGCCCTTATCCATTCCCCCACCCCCAACCCCACTCTCAGCCTGAGCATCTTCCACCACGTGGCCCTTTGTTAATACCTTACTGTTAAAATGTTTAAACATCCTGGTGGGAATAAATCGCATGTAGGTTTTATGCTTTCTTAACGGGGGCTTTTGGTAAGATCTCGTTTCGGAGAATGAGACTTGGTAAGAGCTCGCTCTCTCCTGGAGTTTGCCATCTTCTGGATGTGATACTTAGAATTTTTTGGCCATCTCATGGCCTGAGGATGAAGCAAACAGGAGGGCAGAGCCAAAAGGATCTGAGAAAAGCAGAGCCAGAGCCCTGACAGTATAGCCTACATATGGACATCTTGTTCCTTGAGATAATTTTCCCTATTATCTCACCATTTTGAATAAGGCTTTTCAGTTACTTGAAACTAAAGTATAAGCATGCTGTTACCTTTCTGGATTTTGTGAACAATGGTGTCTTGATTTGCCTTAGCTCAGTTCCATGTCATTATCTGGGTGTGTACTTCAAGCTATGGTACTTTTCTCACTGACTTTCCAAGATGAGGAAGAAAAGTTAATCTTTATATATGTGGTTGAAACTAATTAATGGGCCAAGTCAGGTAATGTACTCTAAAACTCCCCAGTAATAAAAGGTTAAGCAAGCATAGTTTTCCTTTTGGGGAGCTACTTTTTAACTATTGCTCATTATTTTATTACACCAATTTACGATCTGTAAACATTGGAGATAAAATCCTGGAAGCTAAAAATAGAATGTGCTGGGTTCAAGTGTAGTTGTTTAGTGTGAAATCAGGTTTTAAGCCTAAAAAAGCCATTTTTGACTTCTTAATCCTTATTTGGGGTTTGTGTTCAGTGAGGAAATTCCTATGTATCATTTTGACAGTAACTTGAGTCTTGGAGATGAGAATGGGAGCAATATAGGTTTGAAGGTGGTAAGAAGGTAAAATTTTACATTTTGTCTCATTTGGGGAGGAGGAAGTAATGGATGAGGTATGTTTGTCTTCTGGAATGTTTCTTTTGTCTTAGTTTGTTGTCAATATTAAATGAGATAATGTATGTGAAAATGCCTATCATAATTTAACACATACAAGCAGCTCAATGGGGAATGTTTCTTAGTCTAGTGTTTGTGAAAGGGGATTCCAGTTGAATAACCCTACTGTTTAATGGACTAATTCACATTTTAATTTCAACCATTTTTGAAGTGTTATTTTGCAAACGTGTCAAGTATGTTGTTACTTTGATAGGAGTGCCAAGCTCCTTGTCAGTGCATGCCTTGAAATCTCATTGCTGGAGAAGCCGAATTACAGTTGGTCCTTAAACAACACAAGTTTGAACTGTGTGGGTCCACTGACACATAGATTTTTTTCAATAAACATACTGGGAAGAATTTTAGAGAATTGTGACAATTTGAAAAAACATTTTCTCCAGCTTTATTATAAGAATACAGTATATAATACATAGAACACACAAAGTATATGTAACTGACTTTGTTATCAGTAAGGCTTCTGGTTAACAATAAGCTGTTAGTACTTAAATTTTGGGCGAGTCAAAATTACATGTAGAATTTTGGTTACAAGGGGTGGAGGAGGGGGGTGGTCCTAACCTTGGTTGTCCAAAGGTCAATTGTAGTTGGTAACTTTGAATTAAACACTGCAGACAGAAAAACAGGACAATGTGTTGTTTTTCATTAAATTATAAGGGATGTCCTTTACTCTGAGATTATATCTTTCTTTTTCTTATTGTTTTTAAATTTTAAAATGCTACATTTTAAAAAATGACCTTACCTTAGTAAAGTTAACAGTTGACAATCCTAGTGAGTATCTTAAATTTGGAATTTTACTTTTCCATAAAATTTTATACTTACCAAGTCTGAGATGCGTCAACTGAAGTTTCTTCATTAGACAGCTCATGAAAGGCAAATACAAAGTAAGGATTTATGTCTCCACAATCAGTTTCTTACTACTTTGCAAAATTTTCTGAGGGAAATTATCAGAAGCCTTGCTGTGTTATATAATGGTAACTTAAAGGCCTGTTCATGTTAAATGGAACACATTTTTTATCAAAAAGGTCTGTTGGCTTATAGGAGATCTATCAGGTGACATTGTATTACTGTGCCATTTATGTTTGTGGTAATCTCATTTTTCTCTGTGCCTGTGTTGAGAAAAGATGGAATCATTAAGGCAAATGATTATCTTTGAATTTGAATTGCCTCAGTAGCATTTCTGCCTGTTCATATAAGATCAGATTGAATCTGATACTTGGTGCTAAGGACTAGAAAGACCTGGGGTACACTGAAGTTATGTACCTTTTTTTCCTAGGTGAAGCATCATTATAAAATTCATAGTAATAAGGAGAAGTGCCCAAGTTAAATTCATGTGGATCACAATATTTCGTCACTACAGAAGCTTAGTGTTTGCTGGAAGTAGTTATTCAACTATGTTTACCACTGATCTTGAGATAGAACCAAAAGAAATTCTGATTGTGCTAGTTATCTAACTTCACACAACAACCTTTAATAGAATATTCTTCTTTTTAGTTCACTAATGATACTCTGCCCTATGACCCCATGGATTTACCTTTCCTCTAATGTGAGGTATTGTTAAAAACACTTTAGCCAAGGAGGAGCCAAGATGGCAGCATGAGTAGGACTGCAGAAATCTCCTCCCAAAAACATATATATTTTTGAAAATACAGCAAATACAACTATTCCTAAAAGAGAGACCAGAAGATACAGGACAACAGCCAGGCTACATCTACACCTGTGAGAACCCAGTGCCTCGTGAAGGGGGTAAGATACAAGCCACAGCCCGGTGGGACCTGAGCGCCCCTCACCCCAGCTCCTGGCGGGAGGAGAGGAGTTGGAGCAGGGAGGGAGAGGGAGCCTAGGACTGCTAAACACCCACCCCTAGCCATCCACACTGGGAGCGCAGTTATACAGTGCATGGTGTGCTGGATACTAGGGAAATGGGACAGTAAAATCTGAGTGAGTCCCGCAGCCAGCACCCCTGGGACAAAAAAAAGTGAGTGCTCTTTGAAAGTCTTAAAGTGACAGGGCCCTCACAGCTGGATGGAAGTGTCCGGCACACTAAGCCCAGCAGCTGGGAATCCTGGGGAATTCCGGGCGCACTAATCCCCTGGACTGCAGTGCAGCTTGGAGGCCCCTCATGGCAATAAGCAGCCTCCTGCCCATTCCCCCTCCAGCACAGCCCCGCCATAGTGGAGCAGCAGCCTGAAAGCAGCCACTCCCACAGCAACTGGGCGGAGCTCCACAGCAGCCTGGGCAAGAATCAGAGACCCTGTCAGCGCGCAGCTGCCCAACACAGGCCGCTAGGGGATGCTGTTCTCCCAGGAGAGGAATGTGAGGAGCAAGCAGAAAGGGATTTTGTTCTCCCAGCTGACACACATGCCATCTGCCCATTGCCATGGAAAGGCAGAAGAATTTGATTCAGACCAGAATCACACAGACATCCCCTGAGAGGGAACCTGAGGAGATAGACCTAACCAATCTTCCTGAAAAAGAATTCAAAATAAAGGTCATAAGCATGCTGATGGACTTGCAGAGAAATATGCAAGAGCTAAGGAGGGAGAATATAGAAATGAAACAATCTCTGGAAGTACTTAAAAGCAGAATGGATGAGACGCGAGAGGCCATTGATAGAATAGAAACCAGACAAGAGGAATGCAGAGAAGCTGATGCAGAGAGATATAAAAGGATCTCCAGGAATGAAAGAATATAAAGAGAACTGTGTGACCAATTGAAATGAAACAATATCCACATTATAGGGTTACCAGAAGAAGAAGAGAGAGAGAAAGGGATAGAAAGTGTCTTTGAAGAAATAATTGCTGAAAATTTCCCCAAACTGGGGGAGGAAATAGCCTCTCAGACTATAGAAGCACACAGAACTCCCAACAGAAGGGACCCAAGTAGGACAACACCAAGACACATAATAATTAAAATAACAAAGATCAAAGACAAGGACAGAGTATTAAAGGCAGCCAGAGAGAGAAAAAAGATCACCTAGAAAGGAAAACCCATCAGGTTATCATCAGACTTCTCAAGAGAAAGTTTACAGGCTAGAAGAGAATGGCATGATATATTTAATGCAATGAAACAGAAGGACCTTGAACCAAGGATACTGTATCCAGCACGATTATCATTTAAATATGAAGGAGGGATTAAACAATTGCCAGCAAAAGTTGAGGGAATTTGCCTCCCACAAACCACCTCTACAGGGTATTTTAGAGGGACTGCTCTAGATGGAAGCACTCCTAAAGCTAAATAGATGTCACCAGAGAAAATAAAATCACAGCAAAGAAAGCGGAACAATCAAATACTAACTAAAGGCAAAAAATAAAGTCAACTACTGACAAAAACAGTCAAAGGAAACACAAAAGAGCACAACAAACAAAAAAACAAATAAAAAAGCACCTAACATACAAAGAATGGAGGAGGAAGAATAAGAAGGGAGAGAAATAAAGAATCATCAGACTGTTTATAATAGCTCAATAAGCGAGTTAAGTTAATAAGATAGTAAAGAAGCTAACCTTGAACCTTTGGTAACCACGAACCTAAAGCCTGCAATGGCAATAAGTACATATCTTTCAAAAATCACCCTAAATGTAAATGGACTGAATGCACCAATCAAAAGACACAGAGTAATAGAATGGATAAAAAGCAAGACCCATCTATATGCTGCTTACAAGAGACTCACCTCAAACCCAAAGACATGCACAGATTAAAAGTCAAGTGACGGAAAAAGATATTTCACGCAAACAACAAGGAGAAAAAAGCAGGTCTTGCAGTACTAGTATCAGACAAAATAGGCTTCAAAACAAAGAAAGTAACAAGAGATAAAGAAGGACATTACATAATCATAAAGGGGTCAGTCCAGCAAGAGGATATAACCATTGTAAACATATATGCACCCAATATAGGAGCACCAACATACATGAAACAAATACTAACAGAATTCAAAGAGGAAATAGAATGCAATGCATTTATTTTAGGAGACTTCAACACACCACTCACTCCAAAGGACAGATCCACCAGACAGAAAATAAGTAAGGACACAGAGGCACTGAACAACACACTAGAACAGATGGACCTAATAGACATCTATAGAACTCTACATCCAAAAGCAACAGGATACACATTCTTCTCAAGTCCACATGGAACATTCTCCAGAATAGGCCACATACTAGGCCACAAAAAGAGTCTCAGTAAATTCTAAAAGATTGAAATCCTACCAACAAACTTTTCAGACTGCAAAGGTATAAAACTAGAACTAAATTGTACAAAGAAAGCAAAAAGGCTCACAAACACATGGAGGCTTAACAACATGCTCCTGAATAATCAATGGATCAATGACCAAATTAAAATAGGGATCAAGCAATATATGGAAACAAATAACAACACAAAACCCCAACTTCTGTGGGGCACAGTGAAAGCAGTTTTAAGAGGAAAGTATATAGCAATTCAGGCATATTTAAAGAAGGAAGAACAATCTCAAATGAATAGTCTAAAGTCACAATTACTGAAATAGGAAAAAGAAGAACAAATGAGGCCTAAAGTAGCAGAAGGAGGGACATAATAAAGATCAGAGAAGAAATAAAATTGAGAAGAATAAAACAATAGAAAAAATAAATGAAACCAAGAGCTGGTTCTTTGAGAAAATAAAATAGATAAGCCCCTAGCCAGACTTATAAAAAGAAAAAGAGAATCTACACACATCAACAGAATCAGAAATGAGAAAGGAAAAATCACAACGAACCCCACAGAAATACAAAGAATTATTAGAGAATACTACAAAAAACTATATGCTAAGAAGCTGGAAAACCTAGGAGAAATGGACAACTTCCTAGAAAAATACAACCTTCCAAAACTGACCAAGGAAGAAACAAAAAATCTAAACAGACCAATTACCAGCAAAGAAATTGAATCTGTAATCAAAAAACTACCCAAGAGAAAAACTCCTGGGCCAGATGTATTTACCACAGAGTTTTATCAGACATACAGAGAAGACATAATACCCATTCTCCTTAAAGTTTTCCAAAAAATAGCAGAAGAGAGAATACTTCCAGACTCATTCTATGAAGCCAGCATCACCCTAATACCAAAGCAGGCAAAGAACCCACCAAAAAAGAAAATTACAGACCAATATTCCTGATGAACATAGATGTAAAAATACTCAACAAAATATTAGCAAACTGAATTCAAAAATACATCAAGAGGATCATGCACCATGATCAAGTGGGATTAATCTCAGGGATGCAAGGATGGTGCAACATTGGAAAATCCATCAACAACATCTACCACATAAACAAAAAGGACAAAAATCACATGATCATCTCCACAGACGCTGAAAAAGCATTCAACAAAATTCAATATCCATTCATGATAAAAACTCTCAGAAAAATGGGTATAGAGGGCAAGTACCTCAACATAATAAAGGCCATATATGATAAGCCCACAGCTAACATCATACTGAACAGCGAGACGCTGAAAGCTTTTCCTCTGAGATTGGGAACAAAGCAGGGATGCCCACTCTCTCCACTGTTATTCAACATAGTACTGGAGGTCCTAGCCATGGCAATTAGACAAAACAAAGAAATACAACCAATCCAAATTGGTAAAGAAGAAGTTAAACTGTCACTATTTGAAGATGACATGATATCATACATAAAGAACCCTAAAGACTCCACTCCAAAACTACTAGAACTGATATCAGAATACAGCAGAGTTGCAGGATACCAAATTAATACACAGAAATCTGAGGCTTTCCTATACACTAACAATGAACTAATAGAGAAACCAGGAAAACAATTCCATTCACAATTGCATCAAAAAGAATAAAATACCTAGGAATAAATCTAACCAAGGAAGTGAAAGACCTATACCATGAAAACTACAAGATATTCTTAAGAGAAATTAAAGAGGACACTAACAAATGGAAACTCATCCCATGCTCTTGGCTAGGAAGAATTAATATCGTCAAAATGGCCATCCTGCCCAAAGCAATCTACAGATTCGATGCAATCCCTGTCAAATTACCAACAGCATTCTTCAATGAACTGAAACAATTCTAACATTCATATGGAACCACCAAAGACCCCGAATAGCCAAAGCAATCCTGAGAAGGAAGAGTAAAGTGGGAGAGATCTCACTCCCCAACTTCAAGCTCTACTACAAAGCCACAGTAATCAAGACAATTTGGTACTGGCACAACAACAGAGCCACAAACCAGTGGAACAAAATAGAGTCTCCAAACATTAACCCAAACATATATGGTCAATTAATGTCTGATAAAGAAGCCATGGACATACAATGGGGAAGTGACAGCCTATTCAACAGCTGGTGTTGGCAAATCTGGACAGCTACATGTAAGAGAATGAAACTGGATCATTGTCTAACCTCATACACAAAAGTAAATTCAAAATGGATCAAAGACCTGAATGTAAGCCATGAAACCATAAAACTCTTAGAAAAAAACATAGGCAAAAATCTCTTGGACATAAACATGAACGACTTCTTCATGAACGTATCTCCCCAGGCAAGGGAAACAAAAGCAAAAATGAACAAGTGGGACTATATCAAGCTGAAAAGCTTCTGTACAGCAAAGGACACCATCAACAGAATAAAAAGGCATCCTACAGTATGGGAGAATATATTCATAAATGACAGATCCGACAAAGGGTTGACATCCAAAATATATTAAAGAGCTCACGCATCTCAAGAAACAAAAAGTGAACAATCCAATTAAAAAATGGGCAGAGGATCTGAACAGACACTTCTCCAAAGAAGAAATTCAGATGGCCAACAGAGACATGAAAAGATGCTCCACATTGGTAGTTATCAGAGAAATGCAAGTTAAAACCACAATGAGGTATCACCTCACACCAGCAAGGATGGATACCATCCAAAAGACAAACAACAACAAATGTTGGCGAGGTCGTGGAGAAAGGGGAACCCTCCTACACTGCTGGTGGGTATGTAAATTAGTTTAACCATTGTGGAAAGCAGTATGGAGGTTCCTCAAAAAGCTCAAAATAGAAATACCATTTGATGCAGGAATCCTACTTCCAGGAATTTACCCTAAGAATACAGCAGCCCAATTTGAAAAAGACAGATGCACCCCTATGTTTATCGCAGCACTATTTACAATAGCCAAGAAACGGAAGCAACCTAAGTGTCCATCAGTAGATGAATGGGTGAAGAAGATGTGGTACATACACACAATGGAATATTATTAAGCCATAAGAAGAAAAGAAATTCTACCATTTGCAACAACATGGATGGAGCTAGAGGGTATTATGCTCAGTGAAATAAACCAGGCGGAGAAAGACAAGTACCAAATGATTTCACTCATCTGTGGAGAATAAGAACAAAGCAAAAACTGAAGTAACAAAACAGCAGAATCACAGAATCCAAGAAAAGACTAACAGTTATCAAAGGGAAAGGGACTGGGTAGGATGGGTGGGAAGGGAGGGCGAAGTGGGGGGGAAGTAGTAAGGGGGCCTTATGATTAGCATGTATAATGTGGGGATGTGACACAGGGAGGGCTGTGCAACACAGAGAAGACAAGTAGTGATTTTACAGTATCTCACTATGCTGATGGACAGTGATTAATGGGGTATGTGAGGGGACTTGGTGAAGGGGGGAGTCTAGTAAATATAATGTTCCTCATGTAATTGTAGATTAATGATAACAAAAAAAAAGCACTTTACCCATATGTATTGTTTTAGAGTCTTCAAAGGGATGTAACAGCTTTGTCTCATTTAACTCTCACAACAACATTAGGTGGACAGCATAGGCATCATCATTGTCATCATTACCGTTGTTTTACAGGTAAGGAGATTGAAACTCATGGAGGCCAAGAGACCTGCCTCCAGATACACAACTAGTAAGTGGTGGAATTACGACTTGAGCCTAGGATTCACTGACTTTAGTAGAGTTCAGTTTTCTTCAGTGTTCTTCTGTAGAACACTAGTCCCACAAGATGTTTCATGAAGAAGATCATGAAAAACTCGTGGTGAAATGAGTTTGGGAAAGCCTGTTCCTCCTGGGTGTTCATAGTACAGACTAAGACCTAGTATCAAAACCATTTACTTTTGTTTAACCCAATATTTCTCAGATTTATTTAAATATAGAGTCCCCTTTAAAAGTAACACCCTTCAAACATCCCGAAGCATTAGTATTCCTTAAAGTACACTTTGGGGAAATGTTAGTGTAGTAACTTTTCTTGTAGCATGCTACCCAAATCCTGTATGGACATTTTGTAAGGTACCTTACAATTTAGGTTCCTATTCTATTTGCTGTATTCCTGAAAATACTCCAAAATAGTCCTACCAATTAAGCAAAGCTGAGTTTATTGCTTACTATGTGAGCACTAAGTGACTGTCAGGACGGTTACTACACAGAGTCTTAGCATCTTGGGGAGAGGGATAGCAAGGCAGGTTATTTGAGTTCTTTTCAGGTCTGGTTTAAGGTGGGTTTCTTGATTCAAGGGCTTGTCTATGATTGGGCCAATTGGGACTAGCGTTTTAAAATGAATTTTTAAAAGTAAATAGTCATTCAATGCTATCTATTATGAGAAGAGAGTATATACTTTGCTGAAGGTAAGTTGTGTAGTCTAGTGTTCAGACAAATGACTTTGAGGAAGCTCTTGAAATGGACAATAAAGTTACTTGCAACTTCAGCTTCCTGGGCAAGTTTCCTAGAGTATTAATGCCATGTGAATGAAGGCAATTAAATAGTAAATTTATTAATGTTGATAGTAAGCTTTGTGGATGCAAATGGTTTACTGAAACCAGTAAAATCTCAGTATCACCCCTTATTGCCATTCTTAGGCCTGAGCTGAAGGATTCACAACTGGGGATGTGATCTCAGAATCTTTACTGTGGAGCACCACTGCTATTTATGGAATTATGATCATATATCAAGTTTCCCAGATGGTTGTTTCAATATCCGTGTTAGGTTTTTCTGTTCTTTTGGTTGATCATTTGTTGAACCATGTGATGGGACAACAGTTGCATAGCAGCATTTAAAACTTGCAGTCACCCATCTGAGTCCTTGTATAACAGACAAATACCAAGAGAAGGATTATGATCAGAGTTTGTAGAGTTCTTGTAAGCCATGAGCCAGGAGTGGCCAAATAAAGCCAGAAGAACAGATTTCATTTCCAACATGAGTTTGCAGCACCAGATACAGGATTATTAGCCAAATTACCTAATTTTGTGATTTCTTTGTTAGTTTACCAGTAACTTAAAAGTCACTTTTACAGAGAGGTGTGCAGGAACATAGTAAGCACACTATATTCCCTTAAAACAGCACATGCTTCCTTTTAAGACACTGGTATTATATCTTGTGGGCTCTTATTCAGTGCAATTTCCTGAACCTTTTGGATGGGGAGCTCCTTGGTGGAACTTTATAGTAAAGCCTTGGTGGCTCTGTCTGGTGCTCCCACTTTTCTCTAAACCATAGCATCTAAGATTATACCCTACTTCTAGGCCTCTTGTAAAGTGAAGTAGAGTCTAGCAGAGAACAGAAAGCAAACCAGATTTCCCTAGGAGTGGTTGGTGTTTCAGTTCTCAAATCAAGGCCCACTTTTTCTCTGTTCATTAAGTTATCTAATCTCTTTTTCAAAATGGAAAATTGAGTCAAAATGGGCTTGGATGATGTCAGACTATCTTGAAAGCAGGTATCCACCAATATAACAAGCCCATCCAGTTTGCAGGTAGTAGCCAACTGAGTTTTGTGTTACAGATTGTGTTACAAACCCAATTTTGTTTTACAAATCTAGTCTTCCGTGGTGACCCAATCTTCTATTTTTGGTCACAATATCCTTATGGGGTTGTCAAATAGTTTTTTTGTGATTTGAGGCCGCTTATGAAGTGTGCTCTGGCTCCAGGTGATGAAATTTATTGTGTCCAGACCATTAATTAGGCAGACCTGAAGTGAAAGAGAAATAATGTGTTTTACCTGTAAAATTCAGTAAAGTGAGACAGCTTCCAAATATCCACCAAATGTTCCCTAGTTCTCTTCCAATCTCTGTAACTGAAAGTTTGAGTACCAAAGCTAGCTCCCACAAACGGTCCCAAGTATCTCCACCAAGTTTTGGTGGAGACAGGCATATTTTTTCCTATATAAGCTGTGATAGGGGATTTTTAGGTTTCTGGCTATCTACCCTTGTGTTATTTGCCATCTAAAAAGTCACCTAATAAAATGATTGAGTCCAATTACCTGGAAAGTTACCTGATTTCATTTATAAGGAAATGGAATCAAGGGAAGCTGGGTAGCTTCTCTCAGAGAAAATGTGTATAATCTCAACAGTTAGTTTGGTTGTATGCTTCAACCCAGTCATGAGTAATTTGTTTGTTCTGGAAGACCAAGTTTAGTTTTGGAGTTTAGGTTGCATAAAGTTTAGGAGGATTTTCAGGAAAGGCTGCCCGTACCTGTTGATGATAAGATGGTGTATTTCATGATCCCTGCAATATTTGGTCATGTCTGCTTGCTAGTGGTGTGTGTAGTCCAGAATCAGATAGAATATTCTGAGGTGCCTAGACAGGTCTGTTACTCACAAGGCAAGAGTGATGAACCCCAGAGGGATCATTAAAGCCAATGGGAGTATCTTAGGCCATAGAACTTTGATGAGTCTCTGAGAGACTTGCTAAATTGTGTTTCAGAATTTCATTTGTTCTTTCTGCTCTTCCAGGAAATTGGGAGCAATATGAATAGCAGACTTTGTGAGTAAGTGGTAGGGCTTTACAAAGCTTTTTAATAACAGTCCCAGAAAAACTGCTTCTGTCACAAGAGAGATTTAAATTCCTCAAGTTGGGAGCATGAAATCAGGTAATAGTTTTCCTACTGTAGAGCCAGAGGTCTCGGCAAGTGAAGATTTCAGCCTACCATGAGCATAAGCAAACAATGACCAAGGCATATTAAAAACACATAGAAGGGTTTTTGCATGAAATACATTTGCAGATGTTCAAAGAGGACCTGAATTTGGGCAGTTTGTGTATGTTCAACCTTTACAATTTTAGCTGATCATATGAAACATGTGTCAGAGACACTACCAGCAATTTTAGTCAAGTTTCCCAACTGTGATAGTTAATTTTATGTATCAACTTCACTAAGCAAAGGGTTGCCCAGATAGCTGGTAAAGCATTATTTCTGGATGTATCTGTGAGGGTATTGCTGGAAGAGATTAGCGTTCGAGTCAGCAGACAGAGTAAAGAAGATCTGCCCTCACTGATTTGGTTGGATAGCATCAGATCATTCAAAGACCTGAATAGCACAAAAAGGCTGAGAGAGGGTGAATTTTTTCTCTCCTCTTAGCCTTGGACATCAGAAATCCTGGTTCATGAGACTGGCTCTGGATTCAGACTGAATTCTATCACTGCCTTTCTTGTATCTCCAGCTTGCCCACAGGACTCCAGCAGATCACAGGACTTCTGGCCTTCCTAATCATGTGAGCCAATTCCTATAATAAATCTTCCCATATTTATTTATATACTTAGATATATGTATGTATATATATTTTTTTGGTTCTCTTTCTCTGGAGACCCCTAATACATGCACCAATGTTGACTCAGTACAGTGGCCAGTTTTTCCTTAATGTGATGAGTAATTTCATGTAAATTTTTAAAAATTTCATTAAATTTACATCACAGTGGTTCAATAGTCTCCTCCTCCCTCCTCTTCCTCCCCCCTCCCCACCCACACCCTTCCCCCTTGGTAGCCACTAGTCACTTCTCAGTGTCTATGATCTAATGCTGTTATTTTTCCTTCTGTTTTTCTTTGTTTTTATATTCCACAAATAAGTAAAATCATATGGAATTTGTTTTTCTCTGCCTGGCTTATTTCCCTGAGCATAATGCCCTCTAGATCTATCCATGTTGTTGCAAATGGCAGGATTTCTTTTCCTTCTATGGATTAATAATATTCCATTGTGTTCATGTTCCACATCTTTATCCATTCATCTATTGATGGACACTTAGGTTGCTCTATATCTTGGCTATTGCAAACAATGCAGTGATTAACATAGGGGTGCATATGTCTTTTTGAATCAAGGATCTTGTTTTCTTTGGGTAAATTCTTAGGAGTGGTAGTACTGGGGTATTTCTATTTTCAGGTTTTGAGGAACCTCCATACTGCTTTCCACCGTGGTTGCACCAATTTGCAGTTCCACCAACAGTATAGGACGGTTTCATGTACTATTTTTTTTTTCACATCATTTCATTCTGAGAGTGCTAGAAATTATCCTTATGTGATCTGCATCCAAATTTGTCCCAGGACTTTTTTTCTAAATCTAATTACAGGCCATCTGTAATAGCCTCTTTGAACCTTTCCACAGGTTTGGTTTTTTGTGATTTCATGGATGTTAGGATCTTAGCAAGGGATGACTCTCTTGCACAGTGATCAGCCAGGGCATTTTGTTTAATGTGTTATTCCTCTTGAGAATGAGTTCTGACCTTTATAATAATCAGCATCTTAGTAAGTATTAGAGCACTTAAAAGTTCTTTAATTTAACTGATCTTAATTGTATTCTCGCTGATATTAAGAACACTTATGTATCCAAAGCTTTCTAAAATCACGGACTACCCCAAAAGCATATATACTATGCTTACATATCAATTCTCTTATCTCTTAGTAACCAAAAAGTTACGGTGAGTGCAAGGAGTTCTACTATCCAGGCAAATTTTGCCTCCTTTGCAAAGGATCATATTCTAGAGGTGAAGTGAGAACTGTTATAGTGTCTCTCCTGATATTTTTCTATGTAAGTCTTAAGATTCGATCCATCAACAAAGGAAGATTAAGTCTGTATTTTCTAGTGAATAAACGTGGAGTATAGATCTTTCATGCACAGAGGTTAAACAGTCATGAGTTTCCCCTTCTTCAGGTAATATAGAAGAGTAGCAGCATTTAAAATGTTATAACAATGAATGGAAATGTACAAAAGAAAATAATAGGATTTCACTTACTGAGAAATGTGTAATTACAGCAAGCAACAAAGTTTGTACTGGAGACACCATCAAGTTTAAAGGAGACCCTGGAATCAAGTCTGCAGAAGCCCCACTAAGTTAGCTGCTAGAGCCATTGCCCTTAATACCAGGTCAGTAGGTTTTGCCACTAGGTCAAGAGGAAGACTGTAGTAAGCCTTGGCCTCTAGTGATTCCCATGAAATTGAGTCAGAACTTAAAAGCTTGCTTAAATCACTTTTGGACAAATAGGCAGAAAGATTTATGGTAATTAAGAAAACCCAGAGTGAGACATTGTTGAAGAGCTCCACTTTGTGGTAGCACAAAAACAGCCTTGACAATCTGTAAATGAATGAGCATAGTTATGTTCCAATAGCACTTTATTTACTTAATGAGACAGGTGACTGGATGTGGACCTTTTCTTTTACTGAAGAATTTAGTCCCTTAGTTTTTATTGTGGTTACTGATCTATTTGGAGTTCTTCCTACCATCTGATTTTGTGCTTTGTGTGTGTCCTGCTTTTTATCCCTTTCTTTTGGATTGATGGAGACAAAAAAAATTTTTTAATTACATCTTTCTCCCCCCATTGACAAAGGAGCTTTATATTTTATTCTTATTTTTTTTGGTGGTTCTCCTAAAAATTCTAACAAGCATATTTAATGTTGACAAATTAAAAGTTAAATCACTGTTTCCATTCATCTCCCAAATCACATGCTGTTATTTTATGTTTCTCTATATTTAACTGCACAATTTAGGTATTATTGGTGCTGCTCTCAATGTTAATTTAGATTTTCCCTTATGCTTGACATGTATTTTTCTAACCATTGGTTTTTGCATTTATGGACCATCTTTTTTGGGGTCCATTTTACTTCTTCGTGAATTTTAGAAGCCAATTGCTCAACTAATTTCTTTGAGGAAATCTGTCTTTTTCTTCTGGCTGCATTTAAAATCTGCCCTTTGTTCTATAGTATTTAGGTATGAATCTTCCTTATTTAAGCTCTTTAGAATTCATTGGGGTTCTTGAATCTGAAGATTTGAGCCTTTTATTAGTTTTGGAAAATTTTCAGCTATTGTGTGTTTGAATATTGCCTCATCCCTATTTTATCTATTAGCTCCTTCTTAGTCTTGTTAGAGGTAACATTCTCCCTGTGTTCTCAATATCTGTTAAATTCTTTATTTTTTTATCTCTTTATTACTCTTTCCTTCATTCTGAATAATATCTTCAGAACGATCTTCAAAAGTAGTTCTTTCTTCAATCATGTCTAATAGTCTTTCTCTTTAATGAGTTTCTGATTTCAATTGTTTTTAATTTCTAGACACTATTTTTGAAATCTGTCTGTACATACTTTAAGTACTATCTTTTTATAATTAAATATATTCATAATGTAATTGTTTCTAGTCATTGTGAATCTGATATGGTTGGTTGTGTTCTGTTGAGGGTCAGTCATGCATGCTGATTTGTTTCTTCTTCTTTGTTTTTATCTTAAATTCATATTACTTCATCTGTAAATTCTTGGAGACCTGTCCTTAAGGTATGTTCCCCAAGGATTTGCATTTATTTCTGCCACTTGCGAGTGTTTTAAACTAAATTCTCATCTTGGAGTTTTTCTCACCCAAGGATATTAGAGATTTTGTCTTTGTGTGCAGGGCCAGCTTGTGGATAGAAACTCCGAAAGGAAACTTTTCCCTTCTTCTAGAGATAAAATAAAATAGTCACATTTCCTTACTATCTTATCTTTTGTGTTCATTTTATCTCTGAGGGAGCTGTTGGCAAATCTCATCTCATCTGACCTGTTACCCAAAGTCCTAGGTTTTTTCTCCAGTGTCCCTGTTTATATAAGAAACAAAAAAGCAAGAAACCAATCTAGCAGTGTCAGTAGAAACTCCAGTGGTAGCTATTAGTGTTTGCACTTAACTGTCTCACTGGATTCAAATTTTTGCATCAATTTTGGCCTATGGAGAGTTTCTTGGTAAATGTCCAGCCATGAATTCAGAGACTTAAAGAAGCATTTTATCTAGAACTTTTGGTCATCTGTCCCAGGAGTTTTTCTTAAGTTATTCATTCCATTAAATTGCCTGAAACAGAAGTATTCCCCTATTATTTTGGTGTTGTGGGTTTACACTTAAAAAACAAACAAAAAAACCTCTTTACCATTACTTTAATAGTGTTTGAGAAAATCAGAGATTAATAGAAACTTTTTATTGTGGAAGATCATGTAACTGTTATATTGGGGCCTTCTTTATACTGAAGCATGGGGGGAATAATGTCACAAACCAGAACTGAGTTTAAATATATAGCTGCATCCTGAAATTGTGTTCCTCCCTTTTATTATAAAATATTTTTATTAAATTAGTTGGGTGTGACAAATGAATGTATGTATTTAAGAGTGTGTCCCTGTGTCATTTCATTCAGTTAAGCTGTTAAAACTGATAGCTTCAATTTATAAATTCTACTTATTTTTTTGAAACTTAAAAAATTATATAAAATGGATAAGACAAACTGATTAATGTTAAGACTTTTACTTCTGGATATACTTTCCATAATATTGCTCTTTATTTTATTTACAAAGGTCAGAGAGTGACTTTTTCATGGGACAGAAGATAAATTGCAGAGAAAATACATGAGAGTTATCATCTTAAGATCTTATTTAGATAAAAATCTGTTTTGTAGCAGATGACAAAATAATTAACTTGGTGTAGAGAACATCAAAGTTCCTATGGCCAAGTTCTCACCTGGCCCTGGTCGGCTTGCTCACTACACACTTGTGAGCAGTACTTTATTACTGACTCTATATGAAGAGCTGCGCTCAGTGTTCTGGGCTGCAGGGCTGCAGGAAAGAGGCTGGAGTGGTGGCCACGCAGAGGACAGGGACCGACACAGCTGCGAGGGCAGAGATATCAGGAGGCAGAGACACCGGGAGGTAGAGATCGGCTTGCTGCCTGCAGACTTGCTCTGAGGCAGACAGGATTCCAGCACTTGACCTGCCATCCTGGAAATAAAGTAGGTATAAACCATTTCACTCCAAGAACATTCCTTTGTTATTATTCGGTCTCACTGAATCAAGAGTGAACACCAGGGCTGAAACCCTATGGCAAGAACCTGGGTAAGGATTAATTTTCTTTTACCTTGGAAAAGGCACATTTTTAATTAGTTTTATGCCTGAGGTAGGATTAATTTAGCAACAAATTCTCAATCAATATGATAAAAGGCATTTATTGGGACAGAAATGGATTGAGTCAGGGGGTTCTGAATTTGTGATCTGGACTTCATAGGATTTTAAATCTCCTAAAATTATGTATAGTTTTGCATATGTATTTACAGTCATACATTCTTCTGAAGCCAACTCTCCTTGGCCCTCACATCCCCTTTTCGCCAGGTGTATTTGTGCAGTGCACAAACTGTGTAATTGCATGTGGTGGTTAGATTACCTAAAAGCTTGCATCCTATAGTTTGAGAAACTAAAAAAGATAAATGAAAGCAACATAATTTGACATAGTGAGGAAAACTTGTCTTATGGAGTTGGGATTTAGAAATTTGAAAGTCATCCTCATCAGGTGTGCAAAGATGGAAGTGATAAGAGTGAACTCTCTGAGTGAAATACTATTTTTATTCTTTTCATTTACACTAAATCCTTTGTGTGTGTGTGCTTACCATACCTGGGAGGGGCCGTTCATGCCAGAAGTAGCTACCTTGCAAATCTTCAAAACTTTGCCAGATTTCTTAAAGACTTGAAGACACACAGTGCTTAGTGGAGATTTTCCAGCTGACTTTTCAAACTGGCAAGGAACTTGGGCACTGGTTAACTGTCCTCTTAGTTCCCAATTCCTATTTTTTCTTCTTAAGGGAAGTAGCTAATAGATCTTTTAAAGAAAATGAACAAACATCACCGTTAGGAAAGGAAACTTGGGGAGAGAAGAACAACAAAATTTTGTGTGCCAAATATAAAATAATGTGATTGTGATTGGCATAAATTGTTAGGCAGCTGTTTTGTTAACAATTGTTTTAAGTATCAACAGGGCTGAATTTATGTTTACCAACAAATTGAGTGGAAATTTTGCTAAATTGTAAGTTTTTTAGTCTTCTCTGCTTTTCTGTTCCTTGCATAAATAAACAAAATATTTCCTATGTGGTATTCTACAGAAGAAATCTCTTCCTTAAAAAAATATAGGACTTACCAATGATTCTGGAACATCTTTCTATGTTGACAGATAGTAATCGCACTAGAGGGAGGTGAGGATTTAATAATGTTGGTAACTGTTCAACCACTGTGTTGTACATTTGAAACCAGTATAAGATTGTATAACAATGATACTTACATAAAAAAAATATATAGGACCTATATTTCATATGAACAAGCCTGAAATGCATCTTTTTTTACCCCAGGTAGAAATGTTTTCATTGTTCATCTTTTGCTAGCTAATGAGGAACTCCTTACAAACTCATACACATAAGAAGGCTGATGAAGTCTTTTGACAGACTTGTTTTCCATATGGCAAGAAAAGAACCCAACTTACTATGGTTCCTGAGTTGTCTGTCCATGGACTCCCTATTTACTTGTTTTGTCACTCTCTCAAAGAGTTATTACTCCTTCTGGGAGCAACATACCTCCAGCTGGAGCAAACTGTTCACTGAGTAGAATTCTCATTTGTGGCTATCTTTAAGACTTTTATTCAGTTAGTAATACACTCCCACTGATTGGTAGCTATTTTGTACTTGTATCTGCAGCTTGTACTTGAGGGCAAGCATGTACATTTTTTTTAGCTTGGATGACCACCATACCTTTGCCTTCACCCTACCCTGTCCTGCTCTTCCCTCTCCCCTCAAAGCAGAACCCAAGACAAAGACTGGTGAGCAAGTCGTTTGTTTGGAAATGATCCCATGGAGCAAAAATAAGGGATCAGGGGAATTGAACAGGGAGGGAGGAAAAATTAATACAGTGATGCATTATTAAATTGTCCATTCCTAAAGGTAACTGGTGCTCAGTCTTGATAGGATATTCTTTCAAGTGTCTCCGAACTGTTTGCCTGGGGAACAAAAGGGGGAAGCATTTATCTATTGTTTTTTTCCTCCTATTAGTTAAGGCCGGCCATGCAAGCATTAACTCCAAGAGGTAGGACCAAAAGGATTTATAGTGGTGTATAAGAGGTGTCCAATAAAATTTTGTGAACTTAGTATGACCCAGCTCAATTCTGAGCACATACTATACATCAAGTGACTACTTACTGAATTGACAGTTATGATTACATCTCTGAAAAATAGCACAAGTAGCACATTACTATTCTTATTTATCCAAATCTGCTAAATTAACAAATAGACTGTATTTTATTTTATGGTGTTTTAGAGAATGTTCTGCTGATATTTTTTCTAGTGTCCCACATTCTTCCTACAGCATTTTCACATCAATATCTGCAGGGCTTAAATACAGTAATTATAAAAAGATATTACACATGTATTACCCTTCAGAAATATGTCCTGTGGGCACATGTTCATTTAAGAAGAACCACTTTTTTTAATCCTTCAAAAGTCTTTTTATTTTGAAACTAATGTAGACTTACAGAAAAGACTTGCAGACAGAATTCTTATATACACCCAGTTTTCTCTCATGTTTATTCTTATTCAACAGAATAATAAGGAAATTAACACTGATGCTCTATTACTAACTAACTATAAACTTTATTCAAATTTCAACAATTTTCCCACCAATGTTGAAGAAATCCTTCTTTTGGTCCTCCATCTAATCCATGATCACACGTTGCATTTAGTTGTTAAGTCTTTATAGTCTCTCCAATCTTTCTTTGTCTTGCATAACTTTGACACTTTCAGGGAGTACTGGTTAACTGTTTGTAGAATATCCCTCAATCTGGGTTTGATTGATATTTTCTCATGACTAGAGTGAGATGATTTTTTTTTTTGCATGATACCCCCAGAAGTGATGTGTCCTTTGCAGACACCGTATCAGGTACATGATATTGCTGTGTCTTACTACTGGTGCTGTTCCCTTTGATCACTTGATTAAGATGTATGTTTTTGCCCTGTAAGGTTTTCCCTTTGTAATTAGTATCTTATAGTGAGATACTTTGAGACTGCAAATACCCTGTTTCCCATAATGCTTCTGCCTACGATTTTATCATCCTTTGATGGTTCTTCTATGCAGCAGTTACTTGATATGGTGTTTGCCTAATGGTGACTTACATTTCCATCATTCCTTCTACATTTATTAATTGAAATGCCAATTTGTCTTTATCAGTTTGGACTCATGGGTTAATCCATCAGTAGTATTATATGTATTTTTGCTCAGAGTGTTCTCCTTTAGCCATGGGAGCTCTTTCCAGAAAGTTAGCTTCTGTGTCCTTTCAGCATGCCCTTAGCATTTTTTTGAGTACTTTACTTTCTGCTGCCAGAAGATGGTCCAGGTGCATCTTTTATTTCTCCTGTTCCAGGCTTGGAATCTATAATTCTCCAAGAAGGTTTGATTCCATTTATTGGAGACTAGTATTTGGAAACCAGGATCTTAGAGCTAGGTGTGCTTATTGCTTCTAGGCCCTGTCAGAGGATAGAGCTAGGAAATAAGTGTGTGTATCTTAACCCATGCATACACACACATTATAATCTATTTTTATAGCTTTCCATATGTACATGTATTAATAATGATTTCATAATAATACCTTTTTCCAGTCTAATACTATAAGATTCTCTCCAGCACCCCTCCCTTTCCTTCTTTGTAATGTCTTTGATAGTGAGAAACCTGACTCCCATAAGCCATAATATATTTAGTTAATTGTTCGAAATCAGTATTCACAAAATGATTTCAGAATTGCTAACTGTACTCCTGTGAAAAACCGATTTACTAAGTAGAGTACAATATTTGTGCACAGCTCTTTTTGTTTTTCCTTTTTTTTTATAGTAGGGAGTCAGAGTACTGTTTCTTAGGATAACTCTTGCTTTCCCACCTCCTTCGTGTGGTTTTATTATTCATCTGTAATACAGTTGTGTTCATTTTTTGCCGAGTCCATTTTGGGTTCCCTCTATCCCCTTATTTATTTATTTATTTGGGTATGTGAAACATGACACAGTTTTAAGAGTCACAGTTATTTAAACAAAGTATACTCAGAATAGTTTTGCTCCCCCCATATCACTACTATTTCTTTCTCTTTTACCATTTCTTTCTGTCCTGTTCCCACTCTCTATTGGCAATCAGTCTCATTAATGTATGGTTTATCCTTTGGCATTTCTTTTGTACAAATGAATATATATGTTCTCATATCTCCTTCTGTTTTACATGAAGGGTAACATACTATAGATAATCTTTTGTATTTTGCTTTTTAAATTTAATATGGCCTAGAAATCACTCCTCTAAATGCAGAGATATTTTTGTAGCTGCATAGTATTCCATTGTGTGACATAGTTTATCCAGTCACTCCTATATATGACATTGATCATCTAGGTTGCTTCTGATATTTTGCAATTACAAACCATGCAGCAGTGAATAACTTTGTGCATATTCTTTTTGCATTGTTGGAGATTTATCTTAAGAGTGGATTCCTAAGAGTGGGACTGTTGGGGAAAAAGGTGAGTACATGTATAGTTTTTGTTAAGTGTTGTCAAATTTCCTTCTAGAAAGGTTGTACCAGTTTTCATTCCCACCAGCAGTTTACAAGAGTATTTCCCCACAGCCTTGCCAACCGAATGCATTATATTGCTTTCTAATTTTTTGTTAGTCATATGAATAAGAAATAGTCTCAGTGCTGTTTTAATGAACATTTCTCTAAGTGTAATTTTGTTTTCGTATATTTAAATGCCATTTACTTTTTTTTTCTCTTTTGGTGAATTGAGTCTTTATATCATTTTTCCTCTCTTCTACTGGATTTTGGTCCTTTCTCTCTTGATTTTCAAGAGCTCTTTTCATATTAGAGATGTCTGTTACAAACATTTTCTCCTAGTTTGTCAGTTGTCTTTTACTTTTGTTTATGGTAGTTTTGTGTTTGTTTTATTTTGGGTTTTTGTTTCTGCCATCCATTGTATTTATGTTTATGTGGTCAGACCATCCATCTTTTCTTTTATTGCCTCTGTGATTTAAGTCTTTGTCTCTAGACCAAGATTGAAGAGGAATTTAGCTATATATTTTCTTCTTGTTCTTGTGCAGTTTTATTTTTTGTGCTTAGGTATCTGATACATTTACAGTTACTTCTTTTGTATGCAGTGAAATACAGATCTAATTTTGCTTTTTCCCAAATGATTATCCTGGTATCATTTATTAAAAAGTGCATCTTTGCCCTAGTGATTTGAAATGTCCCTTTTATCATACACTAAATCGAACAGAATCACCTTTAAAAATTCATTTTTACTCTTTTTGTACTTTGTCATGGTCTGGGTTTGTCTTATGTTATCCATTCATTGCTTGTGGCCACAAATAATGTTCCAGGTTGGTGTTTGTTCTTCTGAAAGAATAGTTAAGCCAGAGGAATTTACCTTCTGGCTGTGAATTTATAAAGCCTCTGCTACCCACATTGAACCCACAGCTCTGAGACATTGTTCCCTCCAAATGTTATCAGTGTCGGTGTCTGTTGTGGTGTAAAGTCATTAGGCTGAAATGAAGCTTTCTAAAATGAGTCTCAGGGCTACCTTGGAACCGCTGTATTGAACCTTGATGAATGGCCTCGGGGGCACTGGCTTTATTACGGTTCACTGTCTTTGACTTCTTGTTTCCTTATTTCAGCTGCTGGATGTAGGTAGACTAATTGTAATACTGTGATTACTGCCAGAGTAGAATCATTAGAATTATGAGGTAATTTCACTTTTGCGTGCACCTACACCTATAGGGCACAGAGTTGTCTGGCAACAATGACACCCTTGTTAAAATATAGAAAACCTGAAACAAAGTCCAGGCATTGTCCTCCCAGATGACTTCGCATTGATGTGAGGAGGAACACCATCCTAAAGGAACTTGTTTTCAGAATAAACAATGAGCTGTTCATTGCAGAAATAGATTAATGAAGGCTAATGCAATACTGTGCATTTTCCTCATGTTATAAAGCCTCTTTCAGGTATTTAATTAATGCCATAGGTATGGCTTTGCTTACAAAGCACCCCAAATTCTTGGACTTCAAATGTCATAGTATGTGGAAAGTGCTAGAAAGCCAGAGGAATTTCAATGTCTTTATTTTATCCTTTTATTTTAATACTTCTAAGTAAAGGTGGAAGGTGCCATGACAAATGAAGCCATGGCTTCTGTCACTGATTTTTTTTTCTTTTACAGGCATTTTATTCATGCCCTTGACCTCCAGAGGGAGCAAGAGGGTTACAGTTAAGTAGTAGTAACCATTCCTGAAAAAGTTTCTCGGTTCCTCTCCTCCCCTCTCCCTCTTCTCTTTCTCTTCCACACTACCTACATAAACACGTAAATTTTGAAGAATCATGTTCTCTTTATCATTTTCTATTTTCCTGGTTCCTTTATGTGACATTTATATAGGTTTCCCTAGACCCTTACCAATATTCTCTGTCAAATTTACTAGGTGCACAACAGAATTTTTGACTTTTCTTCCCCAAATGTACTTCTTCCCAGCATTCCCATTCCAGTAAAATAGACCATCATCTCTCTGCCCCTTACCTAGGACTCATTCTTGGTTCTCTACCATCTAATCCATAAGCCATTTCTATTAGTTTTATTTCTAAAATATTTTCTACACTGGCCTACTTCTCTCTCTCTCTCCTGTTCTCTGTTCCACTTCCACCAGATAGCATGCTAAGCTTATCTCATATTAAGATAGTTTCCCAACAGGTATGGCAATTGTTTAGAAAAATCTAATATGCTTTTTTTCATTTTCCCAAATACACCTGCTCAGAGAAGGAATAGAAGTACAAACTGAAAGAGTTAAGATTTAGCTTCTGACATTCAAAAATAGGGTTCTACAGAAAGACAGTAGGTTTGAAAGTTAGTCTTTGTAGGGAGAGAAAGGATTTTATAAATCTTTTTAGTTCTCATTTACATCATAAGTATCAGGGCTGTAAGATTCTATTCTAAATTTCCCCCCATAACACATAGAATGTTTATACTATTGACCACTAATGCTAAAAGGCTGGAGTTCAGAAGATGGGGCTATAGTAATGAAGCCTACATTTCTCCCCAAATAGATTTTTGGAGGAGGAAAACAGAAAGGAGACAGGGAGAGGAGATTTGGGGCTGCAGCCTGGAGAAAGAGAAGTCTATTTCATGTCTAGAAGAATACAGAGAGCAGACGGGCTCCTTCCTGGCTTCCTGCCTGGAACACCGGGGAGAGTTACCTGGAGGCTCTGTGAGAGGCCTTGTTGGTCAACCTGGAGGGGGTCCACATGAAAATAAATTCAGAGAGATGGTCAAGGAGAGTGAGGTTCTAATTTGCATCCCTACGCCTTCCTCTGTTCTCCCAAAGCATGAATATAATGTTGAGAGCTGCCAGGGCTAACACGGGCCTGTTGAGATGGGAGTTTCCAGGCACTGAGAGGGGCCTGTAATGCCAGGAGAGTTGAGGTGACATTAGTCAGTCAGACAGGGAAGCACTGAGCTTGGTACAGACCACGAGGTATGCCAGCTGCAGCCTCAGCTGCAGCGCCTGATTACACCATTGCGTGCTAATGACATGGGGGACAATGAACGTTGCTGGGGAACCAGAAGACCCTGCATGAGTTTGAAAACTTTTCCTCCAAATTCACAAGGTCATGCATGCTTCTCTCTCTCCATACACCATCCTGGGGACTAAGGGTGGTGTCAAAATCCAGAGACTAAGCACATCTAACCAAAGAGACTGAGTTCTACCTAAAAGGACTGTATAAATTATTGTATTGATCTAAAGGTTATCCCCCCTGCTCCATTTGTCTCCCTGTAGTTGGTAGGAGTTAGTGAGCAAGACTAGATCATCTACAGACCAAGTGTAAGTCTAATTTCTCTGCACATTTGAGTTCTAGGGAGAGTTAATTACGACCTTGCTGCACTGGAAGCTTCCTGCCTCCACCCTTACTAGCTTCTACAGTGCCGACTCCTCACAGAGGCAGAACAAGCCATAAAGTGTGAGAATATGATCATATCACATCTTCCAAAGGCTCCCCTTTGGACACAGCATGAAGTACAGCACCTCCCATGATATCCAAGACCCCACTTGATCTGGGTCTGTCTTCCTCCCTGTCCTCATCCTATACCTTATCTACTGAGCTCCAGCTTAATGGATCTTCTGTTCCTTAAACGACCTGTGCTCTTTCCCATCTCAATCCTTTGCACTACTGTGTATGCTGATGCTTTCCATTTGCCCTTCCAGCCCCAATTTCCATCTTTCTCACTTTGTTCTGCACCCCAGTAGGCTGACTGTGTGAATTGTATCAATGGGCACTGTAGCCTTCTGGCTTCCTGAGGAAAAATATATTTTATTCAGGGTATTTATCCCGCCTGCTCCTTCCTGGCTTGGCTGGGGGAGGGAGGGATGTGTTGGCTATTGTACCCCTGTATGAAGGGCCGTAGCTCCTATGGGGACACTCCTCCCTCTATCCCTGCTGGCCAGGAGTGCTCCCCCACGTTTGGTAGCCCTGGGGTACTGCACTCTCTCACGCTGGTTTCATTAAACTCTGACTGCAGTTTTGTGCAGAGTCCCTTTTGGGTATCTTCTGCTTCTGCCCAGGCGTTGGCCACCACACTTCCTTCTTTAAGCTCCCCTTTAGATGCAGCATTCTGGTTTCTTCCTCTCTTTGAATCTCAGCTCAGATGTCACACCCTCAGGGAGGCCCTCCCTGACCAGCCACCATCTCACTGCCCACCCCTGCGTCCTGCCTCTTTCCCTTTGCTCTTTATCACAACGTATTATGAATATTACAGTGATCATAATCTGACACTATCTTTTGTTTTGTTGTTTTGTACTTGTTTCTTCTAGTCAGACTATGAGCTAAGAGAGAAGGAAGCTTGTCTGTTTCTCTCTCCTCTCTGTCACCAGCACCTAGAAGAGAGCATGCACATAAGGCAGCCAGAAAATATTTTTTGAAGGAAAAGTTGAAGAGCTGATTTTTCTAGCTCTTGAGAAGCCTGGATCTCAAGGGGGGCAGGTATGTGAGGGTATCACAAACAGGTCACGAAGTTGTCTCATTTCCTTGTACTTGTATTGCATAGGGCCCTAACGGTGCTTCTCAGGTATTGTTAACTAACTCAGCCACTCAGAAAGTAGAAAAGAAGATAAAAACAATGGTCTTTCAGACTAAGCCCTTTTAATGGAAACATGGAAGGATGTCCCTGCCATCTAACCTCTCTGTCTCCTTTACCTACTTGAGGTGTGTCCCGTCTCAGCTGGATGTGGAAGCTGCTTTGTATTCTTTAGAGTCTTGAGGCCATGGGGGTGGGGATGGTACTGAAAGGATATCACAAAACTTCTTTCATGCCAGAAAGTGTGCTCTGAGGGGACTGTACTGGAATGCTGCCAAGGTGACAGAGTAGGTCTCAAATTACCTGACTGTCCAAGTAACCTGTGGAATTTACACAGCTCTCTGGGTGGCATCCCAAGCCCACTGAGTCATAACATTCCAAGGGCTGGGTTCAGGAATGTGTACCTTTTAAGGACCTCAGATGTTTCTGAGACACAGCAAGGTTGGGAGCCACTAGACTGGCATAAAGAGGATGGGCTCTGCTTAGTTCCATAAATTCAGGGAGCTAATGATGTTTGAAATTTCCTGAACAATTAGCACAATGCTGTTGAGCCAAACACATTTTGTGTTTGAGTCAATAGATGGTTCCCCTCATGTCTTTGGAATTATTTCTCAGGAGTAATTGGGGTCTTAAAAACATGGTATTTGAAGGCCAGTATTATTTTTATTTTTATGTTTATTAAGGAATCATTGATATATACTCTTATGAAGGTTTCACAAGAAAAACAATGTAGTTACTACATTCACCCTATTGTCGAGTACCCCCCATACCCCACTGCAGTCACTGTCCATCGGTGTAGTAAGATGCCACAGAGTTCATACTTGTCTTCTCCGTGCTACACTGTCTTCCCCATGACACCCCACACACCATGTGCACTAATTATGATACCCCACAATCCCTTTCTCTTTTCCTTCCCACTCTCCGCTTTGGTAATTACTAGTCACCTCTTGGAGTTTGTGAGTCTGTTGCTGTTTTTTTCCTTCAGTTTTGCTTTGTTGTTATACTCCACAAATGAGTGAAATCATTTGGTACTTGTCTTTCTCTGTCTGGCTTATCTCACTGAGCATCCTCTAGTTCCATCCATATTGTTGCAAATGGTAGGATTTGTTTTCTTCTTATGGCCGAATAATATTCCATTGTGTATATGTACCACATCTTCTTTATCCATTCATCTACTGATGGACACTTAGGGTGCTTCCATTTCTTGGCTATTGTAAATAGTGCTGTGATCAACATAGGGATGCGTATGCCTTTCTGAATCAAGGATCTTGTTTTCTTCAGGTAAATTCCTAGGAGTGGAATTATTGGGTCAAATAGTATTTCATTTTGAGCTTTTTGAGGAATCTCTATACTGCTTTCCACAATGGTTGAACTAGCTTACCTTCCCACCAGCAGTGTAAGAGGGTTCCTCTTTCTCCACATCCTCGCCAGCATTTGTTGTTCCTTGTCTTTTGGATGTTGGAAGACCAGTGTTATTTTTAGTTTACCAAATTGAAATTTGGAAAGGTTAGCAAAGTTATTTGGCCCAATGACATTGAGACCAATCTCCTTCTCCCTCTAAGCCTTATTATAATTCAACAATCCATTGTGTAAAAGTTTTTATTTAAAATGAGACACCTGACCCGATAGAGTTTTCTCTGTTTCCTCTTGTTCCTTTCAATTCTCCCATACCTATTCCCATAAAAGGCAACCTTGTCAGCAAGGCTAGCATTGCCCACGTAGGCCCTGTCTTCAGAAGTCCTTTTCAGTTTGTCTTTTCTATTTTTCACTTAAAGTAACAGGCATCTGGGGACTAAACTGATGTGTTCATTGGTCCATGTTCAGTTTCTAGTTCTTATGGATATATTGAGGTTCTACAGATTTATAGTAATATCACCTTTGTAATCTATGATATATATCTTCCATTTATATTTATACCATGAATATTTTTCCATTTATTGAGGTATAATTTACATATGATAAACTAAAACCATTTAGGCACAGGTCATTGAGTTTTGACAAATGTATGCACCTTGTAACCACTACTACAACCAAGATATGGAACGTTGCCTTCACCCCAGAAAGTTTCCTTGTACTCTAGTGCAGTCAGTCTTTCCCTCCACTTTTGACCCTAGGCTACCACTGATCTGCTTTTTGTCACTACAAATTAGTTTGCATTTTCTAGAATTTCACATGAATGATATCATACCTAGGTATGCTTTTGTGTCTCATTTCTTTTACTCAGCATAATTATTTTAGATGTAAATATTTTTTCACTTTGCTTTGGTCTTTATTTTTCTTACCTTTTATTTCCACTGCTACCACTCTGCTGCCCCCTTAAACCAGATAACTTAAGCTTGGTATATATATTTTCTATCCCTTCCATCAATTTTCATACAACCACATATACACATAAGGAAACCTAGATTATTCAGTCTGTCAGATCATCCTCCATGTACACAGAATAAGACAGCAAAGAGCAGAGAATAGGTTTGGAGGGGTAATGGGAGAATAATTAGCAGAGATAGGTAGGTATGCCTACTTCACAGATGAGAAAACTGGGAAACTAAGAGCCTACAAATAGTCAGTGACAAAGCCAGAGCTCAGGGCAGCTGTCCCGAGTCCAAATCTCACATCTTGTTTCCTTCGAAGATGGTTTTTAGCTCAAGAAAATGTTGAAGTTCCCAAGAGCAAGGAAATTTAGGACCTGGAGAAAAGATAATGGTGTCCGCTATGCTGAAGAGGACGGTATTGATGGTGATATGGGAGGGTAGTAATGGTGGAGGCGACGATGATAATGCTAATGATGAGGGTGGTGGTAGCGGTGGTGATGGGAATGACGGTAGCGCTGAGGAAGAACGCTGTGTTCTAAAGAACTCTGAGATCCAGGGAGCACTGAAGGGAATAGGAAATAAAACTCAGCCTGTCTACAGTGCTTTTACCTATTTTTTTCTCATTTGATCTTCATAACAATCCTGTGGGATGTGTATTATTAACATTTCCCTTTTGGAGGAGGAGCCTGAAGCCAAAGTGATTTCTCAACCACTGGCAATGAAACAAGTGATAAATATTTAGTCCACTCTTTACCTTTTGGTATTTGTGAAAATCAGTAAGCAAGTATTTTAGTGACACACATACTAGGCAATCAACAGATTTGGAAAATATTGCCAGTTTTTTATGATTAATATGAAAGCAAATTTCCTTCATGCAAGTTATTATTACGCATATTAGAATGAGTTGATCTATGTTACCTTGGAAGGATTTCTATTTTGTTATTGTTGTCGGTAGGTGGGGAAATGAAGATTCAGATAAATGTGTATAGTAGAGTCCATTTTCATTAAATGAATGTTAAACATATTGACCCCTGGCTTCCAGTTTGGTTTGGCCAACCTGCAGCAGTTTCAGGAGATCAGCAGGTAGGAGGAGGGAGAGGTCAGAGGGTTCTCTCCCTACCCCTGCCTGTTACATCCGTGCTTTGGCCCTGGTTTAGACAGAGGACCACAGCTCCTGCTGGCCTCCCCTCTTGAACAGCCTTGACCCTGACAAGGTCTCTGGAACAGCATTCTTTCCTCTTACCCCTTAGGCTTCCGTGTAGTAACTGCCTCTTGCTGTTCCCAGTTGCTAGTTATTTTATCATTCCCTTGACCTTGCCCATGCCTTTTGTGCCCTTTATTGAGCTAGTATCACTCTGCTCCTAATCCTTCTGTGCCCAGGTTGTTGGTGCTGGGGTGGGGCTTTGCAAATTACACCCCTCTTTGCTGACAGTCTCCTGACTGTTCTGCCAACATGGGGTGCTACAGGGAGCCTGCAAAGCTGAAGGAAGAGGGACCTGGTTCATCTGAGTCCCTCCCACCAGCCCTTGCCCTGCAGAAGCTGGCAACACCTCTATTAGCCAGGCAGTGCCTCTGAGCCCTGCATTTTAGCAGCTCTCAGCTCTTCCTCTGGTTCCCTAACTGGCTTTTTATAGCTATGTTTCTATGTTGCCTCCGTGAGCCCTTCCACATATTCAGACCTCCAGCCCCTTTTCTCTTTTTTCTTGTTATTGTGGTAAAAAATGTGTAACATTGTATTTACCATCTTAAACATTTTCAAGTGTATGGTTTGATGGTGTTAAGTCTATTCACACTGCTGTAACACAGATCTCCAGAACTTTTCTTTTTTTTTTTTTTTGAGAGGGCATCTCTCATATTTATTGATCAAATGGTTGTTAACAACAATAAAATTCTGTATAGGGGAGTCAATGCTCAATGCACAATCATTAATCCACCTCAAGCCTAATTCTCATCAGTCTCCAATCTTCTGAAGCATAATGAACAAGTTCTTACATGGTGAACAGTACAAGGGAAGTCATCACAGAAACTTTGGGTTTTGATCACGCATTATGAACTATAAACAATCAGGTCAAATATGAATATTCATTTGATTTTCATACTTGATTTATATGTGGATCCCACATTTCTCCCTTTGTTATTATTATTATTATTATTTTTATCTTTAATAAAATGCTGAAGTGGTAGGTAGATGCAAGATAAAGGTAGAAAACATAGTTTAGTGTTGTAAGAGAGCAATTGTAGATGATTAGGTGTGTGCCTGTAGACTATGTGTTAATCCAAGCTAGACAAGGGCATTAAAACAGCCACGGATGCAGAAGATTTCTCTCAAAAAGGGGGTGTGAGGTTCTAAGCCTCACCTCTGTTGATCCCCAATTTCTCACCTGATGGCCCCCCTGCGACTGTGCCTGTCTTAGGTTGTTCCTCCCTTGAGGAATCTTACCCATCTCTGGCTAACCAGTCATCTTCTGGGGCCATACAGGGAGATGTAAAGTTTGTAAGTGAGAGAGAGGCCATATTGTTTGAAAAGGTTAGCTTTTTACTTCTTTGCAGATATATGCCCTGTGGCTTCTACGCCCAGCATTTGTCTTGAGGTATCTTTACCACTTGGAGGAATTATGATACTCAGTAAATTCGATATGAGGCACGAATTCTATTTAAGGGTTGTAATTAGGAAGGAAGAAGAAAAGCTATAGAGGTAGCAGACGGAAGAAAACATGGGAGGATTGATTATTTCTTTGACATATCTTCTTGTAGGGTAACTTAAGCATGTATAGGTTTTAACTACTAATTAAATTGCACACACACACTAACATAATAGGAATACAGTTACATAACCAAAGCAGATCTATAATTACCAGCCATCTCCAGTGAAGCCAAGAAAACCAGTTATGCATCCTAAGCATTTGTGAAAATTTGTCCTTGATATAATGGATATTGTCCAACTGTACTTGAACAGTCTGAGAGAAATCAGACAAATTAAAACAACCCATTCCTGGGAACTGTTCACATCCCATATGTTCTTTTAACAGTAGATAGTCTATAGTTGCAAGATTTTGGAGCGCTACAACTTGCACTTCTCCTAATTCTTGGTTGAGTTCCAACAGTATAGATCCAGTCAAATTTGTTGCTTTAATGAAAGCACAGGCCAGCTTAGATATCACCTTCTTCATTCCAATGGCAAGTCCAGGAACCAGTGGGATGGATGCAGCTACAACTGCAGGATCACCTGGATCTTTGTTGAGGTTTTTTGATGATCATCTTCTGGTATAACTCTTCCAGAGAGTGCTGATGTTGGAAGTTCTTCTTCATATCGTATCTTAGTTCATTTTCTGGGTAGCCAAATTAGGCTTTGATCCTCTGTGTAAACACAAACAGACCCTTTGCCCTCACTTTGATATGCCCTTTATACCATTGTGTAGAACTCCTTGGAGGTCACCACACAGGAACTGCTTTTTTTTAAATTATCATTAATCTACACTTACATGAAGAATATTATGTTTACTAGGCTCTCCCCTATACCAGGTCCCCCCTATAAACCCCTTTACAGTCACTGTCAATCAGCATAGCAAAATGTTGTAGAATCACTACTTGTCTTCTCTGTGTTGTACAGCCCTCCCCTTTCTCCCACCCGCCCCATGCATGCTAATCTTAATACTCCCCTTCTTCCCCTTTCTTATGCCTCCCTACCCACCCATCCTCCCCAGTCCCTTTCCCTTTGGTACTTGTTAGTCCGTTCTTGAGTTCTGTGATTCTGCTGCTGTTTTATTCCTTCAGTTTTTCCTTTTTTCTTATACTCCACAGATGAGTAAAATCATTTGGTATTTCTCTTTCTCTGCTTGTCTTATTTCGCTGAGCATAATACCCTCCAGCTCCATCCATGTTGCTGCAAATGGTAGGATTTGCCCTTTTCTTATGGCTGAGTAGTATTCCATTGTGTATATGTACCACATCTTCTTTATCCATTCATCTATCAATGGACATTTAGGTTGCTTCCAATTCTTGGCTATTGTAAATAGTGCTGCGATAAATATAGGGGTGCATCTGTCTTTCTCAAACTTGATTGCTGCGTTCTTAGGGTAAATTCCTGGGAGTGGAATTCCTGGGTCAAATGGTAAGTCTGTTTTGAGCATTTTGATGTACCTCCATACTGCTTTCCACAATGGTTGAACTAATTTACATTCCCACCAGCAGTGTAGGAGGGTTCCCCTTTCTCCACAGCATCACCAACATTTGTTGTTGTTTGTCTTTTGGATGGCAGCCACCCTTACTGGTGTGAGGTGATACCTCATTGTAGTTTTAATTTGCATTTCTCTGATAATTAGCGATGTGGAGCATCTTTTCATGTGTCTGTTGGCCATCTGTATTTCTTTTTTAGAGAGTTGTCTGTTCAGTTCTTCTGCCCATTTTTTAATTGGGTTATTTGTTTTTTGTTTGTTGAGGCATGTGAGCTCTTTATATACTCTGGACGTCAGGCCTTTATCAGATCTGTCATTTTCAAATATATTCTCCCATACTGTAGGGTTCCTTTTTGTTCTATTGATGGTGTCTTTTGCTGTACAGAAGCTTTTCAGCTTAATATAGTCCCACTTGTTCATTTTTGCTGTTGTTTTCCTTGCCTGGGGAGATATGTTCAAGACGAAGTCACTCATGTTTATGTCTAAAAGGTTTTTGCCTATGTTTTTTTCTAAGAGTTTAATGGTTTCATGACTTACATTCAGGTCTTTGATCCATTTTGAATTTACTTTTGTGTATGGGGTTAGACAATGGTCCAGATTCATTCTCCTACATGTAGCTGTCCAGCTTTGCCAGCACCATCTGTTGAAGAGACTGTCATTTCACCATTGTATGTCCATGGCTCCTTTTCAAATATTAATTGACCATATATGTTTGGGTTAATGTCTGGAGTCTCTAATCTGTTCCACTGGTCTGTGGCTCTGTTCTTGTGCCAGTACCAAATTGTCTTGATTACTATGGCTTTGTAGTAGAGCTTGAAGTTGGGGAGTGAGATCCCCCCTACTTTATTCTTCTTTCTCAGGATTGCTTTGGCTATTCAGGGTCTTTGGTGTTTCCATATGAATTTTTGAATTATTTGTTCTTTATTTTGTCCCTCCTTCTGCTGACTTTAGGCCTCATTTGTTCTTCTTTTTCCAGTTTCGATAATTGTGATGTTAGACTCTTCATTTGGGATTGTTCTTTCTTCTTCAAGTGTGCCTGGATCACTATATACTTCCCTCTTAAGACTGCTTTCGCTGTGTCCCACAGAAGTTGGGGCTTTGTGTTGTTGTTGTCATTTGTTTCGATATATTCCTTGGTCTCTATTTTCATTTGTTCATTGATCCATTGATTATTTAGAAGCATGTTGTTAAGCCTCCATGTGTTTGTGAGCCTTTTTTTTTTCTTTGTAGAATTTATTTCTAGTTTTATACCTTTGTGGTCTGAAAAGTTGGTTGGTAGAATTTCAATCTTTTAGAATTTACTGAGGCTCTTTTTGTGAGCTAGTATGTGGTCTATTCTGGAGAATGTTCCATGTGCACTTGAGAAGAATGTGTATTCTGTTGCTTTTGGATGTAGAGTTCTATAGATGTCTATTAGGTCCATCTGTTCTAGTGTGTTGTTCAGTGCCTCTGTGTCCTTACTTATTTTCTGTCTGGTGGATCTATCCTTTGGGGTGAGTGGTGTGTTGAAGTCTCCTAAAATGAATGCATTGCAGTCTATTTTCCCCTTTAGTTCTATTAGTATTTGTTTCACATATGCTGGTGCTCCTGTGTTGGGTACATATATATTTAGAATGGTTATATCCTCTTGTTGGACTGAGCCCTTTATCATTATTTAGTGTCCTTCTTTATCTCTTGTTACTTTCTTTGTTTTGAAGTCTATTTTGTCTGATATTAGTACTGCAACCCCTGCTTTCTCATCACTGTTGTTTGCCTGAAATATGTTTTTCCATCCCTTGACTTTTAATCTGTGCATGTCTTTGGGTTTGAGGTGAGTTTCTTATAAGCAGCATATAGATGGGTCTTGCTTTTTTATCCATTCTATTACTCTGTGTCTTTTGATTGGTTTATTAAGTCCACTTACATTTAGGGTGACTATTAAGAGATATGTACTTATTGCCACTGCAGGCTTTAAATTCGTGGTTACCAAAGGTTCAAGGTTAGCCTCTTTAGTATCTTACCACCTAACCTAGCTCGCTTATTGAGCTGTTATATAGACTGTCTGGAGATTCTTTTCTTCTCTCCCTTCTTATTCCTCCTCCTCCATTCTTCATATGTTGGGTGTTTTTTTCTGTGCTCTTTCTAGGAGTGTTCCCATCTAGAGCAGTCCCTGTAAGATGCCCTGTAGAGGTGGTTTGCGGGAAGCAAATTTCCTCAGCTTTTGCTTGTCTGAGAATTGTTTAATCCTGCCATCATATTTAAATGATAGTCGTGCTGGATACAGTATCCTTGGTTCAAGTCCCTTCTGTTTCATTGCATTAAATATATCATGCCATTCTCTTCTGGCCTGTAGGGTTTCTGTCGAGAAGTCTGATGTTAGCCTGATGGATTTTCCTTTATAGGTGACCTTTTTCTCTCTAGCTGCCTTTAAAACTCTTTCCTTGTCCTTGATCTTTGCCATTTTAATTATTATGTGTCTTGGTGTTGTCCTCCTTGAATCCTTTCTGTTGGGGGTTCTGTGTATTTCCGTGATCTGTTCGATTATTTCCTCCCCCAGTTTGGGGAAGTTTTCAGCATTTATTTCTTCAAAGACACTTTCTATCCCTTTTCCTCTCTCTTCTTCTTCTGGTACCCCTATAATACGGATATTGTTCCTTTTGGATTGGTCACATAGTTCTCTTAGTATTGTTTTGTTCCTGGAGATCCTTTTATCTCTCTCTATGTCAGCTTCTATACGTTCCTGTTCTCTGGTTTATATTCCTTCAATGGCCTCTTGCATCTTATCCATTCTGCTTATAAATCCTTCCAGGGTTTGTTTCACTTCTGTAATCTCCTTCCTGGCATCTGTGATCTCCCTCCGGACTTCATCCCTTAGCTCTTGCATATTTCTCTGCATCTCTGTCAGCATGTTTAGGATTTTTATTTTGAATTCTTTTTCAGGAAGAGTGGTTAGGTCTGTCTCCTTCTCAGGTGTTGACTCTGTGATCTTTGTCTGCCTGTAGTTTTGCCTTTTCATGGTGATAGAGATAGTTTGCAGAGCTTGTAGGAGTGACAGCTAGAAGAGCTTTTTCTTCTTGTTGGTTTGTGGCCTTCCTCTCCTGGGAGAACAGCGACCTCTAGTGGCTTGTGCTGGGCAGCTGTGCGCAGACAGGGCTTCTGCTTCCTGCCTGGCTGCTATGGAGTTTATCTCCGCTGTTGCTCTGTGTGTGGCCTGGCTTGGCCTGCTGCTCCAAAATGGTGGAGCCCCATTGGAGGGGGAGCATCCAGGAGGCTATTTATCTCCGTAAGGGGCCTCTGTGCTCCCTGCTGCCCAGGGGGTTAGAGTGCGCAGAGAACCCGAGATTCCATGCCTCTGGACTAAGTGTCCTGCCCTGCTCCTTTAAGACTTCCAGAAAGCAGTCTCCAAACCAAAACGACAACAGCAACAACAACAACAAAAAATTATATAAATAATTTAAAAAAAAAAGAAAAAAGCACGATTTTCTTTGTCCTCAGGTGCCCGTCTCAGGCACCCACTCACCGGTCTTGCTTTCCCATTTCCCTAGTATTGGGGTCCCTGTCCCTTTAAGACTTCCAAAAAGCACTCGCCAAAAAAAAAACAAAAAAAAAACCAGTGGCTGCTCCCGTTTCTTTGTTCTCCGGGCGTCGGCCTCAGACACTCACTCACCAGTCCTGCCACCCTGTTTCCCTAGTATCCAGTACCCCACGCATGCACTGTGTCTGCGCTCTGGTCTGGAATCCTGGGGTTGGGTGTTCAGCAGTCCTGGGCTCCTTCTCCCTCCCTGCTGACTCCTCTCCTCCCGCCGGGAGCTGGGGGGAGGGGCGCTTGGGTCCCACCGGGCCGGGGCTTGCATCTTACTTCCTTTGCGAGGCGCTGGGTTCTCTCAGGTGTGGATGTGGTCTGGATGTTGTCCTGTGTCCTCTGGTCTCTATTTTAGGAAGAGTTGTCTTTGTTATATTTTCATAGGTATATGTGGTTTTGGGAGGAGATTTCTGCTGCTCTACTCATGCTGCCATCTTGGCTCTGCCCCTCCAGAACTTTTCATCTTGCAAAACGGAAACGCTGTACCCACTAAACAACAACTCACCTTCCCCCTCCCCCAGCCCTTGGCACCCACCATGCTACATTCTGTGCTTATGAATTTAACTACTTTAGATACTTCATGTAACGTTCTCCAACTCTTCTAAGCTAATTATTAAAATGATTGGCATAGTTTCTGTTTTCCTGGTTGGAATCTGATGTATCTCTGTAAATAATCCCCTCTTTAAATAATTTTCAATTAAATTCCTTGAATGTGTCCCCAATTCCTGCTGGGATCCTGACTGATACACTATTTTGGGGGATAACAAGTATTAAAATAACAATAAAGGTGAAAGCCCTTTTAAAACCCCAAACACTATTATTATGACTAGTAGCAGTACCCTAAATGAGGCTGGATCTGAGCCTCCCTTGTGCCTTGAAGCACTGACACCAGAGAATGGCTGCCGCCTCAGAGTTTCCACAGACAACTTGTAACTTTAGGCCTGAGGGTCAGGAAGAGAAGCCAAGACAAGAATTCTGTCCCCTTTCCTAAGAGAGAGCGTGGGAAATCTAACAAAAGCCCCTGTTCCTATTCACCAGTTAATGTGGAGAGGAGGCCAGGCTGTTTGTGTCCTTACGTGATATGGAGACTCTGGCTGTGGTCAAGACTGGGCTCTGATCCCAGATGTCAGTCCACATCGATTCAGGGACACTTCAACATCCTGACTTAACATGAAAAATCTGGTTGCTTTTCCAGAGTAGTAAAAGACTGGAAAATCCCCAACAACCAGTCAACTCACAAATGCCAGAAGCTCTGTACAGCCAGTTTGGCTAGAGGTTTTCCTGGCAGGGTGGGGTCCCCAACCTCTTTAAGAGGAGCCCTCCTTTCTGAAGGGGTCAAGAGGTAAAATGTGGCCCCAGTGGGTCTTGCTTAGAGGCTTTAAAGGGGAAAAAGAGGGGGGTGGGAAATAAGGTGGGCAAGTCCAGTGAGGAGGGCCTTGACTTCCCTGAACAGTGCGCTGGCTGGCTGTGTGGTCTGGAGAACACAGTCAGCCCCTGCCAGTAAAGGACTCAAGCACCAAGACTGAGGGAGAAGATTAAGGCATTTCTGTAGCAGCTGTTAATGAAAACCTGAGTGCCAAAGGCAGGCTATTGCTTCCTTCTGAAACTATTGCCTCACTTGGTCTCTTTGTACTTGGGTAGGACTAACTATGAGAAAAAGCTCATCTTATGGGAGTTTTGTGGCTGAAAGTTATGGGACATAAAAATGAGCTGCTCCTCCAATGTTCCAGGAGATCTGTAAACCCCAAGCAATTATTTGAAGAATTATGTGTGAGCATAGGGATCTGACACAATTTTCTGGGGCCTATAAAATGTCATCTGATTCCCAAAAGGGCCAGCGCCCCCTCCCTGCTGCTGCTTCCACCCTCAACCAGATCTAGATTATGAGTCACGGTGGGGACAGGACCATGACTTTCATCCTTGAATCTCCAACAGCAGCCTGCCTGGTGCTCTGTGCATAGTCTTCTAATGAGTATTTACTAAATTGAATTTAATAAGCAATCTAGTAATAACTTCTAGGAATCCACATTAAAATATTTCCATCCTGAAGGTGGGCTTTTGATGGGAAACTCTTGCAGGAATCTCAGTAATACTTTCTTCTCTTTGTGGGTGGCTCTTCCCATTGAGGCCTTGGAATCAGAGAAGAGTGAGCACTAGTTTGGAGGCTGAGGGCAGGTGCTGGTTTCCCCACCAACACTTCCAGGCTTTTTTCCCGTTTCATCATCTGGAAAATCATAGTCTCTTCCTGTCTCTACCACCCAATGAAGGTGTGGGGGATCATGATAAAAATGAGAGGAAGGGGTTTCATCATAAACTGGAAGTCATGGTGTTAGCCCTGATAGATGAAATAGGAGCTGGTTACTGGCTTTCACTTCCAAGTTCTCAGAGGGGAAAAAGAGACAAACTGAGGGAGGAAAAAGTGATGTAGTGAGATATTGTCATAGAAGAGCAGCATGGCACAGGGTAGGTGAGTAGGGGAAAAAAGAGTCCCTCACTTTAAGAATGAGTAATGGAAATGTGTCAGACATTACGGGAAGTTAAAAGACTATTGATACTTTCATCATGTTCCTACTCTTAGTTGGAATTATTTTTCTCTTCCTTTTGGTTCTGACTACTGGTCTGCTAGAGACCTTAAGACAAGGGGACAGGTAGGGAATGGGAACCCTGTTTGACTGCTTCTGGGATACACATTTTCCACCTTCCAGCATCTCTGGGGAATCATTTGATGGCATCAGCTGACTCAGTGGTGATGCAGTGATTATTAGTGCCAAAACTTTATCATAACTGTTCTTATTGTCAATAACTTCAGTTGAACTGAATGCTTTGTTTGTTGAGTTGAACTGCCATTTAAAAGGTCCTCAAAATGATCACACTATGATTTGGCATTTGAAATGAAAAATTATCATGTGTGCAAAAAAGTGCAGAAACAGCAATGGGACTTTAATTTGATATAGATGAGGCAGATATGCATGGTTGGAGGGATAAACACAACCACATAGATTTTTGCAAAGCAACAACTGAGTGCTTTTGGAATTTAGGAGTGGAAAAACCATCCCTCAACTTGAAGGAACCACTACTGAGATCCACAACAGGATGGCCATCACAAGCCCAGCCAAATGACAGGAGGAACTGCTAACACATCTTGGATAGATGAAAGAAACGTTAAAGCAACTGTGCTTAAGGTATTGTGTCATAGTTTAATGGACAGTGTTTTTTCCTTCATAATAAAGATGTGTCTTCAAATTAACAGAAAACGGTACAAACACAGGCTTACAATGGTCAATGAGCCACTACCATTTTACAGGGAAAGACAGACCTAATGCCTCCCTTACTGATGGGCCTACTCTTAGGAATTCAGCAAAGTGTGGGCAGAAAACATGACCTGGCATCATGAGAGTAGGAGCATCCTGTATGCTCTGATACTACCTGCCCAAATGACTCAACGCACAAGAGATAGAACAAGTCTCAATAGTATGGAGGGGGAAAGAATCTCTCCTCCTCTTAGATGTATGAATTTGAGATGGACAAAAGATTAAAACAAAAGTGTAGCTCTTTATTTAAAGAAAATATTTATACTTTTGGAAGCCTTCTTGTAAAATGACAAAAAATTAAAACCAACATTCTTAAAAAGTCTTGCAGTTTCATACCCCACAACAGTTATATAATACTTTAAAGCAAATTCGACTAGTAAGTATTTGCCTTGAAGATTATACCTTTAAATCTGTCAAGTGTGATTATCTTATGAGCAGGTTAAATTCTAGGTAATTAGTTATTAATGTCCCTAAAATAACAAAACTACTTCAGATTAGTAATAATATCAGAAAATGAAAAATTTCATATATCTACGTTCTGCCAAAATTATATTAACAAACAGGACATGAATAAAAAGAATACATAAAACTGTTCCCTTATCTATTCTACCCCATCCCATCTTAACAAATCCTAGATGTTTCAGGTTCCTAATTCCTCATAAGGTTTGTGGTAATTCTTACTCTGCGGCTCATGGGCAGAGGTCCTGTGTACTGTGTGAGAAGTCTTGGCTATGATATGCTTTTTGGTGGTGTTGGGGAGAGGGATGATGCTTGTTCTAAATGTCTTGAGTGTCTGTTTCTTAGAGAACATAAGAGTCCATGGCTAGTGTTTAGCTTTTGGGGTCAGTTGTGATCTACCCCCAGGCCCCTCCTGACAACAGGCACTTTGGGCAGGTGTTTTGCTGTAGCAGGAGGCTGGGTTGCATCCAGCAGGAACTGAGGGGGTGATTTCCAAGAGGCAAGACACCTGGGAAATGGGCTCAGTGATTCTGTCTTGGTTTTGGGATTTGGCTGCTAAAATGTTCCTGAATTCCTCAAAATAAACAAAGAAAAGCCACCACATTTCTGTGCCATCCAGGTTTAGTCTGGCACTTTGAACGGTGTTTTAAGTGACAAAAACCAGGTCCTAATCCTTAAGTTTTCTTCTCACACTGGCAGGTCAGAGATACCCTGACTGTGATGAGGATAAGCATGGGCAGTGATCCAGGCCACCTGCCACTTGGTGGTGACTTTATGCTCTAATTTGAGAATGTAAAAAGGCTGGTTGGATGGATTCTCATTTAGTTTCATTGAATTCCTCTACCTCCTGGTCCTGGCCTGGCTTAAATTGACGTTCAGCCTCTGAGAGTCCTAGGTGGAATGGAGACTTGAGAGTTAGGAATGTCTCAGACTTTTTAGCAAACATGAGAATTTGTTGGCGAGCTTGCTAAAAACATAGATTTCTTGGATCACACCTAGAGATTCTAAGTAGGTCTGGAGTGGAGTCCTGGAATCATTTTGTTTGTTTTTATATCAGTTTCTCCAGGTAATTTTGAGAAGGGGGCCATAAAGAGTTGTTCTTCCAAATGTTGAGAAATTGGATGAAGAGAAGGACATCTGGGTCCTTAAATATTCTGTCCTTCATGAGTTCATTTTGTTGGGCTCGGGTGCTCTCCTTATCTTCAAGGAATGGCTTAAGAGGGGAGCCCTGGGCCTATTTTTGTTTCCTCACAGATGTGATGCAGGGGCTGAGATGACATGGCTCCTGGTGCCACAGTTCCCTCAGTCCTGGCAGCTGGGAAACTCCTGTCCAGCCCTGCCATCTCTGCCATTTCAGCATTTCTCTGCAGCCAAGGGAATATCTCATCTGAAAGGGCACTGACGGCAGGATAAAACAGTGTGGCTAAATCCATAACCAAGAATTATCTGACATGAACTGTGCTTTTTCAAGCTCCTGATCCCACTATGGCTGTGCATTGAAGATCTGCAGAAGACAGTGTGCAAAGAGGCATTTTCTGTAGCCTCTCCCTGGGAGAAGGTAGAGCAGTGTAGTGGAAAATCACCAATCAGGGAGTACTACATCATTCATTCATTCATTTATCCATTCATTCGCTCAACAAATACTTGATTGCTTACCATGTGCTAAGTAAGCACTGGGTTAGGTGCTGGGTTTCAAGGGTGAATGAGTCTATGGCTTCACAGAGATCTTACTATAATCAGAGGGAAAGACATTAAAAATTGGTTCTAAAGTTTCTTCATCAGAAGGGATTGAGCTTCAATCTGGTTTTAAGAGAAAGGGAGTGGACTGGAGATTTGTGCTGAAGGTGATTTTCATTGCAAAATGACTTCTTTCAGATTATCTCTTTATTTGGGATAGATGGTAAAGAATTGCTGATGGAGACTATCAAGTGGTCAAGACACCTTGCCTTCTCTTCAACATAACACCAGGCCACTCCTTGGTGCCAACATCAGAGACTAAACAAATTATTATCTAATTCATTTAGTCAGTCAGCTAAATGATTAGTTATGGATAGTCGTAAGTGCAAAGCAGCATACAGACCTGTGGGAGCTTGCATAGAGAATATTTAGTCTAGGGTAGGGTGTGAGGGAAAGATTTCTTAAAACAGGTAACTTTTAAACTGAGACCAGATGTAAGAGGTAAGATGGGTATGGCATGAGTGGTATGTTGGGGCTGGCCAGGATGGCTGAAGCTGTGGGAACATGGGGTAGAATGTCACAGTGAAATTAGAGAGAAGCAGAGTAAGTTCCTACAGGGATTTAGGGGATTTTTTTCTTCTACCTGTTGGTATGTGATCTTGAGCAAGTTTTGTGATTTATCATCTGTAAAATGAGGACAGAACCACCCTGACAAGGCTGCAGCAAGGATGAGAAGTTGTAAAAAGGAACTTTACGGAAATAAATGATTATGGTTGTTCAGTGACTAATAATTCATTTTACTCACTTGAAAATGCTAGACTGGTTTTGGCAGGAGTCCAGGGGGGACCCACAGGCCTTCTGTAGGGGAAGGTGGCAAGCCTGCCCTGTGCCGTCACCACTGGCCCCGAGGGCCATGCCTCTTCAGAACCTTCTCGGGCTCAGCCAGAGTTTCCCCCCAATGGGCTGTCTAGCTGTGGAAAGTGTTAGTTTCTGGATGTGCCATCACTTTCAATTATTCTTGTGATTTCTCTGACTTAATGAATTCTAGCCTGTTTATTTTGTTGATTTTTGAAAAGTAAGTTTGGGAATAGCAGCCTGTGGTTAGATAAACATGCATTTTATTACAACTGAGTAAATCCATCTTAATGGAATCTGTAGACAATGAATCAACATGACATTTGATTACTGATCAGGAATTGTACCTAACATTCATCTGAATTTTATATATCAAGTACCACATAGTACACAAATGGTCAGTGGAGTCTTTGATAAAATGAAGATCTGTCTGCTGTTTATTCTCTGTCTTCATTGTCTCTGATAGAATCCAGACCTGAGTACCACCTTTCCAACAAGCCCACCCACCATCACAGAGAGACCTAGGTGTCATCTTACTTAGGCTACAAGCATTCTCCAGAGGACAGGTCAGCAAGTCACAAGCCCACCTTTCCCCTGACCCGTCCCCTCAAAGAACTCACCAAAAACCCTGGCCATAAAAAGCCTCTTGATTGTTAAAGACCCTTTTTTTTCTTTGTTCTACTGGCCAGAAAGAAGGGATCCCTCTCAGGTTTAGCAATAAACCTGCTTGGACTGTTGAGTTAGCATCCCTTTCAGTCTCCCTTTTTAAAATTTGGGTAAACACACACATGGAGAATTTCTAGACTGAACCTGATTATCTGCCTTCAAGATACCACTGTCAGCTTTACAAGAGTTTATGTAACACCTCTCTTCCCATGCACAGGTACATCCTCACATTAACACTTTTCCTTCTTGATTATATGTGTTTATTAAAATTTAGTCAGGAAGAAGAGTTCTCTGACTTACTGAATGAAGGAGGAATAGGAAAAACCTCTGGGCTGGGAGTCAGGAGCCCTTAGCCCTAATGTCGGCTTAGCCACTTGCTAGCTGTGTGGTATTACATGGGAAGGATTTGGCACAAGAGAAAATTCAACAAGTGGTTTTCTGCACACAAAAAGATTTATTTATTTTTACATCACAAGAAGGCAGAAAGAAGGAAATTAGTGGCTAGATTCAGGCACCAGCTAAATGATGTCATACAGTACCAGGCTCTCTGGGTCTTTCCCCTCCATAATCCTTAGTATTTGGCTCTTTTATTCTCATGCTTATGCCTTTATTGTCACAACATGCACTGCCCCAGCTCTAGACTCCATGGCTACCCAGGTGGGACAAATGGGGAGGATGGTTCATCCACATCTGGTGTACTTTACCCAACAAAGCAGGTTTCCAGGAAACCCAGCAGATGCCACTGGTCAGAACTGTCATGAGGATGCTCATAGTTGCAGGGGCACTGGGAACAATTTGTTTCACCTTGTAAAGTGTAAAGTAGCCAGGGAGGAGGGGTGTGGGTATGCCCATAGGATTAGGGAAGGGGCAGCATCTACCCCTGTGTCCTTAAATAATTTACATCACTTTGGACGTCAGTTTCCTCAGCTCTAAAGTGAGGTGGTTTAACCAAAATGGTTCCCTTTAAGTTCACCATCAGGAATGCTCACACTTAAATGTGCATACAAATCACCTGTAGAGCTTGTTAAACTGCAGACTCTGGTGGTGGGGGGTATGAAACCTAATATTTTGTATTTCTTCTCCCCCCCTTTTTTTCTTCATAGTTTGAGAAATTTGTCTTGCCTGAGGGTTTCTGGGCAAGTTCACACTGGATTCAGTGAGATGAAAAAATGACAATGGAACATTCTTGGGGTAAAAGGGTTTATACTCTGCTTTATTCTTGCAGTGGCAGGTCAAGCACTAGAATCCTGCCCACCTCCAGGGATGGAGCAAGCAGGTCTCTGCCTCTGGGTCTCTCTGCTGCCTCGCAGCCCCAGAGCACTGGGTGGAGTTCTTTCTAGAGTCAGTAATAACTCACTGTCAACATGTGTGCAAGCCTATGCCTGTGAGCATTGCACATGCACAATTGGCAAGCAGACCAGAGTCAGGTGAGGATCCTAGCCACAGGAACTTCCATTTTCCCTGCAGATGTAATTGACATTCAGCACTGTAGAAGTTTAAGGTGTACAATATAATGACTTGACCTTACGTATATTGTGAAATGATGATGTCTTGCCAATGGTTTTCAGCCCCGGGCAAGTTTGCTATGGATTCAGTGTGACCAAAGAAATGACAGTAGAATGTTCTTGGGGTGAAAGGGTTATACCCAACTTTATTCCATGGTGGCAGGTCAATCATTAGAATCCCATCCACTCAGAGTGAGTCTGCATGCAGCAAGCCGGGCTCTGCCTCTGGGCCTCTCTGCCCACACAGCTGTCCCAGTCTCTGTCCTTGGCACTGCTATCACTCCAGCCTCTGATCTGCTCTCTTGCAGCCTTGCAGCCATGCCACCGTGTTTTGCCCAGAATACTGGACAGGGCTCTTTATAAAGAGTCAATAGCAACATATTGCCCACACATGGGTAGTGGACTTGCCAACCAGGGTCAGGTGAGAATCCTGGCCACAGGAACTTTAATTTTATCCACAGATGACCACAGTAAGTTTAGTTAACATCCATTACCTCATGAGAGTCTGTATTTGTAACAGGCTCCCAGGTGATGGTGAAGTTGCTGGAAAAAAAAAACAGAATGTGTGCACACTTGTTGATGGAAGGAATGTTTCTCTGAATTCAAAGTTATTCTAGACAACTTAAGGAATTAGTACAGACTTTGCCTTAAGCTGGCTTGTCTACTAAGAAAAGGAGAAAGATATCTAAGGACTGATTCACAGACCTTTAGAACCTTGCAGATCAATGTGTGATCCAGCAGACGTAAAAGAAGTATAAGAGCTAGACCATCTCAGTCTTAAGAAGAGTACAGTTAGAAAGAGAATAGGGAAGAGGAAATGACTTTTCTAATTTAATTCTCACAACAATGCTGTGAGGGCAGCATGATTACTCTTATCTCATAAATGAGGAATCAGAGACTCAGCAAAGTTAAATTATCTTCTTGAGGTCATATAGCTGGCAGATGACAGGGCTTACATTCTAACCCAGGTCTCTGATTTTGAGGTCTGTGTTTTTTTCCATTTCACCATGCTGACTCCTGCAGAGGCCCACGTGTGAGAGACATAATGAATACAAGGCAGCCCTCAACTGAGTGGTAATTAGCTTGGTACAAATCTGTCCATGCTGCTTTGTCTCCACTCACCCCTCCAGATTCTCCATTCTTCAACCCCTGGGGAACTGACCTCTGCCTCAGCTCTTACCTCCAGTTGGGTCTGGGGGTCCAGTTGGGAATCACCTGCAAAAAACTGTGGCCTGTGAAAGAGCTAGAGGTGGGATATTTATTCGATTCCTTCCGCCATGGGTCAGCAGTTCACAGCTTGGATGGCCTCTTTGTGGCTTCTGTGGTTCCCAGTAACGGCTCCCTCGCCTTGTCCGCTCAGGCCTGGGGGATAACTGCTTCCCCTCTTGCCAGTCCCTGGGTGCCTCCCCATCCCTTGCATTGCCTTAACTCTTCCCACCCCTCCATAAATAATCCCTTTTGGTTGCCTTTTTTTGAGGTGCTGCCTGTTTTCTAAGGACATTTGCAGGTAGTAGTAGAAATGGGTAAACACTGTAGGAGTTAACAGGGGATTTAGGAGGCTGCAACAGTCAAGAGTTTGGAGAGAAGGCAGAGCTTCAGCTGGGCTGTGACAGGTGGGATTTGTAGAACCAACAGAGAGAATATTTGAGAAGAGCATCAGGTAAAGGCAAGGATTAAAGGTGCAGGGGGATCTGCCTGCATTTGGGTATCAACAGTAAAGTAAGTTGCCTGAGGTGAAACCAATGAAGGGTAGGGTGGGCTATGGTAATAATGCTAATATTATTAGTGCTGTATGTCAGTGTTCTAAGTGCTTTTCCTGCACTAACTCATTTCATTGTCAGTAGCCCTGGGACCAACCTCGTTTTTAGAGAAGGGGCAGAAACGATGCCAAGAGAGGTCAAGAATTAGTTCAGGTCACTCAGCAAACCAAGTGGCCAGGATTTGACTCTGTGGTCTGGCTCTGAGCCTCCCTCAGAACCACCATGCTCTGCAGACACAGGCGCCGTTGACTGCTTTGGAACAGGGAGGAACTCTGAAGAAAGTGGTGTTTGAGAGAGGGGAGCTTGGCCATGCAGTGTAGAAGGTATGCAGGGTAAGAACAGAGGAACTGCGGCGCTCCCGGGAGCCCCGAGCTGAGCGCCCTGCCGGGTCACGTGCCAGCGCCCGTCGGGTTGGCTTGCGGGTTCCAGCCTGCCCTGTTCTGGATGTGGCGAAGGGGTTCCGCCTTCCCTCTTCTTAAGCCCCAGGTCAGTTCTCCTCAGTGGCAGGGGCTGAGCGCGCCCGCGGCAGGTGGGGAAAGGCCCGCAGGGAGCGGACGCCCGGGCCTGGGGCAGCGCGGGCCTCTGCGTCCGTCCTGGACTGAGCGCGGAAGGGATTAGCATCCTTGTTTTTGTTTTTAATGCACCCAAAGATGGATTCCTTTAGCCCTCAAAGTAGCTCAAATTGCCCCGTTTGTTCTCTGTTTGTTTAACATGTGGAAATTTAGATTTAACCTGAGTCGAATTTTTATCTAATATAAAATGGCGGTTGTAAAAGCTACCTGATGTGGAAGGTGAGTGCACATCGCAGGGACTTAACCCAACGTAGGTGTTCACAAATATTAGCGGAAAAATGCCTTTTTCTAAATGCATGTTCTGTTAAAAGATAAACTGAGGCATATTAAAAATTCTATGAGAAAATGATTTAGTTGGGCCGCGCCAAATGAAGTGGTTAGGAGCTATCCATCTGCAGAAGCTCAGGAGAGTTTTACAGAGAAAAAAGGCAGAAGCTAAGTAAGGAAATTATTGATTGGCTCTAGCTTAAAGCCTAGTTGCTGGTTGTGACTGGTCGTCCTCAGTTTTGTAACCTTGAGGCATTTACAGGCTAAAGTTTTGGTTTGCTTTAGGCCATCAGAGCCACCTCAGTCGAATGGCCTTTTTTTAAAAATTAGTTTAATACTTTTTTCCATGTCACTGTAAAATGATGATAAGAGTGTTCCTTCTCCTTGCCTTCTTCCGTCCCTTCCTTCCTTGTAACTTCTTATCAATACACCTAAGAAAATTGACAGTAACTCCTTAGTAACAAGTCTTCCCTAGACCATGTTCAGATATGTCCAGTTGCCAGCAGACTTTTTGTAGTTGATTTGATCAATGCAAGATCTCAACATGGTGAGGAGTGTGACAGAGAAACCAGCTACTCAGGGCCTTGTGTACAGTTTCTTAGAGTTCAGGAATAAGTGCCCCCTAACATTTGTGGTTTTGACTGTCTGGAAACAACTCCGGATGTCCATTGCCTTCCTTTAGCAGTGTCTACCTAGGTGCAAATGTGAATCCTAGGCTCTTGCAGGGGGCTGTGTCTGGGAGGGAGCTGCTCAGTGACAGAGTGTGCCTAGCTGAGAGAGAGCCCTTGGCTTCTCAATGTTGCTTTGTTCTCTCTTGTTCTTTTCTGATTTGGGATTTCACAACTGGATACAATTTTTTAAAAATTGGAGGATTATTGATTTTCTTACTTTTGCCACATAAGGACACTAAAAAAAAATCTCCTGTCACCATATTTCATAAAAGGAAGAATATTTTGCTAAAAGGGCAGGAAATTTCAGAATGGCATTATTTCAGAATAAAGGGGCTTCTTTCCCAGGAAATGATAGTTGGCCACTTTATGCTGACATGTATATGTTCCATGGTTCCAGTTTCCTTACTTTGCTGTGGACTGGTGAGCACTTTGTCCTGGTTTGGTGTTTGGGAAGCATCCCTCTACTCAAGATTATCGAGGCAGTGAAACTTGTGAAGTGATAAAAATGTCCTCCTTTTTTGAAATATAGTCATTGAATGGGAGATGAAACTTTAGTAATAGTTGAAAATGAAGTTAACTTGTGATGTGGGGATAGGCACAGGAAAGAGACGCTACTTTTTTGAACTGTGATTTGGGGGCATGTCAGAAGCAGGTACAATGATTCTGTGTTCTCCTGTAGGTCTGGGGTTGGACTAAGGGATGTCAAGAATTAATTATTTTCTTAAATCATTAGACTTCTGCCCAAACTTCCTTTTGGCTCCCAAGAACTCCTGTTGATCTTGCTCACATTTCCAGCCCTAGCCTCTGCCCACCACACATGCCATCCCTGTGTGAGACCACAGCCATCTTGCACACACCCAGACTTCTCCTGCAGCCTGACTCAGTGCTAAGGGCATGGCCCACACACACTTGTGTCTTTCACCTGCTCTGCTCGGCTGAGTTTCAGACTAGAAGATGCAGTTCAACAGCATCATGTGAATATCTCAACAGGAAGCTCCTTCTCTCAGATTCCCCATCGTATAAGATGGAGACATTGCTCTTGCCAGGACGTGGGAGATATCTGTGACACATCTACCACCCCTCACATTCACCCGATTACCCTCTCCTAAAGCATTTACTTTCAAATATGTTTCCAATCTATTTGCTTCATGCCCTGACTAATGCTACCACCCCAGTCTTGGTCACTGTTACCTATTGCCTGGGTTATTGCAACAGTTTCTCATAATCCTCATCTCTAATTCCCTCAATCCATGCTTCACACAGTAGTTGGAATGAAAAAAAAAAAAATCTTAACAGGGCCTATAAGGCCCATGTGCGATGCCCATTACCCAGCTCTAATCTCACCTCAAGCTACTTACCTTTTCATTTGCCATCTTTGATTGACACATGCTAGACTTTGATTTCCTTGACACCAAGCTTTTCCCTGCTTGAGGGTAGGGAACTCATGGTGTTTCTTCTACTTAGAAAGTCATCCCCACCCTCCCCACACTCTATCTGTTCTCTCTCCAGACCCTTGACTGTGTCTATCTCATTAATGAATAGCCAACATCTAGCATAGTCCCAGGCAGGGAAAAGGTGCTTGGTAAATCTATGTTAAATGAGTGAATGACTATTCCAATTAATATAAAAATTCTTCTGTCTCTAAGGACAGAAAGGAGAGGTTGAATATATTTTTAAAAGGCCACATTTTTGCTAGATCAGCCAAATTGATATTGGGCCTTGAGTATTTAGGCCAGTATTTACCTTTATACTTATAATGATGGACCTTTCTGTGAAATAAAGCAAATCATTTTTTAAGTGCTAAGATCAGCTCCCTTTCCTGAATTGCCAAGATTCCTGTAAAACTCCTATAAAGGATGACCCCTCTGTCTTTAGTGAAGTGTTATATCTATTTCTAAAGGACAGAGACCTATAATACATCCATTAAAAAAAACAAAATGAAGGCTGGTTATTGAAAAGGCTAAAATCAAATATACTTAAAGTGGACTCATAACCTGAGCTTAAACTTTTATTACAGTTTTAAAGAATCAGTGTATTTATGGAGCCATTTCCTATGATATTTTTCAACAAAACCCTACTGTGTATCTGAAACAAGGGCAGTCAGGGATGAACTGCACTAGTGAGCTAGATAAATTGCACTAATCACTCACACTTGGTGTAGCACAGCCCTCTTCCAGGCTCATGGTGGGATTCCATCATACTTGCTTGACTCAAGTTTGGAAACACCTAAAGAAATGTATGTAGGCTAAAGATAAAGGAGAAGGCAGTTGCTGGTTGAAGTGAATAAAGTATTGCTACAGTTGTGTACTGGTACTCTCCTGGTTTCAACTGCCCTTCTAAAATCCGGAAATAGGGGAAGCTCTAGAGAATATGTCATAGTAAAGGATATGTAAATGCATGACCTTATTCAGAAAATAGCTATGCACTAATGATCTGGTCTGACACATTGAGTAAACATTTCTGCCAAGGATTTGAATGATTGCAGATGTTGACACATAGAAAACATTTGCAGACTATGTGAACCTGGGAGGGGTGTGAATGATTTCAGTGATAGAATTATGATCCAAATCTGGAATTGTGGGCTGAAATAATGGGTTCATGCTAAGGAATTAGTGTTTGGGTCTAAATACCAATTGCATAATTATAGGACAGCAGAGCTTTGAACAACAAAAATCTGTGTGAAAAATCTCCAGGGCTTTGTTGACATAAATTGTACTATTATTCAGTAGTGGGTTGTGGCCCAATGAGCTAATGGAATGTCAGTTTGTCTGCATAGGATCATGATACCCAAGACAGGAGAAGGGCTCCCAGACTGCTCAGGCAGTGTGTGGAAGCTTGAGCTCAAATTTGGGATGTCGCCGTTTGATGGACACTGACAGATGAGCCTGCCCAGAGGGGAGTAATGGGACTACCAATGGAACAAGCACACTCAAGGAATGAATGAAGGACCGGGGTCAGTTTAACCTAGAGAATAGAGACTGGATTGGGGAAGTATGGAACAGAGAGGGGCAGTCTTCAAATAATCAGAAGGCTAGCAGGTAGAAGAGGGAATTAACTTTATTTTGCTGCAGAAGACAGAAGAAGGGTAGGTTATAGGGACATGAACTTTGACTCATGATCACAGATAGAACCCTGTGAAAGTTAAGTCTCTTGTAGATTATGTCATTGAGGGGGTTTATGAATCCAGAATGCAGAGTGACCAATCATCCCAGTTTGTCCAAGTCTGAGGGGTTTTCTAAGACTTAGGGCTTCTCGTGCTAAAATCAGAAAAATCCCAGGTAAATCCAGATGAAGTGGTCACTTGTCAAAGAGGATTGCCATTAGTGTAATCTAAGGTCTCTTCCAATTTAGAGGTTCTGTGATTTCTAAGATAGGTATGTTGATTTTCCAGAAAATTTTCAGGCAAAGCAATTATTCCCATACAGTATTTTTCTACTCCCTGCATCATTTAATCACAAAGGACTTTTGCTTGCTTTTTTAGCAGTTGTTTCACATTTGTGTTTAAGATTTAATCACTGCTGCTGGATTCATGCCCTATAATTGTCTCACATGATCAGGTGAACATTTCCCTGCAAGTCTGAAGTCATTAATTACATAAACAAGCATTTCAGAAACAGAGAGCTTTACCTTTAAGAAATAACAATGGATCATTTTTTGATAGCTTGAATTGCTGTTCTTAGATAAAGCACTAAGGCGGTGAACAGCAGTATAGGAAGTTTAACAGTTCTATCATAATGAAATTTCACTTGTACTATGCACAATGCCAAAGCTTTGTGTTCAACATATTCTTGTAGAAACTCTATTCTTTTAATGATTCACTGTATTTGTGATTCTGAGATAAATTTATTAAATCATACTGCAACCCTTCAGGTTTGTTTATTTTGGGGGTTCGGTGTTTGTGTATTAGGACCAAGGAGGTTTTGCAGTTTTCTTTTGGCATTCTTCTTGATGAAGTGCTACCTGCCCATTCTGTTTAACTTTAGTAAAACCTTAAGAGAGAGTTACTAAGTTGAGCCAACTTTCTGAAGCCTTTTCCCATATGACTTATTTGACAAAGCCATGTAACTAGAAACCCTCTGAGAAGAGAGGAATAACTGGTGAATTGGGCACTTTCTTTTTTTCTAGTTGGTAATTTATGGAGAAAAGGAGTCCCTTCAAGTTTCTGGCCTTGCACCCAATCCCAAGACTAGAAATCCATGGAGGTGAGAGATCCTGGGAAGACTTGGTGATGTGACTTAAGGAAAGTGGCAATTAATAAAAGCTCTGATTGAGAGGAGAGTAGTGGGAGACCAGCTGCTCGTTCAAACTCACTCCACTACATGCTTCATCCCACTTTGGTCTGGGCTCCTGCCTTCTGGGGATTTTCCCTGGATATGCACCTGATTCTTCTCTTTGCCTCTTAAACAGAAATTGTTCTTAAACAGAAATCGTTCTATGTTCTTACCCTGTGCTGGTCACTGTAGTTGTTAGTGATAGACTTGTTATAGGACCAGAAAAAATCTTATCCTTTATGATAAATAAAGCCAATAATGGTGGGTATGGACAACTATTCCTTTAGTTGTCATCCATGCAAGAGAGGCACACACAAGTGTCTGAGATTAGCCTCCTTGTTGTAGCATTGTGTATACTGTGGCTATGAAGACTTTGAAACTCTAGCTGGGAGCATAATATAAGTAAGGCAATGTAGAAGGACAGCAGTGCATCCCCCACAAGGCCTTATAGAGAAGAGATATATTTGTTACTAGTATCTGCAACTTGGCTCACAGTCTCACCAATGGGTCAAGGTCTCACAAACCACATTCTGGAATGTCAAACTGAGGACAGAATTCTGTGCTTCCCTTGGGCAACATTTCACACTGATTTGTAAAGAAAGGCCACTGAATATCTTCAGTACACACTGCGCTTTAGATCCCAAATCTCTTTGAACTTTTTGTAAGTCAACCTAATGGTAAATATTGGAAATCCACTGTGGGTTCAGAAAAAGGCTCATTAAAGGTAAACAGAATGTGTTCATCGATGATAATTAGCTTTATTTTGTACCATTTCTGCCATGTTTAAACACTCACAGGGACATGGCTGCCCTTTTCCAGGTTTGCATCTGAGTGTCTAATGGGCTAGAGGTGGATTTTTCCCCGTTCCCCTCTGTTGGTACTCAATTCTTCCCTGGAGTCATATCCTTTTCTACACTATCGATGTTGAGGGAAGGTGACTGTCTCCTCCCCATTTCCCAGGATTTGGCTGAAGATGCCACTTGGTTGTAGGATGGAAACCTACCCTCATGAGAGGTAACTGGAAGTATGAGAAATTGATAAAGAGGATTGTGAATACTTTGTGGAGATAAAAGAATATGAGAGAGACTTACGAGTGTTAGGTCTGAAAACTCATTATGGTGAAGATGATGTGGATGAAGTAACACAACAGTGTCAACCAGTGTGAGAGAAGCTGTAAAGCAGGTCAGTGGTGTTGGCTGCTGAGGTAGACCTTCCCTGGGCCCGTTGTGGTGGAACAGTACCAGCCACCTAGCCACCATCCATAGCTGCTCATGCTGTGCTAATAAAGCTTGCTAAACTGGGTAAAAACAGATCTAAGATTTAGTATGACTGCACTTTTCAAATAACATTGTTTTAAATTTATGAAATTATGAAAAACTGAAGGTTATGAATTGGGTTTATGCCACCCATCAAGAAATTCTCCTTCACAAAAATCCAGTTATCTCCACATTCCTGCCCAGCTGTTTTCCACATCTGCTATATTTTCCTTTAGGTTGTGCTGTCAGTGTGGCACTCATTCAGATGGCCTATGTGCTACCCGTCCTTGTCAACTGTAATCCAGCCTGTGCTTGAATTGTACCATCTTGTTGGATAAATCCATCCAAGGGTTCTTGTTTTATTTAAACTGGTATTAAAGCAAAATTATCCATGAGGAGCCATGCTGTTTTTCCGTTACTCCACTTGCTTTTAAAAGTCTTTATAAAATAATAGCATGTATAATCTACAGTTATGAATTTAATTATGCTAGGAGAAATAGTCACCAAGTTATTGTTTGATTTATAGAGTTTTCCTCACAATATCAATCAGATGACTGAAGTACATATATAGCATGTATAATCTACAGTTATGAATTTAATTATGCTAGGAGAAATAGTCACCAAGTTATTGTTTGATTTATAGAGTTTTCCTCACAACATCAATCAGATGACTGAAGTAAACAGCTAATGCCAACATACCCTTTTATTTCTTGTGGGAGTTTTGTGTCTTCCCTCTATAATACTTAAACACCTAAAATAAGTTCATGCTCCATCTGCCCTTTTCACTGAATCCACAAAATCACTGCAGGTGGTGTTTTCTCTTGTACTCTGAAATTTCAAGTGAGGTATTAGGGCCAGTGTCTGAGGCAATCAACACAACTGTGATGCTTCCTTTTTTTTTTTTAAATTCTCACAGACTGCACAAAGATAAGCCTCTCATCTCATTTGTGTTTATCATTATATTATCATTTATCATTACACTTGTATTTATCATTATATTACATACAATGGCATTATAGAGACAATAAAGTTTGATTAATCCTGTCTCTGATTCAGTGTGTGTGTGTGTGTGTGTGTGTGTGTAGATGTGTGTTTAACATAAAGAGAAAATGTAGCATTTGGCAGAGAAGTTTTTCGCCAAAATTGGGAGGTAATGAGCTGGTATGATTCATTAACATAAAGTCAAACTACTTTGATGTTCTACATTCTTACCATATCCTACAGTGTTTGTGTTTTAAACTGGGTTTATGGTATATTGACTTCATTATCACTGTTATGCCTTATGGCAAAATCATTATCCTGATAATTAGTGTTTTCTCTCTAAGTTTGTGGATTACTACTTTAACCCTGGACATATTTCACTTCAGACAAATTGCTTTTGGGTTTACAAAAGAGTTTCTTTGGTATGTGTTTTAAAAATCTGCTTCACTTTTCTTTTTAACCAGCAAATACTTATGAATATCCTATTTGAGAAGTCTGTACTAGGCAGTAGGAAGAAGAGACTCCTGTCTTTAAGAAACTTATTATTTAGTGGAAGAATCCAAAACCCATTATCTTTGGTGTGTTTATTAAGTTTCCACATGAATTCATATATGGAATAGAAGCATAAATGTGAAATTATTAAAAAGAGGCATTTTAAAACCTCCTAATGAAATGTTTCTGCTTCCTGCAAACAAGGACAAAAACATACATTGCTGACTAATATGTCAAGGTGATGCATATTTAGTTAGGATTAAGTCATATGAGAAGTTAGGTTATGCATACCCCTTGCTGTACACACATGCACACACACATTTATTTAGATCAGCACCTTTCAAACTCATTTTCTCTCTTAAAGTAGCAAAGACTGGCTGAAGTGAGTGGGAGACAGGAGTCTTAGCCATTTACCTCTTTATGCCACCTCCTCTCAGTAGCCTCAGTATAAACTAAAAAACTGGTTAAATGTACAGAAATGTATCTTAGGACATTCAATTATTACAACTGTGATCGATTTATACAAGGCTGGAAAACTCTAGTAAACAATGTGGTTCAATGGTACACTTTATTCCAACCAAATCTGATTTTAAATGAGAAGTTTTAGGTTGTAAGACAAGTAGTTTCAGTGGTATTTAGAAGCTGAGAGGAAAGAGTGGTTCAAATTAGTGAATTAAGGTAGAATTCTTTTGTTTTAAATAAGTATATTTCATTATAAGATGCTTTTTGTAGAAAATGTGGAATATTTAAAGAAGTGGAGAGATAAAAAGAGTCATAAGACTCATATGTGGTCCAGCCATTTAAGCTTGCTCTTTATATTTTGTTTTTTCTTGACTGAAGGCATGTGGCCAACTAACCCTGTCCAATAAAGGCTGGCCATGGTGGGGAAAGGTGAGGAGTCTATGATAGGAATTTGAGACTCTCGCCAAATAGATGATCAGGCAATATGAGGCAAAACTGGGAAAGAATTTAACATTTAGTTTAGAGGATTCATGGGCTCAAGATGATATAAAGAAGGGAAATATAACCAGTGAGGTGGCTGGGATTTTAAAGGCCAGGTTACCCAACCAGTGCTAAGGAAGAATGAAGAATTTGAGCAGAGGAAGCTGATTTGGAAACAAGTTTGGGATCCAGAACCGAAGTGTCTCCTCCATAGAATTTCTGTGGCCAGAAGTAGGGGGCACTCAGATAGCTGGAAGACAAACAATCTCAAAGGCTGGTGTAGGGTCCAGAGAGAAAAGGCAGCTTTCTTCTCTGATGATCAAAACAGTATGGCCTAGAAAATGGCATGATGGTAAACTGGTCTGAAAAAAATAAAAGGAATCCAAGGAATGGTGTGTAAAATAGGGCCTTCAGACTAGAAATTGAGGGGGCTGGAAGAGGGGATTACCTACAGGGTACCCAATAATTCATCACCCCATTGGGACACTCTTGAAAGCCAAAGAGGTGCTGTTAATAACTCTGCCAGTACAACCAGTGACATCCAGGATTGTCCCAGCAAATCAGGACATCCTTAGATATCTATTTTGTCAGTTAAATACCTCAACTATACACAATTTATAATATCACTCTAGAAATTTTCTTTAACCAAACTGGCTATTTGACAATACATACCTAACTTGTTTTCCTAATGAGTATCTGTGTCTTAGTTTGGGAACTCATCATTTTTCTTCCAAATTATTAGAATAATCTCTAAATTGGCCTTCTGTCTCCATTTTCCAAAGTGATGTCTAAGCCATTCTCTTCTACTTTGTTACCAGAGGGATATTTTAAATTAATTATTTCTTGTCCCTTGCCTCTTAAAATTTAGTGCTTTTTGTCCTTGAGATAAAGTTCAAACTTCTCAGCACGGCATACCGGTTTAGTCTAGTCCAGCTCATTAAATTTCTGTTGAGGTTCAGAATTTAGGAACTATGTTAGACACCAGAGTCCTTCCTGTAACCTCTTGTCCCCGCTCATGCCTTCACATGCGTGGAGCCATGTTTTCCAGCACCTCCATGCCTTGGTACAAGTGTTCCCTCTTGCCTGGCACAGCCTTCCACGTATTGACTAGTTCTGTATATTTTTTTCAAAACTCAGCTTAAATTTCACTTCTTTTTAGAAACATTTCCTGATTATTCCCAGACTAAGAGCCCTTCCTCTGTGTTCCCCTTCTCCATGTGACAGCATGTATTTTTTTTTAGAATTCTATTATTGCACTGATTTGAAATAATTTTCTGTCTTTCCCCTCAAGAATGTGTCTCTTTAAAGGCCAGTTCTGTGTTCTGCTCATTTTTTCTTCCCTGTGTTCTATCATCTAGCAAGATGATGCCTCTACATATTTTATTAAAAAAAAAAGAACTTGACTCTATGTCAGTATTAATCTCTGGAGGATTCCATTATGGATTGAATGTTTATGTCCCTCCAAAATTCATATGTTGAAGCCCTATCCCTTACGTGGTGGTATTTTAACATGGGTCCTTGAGGAGGTGAGTAGAGTTAGATGAGGCGGTAATGGCTGGGCTCCTGGGATGGGATTGCTGCTCTTACGAGAGGAGACACCAGGGGGCTTGCTCTCTCCGTGAGCACACACCAAGGAAAGGCTGGCTGAGCATCCAGGGAGAGGGTTGGCGGTCTGCACGCCAGGGAGAGAGTCCTCGCTGGAATTTGACCGTGCTGACACTCTGATCTCAGACTTCAGCCTCCAGAACTGTGAGAAAACAAATTTCTGTTATTTAAGCCACCCAGTTTATGGCCTTTTGTTATGGCAGCCAAGCAGACTAATATACGCTCAGAGGAAGAACTGCCTTTTTGTTATTTTGTTTACTATCTCTAAATCAGATTTCAGCTGTAGGAAAACTTCCTTTAGTTCCACAGTAACTCAACATTTAAAAACATTTGTTTTTCCTTAATTAAGAGAAGTAGTACATGCACAGTGCACAAGATTTATAACACACACACATCTACCCACACATCCACCCCATACCCCACAAAAGAAAAAATCACCCATCATTTAATACACAAAATCACTGTTCATATATTGGTGTTTGGTTTGCTAATATTACATACAATATAATATACATATATTTGTACATATAAATATATATATACACACATTTGTAAGTCACAAAAATGTGATTATACTAAGGACTTTGGAGACTCCTCTTGATGCATAGTGCACCTTTTCCTATGGCAGTAATTACTCTTCTGCAACATTGTTTTGGCTCTGCAGTGTACTATCAGATAAATATCTAAGTCAACCCTAGAAATATTTCTTGGGCTGTATTTTTCTCAGAGGTAATTGGAAATTTGTTAGTTTATTAATTCCCCAACCCAGTAGTTTTTTACTCCCACAAGGGTTATTTCGTTTCCAGTGGTTCAAGTATAACAATTTCTAGCAAGAATATTATGGAGAATCTTAAAAGTCATTTACTCATTCATTGATTAATATATATTTATCAACTATTCACTGGGTAGTAGGTACTACTTTTGTATTTCTGGAGAGAAATTCAGTAGTAGTGTAGCAAGAATCCTAAAAATATGTATGACCTCTGTTACAGTGTTTTGTAGTTGTAGAACTTTATTGTGAGGAAGTGATCATAGATGCACAGACAGATTTTAAGTTCATTGAAGCAGGGAAATCAAAAGAATGGATGTGACATAAATTTCCATCAGTGGAGAAATAATTGAAATAATTATGGCCCATCCATATAATGGAATATACTATTATATAATATTATTCGGCCATTGAAAATACTATTTTCAAAAAGTATTTAAGGATATGGCAATTGCTTAGAATAGAATGTTAAGTAAAAAAAAGTTGCAAAATTATCTGTACTATATGGGATCCCAATTTTACACAAAACAAACCTAAACAAATGTCTTTTCATAGAAAATAAAACAAAATACCAAAATAGTGATAATGTTTTCTCTAATACCTGGATTCCTGCTCATTTTTACTTTCCCCTTATCCTTCTCTGTATTTTTCAGAGTACCCATGCAAACATGAATTACTTTTGTGATTAAAAATGTTTTAAAGCAATTAAAAAATATTCAGGTTAGTTTATTAATTTCAGAGAAATGGAGTAGCTTTTATTGGAATCATTGTTTCATTTTGGTGAAATGAAAAGCTTTGAAAACGGATTGAGGACTCACCTTTATGGTCATGCCAGAAAGCCTCTGGAGTGTTTTGATGAAGGGAAACACCCCCAAGGAACCAGGGGCAGGCCTCACCAGTGTACGCTACACACTTGTCTCCAGCACTCAGCTTAAGGCCACTCTCTTGGGAAGTCCTCTCTGCATCCAACCCCAGCATCACGAACACAAATCCAGCCCTGCAGCTCATCAGCTGTGCTGTGATTACCTGTTTCTTTTCCCTCCTGGGTTGTTCAGGGCCTAACAAGTTACCTGGTTTATAGCACTCAGTAAAATGTTGAGAGCATGCATGCAGAAGCAAATGACTCATCAGATGTCAGGACTGCTCAGTAACTGAAATTCCAGGAGCTGAGCGAACCAAAGCTAGTGGAGTTCTTATCAGGTTTGCTCCAGAGAGAGGAGACTCAAGTCAGGACATGAGGTGGTTGTATCATTACAACCTTGGTGAATTTTTCATTTGTTCCCCTATTCTTGCTCTCCCTGAATCTTGCATTATCTTTATTAGCCTTCATGTTTCTGTACTGAGAACTGTTAAGCAGAAAGGAGGCTGCCTGCTCTGTGGGTCAGCTTCCTGTGTTATTTGGTCCTGAGCCTTGTAGTAGAGTTGATCTGTGTCCACACACTGAACTGTCTTTTCCAAGAGCGTTGAGGGAGGCTGCTGGGATCCCCTGATCTTAGAAGCCTAAGAAAAACAGTCATAGAGTAAAGATAGTGGGGAGGACTTTTGACCATGTTTTTGTTTATGTGGCAGCACAAGAAAATGGGGGTCTATGCTGGAGGGTAGGGCCTTGTTAACAAGCAAATAGCTTTTTGAGGGCTCTGGCTGCTGTTGTCATGTGAGGAAACTGGACTCAGTGAGCAGAGGGCTGGAGCACAGGACTCTTCTGTTAACTTCAAATTCCATTCTTATGGTGTAGGACTGATTAATAGGACATGGGTTGCATTCTGGCTCCCAATGTCATGCCCACAATTCCTGCCAGAATCAGTGGGAACTGTAGGTTCATAGCAGAGGGCAGTTTGACTTCTTTGGATGAAGAGTGTAGAATGTATGGTGTGTGTGTGCGCGCGCGCACATGCACTAGAGAGGAAGGAGGAAGGGATGGAGAGGGAAAGAGAGGAGAGAAGAAGGGGGGGATGCGAGGGGGAAACAGAGAGAGAGGGAGAGAAGAAAGAGTGAGACAGAGAAAGAGAGAGAAATTGAGAAGTAGTCAGTGTTAGCCTTCTCTAAGAGAAAGGACCAAAGACATCCCTGTTGGGGGATAGCCCTTTCTTTGCTGTTATGAATCGCTCTACTAATAGAATTAACAAATACACCATCTGTAATAAGTTATATTTAATATTCATGCCTGAGATAAATCGAGTTCTTGCCCTAATCTGGCTCAATGAGTAATACTCCTCAGCCCTCAGGAAAGGATCATCCCAACGGGATCTCTTCCAAATATTTAAAGAGAAGAGGGTGGGGGTGGAGAAAATGAAAACACTGATTCTGCCTTCCAGGGAGTTTAATTAATGCCACCGCTCTCTAACCCTGAATTGCTTTGTGGCAAATGGTCCATCCTGGTTTTCTGAAGCACGCCACCTCCTGTTAGTAAGGGCCATTTAAGGTCACCATGACTGGGCTTCATTTCTCGTGTCTCTCCCTGCCCAGCCAGGGAAAATCTCATCTGTTTTGTCCTGATAAGCCTGCTTTTTCTGCACGGGATTCTGGAAGACTCTTCTATTTGATATTCAGTTTTACAGGCTATTGCCAAAAAGTTATTTATATTGTCCAGACACAGAACTGAATGCATTTTCTGTTTTGTATAGGAGGTCTTCATGAAGGGTAGTGGAAATTGAATTTTATGATTTGGCAAAACAAAGCTGGACAGTAGATGTGTTATCAATCTTGGCAGTACGGGGGCCTATAAAATTGTGTCCCAGGTGAGTTGCCCTTATCTTAAGGTGAACTTTATTGCCAAGAACTCACTCTCTCACTATACTTAATTAGTATCACTTGAATATAAAATGTGATATCTTATAGGGCAAATGCCTATACCTTATTTTTCTTTAAAATTGTTTTAAATATTCTTTGCTTTTTCATACTAATTTTAGAATCATTGTTAAATTCCAATCAAAATTTTTTGGGTTTTGATTATACTTTTACTGAATTTATAGATTAATTTGGAGTGAGTTATTCTCTATAGGATATTGAGTCCTCCTATCACATGATACATCTCTCCATTTATTTGGTCTGCTTTTGTATCTCAGGAAAGTTTAGTAATTTCATGAAAGCCTTGTGTACTATCTCAATGCCTAATTCAGTGCCTGGTATATAGCAGATGCTCAGTAAATTTATATTGAATGAATATGTTTTTGTTGTTATTGTGAATGGAATAAGAATTCAACAAATTTGTTTGTATTGGCCTTTTATTTAGGAAGCTATCTGAAACGTCTTTTTCAATGCTGATATGGTACATTTTCTTGGATTTTTTATGTATATAATAATAATTCTGAAGGTCAGAAGTTTAATTTTTCTTTATAATCATTGACTTATTTTACTTGATATGATCTCTAGTACGATGTTGATTAGAAATTGTGATGGGGAAGTTCTTTCTTTTCTTGAACTTAATGGGAAATCAAAATCTCACCATAATATGTATGCTTTTAATAGAGTCCATTCATCAAAATACAGAGGTTCCCCTTCTATTTCTAGTTTTCTGAGCATTTTCTTACTCTTAAAATCATGAGTTGGTTTTGTATTTTTTTTAATGCTTTAAAAAATAAATTGATTAGATGTGGTGATGTTTATTTTTTGCATCTATGTTAATTTGGCATTCCTTCTTTAGTATTTGCATTATGATCAGATGCAAAACAGAGAGAATATAACATAATGGTTAAGATCGCAGACTCTGAAGTGAGAATATTGTAAGTTCAAATTCTTGTTCCATTACTTCCTGACTCCTCTTGGGCAAGTCACTTAAACTTTTTATGCTACCTCATCTCCAAATGGAGTTAATGATAGCACCTACCACATAGTTTATTATTATTTTTTGAGATAGTCCAAGCAAAGCTCTTAGAATAATTCCCTTTCTTCATTAACATTCAGTGTTTGTCAACTGCTATTCTCCCAATTAATGTTACTTCTTAGACTCTCCTTGTGTAGTTTTGGTATCAAGGTTATAATAGTATCTAACAGGGGATTGAGAAATTTCTCTTTTCCAATATAGCTTACATAAGATTAGGATTTTATGTTCACTGATGCTTTGGTAACACTCATTAATAAAAATCATGTGGCCCTAAGAATCTATATGGATAAATTTCTTTGCTATTAAAAAAACCTAACAGATGTATTTAAACTGTTTTTTTTGTTAATATGACAAATTTGTCTAAAACTTTTAAATTTAGTTCTTAAATTTGAGTTCATAGCATTCACATAAGTCATTTCTACAGTCTTTATTTCATCTGAAATGATTATATATTTTCTTCTCATATCATTGATTAAAGTGTGCCGTCTCTCTCTCTCTCTCTTTTTTTGATCATTCTTACCAGAAAATTACCTATTTGATTTGTCATTTCAGAAAAAAACTGGTTTCTTTATTCATTTCTATTGTTTTGTTTTTCCTCTTATCTTTATTATACCTGTTTATCCACTTTCTTTGAGTTGTATCTTTCCTTTTTGTAACTTCTTGAATGATTAGCTTATTTTTAGTATATACAAAGATATATTTGAAGCTATAACTTTTCCTATTAATGCTGCTTTAGCCATATCCTTCAGTTTTGGCATGTTGTGCTAATGATTTATATTATGCAGTCTTTGTTAACACACTAATTATTTGGGAATATGTTTTCTTGTCATTTGTAATTGTTCCACTATTTCAGAATAGTCTTTGCTGCATTTTGGGGATTCAGGATTCTGTATTTCTTCTGGGTCAATGTTGATAATTATAATTCTTCAAATCTTCTGTGTTATCAATTTTTATTCTAGGTGATTTATCACTTTGAGAAGGCATTCTGAAATCTCCCTCTATGATTTGACTATTTTTTTCTTGAAATTTTGTAATTTTTCACTTTATATATTTTGCGACCATATTGCTCACAAGGTATGTATTTAAACTGTTTTTATACAGTAAATGGAGGCTCATTTTATCTTCCTGAAAAAAATTATCTTTTCATTTAATAAGTTTAATATAATACTTCTATTTGTCTTAAATTCTGTTTTGTCTGATGTTAACAAGGCTCTTATTAGCCTTCTTGTAGTTATTCTTTGCCTGAAATGTGTTTTTTACCTGTCCTTTATAAATACTATACAGCTGAAATTTTAAAAGTTCCAGTCTGAAAATGTATTCTAATCAGTAGGTATAAAGGTTTTTGCGTTTATTACTGATCCATTAGGACTTAGTTCTGTGTAATTTTTTGTTTTCATGTTACTCTCCTTCCTCTTTCTTGTAATTTTTGCTCTTTTGTCCTTTTGATTTTTTATTATTTTCCCTCCTCTTTTTATAACTTGGAAGTTACGCACTTTATTTTTACTAGTGGTAATCTTTAAGTTTTTGTCATTGTAGTCTAAGTTTAAAGCAAACATTACCCAAACAGTGGGAGGACGTCCACTCTTCTTTTCTTGTTTCCTCCCTCCCTCCCTCCCTTCCTGTAAAATACACATAACATATAATTTTCCATCTTATTTTTAAGTGTATAGTGCAGTGATATTAAATACATTCATAATGTTCTGCCACCATCACCACTATCCATTCCCAGAGCTCTTTCATTTTGTAAAACTGAAGCTCTGTTCACACTAAACAACTTTCCCTCCCCCACTACCTCCAGCCCCGGGCAGCCACCATTCTACTTCCTGTCTCAACGGTTTTGATTGCGCTAAGTATCTTGTATAAGTGGAACCATACAGTATTTGTCTTTTTGTGGCTGGCTTATTTCACTTAGCATTATGGAGAACTTCTTAGTTCTTAATGGAGAATTTCTTAGCTCTTCTCCCATTTCCATGTTATTGGTACCTACTGTTTTCTTCTATCTTGTTTCTACCTTACATAACTCATTAAGCTTTGTTTACAGTCAAGCTTATTTAGATTTATTTCTAGATATACTGATACTTATGTTCATCATTGTGTTTTGTATCTTATGCCTTTGTTTTAAACTAAATTTCCTTCTTAAATAAAAAGGTATATTTTTAGTAGGTATTTCAGTGAGAGTCTGAGTGGTAAAGTCTCCCTTTATCTATACATGTCTTTATTCTGCTTTCTCTTGAATTTTGGTTAACTCAGGTGTAGGATTATAAATTGGTGGTTAATTTTCGACAATATGATGGAAATATTGTTTCATTTTTCTGTGGGATGTATTGTTGCTTTTAGGAAGTTAGCTGCCAATCTAGCTTATAGATAATTTGTCTCTTCTCTGTGTTTGCTTGAAAGATTTTCTATTGATTTTTGCTATTCTGCAGTTTTATCACAGTGTGTCTACTGTTAGATTTATTTTTATTTATCTTAAGCATTTGGATACTTTTTCATTATATAGAATCATACATTCAGTTCTGAAAAGACTCTTAACTGTTTTCTTTTCAGATGCTGCCTAATCTTCTTTCTCTTTTTCTGGTGATGTATCTGGACTTTTTAGCCTTCACATTTCTTAACTGACTTCACATTTCCCATATTTTTTATCTTTTTGTACTAAATTCTGCATGCTTTCTTTAGATTTATCTCCTATTTATCTTACACTCTCTTTAATTCTGTTTAATATGCCATATATCTTGAGCTTTTAAACACAAAACTTTTCATTCCTAAAAATTCCATTAGAAAAGCTGTCCTTTTTTACACTTATGTTTATGATTTCTTTTAAAAACAACCTTAATGATTTTAAATATACTCACTTTATAGTCTGTTTCAGATACTTGTAATAATAATTTTCCCATTTGCCTGCCAGTATTTCAGCTGCTGGCATTCCCTCTTGGTGGTTTATTCATTTCTTTTATGGGTTGTAATACTTTAGTTTGAGCTCATTATCAGCTGGGTTTTTTTTTCCCATGGAATTTCTGTGTACCCAGTTGGCTTCCTTCAGGGAATAGCTAAAGCATGGTTTCACGAAAGTTACATATTTATGATAGTGGACCTCGTTACAACAGGGAGGGTGGAACTAGCAGCAATGGAGAGCCAAGCTCTGAGTGAGAGAGGATTAAATGGGTAGAGTAAGATCCTGGGGCAGGTGAAAAACTGGAAGATGAGGAACCCAGGTATAACTTTATAGAAGGGGAGAGGGTTCTTTGAAACAGCAGGGAAGGTAAAACTGTGGTGAACAACACAGACATTTTGAGTAAAGAATTTGAGAGAATCCCAAGTGATGGCCTATACTCTTCTTTGAATGATAAGAAATGAGCTTGTCTTTATAGTTGTTAGTAAAACAGACATGTGTCTGAGACAACTAAGCTGTTAGGAAGCAACAGGAATAGTTAATGAAAAGGATTATCAATAAGGAGTGAGGACTCAGACAGAGTTTAAAGAAAATGGACATACAGTATACAGTCTGTGTGATTTGTCCCACATTCCTTGGCAGCTATTGAAGAGAGGGAAGAAGAGGTAAGGGTGTGCCAGATTTGGTGATTGACAATCCAGCCACAGGAGATAGCTTGGGAGTGAGTAATTCCAAGACTATCACAAAAACCCCATTTAAAAATTTTTTGATGGAGTCGAGTCTTAGTAGGGGGCAAATGAAGACAGAAGGAAACTAACAGATGTGGACACAAGGGAAGAATCCAGAGAATGGAGGCCCAGAGAAGGTGAGGTCAAATTCAGCAGGAAGAAGAAAGCTATAGGGTAAGAAATAAGGAAGGTGTAAGTCAGGAAGAAGAATTTTTCAGTGTGAGGTCTTGGTGATGGAATAATGTTCAGTGCTGAGCATATCATTAGTTCTTTGTGGATTGGTTATTTCTTAGAAACGTGCTATCTGGAGGAAAAGTTATTTGCTCTGAACTGCCCCAGAGGTGTCTCTCAAATCCAATTTTTTTCTAAAATGAGGTAATAACCAGCCTCACATAACTATTATCCTACATAAAACCAAAAGGTTCATGTTATGTGCTTATCAATGTTTTTAAATCTCCGGGGATTTTGTCTGAATTTTTCATAACCTTTGAACCCTACCTTTTCAAGTACTTGCCCATAATTCCTGGAATCTCAGTTTTCTGGTTAAGGTCTTAGTTTAGGATGTGCAGCAGATAATACAACCACTCCCTATGGGTGGCCTAACCTCCTCTCCACTCAGCCATGACTTTCATTTCCCTGGGTGAGACAGCTGCCACCTCTGCAGCTGCTTTGGAGTGTTTCTCCAGAGTGGTGACTGTTGTTAGCAGTGCCATGGCTCGGTCACCGCCAGTGCCTACTGTGGTCATGTCTGTTCTCCTTCTCCATGAAACAGACTGGCCAGCCTGTTGCTTTACCAGACACTGTGGGCTTTGTGGGTCTCTGTCAGTGTTTCTTTCCTTTTGCCTCCTCAGTTGATTCTTGGAGGGAGCAAAACTTTGTCGCCAGGCCATCACCAGCTATGATGTGGGCAGTCAGAACAGCATTTAACTTTTCCCTGTTAATTCATGACCCCTTCTTTACCCCTCAGAACTCTGAGGGTATCTTGAGAGAGAGGATTCATTGGAAAGAATTGATTAACAGGGATCAGAGTTAGGATGGAACACAGTCCCTCCCAGTCTGGTTTTTCAGCCCACCTCGAGGTGGGAAGGATCAGTTCATCTGCTGTGTCACTGGAACTTGCTTTGAGGTCTGTATACTGAGATAAACGCAGGAAATATTGATGGGATTGCATTAGTTTTTGAAGAAGTGCTTATGTGTTAAAATAACACATTTAAAAATACGTGTTACTGTTCTACTTAGAATAATGGAGTGGAAATTGAAAGAAAGTTTTGATGCAGAAAGAAAAGATGTGGATGGTAGAAAGAGAGGACCATGGTGAAAAGCTAAGCAGATGGTCTGTGTCAGCTCTACACTGGCCCTGGATGGCACTGTTCTTGGTTCTGCTCTGGATTTTCCACTCCCACTGACATTTCTGTCATAAGCAAAGGGGACATATTTGAAGAGCTTTATGATTTTGTTGGAATGTGAGTGTTGGTGAAACCCTCTGGTAGGAGCAGGTGCTCGAGGTGGCAGGTTGTGAACAGCAGGAAGGGATACTGGACAAGGTGACCACTGCCTGTACAGTCTGATATTTTCCTTTTAAAAATAAACTGGGCCTGTAAAGGATAGACCAGTGAGTCAGGTCTGCTGGGCTGGGGTGGGATATTGAAACTTTTTGCTTTCTTAGGGTTCCAAAAGTCTGCAGGAGATATGCAACCATAGATCTTTCCAAATTCCCTTTTTTGTTTTTAAAAACTGCCATAGTTAACAAAACCTTCCCCCTTCTGTCCCAGGGCGATCAGATCCTTTTTCTCTTGTTTGATGTACAATAACCCTGAGCATTGTCAGCTACTTTTCAGATGAGGAAGTTGTGCATTGCCAAAATCCTGCCCCAAAGGTCAGTTTTTCTCAAAATTTAGGACCAATCCCTGACAAACTGCTTCATCTTTTCAGAGCAGCCATGGCTTCACTTTTGTGCATGTCCTGGTATTTGCCATGGACATTTTCTATACGGCTTTCTCTCTGAAGCCCCTTCACTACTATTCTTAAACTCGATGCCATAATGTTTGGATTGTGATTCTGTGGCATGCTAATCTAGCATTGTATTTAATTATACCTAATCTATCATTTTATTTGATTTTTACATCCCTTTTAAGTTGGTGTTATTATTCTCATTTTATAGAGGAATAAAATGAAGTCCAGAAGAGTTTGTAAGGCAACCCAAAGTAATGTAGTTGGTAAGTGGCTGAGTCAGGATTTGAACCCAAGTCTATCCTACCTGAAGGCCTAAGCACCTAACCAGTCCGCTTGGTCTGGGAAGAAGGATCTTGGTCTCTATCAGATTTTCAAAGGGCTGTGGTTTCGCCAAGCACTGAACTATCAGAGGTGATAGGTCAGTTAGGAGGCTCTTGGTTGCAAACAAAAGGAAACCCTTCTCAGCTGGGCTGGGTGTCAGCTGTAACACACAGTCTTGTTAGGATTCCTGATCCATTTCTCTGTAATGCTCTTGGCTTTGTTGGCTTTGTCCTCAGGCTTCCCACATTGGAAGCAAAATGCCTGCAAGAGTTCCAGATCCAGTGCTGTTCACCACAGGTCCAAAAGGAGAGCTTTTCTCTCCACCATCCAACGAAACTTGTGGCTTCTCTCTAACTGGGCCAACTGAGGTCATGTGCGAGGGCAGGGGGATGTCATGCACTGGTTGGCTGAGGTCTGTGTTACTTGCCCACTCTGGAATCAGTCCCAGCCATAAAGAGGATGACATTACACCACATGCCTTAGGCCTCTGGGGCCCATGCCTTGTGCTGGGGGGAAGGATCGTTTTTGCCCAGACAGCATGGCTGCTTCATCTGGTCAGGGGAAAGGTGAAATGGGTAATGGGGGGGCATCCAGAAGTATCCAGCATAGTTAGTATTCTTTTCGGGTATCTCAAAGAAGACCTTTGAGCAAACTCCCTATCTTAATGGGACAAGATGAAAGCAAATTGGTCTTCTAGTGGGAAGCTTTTTGGCATTTCATTGTTCTCTTTGATTTGCAGAGTTTAATATCCTGCCTTCCTCCATCCTCAATCAGAGTCTATTTATTGAGACAGGATGCTCCTACCAACTCAGAGATTTCCTTTAGATGCAGTTTTAATTAGAGTTGCTGCTTTTGAGAAACACTTTCATGCTCTGAATTACAGACCCCTTTGGTATATTTTCCACTTGTTAAAGAGTGTATAGTCTCAGACTCCAAGAGTGGGTGGGGAAGAGGAAGAGCATTTGAAAATGAGAATGTGAAGGAAGACAGAAGTCTTTTTATGAGAAACCAAGCAGAGTGATGACTGCGTGTGTCTGAAAATATAATTATCCTCTTTTGTTTGCTTGATAGAGTTTTGATAGATAGAATCTTGACAGCACTGTTATGAAATGTTAAAATGTAATTTAGGTTAAAATATCTTAATTATCTTAAATTATAGTCTGAAGTCATATTCCAGGCTTTGATCCTTTTATCATGTGACACAGCAGGGGATGCAGGTGCAGCTAATCCAGCTGCTGTGTTTGCATAAAAGAATGAAAGAAGTGGTTCATTGGCTCACTGGACACCCCTGGGGAGTATGTGTATACACAGAAGGAAACAAGTGGGATTTGCCTCCTGCTTGGAAATTCCTGAATAATGGTCTTAAATTTAGGGCTGAGGGAGACTTCCATCCATTAGAGAATAAAGCCCGAGCTCCTTAGTGCAACATTCAGGCTGTTAGGGATATGACCTTCAAGTGCCTTCACAGGCTCAGGGAGACATACAGTACAGGAGGGAGAGAGTGGCCTTCAGAGTTAGATACTAGACTCTACCCTGTCCAGCTGATTGGCTGAACAACCCAGGATTAACTATTTAAGTTTCAGTTTCTTCACTTTGCTGTGAGAGCAAATGTGCACTGACATTCCCAGTGGGGTCTAATGATCTCACCACCCTCCTTATTCATCCAAATGTCCTCTTCCTGTCCTTGCCTCCCTTATTTATTTTTTTTTTTTTGTAATTTCACATGGCTTCTCTCCCTCACACCTCCTCCCATCAAGGAGACTGAATTGTTTTTAGGGGCACAGGCTGCATGTCCTCCCCTCTCCTCAGCATCACTCCCCTGGTATTGAATTGTAACGTGGTCAGGTACTAGATACAATTTTGCTAAAGTGAATGTTTACCAACATTTATCACCATCCATTTGGCCTTCTTACCAGATGTCAATCCAAAGAAACGAAATGCTTAAGAGCATAAGTTAAGGTGTGACAGCTTTGCATGATAGGCATAGAGCTGGGAACTCTGGGTTCAAGTCCGGTTAACTGCTGACCTTGGGCAAGTTACCATTCTGTGCCTCAGTTTCCTCTCTAAAATGGGAATGATAATAGGACCCACTTCATTGGGTTGTTGTGAGAAAATAATCAAGATAATAAATATAAAATGTACTTAGGAGAGTGTTTAATTAACACAAATTATTATTCGTTCCCAGCAGATTAGTTCTGCCAGGTTAAGAATTCTACTGTATACTCAGGAAATTCAATGAAGGTCTTACTCTTTTGTGAAATGAAAACTGAGCAAGAGTAAATAAAGGCTTTCTCTTCACACTGCCCTAGGAGCCAAGCTATGTCTCCAGAGGGTATTTCCCTCAGACAGTCTGAGCATTTCCGGGGTGGGGGTCGGTGTGTGGCAGTGCTGGTCAGCACTGTGCCCCAGCCAGGCACACTGCTGCCTGTTTCACCGCGTCAGCAGGCTGCCAGCTGCTGAAGCATTGTCCCTTTTACATCTCCAGAAGCCACGCATCATGAGGACTAAATCCACATCCATTTTCTTTAAATAGAATCAATAATTAACCTTTACTATGTATCTAATGAGTTTTTTTCCTGGGTAATCTCATTCAGTTCTCACAGCAATCCCCTAAAATAGTTCTATCATTATCCCAACCTCACAAAGGAGGAATCTAAAGCACAGGGCAGTCAAGTAAACTGCCTAAAGTGAGATGGACAGAAGTGGTAGAAACAGGATTTTCATCCAGGTGGTCTCACTCTGGTCCACTGGCTTCGCTGCCTCCTCTGCTCCTGATGTCTGCACCCTAAGGATCTGGATGGTACCATATCCACTGATACCCACCAGGCCACCTGAATTCCCAGGTGGTGCTTTTCTCCTTGTTTTATTGACTCAATCTCTGACCCTCTACTGAGTGGTGATGAAAGTTAAAGCATTTTTGGACCTTACTGCCTGTGGCTATTGTTTCAAAGAGAGACTCATGATTTAAAAGAGGCTTGGCAAAGTTTAATGAATTCAGTTGTCAGAAAGATGACTCTCCTAAGGGTTAGGTGAGTTAAAAGAGAATTTAACACAAGCCAAACAGCGTGAGGCAATACTGTTGCTTAAGGCGGGTGAGAGTCTGGTGAAGGCAAATGAAAAGGGCCAGGTACAAATATGGGTAGGCAAACGTTTCCTTTCTTCCATCAGATGGGGTGTTCTTACTCTCAGTCTTCCCAGACCCTACAGTCCTACCCCTGACTCAGAAACCCTGCACACCTGTAGGAAAGCAAGAACCAGTTTTTTAGTAAACACACTGAGCATGCTTATTAATATGCACATTGGACATGCTTGTGAACTCCAGGTGGAATCAAAGTTTGGAGAAGGCAAGAGAACATGATGAATCTTACTATTCTTTGGAGCATCTTAGACTCTAACTGCTTGTCTCAGAAGAAGCAACTAAGGTGCTCTGGGCCATCGCTTGTACCCAGGAAGCTTGGGGAGCATTCATTGCCTAGTTAATGGAAGTCTCAAAAGAATATTTCTCCCATTTGATTCCAGCTCATCCTGAAGTAAGGATTCTAAATTATGCTTAGAGAGTCATTTATATAAGGTTCTTTATCTTTGGAGCCTGATGATTTAGCATCTGCTCTGGGACAAGGGTATTTTTTTTTAAACTTCTATTAACAGTTGTTGACCCTGCAAAGGTCCTCTATGCAAACAGGATGGGTATTAACAATGCTGCAAAAGTTAGTATGGAAAACCATTTGGCCCCAGGCACCCATATATAACATGTTAAGACACACAGAGGAGTTACTCAGTTGGATTCCAGCAAGATCTAGGGGAGCCGAGACACCTTACCTGCCTCTGGCCTGCCTGTTCAAAGGTTTCTATTTCCTTACTTTTGACATGTGGGGCTGTAAATTTGACGGCTTACTGAGATGTCAGCTATGAGAAGCCAGATTCTCTGTAATGCTGCATATGTAGTATTTCTAGACTTGAAGTGTTCAAAATAAGCAGACATATAAGTACTTAAAAGCCCAACAAAGAAAACTAAGAGCTGAAGAAAGGCTAAAACAAGATGTAACAAGTCTCATACACATTATTCATAGCTCTGTTCTGATTCACAGCAGGAGTTAAAACAGACTGAAAGCCTAAGACTGCAGCTGGTTAAGTGAGGCCCTGACCTGTTGATTCACTTCCTCCAGTGAGGTCAGGCCATGGAAGCCTTTAGGAGGGAGATCACTGCAGATAAAAATGATCCTTCAAGGCCTGATGGTCTTTTGGCTGAAGGTCTCAGACTTGGAGTGTAGTCAAGGAAGAGGCTGAGGAAATTCTCAGCCATCAGCTACCTAGATAGACTTTCCGGGCAGTGGCCCCTTGTCTGCCTTCTCCCACAAAGTAGATTGTCTCTGGAAAGTGAGGTTCTCATAACACAGTTTTTCTCAGGGCGATGGACTGTCTACTTCAAAATTACTATCTATTAAAATGCATATTTCATGTCTTAATCCATAACCCCCAATTTTGAAATTGTGTCAGTGCACCTGGGGAATCTGCTCTTCTAAAAAAATGTTCCAAATGACTCTTTGTATTTAGAAGTTTGAAAACCCCCTAAGTTCAATGTTAGGTAAAAGCTGAGGCCTGACATAGTCAGGGGAAGCTTCATAGAAGAGATGGGATAAAAGCTGGATTGTGAATTTTTGGATTTTGGCTCTGAAAAATAAGACAGGAAATTCCTGGCAAGGGGAACATAGTGCCTGGAGGCCCAGAGGTGGAAGTGGCTTAGGCCTAATGGCACAGTAAGCTCATAGTGGCTTCAGTGGGGAAGTGTGCTGGAAAGGACATAGGATGGGCTGAATCACAAGGCCTTTGAAGCCAGGTAGAAGACCATAGATGAGAAAAGGGAGCTACTGAAACTGTCAAAAGTTGTTATGTAGTAAAGATAATACTATTTCATGTTATCTTGAAACAACAAAGAGAGTTGTTTCTATTTCTGTGAGCTCCCAAAACTGGGTGCCATTTACATGCTGTGGGGAAAGTGGTGAGAAATCAGGTACTTCTGGGGAGATTCAGTTTAGAAACTGCATTTGAGATTGATGGCCTAGGACAGATGGGACAACAGAGGGCAGTTTTGAGGCTACCAGGCTGGATGGCAGGGGAAAGAGGCACTAAATCAGTCCAACATGGCTGGAGCCAGACATGGAGTTGAGTTGAGGTCACAGGCTATGAAATCTGCAGTGGAGAGGGCCAGGGCTTCACAGGCAGGCAGGAGGCCAAGGCAGATATTGAAGCTAGTAAGTAAGGGAAGACTTGGCACAACAGAATCTTTGGAATTAGTCTGGTTATCCATGGTGAAACAAGGCTCCTGGGATATGTTCTTTAGAAATTCCAACAAAAAGTCAGTATCAGGCCTTAAAAGACCATTGCCAATTATATGGGCATTGACTGAAGAAAAGTTCCACCCTGCTGTGGGTTATAGTTAGGATTGGTTTTCCATGGCATGTTCGCAGGACCTTTCCAAAGTCTGCTGAGAGCTGCAGTGTAGAAGGGCATTAGACTGTAGGTGTGTATAGCTGATTTCTAGGAGGCCACGATGCCCCACTTCCTGGTGATGCTCATCAATCTGAGACCCATACTTTGAGGAAATTCATGTCATAGAAGCAGAGAATGTTCAAATAACAAGGGAGATTTGAGATGGTAGCTCAGGGATAGCAAAGAGGTTTTGTCTCATGTGCCAACTCCTGTTGTTTGATAGTAGTTGCCTGGAGTGCTGGATCCAGTCTGGGTTCTGCAGGAAAGAGTGTACTGATTGATCAGGGATGTTTGTTAGGGGTGTGGAGGCATGAGTGAATGAAAGCACCAGTACTATCTATTTGCCATGTCTCATTTGGCCCTGACTTCCTGACCTTGTATGTGAGGATACTGAAGCCCCTAAATACTAAGTGTGTATCCACAGCCACCGAACTCAAGAGTTGATCTAGGACTGGACCTGAGGTCCCCTGACACCTGGTCAGGGGGAGAGTCCTGTTGCTTTTCCTTCTGGATCACACAACCTTCCTACCCTCCTACTCACCATGGGATTGTCACATTGATTTAATTTTCCCAGTCCCACCCTTGGCTTCTGTTAGACTTTGTGTTAGGAACTTGGCCACAGAACTAATTTGCACAATGGCTAAGCTTGTTTCACATGTGATCAGAACTCTGGGGAAGGATTCTAGGAAGAGAAGTTGCAGATTTTTGTCAGAATTCTCAAGTGCCGGAAAATGCAGTTAGCAAGGGTAATGGCAAGATTCTCAAGACTGAGAAAGAGGAGGAGAAGGATTACTTAGGAAGCAGGAGCAGATTGTCATTACTTTTATGGAATTAAAGATAAAAATTTGGAGTTGGAGGTTGTGAGCTCAGAGTGGGGGTTGGGGTGGGCACATGGATGAGGAGGAGAGAACCCTATGATCAGTGGACAACTGCTGTAAGAGGGAACGTGGGGTCTTGGAAAACACATGGGCAGTGGCTTTGCTGACATAATTTAGGCACAAAGTAAATATTAGTCAAAAAAGCCAGCTGTACTTTTTTCCTTTTCTTCTTTCTTCTTCTTTTTTTTTTTTTTTTTGCAGCATTCCATTCTCACAGCCACCCTGGGAGTGGATAATATTAGCCCAAGTTTTACAGAAATAGGAAATGAGTGGGATCTCTGAATGGTTAACTAACTCATCCAGGTCTGCCAGTGGCCGATCACCTTACAGATTCCAAGTCCCATGTCTTTCTCCTGTCATGAGAACGCCTCTGTCGGGAACCTAGTATTTAAGAGAAAGAAAAAGGTTGTCTCTTTCTGTTTATTACCCTGCTCTCTGGTGAAAAACTGTCAGCTTCACCAGAGACATAAATCCAACCTTATTCCTAATTCTTGGAGTAGAGACCAGCTCTGTGTGGCGTTTGTTCTTGAGTTGTGTTCACGTTTATTTAGGACTTAACCTCAGAAGAAATGGATATGTTTGGAACTCTGATAATTACATTTGTCACTTCATTAGTGAACCTCTTCTCTTCTCTACACTGTTTTTCACTAAAAGAATCAGTAGTAACTGTTTGAAGGGAAGTACAGCCTGCTGAGTCCAGACTGCCCTCAATTGCTTGTGCTGTTTTGAGACATAAAATGTTATTTGAAGTTGTTCAAAAAGGCTTTCAGCACATGCCTGGGCAGGGCCTCGGGGTGGGCAGAGCTCAGCTCAGCTGCTGGCTCCACCAAGCTAATAACTGGGTGACAGGGTTCCTGTCTTACTATCAGCTTTAGAAATTAAACCTGCGCTTCTGGGGCCACCCAACACCCAGGCTGGAAACCACCACCTCCTTCCCATGTTAAGCAGGAGCTATGCCCTCAGGGACATTGGCAGTGGTAGTGTGGCCACTTATGGGCATTCAAAGCATGCCAACTGGTTTAAACTGTCTATTGCTATTAGTGTTGGCTGCTGGCAGTGAAGCCAGAACCTAGAGGAGGCTGGTGAAGAGTCAGTCTGCCTTCTCTCTTCAGTCTCACAACCATACTGTGGTGGTCCACCCTTATTCTCAGTTTCGCTTTCCAAGGTTTCAGTTACCCATGGTCAACTGTGGTCCAGAAGTAGGTATTCCTTCTCCTGACTTATCCCCAGAAGGTCAGTACTAGCCTAATGCTACATCACAATGCCTGGGTCATTCTCCTCACTTCATTTCAACACAGGCATTTTATTATCTCCCATCATCACAAGAAGAAGGGTCAACACAGTACAATAAAATACTTTGAAAGCAAGACCACATTCACATAATTTTTGTTGTAGTATATTGTTATAATTGTTCTATTTGATTATTAGTTATTGTTAATCTCTACCGCACCTAATTCATAACTTAAACTTTACTATTGGTATGTATGTATAGGAAAAAACCTAGTATATGTAGGTTTAAGTATTATGCACCATTTCAGGTGTCCACTGTGGGGATCATGGAACATATGCCCACAGATAAGGAGGGGTTATTGTATGTCTAACTGTAGTCTAGTAGTCTCACAGCCACAACCAGGGGGTATGGAGGGTCCATCAATCTCATTTAATAGACAAGGAAAACAGGACACAGACCTGTTAAGTGACCTGTTCAAGATTACATTGAAAACCTAAGATTCTTTTTTGCTTTAAAAAAAATTTAATGTTCTAGTTTTATTGAGATAATTGATTATAACATTGTGTAAGTTTAAGGTGTACAACATAATGATTTGAGATATATATATATATATATATATGTTACAAAACTGATATCACACTAAGTTTAGTTAACATCCATCATATCACACTGGCAATTTTTTTTTCTTGTGATGAGAACTTTTAAGATCTACTCTCTTAGCTACTTTCAAATATAGTATTATATACTATAGCTACCATGCTGTACATTATGTCACCATGAAATATTTATTTTACAATTGAAAGTTTGTATCTTTTTACCTCCTCCATCTGTTTTATTCACCCCCCAAATTTATTTAACTGAACTAATCAGATACTTTAATTTCACTGCTCCTTTCTGAAGAGATATTATAATGCAAGTGAAAAAAAGAAGAAAAAATCTTAATATTTTCCTGCTTTTTTTTGAGAAGGAAGCAAAATGAAGTCAACCAAAACAACTACATGGTATGTCAACAGTTTCTACTGCCTTGCTTTAAAGACTTTGCAAGTGTTACATATTTTCACTTTTAAAACATAGAATCAAAAGTCTATTATGATTTTTAAAAATTTTACACACTTGTTAAAAAAATAAATTCATAGTAGAAAGCTTGCAGATTGCTATAAAGGCAGAAAACAAATGCCATCTAAAGTAAAAATCAGAATTTGCTTATATTGCAATACTTTTCAGTCTATTTTTCTATGCCTACATAATGTTTCTTTGAATAAAATTAAGATTTTGCTGTATACAATTTGGAGCCCCAGGTTTTTTTTCCCACTTCATATTATGTCATCCTATTTCTATAACATTAAGATTAAAATGCATTATTTTTAATGGCTGCATAGTATTTCACCATTCCTTTCTTGAAACATTTTCTTCACTTGGCTACTGGGACATCTCTCTCTTGGTTCTACTCCTTAGAATCTCCTAAATCCCTTTTGTGTAGGCTCTTCATTCTCTCCAGTTTCTAACAGTGGGGGGGCAGGGGTGCCCCAGAACTCAGTCCAAAATCTCAGGCCTTTCCCTTTTCCAGGCTGCATTCACTTGCCATATAGTCCCATCAATTACCATGGCCCCAAATACCATCTGTCCACTCTCAACTTCCAAGTTCTATCTTCAGTGCTAGCACAAGTACAACTGCCTATTTGCCATCTCCACTAAGATGACTAATGGATATATTAAACTTAATATGCTTAAAGCATAACTCCTAAGGAACCTGCACCCTACGTTCCCATTTCAGGAAGTGGCAAATCTATCTGTGACCTATTCACGCCTCAAACTTTGAGGTTTTCTCTGACTCTTTTCTCTTGTATCAGGTATCCAGTCCTTAAGCAAAATATGCCAGTTTTGCCTTTTAAGTATATTCAGAATCAGAAAAGCCTCACCTCTCATTTTATCCTCATTGGAACCACCCTGGCCCAAGCCATCGTTATCTCTTTGTTAGATTATTTCAATCACCAAGTAATGGATGTTCATCCTGAGGTTATTCGGGCCCCATGACAGTTTATACTCTATAGAGTAACATGTTAATGTCATGGCTCTGCTCAAAACCCTCAAAAGGCTTCCCTCTCACTGCTAGTGAAAACCACCAGTACCGTCATGGCCTCTTCACCCCCTGGACCTCGTTCACTCTGCTCCAGCTGCACAGGCATCCAGCTTCTACCCCCTTGGAGCTTTGCATAGCTGTGTCCTAACCCCATGTGTTCTTCCCTGAGAGAACTGCCTGTCTTGTTTCCCCTTCCTTCAAATTCGAATGCAGTCTTAACTGTGATACTCTCCCTGAGCAATCTTTTTTTTAATTTTTATTATTTTTTATTTTGGTGTCATTAATATACAATTACATGAGCAACATTCTGTTTACTAGATTCCTCCCATTATCATGTCCCCACCACATACCCCATTACAGTCTCTGTACATTAGCATAGTAATATGCTATGGAGTCACTACTTGTCTTCTCTGTGCTATACTGCCTTCCCTGTGTCCCCTGCTACATTATGTGTGCTAATCATAATGCCCCCTTTTCCCCTTATCGCTACCTCCCACCTATCCTCCCCAGTTCCTTTCCCTTTGGTAACTGTTAGTCCATTCTTGGGTTCTGTGATTCTGCTGCTGTTTTGTTCCTTCAGTTTTTGCTTTCTTCTTATACTCCACAGATGAGTGAAATCATTTGATACTTGTTTTTCTCCGCCTGGCTTATTTTACTGAGCATAATACCCTCTAACTCCATCCATGTTGTTGCAAATGGTAGGATTCGTTTTCTTCTTATGGCTGAATAATATTCCATTGTGTATATGTACCACATCTTCTTTATCCATTCATCTACTGATGGACACTTAGGTTGCTTCCATTTCTTGGCTATTGTAAATAGTGCTGCGATAAACATAGGGGTGCATATGTCTTTTTCAAACTGGGCTCCTATATTCTTAGGGTAAATTCCTAGGAGTGGAATTCCTGGGTCAAATGGTATTTCTATTTTTCATTTTTTGAGGAACCTCCATACACTTTCCACAATGGTTGAACTAATTTACATTCCCACCAGCAGTGTAGGAAGGTTCCCCTTTCTCTACATCCTCACCAACATTTGTTGTTGTTTGTCCTGGATGGTGGCCATCCTAATTGGTGTGAGGTGATATCTCATTGTGGTTTTAATTTGCATTTCCCTGATGATTAGCCATGTGGAGCATCTTTTCATTTGCCTGTTGGCCATCTGAATTTCTTCTTTGGAGAAGTGTCTGTTCAGCTCCTCTGCCCATTTTTTAATTGGCTTATTTGTTTTTGTTTGTTGAGGTTCGTGAGCTCTTTATATATTTTGGATGTCAACTCCTTTATCAGATATGTCATTTATGAATATATTCTCCCATACTGTAGGATTTCTTTTTGTTCTACGGATGGTGTCCTTTGCTGTACAGAAGCTTTTTAGTTTGATATAGTCCCACTTGTTCATTTTTCCCTGAGCAATCTTTGTAAAGAGCATTCTCTATACCCAGTACTCCCTCTCCACATTGCTTTTGGTATGTAGCATATGTATTAGTTTCCTAGGACTGCCATAACAAAAAGTGCCACAGATTAGTGGCTTGAAACAACATAAATTTATTCCCTCCCAGTTCTGGAGACTAGAAGTCCAGAATCAAGGTGTCAGCAAAAACTGACTTCTGAGGTTTTGAGAGAGAATCTGTTCATGTCTCTCCTAGTTTCTGGTGATGGTCAGCAGTCCTTGGCATCTATGGTCTGTGGATACATCACTCCAGTCTCTGCCTTCATCCTCACATGGCTGCCTTCCTTCTGTGTCTCTCTCTTTTTCATATAAGGATGCCAGTCATATTGGATTAAGGACCCATCCTAACCCTAGTATGACCTCAGTTTAATTTAAGTAATCCACCTGCAATTATCCTATTTCCAAATAAGGTCACATTCTGAGTTATGACTTCAAAACATGTTTTTTGGGAACACAATTCAGCCCATAACAACATACATTATATTTATTTGTTTATTTGATTAGTGTTTATTTTATTAGACTTTGGGTTATCTTTACTCAGCAAAATATAAGGTATTTCTGTTCATTGATAATATCCTTCATGCCTAGATTAGAGTAAGAACTTGATATTTCATAAAGGAATGAATGACTATGGAAATGTCATTTTCTAATCTTTTCTCAACTCCATGCTAATTAAATAATAGTGTGATAAAAGTTTTTGTGAATAATTATTCACCTGCTTCTTGAGTTGTTTCCTTAGATATATTCTCAGAGATGGATAAAATCCAATCTCCTATCTCTTATCCTAGTGCTAGTAGATAGTGAAGTAACATGGAAAGCCTACTCATTCAGATGTTGCTTCTTTGAATTTTGTGATCATTTGAAGGAAAGGCTGATCTGGTTCATTTGTGCTAAATGTCTGATAAATTAATTAAGAGTTGAGTTAAAGTTTTAGTGAAGAGTAATACCAAATCCCTTGATCTGACAGACTTCTGAGTTTTCCAGTGTTGGTCAGTCCTAAGATTTGTCTATTCCGTGCCTGTATCTGGACTGCTAAAGAAAAATCACAAATCGCAGAGATTGGTGCCATTATTTATTTATGGACTCCAGTCTCAACTGGACCCTTAACACTGCCTGGTAATTTTTCTTCATGTCCAGCTCTTTAAACAATCCTTTTTTCTTTCCTTTCTTTTTCTGATTCTATTAGTCAGCTCAGGCTGCTGTAACAAAATATCACAGACTGGTAGCTTAGACAGCAGAAGTGTCATATCTCAGAATTCTGGATGCTAGAAGTCTAAGATCAGGGTGCCAGGATGCTCGATTTCTGTTGGGAGCTCTCTTCCTGGCTTGCAGATGGCTACCTACACTTTCTGTAAACACATGTGTGCATGCAGAAACACAGATACACACAGAGCATGCTCTCAAGTATCTCTTCCTATGAAGACACTAATCTCATCATGGGGACCCCACCCTCAGGACCTCATCTAACCCTACTACCTCTAAAGTCCCCATCTCCACATACCATCAAATTAGGGGTTAGGGCTTCAACATATAAGCTGGGTGGTGGGGTAGATACAAGTCAGTCTGTAGCACTATGGTGTTTCCTGGAAGTCCATCCTTGATTCTTTCCTCCCATGGCTGCAGAGCATCTCCATGGTTCTCCATGTCTTTACTAGGTTGTAAGTAATATTTATTTGTGTGTGTGTACGTATGTATTTATATTAATCTGTATATAATATATGTCATTTTTTCCTGTTTTAAAGTTGGCTTATCTTTTTTCCAAGTTTTTGCATAGTTTCATAGTTATAGTAATCACTAATATTAGAAAAATTGGTTTTAATGATTACCCTCTTATTGGGCATTTAGGTTGTATCTGATTTGGGGCTATTATAAACAAAACTAACAAATCTTCAAACAGTTTTTTTTCTCTCATGTTGATACTTTTCTTTAGGGCAAATTCTCAAAAGCAAAGACTCTCAAACAGTCAAAGAGATTAAATATTTTTAGTGTTTGATATATACATCCTCATTTGAATCACAGGGACTGAAGGGTATATTCGCACAGTTTTAAAGGCCATCCACATCCACATCGATCTTTTAAGAAAATGACCTCCCAACTTTTTGCCATCGTCATAACTGAGGGAGTAGAGCCTCCTGTTAACTGGCTGTTACTTACTGGAAGTGGGCCAGATTCAGAAGCTGAAGACAATGCTTTATGGGCTTGCTGTGAGGGAACAAATCATCTTTGGGAGGATGGAAGAGATCGTACCCATTAAGTCCCATGCAGTGCTACATGACTCAATCAAATCTCTTTTTAAAAAATATACAAAACAGTCAAAGAGAAGGCCAATCACTTAGCTTAAGGTTGTTGTTTTATCTAGAGCATGAGTCAGCAAGTGACATCAATTGTTTGTGAAACTGGCTGCATATTACTGTAGGTCACCTGAGATCTCTGAGTATCTATGCTGCTGATGGAAATGCCCTTTCTTGATGAACCTTTCCATGGTTCTCTGTCATAAGCTTTTATGTTTGTTAAAAATTTGTGTATATACCCTCCTTGTAACTCTGAAGATTTTGACTAGCAAAGCCAGTACAGTGTTACATAACCCTTGACAATCTCACTGGTGGTTACGCCTGTAAGAAACTGAGTCATCACAACCTTACCAATCAGTCCTTGTCATGAAAACCTTTTTTGGAGGGTTTGGTTTAATAATTGCAAAATGGTAACTCAATGTTGATTTATTTGATTACTAGTTCAAAAACCTCATTGCTTAAATGATCCTTAATTATTTTGTAAATGAAAAGTTCTCTAATATAGACACTGGCCTCTGGAAAATTAATTGTTAGTGTTGTATGCTAAATAATATTCTTCATTTACTGGGAATTCATCTAACATTGATCTCAAGTTATTGAATAATGAAACTACAGATTAGGCACAAAAGCCCTCAGACTAACAGAATTTGGGGATCCATATTGTTTACTTGAATCTGTCATTTGATTTCTGTTGTCAGTTGTATGAGCTATGGCCAGCTGGAATGCTTTGATGTCCCTATGCAGTCTGGACCCCTAGGCAGAAGACAGTAGTCATCAGTTAAATAAATAAAACACTGGGAACAGAACACTGGTACCTATCGTAGGCACAATATTAAGGTGAGCCCCACTGAGTCACATCCTTGTATAATCACCTCCTCTTGGTGCTGGTAGAGCCTGTGAGTTGCTTTTAGCAAACAGAAATATGGCAAAGGTGATGGGTTAGTCACCCACATGGTTTTGTTATTGTTATATAAGACTCCATAGCAGACTGGAGAGACAGAATCTCTTTTTGGCCTTGAAGAAGTGAGCTACCACATGGCAATAACTGCGGGCAGCCTCTAGAGGCTGAGAACCAGCAAGAAAACAGGGCTCATTGTTACAGCTGCCAAGAACTGTCATAGATGCAAGTAATTTATTACTTGGCAACAGAAAATTAATACAGTCTCCTTATCAGAATATGTAAGAGGGTGGGTTTAAATCTCAGCTCTGCTATTTATTAGCTATCTGGCCTTGGCAAATTACTTAACCTCTTTGAGCCTGTCAACTATAAAAACAGTAACTAAATCAGGGTGTTGAGAATTGAATGAAATAATGCATGTAAGTTACTTAGCATGGTATCTGACACTAGCAAGTTCTCAATAAATGTTTTTCATTGCCAGGGAGGTTGGAGATTTTTAATTCTGTAATGCTAAGTGTTTCCATTCTTTTCTCTATGTACGCTGAAGATTTTTATCTATCATTTTAACTGAATTTATTAAGTAATAATTCATTTTCCCATCTATTTCTAATTAGCTACCATAGAGCTAAACAGCCTGAGATATTAATAGAATAATTATAATTAATGTAATTTGGCTAAAACCACAGACATGTGGTCTTATAGTTAATGAAATTTCAAATGCATTTGCTTTTGAAATATTAGGAATGAGTGGTTGAGCCTAGTTAGGACACCAGATTTAGAACCACAATGTTAGTTGATTGATGGTAAGTAAGCACTGGGTGACTTTCTGTAGTTAAGCAAGCTCTTCATGATTTGCCTTGAGATGCTACCACATTTGCTTTGGTATTGCTGGATGAGTGAGATAGGCTCAAAAGAAAATTGTAAGTTTGAGTGAAGAAAAAGGGCCAAGAAAGGAAAGAAAGACCTTGGATATTAAAATTATATAGGTGCTTAATGCCTGGAAATTAACTTAAGAATGGCTAGTTTTAGGAATTTTGCAGTGTGAAAATTTGAGTTATGGTGAAGAGAAAAAATGTACTGATGTTTTGCATTTATACTCAAATGTTCTTATTTTATAACTTATTTTGTGTATAGCACTAATATTTGAAGTATGATTGCTACTCTTTCACTAGTTACTTATTTCCTCTTGATATTGTTTAAAACTGCATTTCATGGTATTATTGGTATCAGGGCCTAATATATTCATATTTAGCTGAACATTTTTTAGTTTGACTACAGATTTGATAGGAAATTTGTTTATTAAATAGATGTTTCTGTTACACAAGTTTACCTAAAATTCTGATAAGCATGAAACAGCTGTGCTATAAGTCTAAAAAGTTCACTGATTTTGCAGAAAACAAAAGTAAGGCTTAAGAAGTACATTTGAAAAGTTAAGGTTAAAAAATAAGATTTTCCAGTTTACACTCTGAATAAAGCCTGAAAAACACCAGTTCTATGATACAACGTGCATATAACACACACATCACACATACAATAGACACAACACCCACACTACACACATAAAAGACACAAATGGCAACCCATATTTGCATATTTAGGGCTCTGAGAAGTTCTGTAATACAGAACTATTGAACTTGATTTAGTTGTATTTTCCTGAAATTGATTTCAGAATCCTTCCTCCGTCTCTCCTTAAGTAACCCTGATTCCAGATGACTTCCTGGAAAACACTTTGTGAATGACTGCCCTAGGAGATTTCCCCCAAGGAGTTAACTATTATATCGGATAACTATGAGGTGCTCTCCAAATCTGTGGGTAGAAGATACATACCACCATTAAAACAACTCACAGATGAGAAACAACACCTCCAAACTATATAAGAACATTGAGGATTGTGGCAGCTTCTGAAAATTTTGTTACTACCTTCTGGAGACTAGTTTCTTTCTTTTACGTGCAGATAAAGCCAGGTTTAGCATCAGGCAGTCACTGTACCGCCATTCTCCACTCACGTAGGGAGAGAGGTCCTCTTGGGGGTAAAAGATGGTCATCTTCCTGCAGACTGGGTCCCAAGGATGGAAGTTTCCCTCACTAATTCTTTCAGTAAGATTTGGAGCATTATGCTTTTTGCATTCCTGACCCAGAGAGCCAAATCAACTCCTTATCAGCTTGTACCCCACTATGTTTATTTCATGGAGAATGAGAGAGAACTATATTTCAACATTTTAAGAATGTATAGTAGGGTACTTAGAGAGTGCATACTTTGAAGATTAAAATGATTTTATCTTCATAAGGAAACTTTGATATTTGCTTTCAGGACTCCAGACCACAGTTCTTTATAAGCTCTTCCTAAGGTTTAACTGACAATTGTTCAGGCACTGGGAAACTTTATTGCTAAAAGGATAATGAAAGGCCTACACAATCTAAAGCATTAATATTTTTTATTTTGAATAAAACTGATTTTCCACAGAGTGACTTCTGACTTCTACTGTATTAAAAAAAAGTATTTTGGCAATTCCTAAATAAGCTTTTTATTAGTAAATTATGTATTTATTAAAGTACAGAGCAATGAAAAGCTTGCTAAAAATGATTTCGATTCAGTTCACTCAACATTTGAATGCATGTAGGTATTTTGCTGTGCAGTTTGCCTGTCTATGTGCTCCATAAGCAGGAAGCAAATATATGTATTACCTTCATTCTTCCAAGATAATTTCCACTCATTGAAGGTTGTATTCAATGGGCATTTGCAGACTGCACATATTAGAGTCAACCTGTCTTCCTTCTTAAACACATAGAGTTAATCAGGCTAGAAAATGGCAAATAGTACCAAGCCAGGCCAATTTAACAGGAATTTTTAAATGTTAAAGGTTAATGAGTATTTAGAAATCAGTTTCTGATAAATAAAAGATTTTTTCTTATCACAGTATTGAGCTCATATTTGCACGAGCCTCATCTAGCCTTTTTTAGTATATTGAGTTGGCACACCTGAGCCAGCACTTTGGAACACACATGGTTCAGGAAGCTGTGTTGCTCTTAGGATATTTCTGCCCTAACAAACAGTCAGAGACAGGAGCTTCCTTAGTTCTTTGCTTGAGATCATTTGTAGAGACTGGTCATTTCTAGAGACAGTCTGGGTGCTGTGTTTCAGAGGATTGCATGGATGTGAGTGTTAATTTTATGTTAACTTGGCTAGGCCACAATACCCATATATTTGGTTAAACTTATTACAGATGTTTCTGTGAAGGTATTTTTAGATGAGATTAAATCAGTAGACTTTGACTAAAGCAGATGACTTTCCATAATGGGGGTAGACCTCATCCAATCAGTTGAACGCCTTATGGAAAATGGCTGACCTCCCCAGAAAAAAAGGAGAATTCTGCACCATTTTGTTCTTCCCTGGGTTTCCAGCCTACCCTGCAGATTTTGCAGTTGCCACTATCCAATCACATGAAGAAATACCTTAAATAAATCTTTCTCTATATAAATTCTACTGGTGGAGCCTTTACTATGCCTCACAGCCAAACCTAGGAACTGCCTCCTGACAGCAGTCTGAGTTGGCAAGGAAGACTTTTGACCAGCTGGATTGGTCCCCAAATTTGGCTTTGATCTTTTCCTGGACTTTAGCTTCTGGGTACCTCCCTTAAAATCCTGGTACTGATCCTCAGACTGGCCCCTTATACATGAACTGACTGCCTTGTGAGTAACCAACTCTGCTCCCTTAGATATACCTGAGTCTGAACCCTTTGGCATTTTTCTCTCTAGATAAAATTACATGTGGCTTGCTCTTAACTTTGTACAATTCAAGAATCTATTCAATATTTAAGCAGTAAAATCATGTCTTAATTATAATATCATACAAGATTAAAAATTAATGACTAATTAAAGTACTTGCCCTATTCAAGTTACATGGAGATGACCCTATTCTATTATAGTGTCATTTTATAAGTTTTTAATACATTCTGCTCATTGCTTTCCACTTGAGTGTATACTGGATCTATAAAACACCTAACCCATGGTATCACTTGTGTAAATACCATAGTCTATGTAGATGATCTAGCTCTGAATGGTGGTAATGTAAGTATTGGAGTTATAATGCTATGTTTGCTGCATGCTTACTGTTGTGCTAGGCACTGTTATACAGGTATTAAGCCTTTTAATTACCACAGCAACCTTAACTGAGGTAAGTGCTATTACTGACTCCATTTTGCAGATGAGGAAACTGAACTTCATGCAGTGGCCCTATATGTAGCAAATGATCCCTGAGATTGTTCAGTGATACTTCTTGGGAGGCATTCCTGGTGCCCCATGGGTGGCCTTGAGAATTTCCCCTTCTGCTTATGTCCACAAATGCACACAGCATAGTCATCCCCTGAGCCTGCTGAGAGGACACTACCCTGAGGAGCAGAGGAGATGGCTCATTGTTTCCCACTGAGAGCAGAGCTGTTCAGTCTTTAATTTTCCTGGATTCTCTTTTCCAAGGTTGCTATAACTTGTATTCTAGTGTCTGATTTTTCGTTATTCGCTTTTTTCCTGCCACCCTCCCACAGGTGAGCCCTGTTTTGCTGGGTCCTGTTCCTTCTCCATCGAGTCTCAGTAAATGTCCTTGGGCTCAGCATGCCAGGGGCTACAGCTGCACCATCAGAGAGCCTGCTCAGCTCCTTCTCAGCTTCTAGGTCTGACCTCTTCCACAAGACTGAGTGTTCTGGATAGTTGTGTTCCCATGATACAAAAAGTACACTGACTCCTCTTTCTGACATGCATGTGAGATTATTTAGGCTCTCATTTCACATGCCTTGTTCTTTAACCAAAGTCCAATACTGCTCATTTCATTTAGATATTTCTTCAATGAACTTATTACAAGTTCCCAATGGTTCTGATTAAATTCACTCCTAACTTTGGGAGGATAGTCTTCTCTCACTGTAATACACTGAAGAAATCTTCCTAAAGCTAAGAGTTCTTTCTGCATTTCTCTTTTTGGAGCAGACTTTGATTGTCATTTAATAGATTCCTTCCTTTTGAGCTGGGTATGCTGCTTCTCTGTGTGTCTTTATATCTTATATTCCAGGATTCCATCATACCAAGACCTCATGGTGTGGTAAATGAGGAACTTAAAAAATATTACCCCCTCTACCCCCCCACCACTCTGGAGAAAGGGTGGCTGCTACAGCCTAGTGCATTAATTCCTGTTGGAATTGGAAGGGTCAAAACCTGCTAGAGCTGGGCAGACAGGGCTCCCCCTGTCAGGAGGCAGGAGGAGGCAGGAAAGAGCTGATGACAAGGAGCTCTGATACCCAAGAACAGGGCTCTAGAGTCAGAAACAGCAGTAGTAGCTCCTGATGACCACTGAGGAAGTAGTGGCCGATGGAACTGGGAGGGATGGGGAGCTAGAGTTTGAGGTGCCAGGCACAGAAGTGGAGAGCTGAGGACAAGGTTGGACTTGGGTTCTAAGCCCAAGCTGAGAGACGGAATTAAGAGGCCCAGAGGCATCTACGTTGATGCTTCCTCAGAAAGCAGCGGCCTTTGGAGTCACAGGAAGAAACTTACTCTCTGGGGATTAAAGGGGCCAATTGTCCTGGAACTGAGACAAGGGAGCTCTTCATAACATCCGTGATATTCTTAATAGCACATCTGTTTTTTTCTGGAGAAGAAATTTGGATGTTCCTGGAATACTGAATTGATCTGATGACAGAGGAAGGGTGAGGAGAGGTAGGGGGGAGGGAGAGAGTGAGGGAAGAGGGGGAGTGTGGGGAGAAGGCTGCTTTTGAGTTGAGGCAACCCATCTCTGAAATACATATTTTAAAATGTAGGCACTTGTTTATCCAATTAGGTCTAATCATAACATTCCATTTAGGAAACGAAGGGAATCTGTTTTATGAATCATTTGTTATTGCTCTTGCAGCAGAAGAAAGCAAAGTAAATGGAATAATTGCATTTCCTATTCTTGGGCAGCTCATTTGCCAATACTTTCTTAATAGCATTAAAATATATTTAGTGGAAAGTCATCTTATAAGTGCAAAGAGTAGAAGCTGTTAACAACTTCAACAGTAGGTCTATGCATAGAGGCAAAGAGGCCATATGATTCCACATACTAGAGAGATACATATCTAGAGAAAATAATTTTTGAGGTGTCTTTAAAGATATTACTTCAACCACTTGAAATAAGCATTCCCCACTTATTTTGCAGGTGCTTCATCATTCTGTCCTCCCCAGAGAAGAAGCATCTCTTCAACAGGATAACTCTCTTTTCTCTCCAGGGTGGCTGCGATTCCCAGGTACAAACTTGAAAAAATTAGTTCCACAGGAACTCTTATTTTCCTTCCCTTGGTTTGTCTTTCAAAAACTATCATTTATTTTCAGTTTCCCTGAAACATCACACATGTTCTTGTCTTGCCTTCATTCTGCTTTGGCCTCCAGCACCCCACTTCAGGGCAGCACACTTCTAGAACTTTCCTGAGACATGGTACCACCATCTAAACGTCTTGTGGCCTGAATTCTGGTGAACAGTGAAAGGGATGTGAGGACTTGTGGGTACATGAAGATTTTTGCCTTTGTGTTTTTGTCAGTGGGAATTCCCAGGAGCCTGGCCCTATTTCAACCTCTAGATCTCTCTTTTTATGAAGATAATGGTGACCATAGAGCCATATTATTGGCCTCCCTGAGGACACTGAGGGACAGCCAGCCTCATGCTTTTCCTTTGAAAACCACGTGTAGAGGCACATAGCCTCAGTCAAAATAACTTTAAAAGAATTTTAAAATTTCATTAATATTTAATAATATAGTTAGTTCATTTGCACAGTGCATTGTAACATGCAAAGAACTTTGACATGTATTATGTAATACTTGAAACATTGGGCCTGTCTTCATGATCACACAGGTATTAAAGCAAATGTTTTACTTTATAGAAGTAGATGGGAAGTATAATAGGAACTGAATATTTGCCCTTGACTCTCCTGAATATGCCATCCTATTTCTATGGTTTTCAGTATAGATCAAATCCTTCCTTAATCTAGTGCCCCTTGAAAGTACCGTGTACTTCTCCTTTTATAGCCTAGCATTTAAATTGAAATTAGGATTCAGAGTCATATTCTTGTCAACTTTCTTTGTAAAAAGGTGTGTTAGCAATCTGCGCAGGTCATTGTTTAGTTTGGATGTGCACCTAGCAAACTCACAGACTGAGAGCCAAGCTCAGGTGGGCGGCCTACAGGACATTATTTCCCCTTTTCTGCACAACTTGCATCTGAAACAGTCCCCTAAGAGGATTGTTTGATGAAGTTTTGACATTTGGAAAATATAAATAAACTCTGTAAAATGACATGGATGAGCAGTGATCTTTCTGAATCTCTGAGAGAGAAATATCTATGGGACAGAAAATAAGCAACATTGAAATGGGAGCTGATCCCTAAACTCAGACTGAAGCACTGCTTGCTTTTTCCAGTCTCCAAAGTACTGAGCTGGGCTTCACGCTAACAGCCCCTCAGTGGACTATGCTATGGGGAACTGAGGCAAGCCAAGTGAGGGGCAAAGTGTAGTATTTTGCAAAACACATACTATTACTGACTGTAACATAAATACAAAAAAGTATGTTATGTGTGCTTATTATGTGTGTGGTGTCTGTGCGTGCATGCATTCGTATTTCTTAGCTCTCTGCTCACTAAAAAGAACTAGAAACAATGAGCAATCCAATTGCAGTGAGCATCCCTTGTTCCCAGATTATGGTCTTGAAATATCATTTCCCATTAAAAGAATCTGGAAAAATGGCTATTTCCAGGTTTGGGGCAGGAAATGTAGGCGATGTAAATGAAACAGCTAGTAATGCTAGATAGTGAGGAAGCTGTCAGAGACCGTCAGTGTCCTGTCAAAAGTACTCCACAACCAACTTGAGACTTCTGTTGGCCAGAGGGAAAATTTGAGCTTTAAAAAAGAGAATAATTGTAATTATTTGTAACCCACCAAATAAGTTTAAATTCATGACTTCATAATGACATTTTAAAAATTAATTTTCAGAGGAAGATAAAGAACCAAATGGTTGTGAATATTGTTGGGTGAAGGGAAAGAATCATTCATTCAGCTTTTCCTATACAAATGATAAACCAAATAGTAGATGAGGAAAGCATATGTTTATAAAAGTGTTTCAATGGATGGATTAATAAGTAGAAAAGAAATGATAGAACTAGAATATTACCATTTTGCAACAGCCCTTGAATTAAGAGATCTTGGCATCGAGCACCAACAGCTGTTATCATCACCAAGTGAGAGACAACCAGACATTGCAGGGCTCTTGATGACAGAACAAGCTATAGAACCTAGAATCTTGCAAAAGCTCACACCTGAGACTACCCAAGCTTCTAGATCCAACTTCCAATTACAGGAAATATAGAGGACAGAGGAGCATGGTGAATTGCCCCATGACTGTATAATCAGCAAAGTCTTGTTGGAAGGAGGTCAGCAGGTCAAATTCCCAGAGATGTTGTAAGCAAAAGAAAGGAATAGAGGAAGGAACCATAAAATATGACACTTAAAAGACATGTCAAATTTACACTTGGGTAATGCTGTATGTAGCACCCAGGGATGCATACATAGGTGATAAAACTACGAAAAAACCCAAGGATATGATTACTTAAAAGTTGGTAGTGGTTCCTTTGTGAAGGCACATTGACAAGCATGGCACAAATTGAGGGGCTGTGGAGCTGGCTGGCAAAGTTCTGTTCTTGACCTGGATGATGATTGCTAAGTGCTCAACTTAATACCAGTTCATTAAGCCATGCATTCACTTTGTGTGGTTTTTTGCATCTGTGTTTTATTGTACAATGGAGAGGTTGAGAAAGAAGAAGAAAATACAAATAGCACATTTTATGAGCGCCATTAAGGGCTTTGGTAGTGAAGAGCAGTTTGTGTCTAGAAGCAGTGTCATGGGTGGATAAAGAGCATGAGCTCTGGAGCCACCCTGACAGGATCTGCATCCCAGGCTGGCCACTTAACAGCTGTGTATCCCTGAGCAAGTTACTCAGCCTCTTCTTGTCTCAGTTTACAGTTTTCTTACCTGTAAAATGGATGTCATTCTAGTTTTTACTTCATAGTCATGAGGTTTTAACTAGATGATACATGTGAATGTTTAGAATATTGCCAGGCATATAGTAAGAGTTCATACATGTTAGTGATGTTATTTTTTCCTATTTCTTAAAACTTTCCTTTCACTTCCTCATATACTGTAGCACTCTCTCTTTTTTAAAAGTCCTTGGTGGGGTAGGAGTGGGGGTTAGTGGACAACTGCCCATAGTCCTAGTCTGGGCCTCTCTTGTCCTTCCATCGTCTATTCCCCATTCTGTATTTAAAAATCCCAAAGGAGGAATATGGAAAGTCAGGTAAGGAAAGATCCCACTAGACAGAGTCAGAATCTTTACTGGTGACAGAGGAGGGGAAGGGACTTCTCTGATTTGCTATTGGGTTGCCAGTGTCTAGAACAGTATAGGACATCATGTAGGCATGTAATTGTTGAAAGAATGAATGAAAGAACTTGTAGACATGAATTAGAAAGCACTGTTTAAGGATTTCCTTATTGCACAAAGAGCCTGAAGTGGTCCATGGCTTAATTTCTGTCTGTCTCCTGCCTTGCTGATGTTTTCCCCTGATGCCCCATTTCGGTGTCCGCAGCTTTGTCACTTAGGCTAAATGTAATATCTCCTGGTAAGATGTGTATATTATCCTGGTCCTTCCTTTGGAAGGCCACCCGTTGGCCCCAGCTCTGTGCCTGGTAACCACCTTGCTACGCTTTCCTGCCCAGAAGGTCTGTCTATCCTGTCCCTTCTTCCTCTGATGCTCTTCCTGTCATTGTTCCCATACCCGACTCCTTTCCATCCTTCAGTCCCAGTGTAGGTGAATCCATCACAGCACAGCCTTTCTGGATCAGCCCCTCATGGGGAAATTTCTTTGTCTCCTGCTTGTTGAATCCTCCTATTTTTATTCAGAGCACTTACCGTGTATCTACTTAGGAATGAATTTTTATTTAATACATAGAAACATAAACTGCCTTTAAAACACATAACTAGATATAGGCTACAAGGGTGGAGGCATGAACATAGGTTGATTTGTTCATTGTCTCTGTAATTACTTCTGTGAAGGTACTGTGATTGTTAAGCTTGCTAGTGTCTATTTCTCAGAGGGTACTCAATAAATACTCCATGAAGGAACAAATAAACAAGTGGATAATATGTGTAACCTCAGGCTTGGAGTTGGGGCCAGTGGTTCTATAAGATAAAGGATCAGAATCTCATTAAAAAGGTTGAGTAAGGGGATGGTGGATCCAGGGCAGGAATGATCAGAACCTTAAGAAAACATGCAATTTTACTGAACGGTTTGCCTACAACAAAAGGGATCACCTCATAAATTTATCCAGACATGGACTGGAACACAGCACTTTAGGAACAGGGACCAAGGATGGTGAGCAGGATTGCCGAGCCTAATAGCTGCCTAATAGGCAGTCCTTGAGATGCTGACTCCATGGACACTTGGCAGTTTCTGAGTGAGACTGACAGCTAGGTTCCACTGGGACATCAGTGTGGCCTGCCCCTGTCAGGATGCTTTGGGACTTGAGCTAGCCTGTACCAGTATAGCTCAGAAAGGCTCCACTTTGAATTTTAGTTCTGTCTCTTTGTATGTGAGACCTTGGCAAGTTCTTAACTTCTCTGAGACTTAGCTTCATCAACTTTAAAATGAAGATCAAGATACCTACTTTCTGTGGCTGTTTGAAGATGAAATGAGGTAACATGATGTGCCTCACCCAGTGTTGCTCAAACCTGGCTGGACATCAGAGTAGTCTACAGAGAGTTTTAACATTGCACACACACCTGGGTCCACCTGTTAGGGATTCTGACTTAGTAATTCTGGAGTGAGTTCCAAGCATCTCTAGTTTTAGGAAGCTTGTAATTGATCATGAAACTCAAGCTGAATTAAGCAACACTGGGTTAGTACACACAAGACAACAAGAAGTGGTAGCTTTTTCATCCACTTCCCCTTCTACTGCCACCACCTCATCTTTCTTATCCTTTTCTCCTCTTTCCTGTTTTTAGATAAGGGAATACATGGACTCAGTCATGAGGTGCTTGGGGAAGAAGACACATGAAAACTCATAAAGGCTGCCAGTATGCATTCATGTTGGGCATTGATTCCAGCAAATGGCTAGATGAAAGCTACAAGATTGAGGCATGTTAATTAGTCAACTTTGAATGTCTGGAACAGCTAAAGTGAAGGTGTGAAAGTTGGTACTGCCAGTATTTCATTTGCACGAAATAACTCTTGCACACCCTTTTAAAATTTTAAAATGACTTTCTGCTAGAAAGCTGTAGGCATTCTCAAATAAAGCACAGTCATTTTAAAGTAAACATTTTACAGTGGTTTAATTTACTTGTGCAATGAAAAACTTAGACCAGGTGCCCACTGTGTGCTTGGCACTGGGCTAAGGACCATGGAGATTTGATTTCATTCAACAAATATTTATTGACCACTATAAAATAGCTGGAAAACAATAACAGATTAAAAATCCCTACCCTCTTGGAGCTTACATTCAATGGGGAGAAAGGGGCAGTAAAAAGTAAACATAATAAGTAAATCATAAAATGCTAGAATGTGATAAAATGCTATTTTAAAATGTTTTATATAAGACAATTAAGAAGACTCATTGAGCAAGTGTTTGAAGAAGAGGCAGGAGTTTTGCTATGTGGGCATCTGGAACAAGAACATTCCAGGTAGAGGGACTAGCCTGTGCAAAGGCCCTGAGGCACACAGGGCATATCTAAGGAAGATCAGAGAGGTCAGGGTAGTCTCAGTGAAGTGAGAGAAGTTGAGTAATGGGGGACGAGGTCAAAGAGAAAATGGTCAGATTATGTCAGGCCTTGTAGGACATTTCAGGACTTTGGCTTTTACAATGAGTGAGTGAGAAAGCCATTGGGGGTGTGGAGCTGGTCAGGAGCAGAGGAGGGATAGGATATACATTATAATAGGATCACTCTGGTTGCAGCATTGAGAACAGATTGTAGGAGAGCCAAGGTACAAAGGGGACAAATGAGGCTCCAGTGGGAATCCAGTGGGGCCTCTTGGTGGCTTGGACTAAGATGTGGCAGTGGAAATGCTGAGAAGTAGAAAACATTTTGGAGGAAAATGCAGCAAGATTTCCTGACAGGCTGAATTAGGTGTAAGAGAAAGAATAGAATTAACTGACTCCAAGGTTTTTTGTTTTCTTTGTGTTTCAGTTTATTTGTTTGTGTTTTTTTGTTGAGCAACTGAAGGATAGAGTTGCTTTCAAAATGGGTAGATTATGGGTGAAGTCATTTTGGGAAGGAATACTAAATCTGGCTTTGGTCATTTGCGTCTGACCTCCAAGGGAAGATGCCCAGGAGGCACTGGACCTAGGATCTGGGATGGAGGGGCATGTGGGGAGTCATCAGGGTATAGATGGTGCTTAAAGCCAGAACTGCTTGGGATCACTGGGCAAAGCAGATGGCAAATAGAGAAAGTTTAAGAACTGAGCTCTGCAGCTCTCCAGAGGTTTGGGAGACAAGGAGGAGCCAACAAAGGAGAAATGAGGAATGACTGGTGAAATGAAAGGAAAATGAAGGGTGTGGTGAGTAAGGGGGCAAGGGAACTGGTCCAGATGCTGCTGGTGAGCCCAGGAGGAGGAGGACCAAGAAGTATGACTGTTGGATTCAGTGATGGGGAGGCCATCTATTACCCTGACAAGACTAGAGTCTGTGGAGTGTAGGGTCAAAGTCAGCCTGAGGGGGTTTAAGAGAGAGCGGGGTGGGGATGAAACTGGAGACAGAATAGAAAGATGGGAAGCAGCTTGTAGGGGAATTGGGGTCAAAATATTTTTTTTTTAATGGGAGTGATTACAATATTTTTCTGATGAGAATAATTGAATAAGAAGAGGGATTCTTTGATGCCAGAGAGAGAGAGAGAGAGATGTTGCAGGAGTCATGCCCCTGGGTAGGTAGGAGGGATGGATCTAGATGGATCACAGGTGGGGTTGGTGTACGGACAGTCTTCTATGTATGGGGCAGTGTGGGGAGGTGAGGAGCAAGCTAGTACACAGAGGGGCCAAGGCCAGCAGGTAGTCAGTGGGGAGAGTCTGTAGATTTTATTTTCTGGGGGCTTCAGTTATCTCAGTGAAATGGGAAGCAAGGTTAGCATCTGACAGTGAGGATGGTGGAGAAAATATCAGAGGCCTGAGGAGAATGGGTAAGGTTATTATGTGTTGTAATTCTGGGGGGAAAATCCTGGAGCAAAATACCTGTGAAACCAAAATCAGTCTAAGCGAGACATAAACTGTAAGAAACTCATTTATTTCTTATAAGCAGTCATCCACTTCTGCTCTCCCATGTCTCTCAAGACCTGGCTGTGGGTAAAAGGGGGCCTCACCCAACCTCTCTGGTCCAGATATGCCCTTGTTCACCCTTGTAGTTACCTACTGATATGGATATGGACTACTTCTCTCCACCCCTTGGAAACACCTATTGATATGGAGATGCACTAAGACCTGGCGAGATATTCTGGAAAACAGCCCACCCCTCCAGAAATCTCACCTCACAATCTGCTTGTTCCCCATCTTCTGCAGTGACCCCTCTGTGAGAAAACTGGAGCATTGTACCCAGATTAATAACATACAATAGCAATAGCAATAAAATCATGATAATCCTCAAGCCAGAGGATTCAACTAGATTCAATGTCCTATGCAGATTAAGTCCATAGCTCACCCATTCCACAGGCAGTCAGTAGCTGAACAAGTAGGGAGTTCAGAGCAATCATCCTGCGGCAGCTGCAGCCAGGGAGCATGTCCAGGCCACAGGGACTATAGAAGAAAATTACCTTAAGGGTGATAAAATACATGTTTTAGTGACACCAGCATAGGCAAATCTTGTCCGTCAGGCAGGATGCATGCGAGAGAGTGGTCCTGATAGGACAGTGGCAGGAATGGGATCTCGTCCTGGTCTAGTATACCAGACTTTCACCCCCCTCCCCATGGGAGTTACAGATGGGTCAATATATAGGGCTATGGGAGGTACATGCGATTGCCATAAAGATAAAACAAAACTTCCCCTTAAGATGCTCTTACCTCCCAGACATTTTGAGTATACTTCCATGATCCATGGGGGCCACTCTGCTGTTTCTCTAGGAATACACAAGAGGCCAGCTTCCAGTCCTTTTCCCCAAGGTGCCAGAAGGGCCAGCCATTGCTGGTGCATGTGTCAAAATGTCCAGGGCCATATTCAGTCAGCAGACTCTCCAGGGTTTAATGCAGTTGGGGCTGGCAGCAGGATGTTGCTCTGCTGGCCATATCCTGGCTTCAGTAACTCTTCTTTGGTTTGCACATACAGTTGTATAGGAGAGGCAGCAAGGTGTGTTAGCATGTCCACAGGGCTCAAGGATCCATTTTGGGGCTTCTCATTCAAATGTCATAGTACTGTTCATAAACAAACTGACCAGCCCCATAGACTTGGTGTCTGACTTCAGGCCATATTTCAATAAACCATTGTACCTTTCTATCATGCCTGCCCTGGTAGGGTTATATGAAGCTTCCCCTATATATGTATGCCCTGGTACATGAAACTTCCACTTTATTCCTAATTGCTGCATGCATCCTTGTAATGCATATCCAGTAAAGTGGGTGCCTTGATTGCTCTAAGTCACCTGCGGCCAGGCATAGGCTGCAAAGAGATGCTCTAGGCCCCTTTTGGTCATTTGCTGATCTGTGTGAAAGCAACCAACAGTCTAGTAGCCGTGTCTACACAAGTCATGACATACTGATATCCTTCTGATATGGACAGAGGCCCAATATAGTCTATCTGCCACCTGACAAGGGGTACTGGCCCCTTTACTATTGTCCCATGTTGCTGTGGGACTCAGTGTAAGTCCCTCTTAGAGCACACAAGGTACTCCTTCTGGCCTCTGCTGACTTCCTCAAAGGTCAATGGCAAGCCTCATTGATGGGGCCCACATTGTGTTTTGCCCCTTGTGCAAGAAATGCTGATGTAACCATTGGACTACACCAGAGGCAGGCTTTCCTTCTAGCCAACGTACCTGGGCCAATATGTCTGCTTTATCACTCCCTGGGGATGCCAAAGGCCAATGGGCAGCCACATGATACACAATAACAGTCTTAGTCTGACCAGCGGCCCATAGGTCTTGCCACAATTCTTTCCACCAAAGGGGCCGGTGACCAACCATCCAGTTGGCATGGTACCATGTCAATAGCCACAGGGTCAAGCCCCATAGATGGCCTAGCTGTCAGTGCAGACAACTATGGGGGAGGGTTCCTGGATGATCATGAAGCATACTGCCCACAACTCAGCCCTGCTCTTCCCCTCTCCATCCTCCATTCATATTGTCTCAGTCTTAGGATGGAAAGCCACAGCCCTCCACTTCAGGGGCTGCCCATGATGGGAGCCGTCTGTGTACCAAGCATCATCAGGTACAGGGGCTTTTCCCTCCTGATCAGGAGTCTCAACTACCAATGGTTCAAAAGCAAGTTCTTCTGCTTTCCACTGGTATAGGTCACTGGCTCCAGTAAGCGTTGGAGTTCTCTACTTAAGGGGCTAGTAGACAAGGTGCCACACTGCCCCATTTGGCCAGTGTAGGTGCCTGTGTCACACCACTCCATGGCCTTTGGGTCCAGTCTCACACCCACTCCGTGATGGGTTAGGTGGTTATTACCTTGGTTGCAGGTGTTCCAGTGATGGGCTCTGTAGCCAGCAAGGCACGGTACACAGAAGCCAGCTGCTTCTCTATCAAGGTGTATAGGACTTCTGCTCCTTTCCATAGTTGTGATCAGAATCCAGTAGGTTAGCATGTCCATTCAAACTGCTGCCAAAGGCCCCATCCATAACCATCTTTGGTTACATGAACATCTAGCTCACAGGGCCTTGATGAGTGCGTTACACTGAAGGCCTGTATGGCATTGCCTGCTCACTTAGCAGCAGTAAAAGCACCTGCGTATGTTTCATCCCAGTCCCACCTGATGCCCTTTCATACCAACTAGTATAAGGGCTTCACAATTTGTGCCAAGTGCAGGATAAACACTCTCCAGGAGCCCAAAAACCCCAAAAGTCTTGTAATACTGCCACAGTGGTAGGGGTAGGGAAAGCCTGGACTTGTCTATGACTGCTTCTGGGATAGCTTTAGTTTTACTTGACCAGACAACCCCCAAGAACTTTACAGACAAACCAGGTCCCTGGACCTTGGTGCTGTTCACAGCTCATCCTTTCTCCTGTAGATGTTGCAGCAATCTAGGAACCGCCCCTTCTAAATCTGCAAGAGAATCATACATGAGCATGATATCATCAGTGTAGTGATATAACTGCACCATTTGGGGTTTCTTCCATGTGGCCAAGTCCTGGGCTATAAATCCAAGACAGTTGGTGGGACTGTGGAGGTATCCCTGTGGAAGGACAGTGAATGTCCATTGCCAACCTTCCCATGTGAAGGCAAATGGTTCCTGACTTTCCTGTGCTATGTCAGTAGAGAAGAAAGCATTAGCAAGGTCCACAAAATAAATATATATCCCTAGTTCATGACTGAGAGTGTCCTTAAGGGCTGCTGTAGAGGGGACACCAGAATGCAAAGGGGGTGTGATTTTATTCAATTCTCTGTAGTCCACGGTCATATGCCAGGAGCCATCTGGCTTTTTTACTGGCCACACTGGGGAATTAAAAGGACTTTGAGTGAGCTTTATGAAGCTCACCTTCTCCAACTCCTGTAGAGTTTCTCCAAATTCCTTGTCTCCCCCAGGCGATTTATATTGCTTAGTATCTGTCACCTGCCAAGGTACAGTCAGAGCTACAGGCAGGTGTTTAGCATGTCCCCTCAGAACTGCCTTTACCACACGTACCCTCAGTCTGAACTCACCTGCAGTGGTCTGTAACCACAGGCCCTGCAGGATATCTACCCCCAAAATATATTCAAGGATGGGAGAAATGTACACAGTATATTCCTTTGGGGGTAAACACCCTACCCCCAATGGAATTTGGGCTTTTGTCACTCCAGTTGTCTTAACCCCATAGCCATCTATCACAGGAGGGGTCCCAGGAAAATGCTCAGGGTTGCCATAAATCAAAGAACATTCAGCTCCTGTGTCTACCAGTGCCAGGGCATGTACATTCACAGGGGACCAATGAATTACTAATTTTGCATGTGGCCTCTGGTCCCCACCATGTCCCTCAAGGTGGGGACCTTGACACCCCCACCCAGTTGAACCATGACAGCCGGTCATCCTCCTGTGGGGGTGAGGGCCCAGGTGGAGCCTGAGTACTGTCCCCTAGGAAGTCTTGCAGGGACACAGGCCAGACATGGGGCTTTGACTCTGGCTTCCGTGTCCTGGACCTCAGCGGCTGGAACTGCTGCTCTGGCTTTAATTGGTGCCACAGTTCTAACAATATTCTATTGGGCTGCCCATCAAGTTTTTCTTTCACTACCCTGGCCTTTATCAAATCAATCCACATCTGGGTCCTCGAGACCTTCACAGGGCCTTTTGCATCTCTCCTTTCAGTTGTAGCCCATACTTCCTTCTATGCTTTTATTGTTTCAACTTCCCCCAGATCTGCTAAAGTATGAGTAGCCTCACTTACGGGTTGCCTTGTGTGGAGGGCAAGAATAGTCACTAGGGACCCAAAGAAAGATGGGGGAGCTGTATGGAGCACCAGAGTTCTCATTCCTATGGTGAACAACTCCTCATTGGGGTCCTGGGGGTCCATATTACAGATGATATTTTTCATGCCCATCTCTCATAACACCTGCTGGAGCTCTGCATATGTCTTCCAGCTAGTGGGTAAGTATGGTAAATCACCCTGATTAGGCTGCTGTCAGCCAATCCAGAAGTGCCCAATTCCCTGAGGTATGATTGGCACTTTACAACTGCTGCCAGAGGGAAGGGTGAGTCATCAGGGAAGCCAGTCTACCCATTTCAGAACCTGACATAACAATGTTTTTCACCCCTATATTCCAGAGATGCAAAAGCCATGTAGGCAGAGGTTCCCGTGGCTTCTGCCAAAACTGGATGCTCATGTCCACCAGCTCATCCTGGGTATAGGGGCAGAGCATGAAGTGCTCCACAACCTGGGGAGGGGGCAGCTCCTCCCCCTGAGGAGCCACAGTTGTTGCATTTTTACTTTCTTCATTACAACTGGGTGAGTCTTTAATACAGGAGAGGCTGGTGCCTCTGGCAGTGGCCTCGGCAACAGATTGGCCCTCTGTCACACCCCCTCATCCTCTCCTGACATCTCTTCTACCATCTCCAGGGCTGAAGGCACTGCTCTTTTCTCCCCCTCCCCCATGGCCTCCTGCATTGCAGCTCCAGCTGCCTCCTTCCTCGCTGCTGCTAATGTATCTTCCAGGAGTGCGACCTGTTTTCTCAGTGACTGTCTCTCTTTCTTAAGGGCATCCCATAGGTTATTGCCCAGCTCTTCCAAGTGATGCTGAAGTATATCTCTCTCCTGCTGAAGTCTCTCTCTCTCTCCTTGATAACCCTCTCTCTGTCTTTGATAACACTTTCCACTATTTTGAGGAAAAGGCATCCCACAATCTAGACTGCTGCATGGCCTCTCAGGGCCTCTAAGCAGTCTTCTATATCACAGAGGGCTAATTCCACAGCTTCCAGGGTCTCCACCCTTCCCCAATTCTGGGGAAGTCTCCATCCCTCTAGGAGGTGCTTTACCCTAGACCAATTCCCCATAGGAGCTCTTCTATTGGAAGCCCCACAGATAGGGGACTCCTGAGTGAAGCTGTACCTTCTACTGCTGCAGCCACTGGTGCCTCCCCACCATCCACAGGGGGTGGTTCTGGGCATCTCCCCACCATTTCTAGAGGTAGCTCACCCAGGGGTTGCACCCATGTAGACAGATTTTGGGTTCAGTGGTCCTGCTGACTACTGCCAGGTGTAACTCCAGGGAGAAAATTCCAGGGCAAAATATCCTTGAAACCGACATCAGTCAGAGGGAGACATAAAGAGGGAGAAATCTGTTTATTTCTTACAAGCACAGTCATCCACTTCTGCTCTCTGGTGTGTCTCACGACCCAGCTTCAGAAGAAGGGACCCCACCCAACCTCTCCAGTATGCCCTCATTCGTCCTTATAATCACCTATTGATATGGGGATGGACTACTACTCTCCACCCCTTGGAAACACCTACTGACATGGAGATGCACTAAGGCCAGGCAAGAGATTCTGGAAATACTGCAATTTTACCCACACATGGTCATCTAGGAGAGCAGGAAACAGACATGGTTGCCTGGCAATGGTAAGAGCTCACTGATGTTCATCATGACTTAAAGAGGGACCAGTGAGTGTACTTGTGAGTTTTTCCTTAGCTGTGTTTAGTTGTTCAGGTGCAGGCACAATTTGCTGGGTTGAGGTTTGCCCAGGGATAAAGCTAGAAGGGGTAAGGGAATCATTATGATAATTGACCAGGTAATTTAAGTACGTAAAAAGAGAAGGGTTAAGGGACTGCGACAGGTGATAGCATCAGCGAAGTGGTTAAAGGCTTGCTGTAGATGGAGTGAATTAGCTGGAGCAAACTGGACAGTTAGGAGGTAAGTGTCAGAGACTGGGACAGATGAAAATGAAAATGTGGTAGTTGTTCATCACCAAACATGGCTGAACTACATCTTTTATTCCTCCTTGCACTTAGATTTGGCCAGTAACTAATTTTGACAACCGAAATATTATTGGAAGTGACATGCTCTGTTTCTAGGCTTGGCTCACAAAAAGTCCTCTCATGCAATCCAGTCCTCTCCTTGTCTTCTGTCTGACAGCTGGATGCAGAGAATACAGCCAAGGACCGTAAGTTCCTGGGAATGGCTGTTCCTTAAATCAGAAGGATCCTGGGTCCCTGAGTCATCATGTTGAAGGTTTCCCACCTAACCTCACAGGGTGGTGTACTGAGAGGCAGAAGTAAGCTTAAAGATCACTTATTTGGTTGGATTTTGTGACACTTAAAAAGCATTGATTCCATCCTGACTAAATTAGAGAGGCTAAAATGATCGGTCTGAGAGGGTATATCCTTAGGAGTGGGTGGCTGAGGGGAGATATCAAACAAGATTTTTGAAGGAGGGGATTCAAGCGACTCAGAGGGCAGGTTGTTGGGGCTCCATCTCTGTGTGCACTGAAATCACCAGGAACAGGGAGAGAAGTGGTGTAGGAGAGGGTGGCCATGAGTCAGGAGCAATCGGGGGCAGAGCACAGCACCAAGGAGAGGTTTTGAGTGATACAAAGTGATGGCTTAAGGGACGAGCTGAGGGGCTTTAACAAGGAAGGAGGGAGAAGGGCGTGGAAGCAGTATTTGGGGGCAAGAAGCACACTCACTCCAGGCCCAGAGCTCCACAGAATGAGCTGTATGAGAGGACTTCAGGGTGCACTGCCCTCAGGAGGAGCTCTAGGTGAAAGAACATTCAGAGGAGACACCGAGAATATGAGAGGGCACACTGGGAGGGGTCTTGTGATTCAGGGGTCCTGTGATTGGAGATGGAATGAGGGGTATGAAGACCCTTATAGGAAGAGGAAATGGGAGAAGTGGAGCAACTGGGGCGCCTGGGCTTCTTGTGGCCACTGACACAGATGGATAAAGAGCATGATGCGATTGGTACTGAGGGACCCAAGGCAGACAGTGGTGGCAAGAGGGCTGAGGGCGGGGAGTGGTTTGGGCCCCTTGGAACTCAGTTTTGACTCCTGTTGGTGGATGCAAGGAGATCTGGAGAAACACGGAATTAGTCCTACTCAAAAATCCTTCTCTGAAGATGTGGTACATATACACAATGGAATATTACTCAGCTATAAGAAGAAAACAAATCCTATCATTTGCAACAACATGGATGGAGCTAGAGGGTATTATGCTCAGTGAAATAAGCCAGGCGGAGAAAGACAAGTACCAATTTCACTCATATGTGGAGTATAAGAACAAAAGAAAACTGAAGGAACAAAACAGCAGCAGAAGCACAGAACCCAAGAATGGACTATAGTTATCAAAGGGAAAGGGACTGGGGAGGATGGGTGGGAAGGGAGGGATAAGGGTGGGAAAAAAGAAAGGGAGCATTACAATTAACATGTATAGTGTGTGGGGGGGGGCACGGGGAGGGCTGTGCAACACAGAGAAGACAAGTAGTGATTTTACAGCATCTTACTATGTTGATGGACAGTGACTGTGAACAGGTATGTGGGGGGGATTTGGTGAAGGGGAGAGCCTAGTAAACATAATGTCCTTCATGTAATTGTAGATTAATGATACCAAAATAAAAAAAAAATCCTTCTCTGAGCCCACAGCTCCTTTAGCCCTGAGGAAGGAAGGAAGAAGGCCTTGGGGACCTAGGCCTAATAGCTGTGAGGAAGATGCTATCCAACTCTCAGGACACTGCTGTATAGAAAATAGGGGCCCATGTAACTGAGTTTTAGTGGGCAAATCAGAGCAGACATAATTTAAAAGGTTGCTCCACTCATATAACAGAAAACTGAGTCAGTGTGCTGTTGACATTCTGATGTGTGGCTGAGAAGCTATGCGTGAGGCCCACCTGCCTAGGTGACTGTTAGCTGGTTCCCTAAACCCTGATGCCTTGCTTCTCACAGAGTGGTCTAAGGGCCAGTAGCATGGACTTCAACCTGGACATCTGTTAAAATGCAGGACTTGTCCACATCCCAGGCCTACTGAATCTGCATCTGCTTTTGAACAAGATCCCCTGGTGATTTGCAGGCACATTTAAGACTGGAAGCACTGTGAATGCATTCCTTGTTAGTAGGAACAAAACAGGTGCTTCCAAGAAGAGAAACCAAGTATAGAAGCCCCAGGAAAGATGACACGTTACTCTACAACCTTAAAATCCCAAGTTCAATGCATTTTTTTCCAGCTTTGACAGTGTATTTGATTCATGCGAACTTCATTAAAAAATAAACAAAGTTCTTACTTGCATGACTCGAAAAACATTTCATTGTTTCTTTAGGGAGAAATAGATCAGAACAAAGTTGATTTCACAGAGTTAGTAAAAAAAACAACTCTGAACTTTTAACCTGCATGGTTAGTTAGTCATTACAGTTTTAGAATCACAGAATTCCAGAACAGAAAGCAGTAGTTCTCCATGTTGGCTGTGTATTAGTGTCACCCTAGGAATATTAAAAATAATTAAAAATACCAATGCTGAACCCCAACCCCAGACCTTCTGATTTAAGTGCTCTGAGGTGAGAACCTGGCATCAAGGAGTTTTCAAAGACTCTGAGTGATTTTAATGCAGCAAGATTTGAGCCTCACAGGTAAACATAAAATGCAAAAGCATATGTGTAATTTTAAATGATTTAGTAGCCAAATAAAAAAGGGAGAACAAGTGTAATTAATTTTAGTAGTACTTAACCCATTATATCCAAAATATTATTGAACATGTAATCAGTATAAAAAAATGAATGAGATATTTTATATTCTTTTTTCTTAGTAAAGCTTCAAAATCTGGTGTGTATTTTATACTGATAGCACATCTCAATTGAGACTAGCCACATTTCAAGAACTCAGTAGACATCTGTAGCTAATGGTATCATGTTGGACAGTGCAGCTTCAAGGAATGATAGTAGTGCCAGACTAGGAAAGATGGATTTCCACTTCTGGTAAACAGAATGATTTCCCATGGAAAGTTGAAGAGATGGTTCATGTGACAGTGAGTTATAATTCTGTATTATTTCCTGTTTGCAGACAGCTTCTTAAAGATCATTATAGAAGTCCAATGAGGAAGTAGGATTTAGAAAGTTTGCAAAATTTCTTCCAAAAAGAGAAATGTCTGGGACTTAAGTTATGTAGGCAAATCCTTCCGTGATGCTGTATTAAGACACACAAATGAATACTGTGCTAAGCTTCTCAGCACCCTGTGGTGTTCGCAAGTACTGAGCTTCTAGGAAAAGACAAGAATGTAGTCATTGGCTACTTTTCTTTTTCCTCTCTTGGAATCAATCAGTATGAAATACAAGCATCTTTTGGGACTTTGGTGTCTGTATAGCTGAGTCAGTGCTGGAATCAGGGACGTGATAGGATAAAATTCTGTGGTTTGGCATTCCTGGTCCAATCCTCCTCCTCTAGTTAGAAAAGAAGTATCACTCAGATCTCCCAAACCAGCTGTTGAGTATAACAAAAATCTTCTTAGTCTTAATATTAAATTGGATTCCTAGGATCTGATTTTTACCATGTTGTTTTTTTTTTTCCCCAAATAGAGAAGCCACTTAGCCATTGGCATATGTTAAACTGCAACCAGGTCATGTAGCTCTTCTGAGCCTGAGGAAAATAAGTAGAAAATCTAGTGACATGCTGAGAACTAGGTTAAACACATTTCTCAGGACAGATTGCAGAATAGTTTCCTAATACTGACACTGAAGGGTTAGAGGTGCTCAGGAAGGAGTACCTCAACCCCCTCCTGTCCAAGTGCCTATGCTTATGGTAAGTTTCCTTGTCACTTTTCACCCAAAGGTCTTTGTTTCCTCCAGAGCTTCTTCCTTCCCAAAGGTGATGGTGGTTTGAGAAAAGAAAACATTGATACAGACCAAATTTATCTTTGGCCCATCTAGCCACTCCATTTTGTCCCTTCCCTCATCTTTGCCAGTAATACCCTCCTTCTCTTCTGAAGGCCCTGGAATGTGTCTCTCTGTCAAAATCCTTTTCAGCAAAGAGTGATGAACTTATTCATACCATGGAGTAACCTATTTACATCAAGGTGCAAATGACACATAGTGTTCTTTCTTTCCCAATGCTTCTATGGTAAAGGAATAAAGTATTACCAGAAGAGTATCAGGCATTGGCAAAGTGGTAGGGGATGTTTAAAAGATTTTTAAAAAATCAGAATGCTGTGCTCCTGAAATAGCTAGCATTATGCAGGCAGTAGCGTCTGTCTAGAACTGAGGAAAAGATGAAGCTGGAGAACCCGCAAGGGAAAGTATGAACCTACAATAATGACAGGCTGCCACCAGGGGGCACTTCAGTGACTTGGTGTGTGGCTAAACTACCAGGCTTGCTGTTGCCAGAGAATAAGGTTGTTTTACTTCTTTAAAAATGGAGAATTTAAAAAACATTATTAAACTATGTCTAAAGATGATTCATATAAATAAGTTCTTAAATCAAAGTCTAAGAAAAAATTTGCACCCTGCTCTCTACTCTTACACTGCTTTCATCATGCAGGGTAAACCAGTTTATAGCCCCAGATGTCATGACTACCTTCCTTCTGACTCACACTGATTTCTGTTTGGGAACCAAACTCTTTTATTAGGACAAGGAAGTACATTTTAAAGGGGATTTTCACAATTTCAATAGCCCATCAGTATTCTGTTGCCTTCTCTTTTCCTTTTCTACTGTTGCATGGAATGAAACAAACAGCTCTCTGTGTTCAAATGTGGGGATTATTTTGTGGATTTGACTATGGGGAATAATTGTATTTTTTTTTAATGAAGTAATCTTAGATGATATCTCAAGACATTATAAGGGCTTTTCAGGTCGAATTACTTTGAAGTCACCCATTAAGAGAAGTCTGACACTGACAAAAGTGTATGTGACTTAATGTGGCAGAAACCCTACAGTGGTCCCGTTTACTTAAAGATGAGATATAAATGCTGTGTAATGTGAATGAGAGTAGGACGCATATATTGGATTAATTTAAGTTAATGCTGAAAGGTAATATGAAAAGCTATTATAAACAAGTCTTTATGTCTGACTCAGGAGTCTCCTTATAACCAATTTGATAGAGATCCATCGAAGGATTTTGAGTAAGTACCACTCTTGGACTACTTGGAGCGGTACTTTAGTTGTAGGGAAAATGCAAAGGAGGAAAAAATGATCAAAAGTGTGATGGTGAAACATTTAGGACCAGATAGCAGATCAATGTGGAGACTAAGAAAGAGGAGTTAGAAGTGACTCCGATTTTGAGCATAGGAGGATGAGAGTGCCCTCTGAGAACAGGGGGGCCAAAAGTTGTTGGGGGAGAAATAATAAACTTGAACTTGTAGAGTTTGAGGATCAAAGAAAAAAATCTTATTGAAGCACTTTCAAAAGTGTACAACACTATTCTTGTGTAATAAAATAATAATATCATTTGTTAAACATGGGGCAAGATTTTACTTGTACTCCCTCAGATGTACGCTGAGCCCTCATTATCATGAAAACGATCTTTAAGTCCAGAAGAGAGAACCTCTGGGCAGATGAGGACTAATAACTGCACTTACTGATCAGTTGCAGCAAATAAGAGGAAGCAGTGAGAAAGTAGCAAAGGGCACCTAAGAAGTGATGCAACAGGAAGTCATTCCAGGTAGCAGAAGAGGCTGGAGATGATGCCTTTGACTTGGTGGACAAGAGTGTGGACTTTCACACAGGACTGGCTGCATTGAAATTTGCATTCCACAACTTAACTAGCTGGGTTATCTTGGTCAATTTAACCTCTATGTGCTTCAGTTTCCCCATCTGTAAAATGGGACTACTCAGAGTATTCGCTTATAGGGTTGTTGTGTGGATTAAGTGGGATCATGCTTAAAAGTACTAAAAAAAATTTCTGAAACACAGCAATAATTCAAAAGCTATAATAATGCCCAGTGCTGTAGAGGACTCCATACTAATGGGAGAAAACAAAGACCATTCATTGCATTTAGCAAAGGGAGGTAAGTAATGACATTTTGGTGGAAAGTTTTCATAGAGTGGTGGTAGTGGTGGTGGGGGAGTTTGTCTTCAAAATATTAAGTTTCAGATACAATATAGAGTAATAGTAATAGCAATAACAACAGGAACAATAACATTTCTTTCAAAGTGAACTTCTGATGGAATTTGCTTACATTGGGGCAATTGTTTTCAGTCTCTCTCATACATATGAACGAAGTTTGATAAAAAAGTAACAATATGTAAAAGAGTAGATGTTTAATATTTATAACATTAGGTAATATGTTTTCTTTCCCTCAGAATAAAATTTAACAGTATAATCTGCCAAAAAGAAATAATCTAATTATCATGTCTATCATGTCCATGCTGAATAGCATATTATCACACCTAGAAACTGTGTTGGTGAACATTTCAAAACATTTTTTCAATGCACAACTTCTAAAACACTACATACCCTGCTATAATATTTCTACTATAATACTTTCCTTAGGAATTATTACCAGGTATAGATCAGTGATTTAATTACATGTTCTAACAGAAGCTTTTTAAAGGTTCATCTTATCTTAAATCTAATTGTCTGTGTATTAGTATCAAAATTTAGTTTTTTGGAATGTGAACAGTCACTATTATAGCTTTCTAGATTACTTCATTTAGAAAATGTGAAATTAGAAAAATAATACAGTCACATTTAAAAAAATACCAAAAAGTAGTTAAACACATCCACTCAATAAATGACTGTAAGCAATTTGGAATATTTCTTTCAGACTTTTTTTCATACATTTCTTTTTATATAGTTGTAAATATCCCATATATGTAATCTTGGACCTGCTCTTTAATATAAAAGTATCAATACTTTCAGTTGCCTACATAGTCTCCACAACAGTCACCTTAATTACTGTATAACAATTTATCAAGTACATATACTATAATTTATCTCATTAGTCCCCTCTAGCTGGACATTAGTTTCTTGTTTCTATTTTTTACTATTAAAAATAATATTTAACATATTTAAAGATATAACCTTTTCATATTCAGTGTTTTTTCCTTTTTTTAGAAGTTGAACTGAGGATCAAAGGGCATGTGCATTCATCTAGCATTTGGTATGTGCTGCCAAATTTTTCCAAAGGATTCACACATACATGTGTGTGTGTGTGTGTGTGTGTGTGTGTGTGTGAGTGTGTGTGTGTGTGTAAAACTTTGCTAATGGAAAAAGATGCCTTGTTTTCGTTATGTATTTTCTGATTGCTTGTAAGTTTGAATTTCTTCCTAATTGTATCCCTGTAATGTTATTTGCTTGTTCAGCTTTTTAGTGTTACCCTCATTTTTAGGAAAGTCATTCTTTTGTTTAAAGACTGACTGGCAAGTGGTCACAGTAAATTTAGGCTATTTATTGCTTTCTGATGCATACGCTCCACCCCCAATCCCCAAAGTATGGATTTCAATTTAGAGCTATGCTTTTGAAATGCAGTCACAATATCAATGATGTTTAACAGGGCTAAATAATCTTTGTACTGAAACAGAATAAACAATGTGGAATATTTCTCAGAAAAAATGTCAGTGGTCCTTAAAAAGAGAGAGATGTTTAAGAAGCAAATCCTGATATATAGTAGTTCAAAGAACTTATGGAAAACCATAGGACAAATGGAAAACATTTATTAAAAGTAACAGGTTTTGATTGACTGATAGGTGTGTTAGTCTGCGATGAGCAGGATTCAATTCCAGCAAAAAAAAACAGCACAAAGAGAGAAGGGAGAAGATTTGCTGTTGGGTTCGGGGGATATCTTATAGACTGCAAATCAAGGATCTAGCTGGGCCTCAGGAAGAGATCCTCCTCAGGAATGCCTCCTTTCCCTTAATCTCTGTCTCAGCTTCTCTCTCAGTACCACATTTATTCTTTCAGTCATAGATCTTGCAGTCATGGATCCAAATTTCCTAGGGAAGGAACTAATTGGCCAGGGTTAATAGAACACCTTACTCAGGGGCTAGCTGACTGCTGGTTCAGGGACTCCGGAGTAGAGAGACATGGCATTTCCCACTACAACTGTTTGGGTGGTGAGTGAGTGGGTAGAACAGTTACTAGAAAATAGGTGCTGGGCAAAAAATTAAATAACATGCCCAATATACCTGTTATCCTATATTCCTTTCTTCTAGCTAACTACAACTTTAGATTTGCATAAACTCTTAGTTTGTTTTAACTTGTCCACTCCTCCAATGGACTAGATAATGGTACTTGCAAATTTGTATATATACATATATGCATGTTATACAATCTTGTTTTGTGTATTTCTGTCCATATCTAATTTATAATTGATGCCTATGTGTTCATCTTTTGTGTGTATGGATAGAAGTATTTTCTCAATTGTGTCTGTGAGAAATTTCTAGAAAGAAAAACCTAATATTCTTTGGTCAAATAAGTTTTAGAAGTACTGAAGTGAAAAAGATATACAATTTTTCAACTGCATGATATCTCAGGGTCTTTAAATACATTATATACTTCACAAGAGAAAGAGACTGTTGTCTAAAAAGGTTCATCCTATCTTTTTAAAGGTTCATCCTATCTTAAATCTAATTGTCTGTGTATTAGTATCAAAATTTAGTTTCTTGGAATGTGAACAGTCACTATTAGAGCTTTCTAGATTACTTCATTTAGAAAATGTGAAATTAGAAAAATAATACAGTCACGTTAAAAAAATATCAAAAAGTAGTTAAACACATCCACTCAATAAATGACTGTAAGCAATTTGGAATATTTCTTTCAGACTTTTTTTCATACATTTCTTTTTATATAGTTGTAAATATTCCATATATGTAATCTTGGACACACACACAATATATATGGTTTTTTTTAATTCGAGGAATATCTGTAAATATCTTGCATATTATCTAGAATACAGTTTGGGAAATATGGCTTGGATTTGAAAATAAATATGCATTTCCCTTTGGGAAAGGGAGAGAAAAGGGAGTTATGTACAAAGGAGATGAAAACTTGTTAGTATAAAAGCCCAGATGAAAAGGCTACTGGAGGAAGTAAGTACCTTTGGGAGAAAATCAGCCAGAGAGGAGATGTGGGTTCTAGCCCTTATATTTTCCATTGACTTGTAAAGACCTCAGGTGAGCTAAGAGTTCTGCTTCCTTTAGTATAAAATGCTACATTACCGTGTCTCTGGACCACCAGCTGTATTTTTCATAGTAACTGTAATGATCTATGAAATACTCTGCCTTGAAATTTAGCATTCTTTGGAATATATTTCTGTATAAGCTAAGATCCAAATAGTATTCAAAAACATCAAAATGTCTAGGGAGTCTCTTTAACTAAAATTACTGTGTCATTAACTAGACACAATAGTTACTAGATCTTTCAACCTCCTTATTTCTCTCTCTTTCCTTGTTTTCCTTATCTGTATCAAATTCTTTCCTTCTCTATCAAGAGAAGGAGTATTTTTTTTCTAGGTTACTCTTTTACCAATAATTTACTGATTTAAATATTGAAGCTATTGTTTTTAACATTCTGTGAGGCTAACAGTAGATACATAGAACTTTTATTAGATTTTTATCAGACCTTATCAGACCTATCATTCATTTAACCACTATTTATTGTGTGCTTATTATGGGTCTGGCTTAGTTCTGGGTACTGGGGCTATAGCATTCAACAAGACAGATAAAACCCCACCCTCACAGAGCCTCCACTTGAGAGGGAGGGAGGGAATAATGGAAGGAGGGAGGAAGGGAGAGAGAGAGAGAGAGAGAGAGAGAGAGAGCGAGAGCGAGCACGTGTGTATATTGAATACAAATAAACAAATACACAACATACTGTCAAATGTCATGTCTAACAGATAAGTCTCAGAAGAAAAATAAAGCCAAGATAGAGGGATAAAGAGTGACCAAAGGTGCTGTGTTACATAGGATGGCCAGGTAAGTTCTCTATGTTTTGCTAGCATCACAGCAGGGACCTGAACTAAGTGAGGGAGTCAGTCTTAAGGCTGTGTAAGGGAGGAGAGCTCCTGGCATCTGGAAAGGCCAGTGCAAAGGTCCTGAGGTGGACACATGCCAAGTATGTTTCAGGAACAACAAAGAGGCCAACAATGGTTGAAGCTAGAGAGATGGGAGTTGGTGTGTATGTGTGGTCAGATCATAAAGAGCCCTCTAGGCTGCAGGAATAACTTTTTATTTGATTTGAAGTGTGACAGGACATAACTAGGAGACAAAACATCAGGAACAATATGTATTTTTTTTGTTACTCTTCCTTCCTTCAGTTGCCGTAGCCAAAAAATTCATAACACAAGAGGAAAAGAAACACATATATTATCTGACAACCACTTTGGGATTAGGGACACAAGGAAATAGCAGTACTGCAAGCACAAGAGCCACAATGAATAGGCCCTTTCTAAATGGGATGGGCATTGCTGCTGCTTTTGGGTTCAATTGTTGTATATAAATATCACTGTTAATACAACCCATTAACTTGGTGATGGGGTGAAGAAAGGCATATAGCTCCAGGTTGGAACTGCTTAATGGTGAGTCAGAATTGCTCTGTTCCTACCTGTATGCCTTGAGTGAATAGAAAGCTATTTGCAGGTACAGAGAGGCATGCTGGCACAAGCTGGGAAGAAGCATAAATCAAGTGACACTCAAGACTCACAGGTGTCAAGAGCAGAGAGAGCTTTTTCTTTACCCTCAGAAATCCACTTAAGATACAAAGAGATTAGGTCTGAGGAAGTAAACAGCCCTCTATTTTTCCTTGTTACACACCTGTTACAGTGGGCTTCAAGCAGGTTGTTCAGGCCTCACTCCTGGAAACATCTTTTTAATAGCACCTAGAAATGGTGACAGATTCCAGTTGCCAGGGCCTAAGGAGGTGGCTCAGCAGTCACTCTGCACTTGGTAGCTTTAAATTAAACTCTGGCTTTGCTCCTGAGTGATTCATTATGCCTGAGTGAGTCCTATTTCTTCTCCCTCCCCTTCACCATTTCAGGTGTTAGAGCCAGAATGACCCTGGGTTCCAATTCTAGCTTCCTAACTTAGTTGCCATATGTCTTAATTAGCAAATCTTTCAGGGCCTCAGTTTCCTCACTTATAAAATAGGGACAATAACATGTACCTGTTATATTAGGATGTAAAGTGCCCAGCAAAGAACCTGGCATTCAGAAAATCACTTGAAAAATGCTGTAGATATCAGAATGCAGTAAACAGAAATCTGCACCTCCTAGAACTGTCACCTAAAGACTGGTTGACCTTGAGGCTAGTTTTTTTATATTGCTGGTGTTCAAAAAACTGAAATTTAGCTATAAAATGTATACACTCCCTACTGATGCTCCAACTAACCAATCCTTCCACCCTTCCTATTCCTACAGTCCCGCCCAACCGCAGAAAAGGAGACGAACCAAGACTTACTAAGTGCCTACTGTGGATGAGGCATTTTACATATATTGCCTCATTTGATCCTCGAAATAATTTAAAAGTATTATTATCCTCATCTAACAGTTGAGAAAACAAAGCTCTGACAAAAACTAAGAATGAAGAATTTACCAACTGATAAAATGGCAGAGTTGAAGTTTAAAACTAGGTGTGCTTGAATCCTAAACGTGAATTCTTCCCAGAAGCCTTGGTGGTCTCCTGAGAGCAAACTACCATTAGCAAATCCTCAGTGTTGTACTGAAGGGATACCCTGAAAACAAAACACAGGGATGGAGAGCCAGGGATTTTAGCCTTCTCGCCTAGGCTCTGAATCTCACTGGATTCTTTGAATAATTAATGTCTCAGAAATGGGGCAATCCTGTTATTGATGGTTGAGTATAAATCTATCCTTGGGCAACACTAGACAAGGATGCTTCTAGACCATTTTTTAAATCAACTTTCCTTCCTGGTAATCTGTTCTAGAATCTTCCAGCCCTCATTAGGTGCCCTCAATTTGATCCTCAGTTCCCTTCATGGGGAACTACCACCACTCCTATAATAGCTCAACCCAGATGTGAAGACAGATCTCAGATCCTGCTGTAGGCATCTCTTTTATGGAAGAAATAGCCCTAGTTCCTTTAGATTTTTCATTAGACTTATATCCTTGGCCTTTTAATAGTATTAACAACTCTTCTGAATATCTTCCAAATTTTCTACTACTTGCCTAAATTACTGAGTCCAAAACTGGACATTTAAGTCTAATGGAGCTCTGAGTAAAAAGAACCTGAGGCCCTGCCCCATAGTTCTCTATGCTCTCCTCCTGTTTATATGCCCCAGGGGTGTGGTCAGTGTTTTTGCTGCAGCATTATTGAGTCCTTTTGCTCACTGTAAAGAAATATCAACTTTGAAAAAAATAATAAATTAGGAAGCCAGGGTGTTTAACAGTTTTTAATAAAGTAACTGTTACTACTATGGTAATGGTCAATCCCTAAACATACCATTTTTAGTTCTAAGAAGGAACATAAAAATCAGATGTTTTTTTTTCCCCGCTGGTATCAAGAACATGTCAAACAGATGGATCAATTAAATGCACCATATTGGCATTCCTGGCTCAAGCAGAGCAAAATCTTCAGTTCATAAAAAATTGGGGAGGGAACCATAGGAAGTAAGCAAATAAGCTAAGAGAAGACTTTACAGCACAAATTGTTTTAAAGTTTTTAAAGTACCAAGACTGGTTTATTATTTATAACTTTTGGGGGATTTAAAAATGAATACTTAGAATAAAGAAGCAACTTACTGCTTTTACAAATACTCTTCTTGCATATATTTAGCCACAGGCAAACATGTTCATAATTTGATATTTGAAGGGTCGGCATTTAATTTGGTTAATTACTTTCAGAGTTATTATCATTTCATTAAAAATTTTCTATTCAATTTGGGGATTAGAAGAGCTTGCAAAATTCTTATATCTGATGTTTTTATTGTATCTTTGATTGACTTTTTCCTATGGAAATATTTTCCAGTTTTATAGAGTAAATGAAAAAAACAAATGTTTTCATATACAGAAATTTATTATGCAATAAATTGATCAAAATAAACAGGCAGATCTGGCTAAGATACTGTCTCCCACACTGACTAGCAGTGTGACCTTGAGAAAATGACTAAAACTCTCTGTGGCTTAAGTTTTTTGTGCAGATAAATGTATGTGCTATTCTTAATAGAGGCTTGGAATGTGGTAACATTAAAAAGAACGTTAATGTTAAAGATTTTAGGATATCTTCTATTCAGTTAGTTTGAGTTCTAATCTGGTCTTTCAAAGTGTCATTCATCTCACTTTTTAACAATCTTGTCATTGATAAAAACATAAAATATCAGTCAGGTTAACAACCTTTTTGAAAGTCCAATTGAAATGTTCATGCTTTTATTTTTCTGACTTTATCTGAAAAGTCTTTTCTTTCTTCATGGACCTTTATTAATTTGTGACATTTCCACTCCTTATAACATTTTTGTGTGCTTTATGTCTATCTATGTTTTTTGCCAGCTAGCATGCCTTTATTTTCATGTGTAACATAATCATTCCCACAATCACCTTCCTTCCCTGTGGTTCCAGGGTAGTTTTTTTTAAATAAGAACTTTCACTTTCCTAATTTTATATACCCACAACATTTTTTCTTTCACAGAGCTTTTTTCCCAGTAGTTTTCCTAAGTCAGTTGAAAACTTAGGAAACATTGGTAATACATTTCTAGCTAATAAGAAATGTGCAAGTGGGAAAATAACACCAATTCTCAATTTATTTTACTAATGGAAACAAAAATGATCACACTGTGGTAAGCTGTTAACGTTTGTGGCCAAAAATGAACTGTGACTCCTGGTATTCATACCTTGTGTAGTTCGCTTCCACACTGACTCTGGACTTGGTCATGGAACTGTTGTTGGTCAATGGAATATTAGCAAGTATTATACAAGTAGAAGTGTGATAAGTGCTTTCCTACTGGGGTTTGTTTTCTGGAAGTATTTGCTCTTGGAATACAGTTGCCATATTGTAAAAAAAAACCAAGCAGTCACATGGACAGGCCTAGGTAAAGGAGAACGGGGGCTTGGCCAACAGCCCTGGCTGAGATCCCATCTGACAGCCAGCACTAACTTGCCAGCCTTGCGAGTGAGCCGTCTTGGAAGGGGGCCGTCCAGCCGCAGTTGAGCTGCCCCAGCTGACACCATATGGAAGAGAGACAAACTATTCCCACTGGATTCTGACCAAAGAACAGAATTGTGAACAAATAAATGATTACTGTTGTTTTAAACTGCTATATTTCAGGATGGCTTGTATATAGCAATAGATAACTGAAACTTACAATCACTCTCATTCCTGACCGTGAATACAGTACATAATCAAGGGAAACTGGCAGCACATTGACTCAGTGCCAAGTAAACTCTCTCACCTAAGGCATAATGAGATCTTGAGAACAAGGAGGAAACTGGGGCGCAGGTGAGCATCAAGTCATGCTTTTTTAGTGGGGGCAGTAGTTTCATCCATCTTCCACCTCCTCCTCCTTCCTTTTTGACACATTAATGGAGAACTGGCAGTTAGCAAGACAGAGTTCCTGCTCTGATGGGGCTTGTTTATCCTCCTTTCACTACAGCTCTTCACCAGGAGGTTACAGCCTTTCATTGATTGATATCTACTTACTTTCTTGTCCCTTACACAGTACTAAGTTGCTGACAAATGGCCAAAATATGGCCGGCCAAGGAGAATGAGCGAATGGATCATAAGCTCCTCTTCAAAGACAATGATTGACACAGATGACACAAGAATTGAGATCTTACATGTGATACATTCATCCTTAACAGGTAATTCTTCCACACAAACATCATCTGAGGGTAGAAGAGCTCTGCACTTTCCTTTCCTCAGTGGGTGGTGTATCTCTCAACAGGTCCTGAAGCTCCAGACTTCCCTGTGGAATGTTTCCTGACACCTCCTTGCCTGGAGGGTGCGGTCCTCTAAAGTACGCATCGTAGCGCCTCTTCAGATGCTACACAGTCCTCGGTGTGTGAGACGGTAGGTGGGTCTCAGTAGCTGGGGCAGGCCTGAGGGCCTGAGGAAGCGTCTGGCTCCAGCTAGAAAAAATAAGATGGGTAGGAGGTTCCAGGTTCCTCCTGTGCTGAGCAGCTAACAAGAAGACAAGCTTTGGAAATCCCAGAGAGGAAGGAAAAAGTAGGAGAGGGTTTGTTGTACTATAAATGTTTACTCCAAAGCAGAGTAAAATCACTGGTCACTTAATCAGACAATTGAAGATCAAGATATTTTCCTTTTTAATATATAGGGAGACAGTACCATGTAATCATTGCGAGCATAGGCACTGGGATCAGACTGCTCAAGTCCTTAGTTATCCTTCACCACCTACTAAACCCATGACCTTTGTCAAGTTGTTTAATATCACTTGACTAAACCTCAACTACCCGTTTCTATAAAATGGTGAAAATACAATAATTCCTACCTTAGGCATTGCTAGGAAGAGCAAATATGCATAGTTGATGCTAAATAACATTACCTATTAGTTTTAACTATTCTGTCCTCAAAAACTTAGTATTTTCCTGTCATTAATTGAACATATTCTTAACTCTGCAAAGCAGAAAGGATCATTTTAACTGTTCTGCAGACATATGTTTTTGTGTGTGTGTTGTTATAGTATTCCCCAAAGAAACCTTCTGGTTGCAAGTTTGAAACCCTCCAGCTTCAGAAAACCTTTATTTAATCTAAAAAATATTTTAAAGCCATATCTCATGAGTCTTTTCACTTGTAAGCATTTAAATGGTCTGTATAGTCAAGAATGTAAAGTAAAGGTATTCTTCACAGCGCATTGCAGTGTGTGAGTAAGATTTGTGAGGCAGCTTTGAGTTGTCTCTGGCTGTGGAAAGTTTTGATCAAGCATCCTTTTTGGAAAAGTCCAGAAAGTCCAAAGATTCACCAGGGATCTCTAGCATCACTATTATATAGTGAATATTCAAAGAAGTTCTGTTAAGATCTTTATTGTCAAGCCAACCAAGTTCATCTCTATGCACACAGATAAGTTTATTGACAGCTAGAAATGCTGTTTACCTTTCCTTTCTTATCTTTTTCTTTCTTCCAGTCTCCCTCCTTCCTTCCTTCTTTCTCTTCCCCTTCCCTGCCTCCCTCCATCTCTGCTCTTCTCTTCTTCCTTTTTCCTTGCTCTTTCTTGCATGTTAAGCCTTGGATTATTTTCCTTCTGACATACTTGGGGCTGCTGAGGTTTTTTTGTACCCATAGAACAAGTGTCAATGAAAATCGTCCATGTCATCTTTAAATTTTACGCTGTCAAATGGGAACTTACCCCTTCTACTTTCCATTCAAACTGTGTTGTAAAGGAGTGGATAGAACTTTCTGAGTATGAATATCCTGTCTCCTTTGGTAATTGAGGCATGTGAAGCATACCTCAGAAGTCCATACACATGCATATGAGACCTACAGACTCCTTAATTAGAAAACTGCATTTTAGAACCACTCTTTGTCAGTTACTTCCATGCTCAGTACTCAGTCAGTGGGGGTTTGCCTGTTGGTTCCCCTATGTTGATGTTTTCCAGTCCTCTTACTTCTAGAAATAAACTCAGGTTGGGTGTCAGATAATAGCAGAGTCAGAATGACTGAATTGTTGACTAGAATTATTGACTAGAATGTTTTGACCAGTGGCACCTAAAGGGCACAAATCTTCCTATTTATTCATGGGTCTCCTCATAGGGTTATGGCCAAGCAGTCAATGAAGGAGCTTGATCTTCCTGGCTTCCCAGACTTGAGATGTGTTCTGTTATTAGCAATGAGTCTGAGTCCTAGAATCTAAAAATATACTATATGCCTTTAGTGAACAGTAGAGAAATGGCCAATTGATGGCTCTGGAAGGTAAGGAAGTTCAGTTATTTTCATTAAGGCTTTTATCAGTATTTAACAGCAATATGCCATGGCTCATTTGATATAATGAGCGTGGTAAAATGATGGATTTTTTTATTGCCTAATGTCCTCTGAATTTCCCCCCAGGGAGGAATTGTGTCATATTCCTCCCCATGTCCAGCCCCAGCACTTAGCACAGCGTCTTGGCAGCAAATAGGCACAGAGCAAGTGCTGATGGCCTGAATGAATGCATGCTCTGTTCAAAGCTTAATCAATTACCATCTAATAAATATAATCATTTTTGTGATTAAGGCTTTTCAGTTCTGACGTTGGCAGAGAGTCTGAAGGTATCCTTTCAGAGTGACAGAAGGTCCAGCCTATCCTTCTGCTGTCCAGGGTGCCCATGGAATGTTGCCCTGGGATGTGGAAGTCTAGTTTTCCTATAAACAGAAAAGTTTGGAGGGGGAACTCAAATGCAGATCATTTGTGAAGGGTCTTGTGGGCCACTCCAGAGTCCTGAGGTCACTGCAAAAGGTGGCATTGGACAATGCTCCTGTTACCAATCATAGTACCTATAGCAGGGGTAGGAATTTGGTGAAATAGAAAAAACAGAGTAGAAACTTATGCTTACATGTGGTGTGACTCTGAAGTTGATCTACAGCTGACATCTGCAGAAAGGAAGAGCAGAGAGCCTCCTCCTTCCAGGACCACTTTGAGAAAAAAGCCAAGGTGGTGTTCAGTCCCCTCTTCCCCTGCTTTCTTTTATGTGTATTCTAGCCCTCTTACCATATAAATGAGGACACTGAGGATTAGACCAGAAAAAGGACTTCTCGAGTCATCCAGTTGGCTCCAGGGCTGGAGCTGCCATCCAGGGCTTTTGACTCTCCAGACCACCACTGCTTCTGCCAGCTTCCCACTCCGTCCTCTGCCTCCCGTTCTCAGAGGCCCTTGCCCCTGGCCTCTCTCACACTGTCATGACTACGACATGGGGAGAGCTCACTGTGTCCCAGGTGCTGTGCCCTTTCCATGCATTTTATTGAACCCTAACAACTTTGTAAGGTTGGTACAATTATACTCCCCACATAATGGGTGAGGCAGCTGAAGTTCAGAGAGGTGAAGTAGCTTACCTGGGGCTGCATAGACAGTGCTGATACCAAAGCTCCTTCTCGTAAACGCTGTGCCCCAGCAACAAGAAGCTGTCAATATAGGGGCCTGATTGGTTCCTGGCCTCTGTTCCTGTGGAAGCTATAGGGCTTGCTTTTTTTCTACTATCAATAATTCATGTTTGAGTGTAAGGAGACTGTGTGTTGGTTTCTAGAGCTGCCATAACAAAGTCCTCAAACTGGGTGACTTAAATAACAGAATTTTATTTTCTCACAACACTGGAGGATAGAAATCTGAGATCAAAGTGTTGGCAGAGTTGGTTTCTTCTGAGGGCTCTTTTTGGCTGGCAGATGGCTGTCTTCTTCCCTCGTCTCTACTTGGTCTTCCCTCTGTACATGTCTGTGTCCTCACTGCCAGTAATATTGGATTAGGGACCCCCCTAATGACCTCATTTTAACTGAGTTACCTCTTTAAGGACTCAGTCTGTAATTACAGTCACATTCTGACATACTGGGAGTTAGGACTTCAACATGAATTTTGGGGTGGGAGGGGGTCACAGTTCAATCCATAACAGCCTGATACATTGTCGCTTCCCAGGGTATTTTCATTTTGGAAGGAGTCTCTTAGATACAAAAATGCTTTAGCCCAAAGCAATAACCTATGGTAGATGCTTCAGGCACCAGACCAATGCAGTATGCACTCTGTTTAAGGGGAGGCAGGAAGAATACAGGTTTTTTACTTCACTTCCCACAATATTGGCCAATCTTGACTCGCAGATACCTTGCATGTGTGAATTCTCAGATCAGTTTAGGGACCTGGATTATAAGAAAAATAATTCAAACTGGTAGTGCTTGTTCATCTGACAAACCTCAGCTGACAAATATCTAATAATCATCCCTTCTGGAAGAGTCTGTAACCCTCACAATGTAGTGTGATTAATGGCAATTTTCAAATTCCAGAGGTGTCTTGGGTGCATTCCCAGGGTCAGTGAATGACACATCTCCAGAGCCATTTACTGTTAGCTTGAGAGCTGTTTGCTTGGTGTGCAAATAATTCCCTGGCTCCTGATTGAAGAGTGGCCAATTCCCCTTTCTCAGGAAGGCCCTTAACTTCTGTTTATAAATCCCATTTTATCCTAAAATCCAGATGCACAGAGCCTCCAGTTGTGCTCTGGCTACTTCCTACAGTGGAGTAAAATCAAGGACAGGATGGGTGGACAGGTAACGACATAACTGGACTTGAACCACTGCCCACCTAGAACCCCTAGAATTGGGAGTTTATGAGGAAATGAGGAAGGAGCCCTGCAGCCACAGGTATGGGGCCCCCAGGCTTTCTCCATCCGGTTTACACAGTGCTTCTATTGTTCAGAAAAGAATGAGGTGCCAGGCTTCTGTCCTGAGAAAGAGTAGAAGCCTGTGCCCTCCTCTTCCTGTGCTTTCTCCCTTCCCAGTCACCCTGGAGTTTGGGCTTGTTGCTCAGGCCAAGCAGGTTGGTGCTGATGGCATTTTATTTTATTTGACATGTTAAACTTGTGTCAGAAAGGTGACTGTTTAGTGACATAAATGCTGACTGATGTTTCCTTCCCCTCACCTCCATTCCCTCCAACCCCCAAAGCCCTGGCCTTATTTTCTACTGAAGGGTAGTTCAAACTTAAACTAATCCATATGATGGCAAAACATTAAAAATGAAATCCCCATCCTTGATGTCTAATCCCAGCTCTGTGTGTGACCAGCAGGAGGCACTCGATCTTGCTGAGCCTCGTTCTGCCTTCTGAGTCCCCTTACAGCTCTGTGTCTAGCAAGAAATGAATCAAACAACACAGGGCTGATCACACGCTGTGCGGGATCCGTGAGACCCAGCCGTCTGTCTGCTGACGCGGTCAGAGACTGCCGGCTGATTCACTCTGCCTCTCTGGGCAGGGTGGAGGGGCAGCGCTGCCACTTGCTGTGTACACCGTGTCTCCTTCCCCGAGCACCCTCCTTGGGACAAGTCTGGGCCTCACCTCGAGTGCTTGTGAAAGCAGGTCAAAGCCTGAGAGAGAGGGTGGGGTCAAGAGAGGGGAGGCTCCCAGATTTATTTTTGATCCTCAGAACACACCAGATGGACTTAGGATAACTTGGGATCTGTAAGCAAACATTCTTGTCTGGAGGCCAAGGTGGACAGCGCCAGAGCTGCTCCAGGCCAGATTGTACCGAAGGGTGACGCTTCCCGCAGAGGCTGAGAGCCCGAGGCCTGCTCTCTGCTCCCGGGAGAGGCAGGCGGTGGCTCAGAAAGCTCCAGCATCTCCAGTTTTGTTCATGGTTCTTAGGCACCTTGGCAGATGAAGAACCAGCCAGTTCCTCCCTTGTTTCCCTTCCTCCTCTCTCCCTTTCTTTAAAAAAAGCATTCACTGTGTCTTTTCAAAGCCATAACATAAATGTTTTTATATTGTTTTTAAATAAGTGGGTGAAACCACAGTGAAGAAGTTGCTGCTTCTTGGAACATCCTTTCTTCAGGTTAGGATCTTCAGATTAGTGATCTGTCCACTACTGAACACTCGGTAATCTTGGTTGGGTGACCAATAACTGTTCAATAAACATTATTCAGAAAACCTGGGCAGAAAAAGATTTTAATCTTACCCATTTTTCCATATACTTGAGAAATGTAGTCCACAGTCTAGAAATTTCTTACGCATTTATGCAGTCACAAATGTATTACTAGTTTGTAAATGACACGAAATATTTGTTCATGGAGGCGGAAGGGATTTTTACATGATTCATAACCATCTGGTTATATAGCAGGAAATGAGGTGTTTGGCAAATTTCTTTCACTCTTTTTTTATTTTTGCCAGTGGATTATTTTTTTTCCTGAAGAAGTTAAACATGTGTGCCATGGCCTACAACCTGCAAGAGGTCCTGCATATTTGTCGTTATAATCTGTGGGCTTGAGGTGCATGTGTTGCCAGGGAGCTTGATGGCCACTGAACACAGCTGCCTGAAGTTAATGATTCTGGAGCCGCCATCTGTGCTGAGTTCTGTCTCTGTGCACACCACATAGTCACATCCAGAGGCAATGACAGTGTTTATGTTCACCAATTAACATCCTGCTCATCAGAAAACTTTCCAGGTAGAAGATCCTGCCTTCTGAATATTAAAAATTCAGGTGAGTCATTAGAGGCTCACCTTTGGGGAACCTGTAGGCCAAGTTAGTCAGTCAGACAGTGTGACAAGTTGGACACTAATAAGTAACTTGACAAACCATAGGGGCCTTACTAATCAGTTAGCTTCAACAATCTCCTTTTTTATATACAAATCCAATTTTCCAGTTAGAGCTGCGAAGGGGCTGTTACGTATTCTGTAGTTAAGGCTAAGCAGTAAGGCACGTCATCTGTAAAGCTGGAGTGTCCTTCTTTGCTGTGACCGATCTTAACTCACCCTGTGTGAATTCCGTGCGTGCCCGGGGACCTACACAGGGAAGATCTGACCCTTGGGTTGGTGAGTGAGGAGCAAAGAAGGATCTGAGAGCTAAGTCTCTCACCTACAAAAGGAGGCTGGAACTTAGAGCCAGGCAGGCTCCCCAGTGCATCCTTAACCCAAAAGGCTTGGGCACATTCTAAGTATATAACACCAGGAGGGAAAGCAAGGCAAAAAGAGAGTTTTAGGCAGAGAACGGGATGCACACATCCTGGAGAGGGTTGTCCCATCTCGGGACACAGCTGCAGGCCCTGTGGCTTATGCCATAGGCAGGGAAGGAAGTGTTAAAATCAGCAAGTTAGCTCTGATGCTCCCCTCTGACCCCGCAATATCGTAGGCAAGTTCAGACCTAGAGTTTGAGATAAAGAAGTTTTCAGAAATGTTGAAATAGTTGCAAAGTATATGTTGTGTGTAAGTAACAGTGATGATTTGTGGCACAGAAAAACAACTTTTATATAGTAATCTTTTTTGTCTTCAAAAGTGTGGAAATTGCTTTGCTAATAAATTGGTTATGTTTGATGTATTTAAAAGTGTGAAGTTCTGGGAGAAAGTTCAGAAACATATGGGTGTAGTAATTTCCTAGGATATAAATGGGAGAAATGTCCTTTGGAGAAAGTTAATGTATGTTTACACTTAGATATACAACAAGAACACTGAAGGCGAGGATTTTTCTCTCTGCTTCAGAACTGATTAGGTTGAAACTAGACATATCTTTAAACTCTTAGTCATTTAAAGCTTTTGTTCAGTTTCCTGGCTTATGACATGGAGATGTTAAATTATCAGGGCCATCCTGAGATAAGAAGAACAATCTAATCGTGCTCCTCTACCCACGATCCCGTCCTATGCATACTAGAGGAAGCTGATGTTCATTTCAGTGCACATCACCCCAAGGTAGAAGTCATAGTCTGTAGACAAGGTAGAACTAATTTTCTTTAGTTCTATTCCTGGTGGTGGGATATGATAGATATGGATCAATAGACATTTTTTTCAAAGAGTACTTGTTTATCATCTATATATCAAAAGCATATAAATGTCTCAATGTTAATTAAAATGGCCAATATTCATAACTAAGTAAATGGTATGTGTTTTTTTGCATATTTAATTATCTCATTAGAGGTTCTTAGATTATAAAAAGGGCACTAAAGAAATCTCTCATAACCAGTCTTTGGAACAAAAGAAGAAAAGTGTAAACCTCATAGCTTTTCTGGGTTCAACTGATACGCTAATACTCCTCTTTGAAGGCAGCAGGTAAACAGGAAAATTGGGAATAAAAGTCTCATCCAGGAACAATGGACCCTATAACCTTCTCACTGGTCTTCAGATTTTCCTGACTCTAAACCGTCCTATCCACCACTGCCAAAGAGAGTGCCCCAAACCTGGGTATGCTCACTGCTTGGCTCAAAAAATGGTAGTAGGTCTTCAGTGCTTACAGAATAAAGCCCAAGCTCCCTGGAGTGGTCTTTAAGTCTCTCCATGGTCTGGTCATAGCCTGGTTCCCCAGTTCTGTTTCCATACCTTTGCTTGACCCTGCCCTGAATAGGTGCACTGTATAGACTTAGAGCAAACTGCTTGTGGCTCCCAGGGCAAGCCCCTTTCCTATGTGTCTACCGTTGCTCATAGACTTTCATCTGTTGATGCCCTGGCCCCAGCTCTGCTCTTGAAAACATTACCCTTTCTTCATTCACTGAGTCAGAATTAAGCATTTTTTCTTCTGCCTTCCTCAAACAGTATTACAGCAGGATTCCCTCTGCTTTGTATTAGTATCAATCTATCTTTGTGCATTTCCCACACTAGTATATTGGACCACTGCTTTGAGGGACTATTTGTAGCTGATCTTTCATCCCTCATATTTACAGTTAACCCTTGAACAACATGGGTTTGAACTGTGGGATCCACTTACACGTGGATTTTTTTCAATATATTGGAAAAACTTTTGCAGATTTGCAACAATTTGGAAAACCATTTTCTTTTCTCTAGCTTACTTTATTGTGAGAACACAGTATATAACATATAACACACAAAATGTGTGTTAATTGACTGTTTATATTATCAGTAAGGCCTCTGGTCAACAGTTGGCTATTAGTAATTAAGTTTGGAGGGATACATGGATTTCTGACTGTATGTGGGGGGTTGGCATCCCTAACCACCATGTTGTTCAAGGATCAACTGCACTTAAAAATATTGACTGTTCAATAAATGTTAAATCTACACTTCCTTCTGTAGTCACCATCTGAGTTTACTGAATCTTTCAGTAGAGGTGCATGTATATCTAGTGAAACCTCACTAATCTAGATTAAAGTTGAGATACTAGTCTGAGATGGAAATATTTTGATCAATATTCTGATTACTATAATATTGTTTTCAAATAGAACTTTATTACTTCCGAGTACCTGCAGTATCAGAGTTAGGCTGTAAAGTGTTGCTTCTCCTTAAATTAATCCTGGTGAATAAATAGAAATTATGATATCATAATAGCCTTAATTGTGCCCTGCTATGCTTCAGATTCAGTCAAATTAGTGAGACATAAGTGGATGCTTCCAAAATATTTATCTACCTAAGAGAACTGCTTAGAATTCTTATTCCAATTCCATTTATATTACTGATTGATTCTCATAGGATAAGCTTTTAGCTCTTGTCAAAATTAGTGAAATTGTTAAATCAGTTTAGGTAGAAATGAGTTTTATTGTATAGGGAAAAATACAGGGGAATAAGGGGGTGAAAATTTTGGAATTTTTTTCATGCTTCAGATGTTCAGGGAATGTTGATTTTTTTCGTTAATAATTATTCCTTGATTTCAGACCATTAGTGATTTGAACAGATTTTAAAAAGGTTTATAATTTTATGTTAGTTTAAGATATCTTGATCATATAATAAGTACTTAAGGCAAAATTAAAGATGTGATATTTTAGAATTAAGGAATACATGAAAAGCCATTTTATTATTTTTCTGTTTTAGTTAGTAAGCAGGGTTTATTCATTTGCAGAAACCAGCTTATATGAAACATATAAAATAGATGTCTGTATTTTATAATTGCTGGTACATATATAACTAATAACTACTAACATTTAATGAATGCTTACTATGTACCAGGTACTATTCTAAGTATCTTGTGTTTATTAACTCACTTAATTTTGTGAGGTAATTTTAATTCCTGTGGAATTTAGGAGACATGATAGAATAATCATTTTATTTTAGAGATGGAGTAATAGGCACAGAAAGGTTGAGCAACCTGCCTGAGGTCACACAGCTGGCAGGTGGAAAAGGGTACTAAGAGAACTAAGGGTACTAAGGCAGTGCTACTCACAGGTAGGGATGGAGTGAAGCACCATGGGAGTTAAAACAGAAAACTTAGTCTATGCTTCAGTGATGACATGATGTAATAGAGAAATGAGATATATACACAAAATTCCAAAGGGTAAAAGATATGGAGGACAATAGAGGGATTCCAAAAAAGGCTGAAGGAGATCAGCAGAGGGAGCAGTCACTGCTGGTTGGTTGCTAAGGAAGACTGCCTAGAGGAGGTGGCACATTAACCGTGTTGTCCAGAAAGAAAGGACTTCATCATGTAGAGATGGTGGGTGTGGAGAAAGGAACAAAGAACAGCGGCCCCATGTCAGAAGAGTTTGGTGCAGGCCCCGAGACTCCAAAGTGAAACCCTGGGTGCATAGGCAAGAGTAATGTGCAATTACTCTCAACGGTCTCTGAAAGGTTAGAAAGGCATTTGAGTCCACACTGGGGAAAGTTTTCCAAGGTACACATGAGAAATTTGTACTTTCCTGGGGAGGCCGAGGATACTGGAGTAGGGAAGCAATACACTAAAGCAATTCTTTAAAAAGGTAACTCTGAAGCTACTTTCAGTGTGAGTTGACACGCAGAAAGGCCGAAGGCTGGGAGGGGGTGCTAGGAAGTATCACAGTGGCCTGGGAGAAGGTAGAGTTGGACCATGGGGACAGGTGGAGGAGGAGCAGGGGGGTATGGCAGCAGAGTGGGAAACTAGGGGCTTTTGAGACCAACCTGGGTTTGGTACTGGTATTCCTGCTTTATAGCTGTGAGTCCTTGGGCTACTTCTTTGCCTTCTCAGACATAAAAATGAGAATAATCGTCCCCATCTCATGGTGCTGTTGTGAGGCAATGTATGTAAGTTCCCTGGCACTGTGTGCATGTGGCAGACCCTCATTTTAGCCACTGAGGAGGATTATTGCCTTTGCCGTCATTGTTCTTGTTACTGATACTTGTTAGGAGGGAGAGACCTCAAAGCTGTCTCTAAGGTCTCAAGGGTCTCTGAAAGGGAACTTTATTAGAAATAAGTACAGAAGCTGGAACACATTTGAGGAAGAAAAGCTGAGCTCAGTTTTGTATAAGCCAATAGATCAGAAGGTTTTCCTTTTTGGTAGACACAGAATTCTGGAGGGTGTTGTGCAGGAGAAATGATCAGGGAGACACATGTAAAGGGGCAATGTTTAATTAGGAGGGAAATCGGGGCATGTTGGGGCAGGCTCCCCTGAGAGGAGCCCAGTTTTGCAGGCCCGCGTGCATGGGCTGTGCGCCCAGTTGGGCCACAGTGTTTATCAGCCTTAATTGGTGTTTTGTAGCAGAATTGGATTCCCACCTCATTCTGCATAAACCAGCGTATGTGTGGAAAGAACTGGATGGGGTTAGTGTAACAAGGCTTTTCCCTACATAGTTGCCTCAGGAGGCTTTGAGTTTGGGCAGAGACAGGAGACAAGCATCATAGTTAACTTTTCCTGGCAATGATTAAAAATGCTAAGATATAAACAGTATAGTAAAAACAGGAAGGACTCCATCTTAAAGCTAAGATTCCATTTTAAAAACCAGGAAGTTAGGAAGTAAGATTCCTAACATATTCTTTAGCAAACAGACAATACCTCAACCCGCTCTGGGGACAGAGCCGGTGGTCTTGGTTGATATGTTCCCAGAGGGAAGCTACTATCCTAAAGAGGAACTGGATCAGTACATTTCTTGGGTTAAGTTAATTTTACAGAATTTCCTGAAGGACTGATAATAGAAGAGACTTAATGTCTCTCACTCGAGATAAGCATTTTGAGACCACTTCATAATTCTGTAACCCCTGGTTCTTTGAAAAATCCTCAAAAGAGGGAACCCCAGCCTTTAGCATGCCTTTTTGAGAACACCCACACTTTTTCTCTCTTTAAGTGCATAACTTTAAATAAAGCTTTCTTACTGTTCAAATTAACTGTGTTTTGTCTCTCGGCACCTTTCCAGTGGAAAGCATGTTTGTTTCTTTGCTATTTCATTCTATTTGGAGGTCTTCACTTAGTCTCTACTTTTCTCCTGTTAAGTGGTGGGGTGAAGTGAGGGGGGGGGTGCTGCTAAGAGCTCAGATTTGGGCCCGCCAGTTCCCATCGGCTGGGTGAACCAGAGAGAACTACTTTCCCAACTGGGGTGAAAAGCCCTAATGTCACTTTTACATCTTCTCTTATATCCATAATTGCAAAGTCTCTTATTCTCCTAATTATTTAAGGGATTGTGATGAATTAGAAGGGATCTGCCATTTTAGTACAGAGAACAGAAACTCTGAAATTCTGCACACACACACACACACACACACACACAAATATAATTAACTCTTTTGTTATTTTTAAAGTCTGCTATGCACTACATCCATTTATATACAATTGCTTTTTAGCAATCAATCAACAACTATTTAAAGCCCACTATAAGCCTGAAATGACTTTAGACACACTTGAAATAAAAAAGAGATCACTTAAGATAGAGAAATTGAAATTTTCCATGCTGGAGAGTTTAGAGATTATGTATTTTCCGACTCTCTCCAGGTTATAGATGATGAAACTGAAGCCCAGGGAGGTTAAATGTTGTGCCTAAGATCACAGAGCAAATCAAAGTCAGAACCAGGAGCAAAACTCAGTTCAATGATCTATGACTTAAGTAATACTCTAATATAAAAATAAAGTAATACCTCGCAGGAGATAAAGCAGCATTCACTTCTTGCTTACATAATGGTTGGACAGTGATTCTGAGACATTAGCATATCCCAGAATCCCAGGAGGCACTTGGAAAAGTGCAGTTTCTCAAACTTCCTACCCAGAAAGTTGACTCAGTAGGCCAAAAGTGAGGTCCAAGAATCATCCGTTAACAAAGCTCCCAGTTCATTCTGATGGAGGAGCCCCAAGGGCAGCTTCCAAGAAAAATATTGAATTTCGTTGGCATACTTTGTCCTTAGTGAAGTTCAAAAGGGTCAGTTAAATCCAACTGATGGTGACCATATGGGCCCCAACCAGAAGCATGGGCCCACGTGCCTGCCCTCTGTAATGAGAATGAGCTATTGGTGCCAAACAAGGGCGTGTGGCGTCAGTCAGTGCCCTTGTTCAGCCTTGACAAGACATATGCCCAGATCTCAAGTTGCTGGAGACATCCTTGTTGGCTCTTCTGGACCCTGAGATGGGTTTTCACATTTTCTTAAGTTTATTCTGTGTCAGATTCAAAATTAACACCCAAAAGGGAATGGACCTTTCCAGGCATTCATAATGCAACTTGGGTGGTACTTGGAGTCCAATGTAATTAACAAATTCTCAGAGACATTTGTTTACATATGTGCATCAAGATAACCTGATAAGGAAATATGTGCATTGGTTTGTTTTTAAAAGTATCTATTTATTAACTGCTTGTATTAGTTAAATTCTTTGTTGCTGTAACAAACCAAGCTTAGGAAACTTAGCTTAAGCAAAAATGAGGAATTCATAATATGGGTATTTTGGAGAATGACAGCCAGGGTGCTCCCATGCCTCAGAAAAGTATTGGAACTAGTTACTAGGCAATAAAAGTGGAGCAGAAGCTGATAGCAATGCCTTTGCATCTCTTGTTTTGTCAGACCTCTCTGTTTCATTCACTTCCCTCTGTCTTTTCATAGACTGCTAAATATGGTCCACATGATATTCTACAGCCAAGCCACAGCTTCCCATAATGATTACCCCCAGATTACTACTGATAACACTTTGGAATATATCTCTTCAGGGTTTTTCTTATGCAAAATTTTTACTTTTAAACCAAATCAGGGTCATATATATTCTATAACTGATTTGTGTTACCTATCAATAAACATAACACAAACATATTTCCATTTCATCATCTATTTTTCTACATATTCATTTTTAATAGTTGACTGGTACTCTACCATATGGATGTCTGTTAGAATCTCTTGGTCCAACTTGATCAGAGTAATTTAAACTTATTATTTTAACTTAAAACATACCACAAGCCATTTATTTTAGATTAAAATATATCTACCAATCTAGAGAAAAGATTTTGGCACCATTATGACTTCTCCCTTAATATTTTACAGCTGTCTACTGTCACCTAACTCAACAGCATTTTTTTGGGCAGCTTAACTTTATCCAGTCTTTCTAAAACATTCAATCCAGTTTTTTGAAAAAATAAAATCTTTGTCATTTCATTGGTGTATGTATTATTTAATTAAATCACATAATTACAGTAAAAACTATTAGCATAAACAGGTTTGGGGACAAAACATTTGATTTCTGGTGAGCACACACTTCATCTAGTGGGTGTGTAAGTGTGTGGGTTTACTAATGAGAGCCTACTAGCTGGGAACACTTAGCATGTTGGGGCATTAGGCAGTACGTTTATATAAAGAATAGAGTTTGGTGTACCCAGGGGGCTATTTAGATTTTGAAAGAACACTTTTACTGTACAGTAATTTATTTTACCAATTTTCTATGCTGGGCATCTGAAGGTTTTTATTTTCCTCACTGTTAAAAATAATATAACATTAAATATCCATGCTGAGAATTCTTTTGGGTCCTTTCATTATTATTCCCAGCATTGGAACTACTAGGTAAAATTATATACATTTTAAAGACTTTAAATTCACATTTTCAAATTGTTCCAGAAAAGTTTCCCTGGACTTGATATTTAAAAAACAATTTAAAATAGTAAGAGAATTTTTAACAGAGTCTAATTAAGCAACCAACTTCATTTCTCCTCATGTGGCAGGAATTTAAGTCTGATCCTTTATTCTAAAATAATACCCCTTCCAAGACATGGCAGAAAAATACCTTCCCCTTGTTTTCTGTGACAATAGCAACAGTTCCCACGGATGAAATTTATTTTTCATCTAGTCCATTTGGTTTTAGGATGTGTCCAGGCAAAATGAGCCAAAAATGCAAGATTAAGGCAACTTGATTTTTAGGCAGTGTATATAGTCGAGCTTTGGGTTTGGCCACTACAAACAGTTTCCATGGTTTGGGATTTTTGTTGTAGCAACAAGTTCCTTGGGCAGCAGTCTGCAATATGCAAGGTCCCACTGTGAGGAACATTTTGCACTCTGAGAGTAAAGGATCAGATCAGGTGGTGTCTTGGATGGGTTCTCTGGAATGCCCATCCTATCCCAAGGTCAGGCCAAAAGTAAAACAGTCATCAATTTCTCTGAAGCGTTTTTCCGTTGTTTGGAACTTCCCTGTTCCAACTTGCTAATGTCAGCAGGACTGGAATGGGAGACACTGGCAAAGGTACACGACTCAGCCTAATATGAATTCATTATATTAAAATGAATTTGAAGAAACTGCTCCCCTCTGACTCCCTCCTCACTGTATTTGGGATGGGAAAGTGGATTTCTGAGAGGGCCGGACTCTTCCTCCCAAGGTTTTTGTCAGTGGAGGTCCTGGTGCATAAGGCTTGAGTGTGGATGTTGGAGGGAGTGCTGAAGGGGAAACTGGAGTGCAGGCCCAGCCAGGTCACCCATCACAGATCTGATTTAACAGCTTGAGTAAAGGACTTGGGCCAAAATGACGGCATTTGAGTAACCATGATAGTTGGTAGGCCAGTGAGCTGAGGTTCTGGGCAAATTCTGCTGAGACTAGGTGGTATCACCTATGAGGGTTCTTTATATATATTTGGCAAACATTTGCATAGGTAAACTGTGTTCATTTAAAAAAGCTGGGGTGAAATGGGTTGCAATGGCCTTGAAAAGAATGCCTCCAAATGACAGTAGGAGAGTTGGGGAGCTTACTTGAACTGTAGGTTTTGAAAGAGGTAAGAGAACAGGAGAGTCAAAGGGACCCATCTGGCAAGGTCGTCATTCCTCATATGTATAGTGGGACAAGAAAGTTCTCTGGATCCCTCTTAAATCTCTTTCCCAATTCTTACAAAAGCTTGAAATACCCTGATAGAAATTCACTGTTTTGAAGAATATATAATACTTGAGAGTAGTTTCAAAATGAGGGATACAAAATGGATATATAAAACATGTATAAGAGAAAATGAATAATGATACCACACACCTGGTTTATAAAAAATAGTTTATCATTTATCACCTTTGAAGTCCTTTGCAGGCTTTTCCCCTTCAAATAAAATTGTTACTCTTATTTTCATGTTGATCATTACCTTGTTTTTCTTTAAGATTTTATCTTTTATATTTATTTCTCTATGAAACATATTGTTTGGCTTTCCCTATATTTGAACTTCATATAAATGGATTCATACCACATTCAACAACCTTTAAAAATCAATGTTATATCTTGGGATTCGTCTGTGTTCATGCTTGTAGTTCATTTTTTTCATTGCTATATAAAATTATATTGAATGAATATTTCACAATTTAAATTTCATTCTACAACTGATGGACATGTGGATTATTTCTAGATTTTTGCTATCGCTGAACAGTGCTGCTATGAATGTTCTTGCATGGGTCTTCTGGTGCATATGTGTAAGAGTTTCTCTTAGGCTTATCGAAGGAGAGTGAATCTTGAGATTTATTAGAAAATGCCAAATTATTTTCCAAAGTGGTTGCACCGATTTCATTTCCTGCTAGTTATGTATAAGTGTTAAAATCATCATTGAAACTTGTTATTTTCAGAATTTTTAATTTTTGGTTTTCTGGTAGGCAGGAAATTACTATTGTAGTTTAATTTGCATTTTTCTTACTGCTAAGTTGATATTTTCAAGTTTATTGGTATATTTTCTCTTTAATAATGTCTGTTCAAACTTGTCTGTTTTTCATTTTTTTATTTGTAGAATTTCTTTACATGCTCTGAATACTAAACTTTTGTCAGTTGTGTATATTGCAGATATCTTCTCCCTGGTGGTGGCTTCTCTTTTTGCTCTCTTTATGGTGTCATTCATTATACAGAAGTACTTAATTTTAATCTAATTGGGGTTTGCCGAGGTTTTCCTTTATGGTTTGTGCTTTAAGGCCTAATTTAAAAAATGTTTCTCTATCTCACAGTCATAAAGATATTCTAATTTTTTGTTCTACAAATATTACAGTGTTACCTTTCTCTCTTAAGTTTCTACTTTACCTGGAATCTATTTTCACATGAGTTGTGAGGAAGATACAATTTGATTGATTTTCCTTATAGTTAACCAGTTGCTCCAGTAGCATTTTTTAAAAAGTCCATCCTTTCTTTACTGTTCTGCAGTCTCTCTCTGCCATAACCACATGTACACTCTTTTCTGTTTTATCCCTGACTCTCACTCCATTGTTTTAATTGATACAGCTATACAATAATTCTAGACATCTAATTAGGTGAATTCTTCCATTCCCATCCCAATTTTTTCTCAAGATAATCTCTACTTTTAGTTCTTTGTACTTCCACATGCATTTTATTTTTTTAATCAATTAATTTTTATTTTTTTAAAGGTAGAATCTTGCATTTTATTTAGATCTTCATTAAACTGTTGGAATTGAGAACTAGACACATGTAGTAAATCTCCAAAAGTAGATCTGGAAAGGTGCTTCCTGCTTAGGGCAAGCACTCATGGAATAAGCATGTCCGTATGCATTTTAAACACAACTTGTCTAGTTGTATTACCCACACACATACAGAAGGGAAAATTAAAAATCTCTTGGGGTTTTGATTTGTATTGAATTTATAGATTTTAGGATAATTGGCATCTTTACAATATTAAGTTAACCAATTCATAATGTGATCTACATTATTTATTTTTTATCTTTAAAATAATGTTTTGTAACTTTCCCTACAAAGGCCTTGCACATGTTTTGTTAGATGTATAGCTCTATTTTTGATGTTATTGTAAAAAAAAGTATTTTTAAAATCATGCTTTAGAATTCTTTGTTCATTTATGTTTAAAATTGTGAACTTGAACACATAGTACAGGTAAGAGATGATGATTTGAACTGGAGTAGAGTAGGTAAAGATGAAGGTGGTGAAATTGTGCATATGTGTTAAAAATGAAGCCACCAACAGGATTTGTTAAAACAGTAATACAGTGTGATACTGACATCTTTGATATATTTGTATGTAAATGGGGGTGGAGGGAGTTTGCATGAGCTCGTATTTTGAAGACTAGCAATTTTTTTGCACCTGGGCCAAAAATGTTTTCCATCAGAGAGAATTTTCTCTTGCTTCTACCAGGCCCCTGGGCAACTATTAACACCAAAATAGTTTAAACCAAATATTTACCTTGAGGAGTTTTGGATAACCTAGGTAGCATGAAATCACATAAAATCTGGCTTGTGTTTAAGAATATTCAAGAGAGACTTTTCCGCCTTACTGCCATCCCCATAGTTTGACAGAGGTACTTCTCCTTACTATGCCCAGATATGGGGACAGATCCGCCCCTTAACTGAGCATGTACCCTGATGAGCCCAGCTTCAATGGGGGCTCTCTTATTAGCCTCCCCACTGTCCTGTGTATAGAGCTTTGTCGCTTCCTTCCTAACCCCTTTGCTTGGACACTAATACTCAGTTTCAACAAATCTCTCAGGGCAAAAGCCAGGCTAAATGTTCTGTTTACCCTCTGGCATCTTGCTTTATATTGAGGATTTTTACCTCAGAGAATATCTTCTTTTCTGGATAGCTCATCAACAAATTTAAAAAGATGCAAAAAGTCATTTCATCCAGAATTTTTAGTTCTTTCCAGCAGTAGAATTGATCAGGGTCTGCCACTCCGCTGCTAGAAATGGGTATCAATGTCACTGCTTTAAGTTGAGGCTTTGGTCCTTGTTAAAATACAAATGTCCATGTTTGAGATAGCATGTTAAGGCAGTATTTCTCACAGTGTCACTTTAAAACCACTACCATAAAAATCATCTGGCAAGCTTCTTAAAATCTGATCATGGGTCACATCTCAAGCTTGACCTGGCACAAATCTTGGGATGGAGGGAAGCAGAAATTTTATTAAGTGTTCCAGTGGAGAATCCCGTTGTTGTTATCTGGTCTTTATGCTTTTCTAAAAACTAGTTTCAGATCCTTTTCTGAAACAAATTTTCATAACAAAAATATCTTAGGACTACTTGATGTTTGGAAGAAAAAGCCTTCCTGATATTGACATGTAAAGAAACTGCTTTTCTCTGTAAGGAATCCAGCATTCACTGATTCCATTTCCCTGACTATTAGGAAATAAGTGTACGGTCAGGTATTTAGTCTCAAAACTAGTAACCTCTTTTACTTAAATTTCTTGAGACTATTCAAACAAATGTGAAGGAAGTTCATCTTTCAGTTGCAATTACAGAGACACCGTGGAGCCTCAGAAAGGTTAAATGGCTTCTCCTAGAAAGAGGGAAAAAATTTTTTTTCTTATAAAAATCTGTTTGAGCATAACTCCAATTAATTTCATAGAAGAAATTCTTTGAAATGGATTTACTAGGTCAAAAGTTATATATATTTTAAGACTCCCTATAATAAAGATAGCTTTATTATCCTGATTGTTAAAAAAAAAAGTACTAGTATAAGCTCAGTTAGAAAGCTGTAGACACTTCAGAAAAATGTAAGAAGGAATTAAAACTACCTGAAACCCTGCTACACAGGGAAAATCATGGTTAAACATGTTCGTGTATTACATAGTTTGTTAGATTTTTTTCTTACGCATACAGACATTATTTTTCAAAGACAGAATCCTGTTTGTAATCTGATTTTTAAATTAATGTTATATTGTAGATCACTTTCCATGTTAGTAAATCTGAATTTTAGAAAATTTCATGGTAATCTATAGGTATCATACATAATGTACTTAGCATTTAATGGAACACCTGATACTGATAAATTCTTCATTTGTTCATTCAACAAATATTTATTATCCAGCTTGCCATGCCTGTAATTCCTCATATGCAGTCAACCCCAGTCTTTGCCGAAAAGGCAGCCATTAGGCATCCATATTTTATACCATTTTTTTGCCTCTTAGTCTTTGCCTTTTGGATGAGGGGTATGAAGAATCCACAGGCTGGCTAGGGACCTAAGGTGTAGTTTCATAAGCAAAGGATGAGCTTAAGAATCTGTATTCAGAAACACTCAGGAGAAGCAACAGGAGCAGGAGCATAATTGAAAAGTCATCTTTTGCAAGAATGGAGAGGTCATAAAGGACCAACTTTGGGCCACATTCACAAAAAAGCAGAAACTGTGAGGTAAAGACAAGGTATGGAAAGGGAGGAAGCCAGTTGCTGGCTTGTACAATTTCTACTTTTTGAAATATGAGCTTTTCTTTGTGGCTGAGAGTAGTATACATTTCTGCACATGTGAAAGGAATCTGTGTTCTCAATTTGAAGGTACATTGTTTTTAATAAACTCTTAAAATTTTTATTTAAATATTTTATATCTTTATTTTTGACTTCTTAATCTGTCAGAAACTAAAAAATAGTTGTTTAGGTCTTCACTACTGCACTGTTTCTGATCATCCTTTTTCTTATACTTCTAATTGTCAGTTTATACAGTTTAATGGAATTTAGTTTCTTAAGTGCTTTTTCTCATAATGTCAACTGCCTTGATACTTTTTGTCTAATATTAATATGGCCTACCTGCTTTCTTTTTATGTATATTTTTTGACATCTTGGCAGTCATTCTTGTACCTTTGACTTTTCTGTCACATTTTTTATTCAAGTGTGTCTTTTATCAAAAGTATAGGTTTTGTTGATATTTTTGTTTGGATTTATCTGAAAGTCTCTGGAATTAATAGGCTGATTTCAGACATTGTCTAGCCATTTCTGAGCCAATCTGGTTCTCTTACTGGGTCCACAGTTTCCCTCGTTTTTAGTTGTGGGCACCTGAGTGAGGTCTGGCTAAGAGAATATGGTGACAGAAAAGTGCGTTCACTTCTTAGGCAAGAACCCTTTGTTCTTTCTGGTCTGCGTGGCAGTGCCCCAGGCAACCTTGTAAACCACACGTGAAACGGCAGTCTGAGTCCCTGAAAATCTGCATGAAGCAGAGCCCCTCCACTGCCAGCTGGACTTTATGTGAGAGAAAAATAAACTTATGCAAAACTACTCAGCTGCTAATGTCAAGGGAGCTAGTATGAACTAATGCAAGAAATGCTAAAGAAAGTGGGTGCTGCCATAGTGATAAAATTAAAACACAGAGTGCTGTCCTAATAGTTGGAGAGTGGGAAGCAAGGACACTTATGTTGAAGGCTCAGGTATGCAGACTCATGATTTGCAGTGGCAAAGTGTTTGGGAAAATTTTTTGTCAGTGCTGACTTGTAAGGTAGGTAAAATGCCTACTGAGCACACAGTTCTAGATGAAGAAATTGAATAAAAGAATGTTAGTACTGTATGATGGTTGGCAATGGCTACATGTTGCAAGGTTTTAGGAGCAAAAGCCCAAATAATAACTGCCAAATAATAACTTTACTCAAAGGCAGCAAAAAAATAGAGGCCAGAAATTTGGGGGTTTTAAGTAGAAAAAGTTGATTGCCTCTAGAGCTCAAGCAGCAGGAAACTAGATCAAAAGATTATAAGGAGTTAAAGTCCTTGGAGACTCAGTCCCAAGGCAAAGAACTCTAATTAAAGGTAGAGTATTCCCTCCCGAGCCCTCTAAATAGCCACCATTAAATCAATAAAGAGTAGAAAAGCATTGAGTGAGAAAAAAATAAATTAGGCTTGGGAATTACATCTAGGAAACAAATTTGGGTGTGATTACTGACATACACAACTTCCTGGAAGCAAATAGATTAGAAGCTATTAAGGGTTTGGAGAGAATTGTCCAGCCAGAAAACCATGAGCCTGGATGCCATTAGAAACCTCCTCTCTGATCATAAACTAGGGGCTGGTGGATGGAGGTGACACGCCCATGTCATGCTAGAGCAGCCAAAGACTCAGACCACGGTCAGTCCTGTCAGGACTCTTCCTAGGCAGTTTCTGCACTGTGTTTGGTAAAGCAGCTGCATAAGAGGCCAAGTTCTAAACATTGTTTGCTCTTTAGCTCAGCCTCCTGCCTTGCCTCCTGTTTACAGTCAGAGGAGTCCTACAGCATCAGAGAGGCAGCCCACGTCTGCAGGCCTTTTCTTTGCTCTGGCTGTACTTGGCCCCAGGCCTTCTGTGTAGCTTCTCTAGAATGCTGCTGATCTGTAACAGGAAGGAGGGAGGTTTCGAGGGGCCTGGCTTCACCTATCCCACAGCTGTCTTTCACCCACCAACCAAACTTAGGTGTCTTCCTAAGGTTCCCTGAGGCTCCCTTATTTCATCTTCCTCCCTCCCTCCCTTTCTCTTTCCTTCACTCTTTCTAAAATTTTAACAGCTTAATCGAGATACAATTCACAAACCATACAACTTACCTGCTTAAAGTATAGAAATCAATGATGTTTAGTATGTTCACTCATATGTGCAACCATCGTCACCACCAATTTTAAAACATTTTCTTTGATCAACTCACAAAGAATCATGTACCCTTTAGCTTTTACCCCTTTTCCCTCCTCCCCTACTCTGCAACATCCAGTAACCACCCATCTATTCTCCATCTCTGTAGATTTCCCTACTCTGGACTCTCATGTGAATGGCATCATACAGTGGGAGGCTTCTTTGACTTAGCATAATGTTTTTAAGGTTCATTCATGCTTAGCATGTATCAATACTTCATTTCCTTTATGGCCCAATAATATTCCATTGTATGAATACACCACATTTTGTTTACGCATTTGTCTGTTGTGAACATTTAGGTTGTTTCCACTTTTGGCTATTATGAGTAATGATGCTGTCATTTTGGATATGAGTTTTCTTCACTTATTTCTCACCAAATTCTTTTCAAGAAGGAAGACTCCAAGTCAACACCTAGGGCTTTCTTTAATTTGCTCCCCTCTGCAATCCATTGTGAATTTCTTGAGCACACTGATGGCACTTTTTCCTGGTTTCCAGGGCTAATGTAGGTCTTCCCTATCTTAATATTCCTTTGATAATTTTAGTCATGATCTGGAAGGGAAAGGTTTTGTTGGCTTTGCTTCAAGTACCTATATTACTAAAGTGTGTTCTTATATCCTTAATAAGAGGATTTTGAGTGTAAATTTGCTTTTTTTTTTATAACCCAGGTTCATCACTGCAAACCTGAATTGGTCACTGAATTAATTGATTCTGTAACAGGAATTAATTCAGTGACTAATCCACAGCCTAACAACATACATAATTCTCCTTGTTAGTTCATGAAATGGCCTTAAAAAACTATTTTCCCATCTTATTAACAGTAGGAGCAGCAATAATATTTATTAAGCACCATATGTAATGAGCCAAGGACAGCAAATGGTATTTAGAGAATGATATTATGTATTTTAAATGTTCTATGCTATAATTAAGACAAAAATTACATCAGTATAATCTATTGAAAAACTTTTAAACAAAACAAGTACGTAGAAAAATGAACGGTTGCAAATGATAAATTCTATGAAGGGAATTAACAGGATGAAGTTAAAGAGGACAAGAGGGAAGAATCTACTCAGGGCATCCTTGGAAGAATTATTCAAGGAGAATTTACCATTTAACCATTTATTTCAGTAAAACTGATTAATAAGAGTAAAATGTTTAAAATCTGAATATCTGGCCAATACTTCAATGATGAAATGAAATCAAGCAGGTAATCAGTTTTGGTTTTTTTTTTCTGGAGAAAAGATGTTCACAACGCTGAATAGGGAGATCAGCGCTCTCTGGGTCAGCTGGTCTTGCCGAGGTACAGCTAGTAGTCAGTAGTGCTTTTGATGACTATTTCCCTTTAGGAACACGGAGGATTATATATTTCACTGTGCTTTTGAAGTTTGGTGTGGCCACATACTTGCCTTGACCACCGAGATGTGAGCAGAAGTGCTGTGCATCACTGCGGGGAGGAAGCTTTAAGAGCCAGGACACGATTCCCACAGCTCCCTTCCCACCACTGGGTGAAATGGAAACTCGGATTGAGGCGAAGCCTTTATTAGCCTGACTCACTGAGTGAGTATGGCAAGTAGAGCTCTCTGCCAACCTGCTTTGGACCTGCGGTGTGAGTACCAGAAACTTTTGTTATGCCAGGCCGCCGAGATTCTGGAGCTGTTCAGCTTGTTCGGACTGACTCAGCGCCTGAGGCTCAGGACATGGTCACTGAATAAGATTAACATAAACCAGTCCTTTTGGGGGGTTGCCACCTCCCCCACAGCCTGGAAGTCTCCCAGCTTCCGGTTCTCGCTGTGAAGCCTCACCACTGTTTCCTTCCCTGGGCACACTACTGTTGCCGTGTGAAGGAGCCACGTGCTCTAGTCCTGTTGGGCTTGAAAGCCACCTTCAGAGGAGGGGGCTGCTCCTCACCTCGGGTGTTGCTCTTTTCGCATGTGGAGCTTGACACTAAGCCGCTTTTGGTTGGCGATGTTACTGGGTCCAGAGGCATTTACCCTGGAACAGGACCTGAGCTCCTGAGGCGGTGCACCCTCTTCACTTCAGAGCACCTTTCCATCTGGGCTTCCTCACCCCTCAGTGGACACTCCTCCCAGTTACTTAAACTTGCTGTCACAGACTCTTCTAGACAAGGTCTCATCCTACTGTGTCCTGGCCACTTTGGAAGGTTTGTCCCTCAGATCTCGTGGACGTAGGGGTGATTCTGGGTGTTCCCTTTTTAATTTTGTGTCAACAGTTGGTGGAGAAAGGTTTGTTTGCTTTACAATTCCACCTGTTTAGTTTATTTGTTCTCCCTTTTTGTTCTTACTAGCATTTCTTAAGGGTATAATAAAAGATTATTTATCTGGAGAATTGGGCTGTTACTCTGTAAAAATGTATCTTGGCACTTTCCTGGGGCTTGATTTAGGAAAATTAAAAAGGTAACATACATAATCCTAGAGTACAAAATGCTTCCAACTTAGGTAGAGAAAGAACTTGTGTATGTGAAATCGTGTGAGAGTGAAGAGTACTACATGTTAGATTTGTGCAGTGTTAAGTTAATTAAACACGGAAGCCATTAGATGGATGTGGTTCTAATGCCATGGTGGCCTACAGAAGCAAACTAACGTTATAAGCCAGCAAATGCCACAAGGTTATGAAACTGAAACCGAAGGATAACCAAACACAAACAGCCATCTAGGTTCGAAGCTACAGCCAAGCAGGGATTTCCTTACTTTGCCTCTGCGTTTTCTCTGTAAATGTCTCTCTCCGGCTGGTGGAGCGCTCCTACCCACTTCAACTTTGGCGCTGCCCAATTCGAATAGATTCTGTTCAAATAAACTCTTAAAAATATTTCCTATGTCACAGGTTATCTTTAACAGTTCACATTAGTAAATTTGATGTCATATTGTTTAGACATTTGAAAAATTGGGTAGTCATAAATGAGTGTGCCCTGCGTAACGCCGATTTTATTAATAAGGTAAATACACTGGGATGAGGTGTTGAAGAAAAGACTGCTGCATTCTCTCGCATCCTCTAGGATGTGAAAAAATAATAGTTACAGCTTTTGATTAAATTTCAGAAGGAACATGGAAATAGAACATTTATGCTTCTAAGGGTGACAATCCATCCTGAGAAGAGAAAGATGTCACCAAGGTGCATTGTAGGTCATTCCTGACTTTGCCTCCCCCACAAGAACAACAGCAAACAATTTATGAGCAAGACACCACAGAGAGAATCCTAGAACATGGGGGTGAGGCTGAGGCACCCCTGCACCACCGAGACCAAAAGAGACCCCATTAGAAAGGTCAGAGAAGCAGCTACACACTTACTGCACTGCCCCTCTCCCAGGGCAGCACAGTTGAACACCATAAACATGTAACAAGTGACATAAAACTCACTGGTCATGGCAAATATATAGTCAGAATTAAATTCTGTAACATGATAATGGTGGTGCATGATTCACTTACAACTCTAGTTTAAAAGTTTAAAAAATGAATGTAGTAAAAATAACCATAACTACAACAATGTGTTATTAGTTACGCAGTGTTTAAAATATGTAAATTATAACAGCAATAACTTAAAATGTGAGGGGGAGGAGAAGTAAAAATGTAAAGTGTAGGAATTCCATTGGAGATGTTATCAGCTTAAAATAGAGTTTTATACTTTTCAGATATTTTATGTATGTACTAAGTCAAACCTCCCAAGTCCACATGGGGCTACAGACAAACCAAGCATTTAGGGAAGTTTTCTCATTTCTAAAGGAATTACTAAGAGCACAGTGAAAGTAGAAAATGTGGCAAAATCAATCATTTAAGTTCAGGCCTTGGCCTGCGTTGTAGGGAAATCACAGACGGTGCATCCGGGCACTCCCAGCGAAGGGCAAAGCCGCTGTCTTTGTGAGCCTCCTGCGGATGTCCAAGTGGGGTGCAGAAAACGGCCTCCCCTCTCCAGGGAGTCCCCCAGCATCGTGCTGCCAGGCTCCTCCTCATGGAGTTGTCACCATCTAAAGTGATGCTCCGAAGAGGAATTTCTATTTCTCATTCTTGCAAACTTAAAAGTTTGCATGTGTTGTGCTCCTCTTTAGCAACTATCAGCAAAGCTTATGGGAAAAGAAAATGCCTCCAAGAACCGGAAAGAGAAGTGTGAGAAAAAACAGCTGTCGTCACACTCCTAGCCTTTCTGAGCCATTAACTCAGTTGTAGATTTCTCCAGAACAACTCCCTTTTCTATCCCTGTGCTACTCACTCATGCAGAACAGCATTTTCTGTGAAGACATCATATATGTTGACGTGGGCAGGACAAGCTTTCACACAGAACAGCTGAACTAGGGAACGCCAGTCCTGTTCTTCCCCCACAGGGCCTCCTGGGTCTGCCTCAGCCTGGGCAGCATCTGACCCCAGCCCCTTACCTTTTGTTTCCTCAGGCTCCATCCTTTGCTCTCTCTGGCACCAAGCAGTGCTGCCCACGTTCCGGTGCAGTGCAGGTTGTTCTGTGTGGACTGGTTGCTGCTGCTTGGTCTCATTCCTGCCTCGGCTTTCTGCCTCCCTAATGGTCTTCACTCTTGAAATCCCCATATGAACGCCTCTTTATCCTCCACTACTTTGATTCTGCTCCTCGATTCACAGGTTGGACCTGTGACCCCTGAGGAATCTCAGGGCTGACCCTGCACCCCCAGCACCTTTTCTGTCTAGTTTTCATGTCCTATGGGCCTGTGTACCTTTGACCCCTCCTACCATCACATGTGCTGCTTCTCTTACCTCCATGCAGGTAAGCCTCTCCTGAGCTCAAGTCTGTTTCCAGCAACTGATTTGATATCTTTTGGTGCCCACTGGCCCCTCATCTACAGTACATTCCAAACTCGCCTTCCCTTCTCTAACTCTCATGGTCTCCTTTGGCATTGCCCCCCCTTTGAGGTCTCAGGGCCTTTGGCCCATAGCTTCCTCTTCCTAGAGCGCATCTGCTGCCCCAGCCACATTCTGTGCATGGTTCCTCATCTTTCTGGGCTCTGCATAAGGTCATGGCAAGATAAGGAGAGTCTATCTCCTCTTGTCCTCTCCCATCACCCTGTTAACTTCCATCATAGCATTTATCACCATTTGTGATTATTTGTTTTATCTTTTACTTGTCTGTGGTCTGATTTCCTGACGAGATTATAAGATCCACAGGGCAGGACCTGAGTCTGTTTTATTCAACACTAGATGCTCTGAGAACAAAGCCTGGTACCTGGCAAGAGCATAATGAGTATGTGGTGAAGGGGTGGATGGATTTTCCTGCCACCCAGTCCCTGAACTTCAGGGTCATATCGACTTTCCTCTCTCTTGCTCTCCAAATTCAATCTCAAGCCTGCTAACTCTCTCACTCTAAACCAGGTCCTCACTTTTGGATTAAAGTAGTCTCCTAATTAATGGCGCTTTTTTATCTGTTTCCTCTGCTGTTTATATTATCCATTACTGCCTGGTAATTTTTCTTAAAGTATTTGTCATAATTACTACTTTAGTATGCAGAAATCTTCTACTTCCCTGTACCTTAGCCTGGTTTTTAAGATTTCCCAAATGTGTTTTCCATCATGTCCCCTCCTATACCCTTTATCTAGTCATGTCGCATCACAGCTACACTGTGCACACCCCGTGACAATGACTGTGCCCATGTGTTTCTATCATCTGCACCCTCCTCCACTTCCCCTGACCCATATACACCCACCACTTTTGCCCCAAGCTAGAATTAGGTCCTTTTCTCTCAGAATTTTCTAAAGATTTTTATCTATGTTCTTTAATGACACATCACTCTCTACTTTGTACTGTGTTGTTAATATATATGCTATTTTCCTAAGTGAACTGATAACTCCTCAACAGAGAGGACTATATACATTTTTGCACCTTATTTACTCAGTGCCTAGAAAATTTGAATTCAGTAAATATTTGCTGAATGAATGCACAAGTAATACAAAATCTCTAATGCAGATAAGCTACACTACGTAGGAGAAGAGATGCCAGGTACTGTGAAATATTGGAGCAGAACAAATAAAAGTTCTGTAGTGTAGGACCATTATAGCTCTCCCGTCTAAGAGAGCTCGTCAACTGCGAAGACCTTCCTTTGAGGTCCCAGTCTTCTCTGCTACCTTCCTCTTTGGACCTTGAACTGGCAGAGAAGACCCAGAGGCTGGTGTCAGGGGTCCATGTGATGCTGGGCTTCATGTCCTCTCGCTTCACCCCCTGTTTCAGCTCAGAGCTGACAAAGCAAAATTGGGCTAAGACTAAACTGCCCACAAGAACCGGGTCTGAATTGGAATTTGTCTAATGGAGAGTGAGACAGTTACCAATTTTCCTTTATCTTCCTTTTCCTCTCCTCTCTCCTCTTTGGACTTTAGGGTCTAAATCTTATTCACATTATAAAACATAATTTTATTTCTAATCAGAAAAGTTAAAATATTTGGCTTCTGAAACTGGGTTGATTTTTTTTTTCCCCTTCAGAATCAGAATGCTTCATTAGCAGAGCTTATAGCAGGGTGGAAAATAGGTTTGGCATGTGCTAGTTCCACTTGGTTGGTAGAGGCTCCCTAGAGTGCCATTTTCTCAAACAATTTATCATCTGGTATTCAAGTGTTATGATTATTATTAATGTCTGCCAAGGGTACAGGAGGAAAGAGTGGGACACAGAGTTCTTTCATTTGGTCAACATGTGATTACTAGCCCTTACTGTTTCCAGGCACTTGTCGATCCCTGGGGTTATGGGTATAAAAAGGAGCTCACAGGCTTATGGGGAATGCAGACAATTAAATTATGCAAGTGTAGAGAGTCTTTTGATAGAGCAAGTACATAGTGTTTTGGAAGTACACGACTGAAAAGACTGGAAACTTAGCCCTATGAGGTGGTATTATCTTCAGTTTACTTATGGGAAAATCGAGACTTAGGAAACTAACTTGTTCAGGATCACACAACAAAATAAGTTGCAGAATTAGACCTTTTACTCAAGATAGTCTTAATTCAAAGCTTCTGTTCCCAAGTTATTAATGTGACTTTTCACTTCAGATCAAATGTGAGCAGTGGTATACAACAACCAGTGTATGCTGTCTCATGAGAGGGAATTGTATATTTTAAGGAATTTTTCAAGTTTTTTGATGTCATACTATCAGGCAATGTGGGGAGCATTTATACCATAGAAATTGGCATCCACTACAAATCACACTTTTTAATCACCAAAAAGTTGCTTGTTAAACATTTATCAGCATACCACTAGATATGCCAAACTACAACATCCTTTAAAAATTCACAAAATATAGTTGGGCTTTTATAAAGAGATAGAGTAGATAAGAACTTTTAGTGGTATGGAAGTCTTTTGCAAAGGTGGTGGGCTTTGTTAAAAGGAGTTTGAGTTCAGTAGATCTGACTTGAGGGCAGAAATTTGCATTTTTAGAAAAGATCCAAGATGATCAAATGCAGCCAGAACACTTTTTGGGAAATACTTGACAAGTTCAAGTAAGTATTTTCCTTTGCTTTTCCACGTTAAATGTGCCAAATGAACTCCCTAGGTCAGGGTTTGCAACTCTGGTTACCTATTTGAATCACCTGGGGAGCTAAGACGCAATACCAGTGCCTGGGGTCCACTGCAGACCCAGTTAAATCAGGGCCCTAATCAAGGAATTAGTGAGCAGTTGTATTTCAGAATTGTTACAGACAAGTTATTTCTCTGTGACTCCTGTTATCCCTCTCCCCGCTTTTGAGCTTGAATGTCTACTGTGATCATCTATTTCAATGTGATCAATGTCTGTTGGGTATATGGGGCAGACAACTTGGCTCTTTAGCTGACAGGTCTTCAGAATGAGAAAATCACACCTGAGCAGCCTTATGTGTACCTGAACATTATTTCGAAGGAAAGACCTTGGATCTCCAACCTGAGCCTGTTGCTATAATGAGATGAAGCTTTTGGAGGTCATGGGAGGGAGGGAGTGTATTTCATATGTGGGAGGAATATAAATAATTAGTGGTTAGAGAATAGACTACAGATTAAAGATGGCCTCAAAGTCTTTGAAATTTTTCCCACTAAGAGATGGGATCTACTTCTCCTCCCTTGGGTCTGGATTGCTTATGACTACTTTGACTAAGAGAATGGCAGAAATAACATTGGGCCAGTTACAGACCTAGTTTTTAAAAGGAATGGTGGTTTCTATCAGTTTGTTGAGCCCTGAGCTACCATGTAAGAAGTCTGCCATGTGAGACTGTGTAGAGATTTCCTGCAACTGCACACACACACACACACACACACACACACACACACACACAGAGAGAGAGAGAGAGAGAGAGAGAGAAGGAAAGAGCAGCTGAGTCCAGACTCCTGTATGTTCCTATCAGTGCACCAGGCAAATGAGTGAGCCCATTTTGCATCCTCCAAACCAGTCCAGCTACCAAGTCATCCCAATTGACATCACATGAAGCAGAAGAATCACCTGGTTGAGCCTTACTCAAATTCCTGTCCCACAGCACTAAATAAGCAGCATTTTCCCCCCAGGCAATTCTAATGTGCAGTCTAGCCATTCAGAAATTGTTCCACCTTGGTAAATACAAAGAGCTTTTTCCCAGCCCCTTACCCACATATTACTCAACATTTCCTTCATTTTCCACTTAAGTAAACTTCTTTTATGTGGCAAAAAAACATCTCACGCATTTGGGGGAAATAATCCATAATATTCAATAAAGTGTCATGGACTCTTAAATAAGAAATCAAACATTGGAATATGAGTCAGGAAACCTTGACTTTATTCCCAGCTTTGACATCACTAGCTCTTATGATCTTTGGCAAATCATATATCCTTTCCCAGTCTTATTTTTTCTGTTTACAGGATGAGGAGGTTTCACTACCTTGTCTCTATGTTTCCTTTCACTTGCAGAATTCTGTGACAGTCAGTGTAATGATGTGTGGAATAGTACCTATCAATGGGAGAGATTATTTTCACAAACACACACACACAACTCATCAATCTACTTCGATCACCACTGACCGAGTCTAGATTGATATCCACCGCACAGGGGTGAAATCTTTGTATCTACAAAAGTAATAACTTCTTCCTGAGTATGTATGCCTATCTTAACTGCACGAAGTTCAAGAAGAAGTAAAAATAAAATAAAGCTCAACATCCACTCTTTTATCCCATAGCATTCTGTAGCTGCTCTGTGTTCAGTGTGATCATGCCAGGCCAAAGATGTTCCATGCCATCGGCTCTTCTGGTGGAATGAGAGGTGTAGTAATGAATTTCATGATGTGTAAGTGTGGATTTACAATTTGGCAAAAATCCCTCTGTGAGTCTTCAGAACTTATTCTCCTTGACTTAGTGACATGTTAAAATCAGAAAGAAAGCATTCTTTGTGTGGAAAGCTGAAATATCCTCCATCCTAGGGCTGTAAATATAGTCACTCACTCCTGCCAGCTCCAGTTAAGCCCTGCTGACCTTTCCCAGTGTCCTTTCTGGCTTCTGTTAAGAGGATCTAACCCAATGCTGCTAACAATACATAGCTCTACTTTTCTCCACTTTTGGAATTGTTTATTCAATTCCTTTATTTTAAAAATTCAGATGTAACCTTGTGTAGATGTTCATGTATTTCTGGTAGTTAACATCAAAGTCAAACGCTTTACGTGCCACAGGGAATCATCAAAAGAACTATTCCTTCCTCCCATAAATCAAACCAAAAGGACTCCCCAGTCAGAACATTCCTCTTATCTTTCCCTTGGCACAAAAAGCAACAGCACAAAACAGGAACTGCACAGCGTTTGCTACCCTTGGGTGGCAGCTGCTAGAATGCAGCATTGCCATCTGTATTCAAGGGACTTTTTATTCCCAGCTGCATAAACCAAGCCACAGGACTTGCAAGAATGCTTGGGATGCTTCCTGTGAACTTAGGACACAAAGAATCTTGTGGTGTGGCTCTGAAATTGGAACCACTGAAGAGGGAAGAACTGAAAGGGACTTTTATTGTGCTAGTAAGGACATTGCTATTCATGTATGGAGTATATGTGCAGGCAGAAGACTGCTCATGTGTGTGTTTATCAGGATATATATGTGCTGACTTTTAAATGCCCTTTTCTTTTTTTTAAGACAATTGAGGTTATTGTTTTCAACATTTAACCCAGAAGGGTGTTGGAACGGCTTAGTGGGCACTGAGCCATCATACCTGTGATTAGCCAAGTTCAACGAGGGAACTGCAGAATTAGAGAAGGAGCCCGTGTGTTTCTTTTTAATGGTTAAGCCATTGCCTCAGATAAGCGATTTTCAAAGTTTGCAAATAGGAAAATGGTCTCTCATGCTGGAAACCCTTCCAAAATAACTCCCTGTTTTGTTCAATATTGAGCAATTTTGGTATGCTAGGGGCTCTAAGAGAAATTGTTTTGTATGAACATTCAAATGATGCTTCCAACTCATTCTATCTCTTCTCAAAGCGCTGTGGAAAAGTCACCAGTAATACCACCTGGCACAGGAAGTGAAAGGCTTGAAACATTTTCCTTTACATCAAAGTCAGAGAAACCATTATACACACCAAAGATCTTTGAGATGATTAGTGCTTGCATTCATAGCCTCTCTTACTTAACCAAGGTTGCAGTGAAAAGAGAATTTAAGTTTACAGTTCATGGTTCCAAACGAAACATCATGGATTAAGGTGTACAGAAATATAGCTGTAATACACACAAGACCTTGAATTTTACCTGAAGTCACTGATAGCCTTTGTTAGCTATTTCCTCACCTTATCTATTTTTTCCAAATTATGGATGGATTTATGAGCAGTTTAGGGTCAATGAGGCCCTGAGGATAGATTACTTTCCTTAATCTCATCTAACTAAACAATGGAGGTCATATGCAAGTAGAATGGTTTTTGGGTATTAGGCTAGTGTCCTTGGTGAGATTGCCTCTGTGGAGAGGAAGCATGCCTTTTAAATGCATCCGCTTTGTGTGAATGCTGTCAGGCTATGTGGTCTGAATTAGGCTTGTACTGCATTACTCCCCTTCCAGTCCTGGAGTCTCAGCAAAGTGGGATATTTCCTTTTTAATTTGACAATGATGCTAAATTAAAACAACAACCTCTTTGATTTAGAGAATCAAAAGAAGACAACATGTAAAAGAAAATATTGAAATAAGATACAGTAATGACACTGTTACTCAGATTGAGCCAGTTCTTAATAATCCAGTATTGAAAAGACAAAAAGTGGCAGAAATACTGCCTTTGATTACAGTTTAACCTCAGTGGATGAAGCTCAGCTGCCTTTCCGGCCTGACCACATGCAAGTGTGGGGGTCAGGTGAGGGTCCCGGGGAAGTTATAGGAAAGTTTCAGTTTACAAGATTGATTTTTTGTTTCCATAAAGAGCTGGTTAAATGTGATTAATTCAAACAAAGCTCAGGGAATTCCCATTTCTTTTTGCAAACAGAAAGGAACAGGAAGTCACAATGGTCTGGCATCCAAAATGGTCAGCCACGAGGTCATTCCCCTGCCTCAGCCCTTACAAAAGATGAGTTGAATGCCCTTGCCCAGTATGAAACATGAGGTCCAAAGCCTGGAACTCAAAGACAGGGCCTGTGTTAATTGTTAACTTGATGATTTCCACACCAAACACAGGGTTTGCTCTTATACGTCTGCAAAAACAGTTTTTATTGACACAGGAAACCTAAAAATAACCATGGCCTTGAATACTCAATCACTGAGCCTGGTCAGGGCACCAACCAGACTGTAGCAAGGTGGCAGATGGTCTCTGGGGGGACCTGGATCACCTCCCCAGAAGTCCAGGCGCAGGGAGAGTGCTGAGGAGCAGGCAAGGTGAAGGTCTCCATGTCTGGAGCTCAACCCAGAGGGCAGTGCCCACCCCAGAAGCCAGGTGTAAAAGTCTCACTGCCATTTCTGCTGCTGGTTTTTTCCATTCATGAACAGATAGTTCATACACTCACACACAAACACACAAAATGTATAAAAACGGTCTTTAAGCATATGAAAAATGTTCACATTCACTCATAATTAGAGGAATACAATGAAAACAACACTGAGAAACCTTTTCTCACCAATGGGATTAGCTAAAATGAATAAATTTGACAACATATCCTGTTGGTGAAGCTGTGGGGAAATAGGCATTCCTATACCTGGCTAGTAGGAAATCAAACTGATACAACCTTTCTAGAGTGAAATTTGTCAATACCTTGCAAGACTACATATATATTTACTATACTATTCGACCAGCAGTTAGACCCACAATTAGAAATCTAACTGAAAATATTCCTCCAATGATATGAAAATACATGTGTAAAAGGTTGTTCATTAAAGCATTATTTTGTAATTGAACAATATTAGAAACAATCTAAATGCCCATACATAAGACAAAGATGGACTACATCTACACATGGAGATTGTGTTATTTGAAAAAGGAATAAAGAAAATATCTTTAAATGATAAGAGTGATTCCAGGATGTATTAAGTGAAAAAAAGCAAAGTGCACAGAGTATCTATAGTATTATTCTTCATGTAAGAAAAGATGGAATATTAGGAGTAAATACATGTATCTGCTCACTTATGTATAAGTAATACAGAAAGAAGGAATGAGATTGGCTAGCTTCAGGAGGCTGATAAAAAACAGGGTGGAAAGAATGGAGAATGGGGACAGAATAGTAGAGACAAGGTGTGAACAGCACTTCTGTGAATATACCTTCCTGTACAGTTCTGACTTTTAGAACTGTGGGAATGCTTCACATATCCCTCTCTCCCCCAGTAATTACCTTCAACCAGGATGTTGGGGGAACCCAAAATAGTACACAACAGTAAGGAAAGAACTAATCTAAGTAACTTTGGTAAACTTTATTTTTACTATAATACTTAATTATATACTATAATACTTAAAGACAAAAAGAACTATAAGTGACATTGTAATCTAGGTGAATGTGTTTTCATGAATTTGTGTTTTAGCAACTCTGAAACTATATGTCTGCTGGGGTTGAATAAATCAGTAAATACATTATGAGTAATGAGAGCCACATTTCTCAGGATAGAAAAAACAGAGGTACAAATAGAAGGGGGACAGCCAGAATGAACCCTGTAGTGTTAGAACAGCTGGTATCAGCATAAACTCATAATTTTTAATATATATATATGTAGATATATACAGAGATGAGATAAAGAAGTAAATAGATTGTCTATGCATGTAATATGCAGGCATATATTTTCTAGTTCATATTTACAATGCATGACATCCCAGTAGCAATGAGCATACCTATCACTTGTATCTTGGTTCCTAACTACCATTTTTCAAAAAACAGAACCATTTTTCCTTATAGAATTAGTTGACTCCAAGAGTAAGCCAGGAGGAGTAAATGGTTAACATCTTCTGGGGCCAGAAAATAAGGAAGTAATAAAAAACTGATGGGGACATGTAAGAATAAAGAAACCAGCTTGAAAGAGCTCTACTTGGTAAAAACTGATGTAATTTGAGCAATAAAATAATGATAGTAATGGATTCTATACCATAGAATAAAATAAATATCTATGAGTCCAAACTGATATAAATAATGTAATGAATAAATGGACGAGAAAGGACCACTCTTCCTTACAGTACAATTCCAATTAATGCATGTAGAAGAAATGATGGAAATAAAATCATTGTTAGGCAAACAGTAATAATGGTTGCAGGCAAGAACCATTAATGGGGGCTAAAATTATTGGGCAAAAATACAGTAAGAAATAAAGGTTATTTGCTTAGTCTCAAAGTCTCTCTCCTAAAGATTCCAAAGGTAAAAATAATCTTTATTTCTTTTTGCAAAAAAAATGTATAATTATGAAAAATCATTGGACAAACCAAAATTGAGGAACATTCCACAAAATATCCAGCCAATTCACTTCAAAAGTGTCAAGATGATGGAAAACAAAAAAAGATTACAGGGAACTTAGACATGACAACTGAACACAACACCCATGGAATCCTGGATTGAATCCTGAACCAAATCTTACTTGAATTTTGCAAGTTTTCTCACTGGTCTGCAAATTAAAGGACTATCATATGAATGTTCATTTCCTGGTTTTGTTAGTTGTGGTATAGTTGTGTAAGATGTTAATGACTGAATGATATCAGGGAACTCTGAAATATTTTTGCAACTTTTCTGAATGTGTAGAATTATTCAAAATAAAAAATTAGAAATTGCTAGTACAGAGGAACAAAGGGAGGCAAAATTTGTCTTTTATTAGAAACCTTGAGGCCATGTTTTGAATTTTTACAAATGAATCAAGTACCAACCACATATAGTCATATTTACTTTGACCTAAACCATACTAAGAGAATGGTTTTAAAAAATGACCCTAACAGGATTTGATAATAGGGGGAATGTAGTAACCACAATGTTGCTCAACATGAGACTGTACATCAATGATACCTTAATAAAAAGAAAACAAACAAGAAGCTAATAAACTACTTCATACTAAAAAAAAAAAAATGACCCTAACAGATTGGCTAATTTTTCCTTACCTGGTGAAACAGCTAGAAATAAGAGATAAAGCAGAGATATTTTATGCCCACGTCTCAAATTCTGTGCACAAAAGACCTTATGCTTTACTCCAAAGGATCCCCTTCATCTTTATTCAGAGCCCATTCATTCTTAATTCATACACAGCTCTATCAAGTTTGGCTCTCTGGTTTTCTAGCTCATAATAGATGAGAAGAGAGGAAGTACTGCATCAGATCGCTACAGAGGCCGAGCCATAGTAAGCAACTCTAGTAGCATGTTCACCAGGTCATAAGGTTTTGTAAAATTTGTAAAGGTTAAGATATTTTTGCCAGAACTGGTTAGGCAAAAGGTAAGGTATTTTTGCCAATGTATTTGTTGCCCTTCTGACTTGTCCCCCAGCACACTTTGCCTCCTGTCAGATGACACTGGAGTGGCTGGAGGTATTTTTGAGCTCCAGTTAAGTGAAGTTGGTTAGGGTCTCTTGGGATATATTTGTATATTTCACAGTCACTTGGGTGTATTGTTAAATCATTGCTAGCTAACCCAGAATAGGAGTGTCTTCCAGAAATACTTCCACTGTCTAATTTGGTATTTGTCATTTTGTATCCTTTCTTAAAGGGCTCCTCCCTGTCCCTTGCTCAACAGTAAAAATTTGAATCCTCAGGCCGCTAAAAGTTTGAATCCATGCTTGGCAATGACACCAATGTTTGAGGGAAGAGTTAGAGATGTTATAACAAGGAATTAAATAGGGAGAAAACCCCTATCAACTTTTTGTAAACAAAAGTTCAAAAACAAAGTACTCTAGGGGCTACTTAGCGTGTGGATTAAGGTCCAACAAACATCAGTAGATGCTTAGGCTATCATTGTATTGAAGCACATGTGATAACTGATGTTAGTAGTAATGATTCTGAGTCAGGAAGTAAAGCTTAAACTGTTGAGGATACTCAGGTTAAAAATGCAGAGAAGTATACAATTAGTTGAGGAAGATTTCCTTTTTTAAATTTTAAAATTGAACTGTTGATGCTTATGTATCTAAATCATCAGTGATCCAAAAGACATACCTAAAAACAGTTGTTTATCCAGAGATTTAGATGGCTTGAATTTTACTCTAATTTGGCTAGACAAAGCTGGAATGGTGGGTTATGATCCTTTTTCTAAAAGTCAGAGTAGTGTGTTAAGACTAATCAGTTGGATCAGATTTCCCATGACTGTGACCTGAATCTTGGATGTATGCACTTTTAGCACGTTTCTCAGAGAAAGAGTTGCAAGTAAGGTAGGCCATTCATGGAAGGTCCTGGAAAACTAGTATTTTTGCTAAAGATACTTGTGGTGTCAAAGAGAGACATACAGCTAAGCATGCAGTCATGCCTGTAAAAAAAAAAAACAGACAAAATATGACAAATACTATATGATTCTGCTTACATTAAGCATCTAGTATAGTCAAATTCACAGAAAGAGAAAGTAGAAGGGTGGTTGCCAGGGGCTGGGGGAGGAGGAGGAAAGGGGAGTTGCTGTTTAATGGGAACAGAGGTTCACTTTGGGAAGATGAAAAGTCCTGGAGGTAGATGGTGGATATAGTTGCACAATAGTGTGAATGTACTTAATACCACTCAACTGTACACTTAAAAATGGTTAAGGTGGTAAATTTTATGATATGTGTATTTTACCACAATAACAAAAGTAAAAAAATAAAGCAATAATCAATTACCAACATAAATTGACTATGTGCCATGTATTAAGCACAGTGCTAAATATTACTTCATATATTACATATGTTAGATTTAGCCAGCCCACTAACTCAATAAAGGAGGTGTTAATTAGTCCCATTCTCCAGGTGAGGAAACTAAGGCCCAGAAAGTTTAAATAACTTGGTCAAGGCCAGAGAGCAAGTAAGTGATAGGATGCCAGGCAGTCTAATCTATTGTTGCAGAACTTCCAAATCCAACAGAGGTTAAGCTGGATCACCAGCTCTATACTTGGCATGCAAGTGGTATTTAGTAAGTTTTTTAAAATCATTATTATCATTATTATGGAAACTGTGCATTGGAATTTGTTTTCTTTTTGCTAACTCTTACCCAAAAATCTGGTGATTTTTTTTGTCCTGTGAAATTGAAGTGCAAAAGCTGTGATAAAGAACCAACATAGGACATGCCCGCAATTTGGGCAGCATAGGAGAAAGTTGGTTTTTGGTGAGAACTTTTTTTTTTGTCCTGAATTGAGCCTATGACTAGAGTCACCTGAACTGGCCCTTGGGGCCTTCTGAGCTGGGAGTCAGCTGGGCCTCCACACGTATTTGGACAGCATTTTGATGACTCAGATTTACTGGAAAGCACTTTGGGGTCATTTAAAAGGGGCCCTCTTAAACCACAGAGTCGATCTAAAGGATTCCAGGGCAGAAAAACACAGCGGTAAAGCCAGCTTCAGAATCCCATCCTGCTCAGCTGTCTTCGAAGTTGAGGAGATGGCGCCCTTGGATCCCTAGGCTGAAGGAGGAGGCCTGACAAACTACAGATTCAGCCGGTCTCACCACGGCCAGGACCTCATTACATGGCTGCCCTTTCTGAGAATTTGTTTCCCTTGGCCAGCCCATGACAGGTGCCTCTCATTAGGCTAAACCTTAGACTAAAAGCTAGTTATTTTCTCAAATGGCTGCTGGGAATACTTTTTTTTTTAACCCATGTCTCTCAAATTCTAAACCTGTGCTCTAAACCAGTAGCCTTCAGCTTTTTTGCATGTTGATTTCTCCTATTTATTAATTTTCAGTGGAGGCTTCTCTCACCAAGCCAGTCAGTTACTAAAGAACTGTTATATTATGGTGGTAGGAAGTGAAGTGGAGTAGCAACAGAGTCATTTTAAATATGTTGTGTCAGAGGACTTGCCCATCTACTCTCTCGGTCATGAGAATATCCCCACAGGCAGGGAGCAAGCTCTCCTTTTCCAGGCAGGCAGGAGGTGCACATGGCTCCAGGGAAGCCTCTCATCTGATGATTTAGCACAGGGCTTCTCAGCCCTGGCACTGTGAACACTTTGGGTCGGATAATCCATTGAGAGGGACATCCTTTGCAGTTAGATGTTTAGCAACCCATTAGATGCCAACCCACTCCCTGACCCCAGTTGTGACAACTGACAACCAAAAAAATCTTCAGACATGGCTAAATGTCCCCCAGGGGCCAAAATCATCCTTGGTTTAGAACCATGTGTATTGGCAGGCTTGGAGTCACTGCTGCAAACCCAACGTCCAGTCCTGCTTCCTTTGCCACCTGTGTTCCTCTCTACTAGGCCCCTTACAAGTATGTTTGTATGCTCACGACCAGCCTGGCCTTGTGCTGTGCTCCGTAGTCAGGAACAGGACTCAGGGAGACTCCTGGCGCTGCCTTGTTCTGGACGCTGGCATTTCAGTCAAGAGATGGCTGGGCTGCTCCCTTCTGGAGAGCCCTGTGTATGGCCAGGGATCTGGAGAGGTCTGTGTCCATCCTTGTGTCTTCCCACAGCTTTAAGGAAGGGAATTGAACTGAAATATGTCTCTTCTGTGATGTTCACCTGGAAGCTTTGATCTGGTTTTAATCCTAGTCACAATGCTTTGAGAGACTGAGAGAGGGGGGAGCCGGGTCAGGGGGAGGGAGGAAAGGAGAAAGGGAGCCGAGGGGGGAGGGGGAGAGAGAATTTGAATATCTAGAAGTAAGACAGTGCACTTGAAGCTTTGGTATTATCTGTCCCTCCTCCTATATTGATGATAGAATTAAGCTAAGGAAGGTGCACTGAGCTCCTTGTAGAACTACTGAATTTCAGAAAAACATAATGTGGGGCAATATAATGGAAAATCGTTTTAGAAAACTATCATAAATATACAGTGCATTAAGTGTGCCCAATAATTATATATGACTTAGTGACATAATTAGTCTTCTCTCTGTACCCACTCAGGTGAGTACAGAAGCACACGCTTGCTCACCATTTGAGCACCTGAAAAGTCAGGGTTCTCTGGGCCTTGCCGGCGGCGGGCTCGCACTCCTCATTTGTGTGCGCGCTCAAAGCTTCCTGCCATCAGCCCACACGGAGTCCCGTGGGGCCAGGCGTAAGGATCATTTTAATTTAGCTTGTTCTGTGAAGCACATTAAATGCTTCTCATACATTTATAACTTGAAAGCATATGTACATAGCAGTGACTATACCAATTTTTGATATTGGTAGAAAGTGCTTAGTGATTTTGGCGGGGCTGGGGGTAACCTAAATTGGTAGTCCCTTCTCTCCTTCTTTACTCTCTTATCTTTTCTTTCTCTCCCTAATTTTCCCTTCTTTTCCATTCCCCTCCTCTTCTTTCCTTTCCCTCCCATTCTCTTCCATCTTCTCTAGCTCTAATACATGTGCCTGCACACACATACACATTCTACCCCTCTTTTTTCTAAGCCCTATCAAGAATTTCCATACCTTGAGAAATGGTAATTTTACTAATTACCCAGTATAGTGTTAATTAAACTAGATATCCAGAAAGAAGAGTAATCTTGAGAATTGCGCACGAGAGACCAACTGGCTGTGTGAGTTTTTTCTCTTGATTTCATTCTGGCAAATTCCTGAAGAGCCTCTGGCTTTGCTTGCCCCAAGTTTTACTATCTTTTAATCATTAAGTATTTATCTCTTACCTCCCCCACCTCAGTAAACAAATATAAGGGAGGAACCATGCCTATAAAATTTATACTATTCTAGTGACTTCTTAGGAAACAATGTTTACATATTTGACTCTCCTTGGTTACCTCTTTTCTATGGCTTGTAAATAAACATTGCTGGTCAGTTATCCCTTCTCTGGGCCTCCTTCAGGGTAACTATATGCCAGCCTTCTTTAGTGCAATCCTTGTGGTATAAAACATGTTGAAGCTTCATCTTTCACCTCAGAAGAAGAAGCACACATCATTTTGTCAGGAAGCCGTGGAGTGCAAAATAAAATTCAGCAGTGCCTGGCCTCATGCTCTGATGCTTCCTGAGCGCAGACTGCTGGTGCAGGAATCACTGTATGCCTGGCTCCCCCACAGTTGATGAGATCATGAAGGCACCAGCTTGGGATCAGCCCCATAGGATTTAAATCTGATGCCCATTGCTTATTTCCCTTCTCCCCACCCCTGACCTAGGAAACACACACTCTAGTTCTAAGAAATAAAGCATGCTTGTTCCTGTCTTTCAACCAAGGTCTTACAATCTAATACATAAAAAAGATACTCAAAAGTTTCAGCAAAGGCTCTTCTTCCTGTGACTTGTGTATCATAGTCAAGACTGCTAAGGAAACTGCACATATTAACCAGAAGAATTTGGAAAAGTCCAAGATACTCATTTCTTCTTCACAAATCTTCTATTTATATTCTGTGAGTGTCAAAATGGATGTGACTCAGCTGTGATACACCAAAGGATTAGGCAGCATGTAATTCAACCCTCACTCTCTCAGCATATGGCAAGGTTTGTGGCTGCCAAAAACTAAGCAGACTCTTGCCTCCAAATACCTATGAACAATGACAATAACACCCAACTGAGTTTTATGAAACCAAAGGCTTCACCTTCAATAGCTCAGCTGCATATATAATCCTTGTGGACCTGATAAGGCTGACATTCCAGACGACTTAAAGGACCAGTAGTTGGTTCTAGGTACGTTTCATTCTTTCCAAAAGCCTGCCTCACTATAGCCTCTGTCCCCAGCTTTCAGGAGAAATTATTTGAAAGACCTCTCTTCCCAAGTCCCTTTGAAGCAGTGTCCCCTCTTACAGAATAAACAGGCAGGCATTTCCCCAGCCTTCACCACAAATGCTAGAGTTGGGCTTATCTCCTGTTAGCAGAGAAGTAGCAAAGAAGATTGCTTTTTGGGGGAAAACTGCGTGGGAATATTTGGGGTGGAGACAGAGGGAAATGCATTATTTCCTTCAAGTTGTGAGTTTTTATCTGGTAATATTTTTCCTGGTCAGTGCTGACCCCACCATCAAGAGACTTCATGATAATTTTGTGGCCATCAGACCCTCTTGGGAGTCCTTTTGAGGATTGCAGAAAACTGGGAAGGAAAGAGGGGTGCTCCCACACTGACACACCAAGAGTTGTTTGTACAGGGTTGCCATGATAAGAAACTGGGATTATGTTTCAGTTCAGTTTTTCCTCTCCTGTTTTCCCTGGATGAATCTGTTGCAATTCAGTTGTTAGCAATATATGTGGTCAGTCATTTCATAAAATGCCAGACCACACTTCTGGGGCTGATTAAAAATGGGAGAGAGAAAGGGAATTTGGACTCATAGCCCATCGTGGATAAGCAGTCTGAAACCTTTTCTGCCTTGGGTGGTGATGGGGAGGATAAGAGCCAGCTCCTTCTTGACCTTGGCAAGGAATCTCTGAGCCCTATTCTTCCTTAGAGTTTTGTTCTCCAGCTTTCTAAGTGGTTTTCTAAATTGCTTTAGCAAGCAACCCCTGTCCAACTACTGGGGTGTGGAGGCATCTGTGTGCTTAATAGCTCTCAGCTGTCAGTGTTGGTTTCTAGGGAACCGACGTCCTGGTTCATTCCCATCCAGCCTGAGATGAAGCAGCTCCTCAGAGATACTCCTTTTACATGGTTTTTTCTTCTTCTTCGTCTAATGCACTGTGCTTGGAAACTTCAGAGATAATATGATTGTTGAAATGCCTCAGGAGCCTGGAGATGGCTCAACTTTGACTGTGTTTTCTTTCTGTTTAATGGGCCCGGAAAGAAAGTGAGGATCTGTGGTCATCAACTGATTATCAAATCTCAGTGAATCTCTGCATAGGCTTGCTTTCTGTCAGCAAAAGCTGGACTGTCATGTAAGACATGAAGAGGCTGAATGGTCCCTTCCTTAGGTCTCAGGCTGGAAGCATTTCTTTGCTCCTGACCTGATCTGTGTGTCTGCATGGCCAGCCTGATTTGCATGAGGGCTGCAGCTGGTAAGCCCTACACAGTCCTCCAGCCCACCAGCTCCTGGAGAGTCACACACCCACTTCCTAGGTCTGCAGAGAATTCCTCCCTTTGCCCTGTTGTCCTCAAAGCCAGTGGTTGGGTGTAGGTTGAGGAGTTTGGGCTCCCCTTCATTTGTGACTCCAAAATGAGTCCTCTATGGGCTTCCCCGGCCCATGAGAAGATGAGTGGGGAGAAAAGCTGCTGAAACAGAAGTGAGAATTTTTACAAACAACAAAATCCCCATGATTAGAAAATCATACACTGTTAGAGCTAAAAGGAGCTTTGAAGATCAATCAGTCAAACCATTTGGCTTTGAAGTGGATGAAACTGAGACCCAAAAGGATTAAGGAACTTAGAATTTTTTGATACCTGCCAATAAATACCTTACTAGAGACCCCTTACAGCATCAAATATAAAAGGACAAAGATGAGAAAAGAATATTTTCCAAAGTATATCATCTCAGGTGATGTTATTCTTCTTTGTGCCCTCAGCAGCAGGCACAGAGAAGGCTCTGTAAATATTTTGTATTGATATGAAAGACTGTGTACCTAGCAAAGGATTATCTATAGCTGTGATTTTGCATTTGCTCATGATTAACTGCATAAATATTTATCAAATAATGATATGATGGTAGTTACAATTCTTGTGTTTACTATGTACCAGGTATTTTTAATGTATTGTCTCATTTAATCCCCACACCAGGCTTCTGTGGTAGGTAGCATCACTAACCTCCTTTCAGAGATATAAGGTCAAAAATATCAAGAGAGTTGGTACTGATAAAAGACTGCTGCTTACCCACTGCCCAGAGCTGAGAAGTAATGAAATTTAGATTCACACTCAGGGTGACCCTTTTTAGAGACCATTCTTAATTTCTATGCTGTCTCACAGAAATCAGTTGTGTGCCCAGCGCTGTGCTAGGAGTTGTAGAAGACAGTTTTCTTGAGAAATTTATATTTTCTGGGAAAAAACAAGATCTGCACATCAGCAGAGATTTGAGTTGGGGCAGTGGGAAGAGGAAGCATCATAGGAGGAGCTGGGATGGTTTTCCCAGTGCTTTTGCCTCTCGTTTTCATCTTCGGGAAAAGTCACACTGTGAATGAGGAGAAAGTAGAGCCAGGCTCAGACTGATGAGAGGCTGCTGCTGCCTCAAGGGAGAATGTGAAGGAGCAAAGAATGGAAATGCTGTGGCCACAGAGCGAGGCCATACTGCTCTCTTGTGTGCATGTGTGCATGGAAGTTGGGGCTGCCTGTATTGGATTCTGGATTTCACAGTTTTCTGAGTCTAGCACATTCAAAGAAAGATGAGTTGCATGGTCTGAAAGCCATGCACTATGGTTATAACTTTACTTATTCCAGAAATAATTTAGTGAGTGTCTACCAGATATCCATTAGTACCCATACCATGTAGATATTGTCAGTGGTCCACAAGCAATGTTCTCCCTTCAAATGAAGGTTCTAGTAAAGGGGGTTACAGTGCAGGGACATAAGGCTTGCCATTGGCATGAGTGCAGGCACTATGCCAAATCCTGACAATATTAAGATCATTATGGAACAAGGAAAGTAACTGAGGTGCTTTGCCTGGAAGAAGACAGACAGAGAGGGGGAAGTGATAGCTGACATCTCAGAGAGAAGGGCCATCACTGGGAGGTAAACTATGACCCTGTGGTTCCTGGGAAAGCTTGGGCGGCTAGGAGGCAGGCACTGGTCATCAGTCTGTACAGGAAACCACACACCGGCTGTATGAGGAAGTACTGTGAAAGGTTGTTGGTTCCTCCAATGTTTTAGAATACCCTGTCTCCATATAAGTAGGGAGAAAGTCAGAGATCCAGGACTTACATGGATGGTGAAAAGAAACCTTCTGCAGCCTCTAACTCCTTGTATTCCCCATGGTGTGGAGTGGAGAAGTATAAATAAACAAAGGGCTCACAGCAGGACCACACTGGGTTATAAGTAGAAGTGAAGTAACTTGTGTAACTGCGGTTGACCTCCTTAGGTTTTGGATTCTAATAGGTCCCTGAAGTCCTTGGAAATCACATAGATTGTATTCTAGAAGGCTCTCATCGACCTTGAAATTCCCAATTAGCTTTCTGAGTCTCCTGCTCACAGAAATAGTTGTTCTTCTACATTGTCTGTTGAACAAGCTTGAATACCAGGAAGAAGCCATGCTTACTGGATACAGACAGTAGAGACTTTGCACTTTTTTCTATTCCCTGAATGTGCCAGGACTATGTGTTTCATCTTAGTTTGGTGTCTGGGACATAGCCAGTCATCAATAAGTGTTTGCTGAAATGAATCGGTTGGCATGTCTGAGGGATAATTGTAGGCTTGATCTTCTTTTCAATCTAAGGTTTAAATACCTGCTGAAATACAAAATGGCTATCTGTTGACAAAGAAAGAGGGACCATGGGGCTCACTGTTTATGATCATAAAATGTAGAATTGGTTGGGATATACCATTCCTCCTGCAGTTAAAGGACAGGTTCAGCAGGGCAGGAGCATATGGCAGGCTTCCCTACTAATGATGGCCAAACCAGGCTCTTTTTTTCAAACAAAAACTCTCAAATATCATCCTGCTTATGCAATAAAATTGGGACAGAAAATGAGACATAATGCAAGGTAGAAACCTAGGGAAAAGCCACTTTTGAATTGTGCTATCTCACCCAGGTTGATGTAGGTATGATCTCAACATTGTCTCTCACTCAGAAATACACGAAGGAAGGATACTGTCAAGAAAAAGGAGTTTGGTGAGTCTCAGAAGACTTGTTCAGACTAGTCGTGGTATCCCAGGTACCAGGTAAATGGAACAAGGGTGGGTAAACAGTGTATGCAGTCTGCACTTAGAAACACCTGCTGCTGCTGTTAATCATAGCAGTCCATCGTTTAAGTCTCATTAAAGTGAAGATTCACCCCCATCATCTTTATGGAACAGATGTCTGACCCTCTGTTGCTGAACCCAGCTGCTGGTGGCCACAGTAATGCACAGGCAGGGCCACGGGACAGAGAAGATGTGCACGACTTCAGAGGGAGTTTCCCGGAGGGTTTTGGCAAGGGGATAGGGATGGTGGGGAGGGTGAGTCTCTCCCAGTGGCATTCATTTTCTGGCAACTGGCCATTCCTCAGTGGGAGGTTCTTGGGGAGAAACATGAAAATCAGTCTTCAGGACAGTTCTACAAAAAGGCATGTTGTGTCTGCTGCTGATCTTGAGCTTCTACCCAATGAAAAAGGAATCTCAGAATACAGTGAATTTTTCCCTCATGGCTTATGTGATTATCAGGCTAAGCCATATCTTCTCATGCCTGTCAGTGCTGCTAGAGAACAGTTCCAAAGCCACAAAGAAACTGCTGGTGCACTATTCCAGAGCAGGCATCAGAAAGAGAAGGCGCTGTGTAGCCCCTGATCTGAAATCTGGACTTGGGCATGCCTGGTAGTGTCCACAGTCATCCCAAAGAGTGTCATCAGATCATCATAATTAGATTAAGTTTATTATTACTTAATCTATAATAACTTTATTATTACTAATAAATATATATTAAAAAGCACATAGTGCAGGTGTCTGATAGAGGTAACCATTATGGAGTGATTGTCAAGCCTGGAAGTCAGGGATAGTGACTGAATTCAATCCAAGTAAAACGTCATCCCACAGCTGGATGCTTCCTCGGGGCCCACAGGAGCCTACGGTTCTCAGGTCAGTGTGGAGGAACAGAGCAGCACCAGCAAGTCCAGTTCTGATTTCCTCTGCCTGGAAATACTCTGCATTATCTCAGCCAGAGAGTTCAGCTCTTCCTGATGGCAGCAATTTCTATCTGGGATGTGGTGAAAAATAAACTTTTGAACTATTAAAATTCATAAAGCTGTTAAGAGTTAAGATGTAAAAAGCTCCTGAGGGGTCTGTGCATGTGATTGTTGCCTGTTTTGTGTGAAAAAAATCATACCTGTGGCAAAAGTTCAATATACCTATAAAATTGAATCTCTCATTCCAAGACCTGGTGACTTATTGTCCCTGAGGTGAGGCAAGAATTAAATGAGATGGCCATAGTGAAGTGAAGGTGTTAGTTTGAAGATAATGTCACCACCATCTTTTACAGCTCTCTAGGGAAAAGATGTGGAAGGGAATTTGAGATAAATTCTTTGGGTTTAAAAAATTGAACTAGGCATTACAGTGTAATGATTTTGATACTAGATAGAAATCTAGAAGGACAGAAAACCATAGCAGAAGTCATTGACCAAGATGGATTTATTGCTCACCCTAAATATTCTAGGACCACCAAGGTAGTCTCCAGAGATTTCTCGACTCTTTAGGGAAAAGTTTAGACTGCTTTGGACAGCATCTGGCAGTTCCTCCAAAATAAGCCCCACCAAAAATTCCCCCCAAACATCTCTTTGAGCACAGAGCAGAGCAGACATGAGGAACTTGCCCTTAGGTAACAGCTCCCTACGACATCCAGAGTGATGTCAGCTGAGAATGAGCTGTGAAGAGAATAAGCAAATGCCCGTCTAATAAGGTGTGCACACTAACAATATGAACCTAATGTTTACCACAGAAAAATATGAACCTGATGTTTCCAAGTCCTAATGTTAGACTTCTAAGAGATTCTAGAATTTTAGATTTTTATATAAAGTCTCATTTTTAAACATTGATGTCTAAAAAAAAGCCATCAAATGGGCCAAATAAACCATGACAGTGGGCTGGATCTGACCTCCTGGCCACCAGTTTGCACTCCAAACACACAAGTTCTGTGAATGTCTACCTGGTACTAGTGTTGTCTTAGATGCTTGGGTACTGGGCAAAGAGAATTGTGTGTCTGCTCCTGGGAAGTTCATGGTACAGAGGGGAAGAAAGACTGATCCATAAATAGATAATCCAAAGGACTGTGGAGAGTGGTCTGGGTGCAGAGGAGGGATGGTAAATAGTTACTCCTCAGAGGGAGATGGTGAGATTCAGCTGAACTCAGAAGGAGGTAGATCAATAGTAGGAGGTAGATAGCACCCCACTTCTCCCTCTTGTTATTGATGAGGATTTGCCTTGTGCCCATCAAATGGACATGCCTTTCTTTTTCTGGACTTGGAAGACCCAGAGTAGTTTGTGTAGCACCCTCTGTCATGGCTGACAGATGAGTCAGGAATCAGCCTCCTTCACAGAATGATGATTATCTTTGAATGGCCAGAGACTAACGCAGGCACTTGACCCAATATTTCCTTGACTTCCATTTTCCCTAGACGTGTAAGCATTATTTTTCTTTGCTTCCTTTTATTGTTGAACTCAAATGTCAAATAAGAAGAGAAAATAAAGTATAAAACTCAAGTTCTGTTAAATAATATAAAAGTTAAGTGTAAAACAAAATTAAGACAAATGGACTTTCTTTATAAGTTAACATAATTTTCCAAATGTTTGAGAAATGGCAATACATTCAAGTTGTCCACATGGTGCTGGAAGAGTTGAATCTTGAACCCGAGTTGAATCTTGAGAGTTAAGCAGGTGAAGAAGGTAGGTGGGGGTAGAGAGATAAGGACCTACCATGAAAAGGTCACAGCAAGAGCTAAGGATGGACATAGTCTGGCCTGTGGAGATACCTGCACAGCTCAATGAGTGATGCAAAGTGAGTCTGGGGAGGGAGAGACCAAGGAGAACTTTTCTCTCATAACTTCTTTGGGCTTTATCCTGAGGGCAGTGGGGAGTACGTGCAATGCTTTAAGCAGGTCAGAGACATGGTGAGATTTCTGTTTTAAAACTATCCCTTTAGCAGCTGCCTGGTGCATGAATCTAAAGGGGAACAAGACCTAACATCAGGAAAATATTCAGGAAGCTGCAGTAGCAAAACAGGCAAGGGATGGTAAGGGCATGAGCTAGGGTGGAGTGGAGAGCAGGAATCTGATAACTGTTTAGGAAGATAAACTGGAGGAACATGGAGATTGAAGGAGGGGACAAAGGGGACAGAATCAAAGATGACTCCCAGATTTTAGACCCAATGATGTGTGGGTGGTGGTTAGGGTGACCATCCCTGTTTTCCTAGGACTCTCCTATTAAAACTGAGAGCCCCACATACTGGGAAGCCCCTCAGTCCAGGGCACATAGGGACAGTTGGTCACTCTAGTGATGGTTCTCCAGCTAATGTGGGAAATAGCAGACATCCAACTGAGGAGATCCAGCAGGCACTTGGAATAAACGCATCTGTAGCTTAAGAGTGGGAGAATTTTGACTCAGAGAGAGTAGATTTAGGTACTATCAGCATAAATTGGGGTTGTTTTGGGCCATCAAGTGGGTTAAATCATCCAAGGAGAGACTGTAGGGTGAAGAGGGAAGTGAATCTAGAATGAAATTCTGAAGAATAAAGCATGGGAAGTCCAGTATTTATGGAACCTATATATATATATATAGAACAAGGAGAGCCTGTGAAAGAGACAGAACAGTCAGAGGAATGTAATGGGAGCAGACTGAACATGGAGTCTTGAAAGCAAAGTGAATAGAGAGTGTCTCAAGGCCTGAGTAACTAACCATCAGGGTCAAAAACAAGACAGATGTCCAGTACCACGAGGAGAGAAGACCATCACTGGTGCTCTTAGCTGAAACCCTCTTAGTGCTTTGACAGGTAAAAGCCATAGGGCTCATGGGGAAGAGTGGATGTGAACTGAAAAAACAGAGGCAGTGAGTACAGTCTAATCATCTCAAAAACTTGAGGAGAAAGGAACACGTGAAATGAAACAATATCCGGAAGACCATGTATGGCCAAGTGGGAGTTATTTTCTTTAATATGAGTGAGAACTGAACAAGCTTACAACCTGAGAGGGAAAAAAATGCTATAAAGAGGAAAATTAAAGCTCTAGTGGACAAGAGAGGTAATGAATGGATCAGAGCCCATGGGACATGAAATGATATGGGTGGATTCAAAGCTAGAGAGGAAGATCCTGGCCTAAAACAGAAGAAGGTGGGACATGACACACTCTGGGACTGTGGAAGGGAGGGCAGGTTAAGGCTGCTAAAGGAAAGGGGGAGTGACAGCCTGGGAGTGGGAAGGCATGAGGCCAAGGGTTGTGGTTAATGTCAGTAAGAAGAGAGTGAAAACTGGAGAAATACTGAAGGAAATGTTGGCCATGTTGAAGACATCCTCAGCTACTACTTTTAAGTGGAGTGATTATAGTTTAAAGATTCACAGTATTTTCAGCTAGCAGTGGCATACAGTTTTTGGAAAACTTAAGTAAATAGTCATTCCAGAAGTGACTAGATGCACAATATTTGGTTGAGAGGATTATCCAATTATTCCCTTTAGAATGAAAGGATCTGAATCAGATTCCATTAGCATACACACACATTGTTATAGACTGAATGTTTGTATCGTCTCCAAATTCATGTGTTGAAACCGAATCCCCAGGGTGATGGTATAGGAGGTCAAGCCTTTGGGAAATGCTTAGGTGATGGGGGTGGAGGCCTCATGAATGGGATTAGTGCCATTAATGAAAGAGACCCCAGAAAGTTCCCTTGCCTTTCCAACATGTGAGGTTGCAGCAAAAAGACAGCTGTTTAGGACGTGGGTTCTCACCAGACACCAAATCTGCTAGAGTCCATGATCCTGGACTTTCCAGCCTCTAGAACTGTTAGAACTAAATTTCTATTGTTTAAAAGCCACCCAGTCTGTAGTATTTTTGCCATAGCAGCCTGAATGGACAGACACACACACACACACACACACACACACACACACACACACACACACACGCACGCACCTGTGCATAACAGGTTACAACTTGCTTGGACTCCAACATAGGGACTAAATCTGAAAGTATTGTGCTTAGACACAGGCTGAAGAGAAGTGTTTGCTAGGTGGGAGGCCAGTGTATATGTACAGAAAGGCAAAAAAGAAATTACCCAAGGCAGTGAAGCAGGGCTCTGTTCCTCACCATCCTGTGGGTGAAGCCACAGCAACATGAAGCCTATCAGAGAGGCCAGTATCCTGCCAGCAGCCAGCAGGGAGGTGTCCGTGCTGCCTCACCATGTGAGTCATCCTTGCTCACAGCCTAATACCTCCTCCAGCACAGGGAAATGCCATGGCATTTATTTAGTCCTCCTTATTTTGATCAACAACCAGGAGCCACGTAGATGATGCTTTCCAAGGTGTGTCCTTTACCTTCCACCTTTTTTTTCCTTTCCTTTTTTAAAATAGTTTTTTTTCTAGCATAAAAGCAATATATGCCTTTTGTAGACATTTTGGTCAATGCAGAAAAATAGAACTAAGACCAAAATATCATCTCTGTGTCAAGCAGTGTTAACATTTTGGAGTATTTCCTTCTCATTTTTCTACTGTGGTTTTTGGGATGAAGAGGACTGATCTCTTTCTTTCTGAGAAAAGTGGATATTTCCAGGACAGGAAAAATTTCCTGGCAGAGTTATCAAAAAGATCTAGGGTCTAACCCCAGCTTTGCCACTATGTAGCCTGTGGTCTTGGAAGCTGCCAGCCCTCTGCAGCTGCTTTCAGGTTATGAGATGATGACATCGATTGGCCAGCCTCTAGGGACTGTTTCATCACCCAGATGTCATTGGCCTATGATGTTCTGACTCCCCAGAAAGATGTGCTTTTGGGCATGAGTTCTTCTTAAGCAATTATAGCTCCCACTCTGAAATTCAGAGTCTTTTGAAACTGTGAGTGACGAAATTCAACAGTGAGTTTTTTGAAGTGATGTGACTGTTCTCCTGTCCTTTTGTTAAATCCTGGAAATTAAAAAAAAACACTGAATGAGGATGCATTTCAGTGCAGAACATATGTCAGAGAATCTCTAATGACATAATGTTTATGATCATCCAGTGAACTAAGTAAAGTCAGTAACCTGCTTTATTCTAGCTAGTACCTGAATTAAAAAATTGGGAGTTAATTAGACCTATTAACTAAATCTGGTGCAGAATTTCCCAAATTGTGTTCTCAGAACAAATAGATACTCTCTAGAAAAGAGATCAGTGGTCAAATAAGTTTAGAAAAGATCGCATTAAATAAAATGTAATGGGTTTCTGCACTATAGGACTTCTAAGAACTTGAAATATGCTTAAATGCATTGGGATTACCAAAGTAGGATATGGACTGTGCATCCCAAGCTAACCTGATCATGCAACTATTTTAAAAAGGCACACTAGTTCACATCCCAAAATGTTTTTTTTTTTCACAAAACACAGTTTGAGCAATACTGTTCTAGCTCCTTCTACCAGTTCCTGAATAAGTGCTTTTTTTTTGTTATCATTACTCTACAATTACATGAAGAACATTATGTTTACTAGGCTCCCCCCTTCACCAAGTCCCCCCGACAAACCCCATTACAGTCACTGTCCATCAGTGTAGTAAGATGCTGTAGAATCACTACTTGTCTTCTCTGTGTTGTATAGCCCTCCCCATGCCCCCCCCTACATTATGCATGCTAATCGTAATGCCCCCTTTTTTTTTCCCTGCCCTTATCTCTCCCTTCCCACCCATCCTCCCCAGTCCCTTTCCCTTTGGTAACTGTTAGTCCATTCTTGGGTTCTGTGAGTCTGCTGTTGTGTTTTTCTTTGTTCTTATACTCCACATATGAGTGAAATCATTTGGTACTTGTCTTTCTCCGCCTGGCTTATTTCACTGAGCATAATACCCTCTAGCTCCATCCATGTTGTTGTAAATGGTAGGATTTGTTTTCTTCTTATGGCTGAATAATATTCCATTGTGTATATGTACCACATCTTCTTTATCCATTTATCTACTGATGAACACTTAGGTTGCTTCCATTTCTTGGCTATTATAAATAATGCTGCGATAAACATAGGGGTGCATCTGTCTGTTTCAAACTGGGCTGCTGCATTCTTAGGGTAAATTCCTAGAAGTGGAATTCCTGGTTCAAATGGTATTTCTATTTTGAGCTTTTTGAGGAACCTCCATACTGCTTTCCACAATTGTTGAACTAATCTACATTCCCACCAGCAGTGTAGGAGGGTTCCCCTTTCTCCACAACCTCGCCAACATTTGTTGTTTGTCTTTTGGATGGTGGCGATCCTTACTGGTGTGAGATGATATCTCATTGTGGTTTTAATTTGCATTTCTCTGATGACAAGTGATGTGGAGCATCTTTTCATGTGCCTGTTGGCCATCTGAATTTCTTCTTTGGAGAACTGTCTGTTCAGCTCCTCTGCCCATTTTTATTTATTTATTTATTTATTTATTTATTTATTTATTTATTTATTTATTTTTGAGAGGGAATCTCTCATATTTATTGATCAAATGGTTGTCAACAACAATAAAATTCAATATAGGGGGGTCAATGCTCAATGTACAATCATTAATCCATCTCATCCTCTGCCCATTTTTTAATTGGATTATTTGCTTTTTGTTTGTTTTGGTGTGTGAACTCTATATATTTTGGATGTCAGCCCTTTATCAGATCTGTCATTTATGACTATATTCTCCCATACTGTAGGGTACCTTTTTGTTCTATTGATGGTGTTCTTTGCTGTACAGAAGCTTTTCAGCTTGATATAGTCCCACTTGTTCAATTTTGCTTTTGTTTCCCTTGCCTGGGGAGATATGTTCATGAAGAAGTCACTCATGTTTATGTCCGAGAGATTTTTGCCTATGTTTTTTTTCTAAGAGTTTTATGGTGTCATGACTTACATTCAGGTCTTTGATCCATTTCAAATTTACTGTAAAAGGGCATTTTAAAAGTACTATTGTGAGTCTCTCAATAATTATGCCTGACATCTCTGGTCACTGTGCTGATATCCTGAGCTGAGTTTTTAAAACCCATTATGTTCTTGACCTTTGATACCATATACTATAGGTTTTATGAATTCTTGTATTTGCAGGACAATTTTTGGAAATGTGTATCTATCATCTGAGTGCTAACCTGTGCCTGACACCATCCCACTATTCTTAACTCTGGTTTTGCTTTTGTCCATCAGTATGATCTGGGATGAGGGTCAGTTGACTTAGGCTTGGGTCCAGGTACAGGGAACACTTGGGCAGAGAACCACTTCAAGAACTGTAAACTTCATCATTAAAATGTACAAGATTTGGGGGAGTTTGAGGAAAAGCAAAGGTCTGGGAATCCTGATGGGAGAGGAGGATGTAAAGGAAGAGGTGGAGGAACCTGAGCTCTCCCTTGCCAAGCTGGGGCCTCTTTCTCAGAGCCATGACATGCAAAGATTGGAAAGGCCAAGTTCAGGATCTGCAGAGGTCTAGCCTTCTAGATTCTGGGAGGGAGCAAAATTCAGGAGAGATTTTGGGCCCGTGGCTGATCTACCTGTCACTTTGCAGAATGCCAGGGAACAGGCTGGTACCCTGGGCCCAGCTCTGCCTGCAGACAGGAGCTGAGGGGCCAAGGAAGGAAGAAGTCCCATGGCAGGGTCTTTGGGAGTACTGAGTTTGAGGGGGTCTCTGGCTGGGCATTTATTTCTGCCTAGTTCATTGTCCTATGGGAATATTTCTTTACAGATTACAAAGTCATTCTTAGATAAAGTATGAGTCCAGCCTGAAGCAGAATAACAATACTGTGACACAAATAACAATAACATATATTTTTTCATCAGTGCCTTTGTTAAGAGTCTTGGGATTGTAGGTAGTAGAAAAAGGACGTTTCTGTAGAAATTTAGTAAAAATATTCTTTATTCTCCCTCCTCCAATATCTCTTCTTGTCGTGCTGTCTCAGTCCTGCCTTTGGCCATGAACTTACCTGCCGTTTTTCTGACTGGAGAGAAGTGTGTGGTGTTTCCCAGGGATCTTGACTCAATTTCATTTCATTTTTGCTGTTTCAGGCTTCTGATAGATATTAGCCCCTAAATAACCAGACTTTCTGGCTGGGGCTGCTGAATCCCCTCCATCCCTATCATCCTCCCACTACTACCTGAAGACCACAGACCCTTCAGGCACAGACCCTCTCACTCCTGGTCCCCCAGGCTCCTGGAGTCATGAGACGCGCTCCAGGTGAACTGACACCTGAACTCTGGCCTTCCTGCTTGCCTTGATTCTGCCAGTTTATCTTGTCTTTTCTTCTGTTTCACTCCTAACTATGCTCCAATCATCTGCTTTTGGGCACTTGCTACTGCTTCCTCTTCTTCATCTGCCCTCATTTCCTTCCACCCCCTGTCTGTAGTCACTGGCCTCATCCTCTCTGTGGGCTGTGTTCTGGACCTCTAGCCCCTTCTGCTCTGCCTGACCCAGCTGGACCTCTGCTGACCTCACCTGTCTTTCTGTGTGAAGACTTGTGGCTGGGCCTCATTCCTGGGGGGAGGCAGACTCTCTGTTGAAGGGCCATCATAGTTTCTGTTCCACTCTAAGGAGTAGCACATTGATCATCTGGCTGGCCTTATCAAAAGAAGTTAATTTCCAGAGGGCCCATCAATTCAGATACAAATGTACAGAAAGCTTTGCTAATTCCAATTTATGAGGAAAAAAGATCCAAATTGAGTCAAAATGCCTCAATTATAAACTATTTGTAAGGAGACATTATGTGTATATAAACATAATTCAAGCTTAATAAGTGAGACAGTACAAAATACTAGAAATACAGTAGAAATAGAAAATAGTCTGAACAAGGGATCTGGAGAGCTGGCTTCCTAAGCTCTACTCTGTTTCTAAAAGCTGTGATATCTGAGGCAAGTTACTTCACCTCTCTGGACATTAGTTCTCCAGTTATCTTTGCCTACACCAAAAAGATCCATTTAGACCATGTGCAATGTTCTTCTACTTTACAATAGCAATTATCTGCAAGAACTGCCAAACTGAACTAACAACCCCTTTGGGACCATCACAAATAGAGAAAGTGGTGATGCCATATTTAAGAGTTTTTACTAGAATAATTACTGGAAACCTATGGAGGAAAATTTTTAAAAAGGCTATAAGTCACCAAGTATAGGACTACAAAAAAAAAAATGACAGAAAGGTGGGTGCTGTGGTTGACAAAGCAATTTTATAAAAAGCAGATTTGAGAAGCTTCAAGTTCCTGTGACTTCAGGTCTTTGCTTTGTGCTACATCTATTCAAGCACTTTGGGAACCTTATTATTTTCCATTTGAAGCTGAAGATGTGGCAGAATCAAAGAAATGTTCCATGCAGGCAGGTTTCCTGAACACCCATCATTCTTAAATATCCAATGACTTGTGCATGATAAGATGCCCTGGTCCTATAGTGGGCTCCAGGTGTTAGGAATGGGACAGGCCATACGTACTGGAGTCCCTCGCTATAGTCAAATGAAGGGTCTAATCAGTGGGTAAAAGTACATCCTTTATGGAAGCTTTCAGCAGGGCAAGACAGCTGATATATAAAAAGCATGAGTGCTTTAACATAGAACAGATGTTTATTAGGGTGGAACAAGTGGATGAAATGGATATTTAGTAGATCAAGGACTCACGAAGTAGTAGAGGACCTTTAGGGCCCAGTCTGTGCTTACTTTAAGATATGCTTGGCTTCTGAAGTGATTGTTTGTTTACTAACCTTTTTAAGGTGCCTTGGAATGTGGGCCAGATAAAGTGGGTAAAAAGCAGACTTGAATTCCATATGAATAGCTTGATTCCTTTGTTTCCAAAGTTCAGCTCTTCACTCTTTGATCTATTTTGCTTTCTATGTTGTAATTTTTAATATTTTTGAAGAGTGGAAGAGAATTGTGTTGGTATGATATGAAAGATTAATACCAGTAATTAACTGTCCTTCCTTGCACAGCCCCTTTCCCACCTCCCCTCACTCCTCCCATCCCCCTTTAATCTCTTATCTGTCCAGGGAAATGTTTGCCAAATGACTGATTAGACATTCACAGTAAATTGCATTTTTGAGAGATGATCCTGATAGCATATTCACAGCTTCCACAGAAGGTTTTGAGATTATGTATCTTATCTTCAAGCTGTTTGGTGTCTTTAGTCTAAACTGCATGCTATCTCCAGGGATTTTTTGGTGTGTTTTAAATGGGCAAGTCCTTTGAAGTTTGGGAGATAGTTTCTCCTGGGTCTTTCTAAACTCAGTTGATACCACAATACTATCTTTCCAGACCATTAGTGATGCAATTCCAGAACCAATTGGATGATTGATTATTTATAATTAGGAAAACTAGGAGATAAGCAAGGTGAAAAAAAAAGAATTGAAAAGGAATCTGGACTATGTTCTAGTCTGTATCCTGATTTTTTTTGGTTGGACTGGCATTGGGGTAAGCAAAGGTGAATCATCCCCCTGGTATGGATTTTGATTCACCAGCTATTACATACTCTTAGCCTTTTCCATGAGAAGTCTGCAGCTGAGGTAAGCTGCACAGGGGGCTGGGGTGGGAAGGAAGAGGTGTGTACTGAAACACTCAAGCTCCCTGGTTCCGCGATCGCGGCTGTGACTTTGTGGCTCGGGCTGCCAGAGAAAACCAGGGAGCTTCCTTGAAGCAGAGGTCATCTGGATTAGCACACTGCCCCCAGATCTCGTCCACATCTCTGTCAGGTCACAGAACTTTTGAGATGTGTCAGGCAGGGTAGAGAAGTACTGAATGTTGCAAGTAACTGGTTAAATAGGCTTCCCACCATATTGACCCTTATATCATTTGCCTATAACTGACATCCATTGGTTTTGCTTAAGTTCTATATAGCAAGTAAAAGCAAACGAACTTTCTCGGACAATCCCTCATCCTCCTGTTTTCCAATATTTTTTTTTCCTATAATCTCTCAAAGATGACTGTCAGTGAGTGAAATTCTGATAGGCCCAGGAATGCAATTCATACAGGCCTCGATTCTTCAGGCCACTTGAAGTGACTAGGCCTCTCTCACCAGCTCCTTGCCTGCCTGGAACGAAAATCCCCTCTTGGAGCTGTTTGTTCTACCCTCTTGAGGTTGAACAGTGGGCTCCCTTGTTGAATAGCACAGAAGTGAAATAGTCATTGGGCATGTCTGCTTTCCCTCTTCCCTCTATTATCACTACACCAGCTTACCCCAAAATTATTTGCTTTTCTCCTTGTTTCAAACATACCTTAAAAAAGTAAGTGCTGACTCTAAATAAAATTTTTTATAAGTCTCAACTAATGTGGATCTTCAGCTTTCCTGAAGCTATTTTAACAAATTCTTGTGAAATGGCATAAAATGGTACTTAGGAAGACCTTAAGTAGTTTAAATGTTTAAATATTTTTGTCTCTCTGCTAATACAATTTAGCATTCTAAATTTTTCATTTGATATTATGAGAATCTCTCCAAGTCACCAGAATTTATTAATAAATAATGTACATATTCATTCAATAAACATTTATTGAGCAGCTTCTATGTGCTCAAGGTATGTAGTATTAGAGATGTGTTGCAGAAAACAGTAAAAACAGTGCTTAATATTAGAGGTCACTAAATAATTATACAGATCTTTAATCATGATAGTGTCGCAAAGAAAACACATGCAGAGCATGAGAGGGAATATATGGGGAAACTTGACCTAGTCCAATATGTAGGAGAAGTTTCTTTGGGCAGCATGGAGCATAATTTGCTGTTCCACAATTCCAGCATTTGGGGACTTCATGCTGTTTCCAATCTTACACAGTCCCTATTTTTAGTAAACCTGTAATTAACACCTCTGTGAACAAATGATATTATTTCCTTAGGGTAGATTCATAGACATGTAATTACTAGGTCAAGAATATGACCTAGTCATTTTATGGCTCTTGATACATACTATTAAAAAGCTTTCTAGAAAAAGCAATGCAGAGTTTTAAAGCTGATGAAGGATCTTGGACCACTACATATCCACCTGCCTTCATGGAAAAAACAGGTTGATTTGAAGAAATCAGTAAAATTAGGAGTAAGAGTAAGTGGTATGTTTCCTGCACATGTTCTAAACTGGTGCTATTGAAAATATAGTCCAATGACTAGTGGGTAAGGGTCCTGGAGGTGGTGACCAGTGGTCTGTGATAATTATAGCAATTGACAGTTAAACACTCAGAAACCTTTATGTCAGTGTAATAAAGTAGTTTTATGCTAAAAAAACAAATGTGTATGTATATTGGATGTTACTTTTTCATTGTATTCTTTTCTAATAATTATTTTAGAATGAAAGTATTTGTGATAGATTAGAAGAAAAAAACAAATCCTTCTGCACACAGTTTGTATGGAAGCTAATGTAATACCCTTGGTCAAATTTCCTTTTATAGACCCAAAGTCCCTCAATGCTATATAATGATTTTTCTCCCTTTCTCATGGGAAACCAATGGAATTAGCCAATTTTTTACAACAAACATGTGTACTTCAGTTAAGCCACACAAGATCTGTGTAAACCTTTCCAAGAAAGATAAAGCACACCTATTGCAACAATCAGGACACCTATTGTTTAAAGAAATTTCTGTGAGAAATTTCTCAGCCCAAGAATTATAGCTACTTGCTGTTCTGTTTTTGATTTTAGAATATAGCCAACTACTTGACCATTGAACCTGTCTTATTGAGACAACAGAGTTATCATCAGATGCTGCTGCTGGGCCTTATTTGTTCCCAGAGGAAGTAACGAAAGGTGTCAAAGAGCCACCCATCTTGAAACCTTTTGCCAGTTGTGTCCATAGAGCTTAGCTGTGGATTAAAGGCTGCCTCCTTTATGTTCATATCCTTAGTAATAGAGACCAGGACTGTTCAGCCATTTGCTGTGATAGAGAAACCTCACCAGTCAAGGGCTGAAGCTAGTTGGATATCTGCTTGTCATTAAGTACTGTCTGGATGGAAAAGAATAGGAACTATAAAACGAGCTTTTTGATTTGTCTTAAAAAAATGAAAACCACATCTAGTTCAGAGAAAGGGCTCACCCATAGTATTGGTGACGTTGCCAATACGTGTGAACTCTGCCTGCCACTTATCTGCTGGTGAGATATAAAAATCAAGCTTTTTGTTTTCACTTCTCATTGTGCATTAAAGGAAGGCAAGGTAGTGATGAGTTGGAGACTGTCAACTCTGAAATAGACTGCCTAGTTTCAAATCGTAGATTCTGCCTTTTATTAATTGGTGACCTAGTTTGAATTACTTCCCTTGCAGTGCCTCAGTTTTCTTACCTACATATTGGAGATAATAACAGCAAAGAGAAAATCCACACAAGGTACCTAACACACACAGTTCCTGAACACAGCAGACACTCAATAAATGATAGCTGCTCTTACTCTTGTGATAAAACTCATCAGAAGAAAGTCTGTTGAAAGGAAAAGAGGGAGGGAAAGAGAGGAGAGAGATCACAAAGAAATGGAACTGTTGCCACAGACTTCTCACAGGCTGCTGGAGAAGAGCACGGGACTAGGAGCTAGATGACTCCGGCTCTGGGCCTGGTTGTGCCATTCACTAAGTGTGTGATTCAGTCACGTGACATCACGGAGCCTCAGGGGCCTCTTCTGTTCTGTTTATGGGCAGGTGCCAGTAATCACTGCCTCACGGGGTTGTTGTGAGTGGAAATAAACTAAGGAATGGAGAGGAGCCTTGTAAGTGCTAAGAACTATACAGGTCTGGGTCAGCTCATTCGGGGGACTCTTCTTTTGACGCGGCTTTCCGTCAGGACGTGCCTACTTGAACTGGCTCCCCCTGGGCTTCCCCACACCCCTGGGCTTCTGTGCAGCAACTGTTCATTGAGACCAAACGGGTATGCGTCACCTCCCCGGTTCCTGGTAACTGAGAGGCGAGGGTCACCGCTGGGTGTCAGTGTGCATGTTCGCTGACTTGCTGCTGCAGAACTGTGTGCCTGTAGGTGAGGACAAGCTTGGGCTCAGGCCATCCTGCATTTAGTTTCCCAGTGTAACCTTCTTTGGAAATGGAATTGTAAGGACCCACAAGTCAAGTCTCTTTTAAAAAAATAAAAAGGGTGACTCATAGATGAAGAAGCAAACCAAACCTAGTGGCCAAGAGTTCCAGTCCCATCTGTGTCACTACTTGGTATGTGATATCAGGCAAGTAGCTTGATGGCTTCATTTCTTTGTCCATAAAATGTGATATGACAATACTAATCTACTTTGCTAAATTGTTGTAAGAATAAAATTAATAATTGCCATGTATATGTATTTCAGCTACACACTACTTCCAGCACCACCTGGTTTGGGGCAAGTTGGAAACATGACAAGGACACCTCCTAATGCCTATCAATCACAGTCACTAGAATATTTTGCTTTTTTCGCCATGAATTTTCTCAATCCCATTTGTTTCCTGTTTACTAAATAACACTGCCCTATTGACTCAAAGTGTTTGTTTTTTTTCTGCCACTAAAGGCCACTGTTTCCTCATTAAGAATAAATGTCCAGAATGAATCCACAGGAAAGGTCCTGGGAGGCTTTAGGGAAACACCAAAAGAGGACATGGTATTGACAATGCCAGAAAATCTTAAGAATGACCTTAAACCTAGTATCACTGAGTCCCAGTGAGCACATTGCACATAGACAGGCTTCTAACACCTAGTGCTCTGCTGGACACATAGGCCTTCGTGGAAGACACATAGGTTCATTGCCCACAATAGCCTTCTGTACCTAAATATTAAAATACAGTCATCACTTTTTTCCCTGAGGTTTTGATAGAGGACAATTATGTTTATCTCTGCCTTAACCAAAACCTCAACTTCAAGGGAAGTAATCCATTACAGTGATGGAATACAATATTTGTAAATCCAGCACAATGAGAACAGGAGAAGAAAGAGCAGCAGAGGAGAAAATTTTGGATGACAGAAAAGAGATGAAGTGGTATCTAACTTTGAACAGAGAAAGTAAAATACGTGCTGAAAGCTAGCCAATTTGTGCTGGAGAACCTCAGAAAGGCTGGAGAATAGAAGAGACAGGGATGGGGGTAGCGCTAAGGATGGGAGAACTTAGTTAGCCACAACTGTCCTCTCCTTTCCCTGTGCAGCTGGCCTTCCCCATCACAGCCAAAGGCAGGGATCCTACCTCAAGAGGTGTAGCCCAGTGGGCTCAGGATTGGGGACATCAGACAGAACCTAAGATAGTGAGGTAGGTGGTCTGTAATCAGGAAGGAAGAGCTGCAAATTGAGTGGTAAGATCTACTCAACTAGACCCCAAAATGCTAGTGGCTGGGCTTATATACCTGAAGTAGGAAGCTGGAGGATTTCTCTCCAGGGAAACAGACAAGAGTAGTGGCCTGCAGAAAATGAAATTTAGGAGTCATGCAACAAAATAGCTGGGTCTCTGCTAGATCAGCCAATGATGAAACCTAAACCTACCCTGTGATCAAGCTCATCCTCTGCCATGTACATAAAGCTTGCAGTCAACCAAGAACCACCAGAAATTTAAAAAATGACTTAATATGAAAAAAGAAACCAAAAAAGAAAGAAGGACAGAAGGAAGGAAGGAAGGAAGGAAGGAAAGGAGACATTATAAGGAACAGATGGAAAATAAGAAAAACGTAAACATTCTTAGAAAATTAACACAGATATTGAGTATGAGGTGAAACAGATAAAATGTTATTTTATTCTTTGATCCACCAGAGTGGTTATTTCTAGTTTTGCTTTTGTTATAAATTTATTTAACTATAACTGATGAACAATATCCATATTTAAAACATACAATTTGACTTGTTTTGATATTTGTGTGCACATGTGAAACTGTCATAACAAGAAAAATATATATTTGTATTGGTCTCCAAAGTTTCCCTAAACCCTTTCCTAATTTTGTTCTTCCCTCCATCTCTGACTCCAGGTAACCATGATTTGTTTACTGAAACTATAAATTAACTTGCACTTTCTAGAATTCTAAGTGAATGGAGTCATGCAAGTATGTAGTCTTTTTTTTGTCTGGCTTCTTTCACTTTTAGAGTCATTGATGATGTTGCATATATCGATAGTTCCTTTTGATTGCTGGGTAGAATCCCATTTTATGGATATCCACAATTTGTTTTTCTGTTCACAGGTTGATGGGCATTTGAATTGTTTCTAGCTTTGAGCAATTACAGAAAAAGTTGTAATGAACATGTATAAGTCTTTGTGTAGACACATGATTTCATTTTTTTTCTGGTAAATATCTGAGAGTGGAATGATGGGTTGTATGGTAGGTGTCTATTTAACTTTCCAAGAAATGATCAAACTGTTGTACCATTTTACATCCCACCAGCAGTGTATGAGCATTCAAGTTTTTCCACATCCTCAACAGCACTAGAAATTGTCAGTCTTTAATTTTAGTCATTCTAATGGTTGTAATAAAACCTCACTGTAGTTTTAATATTCATTTTCCTGATGAATAATGATGTTGAGTATCTTTCCATGTGCTTACTGGGTATTTGTATATCATATTTTGTCAAGTGTTCAAGTCTTTTACTCATTTTTAAAAGTAGGCTATCTTATTGATTTATAAGAATTCTTTATAGATTCTGGATACTAGTCTATTATATGGGTGGTGAATATTTTCTTGCATTTGCATATTTTCTGTTGTGTCTTTTGAAGAGCAAAATCTTAATTTTGGAAAACTTCAATCTATCAATTTCCTTTTTTTTGGTGCCTTATGCTTTTTGAGTCCTAAGAAGCCTTTGCCTAAGATCACAAAGCTTTTTTATCCTATATATTTTTTAAAAGTTTTATGTACTTTAAGGTTTTATATTTAGGTCTATGATCCAGTATTTGAGTTTGCATTTATATATACTGCGAGATGAGGACAAATAATCCTCTTTTTCTCTATGGATATCAAGTTGACCCCGTACTTTTGTTAAAGACTTCTGTTTCCCCATGAAACATCTTTGCACTTTTGGCATAAATTAATTGATCATATATGTATAGGCTTATTTCTGGAGTCTGTGTTCTCTTTATTGATCTTTGTGCCTTTTTGCCAAAAAAGCACAAAACTGATTATTATTACTGTAGCTTTATAGTAATTCTTAAAATTAAATAAGCTAAGTACTCCAACTTTTTTTTCTTTTCTAAAAATTACTTTGGTTATTCTAGGTTCTTTGCAATTCCATGCAAATTTTATAATATGTGTTAATTTCTGCAAAATAGCTTGCTGGAATTTTGACAGGGATTTCACTGAATCTAAAAATCAATTTGGGGATAATTGCTATTATAACCATGTTGAGTCTTCCAGCCCATAAATGTCACATACCTCTCTAGTTTAGTCTTTAATTTTTGTGAGTAATGATTTACAGTATTCAGTATAGAGATCTTAGAAATATTTTGGTAGATTATTCTTATTTTGTTTATTTATTTTTGCTGCTAAAAATTAATTTTTTGAAAATTTATTTTCAAATCATTAGTTTCAATATATAAAAATACAAGTGTATGTCAACATTGTATCTTGTAACTTTGTGAAATTAATTTATTGATTGTAATAGGCATATTGTAGATTATCTGGGGTTTTCTATGTAAACCATTGTAAATAAGGACAATTTCACTACTTTTATAGTTTTCTCTTTTTTGTTTTCTCTTTATTTGTAGAATGTCCAATATGATGTTGAAAAGAAGTGGTGAAAGGGTATATTCTTGCTTTGTTCCCAAACTCAGGGGCAATTCAGTCTTTTACCATTAAGTAAGGGGTTAGCTATAGTTTTTTTTTTAGATAATCTGTATCAGTTTGAGGATATTCTCTACCTCTCAGTTTGAAGCTAGTTTTTTTCTTTCTTTAATCATGAATAGGTGTTGAGTTTTGCAAATGTTTTTTCTGCATCTATTGAAATGATCATATGGTTTCTCTCCTTTATTCTGCTATATACTGAATTATATTCATTGATTTTTTTAAAATGTTAAGCCAGCTGGGATTAAATCTTCTTGGTCATGATGTAGTTATCTTTGGAAATATTGCTAAATTTAACTTGCTAATATTTTGTTAAGAATTTTCTATCTATACTCATGAGGGATAGTGTTTTTTAATTGTTTTGTTTTTCTTGTGATTTTTTGGGTCATATTTTAATATTAAGGTTATTCTAGTCTCATAAAATGAATTGGGTAAGGTTCCCTCCTCTATATTCTGAAAAGTGTAATGTTGGCATTATTTCTTTATGAATGCTTTATTGAATTCACCACTAAAATCATCTGCACCTGGAGTTTGGGGATGATTTTTATAACAAATTCAATTTTTATATAGATAAAGGGCTATTTAGATATTCTGTTTCTTTTTGTATAGGTTTTGGTAAGTAGTATTTTTCAGTAATTTTCATTTAAATAGTTGAATTTGTTAGCATAAAGTTTTCATACTATTCTTTTCATCCTTTAAATATCTGTAGAATCTGTGGTGATAACCCCCTTTTTATTTCTCATATTGGTGACTTGTGTTCTTTCTTTCAATTAATACAGCTTGGGGTTTCCAAATTTTGTTGATCTTTTTGAAAACTAGCTTTCAGCTTTGATAATTTTCTGTTTTGTCTATTTCCTAGTCCACTAATTTCTGCCCTTATCTTTATCATTGTCTGACTTTAAAATTTTTTCTCATTTTGCATTTTGAATATATTTTAGCTCATTTCATTTTCATTCAGCTGAAAATACTTCCTTGTTTCCCTTGTGATTTTGTCTTTGACTCATGAATTATTTAAGAGAGTGTTTAATTTCCAGATATTTTGGGTTTTCCTAGATACCATATTGTTAATTGATTTCTTATTTAACTTCACTGTAGCCAGAAAATACACACTGCATATTTCAGTCCTTTAAAATTTATTGAACTGTTTTATTGTCCAGCATTTGGTCTATCTTTGTGAATGTGCTGTGTTCACATGAAGAGAGTATAAATTCTGTGGTTGTTGGATGTTTTGTTCCATAAATGTCAATTAGATGGTGACTGATAGTGTTCACATCTTTTGTGTCTATGCAGATGTTTTATCTAGTTTTTCTCTGAATTACTTACTGATGGATGCTAAAGTCTTGATATAATTTGGAACTGTTTCTCTCCTCAATTCTTTTAATTTTTCTCATGTATCTTGGGACCCAGGTATTAAATGCATACACATTTATAATTATTATGTCTATTTAATTAATTATTCCTTATATCATTATAAAATGTCATTGATTTTTTAAAAGAAACATTCAAAGCTCTAGGAAAATGATATGATAACTGAAATTTAAAGATATATGTTTAAAGATTCAGAAAATGAAGTTATAGAAACTTAACAGCAAGTGGAACAACAACAAAGAAAAGAATAGTGATGGAAAATGGTAGATAAATAGTAAGAACCTAACAATCACTCTAGGAGGTCCAGCAGTATTCAAATAACAAGAGTTTAAAAACAAAACGAACAGGTGAAAATTATCCACGAAATAATATGACTGCTTCCCAAAAGTGAAGGACACAATCCCACACAGTGTAGGCTAAAAAGCTGCACCAAAGCACACTGAAATTTCAGAGCAGCTGGGTGTTCTAGGGACCCTTCCTTTTGCTCAGCTGCTGAAGGAATGGTTTTAGCCATGAGAGAAACACTTGTTCATGGGGAGCAAACACGGGCTCCCTCCTTTTCAGCTGAAGCAGTCCTGCCAAGAATTCAAAGCAGCCCCGTTGCCCTCACCCGGGTTCCTGGTTTGACTTGGGTTCTGTGAATCTTGAAATGCTTTTAGTACTCAAGCACTTAGGCGCCAAGAATCTTTGTTTACCCACTTTAGCAAGTTAATTTGCAGGTAGTACTTTAAGTCTGCTAAGAATAATTAGGAATTATTCAATTAAGAATAATGTACCGTAGGGTCCCTTAGGAGAGTATTTGCCCCTACTTGTGATAAGACCTAATGGAACACTTATTAGTTGATACCCTTGAGCAGTTTTAGAAACAATTTTCGAATTAGGTATAATGAGTTAAATTATTTTGGAGGTCATCCAAATGAGGATACCTGTGCCAGCAGGGAAGGCTCTGGGAAGAAGCAAAGGCCTGCGCCTGTGGCCCTGTCAGTCCTGCTGCTGCTTATGCTTCTCAAATTCTGGGATGATTATTTACAACCAGAGTTTTCTGGGGCCATAACCTTAGGGATGGTTAGGACCTGGTCCTTGATCACACTTGTGGGTGGCTCTCAGCCACCTCCCAGTTTTACTTTGTTTCAAGTCCATACCCCATCTCATTATAGAAGGCTGCCAGTAAAGGGCAGTCTTCACCCAGCCAGGGGTCCCTTTCTGCTGCAGTTTCCAGCTCCAGCCCCATGTGGCCACCAGTGCTGCTGCTCATCTGCTGCCCCAGCTGACTCCATTGACCACAGTTTCTCACCACCGAGAATTTTAGTCTGGCCAGAAGTAAGTACAGCTCTTCACACTTCCAGAGGTAGTCTTGTTTTTCCTGTTCGACACACCCTCAGCTGAGGAAATCTGAGCAGGTTGGGACCAGTGCTCACTTCATTTGAGGACGCTATCTGGAGTCTCATCAAGCACAGTACCTTCCCTGCTGATTCTGGATTTCTGGCTTAGGGCTCTATCTCAGCAGCAATACTCCTCCTCTGGCTCTCGTTCCCAACCACACACAGCTGAGGTGGGAGCATCTTTGTCTCCCACTTACTACTAAGGACTGATTGTCCTGATCTTGGAGCTAATTTGGTGCTTTCATTACTTTTTTTTATCCCAATTAGACTTAAGGTCTTATGCAATAAACTGTGTCTTGTTTTAGAGACCAACATTCTCAAGGAAATGATACAGATGAAGGCATACCTTAGAACTCTTCTTCCTAATCATAGTTAACATTTATTTAGCACCTACCATGTGTGAGGCACTCGGCTGAACATGTCACTTACATGATCTCATTCAATCTTTAGTGAAACCCTATGAATTATCCATTTTACAGATGAGAAAACCCTGGCTTAAAATATCTAAGAAATCTTCCATAAATGTTCAGAGAAAAATAGTGAAGGAAAGATTTGAAGCCTGGTCTCTCTAACCAAGAGCCTAACCTCTTAATCACTGTACCATTGGGTTTCTCATTGGAAAGCCCTCAGCTGCAGAGATGCATAGTAGACCACACCCAGATCTGGATTTTAACAGTGTGGACTGATTTAAATTTCATTTCAATTCAGGAAAAATGCTGGGATGCTTACTTGTCATCACTGTGATAAGCACAGTGAGCAAGCAGGGGGCAGTTCAGAAATTTCTCTGCTCTTAGAAAGTTGAGAGACTAGACATATACACAAGCACTTACATGCTACCTAATGAAATTTCACTAAGCTTAGATAACACGGGAGAGGAGAGAGTAGCGACAAAATCCATAGGAATCTACACTGGCACTTTGGGACTGGGAGGGAAGAGTTAAGCCTCAATGCTAGGCAGTACATCTGAAATGCAGAAATCAGGAGATAGGTCTAATGTAGCTGGAGAAGTTTTTATGGAAAAAGATGGGATTGAATTTACCCTTGAGCCAATGAGATTTTGGTTTGTGGAAAAGAAGAGAGGAGGTATTCCAAGAAAGAGGAAATATAATCAATGGCAGGGAAGAGGGAATGATTGTGGGCATTTGGAAAGGCATCAAGATGTGCCTTACTGGAAAGCAGCCCGCATTGGGAAATGGTGGAGGATAAATTTAAGAAGCCTCTTGAAAATCATATTCAAAAGTTTGGAATAAAGTTTGAAGGCAGTGGGGCATCATAGAAGGCATTTGAATATAGGAAAGTAAGCAAAAAAAAATTTGTATGGAATGCTTGTTTTCAGAGCATGGTCAGTTCCCCTATATCAAATGACTATGACTGGAGTCAAGATGTGAGTGCTCAACTCCAGATTCAGGTTCTGTTCACCATTCATCATTAGAGCATTTTTCCTGCCCCAGTTTTTCCCTAGACTAAGGGAAATCCTCATGTGGAAAGTGAGAGCTTGCTCACTGGCTCAGGGTGAAGGAGCTAGATGATCTTAGTAATGGAGTCATCAATTATGATGATCCCCCCCTTCCAAAATCGGGATGCACTTGCCAAGAGAATGACAACGCTTATTGCAGCTAGCCAGAGCGTGCGTCTCTCCTAGAACAGTATCAGGACTTATACTGACAAATTCTTGTTCTTAGTTTTCCCTTTTCCTGGATTCCAAGCAGACTATACTTTTTCATGATTTTCTCAGGAGACAGTGCAGTTTACTTGGTTATAAACTGATTTACATTAACTTTAAAATCCTGAGGATGCATACAGATCAACGTCTTTCTTGGATATGAAAAATACTTCATTTTTCTTGGTTCAGTTGGATGAACAAGCTATTCTCCTTGCTGTAGGGTTGGGAAACCCTGTAATCTCAGCAGTAATTTTTTTCTGGGGGCTGATTCCATGCATTCTAACTTGATAATACTTTCCACTTCAGAAGATGTCCTTACCCCCAGGTTCTGGGAGGGGTGTGGCCACACCCCCAGGTTCTGGGAGGGGTGTCACCACTTTGAATCTTCTAGTTTTATTTTTCTCTCTACAGAAAACATGAGCGAGCCATTATGGTGCTATTTACATAATTCATGATTTCTCTGCCCCTTTGAATCTATGAGTGGCCTGAGAAAATTTCTCTGTGTTCAAACCTAATAAAACCATATCTATGCTATTATGAATTACTTATATCATTCTAGATGGCAATATTTAAAATTCTTTATAAACTTCCCAAGTTATCATAGAAGGAGACAGTTAATATCTGAGATGTCTTCTCCTAAACTTTCCCCCAAAATACCCATGAAACTACACAAAAGGAGTTAAAAAAGGAAGAACAATTGACTGTAAGTTTAAGATAGAGCAAGGCCATATGCTGAGGACCACCTGGCATGTCTACTAATGCCATTGTCAGTGGGATGGATTGAGAAGCATGTTTTTAAGATTACAAACTATATGCCCCACTCATTGAACCAGAGAAGCCCAGCTGGTAGTGAAAGAGAATAGAAAGCACACATATATTGTTCTCATCATTTGCCCCCAACTATTTCAGGACCTTATGGCTGCGCTGGCCAGAAAAGCAAATGGTCCAACTGGGAAGAACTGTCTTCTGAGCCAGCCAGAGTCAAATTCAGGTTATGCCTCCCACCCAACCTATCCGTTTCTCTCTTTCCACACTGATTCAGAGACTATGGCTCCCAGACCACAGGTAGGCAGGAGGTAGACAGAGACAAGCAGAGGTGTAATGTGTCCTGGAATGGCTAGTTGTGTAATAAAAAAGGGAAAGAGGAAGAAGATAGGGGGTAATGCATGCTGGGAGGGCATATGATCTTTTACGTATTAGCCTCAGAACAGAACAGCAGATTGCTTCTTAGTCTCCCTCTTACTACTGAGAAATTGAGCTGTTAGAGCAGGCGAAGCCTCAACCTACTGCCCAGAGACCTGCAATAGCTAAATATCTGATAGACCCTGAAATCTGAGGTAGGTACTATGTGAATTAGTTTGCCCTTCAGATCTGCTCTGCTTGTGTCTAAGAGGAGAATGAGGAAATATGAAAACTCTTCACCAGTACTGTCTGCTGGCAAGTGCCAGACTTGAACATACTGTTCTCTTTTCTAGTATGAATAGACAGAAAAATGCCCAAAGGGGACTTAAGAGAAGAATGCTGCAAGATAAGGGAAAGGAAGCTTTTCTGTTAAACTTGAAGCAAGATTATATATCTCAAAATAAATTTCTCCAGGAAAGAAAAAACATTTTAGCAGACATATTTTTGGTATTCTCAAAACATGCCAGACAGCATAGCCACCATGAGAAAGGGAGTAAGGGGCCATCGGGAGAAAACAGATTTGGATTAAGAAAAATTTGCAAAGACTGAGACAAGAAATGAGGATGAATATGCTGAGAGTATAATAGCAGAATTAAAGCCTGTACTGAAGAGAGCAAACACAGAGAGAACTGCAGAGATCAAACCAGCAAAATGAAGGACAAAATAAGGAACAAAAGCAGCAAGATGAATGTTTTGAGAGAGAAGATAGAAAACACAGATCTTGTGTAAGGATTGCATTTATTCCCAATAAAGAAATGGAAAAATACTGGAAATGATGGTCATGCTTGTCAGAAGAAGACTCCTGGGCTGGAGAAGATCTGAGATAAAAGTATCAGATTTGTAAGGAGACATGTCTTTTAAAATGTTTGAGTTTCCAGGTTAAAGAGAGAATATTTCAGGAATTTAGACAGAAATGAACAGTTTACTAATGAAATGAATATCAAGCTTGGCTCAGACTTCTCAGTCCTGAAAGCTAGATAGGGTCTTTTAGATGACAAGGCTGTGTCTTCAGACTTCCCTAGTCACCCAATATGATGTTTATGTGCAAAGGTTGTGGGAATTCATTTTCAGATTTACAAGGAGGCAGAGGAAGAAAATATACCCCATGTAGTCTCTTCTTGAAAAAAAAGTATTTCAGTTTGCAGACCACTGGATCAACAGGTGAATTGGCATGAGGACACGCACACACAGACACACACAGACCCACACGTGCAAAGCAACCTGTAGTGAGCATTGGAGAGTATTAAAAATAGAAAAGAAATAAGTTTTGAATCTTATAAAACAACATGCAGAAGCTAATGCTTATTGTTGAAGAAAGATTTACTTAGGTCTAAAACCTTAAATTAGGTGAGCAAAGACTGATAAAAGAGGAAGGAGGAGTATATTCTAAATTTTCCTCAGTGAGCTGGTGGTTTTTTTCTATAATTACAGGGAAAGATATACATTATCATTTAACATGAAATAATGTTTTCTGTGACCAAGTGGTTTTTGCTTGAAAACTGACATCTCCAAGAGAATACTTTTCAAGCAAGCTTGTCTCTAAAACTGAAAATACTATAGGATCAGATGGGCCATGCATCTGGTTTCATTTGGCAATGAAGGAAATCAAGATAGTCTGAGGCTTTACAAACCTGCGTAAGGAGACAAGATACATAAATGCTTTTCTTCTAATTTTTTTTCGAGTGAAGGAAATGTGGTATCAATGAAAGTAGGCAGTAGTCGGTGGAAACTCAAACTAGGTTGACCTTGGTAAGATAAGTTTTCTCATTTCATACGCTGGTAAAAAAAAATGTTTTTATTGCTGATAAGTTTGCTCAAGAATTCATGAGTTGCAGTTGAGCCAGCATAACAATTTTGAAATAAATTTTTTTTCTCTTTGGTTTTTGCCTTTATTGAAGCTTTGATTTGAAGTGAGAGGAAAGTGGAATCTTGTGAATCTTGACATGTTAATTTTCCATAGAATGGGTGTGGGAACAAGAAACTGGTAATTATGCTTATGATGAATATAATAAATAATTGTGACTTTTAAAAATATTAAAGCTTTAGTTTAAATCATCTCTTCCCCCATCTTTACTGTGATTTTGTCTTTGCTGAACTTATGTCTATACAAACTATAGTTGATGAAAGAAAAAAAAGGTGTTGGGGGATTTGGAGAAAATCCATAATATTGTAGTGTAAATATTTGTTTAGTCAGGGAAATGTTACCGCTCCCTGATTTTTAATAAAAACAGAAGACCCAGTTCTTGGCCTGGACACAATTAGCAACCTGCCCCTGCCCTGTAATCCTCCAAAAATTCTGATTAATTTTGTCATTGATTGCTGACAACTTACCTACAGTTTCCCATCTTTAATACATTTCAAGTGTGCAGAGGTAGGATGCAGTATGGGTAACAGAGAGGACGTCTTAGGGTTATTTGTAGACTATGAATTGTCCTAAACCATTCATTATTGTGTCCCCAAGGGTTTGGCATGTTATTTGTACATTGTACAAATTTGACATGTATCTTGCAGGGTAGGAATTTTAAAAGATGTACAACATCAGTATGTACGAAAGGCCAACCAAAAGTACTGATGACTTGCACACAGACTCTGCTAGTTGTGTAGAGACATGGAATAAATATGAATCTCAGTCTTTGCTCTCAGTGAAGTGGAAAGTTTGTTAGGGAGACCAGTGTAACACATGAAATGATCAGTAAATGGATGTAAAGCTGACTTGTATTTTCTTCCCTGTGCCTGTGTTTCTTCATCTATGAAATGGATTAGTAAAACTACTTATCCCAATAGGGCCTCGTAGGTAGGTAGTGCTCCGCTGAGGTTAGCCCATCATTGTAATTATTTAAATTATTACTAATTTGTAAATAGGAGGTAAGAGAAAGAAGTGATCATTATGTGCTGTAGCAGTGAAGAAAATTTAATTAAATAATTGAGATTTGAGCTGGACCTTGGAATAGCCAGCTGACAACCTGAGCAATGGGGAGGTCATACCAGGTGAGTAAGTGGCTGTAGAGGCATGTGGATTGCTGCTTCTACAGGTAAGAGAACAGCTTGACTGGTTCAGTGGATATGTATTGGACTTTGTGGGAAAGAAAATTGAATAGATAGGGTGGGGTGAGATTATGGAGGTTTCACAAGTCAGGCAAGGAGTCTGGATTTTGAAATGATCAGCAGCGATTGTCTACACTTAAGTAAAAGGAGTGATGTGACAAAGACAGCCTGGTAGCGGGAGGCAGGATGGTGCCAAAGAGTGGATCACTGAACTCAGGGAGGCCAGAGGGGAGGCTGTTGAGCAGCCTAGTTGAGTTGCAATCAAGGTCTGGCTGGCAGAATGGAGAGTCAGAGATAGAACCAAGGAACGATGAAGGAAGAAGTGACAAGCCAGGAAAAAAGAGCAAAGCAGCAAAAGACAGACTATTTTGAGATCTGGGCTCACACTTGCTGAGACCAATACCAGTACACAATGTTGATACATAGATACATACATATGTATAGAACAGTTGAGGCCAAATAATTGAGGAAATCACTGAAAATGAAACTTCTGAGGACTGTAGGTTTTATGGCCAAGCAAAGAATAAAGGTTAAGAATAAATTGGGAAAGAATATGAAGAAAAGGGTGTCTTCTTTCATGTTATTTTAGTTTGTCTCTGTTATGTATCTGTGTTCTTGCTGTGTAGGAAATAAAGACCTAGAAAGCAAACATTGGCTGAGAAATCCAGGACTGTAATGAGCTATTTACAAATGTGTACCTCTCCTGGTCTAATGGTGCCCCAGGGTAAGACTGCATTATGTTTATGTATGTGATTGGGGTAGTCAGGTGTCCTACGGAGGTTCAAATCCTGACACCGCCACTCAAGCTGTATGCCCCTAAGGGAGTGACTGAACCTCTCTATGCTTTAGCCTCTTTATGAGTAAATGGAGTGATAATAGTATCTACCTCATAATGATATTGTGAGGCTTATGAACAGTAATACATGCCAAATGCTTAGAACAGTGCCTGGTGAGTACTAGATGTTATCAGGGCCAAGTTGTACGTTAGTGGTGCTGGGTCATGGTATAGTGGGGAGAGTAGTAACATTGTAACCCTTTGCTCAAGAAATGGGCCTGCAACCAGTATGTTAAAAAATATAGTTGTGAAAGGCAGTTCCTGTGAAGCCACATGTACAATACTAAAAGTAAAGAGTATCAGAATGAGTGTGTGGGGTATCCATTAAAACCAAATTCTTAGTTTCAGGGAGTAGCCCCTTGCTTTATCATGCACTGATCATTTAGTTAAAACCATGCCATGCAGATTGTGTTCTTATATACATAGCATTTGAAAGGTAAGAGTGAAAATACTAGGTGCCTACTATTTGCAAAAGTGTAAGGTGTAAAGGACACAGACACCTCACAAGTTAATATATTTGAATTCCAGATTGAGTTTCCTTAGATTATGTTTTCCCTGATTGAACAAGCGGGCTTTTCTTGTAGCTTTCACACTGCAGGCAAGTTATATCCTAGGTCCTGAAGAGTGGCCAGCTTACAGTGAGTGTGTGCTGTTGAAGGAAAATTCCCAGTCACTCAACTGAAGACTGGAAAGCATCAGGGTGCCTCCTGGCATGTGGGCTCCTCCAGATGCTCCCTGGAGTGGGCCACTCAGCCAACAAGGAAATCAGCAACAGAGATTAGGGCATGTGCAGAACAGGCCCATTTGTTTTTCCAGGAACTGGCCCTAATTTGTATTATGTTTTATTTTTTTTTGTTCACATCATGCTTTATAATTACATTTTTATTTTTTTATTTTATATATAATTACATTATGTTTTACTTTTTTTTGTTCAAATCATGCTTTATAATTACATTTTCCCTGGGTATACCTGTAGGCAGGCAGGATGGTGATGGGAACCTCAGCCCCTGCCATTTTTCAAAAGAGTTTGAAGTGTCAGAACTGGAGAATGGGGATCATTTCAGCCTAGAAAAGAAAGACATGTCTAGCAAAGGATGACAACCTGAACGTGATTAGTGCTTTTCATGACATAAAAGAGATGCTGCTTCCAACAGAATCATCTAGCTTTACCTACTTTGGGCTCAAATCCAGATGTTCCCTAGAGCTATTTGCCAAACTGCCTGAAATGTTGGCTGGGGCTTATGTCATGGCACAAGGGCAGGATGCAGGCGCTCTCTCTGGAGCCAGCCCCAGCACATGGTGTCGTGGAGGATGCAGAGCTCATACCCACGTTTGGCTGAAGGCCATGGGCTCCCTCCAGAGCCAGTGGAAAGGCTTTGCCTTTTGTGCATCTAGAACAAAGCTTGAATTAGAGCAGAGCAGCCTGGAAGAGCTCTGTAGGTGTTCCCGTGCCCTGTTTTTACTTCTCTTTCAAGGGAGTCAGAATCACGTCTTGTACTCCCCCTGTCTCTGCTCATTGAGAATCACTGGGAATACTGAACTTCAGGATGGCCACAAAAATTCTTACAAAGTTGGAGAATCTGAAGAGCAGAGACAGGCATAATGTAACTATATCTGGGAAACAGGGAACTGCAGTTGGGGAAGGAAGTCTGAAGAGACAGTCTGTGTTTGGTTGATTTTTTATGCATCCAGTGATGTTTCCTCCTGTTCTGGTTTAAGAAAAGTCTCTTGAAAGCTAAGTGTATTTTAGTGTAGTGACACCCTGGAATATTATTGCTACCAGTACCAGTTTGGTTTTATATAGTGTTTTTCAAGGGTTCTTGATTGCAGGATTCATTCATTTATTCAGTAAGTACTTACAGCACATTTTTTTTATTTGTTGGGTACTGTTCTGAACACAGGATGTAGTCGTGAGCATGACAGTGGAGCTCCCTGCTCACATATGCTTACATTCCAACTGGGGGAGACAGACAATACACAAATAAACACAGGGAAAAGCCAGAAATCAACTCCTTATGAAGAATGTATGCTATTTCCGTTATGGCATGTTGTCTTAGCATTTGGATGTCTAATGCCTTGAACACAGAAGACAGTCAATAAGTCTTTGTTAAATACATGAAAAAAGCAAACATTTCCACTAAAAATTCTATCTTTATTTTTAATACCAAATCCCAAAATGGTGGCCTAGGGTTAGAGGTAAATAAATAAAAACAACAGTGTTAGCTCTACTTTAATGAGGGTCTGAAAACTTAGGAACTAGCTAGGAACACTCAGGACTTGTGTTTGAATTAGAACCTAGGTCAGGTTTGGTTCAATCATGGGAAACATAATCCATTTAGTTTTCTGAAACAGAAACAGTGTAATACAGGGAATTCGGCACATTCAAAATTGTTAGAGAGGGAAACCTGCCCTCCTGAGAATCATGATCGAAGTGGGCAGAGTCACGTCACTTGAATTACCTGATAAGGTGTGGGGAGTGATGCCAGCAAGATGGCAAACTAGGTAGTTCCAGACTTCAGACCCCCTCACAAGAAGAGCAGCTAGCAACTATCCATAGGCAAGATGCCTTTGTTAAGGTCTCAAAATGGTTAGGAAGCCTGAGAGGGGGGATGCTAGGCTGGGACTCCTAGATGACTCCCAGAATGAGTTGTTAATCCAGCCTGCCTGGAGAAGCCCCCTCTGCCTCCTCCTGCTCCAGTCAGGACCAGGGTGTGATCAGGAGCTCACTGATTGAGCTATTGGCTTCAAGAACACATCCCCTTAGCTGCAGTGAAACAATCAGGAAAACTCCACTGCCGCCACCAGAGCAGCCACTCAGCAGTCACACAGCTCATGACCAGACCCTGGAACCCTGCTGCAGAAAAGCTCTTGCCTCCACAAACCAATTTGCCAACAGCAACAATAAGAGCAGCAAGACAAACAGTCCCTCCCTCACATCCATCTTCCAAGTATCCGACATGAGCATCTATTAGGAGGATTGATTTGCAGACCAAATCTTGGCTGCAAGGAGCCTGGGAAATAGTTTTTAGCTTTCCATACTCTGCATATTAGAAGAAAAATGGAATGGATGATTGGTGCCAACTTCTCATACTACATAGTCTTCCCCATCTTATCCAAGTGCAATATTTGCCACTTGGCAAAGCAATTTTGAGAAGTAGAAATGCAGTCAGTGGAGTGTTTGGTTGACATAGTCAGATTCCTGTATGAGAAGCTTCTTGGCATCCAAGATGCTTCTGTTTTTCAAAGAGAAAATAAACGATGATTTACTTTATGCCCTAGGAGGTCCTTAGAAGAACACAGTGTGATTGCAGCTCAGGTACTTTTTTTGATAATCTTGTGAAGCATGTAACCAAGTTTGCAAGCATCTGCGAAGTTGGCTCCAAGAAGCCTGAGACCATGTGTTCTAATGGGCCTCTCACCAGCCACTGGCTTTGAGAGAACAAAGAATGCCTCCTTAGTCTTTCTGTTGCCTCATAGCTCGCTGATGTGAGTTTATTTGCAGAGTTAACTTGACATGAGATGTAGGTTAGTCAGTGCAGGATGGCAGTCGAATCTCATACTCAGAGGTTGAAGCTGAGGAACTAGAGAGCATTCCATGGCAGTGGAGGACACAGCCCTTCTCCTTGGACCCTCACAGAAGGCTCTGATTTGTCTCCCAAATTACACATGGATATTTATTAATTTGATTCTCATTCAACAAGTGTATATTTTAGGTAAGTGTTCATCACCAATCTAATGTCCTTATGTTTCTTAAATAAGGATAAATGCCAGAAGGTCTCTAGCCACAGATTCCTCATTCGCAATGTGGGGATTAAAAGGAGTCACAGTGCTGGGAGGTTGGAAGGTTACCGAGAGCATGTATTAAAGCACTTTAGCATATTTACTGGCATTTATTTACCACTCAATAAATGGAAGCTTTGGTCCCTTACCCACATGATTCTTCTGTGGGTGGCTTCCGTCTTCCTGGTGGGCAGATCTTGGTGGACCACCACGTACATTGCCTCAGTCTGTGCCTGCACTTTCCTGCCCATTTCTTTTGAGGAATTCAGGCAATTTAACAAAGATATTAAGAGTGATTAATGTCTGTTCTAGTTGGAGGTGAGGAATCATTTCAGTGTATTTTGTTTTATAGTGTAGGAAAGACTTCCATGTGGCAAAAATAAACTGGTATTTACAGGAATATTTTTAATTGTATGAGAAATTTACTTGTATAGAAGAACCCTCTGTGACAATAACTGATAATGTCCTTTTTCTTTCTTGTTTGTAGTCCAAAATGATTCCCTAAGATAGCATAGGAGAAGCTGCCTGGTCCCATTGAAAACCCTTGACTAGGAAGGAGTAGGAAAATCTCGTTACTATATCTGCCTCAACATCTATTACTTGTGTAACCTTCACAGTAATTACTTCACATCTGTAAACTTCAGATTCTTCATCTGTAAGATGGAGACAATAATATCCATTTTGCCTGTTCCTCAGAATGCTTGTCAGTGTTGGTGGCAACTAATGTTCCTGCTTCTCGAATTACCCTGCTCTGAGACCCTCCCTTGGCCTGCTTTTACAGGAGTATCCCCGCTTCTTCAGGTCTCACTTAACTCATGTTCCAGTACTACAGGGCTTTTCTCTGAAGTAGAGTGAATCATAAAATGTATGTGAATTTTCCTCGCTTGATAAAGCAGGCAAACAGATTACCTAAATTAAACAGATCTAAACCCATGCAGAAAACTGAATAATAATGCAATTTCAGGAAAATTTGAGCCAAGAGATTTGGGGAGGTTTTTTAATTTTCTAGGGCTGCCATAACAAAGTACCACAAACTGAGTGGCTTAAAACAATAAAAATTAATTTTCCTACAGATCTGGAGGCTAGAAATTGAAAGTGAAGGTGCTGGCAGGGATCCGACCTTTCTGAAGGCTCTTGGGAAGAATCCTCCCTGGCTGCTTCCTAGCTGCTCGCGCCCCGGCATGCCTTGGCGCCCCTGTGTGCACAGGCATCTTCATGTGGGCTTCCTCCTTGTGTCTGTGTGTTGTCCTCTTTCCTACAAGCATTCAAGTCACTGGGTTCAGGGCGCACCTAAATCCAGTATGACCTTGACTACATCTGTAAGACTATTTCCAAAAAAAGGTCACATTCTGAGGTTCTGGGTAGATATGAATTTTAGGCGAACATTTTTCACCCACAGGGACCCTTTAAATTGTGCACTGTGTGGGGAGATTTATGCTTTCTTGGTAAGATAAACCCTAGATCCTGTACATGCTTATTTGAGGGACAGTACCACTTACCATCCTCCCATCCTAGTTTTACCTCTAACTCAATCCTGTTCAAAATTCTTTGTTCCTGTATTGGCTCTCTAACCATAAACCTGGGTGTCCCCTTGGGCTCATTCCCTGTCCTCACTATTACCTTCTGACTCCAACTAGTCATTCTTTCTCCTGAGTCCCAGTAGTGTCTCCCGGTACCTTAGTCTCCCACAGCCAGCGTGCTGGCTCCTACGCTGCTGCCTTAGATGCTGTACGAGCCTCAAGGCAAAACCCCGTGGCACTGACTGGTCTTCCTCCCCTGCTCCCATCTCCACCTTGCCTCCTGAGTCTTTAGAAATGCAAAGCTGGTCAACTCACATCTTTGCTGACAGTCCTTCAGTGACTCCATCTATCTGTCAGCTAATTTCCACCTCATCCCCGCTCTCATGTTCTCACACATGCGTTTCAGTCCAGCCACACTGAATATCCTGCGATTTCCTGAGCTCACCATACTCTTCCTCACCCCATTCCCTGGCACAGCATGCTCCAGCAAGCCTGCCTGGCTCACATTTGTTCATCCTTGGGGAGGACTTATCTCAAATTCCATTTTTATTTTGAAGCTATCGCTGAGGATTCCCAAGCTGGATTAGGCAACCCTTCTGTACACATGTTATCCTCTTCATGTGTATGCACTGGTGGCTTACTCTGTGCTTTTTGTCTGTCTCTCACCAAGATTCCTTCATGGTATGTACCTTTCTTCTCTATATTCCAGATGTCCATATCCCAGACACCAAACGCAGTACCAGGCGAATAGTGGGTAGGTGATTAAATGTTTGTTGAACAAGTGAAATGAAATCTTCCTGACAGAGTTTAAAACTAGTAACTGGCCAAATCCGGGGGTCCGATATGTGGCTCATTCATATACAGTATGCAATTCTTTGAGATTTCTGATTTCTGTGTTAGAATATTCAACACAATATGCCCTGTGTTTCTCCAGGGCACTGTGATCATGTCATCCCACGTCATGTTGGCAACTATATATGTGGCAACAGAAGCACATACATAGATATATTTTCATGTTATATATATATCTTCATTTTTTACTTATGTAGCTGTATTTTTATAACTAAGAGAAAAACCTTTCTGACAGGTTTAGTTTCCTGAGGAGATAAGAGATCACCTCCCTTCAAGCAGAGGGATCGCTAAGAAATGTGTCAGTACATTTCTCTGGAATTACCTCAAAGATCCAGATCTGTTTTCTGCACTGTCCCCTTGAATTTCCAGTCTTTTCTGTAAGCTGGATCACTTTCTTTCTGGGAGACTGAGTGGGCTCAGGAAGGGTGTCTGACTCTGAGGCATCAGCAGTGTGTAGCCCCTCTGCACTAGGGATGCCTGGGTGTGCCTGCTGTGTGCATTTGGTGTATTGGCATTTTCATTCACCAACTGCACAGCATTTATGAAATTCTCACTGTTTATCTCTCCTGTAACTGGCACTGTGGAAAAAAGAAAGACTAGAATAGCTCCCTAAGGAACCAGATTTCATACTTGTATCTTCAGCATGATGCTTTATACTTGCACAATGCTAATCACTTTCCTGGTCAGTCCAGAGCTTTGTTTTATCTGCATACTGAAACACAGAATGCTTGTTTAGTGGTGATTCTGGTGGTCAGGATGCTTGTCCTTATGCTGAAGATGCCATTGACTCCCTATGTGTCATTTAACATATGTTGTCATGTCAGCCCTAAATCTCTGACCTTACAGTCCTTAGAATGATGTAATGTTACATAGTTGAAATGAAAAGATGTCCCAGATACAGTATGAAAGGAAGAAAGCAGTTTCAGAATAGTACATATAGTGTGTTTATACAGTATAAAACCATTTTTTTTTAAATGCTGGCAAAATGTTGTTCTAGGACCAGCAGCATGAGCATTACCTAGGAACTGTATATTCTTAGGCCTCACTGCCCAGCCTGTGGAATCAGAAGCTCTGGGTGTGGGGCTGGTGGCATGGTCTCCAGGCGGTCCTGGTGTGTGCTCAGCTTGGAGAGCCACTGCCCTTGTGTCCTGTCCTGGCAGAGTTTGCTGCTGCCTGTGGTGTCCTGGGGCCAAGTATGGGTCTGTAACACCTTTATAATTTGCACAGTCCCAGGAAATGAGTTGGTGACGTTTTGTAAAGGACTCTGATTACATTATTTCAGATGCATTGTATTCGGGCATGCCTTTCCTTTATAAAATCAGTAAAATAAAATGCTAAAAAATTGTATGTACAAAATGATACTGGTGACTATATGAAAAAATATCTGGAGGACTACACATTAAGCCAGTGCTTTCTAGACTTTGATGTGCATACAGATTACTTGGAGGATTTGTTAAAATGCAAGACTGGATTGAGGCCTGTTCTGCATTTCTAACCAGCTCCAGGCCAAGGCTGCTGATCACATTTTAAATAGCAAGGCACTAAAGTGTTATTCCATGGTGAGCTCTAGAAAGGAAAATTGTGGGGGGTTTTTACTTTGTGCATTATTTGAATATTTTTTATTTTACTAAGAGCTATATTCCAAGAGAAGAATAAAGAATTTAAAAATCTTTCACCAGACATGCCTTACTTCTATATCTCTGTTATGCAGGCTTAGCCTTAAATTTTTTTTCTGAAAGTGTATTAAAAGAAAACTGATTGGTTGGCCTGTTATATCCCTACACCTTCCAGATCATTATAGATATGAATGTCACATGTGGTAGTGTTAGGAGTGGAGGGCCTAGGGAGGGATTCATATTAGCTGGGAATTTTTCAATGGCAAGCATCAGAAGCAACTGAAACAGGCTTCAGCAGCTAAAAGAGCATTTTAAGAAATCCAGGGGAAATGCTGCTTTCAGTCACGGCAGAATCCAAGTCTTCAGATAACATTCTCAGGAACTGGGCTCTTGCCGCCTCTCAGCTCTGCGTTCCTCTGCAGTGGCTTTATTGTCAAGGCAGCCACTCTCTCCCTAGAATGCTATCAAGAGCATGAGGCTCTGCCTTATCAGACTGGCAGCCACAGCAAGATCACTCCTCTTCCCAGCAAAAGTCCCAGGGATGACTCTGCACAAACCCATCTCTGAATCTATTAATGACTCTGGTTGGCTGGACTTGGCCACATGCCTACCTCTGAAGGATCCTGGGGCGGTACGAACCCCGTCCAAACTGGCTGGGAGGAAGAGGTGATCTCCCAAAGGAGAACTGAAGTGTTGATACAAGAACAAGGGAGAATAGATATCAAAGTGAGGGATGGGGTTCTGTTATTGTGAAGATGGTTCAGTCCACTCTTCTCATTTTACTTAATTGGAAACTAGGTGAAATGATTTATCCAAGATTACAGTAGTAAACAGCAGAGCCAATTTCTGCCCTGCTGCTCTATCCTCCTTCTTGGTGGAAAGCAGGAATGAATCAAACACGAAGCCTCTATAACACTTGCTTGTCATTGAAATGTCTCCTTAAACACTGTATTTCATGATATTAAACCTAAGGAACTGTAACTACACATCTATCATCTTTGACTCTCCCACATTGCCTGCCCAGAGTGAGAAAACCACATTCCTTCTGTGACAGTAATCCTTGCTACTTGTTCCGTCTTTAGGGAAACAAGTCAAAGCTTGACAAAGTGTAGTTGCTGGTCTACTTGGAAGAAGTTCGAGCTCTAACCAGGTGATACTATGAGTAAAGTGGACGTCCTATGGATGGAGGGGCTCACACCAGCCTCTGCTCTTCTTTTGTGGCATATTTTTATCCCCTGGACTTGATTAATAGTCTAGACTGGGTCTTCCCTTTAGGAGGGCTCATTGCCCTCTCAGTTTTCCCAGGCACTATGATATCCCTGAGGACAGGTACAGGCATGCATTGCAAACCTAGAGGCTTGCCAAAGAAGTATGTCTCCTGTTTGTGAAGGGGCAATGTAGCAATTATCTGTGAGTAATGCAGTGGCAGATCTTCTGTAAGAAACGAAAGCCGAATAAGAGGGCTTTCTTCTCCTTGAAAGAAGAGTATTGGATGAACTAACTCTTGCCTTGAGAACTCTCCTCTCGTTCCCCCAAACTCTATCCCTTCCTCCCCAGACATCCTTTCTTAGGCACCCTACTCTGGCACTTACTAAGCCATGGGATAATTGGTTGGAACTAAACAATCTGCTTGCTCATAGCAATTGCAAGTTTTCTTTTGATGGTTCTGGTTCCAGGGCAGGAAACTGAAGACTGAATCCTGGAGTCTATTCCATTCGGGGAGCAGCAGCTTGGCTTCGGGTGGCTACAGCAGCAGGTAGGAAAAGAATGGTTGTTCTAACCCTTTGTTTTTCATAAAATATAGTTTGAAGGCAAATTTAATGTTAAATGTCAGTGTATTGGGCATAGCAGAATCACCAAAGATTTTAAATAATACAATTTCTGTCTGTAAACCATCTCAAGCTAATGAGAGTATTTGTCCCACTGTTAGAGAACCTATCTCATGATCTCTTTCCTGGGGAGGGGGTGCCTTGGGCTATCTGGCATAATAGCCATTGTAGTCAGTGCCAGGGAAACTCATGTCCTGATGAATTAGGCGACATCTGTGTTCTCTGGATTTTCATTTAGTGTTCACATTTACATATGTATGTGTCCCATACTCCAGACACACAATCACCTTAGTTAAGAACCCTCACGAAAACAGATGAAGATCTGACCAGACGACAGGCACCCTTTGATGCATTGTTTTATTCTAAGTTTTTCAAGGGTTCATCAGTTGACTTCTTGTAAGGCACCACGGTAAGTTTTTCAAAAGGAAGTTATTAGGTGACTGAGAAATACTGAGTAGGTGTCAGTTACCTTAGTATCAGTTACATATTCACCCTCTGCATCGCAAAAGATTTTTATGTATTTCAGGTCATGCATTTCTTATAAGGAGTGCAACTTAGTAACACTAGACAAGAAAGCATAAGGTGAGTGTGAGGAGCTGTTACAGAGTTGTTGTAGCCAGATCCCCAGGGTCATATAACCAAAATAGGATGCATGCATGATAGAAGGAAGTAATAAAGGGAATATGGAAAAGAACAAAATGGAGTTTTATGAGAATTTTTAGGTCTACTTTTTAAGAGCAAACTAAGTTTGTAAGTTGGCCACCAGAGAATCAGTTCTCAGAAAATAATTTTTAACTGTGTGATTACATCACTTTTTAAATGACCCAATATTGAGGTTATCTCCTGTTTTGCATTGTGTGTGTGTGTGTGTGTGTGTGTGTGTGTGTGTGTGTGTGCACACGTGTGAGAGAGATGATGTGGGCTTTGGGGGTAAGCGGAGACACCCTTCTGATGTATTGCGTTACAGACAGATGCTGGGTTATTTTAAAATGCATGTCAGTAATCACGTATTCTGCAAACATCAGCACCTTCTGTGTTCTAGGCACTGTGCTAGGCTCTGGACTATATGTCATGCTGAATTTCCTCTTCCACAACCTTTGCATACCTTTTATTAGTATCACAAAAGAGAGATAGCTCCGGAGTTTTAGTGCCATTACTGTACTCCTAAGATGGGATCCTAAGATGGCCCAGAGTACCTGACCTGCTTGCACACTGACTTGCTAGAAGAATATATATTGTCTTCCAGTTGGAAATGACACCCTACTGAAAATAAGCAGTACCTCTCAAGCTTCCTTAAAATCCAGTTCTCAGAGGCCAAGGAGTAGAAGGGCACTACTATAAGATGTGGGTCCTGTTTGTGATTCCTGAGTTCCCTGGGTGAGGGAGATGCTGGCTCTCACTCTCTGGAAGCTGGGCCTGAAGCCATGCAGCCTCTAAGGCAGGAGCAAGATCTTCTCTGCCCAGCTCTCTCCCTAATGCCCTGGTGGGAGGAAGGGGTATTTGGGAGGGGGCAGACCCTTTCTCCTTTATAAGACTCTCCTCTGGGTATCCTCCAGGGGATTATCTTCTTCATTTTGTATCAGGTGTGAATGGTCCCTGGGACCTCAACAAATGTGACTGAACTTCCTTGCATGCTAGCGCTGGGCCCTCTGCTGTCCTTAGAGGCCGGCTCCTCAGCTGACTTGAAGCAGACCCAGAGGCATGGGTCATAGACATAAACGTTGCCTCATTACCAGCAAATGCTCTTTCTGTTCACTTTCCACCTATAGTTGCTTCTTCTCCTGGTTGCTATAAATAACACCATTTCCCACTCCAGGAAATGAAACTGAATGTGTCACTGATGATCCCTAAACTCTGCATGTCCCTCAGTATTGGTGAGAAATGCTACCATGGGTCAAACGACAAAGAAGGGACAAAATACACAGCAATAATGCACAAATAATAATAGCACCTAACATTTGTGAGAACTGGCTATGGGCCAGGCACTGTTCTGAAGGCTTCACATACGTGATCTCATTATTCTTTACAACCACCTGTGAGGAAAGTACTATAGTATCCCCATTACACAAAGAAATTGAGGTGTAACCATTTACCTGCTGCTGGAGGTTTAGATCCAAGTGCCTGACTCCAAAGCACTCAACCACAGCCTGTGAAGAGAGTGGCAGTCAAGTTTAGCTTGAATACTGGCCAAGAAAAGATAGTACAGGCCCATGAGGAGGTGCTTGTATAGATGCCCTCTGGCCTCCTTAATTCCCCTGCGCTCCTGTGATGCCTGTGGAAGGGTCTTCAGGAGACCACCAGGGAGACCAAAGGCCTTGCTCTGCTGCCTGCGGCTTCTCTCTGCAAGTGGCCTGTCATGCCTCCCTTTGAGGTCTGGCAGCCAACATTTATCTTTGTCTTTGTTTACAAACAAGGACTGTGCACCCTGTTCTTTCTGTCCTATTTGGAACTGACTTGAATTCTAATGGAGCATATCTTCTGTTTCCACTGTGCTGGTGTTTTTAGAGACAGACTCCAGCCTTAAGAGAAGTCAGAGAGTGTCCATAACTAGAACTTTTTCATTGATTTTTAGCTAACATAGTCCTCAGTGCCTACCTGGAACTAAGAGGAATCCTCCTTTCAGAATGGCCTCTATTTTATCAATTATCATTCCTAATACCTGTGTGAAACTGCTGTGAGAAGAGTTTAGAAAGTCTCCAGTTTATTTGCTTTTGGGCTTCACAATTCATAAGTCATGTCACAGGCTCATTTCTAAGGGGTACATGTGGAACCCCTGCCTGTTTCAACTCTTCCATAATATGGTTCTTGTCTCACAAGACTAAGGGTAGGCTTAGATCAGCCCCTGCACCAAGACCATTGGATGACCCTTCAGTTAACTTGAGCAGCACATCAAGATTCCATCTCTTTAGACTTTTTATAAGTGATTTTTTATTGTGTGAATTGGCAGTGAAGTAGTGAAGCACCATCTCCTCTGGAATTTGGCCTTATATTGCCTATTTCCAGTTTCAAAGGGTTTCTCTTGTTTTGTATTTTGCTTGAAGAGAATGAAAGAGTTGGAGGTTTAAGACAACAAAAATAGAGGGGACTAATATTAATTGAGTACCTACTATGTGCCAGGTACTTACCTCTTTACAAATGAGGCAATACTTAACTTGACTGAACCTGGTGAGGAAAAAAGACCTATTGAGGTGGAAAAAGCTGTTTCAGAAAAAGTTAAGCTACTAGGTGAAGGTGAAATATGAATGTGGGATCGATGTCAAAGCCCAGGTTGCTCTCTTTACTCCATGCTGTCTCCACCATGTCATCTTGATTATAAATCCTTTTCCTGTGGACAGTGTCCCCAGGTGGCTTATCTCCTTTGATCTTCACAATCCCGGGATTTAGGTATATCACACCTATTTGGTAAATGGGGAAACGAAGATTCAGAGGGTGCTTCTTGGGTTAATGGAAATCAGCTTGATAATTTCCTACTCATCTTGGAGACAACTGACTTCCTGGAGAAAGGGTGCTCATATGAAAAAATTAACCCCCAATATCATAATCAGCAGTAATCTACTTGTATTACTTTAGATTTTCCAAACCTTGATCTTAACAATATGTATCTACTTACATATGTCCTACTTTATGTTTCTCACATAATTTTATTTCATAGACACAGGTCAGTGTCAGTGAAATGACATACTTGTTACTTATGCTGACATAGTTTTATAGCCTGTTACTCAGGCCAATTCCTTATTACTGAGCATTTGAAATGGACTAAAGAACACAACTTCATTTTATCCTTCTGGTTTTCCTTTAAGAGGGTATGGTCTCTGAAGAAGAAATCACTGTGTCAAATAGTGTGACAAACTTTACAGCTCTAACAACAAATTGCCAGATTCTTTCCTTGAAAACCTTGCACTGCCACCAGCAGCAAACAAGGGACTTGTTTCCCTACAATTCCAGGTTGTCCAAATCTTTATTGAGCTTAATTCACTTGTAGTTCCCTCTCAAAAAGTTTTGGGGGTACTGTTACTACGCTTTCTTCTCATCACTGAGCTGTCTGAGAATGGATGCTGAGCCAGCTAACTCCAGCATTAGCCTCCAGTCAGAGTTATGAAGACCTGAAATGCCATGTTCTATGGCTTAAAGAAGCTGGAGAGGGGAGTAACAAGTAAGGAGTTAAGTTGAGGAATAAAGAGAAACAGGTAGAGAACTTACTGATTAATAAGTAAGTCAGAGGAGTATTAGATGATATGGACTAGTAACGTAGTTTAACTCAATTTATCTACAGTGTTATCACTTCAATCAATATACAATTATTAATAAGATATTTTATATATTTTTCATACTAGGTTTTTGAAATGCAGTGTACATTATACCCTTCTAATACATCCCAATTCAGACTAGCCACATTTCAAGTGCCCAGTTGCTGCATGTGACTAGTGACTACCATACTGGACAGCCTGGCCTCAATTACTTGGAGTTCTTTGGAGTCAGGTTTCTATGAATCTTAGGAGCCTTCCGTATAGTTGGTAGGGTCTGCTTAGCACTTCCTCAAGTCTTTTAGAGGTCTTAATAAAGGCCCTTACTCCAACATCCTTGATTAATCTTTACCCTGTGATCATTTCTTACCTTGAAGATCCTTTGCCAGTGAGAAAGAATGGAAATAAGGAACAGTTTTACTTTCCAACCTAACAAAGCCTGGGCCCTCCTTGTTTCCTCTAAGTTCTGCCTTCAAACTCAGTGGTTTGTACTTAACTTATCCCTTTTTCTTCTTGCAATTTACTATGTGAAGCTGAAAAATTCACTGATGCTTTTAGCATTCTGCCCAGAAATTTCTGTAGCCAGGCCTGCAGGTTTATTAGATATGTGTTTTTTACCTTACTAATTACTACAGATGGCAGTTTTGCTGATGGTTTCAGCAATACAGGCCACCCTTTTTCCAGCCTCCAAGAACAATTTCCTCAGTGCCTGTCCTGCTTCTGCCCACCATCTGGTCCTATAGGCAGTGCCACAGGTTTAAGGTTTTGTTATGTCAGCACCCTACTCATCAATTTCTGTTTTAGGTACTCAGCAGCATAGAGCAAGAAACAACCCTGAAATGTAGTGACTTAAAGCAACAACATATTATTTCTCATGGATCTGTGAGTTGGCAGGCTAGTTCAATTGCTAGTATGACCTGGGTTCATTCATGCAGCTGCGTTCAGCCTGAAGATCATACAGGAGCTGTGCTCTGCTGGAACCGCCGGGCCTCCCTTGCTGTATGAGCTCTTTCGTCCTTAAGAAGGCTAGACTTTCTCACGGGGCAGCGGCGGCAGCATTCCAAGGGTACAAGCTTTGATGTGTAAACACCTATGAAGCCTCTACTCATCTCACACTTGCTGATCAAATTGGCCAAAATAAGCACAGGACCAAGCCCAGAGTGATTATGGGAGGAAACTACCCAGGGGCCCTGGTCCTAGGAGGCATGATTAGTTGGGGGATAACTAGTGTAAAGTTTGCCACTATCTCTTATGGGTATCTTGTGGATTTCACAAGGCGATATATATGTAAAGCACTACTTAGCTTAGTAATACTATTCCAAATCTGCCCAAAGCCCCATGGGCAGATACTGGAATTCAGTTCTAAAGTTGCTTTTACTTTATGGTTGGAAAGACCCATCTATGCTAGCTCTAGTCACGGTCTCATAGCCAAGCAACAAAGAGCTTTGCAGAGGGGACACGTTATGTTATGTGTCTGAAATTGTGCAAAAAGCCTGAGCCCAGGCAGTCTATCTCCAAGGACTATGCTCATAGGCACTATTCCAAAGCTGTCTACACTCAGGGAAGGCAAGAGAGACAGTGAAAGTAGGGGGAAAACAAGGCCTGGAGTGCAGAATAAAATAGGGCAGCATTCTAGAATCTGTGTACCTTTTTTGTAGGCGTTTAGTTCTTTGGGTTTTCCATAAACTGCCTTTCTAGAACCCTTTTCTCTGACAGCCAGCTTTCCCAATCAAGGCAGATGTGCAAGGAGGCACTTTTTTCTAGTTGATCTTCCTTGATTCTCATATATGAACTGAGCTTGTTAAATTGAAAACTTTCTGATATGTTGTGGACACAATGGCTTGGTTGCCCTGAGTGCCGAAGAGCATGGTGTTCTCAGACCTGGGCAGGGCTCCATGTCGGTGGCAAATGTACAGGTCCCAGCAGAAAACAGTCCGGTTCTGTGGCTGCCACATCAAGATTTATGGCACATGAAGGTGCCAAGTTTGCAGGGTGAGAAAAAGAAGCAGCTCACATTCACAGTAGTGTCTTTTTAAATCTGCCTAAATATTGCTGGAGTTGTATTTCAAGAGCTTCAGCAATTACACATTTTGGGAAATGGTGGGGAAATATTAAAGATATAAACTAAGGTGGAAGTAGTATAATGTAGTATGTATGGAAAGAGAAAAGTTTTAAATGAAGCAAGGTCTGTGCTACTCAACTATTTTTAGATTAGTTTTTGTTTGTATGAACATAGAAAAGCCTCAGCATTTAGTATGTCTTCACGTTAACAGAGGAAGATTTCGGAGGTCATAGAAACATGGAGGCCCTAACAGCTTCCGTGTGTACACAGATGGTCTGAGTCCTGTGCACCTTCACCTGGCTTGGAAGCCAGGGCAGCAAGCAGTGAAGTGAGCTGTTTCTAGGTTGATTTCACTGCGAGAGTCAATGGTTTTTGATGTGTTGACCTAAATGAGGAAGCTGTTTTGATCATGGATGTTGGCGGAGATTTTTTTTCCATGAATACTTACAAGAAACTTGCCAGTTTATCAGGGTGGCTGTCCTTAAGGAAGCTAGCTTCCCTTTTCCAGGAGACTTCCCTTTTCTTCCTTCATGGTATAACTCATTTCCACTGCCCAGAAACTCTGAAAATTTGGGCTTAGAATCATGCTATCCTGAATAAGGGATGGGAAACAATCCATAGTCTCTTCATTCTCTGTTCCCTTCTGCCTCACTCCCTCACTTACAGTGTTTATGTCATTTTAAATAAAGAACTTTTTGGGCATTTGTAGCAGGAACTTTCTAGAGCATTAGCTATGATTTATCTTATGTAATTTCAGCACTTGATAGGAGCCATTTATTCCCATGTTCTGCATGGCTCTTTAACCGAGTGCCTGGGATTAGGATATGTTCTATACCTCAGATTCCTGTGTGTTTAAGAAACCTCAGTTTTTTTACTTGTAGCTAATTATACCCATATTTGTAAAGGGGAAAATCATGCAACCTGCAACAGTAATACTTATATGGATCAAAATATTTCTAAGTAAATTACCTCCTTTTTTAGTCAAGTCCTTATTACTGAAATAATAGAGGTTTGTTTGTTCATTCATTGCTTTTGTGAGATGCCTCTGTTGCATCATTCCTGATGTACCACAAAGTGGAATTGGACTGTTCTAGCAGCATGTGTGGCTGATAGTTCCTGACTTGTGGGTCCAGACAGAGCTGTGTTACCAAATAGCAGTAGGCATTTCTGATTTGTTGCACCACCAGAGAATAAGGGTTTGAAGGGACCCAATGAGAAAAGTAGATAGGCTTAAAAGAAAAAAAACAATTTCTAGTCAGATCAGAGTGAGGTTTTTTTCCTGATCTGGAAACCAGTTGGAACGTCAGCTGCCGAAAAATGAAGCTGCGAACTGCCACTCACTCACATTTCCATCCCAGCATGACTCTCAAAAGCACTTTTGTGTTTCTAGACACTAAGATGCTAAAGAGCATACACTAAAATTGCCCAGATTTGTTTTACCATGTTGCAATTTAAATTTAGACAGCAGCTGCCTATCCTTTTAATTGAGCTGCTCAAATCACAGCTGAGAGGCCAACCGGCCAATGGCAGGGCACTGCAGCCCGTGTTCCTCTTCAGGTCCCGGGGCTCCACCTGGCTCTGGGGAGCAGGTCTCCGGTGGCCAGGCTCTGTTAAGGCAGACATTGTTAGGAGCTGTCCCTTCAGTGGCTGAGTCCTTCTGTGGCCGGCTGAGCCTGTGCCGTCAGAACTTCCAGTGGGAAGCAGAGCCCCACCCAGAGGCAGGGTTGGATGGCGCTTTTCTTGGTGTAACTCAGAGGTCTCAGAAAGGCTTTTTGTTCTCCAAAGATCTCCCATCCATTAGCCACACCAGTAAGGAGTCATTTCTTAAAAAAGAAAAAAAGAAAAGCAACTTAAAAGAAAGCTTATCATTTGCACAATAAGATCGTCTGTTTTTCAAATTTTTATATGAATTGGCTACATTGGATCCATTCTTTCTCATAACAAACTGGGTACCTCTCAGAAAAGGGAAAGGGGCTCACAGGTCAGGGACAAGGATAGAGAAGAGAATACAGGGTATCAGGCCCAGATGGGGGCTGGAAGAAGGGCTCCTGGCAATCAGTGTGTAGATTTGAGACCCAAAGATTCCCAGTTCTGTTTCCACAACCACAGCCTCTCTGCAGAGTCCCAAATCCATAATTATAATTCCCTTTAGATACATCTATCTGAAGACAAGTGGGCATGTTCAAAACCAAATCCATCTTTTCTTCTTTTTTGCCCAAAATCACATCTTCTGCTCTTTTCCAAGATTTCTTGTACTTCTCTCCCACTTCCTCTACCTAGTCACCAGTCCTGGAAATTTCATCTAGTCCATTCCTCTGCTGCACATCCCTACCCCCCATGGCTTCTTCCCCACTCTCAGCTTTATCACACAAACTATCGCAATGGCCGTTTCATTGGTCTTTCTGCTTCCCTCTCTCTCCCTCTCTTTGTCCTTTATTTCCTCCTTCACACTGCTGCCAAAATTGACTTTCTAAACACAAACCGTATCACAGTTCTCTCCTAAAAACCCTTCCTTTAACTATCTACCATCTCTACAGGATCAAATCTGAACTCCACGGTACAGCACCCAGAGCCTGCCTCAGTCTGGCCCTCTCACCCATCCACCTCCAGGCCTCACAGGAACACAGGCCAGGGTGACTTTACTTTTACTCTTCCTTCTGCATTAAGTGGCCTTTTCCTAGCCATCTGGCGCTCATCATTCCATCAAGCCTGACAGGAATATCACCTCCCCTGTGAAGTTCTCTGCAGCTCCGCCAGGCTGCCCCCTCCACCCCCAGTGCACTTGGATGGTACCCTTCCTGTAGCACTGATGATAAGCATGGTGCTGGCACCTAGGAAGTGTTCCATTGATGTTTCTTGTTGAATGAGGGGGATGCTGGTAGAAAAAGAGCTCTAGGAGATGACAGAAGGTGCCAGAGGGAGAAGAGAGAACTCTGAACACCAGATTAGAACAGCAAATGGGGGAGATTTACAACCATCAGACTGGAAAAGATGGAAAAGACTCTTAATGCCCTCTGTGGGGTGGGAGGAGGAAAACGGGCAGCTTCATTTGCTGTCGGAAGGGTAGAATATTGGTGGAGACTTTCTGTAGGAAAATTTTGACAGGATGCATCAAAGCTTTTAAAAAGATAGTGGGATTTGACCTAGCAATTCCATTTTGAATAATTCATGTTAAGGGAATGATCTGGCAAGGATTCAGTGGTATTTATATAAAGGTTCTTGTTTCTGTCAGCAATAACTTCTTGACATCTGAAATGCCTAACTATAGGCAATTGATTAAATAAACCACATCACATTTTATCCTGGATTGTTAAACAGTCATTAAAAGTGATAACATAGATCTATACTTATTAACATGGGAAGACTTTGATCTGTTGTAGACTGAAAAAGTTGTTATAAGAATATGCATACTATAATCTTACTTCAAAATAGTAGCACAGAAAAAATCATGAGGAATATGACTTATCATGTCAACTATGCTTATTCCCAATTGGTGGCATTCTTTACACATCCTGTATGTTCTGAATATTTTGAGATGATCATGAATTAGTTTCATGACAAAACACACACACGTAGTAAGGCAAGTCCATCAGGAGAAAGAGCTGAGAAAGCAGGAAGCGGTTGGTCAACCAGCTACCCTGGCTACCAGTTCTCAGCTTCATATAACCTCAGGGCAGACTGGCTGGCGGACATTTAAGGTAACAGAGAGGTACCTGTGTCTCTACCTTTCCTGTTAATATCCAAGCTAACCAAGAATCCATTTAAGGATATCTGGAAACACTGGAGGCTGAATCAGCTAGGGACCCTGAATAATTTATGGCTATAACCTTTTCAAAACTCCATTATAGGGGAAAATCGTTTTTAAGAAGTCCCTCTATCAGGAATCAGGTCTTGGCTGAGCTGAAACCTAGCAGGTAAACTGGGAGCAGCTTCAGAAGCTGACAGCCTCCATCTCCTTCTCTCCTTTCCCCACCAACACAGTTAGTTCCTAGAATGCCTGCTGATTTCCAGTTCAGCTGAAGCACTCCAGAGTGAGTGTTTGCTGAAACACCACCCAGGTGAGGCTGAAAGTGGGGGGCTTGGCACTGCTGCGGAGACAGCGCTGAATGCGGGACCCAGGGAGTGTACCTCTAGATCATTCCTCAAAAAATGCACAAGGCACCTGTGGCCTGGTCAGAGCCCAGGGCCAGCCAGGAAGCGGGAGAACAGTGTTGCTCTGGCCTCAGAGCTGCTCCGAGCAGCATAACATAGCCTGAGCCCTTGGCCAGGTGGGGGGCCGCCTCATTCTTTGCAAATCCTTCCCCAACACTGTAAGCACTCAGGCTCCATCTTGGAGGCTGGAGCCAGCTTCTCCATTCTGTGGCTGTTTCAGTGGCCATGAGGTAGATGGGAGAGTGCCCAGCCTGCTCTGGGTTCACGGCTGAATCTCCTGTTGCGTGACCCACGCTGACCCTGCCTGGTGCTCAACTCCCCCAAGGCCTTCCCCCACCTCCCGCCGCTTTAGGGCTCCCTCCCCATGGCTGCCCACACTCATCAGGCTGGAGGCCCCCGAGGCCGGTGCTGGCAGCCGTTAGCCAGAGTCTGTCCCAGAGCAAATTGTCTGGGAGCCCTGCCAGCTTCTGAAGAAAATCTGCTTTGTGAACAGGGGAAGAAGCCTCTTTTATACTTTCTGTTAATCACGTTATTCACTTAGGAGAGCTCTTCGTGTTTCCTTCCTTTCCCACAAGTCCTCACCCTCAAGCCCCTGCTTGTCCAGGAGCCTCGAGGAGACAGGAGCAAGGACGTGAGCGGGTGATGAATGATCGCCCAAAATATGAAGGAGAAAGTAAGATACATGTTCTAAAAAGTGGTTCAGCTTTTCCAAAGGCTAAGGTATTTTAATAAACACATTTTCTCAGAACACAAGAAACTTGATGATTTAGCATTGACTGGAAAGTTTATTGTGGCCCACGATGTAGTGCTTCACGAGTAGTACTATGAGCTATGTCTTAAGAAACAAACTATAATTAAAGCCTCTTGCCGACAAGGCTAGTTTCTTTATGGTGCTTCTAGGTTGGTTTGATTCTCTGCCAGGACTTATCCTCTCACTTTTTGGCCTTTCTCTCGCCTCCCAACCCCTTTCTTCTATCGTAGGTGTTTTCCTCTTCCTTTCCTCCCTCACACTCCCCATCTCAAGTGTGAAGAGAGGCCAATAGCTTAAGTGAAATAATGAGACGTTTATGTTTAAAAAAATCATGTTAAAAAAGTCAAGCTTAGATGAGGGACGTCCTTCAAGAAGTTGTGCTCTTAGCGTCACTGTCCACAGAACGTCTGTGGGAGTCCTCATTGGCAGTGGCCCCTGGGGATGGTTACAAGCTACATGTTCACAAGTCAGTCTCTGTGCATTCATTTTGTCCCCTCTTGATCATGTTCCTTCATCAGATTTGGCTCTAAATGACAAATTCTAAATGAAAAAAAAAGAAATCACTCCAGAAGGACCAAGATTTGCCACCAGTAACAATACACATATGTGCATATACTTAAAATAAGCCCTGAGGACATTCCCAATGGAGAGGGTCAAAAATTGCATTGTGAAGACAGAGCAGCAACATCGGAGTCGTGCATAGCATCCAGAGTGGCCATTCTGGAAGAGAATATTTCAGTTGGCTGTATCAGCTTAGAAAAGTTGGGTATTGTTTATCTTTCATCAGTGTTGTTGCTGTGTAGGAAGGCTGGTTATGACGTGTGATGTGCCTGAGCACACAGTGAGTGCATTCTGAGAGGGGGCAGGCTCTGAACATTTTATGTGCAGTATCCCATTTACTCCCCTCATTAGCCCTGTGAGAAAGCTGAGGCTTGGAGAGGCAGGTAACTGACAAAGGTCACACAGCTGGGGAGGTGACACAGATCCAGGGTTTGGACCCATGTTGCTGACTCTAGGGCCCTAACTCATCCAGCTATTCAAAGCACCAAATAAGACACATCATAAACCATTCAACATTAAACAAATGAATGTTCCTTTCTTTCTTTGTGTGGCTGTTTCTTCTTAAGTTTCAGTATTCCTATTACATATATATATCTGTGTGTGTGTGTGTGTGTGTGTGTGTGTGTGTGTGTGTGTATATATATGTATGTATTTTTTTCCCCCAGGAAATTGCTCTAATTTTTCCTGGAATATTATTATAATTTCTAAACAGAATCCAGGAATATTTTACTGCTAAAGATTTTTGCTCTAGCCAATGGCTTCCTTGTAGACGTCTCTCACTTGCCTCATAAAAGAGATCTCTGTGGAAACATTTATCATTGAGATACTACAAGCAGCATGCATTATTTTCTTTGTAAAACTGGTAAGAAATCTCAATATATAAATATACTAGACCATGTGTTCACCAGCTCCATCAAATATACCTGTCATCGGTCTCATCTAGAGCCTGGGGATGGGCCTTTCCTTCAGGAATTACACCTCCATGGCCAACACCCAAGGGATTCTTCTCTGCTGCCTTCTTTGGATTCCCTTTATCCTGTGGGCCTTTGTGGGGACCCATCATCTCTGAGCTTTCTCTGTGTGTGCCTTGTACTGTCACTCTCCCACCCCACCCCACCCCTGCTCCTTTTGAGGCTGTGACTGGGATCTTCTTTCTCTTTTGGCCTCCTCCATGGCCCACAGCCCAGACTGAGCCTGGAGGGCTGGTCAGCAAAGATGCTTAACTTAGCTGCTTTATTCACCCACAACTCTGTCCCAAGTCCCTCTAAGGAGCCCCACTACTTTCTGACCTACCTCCAGGTAAACATGTTAAGTCAGAAACTGATGTTTTAACATGTTTATTCTCAAACAAAATAGAGGCTGAGACAGATTTTAGACTCACTAACAATTTTTAGACTTAACTGAAATGTTTTACTTTTAACCTAGGTGATGGTTTTTATACCAGCTTTGTAAAAAAAAGGATTGTGACTTACTCAGAAAAGATGGTATCATGCAGGCCAGGGGCTTTGAAGTAATATGAAGAGAAGGAAATGTTGATAATATGAGAAACAGCTTTGATCAGGGAATTCTTCAGTGTTAGGTGATGTACTGGGATGACCCATTTCAAATTGTGAGGGTGTGCTGTCTTACTGGGAAGTGCAAATACCTTTTGTAGGTCATAGAACATATCAATTGACAAACCATCAATGCTATAATGGAGTAATGTAAGGGATTAGGGAACCCCATTATGTCACCATTTTATAGATGAAAAACTGAAGCAAGTTTCTTAGGAGGGAGAAGATTGGTTAAAAGGTAAGATTAATATAGGAACTCTTATCATTAAATGATAAATTCTGTATACATATCCCATTCTCTTCTAGTAAAAATATTTCACAGTGGAGATCTGCATAGGAATTTTGTGACCCTTTTGATGACTTCAGTCCTCTAACATAGGACAGAAGTGGAGAACATTGAATTTTGGGTTTTGCCTCTATGATAAACTCAGTCACTAAAGTCTAGCCATACTAGCCTTCAAGTTCCTCATCTGTAAGAGGCTGGGATGGAGCTGGGAGTGGTGAATGGGTACTAATTATGCATAGTAAGGTGTTATGAAAATTTAATTAGTATTTATAAAGTACTTGGAGATCCTCAGATGAAAGGTGCTCATTCAAAGAACAGTTATCATATGATCCCGCCCATGTTTCTACTCCCAATTTTAAGGCCAAAATGAAAGGAGTTAACCTAGAGTCTGAAAAGTTCTGCCACCAGAATCATAATAAAGAGTGTAGACATAAAGCCTATCACCCCTTGTGCACAGCGATGGTTTATTTTGGGTTGCTGAAATGCAGCTGCAAATCACTGTGTCCCCAGGAGGCAATGTCATATCGTTCATTAAGCCTGCCACTGGGGAATTTTCTACCTCAGCAACTCCTTGTTCTTAAAGCCGGCCCACACAAGGAAGTCACAACCTCCTTTCAATGGTGTAATGTTTTGTTTTGTTTTTTAGGTGGTTAAAAAGAACTAAAATCTTCAGGGTGCATCACAAACTGGTGGATTCTAGTAGACATGGAGGGCAGAAATGGGAGAAAGAACAGACTGGATGTCTCCTCCTTTGTCCTTTGTTTCTGGAATCCACCCAGCTCTGGTTATGTAACCAGAATGGAAGGAAAGCCAGGATTGGGGCTCTGCAGTGAGGTGACCATAGCTGGCATTGAGAGACTCCTCCCTCTGCTGTCATAAGGTCCCCTGGGACTGACCACAGCACTGCTGACTGCCGAGCACCTCGAGGGCCTCCTCGCCCCAGCACTGGGCACCTGTGTGTTGAGGAAAATCAGCCATTCAAAGGCAGATGGGGAGGCTTCTACCTGCACTCTCTCAAAATCAGGAGTGCCCAGTCTAATTCAGTCCCAACCATTTCAGTGGGTAGTTGCGGGATGGAGCAAGAATCTCTATGCTAGACTTTTCCGAAGTGTCTCTGCAGGACTATCCTCATCAGAACCACCTGGAGAACGTCCTAAAGCTGGGGGTCTGCAGCTCTGCATTTAAACTAGCTCCCCAGGTTTCTCTGAACTAGCACGGTCCCTTGATCCATGCCTTATTGAAACCAACCTTGACTGAAAGTTTGGTTCCAATGACTAAGGCACGTGGATGTCCCGATTTCCTTAGAAGACATGAGCCTTCCTGTCAACTGGTGTATTTGGTGGCTGGTGCCTCTTTGAAGAAGATGTCATGTTAATTACTGCACAGAGAATACTGAGAAACTGATTCCTCTGGCCAGTCACAATCCACACTTATGCTCAAATCTGCAATTCTGTCAAACATTAAGAATACCCTGTGTTGGCCTTTCTGTGTAGTGGCTGCTGTGGCTACACAATGTAAAATATGGATAGTGGAGGCTCAGGAAAAAGTTATTATATTCCAGGGGAACATAGTACTCATTTAATCAATGTTCTTAACTCTTTCCTGAATCTGTATTTCAAACTAAGGAGGATTTATCTATTATTAATTTTTCTAATGACCCAGTGTCAGGTCTGGGTACCAGTCAGTTGAAATAACTTAATCTCTGACCTGAGCACAGGCCTCTCTGAAGTTCTATGTTATCACCTTTTTGTTCATTCCCTGCTTTCCTCATTTATGCACATTGGGCCCTGGCATTTCCCCAGCTAAGGTCTGTCTCTAATCCTGATTAGAAACAAGAGGTAGTTCAGCTTTCTCAGCTTTCCTATCAGGGGAACGTAAGCTGATGGAGCGCTAATCATCTGTGGGATGTCAGGGAAGTTGCACAACCTCTCTGAGCCTCAGTGTCTTAATTTGTATATGTGAGAAGAATAATTCTTACTCTTCCCAAGATTAAATTAGATAATGTATGTTAAGAGTCCCACCTTGCACATGGCACATGGAAGGTGTGCAGCATGTTGTCCAGTATCACCACTATCCTCGGGGCTCTTGGATTTCTTTCCCGGCATGTCCCTGCCCATCTCAGCCTGGTGTAGCCCATCCTAACAACACACTCCTCAGCAGACTACAGCTAGGCAGAGAGGGGAATACTCTTAGAGCAGTCCCCACACCAGCACATTCTTGAAAAGTGACCCCTTTCAACAATTTTAAAGTAACATTTTAGTAAGAGCAGATATTAAGACTGATGACAAGACAAGAAAGGAAGCAGTATGAGATGCAAGGTAATTGGAGAAGGTAGTGGTAGCTCCTGCTTTTTGTTTTTTTTTTTAAACCAGTTGTTTCTCCTATCAACCAATGGCAGAGTTTTCCCACAGATCCTGAGTCCCTGACCTTCTGGCTCAACCGTGGTGATGTCCACACCCCTGTCCAAGAACCTCATTATGCCTCTCTTCGTAGACTGTGCCACAGGGTAGAAATAGAACCACACCTCTCACTCCCCCTCATTCAGCCCCTTCCTTCAGTGGTCCAATTCTGATAATTAAGCTCTGTTTTTGGTCCTAAATTTCAAGACACTTCACCCTAACCCTGTTCCCATAACCCAGATCTTAGCTCTGTCTTTGTCCCTGTTTCTGAGTGCTGGTTCTGGGACATACCTCATTCTCCTCTACCACTCAGACCTGCCTATCTCTAACTAGGCCCTTTGTCCAGTAGGAGAGCCTCTATTCTCCACCTTTTGATGCACCTCTGCCTAACTGCCTGAACTTCACATATCTGCTGCCCAAATTCTCTAGGGCTAGGCTCAACCTACTTGTTGGGACCCACATGAACAACTGGTGGCCTTATTTGGGGGAACCTGGTATGGAGCCTGCCATGCTCCCTGGACACTTCTCTTGGCCTGGCAGGATCTCTGCCATCACCTGGGACTACCTCCCATTACCTGTTTTGCCTTTGATAACAGGTGACCACTTCCTTACTGCATGGTCTTCAGAGTGTCCAGTTCTAGGCAGGAAATGGATTGCTTGAAATACACAGCCAGTCGCACAGAGAAATCATCATCAGGAGACAGAGTAACTGAGCTGCTACTGATATTTCTAAGGACAACCTATCCATGGGCTAGTTGAAAAACTGTTGAGGACAACATCAAAGAGGCTGCATTTTTACTATTAAATAGCATAAAATCTCTTTACCTACAGCCTAGGCAATAAAGTTTGAATCCAAAGGAAACCTATTTGCTAATACATAGAGAAGCTTTAGAAAAGCAGAGCTTTAAGCATTTGGAGGCTAAGATACTACAAAGTAATTACTATTGCAATGCAAAGAGATCTCAGGCTGGAAGGGGAGACTTTCTAACCCTCTGGGAGGTCACTGTTCTGATCACTACTCTCAATCATCAGAGCAGGTTGGCTACTGTGCATCTTAACTTCATCTCCTAGCCCTGTGTCCAGCTGTAGTGGGAGAGGTAAAGTGCTTACATGGTATATGGGAGAACATGGAAGCTTCTCCTCTGCCGAAGACTTGACCACTGATCAACCAGGTGTTTTGATTTTCCTCCTCTAAGGACTAAACTCAGCCATTAGGTATCCCAAGACACCCTCTTTAAAAAGCAAAAAACATGTTCTGCTTGAGTTGAATAATTGAGTCTCTGTTTGCTGGGGCTGGTTTTTAGGTTTGTTCTTTGCCATTCAAAGTGATCAGACATAGGGCAGGTCCATATGCATTGGGAACCAGTAGGAGGAAAGAGCGTAGGCATGCACTGATTGAAGTGTCCACCCTGGAATATAGCTCAGGAGTACAAGACATCAAAGACAGAGAGGGAACTGGGGCAGTCAAAAGCCAGTATACAAACAAAATGGTACCTACAGCCTTCAGAAGGAGCAGAGTGAGGGTGTGTGCCCGTCACTGAGAATGGAGTAGGTGAGGTGAAATACTAACTTCCATAGCCCTTTAGATCCTTGTCATCTTGGGTTTGCACAAGAATGAGAAAGTGCTTGTGCTTCCCTAAATAGAGGCAAAATGGACTGATTCTTAGACTCAGATAAATTTTAAAAGTTGTGGGCTTCGAACTCCCTGTGTTTAGTTTTTGGTGGTATTTAGCATAAAGTGTTCCACATTTAACATTTAAAAGGGAACAAAGTAACCCATTATGCAAATACTGTTACAGGATGGAGAGTCCCTAGGCAAAGGAAGATATATGTGTTTATAATTTTGTTTTACTCTTTTCCAGTGGCAACAATTGTCTGTTTTCATCTGATGCCAATCTTTGAGTCAAAAGACGGTGACTTCAGTCTAGAACTTGGCCAAGATAGCTATCAATTGCCTTAACTATAAAGGATTTTATAATTTTGCCTCCAAATTGTAATGTCACTTATAATTCCCTTTGTCATAAATAGATGTATTATGAAAGACTGAATGGTGACATATATTTCCATATATCAAATTAATAACATAATTATTATTTTTGTTATAAAAATGCCTAAAATCTAAAACTAGGAATTAACAGACAATTAAGGAAACAATCTGTAACAATATACTCCTCCCTCTAAATTACATTTTCCAATGATTTATTTATAAAAGTTGACCAGTCCAATTCGACTTTCAGTACAAACAAAGCCAGCTCTCCCCACTGAGGATTTTGCTGACAGTCATGCTAAGAGCAGTAATGAGTTTTCCAATCCAGACCAGCTGGAATCAAGGCTCTAAGTAATTCTATGCAAAGAAAGTACCACTTGTCACAAAGTTATAAAAATTCTTAATGAAACATCAATAAAGTGAGCTGTGTTTATCCTTGTAGCTATCACAGAGGCCAATAAGAATGTAGAAATATAGCTGTTTGAGAAAGAGAGATTAAATTGTTTTTTTTTCTTGGTTATTGCTGTCAATTGTTGGTGGGAATAATAGAATCTCAAATATTCTTAAATTACCCAGCCCTGATTCTGAACAGTTAAATTTACCTTCCTTAGAACCCAATTACAAAGCCTGCAATTACATCATTGTCATTGAGAGGCAGAAGCAATGCACTTCATATTCTGCAGAGCAATGGCCTGAATTGTAGTCCTGCTGCAATATTAACATCAAACCACAGTTATTTCAGAGTCAAGGCCATGCTTGCCATTGAAGATCATTCTCCAGATGCAGGCTGGCTCTCCAGTATGTCCTGCTGTGATAGATCATAGATAGTACTGCCTCTCTTTGCTCCTTGAAGGGTTGAACAGAGGTGATAAATAGCTCTGTGGTCCTTCCTCCCAAGCTCCTGTCTGTAACTGTCAAGCCCATCATCCCTCCAAGCATACCAAGGCAATGAAATTCCTGAATAGATTTGTCTAAGCTAGAGTTCCTTTGGACAAGGGGAACATAAAAGCAATTAGGGAAATTTCATCTGTGTAAGAGAAAAATAATCATCTCAGCATGTTCCAGCTAAGTTCTTATAAAATAGGATTTGCATAGAAGAAGGAATTTGAGGGTTCATAGAGTTATGGTTTCCAAGGAGCTCATCCCCATGGACTTAGATGAAGCATTGTGTCAAAGCTTTATTTAAAAATTGAGGGTTTTTTTTAATACTGTGCAGATTGTATAATAAAGATACACTATAGTAAGGATAGTTTATCTCATGACACAACAAAGGGATATTGTTTTGAATCAAGGGGAAGAGAGAAATGTAGACTTAGATATAGATTACCACCCACATCACCCCATTAGTAAAGGGGTCATACTTTAAAGGCAACAAGACAGTATTAGAATCCAGCTAGTCCACTTTGCTGTTAAGTAGCTGTAAATTCTTGGGTAAGACACATTCTCTGAACCCTATTTCCAACTCTATGTAAAGGAAGTAAGTGTACTAATATTCCCTGTGGCTACCTCCCAGGGGTATTGTAAGGATCCAGAACATGTATATGAAACTGTTCATAAACTGTGCTAAATACTATTTGTTATAATGGTAGTCAACCTTCATTTATTTTTAATCTTAACCTCTGGTAAAATCTAGGAAGAAACTAGTTTTCTTGTGATCTTCCTCATTAGTGCATTTTCTCCTACTTTGGGAAATTTTAACCATTAGGAATGAAAAATGGTAAAAGCCTTACTTTTAGTAGGAACTGAATTCCTGCCTTGGATGTTGCTGGGAGATCTGGATTATTTTATTGCTACCACAGCATTGTTTTCCCCTCTCTGTGGCTATTTGATTATAGTTCTTCCATCATAAAAAACACTCCCATCATAGAAAATAGGAAATTAAAGTGATACAACATTCTCTGACACTTCATGCATGCATGCATACAATCATTCATGTATTATATATGTTTAATAAATACCTATGTACCAGCACTGAATGCAGGAGAATTAATCCTGTCCTCAAGCTGCTGTTTCACTAAAAGTAAGTTTTGATACATTTGTCTCCTAGATATTTCTTGCTTTTCTGATGCAGTGTTGTTTGGGATATGGTACATTTTAACAAATAGTTGCTGAAAGAAATGAATGAAACACAGGCCAATTTTCTTACAAGAGAAGACAAACTCACTAGGTCCCAATTTTGAGAGGCAAGAAGAGGCCTGAGTTTTCCAAGACAATATGTCAGACATTTCTATTCCTGAAATCTAAAAAAACCCACTTTTTATGTTACTTTTCCAATGCAACAAGGAGGTCATGGTGACCTCAGGGTCACCCTACAATAAAACAGTGTTTGTACTCATCACTGATTCATCCTGTGTGATGAAGATGACTTTCTGTGGATAAGTATTGGAGACAAAGGAAAGGAATGAAGGTGGTCATTGGCACAGAACCTTCTGGTAACACAAAATTTGAGGAGATGTATCATAGGTGAGCCTTGTGCTTGACAAGCCCTGGAAGTTGGCCACAGATACATTATCAGTCACTGTGTATTAGACAACATGATTTGCCCCAGCAATGCATTTTAAGAGATATTCACTGTACTCATTAGCAAAACTTACTTGTAAACAGATGTGCCCACTCTGTCCTAAGGAATGATTTTATCAAAACCTTCTAGTCTCTGAAAGACAGCATTAGGAAAATGAAAAGGCAAACCATAGAATAAGAAAAATAATATTCACAATACATATATCTGCCAAAGGATTTGTCTCCAGATATTTAAAAACCTTTTATAACTTAATAATAAAAAGACAAACAACCTAATTTAAAAATGGGCAGGAGATTTGAACAAATACTTCACCAAAGAGATATATGAATGGCCAATAAACACATGAAAAAATATTCAACCTCAGGAGTCATCAGGGAAATATAAATCATAATACCACAATGAATTACCAGTATATACCTACTGGAATGGCTAAAATTTAGAAAAAAAAGTGTGGAACAACTAGTGCTCTCACACACCGCTCATAGGAATGTAAAATGATGCAACCACTTGGGCAAAGAGGCAATTTCTTATAAAGTTAATCAAATAGTACTTTATGACCCAACAATTCCACTCTTAAGTATTTTACTCAATATAAATGGAAATATTTGTCGACACAAATATTTGTACATGAATATTCACAGCAACTTTATTTAATAGCCTAAAACTGGGAACAACCCAAATGTCTATCAAGAGGGAAATGAATATACTAAGTGTGATATGTCTATACAGTGGAATTAAACTTAACATATTAAAAGAGTGAGCTATTAATATATGCACAACATGGATAAATCTCATAAGCATGCTGAAGAAAAAGACACAAATTCTTTTTGATAACAAAAATGATTAATCCATGCTAACAGAAAGCAGATCAATAGTTGTCGGGGGCTGAGATGAGAAGGATGCTCTTAAAAAGGGTTTGAGGGAACTTATGGTGATGGACATGATCTGTATCTTGACTTTGGAGGTGATTGCATAAATATAAACATTTGGCAAAAAACTGCACTAATATAAGTATATTTTTATATGTAAATTAGAGTTCTATAAGGTTGATTTTCAAAGGATATTATGAAAGGACATACATAAATGTACTAAAGTAGAACTAAGTACCTATTTTATGAACAATTTATAGCAAAGTACTTTTAGTAGAATAGAATGTTAACAGTTAATGATTGGAGTACAATAATTTGAAAGAAATGTTACCTATATATTCTTTTAACAATCAGAGTGTGCTGTGTCTCAGAGAATGCGAAACACAATGTATTTGAATCTTCAAGATACATTTACATGATTATGTCTTTTATCTTCCAATAGAGAGTATATAGCCTTAAAAACAAAGACTGGCATAATTTTATTTCAATTTGTGGAAGAGAAGCATTGATTTGTTGATAGAGGTGGGCAGGTTAAGAAATTTAAGTGCAAAAGCCCTAGCCAAGAAGTAGGTCTTAACCTGAACCAAAGGAAGAAGAAGAAGAAAAGGCCTTGCAGGAGCCAAATGTTTTGAAATCATAAATTTTCACTAAAGAGAAGTTATGATATGATGGATCACTATCACAAGGATGCCAAATTCAATGATTGCTCTGTGCACTTTGTAGACACAAACCCCGGTCTTGGCCCCATCTACTCCTTTTCTTTCTCTTGGAATATATGTTGGATCCAAGTCTCATTTCTGTTCTATAGAAGACATTGAGACTCTTTGGCTCAGACGTGAGCTAGTCCAAAACAGAGACGCATAACTTAACCTCTTCCACACTGGGCTCCTGGCATTGTAACTGGCATGTGGGAAGCTTAATACAAATTCTGAAATGATCAGGTCTAATTTCATTCCTAAAATTCTGTTTCTGTACTTTCCTTTAACTTACCAAGACAAATGTGTGAAGAGTAGAAGTTTTATTTATATACCATAAATGCTTATCATTGGACAAATCATATTTTTGGCTGCATCTGGTTTAAGCCTATTTATTTACATAGACCTTTGAGTAGTGCAGAGAATTCACTTACCATGCAATTGAAAGTGTAGAGTATGTAATGAATTTAAATGTTGTAAATATTTTAAATGTGCCAGGATTTAAATGACTCACCTGTGGAAATATAAAGTGAAAAGATGACTTCCTTAATTTAGCTGTTCCTTAGATTTGTTCTCTGATAGAATTTGAAAATAGCTTAAACACACGTCATACTGATTTACCCAAGACCACTCATCAAATCAAAAATGGATTCTTATATAAAATGTCTTATTTCTAAACCCCAGAAAACAGTTTTGTCTTAACCTCAAAATTTTTAGGTTATGAATGACATACAAACAATTATTTTTAGTTTCATGTTTTACATATGGCTGTTTTTATGTGAAGACATAAATCCAGAGATCAAGGATAGGAGTAAAGAAACAAAATGATGGGAATTTAAACTTAGCCTTTGCAGATGGGCTTTACATTTTCCAATTAGCTTTGTTGTTTAGGTTTCTGTCCATCATACTGGGATGTTATAAACCCCAGAAGCAGCGTGTATCAGAAGTAGTAGCATCATATGGAAAATGCTTGTTTTCCCTTCTACTCTTTTAGAAAGTGCTCTAAGAAATGGTGCATGAATTTAAAATCCAGTTACATCTATCTGTACCTCCACATCATCGTAACATCATGGATTTGACAAATTTGCACAAGTGTGCCCTTCTGGGGATTTGGAAAGGGAATGCTGCAATTCCCTGTGGACTGAAAATACTTTCTATGTTGAAAATTTCTCCAGCAAGTAGAGTAAATTAGATTTGGCCTGGAGGACTCAAACTGAAAAGCTATTCTGCTGTGGACAAGTTAAAATATAATAGAAATTGAAAATGCAACACATAATATCAAATTTTATGTACAATAATTTGGCAGCATCTGTACTCACATCAGAACAATGTGGGGCAATGAGCATGGTACCTGTGCAAAGATGGCATACAAATATTTGTATGTTTCTCATTTCATATTAATTTAAGTTATAGATGTGATCTGCATAGGATAAAAACTGCACAGCAATACAACACAGTATAAACAGTAATTATCTCAGGGAATTAGGACTATAACTTCTAAACTCTGTGTTTTTAAAAATTTTCAACAGAAGTGTATGAATTCATCATCAGAAAAAAGAAGTATTTAAACATAAAACGATGTGTTCTTTCAAGCTATTTAACTACCTGAAGATAGTGAAAACTTTTGTAAATATGAGATGTCCTGCCTGTACTCAACAGGCAGGATAACTGCTGCTGCGGGGCAGGGCAGGAGCAGAGGACCAGCAGAGCCTTGCCCTTTGGCTTTCTGTGGCCAAGGCAGGCACCCACACAGAACCTGGGCACCGCTGAATAGAGCTATGAAACCCATGTCTGTGGCCACAGGTTGTGAACTAGATGAATGACTCTTGATCTCACACCATTATGCATTGACAGCTCACACAATGCCCTAATATGGTTGGTCCTCAGTAAATGTTTACTGCATGGCTTCCTGGCCTGCTTATTTTCATTGGCCATCTGGTCTTTGTGGTGTAGAGTAGAATGGTGACAACTTCAAGGTCCTTCCCAGATTGTTTTCTTTGGAACTCCCCTTGCATCTGACAGCTCCCACAGGGATCTAGGAGGCGCTGAAGAGTCTTAAGTCTTGCTTATGAAGTGAATCACTGAACACTACGTGTACACCTGCAATTTAGACTCTATCTAAGTTTAAAGGCGATTGTTAAAGCTTCCTGTATTTGGTGTTTGAAGTCTGGAATGTGTTGTATAACAGTGTTGTTGCCTGAATTGTACACAGTAAAATGCCTATGGTAGGAAGCAGATGGTTATTACCACTGTGAAGTAAATGTGCTTTGCAGATTATTTTGTGCTGGTTATGTCAGGGGTAAAGCCTCCAGGAAGATGTGGAGTAGGGGAAGGGGCCCAGCTGCTTAGACCGTGCATGCTCCTTGCCATTTTATAGTGGCTCATTTTTATTCATGCACACACAGTATTTAATATTGTATGCACTACAGTATGCAAATGAGTGTGTGTGGTTTGCATACATAGTGCCGTGGTTAAGAGCCTGAACTCTGAATTCAGACTTCTTGAGTTTGGATATTGCCTTCCCCTCCGATTAGGCCTGTCCCTTTGGGCAGGTGAGTTTACTGTGCCTCAGTTCTTCTGTAAACTGGAGATGAAAATGTAACTATGTTCTAAGGATTAAAAATCTTAATATCTATTAAGGTCCTAGAACAGTGCCAGACACATAGTAGTTACCCAATAAATGTTATCTGTTGTCATTTTATCATTATGTCATATTTGTTTTCTAGGAGGAATTATACAAAGCCATAATAAGTGTTTCTTGAGGGAAAGGGTTCGTTGTGGGCCTGGAGAGGTCCTTTCTACTCTCAGCTCTGTCTGCCAGCACATTGGCTGGATTGCTTTTATGACAGCAGAGGACACAATGTAAGAAGATTGTTACTTCATTTTATTCTTTATAACCTCCCTATTTAAAAACACACGATTTAGGATGGATAGATAAATAGAGATAGACAGATAAACAGATGATAAAGACAGATTTAAAAAAATACAAATGGAAGGGCATGTGGGTCTTGGGCTTGTTTTTAAAGATCCTTTTCTCTTCCCTTGAGGTCACACTTCTCACTGCTTGATTTTTAACCCCTAGTAGACAATGAAGCACCCCTGATAACTTTTCCACGGTAAAATTAAACTCCTCTGCATGGGTAAAACACATGCATTCCTGCATTCCTATGCTTTGACTTCTCTGTCTCTAAAGTGAAGATTCAGTAACACTTGACATGATATAGTGTCAGGAAAATGCTTTGAAAATTCAATGAGACTTTATATGATCAAAATGGTAGCCACTGTTTCATCATTTAAATAATCTCATTGGCAAAGACCATGCATTAAACATCACCACAGAGTATTTTATATTCAATGAACATCTTTCATCTGTGAACATTACCGTGGTTTATAAACATTAACTCAGTATAGTCCTCATTGACAACATCCAGATTGGCCCTTTACTTGAATTAATAAACTTGGAGCCTGAGATAGCCAAACAACTTGTTTCAAAACATCCAGAGTCAAGGGCAAGAAACAGGTTACCACTGGGAGAGTTAGTAATCGTGAGATAACTCTGTGTAAATATTTGGGTAAATGAGACAAACAGATCAGATAGCAGATCCATAAGAAAAGTCACACTCTCCCCTTTCTCTGCCCCTCATTGAAGCAAGCCAGAGTTCCCTGGGGAGTTGCTAGGAAAACCTTTATTGAATAACAAGTTGCATGAATTATGAAAATTCTACAAAATATTGAACAGTTGCTTAGTGCAGAGCAGCTACTCTCTGTGCATTCCAAAGAAGCCCATCAAGTGGCCCTATATATTTTATGCTCCTGACAATAAAAATAACTGTACCTTCCAGCCAGAGAAAGAGGGAAGGCTATTGTACCTTTACAGAAGACAAATTGGTGAGGTGTACATTAAAATGGCTTCCATTACAGTAAAATACGATCCCTCTGTCTCAGCATCTGTTCTGTAAACGTAGCAGGAGCCTCTCATCACGACATGGTGGCAGACCGATTGGTTAGCTGTTACTGGTTCCTCCTACTTATACCCTGGTATTCGTGGGTAAATTCACACTCGACCAGTGGGTCACCAGCTAAGAGGTGTGAGTGACTTTGTGGCTCACAAACGCCAGTGTTGTCTCTCCACAGCTGGTCCCCAGTAAGCATCAAAGTCAGTAACACTGGGAGATACACAAGGCACTAGGAGTACTGGGAACTGGCAGATTCTCAGCCTGCTTGTACCTGCTGCGTGTCTTTGGGAAAATCACTTTACCTTTCTGTTTCTCAGATCCTTAGATATAAGATGAGGAGTTACAGCCACATCTGTAATTTTCCATTGGTATTGCAAAACCCCTGAATTTCAGATCTCTCGGGAGCCACTAAAAAGGTCCCAAAAAGCAGAACTCTGAGCTCCTCAATCCAACTACAATCAGCGGCCTCACATTTTTTCCTCTTCCATATGTTGAGTGTACATGTAAGAAAGGAAAGGTTTCTTCTTGCTCTAGAACAATGTTTGGAAATGACGAGTCCTTATACCTGCTTTTCTTAACTTTGAGAACAAAAAGGAAGTTATTAGATAGTTCTGATATATTTTATTTTATTTTTTTATATCAGAGCTCAATGAACTGAGTCATGTCAGTGCAGAGAGACCTTCCAGCAAAAATAGTCAACCGAAGGGCGACCAAGAAGCTTTGGAGAGTGAACCCTCCCGCCACCACCAGTCTCTTCTTGCCATTAAGAGCTCAGCAGAGCTTTCCCCACAAAGTGTGCTGCTTTCTCCTCTTTTAATCCCATTGTAAAGGGGCTCCTAGTCCTCAAGCCCCTGTACCTCTTCTCATATTCAGAAACTTACTGTAACAATCACAAGTCATTCTTTCAGAAGAGGCACAGAATTAACAGTCTGACTCATGGGACATGTTGGCAGAACAACCTCTAGACCAAGAGACAGTGTTTTGTGTTTCTACTTCATGCCTTTCCTCCAAATAGAGAAGAAAACTCACACTTTATAGTGTTTGGAAGCACATATTTATGGTACGCAACTCCTTGGGCTTAAATCTTAGCTACTATACATTAGCTTGTTGGCCTTGGGCAAGTTACTTAAGTTCCCTGTGCTAGTCTACACAGCTATAAAAAAAGAAGGAAAATAATAATGATAATAAGAATGATAATCACACCTATCTACCTTTCAGCATTATTACAATTAAATGAGTTAGTATGCATTAATGCATTTACCTGTCATTAAAGAAGCTCTACAGAAGTGTTTGCTAATTAAAAAAATACAAATGTACACACATACATATACATACACATATGTGTATTATATATATAATATATATCATAACCATATTTTTAATATTTTAATATATAAATTATATATATATCTGCATTTTATGTGTTTTATACACACACACACACACACACACACACACACACACACACACACACACACACAGAAAGCCTACCCTTGTCCAGGCACTGGGCCAGGCATTCTGTCAATATTGTTTGTATATGTGTATTACATACTCACCAGCAATCATCTCAACCCTTATGGGTGAGGAAAAAGAACTGAACTATCTCCCCAAGCAAGTAGTAGGTATAAAATAGGAGGTTTGTTTCCTGGTTTCAGTGTCTCACCACATACCACTCTACATAGAGGGAGGCACATCTTAAACATCTCCCCTAGTGGAGACACCTGGCAGCCGTGTCTTGTAATGAAGAACCCACACAACCATTCTTACTCCTACTTCTTGTTAAAATGCACATTTCCTGTGGCTGGAACAAATGCCACACCACAAGGATCAAAGAGAGATTTAATTGCTTATTCTCAGCTTTGTGACAAGATGCCCTGGGTGGGCCACCTGGTTATAGCAACACCACCTGCAGGGCTGGGCTGGATCAGCTCCTACTGGCTCATGAGAGCCAACTGTTCCATCTTCAGGAGTTCTGTGAGGCAGTTGTTAAGTACAGCCACTATTAAGAATTAAATTATGTGAAACTATAATGAAATAAATTATTTTCTAAACAAAGGTAGTAACTACTAGACTCATCACTTCCCAATAGTTTTACTGTGACTATCTTTTAGGATGCACTCAACTGTTGTATCTGGATGATGGGCACGCTGTATGACCACATGCTGCTGTGTATCTCTGCTCAACTCCGTTTTCTGTGGTGTCACAGTGCCAGCTTCAGATCACCATAATGGGAGCATTTACTCCACAGAAACTGACAAATGCTACAGATCAGGGTGGACTTAGTGTTTTGTTGCTTATGTAAATTTAGTAATGGGAAAATTACTAATGGAGCAAATAGATATTGCAGAGTTAATTAAAAGTATATTGGCTCCGCATCAAGATATTTATTGTTTAAATTTTATAGCGTGCAGGTCTGGCACCTTAACAAAGTTATCAAGGTTAACATCCCCAGTAATAACATCTATGGACATCATATGCCCCTTGATGTCCTCAGTCTGACCCAAGCTACTTTTCCAGATGTAGGAGCCACAATTTGCATTCCCACCCTCTTTCCCATGGCTAGTCTACAGGATTCTCAGTTGCCTGGACCAACTTTTTAGCTTCTTGCCTTTTATGCCTAGCCATCTCTCTTCTCCTGTCTGGAAGAACTTCTCCCTCTCTGCTCAGATGAATCTTACCCCTTTAACAGGCACAATGTCAGTTCTTTCCTCCTACATAAAGCTTTCCAGTGAAGGTATATGCACTCTTCATTTTTGCAACTCTTATATTATCCCTATATTATTACATCCTACAGTACCATTCATTTGGAGATTATATGATACATTAAATTGTTGGATTTTGTATGTGGGGGTGTATGTTTATGTGTTATTTTCCACATGACTTTAAGGCCTTAACAACAGAGACTGCTTTCTATGCTTCTGTAAATCATTCCAAAACTTTAGTATGTGTTCAGCAAATATTTGTTGACTACTTTTAAAAACAAGTGGGTACCAAGATCTAGAGAATAAAGATGGCAGCATGACAGGTGAGACAGAGGCCTCCTCCCCAAAACACATATAATATGAAAATATAGTTAACACAGCTAGTCCTGAAAGAGCAACAGGAAAGAAAGCTGCACCAGACTGCATACACCTGGAGAAAAGAACAGACCTCACACAACAGAGTAGCTACCAAAGCTATGATCTGGCAGTAACCAAGCCATTCCCTGACCCTGACTCACCAGCAGGAGGAAGAGAAATGGAGTGGGGAGGGAGTGGAAGCCTAGGACTGCTGAACACCCAGCCCCAGAGATCTGCTCTGGGAGCACAAACATACATTGCATGGTGCTCTGGAGATTAGTGGGGTTGTAAAGCTAAGACAGGTGGACTACTTGGAGAGACTGAGATTCCAGCCACCTGTGGAAAACAGGGATCCACATCTGGCTGCTCTGGGACAAAAGAAAGGTGGGTTGTCTGAGAGGCTTCCTACCAGGGAGAGGGCTGCTAAAGAGGCAATTATTGCACAGAGCTTGCTGCTCAGGAGAAAGGACTGGTGGACAAAATTGTCCTGTTGTACTCTGGCCAGCAGGTTGGGAACTTTAAGGAGCTTCAGGTGCTCCATCCCCCTGTCTGGCTACTTAGCTCTGAGGCCTCCCCACTGTGATTCGCAGCCTGCTGCACCTTCCTTCAAGCCACTGGCACCAGCTCAAAAACCAGCAGCCCCTACTCTGGCCTCAGGCCAGCCAGAGGGAGGCCCTGCCTATGACAACTACAAACACAAGGCATAGAGGCTTACACCTGTGTGCTTGGCCCACTGGTTCTGGCAGTGGAGATAGGCACAGTAGCCGGGAAGCAGGAAACAGCTCTTTCCTCCCCTCTAGGCACCAGCACTGCTCCCCTGTGACCCATGACATCGCTACAGGGCTGAGCAGCTCCAGAGACTAGAGCTTTTGGGCACTAGAGGGCACCACATACAAATACGAAACCCCAAAGGAACCTGGCTTAAACAAAAATCCCACAAACACCAGAAAAAGGATGAAGTGAAATTGAACTCATCTATCTTCCAGAAAGAGATTTCAAAATAAAAATCATAAGCATACTGATGGAAATACAGAAAAATATTGAAGAACTCAGGGAAGAATTCAGGACTGAGATTCAATCATTAATGAATACAATATCTGAAATGAAACAATGGAATGATTTAAAACAGATTAGATGAAGTAGAGGAGATGGTAAATGGAATAGAAATTAGAGAAGTGGAATACAAAGAAGCTGAGGCACAGAGAGAAATAAGGATCTCTAGGAATGGATATTGAGAGACTTGTGTAACCTATCCAAATGGAACAATACTCACATTATGGGGTACCAGAAGAAGAGAGAGAAAAGGGGATAGACAGTGTCTTTGAGGAGGTAATTGCTGAAAAAACTTCCCCAATCTGGGAAGGAGATAGTCTCTCAAGCCATGGAGGGGCACAGATCTCCCAATACAGGGGATCCAAGGAAGACAGCACCAAGACATATAATAATTAAAATAGCAAAGATCAAGGATAAGGACACAATATTAAAAGCAGCCAGAGAGAGAAAAAAGATCACATACAAAGGAAAACCCATCAGGCTATCATCATATTTCTCAACAGAAATCTTACAGGCCAGAAGGGAGTGGCATGATATATTTAATGCAATGAAGCAGAAGGGCCTTGAATGAAGAATACTTTATCTGGCAAGATTAACATTTAAATTTGAAGGAGGGATTAAACAATTTCCAGATAAGCAAAAGCTAAGAGAATTTACCTCCCATGAACCATCTCTACAGTGTATTTTGGAGGGACTCCTATACATGGCAGTGTTCCTAAATAGCTGTCAACAGAGGAAATAAAACCACAGTAAATAAAGTAGAACAATTCATTATTAAGAAGATGCAAAATCAAATCAACTACTCCCAAAGTCAATCAAGGGATAGACAAAGAAGACAGAATATGATACCTAATATGTAAAGAAAGGAGAAGGAAGAAAAAGGAGGGGAAAAAAAGAAGCTTTAGGTTGTGTTTGTAATAGTATACTAAGTGAGTTAAATTAGACTCTTAGATAGTAAGGAAGTCACTCTTGAACCTTTGGTAACCATGAATTTAAAGCCTGCAGTGGCAATAAGTACATACCTATCGATAATTGCCCTAAATATAAAAGGTCTGAATGAACAAATCAAAAGAAATAAAGGCACTGAATGGATAAAAAAACAAGACCCATCTATATGCTGCCTACAAGAGACTCATTTCAAACTCAAAGACAAACACAGAGTAAAAGTGAATGGATGGAAAAAGATACTTCATGTACCTGATGGAGAAAAGCAGGAGCTGCAATACTTGTATCAGACAAAATAGACTTCAAAACAAAGAAAATCACAAGAGACAAAGAAGGACATAACATAATGATAAAGGGGTCAGTCTAACAAAAGGATATAACCATTTTAAATATCTATTCACCCAACATAGGAGCACCCAAATATGTGATACAAATACTAACAGAACTGAAGGGAGAAATAGAATGCAATGCATTCATTTAGGAGACTTCAACACTCCACTCACTCCAAAGGACAGATCAACCAGACAGAAAATAAGTAAGGAGGCAAAGGCACTGAACAACACATTAGAACAGATGGACCTAACAGACACCTATCTACTGAACACTCCACCCCAAAACCAGCAGGATACATATTCTTCTCAAGTGCACATGGAACATTTTCAAGAATAGATCATAAACTAGGTGACAAAAAGAGCCTCAATAAATTAAAAAAGATTGAAATTGTACCAACCAGCTTCTCAGACCACAAAGGTATGAAACTAGAAATAAATTACTCAAAGAAAATGAAAAATCACACAAGTATATGGAGGCTTAGCAACATGCTCCTAAATAACCAATGGATCAATTACCAAATAAAAACAGAGATCAAGCAATATATGGAGACAAATGACAACAATATCTCAACACCACAAAAATCTGTGAGATGCAGTGAAGGCCGTGCTAAGAGTTAAGTATATTGCAATACAGGCCTACCTCAGGAAAGAAGAACAACCCCATATGAGCAGTCTAAACTCACAATTAATGAAATGAGAAAAAGAAGAACAAATAAGGCCCAAAGTCCACAGAAGGAGGGACATAATAAAGATTAGAGTAGAAATAAATAAAATCGAGAAGAATAAAACAGTAGAAAGAATCAATTAAAACAGGAGATGGTTCTTTGAGAAAATAAACAAAATAGATAAACCCCTAGCCAGACTTATCAAGAAAAAAAGAGAGTCTATACACATAAACAGAATCAGAAATGAAAAGGAAAAATCACTATGGACACCACAGAAATACAAAGAATTATGAGAGAATACTATGAAAAATTATATGCTTACAAACAGAATAAGCTAGAAGAAATGGACAACTTTCTAGAAAAATACAACCTTTCAAGGCTGACCCAGGAAGAAACAGTAAATCTGAACAGACCAATTACCAGGAATGAAATTAAATTGGTAATCAAAAAACTATCTAAGAACAAAACTCCTGTACCAGATGGCTTCACCACTAAATTTTATCAAACATTTAGTGAAGACCTAATATCTATCCTCCTTAAGATTTTCCAAAAAGTAGAAGGGGAACACTTCCAAACTCAATCTATGAGGCCAGCATCACTCTAATACCAAAACTGGGCAAAGACCCCACAAAAAAAGAAAATTGCAGACCAATATCCCTGATGAACACAGATGCAAAAATACTCAACAAAATATTAGCAAACTGAATTCAAAAATACATCAAAAAGATTCAAGGGATGCAAGGATGGTACAATATTAGAAAATCCATCAACATCATCCACCACATCAACAAATAGAAGGACAAAAACCACATGATCACCTCCATAGGTGCTGAAAAAGCATTTGACAAAATTCAACATCCTTTCATGATAAAAACTCTCAACAAAATGGGCATAGAGGGCAAGTACCTCAACATAATGAAGGCCATATATGATAAACCCACAGCTAACATCATACTGAACAGTGAGAAGCTGAAAGCTTTTCCTTTAAGATCATGAACAAGACAAGGATGCCCACTCTCCCCACTTTTATTCAACATAGTCCTGGAGGTCCTAGCCATGGCAGTCAGACAACACAAATAAATAAAAGGCATCCAGATTGGCAAGGAGGAAGTTAAACTGTCATTGTTTGCAGATGACATGGTATTCTACATAAAAAAAACCCTAAAGAATCCACTCCTAAACTACTAGATCTAATATCTGAATTCAGCAAAAATGCAGGATACAAAATTAATACACAGAAATCTGTTGCATTCCTACACAGAGAAGACAAGTAGTGATTTTACAGCATCTTACTATGTTGATGGACAGTGACTGTGAACGGGTATGTGGGGGGACCTTGGTGAGGGGGGGAGCCTAGTGAACATAATGTCCTTCATGTAATTGTAGATTAATGATACCAAAATAAAATTTTAAAAAAAGATATCTGTTGCATTCCTATAGACTAAAAATGAACTAGCAGAAAGAGAAATCAGGAAAACAATTCCCTTCATAATTGCATCAAAAAGAATAAAATACCTAGAAATAAACCTAACCAAGGAAGTGAAAGACCTTTACCCTGAAAACTACAAGACACTCATGAGAGAAATTAAAGAAGATACCAATAAATGGAAATACATCCTGTGCTCATGGATAGGAAGAATTAATATTGTCAAAATGGCCATCATGCCTAAAGCAATCTACAGATTCAGTGCAATCCCTATCAAAATACCAACAGCATTCTTCAAAGAACTAGGGCAAATAGTTCCAAAATTCATGTGGAACCATAAAAGACCTCAAATAGCCAAAGCAATCCTGAGAAGGAAGAATAAAGCTAGGGGGAATATGCTTCCCAGCTTCAAGCTCTACTACAAAGCCACAGTAATCAAGACAATTTGGTACTGGCACAAGAACAGACCCATAGACTAATGGGACAGACTAGAGAGCCTAGATATAAACCCATGCATATATGGTCAATTAATATATGATAAAGGAGCCATGGATATGCAATGGGGGAAATGACAGCCTCTTCAACAACTGGTGTTGGCAAAACTGGACAGCCACATGCAAGAGAATGAAACTGGATTATTGTCTAACCCTATACACAAAAGTAAACTCAAAATGGATGAAAGACCTGAATGTAAGTTATGAAATCATAAAACTCTTAGCAGAAAACATAGGCAAAAATCTCTTGAATATAAACATGAGCAACTTTTTTCTGAAGTATCTCCTCGGACAAGGGAAACAAAAGCAAACATGAACAAATGGGACTATATCAAGCTAAAAAGTTTCTGTAGCAAAATATAGCATCAGTAGAACAAAAAAGCATCCTACAGTATGGGTGAATATATTTTTAAACAACATATCTGACAAGGGGTTAACATCCAAAATATATGAGGAACTCACATGCCTCAACACCCAAAAAGCAAAAAACCCAATTGAAAAGTGGGTGGAGGATATGAACAAACAATTTTCCAAAGAAATTCAGATGGCCAGTAGGCATATGAAAAGTTGCTCCACATCGCTAATTATTAGGGAAATGTAAATTAAAACCACTATGAGGTATCTCCTCAAACCAGTTAGGATAGCCAACATCAAAAAGACTAGGAACAACAAATAGTGGCAAGGATGTGGAGAAAGGGGAACCCTCCTACACTGCTGGTGGGAATGTGAACTAGTTCAACCATTGTAGAAAGCAATATGGTGGTTCCTTAAAAAGTAAAATAGAAATACCATTTTACCCAGGAATTCCACTCCTAGGAATTTACCCAAAGAAAACAAGTTCTCAGATTCAAAAAGACATATGCAACCCTTTGTTTATTGCAGGACTATTTACAATAGCCAAGATATGGGAGCAACCTAAGTGTCCATCAGTAGGTGAATGGATAAAGAAGAGGTGGTAAATATACACAATGAAGTACTATTTAGCCATAAGAAAAAAACAAATCCTACCATTTGCAACAACATGGATGGAGCTAGAGGGTATAATGCTCAGTGAAATTAGTTAGGCAGAAAGACAAATACCAAATGATTTCCCTCATTTGTGGAGTATAACAACAAATTAAAACCAAAGGAACAAGACAGCAGCAGAATCACAAACTCCAAGAAGGGACTAGTGGTTACCAAAGGGGATGGGTTGGGGAGGGCTGGTGGGGATGGAGGAGAAGGGGATTGAGGGGTATTATGATTAGTACACATGGTGTGGGGGAGGTCACAGGGAAGACAGTGTAGCACAGAGAAGATAAGTAGTGACTCTGTGACATCTTGCTACACTGATGGACAGTGACTGCAGTGGAGTATGGGGGGCACTCAATGATATGGTGGGTTTAGTAGCCACACTGTTTTCCTTGTGAAACCTTCATAAGAGTGTATATATCAATGACACCTTAATAAGAAAAAAACCTCAAATCGGTTCCATGGCTGAAATTCTAGATTTTATTTCTTTCTTCAACATTCCCTCTTAATCTTTAAGCAAATGGCCTGTGTCTAGAAAATTTTTACTCCCGATTCTTTCAGATAAAATGATCAATATCATTATAGTCCATATATGTATACAGCCTGTCATCCATTGGTTTCAGGGCTAAAACCCACAATTAACCTCCACAGTGATAGCAGAAAGAAGACAGAGCTCAGCCCTAGGTTATTCTAAAGTCCCCTCAACCACATTTCAAAAATCTTTGTCAACCCAGTGCCTAGCACACTGCCTGGCTCTTAGTAGGTGCCTAGTAAATGTAAATATTATTTAGTCCTTTGAGGACTGCTACACTGCTGTTAAGGTTGATCACTCTAAAGAATGTTCCTCTAGAATAGTTTGTAAACTGCTATATCCTGCAGATAGTAAGTGTATCTGCTTCTTCCGTGTCAGCCAAATGCTGGGATTATCCATCTGTTGCCCCTCTTGTCGATTTTATCTCAGTGTAACACATGACAAAGAGAGCATCAGAGGAATCGTAACACCAGGTGAAAAAGCCAGGACCCTCTTAGGTTTCTGTTGTGCTTCAGGAAGAGCTTGAAGTTCTTTCTGGAAAAAGGCAGGTTGATGGTAGGGAACTGCTCTATTTTGGCAATTACTCAACAGTGTTTACAGGATTTATTTCTTAGGTTTGATTTACAGAAAATTTGCCTTAAAAAAAAAGCTGGGTAAAAATAGGTTCCATATTACCTTTGTATGAGTTGCTCTGTGTAGCTTAAATTATTTTTCCTGAGGTTATTATTAACTCAGTCTGACTAAGACACTGGTATTTTCTGGGAGCCTAATGTATGGGAGATCATGGCCAGCTCTCTGTTCTGTATGATGCCTGACCTACTACTGAGTCTCACCAATGTTTATTTCTTCAGCCTATTCACTAGACTGGAAACTTTGAAATAATCATCTTCAGATATCTTTACCTAGTTTGTCATATATACTAATTCTATCTTTTAAAAAATAATCATCTTTAGATATTTTTACCTAGTTCGTCATATCTACTAATTCCATCCTGTAAAAAAAGAACATCCTCTTGTACTCTATCAATCAGCGTCACGGTCATAAAGTGACATTACCAGGTCCTCAGGCTGGGGTTTCCTGCTTTTTCCAGTGATGCCAAACATCTCTACTCCACATTCAGAGAGCATCTCTGGGTCTTGGTTGAGGTTGTGCCTCATGAATCCTTGTTAGTACAAAGACACGACTCCTGCCATTTTCAGTTGCTATTGCTGGCTGCTTTCCTCAGGCTGATCGCTGTATCACTCTCCATTGTGTGGAGACCAGTATAAGCAAAACATGAGGAAGAACAGAATTGCCGCTCTTGAGTGGGTGGGGGAAGAACCTAATCCACAGCCTTGGGTTGATTGGTGTGCTAGTGTGAGGCAACTCTGCCAGCTCCTTGCACGGCCAGGAGGTGAGTTGGTAGAGGGTGGGAGCCCAGAGGGGACTCACCCTGTGCCTGTCTGCCTGCAGGGACTTGTTCAGGCAGTTCAAATGGCTGTAGATCAGTTCATTCCAAAGGCAACTAATTGGTTGTGTTTTCTTGAACCACATGCTTAAACGAAATTCTCCACTTGAGCAGCTAATGGCCATTCAATATCACTGCTAAAGAAAGGAAGGATTTTTTCACTCTGCCATAACACTGTGTGATTTAGTCACCAGTATTCCAAGCTCAGGCACAAGAGTGCAGGATGGGTGGACAGTGAGTTGTTAGATGTGATTGTTGGGTTTTTATTGGGAAAGTACCTAGAGCCTGGCTACAGGGAATTCCTTCCCTAGGGGGCGATCTAAGATGCTGGCTTTTAAAAATCTGTCTAACCTTTCCTGTTTTGAATACCTGTCAGGTCTATATAGGTATCATTGTGTCTCTTTTTTGCCCAGATGGCAGTCATTTTATTTAGCTTTTCCTTCTATAACATTCTACTTAAAGAGGTTGTCAGTGTCACAATCTTTCCCCTAAAACAGTGGATTAAAATTCTCAGCCTTCTAGAACGGGTGAACACTTGTTTTGTCACAAGAAAAATCAGTATCTGCCACCACAGGATGTGAGGCAGGGAGCGGCTGAACAAAGGCCTGTATCCCAGCTAAGTAGCAAAGTCATTTGTATAACCCAAAGATTACGGTTTTTTGCTTGTTTTTACAAAAAACTCATGAGCTGGGCAGAGGAACAAGAACCCAGATACTATGAGAAGCATGTGCCAGGTTCTCTCCAGTGGAGAGCATGCACCCGGGAACAGTCTTTCCACAGAATGCAATGCTGCTGACCCAGGGTGAGCCTCCCGAAGAAATCAAGGTCCCACTTCCAGGAAAGCAAAGAGCAGTGCGCTGTTCATCCACAAATAACAGAAGCCCAGCCACTGCCCACCATATGTGAACTATGCGGCTTAGATGTTCTGGACAGTTTTCTCTTCCAAGGCTCAGGGAGCTAAAAGGGCAGTTTGAGTCTGTTCAGTCATCTTTTGGTTGAGGCAGGAAAACCAGTAGCTTACAGGGCCTGAAGAGGTCTGATTTCTGTCCATCTTTCTAACCCCACCTAAAAAATAATCTAGATATAATTTATATACATGAAATTCATCCCTATATATATAAAATCCATCCCTTTAAGTATGCAATAAAGTGATTTTTAGTGTATTCACAGATAGTACAACCATCTCCAAAGTAAATTTTAGAACACTTTCATCACCTCAAATCCCCTCACCCCTTGCTGGAAGCAACCGGTAACCTACTTTCTGTGTCTATTGATTTGCTGTTCTGGACATTTAATATAAATGGAATCACACAATATGTGATTATGGTTGTGACTGGCTTTTGTGACTGGCTTCTTTCACTTATCATAATGTTTTCAAAGTCACTGAAGTTGTGGCATGTGTCAGTGCTTCATTCCTTTTTATGGCCAAATAATATTCCATTGTCTGGATTTTGTTTATCCATTCAAGGGGATGGATATTTTGGCTGTTTTAATTTTGTCTATTATGAATAATGTTGCTGTGAACATTCATGTACCTGTCTTTATATAAATAAAAATTGTTATATATCTTGGAGTGAAATTTCTGGGTTATATGACAACTGTTTCACTTTTTGAGGAAGTACCAAACTGTTTCCAAAGTGACTGTACCACAGAAAAATCCCACCAGCAAGGTAGGAGGATTTTGATTTCTCTACATCCTTGCCAACACTTACTATTATTTGTGTCTTTTTACAATTTAATCATCCTGATGGATGTGAAGTGATATCTCATTGTGGTTTTGACTTCCATTCCTTTGTTAGTGATACTGTTGAGCATCTTATCATGTGTTTATTGTCCATTTGTGTATCATTCTTGTCCAAAATTTTAAAAGTTTTTAGAAAATTTTAGTTTCTTAATATAAACCAGCCTAGCAGTTTTAGAGAGAACATTTTGCATGGTGTTGATATAGATAATGGAGTTTCTTATTTATTTGGGTGGAATTTTTAAAAAATAGACTTTATTTTTTAGAGCAATTTTAAGTTCACAGAGAGTTCCTATATATCTCTTGCCCCTACACATGCACAGTCTCCCATCCTAACATCTCACATAAGAGTGGTACCTTTGTTACAGCTGATGAACCTACACTGACACATTATTATCATCCAAAATGCAGTTTAGTTAGGATTAGCTCTTGGTGGTGTACATTTTATTGGTTTGGATAAATGTATAATGACATGTATCCACCATTATGGTATCATACAGAATGGTTTCACTGTCCTAAAATTTCTCCATGCTCTGCCTATTCTATTCTAACAGGTTTCTCTTTTTGGTGGATTTGGCTTTCCTTTGCCCTACTGTTCTCTTTGTTCTCTGGATACTACCCTCTCTGCTCTTTCAGTATCTCTAACATGCCAAGCTTCCTCTTGATATAGGGCCTTAGCACATGCTGTTCTCTCTGCCTAGATCTCACCCTTGCCCTGCATTTTTCCACTTGGTTAATTCATCCTTTGGCTCTACCTACTTGAGCTGCCCCCACTTCAGTCTAAGTCTGGTCCTTTTTTGCAAGCCATCAAAATACTGTGTGTTTCTCAGCACTTACCAAAGCTTATGTCCTCATCTGTGTTACACCTAGACCAATGTCATTCTTCCCCAACAGACTATGTGCTTCTATCTGATTTTTCTTACTACAATAATTCTCATCACTATGCCTGGCACATAGTGGATGCTTAAGAAGTACTTACTGAATGAAAGAATGAATGATCATTAGCACTGGAGAAATATGGCCATCATTAAGAACTTTGGTGAGGTAGGGGGCCAACAAAATGAAGGTGGGGCACATACCATTTGCATAACCCATCTGGCCTCCTTCTGGGGAATTAAGTTCTGGAATAGAATGTGGCTATCTCAGGAGAGGAGAGGCAGTGATTGTGTATCCTAAAACATGACTTTTTTTCCCACTAAATCTCCTTACTTGGTGGTGGGAAACCCTGAAATGAAGACCTGGCCATCTGAGTCATTTGTAGATGAATAGCCACAGTCTGAGTCCTTGTTTGCTTCCACCCTCCCACCTTCCCTGAGGTACAGCTGATGTGTTTGAGGGGAGAGAGGGGTGGAGGTGGGTGGGAGAGAGTTGAAAAGATTCATCAATTTTTTCTTGCCAAATTCACTCAGACAAAAATAGGGAAATCCCCAACCAGCTGTTCCAGTGACTAGCAAGAAAAATATTTCCTTGGAACATTGAAACAGAAAACATGTTTTATGTGCTCTGGAGCATTTCAGTTACTGTCCACTCTGAGTGCTTTATAGATATCAGTGACAGATAGTTAAGACAGGTTTTTATTTTCTTAACTGGAATTCTTTTAAAAGTATGGGTTCAACACTGGTGCTTCAGGTAGACATACTAAGGTTAAGGGTGATAGAGAACCAAAGGGAAGACTAGCAAAGGGATTGGAAAATGAAGCAAAGATGAGATATGACTGCAGTTCTGTTGATTTTTAATGAACTTCCCATCCTATTCTTGGAATATTCATGTTCTTATTGGCAGGCCAGACAGATGGAAAATGTTTGCATGCATTGAAAGAAGGCCGGAAAGTAGAGATTTTTCCCTTTGAGCTGTATTTTAGACGACCCTTACACAACTGAAATGGGGTTTTGGTCCATGGGTTTTGAGATCTTTAGATACAGTGAAGTGTTGCATTGTGAAGCTGTATGACCGTGATGGCAGGGGACTCTCTGGCTTGTCTTTGTTTCCATCATTCAGCATAATACCTGGCACAGAGTAGAAGCTCAGGGAAAATTGGACAGAACATCTTAAATAAGATGATGCAAACCAATCTAATTTTTCAAATTAGTTATTACAGTCCAGTGAACTAAGCTCATTTCCTGTGTTTTTTATTTCATTCTGGTGCTATCCCTCATTCTGTGTCCTATGCTACAGGGTGCAAATATTTTGAATATTTAATCATTAGTTAAGGATAGGTAATTAATTATGGATAAACTCTATAGGTAAATAAATCAAATAATTGTTTTACTGCCAATAAAATAAAATTTAAAGGAAAATGACTCAAAAGTGAAAAATATATCTTCTAGCTGTGTTTTTCAAATGTCTTATCAAAGGAAAATTGAAAGTCAAGGCATTTACATCAAAACAAATAGAAGAGGTAGTTTATAAAAGCACAGTATTCAAATACTTTTATTTGAATTACTTTCTTAGACTGATACGTTCAGGTAAACACCATTCAAAAGCTACCGTCTCTTATCTTCCCTCCTATTTCAGAATATTTTTCTAATAAAAAGAGCAAAATCATAACTTGGAGTTGTTGTTTCTTCTGAACTCTTCAAATCTGTCAGTAATGTAGATGTGAGTTATCTTAAACCAGAGGTTTCCAAATGTTCATAGGCAAGTTTCCAGTTGCTGCCTAACGAAATTCTCTGGGACAAAATGGTGGCAGGCCTCCAAATCAGGATGACTTACTTCAGTTTAATAATTTTCAAACTGTTACATTGCTGTATGGGTCAAGATCATTCAACTTGTATTTTCTTCCTTAGATTTCCTGTGTTCTTGAAGTTTGGCATTTCATTCATGTGCTGTTTTGATTCTGTATTCATTGAACATTCATTGTCTCCTAGGGTTATTCTGAGGATTAAATCAGGATGGAGGTAGGAGGTGAAAGGCAGAGAGAAGTTGAGAAAGAATATATCCACTGGCTTTTTGAGGATCTTGACTACCTATGGACTTGAGCAGAAGTCAAAGAAGATCCCTTGTTAGGATGTGGGAACGTCTGCATGGTTTCAGGCTGCAAGGAAAGAAGCAGCAGAAAGAAAACCTGTTGAAACATGATAGAGAAGTAATGGGTGATTTCAGGGGCCTTGAAATTGAGAAAGAGTCTTGATTAAGTAAGAAGACTGAGTCCAGATGTCTTGGGAAAAAGTTTTGAATGAGGAGACTTTATACATGGTTATGTAACCAGGCCTTGAAGAAGTACCATTTACAGTTGTTCATAGTTTTCCATATTCACAAGTATGAACTTTCAAGGGTAATGTGTGATGCCTCTGAGACATTTTCCTGGCTAAATTATGTGGTATGAAGCTTTTATTATTAAAGTAATTTAAATACCTTTAGAAACAGTGTATCAGTGTTTCTCAAAGTATTTTCCCAAGACCACCTGCATCACCAACTGGGTACTTGTTAAAACTACAGATTCCTGGGTTCCATCCCAGCTGTCCCACAAAAGGGTCTCTGGAAGTTGAACATGGAAAACAGCATTTTTTTATTTTGGTAAAATACACATATAACATAAAATTTACCATTTTAACCATTTGAAAGTGTAAATTCAGGAACAGTATTTGCACAGTATTGTACAACCATCACCTACCTAGTTCCAAAACATTTTCGTCACCCCAGAAGGAAATCCCATACCCATTAAGCAGTCACTCCACATTCCTTCCTCCCCCACACACTCCCCTACCCCTAAGCTCTGACAACCACTCATCTGTTTTCTGTGTCTTGCAGATTTGCCTATTCTGGATATAGCCTATAATTGGAATCATATCATATGTGACCTTTTGTGTCTGGTTTCTTTCACTTAGCATAATGTTTTCAAGGTTCATCCATGTTGTAGCAGGATCAGCACTTCATCCTGTTTATGGCTGATTGATGTTCTATTGTATGACACACCACCTTTGTTTATCCAGGCATCTGTGAATAGACATTTGACTTGTTTCCTCCTTTGGATATTGAAAATAGTATCTCCATGAACATTTGTATACAAGTCTCTGTTTCAACACTTGTTTGCAATTCTTTTGGGTTTATACCTGGAAATGGAATTACTGGGTCACACAGAGATTTTATGTTACCTTTTCAAGGAACTGCCAAACTGTTGTACACAGTGGTAGAACCATTTTACATTCCTAGCTGCAACATATACATGTTCTAATTTCTCCACATCCTCATCAACACATGTTAAGTTTTGTTTTTATATTATAGCCATCCTAGTGGTTGTGAAATGGTATTTCACTGTGGTTTGGATTAGCATTTCCCTAATGACTAGTGACATTAAACATCTTTTTGTGTTCTTGTGGCTGTTTGGATATCTTCTTTGGAGAAAAGTATATTCAGGTCCTGTGCTCATTTTTTTAATTGGGTTGTTTGTCTTTTTGTTGTTGAGTTACAGAATTTTAAAATATTTTCTATGTACTACATCCTTGTTAGAAACGTGATTTGCAAATAGTTTCTTCTATTCTGTGAGCTGTCTTTTCACCACTCCCTTGAGAGTGTCCTTTAATGAACAAAAGTTTTTAATTTTGATGAAGTCCAATTAATCTATTTTTTGTTGTTGCTTGTGGGAAAACACCGAAGTTGATTTTGATTTTTGTGATTATGATTATAACTAGAGCAATACAATCTTGTCCTGGGAATATTACCAGTATACTATTTGTTGAGGATAATATATTCCTAATAGTTGATTTTCTTTTAGGAAAAGTAGCAAAGAAATTACACAGATTTTATTAACCTGTGCTTTTTTCAATTGAAAGACACATATCTTTTGTGTAAGTATTGTTTCACCTTTAATTTTGATTATAAATAGCTTCCATGCATTATAAGAAGGGTTAGAGCAGAAACAAAACAAAACAAAAAACAGAAAATACAAAACCAAACAACTAAGTGCCAACTGTCTAGTCATCATACCTACCTGTTATAGTTCCATTGTTCTAAACATTTACTTATTTTTAAACTAAGGGTATCATTGATATACAATCTTATGAAGGTTTCACAAAAGCAACATTGTGTTACAACATTCACGCATATTATCAAGTCCCCCCCACCCACTCCATTGCAGTCACTGTCCATCAGCGTAATAAGATGCCACAGAGTCACTACTAGCCTTCTTTGTGCTCTACTGCCTTCCCCGTGACCCCCTACATTATGTGTGCTAATCATAATGCACCTTAATCCCCTTCTCGCTGCATCCCCACCCACTGTCCCCACCTCCTTCCCTTTGGTAACTGCTAGTCCCTTCTTGGAGTCTTTAAGTCTGCTGCTGTTTTGTTCCTCTGTTTTGCTTTGTTGTTATACTCCACAAATAAGGGAAATCATTTGGTACTTGTCTTTCTCTGCCTGGCTTACTTCACTGAGCATAATACCCTCTAGTTCCATCCATGTTGTTGCAAATGGTAGGATTTGTTTTCTTCTTATGGCTGAGTAATATTCCATTGTGTATATAAACATTTCCTTTTATATGACCTGTTTATATTTCACATTCATTTCATTCATTCACCGAAAATGTATTGCTATCTACCAAATGTCAGACAATGTGACAAGCACTAAAGATAGAAAAATAAAAAGATAAAGTCTCTGTCCTTTTGGATTTCGCCCCAGAAGATAAATACATGGGAGCCGAAAAGGATCACACCACACAGGAGGTTTCTATAAGAGAGTAAGACCAAAGTGCTGTGGGGTTACAAAAGAAAAAATCACTAATTATATCCTTTGGGAAGTGGGATCGCAAGGTTTTTTAGTCAAGGGAATTCCATGAACTAACTTAATTTTTAGAAATATAGTTCTGGCAGTAGTGTGAGAGTAGATGGGACTAGAATGGAAAAACCAGTTAGGTAAGGTCAATAATGATGGGTATTTTGACAACGAATTTTCCCGTATCCTTTTATTCAGCCCTTAGAAATGTTCTACAATGTTTCAAATATTGATGTGAGATGGGTTTTCTTAAACTTTTATTATGCAAAACTCCAACATATAGAAACTCTTTGACTAGTAAACAAACTCCATGTACCCATCAGCACTGATTCAACTGTTATCTTCACATGGCCAGTCTCATTTTATTTATGCCCTCTGCCCACTTCTCCCTTCCCAGATATTTTGAAGCAAATCCCAGGCATCATATTATTTCATCCATAACTATTTCATTATGTTACTCCAACAGATAAGAACTCTTTTAAAATTATAATCTCAGTAGGATTATCCTACCTAAATAAAATTAATGGTAATTTCTTAACAGTATGATTTTTTTTAAAAAGCTTACAAATTTACATTAACCTTCACTATATAAATTCTTATCTGATTTCTTATAGATAATTTTTTTCTCTACTATCTTTGGTAGAGGTAGAGGACTGACCAAGTTTCCTAAAAGCTAAAATGATGCTTCTAAAATATACACAAAACAGTTCCTAGAGCTGTATTAGTTATTAGCTCTTCTTTTACATCTATTTAGCAAGGAAGTTTCTACTTCATTTGTTTTCAATTTATAGTTTGAAAATAATGTGTATAAACTGAGCTGTTGAGAAATTTTACGTTTGACTTTTTTTTTGCTCAATAATAATTCCCCACATTTGTGTAGTGCCTTGAATTTTCCAAAGTGCTTTCATGCCTCTTATCTAGCAAACTGATAGCTCTGCTGTGTGAAGATGTCTAGTATCTAATGTTTACAGTTGTTATCAGTTTTGCTTTGTTGTAGCTTTCAGGCTTAGGTTAAAGTAATAAACAATATATGCAAAATTCTTTACTTGTGAGCCAGGAAGTACTTGATAGTCAAGCCTGCATGGGCGATGAAAGGCAATTGCTGTAACATCTTGTCAGTTATTATTTACTTCATTTTCCATAGTATGGGAATATTTGGTATTTATTCCAAATACATACACATATATACCATGATTTTAAAGCCACGGTTATACCTCAATATTTTTCATAGGCTTAAAACCTTCCCATATATTACCTAGAAACTTCTTAGATAGACTTGTAGTAAGAATAAGAAACATGGCAACACATGAATTAAGGGTTTAGGGCTGAAACATGTTGATAGATTACCCTTAATTGGCACTCCATTTCTTTGAAATCATTTCTTCCATTTTCATTAACATTCTAGACATAGGAAGATTGTCTTCAAAATATTTATAGCAGAAGAGCTTGGTGACTGTTAATCAAAGAGGTTGATATAAGCATCATATTTCATATAGATTTTTGCTCTTTAACCATAAAATATAGAAAATTCAAGTGCTCTTAAATACTCTCACTAAATATAATTTATCTGAATGCAAAGGATATTTGAAATCTCATATGCTTCTTTCATATAAATGTTGAAAACCTGTCCCGTGTTTAGAAAGGAGTGCCAAGATTGAGTGTGGGCTCTGGAGTAGGATAAACCTGGGTTTACAAACCGCTGGATTTGGATAGGCTGCTTAGTTTCTCCATGATTCAGGTTCCCCTAGAGGTGTGCTGGAGTTTTATCAGACTAGTTCCCAAGAGCTAATTGTTAAATATGCACGGATTTTTCAGCCAGTGTTTAAACCTTTGGTTACTTGAAGTCAGCCATGCTGGGAGTATTTATATGACAGAAAGTGGTGCACTCTGTAGATGAGGGTTCCCTCTCCACTCCCCAGAGCTGGTTAACCAGCACACCACTGCCTACCAAGATAGGTTTAAAGATAAAATGAGTTAGTTTCTGTTAAATACTTTGCATAATATTCCACATACAGAAAGCATTCAATAAATGCTAGTTATTGTTATTATGCTGTTAAAAACTAAATGCAATACCTCTCAATTGTTTTATCCTATCAGTGAATCATCTATGATTTGTCACTAGCAATACACCAGGCAATATATTCATACATAGGAAAAAAAAGCAGTGAAAACCAAATCAACTCTAGTGCTTATTAGCATCTTCCTCTGGACAAAACATTTGATGAGAAAGAAAAGGTCAAAAGTTGTGAAAAATCGAAAGTGAGGGACTATATTTAAATTCAAGATATTCACTGTACTTTTGTCTTCCTTGAAATAGCTCATTGAAATTTCATTATAAATAGCCAATGACAAAATAATAAACAATTCCAAACATTTGGCAGAAAATTCTGACAATTCTTGGTTTCTGTAACAACTAGTAGAACCCCTAACCCAAATCATCCTAAGCTAAAATGTGAATTATTGGCTCCAGAAGTAAATTCCAGGGATAGGTCTGTTTCCAAACACAGCTTGCAGGGCTCTTACCAGGTCATGAATACTCATTTTCTGTGCCTTCTGCTGTGTTAGCCCCATTCACAGCCTCCACATGGCAGCCCTGGCACCTCCAAACTCCAGCTTTAAAATGGAAAGGTCTTTTCAAAATCATGACCACCAGGAAAGAGAAAACTACTTTTCTTTACAGTTCCTGAAAAATCTATGAAGTGCACTCTGATTGAACTGTCCCATGCCTGGTTTGAGAGCCTTAACACAGTATCTAATAGGATGGAGATAATTCACTCCCCCAAAAAATTGGGGTGCTGTTACACTAAGAAGATGAGGTGGATGTTAGACAACCAAAGAAACAATTGTCTGCTATAAATTATCTTCATTGTAATTGAATAGATATTGACAATCACTCAAGTACACATGCAGAGCGTACGCACGCTGCTTACAATAACTGTTCGGCTGGATTTCAGCCTTGAGCACTCGGATGCCATTAAAGAGCTTAGTCATAAAGAAGCGTAAGTAGAGATAGTGTCTTTACAGGGAACTGATTTTGAGAAACCTAGGTAGAAGAGTGTTGAAAAATAAATGCTAGCAAAAAATTTTTTATAATATACCAACCTGCCAGGCAGATTGCAAACTGACAGTTTAGATAATAAGTGAATATTCCTGGTATGCTCTTGGTGCCTGCCTTGTTAACCAAGAACCAGAGCTGATGGTACAATGACCTCACAGGTCTGAGCAGCAGGAGCACCATAGAAATTGAGAGAGGTAGCAACTTTTACTGTTCATAATGGAAACAAACCTGTTGGCATGTAGAAATTCCAAGAGTGTTTGGCTGCCCATTTGTTTTAGAATTTCATTCCAGGAAAGTAAATTGTAACTCTTATGTTATGGAGAAGTTTAAATATTTACACCAGGAAGGGAAAAAAAAAGCACAAAGCCTCTACCCCCAGAGTATCCAGCACTCACAGGTTACATAATTCTACCTAAGGTGAGTTATGACACTCTGTGCATCACGATCTCTGCTGGGAAGTTGATGCTTCTGTTTCTCTTGGCTGCAAGTTTGTACAGCCTGTGCCCAATGTCATCCTGATTCCCACCCTTTATTGAAGCCACAGGCTGTAATGCATGAGTCACAGAGGTTAAAATACAGCCTTTTCTGGTTTATATCATATGCACATTCTGTTATAGTCTTGGAGTGGCATTCCATGATTCATACCCTAGCCTAGTGTGCCCTAACCAAATGTCTCTCCTGGCGATATATACTGTGAGCTCTGTAGTGCTGATTAGTATGGAGTGATTTAAGTAAACCATTTTTATATCCCCTGGGAACTTTCTTTCTTATGATGTCCTACCCAAATCTGATTTGCTTTTAATCATTAAAATGCTCACCTTTATCTTCAGTATTCAATATGACATACTGAATAATCTTATGATGGCGCCAAATATAAGAAAGTATTTTACTAAAAAGAGGTGCATCTATAGGCATTTTGGAGGGTGGGCATATTTCCCAATGATTTTAAGATTGGGTGGATATTGGCCTTCTGTGTGGATCTAAAAATATCTTGAGTCTTTTGTAATAGAACTAGAAACTGTGTACCAATCCAGAGTTTGTAAACAGTGTCATGTAACATTCATTTTGAAGTACACAGAAATGTTAATGAGGTATTGCCATGAAATCATCTTTTACTAGGAAATAAAATGCGTGCCCAACATCAAACAGTAGAGATCATCATCAGTTTCTTTTCTCCTATGAAAGAATGACACCCAAAGATTTCTAGATCCTAGGAAGAGAGGAATTCCCATTACTCGCAAAAGTATCATTAAGGCTGTGCAACTGTGGCACCAGAGGACAAGAGCCACTTAAAATACAGAAAAATTTAAAAAGGCTCTACCGGAGAAGATGAGTGTCCCTGATTGCTAAGCTCTACAGGTAATGTAAACATATGGGACATCTGTCCCCATTTTTTCCTAGGTCCTTTTAAATGAGAGTTTAGTAATCTATTCTCAACCCCCCACAAGCTGTTAGGTATCCTGGGGCTTCAAGCCACCAAAAGTAACTGAGGTGCCTCTGCAGGGCTGCAGCACAGGGCAGACCCCATCACGATGGGTTCCTAACCCAGCCTGGCAGGCATAGGGGAAGTGGCTCTGGATCCCCTCTCCTTGTTCTGAAGTGCTTCTAATTCTCAGTGGATTTTGGAAGCCACAGTTTGTCTTTTTTTGAAAGAGAATTGAAGAGTTCTGTGCAATAGAAGAAATTTGGCTGAACACTTAATTTTTGGAAGGGGAAGTGGGGGAGAAGATAGGGGAGATGTAAGTTAAAGCCTAAAGCATTTCTGTAAAGATGTTTCCCTGAAGCAGGAGAGGTGAAGTTGGTGGTGATATATTTACCCTTGAATTTATGAAGAGTGACTCTGTCTGGTATTCAAAAGTTCAGACTTGCATGTCATCTTGATTTACTAGAAAACCTTGAGTTTAAAGTGTGGTTTGAGGTCCCAGCAACAACAGCATCATCTGGGAACTAACAAGAATCTGGCCACCCAGACCTGAATCAGAACCTGCATTTCAATACACCCCACATGATTTGTATTCACATTAACATTGTGAACCACTGATGTTATGTATGCTTGTGATACTTAACCCATTTAAAGGGCTTATCATTCTGTCTAGGAGGCATTCTCTCCCAGGTGTGATGGCCAGGCAGATCCGGAAGGGAACAGGTGCGGCGCTGTTCCTTGGCAGAGCATGCTCTGAAGGCAGGGCCCCTGCCTCCCTGGTCTCTGAATTCCCAGCACCTAGCTGAGTGTATGATGTATTTGAGGTGAACAGTGAATGGATGAAGAGCATGGTATCCCTTCCCCAAAAAAAACTGAAAGAAAGGTGAATATAAACAATCAAGTCAAAGCAGAAGTTGGTTTTGGTTATTAGGAAAGGCTTGCTTAATATGATCACAATACAGCATAACATGTCAGACCAATGTCTTATTTTAGGAATTGATTGGACAGTTCTAGGTTCTATCAGCCTTTGGCTCTAGGTTTGGGGGTGTGGATGTCTGTTTTCCAACAAAGAAGAACCTTTTCCCTTCCCTGAAGTCATCTGACATTCTGATTTGTGCCCTCTGTTCTGTGTTCCTTTATTCTGGCAATGCCTCTCTCCACAGCTAGAGCAGAAACCTTTCAGATACAGGGACTGTGCCTTCAGCATGGACTCCCCTGCAGCCAGCACATATCCTCCAGCCTGCACCCACACCATAATGGCACTCACGCCATGTCTGCTAAGAAGGAGAGCCTTGTGGTGGCCCACAGGAGTTCGTTCAGAGAGGAACAACCTGTGTCTCCATATCTAATCCTTAATTTTACCCATTCACTGGTACTATTTCTTTTAGAAGTGGGAATTACATCTTTTATTAGATTCATTTTATTTCACTCAATAAATTGTTAGAAATTAGAGCCTGCCAAAATTATGTAATAGTGGGTGGTTCCTGCTTCTTTGACACATGATGAAAATGGCATTTGTGCCTGTGTGTCGACACTGCCCTCAGGAAAGTGTTCTGGGACACTTTGCCAGTGCCAGCCTCATCAAAAAGCAGCTCATGGGGAGACACTCCATGACTCCCAGTTTGAATGGATTCCTGAGATGATACTTCGTGTTGTGGAGGTAGAAGCAGTGTGGTTGAGTGAGTGTTTGAAGCTCTGGACATGAAATCAGAATACCAGGATTTGAATTGCAGTTCTTCTATTTACTACTTATGTGATCTTGGGCAGTTTTTATAGTCTGTGAAAGCATATTGTACAGTAATGTGCAGGCGGGCAGTGTTCACCAAACACTGGTTTCTTTTGCCTCTCTGAGCCTCAGTTGCTTTGTTGTGGTACATAATTATACTGCATTCTTTAGTACTTTGCACACAGAGTGCACATAATGAATGCCTTGAATTCCCTCCCAGTGTACTGGTTCCGTGCCACCCACACTATTGGGCACACCCCGTTCTACCGCGCTGGACCTCCTTGGAGTCAAGTGCTCTGTTGCATGACTTCCACTTGCCCCTTGCTGAAATGGTCTGAAATCATTGTCTGTCTACCAAGTGGACTCTGTTCTAACACCTGCATTAGTTCCTGCCCGCCTCTAGCCACTAATACATTCCTGGTTTACCCCAGCTCCTGTATCTAGATCCAGACCCTGCCTACTCCCAAGTAATAAACTTGCTCCATTTGCCACAGGTAACTATAGACAAACATCAGGCCTGTAGACAGGTATTAGAATCACAAGGTTTTATTCTTGGGCTACTTCTCCAAACTTCAGCACTTTCGACACTCTTGAAACAAATACAATTTTTATAAATAACTTTCCTTGAAAATAACTTGAAGCCATCTACATGTTCATTGTAGAAGAAAATATTATTTTAAAAATACAGATAATTAAAAGGAACAAAAAGAAGGCCAGTTACCATCCTATCACACACACAGAACTATTTGATACCTTGATGAATAGGCTTTGTAGACTTTATATAAATGATCGTGTACTACAATATACAAATTAATCCATTTTATATGAATACATTCATTAAAAAATTCACAAGTAAGTTCATATAAGATACATTAACATGTATCATGTAAATATATGTGAATACATTTTGATTATACATATATATATTTAATTTGCCACTAACTGTTCTATAGAAACTATCAGAGACCACACATGCACACACATGAGCTTAATGTACATACAAGTTTATGACCTGCATTTTTATATTTGATTATCCCTCATGCTATTAAATATAAATCATACTTTAAACAAATTTGTGCCTAAAACACTGCTTAGCCCCCAGTAGTACACAGTAAATACATATGAAATAAATAAGTGAATATATCCTAATGTATTTTCTGTGTAAATTTTCAGTTTTGTTGGATTTCCTTTGAGCAGGGTAAATTGTTGATGAACTATCATAAAAAGTTTACATGAAGGAAAAAGCCTCACCCTTTATGAAGTCGGGCCACCAGTAAAACTGCATCTTTGCTAATATCAGCTGGTAGACTTCTATCTGTAATACCTTTTTCTCCCAGAATTGCGCACAGATTGAGAAGTGGTATCCTATTTGGGTGAATTCAGCACTATAATTCTAAAAGCTATTTTGCCTTTGAAATTTGGGGTCTTTAAGTGCAGTGTTTTCAGGGATTGGGCAAACAGTTATAAGGGTGACAAATGCCACATGGATCCCCTGCCTGATAGATCCCCTGCCCCTAAGCACAAAGTATGAATCCTCTGGGGGCCAGGCAGGGATTTTACATGAGAAGCGGAGTGGGCATGATGCCGTCGCAAACCCACTATAGTTACTCTGCCACACTAGGGTGCTCACTCCCTCCGGGAGGGCAGCCACTACTGAATCCCATTCTTGTGCCAGTATCGGGCCCAGTGGTGCCAGATCTTCTGACTTTTCAGAAGCTAAAAATTAGCATATTTATGGGAAATTCCTAATTCTAAAGTAATGGCAACTCATTTAATTTACATTTCTTTTTAAAATTACTTTGTTGAGGTCTGATAGACATATAAAAAGCTGTACATATTTAATATACACAACTTGATGTATTGGGAAGTAAGTTTACATCTGTGAAGCCATCACCACAATCTATGCCATAAACATATCCATTACCTCTAAAAGCTTTCTCCTGCCCTCTTTGTTATTATTATTAATTTTATTATTTGTGTATGATAAGAACACTTATATATAAGCCAAACAATACTCACCTGAAAACTTTAAGGCTCTGGATTAGGCTAGGGAGCTTTTTAAATTGCCTGAAAGATCTCAGATACTTGAATGCCAGGTGTAAGACTGTTTCAAAAGACTGGCCATCATCAGTGGGGGCAACATGTTATTCTCATAAACTAGACTTAGATTCTCAGTGGCTCCTGCAGGTAAGTAGATGGAAGGAATCCAGAGATGTCAGTTCTGCTGAGCAATTGCCGTAGGTAATGTCAGTCCAAATAGAGGAGACTGCCAACAGTTTTGACCTGGCTGAGTGAATTGACAAGTGGATCACAGAGAGGTCTTAATATATTGTGAATAAGTTCTCAGAGGTGTAATTTGACAGTGCCTGTGTTGGCCCATGGCTACTTCTTGCTTCTTGCCCTATGGCTTTTCTGATGTTAAGGTGTGGGAAACTACTCAGAGCTCACAATTATCCAGCCTGGAAAGGGTTAACACCCATGGGACCACCTTTAATCAATGGGAGACTAAGACTAATAAATCAGTGCCTCTCCTTTTAATCCCATAGATGGGCAGTTTTGAGATATTTTCCATAAGGCTCCTCAAGGGAGCCCAACTTCATCTGCATTGTAAGGGAATATAATAATGCTTTACCTGCTCTCCTACACATTTTTGGTGGCCTACCAGACAGTTATCTTCTCCTTCTTCCCTCCTAATAGAATCCTGATATTTTTTGGATATCTACCCCTCAAGGAAGCTCAAGGATATACTCTATTTTGTCTAAACCAATTATGACAATTCCATTTAATTTACCAATGATTGATCTAGAAGTGAATATATGACCCAATTTGGACCTGTGAAACATAAGAAGATGTCTGCTGTGGGCTCCTAGAAAGTTCTTTTCCAAAGACAAAAAGTAGACTCTGTTCATCTAGGTATGGCACCCAGACTTGTGTCCAGAATCTTGTGGTCATGACAGTATCTGGCCTAAAGACAAAGACTAAGATAGCAGGGCAGAAAGTTCATAAAGTTCATGGATCTTTGATGACATTGTTTGTTCACCAAACTAGCCAACAATTTCTTTATTGTTTTAGCTATTTTGAGATGAGTTTTCTATTAGTAAAAAAAGGTGACCTTCCCTAAGGAGTGGATACCTGATGCCACAGTCAGAAGCATCAAAACCAAAACATCTGCCTGATGGTAGAAGAATAAATTAGATTTTCCCTGGAGATACCCACCAACTAGTTCTAAGAGATACAAAAATCTCTGAAGGATATCATTTTTTTTCCTGGTGGCTCTTCCTAATGCTGCTTTGGCTGTGAAGAAGTTGCTGGCCATGAATAGCTAAGAGAAAAAGAGGAGCAATGTTCACCAAGAAGAAGAGGGGCAGGCTGTGAACCTAGACAGTAGGAAAGGAGAGAGGGAACTATGAGGACCTCTAGGCAGATGAGGGCAAGCTTCTACCTGAACATCAGAATAATACACTAATATCCCATTAGCAACAAGCACACCTAGGTCCCAGATATTGGTTTCTAAAAACATTCTCCAATTAAAGGAAACAGGGATCCTTGGAGAAATGGGTGAATCTAGGACTGGGGCAAAAATATTTAAGATGCACTGGAGTGTCTTGTAAAGTCAGAAGTTAAGAAAGTGCTAAAATAAAATAAAACCAAAAACTTACAATGATTAGGGTAAGTCAAAGGAACAAAGGAGCCAATTGAAAGAGCTCCCAATGACCAGAGCTGAAACAATTTGAGCAAATAATAAAGTAGTATTTGGATTATAGCCCAAAACAAAAAATAGCTATCCTTGAGTCCATACTGATACAAGTAAATGATTGGATATATTAAATAAGGAGAGGAAACATTTCCCATGCTGAAAAATTCCATATAGTTTATGTAGATACTCTGACCTCAAGGGAGTGGAACATAACTCCGCATTCCTTAAGTGGGGGATTATGCATAGTGAGTTCTTTCCAAAGAGTACACAGTGGAAAGGGGAAAATAGTAACTTTACAGTGGAGATACCTTACAAACACTACCTCCACCAAGTGATCAAAATACCATCAATAGTGATGTCATGTTGATACTATGTATCCTTGATATGATCTGATAAAAATGGTACCCTATCTGTGGTGTTCTTCCCCAAAACCCATTTAAAAACAAGGGGAGTCTATCTACTGTTAAAAGAACATATGGGATATGAACAGTTTCCAGGAATGTGTTGTTTTAATTTGTCTGATTTTTCTCAAACTATTCAAATTCAGTTAGACCATATCCATCATATCATTGATAAGTTTTCACAAATGCCTATGGTACCTAACTGGTTTTCTTGGTTTCACTGGATATGGCTGGTAATTGTAGGACTGCTTTGGTTATGTATCTGTATTCCTATTCTGTTAATGTGTGTATGCAATTTAATTAGTAGTTTGTTAAAACCTGTACATGCTTATGTTACTCTACAAGAAGTTATGTCAAAGAAATAATCAATCTTCCCATGTTTTCTTCCATCTGCTACTTCTATAGCTTTTCTTCCTTCCTAATTACAGCCCTTTAGTAGAATTTGTGCCTCATATAGAAAATTACCGAGTATCATAATTCTTCCAAGTGGTAAAGATACCTCAAGACAAATGCTGGGCATAGAAGCCACAGGGTATAAATCTGCAAAGAAGTAAAAAGCTAACCTTTTCAAAGAATATGGCTTCTCTCTCACTTACCAACTTTACATTTCCCTGTATGGCCCCAGAAGATGGCTGGTTAGCCCGAGACGGGTTAGATTCCTCAAGGGAGGAACAACCTAAGACAGGCACAGTCGCAGGGGGGCCATCAGGTGAGAAATTGGGGATCAACAGAGGTGAGGCTTAGAACCTCACCCCCCCTGTTTTGAGAGAAATCATCTGCATCCATGGATGTTTTGTTGCCCTTGTCTAGCTTGGATTGATACTTAGTGTATAGGCACAGACCTGATCATCTACATTTGCCCTCTTACAGCACTAAATTATGTTTTCTACCTTTATCTTGCATCTACCTACCACTTCAGCATTTTATTAAATAAAAAAAAATAAGGGAGAAATGTGGGATTCACATATAAATCAAGTATAAAAATCAAATAAATAATCATATCTGACTTGATTGTTCATAGTTCATGATGTGTGATCAAAACCGAAAGTTTCTGTGATATGACTGCCCTTGTACTGTTCACCATGTAAGAACTTGTTCACCATGTAAGAACTTGCTCATTATGCTTCAGAAGATTGGAGACTGTTGAGAATTAGGCTTAGGGTTGATTAATGATTGTGCATTGAGTCCCCTGTGCAGAATTTTATTGTTGTTAACAACCATTTGATCAGTAAATGTGAGAGATGCCCTCTCAAAAAAAAAAAAAAAAACAAAGGAAGTCTAAGAAACTGCCATAGCCACAGGAGCCTAAGGAGACATAAGAACTGAATGTAATGTATTCTGGTGGGATCCTCGAACAGAAAAGGGACATCAGGTAAAAACTAAAGAAATCTGGATAGAGTATGGAGTTTTGTTAACAACGTTTCAATGTTGGTTGATTAATTATAGTAAATATACCACACTAATGTAAGATGTTAATAAATAGGGGAAATTGGGCACAGGGGCATGGGAACTCTGTACTGTTTTCACAGTTTTTCTGTAAATCTAAAATTGTGTTTAAAAAAGGAAAACACCCTGACCTGCATTAGGAAACACTAACACTAATAGTCCACATAATGTGAACCCTTTTGTCCACTGCAAGATTTCTTACATAGCTTTCTTGGTTAAAATGTCAGTGATGTGAAAACTTAGGCATTATTTTACCTAATGGTTAACAAATAGCTGACATCTGGCAAAAACATATTCCCTTGACTTCCTAGCTGAATGTATGATCTTCAAAACACGTTGGAAAGCATTTAACCTCCAAGAAAGAGTTTTACTGATTATGTCTGTCTAGATAATGTCATAAATTTAACAGTTTCAAGTGATAGCAGTTAGTCACATCGTGAATATACAACTCGGATAATTCATAGCAAATTTAAACTAAATCTTGTGTTCTCTTATTCATTTAACAAATAATGTTTGCCTACTGTGTGACAGGCAATATTTATATATCTAAATATATTTATGTCATTATTATGTAAGAATATATTGCTATTATATTGTTTATTCATTATATATAATTAAATGTGGAGATATAAACATGAATATAAAATCATATATTTTGTATAAATAAATATTTATGTATAAATATATAATATATGCTTTTGATGTTTATAACTGGGACATGTAGAAATTGCCTTTAGAACTAATTAATTCCAATCATTTATAAATTTGTGGTTTTAATTAAGTACTGATGTAGTCTGCTCCTGGTTAAAAAGGCTACCACTGATAAATATGAGTGACATACTAAAGAAAAGATAATGCTGTTGAAGATGCTGCTAATTAATTACATGTCGGGTTCAGTTTACTATATAGAAGATCCAAATTCTTTGGGTCATATGTTCAAACATTGGAACATGAGATGTGCAAAAGCACTTACTCCCCCCCTGCCTTCTGATACTGTCATTAGTATGTACTTCAGCTACTCATAAGCTCCTTCAAAGCCAGGGCTAAATATTATTCACCTATTACCAAAGGGTCTTGCTTATAGTAGATGTTCCATACATTTTTGTAAATGAATTAAAATTAAACTCTGCTGCTCCTATGACTGAGAAGGAGGCTTGATGGAAAATCACAACAAACTCAGAACACACCATCTTGATTACCAGTTCTTTCCCATCTATAAACAACAATGATAAAATTTTTGTTAGCTCAACTGAACCGTTGATACATTATGTCTTTTAATGCACTTTAGTCATTTTCCAGATCATCACTAAATGACTAGGAAGTATTTCCTTTTCTTAGCAAGTGTCAAAACAATTTATAGCACCAGTTTACTTTGCAGAATTTTACATCATGAATAAGTGAGAGCCTTAATGATCAGACTTAATGATCAGAGTCAAATCTTAAGCACTGAAATTTGCTCTGTGGTGATAGGTGATTAATTGCTTTACTAGACGGAGGCTCAGTCAAGCTTGTCTTTCTCAGCAAATCTTATTTTTGATCCTATTATGCATTTAAACCAAGTCCTTGGTGGACAGGAGGTGAGAAACATTAGACAAGGCTTTTACTACAAAGAAGATATAGTCCGTAATTATGTTAAAATTTCCCAATTCATCATCCATCCTCACTGTCAATGTGTATTTCCTATGTGACATAGTAATAATGCCTTATATACCACTGAATAGTGAGGTCATCACCTAGTTTCATCCTAAGCTGCCCCATCTCCTCTGCTCTCTCCACTATCCTTACACAGCTTCACTGAAATGTCTACACAAAAGGCTGCCAAATCCAGATGTAGGTCCCCGGCTTTACTGTAAACTCAGGTGCTTGTACTTCCAGACTCATGCATTTTGCTTTTGGAGGGGCCATATTATTTTCTCCTCATGCTTATCATAATGGCTTGTATACACTAAGGAATGTAATAAATGAGCAAATGAATAACTGAATATATAATATAGATAACCAAAGCTGACTTTCTTAAGAGCTAAATATTTTGTCAATTTTTAATAGGAACTCTTTAAAAATGTCATAATTCCACACCTTTTTTGGTAAAATACACTAAATGTAATTCAACCATTTTATTTTTATTTACTTAGAGATCACCGTTATGAATATCTGTTGCTAAAACATAGAGTAATAGCTTTTATGTGTTATTAATCATTTGGAAAATTTTTCCCTCCTCTAAATGAGTTCTTTTGTCTGCTTTTCATATTCTTCTCTGTCAGATGTTTTCATTATCAGCTGTCATTTCTTGCTGTAGTTTGTATCTGTGCCTCCATTATCAGGCCCTATCCTTGACCCCATACTGTACCGCTCCTTGCCAGATTTTATGATTTTAACTTCTATGAGCTAAGAAACCCAACAGCTAAGTTTTTAGACATTTCTGAAACAACAAAAAGCTAGAAGCAATGCCCTGAGGAATTACTTTTTGAGAACTGTGTGTGAATTTGTATAAGTTAGTTTTGTCCACTCTGAAGCATGTTTTGCCCCTTTTCTTGTCTTGACTGTGTTCTAGATAAATGAAGTTGCTAGATAAGAGAAAGGTGCATATACATATCACATGGCAAATAGTATTTCATTTGGTTTGGTATCTATTCTCTGATCCTAAAGAATATGTCAACTCTCACAAAAGAAATAAGGTCTGTGCATCACTAAAAAAATATTATTATATTATTTATTCCTGTATCTCTGTTTCAAGATCATGATTTTTGCCCTCTCGTGCAAGACATCAAAAGTCATCTTTTTGAGCATCTGCCAAAGTGTAGTCTTTGGACCAACTGTGTCAGAAACATTCAGATTGCATGTTATCACACACATTTGGGGGCCTTAGCCCAGAGAAGTCCGTCCTGAATCATTTGGTAGTGGTTTCCAAGTATTTGCTTTTTGTTTGTTTGTTTGTTTATTAAGGTATCATTGATATACACTCTCTCATGCCGCCATCTTGAATCCCTCTCCCTTTGCTTGTTGTTTTTTAACTCCCCTTGTGATAGAGTCTCAGGCACCCTAGAGTTTATGTTGTGGAGCTGTTGTCTCCTCTACATGCTTCACAGTTATCCTCCACCACCCTTCCCCATGCCTCTGTGCTTTCTTTTCCTGTTTCATACATTTTGTTTATCCACTTCATCTTGAATTTTGTTCTCCAGACCCGCCAGTTTCAGAACCTCAAGTACCTTCCTTTGAACATCTTTCATTACTCTTTCTCCAATCAAGAATAAATAAAGCAACCATTTTCCTTCTGCACATGTAATTCCTTCCATCTGTTTGACCATATTCCTGAGCCTGCATGTGTAAATGGGTTGCACAAAATAATAGAAACACCTTTTCTGGAGGTTTTTAAGAAGTGACTTTAAGCATGTTGATGTTTATAGCTAGAAAGAACTAGATAACTTATAAGACTATTTCCAGGCTTATTTACAGTCTTTATATTGAAATAATAATTTATTTTTCTATCCTTTCCCTTTATGACATTCTGTTAGTCTTTTGACTTTACATTTTGAAATACTTCTCTTAGGACTATGTTTAAAATCATTTTGCATCTCCAGTTATAGTAGACACTAGCAATCTGCAGTACATTTATGGACATGAAATAAATTCTCACATATTGCAATCTACATGTGAGAAAACGTAGACCCACCTGTTACAATGAAATGAGCATAACCCAATTCAAAACTAAGTTTAATTCTGTACTTACTTAAATATTCTCTATTTAAGTAGCTTTCAAAGCTTTAATATCATTATCCTATGTATTTATATAGCGAACTACACCTTGAATGGAACATTAATAGAAATGTAGTAATAGTTATGTAGGAAGGCAACAGTGTGTCAGAAGAAGCCGGGGAAGAGTTTTCAACCCTGAGTGGTTTGGTGTAATGGTTAAAGTGATCCAGTGATCTCTAATGAATCCCACTCTTTACACTGATTCCTCTTTTCTTTAGGCATCCAGAGTCCTCACAAAGGGGTCGTTCCCATATCCTACCCTGACTTGTCCTCCCATGAATTTATCCAAACTCCAAAATTACTCTTGGTCCTTCCTTAATAAAAGCTAACAATCTATCATCTTGGCATTAGGGAGAAAGTAATCTGATGTTTGCACTTCAAAAACAAAGTTTACTGAATGAAATTGACCTTAAATTGTTGACATCTATGTAAACCATATTCTTAAGCCCTTCTTCCCACCATCAGAGGACTATGGGTTAGCAACTTGCCATCCCACTTGGAAATATCCCTTTTTAGGGGAAGATTGAGCTAAATTCTGAGAACAGATTATTTGCCTTCTGAATCTAGATAACTCTTTAAAGATGAAGTCCTTCTGCAATAGTCATTTACACCAGCTGCCTTCTGAGGATGAGTCAGGAAGATGCAGATGAATCTAGGTAGCTGTGCATGACTACAGAGGAAAGAAATTACTGTGACTGCGATTCCTTTATATAAATGACAACTTAAATTTCCCAGGCTATCAATATGGTCTTTCTCTGTGGTCATGTCTTTTACAAAAAAGGCATGTTTAATCACTAAGGGCTAGAGATCAAACTGAATGAAAGCAAACACTTTAGTTTGAAGGTCTCTTCAACAATGGAAGTGGCCTCCTTTGCCATGGACCAGCATTGGGAATGTGTTGTAAACCACCAGTGCTTTGAAAACAGGGAAAAAAAAGTATCTTCCATAGACACAGAGTCTGTGAATCATGCATTTAAATAGCAGAACTATAGGCAAAGAGTAGTAGACTTGTAAGGAAAGATTATATTGAATTTGACAACAGGCTTGGGTGGTTTTTTAATGACTTCTACCTGACATTGACCTGAGGAGCTTCAGAAATATAGTCTTGAACTAGAGTACTCACTTCTCAGGAAGGGAGGTTTCTGTGTTAATGGATATCTTCTGAATGATGCCTATAATCCTTTCAGGCTATTTTAATTGAGCCTTCAGTATCAGGATTCATAGAAAGGAAAAAGGAAAAAACAAGTATAGACTCATTTTTAACTTTATACCAACTGAAAAAATAATTATTTTACCTCATCTTTCCTAAGAAATCTGATCTTGTAAAAGCTGGTGTTAGACCATTTTATAAAACATATTCTGTAGAATTTAGCCAAAATCAAAGATTCCCACTTCTGTTTGTTTTAGCAGCCTTCCAGAACCCAAGTCGGGCACCAAATTGCTCTTTCAATTTCCAGGTATCTTGAGAAATGACAATTTGAGAAGCATAGACCACTGCAAACTAAATATCCATCACTCACCTCCATGTCTCTATCCTGCCTCATACCCACGTCCATGGTTTCCATGATCTAAAAGTGAATATCTTGCTTTCTTGAGCAGAATGTAAGTATTAACCAGAGATTGCCTGAATCTGGGGTCTAATGGAAATAAGGAAATTAGATTTAAATCTCACCCAGCTGGACAAATACATCTCTGTCCGGAAGTTAAGCATGATGCTGTTCATTGGATAGTGGAAGATAACAGAAGATTGTATGGGCTGCATGATACCCTGGGGTCTTCAAGCAAACCCAGGTATATGCACTTCAGAGTCAGAATTTCATGAAAACCTTGGTGCAGAGTAGTTCAGAATAAGTAGGAATGCAAGTTGATTGGGCATGATGACTGTTAGCCTGGACAAAGCTGCTCCACGCACTTCTTAGAGAAGACTGATCTCCTCATCCTCTCCCTATACACACTCTCTGTCCAGTCCAAGGACAGTTTCTGTGTGGTAGCTAAATCATAATGGGTTGGGAAAACAGATTAACAAGAAGGCTTTCTTCTGGCCTAAGATTTTACCTGAACTGAATTAAATATAGTGGATTAATTAAGAAACAATTTGCATTATAGTGATGATGGATATTCTAGGTACTGTTGCTGCATAACAAACCAACCCAAAACTTAGTGGCATAAAGCAACCATTTATCATGCTTTTGGACTCCATGGGCCAGGAATTCAGACAGGACACAGTAATAGCTCGTCTCTTTACACCACGTCTGGGACCTCACCTAAGGTAACTCAAGAGCTAAGGATGATATGGTGACCCAGGGCTGAAATTATTCTGAGGCTTCTTTCTGACATGGCTGATGGTTGATGTTGACTCTAGGCTGGGGTCCTAGGAAAGGTGACAAAAGTACCAACAAGGGGTCCCACCAGCGTGACAGTCCCACAACAGCCAGACTTCTTACATGGTAGCCAGCTCCCTCAAGAGTGATATCCCAAGAGAACCAGGAGGAAGCAGCATGGCCTTTTCTAACCTAGCCTCATATGGTGCCACTTCCATAGTAGTTAGAATTATTGCTTACAGCCCAGGCTCAGGGGAAGGAGACAAAGACCACACCTCTTGATGTGCCCAAGAATTTTTATATATGCTTTAAATATGTTTTAAAATATCTTTATTCATATAAATCACAACTGTCAAGAACTAGAGCCATAGTTGGAAACAAAAATCTATAGCACTTGCAACACAATGTTGATTAAATGTGTATCTCAGTAACTACAGGTGAAAAGGATGATGAAAATGAAAGTATAGGAGAAAGTCTGTAATACTGATGGCTATTGAAAATGCCTAATACACCAGGCTTGATAGAATCTTGGAAAAGTCCCGTTTGTTCACCCACATTAAAGTTTTATAACTATACATTTAGATATATTTTAAAACAACTCCATTTTCAGAATTCCTACAAGGTTAAATAACTTATATTTGCAAGTCATCAACTTTCTAGGTTCTAATTTCCTTTACCTCTGGAAAACTATTGTTTTATAACCAATTTTTGAACTTTTTATTATGGAAAATTTCATCTTGGAAGTGCAGTTGTGTTCTGATTGTATTTATTACAGCTCTTTTGATTATTCATACTACTTACTGAAATTACTTCACTCCTCACAGAAAAGCCCTAAACTCTCTACAAGCCTCCTTTGGTTCTGTTCAAGTTTTATACTCTACTTTGAGTCTCTCTCTTTACTATATTCATATTTGTCTCACTTTTAATATTTAAATTCCTAAGTCTGAATAGTCTTTTCATTATGGTGAGAGAAAATGCATTCATGTTGATGTCTTTGATCCTTGAGGCACTACATGATTTCAGTTTATCTCAGATCCTCAGTTTCCTGTCTACAATTATGAATCTGGGAAGGAACTTGTATAACCTCGCTTTAGACAAAAATCTATTTCTTAAGGTTTTAAATGAGATGGAAAAGGAATTGCCCCTTTAAGAAGAAAGATGGTAAAGTGGAGCAACCTGTAGGGACCCAGGGATATTAAACAGGCTCCATTTTGAGCATAGAGCTCTGGGACTAAGGACAGCTTTGACAGAGGGATTATGGACCTGGACCTGACCATAGGAGCTCAGAATAATAGGTGGTTTAAAGGATATAATTAACAACCTTCCTCTGAAGAGCAGAACAACAGCCTCAGAAACAGGGGTCAAGGGCCTTTTTGAAAGGCCCTAGGGCAACCTTCTTCCAGGCATGAGGGAAAGCAGATGTTTAAATAAGCAGCAAACCTACTAGTTCCAGAGTGACTGCTCTTAGATGTAGAAGTTTGTATTTGCTAAAATCAGGTATCACCTCACTTAGAGAAACAAGTTGATCACAAGTTGGTCAGCTTGTGCTATTTTCCAAATCAAGAATATAGGAAAAAATATGTGTGTGCTTGTAAAGAAGGCAAAACACAGTAAATTATCTTTTATACGAGGAATAATTGCAGACCTATTCTTGCTACTGAACTTCCAATGGTTTCTGTTTGTAAAGTCAGTAAGTCTTGAGTGAAAGTTTCTGTGGAAAAGCTTTTGTAATTCAAAAGTCAACATTCATTCAAAATGCAGACTTCTGTTTGACTCCTTGGTTGGTACTGCCTTGGGGCCACCTCCCTGGGCTCTGCTCTGCACACAGAGAGGAGGTAGAGTCAAGCAGGATGAAAGTTCTTGACACTAATACCTGGCAGGACAAGTCTGGCAACTTTCAGCACAAGGCGAATGAAGTGGCCGAATCACTCATTTTTTCCAAACTGCAATGACTTCTTCACCTGAAGTTATTCTTGGCGTAAACTTGCCCCATACTCCTGTAACCCACTGGGGAACAGTTGAACTCTGTTAAGTTTAAAGATGCTGAGGGAACAATACCAGGTTAGTCTACTGAGGTCAAGAATAGATGGTGTAAGATGAGTTATACTCTGCAGGCCTCCTGCTCAAAGATAGTTTGGGGTTTATTTTTACTCATTTAGAAAAAACCCTGCTTGTTTTCAGTCTTCAGAAATGGTCAGTTTTTTTCTGGTAGTGGTGGGGATAGTGGTAGTGATCGTGGTGGTTGTCCTCGTTTTGTTTGAATGAATCACCAAGAACTAGAAAATGCCATGGTGGGAAGAGACCCCAAGTGCCTCCTGCATGAACAATGAAGGTAGAAGAGGCCCAGAGCAGCTGCAGCTCTGGGAGTAGCAAAGGTTTAGGTGGAAGTCATGAGTGAGTTGTATTTTATTATTGTGTCAACATGACTAATTTTTCTGTGTCACATTCTCTTGTATAGTAGATTTTTTTAGAAACATAAGCAAAATCTTAGCTCATGTTTACACAATAGTCAGAGAAAAATCAGTTTTTCAGGTGACCTGAGTTACTGCTAAGGTTTAGTTCCTGAGTTTTGGTCACTGTATGAACAAACCACTACTATATGTGATCATCAGTGATAGAAGCATTGTTGAGTGCATTAGTTAAGTTTATTTGTAGTCCATTTGGTTGGAAAATCACTCATCCCCAAGTTATAATAGCCGTTGATATGAAGCAATCATATATGGATTTTATATTTTACATGGTTCTGGGTTTTCATTAATTCTAAGTAATTATCTGGATTCTACAGATAAAATGCTCCCAACATATTGTGTTCTTTTCAAATATAGCTGAAAATAATGGCATTTATGTATTATACAATTATTTATAAACCTTATTTACATGAATTATGAGGAAACTTTTTAAAATGTATGATGATTAGTTACCTAAATTTGTGTGTCAGGACAGGTGAATATTCATTTCTTTTAGCCTATTATTCTTTAATCCAAGGGTCAAAGTGTTGACAGAACTATTTAGTGTGTTTGACCAACAATTTTTAAAGGAAACAATAGGATGAAATGAAATAGAACAGAGAAAAATAGAAAATACCAGAATGCATGTAGTAGTAGTAGAAGAGGTCACCTGGAGGTTCATACTATTTCATGTAACTTTTATTTTGGTTTTGCATGTATAGATGAAAGTGTTTTTCTGGATTACAACATAAAATTTATATTTTTCTGAGGGCCACAGTAAAACAAGTTTAAAATGCTCTGTGTTACCCAGCAGTGCTTGGTCTGGATAGTTTCTAGTATTGGCCTAGCTGACTTCATCATCACATGTCCTCTGTCTGAGAATTAAGTGACTTGCTCAGGATCAATACAGGCTGGTACCAAGACAGCTCATCTACTCCTTCCTCTACCAAATTTCCTCAACTTTCAAGCTAGATAGAAAATACATTTTTAAGAAAACATGCTACAAAATTATCAAACATATATCTGTGTCAATGCTACTTTATATTTCTGCAAACTCTTTTACTAATGGTGTTAGGTTTATCGATATTAATAAATGCTGAGGGAACATTTGTCATGACACCTCTGTATTAAAATTGTCCACTTTCTGATAGGAAAGCTCATAAAACCATAAAATAAAGGGCTTTAAAGGGCATCTATTTCAGGACAAGTTTTCAACTATATCTTTCAAGACACATGGCTTTCCAACCTGTTGTTGCTTTCTCTATCATTAAGTTCTTATGTCCAAACTATTTTCTCTTCTAATCTCATCTGATTTTCATAAATTCTGTTTTCTGTGGAGATACAGAAAAAATTCATAGTGAAAATGGTTCAACAATAGAGCTTGTGGAATATACCCAAGAATCCAGAAATTTCATTCTTGCACTTTAAGCCAGCAGCTGTTAGACTCTTCTGGGAAGGGCTGCACGGAGTCTCCTGGGACTATCCTGTTCCCAGTCCCAGTTTTCTCCACTCTCGATGTCCCACATTGCCTTCCAGCTAAAACTCAGATCAGCTAGTTCTTTCCTTGGGCCAGTCAAGGAAGAAATCTGCCAGAGGGGAAAGGGCTGTGCCCAGCCTATCACAACTTCCTACAGTGCTGTATTTCACTTACAAGAAAAGAATACAAATTAAAAGGGGATAGAAATTTTCAGTTACCGGACAGAAAAATTTTAAAATTGATTACCACTTTTGATTAAACTGTAAGGAAAGGGAAACTCATACATTTTTAGTGGGTGTACGAAGTGGTACAATACAACCTCTGTGGAGAGTAGTTTAACAAAAGCTATCAAAATTTAAAATATACATACAATGCAACTCAGAAATTCTAGGAATCTGCCAGAAAGATATGCTCATACATAATAAAAAAATGTATGTCTAAGACTGTTGTAGAATTGTTTGTTGGCAAAATAAAAAGAAAGATAAAAAGAAAAAAACCTTACTTCCCATTAAGGGAATTGCCAAATAAATTATGACTATGTATCTACCTAGCAATCTATGCAGATCTCCATTTGCACTTGATTACACATATAGTCATTGGACAGATCTATATTTGCTAATATGGAACAACCACTGAGATATGCTAAATGAGGAAAGCAAGCTTCAGACTCTTTATGGAAACAAAAGTGAGGGGGGCTCCTTATCTATGCATGCTGTGTACTTTCTTAGAACATCTGGAAGAATGTACAACTAGATAACATTCATTGACTCCAGTGAAGAGTAAGTGGTTACAGATAGGCTTAAGTAGGCATGATTTACACTATTCTCCATATCCTTTCATAATTTGCATTTTGTACAGTATGAATGGATCACCTAATGAAAAGACATTTGATTTTAGTTAGCAGAAGTGAAAGGAGAAAACAGAGACTGGCTGAGAAAAAGGAAGGTGAGGGAGAAGGATATAGAAAGTATATGATTCCACTTCTAATTTAGAAATTCGAAATTCACTTCTAAATAGAATGTAGTCAAAAACATGCAAGTATTTTAATTTTGGTGTCATGTTGGCTGCCAGTGTATATCCAAACACTCCAGTTTCATGATCCATTTTAACTTCAGCAATGAAATGAAACAACTCAAGTCCTCCCATTATACAAGGAAGCTCAGCATTCCCCACCTCCAAGGACTCTTAAAGGGGTAACATTTCTACAATTCACCTCTTACTCTATTTCCTGATGACATTAAATTCTTTATTTCACTTACATAGTTTATCCTACAACATTTCGTCTCCCTGTCCTTTGCCAAATCAAATGTGTTACACAGCCTGCTATTTATTTTTATATCCTTCCCATAGTCTCTCACAAAAAGCAGTTGGTTACAGGAGAAAGTTACAGCATGGCACAATCGATGGCCAATATTAGATATCAGATTGCCCTGGTTTTAGAAATCCTTGGACATTTCTTTGAAACCTACTTCTGTCTAACATGCAGACTCCTGCTTACTCTCAGGCCCTCTGTAACTCAGATCTTCCCTAGTTCCTCCTCTTTTCAGACTGTCCCCAGACCCTCAGAATGGCTGCTCCTTTATCATGGAGAGCAATCCGTTTTTGTCTCTTCTGCCTTGTGGAATCCTGCCAGCAGCTTAAAAAAATATTTTCCTCCAACCACGTTGCACTAATAATAGGAAAAGAAAGTCTAAGTGTCCAGTTATAGAGGATTGGTTAAGTAAATTATAATATGCCAATATAATGGAGAACTGTAGTCATTACAAATTATCTGAAGTTCCGTATTTACTGGAGTAGAAAAATGTTTTAAACATATTAAGTGAAATTAGGAGTTTATAAAAATAAAACATATATGAAAATATATGTATGTATATCCATGTAGGTATATGTATATATATATACCTATATAGTATGATATATGTGTTTATACAGAATATATGTATGGTATATATTTATATATAGAATGCATACAATGCATCTGTATTTGTAACATGTATAAGTATAAATATTTGTAGTATAGTTTCATTTTTTAAAACAATATAAAATATGTTTGTATTTGCTGGAAGTATATCAAAATGTTAACTGTATAACACTTGGGGTGGTAGAAATTTGGAGAATTTACTTATGTTTTGAGTATAATTTTGTTACAAAAAGTATCGATTGCTTTTTTAAAAAAAGAATGAAAGAAAAGATTTCTGGGGCCAGGTGGGGTAGCACTGCCAACAGTTCCCCAGGACCTTACATGGACTGACTTCTGCTCGAAATAATAGGCTGATGCAGTTAAAATCAGCTGCCCCTGCCCCCAGAATCCTATTCAATACAGACCCTCTCCTTTCATGCTCTCTTCCTCTAATACTGTTTTTACAAAAGAATTTCCTTCTGTCCTAAGGTTAACTTTGAAAAGAAAAAAAGAGGGAGAATTTCCTTTCCATTTTCTTAAAGCAGTCAGCAACTCAAATATTTCATGTTATGTTTTCAACAACTTCTCCATCTTAAGGGGTGTTACAAGTTGGTCTCTCTTCTCTTTGAATGGCTCTAAAACAGAAAGGGTAAAATCTCTTTCTCTAAATCAGCAAGAGAAGACTGGAATTAGAAAGAAAATGAAGACTTCTTAGGGGATCATGAGCAGTGATGATGAAGTATTTAATAACCAGAAAGCCCTGGGGATCTTCCAGTGGACTAAAGGACCAATCAGAAGGGAAACTGGATATGAAAAACCAGAGTATTCTTACTGGTGTCTGCAAGCTGAGTATCAGCCCTGCACCTGGCCTGCACACTGACCAGGCTGGGCAGAGATATTTAAAGGCAAAGGATTGCAGATCAATTCCTAAGTCAGAACAGATTGGTCTCCTCTTAGTGTAATTATCTTCATCTGAAAACTTGGCATATTCCATCTTTAGGGAACTTCAGAGATAATTTAATATGTCTCCCTCATTTGAGGAACCAAATTTGAGGTTAACAGATCTGCCCAAGCTCAAAGAGCTGGTTAATAGAAGGCCAAGGCTAAAGTCCACTGGGCTAACTAAAAAAATATATCTGGAATGGTCAAATGAACAAATAAATGACTATTTTAATATGAGTGTGAAACTTACTCCAAATCTAATGAATTCTGCTTTGCATTGCCTGGTCATTTAGATGCTACATACATTTCCTCAGAGAAATGTAAAATAAGTAAGTTCCTTAAAACAGCAGCAGAAGTACAGAACCCAAGAATGGACTAACAGTTACCAAAGGGAAAGAGACTGGGGAGGACAGATGGGAAGGGAGGGATAAGGGCAGGAAAAAAGAAAGGGGGCATTACAATTAACATGTATAGTTGGAGGGGGCATGGGGAGGGCTGTGCAACACAGAAGACAAGTAGTGATTTTACAGCATCTTACTATGTTGATGATGGACAGTGACTGTGAACGGGTATATGGGGGGGACTTGGTGAAGGGGGGAACCTAGTAAACATAATGTCCTTCATGTAATTGTAGATTAATGATACCAAAATAAATAAATAAATAAATAAGTTCCTGAAAAATAGAATAATCAACCTCAACTTATCTGCTATATCACTCTAAATTTTCATACAAAAATTTTGCTTTACATGGGTCTTCCTATCTTAAGTGAACTGAAGGAGTTAATGGGGCACCTATCCTTCCTATGCAAACGCAGCCTGGTAACCCCTACTGTAGAATGTATATTTTGAGTCATGATCACCAATGCACTTATAGAACTAGAAGCTCAACTCTTTGCATGTGTCGTCCATGATATTTTCCTCAGTGGACTGAAAAAATAAAAGTGTGTAAGTTGCTTTGCCATGCAAAGTGAAGTTGAGAGGACAGGATCACTTGGTTTGATTGAAATGGTTGGAGCAGAGCATTTGTCACAGCCCCAACTGGCAGGAGGCCCTATTAATATAGAGCAGGGATCACTAGCTTGGATGCCCACAAGGGCCAGATAGGTGATATACATGAGCAAAGCAGATTAGGTGGGAGAAGCAGTAGGAATTTGTTTGGGCTGTGGAGACCAGATAGCTAGTGCCCCAGGAGGTGGGGAGGATTTTTCAGCTTTAGTTCATTGTTACCATGCAGAAATGTAGGCCAGGTTTTGACAGAATATCCTATTTTTTAAAAAGACAATATAAATCTATACATTTTAATGTAAAATTGTTCAACTTGTTAATGTTAGCAATTAATTCAGGTTTGTCTTAAAACATTTCAAGTGATGGTCAAATAAGAAATTCTTTGGCCCACTGTTGACCAGTTTGAGGCTTCAGGACTCCTACACTGATACTTAGTGAATGGTATTAAATTGTATAAACTAGCACATTAATTTTCTAGATGAAGTACAGAGAAAGACCACCCATCTTTTTATACAAATCATATGTATCCTTTAGTCTTTCCCTTAGTCACTTCTTTCCTAAAGCTGTTCCTGACTCTCTGACATTATGCATCTGCACCATCTACACTGCACAGTTTGTGCTTAACTCTATCCTTTCTTTCATTGTTTCTAGTTAGTTCACATGTGCAGATCTTATATTCAGACTTCATTGTAAATGCTTCCAGGGCAAGAATCATATCTAATACTTCTTTTATGCCGAGTTCAAAGTTCAATAAGCATTTGCAGTTGCAATTTTTTTCAATGAAGGAAAAAGAGAACAGTCTTTACTGATACACAACTACTAGAAATGAGTTTAGTGTCTTGAAGTTCCTGAATTTCTAGCCTTGACAAACAAGTTCAAGTCTGTGGGCACCTTGCCCTGCTGAGCTAACTGCCTTGCCGTAAATTTTTAAGAAGAAAGCACTTGGCAAAACAGCTGTGAGTTCATTATGTCTTTCCTAGAATAAAAATTTTGTAGGATGTATTTAGTCCACTGGAGGTGATGTGGTCCTTTACAATCTCTTTTAATGAGAGATTTTCTGAGCCATCTCTTGACTACAGAAAATCCTTGATTGATTTAGGTACTAAGAGGATAGATAGTAAGTTCAGTTAAAGAAGATCACGCATTCTCAGGCCAGAGGTCTCGGGGCCATTCTAGAGTGATTTGGAGCAGCAGCATGAGCTGCAATCAGCCTTAATCTAGAAATGGGTGTGTTAGCGGAGGAGCAGAGCCAGCACTGAAGCGTCAGAAATGACTGACCACTATCTTCATCTCCATGTGGAAGTGAGGATGCAGTAGCTGAGAAAATGGCATGCATTTGCAAGGCAGTTTTTGCAGTGCCTGGACATTAAAGATATCTTTACACTGCCAAGAGCAGGCCAAAGTCAGAAGAGCTGGGCATGCATGCCAGGCAGCCCATGAATGTGTGTGGGAATGGCCCCAGCATTTGGTCTGAACTGGCCAGTACCACTTGAAAATGAAGTAAGGAAACAATTACCCCTGTGGATCCCCAAGTCCACTGAGCTTGATGTGATGGGACCCCGAAGGCTGAGGGGAAGGGATGGGTTCTCATGTGAACTGACTGCCTGACCAAAGAAAAACATTGTATTCTCTTTCTTACTTGGGAATACTGATAAAATACTCAGAAAGTGCTTTTACTGAAAATGCCCTGTCTCCATACTCCTTATCCCACAAATTGTACATAAATTTGCCTTTCAGACATGTCTTTACAGTTGTCATAATTTCCCCCATATTATCTGGCAATCAAAAATAAGAAAGAAATTATCAAATAAATAAACCACATCATTGCATTAGGTAGCAGACTTTGGAATGCAAAAGAAAAAATTTTTAATGCTTTGGTCACTAAACAATAGCCCCTTAACTTAGGTAAACAGAATGTGGGCCAAAATAAACATTAATCTACATTGCTTAGAATATTTAGTTGTATCGCTAACATCATCACCTTATATTCAGTAGAATTTATTGCTAAATCATGAAATTTCCTTTTTTACTTGTTACTGTGTTGATCCAACTTCATCTTCTTCATCTGCAAATTTGTTTAAGTTGCTAATAAAAAATGATGTAGAAAATACACCTCATCTATCCTTGGAATAACGGTGTTTACTCTGTCTGAGAGTTAGTGTTAATTATAGTCATAGAATAATTTATATTCCCTTTCTTGATCATCTATTATCTTTCAACACAGTTATATCCTTTTTTTCTTTCTGATAGAGCTTCTTCTGGTTGGAACTTAACAGATTTCATTGGTAAGAAGTATTAAATATGAACATGTAAACCTCATTTTGAAAGAAGCAAAGTTTAGAAAATCCAAAGATGGTGTCAGCTTTGGACAGAACCAAGAATGTAAACTGTCAAAGGTCCAACAGGATGTCCAATAATTTTAGAGCCGTGGTTCTGAAAGCATAGTCCCCAGACCAACAGCATGAGCACCACCTGGGAATCTGTGAGCAGTGCAAATTCTCGGGCCCTTCCTTGTACTTTAACAACCTTCCAGAAGATTCTGCAAGTTTGAGAATCTGTTTTAGATAGGCTTCATAGATGGAAGAAAAAGAAAATGTCTTCCTTGGATTGATGGAATTTGACGGATTTGTAGTCTCTTTTTCCTTTTCTTTCTCCATTACCATTTCCTACTCCTTGTAGGTTTATCCATTCTTTATTTAGCAAGCTAACATTTGCTTCACAAAATCATACTTCATTACAAACACACTGTCTTCATGACAACTTAAATGTTATCTAATATGGGATTCCATCAGAAAAACTAGGTATTCAGTGGACGTTGTCATCTAACTGATTTAAATCCATTTTTAACTTTGAGAAGAAAAGCTTCTGTAGTGACAGAAGACATCCATTAAATGGTGCTCAAGTGCTGAGATGGTTGCCTTTTATACATAACATCCATAGGACATTCTCTATACAGTAAAGTTAGTATTTGTGTATGTGCTGGAAGTGTTGAGTTGTCACCTCTGAAGTCATTTGCAAAGGACTGTGTTGTCAAATGGAGCTTGTGTTCTCTTGCAGTCTTTGGAAAATGTTTGCGGTCTATACACCATCCATTATCTCCAGTTCTAGAAGCCAGCCTAGGTAACTGCCTCCAACCTTACTATAATTTGGTGTAGCCCTGGGAATACCTACGAATTATTTTCTAAACTTAAAAAGAACATATATGAGGGTGCTGTCATTCTGAAATAATTGCTAAATGCTGTGCCCCAAAGTGCCTTTGCTTAAGATACACCTCATTTGCAAAGGCACACATCTTTTCTTCTCTATAGCATGTATGTTTCTAGAGTAAGGAGATACCAGAGTCTCTAAGACTCAGCTTCTTCATTGATAAAATGGAGATAATAGAATACTTGGTAGTATTGTAAGAAATAAGATAATCCAGGAGCACTTAGGACAGTGCTTGGCTCAATAAATATTAGCTGTAATTAAAGAAAATTTTATTAATTGAATTATGAATTTTAAAATGTCATATGGGACCTCACCCGGTTAGAAACAAGCACACAGGGGAAGAGATCGAGTGTCTTCCCTTTCGTGATTCCATCTTTACTTCATTAGATTTTCCATGGAGATTTGCTGTTGTTTTCAGCTGTCTGTTCTCTGCTCTCCTAGTTCCTTGGCCACTGCTGGCACTCCAGCGTGGGACCAGTTGGAAGTAAGGACATGATAGAGTGTGGAAACCCATCATCCACAGCCCACCTGTAGGGTTAGGAGAGCACAGAGTAGCATCTGCTGTGAGTTCCTGTAATACCCACCAGTCCATAGCACAAAATCCCCAAGGCCAGCTGGATGACCAAGGTGCAGGCATCAGAAGATCAAAGGACCTGAAGAGAACCCTGAAAGGTGATTCACCTCCCTAACTTCTATTTGACTTACAAAGCAAGCATGTATCCATATTGTTTTTAAATATCAGAAGTGAATTTCCCTACCTTTCAAATAGATGTTAATATAAATAGGTAAAAGTGATATATAATTATGAAATTGCATTTTGACATAAGTTTGAATATTTCTTAGAATATCTGGAAAGGTTCAGTTCCATCTATGACAAATTTTCCATAGATGGCTCTGGTGAGAGTCAGGATTCAGAGATAGAAAAGGACATTCTTGGAAACTCCTTTAAAAGGATTAAACATTAGGATTAAATAAATATCCAATAAACAAGAGATTTCTAAGTTTGAATTAGTGACATAGAAAAATGAGAAACATCTGGAATCTGTGCTTATTCTGCTGGTCAGAAACACAGTTCTGAGGTCTTTTGTTGTTTACTTTGTAAAGATTTATTAAAAACAAATGCCTAAGGTGGTTGGGAAGAGAATATAGCTGAATTTAGAACACTAAGGCCTTAAAGGGAACTCTTTAATTTCAAAGAATTTGCACTTTCCATCAACTAAACTTAATGTTATCTCCTCAAATGAATCCTTTTGTTCTATTTCAAAACGCACTTGAAGAGTCGAAGGCTGTCTACTTGGAATTTAATAGTGTATTTTTGGACAGAGAAGATTCATTTTCTTCATATTCTTAAGTTATTTTATATGATTCTTCCATAGCCTACCCTCCCCCCATAAAAAAAATAATTGTCTAAGAGAAGGGGATCTACCTAGACATTGTAAGTACCCTTACTTTCATTATGGACACAACTGGGATTTACAAATGAGGTTATTCCCCCTCTTTTGTTCCAGAAGATGAGTTCTGTAGATAGGCTTATAGCCAAGGCTGACTAGCAAGCACAGAGAGGGGTTAAGAGTTATTTGATCCTTGATGTCTTCACATATATGCCTTCCCTGGGGCCCATAATGGGCCACTCACTGAATGAAAGCAAGTGTTACAGGCCAATGAGGTGATCTGGTGCTGAAATACTGAAGGGACCATGCCTCTCAATTACTTCATGCCAGTGCCCTGTTGTGCCTTTTATCACCCCTTCTGCCTGTATGAGGCAAGGGGGAAAAGGAGGGAGTTGTGTCCATAATAAAAGTAAGGGTACTTACAATGTCTAGGTAGATCTCCTTCTCTTAAATTATTATTATTTTTTTGTGCATGGAGGGTAGGCTATGGAAGAATCATATAAAATAACTTAAGAACATGAAGAAAATGCATCTTCTCTATCTTCCCTCATGAATTTGCTACTCTTCTCAAGTATTTTACAGGAAAGTAAATATTGTGAGGAGCCAAATCTTGGAGAAGTCACAGAAGAGAACTGTACATTAGGCCCAAACTGTATTCATGAGACTCTGGCGGCATAACTGAATCCCCATGGTGGTACTGCCGAGCCAGCTTCACACTGGTCTTTGGTATTCAAGCTTTGGTAATGAAGACGGTCCCCATGTTTTGTATTTTTTAGACCCAGCTTATTAAATTCAGGAGTGTAGACTCTCTTGCCTTACAGGAAGCAAGGTAGAGGGTAGATTACCACTAGCTAAGACCATCATTCTCATAAAAGGACCAAACAATCACCAATTGTGGATCAGACCACAGGCCTGGCTGTCTCTCTAACTAGGTAGTCTGACCATAAAATGACAACTAGGGACAGTTTGGGAGGGCAAAAAAAATTGCTTTCTATGAGGCATTTCTGGAATCCCACAGTAATTAGTTACTGTTAAAGTCATTATCTTCTTCAATGTATTTTTATTTTCTAATTGAAACATCTCTTTGGGTAATAGTTCCCATAGAATTATTAGCCACTGTGTGACTTGATGGTTTCTTTTACTTATGTAAAAGCTACCTGTGCCTAATGTTCGAGGAGGGTGGTGGTGTGCACTCCCTGCCCTGTCCTTATGGCCTTGTGGCCATCAGGTCTCTCTGCTTTCAGCCTTTGTTTTCTCAGACTGAACAGGTGCAGTAAGCTCCCTCACCACCTGGCTTTCTAGATCCCTCTCTGGATGTGCCCCGGAATTGATTAGCCCAAAGTTTTCCAAACATAGAATCGGATATGTGCAAAAGTAGAACAGAGCCTTTAAAACTACCATACAAAAGGCCTTTTCTTTTTTAGATCTATATACATTTTATATTACTAAAATAAAATGTAGACCTGTTGCTTTTATATAAGATCAGTTTGTATTTTTTCCATTACAGAATGGAAATAAAATAACTCTCTGGTACCAAGAGAGATGATGCCCTATCAGTCACTCAAAGTGGCTAACAATAATATTTTTAATTCTTTTTTTGTTGTTGTTGAGGATGGCTTACATTCTAAGATTTAATTTATTACTTAATTTAATTTTAAAATATGGTTTAAATTTTAATTTTAAGATCCAAAGACTGTCTAAAGTAAAAATTTGCAGGAAAAGCATTAAGGCCAATAGGTGGTTCATCTTTATCTATCAACATGAAATGGGTTTTTAAAAGACATTCTGTGAACTTGAAGACATCTTTGTTTGCCCTCCTTGTGCACTGGGTCTTCTGGTCTCACACCAACTGAGGGGGCCTGCCTGGCTCTGACTTCCTCCCACAGAGGCTTCCTGGCTGAGGGGACTGGAATTTACCTTGGGGCCTCCTCCCTAGATGAGGACTGTACAAAAGTGTCCTTCATGGACCTGTTCTGTGTGAGGGCCTATCAAACTGTTTCCATTTTCATGAGGTTTTACAGAACTTTAAGGCTTCTGGTCACAAAATGTTTTCTCTGTGAAACCCTCAGAGATTTGCTATCCCTCTTCATCACAATGGCAGGAATACGGAGTTTTCTCATGATTTTTTAATGGGATTCAGCTGCCTGAACTACAGTGCTTTCAGCTGTACTTTGGAATTCAGTATGTCTCTGCCTCCTTTTTCATTTGCTCATGCCTGGAACGAACTCTCTCTCTCTCACACACAACCAACAAGAGCTCATGGACCGGAGTTGTATCTTGAACCTATCAGTAGAGATTCCCAAATGGAGCAAATACCACCTTATTTCAGACAATTTCTGGTATGGTCACACATTCTTTAAGAAAGTAGATATGCACTGGAGGCCCCTGTCAGCACCAGGCAGCAGGCAGCAAGTGGGTGTGGCCCTGAGCCAGACCAAGTCCAGTTTGAGCCCTGTGGGCACCAGTGGGAGGAGCAGCTAGCATTACTGGAGACAAAGTGGAGTCAGAACAGCCAAGGATCAGAGCAGGCCTGGTGCCTGAGACCAGGAGAATGGTACATAGGGAGAATATTTAAGACCAGGCCCCACAGTGTCTGCAGGAACCAGAGGGACAACACACGAGAAAGCAGAAAACACGCTTGTGTGCCAACATCAAAGAAGGCATTCTGGTCATTTCCTGCTTCTGGATTTCTCCACATTCCTGTAGCAGACAGTAAGTCCGGTATAGGTGGGGACAGGGAACTGAGATGGAACACAGACACAAGAGATGTGACTATTTCCTAATGAGATCATGACAATATAGAGAAAACAGAGCTCTTTAAAGCACACACATGAACATTAACCATAATGTAGTTTGTCAAGACAATTCACACTGAGAAATTTCCTGTCTTCTAGCCTCATGCAAGCCAATGTCACTTAGTTTTCTGAAGCAGAATGCTTAAAAAATTTTTTTTCCTATAAAATTCAACACGACCTCTTTCTGTGGCAGAGCTGCCTTTTCAGCCTCCTGAGGCAAGCATCACCCAGGACATCCTCCTACCACTAAACTCGTCCTTCATCTTTTCTTCGACTCTTAGCATGTTGACTCTTGGCCTAGTCCTAGATATTTACATTTTTCATCATCTGCAGAATCTTCCCTGTCTTTGTAGTCCTTCAGAGTCCAGCTTTGTGTAGAATGGGGACAGGGTCCTCCCAATACCAAATTCCCTACTCTGACCATCTTGTCTGGTGTGTTGTGTAATTGTTGTATGGAAAAGAGGTCCTTATCCTCATTCCTTCTTTCCAGCCAGGCAAGCCTCTTCCTTTCACTGAACTTCTGACTACTCCAGTGAGCCACTGTAAGAATCAGATGAAATAATGGAAGGGAGAAGATTGTAAATGTTAAAGCACTACAGAAGGCATTGTTATAATAAAATGTGGATCCTTAGCTCACATTGGGGTAGAGCTGAGCCTCCTCCAGTCATTCTTTTGGCTTGTTTGTGTAACCTCTGGTGAAATATTCAATTGTTGCTGACTGGGATAGGCTTCACACATCCTTTGTTTCTATGGCTTTCACAGGGCAGTCACATCTGCCATGAACTGGTACTTCTCCAAAGGGATGCAATGAGAAGACATGTAGCTAAAAAGAACTGGGGCCTCTGGTTAAATCAGACAGCTTCAGTAGGAGTCACTGGAGCTACTCCAACCCAGAAAAGAACAATAACAAAAATACTATAAAATCATAGTAAAAACAGCCAATAGCTTAACATTATGGTTCTTATCATTTGAAATCTTTCAATTATGTTCTCTCATAACCACCATCATTGTGAATATCAAATGTAAGGTCCTACTAGTTCAATTAAATCTCAGCACATATTTTTCCCTGTCAGATATGTGCTAAACCCTTTGCTAAGTATACAACCATGAGTAATTTATGGTTTCTTTCTTAAGAAACTCACATGCAGATAAACAAACACATAAAAGAAGTAATGTTCAATATGATTACTGCTATAGGGAGGGCATATTCAAAGTGCTACATGAGAGTAGAAGATGGAACAACTCAAGTAATTCTAAATGGAAAGTTGAAAAGGAGGTGACATGTGAGCTGGGCCTTCAAGGATGAATAGAAGTTCGTCAGAGAGTATACAGAGAAGTTCAGTTCTGGGCTGTGGGGCATAAGTCGTTCCAATCCTGACTCTTCCATTTCTCAACCGCATAACTTGATGTCTCACCAATGGGTTTCAGCCCCGGGAAAATTCGCTATGGATTCAGTGTGACCAAAGAAATGACAGTAGAACGTTTCTTTGGAGTGAAGGGGTTTATTACCCGGCTTGTTCTCCTGGTGGCAGGTGGAGCACTAGCATCTCTGCTTCCACCCAGAGCACTGGGCTGAGCTCTCTATATAGTGTAATAATAGCTAATTGCCTAAAGGTGTGAAAGCGGTAGCCTAGCAACAGGCCAGTTACATCATCAGGTGGTTTAAGTTCAGTGAGGATCCTGGCCATGGGAACCCCAACTTCCCCACACTTGGCTAGTTACTTACCTTTTGATGCCTCAGTGTCCTCTTCTCTACAATTGGTATGATATTACTGGAGCTTACCCCAAGGGTTATCATGAGCAAAAATGAGTTAAGGCATGTATAATACTCAGAACAGATCCTATCATGTGGTTAATCATAAAAAGTAGTAGCCATAGTTCAACCATTGTGGAAAGCAGTATGGAGGTTCCTCAAAAAACTCAAAATAGAAATACCATTTGACCCAAGAATTCCACTGCTAGGAATTTACCCTAAGAATGCAGCAGCCCAGTTTGAAAAAGACATATGCACCCCTATGTTTATGTGGATCCTTAGCTCACATTGGGGTAGAGCTGAGCCTCCTCCAGTCATTCTTTTGGCTTGTTTGTGTAACCCCTATGGTTATTTACAATAGCCAAGAAATGGAAACAACCTAAGTGTCCATCAGTAGATGAATGGATAAAGAAGATGTGGTACATATACACAATGAAATATTATTCAGCCATCAGAAGAAAACAAATCCTACCATTTGCAACAACATGGATGGAGCTAGAGGGTATTATGCTCAGTGAAATAAGCCAGGCAGAGAAACACAAGTATCAAATGATTTCACTCATCTGTGGAGTATAAGAACAAAGAAAAAACTGAAAGAACAAAACAGCAGCAGATTCACAGAACCCAAGAATGACTAACAGTTACCAAAGGGAAAGGGACTGGGGAGGATGGATGGGAAGGGAGGGATATGGGGGAAAAGGGTCATTATGATTAGCATACATAATGTAGGTTGGGGGGACACGGGGAAGGCAATATAACAGAGAAGACAAGTAGTGACTCTATAGCATCTTACTGTGCAGATAGACAGTGAGTGTAATGGAGTATGTGGTGGGGACTTGATAATAGGGGAAGTCTAGTAACTATAATGTTGCTCATGTAATTGTACATTAATGATACCAAAAAAAAGTTGTAGTCATTATTATTGTTATTATTGCTCTTCACTAAGTCAACAAGCAGGAAAGAGATTCCTGGAACACTTAGAGACCTTGTCTCTGATTTTAAGACATTTACAAGATTATTGTTATTATTGATAACAATAAAGCTAAAATAGACACTTTATATATGTAACTTGACTTAATTCTAGTAACCATCCTGAGAATCAAAAAATTTATGCTGAAATATCAGTAACACCACAAAGAATACCAAGTACATGAAACATAAGTGGTGTGTAGAGTGGTTGAAAGAGAATTATACAAAGAGGGATATTTATAACCTGAAGTAAAAGGCAAAAGTCAGAGGGATTACAAAATGGTGGGTTTAAGCCAAATGCAATCCTCAGCATAGTTTCTGTTTTGACTTTTTTAGTTTTGTTTCTTTCCATGCTCATTGCCTACATGCAGGGCATGCCCTTTCCAATTTGCTCCAGTTCCTACCACTCATCTCGTACCCAACTGTGAAAACATTTGGGTGTTGAAGTTTGTGACATGTGGTCAAAGATCTAGCACTTGATTGGCAACTACCACATTTGCTGAGCTATGTTTTCATGCCAGGCACTGCATTAAATACTTTGAGACATGTGATCCATATACCATCCTGATCAAAGTATTATTATCCCCAACTTATGGATAAAAACTGAGTCTGAGACAGGTTAAATCTTTAAATTAGAGTCACCAAAGAAGAGAAGTACATGGCATGTTCTGAGACTCGTTTGACAGGAAGAAAGGATTTCTACAGGGGAGCGGTATGAGTTCAGGTGGAAGAGGTTGGATGAACTTGATGGCCAGGCTTAGGAATTTGAATATGGCTACAGGAAGCTAACAAATAATAGGTTTCCTTTTCTTCTTTATAGCTTTATGAAAACTCACCCACAGCAAACATTTACGCTGCCACAAGGATTGCTCTAAAGCAGGAGAGATGCTATGAAGGGCTGAAGATGTTCACTTCTCTTTGCAGAATGCCCCACTATAGGCAGGGACAGCCCTTCACCTCTCATGACATTAGAGAAGAGGGACCTTCCAATAAACATTCCAGTTAAGTTTTCTTCATATATGCCATATAATTTTTAAGAAAATGTCCACCCACTTTCCCTCCCTGGATTCTAATCCTTGAAATCTAGTATTTAAGTCTTACACTACAAAATGCCCTCAAAATCAAGAATAAATTCCATAACCTTTGATTCTAAGAAGTTTCTTCATGATGTTGCTCCTATTTACCTCTCCACCCTCATCTCACCCCACTCCCACAATGCAACCCAGCCATATCAATCCTATTGCTGTTCCCAGAAACCACCAAATTTTCTCCAAAAACCTTCACCAGACCACACACCACCCCCCAACCTCCACAATGCCTTGCACTTACTTCTCAGGTACAGCTTTGCCCAGAGAATGTGTTTCGTCTACATCAGACAATAAACTCCATGACGATTGGGGCCCTTGTTCTCTACTGATTGCCTACATCCAACATATCCCAAAACAATAATTTGTCAAATGAATGAGTAAATGATTAAGTGAGAGAATAAGTGTTCTGATCCCTGGCTCCTTACTCATTGTCAGACCCTGGTCTTCAACTTGCCAGTGGGTTTTCCCTAATTATCTGCCTGACCCTAGACCCCACCACCAACTTGATCAGGTTTCCACATCTCTCCCTAGAGCTAACATATTCCCACCCCATTTACAATCTGACACATGCACACACTCACCACCATTCAAAACAGCAAAACTTGTCTTCTCTCTCCTTTCTGGCAGTCATATTTTGCCAAAAACCACTGTTATAGTGTGCCAGAGTTCTGCTGCTCTTATGCATGAAATATTCCTGGGCCTCACAGTTCCCACCTTCCTCTTAAATCCAGCAATTATGTTTGAATGGACTTGACTAGAAAGAGAGACAGGGAAGGGAACCCAAGTGTGTGTGTGTGCCTGGAGTATGTGTGTATATTGTGACATACCAACTCACATTTGGGTGATGGTCTGGCTGACTCTCCTGGAATGAGTAGCCTGGGAAGAGCATGGATATCTGACTACTTACTGAAAAGGGGTGAGCCCTAGATTGGTAGTTCCAGCTGTAGGTGCTCAGGAGGAGTTCTGCCCAGCAGACCAAACCCGGTTGTCCAGTACTAGCAATAATTATTTAAGCAGTCTAATTGCTAACACCTGTGAGCACTCCCTGGGTTCCAATCACTGTCTAAATAATTTACATAGAAAATAATGTTTTAATTATTTCTTACATCAACCCTATAAGGAAGAAGCTCTTATTCCTCTTATTTTATGACTGAGAAAACTCAGGCACTGAGAAGCAAAGTAGCTTGCCCAAGATCACACAGGAAATGAGGGGGCCAGGACTGGAACCCAAGCATTCCAACATCAGAACTCCATCTACTATAGAAGGGTCCAAAGCAAGTACCTGTTGGTTACTGAGAGTTAGAATGTGGGAGCAACACAAAAAATAGCACAATTTGTTTTTACAGTATAACTCTCACAACTGGGGGAAAATAGAAGTATCATTTGATCTCAAGGAATATGCAGTGGATAAAGAGGATAGCTAAGTGTCTCCCAACATGTTGCCTTTCTCAGAATGTCTGTAAATTTGTAACTATATTCCATTATACATACAGTGAGATCCAGAGAGCACAGGGCTGACACATATAGTTTTGCATGTGGAGGGTGCTCTCTGAAATTGTACAGTATACAGACCACTCAGTTTGATATGATGGATACAAAAGGCAGCCTTCTTTAAACCCATGGAAATCAAATCCTATTAATGGGGCATGAGCTAGTGTGGCCTTCAAAAACTAGATAAAAGAAAATGTGGAAATGATAAACTAGCTGCCACAGTACCACGGGAAGTAGATGCCTCTATGCAGCCTTCTCTACCATCATACCTTCTCAGTCAACTATACGAATACCACTTAACTTGCTGCTGTTCCCCTGACACACATCCTCCCATACTCCACAGACTGCATAAATGCTTCACCTTCCTCCTCCACCTCTCTGCCATCTTTCCTTACTTATGTGTCTTCCTTCATGGCCTAGACATTCATCCATCCGTCACTCATCTATTCATTCAACAGATGGTTTGGGGGCACCTACCATATCCCTGGTCCTGAAGCAGATGTAGGTGACAGAGATGAGTAAGGCATTCCTCACCTTCAGGTTGCTCACAGTCTAGAGGGGAAATTAAACAAAGTGAGTCTTCTCCAGGAAGTTTTATAATCATTCTCTTTTCTCCCCAGCTAGAGAAATTCTCATGTTTTGAAAGTTTATGGCACATATCTTATGGGTTAAATAACAATTTGAACACTTAAAGCAAAACAAACACACTGTAGAAAAACATAGAAAATATTTTGATGGCTATAAATCCTTAAGTTCATATGTCTGTATCTCTAGTGGGTTCATTTTGTGAGGAGGCAATAAAATGCTAAGTTAAAGCCCAGTTTCTCCAGATACTTGTCAAATTCTTAACATTGCATCCTAATGTGTTTCCAGGATTCAGCGAGTCTGTGCTGTGCTCATAAAAGTTCAATTGAGCAAAAGAAACTTACAAATTATTCTAACCTGGAAATAATTTTTTTTTTTGCTAAATGTGTGAGGTTTGAGCCAGACAGCTATACATGGTGCAAAAATAATTTCATCTTCAAAGACATAAAATAACAATTATCTTATGGGAATCATAGCATGTGAAAGACCTTTTAAAAAATCCTCTGCTATGAATATGAAGTCCCAGTTGATTATGTGTGTTCCATTTGAGACATGAAGTCTTTATCTTCATAAACAGTAAGTTCTTTTAGAGCAGGAGCTGTGGGTTAATTTTTCTAGCCTAAACACCCAGCACAGGGCCCAGTGAGTATTTGTGAATATGTTATGCTACTCATCAAAGTGGAAGTCTATGCCATTCTCTGATGGATTGTCATATTCTCTAATATTCTAGAGAAAGGGGCATTAGACTTTGTTTTGGATTTTTACTTTGGGGGGAGGTGGGGCAGGCTGAAGGCGAATGGCCTGTTTGACTTTGTTTTGTTTTGTTTTACTTTGTTTTTGAGATATCTCATAATCCAGTAGAGACCTTGATGAAATCAATGGCCTTGTCCCTCAAGATACTTCAGATACTGACCCACTGATCATCCCACTTGATGGGTAGAGCCATTAGATGACCTATCTTTTTCTTTGGGATCAGCACTTAAGAAAATAATTTTTTCCAGCTTTAGTATCCTTATTTGAAGTTTTTCACTTCAGGAGTTGTAACCAACCCATTCTATTGCTATAGACCTCATATCTCTTCCAAAGCCTATGTAAAAGCCTTAGGGAGCTACTTACAAACAAGAAGTGGCTGAAGAAGCTATGCTTGGTCTGAAAAACAGAATGCACATGTCATCTTACCTTTAGTGGGATGAGGTGTTTGATGTCATGACCCTCTTCCTGTGCAACTTGACATTGGCATTTGGTTTGACTTGGTGATAAATGTAACAAAGCTATGAATAATTACCTTCCAGAGCATTTCTTAAGGGAGTTTGGTTGCTTTATAGGAAATTTGTATTGCTCAGCATTCATGAAATTCCCTTTCAGTACAATACTGAGATGGTGCAAGACAAAATAAACACATTTCATCTGGACCATATTTAGAAGTCACAGTAAAAAGGAGTAAAAAGATAAGTCGATTAAATAAGGAAATGTTTATTTTATTTTACTTTCTCCTCTTTCCTTTAATAACTTCTCAACATAATGGCATTCATATACATTTTCAGAGGATTTTCATTTTATTATATATTGAATTATATAGTGTCAGCAAACTCACTAGAATTCTCAATCCCAGCTCTTAAAATTTGGCCATAAAGATTCAGAAAGAAACCAAGAAATTAAGGAGAAGACAGTGGCTGCAGCTGCAGGGTCTTTATTATGTTTATTCACATCATAAACCTCTTGGTTTGCCAATCCAAAACGGTTTGAAGTTGCATAGGGTGGAGACTGCCTTCGGGTGTCTGTCTGGAAGAAGAGCTGTAGTGGCCATGCTCTGGGTTCCCTTCTCAAGCCCAATCCCAGGTCCTCTTCCTTCACCCTCCATCCACTCCCTGACGCTGGTGGGGTCAGCTGTATCAACTACTCCAGTGTTCTGGTAATAACACAGCGACAAAGGGGCCCTGAGTGATCTGAAACCGATGCCTCAATTTTAAAATTAGGCATTTCGTGGTAAAAGGAAACCATTTCTTTTTAAAAAAGAAGTTGTCATCAAAGACTTATGTTGATACTCAAGAGCTATATTTTTTAATTCCCACTTGTGCTTTGTTGTTGTTTTCCTATCTTTTGATCCATCATGAGGAATTAATGTGGTTCTTCTTCAAAACAGATGAAGAACTATCAGTTCTCAAAGTCGTAGTGAGATGCCTCCTATGAACCAGCTTGTCCTGAAAGTCAAAAATGCTCACAGATATAGAGTTGAAGTTGGGTGGATCTTTATTCTCATTTTGTTTTCCTGATCTAGTATCCCCCTGCAAAACATGTTACAGTAAGATATCCATCTTTACAAACTAAGTAAACTGTTAGGCAGTACATGAAAGAAGTCAGGTGTGCTTGGGCTCTGTCCTCCAGAATTACATACAAGTGGTCTTTAAATCATCTTCTTCCTGTTGAGTATGGATAATAACTCTTTCATTTTCTTCACTCATTTACTTAATCCCATACGTTCATTCAAAGCATTTATTAAGAACCAGTTGTTTGACAGGACATGAAAAAAATAGAGAAAGTGGAGATTCTTGCTATTGAGCTGAGGAGACAATATCCACATGCATGAGACAATTAAATTCTAAGACTTGTTTAAAGTGTGAGAAATTTAGTTGTAATAATAATAGATATTTATATAGCATTTATTATGTGCCTGAAACTCTTATGTATTTTACATATGTTAACACATATATTAATGCTCAAAATAATTTTGCCAAGTAGCTGCTCTTATGATCCTGTTTTACACATGGTAAAACTGAGACATTGAGAGGTTAGCTAGCTAGCTGCTAGTAAATAGCAAAGCCAGGATTTAAATCCAGGTAGTCTGGCTCCATAGTCCAAGCTCTTTGGCTGCTGCCTACATAAATATACATACATTTTATGTATGTAGAATTAAAATGTTGCAGCCTGCAGTCACTCAGGGAAGCTGCCAGGGGAAGGTACAGTTCTTGAACAGAATGTTGATGATGGCCTGAGGTTTAGCCTGTGAAGAGAGTGGAATTGAATGTACAGGAAGGAAAGCTGGAGTTTGGAAATGAATATGGTATGATAGAATGACTGTCTTGCAAAATGGTGTGAGAAAACTTTCATATACGGCCTTGAGCACCAGGCTTAGAAGTTTGAAGAGAAATCTATAGGCAAGTACAAAAGCAAAGAATTGGCTCATTTCATGCATTCATATAATTACTGTACTGGATGGACCTCGGAAAGAATCAATTCCAACTCCTCCTTTTATAATTGTGTAATCTAAAGATCCTGAGGGCTGACATGACTCCAAGTGTCACTTCCCTAGTAAATGAGCTGGAACACAGCATAGCTGTACTCATTGTTTAATGCCATTTCCAATGTTTCAGGTCACTCTGGAAGGTTCGCCTGGCAGAGGCATTTGGTTCAGTTTAGAAGGGACAGACAGAGGCAGGGTGACCTGTGAGGCATTATTGCCTGGGCTCAGTGGAGATGATAAGTTTTCTGTGAACGTGACTGGATATCACTAATGAGGGAAAGGAGAAGAGCCAGGGCCTCCAAGTTGCTGTTGCTTTGATGGAAATAAGTATATGGGACAAAGATGCTACTTGAGCAGAGACATCATCAGTTCAGGTTTAGTACCCATGAGAGTGAGGTGACTTATTATGCATAACGTCCATGTGGTACATTCTGTAGCATGGCGATCAGGTTCCAAAGCCCTCTGCAAGTCTTTCATTAAGTAGCTGCCACCATCATCAGTGTGTGAGCAAGTCTTTGACAAGACACTGAGATGAAATTCAAATTGATATCCATTGTGTCTGCCATCCTGGTCTTCTGCTTCGTGGTTTCTCCTGGTGCCAGTCAGCCTGTGTGCTCACGTCCCTCAGATGCCGAACCATGTGGTGGTAAAGGGCGTGAGCTCTGAAGGCAAATGTGTGCTGGAATCCTGCTTTAAGCTCTTTACTTAACATGATGGGAAAGTTGCTTAACTTCTTTGTGACCCAGTTTCCTCTTCCATAAAATGATACTATGATCAGTATTTACCTTCTAGCAATAATGTGAGCATTAAATAAATTAATACATGCGAACCACTTAGAAAAGAGTGTATATGCATCAAACAATGGACGGTAGCTATGGTTGTTGCTATTCCATGGTTCCATTCTGCTCCATTGTGGTTCAGGGTGTTTTTTCTCTGTGACAGCCTGAAGAGATGGAATTCTTCCTCCCCACCAGACACCTCATTCCCTGTGGCTGCCCTTTGAACCTTAGCACGTTTTGTTCATCACAGGAAACTCCCTCTGATTCTCCAGCAAAGGTCACCCTAGGCCCCCTGGCTCCTCACCACTTCTAAGTCCCTCCCAGGAAACCACCTTCACCCTCACACATAAACACACAACCCAAGTTTGCTCATGGGGTAGGGGAAGGGGTGGGGGATTGACTCCTTTTGCCATTTTCATGTAATTTCACAACATAACATTGTGATTAGGCCATATAGCTTTTACCTAAGAACACTCAGATTATGCAGATCCCTTTGTTCTGAAGTTCATGTAGCTAAATGTTCAAAAGTAAATTCTTTGCTCCTGAAGCAGGGCTGACAGGGATTAAAAGCAAATGACAGGTGGACCTGGATTCAAATCCAGTCCCCACATTTACTAGTGATGTGATTTTGGATCATGTAACACCTCTTAGTCTTGGTCTCCTCACTTATAAAATAGGAGTATCAGTGCCTATCTTGCTTGTTGTAAGGATTAAAGGTTATAAATCTTTGGAAAGATAGTACCTGGCACACAGTTTGTGCTCAGTAAACTCTGACTCTCACTATTATTGTTATTGCTGCCATGACTCCAACATCCTCCAAGCTGTAACAGGGGTGTATGCATTTCCATATAACTAAGGAGGTGACTATAAAGCTATACCTAATTATGAATACACCCTAATTATGAATTATGAATGTTTGAGAACATAAAGATTCTTAAACAAGGTGAGATCTTGTTGTTGGCTTAATAACTCAACCAAGTTATTGCTGGTGGTGGATGACAGGTGATGTCCAGCATTAGAAGCCATCAGAGCAAATGGCAGGCAAACCATAATCTCATTGTTTTCATTTCATCTTGAATGTCATACAGCTGTTGGTTTTATCTGCTGCTAAATTTTAAAAGTAGAGTGAGTTGAGTTCTCTAGAAATACAGATGAGGCGGCAATGACAACCCCCAAATCTCTATGGGACTGTGCAAATGACACCAGAGTCATGACTGCCCCATCCGTGAAGGTAATCTTGAGGCTCTTCTGACCAATTTTAACTGCAGTGGCATTTGCATTCCTCCTCCTTGGGTCCAGCAGAAAAAGGCAAGGCTTAGGTTTTCTGCAAGATGCAAAGTAACACCCCTGGTCCCCAAGGAACAAAGGCTGTTTGGGTCAGAATTCCAGCAGATGATTTTTCATACATATTATCCTTCTTTTCAGTGTGTTCTCTGGCATGCCTATTGTCCATATTACTCTGCTGTTTCACATGTTCTCTTCTAGTTTGGTTTTAGACATTTTAAAAGATGATTTTTCATTAAATCCTAACAAAACTAAGCACAGGGAGAAGTTTCAAATAAGAAAGTGTTCTACAGGTCTCTATTATGTAATAAAAATTATAAATTATAAATACAGGGGAAGAAAAACTGCCTTCTGCTGAAATACCTTCCAGGATCTACGGGAGTAGGACCCAAACAGGGGTTCTAGTTCTCCCATTTCCTGTACATCAGATTTTAGTGGAGAGCCTTAGATCTCCTAAAGCTACCACTGTCCTATCCTGCGCTCACCTCCATGCTGGTATGCCACTGTCTGTGCTTGTCAAGCCTCTCAATTGAAAGAGTTCTGGCTAATCCAAGCTGCAAGGAAGTCAATGGAAGGACACAAAGAAGCTTACTGACTCTATGGGAAGGTCAGAGAACCAGACTCAGGAGCGAGATAGGAAACAAAGAAAGCTCACAGCCCAATTCTCATGTCATATAAACAGCTTGGCCTGGCACTGCCAACTCTAGAGACTATGTGCCATGGCTGGTGCAGTTGCCACTGAACAGTGGTTGTCATCAACACTGAAACCAACCTTGCACTGTCCAGGCTTCTCTGTGTTACTCCAATATTAAGCCCCCAGTGGGAACACCCAGTTGGCCTCTCAGCAAACACTGGAAGGGATTCAGACAATGGGCAGCCAAAGAATGATACTCACTTTTCCTTCCATCCTTCTTTACCTTCTCCCATTCTACCTTAAATTTAGTATAAACCTCCTTTTTTTTTCTCTAAAAACTCTTTTTGAATACTTCTGGTATTATTATTCCCCTTTCACAGATGGGAAAGCCTCGTGTCTTATTTCAGGCTGATATAACAAAAAGCCATGGATTGGGTGGCTTAAACAACGAGCATTTATTCTGGAGGTTGGGAAGTCCAAGATCAAGGCACCAGAGAGGGCGCTGCTTTGTCTAGTGTGGGCCCACTTCCTGGTTTGCAAATGACCGCTTTCTTGCTGTATCTTCACAAGGCAGAGATTTCTGCTCTCTTCCTCTATAAGGGCGCTAATCCCATCATGGGGGCTCCACCCTCATGACCTCATCTAATCCCAATTACCTCCCAACGGGCCCACCTCCAAATGCCATTACATTAGGGATTAGCAGCACTTCAAGTATGTTTTGGGTTTTTTGCTTGTTTTGGATTTTAGGAGGACACCAATATTCAGTGCCTAGCCACATGTCCGAGAGGTTAAGTGTAGAAGGTCATATAAAGTATCACTTCTGGATTTTTGCTCATGTATGGGTTTTAAACCACCGATTTTGTTTTGTTTTTTATTGTTGGTTTTAAATTTTTTGTTTCTGTTTTGCTTAGCCAATGGAACCTTGACAATTTTTCAAATGAAACCACATAAGAACCCTCAATATCCAAGGCAGAGGAAAGCAGAGCTGTTCAGATGGAGAGTAAGGAGGAGCAGAACCCCATCCACTCAGTCTTACACCCCTCACTTCAAACACACAAAACACCACTGTGGTTTGAAAACTGCTATTACTTCATTCAGTAAGAGAGGTCAGTCATTCCCATTCCCAGTGTATTTCCTGTCACTGTCCCTCTAGCCCCAGGCTCGGGGACAGGAAATAGCTGGGTTTAAATAGAGAATTAACTATTTATACCCAAATTTATCCATGGCCGGGGCCCAGCATTTCTCAAACTATGTTCCATAGAAGCTCAGTCATCAAGAATATTAATAATTGATAAGTCAAAAAAATGCAAAATACTTTATTGATGTTGAATTTCTCATGTGGAAACAATTGGTTTATAAAAATTAAAAAATGTTTCTTATCTATAAGAAATGACTTTCAGAGAGTATTATGATACTCCAAAGAAGAGGTATAGTGTCTAGAATTTTCCAAACATTTGACTCTCAGAGACCTATTTTTCAAGTTGCATTTCTCAGGGCTAGTCTCTTGGGTCCTGTCTATTCTTCTTCTTCTTCTTTTTTTTTTTTGTCTTTAAATGCTTGCTAGCCATTTGGCTATTATTGGAAGCAAAATACTCTCTCACAAGCATTTATTCTCTCACAGTTTTGGAGGCTGTGTTCTTGTTCTTACCCAGACATTTTCTTACAAGGACTTGTAAATTTGTAAGGATTATAAATCCCAGAAGAACTGCTAAAATCACCCAAGAAAGGTGGACCCTTGTGGGCCCACTGTGTCTGAAGGACTTGATTTATGCAGCAGCATTTACATTGTAAGATAAGCATATAGACAGTGTGGTTCAGAAGCGCTCTGAAAAATCTTAGACTTGTATATTTTCAAAATAATAACAGTAATTATAATTCTCTAATTAAAAGAGGTCTATAAAGTTCAATTACAAAGGTCAGAGAGAGGTAAAGGAAAATTTGCTTACAGACTCATCTTTTAAAATGGTGATTATTTATTTGCCCCTCAGGCAAAATGGAGCTGTCTCCGAAGGTCTGATCCAAATATAGGAAGGGACCAAAATTCTGGAGAAGAAGTGATTTAGCTGGTTGGAAGTCATCAAGCTGCCCAGGGCAATGTATTCCAGGTGGACAAATGTGACTCACCATTTTACTCGGTTTCATTGCTGGCTCTGCCATACAGCCATGTGATCTGCGGCAAACACAGTGACCTCCTTGAGCTCCAGTGTCATCCTGTGTGACGTGGGGATGACTGCAACTCAGATGGGAAGATTAAGTCAGATAATGTCTGAAAAGTACTCAGATTACAGTACATACTTGATAAATGTTAGCTATTACTATTACTATTTTTAAAACATGGCAAGTGGGCTTTTGGACATTATTGTCACTTTTATTCTAACATAGATCCTGTGTCTTAGCCAAATTAATCTTCTTGTTCTCAGTGTAACAACATGAAGCAGCCAATCGCTGTGCCATTCCCCATGTTGCGTCTCACTAGGCAGTAAGTCACTCTTTGCCAATCCATAGCTCTCATTTTACCATTCCTTTACTATTTTTCCAATTGCATACATTACTCTACAATATTACTGGAAACTGTTAACATATTATGATATAATGCTAAGTTAAAAAAAAAGCAAGGTACAAAATTGTATATTTATGACTTCAATTTTGTAAAAAACTAATTAAAAAATACATATACACACAATCAGTCCATGCTTTGTACAAGCTTGATATACATGAATCTCAGTTACCATGGGTTAGTTAAATAATAGCAGTCTCTCAACAATACAGTTTAAGTTTGTTACCCCAATATATTAACTCTGAGTTACTGCATAAAGCAAAAATTCATTGCTAGCAATTCAGTCCATCACTGTGTTAATGACAGATGCATACCATGATCAATAACCAATCACATCACTTCTTTCCAAGTCTGTTCATCACTGGTCACTGCACATTTATTATTCAGTTCACCACAGACTGCAAAGGGTATGACTGTGTTGCCCCCTTGTCTCTGAGTAATATATCCACATGGCATTTGAAAGGGGAATTTGGTCAACAATGATGAGAGTACAGCAAAGAAATGAAAAGTGGTAACAGCAAAGTGAAATTTGAATCCATGTAAATGGAGTTAGAGAAGTAGTAGCTGATTTGGGGAGGCTGACATTACCACTGTTAGAGAGATTAGATGGAGAGCTGAGGAACTTGGGGAAGCAAAGCTGACAAACGAGATAAGTCTTTGGGAGGGAAAAGGGGGAAACGTCCCAGAGGAAGTGATGCTAGCAAAAAAAACACCACTTTACTTTAAAGGAACTCTCAGATATTTTGCATCATTGAAATGCAAAAGTTAAAATATTGGAAGCTGACCTAGACTTAGAAAAGAATATGACAATTTGCCAACGTATAGAAAAAATGATTGCTCTGTATAATAACTTATACAGTGAAAAATAGACAAGCAGTACTCAAACTACTTCTGTGTTTTATAAAGAAATAAAACACTTTAATTCTCAATGTTTCTAATATTTTTAATTAGATATTAACTTTCCTATCTTCTATTTCCCTGTACATTTATAACCAACAGTAAGAGAGTTGTTAATGCTTTGACCAAAAATTTTAAAGGTCACAGAACAATTGGATTTCCCCCAATGATTATTAAAATGACTTTGCATGATTTTGCCTCGCATGGTCACTTGTACAATCACACACTGTCATGCAGAATGACAACTACCTGTACCTTTATCTCTTTTGAAAAAAATGACTAGATGAAAATACACCAAAAAAGTAGCATAGGTGTTAGAATTATAACTGCTTTTAACTATCTTCTCCAAAATTTTCATTACTTTCAAATTGTTCTACAGTTAGGACATACTACTTTTATAACCAGAGAAGAAATTGTTATCAACAAAAAAACTTGTTTTAAAATTTGGTTCCTTGGGAGTGTAAGACACCCTTGACTGACTCCCTGTGTTCTTGGCTCAGGGCTCCTCAACCAAAATACAATTAAGATGCTTTGTTGCTAATATGTAGTTTTATAAAGGTATTTGTGTTATTATCTGTGATTTTTTTTTAATCTCAGAGAGATTAAATTTTTTGGTGTACAGAGACTGTATATCAGTTGTTATTCCTCCCCTCCCATGGATACCTGAACAGTGTTCTGTATATATAATAGGTGCTCAATAAATATTTCTAATCCATCTCTCAAAACCTGTCAGCAGTTTCTGGGGAAAATTATCCAAAAAACACTAAGGAACACACTAGATGATATTTGAACATATTTTAACAAGCTTCATACAAAATTATTTAGGGTTTCTACTTATTTAATAAAAATTTTTTCCACTTCACACAACACAGTAGCTGAGAGTCTAGAGGGCTTTAAATCAAGATATTACATTTTTGGTTTCCATAGTAACTATGATTCAGCTTCAGAATCTTGACACATTTCTTTGGATTACAGGAGTAAATTTCTTAATCTATGTATACATAGAAAAGCAAAGTTATGATTGTAGAAACCACAATTTCTGTTTCTTAAATGTTCATTAAAAATTAACTAAGTATCTTACAAATGATTTTTTTAAATGTATGACCTCTGCTAAAAGTACATGATGTGCAATGAAAGACAAAATCTGTGCATTCCTGATTGTGACACCTGATTTTTTTTTATGTGTTTACTCTCCAAGTCAGCTCAGACTCAGGCATGGGAGCTGAGGGATGTAGGCAGAGATGGCAGGTGTAAAATGCCATTTTTGTCACTCAGTTTAGTATACAGAGCATTCTGTAGTTTTTATCTAACCCATCTTATTTTTCATGATATCCTAATAAATTGCATTCTATTTCATTGCCTTCAGCTGAGGGGGACATAACTGAGGCTTGTGTCACCATGCCTGTGCCTCCAGAGGGAGGTGAATAGGGCAGAGCAGAGAACTCTATGATGCTGCCAGTCAACAGCTCCAGATTCTACATTCTGACAAAGAGAAGGGTTTTTGTAGTGTAGCTTCAACCCAGCTAAAGAAAGACTCTCTTCCTTTTGAGACCTTGTCATTCACCTTTCCCTGAAAAATGTGAACAAACGAAAACCAGGACAAATAAATTCTGATTTTGAAATATATCTAGAATCTTTAATTCCCTCATACCTATTTAAAAATGTCTTTTTAAATTTTTAAATAGACATTCCTCTCCTTACAGGCTTATTGAATTGTACTTGTCATGACTGGGAAATAGATGACTGTTTGCAGAACTGTGTCAGCACCCTCTAACAACTGGCTGCTACACATAAACTTAGGTGCCTGTCAATGGTCTTTCTTCAGCTCCCTGCCCTCAGCCTTTGGGAGGCCATAGTCAGCACACGGATGTGCCAGAGCCGGTGAACTCCTGCTTTCCGATGGCAAAGCCAGTTGATTCTGTCTGCCCTCCTAGAGCTTGTGGATTTCATTCCCAAAGAGAATAATCTAATTAAACCTTGACTTCCACTTCTGGATACCAGAAGACTTGTTAGATATTTTAAGTACAAAATTAAAGATGACACTTTGAAATATGTTTAATAAAAATTTATAAAGTCCAGCTCTCTGCTTCTACAAAATTTCCCTTCCTCCTTCCCAAGAACAGAATCACCATACTTCTGAACCAAAGATAGGGCCAAATGGCCTGGCATACACAGATGAGCTTTGGTGGACAGTGAGACAGGCTGTGTGAAATGAGACTACCAGAGCGAATTGCTGATGGAAACTAGATGAACTCAGGGCATTTCTTCTACCTCTTCCAGAGATTCACTAAGAACAGGAAGTGAGTACATGTTTTCACTCTTCTACTTTCACCCTCTATTACCCTTGGAAATGGGAAATAGTGAGAAGGGTCCCTGTCAATTACAAGTGGCAGGACTTTGTCCAGAGCTGTTAAACAGAACCAAAATTGAGTGTTTTGAATTTTCATTCATTCCTTTGGAGAAGGCACTGGCAGGGAAAGTGCTGCCAGCACTGTGCAGAAGAGAGAGAACCATCCACTGGTCGGTTAACTTTGGCTAAGCCAGCCTCTGCAGGAGAGCAAGGGAGCCCTGAATTGTGTTGGAAACTGGCAGCAGACATTTGTGGGTATTTTTGCAGTCTTGGCATCACTAGCCCCATTTTATCCCTGGTGTCCATGTGGACGAGTAAACCAGGGTTCTTGGAATAGGCAGACTAGGTAGGTGCTTATAAAATAGGATTTGAGAGTTTCTGAAAGACCTGTCTTGTGAAAGCTACATCAGTCCCCTCATTCTGAGAGCCCCAAGTTCCACCTTTTAGAGTTCCAGTTTTAGGCATTATTGCCAGAAGATCCTCATGGACTCGTATTTGTGGAAAACAGATATTTTTAGCTCCTGTTCTCTAGATTAGATTGTAAAACATTTTGACTTTCTCCTAACAGAGACTGTCCCCAGTATAGGATACTCTGGAATAATGGAACATGAGACTGATAAATATTTTTGATTAGGAAGAATGAGAACAAAACATGCTTCCAGGGTGAACAGAACTATAAAAGTGTCTTTAACAGTGTGAAGATTCACCCCTGGAGTGAAGTGTTGGAGAGAAAAAGAGTATTTAGAGAGGAGAACATAGAATGACTCCCAATAGCATCAAATCCAGGTCACCTGCCAAATCAAATGCAAGAGGAGAACCTTCTGTTTTATAGAAAAGGCAATTAATCAGGGTAAACTGAAGATATTATAGATCATTACATGCTATAGAATAGAAAGCACTAGCTTTTTAATAGAAAGGCTCATTAAAATTTTTCAATAAATGGCTTCCTTTCCATAAAGTCTCAGACAATAATAAATAGGTCTTCACCATTTTGATTTTAATGCTAAAATATTGCCAATAATTAAGTAATGGTATTTGAATTTGAATGTGAATGGAATATAAGTCCCACAATCCTGAATTTAGAATTCTCTTATAGCATTTGTATGGTTTTATATGCATTTTCATTTGTACTTGTGAAAAATGCTTTACTTCTACTGGTGGTGAAATCATAACTACCCACTGTTCTCTGTAGCTGTGAAATATTGTAAGTCTTGCTGTTTGCAGATCTAATGTTTTCACTGATGTTCCTCTTTTGCCCTTTGGATTAAAAAGCAACGCCAGTGAGCAACAAGGCCTGGGACTGAGTGCTGCGCATTAGTTTCATGTCTTCTTTTGTCCCAGTAATTCTCAAGTAGACTTCACATCAGACTCAACTATGAAGCTTTTTTAAATTGTGGAATTTCCAGTGGGAGAGCCCAGTGTGTATGTGTTCATGTATGTGTGTGTGTGTGTGTGTGTGTGTGTGTGTGTATTTTAAACTCCTCAGAGAATTCGCTACATAGCCAGAATCAAGAATTCTCACTTTACTGACTTCAGTGAATGTATCTAAAAAGTTTAAATATGGTTTTGGGAGGTGATTTAAACCTATATTTTAAACTGATACTATGTAAGATCCTGCTACATTACTGGATCAAAATATTTTGTGTGCCCTCCTCTCTCTGCCTGTTTTTCCTGTTGCTTACATGAAAATTAGAAGGAAATATAGACTCCTTCATAAGTTGCCCATGTGGCTTAAGTTACAAAGTGTCATTGATAATAACTTTTTCAATGCACTACGTTATACAAGGGGGGAATTGTTTTGCACCCTGAGGGTAGTGGCCTGAGCCGTGGCTGAGCCCCAAGGCTCATGGTTAAGCAGTGACGCTTTTGTGGCCTGGGAGCAAGGCTTGCCATGTGGGCACGCTGGTGGATGAGAGAGGCATCCTAAGCAGAGCCCCACTGCCCTGGTTCAAGAGTTCATGGGCCCGGAAAGGGCAGGGGTAGCACAGAGAGCAGACAGAAACTCTTTCTTCCACACAGGAGATTGGGAGAAGCAATGTGACCTCTGGTTCATCGGGGCAGACAGAACCCTGTCCATCCACCTGGGGGCCTGCAGATTTCTTGCTCTGTTGTGGCAGGTTTGTACACCACTTAGTCGCTTTCCCCCTCAGGAAAAATTGCATAGCATTTGTCTGACATCTAAATATTCTTTTGTGAATATGTGTTTAATATGTCCAGTGAGCTTAACTGCAATATGTAAAAGAGGAAATTCATTCATATGTAACATAACCTATGGAGTACATATTCATTCAGGCATTTTCCTGCCATGTGATAAATACAGCAGTAGATACTGCTGTCTGCTGTATGCCAGTGAATGAGCTGAGTGGTATGGAGGAACAGAGGTAAATCAGATCTTACCTTAGAGTATCACACCTTAGAGTGGTTACTTTGTGTTTTTAAAGATAGAAAGTGCATATAAATCATTAGGGTACAGGGCAGAACATAGAACGTGCCACACAGCACAATTAAAGTCCTTTGAATATTATTTCAGAATAAGGAGACTGACTCCAGCTGAATGCATTAGGAGAGGCCCTCTGGAGGAGGTAGTATGTGCCCTGGGCCCTGACAGATAGGTGGGACTTGGACAATTCCGAGCTTGGGGGTGGGGCCTGGTGGGGCAGCTTTTCAGACAAAGGTTTTTAAGGGAAGTAGGATGAGCAGAGGCAGTAGACAGAAGATCTAGGGCGCACACAGTAAATTTGGCTAGAATGTGGGTGTGTAAAGAGGAGTGGTACTTCTGACACTTTCCAGAAGGCTATCTTGTATAAGTACTGAACCTGTCTGTGCCCCCAGTTTCCTCATCTGTAAAATGGGCTTAATAATAGTGCTTACTTAACAAAGAAACAATGAACTAATAGATGCAAAATACCTAGACATTCTTTGATATATAGTAAGTGTTCTCTAAGTAATAGATGTGAGTTGTTATTTGTGAAAGGGGTAAAGAGATTCCAGACCCAATGAGCTCTAAGGACTCACACACAAACCTGCTGTGGGTTTTAGGAGGTCTCTGAAAGGGGGGCAGCTTCCTAAGGCCACTGTGCCCCTAAACCTGGGGACAATTTTGGAGAACAATGAGAGGAGAGACTGGGGTCTGGAAACAAAGAAGCCTCTGAAAATAGAGGGCTGCTGTCCCTGACTTTTGCTGTTAATATTAATATGCAGTTTGAAGAAAAGAAAGAAGCCCTTTTCTGTCATCCCCTTCTCTCCTAGTGGAAAATGCCTTATTTTGAATTTCCTTCAGCTCTTCTTCTGTGTCTTCAGCTAGTGAAGGATTAAAAAAAAGAGAGTGAGAAGAAAAATAGCTTTGCTGTAGAGAAGAGAAAGAATAAAAGAGGAACAACCAAATCAAACAACACAACCAAACAGAAATCAACGATATAATCCGTAGGCACAGACACAGATGGCAGCCCGAGAGCCACCCTCCCTTCATCCCCTCATCCCCACCATGAAAGCCCACGAGGTCTGGGGAGGAGCTGAGACAGTTGGTCGGGTGCGGGGAAGGTAGTCGGACCCGCTGCTGCCGCGTCTCGGAGCCTAAGCCCACTCAGTCACTCTCAGGGGCTCTTTTTTTCAAGCTTGCCGGTCAGGTTCTGAATGACAAATGACCTTCCAGATAAAATTCTCTTTGTTAAATGCTGAAACAAATGTCCTTAAGGCCCTCCTGCTTCTCTGCACATGGGCGGTTCCCTTCCGAGTCTCACTGGTGTCTGAGTGACCCGCCAGGTGCTCAGGCTTTGGAGAGGGACTCCGGAGTCGTGGTCCCCATTTCATCTCCCCATGCGGGCCTCATCTCCAGCCAACGCACAGATTCCCGACTGTGCTCACCTAAAAGAACCCAAGTTATCAGAAGACTTGACGTCACAGATCTGAAAACCCCCGTGTTTTATAAATTCAAGGTGACATTGTTAGTGTTCTAATTTTACAATTATAGCACTCTCACTTTTTTCACCAGAAAGGTTATAAACAAGAAGACAATTTGGTTGTATTTTTCCCATTTTCTTACCTCAAGCTCTACTTTGAATTGCCAAAGGGAATAAGTTACTTGAACACAGACAATTATTACATGGAATAGCAAAATCAGATATGCTGAAGCTCAGGGGCTTATTTTTTTTTTCTTCATTCAGTAACATATTTCAGAAGAGCATCCGTAATTGGGACATAATTTATTTATCAACAGGGATCGAGACAACTCCCATGTAGCTGATTTCTGAAATCCTTTTGACTCTTGCAGAGTGCTGTAACCAAGATGAGAAAGGCAAGAAACAGATGTAGAATTACAATCACCAAAGGGAGAAGAGCTCACCGTGGGTATTTAACTGCACTGGCATTTGGCCACCAAACCCTCGGTCGTTTTTCGTAGTTTCTGACACATCCATTTATAAAGGAGGTTAATAATAGCCTCATACCTACACCCCCACAGTTACAGCTAAATAACAATTTCCATGATAAGCCTTTATTTTTCTGTAATTTAGAATTTAAGACAGCAATTTTTATCTACATTGTCTAAGCCCAGAATTTATTTTTGGCTTTCTCAAAGAAAGTTGTACCCGTTTAACTTTCCCTGACAATATGAGAGAAAAATGTTTTTAAAAGGACAGATTTTAATTAGCTAGGCAATTTGCCTTTCTCGGAGCCACCAAGCCCTGGCCATCTCCAAAGGCAGGGAGCCAGAGGAGTGGACCTTGGTTGGAGACAAGAAGGTAATGTCAAGGGCTAGAGCAAGCAGCTGTTGCCAACAGCCTGGGTTAGTAATATGCATATTGTTTTAATGACCTATTAGCACTTGTCATTGAAATGAAAATTGGGTGATTAAAAAAAAGGATACCTGGGCAGCAATTTTTAGAACACAGAGGGAAGGCATATTTTTTACCCTTTACTTTCAGAAGCAGTCTGATGCCCAGATGCTGACCTTCAAGCTGTGTCTCCCAGCCCTGGGGCTTCTAGCCTTTCCTGGGCAGACCCCTAACCCCAGCCTCCCCTCTGGGTGGAGCTGGCTTCAGTTTTTGGAGCCTTTGGTCAGGGTTGGGTGGAGGGCAAGCAAACATTACTGTAAGGGGAAACCTGCTAGTTTAAAGCTCCTAGATTTAAGCTTGTTGTTGTTGTTTAAGGCCATCTTGTTGCTCCACCTTGGTGGGTTACCTCTGAAGAAGCTTTCACTGCTCTGGAGTTTAGGACACTTCTTTTCAGAAAGGAGAGTCTTGTGACTTCAGTCTGGGTAACCTACCTTCTCTGGTCTTTGGTGAGAAGAGACCTTTGCAGGAAATGTTTTGCATTAGCCCGTGTGGCCCTCTTTCCCTTTGCTTGTCCAACAGTCACCACAGTTAGTGGTGAACTCCCAGTCACTAAAGGACTCATAAAGGCATTTTGTTTGGTATTTTACAGATCTATAGAATTTTAGTGAAAGGCTCAGGAACTGCCTTCAAGCTTGGGTGGCTGCATATTAAAAAGCAAAACAAACAAAAAACCCTCTGCTTGTTTAGTTGTTTATGCATACATAGCTCAAGTAAAACCGTAAAGTAGAGACTTTGACTGGATAAAAGCCTTGAGCCCACCAGGTCATTGTGAAGCCATTGCCCATGAAAGGCAAAGGATAAGGCCCTATGTCCACCAGTATACAGAGAAATGGCCACAAATGCCTGAGTTTGATACTGTTGGATAATTATAATAGTCTCCACCATAGCTTAGCCATTTAATTTATTTATCAGTTTGCTGACAGTAACTTCTGATTTGAATTTTTAATTTTCTTTGTCCTGCTTCCCCAGTTAGATTGTAAACACCCAGTAGACTAGTCATTGTAGCCTTCTTGGCCAGACTCATAACGCCAAAATCAACTTCCTGAATGAAGAACTGGGTGACCTACTACTCAAAAATGTCCTCCCTGATATCCAGTTAGCTACACCTGTATGTTTTCTTTTAAATGGAAATTCCCAGAGGAAGGATGGTCCCTGCCAATCACTCCTTAATGTGGATTACTTTGGTCAAATAATCAGATGACCCCAGAGACTGAGGAAAAACAAGTAAGTTTTGAACCTGTAGAACACAGGAAGAGGGTGACCAACCTATGAAGGAAGGACTTTGGGGCATCCTGTGTATGTGTGTGTATGTGTGTGTGTGTGTGTCCAGGACATGGAAGGGTTGGAATGAGAATTCGCATTGATTCTATAATGGTCTGTGAATCTAGTGACGTGCTCTAAGTATGAATGGATGGACATTCAAAGATGAACGTACTACAACCTGTCACCTGTTTTTGCAGGGCTCACAGGCTAAAGGTAGATTGTACATGTTGAAATGGTTAAAAAAAAATCAAAGGAAGAATACTATTTTATGACTCATGAACATTATACAAAATGCAAATTTCAGTACTATAAATAGATTGGTTGACACACAGCCGTGCTGATTCATTTATGTATTGCTATGGCTGCTCCTGTGCTGTAGCAGCAGAGCTGACCAGTTCTGACAAGACCATGTGGCCCACGAAGCTAAAATATTGATTACCTGCCCCTTTACATGCAAAGTTTGTCAAACTCAATTTAGATAAACTTTTTTGTTTTGTTTCTTTTTTACTACTTTTGGATGAACAACCTTTGCCATTCATAAAATGAGCAAACAATATCTCTTCCCTTTCATGCCTAACCATTTGGTACTGGTTAAAGTGTGGTACATTTACACAGTTGAATACTGTAGAACCACCTATTGGCACAGAACTATGTGTCCAATATTAACTCTTTTTACAGCATGAGCCCATAAAAAAAGTTCCCATCCAAAATAACTTCAAAGAACCATACCAAAATTTAGATATGTTGTATTTGAGTGTTGGGGGGATTATAAGTGATTTTTTTCTTCTTCTTCTCTGTATTTCCTAAATGGTTTTCAGTGAGCAAATACTTTTATAAAAAGGAAAAACATATAATGAAAAGCTCTTTCCTTTGATGGATAGAAAAATAGAATAAAACTGTTATAAAACATTGTGTATATTTCATCCTTCCCTAAAGGAAAAAAGGAGTTTTCCTCGGAGACAGTAAAAGAATTGACTTGGCATCAAACTGCCCCCTGGGGTTCTGAAGCCAAATCTGCTGGTCACTAGTTCTGTGTCTGGAGTGAGCTGCTTACACTGTGAGCCTCAGTTTTCTAAGTTTTCCAGTAAGGGGGAAAAAAAACAAAGACTCTTAGGGCTTTTTGAAGTATTAAATAAGATAATGCAATCAAAACAACAACTCATGTAGTGACAGGCACATAGCATTAAAAAACTGCTAGTTTCCCCAGCATATTTTATGAATATTTGCTGTAATGATCTCCTGCCTTTTGCAGCAATTTCTCTTGCGAAAAGAAGTCCCCAAGTGAAATGTGTGAAGTGAAGAGCGGGGGAAGGTGAGGAGTAGCAGGAGGGAGGGAGGCAATGAGAAGGCTGCCTGTGCTGAGGAAAAGGGAAATGGAGGGGCCCCAGAGGGCTGGAGTTCTGTGGCTTGGTCAGGAGCTTCCATTACTGCCTACAGTAGCTGGAAACAGCTGGATTGCTGTGGGGACAGAGAGCGGGCATGGGAACAATGTGTGTATGTGTGTGATGGTGTGGATCTTGGAGGAAAGTTGTTCCAACAGTTTCCAGTTTTGTAGAAGTTTCGAGTGTCTGTGAAAAACGTCAGGCATCCAAAGATGTATAAAGCACGGCTCCAGGGCAAGCTAGAGTCTCCTGTAGTGGGTTTGGAGAGAGGACTTTGGGGAGAGGCATTGAGCAATCAATCTGTGTATCCAGCACATTTCTCCTCCATGTAAATAACATTCCATGGAATGCTTGTGTACCCACTGTTAGCAAGAAGGAAGATTATTGCTTAAATATTGTTAAAACTGCCATATTTTGTAGAAATTACTGGGCCAGGAAAAAAAGAAGTTATTAAAAAATCTAAAGATAAGTTAGGGGACTAGATAGTAAGAGCTTAAGAGAATGGGAAGAAGTGAAGATTCTGTGGCTCATTGCATTTCTTTCAGTAAACAACAAGCAGCCGCCCTTGGGCAGGTTGATGCCAAGTGGAAATCCTGCAGGTTGATGCCATATTCTTCTCATCCTCCTTGCCCTTCTTGTGTTCCAGGGAATCCTTCTCTGAAAGTTCTTCTTCCACTTTTATTATCTCACAGGCCTTCTCCATATCCATATGTTCCTAACCTCCTGGACTACTGCTTACTATTAACACTGGTGTGTGAATATGGTCCAGTCCTTGAGATTATATCCTTGAAGTGTCAAGAGCCTATATGAACTGTAATCTCAAGATACATGAGGGGTAAAACAAAGCAAAAAACAACCAAAAACACAACACAACCATCTCTTCATAAAGTTCACTATATCTCCATCCCTGCTCCCACCTTGCCACTCATCTAATGTGTTACACAGTCATTACTTTTTCCATGCTGTTTACTTCTCTGCAGGTTTCTTTATGTATATTTGCATTATGTTATTTATTGTACTTTTAGGATGGTTTTGAATAGGCAGGCCTTTGCTACACCATATAAGAGAAAAAAATCATTTTCTCTTAATATGTTTATGCCTGAAGTATTTAGAGTCTGTATAATTACATTGCTCATCTTACCCTCAAAGGTATATGTCCTACTATATCTATATATATAATATATAGATATAGATATCTACTATATATAATATATATATATTAGCATATACACTTGAGGATATTGTTCCACCTCAAGAGATTCAGAGAGAATATATATCATGAAAGACATTCCAGGGAGGTGCCATACCCCCATCTGCAGGAAAGGCACCCAATAGACCAAGACTATGCAGGATTTACTTTCTATAGGATCTGGGAGAGGGGTATTTCTATAGCTGGGGCCCCTCTGTGATTAGAGGTGGTATGTGGACTTTGCAAGGGCTGGCAATATGATATGGGTTATTTTATACTTTGGGACCTATTGAAAAGGAAGGCACCTATAATCATAAAATAGTTTCTTCATCAGTTCAGGGAATTAGAGTGGACATGTCTGGAGGAGCCAGAACCTCTGAGTCAGAACTTGTATGTATCCTACTGCTGAAGCTGAACCTTCTGAGCCACTCTATGCTGACTGTGAACTGCCCAGTTTCCACACTGCTGTCTCTAGCAGTCAGAGGAATTACTGATCGAAAATTGATGATATAGCCAGAAGAGATATGGGTCAGTTTCCCAAGGCTGGGGAAAGTATGTTCTCTCCAGGATAAGGTAAGGACCATCCTCTGTCACAACCTTGTGTCACAGTGAGTTGTTTGGAGGCCCTTCACTGAAGAGTCAAGAATGTGTCATCAGGTCTTCAGACATCTTGCACCACCCCCCTGGGCTTCTGGCTTGGAGAAAGAAAGATTCTTGCATTCCACACACAGACTCACACACATTCAGTAATACATACAAACATTCACAAATGTGCATATACACAAACACACATGTACAGGAAATCACACATACAAACACACAGATACATACACTATAAATGCTCACACACATATACACCCATCTGCATACAACCAGCTGGGCACTCTGCAGGCCCTTTCCAAGAACTATTTCTAGCCCCCAGCCCTCTCCCACCACTTCTGCCTTCATGGTACACTGGCCGTGAGCTACTAGGTAAGTGAGCCTGGCTCTCCTGGGGCTTGTTCCATGAATTATCCTTCAATCCAAAGAGCTCTAGGATTGAGTTTCTGAAACCAGTGCTGGAAAGTGGGAAAGCTGACGTTGGGGGGAGTGGAATGGGCAGAGGAAGGGACTGCCTTCTCTTTCTTCATCTATAAAAATGTTGGACCAGATGATCTCTTCAGTCTCTTCCTGCTAAGACGAAACCATGAAACTACAATGTTTGGTAGGCACCTTTTGGTGGAAAGTTTAAAATTGAGGGGGGCAGCGGGGGCATTGGTCATGATGATCAAAGACAGAATCAGCCCTACCACAGAGGGTGTTCATTCTAATCTTGACTGAAAAGCAACAGAGCTCATCTTCCACTTTTTTTTAAAACCTATTATCTTTGTTTATTTTGTATATTTTTCATTTTCCTGTAATACATGATTGTCATCGTATTGTGAACATTTCACAAAATGTAAGTTAAGCGAGTGTCTCTCCTGCACGTGGCCCCTTCTCACATGCAGCTGGTAGTATGCAGTCTTCCAGGCCATAGACTGTCTGGTGGGGCTTTTCATAACGTAAATGGTACCCTGCTACATGAATTGTCTTACACCTTGCTATTTCTCCCACTTAATCATGTCTTCAAGGTCTTTTTATGAAGCGATTTTTGTATGTAAAACAACTCAGTGAGCTCCAAGCGGGGCGCTTTCCCCCTTTCCGCCCAGTGCCACGCTGTGCATGTGGCTCTTCAGAAGTTCCCAACTCTGGGCTCCTGTCTTTCCCCATCTTCCAGCTGCAGCACTCACTCCTCTGTGCCCCTGGGCTCCCGCCTGTCTGCTGTGGCCACGTGAAGGAAGCCGCATAGTCTTACTATAATTATTTGAGGTTCTGGGCAGTTTTCTACGTATCAAATCCAGTAACACAAAACAGAAGAAAACCATTATGCCCCAAACCCGGCTATTTACTCTCTCCCACACAGCATTTTCTGGGAAAGGGAGACTGAAGTAATCTGGGAAAAGGATTGGCCACCATCCGCAGCAACCAGAACCTGAAGTACAGCGAGCAGCGTGGACTCCCAGCAAGGCCAGCCCAGGCAAAGGGAACTTCTGCCAGCGACACTAGCCCAGTGACTAAAATGACAGATGTGATAAGACCTTTATTCCTCAAATCCTGGTTCTGTCATTTCCTAGCTCTAAAAACCTTAGATCAGTTACATATTATTTCTCCACGTATCCTTTTCATCTGAAAATGGGTGGGTGTAGTAAAAATTAGAGCTCTTTTGTGGGGATTTTGTGGAGCTTAAGTAAGAAAATGCATGAGAAGTCCTTAGCACAGTGCCTGGTATGTAGTAATTCCTCACGAAATACTAACTGCTGAGTGAGTTTCCCCTTCCGCTTTCTTCTCGCAGAACTTTTCTCAGTGGTTCCACCTCCTTGTGTCTGCCCAGATAGTCACTTTTTCCCTGTTCAGGCAAGCTGGCAATAGCTGGGAGCCTGCCTGCCTCCTTTGCCAGGCCCCTCCCTGGGGGATGATGGGGGTTGGGGTTGGGGGGGGTCCCTGGGATTTGCCCTCACTCACCTTTTCCACAAACCTCAGAGATAGATAACAACCCCAAGCCCAGTTGAAGCTTACCTTCACTCATTCATGCCATGTATCATTCATTCTTTTATACATATGCATGTCAGTGCCTACGATGTGCCAGCACCATGATAGGTGATACAGAAAGAGATTAACAGTCCCAGCTCTGAAGGAAACCCAGCCTATAGGTAAACTTACATATGGGGTGACAAATATGTGCTTTGGTAAGAAAGCATGTCCAGGATGCCTCAAGAAGTAACATGTGCACCTGCCTTAGAGTGGCTTCTCGACTTCCTAGGAGATTTCTCCAACTCTCTCTTCCAAACCTCCTTTTGGAGCTTTTATGTCCTCAATTACCTTTTTAATTTTCGGGTCTTCTTTCTTTTTCTGATCATTCTTTTTTTCATAGTGGTTGTTAAAAAGTGTATAAGAATCAGCCAGAATAGGTTCTAACAACCCGAGCCAGAAACCTGGTTATGAATAGCCTAGCCTTCAGGGTCAGGTTCTCTGTAAGGTCCAAGGAGACAATGGCCAGGCTGATAAAGTCCTCTTTGTATCCCTCACTTGTGGTATCAGTATTATTGTCTGCTGTTTTGGGTTATGGTTTGGGGTGGTGAGGAGCATGGTCTGTACTTTGAAGATTTTACAGATGAGTGGAAGGGACCAGCACATGAACAGTGGCCACACCAAGGCCCCACGTACATGGGGGTACAGATTGATCAGGAAACCACTGAGGAAGAAACTGGGAAGGAGGAAGGAGAAGGGACCACAGCAGAAGAAGTGATTTCATTGCTGAGTGTTAAAGGATAAGAGATAATTCACAAGAAGGGGCAAAGGAGTGGCAAAGAGGAATAGCATTCCTGGCAGAGAGAAAGCTTTAAGCAGTAATGTCACATTCATATGGAAGGCTGAATTCTGGCTCTTCTACTTCCAGGTGTACCAGGCTGTAGTGTCACCTCTGAAGCTAGCTTTACATCCCTGCAGCCCACCTCAGATTTCAGTGGCAGTTGAGGTGGGCAATCCTGTGCAAGCACTGATGTGTCCTCATGACGGCAGTCATGCCTCCTCTGACCTACACACAGCCTGGGCCCAGGGCAGCGTCTGACCTAGGGACCTAGGGGGTAGAGGTGTCGGTACCTAAGTGCCCAGCCTCCCTTTTTTCAGGTCAACATTCTTCCAACCACTTTGTCTTCCAGAAAATTCTCACATCTTCACAAGCTGATCACCCAATCCCATTCTCTTTTTTGTATCTTTTTTCAGAAATAAAAAAGAAAAACAACTTTAATGTGTAGTGGCTAATCAAGAGGAACAAGAGATAAGTGCTTATACTCAGTTGATAATTACCAGTAAAGACATCTGTTTAATTTTTTTTGTAGAGTAAAAAGTTTAAAATATAAACATTTAAAATTAATTTTAAAATTTAAAACAAATATTAAATTGACATTAAACACTGAAATAAATTAGAATCAGAATGGCTAAAGTCCTTAAAACTAGGATTAAAAATTAAAGAATATAAAAATCACTTTTAATTGACCAAGTGTAATGCCCTGTACCCAGTGTTCCATTATAACATTCTCTACAAAATACGAAATATTCAGAGTATGGACTATGACTCGAATTTGTATATAAAAAAGGAAACAATGCCAGCTCCAACTTTTGTAAAAGTGTATATTCCCCCTGGTCCAAGGGTTAAAAGTGGTTAAACACTCTGTAGGACCAGGAGACCAAAGGCTTCCAAGTTAACTCATGTTTGTTTTTTAAATGGCCAACTCACTGAAAAGAAAATTAGGAAAAACAGTTCATAGCTATGACCTTAATTATTCTGTCAATCTATGGTTGTGGTGTTATCTAGAGAGAATCAGAGTTTCAGAATCCACTGGCTCGCTTAGATACAGGCGTATGGGAGAAATTGGATTTGGGGCTTGAAGGTAGGAGAATGTGCCAGGACAAATAAAATTATTGAGAGGAAATCAAATCGTCTCTGTTACTTCTTGGCTCTGTGATACAGGAAACCCACTCTTTGTGGTCACTGAGCATGATCTCCAGAGAATATCATGGCCATAAATCTTTTGAGAGAAGGGAAAGTGGGGAGAAGGAGTCTAGGGAAGGGCAGAAAGGAAAACAAAAGTGGTGAATTTTAAGGAATTTTTAAATTTAAATTTCCTTGAAAGCACGGTGGGGTCTTATTTTTGTTTTCATTGTTGTTGTGTTTTGTTTCATTTTATTTTGTTTTACTAGAATTTCTTATATATATTTATAGAATGGCCTTGTAAAAAGAACTCCAGGACTAGAGGTAGAGGACTGCTTAAACATCTAGTCAGTTTATGGTAAGGTCTCTGTTCCTTCCTCTATGGCTTTGAGCACATTGGAATCACCAGGACAGCATTAAAAAAGACCAATGCTTAGGCCCCCTTCCTGAAGATTCTGACTGGGAGTCTATGAGACCTGGACATCAGAATTTTGAAGATCTTCCCAAGTGATTCTTAAGGGGAGCCAATGTTGAGAGCCACTGTTTTTATCACTACCTCTTACATATTAATGTGCACATGAATAACCTAAGGATCTAGTTAAAATGCAGATTTCAATTCAGTAGGTCTGGGGTAGGACCCAAGAGTCTGAGCCTGCTTATTTACTTGCTAACAAGCCTCCTGTGGTCTGGGTACCACACTTTGAGAAACAATGGACTAGAGATCCCTAAGGACCTTTTGAGTTGTTAATGCTATCGTTCTGCCAACTTGCTGGATTTCATGCCCTTAAAGTAACTTTTAAGGGCATGAAATTAGACTATCATTAGGATTCAACTCTTAGCATTAGTAGTTGATGGACTATTATGCAGCTATGAAAACTTATGCTTATGAGGATTATATAGTAATAATGAAAGGATGTTTATGTCATGATGGAAAAGTGAAAACAGTATCAGATACAATTTTATATGATCACAAATATGTCAAATAAAATTCATAGAATAAACTGGGAAGAATCATATCAAGTGATCTTGATAGTGACATTTTTCTTCAATTTATTTTTTATAGTTTTCAAGTATTCCATAATGAACACCAGTTACTTTCATAATGAACAAAATAGCTGCAGAAGAAGTGCCTAAATGTTGAAATAATACAGTATATTAAACACTTTCATATATCTCATTTTGTTTATATCTGCCTTTATTTTACATTTTTTCCAACTTCATTGAAATATAATTGACATATAACATTGTGTGAGTTTAAGGGTACAGCATGATGATTTGATATGTGTATATATTGCAAAATGGTTACTACAATAAAGCTAGTTAAAATCTCCATCCCCTCATATAATTACCTTTTTTTAATTTGTGTATGGTAAGAATTTTAAGATCTACTGTCTTTGCAACTTTCAAGTACAGAATACAATACTGTCAGCTATAATCACCATGCTGTAGATTTGATCCCCAGAACCTATTAATCTTATAAGTAGAAATTTGTATTCTTTGGCTAACATTTCCTCATTGCCCCGACCATCCAGCTATTGGCAACCACCATTCTACTCTCTGTTTCTATGAGTTTGGCTTTCTTAGATTCCACATGTAAATGAGATCATGTATTTGCCTCCCTTTGTCGGACTTATTTTGCTTAGCATAATGCCTTCAAGTTCTCTCCATGTCATTACAAATGGCAGGATTTCCTTCTTTTTATGGCTGAATAACATCCCATTACATATATCACATTTTCTTTATCCATTCATCCATTGGTGGACTCAGGTTGTTTCCATAATATTTTACATTAATATTAAGTACAGCTAGTGTAAATCTCATTTAACAGATCACAAAGCTGTGGAAGAGAGAGAGCTGAGGCTAAAACTACTTTCATTGTAATCATGTGGTTCTTTCCACTAGAACATTCTACCTCTCTGTACAAAATATCATCTTTGTGTCCACTGAATAACTCAGTGAGCACCCTATATTGTAAGTAGTCATGTGAGGCAAGGGAAGGATGGCTAGCCAAGTACAGGACACTTGGATTCTTGTCTAATGTTGTCAGGTAACTAGCTCTGTGACCTGGGGCACATTGTTTAAGTTCACTGAGGCCTCATTTTTCTCTTTTGTAAATGGGTATTAATAGAAATGCCTACTTCATAAGTCAACATGAAGATGAAATGAGGTAGCAGGCACTCAGTGATGACTCAGGTGACCTCTGAAGGTCTTGATATGCTCATCAAGCTATGAGAGAGCAGGCCGGAAGATTTCTAAGGCTCCTTCAGCCTGTCAGGTGGAGAGTCATGTTTTTGGAAGATCTACAGAACTAAGGTTACTTGGAATTTCTCCAGATATCAAGTAAGTTCCTATAGTTCTTAGCACTGTACTAGGTAGCAAAGATGAAAAGTGAGTAACGCAGGGTACCTCACGGTCAAATGACTGAGTACAATATGGTGTGCACCGTAATGGAGATACATATAGAAAGTGAGAATCCCAAAATGGATGTAGTAGAGATGATGATATATAGGTCTTGAAAGGGAATGGCAGGGAAGGCCTTCAGGCAAAGAGGCCTGATTGAAGAGTGAAGGCTTGGAGGCCTGAAAGAAGACTGTATGTCTGGTGTGGCTTGAATGTAAAAGTGGCAGGGGGTGGGGTACAGTGGAAATGAAACTAGGATTCAGACAGTTTATGGAGGACGTTTTTGGCTACAGTGAGGATTTTATGATATAATCTTTGAACCAGGGAGTAATATAATCAGATTTGTGATTTTAAAATTAATGATGAAGATGACCTGGAGGAAGGAGGTGAGGTGGGAGGTTATAGCAATAATCTAGGCAGTGGTGACAAGGAAACACAAAAGGTTATGTATATAGACAGATAGGACGTAATGGTTATTTGCATGTGCTGGCATGGGCAGGCGCTGATGAGAGGAGGAATTCAAAGATGCCAGGGACCCAGATAGAAAATTCAGGAAGAGCAGAATTAGTGTGGGGAGTGCTACTACATCTGGTTTTTAGATGGAATATCCAGGAAGCCAGCACAGGTTTGTGGGTGTGTGTACCTCTAAGAGTGGCAGGAGAGAGACTGCAGAATCTGCATTCCAGTGGTGAAATGATGGGGATCAATGTTTGTCTCTGAAAACACCAGTAATGTTAGAGGTTTCCAAGGTAGCACTGCTCCAAGTGGGGGCCAAGGACAGCCTCGCCTGGTGCTATGCTCAATCCAAGACCCACTGAGACATAATCTGCAAGATAAGAGATGAGCATTTACATCTCAACAAGCTCCTCTTTGCTCTAAGAAAAAGAAAAGAGCTCTAAGAAACTGACAAAAGCTATAGATACAGTACCATCCAATAGAAATATAATGTGAGTTGTATATGTAGTTTTAGTATTTCCAGTAGCCATATTTAAAAAAGTAAAAAGAAACATATATTTTATTCAATCCAATACATACAAAATATTAAAATTTTGATCTTTATATAACAATTATTGAGATATTTTACATTCTTTTGATATCTCTGAGTCTTTGAAATCTGGTGGGAACTTCACACTGGCAGTACACCTCCCTTGAGGTTACACAGATCAGTCACTCAGTAGCCCTATGTGGTAGTGGCTACTATACAAAACTGTGTAAGTACAGGTACCTCCCACTACCCTGCCCTGAAAAATAGGTGTGCACCCAGACTTTTCCTAGAACTTCTGGGAATTGTCATAGCTCCTGATGGAAAGCCAAGTTTTTAGGGTCTTTGGGTTTTTAAGATTGATTTTGGAAATAGATGGCTTTCTTCAATATTCTGAGGTTTAATTTTAAATACTCTAGTCACTTAGTATATAAAGTAATGTACACTGCAGAGTGATGAAAGTTCATTCTTGTGACTAGAAGAAAGGATTAAATGAATATTTTGTAATTCTGCAGTGCATTGTCTACTCTGAAAGATGGATTTTCACATTTTCATGGGACACAGTATTGGTTGCAGACTTGGTTTATGAACTGTTTCTAGGTTTTTTGTTTCTAGGCCAAACAGAAAGTTACATGCAACATTTTCTAGTGGATAATTTTAAACACAGTGTTTAATTCAGTGAATTTTTTTTTTACCTAAGTGTTGTTAATATACAATCTTATGTTGTTTTCAAATGTACATCACAGTGGTTCAACAGTCCCCGTGATCAATTTATATTGTGATTGCATAATTTAGTGAATTTTAAAAATTGGTTTGGTGGTTTCCTTTCCCCTTGTCTGATGTTATACAAATTTCAGAGAAATGGCCTGAGCCACTACCCTCTTCCCAAACTTGTATCCATCTTTCCTTTAAAGCACCACCCTTATTAAGGATACTTCTTTCTGAAGCTCAGGCAGAATTATTTTTAGAAGCAGCAGCATATTGTATTGAAAGGATGACCTTCCTATAACTAGCCTGTTGGGATGATTTGGTTGTGGTCTCACATAATTATAGACCTGTGCCAACAGTCTAAGGGCCATCAACATATTTCCAAGGCCTCTAAATCAAGGGTACGCGGTTAATTGCTCACAGGTGTTTTCTTGTGCTTATGAATACATGCAGTCTGTGAACGTTACAAAACTTGGCAGAAGGAAGGGCCATACATCTGAGAAGTTTCTTAGATTTATTCAGCTAATTAATCAGGCAAGGTAGGGATTTGGCTACTCTGTTGAGGGAACTGCTCATTTGGCATTTGGCTGAGAAGTAACCTGGACTTTTGAAGGAGAATTTAAGGGAAAAACAAGGGGGAAAAATCTTTGGTAAGCTGCTACCACTACAGACTCGGCTGAAGTGGTTCCTCCGATTCTGGCTGCTTTGCAGAGCTACGTCAGTTCTGCTTCTGCAAAGGAAGTGCTAGATTCTAAAATAAAGTGAACTGTATCAGGGCACATTTTAATTCTAAAACTGTATGTAGAGTACAGGCCACCTTGTTGATTCTTTTTTTCTACTGACTATTAATGATCATTATTTTTGGCACAGTGGCCTTGAAAAGTGTGGAAATGCTGATGAAAAGAATCCTATATTAGATTTGTTTAGGAATTCATCCTAAACAAGGTAAATATGACATTATTGGCATAATATAAAATCCAAAAAAATGTCCCAGAAATTGTCCCAGGTAATTTCTATGGCAATTATTATCAGAATAAAAGAACAGGGGCCTGGTTATATATAAAATTCACTCATAACCAGTTAAACCACATCCTTCCACCCAAGAAGTTAGGTGGAAAATTATTTTCCAATTCAGTTCAACAAAGAGCTGGTGCTGATGTTAAAAGAGATGAATATGACATGGTCCTGCCCTCAAGGAGCTTCTTTTTGAGAAGGAAAGGAAAAGCAGAGAATGTCAATTGGATATACTAAAATGCTATGAAAGAGTCTTGATCCAGACAGTGAATCTGGGAACCTTTCATGGAGGATGTAGCAACTGAGCCCAATTATGAAAGATTGGGCCAAGAAAGCCTGGTATTCAGGGAGTATATTACCAGAATACAAAGAACTAAGTGGAAAGTAGATGAGTGAGAGGCTAGAGACACAGACGATGACAAACTCAAGGGATACGTTTCAAAGATGGGAGACTTAATCTTGCTTATAATCTGAAGGGAAAGACCCAGTAGAAAGGAAGAGATTAGAGATACAAACAGGTCTCACAGATCTGGGAAGATAGGGGTATAAAGGACATAGTTAGTCCTGAAATAGAAAGATTTATATCTCAACCTGTAAGACTGGAGGGAAGGACCCCAGGGTCAGGGTGCATGTAGAAAAGCTTCGAGCCAATAGGGATTTGAGTTGTTTTTGCTTTACCATCTCACATTTTCTGGTGAAGTAGGAGGTGAAATTATCTGCTTAAAGGCAATGATTCTCATCCTTGGCTGGTCACTGGAATCATCTGGGAAGCTTCAAAAAATACTGATGCTTGGATCCACTGCCAGGGAATCTGTTATAATCTTCCTGGGATGCAGACAACGCACTGGGACTTTTAAAGGGTCCAGGTGATTTTAATGGGTTGCCAAGGTTCAGAACTACTGGTTTAGACTAGAGTTAAGTTGGTTAAGATTTGGAACAGTTGCTGAGGGGGATGGAAAAGGTAGCTGAGGATAAATAAAATAATTGTGAGGCAATTTGACGACCAGGCAAGTCTTTAGATTAGTTTATGAGCATCTCAGTCTGCAAGGGCTGACTTTTGTCCCCAGCAGCAGTGTTGTGCCACCAAAGGAGGCTGGTTGTGGGATTGGGCCTGAAGTGAGGTTTACACAGGCTGCAGAAAACTGAGGTGTGAGAAAGGGGTTGAGTCATTTCTGTATGGTCCAGACTGGGCCTGGAAGAAAGGGAGGCATAGAGCAGCTCAGACCAATTCCACCATAATCCTCTATTCCTGGGAGTGGAAGTTCTTATCAACAGGAATTTGGACCAGAAACAGGTAAACAAATGACAGGGATAAGCAAGGGGACCAGACTCTCCACCACTTATATCACTAATTGCTGAATGACCTAGAGATAACTACTATGCATGCTTCCTGTAAATATGTATGATACTGCATGTCAAAAACTCACTTCATGCCCATTCATTTTTGGAAATCATCTTTCATGCCCATGAAATAAAAAAGCCAGGACATGGCTTATGATAGGTATGGCTATCCCATGTCATAGAAAGCTTCTCCCAAATCACAGGAGAGCTGTGGGCTAGCACCCTTATTTTCCATGGGAGGTGGGCACATGGCTCTTGCTAAGGCAGAGACCTATTATTGAACTTTTTTACATGCACACGGTGCATCACTGTTCTGGTAGAATTCTCTGCTCCCCATACATTTTTACCTGCCTTTGGAATGTGGCAATGCTGCCTTCATATATGACAGCCTGGCAGAAAAATGGCTCTGTCAGAGGTTTCACTACTGCTGAACAGGGGGTGTAAAGTGGAGTGGCAGGGTTGGAGGGAGAAGGGAGCAGCAAGCAGGGAAGAGAAGAGAAGGGAAGGGAAGATGGAGAACAGTGGGTGACAGGGCCACAGAGAGAAGAAAAGGAATGCTGACCAAGAAGACCCAGAAATCATCCTGCCTACAGTGTTCCTCTAGGCGGGAAGGCGAACTGGCCAAAGCTCAGTGTGTTAGAGCTGCATTTCAGTGAGTCAACCAGCATGAATATGGACGTGTTGTATCAAAAACAGTTAATATGATGTGTGTATGTGTTTGAGACCTACCTAATCTCTATTTCCTTAAAGAAAAATGAGGGTAATAATATTTCACCTCAGGGTTGTTTGGGGGATTAAATTAGTTAATAGAATTAAAACACTCCTGAGGTATCATAAGAGAACAATAAATGCTCATCAATGTTACTATTTTTTTTTCTATGCATTAAGCAGTTCTGAACTTAAACCACCTTTCCTAACTTATTTTTCTTTCTAAAGCCTGTTTTACTATCTGTGAATGGAGGATAAAATCATTTGGTCAATAGGTACATAAATATAAGATCATTAAAACACTCATGCACTTTAAAATAAAACATGAAATGTACACACGTGTTATAATGATGATCCATTATTTCACAAATATTTATTGAATGCATATGGTATTATATGCCTACACAGAGACAGGACATACATGGTATCTGCCCTCATAGAGCTTATAGTCAGTTATATATAATACAAAAATAAGACTGTAAATATAAAAATTCACACTTTGGATGAAGGTTTTAAAAGGGAGGAGCCAGTTGAGAATAACAGTGGGAACTACATTAGTCTAGGTACAAAACTTTTTTGAGTCTTGACATTTAGTTAAGACCTGCCTGAGCATGAAAAGAAACCAGTCAGTGTCTGAGGCAGGGTGGGTGAGGGTAAAAGGGGAAGGAGAAAATGCACCAGATCAGCTCACACACCAAAAGAAGGCCAAAGGCGGCTAGAGTGTGGGAGCCAAGGCAAAAGTGGCAGAAGATCTAGAACCTATGTTGAGGAATTTGAAACAAGAGCACAAGTTTATCTCTTTAAAAGGTTGCTCTGGACAGATTCAAGATGCTGGTATGAGAGGTGAGACAGAGAACTCCTCCCAAAACCACAAATAGTATGAAAATATAGTTATTAATACAACTCACCCTAAAACAGCAACAGGGAAGAAGGCTGAACCAAACTGCATACAGACCTCACGAACAAAGCAGACCTCACAAAACAGGGTAACATACCAAAGCCTTGATCCAGCGGGACCCAAGCCCTTCCCTCACCTCAGCTCACCAGCGGGAGGAAGAGAAACAGAGCTGGAGGGGGTGGAAGCCTGGGACTGCTGAACCCCTAGCCCTGGAGATCTGCTTTGCGAGCAGAAACCTACATTGTGTGATGCTCTGGAGGTTGGGGAACTGGGACAGGGGGAGGGCCTGAGAGACTGAGATTCTGGCTGTTTGTGGAGGAGGGGATCAACATCCAGCTGCTCAGTGAGAGGAAAGGCAGGTGGTGTGAGAGGCTTCCTAGCAGCGAGAGGGCTGAAGGGGTGGGGTTTGCACGGAGCTTGCTGCCTGGGAGAATAGATTGCTGGACAAGGTTGTCTGAGTGCGCTCTGCCAGCAGGTTGGGAACTTTGAGGAGCTTCAGGCGCTCCATCCCCCTGGCTGACTGCTCAGCTCTGAGGGCCCCCACTGTGACACGTAGCCTGCCAAGCCTTCCTCCTGACCTGACAGCACTGGCTCACAAATGGCAGTCACTGCACTGGTGTCAGGCCAGCCAGAGGGAGGCCCCACCTACAACAGCTAGAGATGTAAAGCACAGAGGCTTACACCTGTGTGCTTGCCCCACTGGCTCTGATACTGGAGACAGGCACTGCAGACAGGAGGCAGGAAACAGCTCTTTCCTCCCACCAGGCACCAGCTCCGCTCCCCTATGACCCCCAACCTCACTCTAGGGGATGAGCAGCTCCAGAGACTGGAGCATCTGGGCACTAGAGGGCACCACATAGAAATATGAAATGTCAAAAGAACATGGTTCAGACCAAAATCTCAGAAACCCCAGAAAAGAACCAAATGAAACTGAACTTACCAATCTTCCTGAAAGAGATTTCAAAATAAAAATCATAAACATGCTTATGGAGGCACAGAAAAATATTCAAGAACTCAGGAATGAATTTAAGATGGAGATTCAATCATTAAGAAATTCCATATCTGAAATGAAACATACAGTGGGGGGATTTAAAAGCAGATTAGATGTAGTAGAAGAGATGGTAAATGGAATAGAAATTAAAGAAGAGGAATACAAAGAAGCTGAGGAGGCACAGAGACAAAAATAATCTCTAAGAATGAAAGAATATTGAGAGAACTGTGTGACCAATCCAAACAGAACAATATTCACATTAAAGGGGTACCAGAAGAAGAGAGAGAAAAAGGGTTAGAAGGTATCTCTGAGGAGGTAACTGCTGAAAACTTCCCCAATCTGGGGAAGGACATAGTCTCTCAAGCCATGGAGGTACACAGATCTCCCAACACAAGGGACCCAAGGAAGACAATATCATGACATATAATAATTAAAATGGCAAAGATCAAGGACAAAGACAGATTTTTAAAAGCAGCTAGAGAGAGGAAAAAGATCACATACAAAGGAAAACCCATCAGGCTATCATCAGATTTCTCAACAGAAACCTTACAGGCCAGAAGGGAGAGGCATGATATACTTAATGCAATGAAGCAGAAGGGCCTTGAACCAAGAATACTTTACCAGGCAAGGTTATCATTTAAATTTGAAGGAGGATTAAACAATTTTGAGGTAAGCAAAAGCTGAGAGAATTTACCTCCCACAAACTACCTCTACTGTGCATTTTGGAGGGACTGCTGTAGATGGAAGTATTCCTAAGGCTAAATAGATGTCATGCAAGGGATAGACAAAGAAGACAGAATATGATTCATAACATACAAAGAATGGAGAAGACAAAGAATGGAGGAGGAAGAAAAAAGGAGGAAAAAAAAGAATCCTTAGGTTGTGTTTGTAATAACAGATTAAGTGAGTTAAATTAGACTCTTAAATAGTAAGGGAATTACCCTTGAACCTTTGGTAACCATGAATCTAAAGCCTGCAGTGGCAATAAGTACATACCTATCGATAATCACCATAAATGTAAATGGACTGAATGCACCAATCAAAAGACACACAGTCACTGAATGGATAAAAAAACAAGACCCATCTACATGCTGCCTACAAGACTCACTTCAAACCCAAAGACATATGCAGACTAAAAGTAAAGGGATGGAAAAAGATATTTCATGCAACTAATAGGGAGAAAAAGGCAGGAGTTGCAGTACTTGTATAAGACAAAATAAAATTCAAAACAAAGAAAGTAACAATAGACAAAGAAGGACATTACATAATGATGAAAGGGTCAGTCCAACAAGAGGATATAACTATTATAAATATCTATGCACCCAACACAGGAGCACCTACATATGTGAAACCAATACTAATAGAATTAAAGGGGGAAATAGAATGCAATGCATTCATTTTAGAAGACTTCAACATACCACTCACTCCAAAGGACAGACTCCAACCACTCACTCCAACCAGACAGAAAATAAGTAAAGAGACAGAGGCACTGAACAATGTATTAGAACAGATGGACTTAATGGAAATCTACAGAACACTCCATCCAAAAGCAACAAGATACACAGTCTTCTCAAGTGCATGTGGAATATTTTCAAGAAAAGATCATATACTAGGCAACAAAAAGAGCCTCAGTAGATTCAAAAAGGTGATAGCTTCTCAGATCACCAAAGTATGAAACTAGAAATAAATTACACAAAGAAAATGAAAAAGCCCACAAACACATAGAGGCTTAATAACATGCTCCTAAAAAATCAATGGATCAATGACCAAATAAAAACAGAGATCAAGCAATATATGGAGACAAATGACAATAATAATGCAACACCAAAAAATCTCTGGGATGCAGCGAAGCCCATCCTAAGAGGGATATATATTGCAATACACGCCTACCTCAGGAAAGTAGAACAATTCCAAATGAAGAGTCTAAACTCACAATTAGTGGAACTAGGAAAGGAAGAACAAATAAGGCCCAAAGTCAATAGAAGGAGGGACATAATAAAGCTTAGAGCAGAAATAAATAAAATTGAGAAGAATAAAACAATAGAAAGAATCAATAAAAGCAGGAGCTGGTTCTTTGAGATAATAAACAAAATAGATAACCCCCTAGCCAGACTTATCAAGATAAAGAAAGTCTACACACATAAACAGAATCAGAAATGAGAAAATAAAAATCACTATGGACACCACAGAAATACAAAGAATTATGAGAGAATACTATGAAAAATTATATGGTAACAAACTGGATAATCTAGAAGAAATGGACAACTTTCTAGAAAATACAACCTTCCAAGGCTGACCCAGGAAGAAAAAGAAAATATGAATAGACCAATTAACAGCAAGGAAATTGAATCCATATTCAAAAAACTACCTAAGAACAAAACTCCTGGAACAGGTGGTTTCACTGCTAAATTTTATCAAATATTTAGTGAAGACCTAATACCCATCCTCCTTAAAGTTTTCCAAAAAGTAAAAGAGGAGGGAACACTCCCTAACTCATTCTATGAGGCCAGCATCACTCTAATACCAAAACCAGGCAAAGACACCACAAAAATAGAAAATTACAGACCAATATCTCTGGTGAACATAGATGCAAAAATACTCAACAAAATATTAGCAAACTGAATAAAAAAATACATCAAGAGGATCATACACCATGATCAAGTGGGATTCATCCCAGGGATGCAAAGATGGTACAACATTCGAAAATCCATCAACATCAACAAAAAGGACAAAAACCATATGATCATCTCCATAGATGCTGAAAAAGCATTTGACAACATTCAACATCCATTCATGATAAAAACTCTCAATAAAATGGGTATAGAGGGCAAGTACCTCAACATAATAAAGGCCATATATGACAAACCCAGAGCCAACATTATACTTAACAGCAAGAAGCTAAAAGCTTTTCCTTTAAGATCGGGAAGAAGACAAGGATGCTCATGCTCCCCACTGTTATTCAACATAGTACTGGAGGTCCTAGCCATGGCAATCAGACAACACAAAGAAATAAAAGGCATCCAGATTGGCAAGGAAGAAGTCAAACTGTCCATGTTTGCATATGACATTATATTGTACATAAAAAACCCTAAAGAATCCACTCCAAAACTACTAGATCTAATATCTGAATTTAGCAAGGTAGTAGGATACAAAAGCAATACACAGAAATCTGTTGCAATATTATATAGTAATGATGAACTAGCAGAAAGAGAAATCAGGAAAACAATTCCATTCACAATTGCATCAAAAAGAATAAAATACCTAGGAATAAACCTAACCAAGGAAGTGAAAGACTTAATCTCTGAAAACTACAAGACACTCATGAGAGCAATTAAAGAATAAACCAATAAGTGAAAACATATCCCATGCTCATGGATAGGAAGAATCAATATTGTCAAAATGGCCATCCTGCATAAAGCAATCTACAGATTCAATGCAATCCCTATCAAAATACCAACAACATTCTTCAATGAACTACAGCAAATAGTTCTCAAATTCATATGGAACCACAAAAGACCCCGAATAGCCAAAGCAATCCTAAGAAGGAAGAATAAAGCAGCGGGAATTATGCTCCCTGACTTCAAGCTCTACTACAAAGCCACAGTAATCAAGACAATTTGGTACTGGCACAGGAACAGACCCACAGACCAATGGAACAGACTGGATAGCCCAGATATAAACCCAAGCATATATGGTCAATTAATATACGATAAAGGACCCATGGATATACAATGGGGAAATGAAAGCCTCTTCAACAGCTGGTGTTGGCAAAACTGGATAGCTACATGTAAGAGAATGAAACTGTATTATTGTGTAACCCCATATGCAAAAGTAAACTCAAAATAGATCAAATACCTGAATGTAAGTCATGAAACCATAAAACTCATAGAAAAAAACATAGGCAAAAATCTCTTGGACATAAACATGAGCAACTTCTTCATGAACGTATCTCCCTGGGCAAGGGTAACAAAAGCAAAGATGAACAAGTGGCACTATATCAAACTAAAAAGCTTCTGTACAGCAAAGGACACCATCAGTAGAACAAGAAGACATCCTACAGTATGGGAGAATATATTCATAAATGACATATATGATAAGGGGTTAACATCCAAATTATGTAAAGAGCTCATGAACCTCAACAAACAAAAAGCAAATAAGCCAATTACAAAATGGGCAGAGTCGCTGAACAGACACTTCTCCAAAGCAGAAATTTAGATGGCCAACAGGCACATGAAAAGATGCTCCACATTGCTAGTCATCAGAGAAATGCAAATTAAAACCACACTGAGATATCACCTCACATCAGTTAGGATGGAACATCCAAAAGGCAAACAACAACAAATGTTGGCAAGGTTGTGGAGAAAGGGGAACCCTCTTACACTGCTGGTGGGAATGTAAATTAGTTCAACCATTGTAGAAAGCAGTATGGAGGTTCCTCAAAAAAGTAAAAATAGAAATACCATTTGACCCAGGAATTCCACTCCTAGGAATTTACCCTAAGAATGCAGGAGCCCAGTTTGAAAAAGACAGATGCACCCCTATGTTTATTGCTGCACTATTTACAATAGCCAAGAAATGGAAGCAACCTAAGTGTCCATCAGGAGATGAATAGATAAAGAAGATGTGGTACATATACACAATGGAATATTATTCAGCCATGAGAAGAAAACAAATCCTACGATTTGCAACAACATGGATGGAGCTAGAGGGTATTATGCTCAGTGAAATAAACCAGGCTGAGAAACACAAGTATTAAGTGATTTCACTCATCTGTGGAGTATAAGAACAAAGAAAAAACTGAAGGAACAAAACAGCAGCAGAATCACAGAACCCAAGAATGGACTAACAGTTACCAAAGGAAAGTAGATTGGGGATGACGGGTGGGAAGGGAGGGATAAGGGGGAAAAAGGGTTATTACGATTAGCACGTATAATGTGTGTGGGGGGACACAGGGAAGGCAGTATAGCACAGAAGACAAGTAGTGACTCTACAGCATCTTACTATGCTGATGGACAGTGACTGTAATGGGGTATCTGTTGAGGACTTAATCATATGGGGAGTATAGTAACCATAATGTTGTTCATGTAATTGTACATTAATTATAGCAAAAAAAAAAAAAAAAAGGTTGCTCTGGTTGCTGTGAGCAGAAGAGATTGGACAGAGGTAAGTGTTGTAGCAGAGAGACCAGGCTGGGGGCTACTGATGAGTGGTCCAGCACAAAAATGATGGTGACTTGGGAAGAACAGACTAAATGGAGAAGGGAAGCAAAATAGGCAGAGGCAAAATATACTGTGGAAGTGAAACCAACAGAACTTGGTAATAGATTGATGTGAAAGGTTAGCACTGAGAAGGGGTGACATTGACTCCCAGATTTCCAACCAGAGTCAGGTAGATGCTACAGCTACCTACAGAAATGGGAAAGTCTGTTGGAGGAACAGATTTTCCTGGTGGAGAAGATGATTACTTGTCATTTGTTTTCAGAATCATTTAACTGAAATGCAAATTATTTAACCCATTGCAATTATAATATAATTATAAATGTATATCTTCTGAAGAACTAACAACGTTTCATCTGATACAGATATATATTAAGTGGTATATTAAGGAAGTCCAGATGATCCTTCAACTACCCATGTTTAAAGAATTTCACATGAGGCAAAAAATATAATTTATCATCTGGTGGTTTTATACCCCTGTGACTGTTATTTGGGTGTCATTTAAACTTTATATATTATAGAAATTTCTTATGACAGGAGTTCCATACTTAAACTTCCTGATCTTGATTCCATAAAATGAAGAATCTTCTTGTAACTATATTAAAATATGAATATTCATAGTATCTATATGAAAGATGAGCAACATGAAGGAGCACTAATTTTTAATAAATGTACAGGAGGCCACGGTTCAACAAGTGAGCAGCTGAAACAGTATCCCTTCCATAAGCATTTACTGTGTGTGACTGTTAATTAAATTGCACAGTTGGGCTTTGAGGTATGAAGAAGGAGGAGGAAGAGAAAAAAGAAAGAGAAGAATGAGGAGGACAAGAAGGACAATGAAGAAGGGAGGGAAGAAAGGAAGAAAAGGAGAAAGAAAAAGGAAGGAAAAGAGAAAATCTTGACTTTCACTTCTAATAAATCTGAGGCCAAATACCTTAAGAAAAATACCATTTGGAAGAGTTGTCTTAAATATGATGAGAAAGATTTCTTCCCAAATACCCTATAACACAAACCTCCCCACCATCACCACCTTCCCTGACTACTTTAGTAGTGCCAAAGACAAATGGGGGATCAGAGAACATTCCAGACTCAGAGCATAAAGGTTTATAGCTGATGGAAAGTTTATGACTGAAACATAGGACATAGATCATTCCAGATGTTTGTGGGCCTTCATACTTTCCAATAGCTGGTCCACTCTACCTACCAAAATTATATCAGCTACTTTGTATATTTTTTAGAATATCTGAACTGCTTCATCAGCTGGATTCCATGTGTTTTCTTTAGGGATATAACATTAACTCCATGAGAAAAAGTTAGAAGGTGAAAAGAAAGATGAACTTGAGAAAAACAGATAAGGCCTTTGCTCATGACTACTGTATCCAAATTGTCCCAGAAGACAGGCAGGAGTTTTGCTGTAGTTAATAGTGTCCCCATACCCTTTATACTTTCAGAGGTAACTGGGAAATAGCTGTGTGATAAGACAATTTAATTCACCTTTATGAGCCCCAGGTCCCTTGTTGTAAATGAAGTGAGTGAACTAAATTGTCTCCATGAGATTCCTTCCAGGTCTGTCATTTGACTTTGACTTGCCTCACAACACAGTGTTCAAACCCCTTGAGTATTGGTTTGACTTGCTCTGTGGAGGTCATCCAAACCTGATTTCCACTCAGCTTGCTTTGTGAATTCTACTTTTAAGTTGGCCTGGGAATTTCTCCTCTAAAATTTATAACTGGATGAAATAAATCCATCAAGGCCAGCTAATTAGCATGAATATAGTTTGCCAGTAGTAACTTATGAAGGAAGTTCTGTGAGGATAAAGGGAAATGATTCTCCCAGATGCAAGAAAAGTCCACTGATTCGGCACACAGTTGGGGATTGGATGCCAGGACACAGGGCAGAGGGGTGAATACTAGGTCTTTTTCCCTGGGGAAAGGTATGATTCCAAAGTGGAAATGAACAAAAGAACTCCCGTGGCCCTCTTTTTAGGGTAAGTTAGACTCACTAGTGAGACATTTGCCTGGGTTCATTAAGGCAGGTCTTCTGGAACCAACAGCTAAGAGCCATCATCTCTTCACTACTAGGGATGTCATCCTTCCCAGGAAGCCTTGCACCCTCCACCAGTCTTTCTCTGGCTGCATTGCTCTGGCTTGCTAAGCTGGGCCTGCCCGGCCCCAGCAAGGATCTGGCAAGCAGGGTAATGCATAGACACAGGCCACTGCTACCCATGGGCCTCGCTGTTTTCCAGGGGTTCCCACAGAACATGAGTGACCACAGCTTCCATGAGCCAAGGTTCCCAAGCCATGTTCCAGATACATTGTTGATTGCAAGCTGGCACCAGCCTTAGAGAATTGGACAGTGTACTCACACTTGCCCTCAAGTTCTGATTTTCCCAAGGAAATTTCCCAAGTAGGGAGTAGTAAAATCAGGGAGAAGCAGCATCCAGGTCAGATGACTTGCCAGAGTTTGCTGATTGAATCAACTTTGTTTGCTGCAATGGGGCTTTCACATCACCACATTCCAAGGCTGAGTATAATTACCTTAAACACAGTGGCATTTAACCAAGCCACTGTTTATGTGCCCAAATCAGCACTCAGATAAAACTGCCTTTTAAGTCTTAACTCTTTGATGTAACCTCGACATTGCATGTGACTTTGGCAGGGAAAGGAAGCCTGGTTGTTTGCACTTGACATATGACTCAAAGTCTCTGAAGTGATGTGCTGCATCTGGTAGCCTGCCACAGAGAGCTGTCTTGTTGTCCTTGTTGGTCCAGCCATGCCAGCCAGCTTCATGTTGGAGTGAAGCTTTCCTGCCTTCCTTTCCTGCTTGTCTCTCTCTAATAGTGATGAACTGATGTAGTGTGACCTACTGAGGCCAAGCTGCTGCCCAGGTAACACTGCCTTAGCTCCTCCAGCACATTCAGATGCAATGTTTCACCCAAGAACAGGTTCCCAGGTGATCTATTAAACTAGGCCTGAATGTCCTCCTGTTCCACCCTGTGAGGCTGTTGAAGAAGATGGGTGGGTCTTCAAGAAAGCCTAACAGAGAGGACTAAATCTATTGGATTAGATTCTTGGAAAGAATGAGATGAAAGAAGCCTTAAATACCAATGACTTCTTTTTTTTCAGTCTTAGTTTATATAATGCCAAAACAATGACTTTTGAAAAGATAGACACACAGCAGGAATCTTCCTTGCAGCCACTGTAGGTAGGTCCATGTGATTACATCCACTTTAAGACTGGAAGACAGGGATTCTCCCAGGTCCAGCAGGGACAGAAGGAAAGGCAAGGAAGATGCTAAAGTTAGCAGTGGAAGACTCCCAGCTGGGCTCAGCTTGTGTGGCTACAGAGGTGACTGACATAAATAGAATGGCCATGTAATTTATTGTGCAAACCAGGACTGTTTTTTCAGAATGAAAGGGTATTATTAAAATTTAAACAAGAATAACAGGCATAACCTGGGACTTCTTGGCAAACTAGGATGTATATCCAAATCATTCTCCTGCAGCCTTCATCAGTGATAACAAATCCACCAGGTCTGGGTGAACCCTGAAGCCCATAAAGCGTGAGCCTCCGGTCCCTCACGTGCCTGTGTCTCTGTGAGTGCTGGGCGTGGCCACAACTGGTACAGTGTGGTAGTTGCAACTTGAAAAGCTAGGTTGTGACCAGGATGTATTTCCACATGTAAGCTGGTAACTCCCCTTAAGATATTTTAGGAAAACTTCAAATATCCGAGGCTTCAGTTACCTGTTATAATTTCTTTCCTAAACAAATACTGATTTTTTAAACTTAATTTTGCATACCCAATTTTTAATTTTTCTTAAAGAGCATCCCTCTCCTCATCTCCTGACCCCTGCACAAATTGTGTAAGCTTCAGGCTCCACCCCTTGAGGTAAGGGCAACTGCATAGGTGGGGCAGTCTGTGGAGAGAAGGAAGGATCAGTGTCAGGCCAACAGGGTGCAAATCAGGCTATTTCTTCCCCTCACTGTATTTATACCAATGGAACTAGGATAAAATGACCCCTAAGGGCAGCTCTAGAGAAGAAAATCAATCTCCCAGCTGGAGCTGAGGGTAACTGTAGATGAAAGACAGGGGTAGCTGTAGTCCTGACTCCTCCTCCTTGGTTATAAGAAGAAAGGTGAAAATGATTCATTATATGTGAGCTTCAAGTCCTTTTACAGTACCCACTGATGGAGTTATTTCCTGCCCTAGAGCTTTACCCAGAGTCAACCCCAGACCCAGCTTCTACTGCTGCCCAGCTCCCTACTCACGCACACTCTGCATGGGTTCCAGGATATCTGCTCCTATTCACAGTACCCTTAAGAATCATCCAAACCAAGTTTTGGGAGTCCTTCAGTTTAATTCTTCTCTGCTCTGACTTATTTTGTGGCTTTGTCATTTGTCATAAGATCCTCAATTTTCTTGATGTACAATGAAAATGAATGAATACTTGCTCCTCAAAAAAATAGGAGATCAAATTGTAAAATCAGCTGACCTCTCCACGTATTAGAGCAACACCTCTGCTTTGTGGAACATGAGAAAAGGCTAGCTGACTGTTCAAATAAACCAACACAAAGTGATATTGGTGGAATTACTTCAAGAAATGAAAGTAGATGATGTTCTTGTTTTATCACCAAATGAATACATTGCAAATCTCTGCCTCAAGGAGTTATGCATTTTAAACCATTCTGTCATCTACCATGTTCCCTAACTGCCAGTGAAGAAAATGTCTTTTCAAATGAGCTACTAAATTCCACAGGTCCAAACACTCAATTTATGAGATTGCAAAAACTAGAGTCTGGTTGGTAATTCTGAAGCCATAATTCTGCAAATCACTCAGTCCTCTTCCAGCTCTGTTATACTTTCCATATTTTTTAAAAGCCACACACATATCCTCAGGCCTCTGGATATGCTGTTTCTCCAGTTAGAATGCCTCACTACCTCTTCTCAACCTGGACTAATCTTGGTTGTCCTTCCCAGTTTTCCCAACTCTCAAGTTTCCTGGAAGATTTCCTAACCATGTGTTCTCCTCCCAGCCCCATCAGCACCTAGTTCCTGGTCACATCCCAGCACTCTACACTACATCAGCAGGTTTATCCTTTTACCTGTCTTCCCCACTGGACTATGAGCATCTGAATGTAAGGGCTGCATTTACTATTGTTGTAGCAATCAGTCAAGAAACAGTAAGTAAAGGAACAAATGAATAAAAGAAGAATGGCAAGAACTATGGTTAATGGCTCTGAAAATAGACTCAAAGAATTTGTGAACCTTATTCTGGTATTTCCCAACTTACAAACTATAGCCCTTTTTGGGAACATCATAAGGGCAATACTATTCACCGATTGGGATAGAAGAAAATGTCAAGGGTCTAGGAGACCCTGAGTGATATACAAAAGAGTAAATTGGACTCTTCAGTTTCTGAACCTTCCTCCTTGGCCTCCTTCATTCCTGGATTTTAATATTGCTGCCTTTCCCTAAAAGCAAAATGAATTCATAGGGTGTGTGTATGGGTGTTATCCACTGTGGAATGTATCTATCTATCCCATGCTCTTTTATGAAACAGGCTTTGGTAAGCTTTGCTTAGCCAGGGAGATAAGTACTGTCCAGAGCTGCTTTAGGCCAACCTCAGAACCCAAAGAGATGTTTTTCACTTGCCCTTCTAAACTGCAGTGCTGCAATAGCTAAATATCAGCACCAAATTTTATGCACAGCTAATTAGTAAAATTAATTTTTAAAGTTCAAATTAGAGCCGAGGGAGCTTGGGGAAATTTGTTTACAAGGCTAACCTGCCTTCATGAAACCCACTAAAATAATTACTCACTCCAGTCTTGCACAAATTTAAAATTGTAATTAAACACATTGGAAAATTTTCAAGTTGTCTAGGTAGCAGGAAAATAATGACAGTAAAAAATTACATTGTATTTAGAATCAATGCTTGAAAACTATAAAGACAGTTAATGTCTCTCCTGTTATACTAAAAAATACCAACAATGACAAAAATTTTAAACATTTATTGCCCACTCTGTCTCCAGCATTGTATGTGCTGGAAATGGGTGAAAGAGGGCAGTTTGGGGGCACTTCCATTACCCAAATCTGTTTTGTGAATACTTGGTATCTTACTTCCAACAATTTAGAATGTACATTTAGAATGGAGTGTGTGTGTGTGTGTGTGTGTGTGTGTGTGTGTGTGAGTGTGTAGGGTTATATATTTTTCCCACTTAGCAGAAGCTAATTCAGAAGAGTTTCAGTAATTTCTACTGTTGTGTTTTTAGAGAACAAATGATTAAAGCTGAAAATAGAACCCAGACTTTCTGCTTTCTATGCCTGTGTTCATCCCATGACCCTTTTGGGGTTCCCTTACTTTTGTATTTTGTCTTAATAATGGTAAAAATTAGACATATTTCTGCCCATGACAGGTTCTGGCTAATTATTTCCTGGATCTGACTGGAACAGAATTCCTTTAGTGTCAGGAACTGCCTTAGGGTAAATCACTATAGTACTGAAATCTTTTTGCTCCCTAGCACAGACCCCGTCACAGTGACCAGGCGGGTGTCCCCAGTGTTCTTCAGTGCTCTTCAAGGCGGTGTTCTTCAGGTAGTTCTCCGTGCTCATTCCTCATTCTGGGGCTCTGTAGAATGCTCTTCCCTCTCTCCTCTGATCATCCAAGCCATGCCTTCGATCAGATCCATCATGACCGCACTTCATTTGAGTAGTATCTACCCCCATTCTTGTCAGCTCATAACTGTGCCCTTCTTGAAATTCTCCTAGCTCATAGTGTCAGAATCGTCCTTTTTTAAGAACCAAATTCTAATCTCCTTTACTCTTTACTGAATTATTAGCTTCTGAAGAACAAGATCCATGTCTTATTTTGGGGGTTGTCATATCCTGGGTTCACGTTAGGCACTAAATAAGCAACTGAAATATGTTTGTTAAAGTGGCCAAAAATCATCTAATCCTCGGTGGCACTCCAAGGTTTGATAAAGAGAAAGTTAACATGATGGACAGCAATGAATTTCAGGTCAGAACTAATTTTCTAATCTCTCTTGGCCCTTTTTTTTCTTCCTGTAAACAGGAATAAGAAAATCTAACTTGCTTAGTTACCAGTTAGAAATAATAAATGTGAAATGTCAAGTACAGTGCCTTCTATATAGTAGGCTCTCAATTAATGGAAGTTGCTGTTGGTTATGAGCCAAGACCTGGAAAACAACAATTCTATTTTGTATTAATTTGCCAAACAGAGTTTTGGGGTTTTGAGATTTCTTTTATTGAGGGAAAATGAAAATTACTTGGTAACATTACTTGAACTTCTGATCAAAGAATTCTAAGGGAAAATGAGAAAGGCTGCAATATCTTACAGGCTTTCCTAGCACTTTTTCCTTAAACTATCGTCATCAGTGTCAGGACTGGGGTTTTCTGCACAGTGAATATAGCCACAGCCATATCTTCCTAGTGAAAGGTTTTGAAGTATATTCCTCTGCAAATTTTACATTCCTCTCTCAGGTTATGTCAGTCTTCTCTGCTACTCTTGCTTGATGTTGAACTAAGAAGATAAACAATTTTGAAACATACCAAAGAGAGATTTAATGGAATCTGATATATGATTAATCTTGCATTAAATGATTAATCTTGTGTTAAATGACTAATTTTACTTAAAACATATGCATATATCCACCATGTGATAATGTTCTTGATCCATAATCTCCTTTGGAGATTTTTTTCCTTCAGTGGAACTGATGCCAAAATCTTGGCATTAAATATAAACCAAACAAAACTGCTACTTAATTACCTCTAATAACCTGGTAACCTAAACACTAACGGTCCTTTTATTTTCAGCTACTCCAGTGATTTCCAGCAAGTGAAGAGTTTCTGAAATGTTCTCACTGTCTGGAGAACCTATTGCTAGAATTCAGGTGAGTAGCCTATAAAAGACAAGAGTCTAGTCAAGAGAGTCATAACCTGGTAAGCAATTTATAAAGCACTGAAGTGGAGGCCCATATGGCTCAAGGACAGGAATCTACAGAGAAGTGACTTGTTGCTTATTCTGGAGTGAGTCATATGACCTGTCTGGTTGTGGCTTTTCTATTTGTAAAAATAATGGTGATAGTTTTTAGAAGATATCATGACATCTATTTAGATGTTTAGTGTAGTGACTGTGTACACTGGCTTTGAAGTTAGATCTGGACTTGAACCTGGTTGTGCTCCTCATCAACTGTCACTGTGAGCAGAGAATCTCTTTAGGTCTTATTTATCTCATTTGTAAAAGAGGGGTAATTATTGTTCCTATATCATGTGGTCGTTGTGAAGACTAAATAAGGTGCCTGGAACATCACAATAATCAGTAATTATTAACTATTATTTGTAAAGTACCAGAAGCTTCTTATAGAAACAAAACACATATAATTCAAAGTCCAAGTTATTCAACTGACAGACAGGTTTGGGAGAGCGTTTTCACTTTCACATAGATTTTAAGCAGACTTTTTACTTTAAATAAGTCCTGTACACCAAATTATCTGGTATCTAATTGATTCACAGATTTCTGATTATTTTTTGTATGCCTGTAGAATTGCAGCCATCAGTATTAGGAGTCTATTGCATTTACTGCATAACAGTGCTCTCTCTCTCTCATGATAATTTTACTTTGAAATACTGGGACTGGATGAAGTGAGGAGAATTATTCTTAACCCATCAAGTCCTACAACAAACTTTATTATTCCTTGAGATCTCACCCATCTTTATTTTCTTCAGTAATGTTAATTGCAAATTAATAATCTTAGCTTCTTAAGTATATGTGAATGAGACCTGGAAAGAAGTTATATAAGTAACAGAAAAATAATGATTGAAAGATAGGGTTTTCCATGGTTTGAACTGCTATATAGTGTTTAAGACACTTCAGAAGAAGGTCTAGCTAGATCAGATACCCTGGTACACAGATGACTGAGGGATTAGTAGATGGAGAATCACAGCCCAGGGAAGGCTGGAAATCAAGAAACAGCAGGAGTGGGGGAAGGTGGGGCAAAGAGAGACTGACAGGTATACTGACTTTGACAGACAGAATAGCCTGCTCACCTCCTCTGTGCCCTCTTTTCTGTGGCTGACATCTTCCAGTGCCTCTGCTTCTTGCCTTTATGCTCTGCCCCATGCTGTACCCAATTGGAAAGTTGGAGTACTTGGGTTGTTTACAATTAGTCACAGAATAATGAATATTTTAGCTGAAAGACAAATGGGTGCCCTTTTCCAAGAATACAGGCTGAATATGATATTCTCCACAGCCTCTGAATGCTACTTTTGATATGGAGATCATCTCATAAATTGCATAACAATAAGCATTCTTTTTAAACAACTTTATTGAGGTATAACTGACACATCACAAAATCTATTTTAAATGTACAATTTAATGACTTTTTAATCCATTTAGAGAGTTGTGTAATCATCACCATGATCCAGTTTGAGAACATTTCTAACATCCCCAAATATCTTTTATACCTATTTCTAGTTAATTCCCATTCCTACTCCCAACCACAGGTGACTACCAATTTGCTTTTTGTCTGTATAGATTAGCCTTTTCAGGACATTTAAATGGAGTCATCTAATATGTTGTTTGTATCTGGCCTATCTCACTGAGCATGTTTTTGCATCTCATCTTTGTTGTAACACATATCAAGCAGTTCCTTTTTTTTTATCTTTTTAAAAATTTACTTTGTTATCATTAATCTACAATTACATGAAGAACATTATGTTTACTAGGCTCCCCCCTTCACCAAGTCCCCCCCCCCACACCCCATTACAGCATAAGTCCATCAGCATAGTAAGATGCTGTAGAATCACTACTTGTCTTCTCTGTGTTGCACAGCCCTCCCCATGCCCCCCCTACATTATACATGCTAATCGTAATGCCCCCTTTCTTTTTCTCCACCCTTATCCCTCCCTTCCCGCCCATCCTCCTCAGTCCCTTTCCTTTTGGTAACTTTTAGTCCATTCTTGGGTTCTGTGATTCTCCTGCTGTTTTGTTCCTTCAGTTTTTCTTTGTTTTTATACTCCACATATGAGTGAAATCATTTGGTACTTGTCTTTCTCTGCCTGGCTTATTTCACTGAGCATAATACCCTCTAGCTCCATCCATGTTGTTGCAAATGGTAGGATTTGTTTTCTTCTGATGGCTGAATAATATTCCATTGTGTATATGTACCATATCTTCTTTATCCATTCATCTACTGATGGACATCCATCTACAAATGGACATTAGGTTGCTTCCATTTCTTGGCTATTGTAAATAGTGCTGCGATAAACATAGGGATGCATCTTTTTCAAACTGGGCTGCTGCATTCTTAGAGTAAATTCCTAGAAGTGGAATTCCTGGGTCAAATGGTATTTCTATTTTGAGCTTTTTGAGCAACCTCCATACTGCTTTCCACAATGGCTGAACTAATTTACATTCCCACCAGCAGTGTAGGAGGGTTCCACTTTCTCCACAACAATATATTCATAAATGACAGATCCAATAAAGGGTTGACATCCAAAATATATAAAGAGCTCATGCACCTCAACAACAAAAAGCAAATAATCCAATTAAAAAATGGGCAGAGGAGCTGAACAGACAGTTCTCCAAAGAAGAAATTCAGATGGCCAACAGACACATGAAAAGATGCTCCACATCGCTAGTCATCAGAAAAATGCAAATTAAAACAACAATGAGGCTGCTCCCTCTCTCTGGGGGCAGCCATTTTCTCTTTCAGATAACAAAATCTCTTGCATGGGCCCTTGTCTCCTGAGTCATTCTGGGGAATCTGAGCTGCTTTGGGAACCCTCACTGCCCGATCCTCCTCCATGGGCTCACCGTCCATTTCTCTGGTTGCTTGTCTTCTCGCCCAACACCAGCCTTCAATTTGAGAAAAGATTAGGCTCTTTCACCTCCAACCCAGCTACTTACATAAAAGAGTTCCAGGAGCCAAGATGGCGGCATGAGTAGAGCAGCGGAAGTCTCCTCCCAAAACCACATATGTCTATGAAAATATAACAAAGACAACTCTTCCTAAAATAGAGCCCAGAGGACACAGGACAACATTCAGACCACATCAACACCTGCGAGAACCCAGCACCTCGCAAAGGGGCAGCCCGAGCCAGGCTACGCCCACAGCAACAGCGGAGATAAACTCCAATAGAGCCAGGCAGGAAGCAGAAGCCCTGTCTGTGCACAGCTACCCAGCACAAGCCACTAGAGGTCGCTATTCTCTGAGGAGAGGAAGGCCACAAACCAACAAGAAGGGAAGTTCCTCCAGCCATCACTAGTCCCAGCTCTGCAAACTATTCCTATCACCATGAAAAGACAAAATTACAGGTAAACCAAGATCACAGAGACACCAGAGAAGGAGAGAGACCTAACCAGTCTTCCTGACAAAGAATTCAAAATAAAAATCATAAACATGCTGACAGAGATGCAGAGAAATACACAAGAGAAATGGGATGAAGTCTGGAGGGAGATCACAGATGCCAGAAAGGAGATTACAGAAATGAAACAAACTCTGGAAGGATTTATAAGCAGAATGGATAAGATGCAAGAGGCCATTGATGGAATTGAAACCAGAGAACAGGAACGCATAGAAGCTGACATAAAGAGAGATAAAAGGATCTCCAGGAATGAAACAATATTAAGAGAACTGTGTGACCAATCCAAAAGGAACAATATCCGTATTATAGGGGTACCAGAAGAAGAAGAGAGAGGAAAAGGGATGGAAAGTATCTTGGAAGAAATAATTGCTGAAAACTTCTCCAAACTGGGGGAGGAAATAATCGAACAGACCACGGAAATACACAGAACCCCCAACAGAAAGGATCCAAGGAGGACAACACCAAGACACATAATAATTAAAATGGCAAAGATCAAGGACAAGGAGAGAGTTTTAAAGGCAGCTAGAGAGAAAAAAGTCACCTATAAAGGAAAACCCATCAGGCTAACATCAGACTTCTTGACAGAAACGCTACAGGCCAGAAGAGAATGGCATGATATATTTAATGCAATGAAACAGAAGGGCCTTGAACCAAGGATACTATATCCAGCACGACTATCATTTAAATATGATGGCAGGATTAAACAATTCCCAGACAAGCAAAAGCTGAGGGAATTTGCTTCCCACAAACCACCTCTACAGGGCATCTTACAGGGACTGCTCTAGATGGGAGCACTCCTAGAAAGAGCACAGAACAAAACACCCAAGATACGAAGAATGGAGGAGGAGGAATAAGAAGGGAGAGAAGAAAAGAATCTCCAGACAGTGTATATAACAGCTCAGTAAGCGAGCTAAGTTAGGTGGTAAGATACTAAAGAGGCTAACCTTGAACCTTTGGTAACCACGAATTTAAAGCCTGCAATGGCAATAAGTACATATCTTTCAATAGTCACCCTAAATGTAAATGGACTGAATGCACCAATCAAAAGACACAGAGTAACAGAATGGATAAAAAAGCAAGACCCATCTATATGCTGCTTACAAGAAACTCACCTCAAACCCAAAGACATGCACAGACTAAAAGTCAAGGGATGGAAAAACATATTTCAGGCAAACAGCGAAGAAGAAAGCAGGGGTTGCAGTACTAATATCAGACAAAATAGACTTCAAAACAAAGAAAGTAACAGGAGATAAAGAAGGATACTACATAATGATAAAGGGCTCAGTCCAACAAGAGGATATAACCATTCTAAACATATATGCACCCAACACAGGAGCACCAGCATATGTGAAACAAATACTAACAGAACTAAAGGGGGAAATAGACTGCAATGCATTCATTTTAGGAGACTTCAACACACCACTCACCCTAAAGGATAGATCCACCGGGCAGAAAATAAGTAAGGACACGGAAGCGCTGAACAACACAGTAGAGCAGATGGACCTAATAGACATCTATAGAACTGTACATCCAAAAGCAACAGGATATACATTCTTCTCAAGTGCACATGGAACATTCTCCAGAATAGACCACATACTAGCCCACAAAAAGAGCCTCAGCAAAATCCAAAATATTGAAATTCTACCAACTAATTTTTCAGACCACAAAGGTATAAAACTAGAAATAAATTCTACAAAGAAAACAAAAAGGCTCACAAACACATGGAGGCTTAACAACATGCTCCTAAATAATCAATGGATCAATGAACAAATTAAAATAGAGATCAAGGAATATATAGAAACAAATGACAACAACAACACAAAGCCTCAACTTCTGTGGGACGCAGCGAAAGCAGTCCTAAGAGGAAAGTGTATAGTGATCAAGGCACACTTGAAGAAAGAAGAACAATCCCAAATGAATAGTCTAACATCAAAACTATGGAAATTGGAAAAAGAAGAACAAATGAGGCCTAAAGTCAGCAAAAGGAGGGACATAATAAAGATCAGAGAATAAACAAACAAAATTGAGAAGAATAAAACAATAGCAAAAATCAATGAAACCAAGAGCTGGTTCTTCGAGAAAATAAACAAAATAGATAAGCCTCTAGCCAGACTTATTAAGAGAAAAAGAGAATCAACACAAATCAACAGAATCAGAAATGAGAACGGAAAAATCACAACAGACTCCACAGAAATACAAAGAATTATTAAAGACTACTATGAAAACCTATATGCCAACAAGCTGGAAAACCTAGAAGAAATGGACAACTTTCTAGAAAAATACAACCTTCCAAGACTGACCAAGGAAGAAACACAAAAGTTAAACAAACCAATTACGAGCAAAGAAATTGAAACGGTAATCAAAAAACTACCCAAGAACAAAGCACCCAGGCCAGACGGATTTACCTCAGAATTTTATCAGACACACAGAGAAGACATAATACCCATTCTCTTTAAAGTTTTCCAAAAAATACAAGAGGAGGGAATACTCCCAAACTCATTCTATGAAGCCAACATCACCCTAATACCAAAACCAGGCAAAGACCCCACCAAAAAAGAAAATTACAGACCAATATCCCTGACGAATGTAGATGCAAAAATACTTAATAAAATATTAGCAAACCGAAAAAATAAAAAGACCACAATGAGATATCACCTCACACCAGTAAGGATCACCACCATCCAAAAGACAAACAACAAATGTTGGCGAGGTTGTGGAGAAAGGGGAACCCTCCTACACTGCTGGTGGGAATGTAAATTAGTTTCCAGACATTAACCCAAACATATATGGTCAATTAATATATGATAAAGGAGCCATGGACATACAAGGGGAAATGACAGTCTCTTCAACAGATGGTGCTGGCAAAACTGGACAGCTACATGTAAGAGAATGAAATTGACTCACTGTCTAACCCCATACACAAAAGTAAATTCGAAATGGATCAAAGACCTGAATGTAAGTCATGAAACCATAAAATTCTTAGAAAAAAACATAGGCAAAAATCTCTTGGACATAAACATGAACGACTTCTTCATGAACATATCTCCCTGGGCAAGGGAAATAAAAGCAAAAATGAACAAGTGGGACTATATCAAGCTGAAAAGCTTCTGTACAGCTAAGGACACCATCAATAGAACAAAAGGTACCCTACAGTTTGTTCCTTTTTATTGCTGAATAGTAGTCCAATGTCTGTGCACTAACTGATAGATGTTTGAATTGTTTCCAGTCATTTGCTATTACAAATAATGTGCTATGAACCTTCACATACATGTTTTTGTGCAAATATATGTTTTCATTTCTCCTGGGTAGATTCTTAAGAGCAAAATTGCTGGGTGAGATGGTAGGTTTAACTGCTTAAGAAATTGTCAAATTATTTTTCAAAGTGAAAAATGTATTTTACATTCCTACCAGCCATATAAGAAGGTTCCAGTTCTCCATATCTTTGTCAACACTTTCTATTGTCTTTTTAATTATATCCATTCAATAGGATCATAAGCATTCTGCAGTGAACACCTACCAACTTAAAACAGGTCCTTTGATGTCTGTACAGGCCAAAAAGGAATGCTTTGTTGCCCATTCTTGTTTTGGCCAAACAATTATAGTAAGTTAAAAGAAACAAAAACAAAAAACCTAGCACTACATGTGGGCAGAGGTAGTCTCAGTCCTGAGTGTTTCTCCCTCCAGCCCAGCCAGCTGCGCTTCTATACAGCTCCTTCTCTGCTCCAAAAAACTGAAGCAGATCTCATTAGGATAAGTTTCTCATAGTTCATGGTAGTAGGTCAAAGAAAATAAGCGAAAAAATAAATTCAGGGAAATCATTTTTTCTTTTTTTTTAAGTATCATTGATATACAATCTTATGATGGTTTCAAATAAATAACACAGTGGTTTCAACATTCAGTCCTCACTACCTCTATGGCAGCCACTGTCTATCAGCATAGTAAGATGTTATAGAGTCATAACTGTTTTCTCTGTGCTGTACTGCAAAAGTCATTTATTCATAATTTTCTTCCCCAAATGATGGGGTTGGGTGATAATGTAAGCAGAGCAAAAAAGAAACCAAAGAACTCAACATTTGTCAACTGCCCCCATAGTGGATGGGATGTGAGATAAGCTTGCTCATATTTTTCATATTACAAAATTCTCATAATTCTTGAGATAGTTTTATAATCATCATTCTACAGGTGAAGAAGCGAAAGCTCAGAGAGGTTGGATAAATTGCATAAGGTCACACAAGTAGTAAGTAAAGCTGGGACTGAAGCCCAGGTCATCTAGTTCCAAGCCAATTTTATTTCACTGTCCAGCTGAGAGGAAATACAGGAAGAAATTTCTGATGAGCAGGGGGAAAAAGTTAATGTCAATGTAAACTAATGTGAAAATATAACAGTGAGATTTATAATGGTCGATTACAATTCTGTTGATGTAGGGCTTCTATTGTTTCCACACTTTGGTGCCATCTGTAAATACAAAGTTCAAATCTTGGAGATTAAAGATCAAATTAGTAACTCCAGGAGGAATGGGGAGTTGTGGTATTCTGCTTATTGAAAATGCATTTTGATTTCCTTCCAGCTGACAAAAGGTTCATTCTGAGCACTTGCCCAGAGAGTGCAGAATACATCCATAGAAACATTTTTTACCACCCAGGGTGAGAAACAGAAGTTCCAGAATTAAACCTGCACATTTTTTTGAGTAATAGTTCTGCTTACCTTGGGTAAGCAGAATCTTTACTGATGTCATTGCCACCCACCACCACTTGGCAATATATGGATGGAGAGGAGCATTTAGAAGTTACAGGGCACTCAGAGGAACTCTCTCAAAGAAATACATGTACAGTTCCACAGTGGAGGCATCCTTAATCTTGGTCTTTAGGAACATTTATGTGCCTCTCACTTCATAAATGTTTATACAGTCACCATGAAAGCAAAAGTGGTAACTCATCTTTAGGATGTCTACTTTCAAGAGAAATGGTACTATTTCCCTTTGGTTCTTCTATTCCTTGGAGCATGTTAGGGGCTATTCATGCTTAGGTTGGGAATGTGCTAAGAGGGATGGGAGATGTGAATATGAGTTATATACTGTGAAATGATTCTTTATCTAACAATAGCCATCACAAACTCAGGCAACTGGGGATTATATAGATTTTTATCAATTAAATATTCCAATTTTAGAGCCTTAAATCCTTACACTGGCAGCAGCTTGTTCCTCAGCTCATATCGTGTACTTAATAGTACTGATCTTTGGGAATAAAGATACCAGTTTATACCACAGCATCTAAGAATGAGAGGAAAATGAGCAAAAGTGGTTACGAGGTGCTTTGCTAGAACAAATGCTTACTGTTTTACTTAATAAAAACAGTAATAATAGTAGATTAGATCAATGTACTTCCCAAAGCATGTTCCAAAAGATGTTAATGGGTGATCTGTGGCAGAAAGCAAAGCCCAACTCCACAAATGCATAAGTTTGGGCAACATTGAGAGAAATTTGTGCAACACCAATGAGCCTTTAATATATTAAATGTGCATTATGAGCAAGAGGGGATGCTGTATAGGTATTTCCTGACCTGCTTGAAAAGAAACTGTAATCATTTTGTTAAACATTTTGGGGAAAGATGGCACAGAAAATTTGCAGTTGCTTTAGGAGTGTAGTTTCTTGTTTATCCAAAGTTCATAATTCAGGCAATGCTTCCCATTTCACCCACCTTCTGTCTAAATCTCCAATATGGATCCATACTGGCAAACCTGTAAAACATAGAAATTAACTCTCTGACCCTTTCTAAATCTGAACTTTCTTCTAAAAGCCTAGAGGGCCAGCCTGATTGAGGCACTAGTTAATGGTGGTTTTGAGTCAAAGGGACTTCTTCATTAAAAACAAAACTAACTTGTATAATAATTAAATGCAATGCATGGACCTTGTTTGGATGTAGATTTCAACAAACCAATTGTAAGGAGACACTTCAGGGATGAATAGAAAGTTTGAAGGCTAAGGAATTATTTTTAATTTTGTTAAGTATGATAATGGTTTCTGATTATATAACAAAATGCCAGTTTTTAAGAATGCATAATCATGTGTTTAGTGTAAAATTTGATGTTTGGGATTTGTTGTTAAAATACTTTAAAAATAGGTGAAGCAAATATGGCAAAATATTAACTGTTCAATCAAAGTAATGGGATATAGAAAAAATCATTTTCTGTTTTGAATTTTTTGATATGAAAAATTTTTTAAAATGAAAATATATAAGCCCTAATCTACTAAATCAAGCTCTCTGAATATAAGGCCTGGGAGTCTGCTATTGTTTCTCTCTTCCTCTTGCTTACTTTCCTTTTTTGAATTGTATTATTAGGGTTTTTTAGTTGGGAAAACTGAGGTGCAAGCTTTTTCTGGATGCTTATAGCCTTTACACCTTGCCAGTCATTCACAGCCTGGTACTTGGTTTTGTAAGAGCTTACAGAGCAGTGGTACTGGCGTGTGAGGTAGTTTTAATACAGCAAAAACATGCAGGTTGAGGCTGCAGGTGCTAACTAAAAGCTCAACCATCTCACTAAACAAGTTTAACATGACTTGTTTTTACTGATTAATTTTAATGTTTACTGTTTGTAATATGAACTCAGTTACACATCTTGGAATTGAAAATGAGAAAGTGAATAATTATTTGCCATAATTAGAAGACAACCATAAAATTTTAACAAAAACTAAGTTATATTTTTCCCTCACAGTAATGTTTTACAAATAAAACATTTTAAAGAAAACAATATAAATAACAGCCTTAATCAATTTCTAACATGTACCTAAAAATAAGTAATTTAAAGAAAATGGCAATAGCACCATGGCCATATGCATGATTACCGTAATAAAGTTTGGGTGCTTTAATTACTAAATGACTACCAACCTTCAGAAGTGACATTTTGATATATCTTCTAAAAGAAGGCAGCGATGAACAGAAATTCAGCACATGTAGAATCTATACTGTTAATCCATATCATCTGTACTTTCAAAGATCTCTATCATTATACTTTTGAAACATTACAGCAGATTTACAGAACATGCCTGAGCATCATACTTATACTTCATATGGCCTGCATAAAGTGGATCACCAGCACGATTAGCCATGTTCTGAGCCTTAACACCCATTAAATATGGGCTTGTGAGCTGTTTTCGTTTTTCTAAAAAACATTGATGTGAACACAACTATTTTTGAAAAATGCTTGTCCCTTACTATCTAAAATCATGTGGCATACCATAAATAGTACTCTTAATACACCTTAGGAGACATTAACCTAATTTAAGAGCAGCAAAAATATATCAGATCCTTTGCTAAATAAGGAAAGAAACAGAAAAAGTATTACTAAAAGGGAAGAAGTATGTTATAATTATATTTGTATGACCTGTAACTAGACAGGGCCTAAAACATAGTAGGTGTGCGATACATGTCTGTAAATGAATGAATGCTTATTGTATATCTGAATTATCTCTATCCCCTATTCTCAAAACCAATTATTTGTCAAGGAAAGGCTTTAATCTGAGCTCTTAGCCCATGAAAATTAAATTGCTGAGCCTGGCTTCATTGTAGGAAATGTAAAACTCATGGAATTCAAGTACTCTTGGGAAATCCAAACACATTTTTATTTACCAATGTATATATAACAGAGAGAAAAATGAATTTAGATGTTTACTTAAATGCAAGGATACTAGCTTGTGACATTTCTTAAAACACTGGAATAGGAAATGGAAAATTCTCTCTCACGAATTTGTAGGCAGCTTAGGGCAACTGAAAGAATGCAGACAGAAGTCTAGGCTTGAGTTCTGGCTTTGCTACTGGTTAGCTATGTGTAACCTGGTAAAGCCACTTAATCTCTCTGAACGTCAGTTCTCTCATTTACAAAATGAAAGGATGAGAATACATTATCTATAAGGTTCCTTCCAACTCTAAAATTCTATTTTCCTGTTACTCTTCTCCCAGAGGTCTCCTGACCAGCGCTTGGTGTTAAGCTTCAGGTCTTTTCCAGTACTAAGTAAGCAGAGGGGCATTCTGCATTATATGAGCTCAGGTGCTGGCACACAAGATCATTGGCATACAGGTAAAGGCTCTTGGTTGTTCAATCTCTAAACAAATATATTTAGAAAACAACTTAAAATGCTTTCATTTTATATTTAATATTTTAAGTAAATGTTGTCACAAAGCAGCATAGTTAGCTGTTAAGAACATTCTTTGCAGTCAGATTGTTTTGTTTTGAATCCTGGCTTTAGAATTTAGACAAGGATAGATGTGATAACTAATCTTATTGTGGTATCATTTCACAATATATATGTGTATCAAATCATCACACTGAAACTTACACAATGTTATATGTCAATTATATCTCAAAAGAGCTGGGGAAAAAGATTTCAGACTAGGGGTGTCTCCACTGCCTCAGTTACCTCATCTTTTTTACATGATTATAAAAGAAGAAAAAATATAATGCTTAGGAACTCAATAAAAGAGTTCATTTGGTGTGCATCTACCTCTTTGCTCTGCCCCGTTCATATTCACATCTGCAGAATAAATGAGGAAGGCAGTGGGGATCATAGCCTGACTGTTCCTGCTAACTCCTAACCTTGAGTCCTATTCCTCTCAGCAACTAACTAAATCACTAGTCAAACTCACAAATTTGCCTAAAGTTGACCATTTTTTGGTCTGGCTATGTGCTACTGACCCATTCTGGGCAGCTATAGAGAAGGCAGCTGTGTGAAATGCCGACCTGTGTTGAAGATGGTTCAGGAAGTCCCTGTACTTGTTTTTGTATAGCAAATGAGATAATGCCTGTGGCTTAAAAACTGCAAAATGCTGTTCAAATGTCAGTTATTTGTAAGGTCCAATTTGATGATAAAATCTAGAGGAAAAAGGCCAGAATGTGGGATGTGACCTCTGGAAGGTCTCTCGTTATTGCAAGGTCCCATGCTCATTTCCCATGGGTTGTGGAGGACTTGTTTGTCCTGATTCTGCACTGGGAGAGGAATGACCTGAGGGGAAAGAGAGAGCCCCTTTTTTGCAAGAGGGCTGAGAAAGAAAAGACTGAGGCCACTATAGGGAAGAAAAAGTCAGATTCATTCTGAACTATCCTGTTACATTCATAAACATTTTAAATATATAGTAATTGTAATCCACATTAAAAAATACGTTGTTTTTCTTTAAAATAATTGGCAGGAAATTTCATTTGTATGAATATGTGTCCTATTTAAGGGGAAGAATAAGAACCATTTAATAACAACCATTAAATACTTTAAAAACCGAGTACTCTATAATTGATGTGTCCCTATTTAGTATGTAAATGAGAGATGTTAAATATATGTGTTATTCCCTTATTTTAGGAGCACACTTCTGCACATTTAAAATTTCTTTTGGAAGCCTAACACATAAAAGTGATACCACCGGCTAGGAATAGTTGCTGTGGGGGGGTGGGGGGGAAGGGGCGGAAACTGACATAAAGCAAATGGCATGTTATCAGCACTGCAGAACAGAACAATTGACAATGTTTTACTCTACTACACATATTTGCCTTATATCTAAAAACAAACTTAAAGGGCATGAAAAATAAGGAAAACATTTTTTCCCTGTTAATTAGCCTAACAAGTCATAAAGCTAAAGGGATTTTATTTTGAACTAGGAATGACACATAGTGGGGGCAATCTAGAAAAGTGAGGATAAAGATTAAATTCTCAAGACAAGTTGATTGATATCTTAATACCTTCATGAATGTAATCTGTAAATCCATCTAAAAATAGTTTAAAAAAATACATTACAATTTAACTCATCTCTCCCTAACTCCCCCAGGTTTTAATGGCTGGCTTTTCTTGAAACTGAAGGACATTTAAGAGTTCTCCAAACTGTGAAGAATAAGGATAGGGGAATCTTTGGTTTAAGAAGTAAAGTTTGCCAAATTCTTGCCATCAGTAATGAGCTGAGTGAGGCAGGATGGCTGATGCCCAATCCTCAATGCCAGAGAGAATAGTAACTTAGTCCCTACCATACGTTCAGACTGGGAGCCTCCAGCTATGGGTGGCTCTGCATTGTTCACATTCCTCCTAGAGACTCTCAGGGCTGACAGCTACTGCTCAGGGAGTCACAACTGACATAGGAGGCTCTTGTCACGTGCTACATTTTACAACTTAATTCTGTCCAGGATAAACGAAACCATGGAGCATGAAGGTGAAGATGCTGAAGGTGATCCCAGGGGCTGCCTGTCAGTTCCCCATGTGTACTTTAACTGTCCACTCTCCTTTACGCTGTGTGTGTGACTCAAATGAAGTAACTGGAAACTTGAAGGGAAAAAGCTGAGTTGCAGATAGAATGCAAAGAGGTGTAGCAACTTAACTGAGTGCTCTGGCCATTCTTCCTTTAGTTTGATCAATTTAAAACATAGGCAGACTTAAGCTGTTGGACTGGAAGGGGTGTCATCAAGCACTGCCCTATTGACACCTTCTTGCCAAATGACCTCATATAATTCTTCATAATTATTTCTAAATAGATCTACCCACTGGAAACAGGGCTGAGAATCTTGTTCCCAGCCCTTCCTGTCCCATATACAAAGCTAGGTTTGAATTAGTTTGAGTGGGCACATATCTTGGGTACTACTTCAAGTTTTCTAATACCATAGCTTGCTGTCTGAAAATCAGATCCTCTCCTGAAAAAGTGGACAATTTACTGTCAAAATTTTTTATTTTACTAATTTTAGGTATTTCCATTATTTTCATGTGACTTTCCTATTTTTAAAAAAGAATTATTTAGAAACTCCAATACTAACGGTCTTTAAATTTAAATTTGGCTAAGTTACCTGGGTTCCTTATTTATAAAGTAAGAATTATGATGGTACCTACCTCATAAGGTGGCTGTAATGATTAAATAAACTTAAAACAGTTGGCATAGTACCTAAAACAGTAAATGATGAATAAATAATCAATTATTATTATTTTAAATGTACTGCACTCCTGGAAACCACCGTTTTGAAGTCACTTGTCATTCACAGAACAAAACAGTATCTATCATGCAACCTTATATTTATCTATGGTGTCACGTTCCAAAGTCCTGTGTGTGTCAGTGCAGTGGGGATGAAATACATAGTTGTTTATTAGGCAGCATCAGAAGAGCAAAGCTATGAAATGGGAAGAAGTGGAAATTGGGATGCTTACATATCCTGTTCAGTCTGTATTCCATTTTCCAGAGCTGCCCTTCAGTACATTTATGGACATGTTAATTAAGACTGTGATTCATTTATGTACTATTAGACTGATATGGAAGTTTCTGGGGATTAGATGCAATTATGTTATCCACTAAGACTTGTGGGCTACATTACTTTATCTTTAGTTGAACGGTTTCTTACTCACCAAAATAAAAATCAGCTTTAGTTACTCCATTCACATCATAGAAAATTAAAAATAGGCAACCCTTCCTAAATTTGAATTGGATGCACTGACATTAGTGTCCTTATTGTGATACAAAGAATAGTAATCACATCTTAACACATTTTCCCTTCACCTCAATACCCGCTCCCACCATTTTATTCGTTGGACAGGGTTGGTAGAGTCACAATACTTAAGGCATTTGGGGCCTTAAATTAAACATTCAAAAGTATCTTTAATCTGGCCTCTTCAGTTAAATCTTCAGTGTAAGTATTAACAGAGCACCTACCCAAAGGGACACAAAGGGTCACAAGGGGTCACAGGGATCACAAGGATCACAAAGGGTAGCAGAATCATTTGTCAGTTTGTTGCTGGTATTTTAATTTGAAATTCCCAGCTTTGTCACCTTTTCTTAAATGGTTCCAATACATGTACAGGTTTGGGAACAGCTGTCTGAAAGAAATCAGCTAGTAAATCCAACTGGAAATCAGGCAATATTTGAAAAACGTGCTAATGGTATACTTTTTATAGCTATTCTTCTTGGGCTTTGCTTTCTAAGAATTTGAAAATATCTGAGTATGTACATATTCTTTATTATAAATGTTAATGATATGAATAATAATGGAGGTATAGAGATAAAAATGTGGCTTCAGCTGATATGAATGTGACCAATACATTTATGCAAATAATTTTTGATAGCCCTAATGATTCCTCCAGTTTATTTCTGTATATTTGGCAGTAGCTATTTGTTCAAAATGCACATTAACCTATTAAAACATTTCTAGTACACTAATTCAAAAACTTGGGCAAACTACTTAAATAATTACAAGTATTAATCATCATAAGAGCTAATAAATAGTCAGGCCTGGTTAAATTATAAAGTGTACACTTTATTAATATAACTGCTCTTCTTTGAGACTAATTTTAGTTCAGTAAGTTGATTCTTCACTGACTTAAGTAAAAAACTTTAATATTTCCAAATTTTTTCTTCTTTACCTCACTGTCCTTTAATCTGGATTGAGAAAAATCTGTACACACCTCTGTTGACAAAGAGGATGTATTCTACCACATTAGAAATTCACTGCCAGAAGTAGAAATTATACTAATGCAAAAAAATGCTTTTGTCAGATAAAGGGATTATCCTATTTACTTTCCCCCCTCAAAATCACCATATACTTTAAAGGGTGACATAGGAAGACATATGCTGTATATCAAGAGTCTTGAGGCTGAGAAAAGATCCAGGTAGAGTTAGGGGAAGAGCAGATAGAGACTGAGCCCAAATGCCTCACTCTGTCTCAACTGATTCCTCATCTTCCACAGTATTTGTCAGCCGACCTTTAGCAGGCTCAGCCAGTATCCCCAGATGGGGGCCTCCCTTCAGCCCTACTCACAGGGCAACTAAAGGTTGAAGTTCACCCTGTAGATAAGTGGTTCTCAACTAGGGGCAATAATTCTTTGCTGTGAGGCTCCCTGCATTGCAGGATGTGAAGTGGCATCTCTAGGCTCTATCCACTAGACGACCTCAGCACCATCGTCCAGCCTGTTGTGCACACCCCCGCCACTCCTGCAGGCTGTGATGACCAAACCGTGTCCCCAGACCCTGCCAAATGTTCCTTTGGGAACAAAACCACCTCCGGTTGAGAAGCACTAGATTAGAAGTAACAAAATACAAGTTTGAAAAGTGCCTTGTATCACTAATATCTCCCCCTTAAAAATGTTAATATTCCTTTAACAAGGATGTGTATCTTTCCACAATTATAGATTCCAAGGCTTAAACTATTTGTACCTGTTCGAAGTAATTTTGGTGGGAATGCATTTCAGCTAAAGTGCAACTAGTCAGTCATTGGTATCAAAGGGTTCATTTTCAGAACCTTCCTATAAGTCTACTGAGACAAAAAGGTAGGAAGAGCTAGAGGCCCACCTGAATTGGCCATTTTTTTGAAAGGGGGACTAGTGACAAACTTCCAAACCTTAATTATTTTACCTGGAATCATTCGTCCATCTGTCAAACATGCACCTGGTGCCTTGTCAGGGCAAGTGCTAGATCTAGTGTGAAATGTAGTGACTCCAACATTCTGTAGGTGGAAAGAAGGATCTATGGGATGGCCAAATACTGAACATTTAAAAGGGAGAGTGGATAATTAGAGTTTAAGTTCCAAGATGGGAGATTATGTCTTGTTTATCTCTGTGTTCCCAACACCTGGAACACAACAGGTACTTAGTATTTGCTAAATAAATAAGAGAATAATGGAGAAGGCACTTGAATTGCTAGTGGGGCTTGGGGTTCAGAGCTTGGGTAGGAGGAGACTGAAAAGAGTCAGGAGAGAACAGCCTGAAAGTGGACAGGACTAGTGAGAAAATGCCTGATCAGCCTTGCACCGAAAACAAGACACTTCAAGGAGAAAGCAGGAGGTTGGAGACAGATTTCCTGAGCTCGGATCTAGGCACCACCACTTATTATTATTTTTTTGTTAGCTCTTGGGTATCTATCAACCAGGGATAATGCTCCTGCCTCTCTCAAAGGGCTGCTGTGAGGATTCAACAAGGTGATACTTATAAACCTTTTGACCAGTGACCAGTAAAGAATCCGGCTAAGTTGACCCATGAGAGTGGCCGGATTTCAGAGTGGGATGATGGACTTGAAGAGAGTCACAAAATCTGAATAGTCATTGTGGTGAAAGGAAAGGGAGCCAACCAGGAATGAATGAAAAGTTGACCAGGCATCTGTGAGAGCTCCACTACTGGTGATGTGACTATTGGTGATGTGACTAACTAACTCATTTATTCGATTTTTAGTCTTCCTCAGAGACTTTAAGCAAAATGCAAGAGAATGCACAACTGAGTTGAATTTTGGTATTGTTAGGAAAGCTGTTTTGGAAGGTCAATGAGATTATTGGATATGAGACTATAGGGCAGAATATATTCAAAATAGTGAGCCCAGGCCTTAAACTCAAAAGGAAAGCAGTGAAACCAAAAACAACTAAAATTTGAAAGAACTGGGAGGGGTTTGGTGAGTGAAAATCTCCAAGGTCAAACAGCGGCCCTGGGGGAGAGGTAGAAGGGCACGATGTGGTAGACAGAGCAATTTCCAGTGTCCAGAGATGGAGCAGCTCCAGACGACATCCAGCTCAACTTCACACAGTGGTGGGGCAACTGAGCAAATGGAATCAAGGCCATTAATTTTCCCCTTGCTCAACCCAAACCACTCTGTTCCCAAGGGCATCTCATCAAAATGTTCTGTTGGCAAGGAATTCAATAATTGATTAACTGCTCTAGTAAAAACCATTTAACATCCATTATCTCAAAGGATGGGGTGAGTAAAGGCAGGGGGAGGACTGCAAACAGAAATAAAATACACATTAATGCCAGTATATATAGAGTATTGAATAGTTATAGCACATATTTATACTTTAAACATAAACACTGTGTGAGAACTGTTTGACACATAGTGTCCCTTTCAAATCAACCAAAAGTCTTCTTAAATGATAGGTCCTTCCTTGTTATTATCTGGGATGTATGTCCAAAACGCATCTCAAGAAAGTGTTAATCCTTCCCCATTCTTACCCCAGCACCTTCTTTTTTCCACCCCACCTTCAACATATCTGTGTGTGCATATACACACTCCTTCATTACACATAATGTATGGAATTTACTCACTCCAGAAATATGTACCAGGCACTTTACTAGATGCTAGGGCCACAGAAGTTAGAGACATTAGGTCTGTGCTCACATGAAGCTGAAATTCTAAAGGGAGGGGTGACAGTGTACATATGCATAAATAGTAGCAGTGAAAATTACTGATGTGATAAAATATTTTATACTGATTTGCATATTAAGTCTATACATTCATAAACTTATCATATTTTATCTTTATATATCCCCAGTATCCTTTAAGAAATTAGGATATGACTGGCAAAAATTATTATCCAATATAGAACTATTAGCAGAACAGAAAATCACCCATTTGTTGATTCTGTTTTTTGGCTCAAGAACTCACATAGAATGTTTGGCTTAACTGTATATGAATCACAAATACATAATAAAGTTTTAAAAGAAGCATGTTTAAAAAGTCCTACCCTCCCTCTCCATTAAGAATCTTACCTTCAAAGCTAGATCTTGTTAAGAGTGCTATTGCCCAGCACTTCTTTCCCAAGACCTGTCAAAATTAAACATCTGGGTCTGAAGTCCTTTAAGAACAATACCACAATGCTTGACTTCTAATCCAGACGCCAGTCTAATTACTAGTGTTCTTTCTTCAAAGAACTAGAGCATAAGAACTTTGTTTAGGCTAATAGAATGATCTATTAGGCTACCCTTGAAAAAGAAAAATGTAACCATTGCCTCCTTGCCTGTAGAATTTCTTAAGATTTTTTAGCATTTATTTCCATAGCCAAGCCAAATGAGAGTGAATATAGATTTTGTTTCTAATCTAGGATCAGGTGAGAGGAAAACAGGGATGTGGGTGTTCGTAAATGTTTTCCCTTTCCCCAACTAGGTTATAGAACCAGCATGTGAGGACCTTGTGGTATAACCAAAAATCCCAACCACCACAGATGAGTAGAGTGTTCTTTGGAAGCCCCAAAAACAAAGCCTCAGTGAACTTCCTGTGAAATTCCAGAGCGAGCACATCTTATTTGCACTTTTATTCATCATTTTTTTAAAGCAACTAAAAACAAGCTTAATGGCAACCAAATTAAAACAGAATGGACAGATTTAATAAGCCCTCTTCATAAATGGAACTTCTGTTGGTATTTCAAGAAAGCCAGGATCAGCCAGGCTATAAGCCTTTGTTCTGGAAGATGCATGTTCATGTCTCCCCTTATTCTAGTTCAGTTTGTCTCAGGCACAAACTGATAAGAATTATCATGAAATACTGATAAAAATTTCAGTGACATCCACAATGTTATCATTTGTGTTTGAAAGTGACTCCTCCTGGAATATTATTCAGATAAAGATAATCGGAGTATGCTTGAGGCATAACTCAGAGTAACCAGTTTGTCACCAGATTTCTACTTCCTTCCCTTTCACATCTATCTCCGCAGTGTGGAATGGACGAAGTTGCCTCTGGTGGGTAGGAATATTCTCTTTCAGCTTTTCAGAGAGTAATCAGGAATCAGAGCTGGAAAAACTGCTTCGGGACCTTTAAAGCCCATTGTATAAACACACAAATGGCATCCATCACTGTTTTATACTGTAGGGAATCTACCCCTTATTTCCATTCCCCCTTCTACTAGACATTTTTCTATATGAGGGCCCTTCTACCTGCTCTCAATCTTCTTCTCAATAATGTGAAACTCTGTGTATAATTTCACACTGAATTCCTCACATTTTAGTTAGTAGTATCCCTCAACCTATCACTGCTTCTGCCACCATGCCTCACAACTCTTCAGACCTCCATGCTGTTCTGTGGTGCACTGTCATGCCTTATGCAGCTAACACCTAAGACGCACCATTCAGAAACGCCTCTCCTCTGGAGAGACAGGCCTAGCCTGGCCCTCCTAGTCTAATCAAACCTTTTGTGTGGAGTATTCAAATATTTAAGCCCTCGAGGAGATGGAAATGTGATATCTGTGGTGAAGCTAAAACCGTAACAGAAAAGAAAGTAGCTCTTCAAATATGTCTCCTGTAAACTTTTACATGCTGTATTATTGACCCAGGATAATCAACTTAATCTATTTTTAAAATATTTTCTTAAAATTTGGTGGCCAAGAGAGCAGACTTTAATGAATTTAGTTTTTTCAGCTTTGTATCTCTAAGCTGGGTAAAGGTAGATTCTTCTGAGTTATTTTGCTATATATTAATCCCTGTGCAGTGCTGCCTCTGCAAAATAATTATTTGTACTCCTGGCTAGGGGATTCTGGTGCACAATAATGATACAGCTAGATCAAATGATTGATAATCAATTCTCTGGACTTTTCTTGAGCACTGAAATCTCTTTCTGTGTTATTTTACAGGATGCAGTAATATACCAGCTGTAAGTAATAAAAAGGGTATTTTTAAATAATAGGCAATGAAAACTAGGACTACATCACTGCATATTAAGTTTCTACATGCAACTGGTTTGTCTTTCAAAATAGTACAACATTAGCTTAATGGACATTTAAGACCTTAGAGTAGTAGGACTTGTTTAAATTCATCTTGATTGCTTTAAAATGCATTTTTTTGTTTTTTAAAATGAACTTCAGTAATTGTCAAAAAGAAAAATGAACTTAAATTATTCATTATGACCTTCAGCCAGAATGAACAGTATTTAATTTGGAGAAAGTATTCTTTCAAAGCCAGTATGTCAAATTACTGACTTCTCTGACTAGAATTTATAATTCAGCATTAAAACAAACTCTGAGTCCCAAGTAACCTTGCTAAAAAGAACTAAACTTTTTCCCTCTAATATACTGAACTGGTATTCTCAATATACTACTCTAGTATTTGGAAAATTATAGCAGTTTACCTGTCTTTGTTTTCTATATAACCATGTTGCTTACACCTAAATGTGTAAATATCATCCACGAGACCTTAATGAAGCCTCTTCAATTACAAAATGAGGCTATGGTCACTCTGCTTTAAAAGCGTGTGCCTCTGTGTACTTGTTCATTCTGTGCCCTCTACTTGGGAAGTAGATGATTCTCACATGTATTTCCTCTTAGAATAATGTGGAGCTCTGTAAAACATTCCCAAGCCCAGGCCATATTCCTGACCAATTAAATCACGTATCTGGGATACAGGCATCAATAGTTTTTCAAAGTCCCTAGGTAATTTCAATATGTTGCCAAATTTGAGAACCACTACCTCAACCAACTTGTTTTTGGTCAAAGTTTTGTTATCCTTCCCATCTCAGTCGACAAGGGATGTAAGAAGGCCTTTCCACCATTCCTCCTGCGTATCTCTACCATGGCAAGCATTATATGAAGTATACTGTAACTGTTTACTTGCATGCCTGTTCCCTCGAAGTATTACGATTCAGGAATATTTTTACCTTTGAATCCCAGAGTCTAACCCTATGCCTGCTGAATGGGTGTATTCAATAAATTCATGGCATGAATAACTTCTTCCTAAGAAAAACAAAAGCAAAATTATAGAGTTATGTTAATATTTACATGCCATGGAAAAAGTAATAGTTTAAGATGCATTAAGGATGATATTTCACTGATGGGCAATGTCTCATATTTAGGAAAACATCTCATCATACAATATAACTTTGATTACCTATATTACCTGCATTCTTTATAGTAATAGGAGCAGAAAAACATTCCCTGGGCTAAGAAATATCTAAAACAACCCATCCTTTTTTAGCTACATTTCCATCTTGAGTGGATTATATGTTGTTTCCCAAAACAATCCTTGCAGAATTTTATGATGTTTTAGGCGTTTATAAATCTGATTTAATAGTTTTAAAGTACTTAGTTTACAAAATGTATTATGAGAGAGTCTATAAAAAATATTCATAGTAAATTTTACTACAGTCTAACTCTAGACAGTAAGCCCAATCTTAAACATATGCTAAAAAAAGCTGTTTAAAGTATTTTGCTCCTTGGATTACCTAATTATTTTATGTTGCAGCAATGTTTCACAATCTAACAATATGTTGTTCTTTATCTGCTAGTTTTTATGCACAAAGCCTGAAAAGAAATCAGATTTAGGAACTGTTTTCCAAGACAGTAATATATTGCTGTTATTTCATTTATCTTTATGTAAGAAATGCTGGATTATCTCATTAGACATCAATTTAAGATCTTACAAGCTAGTGTTCAATACGCACTCATTCTGAATCCTTACAAACGATAAAAATGAAAAAGTGCAATCCTCCACTTTTAAATGCCTACATTGTAACCAACTATTTATCAATTTATAAGTTTATCTATTAATTAAATACAACTAATTTAGAAGGCAGTTATAGAAACATAGTTCTTGCCCTTCTTTCCATAATGGAGTCATGACTTTAAATCGTTAAGTCCAGTATCCTTGGAAACTACTCTGCTTTATCAGATAAACTCTGAATATTATCAATTGTGAAAAGACAAAAGATCACACTGCTCCTAATATTCAGTCCTAATATCATGGTTCCCAAAATGTAAAAGCTGTGAAGACAGCTATTCCAAGTGAACCTAAGTTCTAACGGACAGAAAACTGCATTTCTTTTGCCATGCAAACAAGGAACAGACAGGCATACTTTCACCGCTAGTTTTACATATTTGTGTTTGGATCAAAAGAGCCGGGCAATTTTAAAGTTGGCTTCTGTCAGCATAAATCTGATTTTGGGTAGTGTCCTTCTCAGGTCCTCCTCTGCTTCCTTGTCTCCTCATCCAACTGTCATACTAAGAAACTTACACACCATTACTCCTTTAGTGAGGGGCTCGGTGGGGCGTTACTGCCCCGGCTGGCCAGGGTCACTGGGTCAGCAGTCAACATAAGAAGCCCAGGAGGGTGGCGCTCTGTGGATCGCGGGCCTTAGCGCCAGGTGGAGGCTGTGTTTCTCTCTCCGTCTCCAGTCCCAACAAGAGCAGGCTGACCGGGGTGGCGTAACTCGCCCCTTTCCCCACCCTGACGAGTGAAAAGAGACGAAGAAACCTCCATCTCCTGACTCGATTCTTAGAGCCATAGAAACGTCTTCCACTGGTCCCTTCCGTCACTCGCTGCGCCCCTCCGGCCCCATCCGGAGCGGGCAGATACAATTTCTTAGGGACTACAGGCACTAAAGCTACCGCAGACAGAGGCTGTGTCTACCTGAAGAACCGGAGAGGCAGAGTTAGCGCGGGAGGCTGGGCTCCTCGGAGGCGCCCCCTCCATCCAGTATAAAACCAGCGAGGGCGCGGCGTCCCGAGTGGTGATGGGCACGTGGGTGCGGGACAGGAGGACCGGAGGGAAGCAGGGAGTCACGAAGCCTCCTCCGCTGGGACCGCCTCCTCTGAGTGGCCTACCCTTAGTCGTTCCGAATTAGTAAGACATTGCTCAGGCCGAACAGCCGCCCCCGGCCAGCGCGACTGAACCCGGCGGGGAGCGTTCCAGGGGAGCGGGGGCCGCGCTTCGGAGAGGCCATTCTGCCCGAAGCAGGGGGAACTGGCAGTGTCCCTTCGCGCCTCCGACTCCGTTGCGCCAGGAAAGGCCTAGATTGCGGCAGTCCACACACAGCATCCTTCTGCGGCCCGTCTTCCTCTGCAGCATCCCGGAGGCATGGTACCCTCCGCTTTTTTCCGATCCCGACCCGCGGCACCCCTCCGCGGGATGCTTGGTTGTGTCCGGGGCGGGGCTGACAGGGGCTCCACGTGCAGCCGCGAGCTCCGCGAGGTGCTCTAGCGGATGCACCGCCTCCCTCGTCCCCTCCGGGCGGGTGGGGGCGGAGCTTCAGGGGGCGGGGCTGGGGGCGGGGCGGACGCGGAACGCTCCTCGGGCAGCCCGGGCCCAGAGGCTGAGAGGAGCAGGGCAGGCGCGGCGCCGGCAGGACTGGCTGAGAGCTGACAAGAGTTCGACGCCTGGTGCTCCCGACTTTCTTCTTGGTAAGAACAGGAACCCGGCTCCGTAGTGCTTCCTAGCCCGTCCCCTAGTCCCTCGGCTGCGCCCCGGCAGCGCGCTGTGCCCCCTGCCGGCTGGGCGGCGGCGGCTGCTGCTGGACCGGGCTTTGGGAGCGTTTCTGGTAGTCGCGAACTCCAGCCAGGCAGTGTCCTCTTCTCCGCGTCTTTTTTCGCCTCCTTGTTTCCTCGGCTCTGGGCGTCGGGCACCGGGTGGAAAGGTCGCCTCTCCGCGAGTCGGGGCTCGCCCACGCTGGGTTGGGAGGACGGGGCCCCGGGGCAGCCGAGCCGGGCAGGGGCGAAGGCGCGGAGCTCCGGGACGGCCTTTGCGGCGAGGGCGGGAGGCCGGCCGGGCTGTGGGCTGCGCCCCGGGCTTCGAGCACCTAGGTCGTCTCCTCGCTGGTACCCCGCGCCCAGTTCTGGCGCGCCTGTCGGTCGCGCCCTGTCGCCGTGACGGGGCTCCGTGGCAGCCCCGAAACCCAGCATTCCTGGGTGCCGAGCCGCCTGTTGTACGCGCGCCGGGGCCGGACCTCCCGGCTAGGAGAGGCACCGGAGCGCAGTGTCTGCCTCACCGTCCCTGAAAGTGCCTAGTCGGGGTAGCTGGAAATTGAGCAGGGGCTCGGCGGCGCCAGAAGGGGGCCTCGGTGGGATGCGAGTTGGGGGCGCGGCCTGCGGAATTTGGGCTCCTGGAGGTGTTCGCGGCGCGCAGGCCCGACACGGGCAGAGGGGACCACCAGCTTATCCTCGAACAGCGCCAGGACCCGTCAGGTGTGGACAGCTGGGGGCCCACCCGCGTGAGGTCCTCAAGAGTTTATAATAGCACCTCGACTCCCGGGACAGTGTAATCCAATGGTGAGAGCCTTATTCTTAAAGCCATGAATAAATGGAAAGCTGTCAAAATAAGCATTATTTCATGAAGTTGAAATGAAAGCTGGCCGATTATCAGGCTATGTGGTTGTGTAGAGCTAATGTCCAAAGAAACACTAGCCCCTTCACGCCCTTTTCCTGTTTTTTTAGTAAAAATCTGTTTTGCCAGTATTTCCCTGAGGAGCTGTACATTGCCCACAGCGGGGAAGGAAAACTTTTAAGAGTTCTCAGGTTGCTTTTGACTTTAAGCCTGCGCTCTCCAGCTTTGTGCAGACTGTGCGGAAAAAAAGTATCTCTTTGTGGATTTCCCATGTGTGATTCCGCCTCTTCTCTGGGACGCGACGGTGTTTGTTCATTGGTTTTATAAGCATCTATTTAAATTTAGTTTTTGCACGAAATACTCCCCTTTGCCACAGGGTGTAGTTGAGGGATTAGAAACGCTGTTGGAGAAAGCTGCTAGTGGCTTCATTTTCCAAGAATGTAAGTCATTTCCTTTTTGTGATTTCAGAGAGTTGATATTTCACAGCATCAAAACTTTGTGGGGGAAATTTTCCGTAATACTTCTGTCATTAAGAAGGCTTTTGACTTTTGGATTTTTCTTCTTAGAGCAGGGCATAAATTTAGGCCCAGCAATGTTAAAGGAAAGAAGTTTTTCAGAATTTACAGCATTATGAGACTCTTGTAGAATGTAGTCTTAAAAACCACTGAGACCTACAAAGAGTTTGCAGGATAGAGAATGGGGGAGGGGAGAAGACCAGATGAGGGGCAGGAAAACAGATGTGTTTGCTGTTGTCCTTTGTAGTATAAAACTCGTAGCACTTAAGCAATTTCCTTGGGTGTGGTTTTGAAAAATAAAAGTATTATTTAAAAATGAAAATACACCACAATATGAGACAGCTGACATTTGAGAGCTCTTCTAGTATGTTTGTAAATATACTGGATTTATATTTCATATTAAAATGGACCTTTGAGATTATTAGATGAGAAGGGTCCCTCAGGGGATATCTACTATCAAGTTATCACCAGGATATCTTCTGCAGAAAGCAGACTGACTGTAATATGAACTAATCCCACCCTCCACCCCTCACTCCTTTTGAATTGCTTGTAAGAATGCCAGAGATCTTGACACTGGTGGACCACAGTAATCAACAATTCTTGCAGTGCTCAAAACATAAGGGACAAGAAATTTTTCCTTATTTCCACTCTCTCCTTTTTGAGGGGTAATGGGTAAGCTACCAGCCTGAAGTACATAATTTGAACTTGCAAATTTAAGATAACTCCTAGCTGTACAGGAAAACAGTTCAGGCCAGGATGAACTCACTGGGTTTGAGAGCAAAATATCGATATGCTAGGTAATAATTTCTAGCTAGAAGTTCTTTAAAAACTCATTCAACTGGTGTAGATGAATTGGGTGGGAGGAGAGGGATGTACAGCTTTTCTAGTTTCTGGAGTTTGTTTCACTTTTAACTACACTTATAAAGTTTTTGGCTTCCAGAACTTATGACGTAATAGACTGTGTAGCCTTTGTGGCAGATGCTTGAAATGAAAGTTTCAAACACAATTGTTTTTGACCAAACTGTCAAGTTCAGAGTTTAGGGTAAATGAGTCCTGTCTCACAACTAACCTTTTTGATAAAGGAATTCTTTGTAGTTTTCAACTTGGATGTTGCACATTTTGATTTCTAAGACTGTGGGTTTAAAAAAAAATAAAACCTGCAAACAATTATTTTATTACATGAAAGCCAGTACCAAGAAAAGATTAATTCACTCCAGATGTAAAAATGTATGTGAATTTTAGATCTTGGATGATCTCAACAAGTTTTCCCTTTTGTTGATGAGGCTGCCTGGATCCCAGATGGCATTCACAAATTATCCCTTAGGTAGTTTTCTGTGTTCAGAACTAAATTTCACAGGCCCTCTCTAAAGTCAGTTTAATATTGTTTTAAGTCATCAAAAGACATTTATACAGAGATGGATTTTTCCTGTTGTGAATCATACAAACCTCATAAATGCCCTCATTTGGTAAGTAAGAAATGAAGCCTCTTCCTTCGTTAAGTAGGAAAACCAGAGATATCAGTATTGTGTATCCTTATAGACAAAGCTTTGGCCTTCATTTATTCAATTCCAACTTAATGTTTTTAGAGAAAAAAAGTTTTAAGTGTATTTACAGTCTTTAATAGAATCCTGTTGTAATACAGTTTGTGGTTTCTGATGTAGCAGTTGGTCTTTGTGTGATGGTCCTCTACCCTTCCCCACCCACAAGAAACAACTAACAGGAACACTTACAACCTCTACTATTTTTAAATCTGTATTCCCAACACCAGTTATAAAGGTTGTGTGTTGCACATTTGAAATTATATATTTTTAGGAAGCCTGTATAATTATATAATTACCCATTGGGAGTTTGGTTACATTGTGATTGTGTATTAAACAGTTGAGTGTAGGGGTAGAGTAGGAAAAACTTAGTGATGGAATTTTACAAGTGGCAAGATTTTACTTAAAATGTATCTTTCCTAAAACCCACACAAGAAAAACAGTATTGTTGGCCTCTGCAGTTAAACCTTAATATAGGGAGTAGTTGAGGGCTTTTTGAATTGCACATTATCTTCAGGCAGAGGCTTTGGGGGCCTATAAAATAAGTAGAGGCAAGTTAAGGGGATAATTTCAGAGCAAGGAGCAAGTAGAATACTGAGCATTGAATTGCAAGGAAAATCCAGACTTAAAAGGATGAGTAAAACAGGCTGAAGTAGGGAGAACTTTGTATTTAAAAGTGGAAATTAAACAATAGGATCTTTTTAGCTGATTAAAAAGTAATTAGAATTTAGGTACCCTACAAGGTCTGTATACAAGATGAAATAGTGCTGCTAAGTGGTATTTATCCAGGAAACCTGGCCTGCATTCATGTTGAAACTCTAGTATGGTGTTAAATAATGTTTAAGGTCTGGATGGTTATTATTGTGTCCCTCCCCACCCAAAGCCATTTCCCATTTCAAAGACTGAAAACACTTTTTTTGTCTAAGCGCTAGTGATTCTACAAATATTTAACTATTCTCCCAGCATTTGGGAGAACTGTAATTCCTGCCTGTCATCCTGTGGGACCAGAGGGGCTGTACAGTAGTAATGGCTGATGTTATCATACAATTTGGAGAAAAACAAGACATCTGTGCTTCCAATTATCTTATATGATTTAGTGGTGTAATTATGTCTAATGTAAGTTTGTGTAATATCACTTTTTATGTATATCAAATAGAGGAGTCATGCAATATGCCATATCGATTAAAGAGGGAACACTGGGAACGAATGGGAAAGAAATCACTGATCTAAGAGCTGGTTATGTTATTTCAAGAAGAGGAAAATGTGGTGCTGCACCAAAGTCAGATGAATTAAATATAGGCCAAAGGAGAAGACAGTGTTTACTGGAGCTTCCTTAGAGCTGTCTGTAGCACAGCATTTTCTTCAATGCCTTTCCCCATCTGTATGGCCTTATCTAACAGAATTTAAGCTCTAAAGCAGGAAACTAGGTATTTGGTCATAGTCCAGGTCAGTTCATTTAATATGATAATTGGGATAATTGTGACTGGAAGTATCTGTTTTGAATCTCAGTATTCCAAATTATCTTAGAATATTTTCAGATGTTTCTAGTAACTTCATCTTTGTACAAATATATTACAGAACTTTAAACAGTTATGTTTAACTAGTATATAAAATATATAATATTTTATACTAATTTGCAGCCACAGTTTCATGTGAAGGAGGGAATCATAAAAATCAAGCACATTCTAGATAAAGATTTTAGGAAATTAATAAGGTTTTTCACTTACCTTTTGAGGTGGTTCTTTTGTTCACATTAAATGAAGGTAGAATTAATTTGCTCTTTTACAGGAGCACTTCTGTCCAATTTCAGTAGATGGCTTTTTTGGCAGGGAGGGATAGGTTAGGGGATCCTTCTGGCTTTATTTCTTTGAACTTATTAATTGAATAATTTCATACAACCAGAAAAATGCACACAGCACAAGTATAATGCACGAAGTGACATTTCCAGGCAACCAGCATCCAAAAAAACCCCCCAAAACCAATGCCCCTCCAAAGCCTCTCCTTATAGTTGTAATCCTGCCCCAGGGGTAACCTCACTTTTATTGCCATAGGTTACTTTTAACCTGTTCTGGGACTGCATTTAAATGCAAATTAAATACAAATTTTTTTGTGTATCTTCTTCAGCTCATCATAGTGTCATGTCCAAGCTGATGCAAGTAGCAGTCGTTCTTTTTCTCTTTTATATCTGTGAATGAATAAATTCTAAATTTATTTATCCATTCTGTTGATGGACATTTGGGTAGTTTGTGGCTTCTGTGTGGGGTGTGACCTTTTGATATCTCAAAAAAAATCAAGCACCTTTGGCATTGAAAGAAGAGTATAGTCTTAAGATTAAAAGAGAACAAGTACTTCAGAAATGTGAGAGGAAAAAAAATGCAGTATCACAAAAACACTGAAGGCTCAACTCAGTCCACAGAATCCTAGTGTTTCAGGGACGTAGGAATGTACTAGGTGGATATTGCTGGATTTTAACTGAGAATTGGGAAGGTGGAAGAGACTTAGGACTTAAGTGACTGCCGCTAACCTTATTCTTTTTAGAGGTGGAGGGACTAAGGCCCTATGAGATTGACTCATACAGACAGCATCAAGAGTAGAAGCTGCTTCGGATTCTCAGTCTAGTCTAGATTGGTGCCATTTAAGGGCTAAAAACCTAGCCCTTACTCTAAAAACTGTCCCCTGCTCTGCAGTCCAAGCAGTGAGCCCACCGGCCTGGACAGTGGGATGCCCTTTTCTGATTCACAAAGAGGTGTTCTGTGGCTCTGTTCAGATAGACTCAGACCTACCCAGAGAAAACAGAGCTGTAGCTCAGTAAGGTAGAATTTTACTCCCTCAAGCCTGCTTTAACTCTAACCCCCTTACTGGTCCCTTGGGTCTTCTCTTTTCTACTTTTCATCTTCTTCTCTTCTAGGGGTCTCCAGTGAGACTTTGGGTGTAAATGTCAAAGAGGTGATATCTTGAGGTCCCTCCTGACTCATTGTTTCAGTGATCCATAAATGATCTAGCATGGATCATTTCAAGGGGCTGTTTTCTAAATATTTTCAGAATAGTTCATTCTTAAGAAAATATTGCAAAAAGGATTGAATTTTTTTTGCCTGCTCCTATCCTCTTCTATACATTCCCCTGCCCCCTTCAAGTTATCTTTTCTTAAGTATTCCTGGATACATCCTGTCTGTATCTACCTACAACAGTGTAATTGTGATATTAGTCTGTGGCAGTCCCCAAGAAGCACTTACTGTAAAACATAAGATTATGAGAAATCTAATAGTTAAAAATGAAGTGCTTATGAAGGAAAAAATTGATACAGACATATCTTTCATGTTTCCCTAAAGAGAAAAAAGATATTTTTCAAGGTTCAAGAAAAGGCTCAGAATTTTTACTGTGGTTCATTAGGAAGGTGAAAAACAGGTAAAATAACAGAAGATTTACAAATGGGTGGTAAATATATCCTGCTCAAATGAGAATACTGGTTATAACAGCAAAATGTTAGCGTATGTAATCTTGGAAAAAAAATGTGCTCACCATAGGGCCACAACTCTTGACAAGTTGCTCACTAAAGTTACTGCAGAGAAGACTATGTTTTAGAGACAAGATAGAAGAGAGGCAGTAAAGTATAACAATGAGATCCTTAGATTAGTCTTCTGGGGTTCAAATCCAGGCTCCACTATTCTCCACTGTATAACATAGAGGAAGTTATTTAACTCTCTGAACCTTTTTTTCCTCACCTGTAGAGTAGACATTATTGTTTTGGTTATTAAATGAAATAGTACATATAAAGCAATGGACATATTCCCACACATAATAAATAGTCAAGTAATGTTAGCTTTTACTAGTTAAGACAAAAAGAAATATGTAAAACTTACAATTTTCTTTAAAGTCCTTAAACCTTTGTTTACAAGCAATTCATGAAATATATTTTGTTTTTTGAACACAGGTGCAACAAAACCTAGTATTTATAGTTTCAGATACTGGGCAGTCTACATTGCTGCACTAAGAGTGGGCTTGCCTTACTAATCACTGGTCAAGTTATTTTTCCCCATTCTATTTTAATTTCCAACAGTCTCAGTCCCTCAGGTTCTGCTTGCTAGGTAATTATTTCTTTCCAGATGCCAAAAAACAAATTCACAGATTTAAAACATTTTCTTTATGAGGATTAATGTTGTACAAAATACTTTTAAACAGTACCAGTGGCCCCATCTTTTGCTCTTGTATCCAATAGATTGCACGTGAGTCTTTTTAAAAAAAGCTGTTATTGGTATAAAGTAGTTTTTTCTCCCAGCTCCACCACTGATCAGCACAGTTTATGTAATGTGGGTCAGATATCTTATTGTTTTCAGTTATAAGGCCCAAAACCTAAGCTTTTAAACCATTTGTTCAAAGGAAATTCAGTCAAAAGTTTCAAAGGGAGTGTTTAAGAAAAAGAAACTTCAACACATGAAAAAGACACATCTAAAGAGCATAATTACAAGCCCAGTGGAAATAGACACAGGATCCTCCAGAATAATCATGATGTATCATTCTGCTTTGTTCATTAAAAGGTGGACCTACTCTGGAAAACCCTGTGCCCTGTTATGTGTTGTGAAATATCTTAAACTTAGTAAACTTAATGCTTTAAAGATGCTCACTTAAGTCCATCAAAAAACAGGTTTTTATGTCTTCATGAAGTATCCAGGACTGTTGAATACTGTGGATAAATTGAAGGTTCCTGTGACTAGGATTGTCACTTGGCCCTGGTTGGATGGCTCACTACACACATGTGGGCAATGTGTAGTTTTTGACTCTCTATAAAGAGCTCCGCCCAGTGCTCTGCACAACATGGTGGCATGGCTGCAAGGCTGCAGGAAAGCAGAGCAGAGGCTGGAGTGGTGGCAATGCTGAGGACAGAGACTGGGACAGCTGTGCAGGCAGAGAGGCCTAGAGGCAGAGACGGGCTTGCAGCATGCAGACTTGCTCTAAGTGAATAGGTTCCTAGTGATTGACCTGCCACCGTGGAAATAAAGTTGGGTATAACTCTCTCACCCCAAAACATTATATATACTGTCATTTCTTTGGTCTCATTAAATCCATAGTGAACTTGCCTGGGGCTGAAACCCATTGGCAAGACAAATACTTTGTGCACATCCTGCCGAAGTGTTTCTTGCCTGGGTAGGGGAATGAAATGCATGTGTGTGAAGAGGTTTTCGGTGTTTCCAGAGAACTGCTAAATGGAGTCCTCGTTTTAGGGAGTAGAATCAGTAATGGGCAAAGGTAAGCTGTCCCTAGTTTCCCTTGGATGCTGGGTTTGTTTTGGGCCATGAGGTCAGTCTGCGATCTTCCCATTAACTAGTCAGGATCTAGTACAAGTCTCAGATAATAAAAGAAAACTGTGAAATTGAAATTATTAAATGTTTAGTTAACTTCATTCATTCATTCAATATAATGTATGCCTGCTATGTGCCAGGCCCTGTATTAGGCCCCAGAGGTATGTGAACAAAATAAAGGGAGGAGCTCTGCCTTCATGAAGCTTATATCCAATTAGAAGACAATAAACATAACACAGCAAATTTTAAAATATTTTAGAAGATAATAGGGTGATTGGAAAGGGGAAAAGTAAAGCAGGGTAAGAGACATTAGGAATGCTGGAGGAGGGAAACAATTTGAAGTAGTGTGGTCAAGGTGGGACTCACTGAGATGACTGGAGGGAGGAAGTTGCCCATAAAGAGATGCCTGGGAGAAGAACATTCCAGCAGTGGGTTAGCGAAGGCCTCAGGTGGAAGTGTGCTGATGTATTCTAGGTACAGTGAGAAGGCCATAAAGTAGTAGATGAGTTCAGTGAGGTTTGGGGATGGGGGTGGAGTTTGCACATCACGCCTGGTGGACCATTTTAAGAGCTTTGGCTTTTACTCTGGGTGAAATGAGAAATCATTGGAGAGTTTTGAGCAGAGGAGTAAAGTGATTGGACTTGCATTTTAACAGAATCACCTGCTGCTCTGTTGAGACAGAAAATGGGAGCTGAGTGGTCAAGGGTGAAAGCAGGCATGTAGGTTAGTGGCTGTTGACAGTAATCAAATTGGGAGATGCCAGTAGCTGTGGAGGAAGTGGTGAGAAATGAACAAGAATTGTTTTGTAGGTTGAACCAATAGGATCTCCTGGCTAACTCTTTAAGGATTATGAAAAAGAGATCATAACACCAAGGCTTTTTCTATAATTATGGAGCTGCCATTAACTGAGATGGGTATGTGATGGGAGGAGTTGGTTTGGGAAAGGTAACTAGGAGCTGTTTTAAACATCTCATCTTACAAGTAGAGATGTTGAGTAAATTGTTGGATGTAGGAATCTAGAGTTTAGGGAAGAGGTCCAAGCTGGAGATACAAATTTGGAAGTCACCAACAAAATTTGGATGAGATCACTTGGGGAATGTGTGTAGAGAGAGAGCAGTCCATGGACCAAGACTTGGTCATAGCAGTATTTACAGTGTGAAGAAGAGAAGAAATCTCATCAAGTGTCTTAAGCCAAAGGACTTATACAGTTACTTCCAACATATGTACCTAATTAAAGGTATCTTTAATTGTTCCCTAAGTAACAGTGTTATTATTAGAAGATAATGTTAAATCTGTTGACCCACACCATAAGAAAAATGAACTATGAGTTATTTTTCTGTGATGAGACATTTGGACTGTGCCTGAGGTTCTTCAGCCTTTAGAGGTTGAGCTGGTAAGGACAAACCAGTAAAGAAGACTGAGATGGAGCAGCCAGAAGGATATGTGGGAGATAAGGAGAATATCTTTGAAGCCAAGCAAAGAAAGTGTGTCTGGAGGAGAGAGTTAATCAGTGGTGTCATAGGTTGCTAAGAGGTCAAGTAAGATGAGGACTGAGTCATTGGTGACCTTGACAAGAACTGTATTAGTAGAGCGGTGGGGAAAAAACCTGATTAGAGGGGACTAAAGAGAGCATACAAGCTTATGAAAGATAATTCTTACTCAATTCAGTTTCTTACATATTCAGTGTTGGATATGAGTATGTTTTGACATGTCTGATAGAATATGGGGGGAGACTTCAAAATGCTGTGGGGTAGTGAAGATCCTTACCAGGTTTTGAGAGAGATGGGAAGCCTTTGAGCTTACCTCTAGTTACTGGTAAGGTTCTAGTGTGTAGATTGTAGTCTGTTTCTTTTGAAATAGGAAAATAGTTCTAATGGAGTTTCTTTATTCTTCTTTGCATCTCTGGATAAAAACGATATTCTGGGAGCATTGTCACTCTGTGTTAAGACTTTTTGCTTTGTTTCTAGTAAAGACTTGTTCTTTAATTCAGTCCATTGATCCTTGATATGAAAAGGATACACAGAGTCCCAATGAGGCATAGGATTAGTTGGCTTCTTTTTCAGCAAGTTTAAAGGTTTGCATTGACCAGTCCATACATCATATGTCTCACTATCCTGGAAATCTTCATTCACAGAGCAGATGGCTCTTAGGGGTTAGGGGCTCCAAAGAGCCAGAGCAAATTTTTAGAAACATAGCTTATTTAATATTTCTCTTATACTTTGTTGATGATTTCATTGTATTATTCAAAGCATGTGATTAAGCAATTTTCATAGTTCTATCATAATTATGCATCAAGAATTGTCTCTGATACTAATTATCTTTTTTTTCCCTAAACTTATTAAAATGTTAACACATAGGCCTTTAATGCTTAGATATTGTTTCTAGGTAATTAAAAACTTACAGTGTTGGTAAAATTAAAACTTTGTTGCAAGTGTTTAAATGTTGTTTTGTAATGAAAGTATACTAATAATTTTTAGGAAGTTGCTTATTATGGGAAAATGCTGAAAAGTACATGGACTTTTTCTTTTGCAGTGGATTATCGCATGTTTTTTGAGAAGTGGGGCTCCAGTGAACATGTGTGTTTCTTATGGGTTGTGGTATATATACACAATGTCAGCATTATCTTAGGTGCTGCTCTGTGAACACTGTTTCATTAGTATCTTTTTGAATGTTTTTTCAGCTGAATCTTGTAAGTCACTCTATAGTTAGTTAAATGAACATAATTTGCTTGTAACAAAAATACACAAGGCCAGTGTGAAATAATTTGGCAATGCTGTTTGTCACATGGTAAATACTGGAGTGTGTAGAGGTATAAAACTAAACAAATTTTGAAATAAATGTTGCCTCTTAAATTAGTGACTACAGGATGAGGTCCAGAGCTCTTAGCGTGAAATTCATCATGCCAAACCAGAGTTGCAAGCCTGTGGCCCACCAGGAGATTGGCTGCAGACGTGTTTTGGTTTTTAACATAGTGTTAAACATTTTGAAAGGGACAACATTTGAAAATTGAGAAATTTTACATTTTAAAAAGTTGAACTTTTTACACTTTCTTGTGAAAAAGTAGAAGGTGTGGCAGTGATCTTTTAGAGCAAAGTAACAGCTTCACCTCTTACATGGGTGTGTGCTCTGTAGTCCCCAGCATTGTCCTCTTGCCTCCGACATTGAGACGAAGTGGCTTATGGCATTTTTTTTATCCTGTAGGCTTCACTCATTTGTTACCTGCCCCTGTACGCATTTGAGTTTGCTATCCTTGTGTTGTAATACTTTCTTTCTGATGTCATCTTAGAGCTCCTTAAGTTAAGCCAAATGGTTCTTCCCATTGTCCCATCAAACACATCTATGCTTAGTCTAGGTGATGCTTCCTCGCCTGCATCCACTGAACTGACTGCGTATTTCCTGTATCGCTTCATTGGAACTTAGCACATGCTACTTTGTATAGTTGTCTTTTTATATATATTTTCTGGCTCCCCACTGTATTTTAAGTTATTTGAGGGCAGTGACCATATCTTATAATTTACTAGTGTCTAGCAAATTTATTTTAGATTTACTTGGTTATTGTTTAGATTTAGCTTCCAGTGACCTGTGATTAAAATGATGCTATAGAAGAGGTAGAAAATCTTGTATAAAGTTAACTTTCTCAAATAGGGCTTTCTTAACTTGCTATGTCCATTCCTTTGTAGCTTTGTAGTAGCATTTATGTAATCTGAGTATTAATTCACTAAACACCTCATTTATTGCCAATTCTCTAATTCTGTTACATAGATGAATAAGTTTCCAATCAAAGGGGGGTTATTATTATATCCTATTTTATTATGTTTAGCTACACTTCTTTCCAATGGTTAATACCATTTTAAATGTCGTATATTTTTTTCATTCATTTGACAAATAATGTGTACACTATGCCAAAGGTCCTGGGAGATAGTGTGAACTCACAGGCAGGATGGTACCTGCTGTTCTGAAGCTTTTACCTTTTTAGCTAGGAAGATACTAAATAACGGAGTATATAATTGTTCTCTTTCAGTAAATATTGCTAAGAAGTAGGGGGTGCTGTGAGACCTTAAAACAGAGCACTGTGGTCTAGGAGTTGTAGAGGAGTGTATAACATGACTGAAATCTAAACTCCCTAACTTTCTCATAATTCCATAGCAGTTTAAAATATTCTGAATGTAAAATTTAACCACAGAAACAAATAAATTGAGGTAATTTCTGTAACAAAATGAGAGTTTAAAAAAAACTTTTCTGGAGAATTTACCACTGGCTGTAGTCATTGCATTAGTGATAAAGAATAATAAATTATGATTCATAGTTTATTGTCCTTTTTTGGCACCTGAGTTGAAGTCTAAGTAAACGAAAGACAAAAGGGAAATTGAGCTGGACATTTCAAATATAGATAACTTGCAACACAACTTTTATTTTATGAAAAAAAACTGATTATTTCAAAGGACTTTGTAGTAAAGAAGTCTCTTGAGGCTTTCAAAATAGGATATAATAAATAAACTGATTTATATCCGTAAGAGTGTACCCTTAATGAGTAGTACCTTTATTTTATACTTTCCCATCCATGACTGAAAAATATTAATAGTTCATCAGTCTGGTCTTGGAGATATAATATGGTGTCATGAAAAACCTCAGCAATAAAGTTAGTCACATATGTAAGCCAAAAAATAGAGTGGAATTTTGTGTGGTTGAATATATTTTATCACAACAATCACAAATGCTCTAAGTATTTTTTCTCAAAGAAAATAGAATTCTATACTTAACCCATCTAAATATAGTGGTAAAGTTAATTTTTTGCATAGTTTAGTGTCACACTGAAACAAAGGTCAGCTGTGATGGTGCCATTTCCAAAGTGTCTGCTGAGAAACTCATGTTGCTTGTAATTATAGAAGGGCATTCAGAAAAATTAACATATTTAATGAAGTTTTATTTCAAATAAGCCCCAGATTTTCAAATGTAATCTTAAGGAAATTTGAGGAAAGCAAATCAGAGAATAATTTTTTTTTAAATGTCAAGTGTCATGTAGAATTTAAAATAACTTCCAAATAAACTTTTTAAAATAAAATCTTTTTAACCTGAAATGTTCACTAACAGCCCACACTCATTTAAATCTGTGAAAAGGGTGTTGAACTGATAATTTGTAATTTACTAAATTTTTTGACTTTATTGGTGTCTTGGGAAATGTGAAGAGGAATTTTCATGAAATTCATATATAGAGTAAAACTTAGCAGAGCAAGCCAATGGAAGTTGTTAACTTACAACATAAAACAAAATTTCCTTTAATAATTAACTTATGGATTTTTGAACTAGACTTCTGTTTCTGACCAGTAAGTTTTCTGGAAACTTATAATCAGTATATTGTAGATGTAGGATCTAAATTAATGCATTTTAATGTATAATCTATTTTCTGTTGAGGAGACTTTGAAATATATTCTCAATGCCAAGGGAATGGGAAAAGATACGAAATTTTGTTTGGGGACTGAGGGAGACTGGTTAAGGGTCAACTGAATTCCATTTTTGAGTCCTTGTGTCCTGACCAGACATGTTGTAGTCGTGACTCCTGTTTGTGTATCTCTTCCTGGTATGATGTTATTGCCAGTGTTATAGAGGTTAATTATGTCTTCCCGGGTAGGCTATAAGATGTTTGAAGGCACACACACAAACACACACAGATGCTACATATCTACCTCTCTTAAATTCTTCATAACTCCCAGAAAACTGTTGGTTCTGGACCTAAGGCCACCAGTATTACAGCTTTTATTCTTTCTGATCTATGTATTGTGAGAAAATCATTATCTAGATTTAAATCTTAAGCAAGTCAGGGAGTCATTTGACTCATAAAAAAAGTATGATGTGTTTATGAAAACCCATATGCCCACCTCCCAAGTCTGACATATAAATAAAATATAACTCCTCTCATAAACAATGATAAATATTTGGATTTAATGTTAGCATTGAAAAACAAGTATTTTGTTGCTTAAGCATCCAAAGGCTATGGAAAATATGAATTTTGTATCTTAAACTTTCAAAAGACTAAGTAAAGATTGGATTTTTAGAAATAAGAATTTTGTATGATTTCTTGATATAAGAAGGCAAGTTATCTTCTGAAATGCCTTAGTTTGGGGTTTCTTCCCAGCCTGCATAAGAACAGGTTTCTTGTTTCTTCATGACAAGTGTTTTCTGTGAGCAAAATGAAGGTATGGTGTGTACAAGTTGCCTTTGCTTTCCTGGGGTTGACCAAGACACCAGCTTAGTCTTGGAAATGCCCATTTAACCATTGCTGTAGGTTTTTTTTTCCCCCTTGAGTGAACAAGTGGTATTGTCCACTCTTGTTATGGTAATCAGATTGTCCATGAGGGAGGAGGTAGTCTTTTCATGCCATGGACCTACAACCATTTGAGTTGGTATGCTTTGCCCTGTGACCTAGGAATGAGATGATAATGGACTTCATATTTTTTTGTAAGAGTTTATAGTGGTTTTACCTTTCTTTCAGATTAGGGGCTGAGGGAAGCTTAAAAACTTGGGATTATTTCTAAATAAAACTTTTATTGCTGGGTACCCATCTTCTCTGCTGTTGCCTTGACCTCCTTGGAGGTAGGAGTTTTAGTTTCCCCTGACTTTCTTCAACCCTACGCAGATTCTGTTCCTGCTTCATCTGACCACCCGTGTTCTCTATTATTACAGGAAAAAATTTTCTGCATGTGGTATGTTTTATATTGGGATGAAAAAGCTAATAAAGAAGAAAACTAAAATCATGTATAGAAATTGTACTCCTTGCTAGTTTATTTTGCTCTGTGTGTGTGTGTTTCCCCCTGAGGATATTAATAAAGCTACTTTATAAGTACCTTTATGAATTTAAACCTCCCACAAACTAGGCAACAGTTTGACCTATAAAACAAACTATAAACTTATGAAACCCATGTATGGCTCTTCCAATATGACATATAAGTAAAATATAACTCTTTTCTAACAGTAACATAGATTTAATGTAGCATTAAAAAATATAAATCCCGTTTAAGTTTTCAAAAACTATAAATCAAGATTGAATTTTGAAGATTACCAATAGAATGTAGCCAAAAAATAAAACATTTTCCTCAAAAGAACAAATCAAGATGTCATTGATTAGGTTCCTGTGGTAATTTAAAAAACCATATATATTTTAAAAAGTTTGATTATGAGAATAATTTTATGTAATCATAAGAATAATTCCAAATGTTATTCTTTCAGTTTTATGAGATGCTAAATAAATAAGTTTTCATAAATGTCTTAATGAGGTTTTTCTGTCTAAATGTAGATAGAAATATTGGCATATAGCATGATTAAGAATTCTAACTATCATTAGAGTTTTGTTTTTTAATAAACTGCAGTTCAGAAGTTGAATTTTATCTGATATTTAAGTGAGGTCATGGATCTGAAAGTATTGTTAGAGAATGAAGGTACTGCTGAAATAAAATAAAGTATTTAAAAGTACGTCGTTAATGTGATATCCCATACAAACACACCTCAAGGTCTTATCTGAGTTATCTGGATGGTCATTTACTACTATTATTGAATAGGAGAAAGAAGAGTATAGAAACTTATCATGTACATGGGCCAGCCTACAGCAGAGTTGCTTAACCTCGACTGCAGGTCATGAGAGGGGGACTCTGAAAGGAAACTGAAATGTGTATATGTGCTTGGACACGTATTTGTAGGGCAAGAATGCATAGTAGTCAGAGACTATCTAAGAACCAAGATTTTTGTGTATTATCTCTTAAAAATTAAAGGTGTGCACATTTATTTCCTCCAACTAGATTTTCTAACATCATAATAATTTATATCTATATAACATTTTGTGGTTTTAAAGGAATTCTCTTTGGTTACTTTTTTGATTGTCAAAGTAACAGTCCTCCCTGTATTTTACAAATGAGAAGGTTAAATGGCTTGTGCAATTTGATACTTTTAACTGATAAAGTTTGTGAAAAACCAGAACATGATACTCTCTAACTCTGAGGCCTGTGCTTTTTTTTCCTGGCCCCCACAGTTATGATTACCCTGTTGATACAACATTCCTTGAGTATTTGCAAAATATGGTGTTACATTTTAATTTTTTTTAAGTACCTTTTTAAGTCAGTTTTAGTTTACGTCAACTTCTAAATCAATATCTGTTCCTTAATAAGCTCACACTGATTTTGCCGTAGAGAATTTTTGGTGTGAGTCTGAATTGGTAGGGTAATCTTCTCAAACATATTCTGTTTCCCATGATAATGCATTTAACTTGGCCAGAATTCCAGATCATTTAACTGAGGAGAGAAAGATAAGCATAAAATTTTCACTATCAATCCTTTGTTCAGAGCAGGTGTTAACTTGAAAATAATCTCTTATTAATTTGGTTAGTAAACAGAAATTAAAGGTGTTTTGGAATAATTGTACATTATAAATTTAAAGGTGAAACATTAAATACTGTTGGTTTATTTCTGTTTAGAACTTTGTAATTTTTAAATTGAAGTAAAGAAAAATGCTAGTGTTTTATGGATACATATCTACCATAGACTTTTCTATAGGAAGTTTACTTACATGTGGACTTTGCAGATGAAACCAAATTTAGCATGAGAACAGCTGCAATTCATTCATTTTTTTAATTAAGGTATCAATCTTACGAAGGTTTCACATGAGCAACATTGTGGTTATTACATTCTCCGCTATTATCGAATCCCTACCACTTACCCCATTACAGTCACTGTCCATCAGTGTAGTAAGATGCTATAGAGTCACTACTTGTCTTCTCTGCTATACAGCTTTCCCCATGCCCCACCCTCTGTATTATGTGTGCTAATCATAATGCCCCTCAATCCCCTTCTCCATCCCCACCCCCTTTCCCTTTGGTAACCGCTAGTCTATTCTTGGGTTCTGTGAGTCTGCTGCTGTTTTCTTCCTTCAGTTTTTGCTTTGTTGTTATACTCCACAGATGAGTGAAATCATTTGGTACTGTCTTTCTCTGCCTGACTTATTTCATTGAGCATAATGTCCTCTATCTCCATCCATATTGTTGCAAACAGTAGGATTTATTTTCTTCTTATGGCTGAATAATATTCCATTGTGTATATGTACCACATCTTCTTTATCCATTCATCTACTTATGGACACTTAGGCTGCTTCCATGTCTTGGCTATTGTAAATAGTGCTGCAATAAACATAAGGGTGCATATGTCTTTTTGAATCTGGGATCTTGTTTCCTTCGGGTAAATTCGTAGGAGTGGAATTCCTGGATGAAACACAATTCATTCTTTCATTCAACCATCATTTATGTGCCAAGAATTTTGCTGAAAATGCAGTGATGTACAACGCATGGACCTAACCTCTAGAAGTTAGAGCCTGGTTGATAAAGGGAGACAAATAAATTGAACAGTTGTACTGTGAGATAATCAAAATACTACCTATTTTTTTAAAAACCCTATTGTACAGTTTTGTTTAGCAAGTTTTCTTTTCTCTCTCCAAAATTCTTGCTAGGTGATACCTTTGGTGAATATAAAAGGCCAACTTTGTTTTTACTTATACCTTTTAAAATTATAGTCTATTTCTAAATCGCTATGAATTCCTACATTTTAATTCTGGCATCTTGTTTAAACTTTATAAAGCCATGGATTTAGCCAGTTTAGCTAATATTGTATCACTTCTATTTATATCCTATGTCATGAAGCAAAGAGTTTGAAGTAATGTAGTATTACTGAAAACCTAAGGTCTTTAATGAGCGTGTAGATGCATTAAATTTTTTAAAACTCAGCTTTTTTTTAATTATATAAAGCATATACAATAAAAGTAAAGTTTTTAGATTTTAAGTAGATCATTTGGTGACCTTTGACAAATTATATAATCATATAACCATTTCATTATATATTCATATAAATTCATTTCAAGTTAATTTTCATATTAGGGTTGAGGTAAGTTTTTTCCATATGGATATCTAATAGTTCTGTCACCATTTGTTAAAGGTTCATTTCCTCACTAAATTACCTTGGCACCTTTGTCAAAAATCAAATAACTTTATGTATGGCTCTATTTCTGGACACACTATTTCATTGACCTATATGTCTTTAGGCCAATATTGTTTTGATTACTATATGTATTCTTTATAAAGTAAGTCTGAAAATGAATAATAAGTCTTTCAACTTTGAATATAAGCAGCAAGAACAGACATCCTTGCTTTTTTCCAATATTAGAGGAAAATCAATCTTTTACTGTTAAGTGTAGTATCAGCTGTAGGCTTTTCATAACTGTCATCACTTCTTATACTCTTAGAGCAAGTAATTTCTAAATTTTTGACAGATTAATTCAATTGGGAGGTGTTTTTGAAAGACTCTTTAGAGGGGAATTTCAGGACTTTTTATTATTTAGACCTGTATTAAAGGTGAAAGTCAGTAGATAACAATTTTCCAAATCTTATCTGAGAAAGAATTCTTACTCAGCTTTCCCTCGAAAGCCCATGACTAGGACTAACACCATGTTTTCTTAATTCAGCCATCCAAATATAAAGGTCATAAAAGAAAATAGGCTTTCCTCTCTTAATGAGTACTTTTTGGACACTTGGATAGTTTTACCTCTAGATCTGAGATGATGGTATTCGAAGGCAATTGTTGGCAATATATAGGTTTTTCTTGGTAAGATTAAGGGAGTAAGATAGCAAGGATACTATTTGTGTTGGGTAGTGGTCCTGCCATGAGAGATGGCTGAACTTGAAATAGGCTGCTCATCTGGTTTATCCAGGATGAAAGTCTGTAGGTCAGTCTCAGGACTACTTGCCTTCCCAGCATGATTAGAGCCATATAAAAAGGCAGTGTTGACCAGAGGTAGGGTGGTTTCTAATTTTTGTTTGATTGGTATGTTTTTAACTCTAACCTTCAAGATTGAGTTATGGTTCCATTTTTCATGGAGGATTAACCCTGTTCATGTAGGGTAAGGTGTAATTCTGATTCCTTCCTCCACACCCTTTAAAAACTGGACTTTAAGTCTCTCAAAGCATTAGATGATGACTGCTATAAGAAGGAATGCTCTCTTTAGGCAACATGCAGGGAGGATGCACATCACAGAACCTGAAAGTCCAATGAACAGGTAGGTCAAATGGAGCTGACCTAACTGAGCTATTCAATGATTCACTATTGGACTTTGTTAACTTCACCCACCAGGGACTCCAGAAGTTCACTGTTGAAATGGCTTTGATTTCTATTCACTTATTAATATATAGGTTATAATTGAATTGACCTTGGTTTGTATCTTATTTCAAAACTAGTTGTGAAGAGTTCCAAAAATAAGGCCTGTGAATTAGTACTTGGGAAATAGAATATTACTACATAGGTAAATACCACTTGAAAATGAGATTTCATACTTGATGGAACTGGAAAATCCATAGCAGTTATCTTCCAGAAGTAAACTAAGGAAGTGAATTATACACTAGATGACAGGTAAAAGAAGGTCATCTTTTGGTTGAAGATTGCCCTGAAAATAACCTAAGGGATGCAGCCCTGTCTCCTAGTAATGTTCCTCACAGCCTTCTTAACAGGCTTGGATTCATGTTTCTCCACAATAAAACAACCTCTGTTTTATTTCTTTGAGTAGATTGGCTAATGATTTGATGATGCCTCAGGGGAAGGGGTGGGTAAGAGATGTGTGTGTGTGGGGTTTCTTAAAGTCTGGATTGTAGGTCTTGACGTAATGAAGACTTTGTTAGGATTTAAGTCTCTTAATGCTTTGGAGATGAATCCCTACATAACAATAACAATGGTAAATATTTTGTGAAGCTATAATAAAGAAGCCATATATAAAATAAACATTTTCATCAATTCTCTTAAGTGCTTTTAAAACTGTAAATCAAAGTTCTAGGCTTTATTTTTTTATGATTAAAATAATCATTGTTTTTTTATGACTTTTCAAACTGATATTTTCAGATGTCTTTATAAGTTTGCATGACAAGTTTGTCTCTAACTTATATATTCAGAGCAAAACGCCCAAAGTGGTGTCAAGTAAGGACTTTTGTAGCAATATAAAGTCTTGTTACAGTGTTCAAAGAAAGGGATTTTTACTTTGAGGTCTGTAGATTGTGCTTTTGATCTTATTTTACTGCAAAGATTTCCTGGACCGGTGAGTCTCATTTCACACCACCCTGCATGTTTGGTACCTGTGTGTGTGTGTACATGTGTGAGCGTGTGTCTCACTGCACATACTTCCCTTTTGGGTATGTCCAGTTAACAAATAATTTCAGCCCATAATTTATGTGTTGTAAGGGTAAGCATCTCAGTCTCTTTTTTTGTCTTATTTAACTTTTTAACATATTCTTAACATTTTTATTTTTAACAATTCTAAAACTATTCAGAGTGGAAGATAAGTTTTATTAGCATTTGACTATGTTACTTTAGTAAATCATTTTAGCATGTTTCCTAACTTCTGTTTAAATATATAAAACATGAAGTTTCTGAAGAGACTAAACTGCTTCCTACCCATGGAAGCTTTTGATTAGTATTTAGAGAAGAAAAATCCTAGAAAAAGCACACCAGGTACCTAACACTAACTAGTATCACCTGGGTGGAACAGTCTCTCACAGAGTTTGTTTCTCTTATATAAAATTAAGAGATTGGACTAGATTACCTTTAAGATCTGACACTGTGGTAGAGTTTTCATTTAATTATACTTTATTACATTAGTTTTTCATTTAGAAAAATAGAAACCCAGAAATTAATATATATACATGCCACTAAATTATAAATAGTCTAAGAATTCATTAACACCACCAGACTGTCTGGGCTTTTTTTCAGTTTCAGGGTCATGGAAATAATTATGTAGTAGGTAATGTAATATATATATATTTGGTATCGTTAATATACAATTACATGAGCAATATTGTGGTTACTAGATTCCCCCCATTATCAAGTCCCCACCATATATCCCATTACAGACACTGTCCATCAGCATAAGATGCTGTAGAGTCACTACTTATCTTCTCTGTGCTGTATTTCCTTCCTCGTGCCCTCCCCCCAACTACGTTATGTGTGCTAATCTAATGCCCCCTATTCCCCTTCTCCCTCCACAGTCCCTTTCCCTTTGTCAACTGTTAGTCCATTTGGGTTCTGTGAGTCTGCTGCTATTTTGTTCCTTCAGTTTTTGCTTTGTTTTTATGCTCCACAGATGGTGAAATAATTTGGTACTTGTCTTTCTCATCCTGGCTTATTTCACTGAGCATAATAACCTCTAGCTCCATCCATCTTGTTGCAAATGGTAGGATTTGTTTTCTTATGGCTGAATGATATCCCATTGTGCATATTGTACCACATCTTCTTTATCTACTGATGGCCACTTAGGTTGCTTCCATTTCTTGGCTTATTGTAAATAGTGCTGCAGTAAACATAGGGGTGCATTTGTCTTTTTGAAACTGGGCTCCTGCATTCTTAGGGTAGCTTACTAGGAGTGGAATTCCTGGGTCAAATGGTATTCCTTTTTTAGTTTTTTTTGAGGAAACTCCATACTGCTTTCCACAATGGTTGAACGAGTTTACATTCCCACCAGCAGTGTAGGATGGTTCCCCTTTCTCTGCATCCTTGCTAGCATTTGTTGTTCCTAGTCTTTTCTATGTTGGCCATCCTTACTGGTGTGAGGAGATATCTCATGGTGGTTTTATTTTTCATATCCCTGATAAAAAGCGATGTGCAGCATCTTTTCATATGCCTGTTGGCCATCTTAATTTCTTCTTTGGAGAAGTGTCTGTTCAGATCCTCTGTCCATTTTTAATAGGGTTATTTGCTTTTTGGGTGTTGAAGTGTGTGAGTTCTTTATATATTTTGAATGTTAACCCTTGTCCGATACGTCATTTACAGATATATTCAGCCATAATGTAGGGTGCCTTTTTGTTCTGCTGATGGTGTCCTTTGCTGTACAGAAGCTTTTTAGCATGATGTAGTCCCATTTGTTCATTTTTTATTTTGTTTCCCTTGCCTGAGAAGATGTGTTCAGGAAAAAAGTTGCTCATGTTCATATTCAAAAGATTTTGCCTATGTTTTCTTCTAAGAGTTTTATGGATTCATGACTTACATTCAGGTCTTTGATCTATTTTGACTTAATTTTTGTGTATGGGGTTAGACAGTAATTCAGTTTTATTCTCTTGCATGTAACTGTCCAATTTTGCCAATACCAGTTGTTGAAGAGGCTGTCATTTCCCCATTGTATGTCCATGGCTCCTTTATCGTGTATTAATTGACCGTATGTGGTTGGGTTTATATCTGGGCTCTCTAGTCTATTCCATTGGTCTGTGGGTCTGTTCTTGTGCCAGTACCAAATTGTCTTGATTACTGTGAATTTGTAGTAGAGCTTGAAGTTTGGAAGTGAGATCCCCCCCTCTTTATTCTTCCTTTTCAGGACTGCTTTGACTATTTGGGGTCTTTCGTGGTTCCATGTGAATTTTAGAACTATTTGCCCTAGTTCTTTGAAGAATGCTGTTGGTATTTTGATAGGGATTACATTGAATCTGTAGATTACTTTAGGCAGGACGTCCATTTTGACAATATTAATTCTTCTATCCATGAGCACGGGATGTATTTACATTTATTGGTATCTTCTTTAACTTCTCTCATGAGTGTCTTGTAGTTTTCAGGGTATAGGTCTTTCACTTCCTTGGTTAGGTTTATTCCTAGGTATTTTATTCTTTTTGATGCAATTGTGAATGGAATTGTTTTCCTGATTTTTCTTTCTGCCAGTTCATTGTTAGTGTATAGGAATGCAATAGATTTCTGTGTATTTATTTTGTATCCTGCAAATTTGCTGAATTCAGATATTAGATTCAGTAATTTTGGAGTGGATTCTTTAGGGTATTTTATGTACAGTATCATGTCATCTGCAAACACAGATAGTTTAACTTCTTCCTTGCCAATCTGGATGCCTTTTATTTCTTTGTGTTGTCTGATTGCCGTGGCTAGGACCTCCAGAACTATGTTGAATAAAAGTGGGGAGAGTGGGCATCCTTGTCTTGTTCGTGATCTTAAAGGAAAAGCTTTCAGCTTCTCACTATTAAGTATAATGTTGGCTGTGGGTTTGTCATATATGGCCTTTATTATGTTGAGGTACTTGCTCTGTATACCCATTTTGTTGAGAGTTTTTATCATGAATGGATGTTGAATGTTGTCAAATGCTTTTTCAGCATCTATGGAGATGATCATGTGGTTTTTGTCCTTTTTTTTGTTAATGTGGTGGATGATGTTGATGAATTTTCGAATGTTGTACCATCTTTGCATCCCTGGGATGAATTCCACTTGATCATGGTGTATGATCTTCTTGATGTATTTTTTATTCAGTTTGCTAATATTTTGTTGAGTATTTTTGCATCTATGTTCTCCAGGGATATTGGTCTGTAATTTTCTATTTTTGTCGTATCTTTGCCTGGTTTTGCTACTAGAGTGATGCTGGCCTCGTCAAATGAGTTTGGGAGTATTCCCTCCTCTTCTACTTTTTGGAAAACTTTAAGGAGGATGGGTATTAGGTCTTCACTAAATGTTTGATAAAATTCAGCAGTGAAACCATCTGTTCCAGGAGTTTTGTTCTTAGGTAGTTTTTTGAATATGGATTCAATTTCCTTGCTGTTAATTGGTCTATTAAGATTTTCTTTTTTTTCCTGGGTCAGCCTTGGAAGGTTTTTTTTTTTCCTAGAAAGTTGTCCATTTCTTCTAGGTGAGCCAGTTTGTTAGCATATAATTTTTCATAATATTCTCTCATAATTCTTTTCTGTGGTATCCATAGTGATTTTTCCTTTCTCATTTCTCATTCTGTTTATGTGTGTAGACACTCTTTTTTTCTTGATAAGTTTCTGTAGGGGCTTACCTATTTTGTTTATTTTCTCGAAGAACCAGCTCCTGCTTTCATTGATTCTTTCTATTGTTTTATTCTTCTCAATATTATTTGTTTCTTCTCTAATCTTTATGTCCCTCCTTCTACTGACTTTGGGTCTCATTTGTTCTTCTTTTTCTAGTTTCATTAATTGTGAGTTTAGACTGCTCATACGGGATTGTTCTTCTTTCCTGAGGTAGGCCTGTATTGCAGTATACTTCCCTCTTAGCATGGCCTTCTTTGTGTCCCACAGATTATGTCATGTTGAATTGCCGGGTGTGGTGGCACGCACCTGTAGTCCCAGCTACTCGGGAGGCTGAGGCAGGAGCATCGCTTGAGCCCAAGAGTTCTGGGCTGTAGTGCGCTATGCCGATCCGGTGTCTGCACTAAGTTCGGCATCAATATGGTGACCTCCCAGAAGCAGGGGACCACCAGGTTGCCTAAGGAGGGGTGAACCGGCCCAGGTCGGAAACGGAGCAGGTCAAAACTCCCATGCTGATCAGATATGAAATTTCTTAATGATTGAATCTCTGTCCTAAATTCATCCCTGAGTTCTTGAATATTTTTCTGTACCTCCATAATTATGTTTATGATTTTTATTTTGAACTCTCTTTCAGAAAGATAGGTGAGTTCAGTTTCATTTTTTCCTTTTTCTTGTGTTTGCATGGTTTTGTTTCAACCAGGTTCCTTTGATGTTTCCTATTTGTATGTGGCGCCCTCTAGTGCCCAGAAGTTCTAGTTTCTATAGCTGCTCAGCCCCTGGAGTGATGTCAATGGTTGCAGGGGAGCAGCGCTATTGCCTGGGGTAAGGAAAGAGCTGTTTCTTGCTTCCAGGCTGCAGTGACTGTCTCTACTGTCACAACCAGTAGGCTAGCACACAGGTGTAGACCTCTGTGCTTTTTGTCTGCAGCTGCTGTGGGCAGGGCCCCCCTCTGGCTGGCCTGATGCCAGGGCAGAGAATGCTGGTTTGTGAGCTTCTGCCGGCAGGCCAGGAGAAAGGCACAGCAGGCTGCATATCACAGTGGGGTCCTTGGAGGTGAGTATCCAGCCAGGGGGATGGAGCACCTGAAGCTCCCAAATTTTCCCAACCTGTTGGGCAGAGCATGCCCAGACAACCTTGTCCACCTGTCCCTTTTCCCATGCAGCAAGCTCCGTGCAAATGCTGCCCCTTCAGCAGCCCTCTTGCTGCTAGGAGGCCCCTCAGACCGCTTGCCTTTCCTTTGTCCCAGAGCAGGTGGATTTGGATCCCTGTCCTCCACAAGCAGCTGGAATCTCAGTCTCTCCAGGTTTTCGGCCTGTCTTAGCTTTCCAACCCCACTGATCCCCAGAGCACCATGCAATGCAGGTTTGTGCTCCCAAAGCAGATGTCTAGGGCTGGGTGTTCAGCAGTCCTAGGCTTCCACCCCCTCCCTGCTCCGTTTCTGTTCCTCCTGCCAGTGAGCTGGGGTGGGGGAAGGGCTTGGATCCTGCTGGATCAAGGCTTTGGTACATTACCCAGTTTTGTGAAGTCTGCTGTCTTCTCTAGTTGTATGCAGTCTGGTGCAGCCTTCTTTCCTGTTGCTCTTTTTAGGATTAGTTGTATTAACTATATGTCATAATCTATGTGGTTTTGGGAGGAGTTCTCTGTCTCACCTCTCACACCTCCATCTTTAATCCTCTTGCCAAAGTAGTATTTTATACAGATTAATTTAGTTTGTTGTAGTTGAAGTGGTTGCAAAGGGTCCTCAGTGGATTCATCTTAATGTTAAAGGTAGCAGGCTACTGTAATAGGGTTTCATAATTGTCATACCTTATGTCTCTTTTTTAAAGTTTAATCACTGGGAAGTGGTTATTCACAGCATTTACATCATCAGTATTTCTGTTTTCTTTTTCTTAAATTGTGAAATACACACATAGAAAAATGTTTTTAATGACCATTTGTTTTTTAAACAATAATAGTAATAAAGGGACACCACTGGATTCACTACCAAGCTTAAGAAAAGGAATATTTATCTTCTGCTCAGCTTCTGTCCCTTTCCGAAAACATCCTGTACCCCAGGCTCTCTCAGGGTTCTCCCTCCAGTGCCACTATTGCAATTTTGAGGTAAATTGTTCCTTCGCCTTTCTTATTGTCTTACCACAAATGTATGTATCCCTAAATGAATCATTGTTTAGTCACTTGTTTTTGAACTTTCTAGTCATAGAAAAGAATTATGCTGTATATATTCTGCAACTTGCAGCGTTTTGTATTCAACATTGTTTTTCTTTTTTTTTTTTGTTTTTTTTAATGGCCACCATTTATTCAGGGATTGCTGTGTGTCAGGCATTACTACATTTAATCTTGTATATGACCCTCAGGTACAGACTATCTTTATGCTCATATTACAGATGAGACAACTGACACCTGTGAGAGAAGTTAAATGTGTCAAAGGTTACACAACTGCAATAATGCATACTGGATGATATGTGGCATTGGAGCTGGGATCTGAACCCAAGCTTGCCTTGGGCCCTTTTAATCGATATGTTAGGTTGAACCACATGAAGCTAACTTACAGAAATCATAATGTCACGCAGTTTCACCTAATATTATTCATTTTTTTTTAATTTTCAGTTTTGGTATCATTAATAAACAATTACCTGAGCAACATTGTGGTTGCTAGATTCCCCCCATTATCAAGTCCCCACCACATATCCCATTACAGTCACTGTCCATCAGCATAGTAAGATGCTATAGAGTCACTGCTTGTCTTCTCTGTGCTATACTGCCTTCCCCGTGCCTCCCCCGTACATTATGTGTGCTAATCGTAATGCCCCTTATGCCCCTTATCCCTCCCTTCCCACCCATCCTCCCTAGTCCCTTTCCCTTTGGTAACTGTTAGTCCATTCTTGGGTTCTGTGAGTCTCCTTCAGTTTTTCTTTGTTTTTATACTCCACAGATGAGTAAAATAATTTGGTACTTGTCTTTCTCTGCCTGGCTTATTTCACTGAGCATAATCCCCTCTACCTCCATCCATGCTGTTGCAAGTGGTAGGATTTGTTTTCGTCTTATGGCTGAATGATATTCCATTGTGTATATGTACCACATCTTCTTTATCCATTCATCTACTGATCAACACTTAGGTTGCTTCCATTTCATAGCTATTGTAAATAGTGCTGCGATAAACATAGGGGTGCATCTGTCTTTTTCAAACTGGGATCCTGAATTCTTAGGATAAATCCCTAGGAGTGGAATTTCTGGGTCAAATGGTATTTCTCTTTTTTGTTTTTTGAGGAACCTCCATACTGCTTTCCACAGTGGTTGAACTAATTCACATTCCCACCAGCAGTGTAGGCGGGTTCCCCTTTGTCCACATCCTTGCCAACATTTGTTGTTGTTTGTCTTTTGGATGGTGGCCAGCCATCCAAACTGGTGTGAGGTGATATCTCATTGTGGTTTTAATTTGTATTTCTCTGATGATTAGTGATGTGGAGCATCTTTTCATGTGCTTGTTGGCTATCTGAATTTCTTCTTTGGAGAATTGTCTGTTCAGCTCCTCTGCCCATTTTTTAATTGTGTGTGTCTGCGCTCTGGTGCGGATGGCTGGGGCTGGGTGTTTAGCAGTCCTGGGCTCCCTCTCCCTCCCCACTGCGACTCCTGTCCTCCTGCTGAGAGCTGGGGTGAGGGGCACTTGGGTCCTGCTGGGCCAGGGCTTGTATCTTACCCTCTTGATGAGGTGTTGGGTTCTTGCCAGTGTGGATGTAGCCTGGCTGTTGTCCTATATCTTCTGGTCTCTCTTTTAGGGATAGTTGTATTTGCTGTATTTTCAAAAATATATATGGTTTTGGGAGAAGATTTCCACTACTCTTCTCACGCTGCCATCTTGGCTCCACCCCCCTCCCCCCATTTTTTAATTGGATTATTTGCTTTTTGTTTGTTGAGGCATGTTATCTCTTCATATATTTTGGATGTCAACCCCTTATCTGATATGTCATTTATGAATATATTCTCCCATACTGTCAGATGTCTTTTTGTTCTATTGATGATGTCCTTTGCTGTACAGAAGCTTTTTAGTTTGATATAGTCTCACTTGTTCATTTTTGCTTTTGTTTCCCTTGCCCAGAGAGATATGTTCATGAAGTTGCTCATGTTTATATTCAAGAGAGTTTTGCCTATGTTTATTCTAAGAGTTTTATGGTTTCATGGCTTACATTCAGGTCTTTGATCCATTTCAAGTTTACTTTTGTGTATGGAGTTAGACAGTAATCCAGTTTCATTCTCTTACATGTAGCTGTCCAGTTTTGCCATCACCAGCTGTTGAAAAGGCTGTCATTTCCCCATTGTATATCCATGGCTCCTTTATCATATATTAATTGACCATATATGCTTGGATTAACATCTCGACTCTATTCTGTTACACTGGTCTATGGCTCTGTTCTTGTGCCAGAACCAAATTGTCTTGATTCAACATTGTTTTTGAAATTCATACTTGGTAATGTGTAGCTGTGGCTCATTAATATTCACTACTGAATTGTTTTAATGTACCATATTTTATTTATCTAGTTCACTGTCAGTTGACTTGTTTTTCCAGTTAATGCATTTATTTTATTGTTGTTGCTGTTGTGAAGAACCATTTAATGATATGGAAAATCTTTTGTAGTGTCAAGGCAGCAACTTTCCAATTGCTTAATGCAGTCTTTCTTAAAGGCATTATACTCTTTTGGAAAAAATATTTCAAGGAAAAAATAAAAAGTTGAGTTAAGATTCTATATATTATTATCAGATAATGTGACTTTCCCAGTTGAATCATTATCTAGAAAACTGAAGCCCCTGTGTCATAGGGAATTGAGTGCAGGTCCCATGAATGAAGGAATCAAAGATTTCATTGTGGAAATAGGAAGCAGATGCTTCTAAGTTGTAGGATTTTCCTTGAGAACAGCATTTTTTGTTGTCAGTTTCATGCTAGAAATTCATCTTGGTTGAAAGGAATTTTTGTGCCTGGTTTCTTAAACCTGGTATGTCTTTTGAATACAGATGGCTGTGAAAAAAATTTTCCATGGTTTAAAATTCATGAATATTACCACTGCCTTTGTTTTTCTTATTGATTGCCTATCTAGCATGTCCCCTCATCTAATTTCCAATGTATCCAGTTTTTGTTTTGATGTCTGTGTACTTCAGGGGAAGTTGAGCCCATCTGTAACTCTAGAGGTGGGCCCTGGGTGGCTTCAGCTCATCCATCTCATACCCCTACCCAGTGATCAGGGGCTTGCAACCTAAGATATCCAGTTAGGGTGATTATCAGTATTCTTGTTTGCCTTCACATTCTGGTTGGTCACTCAGAGATGCCAGCTTAGATGTGGAGTGATTCCAAGGTACCAGAAGAAACTAGGTCCTGGATGACCTGTCAAGCTACCATATCAAACCACCCACAAACCCACCCATCCTACTTCTAGTCTTCAAGTTATTTATTTATTTTTTTATAAACCCCCTTTAATATCATTTGACTAGTTTTGCTGCTAGTTAACACTTATACAGTGCCTACCACATACCTGACATCAGCCAGTAAAGTAGATACCATTGTTATTTTCATTTTACAAATATGGAAGCTGAGATATAGAGAGGTGAAGGGGCTTCTCCAAGGTCATACAGGTAGTAAATACCTAAGATACAAATTTGGCCCAGAATACAATTTGAGTTGAATACTCTTGGTACTTGCAGGTAGTGTGTCTCAACCAGGATATGTTTTTATATTTGCTTTTACACAAGTTGGCTTAACCTGATTCACATAGAGACTTTCCTAGAAACTGTATTTTGGTGACCATGTTGAAAATAGTATTCTTTCATTATGTTCATCCACTATATTTAAAGATATGAAAAAAATGCACCTTTCCCCTTGTAACTAATGCAGAAAATACTCAAGAGTCTGTGACCAATGCTGACTCCCATTGGACGGGTAGGGTTAAGGTAGTGTTTCTTAAAGAACATAATTTTAATCTTAATGCTAGAGAATTTATTCACATTTCTGGTGAATTTCTAAATAATTTATTCATAATGCCCTACTGGGTACATATTACAGACCCACCCAGTACTCCCTCAGGCAGTAGAAACATAAAGATGCTGACAGATCCTATCCTTAAGGAAATTATACTCCTCTGTGGGAGACAGACTTGCCAACAAGTAGGGTGATAAGCATGCAAGAGAAACACCCCTATGCTGCCTATGCAGATGGAGGCATGCTGCACAGACAGACTAGTGTCCTAAGTTTTCCAGAGAGGTTGAAGATACTTTGTTTTTGTTCTTTTGGAGGTAGGTAAGATAATATGAAAGGAAAATATTCTAGTCAGAGAGAACATCATGGTCAAATAGTGTAAGAATATGAGAGCAGAACTTGTTCAGGGGAATCACGAGGAAAAGAACTACAGGTAATATAAAACACGAGTTGGTGAATGATCACATGGAGGATGGATATAAAACACGAGTTGGTGAATGATCACATAGAGGATGGATGGGACCCTATGGTGAAAGATTGCTGTGAATTAGAGTTTAAGTGTTAACTTGTGGAAGTGCTGTAGCATTAAAGAATATGAGCTGAGATGTGATATGCAAGATGGGCTGTACAGTTTAATGAAGTCACCTTTGCAGCATTGTGGGGGTGGCAGATTTAAAGAATGAGACAAGACAGAACATTTAGAATCCAGGTGAGATCACAGTGAGGATATATGGTAGAGTAGAAGGTCACTGGAATGATAGACTATTCAGAAGAAAGAATTCTTTTTCTTACTAAGGTTATTTTTAAAATGTATATGTAGCAACTAAATCTATCCCAACTCTCAACTATTGAGGATGACTTTTCTCATCCTTCCTCTTCCCTACCTCCCTTGGGCCTTGCATTTGAAAAGATTGTCTATCAAAATGTCATTTATTTATTTATTTTAAAATCTGGCAGGTAAAACTAAATGTGCAATCAAAGCAAAAACTTAAAAAATGAAATTAAAGTTACTTAGGTGAATGCTCTTTTAATTTCCCTTAAGGTATTACTATGGGTAAATATGCCAGTTTGATCAGGATTTTTTGAAATATTTAAAATAATTCTGAAGATCCCCATTACTTCTTTTATGAACTCTAGAATGGAAGCCACTATAACTGTTAACAGAGTTATGATTATTACTGTTCTGTTTAGAGAGTACACCAGAATTATGCTTTGCAGAAATACATTTAATCTTAAGTGTAAAAAAAAAGGTGACGGTTTCATTTCTTCGAGTGCTACTATTATCCATTACCCTTTGCTTTGCCTCTGTAATTGAGTAAATAAAGTGAGTATGTTCATAGCAGAATATAATACCAGAGATGGGGAAAATTTGAAAGACTGGCAATCAGAATACCACAGGCTGCAGAACTGTTGCCAAAGCTAGAGAATGTGATTGGTTGAGTTAACAGAACAAACCTTTGAAAAATGACCCACTATGTATAATGTGATGTTCCAGTGAACCCCCTCAGAAGCCTCTCAAGGTACTGAACAAAGTGCCCAAAGAAGCAGGGAACACTCTCACTTATCCAGTCTTTGAGTTTGTACCATAGGCAGCAGAGCAGTCCCAAGCCTCTCTCCTGCTTCTCCACCCTTGTAATTCTTTCTTCTTCCCACTGTATGCAAGTAATTTCCTCTCCCTCTATGAAATCTTTCCTGAATGCTGCACTCCCCTTAGTTCTCTGCCTTTTCTCAAATCCACAACCTTCATTTTACTGCAGTTTAGCATTTAACTTAAAATACAATTGTATTACTTCCTGTAGTTTCTACTGTATTAATTTTGACTCTAAAAAGAGATTAAAAAGTCTCTAAGGGCTAGAATTTATAAATGGAATGAAAGACAAAAATTGGTATGCTTTAACACAGTGCTGGAGGACTCCAATACCCTTTAGCTTATGCTTGATCATTGGCTAACAGAATACTTTGGATCTTTTTCTTAAATTACCTCTTTGATTCCTCTTTGATTTAGGGGCTTTCTTTATTCCTGCTAGTTATGTTCTAAAAACATACAGTGAAACAGGGTAATTTGGGACTATACTGGGTATTTGTTATGGGAGGGGGATGTGCTCAATAAACTTTTTTTATTGATACAATTTACTAATCCATTCTATTATTAGGCTAGTTTTTTTTTCCTTCAGTTTTTACTCTGATAGGTGATAAGTTCAGTGAGTACTTTTGTTCAAAAGTGTGGAATGCTCTCATTGAATTATTTCCCTCTTATACATTGCCCAGAAGTCAGATTGTTGGGTCAAAAGGTATGATCATTTTCATGATTCTTACAGTCTCACTGGTTGCAGTGATTTATAATATTAACTACAGCTTATGAGTACATTTATTTCACTAATTTTTCTTCTTACTGTATTATAAAGCCTCTTTGTCATTTCTATATATTCTCTTTTTTATGGCCAAAGACTAGCCACATAGTTGTATTCATTAGAATATGATAAGAATTGCTTGGCACCAATTCAAGTCCACTTTAATTAGAAGGTTCTTTTTCATTCCCAGCCCCAAGGTGTAGCAGATCTCATTGGTTAAACAGTGAAGAAGAAATCATCTAGTAGCTACTAACAAGAGAAAAACACTATTTCTTTTAGAATTCAAGGTACGATTAATGACAGTAGATAGTGATTACCACATATTACCAAAAAACACATCTTCTGCTTACTTTACATGGCATGAAGTCAGTAATGTTACTTGGTAGTAAATGAGTACCCATTTAATAATCTGCAAAACAATCCCATTTCAGAGGTGAGAAAAATGGACCCAAAAAAAGTAGAGACTTGCCCAAGGGCACCCAGTTTGCAAGTATCAGAGCTGAGATCAAGATCCGGGGAGTTTGGCTCCAAAGTCCAGGCTCTTAAAGAGCACATTGTATTACTTGTCACTATATTCTGACCTTCCAAAATTAATATTACCATTTTTTAATGACTACATTTCAAGTGTCATTAATTATTACTTCTGTTATATGTACATATTCACATACATATTATATATGTAAAAATATGTGCTTACATATTTAAAATGTATAAAATATATATATGTATACATTTGTATATATACTTTACATATTATAACTATATATTACAATAATTGCATTTCAAGTGACATACATGCCACTTATTGTATAGTGTCAAAATGTTATGGTCAGGTTAGGTTGCTTTTGGTAATCAGTAAATATTTCCCACTTACCAAATCTATAAAATAGGCCCCAAATTAAATATATTTTTACTAAATTTGCTGCAGGTATGCTGTAAACTGAACCAGTTCCCGGATTATGTATATCAACTATGCTTTCTAATTACTTTGTAGAAGAAACTTTTTTTTTCTTTTTGCAGCTACTGTAATTTATTACAAATGGACAACACAAAAACACATTCTGTACAATTCTGTAAAAATACACTGTAGTCTTTATTATGTCAGGATGATTCACTCACAAGTTAGTATTTTGTTGCTGAAAATTACTGTTAGGAATTAATTGCCCTGTGTATTTTATTTGTGTTACGTGAACTTATGCATTATTCCCATAAATCACTTGCTGTGCATAGTACTCATAAAAAATGGTTGTGTTTGAGCAGTAGCTCAGTCACCTGAACTTTTCAGTTACTCATATTTTGTTTCCACCTTCCAGGTTTTCTTTTGCAAATGACAAACATTTATCATAGAGAATATTGTCTTTTGTTTAAGAGTAGACAAGAAACTTTAAAACTTAGAGCAATTTTTTTCATATATCAAATAAATACCAATGTCAGTAGCCAGAGATAGTAGACACTCAGTGAAGTAGTAAAATGACTGTAGCAGTAAATCAGCTTCTGATCTTTTTTGCACAATGGTTTTACACACATTAAAAAAATGATTTTTTTTACACAAAATATGTCAGATGCAGCAAAAGTGGTTCTAAAAGGGAAGATTATGGCAATGCAGACCTATATCAAGAAATAAGAACAATCTCAATCTAATCTTAAAACTAAAGAATTAGAAAAAGAAGAACAAAGCCCAAAGTTAGTAGGACAAGGAACATAATAAAGATCAGAGAAGAAATAAATAAAATAGAGACTAAGAAGAGAAAAAAATCAATGAAATCAAGAAAGATAAACTAAATAGACAAACCCTTAGCCAGATTTATCAAGAAAAAAAAGGACATAAATAAAATAAGAAATTTAAAAGAAGTTACAATTGACACCACAGAAATTCAAAGAATTATGAGAATTCTATGAAAAATCATATGCCAATAAATTATATATGTATTTATATGGCTAATGATCCTGTTCCAACAAGATCTGAGTAGTAGATAGACAAGAGAAGTGATAACTACAAGCTACTGAACTGTTAGTGTAGAGATAATACTTTGGAATAAGAGGCAAAGAATATTTGCACAGGTGAGTTATCCATGAGGCAGAACTTTAACTAAGCATAAGTTAGTCACAGGAGTAGCCCAGATTCAAGGAAAGGCAAAATAGATCCCACCTCTCAACGGGAAACATGGCAAAGAGTATAGTTTCTTTATTATACTATAGGTACTTAACAGCACCACTGGCACATAGTATGTAGTAAATGTTAGCTGTAATTGGCACTATTATTTTACTTTTTCTGAACTGTAGGTGAGCCTTGGCATTTGCTGTTCCCTCTACTTGGAAAACTTCCCTGGGATGGATGGATGGATGGGTGGATGAATAGAAATAAATGACATCCTCTCTCAATTCTGGTATTTGCTTAATATCAACTTGCCAGAGATGCCTCCCCTGATTACGTGAAATAGCATCCATACTACCACCTTAACATCCACCAATTCTCTCATCTACTCTGGGTTTTTTACCTTCATAGTACATCTTACCATCTATATTATCTATTTATTGTCTGTCTACATTAAAGCAGAATATTTTTTCAATATAGTTATTCTAGATTCTGTATACTCAGCACCTAGAAGAACACTTAGCACATGGTAGGCATTTAATGCATATAAATAGAGTGAATAAATTCATGAACAACAACAACAAAAATAATTACCTAACGCATTTGATATCACTTCTAGGATACCATAGACTATATACTATTTATTCCAGAACGATCTTAGTCACAGTATTTGTGTACTTAATGCTGTCATCTGTGATGTCTTCCCATGAGAATTGCCTGTTATAGTATGTGTACTCTTGGGAAGCAGGGAGAATATTATCATCTTAAGTTTCTTGGCAGTCATATGTCACTAATTAGATGGTGAACTCATGGGTGTAGGGGGCAGTATCTTCTATTGCTTTTGTATTCTTTCAGCAAATAAATATTTAGTATTGTATGTGTAACTTGAGCTTCCTAAATGTTTAATGGTTAAATTAGAAGGTAAGGCTCTTTGCAATCCAGTTTTCCAAGATAACTTCTTGTGTTGTTTTTGTAATATAATAACAATATCTTATTGACTATTGACACATGCCAACAAACCATGTTTTTGTATTATAGTAATTTTCTTATGAAATTACCACCTTTCCACTTCTTTAGGGTGACATCTCAGAATTGAGAATCTTCTTTTGCCTCCAGTCAAAGTGAGACTGTGTTATATAGGTCAGAAATTTTTGGTGACCTAGTTTTTTTTTTTTTTAAGTAAACTTTTAGTTTACAATACTTTTTCAGATGTACAGGTATTACAGAGATAGTTCAGAGAATTCCTGTGTGTTCCATATGTACCCACTTTCCCCTTTTTAACACATGACTATGGGTTATTTGTCAGAACTAATGAACTAGTTTTGATACATTATAATGATCTGAAGTCTATACTTTTATTTCTGAATATCCCAGTTTTAAAGGTTATTTCCAGTAATTTGTAAAAAAAAAAATAGAAGTCAGTAATCAATGTCCATACCAGGTAGTGGCCTTCCGATTCTTAAAAGAAGTATCAGTAACTTTAATGAGCTTATCAGGAAATAAGGAACTTGTGTAATAATGTGGGTTTAAAATTCAAGTGCAGGAATCTTATAGCTTAACATATTTTCTTTGTAAATTGGGTTTTAATAAAGATGGCAGTTTGGTATTTGATCACTATTAAAGCTCTTTTGTTTTTCCCTAGAAAATATGGTACTATATCTTACTACGCTGATGGACAGTGACTGCAATGGCGTTTCTGGTGGGGGGAGCACTTGATAATATGGGTGAATGTTGAAACCATAATGTTGCTCATGTTAAACCTTAATAAGATTGTATATTGATGATACATTAATGAAAAAATATATGATACTACAACATGCTTTGTTCTTCATAATCTATCCTAAGGTCTTTGGTCAGTAACATGCTGCCATGGAGTAGGAAATGTGCCCTCCTGGGACTAATTTGGGACTTAGCTTAGTACATAGTACACAGAATAAGTGGCCAGTGGCTCAGAACCTAATTTCTATAGTTCAGATTGGCATAAATTTGATCTAGTTCTTTTCCATAGGACTGTCTGATTAAATTTTATACCAGAGAATATTAGAGATATGGGTCCTTTGCTGTTTCAGTGGAGTCTTTTCCTCAGCTTTAATGCAGTCCTGGGTAAAGTAGAAACTTAATTCTGTCTTTTTTAGGGCCTTCCTAATTTGCCATTGTCAAATCAGCAATGAAGAGCACTGCTTCTTAAAAACTCTGCTCTTATTAAATTACCTTCAATAATTCTCTTGGCATATATTTTACTATATTATCTGAACTATAAAATAAATAAAAATTGTACTTAATGAAAATTTTATATTATTATAATGAAGCTCTGAAAACATCCCAAACCTCAGAAGATATTTTTTCCTTAGTTTATATTTTAAATTCTAGAAAGCAAGTTAGTAGACTTAACTACTTTAATTGATTTAATTAGAAGTGAAAAATTATAGGAGTAACTCAATTTGAAGTATAGATTAAATAAGAAGAATTACATTAGGATTAATATCTTTTAAAGGTTTGAATTTAAATAAAATGCATTTAATCATAGCTTATGGTTTCTTCTTTAAAAGATTGTAATAGCATAGAGGCAAACTAAGTGTTGGTATATATCAATACATGGGGAAAAAATTTGCCATGAAATGTGTCTGACAAGGAAATTGATTTAAAACTGTTTTTCAAATGGTATGCTTTAGATTATTGTTCTCTAGTGTCTGAATAGATATTTCTTGGTAGGGGTTGGGAAGGAAGTGTTTTGAGCCCAAGTAAGTTTAAGAAGTATTAAGCTAAACAAATTGAAGATGTTGCCTGCAGGACTTTTCAGAGCCTTTAACACTTTCTGAATTTCTAAGGGTATATATAGTATGCCTTGCTTTCCCAACTTATTTATTCCTAGGTCACCTAGTAACATTTTCCAGGAAAATGTTCTGAGTACACAAATTTGACCTGTTTTAGGAATTCATATCTTTGAAAATGTTGAGGACTTTTTTTCAGTTATAGTGCTGTGATATCTTTTACATATGTTGCTTATCCCCAGTTCTATACCTCAAGATGGCTTCCCAGTATATACTATGAAGGCATTATATCCAACCTTCCACTCAGTACCTCCCTTCTGTTAACTGAAGTTTTGTTTCCACATGTGAACACATGTTAGAAATACCTGGGGAACTTTTTTAAAAGATTAAGATTCATGGCTCCTGATGCTGGAGATTCTGAGTGAATAGAAATGACAGGATTCTGTATTTATTACCAGCACTCAGGTGATTGTGATGCACCCAACACTGGTCATCTAGTTGGTGCTTTGGAACTGTTGAACTTATTTAAGTACATTTTTCAGATAGGTGATTAGATTTGGGGAACAGTTAGTTTGTGGTTATAAATCATGTGGGCTAGCCATTACACTGACCTCTAGTGACCCTATAGGGTGATGTGCTATCTAAAACCTAATGTAAAACAATTGGTATTAATTATCATTTAAGAAAAGCAGAATATTCTTAAGGAGATTTTTGGTCACCTTCTAGTAAAGAAATACTGTATATACCACTTGTTTTTACTTTGAGTAGCTCTTTTGTGGATGGTATTTTACTTATACTATAAAAAGAAGTACTACATTCTATTTACTCATGGTGCCATCATTCTTAAATTATCTAAGAATATTATATTACCTAAGAGTAATATATTCTTAATATTATTCTTTCCTATTCATCTGTTAATAACATATTGACATTTAACCTTAAGCAAACAAGACAAAATCCTTGATTTATGTGAGCACTGATAATAGATTTTTTTCTTATAATTGTATGGTTATACTCTCAACCCAGTAAAATAATTCCATATTCCTGGAAATTCTCTAATACCTCTTATGACCATAGCTGGAAAGGAATAATATAAATAATAATTAATGGTTTGAGAGGCAACTAGTCTTAACATATCTTGGTTGAATAATGTTATATGAGCAATAATATATGAAACTCAAGAAACACTCATTAAATAAGAAATATCCACCATTGCTATAATATCCACTACTTGTTATTCTGAAGGGTCTTGCCAGTATAATAAGACATGAAACAGAAGTAAAAGGTGTGATTATTAAAAATTGGAGCTAAAAACATTACAAAGTGTATGTATTGAAAACCTGAGAGAATTTTTAAATTAAATTAACATGTTTAATAAACTGATTAGATATGAGGTATCCAAAATCCAGTTTTTTGTATACAAACATGATTTGATACATAGACTTATTATTTACATGTATTAATTGTTGGTGAAAAAACAAATAGAAAAGTTAAGTTGGCAATTTCAGGTTAGAGAATCAGGACAGAGCAGTGCCATAAAAATTCAGGGAGAAAACAGTCTTAAGGAGGGGTTAACAACTGTGGTAAATGTTATAGAGATCAATTAACGTGAATCCTGCAGATTCTGCTGATGGTCTAAAGATCATTGACCTTCTTTGACAGAGTCATATTGTGAAGTGATGGAAGTGGAAACCAGGCCATAGTGATTGAAGAAGGAATGTAATGTAAGATCCAAGACATCTATTTGACTTAGTAATGGAAAAAAATAAGAGACTGAGAATTTTGTTGTTGCTATTTTGTCATTTTGTTTTATTTTCGGAACCCTTCATTATCTCCCTTGTGACCCTGGAAACTCTTCAAAGACAGGCTTTCTGCTTCTCTGAGCAAGGCCTTGAATGTGTGAGACACTCATTGGCTTTATGTTTAATTCATGACTGTGAATTCAAGTTTTAACACAGTTATAGTGGGAAAAATACAAAATAAATTTCAGTGAGTTCTCATTTATTAAACTAGGCAGTCCTAAGCTCTGAGACATTCTGTCCCTGTGCCAACAAGAGCACTTTGCTGCTGCTCGTCTCCATGTCTCTTCCTCACTGATCTTGCTGCCTTTGTTCATGGCCTGCTTTTGGGATTTTTTTTTTTTTTACAGCTATGAAACCTACATAGTGGAACATGATGATATGTCTCCTGTAGGGTATGTGATGAGGAAAAGAGTTTGGCTTTGGAGTTCTTGGAGCCAGAGGTATTACCGAGGACTCAGAACTCAGCCTTGACCACTGCAGAGTCCACAACACAATGAACAAATTGAACTTCCATAACAACAGAGTCATGCAAGACCGCCGGAGTGTGTGTATTTTCCTTCCCAATGATGAATCTCTGAACATCATCATAAATGTGAGTAGATAGAACTTTAGAAATCATAATTACTGTGTGCCCACCAGTGACCACATTCAAGTTATGACTTAGTTAAGGGTGAAATCATTACAGAATGAGACCATTGTTAATGTGGCAGAACTGGAGTGTTAAAGTAGACTAAAGAGTATACTACCTTAATATATTTTAATATATACTTTGAATTATTTATGGCTTTAGTGCAGCTGCCTTCAACATTATTTCACCTGAGGGTAAAATGAGAGAATTTTGGTTACTATATTATAGAAAAATAAAAACTTTGCTATTTTAAACCTTTTATTGAAATATAATTTTTATTGATATATGATATGAATTTACTTTTCAAATGCTTTTGAGTTGTCACCTACACACATGAAATGGTAATTAATAATTGCTAGCATTTTAATATGCGTCTCGATCATTATTTTTAATGGTAGCCTAAGTCTAGCCAATTTCAAAAATAGGCTGTGCATTTGAACACTAATCTGTTGCTTATGGTTCCTGAGTCAGAGTTAACTCTCTTAGTTAACCTTGACATTGAGAAATATGACACTGTTTTTCTTAACTTTCAAAATTGAGTTATAATTCACATATAGCAAAATACAGGAAACTTAAGTGTGCAGCTCAGTGAATATTTACAGGTGTATTCACCCCTGTAATCATCACTCAACTTGCAATGTAGTAACCTAGAAATATCTTTTGTGACCCCTCTGACTCAATAATCTCCACCAAAAGGATAGTAACCAAAAGGATAGAAAAATCCCACCTCTATCATGATAGAGTAATTTTGCTTGTTTATGAACTTTGTGCAGCTGAAATTATGTGGTGCATTCTCTTTTGTATCATTTGGTCTGTGGAATTCATCTGTGCTGTTAGATGTAACAGTAATTCTTGTTCACTGTTGTGTAATATTCCACTGTATGGTTATGCCCAATTTGTTTATCTATCTGTCATAGATGGATATTGGGTTCTCTTAAGTTTAGGGCTATTACGAATAAGTCTGTTCTGAACATTTTATGTGTATGCACATATATATATATATATATACATTTCTTGGCTTATACCCAAGAGTGGTATTGGAAATCATAATATATATATATATATATGTTCAGCTTTGGTAGGGACTGCCAATTTTATGATCAACATCTTGACTTTCATATTCTTGCTTTTACTTATTTTATTCTGATGGAATTTGGGGAAAAAATTGCTTACTGCATGTTCTAAATTATATTTCTTTGCTATAATACCATATTTTTAACCTATTTGCTAAATAAAAGAATATTTCTAAATATTCTGCTGAATATATATGACATTTAAATAGCTTTATTAGAAAGTCTAGATAGGAAAGATTATGCTTATTACCATAATTATTTTGATTTTATTCTGACAGTCACCTCAGTTTCTTGATTTACTAATATAACCTCATTTTTGCTCATAGGGATTATCTGAGCATCAAGCCTTCCTATTTGACGAACGTCATAATCTCTTGGGCAGAATTTCTGTTGATCAGCTACAGTGCCACTTAGGGTACCTGAAGTTGTTTTTGGATATATGAAGTGATAGGTTATTATTTCTGCAGCATTTGGTTTTTAAAACCTAATGAAAATTGGCAACATATCTTTTTCAGTATGGGCACTGGCAAAATATTTTATCTACTTATATATGTGAATATGCTGTTTGGATTCCTTTATACAGTTGTATGAAAAGATACCTACTAAATTTTTTAAATATTCACCGTCCTGAACAAATAGCATAAGCGTTTAGGAAACTTCTCAGTTCTGTTTATCTTTTTACCTGGTAGAATATGTATCCTTGTGTTCATGTATGTGTGTATGCATACATACCGCATATGGAACAAAACCTTGCTTACCTCAGGTAGGTGGAAAGAAGATTGTTCTGACTTCAGGAAGAATACTAAGAGCTGACTATACAAAGAAATAAATTTGTACTAAAATCTCAGCTGATGAAGATAATTATGGGGAACAGACTGGAAGATAGCCCATCCATTCATTCCTGTAGATCAGTGGTTTTAAAATTCAGTGTACCTCAGAATTATTTGGGGAGCTTTTTAAATATTCAGCCTATTTGACTCTCCTCCATGGAGATGCTGATGTAAGTTCAGGGTAGGTACATAGGAATCTGCATTTAACAAGATCCCCTAAATTAAGATCCTTTAAAACCCTAAGCCAGGCAGGCAAAGACCTGTATACAGCACCACCTAGTTTCTTTCACTCCACAGAACTCTGTTTACTAGATTGTGTTTTTGGCATTATGTCAGTGGCCTACCCCTGAGAACAGATACATAGTAAACACAAAGTAAATGTTGGTAATTGTTCATCATCATCATGTCAAGAAATGTAAGATTATTTATATTTTGACTCTACAGTTTTCTAGTTTTGTGACCTTTGGATAAGTTGCTTAAGCTCGCTCATCTTCCTCACTTGTAAAAAGCAACTTGTCCAGTACCTAGCATATAGTAGGTGTCCAGTTTATATTAACTCCCTTTCTGCCTTCCCTTTATGAGGAATAATTAAGGGGCAGCATGGCAATGAAAAGACATGAAACACACACATCTGAATTCAATGCCATGTCGGAATGACTTGGAAATTTCGTTAAAACCCCCTTAGCTTCAACATCTTCACCTGTAACACAGGAATAATACCTGTACTTTAGGGTGATTATGAGACTTGAGAGTTTAGCACATAGCATAACTCCTGCCACAATAGTAGCAGTTATTACTACTTTAATTCCTGGTCAGAGATTAATTTTACATATCTTCAATTCCTTTTTTGGCAAAATTTGTATAATAACCCTTACAGGAAAGCCAGGAGCATGGGCCTGGACTATAAAGCTATGTATCATTATGATTAAGGTGAGTTTTAGAGTGACGGACACCTAGGTTGAAATCCCCAGTCCTTCACTACTCTACAGTCTTGGGCAAGATAATTTTTTTCTCAGCAGGGTCATGGAGAGGATTTTTAAAGATATGCATAAAGTGCTTATTACAGTGCACAGCACCTGGGGATTGCTCAGTAAGTGAGCACTTCATAGAATAGCGGTTGTTTTAATTTGTTTGAGCTGTTTGTTCATTTCATTAGGGCACTTTATTAATGAAATTCCAGTGGAGAGTCTGAACCCCCCATGTAGGCCTGTAAGATTTCCTTATTCCAAGGCATGTAGACTCCCCTGCCAGGCACAGACCTCTCTTTGGCAAACTGTTAGACCAAAGGAGGGAGGTGGGGACTGTGTTAAGTAGTATGGAAGCCCCTACTGCTAGAAAACCAATTCAAGTTTGTCTTTTTCTACAAAGTGTTATCTTTGTATTCAGAAAATAGCAATTAATGTTTGTAGAGTTATAGTATAACAGATTAGCTGCAGCAGAAAGTCGTATTAATTGTCTCATATTTTTCATCGTTTCTAAATTGTTTTTTAAACAGAGTTTGTTTCCTGACAATGTTGAAAGAATGTTGTCTTTCTGCATGTGGGGCAAAATTGGTTTTTTGGTGATGACAGATTGTCCATGTGTTGAACTAATAAGAGCTGTTTTAATAATCATCAGATAAATATATTAAATATGGAAGCTTAGAAATTTTTATAAATAAAATCATGGTAAATGTAAGAGCCATAAACTTTCTGAGTGATATAAATAGTGGTCAAGAATTTATATCTCTTCATGAGAACTAAAACAAACAATTCTTTTATTCTGGAGCATATTTTAAATATTCTTGCTTAATAACAAACCACTGATATTTAGGATCAAATGCTGTTTTTATTAAAAGCTCCATATAGAGTATATTTTAGGTAATGCTTTAATGATTGTTGTTAATATGTCATACTCTATAGTACTTTTTAAAGTTCCCATTGTTCCTGGAAAGGGGAACCCTCCTACACTGCTGGTGGGAATGTAAGCTAGTTCAGCCACTGTGGAAAGCAATATGGAGGTTCCTCAAAAAACTAAAAATAGAAATACCATTTGACCTGGAAATTCCACTCCTAGGAATTTACCCAAAGAAAACAAGTTCTCAAATTCAAAAAGACATATGTACCCCTATACTTATTGAAGCATTATTTACAATAGACAAGATATATTACAATAGACAAGATTCATCAGTAGATGAATGGATAAAGAAGAGGTGGTACATATACACAATGGAATACTATTCAGCCATAAGGAAGAAACAAATCCTACCATTTGCAACAACATGGATGGAGCTAGAGGGTATTATGGTCAGTGAAATAAGTCAGGCAGAGAAAGACAAATACCAAATGATTTCCCTCATTTGTGCATAGTTTAATATACACATGCAAAAATATTCTGATACACAAATGGTCAGAGTTGTGAGTTGCTGCCTTTGCCACTACTAGCTGCATGACTTTAAGCTTTCTGGGTTTTATTTTCTATTTCTATAAAATGAAGAAGTTAACCTAGATGGTCTCTTGGAGTCATCCTCAACTCTCATAAGAATTAGTGATACTGAATTCAACACAGCAGACTCGGCAGAATTACTATCCCTAAAAGCACTTTGCTAAATATTGGAGAAATCATTAGACTGTATCTTTTAAATAAAGAATATTTTATCATTCAACTTATCCCAGAGTTCTGATAATATGGTTTTGTTATATTTTAACTCTACTAGGACTCTGAAAAGGATCCTGTTTGAGTACTTAAAAGAGAAAAGATAATAAAACTGATTCAGATAAATAAAAGCTAGGCATTCACTCATACATTGTTACGAGTATTTTGCTTAGACCGTCAAGAGGAAAACTTCGCTTGTAAAGATACTTGCCGTATTTATACTTTTCATAATCTGAGTAGGCAGGTTTCAGTACCTTCTGAAATACTCATTTATCATACACGATGGTTTTAGAGTAAGTCCTTGTCCATGTATCATAAAATTTATGAGTCTTGTACAAGATTGCATTGCTATTTTATTAGCAGGTTGCAAAAAATTGTACTGTGATCATCATCATTGAAACACTGTGTAGATTAAAGTGATTTCCATAAACCAACAGTTGCTTTGCTAGCATCAGCTTGTCCTTTCAAAGCATTTATTTAGGATACATTAAACTACCTGATTCTGGCTCACTCTGTGGATTTGGTTGAATTATTATCTCAAATTGTATGTTGTTTTTTCCATGTAGGTTAAAATTCTGTGTCACCAATTGCTGGTCCAGGTGTGTGACCTACTCAGGCTGAAGGACTGTCACCTCTTTGGACTCAGTGTTATACAAAGTAAGTCTTACTCCCAACTCTGATGGATTTAGCCAACTGTCCTGAGGAAATGACATTTTATAGCTGTAACTTAAATTGGGCATACTGTTATAAAATTGTGATTGTCAAAACACCCCTAACCTGGTCATCATTTTTAGCCTAGTATTCATTTTTTAATCTTAACTATTATATATTTCCTACAAGATTTAGAACTTCAGGTCATGTTGTATTATACTTTGAACTTAAATATTGCTTCCTTTTTAGGAGTCTGGATTTTATGTCTTTGCTCTTTTATGTTTTAATGAACCAAGCATGATTTTTGTTTCCTTGCACTCAGGTAGCAATTGGAGCCAGTAGGAAATTATCTTGAATGTTTTTGCAATTGAATTTGTCTTCTAATTTTTGAAGCTAAAAGAATTTAGACATAAGAAAACAGATTTTTCTCTAAGTTCTCTTCCTATTCACTATATAGTATAATAAAGCGATATATTAATTTACTCTTATTTTCTATCTTTCCCTCCTTATACCTTCTCTTTTTTCCAGTCAAACTCTATTACTTAGAGATAAGGAAGGGGTCAGTTTCTTCTGTGTACTTTATGTGGAGAAGATTTTCAAGTAAAGGGCTCCACATAAACTTTTTCCCTATAAAATACCTTAGAGTTAAATTCCTAGGACTTACCTACAGCTATTTCTTATAAACTTCTTTCAAATCATGTTTTTTAATTTGTCTAATTTAGTCTTATGCCAGAAACCTTTCATATTTTTGCTCAGTTTTTAAAGAAGACTTTTTGTGAAATGTGTTTAATTATATTGTATACTTGGATATGAATTGTTTTCTACTACTAGAGCAAAGATACCTTGAGAATCTGAATAGTACCATAAAATGCTTAGATCTGCCAGGTTGGAAACTGTATCATGGGCAACTGATAAGCAAGGCCCTTCTCCAAAATATGAACTGTTTTCAGTTATCTTTTGGAGAGGCTGAAAATGATGGATCAGGGAACACATCAGGAGCCAGTGAATCAGCCATTTTGCTCTTCAATTTCTTCCTGTTCTCGTTAAAACAATAAAAACACAAATGCTGAGCTCCAGCCTTTCATTAGTACATACCTCAGTCATTTTTTTCATTGAAAGATCTGGGAGAAATGAGATACCTATAGATTCTAAAAAAATTTTTCTTTTATTCTAAACTCAAAGTTGATTCTTCATACTATAACCACAGCCACAGTTGGTCTGTATTCAACAGATCAGTCTAATAAAACCAGTTTATAGCTTCCTTAGATTTTAAAATAAGAGTTTTTAAGATGTTCTTGTTAAAAGAGATATTGCACTGTGGCAAAAGAACATGGGAACAGGATTCAGATGGCCTGGTTTTAATTCTGGTTCTACCACCAGCTTGCTGTGTGGCTTGGGACATGTCACTTGACTTCTCTCAATTTCAGGTCTCTCACATGTTATGGAAATTACTGCTCCACCTGCTTTGTTGAGAATTCTTAAAATACAAAGCTCACATCAAACTTTCAGATGGTAGACATAATAGTGGTAATTTACAAATATGTGCTATTATGTGAACAGTCTCAGTTCTATTTATTTCTTCATCCTGGAACTCAAGCCAAATACAAGTCAGATTCAACAAGAAGGTTGTCTGTTCTTGTCCATTTCATGTTTAACTGGAAACCTAGGAGAGATGAGAGATAGTTTTAGTTGAACTGATAAAGGGATTTAAATAGCATCCTCCTTTTTTTTTTTTGTCTTTGAGACCTCTTCCTTATCCTTTTCATTCAAATTGCTTGGCTTAAAATGCCATTCATGGCCAAAGAGTAGCTTTACCCTTCCTATTGTCTTATGGCACTTCTCCAGTCAAACCCAGGCATTTAGTCAGGAGTGATAGTGTGGTCAAGTGTTATTCTTGGAGTAGTCAAAGAGACACCCTTCCTTTCTAGAATGATTACATTTTTATGCGGAGCTTTCCATGAATATGCTATATCCCCTGAGAGAGGGTTAGAGAAAAAGGAATAAGCTTTTAAAAAAAATATTTAGAACTTTGTACAAGATAGGAATGCCAAAGGCTTTTCTTGTGAAATACATCTCTTTTAAAAGATTCTCTTTAGAAAACTTGTATTTTTTACCAGCTTGTTTTCACACATTTAGATCATTTTTTACTTGGGTTTTTAGCAATCTTATTTTCTATTCACCTTAAAGAACATTATTCCCTTGAAGAAATATTTTTGGCATTCATCTTGTTTTGTGTAAGATTCTTCTCTTTCCACAAGATCGATCCCAAAGGCAGTGTGAATAAATGGATCATTTTCATACTGTGTCTTACGTGGAGAACACAGAAGGAATAGTTTTAAAGACTGTTCTTCACAAAGTGGCAGGCTCCTCACTTGGGAATGGGCCATTACAATCCATGTTTTCTGATTTCTTACATAGCAATTAAGATAGTGTTTCTGCCCTGTTTTGTTATTTTTGCACCTATGAGAAGAGTCCTCTGTGAGCTAAACAAAAGCCATGTTTTTCTAAGACCAAGTAATTCCCACAGTGTTGGGAGTTAGCTTGTAATGACCCTAGAAACTAAGTAAAAGCAGGAGTTGGAAACTAATATTTCTCCTGAAAATAGTAGGTGTTTTGTATTGCAGAAGCAAAATAATTCATAAAGGATCTCATTGATGTCCAGCCCACAGAACCTACTATCTTTTAACATCTTGTTGAGTTGTTTAAATTCAGAGTAGATTCACAAATCTTGAGACTTTTTTAAAAAACCTATTTCTTTGTGTATTCTTTTCTTTTTAAAAGACCTATCCTTTATCATCATGTCTTTTTTTAATGTGCAGATAATGAACATGTATACATGGAGTTGTCACAAAAGCTTTATAAGTATTGTCCAAAAGAATGGAAGAAAGAGGCCAGCAAGGTACGACAATACGAAGTCACTTGGGTGAGATTACATTTATAAGCAAAATTATTTTGTTTTTTTAAAAGGTTTATTTTAGTGTTATACATTAGAAAAATATCTTAGAATGGGAAAGGAAAATGAATAATAAGTCCTAACATGTCACGTTAGTGAAGTTTTAATAGCCTATAGCATATAGCAATAGATTTCTGATAATTGGTTAAATAACATTTAATAATAACGTTTTATAATCTTAAAATACTGCTTTGAAATGAAAAGCATGAAAAAAACTACTTGTTCCTCCTCTGTGGCTATGTTAGCTGTCAAAACTGAAGTTATTAGTAATTTTTAAATCTACATTTAACATACTTACTTTAGATACTTTGTTACCATATTGTACCTGGTGTCTTTATTTAGTAAACACCAATATTCCTTTTAAATGTTGGGGAGGGCCCATTCACAGGGAATTTACCTAATGTTTTCAGGATCACTCCAGTAAGTCAGGAATAAATCCCCAGTGTCTAATCCTAGATCCTCCAATTTGTATTTAAGAATTCTTGGAATAAACTGGAAGTCTACTTCAAAGCCAAGTACAAAGTAAGAAACATGAATGACTAAATAAACAAACAGCATATTAGAATTCAGTATGTGGAATGTCAGCGAAACAAGAGAACATTTGTAACAAGCAAATGGTCACCACAGGGGACAGAGCTGGGAGAAGAGCTGGATCTCAGCTAGAAATGTCCACTGGCACTTTTATTTTTATCTTCCCTTATGTTGTCATGGGCATTACAGTGAACGAGTATCAGATGTATTGATGATGCTTTATAACTTCTGGTTGTGCATGAACCTGGCATTCATTTGGGGCAATGTCTACCCATTGCTAGCCCCCACTCATTGAAAGTAGATAAAAACCTTTCAGTGTTTAAAAGGTATCTTGTTAATAATGGTATTTTGCTGCTTTTGAAACCCATTCTTGAAGTAACTAAAAATAGCTTGGTTTTTATGTGTGTCTCTGTCTTAGGGTATTGACCAATTCGGACCTCCAATGATCATCCACTTCCGCGTGCAGTACTATGTGGAAAATGGCAGATTGATCAGGTATGAGGACATGGAGAAATTATTAACCTTGATTTACCTGTGGCATTCATCTTCTGACATACCAAATAAAGTTCCATGTTTATTTTTCTTTCCTGCTAAAAATAAATTCCATAAAAGCAGGGATTTTTCAAAAAATCTTTTTGCACACTCTTGTATTCTTAGTTCTTAAAACAGAGGTACCGTAGGCATTCAACAAGTATTTACTGAATGAGTGAATGATAATCTTAGACTGTTGCTAAAATTGTTAATATCACTGGCTCACATTTTCTGTACTGCACATTTTCAATAACAAATCAGTCATCAAAAAGTTATTTGAGAAGAAACAAACAGTCTTGTGAAGAGTGGAGAAATTGTTTAAAGTTATATTCATTAGTTAATTAAAAGATTCTTTTCTGGTGGTAGGGTGGGGAGTGGGGGCAACAGCAAGAAATCTCTCCTATAAAAAGGCATGGGTGTTTATATAGCCTAGTTTTCTTTTCATCTTTGGGGTCTTGCGTCTGGTCTTAGCAGTAGCTTTAAAGCTAAGATTATGCCCAGTAACACTATTCTATGAGAATTTTAGATGCAATTTGGTAAGGGGAGGTATTTGATTATTTTTCTGGAGGGGAGTGCATGAATAATACTGTGCTCATGAAACAAACTCAGAATTCACCATTTCAGAAGCTCAGTTTATCATGTATACAGGTGGATTCAGGACTGCAGAATTTTCAGAGGTGGTTTTGTTGGCTAACTAACAGAAAATACAAGAAAAGTGAACTCTGTGATTTACTAATTTATTTTTAAACTTTGAGAAACCCCAAGTAAAAGAGACAAAGTTACAATTTGGCCAGTGAGTTAGTTATATGTGAGATCTGCTCGTGATACTTACATTACTGCCACATGCAAATTAAAAAGTAAAAAATATACCCCATAGGGAATTGTTTAAGAGGCTGAGAAATTTTTTAGTTATTCCCAATTTCATATAAAATTTTTACTTAGTTTACCTACTATGTATGGAATGCACAGGAAAGAAGGAAAATATATTATTTAGAGGCTAATTACATTAAGTGCTCTGTCCCAAGGGGAGAAAAATGATATAAATGCTTTGCTTTTCAACTTTTCATACTTAAACATGATCCTGGTTAAAATAAATCCATATATCTGTATTATCATTAACTATTAAACTATGAATCTCAGGTAGACACTCAGCCTAAAATAATAGGAAGGCAAACAAGCTCTTAAAATATAAAAACACACACTCATTTTTTTCTTGCATTTTAACTTTGATCATAAAATCATTGTATTTGCCGGTGACATTTTTTGGAGCTTGAACAAGGTTTTCCCGTCAGCACTTCTTACTTAGTGTATTCGGTGGGAACTGTATTTATTTCTGACCTCAACAGATTGTAATGAGTGCACTATTAGTATTTATTTATTTCTGACCTCAACAGATTGTGAAGAGTGCACTATTAGTATTTCCATTTTGAGGAGTATCATGATTGTCATAACATGTGCCTATAAAAACACAGCGACAAACTAACATCTACTTAAAAAAAAAAGGAAAGCTTTTGTCAGTTCATTTATTCTGAGAGAAAAAAATACTATTTATAGTTAAAAATTTTTCTAGATAGACATATAAAGGGAAACACTTCTAAAAGGGCCTAGAGTATTTGTAATGTGCTCAGTTGAAAAACAAAACAAAGAAACCCAGCAAAACATGAAAGCCAGGACTGTCCCTTCTGATTTGTCCTTATTTGTGTCATGTGTGCAGCATTATTGCAGCAAAATTAATACACAGCAAATGCCTAGACATCTATTCTAATACTGTTCAATCAAATATTTACTGTATCATTGTGGAATGATTCAGATCTTTTTTCCATTCTCTGAATGAATCGAATGTTATAGGCCTTTGTAAATGTTATTTTTGTAGTCTGGTTAGTCTTGCTTGGAGTTCTGACTCCTGCTTCATCCTCTGTGAGGCAGCAAGTAGGTATTCACTACAGCCTCCCCTTTTTCAATGAGTAGGGAGAGAGGGAGAAGGAGGGTGCAGAAACAGAAGTGCTCTTGTCATCAGATGGATAGCAGGATTTGGATTCTGTTTACATGCCATTGGGTTGTTCCATCAAAATGTGAGCTCTGTTTTCTTTTATTTTCCTAGTGACAGAGCAGCAAGATACTATTATTACTGGCACCTGAGAAAACAAGTTCTCCATTCTCAGTGTGTGCTCCGAGAGGAGGCCTATTTCCTGCTGGCAGCCTTTGCCCTGCAGGCTGATCTTGGGAACTTCAAAAGAAATAAGCACTATGGAAAATACTTTGAACCAGAGGCTTACTTCCCATCGTGGGTAAGCGCTGTTTTCAAATTCTAAAGTGTTTTCTCTAGCACATTTCTAGCTCATGGTGCTGCTACTCATGGTGCTTCAAGAAATGAGGACCCAGATGTTTTGTAAAACCCTACATGATGCTCAGATGTAAATTAAACACTTGAGAGTATGGTACACGTGATATCCTGATGAACCTGCTCTGCTTACAGATGACACAGAGGAAGATTGCTCTCTATCCTGAATATGGTGGAACTTGGAATTTGCCAGACTTGTTTTGGCATTAACATGACCTTGACTTCTTACTTATTTTGAGGCAGCTTTTTCCCCATTTGAAGGGAGAAATCATTACTCTTCAAAAGATGGGATAATTCATGGATTTTCCCAAGCTCAGGAAACAAAGTAAACTGCTTGCTCTGACTGCCATCTTTTCCACACCAGGAGAGGAACCACTCCCTTACTTCAGCAAGCAAGTTTAGCTTATTCCAGCATGAACTGTCTCAGCTGTCCTTTCTCTGCCCAACTCTGGCCATATCTGTACCCATCCTTCCTCCAGGTCTCTGCTGTACTTCTCTCTCTCTACATCTTTAGTCTCTACTCTCACTTTTCTTGAGTCAGAACATATAAAACATGTTTGGGGCACACTGTCCCATCCTCAGGGAGGAAAAGAGGAAGAAAGAAGAGCTCCTGCTCTTGCCTTCCCCTCTTAGGAAAGTTTTTTGAAAAAGTGATGTATATTTGAATTTTTTTAGTTCCTTCACTTCTCACATAGTCTACTTAACCCACTTCCATCTGTCTTTTTTCCCCATCACTTCACTCATGTGCTGTCCCTAGGTCATCAGTGACCTTTAAAATGGCCAATCAAGTGGACATTTTTACTTCTGAATTTCTCAGCTGCATTTGTCACTTAACCACTCACGTCCTGGGAAATCTCAGACAAATGAATGTTGTTAACAACTACCTGTGTGCTCGCAACTCCCAAATCTGTTTCTCTCCCATGAATACCTGAAAGAACTGTTCACCCTTATGCACCTCAAACTTAAAATGTCCAAATCAAATTCATCTTCCCACCTCAATTCTAAGTATTCCTACTTCTGCATTCCTAATCTCAGCTAGTGGCACTGCCATTCACCCAGTCACCCAGAAACTGAAGTCATCAGAACTGTCTCTTACCATCCTTCTTTCTCTTGCTCCATCCAGTCAGTGAGAACATGCTCTAACATAATTCACTTGAATACCTATCACCCAGCTTAAGAAATAAGATTCTCATATGTTTCTGTGGTCGTTGACTTCCTAAATGCTTATCATGTCCTCTAGCCATCATTGTTCCTCCCATCTCCCAGGTTCCAGGTCTCATCAGCACCACTGTGGAGCTTATTCCTGCTTCACTCTATACTCCACTTCTTACAGATGAGTTGATTTTGCTTCTGATTAAAATCTTCAGGGGCTCCCTTCTCACCTGCAGAGTGAAACCCAGGTTCCCAGGCATGACCAAGGAACTTTCTAGGATACGGTCCCAGCCAGCCTTTCCAGAGACCATATCTGGTTGTCCTGCACCTTGAATTTTATGCTCTAGCAACATCCAGTAATTTCTGTCTCCACACCTCCTGTGGTGTTTCACATTTCTGGCTTTTCCTCCTGAAGTTCCCTTAGCCTGTGAAGCCCCATTTCACCTGGCGAATTCCCTCCTGTCCATCCTCCCAGGCGCAGCTCAGGTGTGGTTCTGTTGGACAGACTGTCGTGGTCCCCAGTGCCCCTCCTCTGGGCACAGTAAGACCCTGGACATAAATATTCTACATCTTACTTTCAAATAATCTGTGTATATTTTGCTTCCAGAAAATTGTTTCTTAATATGTTCTAAAGAACAGGTGTAAACTTATAAAACACTTTACATTGAGATGCTCCATAAAAGTTTTTGTTGACTAACAGTGCCTCAGTTGTTGAAAAGAAACCACAAAAAGTGTCAAGCTTTTACATATCAATGTCTGTTGGGCCAAAAGTAGCCTATATTTACATTACCTCATTGTCATCAGGTACTCACTGAATCTTGATCGTTTAAAGCAGAACTTCCCAACCAGTGTGCCATGGCACCCAGAATGCCAAAATACCAATTTTCTCAACCCTTGGTATCACCACAGTCATCTACATCATTGCATTACAAAGAATATTTTCTTTGACCTGAAAATAGTTGACAGATACTGAAGATGATCTCCATGTAAAAGGAATCTAGAAAGAAAAATATGTAACTTGATTTCTTAGGAAAACTTGAAAATTGACTAGAAATTTATCATGTCTAATTCATTAGGAAGAAACAAAATGCCAGTACCTATAAAAAAATTTTAAAACTAAAAATTCTCTAATTTTATATTATGGTTTTAAGCATCACTTTTTGCTTGCTTGGCATAATTCTTTCCCTACTTTATAATCATTGGGAATTCAGCTAAGACTTTTAACTAATCAACACCTTTCTCTTAGCATGAAGCTGCTGGACTATGTATTTTTGACATCCAAAAAGCTCAGGCTATTATGAAAATCTAAACCACAGTGAACTGCAATGAATGTTTGAATGAGATTGTTTTCTCTTAAGTATTCAAACAGAGTGTTCATAACAGCCTCTATGTAGAAACCAAAAGTGTTTTAGAGATTTCCTCCCAGCCCCCTGCCTCCTTTGGATTAACATTTAGAACCTACCACTCCATGGCTATAAATTTAGGAGGATTAAGTAGGATCCAGAACCTGAAGACAGTAGATGTATTTTATGGTACCAATAATTTTGCAAGTATTAACAGTTATGTATACATAACTTTTGCAAGTTTGCATTTTTTTTCTTGGTGAGCTCAAAACCAAGAGAACATGTTTTTCCCATTTCCTATGATTTTTCTTCTTAGATATATATTACCACAGCTAAATTGGCTTTGTTGCCTCTGGTATAAGCTGATTCAGCATAATAACATAACAGATGGTGAAAACATAATAAAAGTGGGAAATTCCTCATGGAAATCAGCCAATTTACGTAACCTGCTTTAGGTCCTGTTTCATCATTTTGGGAGTGAAGGTAACACTTCCCTCTAACAAATCTTGCATTGGACACCAATTGTAATCCAACAGGTTGTTTCCAAGAGAGGGAAGGACTACATCCTAAAGCACATTCCAAACATGCACAAAGATCAGTTTGCGCTGACGGCTTCCGAGGCTCATCTTAAATATATCAGAGAGGCCGTCCGACTGGATGATGTCGCTGTTCACTACTACAGATTGTATAAGGTACAAAACTGCACTTAAGTCTGTATTTCTAAGAAAAAGAAAACTTCTTGATCAGAAGAAGCTTTTATTTCAAGTTGTGATTTCAATTTTAATGGGCTTTTTAAAAGATTTTCATGTGACCTGATGTTTGTCATCATTAAAGTCTTGGAGTTAATGATGCTTTTCCTCAGGCCTGGGAACAGGATGGAGTTTTTTTTTTTAAGGTTCTGATACTGAGATAACAAATGGCTACAAATTGTGAATGTGGCTTTTCAGTGATTATGAAATAGTTATTTTTCTCCTTCCCAAATCTGCATTTTTGCCTTGGGGAGTAACATTTGCAACTTGTTTGCTCAGTAATTTTTAAAATCCTCCAAGTGAAGCCATATCTGCACTGTATCCATTAATGACAAAACCACCACCACAACAGCAGATGTTTATTGAATATTGTGTTTATTGGGGGGAGCACTTTATACTTATTATCCTTTTTAAAAAATCCTCACAAGTCTGTAAGACAGAACTGTAATCTTCATTTTATAGATGAAGAAACAGACCATAGACCATACAACTAGTAGGTGGAAAAGCCAGGATTCAGGTCTATATGACAACCAGCATGCTTGAGTCACTGAACTCTGTGGTTCCCTCACTCTCTGAAGTTTGTTACTGTCTTTTGTGTTCTGTATATCCTTGCCTCATTTTTCCATCCTGGGTCAGAAGTCACACACCCAAATTACAGTTGGGGCCAGGCTCTGCAGTGAACCAAATATACCACTATTTATCATTTTATGCCTTCTCTTCCTCTCTTCCTTCCTCTCCTCACCCTATTTACAAGTGTCACTTCCTTGGCAAAAACTCCTGAACTCCTATGTAAGTATGCAAATGTATAGTCTCAAAACCAAAAAGGACGAAGTGGTTCAGGGTATGGTCTGTTGGGCCTAACTTCCTGGGATTGAATCCCAGCTTCACCTCTTACTATGTGACCTTACACAAGTTATTTAACCTCTCTGTGCTTCAGTTTCACCATAGTTAAGTGGGATGGTAACATGCCTCCCTCTGAGGTTTGCTGAAGACTAGACTTCCATTGAGAATAGTTTGGATATATTGCTGTATAATCTTCCTAGCTGTTTCAGAAAACATGATGATAGACCATGCCCAATAGATGCATTATTAATGCCCTATCTTCTTTAAAGGCATAATCGAGTTTCATGAGATCTCTCTGGCTAAATTCCTAAAAGACTAAGTTGTTATTTTTTCCTTGAGATTTCATTTGTGACACTTCAATTTATATGAGAAGATAGAAATAAATGAAATTTTGACAGTCATATTTTCCTTGAGATTTCATTTGTTACACTTCAATTTATATGAGAAGATAGAAATAAATGAAATTTTGACAATCAGTTTACATTTTAAAATGATAGATATTTAAAATGATAAAAATATATGAAAGAGTATGGTTTTAGAATCTGGTATCAGTTAGAAACCCTGCATCCCCACTCATTATTACTGGGATCCTAGGCAAATGTAACTATAATCCTGGGCCATCTATAAAGTGGGAATGGTTCTATGCATTTCACAGGTTGGGAAGATTCTATGAGATAATGAATCTGAATCAGTACCTAACATATTAATGAGTGCTCAATAAATATTAACTGCTTCTTATTTGATAGGGAAGCTTAATATTTTAAAGGTTCCTATTAAGGATCCTGTAGTGAAGTAGATATCCCCAGTGTATCTTTTGTGTAAAAATTAATCTTTCAAATTTGCTTGAAGTGTTGTACTTCTACATGGGATAGAAAATGACTCTCTTGTCTGTTTTAAACAGAATAATTATTAATAATGTAACCGAATGAAGTAGGGAGATAGATATTACCTCATGGGCACAGTTCATTCTTTGGAGAAATTAAGTGGAAACAATTAAAGTTGCTTCATTTAAGGCTTGCATATAAAGTGGAAAAAAGGTAGACAGAGGACAGGAAACATTCTAAAACAAAACACTTCTGTGCCCCTTTCCCAGTAGTATATACCCCATACATGCACCAGTAGCATTTTTATGAGCCCAGTCTTATTTCAGGAAGCAATCAGAACAATCTTGAAGGGGAAATTGACCTAAACTCATTGCGATGAATTGGTTTCTCCTATTAAACCTATATTATATGTGCTTTCTTGATATAAAAACATTAGTTGGGAAAAAACATCCAAAGTAGTGAAAATAGGCTATGTCTTCTCTTTACTATAACAGGTGAGGATGCATTTTCTAAAAATACTACCACGTTCATGGGAACACTGGCACTGAACATAATAAAAGATTTGTACATACTCATTTATAATTTTACTGAGAAATCTCATAATAAAAATATTTCAGTTACTTAGTAATTTATCCTTTATTTTGAACTTCATACTTTATATACACTTAGTACAGGTGAGTACTTAAAAGAGGTGGCAAAATTTCAGAGTGCATTCAAAATTCAGAGTGCATTTCAGGAATTTTTTCCTATGCTTGTATAGTTTATTTTTCAAAGTTAATGGTTTAGAAGAGACCAGCAGTTACCAAAGGGGAAGGGTATGGGAGAGTGGGTAGGGAGAGAGGGAGAAGGGGATTAAGGGTTGTTACATTTAGTACACATGGTGTGAGGGGTCATGGGGAAGACTGTAGCACAGAGAAGGCAAATAGTGAATCTGTGGCATCTTACTACACTGATGGCCAGTGACTGCAATGGGGTATGGGTGGGGACTTGATAATATGGGTAAATCTAGTAACAGCATTATTTTTTCATGTGAAACCTTCATAAGAATGTTTATCAATAATACCTTAATAAAAATAAATAAATAAATAAATAAATAAAATACAAAACATTCACCAAAAAAAAAAAGTTAATGGTTTAGCTGGTAGAGTGTGTATCATATTGATAAGTGATAACTGAGCTTCTTAAAAAAATATTTTCTTTCAAAACTAACTGAATATAAAGCTTTTACAACTTTATTATCTATCCTCATGAAAGAGCCTTGCTTCTAAATTTGGTTTCAGAGCTAGATTTACTTTTTTGAAGTATAAAATTTTAGTGTATCTCAGAAGGTAACTATAATATTAGATTCAGGATGCTGACATCTGAGAAAAGGTTAGGCATAAGATGGAAGGTAAAAAAAATACAAAAGCTGCAAAAATTGTCTTGTTTACTGGAGTGTTCAGTCACCTAAGTATGTGTGATTGATATGAAAGTGTATATAATATAGTGAAAATACTGGTGCTTTGCAATCTTAGGGATTTAGAGAATAGGAAATCCCATTATTGCTTTAATATGTGTTCATTATTATTTTTAAGCTCATAGAAGACTAGGGGTGCATAAAGACAGAGTTAAGTCAAAAACTTTCCAGACCTGATATTTCTCTTTCTGTTTTTTTTCTTTGGTTCTGAGTTGAAGAATGGTATACTTTTTCATACAATTTTATTCCTACAGGACAAAAGGGAAATTGAAGCTTCTCTGACCCTTGGATTGACCATGAGGGGAATACAGATTTTTCAGGTTAGTAAATGAGAAATAAGTATAGATGGCATCCACTGTCTTACATTGGTAGTGGGCCTGTGTGGTCTGGTGATAGGTTCATCAGTCCATTTCCAGCCATCGATGGATCATTACTTCCAATTTGTCCAGCCCAGATACTGTAGGATAGATGAAGTGATGGAGTTTAAACCTTAACAGTGGTAAGTCCTCTAGAAAAGAAAACAAGCAAAGATTGGCCAAGGTTCATCACTAACAGATCATTACTATCCAAACATTTTTCTTTGGGTATCAATTGATTTTAAATATTCTCTTTTATCCTCTGGAGTATGTATAACTGTGTAAAGAAAAATGACATTTTAATGCACTGCCTGATCAGAGGTTTTAATTTCCATTACACTTTTCTGATAAGGCTTGTCCCTTGAATGAGAAGTAACTGTCACCCTTTTGCAGGTGGGGTGATGTTATCTACAATCAACGGACGAGATAATCCCTTTTTTTATGAGATTTAGGAGAATATAAGGATGCCTTATCTTCGATGTAGGCAAAATAATTCAGTTAAAAAAGCCTGAGTGCCTTATCTCATCTCTTGAATGCCTGAGTCTTTTGGACTTTTTATTTAAATTTAATGATAGGCCAGAAGGGAATAGATTACCTTGAAAGGGCCAGTTAATGCAGTCACTCAGGAACCAAAAGCTACAGAATTGTTTCATTAATTTTTTAATTACTGTCTGCACATCTCCAAAGAGAGCTGAGGACCTCTTTCACATTTTAATTACCACATTTTAGTTTTCTGGGAGAGAAGTTAGAGCCATTTTAGAGTGTCTGCCAGTTTCTCAGTAACTCTCTATGCACTATAATTCTTTCCACAGAATTTAGATGAGGAGAAACAGTTACTTTATGATTTCCCCTGGACAAATGTTGGAAAGTTGGTGTTTGTGGTAAGTTTAAAATAACTTAGTAAAAAATTAGTCACTTGTTTGTTTCTGTGAACTGTTGTTGTTTCTTGTTGTGTTTTGTTTTTTAACACAATACTGCCCCAAGTACAAAAGTCAGTATTTTTAAAAGGTTGACGATGAAGATAGTTTTCTTATACTCTTACACCTGTGCTTTAATGCTTGCTATTCATCAGTAGTGAACTTAAAATTTAAGTATCTTACATCAAATTACTAATTTTTATTTGTGTTTCTGGTCCCTACCATATTACCCTAAATTATTCTAGTTGCAAGAAATATAAGGGGAAAAGTATAAAATAAGTTTATCAAACTGAATTTTTTTAAAAAGCCTACAGCAGAGGGATTAGAAAACAAAAAGCTATGATCATAGGGTAAATTACTCTTAGTGAGGGGATTGGCAATTCTTCCAGAAGTTGCTTCATTTGAAGAAAGAATGAAGAGTGATATAAGAAATGTTTTTACTTTATCTGACTCTTTGAAATTTGTCATTATGTACGAAGGTCTATCAATATAACAGGAAAAATATTTTTATTTTTAGAATATTGAGAATGGTATACTGTTTTTCTTGTCAGAGTAAATTCATGATTTTTGCCAACTGTTTCTCTACTTGGCTTGCTATATCTATTTTTTTGATAGGACTCAAAGAATTACAGTTAGTAATGTGTATCTAGTGGTTATTAAAAATCCATTTTTCTTTGTTCAAAAATTATTAGAAAAATTACACAAAAAAAGGAGAAAGATAAGGACTTTTACACATGCACTTCTCTCCCATGAGGAAGGTGACCTATATAAATAAAGGGATGTATTGCCAAATAGCATTTGGGCACTGACTCTCCACTGCCCTGAGTCAAAACCTGTTCCTAACTTTATATTAGTTTAATTGCTTGGGCACAGTTCAATCTGATTTCACTTTAGTCATACATTAAATGGGGCCCGACCTACCTCCTCCTCATTGTCTCTCTCTTGTTCAAGCTCTTTGTGAAAGGATCTGAACTGCTTGAAAATGAGCAAATTATTCCCCACTTACCTCTTCCATGTCCCAAACTAAGTAGTAATAAAATACATTAATGAAATTGAATGCTTTAAGGGTCCTGGACTCTGTGGTTCCTGAATGTAGTTGTGTGTCAGTCTCATCCGAGGTCCATAGATAAAGATTTCTGGGCCTCATCCACATCCCCAAAGAGATTTTTACTTCAGTGGGTGTGGGTTAGAGACCAGGAATCTCTTCTCTATCTTTACAGCTTCCCAGATGATCATGTAGCCAGCCTGGCCCTGCCTATCTGTGTGACTTTGATCAAGTTACTTAACCTCTTTGTGCCTTGGTTTTTTCTTTCCAAAATGTGGGTGATTGGTCCCTACCCCCATAGACTTATTGTGAAGATTAAGTGAGTTAATACTGCTTAGTGCTCCTTGTCAGTTATTACCATTCTAGCACTGGGGCCACTGTAGTACATTTAAAATGAAAAGTTCCCGAAGTGAAAAATTCCATCCCATATCACTCTGTACCAGGTTTAAGTGTGCAGTTAGAATAAGTCTTTGCTCTCTCTCTCTCTCTGGCTTAGAACCATTGTGCCTGGAATATTCTTTTTTGTAGTCCTGCTTCCCTATGCATTATTAGGAAAGTTAGAAGAATTAGTAATCTTCCATAACTGTCAGGAACTTTGCCAAACCCTCACTCTTAACTTAGTACTTCATGTTAATGGTCCCAGACTTAAAGAATGAGATTTTTATATCTTTGTTGATAGATGCTCATACTTATATCTCTGCTTTCTCTTTCCTGTCTCATCCTTCCAACTGTTTGTCTAACTTCAGCTCCCTCTTTCATCCAGCTAGAGAAGTTTTCCATTTTTTTCTAAACCCTAAATAGGTATCCTGTATTGTTCACTATCATAACTCCTTCTTTATTTCCTTCACAGAATTTATCATAAACTATAATTATTTTACTTGTTTATTTGCCATCCCTCGCACCAGAATGTATCTTCATGAGGGTAAGGACCTTGTCTGTCCTATTCTCTGTTACTTTCTCAACGCCTAGCACAGTGTTTAGTACATATTAGGCGTTTAACAAATACATGAATGCATTACACTCCTGGGCTTGGCCATCTTGTTTGCTGAGTCAGGATGCTGGGATTGCATTTGAAGGGGCTTTCATGATGGTCCCTTCTCTTCTCCATTATGTAAATAGCCTGACTGGCCATAGAAACCAAAGACAATCGGCACTCATACACAGCAGTGTTTGCCAGCAGACCCTGGCTGGACAGTTCCTGAATTTTTTGGCAGTCCTCTCTGTACCTGTGACATTTTTGAAAGGGAAACAATAATTTATCTCTGAGAAAATCTTGAATGGAGCTTTTTAATATCTATTTCTGAATCAGTAGTTTTTCTCAGTAAACAAAATGAAGGGAACCTTGGCAAATCAGAGACTTTTCTCCCAAATCTGATTCATGATTTCCCACCTCAGGGCAAAAAATTTGAGATTTTGCCAGATGGCTTGCCCTCAGCCAGGAAGCTCATATACTACACGGGGTGCCCCACACGCTCCAGACACCTCCTGCAACTCCTGAGCAACAGCCACCGCCTCTACATGAATCTGCAGCCTGTCCTGCGCCACATCCGGAAGCTGGAGGAAAATGAAGGTATTGCAGGGTCTTGGGTGGAAAAGCAAAAAAACCGGCTCTTTGCCACCTGTGGCCCCTTACTCTACAGCTGCCATGAACAGGGGCTTTAGACTACTGCTTAAGTGTGGGATTTGGGACTGGGTCTCTCCACATTCAGCTCAGCCTTCTTATTTATATCAGCACTGTCCCAGAAGACAAGGAATGGCCTTGACTCCCACCAAGAGTAGTACCTATCTAAAATACCTGAGATTATCCCTGTCGTTTAGCTATCCCTCAGTACAGTCTCTTTAAAAGTATCCTCGTGCTTTGGCCTGAAACTCCCTGCAAAAAGCCACCACATTAAAGTTTGTTTACCATGCAAGGTTTGTTTGCATCTCAGAACTCTGATTATACATTGATCCACTTTGGTGCTATTATCCACAGGCAAAATTCCTTCTAAAGTGATTATTCCATAGATTAGAGTGACAGTAAAGGTGGGTCACAGAAATGTCTCCAATCCCTCTTACTGACTACTAGGAAACCCCCAAGTCTGGCTCAGCAAGAATGACAGTGAAAGGAGAGAGAAATTTTTATTGGACAATTTCACCATCCAGTCCTGTGGGGGCTTTGCTGAGACACAGTCAGAATAGAGAGCAGTCCATCTGGAGCTCCAGAGGCTTGGGCCCTGAAATGTGGAGGACAAGGCACAGGAAGGAAGAGGAAGGCAGGGAGGGGCCTCCAGCAATTGACTTCAACTTTACAATATAACTGAATGGTTAGCCATTCATCTTAATTTATGGTATCCTGGGTTTCTCACTTTAACACACTCCAACTTCTAATCCCCCAAAATGCTATTTGTATATTTGTCTATTTTCTAACGTCTTTAATTTCTTTTGCAAATTCGTGTTGAAGTGATTTTTGTTAATTCAGTTAGATTAAATTTAGGATATTTGGATGAACATTAGGATACAGATTCATATCATAGGTCCATGTCTGAAACAAATTTTGACTTCTCAGACCTCACTTTTCTTACAGAAACAAGATGAATACCTGTCCTTTCTTAAAGACAAAAAACCATATACAGGTTTGCGGATCTGACTGATTTCTCTCAAAAACTATGTCTATCTAAATGAGACCCAGTTTGGAGATGCCATTGTAATTAAGTAGCAGTCAGAACATGAATCATTTTCCACCGTCTACCATCAGACTGCATTTGTCTTTGGAGAAAATTGGTGTAACTGTCAGGTGTACTGGCTTTCTCTGCTGCCAGCATGCCAGTTCTTCACCACAGTGACTCATCAGTATAACAAATACATCTCTCGGATGCTGACATGAATATTAAGAGGAATTCAGATAGGACAGAAGCACTGAGGAAACTTGTGAGAATAGGTGATTTAGTTAGGTGCAGAGACCATCACTTGTCAAGTTGGTCTCATTCCTAAATGGCCCTCTTCGTTGTTTAAGAAGTTCATTTATTCTATCTGTCCTCTACCAGCAGCATTTTAGTAAATTTTTGTGTAGGTGAATTTAAGGAGAGTCCCTTAGAGCCTGAAAGAACTAATGAATCTCCTATAAAATCTATAGGTTTCTAAGGTAGAATGAAAAAGAATGTCCATTACCAAGGATAGTATCAAGTGTATTTGGGGTTATATGAGTAGGGCAATAAAAGAGTGATAAAGTGTAAATTGGATCTTTTATGGGGCTAAGTTGATAGACTTTGAGGGGGATGTCTTTTTATTTCCCCCAGAGAAAACATGCTTAGTTTCTTCTACTTAGAGACCCCTGCAGGTCTGTAAAAAGCTTGAAACTAAGTTTCTCTAGGCCAGCCTTGGTCTGAATCCAGTTTACCTCACCCCACATAAAAAGTCTGTATTTTTCTTTGTTAAATTTTAGAGTCATCCTGTCTGAACCACTATTTTAGCAATTTATAGTAGAATATTATCACAGTAATTCTTCCATAGGATGTAGAAAGAAGGGGGAAAAATGCTTTTGTCATTAAAAAAAGTCTTTTAAATAAAAAAGTTTAAATTTTTATAATGATAATTTATATCATATGTCAAGAGGTCATGCTGCATTATATTGCAAAGTTGTGTGATGGAACACCCACATGTTGCTCTATGCTATTGACGCTAGCGATTCCTAGGAGGATGAGAGGATTCATTTTGCTTTTCTTAGAAAACATTTCAGAATGATTTAAATGTTCCCTCAGTTTGTAACTGAGTGGTGTGAAGCTTCTTAAATGTTTGCAAAGGGTCTAAGTGATACCAGCACTAGGAAGGTAACAGAAACCAGCCACTTGGAACACCAACGCTGCACTGACACATTGATAGCAAGTAGATTTATGCTAGGCTCCTATTAGGTAGAAAGCACTGGCAAGTGCTTGTCTTTAAGGGAGTATACTAGTGAGTATAAGTAACTAAAATTGGCTCCAAACTTATTGGAAAGTTGGGAGTAAATGTCCTATTTATAAAGAGGTAGAAAAACTTTTAAATTACTAGATTCACAGTTCCCAGTTGTCGTAAGACTCCAACATCCTAAAGAACTTTTTTAAACTTTTTCTCTTTACTTTTCCATCCTTCCAAGTGTGACAAGGCTCTCATTTTGAAACCACAGGAATAGAAATTGCATGAGAATTTTGCAGTCTCCTTTAGTTCTTCATCTGCATTTCAATCCCCGTTGCCTTCAAAAAATAGGAATCATTAGAACCCAGTCTAGCCCTGACAGATAGGTTGTAGATGGATGCTCTCTTATCTCAATGATGTTTGTTTTGGGATCTGAGGTCTGATTCCAGTCTACTTTCTATGTGGCTGCCTAAACTGCCTTTGTTTAAGTCCTGTTTCTTAGAATTGATGTGAATGGACTGGACCCCAGAACTGTACACATAGCCTTCTCCAATCATTTTTGCATTTTGCATTCTGGAAAGTATATCTTTTTCTGCTTATGTTCATTCCCTCCCTGGAGAGCCTGAGGTGATTATACTTCAGAGCTGGATTCAAACATCAGGAATGCAAGTATTATCACTTAACCAAAAAACAAGACAATTAAATCCATTAACTGGCCCCCGAGAACCCAATTAGTCTGCTAGTTAGCAGTTTCTGAAATAATATCACTTAACATTCCCCAAATACATGCTCCATTTTTAACATTGTTCTACTGTGTTATTTCTCATCAATATAAAACCTACAAGGAAGCCAAACTATTTTTCCTTTTAAAAACTCTGACCTGAAACACAAAAATATTTTTTGTCATATTGTACACCTACAACTCAGTTGTGACTTTATGCCTAAAAGTAGTGGTTAGTTCAGCATTTGATAAAAAATATTTCCAATATTGTGACTGACTGTGTTAAAGAACAAAACAGCACTGACATGTTAAAGGAAAGTTTTACCAGAGGCCACATGGGTATAAACTATTAAACCAGGGGTAATTACTATGTTTAATAAATAGACGATAAAACCTCACTAAATGCAGCCTAAATGGAGAAAAACAATAAATAAAATCTATATTTTAGAATTCCTTGAAGGAAATTCTCAGAATATTTTTCTTTAAATTGTGTTTAACAGTTGGTGCTTAGGTAACAGTGGACCAAACTGAACGAATAAAATGAATAGCAATCAGCCTAATTATACTAACTAAACAGTCTTCTATAGCAGTGTTTCTAAAATTATCTGTGGGGAAGGACCAGATTTTTAAAATTTCTAATCCACTGTGAAATACAAAATCACATTAGTGGTTCTTATGGCAATATATAAAAAGATTTTTCTAAAAGTTACTGAATGCTCTCCTCAATTACTGAACTTATTTCAGTATGGACCAGAAATGGTCAGCCAGCTACACTTTCTCTTTTCTATAGAGTTTGAAGCTTCAAAACTCTTTTGAGTAGTTTGCATACCTCCACTTTAATCCATTTACTGGTTTTTATTCATTTTGCAGTCTTCTTAAATTGAGTTCCTATCAGAATTATCATAGTCTACTCACTAGATTCTGAGTGTGAAATTGTACTCTTTTGACCTAATAACTCACTTGAGCCAACCAACAACGTTCCTTCATCGTTGAATATAATGACGGGCTGTGTTCCTCACCACACAGAGAAGAAACAGTACCGGGAGTCTTACATTAGCGACAACCTGGACCTCGACATGGACCAGCTGGAAAAGCGGTCTCGGGCCAGTGGGAGCAGCGCAGGGAGCATAAAACACAAACGCCTGTCTCGTCACTCAACCGCCAGCCACAGCAGTTCCCATACCTCAGGCATTGAGGCAGACACGAAGCCCCGGGACGCAGGGCCGGAGGACAGCTACTCTGGCAGTGCCATCCACCGCAAGCTGAAAACCTGCAGCTCAATGACCAGCCACGGCAGCTCCCACACTTCGGGGGTGGAGAGCAGCGGCAAGGACCGACTAGAAGAGGATTCACAAGATGACGGTAACCTACTGAACATGGATGGCCCTCTGAGCCAATAGCACTGACCCATAGTCACTGGCTCTCTTCTTTTTCTTCCTTTTTTTTTTCTATTATTAGTTCTGTAGAATTGATGTCTGGGGAGCAACTAAGAAGCAGTAATAGAGAAGAAGAGGTATCTACCATCTTTCCCAGTGACTTAGTTGAGTTGCTTGTGTTTATGAACAAGGCATCCCTCTAGTCATGATTCTTTGCTGACACAGGGTTGGATGTTTGTGGATTCTGTCCTAGTGGTTTATATGAAGAGGTTAGTCCTGTAGCCCTCATTTCTGCATTTCTGATTCAGGCATTGGTGAGGACAACAGATGTAATGATAGTCACAGAAATGTCTTAAACTTTTTCAGGGGAAAAAATTGAACACAGGCCATTTGGCTAACTAGTAAGTGATATAGAAAATATAGATACCTGGCTATATATAGAAATATATATACCTGGCTCCTTAACTCTGTGTTTGGGAGATACAACCAGACTACAGCTTCTATTGGACAAACTTAGCATTTGTGTACCTCTTTCTTGTTATTTTTCTGTCTCAAATAGGTACTATAGCATTCAGGTTTGGGTAAAATATACTGACTTCATTAAGGAAAAGTGCAGAACATTTGTTTGGTTACCATAGAATTCATGTGGATCTAAAATTAAGTCATTAACTGCCCTGAGAGTCAGCAGTTAGGAGAAGTGGGAAGCTTTGTGATGAACTCGTTCTGTCTCTGTCAGCATTCTGCTTTGGCAGTGGGCAGAAAAGCTCATCAGCCTCAGTTTGTCCTTTGTCCTCACAGTGTGGTAGTACAACTTTTTACCTTTCTTAAAGAGTACAGAATAATTGAGATTCAAATTGTGGCATTAGGAGACATGTAGATAAGACGGCAATCTCATGAAAAAGACTGAAGAATACTGAGAATTGTGCCTAGAGTTTCCCATTGTAGATTCTCATTAGCAAATTAGTGTGACTATTAAATATATATAGTTTTCTTCACAGAGTGGGTATAATTATGGTGGTCATTTCCCTTCATGTCACTAAATGTATTTTCCCTCCTCTGTGTCAGAAATTGAGATGTTGGTCGATGACCCCAGGGACCTGGAGCAGATGAATGAAGACTCTCTGGAAGTTAACCCGGACATGTGCATCTATATCACAGAGGACATGCTCATGTCACGGAAGCTAAATGGACACTCAGGTGAGCTCTGATGGAAAGTTTTTCTGCTTAGGTAGTAGGTTATTCTGGACTGAGACGCAGATGTCTCAGAAAATAGAAGGGGCAGGGTAGGGGTGCCAGATCAGAGACAGGACTGGAATAAGAGCCTTCCCAACTCGGTTTCATAAACTTTGGAGAAAGGGAAAGGAAACAGGGAGAAAACCCAAGACTGGGAGTTAGCATCTTTTACCCCATGCTCTGGACAAAGCTATAAAGTAAGGTTTTCTTCTCCCCCTACCACCATTTTAATGATAATCAGGGAGTCACATAATACATCTGGAAGGAGCCTCAGAAACCCTTCAGACTGGCCCCTTTCTTTTTTACAAAGGAGAAAACCCTTAGAGAAGACAAATGTTACCTAGCTAGAAACCAAAGTTAGATCTCTACATTTGTTTTGTTTCGTTTTCTCTCACTATATCATACTGGGTACAGGAGTAGAAATCTAGAGGAGAAAGTATCAAAAAAAGAGTTGACATAACAGGATACTCTTAAATTCCACATTTGGTGAATTCTTCTAGAAAACATGCATTTACTGTAAACTTATTATAAGGTTATATAATATAATACATATTTTTATCAAATGAAAGATGTTATCTTTGGAAAAAAACAGTAGTATGGGTTTTGTTTTTAAATCTTAATCACTTATAAGTGCTTCTTCTGTCACATGTCATGAATTAGTCTCTTATCTTTAGAGAAATGCGCCTTAGGAACCAGCACTGTCAAAATGTCCTGCTTGCTATTGCTCTGCCACTTTGTGCTTTGATTAAGTGAGACTCTTTAAAATTACAAAATTAGTCTTAACACAAAAATTAAACATAGAAATACATAAACAAAAAGCAGAAGTTTACTCCCCCCAGACCCCCTTGCTACAGGCACTTTGATACATATTGTTTTGGGCCATTTTTTCCCCACAAACACACACACAGCAAGAGCATGCTATCCATGCACCCATGAGGTACATATAACCTGCCATTGCCCTGTCAAGACCCACAGTCCCTGATAGTGAACTGCCTCTGTGTGCCAGATGCTGGGAATCAGAGATGAACAAGAACAACATACACAGTCCCTGTCATCCTGGCACTTAACATACAAGAGCACGAGGCACCTTTTATTGCAGAACTCCATTTGCTAACCTAGGAGAATCATGGCTCCAGGTGCTCTGGCAGGAACAGACACATTCTCTGCCTATGGTTGCAGAGAGTCACTCTGCCTAACCAACATAGATTCTAACTGGTTGCTCTGGTCATGCTTAAAGATCGTATACCAAGCTTTGCCCTTTTTGCCCATTTGCTTTATTAGGTATTTTTCTTCACAAATATATTTCAATATACATTAAATATAAATTCACAATTATATGTACCTCATGGGTGCATGGATAGCATGCTCTTACTCACTGTTTGTGTGTTTGTGGAAAGAAAATGGCCCAAAACAATATGTACCAAAGTGCCTGTAGCAAGGGAGTTATGGGGGAAGTAGACTTCTGCTTTTTGTTTATATATTTCTATGTTTAATTTTTGTAGTAAGATTAATTTTGTAATTTTAAGTAGAAATAAATTATTTATAGGATGGCTGTTTTTAGAAAGAGTTATATACAAAAAAAGTATTGTAATGTTACTTATAATAGCAAAAAAGAAAGAAGAAAAGAACCTAAATGGTTAACAATGACTAGTTAAATTAAATTGTATTCATGCAGTGGAATATTATGCAGCCATTCAATGAGATTTTCAGAGAATATTTAATAATATAAGAAAGATAGATAATAAAACTAAAAATTGTATAAACAGTATGATCTCAAATTATAAAAATGCTTATATTTGTATATATGTATGTGTGTGTGTATATATGAAAAATGCATAAACATATTAATAGTCTTTTCTCCTGCTGATATGGTTATAGATGTTTTAATTTTCTTCCCTGCATCACCCTGGTTTTCCTAATTCTCTACAATTTGAGCATTTAAACATTGTTATTAAAACATGGAGCTAAGATTGAGTGGTGATGGAATAACTGCTCAGTCCTTTTCTCCTGTGGAAGTTTGGTCAGAATTGGTTCAGTGTTCTGAGGACCAGGCTTAATGCTGACTTTCTTAGAGCTGGGTCTAGGTTTTGGAGCAGTTATTTACAGGCATGGTAGCCAGAGCACATTTACCAGGATATTGAGAAGGACCCCATACCAAGTGCCAGCCAATGCACTAGTTCACATCTTCCTATGATACTTGTTCAAAACTTTAATGCTTTTTAGAAGCTAAGCTCCCTACTAAAGCAATTTGTACCAACCCCCAAAATAGGAGTATCACCTGAAAGTTTTTAAACTGTCTACACGTAAGCCAAGAATATCTTAATGTTTCAATTTTCAATTCAACTACATATCAAACACTATATGCAAGGTATAGGCTAGACACTGAGTCATTATGAGACATTTCTGACGAGTTAAGAAATAGAACACAAAAAGGCATTTTTGTAGGTTACCAGCAGTGGCTGAATAAAAGTCACTCAAGTTCTTTTTAATAAGGGCTTCTTTACTTAAGAAGCCATTTGGCCCTAAGGATCTGGAGCTTGACTTACTTGCTTCGTCTATTTACAAAGTCAGTGTCAGTTGTCTTCAAGTACATCTCCAGTTTATGCTGGCAATCTTGTCTTCTGAAATATTTTTTTCTGGTGCTTCACTCACAGCCACCATCACATAGAGAAGCGTCAGTCCTGGATTTCTGCATCTAAAATACTAGTGGATTGTCCCCTGAGCATTGGGGTGATTAGGGTCTCTGTTGATCTCAGAGCTCCAGAACAGAATATTCACTGTGGCCTCCCATTATAGTTTATAGAAGGTATGTGCCATAGTGTCCCTGTCAGCCAAGAACAGTGTTTTCCATATGCAAGCCCTGTACCTAGCCCTTTCCATGCATTTGCTCTTTAATCATTAGTAAAACTATTGCATAGGTCTGTTATCAGCCCAGCTTTATAAGAGGAGGAGACTGAAGTGCAGGGAGGCCAAGTGAGTGACCAGTTCACACAGCTAATTACTTGTCCAACTCAGATCTGTGTGACTCTGGAGGTCAGAGCACCCACACAAAACTAATGCACATCCAAGTGGAACCAAATCTGGAAGGTTGCATCACTGTTCAGCAAGGGGTAAATTCAATGTTAGTGTTATGTGGAAAGTGGGGAGGCTTTAAGAAATACAGTAAAGAAACTGCTTTACACCTCTGATCTTTGTTTTTTATTACTAATGTAATCCTAAATAGCTGAATTAGAAGTTTAGTTTAGAAAATTCAGGCTCTAAACTCCTTCCTATATTCTAACCCCACATTTATCTCACTCCCCTTCCTCGGCCCATTTACAGTAGGACAGGAAACAGAATGTGTTCCATCCTGGTTGTCTGTCACCAGAGTCACATTTTTCAGAACAGTTCATATTTGTCTTCCATTCTTGGTACTATGTGGCAGGAGGTTTGAATAATTTGAAGTCTTCATTATTTCTTCCTCCATGTTTTACTCTAGGGTTGATTGTGAAAGATATTGGTTCTTCCACCTCCAGCTCCTCAGAAACGGTTGTCAAACTTCGTGGCCAGAGTACTGATTCTCTTCCACAGGTACAGAAAGAATTGAAAAACTTAAGTCAGAAAGTTAAGTTACAGGAAAATTTAAATAGTAACTTATATTGATATAAAGGAGCAAAAATTAAAAACCTTAAGTAAATAATTCTTACCAGATACATTCTGGGTTTTTTTCTGAAAAAAAAAGACATTATTTACTAGTTCCATTTATTTTTAAGTTGATTTTTACTTGAATAAATTATTTTGTTTCACACTATGTATAGGTGAAAAGAAAGCCTCTAGTCTTCAGGCTGCAGGCTTAACTGTATGTGTGTATGTGTGTGATCATTGACCTCAGTAACTGGGGGAATAATTTTCTTGTCAATTGTGTCATGGCAGAAATGTTTCTACAGTCTGATTATTTCATTCAGATTGATTTTTCAAAGTATTCTAAGCGAGAGTATTTGATAACCTATGATGGCTGGTTAGACTACTAAAATGTCAAAAATTAAAATACTCTGAAACTCATGGTTGCAGCATTTGAATATAATTACAACTGATACTTGCCTCTAATTTTTGAGCATTCTCTTTCTCATTATATTCCTCCCCATCTTGGGGCTTTTTTTGTCTCTTCTGTTTTCTGTGTTTTTGCTTCCTGTGTGTGTTACTTTTCTCTTTCTTTCTCTTGGTTCTGGCTTTTCTTGTCCCCTATTTGCTTTCTCTCTTTCTTGCTTTTTTTTTCTCACTTGCTCTTTCCTTTTCTTACTTATATTTAAGTTGCTGTAATGTGAACATGATGTTTCATTAAATATTTTTTGAAAACCCCAGTGAGTAATTTTTAAAGCAGCACATGTAGCATTATGATTAGGAGTACGAGCTCCAGGGTCAAACCTTGGCTTTGCACCCCAGCTCTACCACTCAGTGTTACCTCTTATTGTATAAAAATGTTTATGGGGCACAGCTAAGGATCAGGTTCCACACCTATAAAATGTGACATGTTGGCACCTGGGAATACTGCAGGGCACCAAGGATCATCATCCTCAGGGAGTACTCAGATGTTACCCTGCCTACTAAAATGTTGTTGGGCTCAAACCTGGGCTCAGAGGAGAGTTCTCCTAGTACAATGCCTCCAGGTGGTATCTTATTCTACCAAGGTTGGCCTTTGTGGTCCTCAGCAGCTAAAGTTAGAGATACAGTGCCTCATTTCATTAAATAACCCATTAAGTATCTTCCATTCATGTAATTACATGAACCATTTCTAAACCTATTCATATTTTTAGCCAGTACCACCAACTTGGGATGAGTTCTGAAAGTCTGCCTGCTGCATGAAGCATCTGGCAGAAAAGGACCTCCTACAGCTCTTATTCAGGAGCTGCCTCTCAATCCTGGGACTTGCCTCCCAACCTTTCTTGTGCCAGTGACATCATATTATTTTTCGACCCAAGAATTCTGACTTCTTAAAAAGTAATTCTTCAAACTCTGCTTCTTGAGTGATAATTGATTTGTTTTTCCTGTTTTTTATTAAAATAATAACAGACCTCAAATGAGAGTGTTACCACACTGAATTGCCATATCCTAGAGGCATCTGTCTGGATTGCTGTTGCATTTACTTCTCTGTATCTTGGATTATGCATCTGTAAAACAGGGAGAATAATAGCACCTGCCTTCATAGGATTGATGGGAAGATTAAATGAGTAAATATACATACCCTGTTTTGATTAGGGCCTTGCACAGAATGAGGCCTCAGTAAATGTTAGGTGCTGTTAGTGGTGGTGGTGGTGGTGATGTTTTTCCCCACAGGGCCTCAGGGGCCCAGAAACCTCAGATTGGAAAACACTTTCTAACATAAAAGGATTCCTTAACATTTTATAATTTTGCAGCCTCTCTTTACAGGGCAAATATTGCTAGCCCTTCACTTTAGTCTGTACTCTTTAAGTTGTTTCAGCCTTCCCTTATTTTGCAGACTATATGTCGAAAACCAAAGACCTCCACTGATCGACATAGCTTGAGCCTTGATGACATCAGACTTTACCAGAAAGACTTCTTGCGCATTGCAGGTCTGTGTCAAGACACTGCTCAGAGTTACACGTTTGGATGTGGCCATGAACTGGATGAGGAGGGCCTCTACTGCAATAGCTGCTTGGCTCAGCAGTGTGTCAACATTCAAGATACTTTCCCAGTCAAAAGAACCAGCAAATACTTTTCTTTGGATCTCACTCATGATGAAGTTCCAGAGTTTGTTGTATAAAAAATGTCTGTGTAGATACAGGCAGCCTACTCTTTGCTAGAGGCTGTGAAAGCCATGAATTTTTTCTTTAATGATTACTTGTGCCATATTTTCTTCAACCCAAAACCATAGCTCTTTCTTTATGATACTTGCAATGGAAATAAAAGCTTTGGGACAATTGCACTTTAAGTATTACAGAGAAATAAAAGAACTACAGAGAACATATAGCAATCAAGTGCCCGGAAATTCATGATCCTTTGGAAGGAAATGTGCTTTTCTGGTTACTAAGCCTGCAAAATACTGAACTGTGGTGTGTCTGGTCATTACTTTTTCAGTTTATTTACACATAACATCCTTTTTTTTATTATTATGTCAAAGATGTTGCTAGGTTTATTTGTTTGCTTGTAAATTTTTTATCACTCCCTCATGAAATGTGCATGGTTTGAGGGAGGAGAGAAAAAAGTCTCTCTAATTTAACAAAGAGATTATTGCCTAGTATATAGCCTTTGCTGTCTTACTTGGGCTGTCCAGAATGAACACTTATGAAGTGGTCAAAATCATGTGGTTCTAGCAAGCCAAAGAGATCTATATCTATACGTAATGGAAGCACAGCCCAGGGCCAGAAGACACAAATCAAGCAATAACCAGAAGGCTGTGCTTGCTGTGATGCCTGTGACTCCCTCATGTGGGGTCAGTGCCATGCTCTCCTCCTGCTTGTCCAGAAAGCTCTAGGAATCAGTTGAGTTTCTCATCCAAGTAATTGTTCAATTGTGTCCATTGCATCATGCATTTTGTGGAGTTTACAAAAACCAGTTTCTGTTAAAACTATGAAAATGTCTTAGCAAATGTTTGTGCCTGGTGTTTGTTTCTTTTTTCAGTCAAGAACAAATTATGGTAATGTTAGGTCCTATGTAACCAAATCCCCTAGCTGTACATATATGTTATACATACATAAATATCTGAGATTGTGTGTTGATATGTGTTTAAAGCTTACTAACTCTTCATTTTGGCTTCCATGGCTATCTTGTATACATGGTCTTTGTTGAATATGGAGGATGTGTCACTGAATGAATGGTACCTACAGACAATCAATTGATATATGTAGAGTTAAGAACAACTCTTTTCCCATATGTCTTTTGCTGTGATTCTCAACCCTGGCTGCATAATAGAATTACCTGGGGAGCTTTAAAAAAAAAAATGTCTGGATCCCACTCCAGACCAATTAAATCAGTATGTTGTGGTGAGACTCAGGTAGAATTGCCTTTTCTTTTAAAGTTTGCCAAATGGAGCTATATGCAACAGGTCTGAAAAACCACTGATCTAGAAGGGTGTCTTTTGTTGATTTTGAAGTAAAAGTATGCAAGTATACAGAAAATGTTAGTTTGTGGAGAGGCCATTTTTAATATAATTACTGCTGCTGCTGTTAGGATATATAATGAAACCAAGTCAAGAGAGTGAACTTACCTTTAGATGTACAGTAACAATGTTGCTTGAGCTTCAGGAAAGAACTATAGCACAATGTCTTTCTATGAGATGTTTTTAATGATTTCATATTTTGCAACATTTGTTTACCATATTTTGATATACCATTTTTCTATCTTACAGGATTTCTTAAAAAAAACTATATATTATTTTCTAAAGAAACAGTCTTATTTTTATACAAAATTAAGTTTTCAGGTAACAGAAATAGATTTAGGGTACAGCAGAGCATGCAGTATTATCCATGGATGGGATCAGTATTATAAGCACATAGAGAACATGAACAAGCTCAACCTGTGCTTCCCCTCACCTGTCCCTGAGCAGATGTGGAGGACAGTATGAACACAACAAGCCTGGTCAAATTAGTTTATCTTGACACTTTGAAAGGAAAATATCCTATGGAGTTCTGTAGCCATGAAATTATTTTGCTTGTATCAAATATTTTAAAAGAACCAAAGTTTCCGATGTCAGAATGTATAAAAGTATCTCAGTTTCTATATAAAAGGATGAAAAGATTATCTAATGACTGTTTTACTTGTAAGTCATTAAATAATCCAACATTTCTTATAGATACTTAGGAAACAAATCCCGGTGAAGTTTGACTTTATAAAGAGCCCAGATCTTAATGTGGTACATTTCCTTAGCTCTTAGAGATTCTTGAACAAACATCAAGAATAAATGTATTTAGTCAAGTGTGTAATGCTTTATATTTTATTTTCTCTGTACTTCAAGCAGAATCAGGTCTTCAGGGTTTTGCCAGCATTGTTGGTGGTTTTGCACACCCTCTTTCTAATAGGATCTATGAATAGTATTATGGGCTTTCAAAAACAGAACATACTAAGGAACATTTTTGCTTTTTGATCCACTGTTTGCAGCAGAATGATATGTGTATATGAAAATCCATTTTGAATATTTACATTTTTGTATTTGGAAATTGTTTTAAAAAATAAAAAAGGATAAGAAAAGTATGAACCTGTTATTTATTCTGCATTTGTTAATCTTTTGCTAATCAGTATACCAATATGGTATGTGTTGCCTCTACACATCTACATTTGTATTTGCAAGAGTGAGCTTTATATCCACATAAACTGTAAATAATCCTTTCTGTGAAAGGATCATCATATCAGGATGATACCAAAAGTGTATAAAAAACTGCATTATTTTGTAATTATTTCATATAGGCATTTCATGGTAAGATTAGCAGTCAATAAAGTTACTTTTATTTGTCCTTAAATTGCCTTTTTTATTATTAGAGTTTTCACATAAGCGGAAAGCATTAAAAAATGAATGTTTTCTTTGTGTTCTTCTTTCCTATAATAGAGCACATTAAAGGAAATCCAAAAGTCCAGTATGATAGAATTCTGAACAAACAGCCCTCATGGTGTTGATGGTAAGAACTGACGCTGAGCACTGCCATGTGCCAGACCCTGCTCCTCATATGTTGGAAATTCATGTATTAAAACATCTAACCCTCATACTCCCAAAGGCAAGTACTGTTACTATCTCAAGTTAGAGATGAAGGAAACAAGGTTCTACGAGGATAAGTCCAAGAGGTTGTGGCAATCAGCCACTGTTCAGTCCCAAATTGTGAGGATGAAAGGACTCTACTTTTTAAAGTAAAATATTTTTCATTCTTCAAGTTAGAATAAACTGCTTGAACTTTGTCCTTAAAATAATAATCATTGGTTTTCATTTCATAAAAAGGAGTGGCTACATTTAAAAGTATGCATTCCCAAGGCTCAGTGTGAGGGCAATATGGCATAAAGAATAGAGACCGGAACACCAATAGACAAGATTTTGATAAGTCCTGGCTCTCTTTCCAAAAGAAAATACATTACCTTCTCTTTGTTCCAGTTGTCTTGGCTATAAAATAGGAATAATAACTGAAAGGACAATTTGAGGAATCAAATAAGGTAATGGTTATAATATGCCCCCTGATGACTGGAGTGGGAGAAAGGAGGACTTTCAAATCTTCTAACAGATATTTAACTTTTATAAAATTGAGCAGTTGGCCATTTGGAAGCATATAATCCAAAACAAAAACTTTCTAGTAGGGTGTTAGTTATGAATTTTTGCAGTGTCTGGTAAATTGTAAGTGAATGGAGTCAAGGGAAGAAAATATCTGCTCATAGACTATGTATCTGATTACACAGGTCATGTCTAATCCTCACAAGCCTTCAAGGAGTAGTCACCTTACAGCTGAAGAAACAGTTGAGCTTCCTTAAGATCCTACAGTTAGTTAAGTGATAGCAGAGTTTTAAACCCAAATCCATTTCCAAAAGCTTTGCTTTTTATACTACATACTCCATGTTACCCACTGGCCTTGGAAAAAGCTCAGAATATGATAGGGAAGATAGGAACAATTTTGATAGTGTGATAAATGAAGTTTTTTTGTCATGCACTATTGTTTTGTGTACCCACAGTGTGCCAGGTACATAGGATTATACAGGTATTGCTTTAGCACAGAGGCAGTGATGACCCAGGGTGGGAGGTGTGAACAGCTGAGATTATACTAAGAAGAAGAGCCTTGAATGGGGACTTCTGGCAGGATGGGGTGAGGTACAAGCTGTCCAGGCCGAGACTTAAAAGCTGGAGACAACAGTGCTCATGCAGGGACCTGCAAGAGACTTTTACTCATGAAGAATGACTCTTCATCCTAGTCATGAAAGGCCTTGGGTGCCCAGAGGAGGACACAGTTGGACAGCAGGGAGCCATTGAAGGGGGATGATGAGAGGAAAGAGACAAGTTTGGGGTTTGAGAGCAATAATGGGATCATTGCTAATTATAGAAGGTAGGAAGGGTGAGAGGGTAACAGGACCACAGAGCTGATGAGGACCTGAGCTAAAGATGAGGCAGCAGGGAGAAAAAAGATTCAGAGGCAGAGGACAGTGTGTCTCCCTGTCATGGACACACACATAAACACAAGGCTGTCTCCTCCTAAATTAAGTACTGGAGAAAGAGGCAAGTTTTCCACACTTAGCATATCCTTAGGAGGACTAAAAAGTTAGCCACTGCTTTGTTATGAATTAAAACCTCTTCTGCATGAATACTTAGAACTTTAAGAATTGGTAACAGGGCCACAACCACTCTAGTTTATAACAGTGGTTCTCTACCCTGGCTGCATATTAGAATGACCTAGAGAACTTAAAACAGTAATGCCTGTGGTGCATACCAGAGCTCCTGTTTTGTATGGTCTGAAGTGGGAGCATAGTACCGCTAAAAGTTTTGCAGGTGATGTTAATGTGTATTAGGATTGCAACCCATTGGTCTGTAGGTAGGTGAGCCTGAGCAATACAGACCCACCAGGCTGTCTGCTCCTAAACTCGCGTGACCTATGCTTGGGATGAGTTGGGTCTCCAGAGTGATCAAGTACATCGCCTTTTGCGAGAATGACATTGTCTTCTTACCACTAAAGCAGTCAGATGGTAGACCATTCAAGTGAGGCACTGAAGTCACAGTTTCAAGAAGTCTGAATACACACAAATTCTAGAGACCTGGGTATTATATCATAAGACTGTTTGGCTAAGTTTGAGGGTAAGAGTTATGTGAGAAGAGTAAAATATTTCAGTATCTCCCTGTCACTGTTTTATTTGCCTCACCCTTTCTACAATACTTTGTACAAGTTGATCCCTACACAGAGGTGTAATTTTAAAAAGTAAGCTAAATTTCACTGAGCCCTTTGATGTTTAAGAATGTGTTTTGAGTTAATTGAAGGAGGCTGACCTCTAAAAAGTCCTGCTCAGATGCTGTGAGACATTGCAGACATTAGTATGGAGTTATATACTCCTTAGATTGACTGAATGTGTGTAAACATGGCACAGCTATAATTAACCAACACATTACTTAGGATGAGTTTACTCATCTAGTATCATCTGTCATCAGTTAAGGTCCCCTCAGTTTATTACTGCCATTACAGCAAGAAATTGATGTCATAATAACAGACAGTTCTCAGCTTAGGAAGGAATTATATCCCAAGTTTTCTTCTTAATTGGTTGGTTGATAGGTAGAACACATCCCCAACTTTCCTAACTAGCCCACAAGTGCCTGTTTACCTGAAATAATAGAGGATTCTCCTTCTGTGTATTAGCAACCATCTATCACAGGAAAGGCACAGAGTATAAATAAGGTAGGTAAAGTGACCCACCCCACAACCAGTTAGAGATTATAGCACTTCCAGTAGACCTATATAGTTGAATCTTCAGGTTTTACTTCTTAGAATACATCCATGCCCAATTATAGAAAAAAGCTTCAGGCAAGCCATGCCCAAATGAAGCAGCTCTAAGCCAGCTTCTACCTTGGGGTTCCATGAGGGGTGTTCCTAGTGCTTCTCATCCCAACCAGACCCCATGCCATTGCTTTGCTCTGCCATCATGAAAGTGTCAGCTGGAACACAGCCAACACCTATGGTCAAGTCACAGGCCCTCTTCTGAGCTACAGGTGGGAGGAAGAGATCAGGTCTTAAGAGCTACTTAAAGAAGCAGAAGCCCCAGTGTCTTCTTTAGACCATCCCTGCATTTCCACAGGGTATAAATAAGATGCTGTAAGAGAGACGTGAAGGCGCCTATCAGGGGACCTTTGAATGCAATATCAATATGAATGTGGAAGACCATAAAATTCACTGGAGAAGTTCAAAAAGGTCTAAATAAATTAATGTGCCATGTTCCTAAAAGGAAAGATTCAATAATGTGATGTCAATTTTTCCATCAATTCCAATCAAAATCCCAAATGAAACATTTTAACTATGATAGAGTAATAGGGATCAGTTTTCCCTCACCTTAAACAACAACAATAAAAATGTATAAAAAATGTTTTTCAGGCATTCAAAAATAGGCAGTGCAGTAGAGTAAGCCCTGAGCAAAGGGAAACAAGGGCTTTATTACTGCCCGGCTTACTGCTGGAGAGTTTCCAGGCCATAAGGAAGGAGGAGCCCTGTTTGATTCCAGCGAGTTCTTTGAATTGAGAAGACAGAATAGTGAATCTGGGGAGGCCAAGGTAGCCAGAGTTCACAGGGCAGACTACCTGAGAGAAGAGAGCTGCACAAAGTGGGAGGAGGAGGAGAGCACACTCTGGAGATCTGAAGTGCCTCCTCAGATTTTGAGCTGAATACTGGTCAGCACGTACATTGGAGGGAAACATCTGAGGCTGAGGAGAGAACCATGAGAAAGGCACAAAACAATTCCTGTAGCTCACATAGCTCAAGAAATTGTTTGTGCTTCCTACCAGCAAGAATTAAAAAAACCTGGTAATTTGTGGGCATCTTATAAAGTACTCAGAAGGGAGTTTTCCAAGATTAAAGACTGCTCTGTCCTGCCTAACTTGGCTTAAAGAGCAAGCCTTTTAAAATACTGAAAGAAAGTGCTATCCACTTAGGATTTTATACCCAGGGAAAAATCTCTTTTAAAAATGAAGTTGAAATAAAAAATTCTTTCAGACCAACAAAAGCTGAGAAAGTTCAGTGGATCTGCAGAAGAAATGTTAATGGAAATCTTTCAGGCAGAAAGAAAAATACCAGATAAAGAACTTTATCTGAACAAAGAATGAGGAGCTCCAGAAATGGTAAATATGTGGGTAAATAAAAAACACAGTTTTTTAAAATTATAAATCTTTTTTAAAGTGAGCGTTTAAAGCAAAAACAAAAACAATATGTTATGGAGTTTATAACGTATGTTAAAAGTGAAGTGTATGACAATAGCAAAAAGACCAAAAAAGAGAAATGAAAGCATACTGTTGTAAGTTTCTTCTACTATATTTGAAATGATGTAGTATTACTTGAAGATGGATCATGGTAGCTTATAGACACATCCTCTAAAGTCTAAAGCCACCACAAAAATAAGCAAAGAGGCACAAGAGGCAAAAGAATAAAAATTACTAAACCCAAAAGAAGGCAAAGAGAAAAAAAGGAACCAAGAGCAAATAGGACATTTAAACCCAGCCTATCAATGGTCAATTAAATGTAAATAAAATTCAAAAGGCTTAAAAAATTGCTAAAAATCTTTTGAAAAATAGACCCAAAGACAATATGTTTTCCAGATAGATGTAAAATGCACTATAGAGTTTGTTCTTTTTGATACTGACACAGGATTGGCAAGTTTTTCTATAAAGGGCCAAACAGTAAATATTTCAGGCTTTGCAGGCCATGTGGCCTCTGTTGGAGCTATTGAACTCTGCCATTGTAATGTGAAAGCAGCCATAGACAATATATAAACAAATGAGCATGAAGATTTTCCAATAAACTTTGTTTACGACAGGCAGCTGTCCAAATTTATCCCACAAGCTGTGATTTGCCAGACACTGACTTAGAGCAATGTAATAGGCCAAAAGATGACTGATATGTAACAAGGAACTCAGTATATAAAATAGGTGGCATTTCAAGTCATAGGGGGAAGAATGGGTTATTCGGTAGTTAGTGCTGGAAAAATTAGCTGTTCTTTTGAAAAAGTTAGATCTCAACTTTGTCCATTCACAAAAACAAGTTAAAAGCTAAACATTGAAATATTGAAACTATAAAAGTATTAGAGGGTAATAGGAAGAAATATATTTATAAACTTGGAGTGGGGGAAGCTTTCCTAAAATAAATAATGTGCACAAGTCAAAAAAACAAAGTTGATAAATATGAGTACCAAACAATTTTTAAAACTACTACTACCTAAAAAGAGATATCACCTGAAGAAAGGTGAAAGGAGAAAATATCTGCAACTTTTATAGCAAATAATTAGCATCTGTAGTATATGAAGAACTTCTACAAATTAATAAGAAAAATACAATAACAGTAGAAATATGGGGGGAAAATATCTGGGAATCCACAGAAGAAATTTTTAAAAACAGCTAATAAATGCACAAAAAGCTGTCCAACCTCATCAATAACAAGGTAACCAAACATTAATATACTAAGGTAATTTTCCCTCTTGGCAAATTGGCAAAACTGGCAAAAGTTAAAACAATTGATAATATCCAGTGTTTTTCAGTGTGAAGAAATAATTATTTCATAATGTTTTTTAATTAACTTATTTACTTTTTTTATTAAGATATCATTGATATACACTCTTATGAAAGTTTCACATGAAAAACATTGTGGTTAATTTATTCACCCATATTATCAAGTCCCCCCGCACCCTATTGAAGTCACTGTCCATCAGCGTAGTAATGCTACAGAGTCACTACTTGTGTTCTCTGTGCTACACTGTCTTCTCCATGACCCCCCACATGCCATGTGTACTAATCATAATACCCCTTAGTCGCCTTCTCCCTCCCTCCCCACCTACCCTCCCTGCCCCCTCCCCTTTGGTAACTGCTAGTCCCTTCTTGGAGTCTGTGAGTCTGCTGCTATTTTGTTCCTTCAGTTTTGCTTCATTGTTATACTACACAAATGAGGGAAATCATTTGGCATTTGTCTTTCTCCTCCTGGCTTATTTAACTGAGCATAATATCCTCTAGCTCCATCCATGTTGCTGCAAAGGGTAAGACTTTGGAGAAAAGCAAGATATTAATATTCTTAGATAAAAAAATTATCCTCTTATGGCTGAATAGTATTCCATTGTGTATATGTACTACATCTGCTTTATCCATTCATCTATTTATGGACACATAGGTTGCTTCCATATCTTGGCTATTGTAAATAGTGCTGCAATAAACATAGGGGTGCATATGTCTTTTTGAATCTGAGAACTTGTTTTCTTTGTATTTCATAATTTTTATAGGAATATAAATGAGCACAGCATTTTGTGGGATAATTTTGAATAAAACTAACTTGCAACTCACCAATTTATTTCCAGATGTTTATCCTACAGAAATAAAAACATAAAAAATGGTTTAACAGTATTCATTTTAAAAGAGAAATGTAATATGATCTAAGTGTCAAATACTGGCACAATCTTACTGTGGTATATAGTATATAGCAGTTAAAAATAAGTGTTTTAGATGTACAGACATTATAAGATCTTTAGCGTATGTTAAGTGTAAAAACAAAGGCAAAAAATGACTCACTAGTATAGTAGGAAAAAGATAAGGTATGCAGCTATATGTGTGCTTAAATGTAAGTGCATAAAAAATTATATGAAGAGCATCTAATGAAATAAACCATGGAGAACACTAAAGAGGGGAGTGATTGAAGATAGGGGAGGAGAAGGAACTTTTTTTGGTTTGTTTTAAATACATATTTTTCTCAGAAAAAAAAATGCAGGGACTGAAAATCTTTGGAGAAGGGCAAGATATTAATATTCTTAGATAAAAAATATTGCTCAGAAAATCAGAAAACTTTGCTATATGGATACATATAGAAAGAATTATAAGAGCTCCTTAAAATATGAAATAAATGTTCCAATAGAAGAAATAGAAGAGTTAGAAGATAAAGGAAATCTCTCAGAAAGCAGAACAAAAACATTCAATGGTAGATTTTAACATACATGCATACATTAAAATAGACAGCTATGTATATACATGAAATGAAGGGGAAATCTTACAAGAATTATTTTTAGAACTGAAAGACATGCATTTCCAAACTGGAAAAAAAATGCAATAAATGGCCAGAAAACGAGTAACAAACAACATTCTAGGACATATCATCATAGAAGTTTAAATACTATGGATAAAGGATCCTAAAAGTTTTCCCCAACCTATGTATGGTTCAGCCTCTTTCCTTTTTTTTTTTTTTTTTGTAGAACTATTTTTTAGAGCAGTTTTAGGATCACTGCAAAATTGAGGGGAAGGTACAAAGATTTCCCATAACCCTCTGCTCTCTGCACATCATAGGTTTTTTTAGAAAAATAAATGAAGGGAGGGAGTCATGTATTCAAATCAGAAAACAGAATGGAATCAGTGTTTTCAACAATAACACTTGAAACTAGAAGACTATGAACAATGCTTTAAAATTTCTGAAGGAAATGGTATTCAACCTAGAATTGTGTAATAATCAAGTATAGAAGTACAATAAAGAAGGATTAAATGTGGCAGTATGAGAGGTGAGACAGAGGCTTCCTCCTAAAACTGAATATAATATGAAAATATAATTAATACAACTAACCCTGAGAGAGCAACAGGAAAGAGGACTGCGCCAGACTGCATACACCTGGAGAAAAGAGCAGACCTCACGGAACAGGGTAATGTACCAAAGCGGTGGCCCAGCAGGACCCAAGCACCTCCCCCACCCCAGCTCACCAGTGGGAGGTAAAGAAACTGAGCAGGGAGGGAGTGGAAGCCAGGGACTGCTGAATACCTAGCTCTGGAGATCTGCTCTGGGAGCACAAACCTACATTTCATGTTGCTTTCATCATACTCTCATGATTATGGGGTTGGAAAGCTGAGATAGGCGGAGGTCCTGGGGAGACTGGGATTCTGGCTGCTTGTGGAAAGCAGGGATCCATATCTGGCTGCTCTGGGACAAAAGCTTATACCTGTGTGCTCAGCCTACTGGTTCAGGCAGTGGAGACAGGCATAGCAGCCAGAAAGCAGGACTCTTTCCTATCCCCAGGCACCAATACCACTCCCCTGTGACCCCCGACATTGCTTCAGGGGCTGAGCAGCTCCAGTGAGTAGAGCTTCTGGACACAAGAGGGCACCATATACAAACATGAAACACCAAAGGAACCTGGTCCACAGTAAAATTATTAATACAACTCCCAAGAAAGCTTTAAATGACATGGACCTCATGACTCTTCGTGAAAGGGAGTTCGAAATAAAAATCATTAACATCGTAATGGAGGTACGGAAAGATATCCAAGAACTCAGGAATGAATTCTGATTGGAGATCCAATTATTGAAGAACACAATGGAGGGTATTAAAAGCAGAGTGGATATGGTAGAGGCAACAATAAATGAAATAGAAACCAGAGAAAAGGAATACAAAGAAGCTGAGGCACAGAGAGAAAAAGGATCACTAAGAATGAAAGAATATTGAGAGAACTGTGTGACCAATCCAAACAGAACAATATTCACATTATAGGGATACCAGAAGAAGAAGAAGAGAGAGAAAGGGATAGAAAGTGTCTTTAAGGCGGTAATTGCTGAAAATTTCCCCAAATCTGGAGAAGAAGATAGTCTCTCAGGCCATGGAGGTGCACAAATGTCCCAACACAAGGGACCCAAGGAGGACAACACCAAGATATATAGTAATTAAAATGGCAAAGATCAAAGACTATTAAAAGCAGCCAGAGAGAGAGAAATAAGATCACATACAAAGGAAAGCCCATCAGGCCAACATCAGATTTCTCAGCAGAAACCTTACATGCCAGAAGGGCCTGGAACCAAGATTACTTTATCCCGCAAGATTATCATTTAAATTTGAAGGAGGGATTAAACAATTTCCAGATAAGCAAAAGCTGAGAGAATTTACCTCCCACAAACCATCTCTGCAGTCTATTTTGGAGGGACTGCTATTAGATGGAAGTGTTCCTAAGGTTTAATAGCTGTCACCAGAGATAATAAAACCATAGTAAAGAAAGTATAAGAGCTGATTACTAAGAGAATGCAAAATTAAATTAACTATCCCCAGAGTCAATCAAAGGATAGACAAACAGTACAGAATATGATACCTAATATATAAAGAATGGAGGAGGAAGAAAAAGGAGGAGAAAAAGAAAAGAACCCTTAGATCATGTTTGTAATAGCATATTAAGGGAGTTAAGTTAGAGTTAGACTCTTAGATAGTAAGGAAATTAACCTTGAACCTTTGGTAACCATGAATCTAAAGTCTATGATGGCAATAAGTACATACCTATTGATAATCACCCTAAATGTAAATGAACTGAATGCACTAATCAAAAGACATAGAGTCACTGAATGGATAAGAAAACAAGACCCATCTATATGCTGCCTACAAGAGACTCACTTTAAACCCAAAGACAAACACAGACTAAAAGCAAAGGGATGGAAAAAGATAATTCATGCAACTAATAGAGAGGAAAAAGGAGGAGTTGCAGTACTTGTATCAGACAAAATAGACTTCAAAACAAAGAAAGTCACAAGAGACAAAGGAGGACATTACTTAATGATAAAGGGGTCAATCCAACAAGAAGATATAACCATTATAAATATCTATGCTCCCAGCACAGGAGCACCTACATATGTGAAACAAATACTAACTGAATTAAAAGGGGAAATAGAATGCAATGCATTCATTCTAGGAGACTTAAGCACTCCACTCACTCTGAAGGACAGATCTACCAGACAGAAAATAAGTAAGGACACAGAGGCACTGAACAACACATTAGAACAGATGATACTAACACATCTACAGAACTCTACACCCAAATGCAGCAGAATACACATTCTTCTCAAGTGCACATGGAACATTTTCAAGAGTAGATCACATACTAGGCCACAAAAAGAGCCTCAGTAAATTCAAAAAGATTGGAATTGTACCAACCAGTTTCTCAGACCACAAAAGTATGAAACTAGAAATAAATTACACAACAAAAATGAAAAAAAAATGAAAAATCCCACAAACACATGGAGGCTTCACAACATGCTCTTAAATAACCAATGGATCAATGACCAAATAAAAACAGAGATCAAGCACTATATGGAGACAAATGACAACAACAATTCAACACAGAAAATCTGTGGGATGCAGCCAAGGCCATGTTAAGAGGAAAGTATATTGCAATACAGGCCTACCTCAGGAAAGAAGAACAATCTCATATAAGCAGTCTAAACTCACAATTAATGAAACTAGAAAAAGAAGAACAAATGAGACCCAAAGTCAGTAGAAGGAGGGACATAATAAAGATTAGAGCAGAAATAAATAAAATTGAGAAGAATAAAACAATAGAAAGAATCAATGAAAGCAAGAGCTGGTTCTTTGAAAAAATAAACAAAATAGATAAACCCCTAGCCAGACTTATCAAGAAAAAAAGAGAGTCTACACATATAAACAGAATCAGAAATGAGAAAGGAAAAATCACTACGGACACCACAGAAATACAAAGAATTATTAGAGAATACTATGAAAAATTATATGCTAACAAACTGGATAACCTAGAAGAAACGGACAACTTTCTAGAAAAATACAACCTTCCAAGGCTGACCAAGGAAGAAAGAGAAAATCTGAACAGACCAATTACCATCAATGAAATCAAACTGGTAATCAAAAAACTACCTAAGAACAAAACCCCTGGACCAGATGAAACCAAATGGTTTCACCGCTGAATTTTATCAAACATTTAGTGAAGACCTAATACCCATTCTGCTTAAAGTTTTCCAAAGAGTAGAAGAAGAGGGAATACTTTGAAACTCATTCTATGAGGCCAGCATCATTCTAATACCAAAACCAGGCAGAGTCACAACACACAAAAAAAATTACAGACCAATATCCCTGGTGAACATAGATGCAAAAATACTCAACAAAATATTAGCAAACTGAATTCAAAAGTACATCAAAAAAGATCATGCATCATAATCAAGTAGGATCTATTCCAGGGATGCAAGGATGGTACAACATTCAAAAATCCATCAGCATCATTCACCACATCAACAAAAAGAAGGACAAAAACCACATGACCATCTCCATAGATGCTGAAAAAGCATTTGACAACATTCAACATCCATTCATGAAAAAAACTCTCAACAAAATGGGTATAGAGGGCAAGTACCTCAACATAATAAAGGCCATATATGACAAACCCACAGCGAACATCATACTTAACAGTGAGAAGCTGAAAGCTTTTCCTTTAAGATCGGAAACAAGACAAGGATGCCCACTTTCTCCACTTCTATTCAGCATAGTACTGGAGGTCCTAGCCACAGCAATCAGATAGCACAAAGAAATAAAAGGCATCCAGATTGGCAGGGAAGACGTTAAACTGTCCCTGTTTGCAGATGACATGATATTGTACATAAAAAACCCCAAAGAATCCACACCTAAACTACTAGATCTAATATCTGAATTCAGCAAAGTTGCAAGATACAAAGTTAATACATAGAAATATGTGGCATTCCTATACACTAACAATGAACTAACAGAGAGAGAAATCAGGAAAACAATTCCATTCACAATTGCATTAAAAAGAATAAAATACCTAGAAATAAACCTAACCAAGGAAGCGAAAGACCTATACCCTAAAAACTACAAGACACTCTTAAGAGAAATTAAAGAAGATACCAATAAATGGAAACACATCCCGTGCTCATGGATAGGGAGAATTAATATTGTCAAAATGGCCATCCTGCCTAAAGCAATCTATAGATTCAATGCAATTCCTATCAAAATACCAACAGCATTCTTCAATGAACTAGAGAAAATCATTCTAAAATTCATATGGAACCACAAAAGACCTCAAATAGTGAAAGCAATTCTGAGAAGGAAGAATAAAGCTGGGGGCATTATGCCCCCCAACTTCAAGCTTTACTACAAAGCCACAGTAATCAAGACAATTTGGTACTGGCATAAGAACAGACCCACAGAATGGAACAGACTAGAGAGCCCAGATATAAATCCAAGCATATATGGTCAATTAATATATGATAAAGGAGCAATGGATATACAATGGGGAAATGACAGCCTCTTCAACAGCTGGTGTTGGCAAAACTGGACAGCTACATGCAAGATAATAAAACTGGATTATTTAACCCCATACACAAAAGTAAACTTGAAATGGATCAAAGACTTGAATGTAAGTCATGAAACCATAAAATTCTTAGAAGACAAACAACATAGGCAAACATCTGAATATAAGCATGAGCAACTTCTTCCTGAATGCATCTCCTCGAGCAATGGAAACAAAAGCAAAAATGAACTCATGGGATTACATCAAACTAAAAAGTTTCTGTACTTCAAAGCACACCATTAACAGAACAAAAAGGCATCCTACAGTATGGGAGAATATATTCATAAATGACATATCTGACAATGGGTTAACATCCAAAATACATAAAGAACTTAGACGCCTCAATACCCAAAAAGCAAATAACCCAATTAACAAATGGGCAGAGGATATGAAGAGACAGTTCTCCAAAGAAATTCAGATGGCCAACAGACACATGAAAAGATGCTCCACATCACTAATCATCAGGGAAATGCAAACTAAAGCCACAATGAGATATCACCTCACACCAGTAAGGATGGCCAGTATTGAAAAGACTAAGAACAACAAATGCTGGCGAGGATGTGGAGAAAGGGGAACCCTCCTACACTGCTGGTGGAAATGTAAGCTAGTTCAACCATTGTGGAAAGCAATATGGAGGTTCCTCAAAAAACTAAAAATAAAAATACTATTTGACCCGGGAATCCCACTCCTTGGAATTTACCCAAAGAATACAACTTCTCATATTCAAAAAGACATGTGCACCCCTATGTTTATCGCAGCACTTTTTACAATAGCCAAGAAATGGAAGCAACCTAAGTTTCCGTCAGTAGATGAATGAATAAAGAAGATGTGGTATATATGCACAATAGAATAATACTATTCGGCAGTAAGAAAGAAACAGATTCTACCATTTGCAACAACATGGATGGAGCTGGAGGACATTATGCTCAGTGAAATAAGCCAGGCAGAGAAAGTCAAATACCAAATGATTTCCCTCATTTGTAGAGTATAACAATGAAGCAAAAATGAAGGAACAAAATAGCAGCAGACTCAGAGACTCCAAGAATGAACTATTGGTTACCAAAAAGGAGGGGTGTGGGAGGGTGGGTGGGGAAGGAGGGAGGAGGGACTTGAGGGGTATTATGTTTAGTACACACGGTCTGGGGGATCACATGGAGAACAGTGTAGCACAGCGAAGGCACATAGTGAATCTGTGGCATCTTACTACACTGATGGACAGGGACTGCATTGGGGTGTGGGTGGGGACTTCATAATATGGGTAAATGTAGTAACCACGTTGTTTTTCATGTGAAACCTTCATGAGAGTGTATATCAATCATACCTTAATAAAAATAAGTAAAAAAAAAACTACAATAAAGACACTGAAGTCTTTTAAAATGTATCTCCCATATCTTCATACACAGAAAGCTACTGAAGTATGTGCTCCCACAAAATAGGGGAGTAAATCAAGTAAGATGAAGATAGCTATGAATTTCAGGAAACAGAGGACCCAGCATAGGAGCGAAGTGAGAGGGAACTACAGGCTGAAGGCTATGCAGCCAATTTAGGGAGCAGCCTGTCCATGTAGAAGCAGGGAAGTGGAGGGTTCCCAGAGGATGTCTCCAGGGGGAAAATAAAACTGACAGATCACTCAATGTGTATGCCAAGTAGAACACAATATTGAGAGATTTTGTAGTTCTGTGAAGAATGTGGGAAAATTTAATGATACATTCATAGCAAATAAAAAGAGGAAATTATTAATTCTGAGCAAAAAATGTTGAAGAGAAACACAATCATGCTGCTATTAGATCAACAACACAATCATAGTGGAAACTATTATAATATCCATGTAATATGATGTAACCCTTGGGAGAAGAGGGAAATTTAGATAGGGTGGTAGAGTGAATGTGTGCAAAAGTTCTATCTTCTCATCTTCCAAAATAGGAAATTAGCAGATAACATTCCAAATTGAAAAAAAAAGCAGTATACAAATATTATGTCACTTAGAAATATGGAGGCAAATACTTCTAAAACTACCTGTTGAGTTGAAAGTGTTAATATTTGGTGAGAGAAGGAAGAGGAAATTTATATTTTGGTTAGAGGCTTTGTAGTACATTCTTTTTAAAAAAATTAAATTATTTTTAATTTTATTTCTTTTTATGTAAATAGTAAAAATTTATTCTTATTATGTTTATTTAAATAGTAAAATTCTTTTTAAAAAATAAAGGTTTTTAGGAAATAAAAACTTTTTTAAAAATACAAATTTCACTCATTAGCATAGAAACTTGGGTTCCCAGAAACAGTAAAGAAAAAAGGACCAGCAGATGGAAGCAAGTTGGGTGGAGATCAGTCTTTGTTTTGAGAAGTGGGCTGTTAAATTCAAATTCATCTTGAATGAACAGAGTACGTGGTTGCTGTGTCCAAGAAGTGGAATGGAGGAGAGAGGCTCTTGTTCCTCTGGACACGGGCTCTTCCTGACAGCACATGCAGGCTATTCCAGGAGGTGATGGGATAGTAATGAAAAGGGCTTTGGGGAGCCACATGGGAATTGTTTGTAGTGAAAGTGCCAGAAGGCAGGGTGGATCTCCCTTCCACCCTGTACACTGGAACATGTGGGGTTGATGCCCAGTGAAAGTGATCTGACTCCAGTTTCCTAAGTGAGAACAGCCAACAGATGGGTGTCTGGTAACCCAAAGCCTTTATTGAAGCAGCCCAAGTCAATTGCTCCACCTGGCATGGGACTGGGAGCTGACTCAGGTTTCAGCTGCAGGCCTCTAGGGGCTAAGGACAGAAAGTGGGGCAGAAGATGGAACTTGAAGTCTGGTATTTGGAGGGAGCAGGTGGAGAAACCGAGGCTGTCAAGATGGGAGGATAGGATGACTAGGAAATCGTTGATCAGTCTGTCTCCAAACTCAAGGGTTCACAAACTTAAATGATTCTCAGAAGCTCCAACAAAGGTTTTTCACAAGACTGATTTATTTCCAGGCCTCACACCATGCCTGCTGATAGGGTAAAGCTCAGGGTTCTTGTGTACACATCAAATCACTTTGGAAGCCCTATTGCACCAGTTCCAGGCCACTCCTGCCTGTGGCCCAAGGCAGTCTTCTCCTTATTTCAGCTGGTTCTTTTCTTCTTTATTAGCAGTTCAGATGCAGAGGGAATTTTCTGAAACCCAGGGGGAAAAAAATCTGCTTTTTATGAGGGGTTTTCCAGTATCTGTCAGTTATAAATTTGTGCTATGGGATAAGCAGGCACTTCTTGGGAGGGTAGGAGTAAAGGTTTCCTATGGATTGTTGCCATTTTTATTTCCATATTCATCTTCAGTGAGAACTTCAAAAAGGCAACTGAGAGGCTCAAAGACACATATTACTTTCCCCTTTGACAGCTCCAAGATCTGAAAAGTATGGGCAGGAGGCCATCAGGGACAGGACAGGTCTTGTGCTTTTGCTAAGCACCAAGAGATGGTACCCAAAATGACAGTGACTGGGCTGAATTCAGGTATGAAAAATAGGAGCTTTGCTTTGGAAACCCATTTCCTATTTTCACTCAGAACTGGAATGGAATGAAGGGAATGCTAGAGAGCTAAGAGGATTTTCCCCCAAAAAATGGGTGGGGAGTGGTGGTTGGTTTTTGTTTTTATTATTATTTAATCTGAGCCACTAGACACTGTATTCAGGTTCTTGGAACCTCCACAGATGACTTTCCCATTGAGTTTTGATATTTGTAATCATAAAGTCCTCCCCCTCAAGGCCATGCTAATCCAAAATCGAAACTAGGTTTTCTATGATGAGGTTAAATAGTAAGCTTGGACATTAAGGGTCAGCAGAACCTTAGCTTTAAAATTGCACCAGGTTATAAACCTCAGGAGGGCAGAAACCATGTCTTTCTTGCTCACACCTGCATCCTGAGGAACTAGCATCACCTGGCATAGAAAAGGTGCTCAATAAATGTTGAGTTAAGCAATGAGAGAAAGTCTTCTGCAGCCATGGGCCAGGTACCTGATGAGCTTGGTAGAAACCACATGAAAGTCCTCTATATTTTTTTGGAAGTACAGTCCAGAATACTTTTTCCCTGGTCCATTTCTTCATTCCAGCCTTGGCTTTTTGACCCCTCCTCAGAGAGTTCTTGTCTGAACACCCTATCTGAAACTGGTCTCTCTATTGCATCTCTGCCACATAACCCTATTTATTTAATAGCACTGGTCTCAGTCTCCAACTCTCTGATTCACTAATTTATTCCTGTATTATTTTATTATTTCACGGTGATGACATCATGAATCTTGCTTAGCCCTCCCACAGCTCCTAGGACAGTTTTTTGGCACAGCAGGTACTTGATGAACTTGAGTTAAATGAATGTGGTATCATTAGGTTATGAGAAGAAGAGAGAAACCTTTCTCTATCCTAAAACACATTTTTAATTGATTTGTAACTGGGCAGCATCTTAACAGGAATGTGCATAATTTATATCATATTTCACTCCCACTCCTCCCTGCAAAACGGTGAGTACATCAGGGTGCTCATATACTAAATTATGTCTTGGCACCAGTGAATGACAGTGAACATCATCCTGAGCAGAGATTTTAGCTCCCTCTAAATCCAGCATGCTTTCCTGACAATAAAGAGGAGGCAGGCTCATCAAAGCAGGTAAAATAAGGAAATCAGTGCCCAGAAATGATTAGAGGGAACACAGAGCACAAAGGGCATGGAGAGAAGGCAGGGCAGCCAGCAGAGGTCTTAGTCCAGCACTGACCAGGAATAATTTTTCTTCATCTCCGCCTCCATCATCCCACCTTGGGTGTTTATTCACGTGGCCAGGAGTAGCTGCAGCAGCTCAGGTGTGCTCTCCCAATGGCCTACAGCCCTGAGCGTGCAGGGTGCCTGCGCCTAATCCCATCTGCCTGCTTGAGTCCTGGACAGAGCACAAGCCAAAGGCTCAGCTGAGTGTCTGCCCAGGGTTTCAGCAACTGCTTTAAAGCATTGTCTGTCAAAGTGGGGTCCCACACCACCTGCATCAGAACCACTCAAAGAGTTTGCGTAGGTTGCTGATTCTTGAGCCCTTACCCCCCAGCTCCAGAATTGGCCTCCATGAGCAAGGGACCAGAGTATGCTGTGAAATAAGCTCCCCTGTCCCACCCTTTTAAGAAATTCTTAAATTTAAATTTCTCATATTTATATGGAAATGAGGGAATAATTCATTCATGTATCTAACCAACACCAAGCAGCTTCTAATACAAATGGGAAAGGAATTCCACATACTTGGCTGTTTGGGTGAACTCTCAGGCCTGCTCAGCAGAGGCTGGGGCAAATTAGGAGGGAGCTCTGCTTTGGGGTGTCTGGGGCTGGTTCTTAGCTGCAGCCTGACCCCTGGTGGTTAGAGCAAGTGTTTTGTTAGGAGAGACCCAGAGTCTTTGGCTTTTTGCAATTCCAGGGAAAAGTTACACCCATGTAAACTCCACTTTTGCTTGTAGAGGCTCTATTGCCAAGACTGGAGTGATTTGCAGAGGGGGTGATATGTAGTTTATGGATTTTCCCAATACTTGTTTTGCTTCCATTGCTTAGTCATCTTGTTGGTGCCTTTCCTGCTGAACATTTGTAGACAGCATTTTAGCTGAATTTCTGTATCTCATCTGAGGGAGCAGAGGTAGAGCAAAGAACAAGAAGTTGGGTGTTTTCACCATATATATAAATATATATTTATATATACATTTTGCTAAATATATATATTTAAAGGTTGGCAGGGGTGGGGAGCCAAGGTTAAAAAGATGACTGCTTATAGCAGTTGTGCTGTGGCTTGCATGCTTCAGCACTGCCTTTTCCTCACTTGCCCAGATCTTACTCTGCCTCTCACCTGAGTGACGCTTCTGGACCCACCGAGGATGAAGAGAGCCACCTCCCCTGCTGCAGCAGCCCTTCCTCGGTCTCTCTGGGCCTGTATGTGGCTTCTTCAGCATTTTGACACTGAACCTGTTCAACTTGCTAAAGCTCAGTCCCTCCCAGGATACAAGTGGTCATAAAAACAGGTAATTTACAGAGGTCCCTCTAGCAATATATTGTCCATTCCTTGTCCTTTTTAATTCTTGGGAATTTTTGTTGAGAAAATGGAAGTTCCATGGCCAGGAGCCTCACCTGACCCTGGTCTGCTCGCCCACTGTGCACGTGCAGTGCTCACAGGCGCAGGCTTACACACGTGTTAGCAGTGAGCTGTTACTGGCTCTGCATAAAGGGCTTCTCCCAGTGCTCTGGGGCTGCAAGGCAGGAGAGAGGCCCAGAGCCAGAGACTGGCTTGCTGCATGCAGACATGCCCTGAGGTAGATGGGATTCTAGCACTTGACCTGCCACCATGAGAAAAAAGCTGGGTATAAACCTTCTTACTCCCAAAATTTTGTTGTCATTTTTTGGTCTCACCAAATCCAGAGTGAACTTGCCTGGGGCCAAAACCCTCAGGTGAGACGAGACATTTGGTAATATCAGCAGGATTTGCTGCAGACCAAAAAAAACAGAATAAAATACTCTCATAGGAGAGATACTTCAGCAGGCTGCCCCTGTGGGTGAGGAGACACTCAGATATCTCCCAGTGGGCATGTGGTCCAAGGTGGCTTGCCTCCTAGAGGATTGGGTCCCTCTCCAGGACTGGGGAGAGGTGGAGGTAATACCTGGGGCATTGGAGGTGGCCTCAGCAAAATAGGGAATTCCTTAAGAGAAACAGAGTGCCTGCGAGGAGGCAGGAACTATAGGTTGCCTTTTTCTCACAGTGTTAAGAAAAGTCATAAAGGAGAAGGATGTATTCCTGAGAGAAGCATGAGGAGAAGAAGCAGCATGAGACCACAAGCTGCACGGTGCCATAGAGGAGGTAAAAAATTTGCTGATGACTGAGATGCATCACTATGACGTGCTATGGAAATGGTAAAGAATGTAATGGTAGCACAAGAGACAGTAAGAGAATGCAGACTGTGAGGTGCTGTGGAAGAGACAAAAGACATGAATGAGAAGGACATACTCCTGTGAGAAGCACAAGAAGAGGTAGCATGAGAATGCCTGCTGTGAGGCATTGAGTTGAAGGTAAGAGAGCTGTTGAAGGCTGAGTTAGTGTCACTGCAAGGCACTGTAGAAAAGGTAAAGGGTGTAGCAGAGGAGGCACTTGGGGGAGCAGTGAGAAAGCTGCTGACAGCCCTGGAAATGGAGGAGGAGCTGGGGAAAGATGAATGGGTGGGGGTGGAGATGGTGCCAGTGCTGGAGGTCCCAACCCCTCTACTGAAAGCGTACCCAGTTGTAGTCAAGAAAATAAAGATGCAGCAACTGCAGTTTCTTCTGGGAAAGGTGCAGCCTCCTCCCCAGGTTGTGGAGCAGTCTATGCTCCAACCTTTTACACAGGCCGAGCTGGTGGATTTGGGCTTCCAGTTTCAGCAGAAGACCTTGGAGTCAATATCAGCTTGTCTCTTGTATCTTTGGAATGCAGGGGTGAATGGAATTGTTCTCTCTGAATCACAGACGGGAAAACTGGCTTCCCTGGTTCTTCTTGCCTGCAGCAGTGACTGCAAAATGCACGTCAGACCCCAGAAAAATCACTCCCTCCTTGGTTGGCTTATGGCTGCACTTGATGCTGTATGGCCCAGTCAGGGTGATTTGCCATCTTCCCCTGCTAGATGGCAGGTGTATGCTGAGCTCCAGCAGGTGTTATGAGTTAGGCATAAAAAATGCCATTGTCCAGAAAATTATGACTCAAATGAGGAGCCTTTTACTGTGGGGATGAGAAATGTGGTGCTTCAAGTAGCTCCCCCATCCCTCTTTGGGACCCTAGTGGCCATTTTTGCCCCTCACTTAGGGCAGCCCATAAGTGAGGTTACCCATATGGTAGCAGACTTGGGAGAGGCTGATACAGTGAGATCACAGAAGGGAATACAGTCCGCTACTCAGAGGAAGAGATTAAAAGGCCCCATGAAGGTCACAAGGACCCAGATGTGGGTTAATTTGATGAATTCTGGAGAAGATAAAGATATATTGGATGGAAAGTCAAATAAAATCTTACTGGAGCTGTGGCAGCAATTAAAGCTGAAACAACAGTTTCAGCAGCTTACTAAAGGGAGGACCAAGAAATGGAAGCTGGAGAAAAAGCTACAAGTCCAGCCTGTGTACCTATGAGACTTCCTGTTGGAGAGTGAGCCAACCCACCTGGACCCTCATAGGAAGACAACTGGGCAATACAGTATGACTTAGGAGAAGGTCAAGGCACCTGCCTTGGGGAACCAGGTGGGGACCAGAAGCCACATGTTGAATTATCAATTCATTGGTCCTAGTGAATGCACAATGTATACTGCTTCTGGTGCTGAATGCTCACTGATTTATGGCAATCCTGAGCAATTTCCTGGGACCCCTACCTGCTATTATAGATGGGTATGAGTATAAAGCTATCAGAATGAAACAAGCCTAAATCCTATTGGGTATAGGGTGTCTACCCCAAAAGGAGTATACACTGTATATCTCTCCCGTCACCAAATATATTTTGGGGATAGATATCTTACAGGGCCTATGGTTACAGACCAAGTGAGTTCAGATGGAGGATAGTATGGTAAAGGGTGTTCTGAGGGGTTATGCTAAGCATCTGCCCATAGCTTTGCCTGTGCCTCAGTGGGTGACTAATAACCAAACAATACAAATTGCCTGAAGGGCATAAAGAAATTGGAGAAACCCTCCAGGAATCGGAGAATGTGGGTATTATAAAAACCACCCATAGTCCTTTTAATTCCCCAGTGTGGTCAGTGAAAAAGCCAGATGGCTCCTGGCATATGATTGTGGATTACAGAGAATTGAATAAAGTCATACCCCCTCTGGATGCTGCCGTGCTTTCTATAACAGGCCTTATGGGCCTCCTCAATCATGAACTAGGGGCATATCATTATGTTGTAGACCTTGCTAATGCCTTCTTTTCCATTTACCTAGAACAGGAACAGTTTGCCTTCAAGTGGCAAGGATGGCAATGGACTTTCACTGTCCTTCCACAGAGACACCTCCACAACCCCACCATCTTTCATGGACTTGTAGCTCAGGACCTGCCTACATGGGAGAAACCACCAATGGTGCGGCTGTACCATTCAAGAGTTTTTGGGTCTTTTAGGCTGCAGGAGAGTGTCTATCCTGCACTTGCCATGAATTCTGAAGCCCTTATACAATTTGGTACAAAAGGGCATGACAGGCGGAGCCAGGATGGTGGCGTGAGTAGAGCAGTGGAAATCTCCTCCCAAAAACACATAGAGCTATGAAAATATAACAAAGAAAAATCTTCCTAAAATAGAGATCACAGGACACAGGACAACATCCAGACCACATCCACACCTGCAAGAACCCAGCGCCTTGCGAAGGGGGTAAGATACAAGCCCCGGCCCGGCGGGACCCGAGCGCCCCTCCCCCCGGCTCCCGGCGGGTGGAAAGAAACCGGAGCGGTTTTTTTTTTTTGGCGAGCGCTTTTTGGAAGCCTTAAAGGGACGGGCCCCCGTTGCTAGAGAGGCAGGGTGGCGGGACCGGTGAGCAGGTGCCTGGGAACGGCGCCTGAGGACAAAGAATATCCCGCGTTTCTCCCTGCAGGACCGGCGGGCGGGTGCCTGAGACTGGTGCCTGAGGACAGAAGAAATCGCACGTTTTTCCCCTTTATTTTTTCTCTTTTTGGCGAGCGCTTTTTGGAAGCCTTAAAGGGACAGGGACCCCAGTGCTAGGGAGGCAGGGTGGCGGGACTGGTGAGTGGGTGCCTGGGACCGGCGCCTGAGGACAAAGAATATCCCACATTTTTCCCTGCGGGACCGGTGGGCGGGTGCCTGAGACCGGCACTTGAGGACAGAGGAAATCGCGCGTTTTTCCCCTTTTTTTTCTCTCTTTTCTGCGAGTGCTTTTTGGAAGCCTAAAAGGGACAGGGACCCCGGTGCTAGGGAGGCAGGGCGGCGGGACTGGTGAGCGGGTGCCTGGGACCGGCACCTGAGGACAAAGAATATCCCGCGTTTTTCCCTGTGGGACCGGTGGGTGGGTGCCTGAGACCGGCACCTGAGGACGGAAGAAATCGCGCGTTTTTCCCCTTTTTTTCTCTCTTTTTGGCGAGTGCTTTTTGGAAGTCTTAAAGGGGCAGGACAGGTCACTTAGACCAGAGGCAGGGAATCTGGGGATCTCTGGGCACTCTAACCCCCTGGGCAGCAGGAGCACAGAGGCCCCTTACAGAGATAAATAGCCTCCTGGCCGCTCCCCCTCCAACGGGGCTCCACCATTTTGGAGGAACAGCCCCAGCCAGGCCAAGCCCACAGCAACAGCGGAGATAAACCCCAAAGCAACTGGGCAGGAAGCAGAAGCCCTGTCTGCGCACAGCTGCCCAGCACAAGCAACTAGAGGTCGCTATTCTCCCAGGAAAAGGCTACAAACCAACAAGAAGGGAAGCTCTTCCAGCGGTCACTTGTACCAGCTCTGCAAACTATCTCTATCACCATGAAAAGGCAAAACTACAGGCAGACAAAGATCACAGAGACAACACCTGAGAAGGAGACAGACCTAACTAGTCCTCCTGAAAAAGAATTCAAAATAAAAATCATGAACATGCTGACAGAGATGCAGAGAAAAATGCAAGAGCAGTGGGATGAGATGCAGAGAAAAATGCAAGAGCAGTGGGATGAGATGCAGAGAAAAATGCAAGAGCAGTGGGATGAAGTCCGGAAGGAGATCACAGATGTCAGGAAAGAGATCGCAGAAGTGAAACAATCCCTGGAATGATTTATAAGCAGAATGGATAAGATGCAAGAGGCCATTGAAGGAATAGAAGCCAGAGAACAGGAACATATAGAAGCTGACATAGAGAGAGATAAAAGGATCTCCAGGAATGAAACAACACTAAGAGAAATATGTGACCAATACAAAAGGAATAACATTCGTATTATAGGGATACCAGAAGAGGAAGAAAGAGGAAAAGGGATAGAAAGTGTCTTTGAAGAAATAATTGCTGAAAACTTCCCCAAACTGGGGGAGGAAATAAACGAACAGACCATGGAATTACACAGAACCCCCAACAGAAAGGATCCAAGGAGGACAACACCAAGACACATAGTAATTAAAATGGCAAGGATCAAGGACAAGGAAAGAGTTTTAAAGGCAGCTAGAGAGAAAAAGGTCACCTATAAAGGAAAACCAATCAGGCTAACATCAGACTTCTCAACAGAAACCCTACAGGCCAGAAGAGAATGGCATGATATACTTAATGCAATGAAACAGAAGGGCCTTGAACCAAGGATACTGTATCCAGCACGACTATCATTTAAATATGATGGTGGGATCAAACAATTCCCAGACAAGCAAAAGCTGAGGGAATTTGCTTCCCACAAACCACCTCTACAGGGCATCCTACAGGGACTGCTCTAGATGGGAGCACCCCTAAAAAGAGCACAGAACAAAACACACAACATATGAAGAATGGAGGAGGAGGAATAAGAAGGGAGAGAAGAAAAGAATCTCCAGACAGTGTATATAACAGCTCAGTAAGCGAGCTAAGTTAGGCAGTAAGATACTAAAGAAGCTAACCTTGAACCTTTGGTAACCACGAATCTAAAGCCTGAAATGGCAATAAGTACATATCTCTCAATAGTCACCCTAAATGTAAATGGACTTAATGCACCAATCAAAAGACATAGAGTAATAGAATGGATAAAAAAGCAAGACCCATCTATATGCTGCTTACAAGAAACTCACCTTAAACCCAAAGATAAGCATAGACTAAAAGTCAAGGGATGGAAAAACATATTTCAGGCAAACAACAATGAGAAGAAAGCAGGGGTTGCAGTACTAATATCAGACAAAATAGACTTCAAAACAAAGAAAGTAACAAGAGATAAAGAAGGCCACTACATAATGATAAAGGGCTCAGTCCAACAAGAGGATATAACCATTCTAAATATATATGCACCCAATACAGGAGCACCAGCATATGTGAAGCAAATACTAACAGAACTAAAGAGGGAAATAGACTGCAATGCATTCATTGTAGGAGACTTCAACACACCAATCACCCCAAAGGATAGATCCACCAGGCAGAAAATAAGTAAAGACACACAGGCACTGAACAACACACTAGAACAGATGGACCTAATAGACATCTATAGAACTCTACATCCAAAAGCAACAGGATATACATTCTTCTCAAGTGCACATGGAACATTCTCCAGAATAGACCACATACTAGCTCACAAAAAGAGCCTCAGTAAATTCCAAAATATTGAAATTCTACCAACCAATTTTTCAGACCACAAAGGTATGAAAGTAGAAATAAATTCTACAAAGAAAACAAAAACGCTCACAAACACATGGAGGCTTAACAACATGCTACTAAATAATCAATGGATCAATGAACAAATCAAAATAGAGATCAAGGAATATATAGAAACAAATGACAACAACAACACTAAGCCCCAACTTCTGTGGGATGCAGTGAAAGCAGTCTTAAGAGGAAAGTATATAGCAATCCAGGCACACGTGAAGAAGGAAGAACAATCCCAAATGAATAGTCTAACATCACAATTATTAAAACTGGAAAAAGAAGAACAAATGAGGCCTAAAGTCAGCAGAAGGAGGGACATAATAAAGATCAGAGAAGAAATAAACAAAATTGAGAAGAATAAAACAATAGCAAAAATCAATGAAACCAAGAGCTGGTTCCTTGAGAAAATAAACAAAATAGATAAGCCTCTAGCCCAACTTATTAAGAGAAAAAGAGAGTCAACACAAATCAACATAATCAGAAATGAGAATGGAAAAATCACGACAGACTCCACAGAAATACAAAGAATTATTAAAGACTACTATGAAAACCTATATGCCAACAAGCTGGAAAACCTAGAAGAAATGGACAACTTCCTAGAAAAATACAACCTCCCAAGACTGACCAAGGAAGAAACACAGAAGTTAAACAAACCAATTACAAGCAAAGAAATTGAAACAGTAATCAAAAAACTACCCAAGAACAAAACCCCGGGGCCGGACGGATTTACCTCGGAATTTTATCAGACACACAGAGAAGACATAATACCCATTCTCCTTAAAGTGTTCCACAAAATAGAAGAAGAGGGAATACTCCCAAACTCATTCTATGAGGTCAACATCACCCTAATACCAAAACCAGGCAAAGACCCCACCAAAAAAGAAAATTACAGACCAATATCCCTGATGAATGTAGATGCAAAAATACTCAATAAAATATTAGCAAACCGAATTCAACAGTATATCAAAAGGATCATACACCATGACCAAGTGGGGTTCATCCCAGGGATGCAAGGATGGTACAACATTCGAAAATCCATCAACATCATCCACCACATCAACAAAAAGAAACACAAAAACCACATGATCATCTCCATAGATGCTTAAAAAGCATTTGACAAAATTCAACATCCATTCATGATAAAAACTCTCAGCAAAATGGGAATAGAGGGCAAGTACCTCAACATAATAAAGGCCATATATGATAAACCCACAGCCAGCATTATACTGAACAGCGAGAAGCTGAAAGCATTTCCACTGAGATCGGGAACCAGACAGGGATGCCCACTCTCCCCACTGTTATTTAACATAGTACTGGAGGTCCTAGCCACGGCAATCAGACAAAACAAAGAAATACAAGGAATCCAGATTGGTAAAGAAGAAGTTAAACTGTCACTATTTGCAGATGATATGATACTGTACATAAAAAACCCTAAAGACTCCACTCCAAAACTACTAGAACTGATATCGGAATACAGCAAATTTGCAGGATACAAAATTAACACACAGAAATCTGTAGCTTTCCTATACACTAACAACAAATCAATAGAAAGAGAAATCAGGAAAACAATTCCATTCACCATTGCATCAAAAAGAATAAAATACCTAGGAATAAACCTAACCAAAGAAGTGAAAGACTTATACTCTGAAAACTACAAGTCACTCTTAAGAGAAACTAAAGGGGACACTAATAAATGGAAACTCATCCCATGCTCATGACTAGGAAGAATTAATATCGTCAAAATGGCCATCCTGCCCAAAGCAATATACAGATTTGATGCAATCCCTCTCAAATTACCAGCAACATTCTTCAATGAATTGGAACAAATAATTCAAAAATTCATATGGAAACACCAAAGACCCCGAATAGCCAAAGCAATCCTGAAAAAGAAGAATAAAGTAGGGGGGATCTCACTCCCCAACTTCAAGCTCTACTACAAAGCCATAGTAATCAAGACAATTTGGTACTGGCACAAGAACAGAGCCACAGACCAGTGGAACAGATTAGAGACCCCAGAAATTAACCCAAACATATATGGTCAATTAATATTTGATAAAGGAGCCATGGACATACAATGGCAAAATGACAGTCTCTTCAACAGATGGTGCTGGCAAAACTGGACAGCTACATGTAGGAGAATGAAACTGGACCATTGTCTAACCCCATATACAAAGGTAAACTCAAAATGGATCAAAGACCTGAATGTAAGTCATGAAACCATTAAACTCTTGGAAAAAAACATAGGCAAAAACCTCTTAGACATAAACATGAGTGATCTCTTCTTGAACATATCTCCCCGGGCAAGGAAAACAACAGCAAAAATGAGCAAGTGGGACTACATTAAGCTGAAAAGCTTCTGTACAGCAAAAGACACCATCAATAGAACAAAAAGGAACCCTACAGTATGGGAGAATATATTTGAAAATGACAGATCCGATAAAGGCTTGACGTCCAGAATATATAAAGAGCTCACACGCCTCAACAAACAAAAAACAAATAACCCAATTAAAAAATGGGCAGAGGAACTGAACAGACAGTTCTCCAAAAAAGAAACACAGATGGCCAAGAGACACATGAAAAGATGCTCCACATCGCTAATTATCAGAGAAATGCAAATTAAAACTACAATGAGGTATCACCTCACACCAGTAAGGATAGCTGCCATCCAAAAGACAAACAACAACAAATGTTGGCGAGGCTGTGGAGAAAGGGGAACCCTCCTACACTGCTGGTGGGAATGTAAATTAGTTCAACCATTGTGGAAAGCAGTATGGAGGTGCATCAAAATGCTCAAAACAGACCTACCATTTGACCCAGGAATTCCACTCCTAGGAATTTACCCTAAGAACGCAGCAATCAAGTTTGAGAAAGACAGATGCACTCCTATGTTTATCGCAGCACTATTTACAATAGCCAAGAATTGGAAGCAACCTAAATGTCCATCGGTAAATGAATGGATAAAGAAGATGTGGTACATATACACAATGGAATACTACTCAGCCATAAGAAGTGGAAAAATCCAACCATTTGCAGCAACATGGATGGAGCTGGAAAGTATTATGCTCAGTGAAATAAGCCAAGCGGAGAAAGAGAAATACCAAATGATTTCACTCATCTGAAGAGTATAGGAACAAAGGAAAAACTGAAGGAACAAAACAGCAGCAGAATTACAGAACCCAAAAATGGACTAACAGGTACCAAAGGGAAAGGAACTGGGGAGGATGGGTGGGCAGGGAGGGATAAGGGGGGGGAAGAAGAAGGGGGATATTAAGATTAGCATGCATGGGCGCGAGGGAGAAAGGGGAGGGTGGGCTGCACAACACAGAGAGGACAAGTAGTGACTCTACAACATTTTGCTAAGCTGATGGACAGTAACCATAATGTGGTTGTTAGGGGGGACCTGATATAGGGGAGAGCATAGTAAACATAGTATTCTTCATGTAAGTGTAGATTAAAAATTAAAAAAAAAAAAAAAGAAAGAAAGAAAGAAAAGGGGGATTACTCCTTAACAGGATAAAACTATTGGTAAATCAAAGATCAACGCATTCTTTAAATATCCTTAATGTTGATCACTTAAAGGGTGTCAGATGATCAGCTATGGAGGTACTCTTTTCTGATAATATTCCTTTCTCTTAATTAAAAAAAAAAAAAAAAAGCAGTTACTGTGTGCTGACCTCCAATGAGTTCTGCACAGTGGTATAGAGGGCATGTCAAAGTGTGGGCAAAGGGTCTGTTTGTTTCTACGCAGAAGATCAAGGCCTAGCTTGGATACCCAGAAAATGAACTAAGATACGATATGAGGAGGAGTTTCCGGCATCAGCACTCTCTGGAGGACTTGTGCCGGGGGATGATCATCAAAAAGCCTCCACAGGGATCCGGATGATGCTGCGGTTGTGGCTGCATCCAGACCACCGTCTCCTGGACTTCCCATAAGAATGAGGAGGGAGATGTCTAGGCTGGCATGTGCATACAGTGAGACAACGAATTTGACCGGATCTGTACTGTTGGAACTCAACCAGGAGTTGGGAGGGGTGCGAGTTGTAGCACTCCAAAATCTCATGACTGTAGACTATCTATGGTTAAAAGAACATATGGGATGTGAACAGATCCCAGAAATGGGCTACTTTAATTTGTCTGATGGTTCAAGTACAGTTGGACAATATCCATCATATCATAGATAAATTTTCACAAATGCCTAGGGTGCCTAAATGGTTTTCTTGGCTTCACTGGAGATGGATGGTAATTATAGATTTGCTTTGTTTATGTCACCGTATTCCTATTATGTTAATATGTGTGTGCAAATTAGTTAGTAGTTTAAAACCTATACATACTTAAGGTACTCTACAAGAAGATATGTCAAAGAAATAATCAATCCTCCCAAGTTTCCTTCATACTCTACATCTATAGCTTTTCATCATCCTTCCTAATTACAACCCTTAAATAGAATTCGTGCCTCATATTGAATTTACCGAGTATCATAATTCCTCCAGGTGGTAAAGATACCTTGAGACAAGTGCTGGGCATAGAAGCCACAGGGCATAAATCTGCAAAGAAGTAAAAAGCTAACCTTTGCAAACAATATGGCTTCTCTCTCACTTACCAACTTTACATTTCCCTGTATGGCCCCGGAAGATGACTGGTTAGCCAGAGACGGGTAAGATTCCTCAAGGGAGGAACAACCTAAGACAGGCACAGTCGCAGGGGGGCCATCAGGTGAGAATTTGGGGATCAACAGAGGTGAGGCTCAGAACCTCACCCCCCCTGCTTTGAGAGAAATCTTCTGCATCCGTGGATGTCTTGCTGCCCTTGTCTAGCCTGGATTAATACTTAGTCCATAGGCACACACCTGATCATCTGATCATCTACATTTGCCTTCTTACAGCACTAAACTATGTTTTCTACCTTTATCTTGCATCTACCTACCACTTCAGCATTTTATTAAAAATAAAAATAATAATAATAATAATAGGAGAAATGTGGGATCAACATATAAATCAAGTACAAAAATCAAACGAATATTCATATTTGACCTGATTGTTTATAGGTCATATTGCATGATCAAAACCGAAAGTTTCTGTGATGACTGCCCTTGTACTGTTCACCATGTAAGAATTTATTCACTATGTAAGAATTCGTTCACCATGTAAGAACTTGTTTGTTATGCTTCAGAAGATTGGAGACTGACGAGAATTAGGCTTGAGATGGATTAATGATTGTACATTGAGCGTTGATCCCCCTATACTGAATTTTATTGTTGTTAACAACCATTTGATCAATAAATATGAGAGATGCCCTCTCAAAAAAAAAAAAAAATAACACAGTAAGGATGTAATAAAAATATATTTTATGGTTAAAAAAAAAAAAAAGGGCATGACATAGGACTGGAATGACACATGTACATCTGCTTTTAACACTAAAATGGGCAGTCAAGGGTGTGCAGGCCTGGAGTGTGATAGACTCATCAAAGCCCTGTGAGCTGGATGTTCATGTGACTGAAGTTGGTTATGCCTGGGGTCTCCAGCAGCAGCTTGAATGAATTCACTAGCCTATTGGCTTCTGGTTGCAACTCTGGAAAGGAACAGAGGTACAGTATACCTTAATAGAGAAACAATTGGCTACTGTGTACCATGCCATGCTGGCTATGGAGCCCATCTCCGGAACAGCCCCAATAAAGGCAATAACCACCTATCCTATTGTGGGGTGGTTGCAAGCCTGGACCCAAGACCCTTGGAGTGGCATTTCACAGATGACTACACTGGCCAAGTGGGACACATACCTACAGCAGTGTAACATCCTTCCTATTAACCCCTTGAGTGAATAACTCCAATGCTTATTGGGGCCAGTGACAGATACCAATGAAAGGAAGAATTTGCTTTAGAGCCGTTAGTAGCAGAGACCCCTTATCAGGAGGGAAGAGCACTTATACCTGAATATGCATGGTACACAGATGGCTCCAGCCATAGGCAGTCCCCCAAATGGAGGACTCTAACTTTCCATCCTAAGACGTAAACAATATGGAAGGAAAATGGTGAGGGGAAGAGCAGTCAATAGGCAGAGTTGTGGGCAGTATGGCTTGTTATCATCCAGGAGCTGTCCCCACCACAACAGTTGTCTGCACTGACAGCTGAGCTGTCTATCAAGGCTTGACTCTGTGGCTACCAATATGGTATCATACCAACTGGATGGTTGGTCACCAATCCCTTTGGGGGCAAGAGTTGTGACAAGACTTACGGGCCTCTGGTCAGACTAAAAGAGTTACAGTATATCGTGTGACAGGCCGTTGGCCACTGGCATCCCCAGGAAATGATGAAGCAGATGAATTGGCCTAGGTGCATTGGCTAGAAGGAAAGCCTGCCTCTGATGTAGTCCAATGGTTACATCAGCATTTGTTGCACACAGGACAGAAGACAAAGGCCCATCGGTGGGCCTGCCTTTAACCTTTGAAGAAGTCAGCAGAGCCCAGCAAGAGTGCATTGTGTGCTCTAAAAGGGACTTACTCTGAGTCCCACAGAAACTTGGGATGTTAGCTGAAGGGCCAATACCCTTTGTCAGATGGCAGGTAGATTCTACTGGGCCTCTGCTCTTATCAGAAGGATGTCGGTATGCCATGACTTGTGTGGACACAGCTACTGAACTGTTGGTTGCTTTACCTGCATGTCATGCAGATCAACAAACCACCAAAAGGGTCCTAGAGCATCTCTTTGTGGTCTATGGCTGGCTGCAGTTGATTGAGAGTGATCAAGGCACCCACTTGACTGGACGTGCATTACAAGAATGGGTGCAGCAATTAGGAATAAAGTGGAAGTTTCATGTACCATATAACGCTACTAGGGCAGGCATGATAGAGAGGTACAATGGTTTGTTGAAATCTGGCCTGAAGTTGGACACCAGTAGTCTATGGGGCTGGTCAGTCCATTTATGGGCAGTGCTAAGGCATTTGAATGAGAGGCCCTGGTAAGGGGCATTGAGACCCGTAGACATGGTAACACACATTGCTGTGCAGCCCAGGCCTGGGTGTATCCAAGAGAATATGGAGATTAAAATCCATGCCCATCTCCCTATGATGGAATTACAGCAACAATAAATGTCTGAAGTGATGCAGCAGCAGATAACACAGGGTAAATGTAAAAAATATGCCCTTCCTTTATGGTAGAAGAGGTAAAGGAACACACTCCTATCTTTAAGGGAGTAGAAGAGGAATTCAGAACCTTAGTTTAGTCATATATACCCTGATCAGGACCAGAGACCCCCAGGATAGCCCATTCTGGAGTTATGAGCTCTGAGAACATGAGCAAAGGGGGAGGTGACACAACCAAGTGCCAACACCAACAAGGCAGGTCCTGTAGCTTCCAAGCAACCCTCCTCAGTCTCCTCTGCACTCTCCCGTCTTCCATCATCTCTCCTGCCGTAGGAGAATCTATTTTCATGTTTTTGGTTTGTCCTTACCACTTTAAAAGCGAAAGAGAAAACTTTTGAAACTAAATGCATTTTCTTCTGACTGGAAATATGCCTGGTTTCGGACTAACATGGCTTTGCTAGCATTTCTTTTCTGAAAGAAAAGTGTTGTGTGCCATCTTGTGGTTGAGGGCCGCCACAACAATAATTTTGCACCCATAGCTCCTGCCCAGTCCAGCACAGGGGTTTTCTCAGTGTAAAGCTCTGGAAAGGGTTGGTCCAGGGCAATAGCAGTCAGTGAATCCACCAATGGAGAGACACTGGTGACTGAGCTGGTGACTATCATTGAGTAGAGTCCACAGGGATTTCTCCTGATCTCTTAAGCAGTATGATTTGTTTCTCTAGGGGCCGTTTTCCTGGATTAATAATAAATAAATTCTAATTTGTGATGGTCTAAAAAAAAATGAGTTTGCACAGTGGCAAGAACACCAGACTGAGAGCTAACACGCCCGGTGTCCAGTTGCTGCTCTGCCACAGACTAGCCAGATGAGCTGGATCAGAGAATAGTGGGAAGGGTATTGAGCTGGGGCCAGTAGCTTCCTACTTCAGCACTACCCCATCTAAAGGGTTACTTTGGGGAAACTTTTACTGAACACCTTTCCTGTGTCAAGTGCCATCCAAGCTGCTTCTCATGTTTCTTCCTCCTGGCTATCCTATGGGACAGTGGATCTACAAATGAGAAAACAGAGGCGCAGCAGGAGTGAGTGAGCTGTCCAAAGTCACAGGGGCAGTGCGTGAAGATAAGTCAGGATCTGACCTGGTATCTGACTGCAGAGCATACGGCCCTTACTTCTTTACGTTTATTTGTTTTGTAGTTTTTTGTCATGTGAATGTGGGAGAGGGATCACATATAGGCCAGATGGCATGAATTTATTGGTGTCCCTTGATGGTAAGAAAAGCCCAGCTTCCACCTGAGTGCTCAACAAAGCTACAGATGTCATGCTGTTGCTTTTTAATCCCTTGTGTTCTCTTTTCTTTCCATCTGACTTTGTTTGTAAAGGCATTTTTAAAAGATATAATACCTTAGCTTCAAAAATCATGTCCTTTGATTTCTGAAGATAAAAGATATGACCTGGAAACAGCACACGTCTGAGAGATTAATAGGAAGATTCAGTCCTTCACAGGGAGGACAAGATGCTCTACCTGCCATTGACAAGCTCTCCTAAGGGCTGTCCCTACAGGGTCTTGAGGTGCTCATTGTTATTGTCTCCATTTGACTCCGAGGGAACATAGGTACAGGAAGGTTAGAAACTTGTTTGAGATCACACCACACTGACTTGAACACAGGCCTTTTAAAAAAGTATAATTGACTTTACATATTTAAAGTAAAATGTGATGAGTTTTGTTATATAAAGAAGATCTTCACCACAATCAAGATAGTAAACATACCCATTATCCCCATAAGTTTCCTCAGGCCCCTTTGGAGTCCCTTCCCTACCACCCTCTTCGTCTCTACCCTCCTCCCACCCCCACCCCCCGCCTCAATCCCCAGGCAACCTCTGGTCTGCCTTATGTCACTGTAGATTTGATTTTATACAATTTCATATAAATGGAAACATAGTATGCACTCTTTTTTGTCTGGCTTTGTTCATTCAGCATGCTAATCTTGAGATTCATTCCTGTTGTGTGTGTCAGTAGTTCATTCTTTGTTATTGAGGAATATTCCTTTATATGGATATACCAAAATTCATTTATGCATTCCCCTAATGACATAAATTTAGTTTATTTCTCTTTGGGGGCTATTGTGAATAAAGCTGGTATGAACATGAATGTGCAAGTCCTTGTAATGGACATAGGCTCTCACTTCTTTTAGGTAAAAACTAGAAATGGAATGTGTGGGTTAATGTGATAGGTATATGTTTGGCTTTTCAAGAAACAGCTAAACTGTTTTCCAGAGTGCTTGTGCATTTCACATGTCAGCAGTGTATGAGAATTCCACTTTCTCCACTTCCTTGTCAACACTTGCTATTTTCTTTTCACTTTATACATTCTAATAAGTATATAGTAATATCTTATTGTAGTTATATTTTGCATTTCCTTGATGACTAATTTTTTATGTGCTTATTGGCCACTCATGTATCTTCTTTAGTGATATGTCTGTTCAAATCTTTTGCCCATTTTAAAACTTGAGTTGTTTGCTTATTATTGAGTTCTGGGGGTTCTTCATGTATTTTGGATATGAATGTATATCAGATATGTGATTTTTTAAATATTTTTCTCATTCCATAGATTGTTTTTTCATTATTTTATTAATGTCTTTTGAAGAGTGGAAGTTTGAAATTTCAATGAAGTCAAAGTTATCAAATTTTTCTTTTATAGATCATGTTTTTAACTCCATATCAAGGAAATCTTTGTGTAACCCAAGGTCACAAAGATTTTCTCCTGTCTGTTCTAGAGGTTTTATAATTTTGGGTTTTACCTTTAGACTGGGATCCATTTTGGTTAGTTTTTAAATGATATAAGAGTGTATTGAAGTTCTTCTTTCTTTATTCACTTTTTTGTTTTTTTGCAAATGGATATCCAACTCTTCTAGCACCATTTGTTGAAAAGACTATCTTTTCTCCATAAACTTCCTTTGTACTTTTATTGAATATTAGCCAAATATATGTAACCCTATTTCTATAATCTCTCCTCTGTTCCATTGATCTATTGGTTCATCTTTATGCCAGTACCGTACTGTCTGATTACTATAGCTTTATAATAAGTTTTGAAATTAGGCAGTTTAAACTCTCCAGTTTTGCTCTTCTTTTTCAAAGTTTTTTGACTATCCTAGACCCATTTCATCTCTATTCAAATTTTAGAATCAGTTTTTCAATTTCTACAGGAAAGACTTACAAAATTTTGTGTAGGATTTCATTGACTCTATACAGACATATCTCATTTCATTACATTTCACTTTATTGCACTTTGCATATATTGTGCTTTTTACAAATTGAAGGTTTGCGGCAACCTTGATCCAAGCAAGTCTTTTGGCACCACTTTTCCAGCAGCATTTGCTCACTCCATGTCTCTATGTCATATTTTGGTAATTCTCACAATATTTCAAAGTTTTTCATTATTATTATACTTGTTATGGTGATCTGTGATCAGTGGTTATGACTCACCCAAAGCTCAGGTGATGGTATGTACCTTTAATTACTATATGTTCTTTAATTAAGGTATGTACTATTTTTAGACATAATGCTATTGCACACTCAATAGACTACAGTATAGTGTAAGTGTATCTTTTATATGCACTGGGAAACCAAAAAATTCATTTGACTTGCTGTATTGCAATACACACTTTATTGCAGTGGTAGAAACCAAACTGCAGTATCTCCAAGATATGTCTGAACAGATATAAGGCTCACCTCATTTTTTTTTTTTACTACCTTTTAAGAATCACAGTCCTTTGTTTCCTAATGACTATATTTTAACAAGCATTTCATTTTTTTTCTAGTTTGGTTGTTTCAAGTAGGAATTGTACATCTAGTCCCTGTTATTCCATCTTGCTGGAAATGGAAGACCAGCAAACCAAACCCCATGCTCTTTCCTTATGAAGTTTGATGCAAGAAATGGTGGGAATAGCCTCACATTAAAAAAAAAATTTATAAAAATTTAAGTTTTATTTCTGTTATTGCCTTCAATAAATACTTGAACCCACTCCCCACTCCATAATAAGACTGGGCTGCTAAATATCAATTTTTAGATTCCCAAGTTTTGATTCTGAGACATTAAACTTATTACTTTTGTCAATTCTATATTATGGAAATTCACAAAAACTTGATCTCATAGCAAATTTACTCATTTGGAGGAGATGGACAAGGTACTGTTTCCTCTGTTATTCTCTTAAGCGATTTCCAGTATTGAGGACATTTAGCATTTAGTATGAAAAGAAGGACTAGTTTTTCGGAAAAATTGCATCTTGTCCCAAAATAGAAAGTGGTCTATGAGATATTGGTGGTTTAAAGCAGTTGACTTCATTAACTTTTTGGAAATGAACCTGTTGGGAAAGCTAATCTAATGTCATGCATTAAATAAGAAAAACGAAAATTAGATCATTAAAGTGAATGTGGCTGGTGCCAAGGTGAACATAAAGAGAAATCCTTTATTACTTTTCCTTATTTCAAAGCAGCTGTTTAATCAGGATTTCTTCTACAGCAAAACTAATTTCATAAGCTTCTAACAGCCAGCGTATTTCAATTTACACCTCCAGAAACTGACCCTGTTGGAAATTCATGTTTATTAGCCAGGAAGGAGATGAGGCCTAAAAGCGCAGGAGAGACGCCTCAGCCTAGAGGGATGATGGCTGTCCTGCCCAGCTTGGGTGGGCTCAGCAGACAGTAACATTTTCATCTCTTTTTTCCTCATCAACAGCTAGTCTAAGAAATACTATGGAGATACCAGGCTGGCTTTGGATTTTGTCCCTCCTTGAACTTGTTGATGAAAGGAGAAGCCTGAATGCCAGCAACTTTTCCAGTTGCTGCTTCCATGAAGGTGGGGCAGCATAAATTCGATATGTGTTCAGAATATTAATTTGAACTTCACCCTGTCAGCCAGTGCTCACTAGAACATAGAGTACTGACCCAGCTGCTCAGCTCTCTTAGAAATGACTTAATTATATAGTTGGAACAGCTGCTAGAGCCAGCCATATACACTGGGGGAGAAAACAGTTAAAGGAGAAACCAGGCAGGATTAATTTGTGGTCTAACTCATTAAGACTTCCCGCTGTCATCCTTTGCCAAGCCACTGAGCCTTCACCTTTTAGAAAATACCTCCAGCTACTCTTATTAGTTTCCTTGACTTTGCAGAAATCATAACAACCTCCAGGAGTCATTATGAGCACATGGAGCATGTAATTTGTTCCAAGTGGGAAAGGCCTTCCCGAGGGGATGGTCCACGGAGCTTTGGCCCTGTGCTCTCATGGTGTTACATCTCTCCTTAGTAGTGGCGACACATGCCCAGGGTGCCTCTCTTATTCCTCCCATTCTCCTCCCCACCTTCTCCTTCTTTCCCTCATCTTATTTCTACTCTCCTCTTTCCATCTTTTTCTCTCCCTTTCCATGTCACCCTCTGGCTGCTGGATTGGGGCTTAAAGATGAGGTATCAGAGACATAGATCACAAGCCACTGTCAATGCACTTACCAAGCCATCTGTAATTCATCGCTCATTTAAGCCTTACAATATCCTTGGGAGGAGGCATTTCCCTCATTTTGCAGAAGGAGAGGAAGAATCAAAAGGAACTTCTCTTCTAGATTTAACTGTGACTGCCCAGGAAGAACTGGCTATTGAAGCAAAAGTACAGGAAACCATGGGGCCAGGAATCAGGGAGGGTCTTCCACATGGGAGATTAAAATGCCCAAGAAAAACCACTCTGGAGAGGCTATGACATGGTCCTAAATGTCGGTACATGGCTCTCAGAAGCTCAAAGGAAAGTAGTCTAATCCCATAACCAGGCAATCTGAGAGAGAAAACTGTAGAAGAGGGAAAGCAGGATCTCAGAAATGCATTCTGAGGATATAGGAGTATGGGTCTCAGGAGTGAAAGAGATTAGCCTACAACTATGAGAAAATGACTGCACATTGAACAGTTTAATGAGCTTCATTTATTCAAATGCCTGGACAAAAGATGGAAGAAGTATATAGCAGATGATCTGTGAATGCCTCTCTGTTTCAGGTACTGTCTAGAGGTAAGCAATCCAGGTCATAACCTTCAAAATACTTAACACTCCAGAGGGGACTGACAGTAAGTCAATAAATAAACAACAAACCCATAAATACATAAAGGATGATAGGTAAGTACAATAATGTTATCTGTGTCAAATTGAATAACCATTTATCAACCAATTGAAATTGACCATGCTCTACATTTTTGACCTGTAAGAATGGCAGTTTCACATGGTGCATCCTACCATATTGTTAGGAAAGTGAAATTCTATTTAAGGTCCTAAGAAGGGCCTCTCACAAAGGTAGCATATGAGCAGAGTCCCAACTACAGTAAGGGAAAGAGCCATGTAAAAACAGAGTGTAAGAACTCGAGCTGTGTGGGCAGAGTGTTTCACACTTAAGGGAAAGCCAGTTTCAAGATTTTGAGTAGGAATACAGGGTATGTGTGGGGAACACCCAGAAGCACAACGTGGACACAGTAGAAGCATGGGGGCAAAGAACAGCAAGAGGAAAGACGAAAATGGCAGCTGGAGACATCACACAGGACCTTACATGACCTACAGGTCATGACAAGGACTTTGAGCTTTATTCTGGGAATAAAATGAGAAGCCCTTGGAGGTATAAGAGCAGAGGTAATGTGATTTGATTAATATTTTTTAAAGATCAATTTTGGGAACCCTATGGAGAATAGACTGTAGAGGAGCAAGCATAGAAGTGGGCGACCAGTTTGGAGGCCATTTCAGGAACACAGGAAGGAGCCAGTGGTGACAGAGAAGGTTATTAGTGAAGAAGGTGACTGGTAGGCTTTAGGGTGTGTTTTCAAGGTAAAGGTGGCAAGATCTGCAAATTCAATTGATGTAACAGCTGAGAACAAGAAGTCCAAGATTACAAGAATTTTGGCTTGAGCTACTGGAGAAATAGTGGACCCATTTATTGAAGAAGGTGAAAATCTACTTGTGTGGAAAAAACAAGAGTTTGATTTTTAGCTATGTTTAATTGAACATTCTTCTCAGACATCCCATCAGAGATACTGTGTAGGCAAGTGGATAAAAGAATTTAGAGTTTTAGGGAGAGTACAAGACAGGATATGTACATTTGGGAGTTATTGGCATATACAGAGTTATTTAATATGTGGACTAGTAGAACACCTAGGGAAGGCATGTAGAGGCAAATTCTCTGCTTGAGAATTTGTCCTCTGGGTTTCCTGTACCCAGATCTTTCACACCCTGGTAGGAAGTTGTTTTCTGAGGGACTTCTAGAAAGTGATCAGCATATTAATTAGTATTTCTTACTTATAATTGTCCATCCCCATCTCACTCAGATACTTAGAAGAGTAAGAGACTCTCAGCAAGAGAGAGGTCAGGTAGGTACATACCAGTCAAAACTGCCTCTTGATTCAGAGTCCTTCCCCAGTTGCAAATTAATGTTTTATTCTAAACATCTCTGTAAGTAGACTTATAGGTAGATAGGTAGACAGACAGACAAATGCTAATCCTGAGGTCATGTGATTTGTAAAAAAGGTATTCATAATTGGTGGATTTAAAATACTGTGTTCCCCTTGTGCATTGCTGGTGGGAATGTAAAATGGTGCAGCCATTGTGGAAAAAACGCTATGACAGTTCCTTAAAAAGAATTAAACATAGGATTACCCTATGATCCAGTAATTCCACTTTTGAGATTCTTCTCAATTATTTCAAAATAAGTGAAATCAGGACTCTTACACCCATATTAAAAGCAACATTATTCACAATAGCCAAAAGGTGGAAACGTTCTAAATGTCTATCAGTGGATGAATGGATTAAAAAATGTTAATACATACAGCAGAATATTATTCAGCCTAAAAAAGGAAGTTTTGAGAATGCTACAACATGGATGAAGCTTGAAGACATCATGCTAACTGAATTAAGTCAGCTACAAAAAATGAGGTACCTAGAGTAGTCAAATGCATAGAGGCAGAAAGTAGAATGGGGGTGGCCAGGGGCTGGGGTAGGGAGGGAATGGGGAGTTAGTGTTTAATGGGAACGGTTTCAGTTTAAGGAAGATGAAAAAGATCTGGAGATGGATGATGGTAATGGTTGCACAGCAGGGTGAATATATACTTAATATCACTGATTTGTACCCTTTAAAATGGTAAAAACAAAATTACCCTCTTCGCCCCAGTTTAAAAAATGATTGTTCATTAGACAAAAGTAGCCAAAAAGAATTATTAGAATTGCTTAGTTAGAAATAAAAATTTCATTGTTAATATTAAAGAGGCTGTCTTTTAGAAATCCACAGGGCTGTGTATGCAAAAGTTGGTGTGCTGGCACATAATCGTGTTTATGTGAATTCCTTCAAGATGCTTTCTATTTCCTCTTTTTGTATGTGAGAGCTAGAAATTCATCAATGAAAATTACAGATCTCAATATAACTGATAGCTAGGGGACAGTGTATTTTCAGGTGTGCTGGGGGAAAAAACTGGACTTTAAATAATTAAGCCAAAATAATTGTATTCATTAACTTGTATCCTTAATCACTAATTTCATTTTTTATATTTCCCCTGACTTTTGGGGGAGGAAGAGTATTGGTCTCAAAAGCAGGCTAGTGACCTAAAGGTTTGCAAAGCAACCAGAAATAATGGGGCAAAGATATTTAAATGGAAACATGCTAGCAATTACTAGTTAATTGAAAGATTTTATGATTTGGGCCTGAGGTCAGTGCCTTTCCTGCTGGGCTGAGAAATGTACACTTTGTTTCCTTTTTTTAATGTGTACTAAGTAATTTTGAAGTTTTTATTAAATTAAAATTAAAAGTAAAAACAAGTATTCTAACAATTTAGAAATTTGTTATATTTCAGTTGAAGGGTTTTCTTTTTTTTAATGGAGATATAATTGACATATAACATTGTATTGATTTAAGGTATACAACTTAGTGATTCAATGTATGTATATATTGTGAAATGATCACCACAATAAGTATAATTAACATCTGTCACACACATAGTTATAAAATTTTTTTTATTTGTGATAACAACTATTAAGATCTATTCCCTAGCAACTTTCAAATATCAATACAGTATTGTTAACTATAGTTACCATGCTGTATATTGCTTCCCTAGGACTTACTTTATAACTTAAGTTTTGTTCCTTTTGAATACCTTCAACCATTTCTCCCCCCAACCTCAACTCTGACAATCACTAATTGGTTCTCTGTATCTATGAGCTTGACTTTTTTGAGATTCCACATATAAATGAGATCATACAATATCTTTCTCTGACTGATTTCACTTAGCATAATGCCTTCAAGGTATATCCATCTGTTATTAAAAATGGCAGGATTTCCTTCTTGTTTATAGCTGAATAATATTCCAGTGTATGTGTGTGTGTGTCTGCGTGTATATACACACCACTTATATTTTTTGTTTCATTTTGGTTTTTATGTAAACTTTGGCTTATTTTTTAATTTCCAGCTCATTAAACAACAAAACAGCAGTTTTTTTTTTCAGGTAAGCATGTTTATACAGCACATCAGAGCAGAGACAGTAGCTAACACCATTCATTTGGCATATATTTCTTGAGCACCTATTGTGGGCATGCTCTGTTCAAGGCCTTGTTCACATTGTGAACAGGACAAACAGAAACCTCTGCCCTCTTAGATTAGACAGTGCAGGAGAAAGAGAGAGGAGATGAACAAAATAAATAATCAGGTTCTAGGGAGAGAAATAGGTATAGGAGTGGGTGGAGCCCCAGGGCAGGGGGTGGCAGGGAATGTCAGGAAGTTTCCCAGTTTTCAATGAAGACTAATGTCAAGGAGCTTACCGCACTATGTTATCTTCTAGGAGTTTTATGGCTATAGGTCTTAAGTTTGAGTCTTCAATCCATTTTGAGCTGATTTTTGTATATGGTGTCAGATAGTGATTTGGTTTCATTCTTTTGCATGAGGCTGTCCAGTCTTCAAGCACCATTTGTTTAAGAGACGTCCTTTCCTCATTATATATTCTTGGCTCCTTTGTCATAAATTAATTGAACATATATGCTTGGGTTTATTTCTGGTCTTCCTATGAGGGATTTTCTAAGATAAGTCCATGTGAAATTGGGAACAAATTTCTACTGGCAAAGTTTATCAGTAGTAGCTATACAATTCCCACGGAATATAAAATTAAGGGAGGGGGATGGGGATGGGCACAGTACATTATCATGGTTCAGAAATGGTAGCCTAACTTTCTTGGACCTCATACAAAACATCTGGGACTATTAAAAAATATGGGTGAAGATTATGTTCAGAAATATTTGACAAAGATTGAACTAATAAAACGCAAATGTGGAATTTTAACTGAAATGTGCTTTAATTTACCTACATAGATGTTTTTTATAATCAGTATTTATGGACTCAAGCCACGTGACAGTTTACAGAGCTGTCATTCATGTAAGCTTTCTGAGTAAGAAAGTAAACTTGTATTCTACAGTCTTGTACTCATTTCACTAAAAAATCTTGATATGTACTTGAATCACATTTCAAATTAATCAGATTAAAGATTTGTTAGAAATCCTTCAGATCACCAATTTTTTTGCCACTGGTTTGGTCTATGGCTGTAAAATCTGCCAAGAAGCAAACCTTTTGAGCAGGACTTGTTTGCCTAGTAGATGATACATCTACATTTTAAGATTCTGAAGAAATGAAGTCCTTTATTTTATATCTTTAGTGTCCAAACAACTGATCATCAAAATTACATATGCCTTATTTTAGAAAAAAGGAACAAAGAATGAACTGGCACAGGCTCAAAAGTAAAATGAAAGAATGTTACTCTAAACACTGAAATGTTATAAAGACTCCCTAGGGTCAGGGAAAGGCAAGAGGGAGTCTTTGCACAGTAAGGGAAATAAGAAAGAACTGGGAAAAAAACACCATAAAACTTAAAAAATTAAGGATAGAGAATTGACATCTCATAAAAGATGATATCCAAATAGCCAAACAATATATGAAAAGATGTTCAGTGCATTCTTCATAAGGAATATGCAAATTGAAACCTCATTGCAATACCAATATATACCCACCAGTATGGCTAAAAAAGAAATTGGAGAATGTCAAATATTGGCGTTAATGTAGAGCAAATGGAACTCTTTTACATTAACATGGGAATGTAAATTGGCACAAGCACTTGGAAACCTGTTAAGCATTATATACTAATGTTAAACATGTGCATATATATGACTCAGTAATTCCAGTCCTAGGAACCAACTGCAATGCATGAATGTGTTCCATATGTCATCAAATACATTTACAAGAATGTTTATAAGAGTATTTGAAATAGCCCCTAAATGGAAACTGCACAAGTGTTCATCAATAGCAGGATGGATATACAGCGTGGTATATTTGTACACTACACAGCAATAAGAGCAAGTGATCTACTAACCAACATACAACAATGTGAATGAATCTCACAAATATAATGCTAGAAACCAGACGGCAGAAACCAGACACAAATTAGTACATACTGTATGAGTGCATTTATTTAAATTATAAAAATTGGTAAAACTGATCTATACTGTTTGAGGTTTCCAGACTCTTGGTTGTGAGGCGGGGTAGTGACTCAAAGGGAATGCGAGAGGATTTCTAACTGGTCGTGGTCAGTTTTTTTAGGAGCTAGTTATACAGCTGTAATCAGGTTTTTAAAATTCATCAAACTGTGCACTTATGAGATGTGACTTTCCTGTGTATATATATATATATATATATATATATATATATATATATATATCTTTTAAGTGTTTTAAAAAGGGAATGAAAAAAATGACACTATTAACCAGAAATATAAAAAGGGTTCCATAACAGGGGCTCCACCTGTCATCCTAGGGGCTGCATGCCCTTAAGATTCCCAGTGGTCCCCTAGGAGAAGGTTGGATTTTGTTTTTCTTTTCTGACAGTGGGTAGCTACTCTGATAGTACCAACCAGTAGGTCATAGGCTGCACTGTGGGGGTTTAATTCCCAGACATCTGAGCTAAGGGAAGGAAGGGAGAGAGAAGAAAGAAAAGCACAACCACCACATATTCCCATCAAGTTTCTACCTGCATATCCTGTTTGTAAATCATATTAGTGTAAAACCTAAAATGCCACCACTAGAGCACCATAAATATTGGGGGTGGAGACAACATCTGCCATTCTGGGCAGCACTGTCACTCAAATGCTAGATTTTGTGACATAATGTACAACACAAAATGCCAAATTTAATAGGGCTTACATATATCATGTATTTGTATGTATGAGCATATACAAAAGGGTTGGAAGCGTACCTATATATGTAACAAAGTATTTTAAAAGCATAGGGAATCAAAGTAGGTAAATTGAAAACATCAACATGAGGTAATGGCAAGGTTTCTCAGCCTCAATACTATTGGCTTTGGAGCCAGATAATTCTATGTGGTGGTGGTTGTCCTGTGCATTACAGAGTATTTAGCAGCACCCCTGCCCCCAGTTATGACAGGTAGAAGTGCCCCTCAGCATTGCAGAGTGCCTCCCAGGGTAACAGGCCGTACATTGCCACTTGGTTCTGTCACTCCCATGGCCATAGTCAGGTCCAGAATGCAGCACTCACTCCACAATCTGACCCATCTCACTATTTTCAACTAAAAGGAGCCATTGTTCTTTGAAGATTCTGGAACCCATCAGTCTTAAAGAAAAAGGAAGATTGTCTAAAAACTTTTTTTTGGGGGGGGCAGTCAACACCCAGGAACCGTTGCAGTGGGAGCTATTAGGTCACTATAGGTGTATTCAGGATGCTAGTTATATTTTAATCTATCTCTGTAAAGGTTACCCGGATACACTATTACAAACTAATGGGCTTCCACGACTATGATCCATACCACTGAGTCCAAGAAAACATTTTGATACTGTCAGAAAGCAAGCATGCTTTTGGAAAGCTCCATATTAGTGTTTAAAAAAACAGGATTCCCACTATTAAGGTAGGAAAAACTAAATAAATTTATAATAATAATTAATAGTAATACTGGGGTCAGTTGGAATTGCCTATGAAAGGCAAGTTATGTCTATCAAAAGCATTGTGATATGAAAATACGCAGATAATATAAAATGCATATGAGGAAGTGTGTAGTACACACACCAGTTTCCAATATTGTTACCAACCAACCACCCCCCAAAGCTGTTTATTAATCCATTTAAACTAGTAAAAATTCTTCTCTAGTTTTAGACAATACCTATTGTGCCAGCCACAAATGGCAAATAGCAATAGGAAGGAAACCATTTTTAGGATTGTTCAGAAACATCTTACAGTTCTATATTGTTAATAAGTCTTAAGCAGGGGATTACTAGGACGTATGTTGACCATTTTAGAATAAAGTCATTTTGTTTTGAGCAGTTACAGTTCTGCCCAAAGTTGGAGTAGGAGTGTTGGAGTGTTGGAGTAGGAGATTCCCGAATCTCCTACTGGATGACCTTGAGGAAGAGCTGGCCCTACAACAACAGACACTGTCCCTGATCACACTGCTGTCTGGTTTCCAGGTGCTCAACGGGGCTGTACATCTAATCCTCAACAGCACAGGTGTTCCACTGAGCTCACTGCAGCAGGTACCCTCAGTGATCATGCTACTCAAGAGCGTATCTATGAAAGGACAGCAGGTGAGGAAGGCAGCCCCATTCCACAGCCTCAGAAGGTGAATGCCTATTAGTCAAGAACTAAATAAAAATCAGCAAAGTCATTTCTAGGTTAGGGGAGTGAGGCCTGAGAGTTGGACACAAGAGTAAGCACATGCCTGTTTTTGAGAAAATGCTCAAAACCAACCCTCTCCCACCTCTAATTTATCTCCCAGCTTCTGCCCCTAAGCATACCTTCCATTCCTCTACCTTTAAGATAAGGGGAAAGGAAACAATAAAACAAACACTATGAAGGCCTTTTAGGGTTAAGGTAGACTCCCTGGGACAACCTCTCTTGACCAAAGGACTGTAACCTGCTTTCTGAAATGGGTCTTTGCTAACTATAAAGTGTGCTGTCACACAGTAAATGGTATTAAGTGTCAACCACTATCATTTGATTTTCCTTTTATAAATTCACTGATAGCTGTAGTCACATATTTGGTAAAATGATCTAGTTTTCAGCTCTGAAGCTCTGAAGCATTGGTGTTAGCCAGTTAGCATCTTACATTTTCTCTGACCACAGTGATTAGCTCAGGGAAGAGTATGTGACCCCATTCCAATCAATGAAACAGAGTAAATACCAGGATTTGTAGAGAAGGAATCAGAAGACAATGGCAGTCCAGGTGCTGGCGGGGGTGAGGGTGAGGTAGGGTGAAGTTCTGAGATCAGAAACTGCTGCAGCCGTTTTGCTGCCATGAAGGGAATGGGCCTCAAAAGGAAAAGCCACGAGATATATATAAAAAACACAAGATTTTGGTTTGATTCTCTGGATCTTACTGAACCTGAAGACAGGGTTAAATCTGGACTATTCAGTTATATAAATCAATTCTCTCCAATTTTTCTTTTTAAAATTTAAGACAGTGTCAAGAGTTTGATCACTTGCAACATAAAGGGTCCTAACAAATACAGCATGTCCAGAGATGTTTAAAAGGATTCACATAAAACATAAAACTCAACGCTGCAGTTGCATCTATGGAGAAGCATTGGGAACATAGGTTAGGAGGAAGACTTACTTTCCATTATGTATGCAAATGAACTGTTCTTCCTTTTTGTTTGTTTGTTTGCTTTTTACTCTTGTGTAAGTCTTTTTCATTTAAAAAAAGTAGCTAATATTTTTTTAAATAAACATGTCTTCAATCTGTGGTTGCCAAACTTAGGGCTAGCTGCATCCTGATCACTTCCGGGAACTAGTTAAAAACACAAGTTCTCCCTTGGGGTATCTGAATAAGTAGATGTGGGGCGGAACCAAGAACCTATACCTTTTAAAGTTTGCTGGCTGGTTCTGGTAGCCAGCCAAGTTAGGACATCATTCTAATGCATGGTTTTCAACCTTGGCTGCACATCAGAATAACCTGGGAGCATTGCCAAAAGAACTGAGGTGAGTCCTGCTTCAGATGAGTTTCGTGAGACTCTCTGGGGATGGTAACTCATAAACCTCCCTAGGCTAAAATCTTAAAAATTGGATAAAACGGGCTGTTGGAGAAGACATAGAGCAAGTGGAACTCCCATACATTGCTGATGGAAATATAAATTCATATTTGTCTAGGAAAATGTTTGGCAGTATCTACTAAAGCTAAACATAGGTCTTCTGTAAGACCCAATAATTTCATTCCTAGAATTTGGTGTACATAGCACCAAAAAATGTGTACAAGATTATTTGCAGAAATTTTATTCATGATTTCCAAAAACTAGAAATAATCCAAATGCCCATCAAGAGTAGAATAAATCTCCAAAGTCAAGACACAAGAAAGACTTAATTTTCAATAAAATGTTTAATCATTTAATTGATGTGTATTTTATATAGCAGATACATAAATCAAAAGCTTCAAAAAATTGTATATGGGATGTAAATTTCTGCCTGGTCCCTGCCCAGTAGCCACTCATTTTCTCTTTCCAGAGTAATTATTAATAGTTTCTTCCAGTGATATTCCATGTATATAAACAGACCCACTTGCTTCACTCTGAAAAAAACAAAGCAGTAGAACAAGAACAAACTGTGATATATTCATACATTGTAGTATTTATATATGTTGTTATATATATGTGTAATCTATCATGTGCATAATTTATATAACATAAAAGTATACACTGTATATACAACATTGATGAATCAATCAGACAGACATTATATTCAGTAAAATAATCACATGCATAAGAATGCACATTGTATGATCTTATTTATATGAAGTTGAAGAGCAGGAAAAATTTGTCTACAATAATAGAAGTCAGGAGAATGGTTCCCTCCAGAGGGGCCTCTGGGGTGCTAGAAATGTTCTATATCTTGATCTGATGGTGTACACAGGTAGGCACCCTTGTAAAATGTCATCAAGCTTTACACTTAAGATTCACATACTTCACTGAACATGTATCATATTTCAATAAAATGTAAAAAGAAAAAACAAACAGAAAATAAATGACTCTAATATATAGCAAGGAATGAAAACCAGAAGGTGTGAGTACACAGATAATGAAGACCTAAATTTTGGTTCCTATGTGATCCCTACTCAAGACTTAAAACCTGGAGAGCTATGGGTGTTAGAGGTTTCATAGCTTCCAGCCTCATACTGGTATTTAACAAACAGGTCACATTCTGCTCTGTTAATGTGATTTCTCTTGTACCTCTTTATTTCTCTGAAATCCTTCCTTTAATCCCTCTGAAACTTGCCTTGTCATGTATTGATTTCTATTGGTCTGGGAGTTAGTGGGAAAGAATGAATTAAATGCTGTAAACTACTTTTGTGAACTTCTATTTTGAACTATAAGAATTTCTTATACAATGATACCACTGGAAAGGGTGAACTGGAACCCAAGATTTATCTGGATATTTTCCTCTCTTGTGATATTTTCTAAATAGCAATGTGAATGATGAGTTGCTTTTTAAAAATTGTAAAAAAAAAAAAAAGTGAGGAGTTTCTTAGCATCATTGGCTAAAAGGGTAATTGATTTTAAGATATGTTTCACTGCCTTCAATTTATGCTTATGGCTTTCTGTGAAGTAAGAAGCTAATTACATCAGCAGCATTATAGCCCCAGCTCCAGCACATTCTTACTAAAGTGCTCTAATGGGAGGGAACCAGTATGGGGCTGCCACTTCCTGCCCAAGGCTGGCTGAAGCTTCTTCATTCTGCTCAGTGCCAGTATTTGAAATGAAAACAAGAGGTCACATTTTATTTGTGTATTATATCACATAATATATAATTACTGCAAACTATTCTGTGTAAAGCACTGTGCTCAGGAAGTGAGGCCCAGCCTTAACCCTTGTGGGTTGTGGGGTTTATTGGGGTGCATGATATGTGCACAAATAAACGTAGAATGTTACAGACTGTGCAAGAGTTAACAAAAGAAGTTCCAGTAAATGCCTAGAGGGTTCAGATGTGGATGAAATCACTTCAGATTCAGAGGAAATAGCCAGAATCCCTTCTTGCCAGTCTCTGCTCCATGCCACCTTTAAATAAAGAGCAGCTAGAGGATGAGAATAATTAAAAGGCAATTCAAACCTACTGGAACCTCTTCAAGAATGTCAAAGGGATACAAGAGATTGACTACAGTAAATCCTGTGTCCTGCTCCACTTCTGTTTCCCACCCATTGTGGCTCTAAGAGCCAAGCAAGCAAAGGGATAGAGACTGGGAGAGACTGTGATGACCCTCTGCTAATTATCCTTGTCCTGTAACGGCTCCTATCACCCGTCAACATGAGCCTTTGATGTTGTTCCTCCTTGGTCTCTGCCCATCAAAGCAATGAGAATACTGATATCTAGTGCTGGAATGACACTGATGATGTGGTTAGTCTAAGTATTTTAAGTAACTCATGTCCATTTTATAGACATGATCTTTTCAATAAAGGGTGTTGGCAAAACCGGGCACCATATGCAGCAAAATGAAACTGAACCCTTATCTCACACCACATACAAAAATTAAAATGGATTAAAAGCCTAAACATAAGACCTCAAACTGTAAAACCACTAGGAGAAAATACAGGGGAAAAGATTCTTGCTATTGAACTGGCAATGACTTTGTGATATGACCCTAAAGCAGTCAACAAAAGAAAAAATAAACAAATGGGATTGTATCAAACTAAAAAGCTCTGGACAAGAAGGAAAGAACAGTAACAACCTATGGAATGGGTGAAAATATTTGCAAACCATATACCCAAAATATATAAGGAAGTCAAACAAGTCAAAGCAAGAAAACAAATAACCAATTTAAAAATGGTTAATGAATCTGAATACACGTTTTTCAAAGGAAGACATACAAATGGGCATAGGTATAATCATCAGGGAAATGCAAACTAAAGCTACAAGGAGATAATACTTCATACCTATTAGGATGGCTATTACCAACAAGAAAGAAAATGAATACTGAGGATGTGGAGAAAAGGGATTCCCTCATGCACTGTCAGTGGGAATGTAAATTGGTGCAGCCACCATGGAAAACAGTATGGAGGTACCTCAAAAAGTTAGAAAGAGAACTACCATATGATCCTGCAATCCCACTTTTGGGTATGTATCCAAAGGTAATAAAACAAGTATTTTCAAGAGATATCTGCACTCCATGTCCACTGCAGCATTATTCACAATATCCAAGATATGGGAACAGCCTAAGTGTCCATCAGTGGATGAATGGATAAAGAAAATGTCATATATAAGTGGATAGATAGACAGATAGTAGAATATTATTCAGGCTTCAAAAAGAAGGGAAACTTGTCATTTGCAACAACAGGGATACCAGGGAGACATTATGTTAAGTGAAATAAGCCAGGTATAGACAGACAAATACTGCATGATGTCATTTACATGTAGAAACTAAAGAAGTTGAACTCTTAGAAACAGAGTGTAGAATGGTGTTTTCCAGGGGCTGAGGGGTGGGGAAAATGGGAAAATGTTGGTCAAAGGGTATAGAGTTTCAGATATGCAGGATGAATAAGCTCTGGGGAGCTAATGTACAGCATGGTGACTATAGTTAACAATACTGTATTGTACACTTAAAATTTGCTAAGGGAGTAGATTTTACTTGTTCTTACTAAAAAAGAAATAACAGTGCAGTGATGGATATGTTAATTAGTTTGATTGTGGTAAAAGTTTCAAAATGTATACATTACTGGGTACATTAATGGGCAAATGAGTATGCTACCCATTCATGTCTGTGCATGCCATTTCCCATATACATTAAAAGCTATTGAGGACAGACTATGACTCCAGGGCCCACTAGGAATCCTGTACTGTTAGGGTGCCATGGCTCAATAAACATTTGATTCTCTTTTCGTGTCTCCCATCCCCCTGCTAGTGCCTAGCACAATGCTATATCAATATTTGGTACTCCAAAAATATGACTTGAGTTGAAACACTAAGGACAAGAAATAAATTTATTTTAGAATTTTAGGCCTGAGCTCTCCAAAACTACTTTAATCTCTCAGACTATACTTTGCATATTTTATCTGTAAAACAAATACTAAATAATGGCAGGAAGGCATATTGCAGAACTTTCAGATGAATTATGGCAGACTAATAGCAATCTTGCCCTGAAATAACATCTGAACTAATGCATTAGTATGATTACCCTCAGCCTCTGAGTGGATTTAAATCATTTTTCCCCCCTTCCTCTCTCTCTTAGTAAGAGCAATGATTAACCTGTTTGTGAAAGAATGGAAGTGGAGAAATAAGACTCACAGCCACAGAATATGACTAATGATCAGAAAGAGAGACAAGCAGTAGCCACAGAGATCTGCTCTTGGCTCCAGTTTATTTCTGTAGCCCTGCCCCCGACCCCCCAGCCCTTTGCCACATGCTGTGTATGCTTTGGGCTCTGTGTTCTGTCATGTGTAGCAAGAGCTGGGGGATTTCCTGCCCGGATTCTGCTGCTATTAATCATGGCTGCTCAGGGTGAGTGTGCTATGTGCCAAGACTGGAATTGCCAATATCCAGAATCCTGCAGACAAGCTCCTGCTGTAGGCTTCTCCTTTGGATCTGAAAAGAGCCCTTGTTAAAAAAATGTCTTTAATATTGGAGGTTCAAGGCTTGATAGGATAAAGTTGAAGCCCTATTAAATCAAGAGAAATGAACTACAGATGATTTTGAGATTACCTTTTGGAGTATAAGATGTGGGGTAACAATTTCACCGAGCAAGGGCTCTGTCTTAGGGGCAGCACTTTCAGAAGCTTAGAAAGAAGCACTTAGACACCCTCCCTCCCCTAAAATATACCTCATGTAATTGACTGAATCATGGCATTCTGTGCAAGGATGACTGCTTTGAGAATATATATATATATATCTCCCTTCCTCTAACACCCTCTGCCCTGGAGCCCAGACCTCAGGCCCAGCCTGGCTCCTATGTGTTCAGCACCAACTAAGAAGAACAGGATCGACCAAACACTAACAAAAGAGAACTTATATGAAGGATTTGCTAAAGCCAGGTACTGCTCAAGAACATTGTATTCATTCATCTAATCCTCACCACAACCCTATGATGCAGTATATATATTCCCTCTCTCCCCATCCCAATTTATGGTTGAACAAACTGAGGCAAAGATTGATCCCACTTCAATGGTATGGTATATGGTATGGTGACTCTCTTAAGCTCACAGCATAGATAGGTGGTAGAGTTGAGATTCAAACATAGACATATTCCCTTGTGGAGACCACTCCTTAAACACTGCACTGTGGGCTACTAAGAAGAAATATTGGGGAGTGATAAGGAACCTAAGCGGGGGAAGTATGTGGAAGTAGTGAGATGGCATGGGGAGCCAATGGTGGCCACGCATCCTTTACCACTTCTCCCTCCCATAGGTGGAGTCTGTCTGGTCTAGCCCTGTAACTTGCTTTGACGAATGGAATGTGGCAGAAGCAACATTGTGCAGGATACAGGCCTATGTTTTTAAGGTCTAGTAGCTTCTGCCTTTCTTCTTTTGGCAGCCAGATGTAAACAAGTCCAGATTGTCATGCTGGAGAGAGAGGCCATGTGGTGAAGACTGGAGGATGAGACATCTCGAGGGAGGCATGTGGAGGAGCGTGGAGGTGCCCGAGCCACAGCACAGAGCCCTGTGAGAGGGGCCTTTGTGGGCTGTGGGTCCTGCCAAACTGTCAGCCAAATGGAGTCATATGAGTGGCCCCAAGTGAGACCAACCAAAGAACCACCCATAGAATGGTGAGAACTAAGAAGTCATTGTTTTAAGGAACTAAGTTTTGGGGTGGCCTTTTACACAAGCAATAGATACCTGATACAAGTGGTTATTGAATAACTTGACTTTAAAGTTCCTTCTTACCCTGAAGGTCATGGCTCAGTGAAGTGGGATGAACACATTTACGTGGAGCAGAATATCCGTGTAGGGGGACAGGGTTGGGGCCCGATGAGGAAGGCCTTCAGTGCCAAGTTTAGGAATGTTACTTTAACTAGTAGGTTCTGAAGATACCTATGGGGTGAAGTTGCACGAAAAGATCATTTTTGAAGAAGACTAACATAGTGGCAGCATGTAAAACAGACGTGGACATACAGAACCCATGTGAGAAAGAAGATGGCAGGGAGACTTAATTGCTGAGCCAAAAACATGCAGTTACAAATTACTGAGTAACAAGCCACTAAATGCAGAATCGGACATTTGGTCTTTAGAGCACAGATGTTTTCTTCCTTAATTAGACTCTGTTAACTCTATTTTTTCCAGCTATGAGTGTTTTTTCAAAAATCTATGGAAAGATATGTATGTGTGATTAAGAGCTTGGGTTTTGAAATAAGAGAACCTTAGTAGTAAGTCTGTTCTCTGCCACCTTCTAGCTACGTGGTGCTGAGCAAGTTGCTGAACCTTGCTATGTCTCAGCTTCCTCACCTGTAAAACAGACATAATGATACTTCTCTCACATGGGTATTACAAAAATAAGAGATGATGTCTGATGCATTACATGTGGTAAATAGTTAAGTTCCCAAGTAAAACATGTGGTTGATGAGTTTCTTTCACAGAGCAGTCCATGTTCACAGTTGCAGGGTGGTGGGGGGCTCTTTTTTATGCCTTCATGTAGGAACTCATGGAAAGAAGCCATGTTCTCACACCTTCCAAGGTTATTCTGGTCATGACCATTCTAACCAGGAGGAAGCGGGGAAGAGTATGAAGCAGCACAACTCAGCTCGAAGGGCCTGGCCCAGAAGTGGCACACGCTGCTCATTCTTAAGCCCCTGGCGACAAAGCCTCCAAGGAGGGCTGGAAAAACCCACCTACAGTTCTATCCAGTGGAAGAGAGAAGTGCTGGGTACTAGTTAACATCACAGAGCTACAAAACCAACCTGACAGTCTCTGCCACCAAACTGCACCCCTGCCAATTAAATCAACATCTTTTGGTGTGCAGACTGAGCCTAAGGATTTAAAAAGTATTCTTAAGTGGCTCTAATATGCAGTAGAGTTTGAGAACCACTGGCTTAAGATACCACTACTGGGATTTGCTATTCCTTGGGCTGAAAGCATTTCTGAGTAGGTTTTCTGGGGCAGTGTTTCTCAGCCTTGTGTTAATATTAGAATCACTTGGGGGGCTTAAAAAATTTTTCAGACCACTCCAAACCAGTCACAGCCAAATTTCTGGGAATGGGACTCAGGCATTAGTAGTGTTGAAAGCTCTCCAGTGATGCCAATGTGCGGGCCAGTTTGAGAACTCCCACACTCAAAAGAGGAATGATTATTTGAGATTTATCTCGTGCAAGCTTTTGTTTCATGGGCCCACACTTCTCAAACTTTAATGGTCGCAGGAATCACCTGGGGTTCTTTTAAAATGCAGATTCTGATTCAGTAGGTCTGGGATAGGGCTTGAGATTCTGTATTCCTAACAAGCTCCTAGGTGAGTCTGACCTGCTAGTTCATGGACCACACCTCACATAGCAAGGGGTTAAGCAACCATCCTGAGTTCTGGGACTCTGTATTACAATTTTGCAGTTAGTTCCAAAGATTCTGATAATTGGTGAAGACCAGTAGATACTTTCTTGTTCTTCCCTTCAGGGGAACTATCATCCCAGAAAAACACAATGAACACTTTCATATTTCAAACTTGTTAGAGAGCTGTTTCATATTACCCCTTGAGACACCCAAAAAAAGGAGTATTTCATAGATGTCCTCTCTTTGAGAAAAAATGATTTGACCTTTTGTCCAAAGAAGTTAGAAAACTGTGGGAAAATAAAGTTTGAGTGTCATCTTATATTTTGAGATACAGTTTTTCACTTTAACAAATTTATCTGTCTTTAATAGTAAGAAAGCACAGACAATGACTTTCAGGAGAAAATGTAGGAAGGTTTTCTTAAAGAGGACACAAAATAAATACAGACCACAAAGGAAATGGACACATTTGACTGTCCTGGAATTAAAATCTCTATGCATCAAAGCCCATTAAAACACAAGCCCTATCCATTTCCTCTCCTCCACCCTTTCTTGAATTCACTCCATTTAGGCTTCCCTGCACTACTATTCCTCCAAACCTACACTTCCCAAAGTCTGCTAACCTGCTCTCTGGAAAACCAGTGTTCACTGCTGTGGCCTCAGCTAACCTGACTTTATTCTCAAGAAATTTTGTTCACTTAACTTACAGAATACCTTTCTTTTGCTCTTTTTTATTGACTTAAAAAAGAAATATTTTATGCACATACTTAAACATAATTTTGTACTTAAAGGTTTATAAATAAAAATCAAAGCCTGCCATCCCACTCCTTCTCTCTCCTGATTCCTGATCCCCAGTGGCAACCACTTTCACATCTTTAGCTCTTTCTTCCAACATTCAAGTGAATAATATTCTTAAATTGCTACATTGACTCATCAATTTTAACTGAAATATTACCAACCAATCCCTCTCTTCCTTCCTCTCACTGCCAGTCCAACGAAACACACACACACACACACACTTTGATATCCCTTATTAAATTCAGTCAAGTGTATCAGACACCTGTGGATTCCATTCCCCCCAGGGAAAACCTTTCTTCCAGAGATTTCTATTCTCTCCCTTCACCATTGCACCTCTCTTCTGTTTGGATCTCCTGTTTCCCAAGTGTCATGTTGCCTTCTTCTGCAGTTAACTCCTTTTCAGGTCATCCAGTAGCTTCCTGAGAGAGGGTGCAGGGGAAGCAAATCTTTGAGGATTGACTATCTTCAAATTTGATTGATAAACTGGCTAGATACAGAACTCTCATGTGAAGATCACTTCCCTGGTACTGCTTCTGGCACATGTCCTAGAACCAGGACTTTCCGGTACCACTCCATTGTCTCTCAGTTCTGAACATGCTCTTTGCTTGCTTCCTACTCACTGACCCTTCCTTCTCAGCTTTTTTTTTCTTTTGCCAGTTCCTCTTCTTCCTAGTGATTCCTAAATGTGGGCATGACTCAGGGTTAAGTTCTCCAGACATATTTTCCTCTTTATACTCACTGGTTAGCTGATCTCAATCAGCCCAAAGGTGTTCAGTACCATCTCTTTGCTGATGACAGTTAAATTGATATCTGCAGCCTGGGAGTCTCCCCTGACCCTGTGCTAGATAAACAGCTGATACTGAACATCTTGAATGTCTAACAGGCATCTCAGACTTTACACATCTAGAACTAAAGGTTTGATTCCTCACCCAGAAGTGTGCTCTTCTCACAGTCTTTTCATTTCAAGAAATGGTAACTCTGTCCTTTCAGTTGCTCTGACCAAAAACCAGATCAAGTTATTCTTGACTTATTTTTTTTATCTCATGCTCCCTATATAATCCCTCAACAAATAGCAGTTTCTTTGAAATGCTTCCTAATTCTAATCACCTCTCATAGTCCCATTGTTTGCTTACCACCCATGTTCAAGTCATCATCACCTGACCCCTGGGCATTCTCCAGAGCCTCCTAGCCAGTCTGTTTCCACCCTTGCCCCTATTCATCTCTCCTGGACACAGCCCAGCCCTCTAAAGGGTTCTTACATAAGTCAGATCATGTCACTCCTCCATTCAAATTCTCCAATGCCTTCCTCAGTCCACAAGGCCTGGCCACATCTGCTGTCCCTTGCCCTTAGCTTTCTGATTTCATCTCCTACCACTTTCTCTTTTCTTACTCCAATCAGTCACACTGCTCTCTTTGCTACCCCTTGAATACTCCAAGTGTACTCCTTCCTGGGCCCTAGCTATTCTCTCCTTCCAGAACATATCCCCCCAGAGAGCCGTGTGGTCACTCCCTTCCTTACATCTCCTTTCAAGTATCACTGTGAAAGTTGACCTCCCTGACCTCCTGAAGGAGTTTGCAATGGCTCTGGTAACAAATGACTACAAACTAGATAGCTTAAATCAGCAGACATTATTCTGTCATGGATCTGGAGGCCATAAATCTGAAATCAGTATCACTAGGCCAAGATCAAGATCCTGGCAGGGCAGTGCATCCTCCAGAGGCTCCGGAGAGAATCCGCTTCTTGCCCTTCCAGCTTCTAGTACATCACGCCAGGCTCTGTGTCTGTGCTCCTCTTGCCTCCTCCTTTCCTGTATGTAATCACTTTCCCCCTATCTCTAATAAAGACACTTATAATTGGACATGGACCCACCTGGATAACCAAGATATTCTCATGTCAAGATCCTTAACTATCACATCTGCAAAGAAAGTTTTTTCAAATAAAGTAAAACTAACTAGTTCTAGAAATCAAGATGTAAATATCTTGTGGGAAGGGAGACATTTCTTAGTCTACTACATATTTCCTCTGGCCCTCAAAGATTCATGTCTCTTCCATATGCAAAACACATTTACCCCATTCCAACATTCACAAAAGTCTCAACCCATTAGAGTATCAATTCAAGACCGAAATCTCATCTAAATCTCATCATCTTCAAAGTCCCGTATCTCATCATCTAAGTCATGTAACCAGGGATGGGGGACACTCTGGATACGATCCATCCTGATGCAAAGTTTCACTCCATGTGAACCTGTGAAACTCAAAAATGCTGTGGTGGCACAGGCATGAGATAATGGTTCCAGACACTGCTATTAGAAAAGAGAGAAAATGGAAGGTGGAAGGGAATCACAGGTCTGAAGCAATATTAAAATCCAGTAAGACACATTCCATTAGGTTTCAAGGCCTCATTATAATCTTCTGTGGCTCAGGGTGGGCCTGGGGCTCTGCCTCTAGGGCAAAGGTACCACCCCACCTAAAATAGCAATCCCAGTCTTATCCAGCTTTCTTTTTCTTTACAACACTTATAACCACCTGACATATATATTTTGTTTGTTTATTGTCTATCTTCCTTCTCCCACAAACACCACTCTTAGAACATAAACTCATTGAAGGCAGGGACTGTGTTCTGTTTGCTACTGTATCTTTAGTACCTAGGTAGCACCTGGTATATTGTATGTGCTCAATAAAGACTTACAGAATAAATAAATGAGAGAATGAATGATGGAAAAAATAGGAATTCTTATACTTTCATCTTATGAAGATGAAATTAGCTCCCTTTGGAGACCCATTGGCAACAGCCAGTAAGTGTGAAGATGTACGTGCCTTTCATCCAGTTATGCAACCCTTAGGCATGTACATTAGAGAAACTCTTGCATAAATGCCTAAGAATATGTATACAAGAATTTTCATTGCTGCATTATTTTGTAATGGTGAATAATTGGAAACAACTGAATATCCACCAATATACTTACTGCCATTTATGTACTAGGCACTCTCTTAAATATTGGTAATATAGTGATAGGTATAGCAAAAGCGATTGCTAAAAAGCTAAATTTAGGAGTTAAAATTATCAACAGCCCAAGGAGCTTATATTCTATTGGGAAGAGAGACAATAAGCAAGTAAGCATAAAACATGGCAGGTGGGGATAGTGCTGTGAAGAACAATAGAGCAGGGTAAAGGACAAGGCTATGACTTGGGGCATTTGTGTGATGCCTTTTAAATCTAACTGGTTAGCAATTAAGTGTGTAGGTAAGAAATTGTATTTGGGAACTTAATTTAAGTTCAAAGAAATTCTCAGCTGCATTCAGCATTTTCATTTACTGTCTTATACAGTATATCAAAATGTAACATCTGTGAAGTCCTTGGGGCTCCTATCGATGTGTGTCTTCTAGTCGCATTTGTCTAAGCTTCAAACCCCTTCTGTGGGAGGAGCCCTCCTTGACTTACAGTCACATTGAGGAGCAGAGTTCATGATTCTGGTAGAACTGATCCACAAAAGATGTTCCAGCAAACACAGGCAAATCTTTAGGATTAAAGTGGTAAATTTCAAACAAATAAAAGAGTTAAAGTAATAGTATATTTAGTATCTATATATCCTCCTAGTTTCAATAATATAATATTTTCCCCCAATTCCTTTCTTCTTCTCTCTTTGTGCCTGTTTCTGTCTCACTTTCAGTCCCTACCAACACATACATACAAACATACATATTTGTTGCAACACTTGCAAACATGTGCATGTACCACGATAGTGTCTAAATACTTCAGCTGCATTTCCTAAGAATAAGGACATTTTTCTACCTAACCAAAGTACCATAATTACATCTGAGAAATGACTGATGATTCCCCAATATCATCTAACACCTTGTTCCTATTCAAATTTCCCCAATAATCTCAAGCATGTCTTTTATATCTATTTTTTTTTAAATTTGTAATCCAATCTAAGATCATGCATTACTATATTTGGTCACTTTTAAGAGTAATTCCACCTGACATGTATATTGTTAAGTGAAAGAAGGCAATCTGAAAAGTCTATATACTGCCTGATTCCAACTCAAGGACATTCTGGAAAAAGCAAAACTATGGAGACAGTGAAAAGGTCTATATTTGTCAGGGGTGAACGAGGTTGGGAAGGGATGAGTAGGTAGAGCACAGAGGATTTTTGAGGCAATGACACTGTAGTGGTGGATAAATGCCATTATACACTTGTCAGATCTATAGAATTTACAATACAAATAGTGAACCCAGATGTAAACTATGGGCTTCAGTTAATAATATGTTAATATTGGATCATCAATTTTAAGAAACATAAATTATTGTGAGATGTTAATAACAGGAGAAATTGCAGGCATTGTGAGAAGGTATATGGGAATTCTGTGCTTTCTGTTCAGCTTTTCTGTAAACCTACAATGCTCTAAAAAAAAGAATAATAAATTTAAAAAAGAGTAATCCTGCTCTTTTTATTACATGGACTTTTTGAAGATCTAAGACAGTTGTCTTCTAGAGTCTATCACTTCTGAATTTCTTATTTGCTCATAGGAATATGAACGTGTTTTTCTTTCTCCTTGATTCCCTGTGATCTAGGCAAAGCTAAGTCTAGAGGCTTGATTGGATTCACAGATTCAAGTATTGGCAAAAATACTTCTGAGATGTTGTGAACTTCATATTGCATCATGTCAGGAGGCACATGCTGTTGGATTGCCCCACTTTTACTGATGTGAAGTTTGGTCATTTGGCTAAGGTAAGATATGCCAAATCTCTGCCTTGTTAAAGGAACATCTTTCTGTTTGCAATAAACATTGTCATCTCTTACAATGATATTATTTAGTTCCCTAGCAACTTTTCACCTGATAGTTTTAGTGTCTGTTGATCATTCTTGCTTTAATCAATTATTTCATTGGGGATTGCAAACTGGTTATTTTTCTAGTGATAATTATGTCACCATTTCTTCTCAAGTAAAGAAAGTCTTCCCTTTCTTTTCCCTTTCTCTCTCTCTCTCTCTTTTCTTCCCCATCAATAGTATTCAATGTGTTGCCATTAGTTACACTCATTATTTGTGATGCTCTAATTGTTCTGAATTTAGCCAGTGGAAGCCTTCAAACTTCTGGAAGCTTCTGACACAATCCCATTCATCTTTCAGCATTCCCTTCTGAAACAACAGTAGGTCAGGGCTCACCTTGCAGTTTTCCTTCCTCAGACATGGGCTCAGCAATTTTCCCCAAAGAGCCTTTCACTGGAGAATGCTTTTCTGTTATTGTTTACAGAGTATTCTATGATCATAGTAGAAAAAGTTAAAGAAGAAATAAAAAATATGTTTTTTCTACCATCTAGAGTTAACCATACTTAATATTTATTGTACTTATTTCCTATGTATATTTCTACAATATGTATCTAAAAATGAATACTTAAATTTAAATTATGGCTTGGTATTATGTATTTGGTATTGTACCATATTTTTATCAATTATATCATAAGCTTATTTCCATGTCATGAGATAACCTTTAAAATCATGATTTTTTAAATGTTTTTTTTAATTATAGAAACTATTTCTTATAAGTTTTTGCATTTTTCCCAGGGCATCACAACAATCTATTTTGATAGAACTAAAATGCTTCTACTGCTGTTAAGTTGTCCCCTAAATCTCCAGTGAAGTATTAGGGCATTAGTTTGAATATCAAAAAAAATAATAGTAATGTCATGGGAATGAACACATCCTTTGAAAACAGAAATTTCCAAAAGGCAATATATGTTTATGTGCATTTTACTCGACTTGTTACCGTAAGGGTATACATTTCCTTGATCTAGGACTTCAGTGTCTTAAAGATAACTGTATGATAAATAAAACACCAGGGACTCTGTTTTTAAGTTCTTCAAGAGTGAAATCAATTTTCTAAAAATGCAGTTGACCAACAAACAAAAAGAGATTAATCTTTTACTTCTCCCTTGCTACAGGGGGCCCTGGGAATGTTATTTAACTGCTCTATGACTTAGTTTTTTCATCTGTAGACTAATAGAAGTTCTTCCTACATAGCATCATTGTGGCAACTAAGTAAGAAAGTACTTATCACAGAGTCTGGCATATTGTAAGGTCTTAACACATGCTATTTAGAATTATCACTGCTGGCTAGAATGGTGAATAAGATTTGAGCTATAATTAATGTAAGAACAGCATTTAAATGACAGTGGTGGGACTGAGGGCCATCTGAGACAAAGAGAAAACAGCGCGGAGTTCAGAACACACACATTCTATTGAGTGAACCTGTTGGGCTGGGTGAGCATTTACTTTGAGAAGATTAAACAAGATTGCTTTCATGATAGCATTGTAGCTCAGAGTAAGCATTTGCCTTCCATCCTTCTTCCTTGTCATATTTCCACATACATAAGTCAAGTGTTTCTGTTGACTTGGATTAAAGCATTTTTTTAAATAGGGAAATAATTGAAAACTCATTAGAAAGTGGACAGAATTCCCAAACCCATGCCAAGCTGCATTTTAATAGTGCCCAAAGAGATTTTCACAGCTTTGCAATCTTTTCAGTGTCTACCTGATAGCAAGTTCTTTCTACTCTGTGTCCTCTTTCAGATATGGTAAGGTTCTTACAGGTACCCTGTTCACCCTGACAGGTTATTAAGTGGTTAAGCACATGTAGATATATTTCTAGCCTTTTGCCTACAGGAAAACTACCTAAGCCCCTGGGTACTAATTGTCCTCATCTTTAGAACAAAAATTAAAACAATAATATCTATTATGTAAGGTCATTGTAAGAATAAAATACAGTGTCATATATACAGGCACCTAATGCTATGCCAGCAATTCAGATACATAAGATTAACAACAAATAGTAGTATTTCTTTATAGTGATATATTTAAGACTTTCAGCATTCAGATCTTCCCTCCTATTACATTGTTTCTTACCAAATTTGTAAGCTAGAATCTCTGTCAGATACATTGCCTTAAATGTAAGGTACTTATATATTAGTAAAGAATTTCCTATGTCCATATCCACTCCAGTTATTCATGCAATTTATTCATTCTATCAATATATCGAGAACTTTGTTTCATTTTGCTGGATCCTGGGCATTCACAGAAGATGCACATATCTCAGAACATATCTTCAAGTCCTCTGTGATGATATGCAGGGTTGAAATTGGGAATACAGGACTGGATATAATGTTACTTATTAAGCAAGTATAATAATACAATAGATGTAAGATTTAGGCCCTTTAAGAAGATCAATCTTCCTGAGAGCCTCAAAGGCAAGGTGGGCACTGATGCTTTTATCTGGGAACATATTCTCCACATCATCTCACCATGAGTGGGTGAGGAACATCCCCTGCAACATTTGTAGGTCATTTCTGAAGGATTTGCCATGGCAATGGTGAGAGACTCATGCAGCCATCCTCTCAGAAAAGCACAACAGACTTAGGAATTGTAGCCAGCAATACATATTTAAATTCTGGGTCCCTAAGCAATGTTTCAGGAAAGGCCCTCCACTAGTGCACAGCCTCTAAAATGTTCTGGCTTAAAGCTTTGGCTCAGGGGTTGAGGAAATGTTCTGAACAGTGTTTCTGGAAGAAATCAGTGACCTCACACAGGCAACTCCAAGTGTCCGTACACCACCTGCATAGTTCAGCTATTTTCAGCAATGAACAGTAAAACAAGAAAAAGAGGACAACTGTGGGGAATCTGGGGTTCCTATGGCCAGGATCCCGAACTTAAACCACCTGATGATGTAACTGGCCTGTTGCTGGGCTACCGCTTCCACACCTTTAGGCAATAAGCTATTATTACACTATATAGAGAGCTCAGCCCAGTGCTCTGAGCGGAGGCAGAGACGGTAGTGCTTGACCTACTGCTGGGAGAACAACCTGGGCATAAACCCTTTCACCCCAAAGAATGTTTTGCTGTCAATTTATTTGGTCACATTGAATCCATAGCAAACTTGCCTGGGGCTGAAACCCATTGGCAAGACAACAATGCACTGGATTAATGGGGATGGGGGAAGAGAAAATATAGAATTGGCCCCACTTTCCTGGTCTCCCTTGTTCATCCATTGAATACTGAGTTTTGAGTGCCTTTTATGTGTCAGGCACTGCCAGCTGTATGAAACTGTCAGGGTCCAAGGCATTCCTCTCCTTGGGATGGCATGACTCTGAGATGTAGTATTAATTGCATCAACCACAGATCATTTGCCAGGGCCCCTATCTTTAGGGTCCCAAAAGGGACTGGGGGAGGGTTGAGGCTCAGGGAAATAGCAACCGCAGAAGCCTCAGCTTCTTTGAGGAAAGAATCACTGCTCTCTCTTTCTCTCTCTCTCTCAAGTCTTAACAGAAGTGAGATTGTTTTTTCTCACTGGCTCATTTCCCCCTAAGACTCCATCAGACAGAGGATAATCTATTATTGGCTCAATTTCTCTACCTTACTTAGGGATACAAGTTTAATAAAGCACAGTGTTCTTCTGGCTGGGTCAGGTTGACCAGGATAAAGTTAACATTTACTTCAGGACATATTTTGAACTAAACTATTCTCTGTATCTAAAGCTTCTACCTTTGAGAGGGAGGAAATATAATAATATTCAGCATTTGAAAGTACTGAATACACAGGCTGATGCTTGATATACCTTTTCTTTCAAAAACTTGAGTTAGATAATATCAAACAAAACTTTAAAATATACCTTCATTATCTGTAAAGATGCTTTCAGGGACAAATAACTAAAGCCCCAACTCAAACTGTATTAAAGAACAAAGAAATTTCTTTTTTCTTTTTTTTATTGAAGTATAGTTGATATACATTATATTGGTTTCAGGTGTACAGCACAGTGATCTGACAGTTATATATACCACTAAAAGAAAAAAAGAAAGAAATTTACACTGTGGCTGCACAGAAAGTGCAGGGGTGAGGCAGCCTTCCTGGTGGGTTGATTCAGCAGAGCACCAATGTCCATAAAAACACACGGGGGTTTTGTCTCTTCACCCCACCATCTTTTGTGTTCTCAGGGAAGTAGCAAGGTGACTGAATAGTTACAAGTATTAAACCAAGACACAGTAATATTCACAGGATGGAGAGACAGGTTCTTGCTGTTATATCACAGGAGCCAAGCACTGACAGATTTCTACCCCTGTGCCTCATTGGTTCTTTCATTTAACACTGGAGGGGTAATAGGATTCCACTGGAACTGGGGATGGAATCGGGTCACCTGAGGCACCTAGGGGAGTCGGGGAGGGATGGGTACCTGAACAAAGTCGGGATTCTTCTAGTGAGTAAGTTGGGATGCCAGGTAGATTACATTTAGTTGCAGGAAACAGAAAATCCAACTTATAAGTGGCCTAAGCCAAAAAGTGGTTTTTCTCTCCAAACATAAATTATTGTATTAGCTGTCTGCTGACCTTGATTCAGAAGTTCGATGATGTCATGGTTAGAAACTTGATGCTTTTGACCGTTCCCTCGTGTTTGTCACCTCTTGGTTCTGAATGGCCACTCAAGTTCCATACATCATGTCTAGATTCAAAGCAGCAAGAAAAGGGGAAAGGGCATGGGCTGCATCAAGTACTGTCTGCTGGGGTCTGTGAGGCATGTGACAAGGTAGATTTAATCTCCCTGTTTTACAAGGGTCTACAGTTTACATGGGGAGACAAAACATAGCCTAGAAACCACAAAACAACGTCAGTACCAAGAAAAGTACATGAACAATGATTAGAGGAACAACAGAATGGACATGCTGGCTGCCTGCCCTGCCCCCATATCTGGTCCATCCCACTCACCACGTCACAGCCCTGCTGTGTTTCTGGTCTTGCATGAGCTCCAGGCAAGCTTCCAGAAATCGTGGCCTGCACACCTGAGGTGAGTAAGTTTGTGTCTACTTGTCCTTTAAATGGACACACTTTTCTGTTGGGAAGACAGATAAATATATCAGAGACTCTTGTCCTGGCAGGGGCCAGGTGATGGGGAATAGAGAGCATTCAATGAGTCTTAGCAGCAGAGCAGTTGAGGTGCGGTGAAAGTAACAGAGGACAAGGACCTCTTTGGTGATGACATTATCTGAGCTTGGGTGGGCTCTCAGCCTGAGTTTTAGATGGCCAGGCATCTATTGCTGACACGCATCCAATTAACATTACATTTTGTTACCATGAGTTAAGTTTGGAAGAAGTTTAAGAGAAGTAGTTATTCTTAGCTATGCATTTGGGTGTTGCCTATCTCCCATAACACTTTAAATTCAGTAAGGACAGGGGACGTATGTCTCACTTGCAATTATGCTATTACCCTAACCTCAGGCACTTGTGGGTTCCCTCTTTAGTAACACACTCCTGGGCCTTAACAATGCCTCACTATTACCACTCCCCACCACTCCGTCTTCCCCATCTCTGCAGCTTCTCTTCCTTCCTCAGTTCCCTTCATACACAGATTAGACAGAAGGTATGACTCCTGAAGTGGACGCCAGCTCTTACTCTCTGGCACTCTGAGTAGCATTCAACCTTTAGCTCCAGCTTTTTTTCTCTTGGCTTTTGGGCCTCACTCCAGGTTATGGTTCCTTGAGAGATTCTTCTCATGTGCCTCTTTAAATGTTTTGCTCTGAGCCCTGTCCAAGGCTCTTGCCTCCATTGCTAACTCTCTACATCCTCTGTGGGTCCTTCATCCAAATTCGCAACTAAGACCTCTGCTTCTGTCTCCAGCCCTAATCTGTCTGCCAAATGCCACATATTATGAGATATTACCACTAGTATAGCCCACAGCTGCACTGAACTCAACATGGTCAAGACTGGAGACAATCTCTCGCCCCAAAATGGGATTCCTCTCTTTTTAAAGGACATCGGCATCTATAAGCCAGAAATCTGAAAGTCATTCTAGAATCCTCTCATGTGTGCATTTCATGTGATAGTCACCCATATTAAGATACTTCTATTTGAATATGTGACACACTTAACCCTTTCTTCACACCTTCCATCCCGGCATGTCATTATTTGATGTCCCTCGTGTGAGATACACCCCTGTTGCCTCGTCCTATCCAAGCCAGTCTGAATTACTTGCTTTGCCTCTGGGACCCAGTAGCACCAATGGAAGCCTGTTATTCTATTGTAGAATTTAAGATTAGATGTTTTAATCATGTGTTTCCTTCCTCATCACCTATACTAGGCTGTGATTTCCTCCAGGGCAGACTCTGTTATAACAATTTTGGAAACTCCAGCAACCAGCATATGTAGGACCTGGCACACAGTAGTTATGAAATGAATGTTTATTGCATGAACTCTTCAACAAATGGCTGACATTTTTATACTATAAAGGTTCATTAATACATTTTGATCCACATAGAAAATAAGAGGAAAAAAAAATACCCACAGCCCACCATCCAAGTGAACTATAGTCATATTTGCCTATATTTCCTTATCTTTACTTCTATGGATAAGATTTCTTTTTACCTAAGCATAATCATACTGCACTTGTAGTTTTGAATCCTGGTTTCCCTGAGAATATCATGACTTTTTCATATTGTTAAATGTTTTTCTAGCTTTATTGAGATATAATTGACATATTACACTGTATGAGGTGTATTGTGAAATGATTACCCCAGTAAGGTTGGTTAACACCTCCATCACCTCATATAATTATCTTTTTGTGTGTATGGTGAGATCTATTCTCTTAGCAACTTTCAAATATACAGTACCATACTGTTAGCTCTAGTCACCATGGTATACTTTAAATCACCAGAACTTACTTATTTTCTAACTGGAAGTTTGTACTCTTTGACTAACATATCCCCATTTCCCCCACTCCCCGGCCCTGGAAACTACCATTCTACTCTCTGTTTCTGTGAGTTTTTCTTTTTTGGATTTTACATGTCAGCGAGAGCATAGAGTATTTGTCTTTTTTGTCTGACTTACTTCACCCAGCATAATGCCTTCAAGATCTATCCATGATGTCACAAATGGCAGGATTTCCTTCCTTTTATTGCTGAATAATATTCCATTGTATATCTAAATAACATTGTCTTTATCCATTCATCCATCAACAGACCCATTGTTTCCATAATGCTGCAAAGAACACGAAGGTACACACGTTGCTTTAAGACAGTGATTTCATTTTCTTTGGCTATCCACCCAGAAGTGGAATTACTGGAGCATATAGTAGTTCTACTTTTAACTTTTGAGGAATCTTCCTACTGTTTACCAAAATAGCTGTATCAATTTACATTCCCACCAATAGTACACAAGAGTCTCCTTTTCTCCACATCTTTACCAACACTTGTTATTTCTTGTCCTTTAGATAAAGCAATTCTAACAGATGTAAAGTTAATATCTCATTGTGGTTTGATTTGCATTTCCCTGAAGGTCACTGATACTGAGCATCTTTTCATGTACCTCTTGGCAACTGTATGCCTTCTTTGGAAAAATGTTCAGGTCCTCTGCCCATTTTAAAATCGGATTATTTGGGGTTTGTGCTATTAAGTTATATGACTTCCTTATGTATTTTAGATATTAACCCCTTATCAGATATATGGTTTGCAAATATTTTCTCCCATTCCATAGGTTACCTTTCATTTTATTGATTCTTTTGCTGTGCATAAGCTTTTCAGTTTGAGGTAGCTGTATCATAGAATGTTGAATATCATAATTTTTTCATATTGTTAAATATTCATGGTATCATGAAAAGGATTTTTGTTATTACAAAGAGCTGTCTACTAATAATTTTATAAATACATAAAGTAGAAAGAATAAATAATAACTACAATCCCACTATTCAAAGGTATAGTTATTAACATTTTACATGTTTTATTATACTTTCTTTCTAAAAATGAATTTTCCATGGCCAAACTATATTTGTACTGCTACTGATTCCTTAGCCATTATGAAATCAGAAACATTTTCCTGTGTCATTTGAAATACTTCCCAAATATTTTTAATGACTGCATAATAGTCCATTATATGGTTGCTCCATTTTTAACTACTTGACTAATGTTGGACTTGAAGTCTACTTGTGATTTGTTAGATATTATTGTAGGTAATGTAACATTCTTACACATATATTTGTGTGTGTGTTTTTCATAAATGTAAATTGCTGGCAGCAGAATTAATCTGTCAAAACATATTAACATTTTAAAGGTATTTGATACATATGGTCAAAATGCCTTCCAGGAAGTTTTTACCAGTTTTTTGTCCTATTTCTTGCTGTGCTCTCCCCCAACACTGGGATATTATTGTCTGTCAGATTGACAAATCTCAAAAAAAAAAAAAAGAATTAAGATCATACCATGGTTTTAATTTTTACTACTTCCATTGCTGGTGAGGTTGAAGCCTTCAACATTTTTAAATGGTCATTTATAAATTGGCCTCTTTTATAAATTGCTTATCTTTGCCCTTGGGGTACCTGTTTTTTATAGAAATAAGTTTATTTTATTTTATTTTTTATTTTGCTATTATTAATGTACAATTACATGAGCAATATTATGGTTACTAGACTCCCCCTATTATCAAGTCCCCACCACATACCCCATTACAGTCACTGTCCATCAGCATAGTAAGATGCTACAGAATCACTACTTGTCTTCTCTGTACTATACTGCCTTCCCCATGTCCCCCCCTACACACACAGTATATGTGCTAACTGTAATGCCCTCCTTTCCCCTTATCCCTCCCTTCCCACCCATCCTCCCCAGTTCCTTTCCCTTTGGTAACTGTTAGTCCATTCTTGGGTTCTGTGTGTCTGCTGCTGTTTTGTTCCTTCAGTTTTTGCTTTGTTCTTATACTCCCCAGATGAGTGAAATCATTTGATGCTTGTCTTTCTCCGCCTGGCTTATTTCACTGAGCATAATACCCTCTAGCTCCATCCATATTGTTGCAAACAGTAGGATTTATTTTCTTCTTATGGCTGAATAATATTCCATTGTGTATATGTACCACTTCTTCTTTATCCATTCATCTACTGATGGACACTTAGGTTGCTTCCATTTCTTGGCTATTGTAAATAGTGCTGTGATAAACATAGGGGTGCATATGTTTTTTTCAAACTGGGCTCCTGCATTCTTAGGGTAAATCCCTAGGAGTGGAATTTCTGGGTCAAATGGTATTTGTATTTTGAGTTTTTTGAGAAACCTCCATACTGCTTTTCCACAATGGTTGAACTAATTTACATTCCCACCAGCAGTGTAGGAGGGTTCCCCTTTCTCCACATCCTTGCCAACGTCTGTTGTTGTTTGTCTTTTGGATGTTGGCCATCCTAACTGGTGTGAGGTGATATCTCATTGTGGTTTTAATTTGCATTTCTCTGATGATTAACGATGTGGAGCATCTTTTCATGTGCCTGTTGACCATCTGAATTTCTTCTTTGGAGAAGTGTCTGTTCAGATCCTCTGCCCATTTTTTAATTGGTTTATTTGCTTTTTGTTTGTTGAGGTGCATGAGCTCTTTATATAAGACATAAGATTTTTATGTAAAATTAACAATGTTCCTATTGATTTAAATAAATTCTCAATATCAGGACATTAAGTTTTATTGATAGTTTTCATAAAAAATTTTTCTTAGCTTGTTTGCTGTTTAATTTTATTACTTTTTTTGCTTATATATGGATTTTCCTGATTACATAGTCAATTCACAATTTTCCTTTATGATTTCTTAAATTGACTTTAATGTAAAAAAGGGCTTCCCTATGCATAAATCAGACACATATTTGGCTATCTTTCCTTCTAATATTTTTATGTTTTGATGGACTCTTGTATTTAATGCTTTTATCCACTTGACTTTATTTTGGCTTGTCATGCAAAATAAAGATCTAACTTGGTTTTTTTTTCTCCCTAGAGTTAAGCAGTTGCTTAAGCATCATTTAAAATAATATGATGATATTCTAGATTACATTGCATTGCATTTTAAGACAAGATTGCTAAAAGGAAACTATGATAATGTCTCTGATGAAATAAAACCTTACAATGTAATTTGGAACATGAGTGAAGGGTATTTGCATTTCAGGAGGTGGGGTGCAGAGTAGGGTGTAATATGAGATGAGCCTTGGTAGCAGTAAGAGGCCCATTTCTGGAAGTTTCTTCAGGCTGGTGTAGGTGCAAATAAGAAAAGTAGGAAGGCATTAATGGAACCTCTCAGCTGCAGGAGCACTCACATACATGAAGGATTAATTTAGAATGTCCAGGTATGATATTCTCATTTCCATTTCTATGGAGGTCTATAAATACAATGCGATGGGAATAAGAGCAGATGGAGAGAATATTCATTTGTATCACTTTATACCCAAACCTCAACCCTGACCCTATGTTAAGCAATGACTCCTGTCTCCACAAGTTGCCAAGTATTTTCAGGGCAATAAGAATACTGTATAAACTGAATGCAAATTTGTCTGCAAAACCTGGGCTGCCATAATTAACATGTGCAATTCATGTATTTATTCAAAAGTTGGGGTGACTTTCTAACAGGAAAGGAATCACTAATGAGGCCATTCCCTCCACCCCAGGTGAGGAAGAAGTGTGTCAGTACTCATGATGGTAGTCTGCTTTCACTTACCAGATCAGGGGTCTGTTTGGAAACTCACGTACAGCACCTAGCATCACTTTTCAAGGACCTCTGTTTGGTTTGGTGTGCCAATGTAAGCTAGTGTGCCAGTGCACGGTACCCCTTTTTAGTCAGCGTAACAAGAGATTTTTCTTCTCATAGTATCAGCATTGTCATTTTGTAGAACTGAGTGCATCAGCAAAAAAAAAAGAGAGAGAGAGAGAAAATTTTGCACCTGCATGCACACACACACACAAACAAGTTTGGCTCAGCTTTACTGGTGAGATTGACTTAGAAATGAATCAGTTTAGTAATTCATGCAATTTGAAAAACAGTCCAAAAAACGTCACTAAATAAGTAGTTGTCACAGATATATAACAAGTCCTTAAGTTACCCAGCTACAGCGTATGTAAAAGCTATCCCTATTTTTCTCTAAAAAAGGGCAGAATATTCAAGCTGGAAGGATAATATACTTAATATGACATATTATAATATAACACCCCTGTCTTAAATTTTGAAGTTTTCAACTTGTTTTTTTATCATTTACTAATGGTTTACAAACAGCCCTTTCTTAGCTGTCTTTCCCGGCCACATCACAAATTTCCTGAGTGCAGAAACTGCACCATCTTTGTTGCCTGGCTCATAAGCCTAAGTACGTCATGAGAAATAATCAGAAAATATTGAAGATGGTCCTGGTGTTTCCCCCACACCTTTCAATATAATCCCAGACAAAAAAATATTACAAGTGTGTTTATTCTATGTTGTTTGTTGGCCCATAAGAATAAGCAACATAAGCTTTAATTATAGTTTATTCACGGTGATGGCAAAAATAACTGGTGTCTGGCAAAAAGTGAGTTGATTACCTTATTGTTCAAGAATCATAATCCAATTTGTGGATTATCCAGGCCTCTGACTTTCCTCTCCTTTACAAGAGGAAGTGAGAACAGAGGAATACAGGCTTTTCAGCCGGGGTGTTAATGCTAGTTCCTCCTATTAGTCTGGTCAGACTTGGGGGTGACCACTTCATGAACTACTTGGAGCTCCCAGAAGCCTCTTCTCTGAGTGTTTACTAAATGACTGATCCTGGGGGATGGGGGGAGGGATGAACATTTCTTATATCATGTTTGAAAAGTCTTTACTCATGTTTTATTTCTAGCAGTTAAAAATTCAGAAATTCGGTTCAATGGTAATTTAAAGAACTGTGAATTGTTACCTTTTTAAATAAAGCTTTATTGAGGTAAAATTAAAATAATGTAGTTTTAGAGCATTTCCAGCACCTCTAAAAAGTTTCCTCATGCCCTTTTACAGTTAATCACAGCTTCCACCCTCAGCCCTAAGCAACCACTGATCTATTTCTGTGTCTATAAATTTGCCTTTTCTAAACACTTGACATAAATAAAACCAGACATATAATATACAGTCTTCTGCATCTGGCCTCTAACGCTTAAGATAATGTTTTTGAGGGTCCTCCTGTTATAGCATGAATCAATAGTTCTTCATTTTAGTTGTTAAATATTTCCCTGTTGTATGGATTTACCATATTTGTTGATCAATTGGTCCATTGATGGATATTTGAAAAAGTTTCCAGTTTGGGCTATTATGAATAATGCTCCTCTGAACATTCACATTTGCATCTTTATGTGGGCATATGTTTTTGTTGCTCTTGTTGAGATTCCTAGGAGCAGAATTGCTGGATTGTATGGTAGGTTTAACTTTTTGAGCATCTGGCAAACTGTTTTCCAAAGTGGCTGTGTCATTTACATTCCTACCAGCAATGTGTGAAGTTCCCCATTCCTCTATATCTTTACCAACACATGATATTGTCTGTCTTCTTGGTCATACTTATTCTAGTGGGTGTGTAATGGTATCTTATTGTAGCTTTAATGACCAATGATGTTGAACATCTCTTCATCTTCTTATTTCTGTTCACATATCTTCTTTGATTAATGTTTAGTCACATCATTTGCCTGTTTAAAAAAAATTGAGTTGTCTTCTTATTGAGATGTAAGTATTCTTTATATATTCTAGATACAAGTCTTTTATAAATATATGACTAGTAAGTATTTTCTCTCAATTTGCAACTTATCTTTTCATTTTCTAAATGGTGCCTTTTGAAGCGCAGAAGTTTTTAATATTGATAAGGTCCAATTTAGTGATTTTTTTTCTTTTAAGTATCATGCTTTTGGTGTCAATTGTTTTTATATGATATCAAAACAAGACATTTTATATAAATACAATATTTAATATTATATGCATACTATGTAATTTTATGTAAATATAATGTTTAATGTTATGTTAAATATATGAGGAAAACAAATACAAAAGCTTTCTCTGTTATCCCTCCTGACCTACCTTGTATTTTGAGTAGCAGCAATAGTAGTACACTGTTATAATGTTAAGGTTTCTCAAAGCCACAGTGAAAACAATATCCTATGTATCACCTAGCACTGGAGAGCCATCCTGACACCTGGGCCACAGTACCAGTGCAAGCGCACTTCCTAAGCCAAGCTTTATTGACTTGTCCTAATTGAGCAAACAAACTACACAGACCTCTTTTGTCTGCCTTGTTGATTTCCTTCCTGTAACTGTGCTTCCTGTACATGGTTTTGTCATTTTCCTTCTCATTTTTTTTTCCCTTCCTCTGCTAGAGTTGTCACCATGTGAATAAGAGACCCTCAAATCTCTAGACAAGTGGTTTCTCAAAGTCTTGCTGGATTTGTTGTTTCTTCATTGTGATGACAGGAGCTATGTGCCTGCCTATTGTTGAGCAGTAAATACATGTTGGAAGCAAAAGTATCATTAATATGATGTTTTATGCTTCAGAAGCAGCTTTCTCATTAGTGCCTGGCATATTGAGCAAAGAAATTAGGTTCTAGAAATAAAGAGAAAGTGTAGTGTTGACAGTGCAAGCAAAGTCGCCTTCTCATGTGGCAAGGCAGGGGGTAAAAAAGAAAAGAAGGAAAAAAACAAGACTTTTGATTCCCAAATTCAAAAGGCTTTAAAGGAAGCATCTGAAAGAATCTACTCCTCAACCTGAATAAGCCATCAGTAGGCAGCAGGGGCTGACAGATGGAAGCTGGGATGTATATGAAAGAGCAGTAAGGAAAAAAGGGGCAGTCACAATCTGGAGATTAAGAATTAAAGCAGAGGGTCCAGAGCCAGCTGAGAAGGGCTGCTTGAAGGTATATAGAAAGAGCATGCAATTAATCATGCTAAATGCCAGCAAAGTGTGATGACTTGTGTGGGAGGGCGGAGGCATTGACCTTGAACTGGAGAAGGGACACATCATCCTCTGAGATGAAGGGATAGAAGGAAGAAGGAGGTGTGGCTACAGACAAATTTGTTATTTGGATGAAGTTTAAAACTGAACGAGATCATGCCCGATGTAATCAGTGTTCCTTGATGAACTAGGAGGTGAACGCATTTGAAGAGTTCCATGGGCATGTTAGAAGGGTGAGGATTTGGAATTACCAGTGAGGGGGACAGAGACTAGAGAGAGTGTCTTGCCAGTGGGTTTCAGCCCAGGGCAAGTTCACTGTGGATTCAGTGTGACTAAATAAATGACAGTAGAACGTTCTTGGGGGTGAAAGGGTTACACCCAACTTTACTTCCACAGTGGCAGATCAATCACTTTCGTCCACTCAGAGCAAATCTGCGTGCAGCAAGCCTGTCTCCACCTCTGGGCCTCTGTCCTCGGTGCTGCCACCACTCCAGCCTCTGCTCTGCTCTCCTGCAGCCTTGCAGCCCTGCCACTGTACCGCCCAGAATACTGGGCAGGGCTCTTTACATAGAGTCAAAACGAATCATTGCCCACACATGTGTAGTGAGCTAGCCAACCATGGCCAGGTGAGAATCCTGGCCACAGGAACCTTCGTTTTATCCACAGAGAGCCAAGGGTTAAGTTAAATATCAATGGATGAGCCAACAGTGAGAGAATTACATGGTTATCTCCAGCCACATTTGCTGACTAGTATTTAGGAGCAATGAGAAAATGGATTGATAGAGGTTTGAGATTTCCTGGGGGAAGAGACTGACACAAGGATATAAGAGGATTTTATCCAGATGGAGGTAAAGTTTGGGTTGATTAACTGTATTTTCTGGGATGGGTAGGAAAGGAAGGGGGGGCTAGAAGGGCTTGACACCAGTGATTACCAACCTTAACTGTATATAGAATCACCTTAGGATCCTGACCTTCAAAGCCCAGGCCACATTCCAGGTGAATTAAATCACAGTCTCAGGGCATGGGACACAGACATAGGCTTCCATACTTTTTGAGCTCCCCAGGTAATTCTAATATAAAGATAATTTGAGAACCACTGGGCACATATATTATTAGGACAGTGGTTCTCAAAGCATGACTCCCAAATCAGCAGCATCAGCAATCACCTGGGAACTTGTTAGAAATGCAAATTCTTCAGCTTCCTCCAGGTCTATGGAATCAGAAATTCTAGAATTGAGGTTCAGCAAGCTGTGGCTTAACAAGTCCTCCAGGTGTTTCTGATGTTTGTTAAAATTGTGTAACTGCTGAATTAGGAAGAAAGGAATCTTGGTCTTGGTAAGCCCTTGAAGAGCAGGTGTAGTGAGAGAGCTAGAAGGAATTTCCAGATTATAACTAGCTCAACTTTCAGCTTTGAAAAGCAAGGGAACTAAATGCTAGTGTGTTAGATGATCATCCACATAAAAGTTTAAATATCCCAGACTTATGTCAGGATTTGGGCATGGTGAGAAAACTTAAGAGTTTGGGTCCCATGTCTACATCGTCAATGTTTATGGAAGTTAGAACATGGTAACAAGTGACAAACTCTGATGGAGTTTATATATGGTAAAAAGGTGGCACCAGGGAGTTGAGTGACTCCAGTTGAGTGACCAATGCATCTTCCTGTCTGGGGACATGCAAGGAGAACAGCAGCCTCCACTGGAGACAGCTGGAGACAGAAGCAAGAGAACGTGCACCTCCAGGAGAAGGTAGGCTTCAATTTATGGTGGTGGAAGAATATTGTAAAGAAGAGAATGTTGAAGCATTTATTCTCTGTGGACCAGTGACTTCAGAGAACATGGTAGAAAGCGTAAAGGGATCTGAGAAAGGAGCTGTGAGTAGGAGGAGCAAAAGAAGGGAGAATAAAGCTGCAGAATATGCAAGAATAACAGGATAGATGTTTGGGTGTAGAAGGCTAGAGAAGAAGAGCAGGCACCTTTTGGCTCTGGGACAGTGGCTATGGATCACTGGTAGAGAGGCCTTGGCAGAATGACTAGCTTCCTCAGCTTAAGTTACCTGGTGCCTTGTGGCTAATGATCCCAGACAGTCCTGTCACCAGTCCCTGGGGAGCTGAGTCTGTGTGGGGTGAACATCACACTATCCAGAAAGGTTGCTTCATGATACGGGCAAAGAAGCCATAGGCCCCGGGAAGCCATTCTCAAGGAAGATGGGTGATGGATTGATCGGTGATTAGGTTTCCCCTGAGCGACTTCCCTCCTTCCCAGAGCTCTGAATCTTCTAGCCAGCAGGGAAGTGCCTGCCTGAAAGGGGCTCCAGGGCTCAGTTGTTATCATAAAGGAAAGCAGGATCAGAAAAACCTTGAAAACTTTTAGATATTGCTTATCCTGGCTCTGACAGATAAGCAAGGCAGGAGGAGAAAGGGAGGAAGGAATAAATCAAGAGGTGGTAACAAAAGCAGAAGAAAACAGGTCCTTTTTGCTGAGCTAAGTAGCTTGGCTTATGATTTCTGAGTCATGGCCACACTAAGAATTCTGGAATGAATTATACCTAGGTGGGAATTAATATTCTAACGGTCACAGGGTGTAGCTTAGTTTACAGACCAATACAATTGTTTGGAGTGGTCCAAGGCTAAATTGTGAAGCTGGTGAAATTTGTTTCTGAGTGTACTCCTTTTGGGGGCCTTTTTTTCCTTCTCTGGAAATCTTCCTCTTTGGGTTTTCCTCACCCTGTATTCCTGCACTCACCCTTCAGTAATGTTCCCAGGGGTTCGGGGCTCCAGACAGCCTAGAGGTTTCCCCTCCTTTTGCCTAATGTTTTGGTGCACAGTCATCACAGAGCTTCCCTCCCTGAAGGCTATGAGCCCACTGTGACACTACCTAATGCACCTGCCAGAATTCTTGGAGATAGCAGGTCCACCGTGGTGAGCCTTTCAATTCCTGGGACTTAGGGATAATAATCACAGTATGTAGTTGATAGGGCAAAGGCACTGACAGAACAGATATGGGCTCTGGATGCCTCAGGAAAGCAGCAAGCCACCTACTGGCCCAGCAGTTGCATCCTGTCCATCCAGCCTCTCTGTCCGCCAAGTGAACTTGTCCACCCCTGCCTCAGCTGTCCACTCTCATAGGTATACCCTGGAATTGTCATTACCATCGACAACTGCCCCTTCTCCATCTCAGTCAGCAGCTGTGTCCATTCAGTTTATCACCTCCACTCCAAAATTCCTTAATTCCAAGAGCCTTTGGCACACCTGCAAGCTGTGGACCCTACTCCCTTTCCTCTATCTCACCAACCCTCATTCCCTCCTTATCTAGCTGAGGTTCTGTAGCTCAGTATTATTACTCCCTCACACTCTCATCTCACCAGCCTCTCTCTCACTCCAGTGTAACCGTGTGGTAATCCCCATCCTGGTTTAACCCGACTCACCACATCCTACCAACTCACTGTTGTATAGATGCTCTTTCCTGCCATTTTAAAAACAAAAACCTAATCTTGATCCCACATCACCTTGCAGCCGCTGACCCACTTCTTTGCTCCTTTCTACAGTAGAGTTGTCTATCTTCATCTCCCGTTCTGTGTTAAACATTCCTTCAGGATTTCACCTCCACCATGCCAACAACTCTGCTCTCTTTAAGACCACCTGGCATCCACTGCAGAGTCCACGGTGAGTGCTCAGCTTTCATCTTCTCTGATTGATAGCATTTCATAGCTGACCACTCCTTTCTTTTGGAAGCACTTTCTTCTTCTGACTTCCAGGATTTCACACTTCCCTCATTTTCCTCTGCTCTCATTAGCCATTCCTTCTCAGAGTCCTTTGCTTAGACTTTCTTATCTTCCAACTTCTAAATAATAAGGTACTTCAGGACTCAGTCTCTAGACCTCTTCTCTATCTGTATCACCCTCTCACTGCGATCATCTCTTTTCATAGCTGCAAGTGCCATCTTTGACTTGATGATTCCAATTTTGCATTTCTAGCAAGGACCTCTTGCTTGAACTACACTCTCACATGCCAACTGCCTACTGGACATCTCCACTTGATAGATAATAAGCATCTCATATTTAACATGTTCAAAATGGAACTCCTATTCTTACCTTCAAACGGTTCCTCATACAGTTCTCCCAGCTCACTAAATAGCAGCTGTCTTTATACTTAAAATTACACAAGCCAAAAACCATAGTCATCCAGATGTATTCTTTTTACTCTCAGACTCTACATCTAATCCATAAGCAAACTTCAATATATATCCAAAAGCTAACCATGTCTCACCATTCCAATTCCTTCTACCATGTCCAAACTGCCAGTGTTCCTTACCTGAATTATTGCAGTAGCTTCTTAATCAGTCTCTCTGCTTTCGTCATTGCTCCTTCTTCAGGCAAGTTTCAATACAGCAGCTAAAGTGATTATTTTCAAACATTAGATGGCAAAGCTCCTCTTCTAAAAACTCTCCAGAAAGTACCCATTTCACTGGAGGAAAAAAAAAAAGCAAAACCCTAAATCCTTAAGATGGCTGTTTCTCTTACTCTGATCTCTCTCTCCTCCGTTCCCACTGCACTGTTGCCTCCTTGCTCATCCTCAAGCCTGTTCTAGACCCCAGGCCTTTGTACTTGCTATTCCCTTTGCCTGGAATGCTTGTCTTCCAGTTATCTACTTTACTGGTTCCCAACTCCAAAACTGTTTAACTCCAGCAGCTATAATGTTGCATTCCCAAAGACCACACCATGTTTAATATTTCAACTTATTTCCTCAGGCTCTTTTCTGACACTTTCTATTCCTCTTTGTTTTTAAATTTTTTTCCCTGGCACCTAACCACCATCCAAATGCTGTATTTGTTTGTTTACTTACATGTATTCCATATAGCATATAATCTCTATGAGAATAGGACAGGAATTGTTAGCCGCTTAGGTCACTGTATTGTCCTCTTAGAACAGAATCTGGCACATATTGTGTGCCCAATAAATATTTCCTGAATGAATGGATGAATATGGATGAAAAGGACAGCAAGGGCAACCTTGATCCATAAAACCTAGACTATCAAAACAGAAACCACAATCCACTGAAAGTATTACAGTAAAAGGGATCATAAAAGAATATGTTGCATAAGCAACTAATCCTAAGAGAATGAAGGCAAAACTAATTTCCTTTCAGCAGTCAGATGTCAGCTGTTGCTTTTTCCTCCTCATCTGGCCCATAGAGAGGAAGACCTCAAACATTAACCTAAACTCTGATTTAACATAATCTGGAGAAGCCCTAATATAATTAAATTACCTCATGGTCAGTTATGTTACATTCAAAGGAAATCACAGTCTAACAGCCAAAGGGTAATTTATTTTTCTTCCAGTTTTATTGAGATATAATTGACATATAACACTGCATAAGTTTAAGATGTACAGCATAATGATTTGACCTATGTATTTGTTGTGAATAATTACTACAATAAGGCTAGTTAACATCCATCCTCAGATAATTTTAAAAAATTGTTTTACATGTGGTGAGAATTTTTAGGATCTACTCTCCTGGCAACTTTCAAATATACAATACAGCAGTGTTAGCTATAGTCACCATGCTGTACATCACATCCCCAGTACTTACATATCTTATAACTGGAAGTTTGTACCCTCTGACCACCTTCACCCAATTCTCCCACCCCAAACCTTGCCTCTGGTAACCACAAATCTGTTCTTTGTATCTATGGAGTTTTTTTTTAAAGACTCTACATACAAGTGGAATCATACAGTATCTGACATATTTCACTTAGCATAATGCCTTCAAAGTCCATGTTGTTGCAAGTGGCAGGATTTCCTTTCCTTTCATAGCTCAATAGCATTCCTATGTGTGTGTGTGTGTGTGTGTGTGTGTGTGAAATCACATTTTCTTTATCCACTCATCCATTTATGGACACTTAAGTTGTTTCCATGTCTTGGCTATTGTAAATAATGCAGCTATGAACATAGCAGTACAGATACCTCTTTGATATCACAATTTCACTTCCTTTGGCTATATACCCAGAAGTGGGATTGCTGGATCATATGGTAGTTCTATTTTTAATTTTTTGAAGAACCTCCATACCGTTTTCCATAGTGGCCACACCAATTTACATTCCCACCACCAGTGTACAAGGGTTCCCTTTACATCATATCCTCACCAGAATTTTTTATCTTTTATCTTTCTGGTGATAGCTATTCTAAGAGGCATAAAGTGATATCTCATTGTGATTTCGATTTACATTTCTCCAATGATTGTGATATTGAGCATCTTTTCATGTAACTGTTGGCCATTTGAATATCTTCCTTGAAAACTATTCAAGTTCCTTTTCCATTTTATAATTGGATTGTTTGTTTTTTCTGTTCTTGAATTATGAGTTTTTAAAATATATTTTTGATATTAACCCCTCATCAGATGTATGATTTGAAAATATTTTCTCCTTTTCCATAGGTTGCCTTTTTATTTTGTTGGTTGTTTCTCTTGCTCTGCACAAGTTTTTAGTTTGATATAGTCCCACTTGTTTATTTTTTATTTTGTTGCTTGTAATTTAGGTATCATATCCAAAAAAAGTCATTGCTAAGACCAATGTTAAGGAGCTTTCCCATATGTTTTCTTCTCGTTTTATGGTTTCAGGTCTTACATATAAGTCTTTAATCTATTTTGAGTTAATATTTTTGTGAGTGGTATAAGATAGGGATCTAGTTTTATTCTATTACATGTCAATATCCAATTTTCCCATCAACATTTATTAAAAAGAGTGTCTTTTCTCCATTGAGTATTCTTAACTCCTTTATCAAATACTAATTAACCCTATAAATATGGGTTTATTTTGGGGCTTTCAATTGTGTTCCATTGGTCTATATATATGTATTTGTTTTTATGCCAGTACCATACTGTTTTGTTTACTATAGCCTCATGATAAAGTTTAGAATCAGGAATTATGGTGCCTCCAGGTCTGTTGTTTCACAAGCATGCTTTCTTGGCTCTTTGGGGTCTTTTGTGGTTCCATATGAATTTTAGGATTGTTTTCCAAAAAGTAATTTAAATCTTTACTTGTCTCACAAAGAGATACCAAAGTAAAATGAATGCATTCCACAACAAAGCATAATTCCTAAAGATTCTCTTCACTGTTAAAAGTATTATTTCAAAATTAAAAACACAATTCTTATACATAGTAAATTGTCTGAAAGTTTTGTTTTAGTTTATTAAGGTGATGATGAAGCCAGCATAAGTATGATAAGAGAATATAACATACATATAGTTAGTGAAAGCACAAATGAATTCAAGAATAGGACCTTTAGTTAGATACAAAACTCACTTAATTTACTAAAGGGCAATAAACAATTATCTCTGGGGCTTTCTTTTCTACCTTCAGAAATAATTTGCATCTCAATGGGGCAAAAAATATTCTCTATAGGTTTCTTAGTCAACTTGAGATGCCATAACAGAATGTCCTAGACTGTATAGCTTAAAGAACAGAAATTTAATCTCTCACAGTTCTGGATGCTGGAAGTCCAAGATCAGGGTGTCAGCATGGTCAGTTTCTGGTACCATCTATTCCTGGCTTGAGGAATACCTTCTCCATATGTCCTCACATAAGGGGTGAGGGAGGGAGAGAGAGCAAACTCTCTTGGTGTCTATTCTTACAGGGGCAGTAATCCCATCATGAGGGCCCCATCTCATGACCTCATCTAAATATAATAACCTTCTAAATGCTCCAAATATCATTGTATTAGGTGTTAGGGCTTCAACATATGAATTTGGGGCAGGAAACCACAATTTAGTTCATAGCAAGAGGCAAAAATATTTGTATTAGCAGTTTTCAGCAAAATTTGAAGGCTACCCTTACAAAATTATAAAATGGTTTAGTAAGTAGCAAGTATGGCAAATTATACCTTTCTGAATTCAGATGACCCTTAGGAAGACTTATTAGGTAGGGTCCTAGCATGATAAGGGATTCATTTTTCCTTTCAGAGTTTGGAAAATTTTTCTAAACATTATTCATTTATTCTCTATAGACTCATGCAAGATTCAAATTTACAAGTTCTGAAACTTTTACAATTTGTGGGGAGGGGTGCTCTGTATGAAGAATATACAATAAGAATGTAAATACTGTACTTGTATTTTAGGGACTTAGAAGAGGTCTGTGCTAGTGAGAATGGCATGGAAAATCCATCTCTGGCCCTCTTCAGAGTAATTTCCACACCTTACCCCAAATATCTCTTCTCTTCCAAACATTCTATAAGAGAATCTGTATCTTTCACTGTTCCTTCTTTTCCTATTCAAAACTCTTCTTCAGTTCTTCTTGATCCATGAATTCCTTCTCATGTCTTTCTAACATAAGTCATCTTAACTTCTCCAGGCATCTCCTACTTCTTGTTTCCCATTATCTCTATGTCAAGAGGCAAAAAAGAGTCTTTCCTGAACCTGGAGTAGGGTTAGATTGTGAATTCTGGTACTTTCTGAATGAAGTCACCATTGTGCAACTATTAGTAATATTTCCTCCTCAACACTTACTCTTTAGGAAAATTCCAATGCTTCTTTACACTAATGACTAATGAGAATACTGGTAAAATCTAATATATACCTTCCTCAGGATTTATTTATTTATTAAGGTATCATTGATAAACACTTTTATGAAGGTTTCACATGAAAAACATTGTGGTTACTACATTCACCCATATTATCAAGTCCCCCATACCCCATTGCAGTCACTGTCCATCAGTGTCGTAAGATGCCACAGAGTCACTACTTGCCTTCTCTGTGCTGTACTGTCTTCTCCATAACCACCCATACACCATGTGCACTAATCATAATACCCCTCAATACCCTTCTCCCTCCCTCCCCACCCACCCTCCCCCCACACCTTCCCTTTGGTAACCACTAGTCCCTTCTCCGAGTCTGTGAGTCTTCTGCTGTTTTGTTAATTCAGTTTTGCTTTGCTGTTATACTCCACAAATGAGTGAAATCATTTAGTACTTGTCATTCTCTGCCTGGCTTATTTCACTGAGCATAATACCCTCTAGCTCCATCCATGTTGTTGCAAATGGTAGGATTTGTTTTCTTCTTATGGCTGAATAGTATTCCATTGTGTATATGTACCACCTCTTTTTTATCCATTCATCTACTGATGGACACTTAGGTTGCTTCTGTATCTTGGCTATTGTAAATAGTGCTGCAATAAATATAGCGGTGCTTATGTCTTTCTGCATCTGAGACCTTGTTTTCTTTGGGTAAATTTCTAGGAGTGGAATTTCTGGGTCAAATGGTATTTCAATTTTTAGTGTTTTGAGGAACCTCCATATTGCTTTCCACAATGGTTGAACTAATTTACATTTCCACCATCAGTGTCGGAGGGTTCCCCTTTCTCCGCATCCCCACCAGCATTTGTTGTTCCTAGTCTTTTGGATGTTGGTCATCCTAACTGGTGGGAAGTGATATCTCATTGTGGTTTTAATTAGCATTTCCCTGATAATTAGTGATGTTGAGCACCTTTTCATGTGCCTGTTGACTATCTGAATTTCTTCTTTGGAGAAGTGTCTGTTCATATCCTCTGCCAGTTTTTTAATTGGATTATTTGCTTTTTGAGTGTTAAGGCATGTGAGTTTTTTATGTATTTTGGATGTTAACCCCTTGTCGGATATGTCATTTACAAATGTATTCTCCCATACTGTAGGATGCCTTCTGTTTTACTGATGGTGTCCTTTGCTGTACAGAAGTTTTCTAGCATGAGGTAGTCCCATTTGTTCAGTTTTCCTTTTGTTTCCCTTGCCCAAGGAGATGCGTTCAGGAAAAAGTTGCTCATGTTTATATCCAAGAGATTTTTGCCTATGTTTTCTTTTAAAAGTTTTATGGTTTCATGACTTACATTCAGGTCTTTGATCGATTTTGAGTTTACTTTTGTGTATAGAGTTAGGTAATAATCCAGTTTCATTCTCTTACATGTAGCTGTCCAGTTTTGCCAATACCAGGTGTTGAAGAGATTATCATTTCCCCATTGTATAACCATGGCTTCTTTATTGTATATTAATTGACCATATATGCTTGGGTTTATATCTGGGCTCTCTATTCTGTACCATTGATCTATGAATCTGTTCCTGTGCTAGTACCAAATTGTCTTTATTACTCTGGCTTTGTAGTAGAGCTTGAAGTTGGAAAGCATAATCCCCCCAGCTTTATTCTTCCTTTTCAGGATTGCTTTGGCTATTTGGGATCTTTTGTGATTCCATATCAATTTTAGAACTGTTTGCTCTAGTTTGTTGAAGAAAGCCATTGGTATTTTGATAGGGATTGCATTAATCTGTAGATTGCTTTAGGCAGGATGGCCATTTTGACAATATTAATTCTTCCTATCTATGAACTCGTGATGTATTTCCATTTATTGGTATCTTCTTTAATTTCTCTCATGAGTGTCTTGTAGTTTTCAGGGTATAGTTCATTCACTTCCTTGGTAAGGTTTATTCCTAGGTATTTTATTCTTTTTGATGCAATTGTGAATGGAATTGTTTTCCTGATTTCTCTTTCTGCTAGCTCATCATTAGTGTGTATGAATGCAACAGATTTTTGTGTATTAATTTCATATCCTGCATCTTTGCTGAATTCAGTTATTAGTTCTAGTAGTTTTGGGGTGGATTCTTTAGGGTTTTCTATGTACAATATCATGTCATCTGCAAGTAGTGATAGTTTAACTTCTACCTTGCCAATCTGGATGCCTTTTATTTCTTTGTGTAGTCTGATTGCCATGGCTATGACCTCCAGAACTATGTTGAATAAAAGTGGGGAGAGTGGCATTCTTATCTTGTTCCCAATTTTAGAGGAAAAAGTTTCAGCTTCTTGCTGTTAGGTATGATGTTGGCTGTGGGTTTGTTATATGTGGCCTTTATTATGTTGAGGCACTTGCCCTCTATACCCATTTTGTTGAGAGTTTTTATCCTGAATGGATGTTGAATTTTGTTGAATGCTTTTTCAGCATCTATGGAAATGATCATGTGGTTTTTGTCCTTCTTTTTGTTGATGTGGTATATGACATTGATGCATATTCAAATATTGTACCATCCTTGCATCCCTGGAATAAATCCTACTTGATCATGATGGATAATCTTTTTGATGTATTTTTGAATTCAGTTTGTTAATATTTTATAGAGTATTTTTGCATCTATGTTCATCAGGAATATTGGTCTGTAATTTTCTTTTTTTGTGGTGTCTTTGTCTGATTTTAGTATTCTTCCACAGGAATTTTTAAACAATGGTCAGGAAGCCTTAAATAATCAGGAAGCTGTGGAATTTCAGGCAGAGGGTATGAGGTGTGTGATATTTCAGGGGCATAGAGAATGGCAGTATTGATTTATTTTAAAAGGCTACCAGGAACACACATTCAATAGACTGTCATTCACCTTTCACTGTAGCCAATTCATCATAGTGTCCTTCCTGCATGCCATCTGCTGGGATGATGAATGAAGTGACCATCACATCAGAACTGCTACCACTTTCCCCTGTCATTTTTTTTTTTATTTTCACAGTGATATTGGTGGTTGTACGGATACTATGGGATACATTATGTTTTCATAGCTTACAGTACCTGGCTTGAAATCCAGTCAACATGAGTACCAGAATGCTTTTGAAACACCCTCATCACACAATACTAATTGATTTAGAAACATGGTCTTACTCTCTGGACAATATTGGAAGAAACAATAATGACAAAAAAGGTATACAAAAAGATTTGCACAATGTTGACTTCTTTCAGAAAGTGCATTAAATACATGAAACACTGAGACTTTTGGAGAAAGTAGAAGAAAGGTGTTTCAAGAACTGGCAAGAGAAAGGCAAGCAAGAATTCCCTCAGAGAAATCTTGCCTTCCTGTTAATTAGAAGGATGTAAATACTTATTTTCATATATATACAACATTTGCCACAGCATTCCTGGCACTCAGCCCTTAGACCCTGCACAGCAGTGCCAGCACTGGGATGGTCTCCATCCCTGGGCCTGCCCGCCTTCTGCCTGCCCTGGGCTCCCTGCTGAGGTCAGAGCCACATGGCAGCTAGGCCTTCCCTGGTGACTAACAACAGAGCTTGTCAACCAGCTGGGAGACAAGAGTCAAGTGCTGAGGAAAGGTAGCAGATGAAAGGCTGTCACAGTGCTAATGTTATTCCCTCCGGAGGGTAGCAAGTCAGAGGAAACCTCCCTGCCTCATGCAGCAAGCTTTGTGCTCATGTGCCCTGTGGATGCCTGTGCTGCTGGGTAGTGGGTAAGGAAAACACATGCTGCTCAACATTAGAGTCACTCTAATGTTTTAGGAGAGTCCTTTTCACGCGGGAGAAGGAAAGCATAAGGAACATCACCTAAGTGGATTCTGGGGAGTGCAACTAGGGCTGTAATGAATGCAGGGTTATTGGGTATATGCTCATTAATAGAATGCAAATGTTCTGGAAACAGATTTTCTTTTTCAGTCCCTTTAGGGCATTCCATTTATTTCTGCTATGTCCACAGAGACTTATTTTCTTTGTTAAGAGTTGTGGGTAGTGGGGAGGATACTGGTGAGGTAGGTAATCTCTTGAATTAACTATAAAAACTTTCTTGTATGGCTTTCTATAATTCTAAAAAAGTGTTTTCATACACATTATCTCATTTGGCTCTCAAAGCAATCCCATGAAATGCATGCTTCCATTTTGTGCAGAAGGAAACAGAAGTATGGCAACTTCAAGACCACTCACTGAATGAAGTGGTGACAGAGAGGAGACTGGCCCAAAGTCCAGTGCTTGCTCCATTAAACCACACTCCCTCTACTCCTGCCTAATCATAGCATAATTTTCCCTGCACAGCATCTCACCCTGAGATTTTCAAGGCTGGACATTAGTTACAACTCTTTATTATATCCCTGGTTTAAAGATACTCTAAATGCCCAGCCAGCTACTATATAAATGGACAAGGATAAATTCCATACTAAAAAGGGGACTCTGATGTTTAGCAGGGCCATTGCCAAAGTAGTGGAGTACAAATTAACAGAAGGTGAACTCTGTAGAATTAGGCTTAAGCCCCTGGAATTATTACCAAGACTCAGCTTTTTAAAAATTATTATTAAGGTGTCATTGATATATACTCTTATGAAGGTTTCACATGAAAAATATTGTGGCTACTACATTCACCGATATTATCAAGTCCCCACCACACCCGGTTGCAGTCACTGTCCATCAGAGTAGTAAGATGAAAACTCAGCTTTCTTAATGCTGCCTCTGAGGAACTAGCAAAAGAGGAGACAAGAGAGGGCATCCAGGCTAACCTGATGTTTCTTAATGGCCCTAAGCTAGTTGTGGGAAAGAGCGAAGAAGAGATGCAGTAATTATATATGAAGGAAGAAGGAACCCTGAGCTAATTGTATGGGATAAGAGATAAGATATAAAGCATCAGAATACATGAAGTGAAGAGAAAGATTAAGCTTTCCAAGTTTAGTGTTCTTTCTACATCTAACCCTACCTTTTTACGCCATTTATTTTGTCTTGAGAAGAAAAATTACTTTGATATTCAGATCTACAAATCTCTCAGCAGTCTTTACCTATAATGTTTCAGAAGTCCAAAGCTTATTCAGGTAAACAGGACAGGGGTTTTCCGACTACACTCTCCAGTGCCCTCTTTCCTCCCCATGGCTCTAGAGTATCACTCACCTCGGCTTGGGATCTGCTGACCAGGCATGTCAGTATCTAACCCACTGCTGCTTCCCAGGGTTCATGCTCCTCTATAAACACCTGGACAGATGTTCCTAAAGGAAAACATTCTAAGGCAAAATCGTAAGTAAGTGGCAGGAGTGGATGACGCTGTAACTTCCTAATAAGGGAAACGTCCAAATTTATGAACCTTCCAAGGTGTCTTCCTTTCAGAATTGGGAGTAAGTGTGAACATGAACAAAGTAGAAAGTCTTACTAAAATACTGTATTTTTCTTTTCCTATCACTTTGTAAATAGTAGTCTTGCTGCTGATTGCCAGATCTCTTGCTGACAGGTACTTAAAAGGAAGAACTAATGTCCAGCCTTGAAAACCTCAGGGTGAGATGCTGTGCAGGGAAAATTATGCTATGATTAGGCAGGAGTAGAGGGAGTGTGGTTTAATGGAGCAAGCACTGGACTTTGGGCCAGTCTCCTCTCTGTCACCACTTCATTCAGTGAGTGGTCTTGAAGTTGCCATACTTCTGTTTCCTTCTGCACAAAATGGAAGCATGCATTTCATGGGATTGCTTTGAGAGCCAAATGAGATAATGTGTATGAAAACACTTTTTTAGAATTATAGAAAGCCATACAAGAAAGTTTTTATAGTTAATTCAAGAGATTACCTACCTCACCAGTATCCTCCCCACTCCCCACAACTCTTAACAAGCACAGAGTGGTCACAAACCACCAGCTTTGGATAACCTGACCAAAATATATCAAGTCCAGCCTACTTCTCCTTATAGACCCTGTTCCTCTGCACACTCTTAAACTGATGTACCTGGAAGAAAAATATTGTAAGGCAATTTGATAGGATTATCTACTTCTGCCCCTAAAGTACAACTTCCCAGTAAAGAAAGACTCAACGCCAACCTATAATGAAAAGCTTTTTCTTATAAACACAGTGACATATTTTCAGTATTATTCTTTAAAGCAATCTCATCTTAACATTGATAAAATAAAATAAAATAAAAATTAATTGGAAGCCCTGTTATCAAAGAAATATTCCTCATTTTATATTGCTTCCCAGGCCTAGACTTGGAAGAAAGGAACAAAGTTGGATGGGAATAAGAGCTAAAATTTACTGAACACTTACTATGAGCCAAGCTCTGCTAAGTATTGTCAGATATGAAGTTAAGAGAATGACTCATTCGAATGTAAAGTGAGCACATGTCAAAGGCTTTTTAACTCATTAATGAGGGAACCAGCAATATATGGTTCAAAAAGAATTAGAAAGAAAGGATTTATTCCAGGGATGCAAAAATGGTACAATATCTTCAAATCAATGTGATACACCACATTAACAAAAGAAGTATAAAAACCATGTGATCATCTCAATAGATGCTAAGAAGGCACTTGACAAAATTTTAATTGAGATATGAAACTGGTTCATGTCATAGAGGGAGGTAACAGTGTAATCTTGGGGTTATCTTTTCAACCCAGAAATCATTTGCATCTCTTCTGGATAAAATTAATTTGCACAGCTCTTTAGCAAGAATCATTTGCATTGCTAGCAATTTTCAACATCAACTTTTACACTTACAGAGTTGTAAAATATCCTAACCAATAGTAAATAACAAATCAAACCAAAGTACTCACCTATAAAATCAGATAATATCTCAAATGGGTCTACACTCAACCCCTGCTCAACACTGAAAAGACTTACTAATGTCCAGATTTTGGATAATTGTTCTGAACAGTACTTCTACATCCTGAAAAAGGCAAAACCATTGGGATAAAAACAAATCAGTCGTTGCCAGGGGCTAGAGGTTGGGGAGGAGTTAACTATAAAGGGGCAGGGAGGAATTTGGGGATGTGATGCAGTTCTATATCTTCATTATAGTAGTGGTTACACAACTGTATACATTTGTTAACACATACATAACTATACTTTTTAAAGTGTAAGTTTTGCTCTATGCATATTATAATTCAACTTTTTAAGAAGCAGAGAAAAGAGCAGGATGTACCACAAAATCTTCTACCAAAAAAGAAAAAATTATGTTAGTCATTCAATCACACATAAGGAGTCCTGGAATATGTACAGAGCCATGTCTAACTTCAGACACAAGCCAATTATTGCAATTCTAGGAATAGATGTTGAACAGTCCTGAAACTCTGGCCTGTTGTGGATGCTCTTGGAGAATTGGTCTTTGCTTAGTTGTTTTGCAGCAAACATTAGAAATGTGCTGTAGTTGTTTTGCATCAGCTGCTTGCATATGGCAACCAAGGAGTTATAAAGAGCTCAAGAAGGTATAAAAATAGCTGTGAGAATGGACATGAGTTTCTTATGTCTGGCGAAATTATTACTGCACTTGGGTGGCTTTATCAGTAGCTGTGTGTCACTGTTGGAGCCTGGAACCTGGAAGCCCATACCCAGGTCTGACTGCATGCCAGATTTTTCTGCTTTACCTGACTCCAGAACTTTCTTTATCCCTTATTTTATCATTACAAAACCTCATGTTCATGTATTGTGTCTCTTGGCATCTTTTTATCTATTTATCACGACTCCTGTGACACTTATGAAATGTTTCACACAAAATCTACCTCCAACAGAAAATCAGAGGTAGCTCCATGAGCCTGTTTGCTGCCCCTTCTTATTGGGCATAGTCTGTTCTCTGATCTGGATGCCCCCCAATGGTTGCCCAGTTCCCAGTCTCTTCAGGGACTTCTCCCTTCTGTAAATCCCCTCCTTAATCTCTCACCCTCTGCATGTCTCCCAACCACCCAAAACCCTCTACGTCTTTAGTTTTGCTCCTCAGCTGTGTGCTTGGGCTGTCAGTCAGCCCATTGCCTCAGGACTTTTCCTGGATAGACTGAAGAAGGCTTTATGAGGATATAGAGTAGAAAACCGCATTTGCCCTTCTGCCTCAGGGTTTCTGTTGAAGGTAGATTTTTGTGTGGAACATTTCATAAGTGTCACAAGGGACATGACTGATGAAAAGATGCCAACAGACACACTACAGGGGCATGAAGTTTCATGATGATAAGAGATAAAGAAAGTTCTGGAGTCAGGTAAAACAGAGGACAAGGTGGCATACTCCCTACATCCAGAACAGTCTGACTTCACATCACTGTAAGTGACTACCTTTTATCACAACTCCTATGTTTACAGCTAGAAGAGAGACCTTCCTTTCTTCTGCTTAAGTTGCATTATATAAACAAGTTATAGGAGGTGCTCCTACCTTGAAGTATTTGGAGCCCTGAAATTAGGTTCAGTCACGCATATGTATAATGCCTAAAACATATTACCTCCCACCATAGCAAACAGATGAATTGGAGCCTTCATATATCTGAAAAATTTTTCTGACAGTAGAGGTCACAAACAGACCATGAGGAGTGACCACAAATGTATAACATAAAGCCAGCTTAGTAAGTAGGAAGGCAGTTCTATAGAGGTCCACCATTAGTAGGCAAATCAACCGAACTCTACAAAATCTAAGGCTTGCCACTGTGAGAGAATGTGAGATGGAAGAAGCTTAAGAGAATAGGAGGGAAGGGCAAGGAAGGACCACAGGAGCCAACATTTGAATTTTAATTGGTGCTTCTTAAAGGCCACAGCATGAGTCAGCTGCAACAAGACTCTCTCCAGACTGACGGAACCAGAATTTGTGGTAATGGGCCCAGGAATCTGTACTTTAAAATATTTCCCCAGGGGATTTGGACATTTTTCTCAGGTCTGGGAACTCCATGTATACCAACTACCAGGAGAAGAGCCCCTCAATGTTCTGCACTAATTCATATAATCCTCCCAATGGTCCTTCAGGGAGGGTATGATCATTATCCCCATTTTACAGATGAGAACCCCGAAGCACAGAGATCACACAGCTAATGGGCAGTGGATACTGAATTTGAACCCAGATAATCTGCCTTCAGAGACCATGATAGTATTTCAACAGAACTATAAGGAAATAACATAAGCAAGCCAAACATTAAGGCATATGGAGGAAAAAGAATAGGAAGAAATGAGAGGCAAATGAGAAAATTACTGTATAGGAGTTAGGAAATTATTGTGAAAACAGACACAACTTGCAGCATGCAGAGAAAGGTGCAGACTCCATGAAGTGCTTTTCTGTAGGTTGTACAAGGACAATGATGGTCTTAATGACAGCCCCCAGACAATACAGACTGTCATGAAAAAGGAATGCATTATGTCCAGTAGACTGTTCATGAAATATATACTAACATATTTAAGAAAGATGTTTGACATAAGTTAATGCTTTGCACATAGTGCCCAGAGAGTCCCATCTAGGGAAACATACTGATCTCTGAACATTCTGCCTAAGGAAATTTTTATTTGACTGTATGTTATTTTCCCATTGTCTAAAAGGCCTCCTTTTTTGTCTGACCTAGATGGACAACATGATGTCATGCTTATTTGCCCTCTCCTGACCTAAATCATAATGAAATTGAGGTCCTTGAAAAACCCTTCTATTCAGGGCCAGGACACTAAAAGCTTATTCAAATATGAGACAATCATCCTGATAATATCTAGTCTAGACATAGGAACTCACAAAAGAAAGTACAATAGGAATCTTTCAGTCTAGAGTTGATGTCTTCAAATAAGTTTTCTAAAAAGCTGATTTTAATATGTTGTATAGAAAGTGAGAGAGCAAACATATTTTTACCAGAGGAGTTAATTGTGTTTCTTCTTCCTACATCCTCTTGAGCTGTCAAAGTCAGCAATTAAAGCTGTGATTGGCAGGCAGAAGTTCTTTGCCACAACCACAGGGCTTTGTACACCTAAGCAAAAGTGCTGAGAAGCTAGCCCTGCACTGTCCTGGCCCAGGAGTGGTGTTTCCTGAGGTCTCACCACGATAGTCATGGATCTGTTCAGGGTCCCAAATTAACAAAATGGCACTTGGCCCATGTTGCCAGAGGGACGGCCCATGTGATCCTTTTTCACAGAGCACAGTTATTGGCCAGATTTGAAGACAGGAAAAAAATATTCCTCTCCCTCTGGAGAACTCTGCTGCTAATCTTGGTGCAGCTAAGGTATTGGATTGACATGTTGCTGCAAAAGACCCACCCATGTTATTGTAAAGCAGAAGAGACCAACAACCCAATTAAGTTATAATTAGCTGAACTATTTCTGGTGCTTCTAATCAACACCATTCTTACCATAAATCATAGGGAAGGTCTTCAGGGTAAAGAGAGGGAAGAGATGTTGCTTTTATTTTAATGCTAATAAATAATTGTTGAGTGGATAGATGAAAGCACAGCCATCTATTGAGGTTGTTTTACTCTTGGGAGTAATCCTAATCTCTTCTTTTTTGCTCTAATCTCCGTTACCTCCTCCCTGACATTCCCAGACACTTGACCATTTAGTGCTATGAAGTTCCTGCAAATACTCTGGGTGTCTCCTCTGCTCTCCTCTTCCACCCCCACTCTCTTTCTGAGCCAATTCTACATTCTTATGGAATGGTTTTTCCAAAATGCAAACCTGGTCATCAGTCATATTCCATGGTAACTCATTTTTCCACATTGTTTGAAATATCATGGAAGGTACTTCCCAAACGAGCCCCAGCCCACCTCTTAAACCCACAGTGTGTTCCACCAACACACTCAGCCATTTATTCCCTCTATGCCAAACCATCCATGGTTCACAGATTAAGCCATGCTCTGTCCCACCCTCATGCCTCTGAACAGGCAGTTACATCAGCCTGCAAAGCCCCTTTTCTATTACTCAGCCATCATCTCATTTGCTACCTCTGTTCTAAAGGCTCTCCTGGTAACTTGGGCAGAATAAATCTGTCTTTTCCCTATGCTGCTGCTTTTTTCCCCACTGTGTGCTCCTACATTGTCCACATGACTGTCCTACCTACTTAGCCGCTTTGATTAAAGACACTCGTTGAGATAAAAACATAAACCTTTTTCAGATGGCTGCTTCCAACTTTATTCAAGTCAACTCTTCTTTCCCTCTGGGAAACAAGTCCCTGAACAATATAGTTCATCTGTCCTATAACTCTTCAGTCACTTCTGTTTGATGAAACAATCTTGTCCTGTTAACCATCTTATATTTGGTTCAAACCTCGCCCCATCTCCCCAGGACAGGCTAGACTAGACTGAGTAGGGGGTGCATCTACACTCTGACATGGTGTCCTTCCTACTTAAAGTGTCAGAGGAGGAAGAAGAGCAGGAGAAGTTTCCCTGTGTCACTTTGCTCATCAGTTTCAGCCATGATGAGGTTGTTGGCGAGTCTAGGTTCCCGTAACTGGTTGGGGTGGGGGGTCATTGTATGAAGACTCAGTGTGGTCAGATGGAAGCTCCCAAATCTCTGCTAAGAGGACTGAGTCCCAAGAAGGTCCCCATAGCATTGGTGGTTCCTCCAGGAGAATCCATAGCAACTTCTGACTGACTCTCTGACCCCTGCCCTGAGGGGGTATCACTCAGATGGCTCTGATGCCCGTCCCTGTTTGCCTCAGGCCACAGCTCCTGCTGAAACAGTTGGGAGCTCCCAGTTGAGTTTATTGTGAGAGTATTTCACCTCTTAGACCTACAGAAGTTATAATAGCATCTTGGAGAGGAAAATATGTAATCAGTTTATTCTGAAAGCCATCTAATTTATTGTGGATTCTTTTTTAAAATCAGTTTATTCTGAAAGCCATCTAATTTATTGTGGATTCTTTTTTAATTTTTTTTCTCTTGGCTCTCTTAGGAATCTTAGTGTATGGGCTAAATTAGTATCATATGGAGCCAATCACTTTTTAAAATTTAGGAATTTTAAATCATAAATAAAAATCCACATATCTTTAAGTTTGATCTTAGAGGATTCTGGCTCAGTATTTCTCAAAGTATGCTCTGAAAAGCTAACAGGTGTTTTGTGAAGACTGATCAGTGGTCAGATATGTTTGGGAAACACCGCATGCCCTAGAGCCCCCTCTTAGAGAGTCACCATAGATATTGGAATATCAGAACTTCTGAGTTCAGCAGCAGCAAATAAACCTGTTTATGTTCTTGAATCTATGATTTTACAAAATTAAGTGAGTTCTGAATTTTCCGCCCCAACTTTTTACCCTGTGAATTTGGAACATGCAGACTTTTGTGGTGAGGCAGTGTAGAATGCCAGGAAGAATAGTAAGCAATGGTTAGTTCCGGGGCCTGGATCCATTTGCTTCATACCCTGGAGGACCCCAGGCACAGAGTTTCACTTCTTGACATCACTTCCCTAGCATCTGTAAAAAATGGGGTGCTTAGCTCACTGCAGGTCCAATCTTTCACAAGATAGGCATTCAAAACTGAGCGCATGGTCCAGCTGCTGGAAGTTAGTAGGACAGCACTGGTGGCTCTCTGAGTGTATTTTCCAGCAATCCTATGGGAATTCTGCCTGATTCGGTTTCTTTAAACCTTTATATGAAGAATTTGTTAAAAGGCAGGAAGATTTTTGGAGAAAAGGAACAACAGATTAATTTTAAACTATTTGATTCTAACATATGATGGCCAGCCAAGGAGGTAAGTTACCAACAATTTTAGTTTTTGCATCATAGTAATACAAAATTTATGGAAGATTTATTTTTATATGCCAATGCTCTGTATAGATATTACTGAACACAGATAACACTGAGGCTAGGAAAACTAAAAATCTGAAATAATCAATTCTTGGCATGCAGTTTTATCAGGGTGTTACAAATCAATTTAAAAAATAGAAAAATAAATAATTTTAGTGTTTCTCCAAAGTTATCAGATAGAAACAATTCCTCAAGCAAAAATTAGAGCATTTAGAATCTTAATTCTAAAACTATAAAACTATATAAATAAAAGTAATTCTAAAACTAGCCCAGGACACCCTTTTTTGTTTTGCTTTCAATGTAATGTAATTCTTCCACTCCAGTTAAATATTTCAGATTTCCTCTCAGTGGGACTCAGGCTGATTATTGAAGGGTTCTAGCCACCTGAGAATGGCATCTGTCTTCCTGTCACCATGCCAACTCCTCCTGCTACAAACGAGGGATTTCCCCTTCTTTTCCAGTCTTCCCTCCAATGAGGGGAGATGCATTGTTACTTTAGGGAGAGCACCATTTCTAATTACAATTGGTTCCTTTCCTTTATTTTCGTGTGAGAAAAAGGCTTGAGATGAAAGTCTTTCTCTTTCTAAATATGATTTTGTTTTCTCACTGTTCTTACTGATGCCTTTGTGTGGTGCAGTGGCTGGGATCCCATGGCATTTACATGGCAACCAGGAAATCAGTCATTCAGAGTTGCCATGGTAACCAGAGGGGGGAAGGGCAGAGAAGTCCATTTTATCACAGTAGGTTGTGTCCCTTCCTGGAAGCCTACAGAATTTTCAAAGAGAGATCATTATGAACACAACAACCAAAAAAAAAAAAAAAAAAAAAAAGGCTGCTGACATCAAGACAACTGTGTTCCAAAATCACCAACTCGCTGTAGCCAGGGGTGTGAGGAGCATGTGGCAAACAGTTCAATGAGGCGAATCCTTCTCCCCCCAGCTTGGTCTCCCAGCAAGCGTGTAGTGGGGAGTCTGTAAGCACAAACTCCACACTGAATTAACCAATTCTCTCTAAAGCCTCGGGTCTGCAGAGGACACCCAGGGTGGAGAGTGTCTTGGTTTGGGTGGGGGCACAGCTCCACTTTTATGGTAAGAAGCCTGCACTGCATGCGTGGGGCAAAGGGTGCTGTCCCCAGAGAAACGGAAGTGTCTGTTAAGTCTTATTTCCTGCCACATCTGCTTCGGGAGCTGAAGGTAGTCATATTTCGAATTAAAAAAAAAATAAAGGCGTGTGAGGTTAACCAGTAAGGTTATCTTTTAGAGGCATGATTATTAGAATCCTCAATTGATAGGCACATTATGTTTTATAATAGGAGCCCTGGGTTTATTTAATATGACCTTTGGGGAACCAGAACTGACCCATAATTGGTCATATTTATAACAAAATTTGAGAATGCACTACTTTATTTTGAAAGTCTTCTAATGGCAATATGCTAACACACCAGGAGATAGGAATGTTACTCTATGAATGTAGATCCTTTATAAAGTGAAGGAAATAACCTTTCCTCCCTTTTTTAAAGAGCAGAATGTTACTCTTTTCTTCTTTTGAAGATGAAATGAACAAAACTCTTGATTTCTGCCCCCTCCTGCTCCAAAATGGGCTTATCCACTCCCTTGTGTTCACGTCATCATTCAGTCACTTCAGAGTCTTCCTTACTCTTTTCTCATATCCAGTTTAGCAGCAAATTCTTACAGTTTTGGTTTCAAAATTTATCCTGAATTCAATCTCCTCTTCACCTTTATTATGTATCATATCCAAGCCACCATCATCTTTCTAAATTCTTAAAGAGCCTCCTGACTGATTCCTAGTTTCCGTTAAGTCTGCCTACATCCTGGTCTCACAATGCAAGTTAGATCAACTCATGCCCCTGTCCAGACCACTCTCCACCCACCCCATGGCTGTACATGACACTCAGAATGCAGCCATGGCCTAGTAAGGCCCCTGATGGTGTCTCCATCCCCATACCCGAGCACTGTTTGTGCCCTCTGCCCTCCTCGCAATGACCTCCTTGTTGCCCTTTGAACACGTGAAGCCTCCCCTCTTCTCAGGGGCTTTGCGCTTGCTGGGACACGCTTCTCTGGATAGTAGAAAGCCTCCTGCTCTTACTTCCTTCAAGTCTCCAAATGTCCTTTCCTGCAGGAGGCCTTTCGTACCAGCCTGGGCCTTGATAGGAAATAGAAGGCACACCATTTTTTGAAGAATGCAAGCAGTAGTTACAGGGGTGTGTGCAGGGTTAAGAAAACCAACAGCAAGACCTGATGCCACATCTAGGCTTGAAGAAGCAAAGGGAAGAGAGGGTATTGTTGGAGCACAAAAAGCTGCAGTCCTGGAGCCCCAGGGGGCTGCCCCGAAGGAGCTGCGGTGACTGAGGGAGGAAACCAGGACCGGAATGCTGAGGCATGAACACAGTGACCTCACTTGCTACGTACGCTTTGGCCAAACGCAGCTGGAAACCGGAGTCCAAGGGGGTGGAGGTAGTGCAGTACTGTGTACTATACATGTTATCTATTGTTGCATAACAAAGTACCCCAAAACACAGTGAAACAGTATTATCTCTTACAGTTTCTGTGGGTCAGGAATTAGGAAGCAGCTTATCTTCCTGTTTCCAGCCCCAGATCTCTTTGACTGCAATAGTCAAAATGTGAGCATTTGAAGACTTGTGTTGGGTGGAGGATCCACTTCCAAGGCGGCTCACTCACTCGTTGTCAGATCGCTGCTGGTTGTTGGCAGGAGGCCTAAGATCCTCTTCGTGTGGGCCCCTCCGCAGGGCTGCTCGATGTCCTCACGGAGCTGGCTTCCCCCAGAGGGAGTGATCCAAGAGGCCAAGGAAGAAGCAGTCATGCCTTCTGTGACCTAGTCTTGAATATCACAGCCACGCTCTCTAATCACAGGGATCAGTTCTGAGTCGGTGTGGGAGGAGACCATACATGGGTGTGGATAGCTAGGGCCCATGATAACTGGGGGACAGAGCAGAGCAAAGGGTGGAGAATGAATTGAAGTCGGGGAGAGGTGAAATCAGGGAATAACTAGCACCCTTTCTTGATCATCCTACCTAAAGTATTGTATGCATTTCTGTCACTCTATTCCACTTCACTCTGTGTTATTTTTCTTCACAGGACTTAATGCTACTTGACATATCGTATATTTATTTGTTAACTATTTTTTTTTGATTCCCCAGTATCATATAAATTTCATAAGATAAGACATTTGGTCTATTTCCTGCTGTTACCTAATAAGCTCAATAAATATTTGTGTATTTGAATGTATAAATTATACCCAATTTTAGATAAAAAGTAAGTGCATTTAAATGACTAATTCCAGTAACATCCCACCCTTTTTTAAACTAAAAGTACCCCCTTCCTCCCCAAAAAAGAGTCATACTGCCCTGTGAATTAGCTTCTGCCTCTGGGAGCTTTGCAAGCAGCATGGCTGCCTCCAGGTCCTTTCTCTCTCTACCTCTTCTCTTGTGCTGCTTTGCCATTTCTTTGAGGTGGTGGTGGTGTGTTTTCCCTTAACTTTAAAACCAAGTTTTCATACTTCTCCCTCTTAAAAGTAAATGAAGTTATCTTTTGTTTATTTGGCTCTCAGTTGAGTTCTGCTTTCAGAGGTCTTGTTTGAAAATGGCTCTCATGAGAAAAATAAACCCTTCCCTGCTAACCTTCCCCCTTACTTCCCCTCTTCTATTTATTCCTGAAGTATGCCAAGGGCACCTGCAGAAATCCCGTGTGCTCTGTGGCACTTAGGAGGCTGAAGAGACTGCTGGCCCTGAGTTACTGATGGTCAGCAGAGAACAGATTGCAAGCAGGAACCACATTGCTTGGGTACCCAGGCCTGCTGTGGAACCCCATTCACAGTGTTTTATTCCAAATGACTGATCGTGAGAAGAAAGCAGCCTCAGGAACATCTACACCCACACCCAGAGTGGGTGGAAAGATGGTTTTTCTCTTCCATCTGCCCTCAAGTGTGTGTTTTAAATTAACACCTTTCCAGATACAAATTGAGAAAGAGTAATCCTTGTGTTACAAAGCAGTTTCCCTAGGAGCGGAGGAGACAAGCTGGTTGTCAAAGTGGTGAGAAGAGATGACTCGATGTCACATGTGCATACTTACTATCATTCCGCGCAAAATATATGCAGAAGTCTTCTCTGTAACTGCTCTCAGTAACAAGGTGCACCTAGTTTCACCACCTGCATTAGAGTGAGCATCTTTTGTCTCTTGTTAAAAGTAAACCTTATCACTTACACATAATATAAATATGAATAGTGCATTTCTGTTATTCTTGTTAAGTTCATTCATTCATTTAACAAAGAAATGAGCGCTTACTCTGTACAGGCACCATCAAGACACTGGCTAATGGAGATAAATAAGCACACAGTTATCTTCCTAGAAATTTAGGGGTAGAAAGGTGTTTTTATACTCCCTTCTGATGATTGTCATCAATGGTGGATCTTTGAAGAATTCCCTTAGACCTTGTTGTTGAGATATTTTTTAGTTGAAGCATAGTTGATAAACAATATTTTATGGGTTTGAAGTATACAACATAGTGATTCCACAGTTACATACATCATTAAATCCTCACCCCAACTAATGTAGTCACTATCTGTCAACATAGATATTACAGAACTATTGACTTTATTCTCTATGCTGTACTTTCATTCCTGTGACTAATTTATATTATGATTAAGATTTTGTGTTTCTTTATCTCCTTCACCTATTTCACCCACCTACCCCATCCCCTTTCCTATAGAAACCACTAGTCACTTCTGAGTGTCTATGAGTCTATTGCTGTTTTATTCATTTTGTTTTGTTTTGTTTTTAGATTCCACATGTAAGTGAAATCATATGGTATTTGTCTTTCTCCACCTGGCTTATTTCACTCAGCATAATTCCTTCTAAATCCATCCATGTTGTCACAAATGGCAGGATTTCTTTCTTTTTTATGGATGAATAATATTCCATTGTATATATGTACCACATCTTCTTTATCCATTCATCTATTGACAAATAATTTAGTTGCTTCCATATCTTGGCTATTGTAAATAATGCAGCAATAGACATAGGGGTACATATATCTTTTCAAATCAGAAATTTTGTTCAGGTAAATTCCTAGAAGTTGAATTACTGGGTCATGTGGTATTTCTATTTTTAATTTTTTGAGGAACCTCCATAGTGCTTTCCGTAGTGGCAATTGTTCCAGAATAAAATGGGAGTCTGTGCCACTAACAACTAAGCAAATCCATTCATTCTGAACACTTTGATTTCTTCCTTGAAATCTTATTTTTCTGTAATGGTATATCCCCTCAGATTGGAATGAACAATTTTTTTTCTTCTTCACTGTATTATTCAAAGTTACTGCTACCACCTACTTCAGAAATAAAACCATTGATGGATGTAATCCTTTAGTAAGGGTGCAGGTAATGTGGTTTTCCACCCTTACATCAGAGTGCCAAGTATGATCATAGGGTATTGGTAGGGTTTTTTAGTCATATTCATGCATTGAGTTTTCAGTTCTTGTAAGTCTGTCTACTTTCTAGATACAAAAACTAGGAGTTGGGGAGTTAGGAAGTACATAAATATTTTAATAGCAAACAAATGATTTACCTATAGTCTGGGTGAATTCCAATATTTTGAGCTGGGAAAGATTCTATGACAATAACTGATAGCAAGTAACACACTATTTTCTTTTGAAAACAAAGCCATAAATGACAATGTGTAAATATGACAACCTCACTTACTAAGGAGATATTATAGGACTTCTTAAATAATTAGAAATAAACCTACAGATGTTTGACTTACAATTTAACTTATAATATTCCTCTTAAAATTAACCTCTGTTCCTTACCTGGCATACTTTTGCCTTCATTCATACATGTAACAAATATTTGTTGTATACCTATTATGTGCTGTGTGTTGAGCACTGCAGGAAGTACTAATGATATAGCACTGAGTAAGACATTACCTGGGTATTAAAAAATTCCATATATGATAGAGGGTAGAGAAAGAGAAACATACAATGACGCTGAAGTATGGTAAGAGCTATAACCAGGATGAGCAACAGGTGCTTTGTGGAGCAGAGGGGAGATGTCTAACCCAGCCATTTTCTTTTGGAAGACTGCACCTATAAAAATATTTGCTAAGAAATGTTATTGTGTTTGTCAGGAGTAATTTGAGATTTACAAATTTACTATGCACCATACAGTTCTTCTCTGTTGAAACTTCCCTGTGTAATCATACAAGGAATACTTAAAGAATGTTGAATAACTTCTTACTAAAATACCTGAAATCATTTTTGTAATGTTTCATAGGAAGTTATAGCAAATGTTTTGCATTACTGAACATGTATGCACCTTCCAAGTTCATAGATTTGCAAGAAGAGCAATCAACAGGCAAACTTTAAAAGAGCTTTCATTTAGTGAGACTTCATTATATAATCATCTAGGTAAACAGCAGATTTTCCTTCTGGTTTAATATCAGTTTGTTGGTAATTTCAGAGTCTTCTGTTTTTTAACATCAACATTCCATTTTTCTCCTTGCTAAATCTTCTTTTCATTTTCTGATTCCCAAGGACATTTTGGGTAATATTTTAAGCAGCCTTGGTGGTTTGTTTGCTCATTCTCTTAGAATTCTGTAAAATCTATGTTCTTGTATTTTCAAAGTGACAAGTAGTACTCATAACTGTCTTCCATGAGGCCTAGTTGTTTAGAGTCAGTTAAAAGCTAACAAATGTGTACTGAGCACACACAATTTGTCAAGCGTCATGCGAGGTACTGACATACTGAGTGGATATACAGCCCTTGCCCTCAGGGAGCTCTCAGTCTAGTTACTAGACTTGGGTGCACTCTGCTACAAGAGACAGATCCACTACTCAACACTTAACGTCACAATTCCCCCCTCAACTCCCTGGTTCTATCTCTGAAATTCTATCACAGGAAAATTTAAAGTGAGAACCTTAAAACTTAGGAGAAAATTAGAGCTGTGGGGACCAAGGCCATAAGTAAACCTATGAAAACTCTTTGCAGTAGGCAATCAACAAAAACAAAATTCCTTCAAATACTTCTTTAGATCCCAGCCTTTTGCTAACCTATTTACTGTCAAAATAGATCACCCTGTCTGGTTGACATATTTGGCACAGAAAAATCAAGTCTTGCCTTTCTGTCATTCCTGCAAATTATTGTAGTTATTATTGTATAGATTTTTCTTTAAAGACACTTCAAAACAACTTATGTGATATTAATCTTAACGATTTGTATCCTTTAAATCTGACATTCCTTTCAAAGCATTGTTTTTCCAAGTCTTTGCTTGTGCACAATGCTCTCTAACCTCTCTATCTTGCTTTGTTGATGACTTGTTCTTCTTGGTCTTGCTGTTCATTTCCTCTTGCCCCTGAATATCTGTACGGATCTTCCGAGACTTTGAAAGAGGTAACAGGTTGTATTTCATAGAATTACTGTTTCTGTTTTTATGGTAATAATGCATTTGGTTTAGACTTTTTCATCAACCCAGCCCACAGTCCAGCTCCAGCTTCTGTTGGTGGAGCATTTGAACCATTTCCTGCTTATGAGAAGACTGTAACTTAAGACACATTACAGGCAGTCTCCCGTCTGGAAGTGTCTCACTTTCTTAAACCTGTCCAAACCCCTCCTCTTCGTGCCTCCTGGGTTGCAGCTCTTTGGATCCACATCCAGCCCTCTAAAGCGCTTTCTTCCTTACTTCCAGCTCTGGTTCTGCCTCCCTCTCCATCTCCTGCCTTCTTCCTGCTTATGTCCCTCCATACCCAGTGGCTTCTTCAGCAAGATCCCATGCTTCATGATTATCCCTCCTTCTGCACTCCCTGCTTCCCTCTACCCTCAGCCTCCGAGCCCATCCCCTCCCTCACCCCATCAGCACTTGTGTTTTCTCATGAGGTATTAGCAAAACAAATTTCTTGAGTTCATTCATCACTGACAACTTCCTGGAACTTTAAGTATATAACACATACAGATAAACATTTGGGGTAACATTTAAGTTCATTTTGGGGCATATGTTTTATTGGGTTTATTTTGGGGTATACATTTTATTGGGTTTATTTTGGGGTACACATTGGAGTTTAATTTTGGTGACATTTCAGGCAATACCAGAGAAGAATCTGGGGAGCTTCACAGTATGTCACTTAAGCCCTTGGTTAGCCTTGCCCAGGACAAAGGGAGAAGAGAACTCATGCCTGTATTTTGCCCTCTGGAAGACGACTTGGCCGTTACTCTGTAAACCCTTGTCCTACTGACTTTTGTGCTGGGCCATGGAACAGAGACTGACATTTTTCATTAGTGAGGGTCAGCCACACTTTCTCAAAATTAGTTCTGCCCACCCTTCCCTTGACTCTCTTTAAACCAAATATGATTCAGTCTTCTTCTGGTGGGGGAGGCGGTGAACCCGTGACACACAGATCAGATCATGATTATGCCTTTTTTTGAGGAAGTCTTTAGAGAGGCTTCTATTTCCTTTAGTTGATCCGAGAAATGCCTGGAATTGTTTTTTCTGTGATAAAATAATAGCTCAATGATTCATTTATTCTTGATTAGTATTTGGCACAATAATTAAGCAAGTAATTAAATGTATAATCATTGTGTATGAGTAGACAAGATTTGTTAATATAGGAATTCTTGCTTGCATTTCACTCTCCCCTCTATGTTGCAGCACACACACGCACCCGGTACAGTGTGGAATGGTCGGTACAGTGTATGGCTCCTTTCTGATACAATAGAATGAGAAAGACCAATACTGAGACAGGGATGGAAAAGTAGGGAGGGTTTAGCCAGCTAAGGCAAGTCTACCAAGCAGTGAAGAACTAGCTGGGCACGGCGAGGGGAGAAGAGAGAACGAGGAACCGTATGGTAAAGGGATTTGAGAAGAGTTAGGGGATTTGGCAAGTGAGAGGCTTGGGGACAGCTGTGAGGTGGCAAACACTGGAGAGGGCAGGAGGGAATGTGAAAAGTGCTTCTGGCTTATAAAGTAGTCTCTTTAAAGTTCACCCAGAAATGCAAGTAAAGAATAGCTTTCCTCCATTTTCTTTCTATTTCTTTTTAAGATTTATTTTTTAAAATCACTTTTTATTGGCAGACTGCTTTATAAGCTATTCGGTGCAGAAATGGAACCAGGAGTTGCCCCAGGATTCTTTGGAGTTATCTATATAACGAATATTTAGAATTTGGAACTCATCTACCCTGGCTATGTGTGGACAGTTTGCAAAAAGTAGAGGGATTATGGTTTCTTATCCCATGACCAACTTCTCATTTCACGGACTTCCCTTCCTTCCCCCCTCCCCAAACAGCTAAAGAAATGCAGCTGCAGTTTTGGGATTTCTGCCAGTGGTGCCTTTTCAGTACACAAACATCTGTTAACTACCTGCTATGTGACAAGTAAAGATGAATAGAATATGGCCTTAACTTTTAAGGGACTCAGGTACTAATGAGGGAGGTGGACATATAACAACTCATTAAAACAATGCAGGTTGTGCTGAAATGGAGACAGAGGCAAGGCACCATGAAATCGTAGCACTGCAGAGCAAGAAGCACCCAGTCTGCTTGTGTGACTGGGGAAGCCTTCTGAGAGAAGCTGAGTCTAAAATAATAAGTAGGGGTTGCCATCAGACAAAACAGAAGAATAACAGTATTTTTGGCAAAAGGAAGGGCATATGCCAAGAAGCAGAGGAGCATGGGTCCGTGGGAAACCTGCTGTGAAGGTAAATGAGGAATGGGTGGATGTAGGTTCGCAAAAGGTTGGATAATGAAGTTAGAGTGTAGTTGGGTGACATTATCCAAGGTGTTGTATGCTGTGCAAAAGAATAAAGACTTGTCTCCTATAAGCAGTGGGGTTGGGGAGAAATACTGAAAAATTATAGCTGGACAGTGGCATTATCAGCTGTTCATTCTAGAAATGCTCTTCTAGTGGACATGACTTAGAAGAGGGACTGGGGATAGGGGGACAGAGTAGAGAGTATTACAGTCATTTAGGGAGAACCAAAGCATTTATATAATAAGACAGTGGCAAGGGTAATAAAGAGGAGGGGTTTGGTCAAGGAGATAGTTGGGTAGTGGGAATGAAAGAATGAGGAACTTTAAATCTGATCTGGAGTAACAAAGAAAAATGGTTTTAATGTTATACATATATTCCTGCTGTGGACAACCAGTTTGTATTTCTCATTAAACGAAATGGAGAATGTAGAAAGGAGAACAAGCTTTGGAGGAGGAAATTTATATAATTAAGAGAATGTTAAAAGAACTCCAAGGGACATCCAGCTTGGATGTTCAGTAATACAGAGAGATAGCAGGCCAAAATGATGGTCTCTTTATCACCATCAGCCTCCTCTTCCAGACAGATGTAAGAAATACCAGGTATCAAAGCCTACATATAGGGCCACTGATGAATGCTAAGAATATTTTAGGGGCTTTTGTTTTATGCATTGATAAAAATAAACCCCTGTTTAGTTCCTGATGGCATGAACCTTTAATGGTGAGGTATAATTATATCTCCTAAGAAATGAACACTTTGCAAACAATGCATACTTACCATGCTTATGTTAAGAGCTCTGATGAACTAGATTAATCTCTTAGCCAGTTTACACCCCCATATTTTTCTTTTCTCTACCAAAAAATAAGCTATTAGGACCAATTGAAAGCAATGAGGTTATTGACAGAAAGAGGTCTTAAAATCTCATTTTCAGCTGTGAGAGAGGTTGGTTGGCACCTCCCAGCAATGGCCAGTTTAACTTACTGAGAACTTTATAGGGGCCAGAGATGAAACAGCCAAATTCCTGGAGATTTTACTGTCTGAAAGAAATTTTCTTATACAGATGTAAAGATAAACACCAACCACTCTATAATGGTTAAGAGAGAAGGGGAAAGAGAGCAGGAACAAACAAACCAACCTTGTTTGAATCCAGAATTAGAGTCAGAATCTACTAGTCTAAAATTAACAAAAAATTTGTTTCCATATCTTCCCAATTACTAATAATTATGTTCTCATTTTTCTTAGACTTGGCATCATATATATTTAATTTCTATTTAAAAGCTCCTGGTAACCTTTGATCCCAAGGTTCCTGCGTTGGAGGTAATTCATGTCTGATTTTCATTGGGTTGCAGAGGCTAAGGGAATCCCTGTCAATATTCTTCCACTACCTCATTTCTCTTTGCTGGTGGTTCAAAAGTAGTTCCTCATTTTAAATCTTAAAACAATGCATTTTACAATTTTCTGATGTCAGTGAGAGTTGACATCAGGGTCCTTTTGCTAAAAGATGTACAGGAAGAAATAGGAAAACTCTATCCATAGAAAATAAAATCAAGACACAGGATATCCTGGGACTATCTCAGAATATTTCATAGGAATTAAATTCTCTACCTTCCAGGCTACTGTGCTGTGGTCCCCAAGGTGGTTTAAGAAGACTTGCTGGAGGTTAAGGCAATACAGAATTAAAAAGGAGGGTTTAGGGAATTAACACTGTTGCCTGGGAAGATCAGTTTTCTAGGCACTAATTCCTGACGAGAGGTTTCTTAACAGTATTGCCTGGACACTGAAAAGGGATTCCTCCTCCCCCAGCCTGTGTTTAATCTGTAGCTTCCCCCAAAGCACCTTGTGTTAGTACTGGGGGAGAATGAGTCACAAGCTGAATAAACTGTCACCACGAGCATCAGGGTAACTGTGGGGAACCTGGAAACTAAGTACTGGTCCTGGTTTGGCTGCTAGTCATTTGCCATCTCTGAGCTTCAACAACCTCTAAAAATAATGAGAGCTAATATGTATTGAACACTTCCTATGTTCCAGAAACTATTAATAGCATTTTATGTACTATTTCACTTAATCCTCAGATTTCTGCTGTGGATTATGACTATAATGATCTCTGTTTTGCAGATGAGTAAATCAAGGAACCCAGAAATAATTTGCCCGAGTTTATATAATCAGTAATGACAGCTTGGATTCATACCCTGGTGGACAGACAGCCTGCAGTCTCCACCCTTACTCAACCACCACACCACCTCCTGAAGTGAAGGGAAAGGAGGAGAGGATCATGAGGGTTCTTGCCGCCTCAGTGTGTGGCGGGAGGGGAAGAAAGTTCTAGTTACAGGCTGGGAATATAGCTCATTCAGCTCCACCTCATTCCTTCCCACCACTGAGAATCCTTTGGGAATATGTCTTCACTGTCAGGCTACAGGTAGTAATGCCGGACTTGGTTTAGCTCCAGTGCCCCGCAAGGATACTTATCCGGGCCATTCTTTTCTGACCATGTGAGTTAAGTAAGATCTCAGTGGTAGTGGGACCTTGGAGAAATTAAGTTTCAGGAATCCTGGCCACAGAGAAAAACTGCAGCAAAAAGCTGCAAGCTCCCAGCTAGCGGACTTGATAGAGACCATGGTAAAGCAGGAGGAACCGTGGAGGCTGGTGCTGGCTTTCAGGGCCAGAGCCTGGCCTGGGGGTGTGTTGAACTAAAAAATAACAGTGGAAGCAATATTAATCAGGTTCAGGCTGAGAAAGCCGACAGCGTGTGGGGAAGGGGAGGCTGCTGGGAGCTGTGGAGGTGAGGCGAGGGAGTGAGAAGGGGAAGGAGGGGACAGACAGCACCAAGGCGACTTGGAACAAAGGGGCAGAGGGATTCCGGTCCCGGGAGTGTCTGCAGCCCAGGAGGGGCTGAAAGCTCCAGAGTGAGCCCTGAGATAGAATGAGAGGGGAAGAAGAGAGCAGCTAGGCGCTCCGAGAAGGGGAGGAAGTGGGAGATGCGCTGCTTCCTGTAGAAGGAACATGACTGAAGACAAAGCTGGGTGGGGACTAGTCCCGGGGCTGCAGGCGCCGCTGCCACACACACGGCGGCTGCCACTCCGCGGGCAGCTCGTACTACTGCTGCGCGGCGCTGGGCTGGGCTGGGCTGGGCTGGGCGGGCAGCGCGGGGCTCCCCTGCACACAGCGGCTCCGCACGGAGGAGAAGAGCCACTTTTCTCTGACCAGCTTCGGGAGCTAAGGTAAAGGAAACGCGTTTCATGTTGCTCCTTTTTAAGTGAGAAAAATGACCATCGCCTGTGGTTTGAAGGGAAGATAGGGACATTGTTTCAGCTTTAGGGGAAATGATTAGAATGGGTTCTTTGAGACGACTTTTGAGAATGACCACACTTGTGACACATTTGTTTAAAAAAAAATCATTAGTGTTTAGCTTTGGTGACTCGTCTGGAAAGCAGTAAATGTAAGAAGCTGTTTGCATAGTTCTCCTAGAAGAAAAGCAGGGCTGAGTTGAAATCAATTGGGGCTGTAAAGCTGTCGACTAATATCTGAGTGTTGCAGTCCCCTTGTTTTAAGGGTGTAAGTGGTGTACGATATTCATTGCATTATCTTTCTTATATATTTACTGGTGTGTCTTCAGTTTTGCAAGCATAGTGACGGTGATTTTTTTGTTGTTAAATCCTTTTGTATTCACAGTTTGTCAACAAAGGCTGGAATTGCGTATGTGAGGGGCAGTATTTACCATTAAAAACTGGTGTCTTCCTCCCTCTGCTCTGTGCAGCTGCTTTCATAATCTCAGAAGCAGCTACCATTTACCAGTTGGTCTTATCCTAAAGTTGCATCTCTTCTCAGAGAAGTGTGGCAGGTTTCCCTTGTCCAGAATCAGATATTGCTGTATATATGGATTTTATATTTATGTAGATTTATTCATCTCTAGGTCAAGATGAATATTAAGCTTAGTGAGGAACAAAATGTAAAAGTGGGACTGGGTTGTTTTCTTACCTGTATGCAATGTATGTAGAACCAAATAGTGCAATCAGAACATGGTTTTTATTCTTTGATTTTCCTTGAGCAATGGATCCTTTAATGAGAGTCTGTGACCACGACTTGTTTATATTTATGAATGATATGTAAATGTGCAGTGAATATGTCTAACAGATTAGAATTGAGACTGTGAGATTCCTTTGGCAGGATGTGGAGGAGAAAGAGGTTAATAACATGATTTAAAAATTAAGCTCCGTCTCCAACAGAAAGTGTTGGTAAGCAATAAATGGTTATTGATAAAAGGTTTTTTCTTGAGTTTTTTTAGAATGAAAGGAGATAAATTCTCTAAAGGAAAGAAAGAACTACTTATATTAGGGTAAAATAATAAAAAGGGCATATTTAGACACTCAAATTCTTAAAATACAGGCTTTAAACATCAAATATGCCATTGAAAGTGTATCACCTCCTCATTTATCGCAATTCTCAATTGTGGAGAGCTATAGGGTTTGCTTTTTTTAAATGCCATCTCTATGAAATTGATTGGCTTTTCAAAATTTGTGATGTAGCAGCACATTTTCAGAGATTAAGAAATTTCAGGTACTCAAGGAAAAAAATGTCTACTTTTCTGAGGTTACTTACTAAATTAAGCTTGTACTATGTTTAAGAGGCAGAGAATATTCCCAACGTCGAAACCATGGAGCTCCCCTGACAGATTCATTGATTTAATCAAACATGTGGGCAAAGCAAGTCATGCCACGTCGTGCACAATTCTGCTTCCATTTGCCTCCTAAAGTAAAGTATGTAAAGGTAGTCTTCCTGGAGAGGAGGTCTAGGGTATATCTTGGATCCAGAATGCCCCTAACTGGAGATCTGTGATCCAGCTGCCTGTCATTAAATGAAGCAGAAAGTTGGGCATCTGGGCAGGACGAATGAGGATGGGGCTCACGCCTTGGTACTTACTCACCCACAGGCTGTATTCACTAGATACTGCCAACACCCCGCTTTGTTCAGGGTTGTGTAGGCAATCTGCACTACTCTTCTCTATGTGTTTCACAAAAGAGTAAGAAGATGAAGCCTTGACCCATAGGCACAGGAGAGTCAAGAGGGCCCTCTGCTCTCTTTGAGAAAACAACTAAGAGGTGCCTGTTTTCTGCACTGCACAAAACATTTCCTTAATTGTTAAATTCCAGGTTGAAGCATAACATTAGTAACTGGAGATCAGTAATTATGATGGAAGAAGGTTTAGGAAAAAGATGTAAATGCTTCTATGCTGTAAAATGAGACTATTTCCACTTATTCTAGACATACGGAATATTGAAAGACACAATCCTGTTGTCCAGGATATTCAGTGGCTTTAGAAGGAGTCGACCAACAGTGAAATTTTAATTGTATATATATATATTTTTTTCTGCCATATGGCCAATGGCTGAGTGGAAACATGACTCCATTATTTCATGGGTATCCCTGGGCCTCTTATGGTGGGCAGGTAGTGCTTGTATTTGGATGACTGACTTTTTTTAGCCCCTTTCAGAAGGCAGGCCCAACTTTTAAGTATAAAAGCTCTGTAGTCAAAGCAGGAAGTCTGTTCAAAGAGACAGCTGTGGGAAAAAGAAAAGAACATTGTGGAGTGTAAAGGACACTGGCTTTGAGAGTAGAGCAGCTCTGCCTCTGAATCCTACTACTGGCTGTTATTACTTGATCTGGCATATTCACTTATGAATTTAGTTTCTTCATTGGAAAAAGGGGTTAAGAGTACACAAGCAAAGTTTGGGTTGTTTGGTTTTGTTGTGTTTTATTTTGTGCTCTTGTTTGTGGATATGGGAGTACGCCTGGTCCATATTACGTACTCAGAGGATACTTTTTCTTCCTGTGTGACATAAGGAAAAGTTAGCATATTCTTGATCTTTGCCAGTACTTCAAAGGTTCCAGGAGACTTTTGTTTAATTATAGTAAAATATATGTACCATAAAATTTCCCATTTTAACCGTTTTTAAATGTAATGCATTAAACATATTGACATTGTTGTACAACCATCACCACCATCCACCTCCAGATCTTTTCATCTTCCTAAACTGAAACTCTGCTACCATTAAACATTAACTCCCCTTCCCGTCCTCCCCCCAGCCCCTGGCAACCACCAGTCTACTATCTGTCTTTATGCATTTTACTACTCTAGGTATCTCTTAAAGTAGAATCAGTGTTTGTTTTCTTGTAACTGGATTAATTCACTTAGCATAATGTCTTCAAGGTTCATCCATTTTGTAGCATGTGTCAGATTTCCTTTTTTAGCCTGGATACTATTGCATTGTATATATACACCATATTTTGTTTATCCAGTCATCTGTTGATGGACACTTGGATTGCTTCCATGTTTTGGCTATTGTGAATCATGCGGCTGTGAATATGGGTGTACAAATGTCTGTCCTAGTCCCTGTTTTCACTTCTTTTTGGAGAAGTGAAATTCCAGAAGTGGAATTACTGCATCATAGGGTAATTCTATGTTTAATTTTTTGAGGTATGGCCATACTGTTCTCCAGTGGCTACACCATTTCACATTCCCACAGCAGTGTGCAAGTGGTTCCAATTTATTCAGATCCTCACCAACACTTGTTATTTCCTGGAATGGTTTGTTTCTTGGTTTGTGTGTTTTTAGTAGTGGACATTCTAATGGGTATGAATTGGTATCTCTTTGTGGTTTCAATTTGCATTTCCCTAAGGATTAGTGATGTTGAGTGTCTTTTCATGTGCCTATTGGCCATTTGTGTATCTTCTTTAGAGAAAAGTCTATTTAACTTCTTTGCCCATTTTGTAATTGGATTGCTTTCAAAGAGACATTTTTAAATGGCGGGTTCTCTTAACATAGTGTGTCATGAAGATCATGATTATGATATTTGTATTTATCCTTGCTCATGTGAAAAGACTTTCAAAATGATCTTTTAAAATCAAAAGGAGAAAGTAAGAAAATCTGGATAGCTCCTGAAAATTTGGTGATATCAGCAACATGATAGCAAAATTCAAACCCTTACTGTCATCACACTAGTGAGCCTCCTGGCCAGATGTGGGCCAGGACACTGCAAAGGAGGCACTGGGCAGCTGTTGCTCACTGTCTCGCTGGTTTCCACTCATGAGCTGAATAAGAAGAAAATGCCCGATAGGCAGCAGCAGCAAAAAAAAGGGAGGAGACGCCAAAGTGCTGAACTGTTCTCAAATTCTTTAAAATGGACAGGATAAACCAGTGGACAGGGACTATAGTTAAACAACAACAGTAGATTTCTGAGGGCAGTTTCTACTAACAAAATGTAATTCTAACATAAATTTCACTTTGGAAATAAAGAATCATTCTGTGTTTCAATTTCCACTGTAGATTTCACTCCTGATTCTGAAACTGGTGAGGCAGAGTATGGATGGGGTTGAGGAGAGCTGGGCAGGAAGGTTAGAGAGGATTACTGAACAGTAACAATATCTTAGATTTGTGGTGTAGGTGTAGACATTGACCTTGAATAGTTTGAAGAGGGTGTTTTTATACTTGTCACTTTTAAAACTGTTTGTAAGACTAAATTATTTTGTTTAAAAGGAAGAGGGGAATACTTAAGTATAATACCCTATGTAAATACAGAGATTCTGTGTTCAAATTTGTTCAAATGTAAAGATACCATTGTCGAATTGAGATTCAGATTTACAGGTAAGAGCATTAGAGATATATGTGGTTCCCTAAAACCCTCTGTTAAAGAAGGCAAGTTATATTTAATGGGAGTCACAATCTCTAGGGGACTCCACTAAACATTAAAAATGAGAGAACTCAGTTCTCAAACTCACATGTTTTTGGGAAGTGGTACCACTGTATACCAAGGTTTGAGATAAGACAGGATCAATCCTTATATCTCTTGGCAAATGTGTATAAACAGTCAAGCTCTTAATGGAATGATTTGGAAGAACCAGCCACTTGACACTTGGCTCCCCATTCCTTTGGCCTTCCCTTGTCCCCTGCCATCCTAGTTGTCAGGATCTGACAGTCCCATGATCTTCTCCCCCACAAGCCTGACATTCAGAATTAATGGAAAGAGGCTGGAAACTAGGTTGATGGGATCTACTCCAGATTCATTTTAACATTAGCAGGTCCATTGCTTTTTTCATCCTTTTCTTCTTTCTTTTTTACTTCACTTTTTACTATCCCCTATGCATTTTAGTGAAAACCATTAAGCCCAAGTCCCATTCCTGTTACTCATTACAGACTGCCTCACCTTGTTTCTCTGAGAAGGCGTATATTACAGGCTTCCTCAACCTTATTCCTCACCACCCCAAAACTTCTCTGTGTCTTCATTCATTCTGTTCTCTTTCCTTGCTAGGTCAGCTTAATACATCCTTTTTTTCAAGCCCGAAGTAAACTCTGTGCTTCGACTCTCCATTACATTTCCTTTTCCTTTGCAGGGGCCTGTGTTCTGACAATGATTCTATCTACTTCCTACATATTTGGTTTCTTCTTTTTATTGGCCTTTCTTCTTTGCCTGCAAACATGCTTGGTTTACACACATAAATTAATTAACAATTAAACCTGCTACCAATTGTGCTTCCCCTTGACTTTTATAACTTGTGCTGACTTTGTTCTCCTCCTACCTCTGGTGGAGGAAAATTAGTATTTCCTCTTCCCTTCTAAGTCCTCAGCCAGGAGCCCTGCAACAAAAGACAGATTAGTCAGAGAACTACAAACCGATATTTATTAACATGAATGCTTCATGTATGCAAGATACCCAGGGAAAAAATGAGTAACTCTCTGAGGTGACTTAGAATTCAGGCTTACCAACTTCAGCTGAGGACACAGGAGGAAGGAGTGGAGGAGGCCAATTACAGGGAGGTGACCAGGAAAAGCATGGTAAATAACAGTAGGATTTTTTATGCAGATTTAAGTTGGCGCCTCTCCATTAACAAGACTGTCAAGTGATTTAGTCAGCCTTTTCTTTGTAGTATGGAGAAGGAGGCACCCTTACAAATGGAGATTTTCTTTATACATTTTCCTTACAGAAGAGCTCATTTCTAGTCTGTTTTCAGAATTTCTCCTGTGTCTGCCTTCTTCAAAATAATCTTCTCAGGATAATTCTTATCCAAAGAGACCTATTTTGGGGCAAATTCTGCCACCCTTCATATCTCTCAGAAGGCTATGAACTTCTCCACTAACTCCGGGTTCTGCTCTTTAAATATGAGTGTTCTCAAGATTTGATTCTTCTGTCAGTTAATCTTTCCCCTTCCTTTACAAAATCCTTTTCTATGATTTCAGCCATGTTGCTGTGTAGGTCGGGTCCAAATCTGATTCTCCATGCTGATTCCAAACTTGGACATCAAGCACCCTGCACACTTGCTGGAGCACCCACCCCACTGAGACCCAAACCAGTGTGGCATCGCCTTTGCCCACTCACAGCCACCTCTGCCCCTGGTCTATGGCTGTTAATGACACCTGCTCACCTAGTCCCTCAATTACAAAAACTCATTTTCACTCATTTCCTCACCAAACACCCTGACTTGTGCTCAGTTGCATGGCCCTGTTTGTTGTCATTGGAAGCATATATTGACCCTGTCCACTCCTTTCCATATTGATAGCTGGTGTCTTAGTTCAGGCCCTCCTAACCTCCAGCTGGGCTGATTCATTGTGTGTGTATTCTCTCCTCCTCCTAGAATAGTTTTCCTGCCTCCCCACCCACACTTCGTCCCCACTGTTGCTTCTCTGAATAGCCAAATTCTATCAGTAAGTCAAATAGATAGCCAAGTTCTATCTGTCTGGTAAGATTCAGTTCATACCACCTCTTCCATGAAGCCTTCCTTGGTTTCTTCCTTTCCCTCCCCTGTAAAAAGCAGTCTTTACCTCCCCTGGAATCTTTGTTCTTTCATCACAGCAGTAAGCACATTCTACTGGGTTTAATGGCACTCTGCTTTTTTTTTTTCTTTCGCAAGTGCTTGGAGGGCAGTGACCACACCCAGTTTCATCTTTCTCTTCCTTATAGCACATAAGTACTTGGGGTTCTTTTTGTTCTTTTGTTTTAAATTTCAGCTTCATTGAAGTAATATATTTGTAAAATTGTAATTTAAAGGGCACATTGTGATGATTTTATATCTGTAAATCGTGAAAGGACTCTTCCCATCTAGTTAATTAGCATGCTCATCATCCCTCATATATTTATCTTTTGCGCGTGTGTGAGAACATTTAAGTTCACAAATGTAATTTGTTTGTCATTCATTTATTTAATGAACTTCCTTTGAATCACTTATTTTTTGATGCAGAGTGGGCTAGATACGCTAGGAGCCCTGTAGGAGCTCATGAACTAGCTCATGGAGAAACAGACAAATACTGACACAGTAGCAGTACAGTTGATCAGTTTGTCCACAAGTGTCACTTGAATGTCTGCATGTGCCACGTGTTCTTTAAGGACTGAGGGGTACTTAAAAAAATATCTATGGCCCCCAATATCTATGTCCTTCAACCCAGACTAATTAGATCAGATTTAGCCAGAATTGGACGCCACTGATAGAAACAAATCACAGTACAAGAAAATATCAGTGATAAGTGCTAAGATGGATCAAAATGGAAACAGGTTGAATGATAGAGATTGTGCATATGATGGTGGTGGTAATGGGGAGTTTAGTTTTGTTGGATAATCCCTGAAGGCCTCTCTGAGAAGATGGCATTTGAATTGAGAGGAGTCAGCCATGTGAGGATCTGGGAGTTAAGGGTTCTCAAGCAGAAGGAGCAGGTTCCTTTTGCAATAAGGATGAGATGTAATTCCAGAGGAAATGTGGCCTTTCCACATACATGTATAATAATCTATGAAATACACCTTTCCTCTACAGAAAGCAGTTTTTCAGTTAAACTAGGCAGAATTCAAATGCAGAACCTTTGGCTGCACTGTCAAGTGCTGAATCTAGGTTGGATTTACTTAGATCAAATTGACTTACACAGTCAGAAAGACTACTTTGTTTAATTATATTTTTCTATGCTGCAATCAGCATTACAGGGCTTGTTGTCTAAATCAGATGCCAATCTGATTGTTTAAAATGACCTATGTACTTGGTATTATCTCTTAGATGGATGAACAAACTAGAAGAAACAATGACTTCTGTCCCTAATTCTGTTTGGTGCAATGTGAGAAAACCTCACAGAGGAGTCATTCAAACCACACCGAGACAAGTTCTTTTTCATGCTCAAATGAGTGAAGATCAACACATTTCAAGATTGAGTGGAGAATTAGCGTTTGTTAAGTGCTCTGTGCTGCTGGGTACAGCAGTCCCCCCTCATCTGTGGGGCATATGTCCCCAGACCCCCACTGGATCTTGAAACAGTGGATAGTACTGAAACCTATATATGCTATATTTTTCTTATACTTACGTATCAGTGATAAAGTTTATCAAGTAGACACAGTAAGAGATTAACAATAATAACTAATAATCAAATAGAACAGATACAAATAATGTTACAAAGGTTGTGTGAATATTGTCTCTCTCTCTCTCAAAGTATCTTGAACTGTACTCACCCTTGTGATGATGTCAGATGATAAAATGCATCTGTGATGAGATGGGGCAAGGTGCAGGATGCAGGCATTGGGACATAGCGTTAGGCTACTGCTGAGCTTCTGATGACACGTCAGGGGGAGGTTCATCTGCTTGCGGACTGCAGTTGACTTTCGGTAACTGAAACTGTGGAAAGTGAAATCACAGATAAGGGGGGACTACTATATACATTGCTCTTTTCCACTAGTTTTTGAAATAACCTTACTTGTAAAAGAACACCCTACCAAAATGACTTAAATAATAGGAAATTTATCTCAAGAATCCCTAAAAGGAGGGTAACTCCTGAGTTACTCATAACTGGACAATGTTCTTAGCAGCCTGCCTTCTGTTTTTCCTCCCTTTCTGACATCCTACCAGGTTGGTTTACCCTCTTAGGCCCATTTCCCTCCCTGTGCCAAGATGGTTAATATAATGTTAGAATTACAAGCAGATTTCAACGTAATAAAGTAGGGAAATTTCTTCTCAGGTACCTCTTTTTAAGGTTTAAGAAAAGCTATGTTCAGCAGAATTCCCCCACAGCTCACCCACCTCTCTGGAGCTTGAGAGACGAAACCACTGTGATTGGCTATTTAAGAGTTTCCTCCTGAGGCCATGGGGCAGCCTCTCTGAAGAATAGGATCACCAGACCCCAGAAAGAAGGTCTGGTTCCACTAGCAAGGAAAAAGGGGTCAGTGATTATGGGTAAGCAGTCAATAGTATTTGTCACTATTACTATTCCCATTTTATAAGTGAAGATATCAAGGCTCAAAAGGTTAAATAACAAGATCACACAACTTTGAGTTGAACAGTGTTTCTATGCATTTCCCTCTGAGAAGAATAAACACACACATACACAAAAATAATTTTTTAAAACTTGTTTTTGTTGATGGTGATGATCTAGGTAGATTAGAGAAAGAATCTTGGAAGAAAATACCTAATGGCTGATGCAAGACTAAGTAAAGAATAACCTAAACAAATTATTCCAGAACAAAATGCATCAGGTCCTATAAAGCAATAAGAATGGCGTTTAATTTGGATAACCAGCCCTGCATCTCTTCATTGTTAAAAAAAAAAAGAGTAATTAAATTGAGTCTTCCTGTCTGGTCGTTTAAATCAATTTGATCTAAATAAAATCCACCCTGGGCCAAGAAATGAGCTAGAGAGGCCAAGGATTCAGTGTGTGGTGTCTGTTGGATTTAAATGAAAGTCTTGTTTTCTCCAGAGAGGTCGGTATTTTGTTGATTATAGCACCAGTAAGAGAAGAATGAATAATTTCTGGAATTTCTGATTATGAGTTATTTTGAAAATAGGTTTTTGCTTTCCAACTCCAGAGGCAATATACAGTTCCATTATTGTTGCATTTTCTCCATGGCTTATACAACGAATTGATCCTTCTCCATCTTTTTAAAACCTCATTAATGATGGCTGTGTTTAGGGAACATTTCTGTGTATAGGCATTATATTTTCTCCATGGAAAAGTATAAGTAATAGTGACAAATACTTTGGTATTTTACTTTGGAGGTTACGTATATGCGGCAGCAATAGTGAAAAAGGAAAATTTCAGGAGAATTACCATCACAGTGTTTTGACTGCTCATCTCTAGGTGTATTTCTGTGTATTCTCATCATAATAGAGTAAGTATTAATAGTAGGAGTACTTTTTCTGTAATAAATGATTGAGTGCTTCCTACACTTATATTTGTACTTTTAAACAGGAAGATAAAGTTAATTTCTAGGGTTTGCCAACAGAGCTTTGTTTAAGAAGGATATTTATCTGATCTGTATAGATCATTTGAGAAAAACCGTGAAAAAATTTCAGGGATAAGAAATCATTTTAGAGTCTTTCCTTGGAGAACTGAATGGATCCTTTTCCATCTTTTTAAAATCTCATTAATGATGGCTGTGTTTAGGGAACATTGCTGTGTATAGGCATTAAAATAATTTTGAATTATGGGGGGAAAAACATGATATTGAACAGCCCCAAGATTTTCTTTTAATTAAAATAATTAAAAATTTAAGTATCAAAAGTTGAAAATACCTAGACAAAAAAAAAAGGTCTGATTTGTTTTTTATTCTAGGACTTAATACACAGTAGAGCATAGTATTTAAAGAATATTGGTTTATAATCAGAATCTCTTGGACAAGTCCCTTTCTATGCCTCAGTTTCCTCATCTGTAAATTGGGAAATAATGACAATACCTACTTCACAAAATTGTCAGGAGAAAATTATGTAATGTATTAAAATGTTTATTTAGCGTAGTTACCTGACACATAGTAACTACTGAAAAGGTAGCTATCATTAGAATAATTATTTTTACCACACAGCTGGAGTAGAGCATCTTTTATTCTATCCATGAGATTCTTACCACTATTTGTTCAGTAATTCATGTACCTAGTCATAAATATTTCCAGTTTTCCCTCCCATGTCATGATAGGCTTACATTTCTCTGTTCACTTTAGTTAGGTGTAGCCACATATCTTGCATTAGCCAGTGAATGTAAGCACAAGTGATATTTATCACTTCCAGGTAGAAGCTTATAAGAACCAGGATGTGAGCACATTCCTTGACAATTGGCAGAGGTAGAAGTGTAGAAATGGTGGTTGCACTCTTATCCCTGGGTCTTAGAGCAAAGACAATGCAGCGATGGTCTCTCCACTTACCTACAATGGACATGTACCAAGAGTAAGAAATAAACTTTGCTGTCTTAGGTCACTGAGGTTTGGAGGTCTGTTGTTACTACAATATAACCTAGCCTATCCTGACTGGTACACTCTGGTTGCACCTTCAGATCTTGGGAAAAAAATATATTATTGGTAATAGTACATAAATATATAGCTATTTGGAGATAGTAATTCTTCATGACTATTTTGTGTGTGTATGTGTATGTATTACATGTTATATGTAAGCATCAGATTTAGAGTTTTAAGTTAAATTGATATAAAATTTTTCCATGTAAATTTATTTTAAAATAAGGTTTATTTCTGTTTCATACAGAGGAAAATCAACATACCAAAATTACCAGCATTTTCTTTTTCTTTTTTTGGGGAGAGTCAATCATGATGCCAAAGTCAGTAAATTCTTGGCTTGGTATGAGATTAGGTCACGGACCCTCACGCAGAGGGACTAGACCATGCCCATGGCCCTCGGCTCCCATAAGAAAACAGTCTTCCCTAAGCCCTTTTGCAATGTTCCACTTGTAAACAGTGGTGCTTAGTATATAGAGGGTCTTAAACAATCTGTATTGAATTAAGGAATGGAAATAGTCCACAGGTTTTCAACTATCTGGACTCTCATGTTTATATTTTAGAAGTGAATGTCTTTATTTTGGACATCAGTTTAAAAACCTCTCAGTATGAAGACTTACATTTATTCTTCTGTAAAATTTTATATGTGACTGACCATGTACCCATGGATTTAGGCTTTTTGTTTGATATTTTTGTACTGCTGATTTAATTTCACCTCATTATTTCATTTCATAATGTAGTCTCTAAAACTACATTATGAAATACCTTAATTATTTAAATTAGGACCAGATTAATTATCTCCAGTGTACAAATTCAAATTAATTTCATTGTTAACTCGGGTTTTAAATTGATTAATCTTGGAGTGTTTAAGGAACCAAGTGGGGTCTTTGTCATCCTTAAGGAGGACATACTTCATTTGATGAATCGCTCTCCATTGTACCAGTTATGCTAATAGAAGCAAGAAATTTGCAAGAAAACTTTGGATTCATTTTAAAAACCAGCCAGAAACCTGTGTGTCTAGGGCTTTTAGAGGAACAATCTGTGAGTCATTTTAAAAAACAAACACACTCATAATCACAGTGCATGTTGTTACCATGGTAATTAGGCCTGTTGAATTGGTTCGTTTATGTTCCTGTAAAGGGAGAGAGGGAGAAAAACTGAGAATTCAGAGCTTTGACTGTCAGCTTCAATTTGCCTACTGCAAGAGAGAATTTAGGGGGTTCTTAAGAACATATTGGCACAGTCATCCTCAGAGGGAGGTGAAGAAACTCTGGCATCTTGCCTTTGTTACTGAATGTAAGTTAGCCCTATTAGTGTTGAGTATTGTGATTCACAGGGGAGAAATGGAGCATTTGGCATTCTCTTGGGAAGAAGGGGGGAAATAGTTCCTTTATCTGATGTATAATTACATAGGCATCTCTAGGGTCTACCTAGTAAAGTGTCCTGTGTACACGGGCACAGGGCTTTCATGATCCTTTACAAGGCGCCAAATGGTGCTGATGTGAAGATTTCAAGGATTCTCAGTGCGTTATTCTAATACAGTTAGAGACTGGTTTCAGTGAGGCCATTGTTTCAGATCTGCTTCCCAGGTAGACCAGGTATCTTTTCTCTGTTTATGGAGTAGAAATGACTTCTTTATCTTGGACAGTCTTGTAATCTTGTAATATAGGCCTGTGGGTCAAAGAGGAGACCAGAGAGATTGTGCGAGCTCTGCCAAATCTGTCACTGCTCTGGCAGAAAGTAAAATCAAAGATTATGTTTGGTTGATGAACAGGCAACAGAGTTATTGGGCCAGTGGAATTCCTGTAGGAGTGATTCATTATATTCTATGTGAATAACAAACTACACCCTTAAAGATATGAGTTAATGCTTACATGAAGCTGTTTCTAAGAGTGTTTCCAACTTCACTTTAAGAAGTCTAGGTATCCGCTTAAATGGATAATTATAATACATTGACAGAAGAAGGTTTTTTTACAGTATTCCTTAAACAGATTTTAAAGCAGATTTTATTTAGAGTTAAACAATTTCTCCTTATTAAAACTATTTTTCAAAAGGCTTGAAATAAAGTGCCATGGGGTGTGATGAAAGGGTCATATGTGTTCAGGGAATGTGTGTGATTTGTGCCCGGGCATATGATATCAATAACTACTTCTTGAAACTGTAGATTTCATTTTTCCTCTCACATAGAGGAAGAAGGCACATGTGGCCCAAACTTCAGAATGAAGTTCTTAACCTTACTAAACAATGCTTAACTTAAATGTTTTATCTGATGATCAAAATAATTCATGGTGATTATTGAGAATCTGGAAAATGCTTAACTTGTAAAGAAAAAATAATAATGACCCCTTCCATTAATTAGGTTGTTGGTTGCATGCATGTAATAGAGACTTGATTTCACATTGCTGACAGAAGTTAGAAGTTATTTTTCTTTCACCTAAAGATCTAGAGGTGGGTGGCCCAAGGCTTGGTAAGGTAGCTCTGCTCCACAAGACCATCTAGGGACCCAGGCTCTCTGTCATGTTGTTCCATAACTCAAGCATGTTTCCCATGCTTTATGGTCTAAAGTGGCTTGCCATAAGGACCCCATATAATCAGGAGGAAGGGAGTGAGTTGGAAACAGGAGAGCATTACCCAGTGGTTGCACATACCATTTTTGCAGCCATCCCATTGAACTCTGTCTCATGATCACACACCTAGCAGCTAGGGAGCCTGGGAAAAGCAGTTATTCTTGACAGGTATGTGCCTCACTGAGAATTCTATTAAAAGTGTGGAAAAAGAGGGGAACAGATATTGGGGCATATCTAGCAATTTCTACTACTTCTATAAACCTAGAGATAATAGGATAGAAGAGGTAATACACTGTTTACATTTTAATGTATCTTCTTTCAATCTTTTTTTTAGAAAAATTTATATCAGAAAAATTATGCATATTTACTAGAAAATATTATGTCTGATATATTAGAGTATTTCATATGAAAATTATATTTCTGTTATAGAAGATATATTAGAAAAATATTGTATTTGTACATATATATTAGAAAATTAATTGAGGTTATACTATACATGTAATTTTCTCTTTTCACATAACTTAATAGCATGTATATTTTTCCTTATCATTTAAATTTTTGTATTTATTGTTTCAAAGTTCCATCATGTAGAGTTTCTCAGTTTTACTTAATAGACTGTATTACTGATATTTAGGCCATTTCTAACACCTTGGTAATAATTCTTTGTCAACATTGTGGAGTTCTTCTTTTTGGGGAATAGAGTCAAGGAGTGGCATCACTAAGACAATGATTGAGAACATACCTGAGGATCTTGATAAATAGTGCCAAACTGCTTTCCAGAGAGATTGTGCTGATTTATGCTGGCACCAATAAATGTATGAAAGTCCTGGACTCAGAGCACCCTTGAGAAGGCTTATTTTGCCAGTCCCACTGAACACTGCTATCCCTAGGGTTCATTCTCTGAAAATAGGTTGTTTTTTGCTCTTGGCTTTTTTTTTTTCCCTTTGCTATCATTAGTCATGAGATAATGGTTTTCTAATAACGTTGGCTCATCTAAAAACATGAGATAGTGACCTGGGAATATAACTGGTTGGGCTGAGATCGCAGCGTACATGCCGTCTTGAGCAGTGCGATCTCCAGAGATGCTGATGTTCATCTGGTCTTAGGAGCCGCTGTGAATTTGGTTTCAGCTCCCAGTCACGATGCCATGGACGTAAGGTACTTTGTTCCAAGACATAGCAAAATAGGAATGGTAAAGCATTCCCTCACACTTAGGCAGTTTCCTTTGAGCTGGATATTGGGTGGCTTTTTAAGAGTCAGAAAGGTTCTCTAGGTAGGAACTTTCTTGATATGAACCACTTGGCAGTAGGCAAAATTAGGCCAACACTATTCAACATTCTTAGAGGTCATAAGTGGTTAGTGGTATTGGTATCACTACATGTAAACAACCCTCAGAAGCTTTGGATGCTAAAGATGCTTTTATAACCCTAACTTGTCCCAGTCTACCCTCTTAAAGGGCTAGATACACACGAATGGGACTCCAGCTCTGTGCCTAACATCTGGAGCAAGGTTGTGTTCTGTCTCTGCCACTTTGGTCCTGCTGGGAGCAAATCGTGTTAGGTCAAGAGAAAACCTGTTCTTATTCATCACTGATTCACAGTCTCTGTCACCAAGAACTCTGGTTCCCAAGCCAGCTTTGTGTTTTCATGTTTCCTTGCAGACTAGTGAAGTTCACAAAGAAAGGAACTCTTATTTTCACAGTTCTGTTTTATTAAAGAAAAAGAGTCAACAGAACGTACACCCGTGAGACCCTCTGCCCATAGAGCTATTCAGTTACAACCAAATTCTATTTACAGAAATACTCATTTGTTGTTAAACTCTTAATGTTTCATGTTATTTCTCCTTTTTTTTAAAAATAAATTTTACTCTCTGCTTTCTCTACAGCCAGAATTGCCAGTGAGCCTCAGGCTTTGGAAACTGAAGAGGTAAGAAATCTGAAGTATTTTCTTTTAGAACCTTCTTAAATCTAACTAGAACTTCAAGTTGAAAAAATACCATAAGAAATCCTATAGATTTAAGCATTTGACATGTGATGTTTATTAAAACAACTTTTTAAGAGGCTTAAGCAATATCGACATGACTTCAGGATTTAAGAAAAATGTAGCTCTCTTTAATGGTAGTAAAAATCAGATTTCTCACCTGAATTTTCCAGTTTTTTTCTAAAAACCTGAGTTTGGAGACCCTTTGAGGTCGCTGCCTTAACAAAATATATTCCTATGATACCAAATATGATTGCTTGGGTGCAGCCATTGAGGACAATACCCTGGGTAAGAGAGACATCAATGTGAAACCTAGTTCTTAAGCAACTGGCTGTAGACGTGGTACGGGCTTTTCCAGCAGCAAAACCATAGAAACAACAAAAGGTCATTCTGATGCTGTTGGGTTTCTTCTTGAAGAAGCTGCCTTCACTTCTGAAACTAGCTAAGGTCATTTGAATATCGTTGTAGACTTGAAAGGCCACTGTGTTGCTAAGACCAGGTGATAATGTGTTTGCCCTCCCCAGCCAACAGTGACTTGGATTTTTTCCCCCTATTTTATAATTTAACCTTATTAGGAAAAACTTCAAGCATATCCCAAGATAGAAAAATATAATGAACTTCCATGTCCCCATCACTCAATTTCAGCAACTATCAAGTTATGGCCAGTATTGTTTCATTTACAGCTCCATCCATTTCTCTTTTTTCCTCCATATAATTTTGGATTATATGGCAATGGCTTAAATTTGATTGTTGAATTTTTAATTGTTTATTTACAAGACTACTTAGTGGCTACAGCAAAATGCTAATAAAAAATAAAACCTACTTATATCCTAACTTAGTTTCCTGGAGCTAGTCTTTCATACATTTATTCAGCAAATATTTAGTATTTACTAGTATCAGAAACTTCTTAGGGTAAGAATCTGTGATCTAGAGCTTATTGGAAGAAAGGCCTGTGTGTGCATGCTTTTAAGACTGTAGCTTTTGCTACTCCATAATGGGATTCTTTTGGCATCAAGTATTATGCATCAATATCTTATAGGTGAAGGCTGAGTCATTCCTACATCCTACCAAATTCAGTAGTCACCTCTTAGTCATGGGGGCTATGTTCGAAGACCCCCAGTCTCTATATATACTAAGTTTTTTCCTATACATATGTACCTCTAATAAAGTTTAATTTATAAATAAGGCACTGTAAGAGGTTAACAAGCATAACTAATAATAAAATAGAGCAGTTATAACAATATGCTGTAATAAGAGTTATGTGAATGTGGTCTCTCTCTCCCTCTCCCTCTCAAATCTCTTCTTGTTCTGTACTCACCCTTCTTTGATGATGTGAGATGATAAAATGCCTATGTGATGAGATAAAGTGAGATAAGGTAAATGACAGGCATTGTGACATAGAATTAGGCTACTATTGACTTTTTGAATGTATGTCAGAAGGAGGATCACCTGCTTCCAGACTGTGGTTGACTACAGGTAACTGAAACCGTGGAAGGCAATCCCAAGGATGAGGGGGTGACTGCTGTATTACTAATAATGAAGACTGTTCTATAAATATTTGATGTTCTCTGTCTGATGTTTGTGTTGATCTCTTTCATGCTAATGAATATACTTAAATGTTTCAAGTCAGTCCTAGATGAGTTTCTCAAATGGGGTTTGCTGGCATGTTGAATGGGACAGTCCTCGTTGTGCTCTTACAAAGGACCGGGAGTGTCTTCTTGTCGTTGTACTACCAGCACACTGCAGGGAAACATTGGGCACTACTGTGTCTTTACACACAATGTTAAAGAGGTTGGTTGTCATTTTCCACTCCCACCTACAAGTGCTTTTGCTTCATACAAAATTACTGGTTTCAGTTATGCTCTGTGGTTCCTTATGTAAGTGGTCTCTGTGCTAACAAACTAAAGAAAGAAAGTAAACAAGGTAGCCATGTAAAAGAAGGTATTGTCTTCCACTGTCGAAGGGATTTGGAGCATATTTGTTTTAGTACCAGATCTGTTTTTTTAAATCTGTACAGAGAAGCAAATTAAACATTAGGTAAGAAATGGTCAAATGTTGAAGTTTAAAGCAAAATATTAGTAAGGCATCATGCAAGTTGAACAGCAGCAGTGATAAAGGATATATATCATATCTTATTTGTTGCTGGAAACATTTAAGCCACAAACTTAATGGCTTAAAGCAAGACAAATTTACTACCTTACAGTTCTGTAGGTTAGGTTCTGTAGGGATCTCACTGGGACAAAAACAAAGTATTAACAGAGCTACATTCCTTTTTGTAGGGTCTAGGGGAAAATTCTAGAGTCCCCTTCCTCCATCTTCAAAGCTAACAATATGTGTGTCTCCCTACAGTAGTCAATCTCTTAATTCTGAACTCAGATAGGAAATGTTCTTTGCTATTTAAGGACCTATGTGATAAGATTTGGCATACCTTGATAACGTACACTACTCTTAAGTCCCTTAATTTAATCATATCTTCAAAGTCCCTTTATCCTTGCAAGTTACATATTCACAGGTTCCAGGTATTAGGACATAGACCTATTTGGGAGCTGTTATTCTGCCTGCTACAGAGTAATAGAGATTAATTGTTCAGAAAGGTAGAAATGTGTCAGGTAGCAGAGGTCAGATTATCTAACAATTCATGTATAGAGTTGAGAAGGTTTAGAGTTCCCAGCTTGATGAAACAAGTTCTTGCCTTGATTCTGCAAGCCTGTTTTGTAGACACGAGCACTGAAGGCTTTTGGTTTTCTTGGAGTGTTTGGCATTGGCTCAAGTGGACAGGTTGAAGTCCAGCAGCTCTTCTCTTCTGGCCCCATAGGTGTGGCCTCTGGAGAGTGGGCTGCTTTTGGTGTATCCCCAGCTCTGGGGAGTTTGCCTACAGTGCACAGGTCCCAAGGGCTTTGAATAGCACCAAAGAACGGTGAGATTTTTATTTTATGCTGTTATGTCTGCCTGCCATATTGTGCTTTATTTATTAGGCTCTAAAATATGGAAATTGGAGGGAAAAATAACATAATATTTCAGAACCTTACTATAGTGGTATTTATGATAGCTAATTTCTAAGTACGGTTTAATTTCCACCATACATTAAGTCAATCATCCACACAAAATAAGAAATCATTTCCTACCTATTGAAGGAAATGGATCCCTGGGTTTGTTTTTGTTTTGTTTTATTTTTTTCTGAAAACCATCTCTGGAGTAAAATGTAGCTGGAAATTTTTGGTGGAGATTTAAAATCTTTTCAGTTGTTTTTATAGCAAGTCTCCATTCCATCTACTTCTAGGTTCTTCAGCAGTGCCAAGGAAGTTGAAACCCAGGGCTGGCAGAGGGGTCGCAAACCCTCCCAATTTGTCTCAGACTGAGGAGTTTCCTGGGACATGGGACCTTCAGTGCTAAGAGTGGGAGTCCTGGGCAAATCAGGAGAGCTCCTCATCCCAAATGTCTAACACATAGCTCTAATGGAAAGTGGCTTTCATGCTGATGAATTATTGAAATAGAAATTCTATTGAACTAAATAGTGATGACAACCTCCAGGGTTTGGGTTGAAGGTAAGAGTGAGTCCAACTCTTGTAAAATATGTATGCACATAGATGTGTTTGCATAAAACAGTTAAAAAGAAAAACCAAAGATTCAGAACTAACAAGAACCAATAACATTTATGAAATCTTACATTTCATGGCCTATCCTTCCAGTTCCCCAGTGTCACCAGTACCCTTCTGGGCGTCACATCTTTAGTGCTTTGTTAGTGAAGTGACCATAGGACCTCACTGAATCTTTTTCAGCATGTCAGCATGTATGGAAATTATAAAACCCAAGTTTGCCAAAGCAGCGCAGAGCTCTCTTGGCTTGAATTGTGCCTTTTGTATAAGAAAATTGAACTTTCCCCTCAAGAGACAGCACGGGCTGTTCAGGAATAGATAAGTATTAGGAAAACTATCTTGAATGCCTAAGGGGAGGGGATTGGACTGAATAATGTCTCGGAGCCTTATCCGGCTCTAAGAATTGTTACTTGCTGACCTCCCAGTGGTACAGCGTGAGCACCTTCCCCTGATGTAACTAGCTGCATCTGCATAAGAACTTGCTCAGCGCTTCCTCCTGCTCCCATGATGCACTGCCCTATGTCCCCCGTGGCAAAGCCAGACCGAGAAAACTGGACTGCGGAAGGCCCTAGGGCCTCATCCCTTACATTTCTGTGACCTTTATTTGGGGACTTTTGTTCTCTAAGGCATTGGGACAAAGAGGACTGTAAGAGTACTTGAAAGAGCAATAAATTAACTTCCCCAAAATAGACATTTGACTTTTAGAGCTGGTAGGTTTTCTTTTTTAAAATATATTTAACTGTTCCCCATCTTCCAAACTGTTCTAGTTTGTAGGTTCAAGTAATTCTCTTTCAATTCTTTTTTTTCCCAAAAAGATTGAACACTGTCATTCATGGAGGTAGGATCTGGGTTTCTGACAAGGATAGGCCCTGAAAAGAATTGCGAATTATTTTTTTCTCCTCAATCCCTTTTTTGGATTACTTCCTTCCAGGACTCCCAATCCTGGTTTCATTTTGTTAAGATTAGCTTCATTTCAGCTTTGAACCTCTGCTGGTTTTTTTATAACTCAAACAAGTTCCAGAAGAAATGAAGGCAGATCAGATTCTTATGCTGTCATTTATACCCAGATTCTTTTATTCTTTTCCAAAGAGAAATTAGAGAGTAAATGTAAATAAGACAGCCAAATAACTACTCTGGGTGCAGTTTCTTTGGGGGTAGTAGAAATGTCTTGGAACTAGATAGAGGTGATGGTGGCACAACATTGTGAATGTACTGAATGCCATTGAATTACACACTTTAAAGTGGTTAATGGTTAATTTTATGTTTTAATTTTACTCTGCCCCCCCAAAAAACTGCATTGATTAAACTTCAAGAGGAAAGAAAAAACACTGATTCTGCTTATCTTTAAATTCTGAAATAAGTATTATCCATTTTAATATACTCACATTAAATTTCTAGACCAAAATTGTTGTCCTATTTTGTCCCATTACTGAGAGAGGATATTTGAACTTAAAACTGTAAGCAAGGCAGAGCTAATGTGGAGAGACTCTCATGGACTGAAAGAGGAATATCTCTTAGAGTTAAGATGCTGGCTGCTTAACTAAGATGTATACTTTTTGTTGCTAGATTGTAGACTGGCCTATACTTTGCAAAGTTAATCACAATGAAAATTTGATTTTTTGATTTTAACAATTTAAAACACTTGACCTTCTTCTCCCTCTCATAGGATAGATGTTATATCAGGTTGGAAAGTTTTTTAATACCCTATGGTAGCAGACTGCAGTTGGATATGATAAAATGGGATGAGTCCAGGTACAATAACTTCAGTGAAATGTGAACAAGGTAAAAAATTTCATATATGGAAATATCTTTTATTAAAACATCTCCTTAGAAATCCCCAAAGGCTGATGGGGGTCAAAGTCTGATAGGGCTTGTTTTAAGGGATGACTATATAAGGGTTCATACACCATCCTTGGTTTAGTTATGAAACCTTAAGATTTTAATTCCTTCTAGATGCAGAGTCAACCGTTTTGACCGTTCTACATAGATGTAACCAGGCAACCAGTACAGTGCTTAGCTGGTAGACAGCATCCAAACTTTGTAACTATTGCACCATTTTAAAAAATACTATTTAAATCTGTCATTTAGCTTTAGCATATGCTGCCATGTAACCTTTAATTTCTTCGAAAATATCATGCAAACCCCCAACTGTAAAGGAGAATGGTTCCTAGAAGACCAGCATCCTCCGATCTTAATAAAGAAGTGTGCTTAACAGGAATAGGAGTCATAGATTTGAGAGGTAGCCTCGTGCAATGTGCTTTCTAATTGGGAATTAAGAAGGTAGATTTCATTTTTGGTTTGCGAAGGTATAAGAGTGTAAAACTATATCCTCAGCAGGTGGCAATGAGTATTCCTCACAGTATGATTAATGGAAAACATGTTCAGTCACAGGGATGAAACCTGGCTTTTATTCTAGTGACTTTGATTTTACTTTGCTGCTGGGTAGGTTGTAACTAGAAATTCCTAGTTTGGTCAATAAACAAGAACTTACTGAAAGCTTTTTATGTGTCAAATACTATACTAGGTATATACTATATGACTTTTCTGCTATAACCATGCTCTTTAATTTAGAAAAATTAACTCTGCTCTTTAATTATGAAAAGAATGTATGTGTAAGATTTTAAAAATTCAAGTAGTAGAGACAGGCATAAATACAAAATGGAAGTTTCTTTCAAAACACTAATTTCTAGCCCCGCTCTGTGGAGGTAAGCACTGTTAATAGTTTCTTGTGTATCTTTCAGAAATTTCCATTTCCTAGTTAATCTGTATTGAGAAGGTGAGTATGCTGGTGCCATTAAACCATCTGTTCATAAGCTTCTTTTCTGGACTAAACCTTTATATTTTGAGACACTACTGGATTCTTTCTGAGACTGCCTTTTAAAACTGAAAGAATAAAAATGTCAGAACCAAAGTGATACTAATAGAGGGCTGGTGGTAAGGAGAAGAGACTGGAGAATGTTAATGTGTAATTTTAGCCTCTGAAAATTTACATATGGAACTTAGGTAATAAACCTTAAGGTACCTTTTTTTTTTTATCATTTTAAAAGTCATCTGGAGCAGATTATCTCCTTCTATCCTTTTGATGACCCTATGCAGGAATTGTTTACTTTGCAAAGGAGGAAACTGTTGGGTCCCAGAGGTTAACTAGCTTGCTGATGAGCACAGCTAACAAGTGACAGGACCAGGATTAGAACCTCAGTCTTTTCCAAGTTTTGTTCTTGAACCAGACCACAGTGGTGAGAGGAAGAGAGAGGTGCAGTAACACCTTCTGGGTCCTGCAGACAGACTGTGAAGTAAAGGGGAAGGGTGCCGGGCTTGTTGTCCAGGGATCCGGTTATGAAGTCCTTCTGATTCTGTCCCTTAGGCAAGTTATTTAATGCAATATATGCAGATGAGGGGGTGCTGGCTCTCTTCTCACAGTTTCCTCACTGGCTCTGTCTATTCCTGTTCCGTTTGTCTGTTTGTCTGGGTAATACTGGCCACAGGTGTGGCAACTTGACCCAAGCTGGAAAAACCCTAGTATCTCATCCCCAGACCACAGGAGTTGGTTCAGGGGATGGACACATGACCTAGTAGGGACCAAAAGGTTCTTCCTTGGAATTTTCCAGCTCAGATTAAGAGAGAAAAGGAACCATCATTTCTAATTTCAAGGCAATAAGAATCATGTAAGGCCATGATTTCTCAGTCTGCTGAGAGAATGAAGGCTGATGTACAAGGGGAAGCAAAAGACAGACAGACAGACAGATAAAGGGAAAGAAGGCGATAGCCCAGTAATAACTCAATCCATAAATGGAGTTTATGTGCGCCAATACATTGCCATTTTTTTTTTTACCAATGCTAAGTCAAGTTGCTTCTAAAAGAGTTCTGACTGATATCTCCAGGTCTTCATTTCCTCATCTGTAGAACAAGGGTTATAGTATTTGCCCTGACTGTATCTGAACTACTTACTATAAAGATCAGTTGGGGTAAGAACTGGAAAGCACTTTGTAAATTGTAAAATGCTATACAAATGCAAGATGTTATTATTCATTGATATGTTGCATTTAGTTAAGAAAGTTGAAAGAGTGAAATTACAACTCAGTTAGAAAATACGAAATGAGAATTTTGTAAGAGCCATCTGGTATTATGCAGAATTAATGGAAGCTGCCAGAGTCATCCAGATTTTCTTTTGATACCTCCTTTCAAATAGTCGTACGTTCTTAGATACTCATAATTAATACAAGGATAGATCTTACTTGCTGCCTCACGTTAGTTCAGTGAATTTCTCTTTTCTATATGTGGCCTTAATCTATGCCAAACACATACACATGCTCCCTCAAACCAAACAAAAATAAAGCACCATATTAATATTTCAATATTTAACTTTTTCACTTAAAATTACTTTATGGTTTCATGCTAAGTGACATTTTGGCTTCATCAGAGAAAAATCAAAGAAAATCAGCTTGAAGTAGCTTTTCTAGTTATTTAGTTATACTTTATTTGGAAATTATATAATCAGGGTGATTCTGGAGATGGGAGGTTATATGAGAGCAAGACCCATTTTTTCTTAATGGGTTTATATCTTTGATAAAGCTCTAAGTAATCAAAATCTGTTTGGGATTATAATTTATACACAGCACAGTAAGCATCGCTTCACTTTTACAGCATTTTTCACCATAAATGATAATACATCTCAATGAAGAAAAACAGATGGTACCTCTGAAATCTGTTCTCCCTCTTAGATTTGCTATTTAGACAGTTTTTGTTACAAATATCTTTCTCTTCATATCTGGTCATTAGAGCCCCAGAAGAGTGGTTTAAAATCTCAGTCTTAGAATGGCATAAGCAAAAAGATTGCAAGCACCATGAAAATATGATTTGTAAGCATAAAGAAGCATGACATAGCAATATGAAAATGTTTTACATCTCTCACATTTTAAAATCTGAAAAATGTATCCACCACCTTCACTGTTCTCACAAAGCTGTGAATATGTCTTTGCCTCACATAATCACCATTGCAGTAAGATTGAGTCAGGCTGTTTCACTGCTCTCCTCCACACCTTACCTACCTATTGTTTATCTTTGCTGGGGCTTGATATCAACCCCATGAATGTTAGTGTTTTCATATAAATTAAGGGCTTGAAATAAACCTCATTTTGTGAATGAAGCATACTGTTAGCTCTCAGTAAATGTCAGCTGTACTGGAAACGATTGGCATCCTCAAATTGATTACTTTTAGGGGAGCTTTTTATAAAGAGAATATTTACAAGGATGTGGGCAGAGTATAGGGAAACTGCAGGGAAAGCATACTTCTCCAAGGCTCCTTTACCACCCATCAGCCTGAAGAGCTGAGAGGAGGGGACCTCCTGAGAGGAGCGGTGGCCTCCAGGAAAGAGGTGTAGCCAGATTATAATGATCCTACAGACAGGGATCCCAGCTAGCAAATGATATTATTTTTCACCCAAACCGTGAATAGATTCTTTCTCCCTCTGATGTGCTTGTGCTTCCCATCGACCACACCCAACTGGTGGACAAAGACCCAGGAAGCCTGCCCCTGGTACAGTTTAGTTTCCTAGGGCAGAGGGCTGAGTGGAATGGGATGGAGAATGGATCTGGAGGGACAAATGGGACATACCTAGCACAGTTAACCTGCATTATGAAAGTCTTGCATGAAAGAAATGCAACCCTTTCTCCCCCAAATCTAGCTACTTAACAACAAAAAAAATTCTCTTAATCAATTTATACATTTTCATTAATTTTACATAATCCAGGTTATAGCACATGTTCAAATGAGCCCAAATACAATGTCAGAAATGTTGGCATTTGCAAGGAGTTCAATTACTCGTGCGGTAAAAGATGATCTGGTGGAGGTACGGAGGTGAGGAAACCTCCCTTGTGCTGGTCCCATTCAGAGATGGGATGGCAATCTCAACCTAGAGTTCAAGTTTAGGATAAAACTGCGGTGTATTTATAATGGAAATTATAATACCATAAAAAAGAATGAAAGTGGTGACAAAAACTAAGTAGACACCCTACAGTAACTTTGAATAGTCCCTGTTCTTGGACACCCCATAATTGAAGCACTGACTGTTGCCCCAAAGAAGTACCATACCCAACTAGTGGGCCAAGTAATCAGGATCTTGTTTTGTCCTGCTCGCTTCTAATCTCAGATGAATTGTTTTCAGTTCTTTGACCCAGGAATTAGGATTACTTGCCTTAATCTAATCCAGGTTAACCACTCTGATCCACTGAAAATGAGTAAATCAATTGAATCAGATAAATTTCTGTAATTGGATAAGTGTTTGTGGCAGCATACAAAGATAGGCAAAAGAAAAAATAAACTGGAATACCACTCTCAAGCATAAACCTTTTCTGCAGATCAAAAATTTCCCTAAAATGGAAAGTGCTGGGACCCAGGGATTCCAGAAAAAGGAGTTGGCTCTGTAATAGGAATAGTGAGAGGCAGTGTGGTACAGTGAAGAGTATTTGGATTCAGGGGTTAAGAATAAGAATCTCATATTAATATTGACTGCAACTGCCTTAGCAAATTACTGAACTCTCTCATTCTCAAGTTTCCTTTTGTAAAAAATGAGAATAATTTGACTTGTTACAAAATTAACTGCAGCCATCTATACAAAATCAAGACAATGTTTCCACAAAGTAGTCATTCAAATACTTTTTTGGGGGGTGTACTTTAAAAAAAACTCGGTTTCTTAGCAGCTTTATTGAGGTACAGTTGGCATTCAATAAATGATACATAAAGTTGATTAATTTTGTTTAAATTTAAAGTTGATGACTTTTAACTACATACAGCAATGAAACCATTGCCACAATCACATAATGAGCATTTCCATCCAAAAGTTTCCTCATATATACTAACAATCTTCCCATCCCTATCTCTGCTCTCTGTCATGATAGAAGAGTTTTCATTTTCTAGAAATTTATGTGAAGATAATCATATATTAGGTATCAGTTTTTGTCTGACTTATTTTGATAAGCATAATTACACACAGACACGTCCATGTCATATGGGTCAACAGCCTGTTCTTTTAATACTGGGTATTCTGTGTAAAAACATGGTATTCTGTTGGATTGGTATACCACAATTAGTTTATTTGTTCACCTTTTGGAGTCTGTTACTCAATTATGTTTCAGTTGTTTCCCTCCTTCTTAATAGTATAAGAAAAAATATCACACATTTCATCATCACAGTGGACATTTCCACTAACATTCCAGGAGTAGCATGGTTTACAACAGTTGGTTTTAAGTGCAGGTATAACAGTAATTGTGTTTATTGATCCCTGGCTTAGATTCAGTTCTGAGCTGGAGTTCAGTTCCTCCTGCCTCCTCAGCTTTCTTTTGTTCTTTACCATAAATAAGCAGCTCAGCCTGGAGGAAACAGCCCAAATGTCAATCAACTGATGAATGGATAGAATTGTAGTATATCTATACAATGGAATTATTATGTACCATAAAGTTTTATGTGTGGATAAAGTAAAGGTTCCTGTGGCCAGGATTCTCACCTGGCCCTGGTCAGCTAGCTTATTACAGACATGTGGGCAATACATTGTTATTGACTATATAAAGAGGCCTGCCCAGTGCTCTGGGTGACACGGTAGCACACTTAAGGCTACAAGAGAGCAGAGACGAGATGGGAAATGGTGGCAGCAGCAAGGACAGAGACTGAGACAGCTGCAGGGGTAGAAAGGCCCAGAGGCAGAGCCCGGCTTGCTGCATGCAGACTGGCTCTGAGTGGATGGGAATCTAGTGATTGACCTGTCACCGTGGGAATAAAGTTGAGTATAAACCTTTTACCCCAAGAACATTCCACTGTCTTCTTTGGTCTCTTTGAATCCATAGTGAACTTGCCTAGGGCTGGAACCCATTGGAAAGACAGTATGAAATACTGATCCATGTTTATAATGTGTATGAACCTTGAAAACATTATGCTAAGTAAAAGAAACCAGACACAACAGGCCACATGAGATATGGTTCCATTTTTTGAAATATCCAGAATAGGCAAATCCATAGAGACAAAGTATATGAGTGGCAGGGGCTGGGAATGGGGGAGGGGAGTAACTGCTAATGAGTATGGGTTTTCTTTCAAATGTTCTGGAATTTGATAGCACAACTCCAAATATTCTAGAAGTCACTGAACTGTATGTATACTTGAATAGAGTAAATTTTATAATGTATATTATATTCCAATAAAGCTGTTACATTAAAAAAAGCAATCTAAAACTTTGGTAAAAACATTCAAGAGCAGCAGTTAATTTTATTTCCTGTTTATTTATTGCTAAGGGAAAACTTGAAGCTGTTCACCTCATTGATTGTGCTGCACCTGCATTTCCAGGTCTTGAGCACAAAGTGCTCAGAACTCAGCATTAGGAAGTAAAAATGTCACATCTGCAAATAAGTCACGTTTGGGGAAGTAGTTCAGTATCATGTTGTTTGGTGTACTTGAGATGATAAAGGGCCTGTAGCTTTGACTCTTTTGGCTTTTCCTTTCTTTTTAAAGTAACATGCATTAGGTTTGTCTGATTGCCCTTTTCTCTAGCCTTAGTTAACTAGATACAGGATATCCTGTCAGTAAAGCACCTTCGCTAAATCAGATTATTTACCAAACTCCTAATGGCTGAAGACAGAGCACAGTGAGTAAGAAAGTCCAAACATTCAAAATAATCCTTGGAAAAGAAAAAGAAGCTAGTAGCTCAGAATCAGTAGTGGTTCAGTCGGAGGCACATGCTTGGTTTCAAGCAGCTGCGGAGGATGGAAATCAGGACCAACTTCCTCCCTTTCTAATTGTCTTCCTTCACCTGGTGAAAAACCACCTTATTTAGAATGCTTTTAGTGGTTCAACTGTGTGAATCAGTCCAACATTGTAATAGCTGGAAATAGAGCACCACCAAATCTCTGGCCCCAAAATCAGCATTTCCTGGGTACTTAACGATTTGTAGTTGAAAATACTTAGGCATTTTTTTTCTTGTTCTTGAGAATCTTACTAGCCAAGGTTTGAGTTTTGGTGTCATTTAGTTTAAATCATAAAGTGAATGAAACGTATTAACCCAGGGTGAAAGTAGAACCATTTAACTCTACTCAGAAATGTCACCTTTGCTTTTTGCTGTAACTTAGCAAATAAAGTTTCCCAAGGTGACTTGAAAAATGTTATGTCAGTGTGTGTGTTTATCTTGGGTTTTCTGTTATAGCCTGTCTAGCTTCTGGGGCACTGCAGAAAGTTGCGTAAGAAAAATTTCTGCTTTATCTTGACCCTGAAAGAACATGGCTCCCAGGGATGTTCCTTTGAGTCATTACTCTAGAAATATATCCATTTGTTTGTATATTAAGCATGTACAGTGCAAAGTATACCTAGAAGACAGTTAAGTGACGTTTCCAGTAACAGGATGGGCTTTGTAGGCATGAGCTGACATTGACCTAGATTCTTTTAGCATGTGTGTGCATGTGTATGTGAGTGCAACATGCTGGACTTCAAAAAAATATGTGCATGTATATAACATGAACACACAAACATTAAAGACTATTAGTAAAACACACACACATACCTTCCCTGTCTTTTTTCCCCTGACCTTTATTGATAAGTATCACTTATAAATATTCATTTGCCTCTTCCTGATCTTTTCCTCTTTTTCCCCCCTTCTAGAAAGCTGTAATCTGGACTTTTTGTTATTCTGCCTTTTCTTTCATCTTTTTTAGTGTTGCCTGGTTTTGAAATGGAATCCTGTTTTTTCTCAGGTTTTGATTTTTTATTTTTTTAAATATATTGTTTATATTGGTATCATTAATCTACAATTTCATGAGTAACATTATGTTTACTAGACTCCTCCCATCACCAAGTCCCCCCCACAAACCCCATTACAGTCACTGTCCATCAGCTTAGTAAGATGCTGTAGAATCACTACTTGTCTTCTCTGTGTTGCACAGCCCTCCCTGTGCCCCCCATTATACATGCTAATCATAAGGCCCCCTTTCTTCTTCCCCCTCCTCCCTCCTTTCCCACTCATCCTCCCCAGTCCCTTTCCCTTTGATAACTGTTAGTCCTTTCTTGGGTTCTGTGATTCTGCTGCTGTTTTGTTCCTTCAGTTTTTTCTTTTTTCTTATATTCCACATATGAGTGAAATCATTTGGTACTTATCTTTCTCTACCTGGCTTATTTCACTGAGCATAGTACCCTCTAGCTCCATCCATGTTGTTTCTGGTTTTGATTTTTACCCAACATTATGTTTTGAAATTCAGCCAGGTGGATGTGTATAGTTATAGTTTGCCCATTTTCACCACTATCTAGTATTAACTAGTACATCAGTATTGTTCTTCCACTATATAAAGCATTTACATATTTATCCATTCTACCCATTTTGGGGCATTTGGGTTGCTTCCAGCTTTTTGCTTTAATGAAAATACTGCTCTGTACCTTATGGGCATGTGTCCTAGTCCTTATCCAGGAGTTTTTCTAGGACATATACTTAGAAGGTCAATTGCTAGGTCACAGAATATGTGGTATTCAACTTCATTAAGTAATACTAAATTGTTTGAAAGCAGTTACACTACTTTATCTTTCATTAGCAAGGTAAAAGTGGTCCTATTGCTCCACTTATCGGTATATTTTTTTTAAATATAAATATTACTGTGCAACTATGTTTTACATGACAATGTCACAGACATTCACCCAGTTCATAGGTGAGGAGCTAAGACCCTCTTGTCAATGATTATATACTGTTTACTCCCCTGTTCCCTGTGGAGAGAAACTAACATTGTCTCCCTTGGTTGTGGTTGTGGTTCCCCCTGATTAGCCTGTCCCTATGTACCATGTGTGCTTCACTCCAGCTGAATCCCGAAATGGGTCGAGACAAGGGGCATATGTATCTCCAATTGTAAAATATGTTGCCAGATTTCTTTCCAGAAAAGTTGTACCAGTTCAGGGTCCCTTTAGTGAGTACAAGACTGCTTTCTGTAGTCTAGTCATTGCTGGTTGTTTCTACTTTACTGCGTGAGGAATGGTTTTCTGTTTGAATTTATATTCCCTTGAATTTTGGTGAGGCTGAGCATATTTTCATATGTTTTTATTGTTCTTTTGCATTTCTTCTGTGAATTGTCATTTCTTATCCTTTGCCCATGTTTCTGTAGGTATTTGAATTGTTCCTCTATGTGTAGGGAGCTCTTAGTCTGTTAGTAACAGTTCTGCTTGGTCTCTGTGACATGATGAAGTTAGTTATTTCCCAGTTGATCATTTGTCTTGGGTTTTGTTTATAGTATCTTTTGCTGTAAAAAAAAATTTTTTTGTTAATATTTAATCACAAATATCTATCTTTTCCTTTATGGTTCCTTATCTTGCTTAGGAAACTTTCCTCTCTTGAAGGTATTATAAATACCACCCTGACTCTTCTCCTAATATTTTAATTGATTTTTATATACATATATTAAATCTATCTAGAATGTATTTCACATATGGTATGAGGTATGAATTTTGCTCTTTCAACTATATAGCCAGTCTGATGACACCATTTATTTAAAAAACTTTTTTATTTACTGAATTGAAATGCTGCCTTATGTGAAACATGTATTGCTTCACATGTCAATTTCTATACCTTGTATTTTATTTCCTGAATCAATTTTATATTCTTGTGTCAATAATGATATTTTTGATTAAAATAGTTTTATTTTAGTTTTTAACACATAAAAAAACACAACTGTGTCTCATTTCACTCCATTTTTTTCAAGATTTCTTGGTATTGTTTGGCACTTTTTCCCATGTAAACTTAAAATTCTTTTAGTTAGAGTCTAAAGGGGAAACAATCACTGGAGATTCTGATTAAATCTGAATTAAAATATATTTATTTGGAGAGGATCAATTTTTTAATATTCACTTTTTGCTGTCCAGGAAACATGAATACTTTATATTTTATACGAATATATCCTTTATATCTTTAAAAATATTTTATAAGGGTTTTCAAATAAATACTAGCTTTCCTTTAAAATGTATTCCTCATTATATAAGAGTTTTTGCTTCTTTTGGAATTGGAAACTTGGTTAAACGGCTAGAGGTAAGATAAACATAAAAGTGCACAGCTTTCCCTCTCTTAGTGCTAAAACCTGTTCTCAGACTAAAATAGAGAGGAGTCCCTAGTTCCAGTCCCCAGGGACAGACATGATAACTGACTTAAAGAATGTTATAGAATAGCTTTGTGCTACTTGACCTCATTCCTACTTCGCTACTGTGGGTGAGCATTATTACATGTGAAACAGCTCTCTGGACTTCGTGTGATTAAACATGCCTGTTCCTTCTTTTAGAAAAGACTTCATTAAAAGCGGGATCCTAACAGAGAAAAGTACTTATTATATTTACATTTCAGTTTTCTTTGAAGTATAACTATCTGTTGAACGAGGCCCATTTAAAGATTAAATCTCAAGATATAAGGTAAGTGAAGTGTATCACTTATTGGGAGAATTTTTTCATCAGTTTCTAGAAAAAGTATAGTATCCCTGTATTTATTTTTAAAGACTAAATTTATAAGTAGAAGTATTTTTACTCCGTGGAAACTAATGTGCTGAGTAACAGTGCAGACATCCTTCTTCATAGTAATGCCAATAAAAATGTCTCAAAAATCTTCAATAACGTAACTTGAATATCCAAAATCAAGTCAAAGAAGAATTTTCAAAATATCTCAACCAATTTTAAATGTTGCAGTTCCAAAAGACAAAATTTTTAAAGAATGGGAAAAAGCATAATAAACTGAAAAATTGTCTGATACAAAACAATCAAAAATTCTCAAGAAATTTTTAAAAAATGACTAAACTATACTTAAACTGGTCAGAAAGAAGGTATAAATCTATGAAATAAAGGCTATGTAGTGAAATTGCAATATTATACTTAAGGACATTCCTAGAAATAGTAAAGCATTTACATTGAAAACTGATAAATAATTAGAAAATATGCTGATTAACTACAGAATCAAATCCAAAATTAGGTGGTTTCAGTAAATATGTGTAAGTAAATGGATGCAATGACTCATTTCTAGAACTGAGCACAGTGTCTTAACTTAAAAATAATAAAGTACTTGAGCTAATAGAAGAAATAAATTTCAAAGAATCAACAATTTAAGGTATGAAGTGTTTCCAGGATTGATGAAAGACTTTACCGATATATGGAAATTAACATCTAGAGAAAGGTATTGAGACATTACTTACAACAATTTCAAGCTTCAGTGAAATCTTAAGAAATCTTAAAACATCTGAAAGAAAGGCCAGATAACATTCAAAATGCTGATTTCAGATACAGGCACAAATGAGCCTACAAAGTCCCCAAGGAAATAAAGCATCTCCAGTACTCTCTTTTGGAAAAAATCATCCACGAAAGATATCATTCATTTGGAAAAGGTAAAGAAAGATTTTTAGATATTCCACCAAACCTAAAGAGTCCCTAACCTTACACTTTGAGTCCAAAACAGGAATCTTTTCATGTTGAAAGATGATGCTCCAAATATAAGTTATAACAGATATAAACTTAATTATGCCACATAAAACAAACACACTTAAAAGGACATATATTAAAATACAAGGCAGGACTATGATACAGATTTAAACAAGTCATAAGGAAACTGAGACTAATATCTGAGAATATCACAACAAAATGGGTAAAAGGAGAAGCTGTTAAAAACAAAAGGAATAAGCACATGATGCTGAAATGCCTAAGTGGTGATGCTGCAGTGGGGTCCCTCCTTTGGGTGGCATTCCAAGAGGGAAGGTTGACTTATCATGGCCAGGGAAGAGCTTTGGCCTTTTGAAATTTAGGAAATAAATTTTGCATATTTCCTGGTTTACTCACATTGAGTGGAGTTAGACAGGCAGGTTTTCTCTGGACTGAGAAAGAGCAGAGTTAAACCATTCATTCACTTACTGGTAGAAGACATATGTGTCCTTGGCTTGATCATCTTGGGAAGAGACAGGCAGCTGTGAAAGTGCTGACTCCTACAACTAACGAGAATGGAAAGAGATGGAGAAGACAGGGTTGCCACACTGCTTAATACCAATGAACTGTATACTTTAAAATGGTTACAACTCCCAGGAGAGTAAATCTGTGACATAGAAGGACAATGTTAGAATTAAGAGATGTCAGTTGAGCAGTTACACAGATGGAACCAAATTTTCAGTTGAAGCCTGCATTCTAATGGAAACTTCAAGAGGGAGAGATGGACTGAGAAGTTTAACTGCTGAAAAAGTTACTAGGTGAGTGAATTAATGATTAGCTTTGCTTTCCAGGGATGTAAGTCTATCTGTAATACTGCTGTATTTCCCTGCATAGATTACCAAATAATTTGGGGTCTCATCTCACCTGGTTCTGGGATGGCAAATAACTCCTTTGGTGAAAGGGTAGATGGAGCTGAATGTGGTCAAATAGACCAATGATATTGGTCCCCCCATGTTTGAGGCCAGGATCCCATAAGGTTATAAATGCCACATTTTCTACAATGTGTTGAAGGAATAATGTTTTAAAGGAAGGCCAGGGAAAATATCTGCATAATAGTAACGTTGTTTCCAAGTCCTGCCTTGAGATGGGTTGTTGGGAGCTGGGCCAATGTGAAAGGGTCTATATCAGCACAGAGCCCTCTGACTACGGATTTAACACTCTCTGACTTCTCTAAGAGGTTCTTGTTCTCTGGGTATTGTTTTTCATTTATTTTATTTTCCATCTATGGCCTGGGCTTCTAAAGCAAATTGTCTCTGTCCTGTGGTTACATATATTAGAGACCATAGGTTCTAGTTTATAGATCCCATATTCTGAAAATTATGGAGTGGTATTATTTCAACCATTTCCCCAAGCTGCCTTTGAGGCTAATATTGCTTACAGATGATTATGAAATATTTAAATTATACAGGAACTGACAGAGAATTTCTTTCTTAGTGATTTTTTGAATGACTTGCCTGATGAATTTTAAGGATGGACACAGCCCCTGCATTTAGGCTTTGCTGGGTCTGACACAGATATGCACTGGAGCAGACACTGGAAGGAATACCACAGACCTCGGTAGGAGGAAGGATTGCCCTCACAATTCTTTCCTTGTTTCCTCACCCCCATTTAATAAAAGTGAAAAATAAAAGAAAGTAACATGAAACAAAGCTAAAAGGATCACTCATTAAAAAAAGAAAGAGAAAATTATCAAAATAACAGCTCCAGCAAAAAGCCCAATGGAACAAGCAAAATAGCCACAAAGGACTTGGGAAAGTTCTTTGAGTTAAAAATAACTAAAAATGGTAGGATGTGCATTGAATACAAATGTGCATTTCATTGCAGAGCCCTCCAGCTCTAACTTTGCAGCCCCTGAGGTGGGGGTGCCTCTGTCCCTGCAGGAAAGAGCTTCCCAGATAAATTCCCACGTCACTGTCCCCTGCCTTCTGGACATTGTCAACCTGGCCTTCAAAGTTCCTGCTGCAATAACATGAAGATATGGTGGAAATAAATTAGGCAGGGTGATCAAGCCACTAATTAATTAAGACCTTAAGGTTCTGATGTATTTCCTTTCAGGAGCAATAAGGAGACATGGGAAAGAAAGTAGAGGTAGGGTAGCTGTGATAACATCTCCATGCCTTGCCAGCTTTCAGGAAACCCATCTCTACTCTGGGATTGACTTTCAAAGACATTGGGTCCCCACTTATTTATGATCCTTTCCCCTGTCTCAGCAGCAGACTTCTGGTCCTGATACCTTGTTGCCAAATAAGAGTTTGCTTCTGTGCTCTCTAGAGGAACTCTGTTTTTCCCTCTCCTGCCCATTTCTGCCCATCCTCTCTTGGTTGGCCTCTCCTCTGCCAAGATCCAGCCATTCTCTGACTGAGCCCACAGACTCTGAACCAGCCCCTTTCCTGAGGCTTGGGCTATCCCCAGCCCAGGCTTTAGTTGGAACTGGAGCAAGAATGATACCAAAAAAGGGCAGAATTTTCATTTAAATAAAAATTAAGAGTAGAGAAAGGAAAATAAATATCTTAGGTTTGGGGATGTGCGGATTCTTTTTCTTAAAATTGTGGTAAGATACACATAGCATAAAATATACTGTCTAAACCATTTTAAAGTATACAGTTCATTGGTATTAAGCACATTCTCATTATTGTACAATCATCAACAACATCCATCTCCAGAACTCTTTTCATCTTGCAAAATGCAAACTCTATACTGATTAAACAGTAATGCCCCCAACCCTTGACAACTACCATTCTATTTTCTGTCCCTATGAATTTGACTACTCTAGGTTCCTCATAGAAATATTCATATATCATGCATTCATATACAGTATTTGTCTTTTTGACTGGCTTATTTAGCTTAATGTTTTCAAGGTTCATCTGTGTTGTAGCTCGTTTCAGAATTACCTTTCTTTTGAAGGCTGAATGGTATTTCTGTTGTATGGATGTACTGCATTTTGGTTATCTGTTCATCTATTGATAGACCGTGGGTTTACTTCCACCTCTTGGCTATTGTGAATAATACTGCTTTGAACCTGGGTGTGAAAATATTTCTTAAGGACCCCACTTTATATTCTTTTTGGTATATATCCAGAAGACTTGTGGGATCATAATGCAGTTCTATTTTTTATTTTTTGAGGAAGTACCACATTGTTTTCTTCAAAAGTTGTACCATTTTACATTCCCACTAACAGTACACAAGGGTTCCCTGTTCTTCATATCTTTGGCAATATTTGTTGTCTCTTGTCTTTTGTCTTTTTGATAACAGCCTTTCTAACAGGTATGAGGTGATATCTCATGGCTTTGCTTTGCATTTCCCTGATGATTAGTGACATTAAACTTCTTTTCATGTTCTTATTGGCCATTTATACAACTTCTTTGGAGAAAAGTATATTCAAGTCCTTTTCCGATTTTTCAATCAGGTTGTTTGCTTTTTATTATTGAGCTATAGGAGTTCTTTATATTTGCTGAATATTAATCCTTTATATGGTATGCAAATATTGTCTCCTATTCCATGGTTTGTCTATTTACTCTGTCGATTGTGCCCTTTGATGCATAGAAGTTTTAAATTTGATTTAGTATAATTTATCTATTTTTTCTTTTGTTGATTATAGAAAATATTTTTCTCTCAGACACACAAAGTTATAAAAATGTATTCTCTATTTGAACACATGGAAACTTTCAGTATGAACTAAGAAATCAAATTGTATCATCCTATGTCATATTTTATGACCATAGTACAACTCAAACCAAAATAATCATAATGAGAATGTTATATATAAAATAATTAGGTCATAGACAAGCAGTACAAAGGAAGACAGGTATTATTTTCAGGATTGTTTTATTCTTCATTTCTTTCTTTTCTGGAGTAAAGAAAACTGTTAATTAGACAAGGAGAAGGAGTCCATAGTGTTTGAGAATGGGAAGAAGGAAAAGGGCAATGATGTTTTGGAGACCCTGCCAACAGGTGATTTGTGTATGTCATTTTATTAATTTCTCATGGCAGACATGTGAGTGAGGTGCTGCTTTTGCCATTTCATAGGCTAAGTAAGGCTCAATATCTTGCCCAAAGCCACCGAGTTCCTGAGCATCAAAGCTGGGATGGGAACCCAAAGCCTATTTTTTTCTAACCCATCACCTAGTGAAATAGTAGTTAACTAATAGTTAACCAAATATTAACAATTTCATCTGAACTGTTGAAAGGACACTTTATGGAATAAAACAAAAATTGTCTAAAGTTAATTGATAAGAATTAACTTTCAAGTTTTCAAAGAAAAATATCAAGGATGATTGAAAATGTATTATTACATCTCACATTTCAAAATGGTGTGACACAGAATGTAAAGTGGAAACATAGATTATTGTCACAGAATAAAGACTTCAAGAGTAAGTTTCATACACTTAGAATTTAATATATAATACTCTGAGCTTAAATAATTGTCAGGAAAAGTGACCCATTTTATCAAGGCTAAGATTACTAAAAATCCACATTTATAAAAGCAATAGACCAGGGATTCCACACTAACTAGTAGTTTTATTTGACACTGGTGTGTGTGTGTGTGTGTGTGTGTGTGTGTGTGTGTGTGTGTGTGTGTGTGTGTGTGTGTGTGTGTATTTGAACACTTCTTTGTGGGACATGTAGGCACAGTTTGCCATGAAATCTACCATTCTTCATTATCTTTCTCTTGTAAAATTTCATGTCTGTACCTGCCTGGCCCCTTTGCCATTTAAGCTTATGACTTCTGATGCATACCCATTCTAGGTGAGAGATTCCCCTAAACCTGAGCAGGCATCAGAATCACATGGAGGTCTTGTTACAACACAGATTGCTGGGCCCCACAGACCACTGACCCAGTAGGCCTGGAATGGGGCCCCAGAATTTGCATTTATAACAAGTTTCCAGATGCAGTGTAGTCCCTGGATCTGAGATAAGTATATAAATTGAAAGTAAGCACTTAGAAGTAAGCATAATATTCTTAAAAGGAACTTCTGTATTACAGAGCAATTTGGATTCTATTGAATTTAATAATTAAATAATTGGGCTTGCATTCTCTATGACCTTTTTACACTTTTCTGATAACATGTTTTTATTGAATTTTATAAAAACTGGCCCATAGGGACTGGAAATTTAAAAACAAACAAATGACCAAAAAGTGTGTCTGCAACCACAGATAGTTTGAGAAGCACTGTCACCAGTGCCCTGACCAGCTGGCATTTCCCTTGATGGAACCGCATAATCAGGGGGAGGCCACAGCCTGTAGGCCTAGAAACCTGATCTAGTAGAAGAACCAGAGTTGATTTAAGTCACAACACAGACACACACTGTCAGGTACCACAAAGAACTGGAATGTAAAACCACATGCCAAGGACAATTTATTAATTTACAGTGAAAAATGAAACTACCAACTGGATGGGTTACTCATGTTGGCCTGACCAGTGAATCATTTCCCTGCCTGGGAAACCGACTTATAGTCCAGAGGTTACTCAGTGAGCATGGACGTGGAGAAAAAAAAAAAGGAGCAAGTTATATGGTTTCTACATTAGTGACATCAGTCTGGTTACCTACTAAAGGCATAGGGGTACATCTGCCGAGCAGACCCCACTTCCCCTTGGTCAGTGCTCAGATGGATGGACATTTACTTGTGAAGCTTCCATTGCTGATCTCCCGATTTCCCCTTCCTAACTGACAGGTGATGAAAATAATCCAGTCAAATCATTGCCGTCAATCTGGTCAGCCTTGTCTGGGAGTAGTTCTATCTCTTTGATGGTGTTTGCACACCTCCACCACAACCCATTAGGTTATGAGTGTCAAAGTCAATTTTGAAAAAGTTAACATGAATCTCGAATACACAGTGAGCACAGGTAGAATATTTAATTAACTCATTAAAGAAAACAGTGAATGCAGAACCTGGTTTGAAGAATACAGGAAGTATCTATAGTCAATGAAAGGAAGAATGCTGAAATAATATTGCCGAGTCACATATAAAACTAGTTAATGCCCTGTAGGGCCATAAAGACATAACCTATGTGGTTATTTTTTCATCAGATAATTTGCATTTCTACCAAAAAAAAATCACCTATAATTTGTCAGTCATCTACAAGTGAACATCTAGCTTTACAGAGTCTGGGCCCTAATCAGTGGTAAATCAGACAACTGTCCTCTCCTCCAGTGTCAGATGAAGGTGGGAGAGTTGCTGGACAAAGGTCTAGGAGGTCATTGAAGAGCATTTCATCTTTCTGCCTTATTTCTGAGATTTGGAAAAGTATTCTTAGCAGACTTAGTTTTACACTCAGAGAGCAATCCTGTTTGTTTCCATGTTCTCTCCAAGAGGGTAGCAGTGGTCTGAGGGGAGAGCAGAGAAACTTCTCAGTCCCTTAGCTCACTCCTCTCTAACTTCTTCCCAGCCAGAGGGATTGACTTTAAAGGGATTTGGATCTGTTGAATGACTAATTGCCAAGAAGAGTAGCTCAGGATTCACAATCCAATAGAAGTGATGGTGTATAAATTCCTACAGGCATTTAAGTGCTTTTATCAGCTGACTTTGGGTTTTATTCATTTAGGTTAGGTATTTATCTAGTGAATGCAAAGTTCAAATATGGAGCATTTAAGGATGATTCCAGTATGTTTACACATCCTGCCAAGTTGGTCATCTAATATATTTGAGAATACTTACGATCTGTTATCTAAGCAGGTGTCAAATCTGCAGGAATTACATTTCTGAATAATCATTTCATGTAAAGCACTTACTATGAGGTATCCAGGGCTCATAAATAGCTGGTATGTGCTAGGAGAGCTGCATTGGGTCTTAAAATACTGAAATGTGTTCATATCAGTTGTTAAAGAGAAATTATCTCTTCCCTGAGGTTATAAAGTCTCTAATAATATCAGCCATCAGTGGCCTTCAAGATGGTAATGGACCTGGGAGGAATACCATGATGTACAGAACCAGATGGTGGTGGTCCCAGCAGCCACTGAGTGGTCTCAGAGGCAACAGCAGAGGTGTGGCAGGGTGGCAAAGCAGGCCAAGGCCCTCCAGGAGGTACTGGTACCCAGGTATATACCTGTCATGAAGAGCCTTCAGTTGCCCAGCTACATCAAAGACACTGCAGATTTAATGAATGGAAACATAATGGTGAAATCATTGATGTGGTTATTATATGGTTTGAAAACAGGGACATCACTTAGCTAGGTGACAGCTACATCAACTAAGATCACAACGATTTAAAAATTAAAGATTTGGAAATTTCTAAAATTTTTTCAAGGATCATTTTCTCTATAACTTATCACTTATGAATATTTTAGGATGTAGTTAATTCAGCAAGTAAAAGGAATATTTAAATATATTTTGGTTTATTACATTGCATATTAATATTTTATCTTGCCAATTGTTAAACATTTTGAATATGATTCTTATTTCCAGCTGTATAAAAATTAAAATGATTCAATCAAATCATCAAAACTCAGGAAAAAATGAATTGGGAAGTTACTGACAGTAGGTAAAGATTTATTGTCTAAATTTAAATAAAATACTGAAGCCTAGAAAGATGACACAAGCTTGCAACTGACACACAGTTGAATTTTAGTAAGCGGTTTGTATAAACGAAAGACAGGCAGAGGGGAGGCTCCTCAAGGGCAAGGACAATGCCTGACATGGGTCTAATCACCTGGGTGGGACCTGAATAAATGTTAATTGATTAAGTGACTGACTGAATCAATACATCAAAAAGCTCTTCATTCTCACCAGTAATTAAGTAAATGCAAACTAAAACAATCATGAGATATAATTTCACACCTATTGATTTAGCCAATTAAAGAACTAAAACCAATGCCAGGCAACCACTGGAGAAGCAGGAAAGCTCACCACCACTTTCTGAAAGGACCTAATTAATTTATTACTAACAGTCAGAGATGTTCACTTTCTTCACCCATTTTGGAGATTTATCATCAGAAAACAATGTTGAAGAAAATAAAAACTTCCCTTAAAAAATATTTATAGTAGAGCTATTTGTAATAGCAAAAATGGGAAGCAATTAAAACATGTGACAGCTCAGTGAAATAGTATACACTTGTTTGAAATGATACATGTGAATATTACATAGAATAGTTTACAAGAAATATTGACGAAACTGCATATTCTGTTTGTGGCCATGTTTGAAAACCACACAACACCTACTGAGTGAATACATAAAGAGCATTGCATCTAGAGAGTATCTAGATGAAAAGCTGTTGGAGTGTAATTTTTTTAAGCAGTTTTGCTAATGAATGAAGAAGAAATCTAAAAGAGAAAATTACCTTCCTTACAGATTGCTAATTTAGAAAGTCATCATTAGCATATTAACATTTAACCCCAAATTAATTTTCCCCAAACTGAAGATTGTTTTCTCCCTGCAATTTATATGCTCCTCAATGATTGGTGACCCATAAGCTGAAAGTGATGGTGTGTAATAACAACGTTCAAAAGCAGCTCATAGTACCCGGAAAGTATCATCTATCCTTATGATTCCCAGATTGCATATTTGTGAATTTGCTGACTCACTGAAATTTATTTGTAACTCCCCAACCAGGACTCAATGCAGTTTCACAATAATTTGCAGACATAAGCAGATGAGTGAAAAATTCGAGTTGTTCAACCCACATATTCACAGCTGAGGTCAAACCAAAGAGACACTCTGCCTTTTTATTTCAGCTCTCCTACTACAAAAAAATTTTCCTTTGCACAGTCTATTTAGTGTCACAGTTCTGTGCCTTCTTTTGTTGGTGGTGATTCTACTGTTTAAATGGCCCCCAAAGCCATCATGCTGACTGAAATGGTGTCTAGTGTTCCTAAGTGCAAGAAGGCCACAATGTGCCTTTCAGAGACAATCGTGCTAGATAAGCTTTGTTCAGGCATATGTTACAGGCTGTTAGCCTAGAGTTCAATAGTAATAAGTCAGAAATAAATAAAGTGTGTTAAGGTGTCTTTAAATAGAAATACACGTAAAGCAAGACATATTGATTGATTGACCAAATGTGACCAGAGACTCCCAGGAGTCTAATTCTATATTTCCCCCAGATGCAATGCCTTAGTATTTGCTAATTCAGTGTTTGCAGCAACTTTATAGAATATAACTACCATGAATAATGAGAACTGACTGCATATGGTTTAGTTGGGGTATAGGCTTATGTGCTCACATTTGGTTAAATATCACTGGTGAAATCTTGGTCAAAGCAGAAAAAGACATTTTAGGTACCATAATTTTTATTTTACCTCCCCACCCCCATAGCAGTGAACACACGTGTTTCCAGACCTCCGTGACTTTCAGTCTTTTGTGAACTTTTTCAGATCCCTTATTCCCTTCTTTCCTCTAAGATCAACAACAATATTGTTATCTGAGTAGTATATAAACCCTAAGAAAGTGGTAGGAACATTAGTAAACGTATCCAGTATTTTTCCTTATGTCCCCACAAGATCAGAAACTGACAGCTACTAATTCTATGGTGTGGGAAGAATTCAAATAGTGACAGGGTGACTGTAATCTAAATCTGACCAGATAGCCCATACTGGACATAGAACAAAGACTCAAACCTCAGAGAACTGTGTTCTAGTCCCCAGTTCTATTCATTGTGGGCATTCCTAGCTGCAAGCAGCAGCAACTAGGGTAATTTTACCATAGAAGGAATTTATCAAAAGGAAACATTCATAGAATCTCTGGGAGAGCTGGAGGATCTGTATTTGTGGAGGATGGGTTATCAAAATAACACCCAAATCAGACCGCGGAGCTGGTCCAGAGAGGATGCCACTGCTACCCCTCTACTGGGTGCAAACACTGTCCCTCACACAGTGACACCAACACTGGGTGCTTGAACACGCTACTGTAATGGCTGTCACAGCTGTCTTAGCCCAGAGTATCTGCCACCACACCCAATTTGCCATACTCTTAGCTCCCATTTTGGAGTCTGGGCAGTAGCTTGGGTGATGTACCTATACTTTAGCTGCAAGGGAACCAGGGAAATAAATTTTAGCCTCTGCCTAAAATCTTAGGAAGAAGAGTAGAAAAAGAGGGAAAAATAATTAGGAAAGTACCTTATCCTCTTGCACAGCCTATGTTGGAGTCCTTTACAGAGAGGGGCTCACTTATGGTGACTCCACTATAGGGATATGTTGCTGGGGAGATGAACTATCCTGGCCCACCCTCTCCCAACTAGAGCTGTGGAGTGCCTGGGCTGCCCACACTGCGGCACCTGCTCGGCATACATCCCTCTGCTCTGCCACTAGCAGTGAGAGAGAGAAACTATATAGTGTGATACAAAACCACTTTTAAAGAACACCAAACGTCAAGTCTTTTGACTTCTGCATGTTCCCAAAACATGCCCCAAATCCAGGCTCTAAAAGGAGTGCCTTGGCATCCCTTTTGAGATTCAAATACAATTTTCATTTGTATTTGTGTCTTGGCAAGTTTTTGATAGGCTTCCTCTCTTTTCAAAGTTATTCTTCAGAAGGTGCTTTGTGACCACTGAGAATACAAGACACCTTCGAACAGTTTCTATGTCTAACTCATTACCCCGCCAGCTGGAGACACACAGAACACAATGGTATGAATATGATGGGTTTGACAGAGCTTAACAGTGAATATATCTGCATTTAAAAATATTTTTCTCATGCCATCTTAATTACTATTTTCACTGTATATTCCTTGTTATATGAGTGTGACAGGGTGTGGGGCTAGGATAGGTTGTGCTCTCTTGCAGTTTCTGGCATAGCTGGTTCACTGCAGCCATGATCCTAAATCACTCCATCATCCAGGGACTGGGAGTAGTCGGTCTAAAATAATTATTTACCTTTGCTATGGTCTCAGTCTTTGGAAAATTCTGGTCTTCTTTCCCAGAGATTTCAATACTATTTTGTTTGGAAGAGTTTTGTTTGCAGTACAATTTTTGACTATTTAAAATTTTTGCTGTGAGATAGCTGTGGGTTTTAATTGTTGGAGGGTTTTTCTATTTCTGACTATTTACCATACAATTGAAAATGATAGTGGGTAGGAAGCTTGAAAATAAAAATGTTATTTGGGTTAAATTTGTAGTAAAATGTTTACCTTTGTGGTTCAGCTCAGTTTTTCTGAACACACCTTTAAATTAAAAGTGAAAAAATAAAATAAAAATAAATAAAAAATAGGGAGGTTGGATCCATTTTAATAACCTTTATTTTTTCATTTTGAACTGTAGACAAGCTCAGAAAGAATGGAAATCAAAATGCCATGATATAGGTGGCTCTATAGCAATAGAGGGAGTATTCTTTGGCAGAGATATGACAGACCTAAGACAGACAACATTGTCCTTCACCCTTCTGTGCCAGTAAACTCAGAGGACTGTTGCCATCACTGGTCTACTGAAGGTCCAGATGAGACAGGAGTTTCTGCTCCTTGCCTTTGCTCTAGGACCCTACTCTGATCTCTGTTTCTTCCTCCTTCCTTCTTTATTTTACGATTTCATATTAGATTCTTTGACTTACTGGGAATTATGACATTGTAGCATATTTTATATGTCATACTTAACATTTAATGAGTCTTCTCTTTTTGCTTAAACTGTGTATTATATAAATGTAAATCTATGCATAAAGCGATCATGCTTTTATCAGTGAATTTCACATTCAAAAAGAGGGTGAAACTGAATTAGAACACAGTTGCATTTCAATGGAGAACAAGAAATTGTTTATCTCCCTGTAGCATCTCTAGAATAATAATTCTCAAAGTGTCAATTGGAAAGTCTTTTTAAGTGAAATTTTTTGAATCTCAGTATATTATATAATAGAAGCTGTGCTTTTTATATCCATTAAGGTAAATATTAATTGAAGAGTGCTTTTAAATTAATTTGCATTTGATAAATCACACTGTCATCTACCTATACTTGTGAAAATAGAACACATATGTGTAGAATGTATTTTATGTGCAGCCTGCTTAAGAAACCCTTGCAGGGATTACACAGTTTTATCACTAAGCCATAGTGGAGGCACAGGCATAGCTGCTCTTAGATTTTATTCAGGCTGGCAGCCACTGCCAAGTGTCCCTGGACCAAGCTGGCAGGGAGTCGGGGGTGCCTTAGGAGAGGCCAGATTCCTCCTCATCATGCTTCCCTGACCTTTCTTTAATTTTTGAGGTGAAAATCAGTGGTTCATATGCATACTTTTTTTAGTTACACAAAAATGTACCATTCATGTGCAAACCATTTTAAAACAGAAAATAAAAGCAATTCCTAGAACTATTTGAGCAGATGCTTATGGCTGAATTAAAAACCATCAGAAACAAGAGTCTTGAGTGGAAACACACCAGCAGTAATAGCAGAAAAGACTTGTACAGCAATGAAAGCTCATTGCCCTCACTGCACTTGGCATTTAAGCAAAATGAACTGTTTCTTCTTTCATCAGAGACCCCACTTAGCGAGGAAGTAAGGAACAGCTTTTTCAGCTGTGCTGTTCCTTTCACTCAGTTATGGGTATTCTCCCATGATAGTTAACGTGACCCACTGCCTGAATCAATAGAGTAATGGTTTGATTGGGCCAGATAGAAAAGGCAGAAGTCTTTTTTTTTTTTAATTTTGAGACCAAATCAGTTCCAGGCTCCTATGCATCTGGTGGCCTCCTTTGGATTCAGTCCCCCTTCCCTCATCATTAGCATGTCTCCTGGGGACAAAACAGAATGCCCTATTCTTTTAGTTGCTGGTCTTTACCAATTTGAGGTTGGTGCAAGGCCGGAACCAGTATGCAACTAAGTTCAGAGCATAAAGATGGTAACTTTAAAAGGCTGTATATGTAGATTGGGAAACAGGTACTAAAAAGTATGTAGTTGATTAGGTCTTGTATTAGTTATCTATGGCAGTGGAACAAATTAATCCAAACATGTCTTCAAACAACAGACATTTATTATCTAAAGTTTCTGTGGGTCAGGAATCCCAGAATGGCTTAGCTGGCAGCTCTGGCTTAGGTGCTCTCAGGAGGCTGCATTTAAGGTGTCAGCCAGGGCTGCAGCCACCTGAGGCTGCCTGGGTCTGGAGGATCTGGTTCCAAGTTCATTCATGTGGCAGCTGGCAGGAGGCCTCAGTTCCTCACCACAGGGGCCTCTCTGTACAACTGTTCATGACCTGGCTTTTCCCAGAGCAAGTGATCTAGGAGAGAGAGAGAGAGAGAGAGAGAAAGAGAGAGCCCAAGAAGGAAGCCACAGTCTCTTATAACCTAATTTTAAAAGCAATATACCATTATTTCTGCCACATTCTGTTGGTCACGTAGCGTGTTAATACCAGGAGGCAGGAATTATTACAGGTCATCCTGAGGCTGCCTATCACAGGTCCACATGACCAGCTTTTCTAGAAACCATGGACTGGATAGCCTCATTCTTTGAAAGTCTGAGGACAGCCTCTTGATCAACTTAATAATAATGATCTATCATACTTTGAAAATAATTTTTGTTATCTTAGCTTAAAAAATGTAAACTTGATTATGCTTGTATTTAAAATATACTTATGAAATATAGTTTTAATATATGCTAATATATAGAAATTTATAACCATGGTTAATAACATGCATTTATGTATCATAAAATATATTAATTTAAAAAGCTATACCTTATTCTGAACCTTTTTTTTTCCCTTAACAATATTTTGTGGATATCTTTCAGTCAGTTTATAAATTCATTCTTTTTACTTGCTGCATAATATTCTATTGAATGACTGTCGCAAATAAATACAATGATTGTACCAGAATTATCTCACCAGTCCCTGCTGTTGGGCAGTGAATTTTTCCCCATTTTTTGACAAAATAATAATTATCTTTATACATATATCTTTGCATGCTGTGTGAGAATTCTTCAGGGTAAAATTTCAAAGTGAATTCTTGAGTGAAAAGTTATGTGCATTAAAAACTTACTAGATATTTGTGAATTGTCTGCTAAAAATACTGACTTAGGCTCTTTCCAGGGGTGACAGAAGTGCCCCAAACACCCACCATCTACCATCAGCATTACTTCACTTCAGATATACCTTGCTACAAATTTGAGGAAGGCATATGGTAGTGTACTTAGCAGAGAAACCTAAGACAAAAAGAAGGGGAATTTTAAAAGGCCTGTGGTGAGATTGGAGTGACCATCAGGGACAGTGAAGGGACCCTGTGAGTCGCTGATGCCGCAGTCCCTCCAGAGTTCTTCTCATAACCCCAGAGCACTAGCTGGCCTCTCCATCTTGAGTATGAACATAGGGGATGTTTGCCCAGCTCATCTCTTAACGAGGTAAAACTGACATCCTCAGGTGTCCACGTGAAGGCAGTAATTAAACAAACGAGAAGGCAAGTAGATTGTGAAAGCTAGCTTCCCCAGTTCATCCCAATAGCCTCCCAGCATTCTTTCCTGAGAATCTCACTACTGCTTTGCCTGACACCTTGGACTCAAGATCCTTTAAACAGCACAAAAACTGTTTAAGAGCCAATGCATTGATATCAGCCACAAATACTTAAGCAAAGTTAATTTCACATTAGTTGAAGAGACCAGGACTTTGAATTCCTGTGTTCATTCAACAAATAATAACTATTGAGTACCCACTGAAGGCCAGAAGTTATCTCAGGCCCTGAGTATATTAATCATGAGCCAAATGGGCACCACTAGAGCTGCCAGTCTAGAAAGAAGAGCGACAATAATCACAAACAAACTGTGATTGTGTCTAGGAATGAAGTGGAGGTGTAAAGGATGAGTTTGAGGGCAGCAGGAGAGACTCTGGGAGAATCAGCAGGCAGAACACAAAGTAGCAGACAGCGTGCTTACAAAGGCCTGAGGTGGGAAGGAGATGGGCTGTTTAGAACACTGAAAAAGCCCATGTGGCCAGCGGGCCTTACAGCAAGAGATGAGGCTGAAGAGGGGGCCTGGAGCCTGGTCATGCAAGGCCGACACGTTTTGCTGGAAGAAGTTTGAAAAAATAAGTTCAGGATATGGAAATGTTCAAAAGGGCAGATATGGAGGGGAGGAGGGAAAGTGATGGCCTCTGGGCTGGAAGGGAATTCTGCCTGTGTAAGAAGGCCCCAACAGCTCCATTAGCCACACGTCCTATTCCTTCTGTCTACCTGGGCTGCACGGGCAGAGAACACTGTCGGGTGCGACCTGTGGCTGCACCTGGCACACACCCAGGGCTGGGCAACCTGGCCAGGACCCACCTTTCTACCCTCATAGGCTTAAAAGTCTGTGCCCCACTTTGCCTTTCAGCCTCATGAGAGGATTCCAACAGAAGTCCATGCCTGATTCTGTTAATCGACTTACAGAGGAAGGGCCCTAGTGCATTCCACAAACCTTAATCCAGCTCCACGTTATGTTAAAATGTTCAATGTCTTCAAAAGCCCACTGCAGCCTGCCTCTAAAGCAGCACTTAATTGACATAATATGGGTCACCTGTCTACATGGAATTAGCTGGCAGAGCTTCCAGAACAACCTACTTTTCCTCCCTTCTGCCTTTAGTTTTTGAACTTCTGAAGTGCGTCACTGCCGCTCCAGTCAGTTTTGAGCCATTATTTAACAGAGAGGTGTACAGTTGAGAGCTCTGTCTCTAGCTTCAGAATTCATCTAATGGAGTAACTTAGGGTGGGAAGGGAATGTGGTCAAGGCCTGTTGGTGCTGCTCACCAAGCTGGTCAGCTTCTGCTTCTGCAGTCATGTGAAAACAAAAAGCATAGCATGGCTTGGTGTTACACTTTAACGATGTCATGCTTTTAATGTCAGACTTTATAAAGCTGTGTGTGTGTGTGTGTGTGTGTGTGTGTGTGTGTGTGTGTGTATTTGGGCTAAGGAAAAGGAATGAATAAAGTCTGTTTGGGAACAGGCAAGGCAGGTAATGCTCATCCAGCCTTATGAGAATGAAATAGTCCCTGAGCATTAACTTGGATTTCCTGTGTTCTGACTTGGGAAACCACAGAGTTGGATGGCCAAGTATGGGGCCTTGGCTCACTGTCTGAGTTCAAATCCTGGTACCCCACTCACTTCCTGAAAAATCTTGGAGACTTAAAGAACTTAATCTGAGCTTCTTTTTCCTCATCTGTAATTTGAGGATCCTGATAACCTTGTCTCGTGGGGGTTTTGTTAGGATTAAAAGAGTTGAGTCATGAAAAAGCCTTTGTACGAGGTTAATTACTCAGTAGATTCCAAATACAGCTGACAGTGTTAGGTAGTGTTCTCAGTACCCTCAATATATTAATGTATTTAATCTTCCAAGATCCTGGGAAGTGTGTGCAATTATTCTCATCATCCCCAGTTTCCAGATGAGGAAATAGAGGCACAGAGGCTAAGTGACCTGCCCAGATCACCTCACTAGTGGCTTGCAGAACTGAGACTCAGACATGGGCAGCTGGGCTCAGAGTTCAGGCTCTTAACTACTTTACTGTATAAATGTTAGCTTTTATTGGAAGAAAGGAAGAATGGATGGAGAAATATGGTAGGAATGGATGAGAAGGAGAAAGGATGGAAGAACATGGTAGAAATGGCCAGAGAGGAAGAAGCACTAAGAGCCCCTTGTATCTAGGCAGAGCTGTGAGCCTCTGCCCTCCACCCCTACCCTAGTCACCCCCACCTGCCAAAACCCTTAATTCCAGTGGCTCAGACTAAATACTGAGTGTGATCTGAGAGTATTGCCCCACACTGAGTCCTCCTGATCCAGTTTGATGAGGGAGAGACTCACTTCCTGCTGCTGTTATAGGTGCCCAGGGGCCTTTCCATCTGCCCCCAGCCAGCCAGAAGCCCCCTGGTGGGTTGAGTCCTATCCACTTTCATTACTGCTGGGCTTCTTCAGACACACCAGAAAAAGTCCCCAGGGGTGAAATTCTCAAAACAGAATTGCATGATTGACCAAATCTGACATTCTAGAGAAGAGTTATTCCCTGCAGGGTTATCAGCCTAGATTCTTTCTTCTCATATGTCAGCGATTCTACGATGAGGCCAAAGTCACCCATGTGAGAACAGTACCATGCGGTGCAGTCCTTTACACGGACCTTTCTCCAGATACTGTGCTTTGGTCTGGATTTCAGTTAACCTGGCTGAGTTTTATTTGTTTCTTTGAGGTGGAAGATTGCCTAGAAAAAAACTAAAATAAATATTGTAGGTAAAACTGCTGAAGTTCACTAACTGCTGGGAACTAGCTTAACCAGTACTCTTACAGTTCTGCTTTTAAAGGGATTTTACTGCTGAAAATGTTCAAGGATAGAGTAATGATGACTGCTACGAGTTTCAAGTGGTGGATGGGTGGGCAGACACGGCAGAAATAACAATTGTTAGATCTAGGTGGATGGTATGTGGGTGTTCATTGTTTTGTTCTTTCAAATTTTTTGTATATTTACAATTTTAAAAAATATGGTAGGGGAAAAAAGCATTAAAAATTAAAGGGAAGAATTTAAAAAATATAGTTACCATTGACAGGATCTGTACAATGGGAAGGCAGTACATGATTAGTGGTCTTCCCCCCAGGTCATCATCCATAGGACGCGGTCAGCACTAGAGACATGGAGAGCTTGCAGGGGGACAGGCACCAGCTGGGAAAGGGTGTGCCAGGTAAAGGAGTAAGCACCGTGGCTGCTGGTACTGAAGCAGAACTTGACATTATGGCTGGAGTGAAAGTTACAACCTTTAAATTACATTTATAAGTCTAATATTAGGATCAAGACACTCCATATATTCCCTTGAAAATGATCCAACAAGAACAACAGAAATGTTGCACTTATGGATTAAGGTTTTTTCATGTAAATTTCATTTCCTATACAGATAAAAATTAATGGAAAGAATGTCACTATAAATTTACCTCTGGGCAGTGGAATTACGTGATTTTTGTACTTTTCATGTTGCCTCTCTGAGTTTTCTAAGGTTTTTTCAAGTGACATATTGCTATAGAGTCAGGAAAAGTCAGTATTATAGGAATAATTAATGTTATGTAGGTAGTATCTCTACATAACTTGTTTTCTCTATCACTATTAACCACTACATAGAATGGAATATCATCCTTTTATCCAGAAATTAAAATTAGAAATTTCTAAGCAGTATGTCCTATATCTTAATAGGAATTAATGAAAAAACATATGATTGCTTTATTCATAGTTTTGGTTTTATGAATTTTGACCACCTTAATAATTTGCCCCATTTTGAGGAGTTTTGCACATTTACTGATTTTAACAGTGCTTTGGCCAGTAGTTCCACAATTTTACCCACACTTCTTTAAAGCTGTTGAGTAGAACCCCCTACCCTGCTCTGCTAACTTACCTAGATGCAGCTGGTCAGTCCTGTTGAGACTGTTATGTGCATTTACCACTGTTTGGTTTAATTGCTCATTTTCCTTTCCCAAGATTATTTTCAGATGGGAAACTCCCCAGTGGCTTCCTTAGTAAAAATAAATGCCAGTAATTCATTTAGTTCCTTGATAAACATACTGTCATCCCTAGGCCCAAATTATGTCCACAGATAACCAAATGATTTTTTTTAATTTGCATGAATGAGTTTCATAAAGGATACACAAAATTCTTACAGGCCTAATTTCAAATTTTTACCCAATTTTCCATATTATTAAGCCTATATAAGCACTGTTTCTATATTTGTGTTTAATCCTGGGAGTCACTGTATCAAGTATAAAGTTCAAGGTTTTTTGTTCGCTTGTTTGCTTGCTTTTCTATACACTTTTGCAGGAGATGCTTACTTTGCAATCATCTCCTGTTTCTGGAGAATGTAGTGGTTTCATTTGGCCCTTGTGGTGTGTGTCATCACTTTTATTCCAGCTGCAGGCCACCAGACATAGTGGTGCCAGTGCATAGGGCTCGTTAGGCAACATAAAGTGGTCATCAGACCAAATGGAAGGCGACCACCATCTTGGGCGACATTGTTAGTTCTAAAGAACTACTGATGAAGAAAAGCAGACTGCAGTCATCAGAACTCCTGTTTTAATCCTTTCTCCCTGAATCCTGAAGGATCTTCCCTGCTAGGGTGCCTAGGGTGGAGGAGAGGTTAGAATAAATTCTGTTTAGGCAAAAGGTTTGGTAAATCATCTTGGGTGCTAAGCCCCATGTAATATTATCTGATAGTAGTAAGATGTCAGCTGTTTTTGTCTATTTGAAGCTTTAAATAGACCATGGGAGGAATGTGCTTCAGGTGCTTATCACTAATTAATCCATTTGCAAGTGAAATACCTAATTAAAGCAGTCTGAGGGAGCTCCTTTGCGGCCCTGATCTGCTGGGTCCAGTAACAGAGAGAGATCTTGGTTGATTAAACTTGGTGGACAGATGGGCTAGTTAGCTTGATCAGATTTTATTTGAAGAGTGTTTCGTGTGTGTGTGTTTAAGTGTAATACAGGTTGCTGGTCTTTAATATTGACCAGAGTCCCTCACATATTCATAGCTTTGGGAGAAAAAATATGAAGATAATGTGATTGGGATCTCTCTCTGGATAAAACAGGGGAAATGGGCAAAAGATATGTATGACCTGGTGTTCCACCTTACTGCCGTGCATGCTGCCATCAGGAAGGGCCAGAGAGCCTGTCACTTCAGACTTCTTCCTTAGGTTGAACTTCAGGGGCATTTCTTTCTACGTAAGAGTTTGTTCTGCCTTTGCCTTCTCACAAACGATGTAGCTCAAAGTATTCACTGTTTTGCCTCAGCTATTAAGGAACTCTGGCCATGTTTACATCTCAAGTATATTTATCAGTTCAATTCTCTGTTCCCTATGCTCCTTTTCATCTTCTTTGTTCTTTTCTTAGAATAAGGACATCATCTTTAAAGAAAAAGAATCTTGCAAAAGAAGTTAACTAGCTCATGAATAAGAATAAACTTTTTGGTTAAGAAATTTATATTTTATCGTATCGCACCTCTGCTCCATTTTGAGGGGAAAGGACACACTTGAGTGTAAGAATCATGACCGACATACAATATAATGCATTTTGTTCCTTGTAAACTGTTACTGCCTCAAATAAAATAAATAGAACAAAGAGCATAAATAAATTCACAAGAGATACCTCCGCTGCTTTCAGGATATGGGAGAGATTTAGAGAAGCAGCAGGAAAACAAATTGAACTTGGGATAAATGGAAAATTACGGGAGAAATAGATAAACATGATACATTGGACGCCACCAATTGTCTTCTTTAGTGGGCTTGTCAGTATGGGGTCTGACTCCCACCATTCAAGCACACTCCAGTCCTTACCAACACCTTCCCCCACAATCAGAGTTAAAGTGAATTAAAAATAATAATAATTATATAAACACACACATGCACATACACACACTTCCTCTATGAATTTTAGATCCTTAAAATAATTTCTCCACAACAGAAACTTGATGTTTTTTCCAAAACTTTTTGTGACAAATGCCATTTGAAAAAGCAAAGGCTTTGCTATAAATTAGTTCTTTGAAAGGAACACATACTTAGCATGAAATAATCCTTTTTGCCTACATATGTGAATTAAAAATATGCACTTAGAAACATTGGAAACAGGTGTTGTATTCTTTTCTTAGGCAGAACACATTACAGAATACCAAAACTGGGTGTTTTTCTTCTGGGAGTATGGCAGTAGGTGACAGGTGACAACAACATTCATTGTAAAATAATCCAATAATGACTGTCATTTTCACATAGGGAGGCATTAGTAATACAAAGAATACACTGGGACTACAAAAGAATATAAAAGTCAACCTCAGAGTTAAACCTCTTTAGAATGGGAACATCTTCCTGTTTATTTCTTTACCGCTACTGTTCACTGTACTACACAGAGTAGGTGCCAAATGAATAAAGAATGCTCGATTCAATGACTGAAATTATGCATCAGACTATCTACATAATCATTTCATTTCTGTATGAAATTTCCTTGTGTTGAATGGCAGCTGATGGTGTCTAACCAAGCGCTAATTTTAGAGGGAAAGCCATATTTTAGATCTATAATTATTTCAGCCAGAAGAAAACACAGAAATTGAGTGGGTGCTGGAACGTGTCCATTATTTGCCCCCTGGAGATAAGTGGAGTAGTCGAAAATAATGCTCCATTGGCAGAACATGGTGGGGAAATTTGCAGATTGGCTTCCCACAAGAATGGATTCTGTGCTGTTACTTCAGATTTCTGTCTCTAGGATGCCACTGTTACCCCATCTTAAAGGCTAAAATTTCATCACCAAAATAATTCTGAAAGAAAGAAATAGAAATTAATTAAGTTAAACCCACTGTCCTGGGAGAGCAGGATTGCAGCTGGCGCAGCTTCCTTGGTAGTCAACGAAGGGAGGAAGCCCACAGGAGGGCAGCTGCCTGCAGCGTACTGGGGGCAGTGCAGGGCCACCTTGGGCCACACCCAGGTGGGCACAGCTATCTCAGGAGTGCCATATGATGGGCAGCAGGTGTCAGGCAGTGAATAGTGTCAGGTTTCAGGGCCATCTGCCAGCTGCGAGACTGCCTGCCATTTTATGGGGTTTATTATGATTTAAGGAGGAAGGTCTGGCCACTGGGGACTGAGGCATGACAGAAGGCCCAGCCAAATGGGCAGGATGCAGGAAACATTACTTGGTGCCCAGGTGTTCTCCAGGCTTAACAAGCAAAATCTATTTTAGACCTTACCCGTTGCTGGAGATCTGAGTTTATATACACCACCATGTTTGTTCGGGGCTGGCTTGAGTACAAGGTGAACAGAGAGGAATGCTGTGGCTAGAGAGGAGGAGGTGGTGGCTCAGAAAGACCTGCCTAATGGACTTACCTTAACCTTCCACAGCCCTTAAACCTGGGAGCACATCTTAGCTGATCCCCTCACCCTTTCAAAATGATATCTCATTTCTAAAATTTCTCCCACCAAAGTAGAAACAGTCCCCAAATGCTCTGGAGTCAAAACACCCAGTCACCACATTTCCCAGGGAAACCTAGCAGCTGCCAGAAAGAGGAATGGAGAAGAAGCAATTTTTCCGTAGATGTACTTGCTGAGCCCCTGAAGGAAAGCACAGGAAAACTGCACCCCATTTGTCAGAGGGCAATGGCATAACCGATTTCCTTGGTACTGCAATTTCCTCTGGAATCTTCCTTTAAGATGCAACCCTTATGGGATTTGAGCCAGAACCTTAGCCCCATGCTGAGTTTATTAGAACCATGTCTTTTTTATTACTTAGCATCCAGCAAATGATATAAATCCTGCACACACAAAACTGCCTCTGATTAAAGTATTTAGGATTAATCAAGGGAGTTTTTTGTTCCCTGAAAGTAAAAATCAGGCTTTTAAAAGAAATTTTTTTTAAAGCCATATCATTGGGCTATTTGGCCAGTGTTACTTCAATCATAAGAGCAAATCTGAATTTTTGATAATTTCCTTATCAATCATCACACCTATGTTATTTTAGAAATTAACAAACAAGCCCCACCTCCCTCTCCAACAAGGGAAAAGGACTAAAGCTATAGGATAATGAACCAGAGTGATGGGGGAAAACAGTGGGATACGGTGAGATCGAAGTGATCCCAAAGCATTTATATTTGACAGCATCAAAGACACCTGCTGAGGCTGTGACATAGACTTGGCCGTCTGGCCAATATGTAGCCCCTGCACGCTGGTAAAGAGCTGCAGTCTCTCTGCATTGCACAAAGCAGCTTTCAGCTAATTCTTTAGCTGAAAGTCCCAACAGAAAGCATTTTTTTTAAAATATAACATTGACTTTCATCACCTTCATTAAAAAAAAGACCAGATTTTGTAGTTTCATCATGATACAGTGAGGCTAAGAGTTGAATCCAAATCTTAAAAAGAGCTACCCATCCCAACTTACACAAAGGTGTTTGCTAAAAGTAAAACAACAGCTGTTCATTTCTGGCATGGTCCCCATGAGAGAGTGCATTCCTTGTGTTTGGCAGGCTCTTTCCAATAATTCATGCTTCTCAAAAATAAGTAAATAGTGAATAAATACAGTAACAATACATAGCACAAAAATAAGACAACTTTTACTTGGATCTGGGTATAGATAGAAATGAAAGCATGTTGGTTACTTAGGCACAAAATTAATATTATTGACTTGAATTAAAATAAATACTATTTTACTCATTGTGAAAAAGTTAAAAGACAAAGTATTGTTTTGGGGGAAATTATAACACATCATTATCAAGAAAGAAGATTTCAAAAAACTTGTAAAACTCAGTTAAAATTTTGTTAACTTAAATTCTATTAATTCACTGTTTTCTTTCAGATAGTAACTGGGTTGATGTTTAATTTCATACAACGAACTTTTTCCTTTGGGTATAATGCACGTGATTATAGTGCAATCATGTGTAAACAAAGTGTAATAGTAAAGTTTAAAATGTTAAAAGAATATTTTGTTTTTTCAATGTCCTTAAGGTCTTTAAAAAATCTCTTTACATATAAATAGTGAACAAGCCAAACACAAATTATTTTATCCAGTGTTTCAAGCAAGTCCCTGATGAGCATCATGCAGTCAAGTCTGCTCACAGAAATCCTTTGAGTAACCCTCAGAACTTAACAGTAATACATTACCCCTTGATATATTCTATAACTTGGATGTTTTAGACTGGTCTTCCCTTCTGTTTAGTTTGATGATTGAAGTTTGACAGTATAGCCAGCCCCACCCAGTGGGTACGTGGGTCTTGAGTGAAAGGTAGATCTGAGGCTCTGCTGACTGAGGCTTTGTTTGTTTGAACATGTCCTGCCCTGGTAATGGATATGGCCAGTGACTGGGTAAAGACGATGGGCATTGAAGACTAGACAATGTGAAATAGCCTAAGATCATCTTTTATCATTGTGTCACTGAGTCTTTGGGGTTATTTCATTGAATGTATATTAATTGAGTTCCTACTGTGTACCAGGTTCTAGGTATTTGTAAGCAAATAAAAGAGATAAGGCCCCCGTCCCCATGGACCTTATAGTCTACCTGAGGAGATAGGAAGTGAATAAACATATATATATATATACATATACACAATTTTATAAAAATTTAAATAAATAAAACTACAAATTGTGACAGAAGTATTCTGAAAGATAGGAACAGGGTGCCATGAGATACAATAGAGAAGACTTACCTTAGAACTTAGATAGCATTGGGGATTTTGAGTTCTTAGAACAGTGTCCCTCGAACGATTCTTAGTCCCTCCTTCCCTTTCATCCTGTGTAGTCAGTGGAAGATGACAGTAATGCTCCAACCATGAATTTTACTTGTGTTACTGCCAATATTGATCTTTCTCAACCAAGATATCATGATTTATATAACAAATTGCAACCACTGGGGCCGTGGAAACATGGCAGGCAATGTGGAATAGTGGAAAGAGTACTGGGCTCTTTAGGAAGACCTGAATTCTTCTGGGGGTGGGGGCAGGGTAGAGAAGAAGGCAGTATTTGTATATTTAATTAGAATTAGAGTGATCATTGTTCTGATCCAGGCTTTGCCAAGAACTAATTGTATATCCCAAGGCAAGTCATCTAACTTCATTGAATCTTACTCTTTCTGCTACAAAATGAGAGAATTAATATGAGATAATTTCTAAGTTCCTTTTAGATCCAATATCTTGAAAGTCTGTATAGTGATTAAAAAGTACAGCCTCTGGAACCAGATCGTGAGGGTTCAAATTCCAGGTCTGTCATCTACTAACTGTGTAACCTTGTTTCTTAACCTCTCTGTTCACCCATTTCCAAAAATGTGAAATGGGGGATACTATTAGTACTACCACATGTTGTTGTGAGAACTTAATGAATGAGTTAAGTAAAGTACTTAGAACAGGGCCTGCCTTATGGTAGGTACTTAAGAAGTGTTGTTATTATTCCTGTCCCCTGAACGGAGGTCACCTCCATGATGGATGGGACTCCAACAGAAGCAGAATGCTGAAGACCCTGGAGTGAACATAAAAACAGAATAATGTCTGGGAACCAAGATTTGCATTTCCACAATTCCTGCAAAACCCCCTTTCATTTCATGCATGTTTTAAAAGGGCAACTTTTTATTGCTGGAAGAGCAGTCATAACCATAGAATACTTAATTGATACCCACGGGACTGTCCCTTACAACGCAGCCAGGTAATTAAGTCCCTGTGTATGGGGTTGGTACAGGATATTAAACCAGTGCTGACTTCATAATGCCGGCCCACCTGCAGCCAGGGCAAGAGTGCCACAGAGATAAAGGCCACCTCCAGGTGCCGAGATGTGGGGTCTCTTAAGGGAATGAGTGTTCTTTTTAAGCAATGTAACGAGACCTCATAAATTAAATTAGGGATTTTTGATTTTTCAAATCATGAAAAAATTCATTAAAAAGTGTAAGCATTAACTTCAGCTGACTTCTTTTGTAGAGATTCTGTTTTAACACCACCAATACCAGAATTCAGTAAGCAGATCATTTTCTTTTCATTTCTTATGTATATAAATCTCTAAAACCCTATCAGTTTTTCTTTGTACTTTTTTCCTTAACATTTTCTTACTAGGTGGTACCACCTGGATTCAGTTATATTACAATAAATTTTTATGAAGTGTTTAATTAATAAAGAATAAATTAATGAGACTTTACTGTATATTTCTTTCTGTATGCATGTGTTAGATAACCCTGTGACAGTCAAAAAGTCTAATTGTAAAATTCTAGTCTTTTCCTACATAGTACTCAGTTTGGGGATGTCTGAAATTGTTGGGAGATTATGCTTTTTTAGTAAAAGAGAAATAAACTGGGATAATATAGGAAGTCCTTGTGAATCTTGCAAAATATTAAATGTAGCTTTTTGAATAAAAAGAACTGTTGGAGAAAAAGCAAGAAATCAATCCACTCAGAGAAAACCCAGTTCCCTCACATTGTTCTGGAGGGACTCTCCTAAATAATTCTTGCGTGGATGGATCCTTTTTGGGGGAGAACACCCCCAGGGGTTGTGGGCAGCCAATCCTCTGGTCCATGACTGCCACACCTGGACCCACTCCTGGTCGCCAGTGCACATGGGGCTTTTCCCTCTGAAGTCTCTGCCTCTTCCCACTGCCCCTCCTTCGTCCTTCCCCATGTAGGCTCCCCCATGCAGCCTCCTCATCTTCAGTTTCTTCTCCCTCTGCAAAGACTGCTCAGAAGGAGCTCAGTTTTTCCTAAAGAGAAAGAAACAAAAACGTCTTTATGTGGGAGTCTGTTTAAGAAATCACCAACTCCGGTTTATAAAGGCCTCTTTCATTCTGTTTGCTGGTATGTGCTTCCTGAGCAGCCGCGGGTGGGATGGCAACTGCTAATTTCCAAGGCTGTGGGGTGGGGGAGGAGATAGGAAGTGCCCGCATGTGGCCATGTGAACGCTCCCCACAAGTTACTCAGTGCAGCCCCAGGAGCTCTGCCTTAGGCAGGCCAACGTATGCTTTATTAGAAGAGCAGTTCTTTCTGTCAAATAAGTTTCTTTATGGTTTCCCATGTACAGGGTGGTTTTCTTTTTCATAAAATACCCTTATTTAAAAATAACAACCGAGCAGAGAAAATACTCGGCATTAAGTAGGAAGTAGTTGGAACCCCTCTAAGGTCTCTTTCTGTTGCAGGCCAGCAAAGTGGTCAGGCCATGGCAAGCCAGCGTGTTGTTTCCTGTTGAGGCCATCAAGACGGCGCCCAGAGCAGGGTGGGGATACTCTGAGAGGTTCCCTCTTGGGCTTGGGCCTTAAGTCAGAATTGTGTAGAGTTCAGTGTGGAGAAAATCTGAACTGTAGAGGTAAAGAAAGGGTTGGTTCAGTGATTCACAGCTTTTTTTGAAGCTGTGAAATCAAAGGGTTAGTTTCACCTTCCTCAGACCTACACTAATTTATATGTAGACACATTTACATTCTTCCATTCTGTATTGGTAAATGTATATGTGTGTGTGATTTAGATTTTACATAGATGTGTCTATATATATGTATATGATATAGATTTAATGAGAAGACTTATTGTGTGTGGTACTCTACATGGATTTCATAGCACATTCCTAAAATGGGAGAATGCAGCCATGTACCAGGATTAACATGGTAAAAGTTTCACTCTGTGTCATTTTTACATCTTTTATATTAAACCAGACATGGACTCAAATGCAAAATGGATATGGATTTAAGATAAAAATGAAACATAACCCTTGCTTAGGATGGGAAAGACCCACAGGTTCCCTAGGGACATAGGTTCATTCTCCTCTCAGCCTCACCAATACCCTGAGACCCCTCAGCTTAAGGCTGGCCAGGCAGGTCAGCAGGAACAAGCAACAAAAATCAGAAAGATTCTCTGCTCGAAGATACTTAAATCCCTCACCCTCACTGTTCTTCAGTCTACGATGATAAATTCATTAGTCTTTTCAGGTCTCTCTTTTTAAAAGGTCTCTTGATAGGTTTAAGATGGTCATTCACATCTTAGTAGGAATTACTTTACTAACTTTACCTAATTAGTTAACTAGTGTTCTGATTGGCTTTGGAGACCAACTCAGAAACTAATAGGGTCACTTAACAGTTTTGTGGACTAGAACAGGTCAATTCATTCGAGCCCCAATTTCCTAATCTGAAAATAGGAATGCCAACACCTGCTTTTATAGAACACCTATGAAGTCAAAGTGGCATAATATACATGGAAGACCTCTCTTAAAGTATAAAGTATTATTTAAATATCAGCCATCATTATTAATAATTTTAGTTGAAATTAGTGGTGCATCATGCTTATTAATACATTTCAGTTGAGATTGTTCATAGCTGAGGAAGAATGGCCTAGAGAAAAGTAATTTTGAAACAGAAGACATTTTGGAAGATCAAGTCTACAGCATAACCTCTGTGAGGGGCTTTGATATTTGAAAGTATTGCAAATCAGAGGACAGAAGAGGAAAGAGGTGAGTATGGGCCCAAACAAGTCTCTGCGATTCAGCATGAGGACCTTGAGACAGAAACAGCCCCATGACCCAAGTTGCTATGAAGGAAAAAGTCTACAGATGAGCTTCATCTTAAATTGTTAGACAAGCCCCAAGGCATGGAGTGTGGAGTTCCGAGTATATGTTTCTCAAGGCAAGGATCTACCAAAAATATAAATTCATAAAGGTAAACAGAGGTTCCACCTAGCTTTCAAAATATGTAATGGCCTGTCTCCCTCTGATGATTCTGCCTATTGTCTCTGCTTTGGGGCTCACCACCTGACACTGTCTAACAGCTGGTAGCTGTTACCCATGTACTGGGTGGGGGGTGCCATCCCATGTGTACATGAACTATCTCACAGCAGCCCCAGTATCTAGGTACATTAACACTCCCATTTTACAGTTGACAAAACTAAGGCTAAGTATTTTAAGTAACTTAACCAGTTAGCATATGTTGGATGATCCAACCGAAACCAGGTGATGGCATAGCTAGTGTAGGCAAAGGTAATAAAAATGTGCAGAAGGCAGGAAGCACATGGCATCTAGAAGGCATGCCCTCCTTCAGCGGCTGCTGCTCAAGTTCTCTGATGCAAAATTTGACATTGAAGCCTTAAATACACTTGGAGAGGAGAGGATAGAGTAGGGCCAAAAGGAAAGGCTCCAAGGAAGTAATCACTTGTGTTTTTGTTTTGAAGCTGAATAGGGTTTGGGAAGAGCAGACATTTAGAGACATTAAGAATGTAAAGTGTCCTTTTCTTAAAGATGTAGTCTGTGGTATTTAGTGAGTTCTCAAATCTGCATTGGCCACTGTAAGTACACTGAGCTGTTTTGCTGTCTTCTAAATCTCCTGAAATCAGTTTGACATTATTTGCTTCTAACACCAGGCCTCGCCAAGGCACATTTACATTTATGTAGAAACTAGTCATGAAGAGCAAACCAAAAAGGTGGGTTTTAAAAATACCCTTTCTCTTCCCTTTTAAACAGGTCACAGAAACGACAGGCAAAAATAGATTCATATGTAAGAATAAAGGCAGAGGGTTTACATCTGACTCTAGAATGAGCTTTGGGCTAATTTTTTAAGGGCCAAAGGGTGCCGTGGGCAGAAATATGGACCTAGCAGTGATGTTTCCACACACTGTGATGGTTCTGAAATAACGAGTAGGGGAGCATGGTGGTTCCAACACCATTCCCTGTCAGCTAGTTGTAAAATTTAAATGATTATTTTTGCTATACTGTACCTGTTTTTTTTTAAGTCAATAAAAAGTAGGCTAACATTTATGAGTCTAGGTATTCATCACCAAAAGACAATAATCATTTTGAGAAAATATTTGGATAAAGATACCAGATATTTGTATTTCTCTCTTTCTAGGCTCATTCATGTTAAATAACTTTTCACTTTTCCCTTAGTGCGTGGACACCTTTCATTAGCTCTCCACCAATCAGAAAGGACAGCCTTCAGAGGCAGGTGTGACTGAACTGAGGCAAGTTGCCAAACATGACTCAACCGGGTCCTTTCCTTGGGCTGTAAATTGGGAGAAGAGCCTTCCCTCCTTGCTGGGCTGTGCTGGCCTTCTCTTTTGTCTCCCCTGCCCATTAGCAATTCCATTTGGTCAGAAAATTCCAATGAGCGCATAGTCAGTCCAGCAACATGATAAATAATTTTGTGTGGATCAAACACCTATTGCTTATCTGGAGCTGTTGTCATTTTGAATTACAGTTACCACACTTCGTTATTCTGATCTCTCATCCCAATTTAATAACATTAAAATTCTTCAAATTCTGATTTCTTTTGTAATTCAGGGTCTCTAGTTCAATGGAGACCCAGTTGCCGTTGATGAATAACAGTAAATAACATTAAGCCTCTGAAGTCAGGTCTGATTCTTTATGTCATTGGCGCAAATTGTGATCCACCATTTCAGTTTGTCTTGATCATGTGGCCAAGGAACAAATATCAGTTCATGTCCAAAGCTGGAGAAAACTGTATCTTTGTTTTCTGCTTCTGCTTGTTGCCAACTCTTACCACATATTTAATAAGTTCCTCACCTTTCTTCTGTCACTTGAAATATTTTATTTACCTTTAATTATGACCAGATCAAATCAGTACTTTGCATGTATTAGCTAAGAGAATTATTTTGCACTTTTATTATTCAAGATTGAATCACAATGTCCCTTACACAGACATTGCAAAGCAAGTTTATAGAAATGTTTACTTTGTTTTCCATGGAGACTCATTATGCCCAAGATTATTCTTTTTTTTGTGTGATTTTTTTTGTGAGCTTCATTGTGATTTAATTGGCATATAGCATTGTGCATTTTTAAAGTGTACAATGTGATGATTTGTTATGTGTATATGTTGCAAAATAATTATCACAGTAAGGTTAGTTAACACATCTGTCACCTATGTAATTCCCATTTTGTGTGTGTGGTGAGAAATTAAGATCTACTCTCTTAACAACTTTCAAGTATATAATACAGTTTGTTAACTATAGTCACTGGGCTGTACACACCGGGCTGTACATTACATACGTACATAATTGGATATTTGTGCCCTTTGACCAACACATGTTCCCCCTTTCTCTTACAACCACCATGCTTCTTGAAGAGGAATTCTTGTTTAACCTAACAGACCACTATATTTCACATTAATACTATAAACTCAATTTTTTTCTTTCTCTCTAGTTAAAAAAAAAAAAAGGATTAAGTGGCCCTTTAGGTACTTGCATCACACCCTGAGCTTCCTCCTATTTCGGCATAGCAGATATGAGTTGAAACTGCCTGTTTACGGGTCAGTCTTTACCTATAGAGTATAAGCTCCTTGAAAATTGGGGATCCTTGTTCTTTCCCTGCCTTCCTGGCACATCAGCTAGGCAAGCCTGAAATCTCTTGATTACATGGAGATTTGAAAGGAAAAGAGTGCCAGAGGGCTGGCAAAATTTCTGTTTAATTTGCCCAGTTAAATAATCTCCCAGATGTTGAGGAAGAATAACCAATCACATAAAGACTGTAAGATTTTTAAATGAAATCTTCTGCTGTCCTTTGCACATGATGAAGAGAAGAATGAACCGACCTCCTCGTGTGATTGGAATCCTGAGGTTTTGTCGTGATACCAAACACTTTGTGGAAATACCAAGTCTTCTCCCAAGTCCCTGTTGGGTGTTTGCCTCTTTCCAATTTTTGCGCCATCACAGGAACTGGTGTGAACTGAACCATAGTCTCATATAAGTCATGTACTCTCTTTGTTCTCAACAAACCATAACTTTAGTAATTTTTATTAAAGATTCTGTACTGCCATTTGTGTCTATGTGGAACTTCTAGGAATAAGAAGCATTTCACAAACAAGTGGGATTACTGACATAAGGGTTTTTAGGACCACATCCTAAGAATTCCAAGTGACTCTGTAATGTCAGGGTACTAACTGGACCTCTGAAAAGTAATTTGGGCACATTTGCTTAATCAGAAGTTACCTGAATGACAGGTCCAGCAAGTAAGCTGACTTAGATACAGGGTTGTTTATTATTTCTTTTCCAGCTGTTTTAAATGTTATATTGGGCCATTGACATTTCCATTCACCCCATTTCTTTCAACCCCCCCCCCCCACCAATGGTGAATGCAGTTCATATCTGCATGATCCACCTAACATTTGCTGAAGAAGTAAAAAGATGTGAGGGTGCTGAAAATCCAGCCACCCACTAAGCAGCGTTTCAAGATACACCGAGTAGTTTCAGAGAGTGAATATCCATAAACCACAGAATTTTCTAGCAGTCCCACAGAGTTTGCTTCTTCAAGCAAGACAAAAGGTAAGGAAAGAATAGCAGGCATCAGTCATAAATATAAGCCCGTGTGCCTAGAGTCAAAGTGACTGGGTGTGGGTGAGGTTCGTGAATATCCGAGGGTTTAGGATGAAAGTGTGCCTACCGCTCTTCCTACTCGGTGTCAGCTTGATTTTCATGGCAGCATTCTCTAGGATGAGAGGACTAGACCCACCTGCCACAGGAACTCCCTGGATCCTTCTGCGCTTGGCAGGGCAGAAAACACAAGGAGGATGTGAGGCTGGTGTTGAGAAAAGAGGCTGGCAGTTTATCTGATGGAGGTTGCTCTGGTGTCAGATAAATGAAAATTTTTACAGGAGATTGAATGTCTCTGGCAGTCTGTTTGCTAGGACTGATATTTTCTGTTCTCATTAACCAGAAGAACATCCTAATTTTAAACACATCAGTAATGAAAGCATCTATCACTAAAAATCCCAGAATATGTTTCGATACAGACTACTAATCACCCTGTCTGTGAAGGACTCAGCCATCTTAGCCTCAACCTGTATAACACTGTAAATAACCCTCAGCTAAGTGAATCATGCTCCAGCCAGTCATGAATTGCTCTTCTGACTCTTTTGTGTATACTTCCTTTGGTGTATTTGGCTCACACACTGTACAAGTATGGTCTGAACGGCCTCCTTCCTCTTTAGCAGAGTCAGCTATGCTGTATTCTAGGACCACAAAATGCTTGTTCAGCCCCATCTGGCCACATGCCTTGGTGATGGTGGACACAGTAGCCATGAGCCTAAGTAATCCATAAGCAAAGCATTTCTGGATGTGATCTCCATCCTTGGTCCGACTTTATGCAAGAAGCTGTTCATTTTCACAGGATAGACCCAGTGAGAAATGGGGCTCTATGGGTGGGCAAATGCCACATCCAGTACAACGAGCTTGGTCACCAGGGTGGTAGTCCTTCAGACATCACCACAGCCCCATTAGGTGGTCTTCAAGACTGATTCCATACCTACCAAGCCCCTGGCTGATGAATTATTTGTCTTCTGGAATTGGGGAGGGCTTTCCTGGCTGGGGAATGTTGATATTTTATGGTCTCAGAACACTATCCTGATCATAAATAAATTCCTATGCAAATAAAAAAAGAAGAAGAAGAAACAGGGCTCTATGTTCTGGGTGAGCATAGTGAACTGTGTGAAAATGCTGTTTGTAGAGATGTAAGAATTGACCTGTTGTCACCATCTGTGACCTTGGTCGAGTCACCTGATCTCTCTATTGTTTCTTCATCTGCCAGTCTGTTTCTGGTTTTCCTCAGAGGTGTTTCCCCAAAACAGTGGAAAATACAATATGAGTTCTTGAAGGTAACCTTCCACTATTATAATTCTATTTTGGTGGCCTAAAATTAAATGGAACAAATGAGCCTCAGGGGTATCACTTAGAAGTTAGCATCAAGTCCCCTAACCCACAAAGGACAGTTTACAGAGAGTCCGATAGGAAATCTGTTTCAAAGTTAACTTGCAATAGGGTCTTTTTTAAAGCTTCAAAGTACCAAAACTCTCAAGGCCTATCTATAAATAATCAATAGACATAAATCCTCTTTTGGGAAATGACTGTTTCAACAAAAGCATTATAGATGCTTCATTCATTCACTCATTCATTCATTCTACAAATAGTTATTGAAAGCCTGCCATGAGCCAGGCACTGTTCTAGGTACTAATGATTCAGCAGTGGTCAAAACAAACTAATTCTCTGTGCTCTTGTAGCTTATATTTAGTAGGCAATACAAACAATAAAAATAAAGATAAAATATGTCAGGTGGTGATAAATGCCAAAAAGGAATGTAAATCTGGGTAATGGGGATGAGAAGTATAAGAAGGAGGGTGCTTTTTTACACAGAAAAGCCAGGGAAGGCCTCTAATAAGTTAATGTTTGAGCAGACACCTGAATAAAGTGAGGGAGTATTAGAAGAGCACTTTAACCTGAGGGATTGAAAGGTGAAAATGGCCCTGAGACAGGAGTATGTCTGTCAGGTTGAAGAAACAGCAGGGAGACCCTACAGCTGTGTTAGAGTGGACAAGAAGAGACTGGTAGAGGTGACCTCAGAGAGATTCCCGTGAACCTTAGGGTACAGCTCTGGTGGACCATGTAAAGAACTGAGCTTTCCCCCTGAATGAGGTGTGATGCCACTGGACAGTTATCAGCAAAGGACTGACATCATTGTGACATACCTTTTGTTAGCAAACACTCTGGTTGCTGAGAGGGGCAAGGGCAAAATCAGGGAAGACAGGATGACACTGAGATGTGCCAGCAGGGAATGAAGGTGGCTTGATCAGACTGGCTGCAGTGGGGGGAAGGAGAAGGGGCTGGATTCTAGATATATTTTGAAGAAAGAGTTTAGGGATTTTCTGATAGATTGGAGGTGAAATGTGAAACAAAGAAGAGGCAAGAATGTCCTTAAAGTTTTTAATCTGAACAACTAGAGAATGGGGTTGCCATTGGCTGCTGTGCAGAAGACTCTGTTAAATGTTGCTGGAAGGTGGTAGTAGCTAAATAATGGCCCCCTAAGATCTCAAGTCCTAATCCCTGGAATCTGACAGCTTTACCTGATAAGGTTAAAGGGTCTTTGCAGATATGATTAAGTTAAGCTTCTTGACATGAAATCATTATCCTGGATTATCCTGGTGGGCCCTGAATCCAATGATGAGTATCCTTGTAAGAAAGAGGCAGAGGGAGATGACACAGGGAGGAGGAGGGAGTGTAGCCACAAATCAAGGAACGCCTTCAACCTGCAGAAGCTGGAGGAGGTGGGAAACGGATTCCTCCTTAGAGAGTCCAGGGGAATCGTGGTCCCCCGACACCTTGATTTCCACTCACTAGAACTAATTTTGAACTTCTGGCTTTCAGAATTATGAGAGAATACATTTCTGTTGTTTAAGGCACCGAGGGTGTGGTTATTCAGACCAGGACAGAGGTCAAGGAGGAGGAGGACTGGGAAGCGACCACTGGATCTGGCAGATGGGAAGTTGGACCTGCTGATGATGTAGAAAAGTGTGGTTTCAGTAGTGGGAGAAGCTATTTGGAGTAAGTACAAGAAAAAATTTGGAGAAAGAGAAATGGTTACAGTGAGGCTAAACAAGTGTTCCAAGTTGTAAGGGAAAGTGGAAAAGTGAGATTTTTATTTCACTGACTTCCTCCATTCTCCTAATAGTGTTTCTCTAATTGACCACACGTCGGGTGGCGGGAGAGGGGTGGGAGAAGACAGCTTAGTGAGAAACCTGAAGAAACCTGTACTTTAATAATACTTCCAATTTAAGGAGTAGCAAAATGTTAACAATACTCAAGAAATGGTGAAAAATACATCTAACCAGGTGTCTTCTACCGGGGTTTAAGTCCTTGGTTCTGATGCTGGGCTATAGCTATGTTTTGGAAGGCAATTCATTTAATCAGTCTGGCCCTTAAGTCGTTGTTGCTGTTGTTTTTTCATTTGTGAAGTATGGGTCTTGGTTCAGTGAATTTCAATTGTCTCATATTTAGCCTCTCTTTAAGGATTAGCTGCAGACATTTGCAGAGCAGACATTTTCTAAGTTTGCTCATTGCTTGAAAAATTCTCAATCCTTATTCTGGAGAAGGCCTCCTTTCATGAGTCCTCAGGGGCTACCAAACTGGACCAAACTTGTTAAATAAAATATACGGCCACTCTGGGCTCCAGACATTTAGAGGTATTTTCTAAACCTGTGTCACAGTGATTAAAGTATATTAAATCAGTGACTGCAAAAAAGATCTCTGTTTTGGAGAGATGGTTCTGCAAGATAACTTGTGGGGCCTGCTAATTTCTGGGATTTGGTAACTCCGTGAACCCCATGGTCTATTAACTAAGGTCAGCTAGGTTCACAACTGTTGCTTTCTTGGAACTGCTCTTGGATCCTGGGGAATGAACTCCAAAGTGCTCATTCTATGAGGCCAGACTAGGAAAGGAAGAAACTGAGCAGCCCAAGTGGTCAGATAGCTCCTGAAAATAGTATATGCAGAGAGCACTGAAAATCGGGACTCTGTGTACACAAATGTCAAACCCTTTAGTCAGCACACCTGAAAAAGGGTGAATTCTAATGTATATAAATTATACCTTGGTAAACCTGACTTCCAAAAAAAAAGGTATCTCTACAGATGAGTATCTGGTCCCCAAGTCAACATTTCAGACAAGTTCCTCCCCCGACCTCCAATAACTTCATTGGTAAATAAATAGCTGTCCTGTGGAGAAGGGTCCCTTTCTTAATTCTCCTCCCCTCCAGGCCAGAGTATTTCTGAGTCAGTGTGGGCAAGAGTTGTCTATGTCCTTACTTAGTGACAAAGTAAAAGAAAAGGTTACTTGTCCCTTCATCTTCAATTTCTTAATTTTTCCTCGATTCACTTCTTATAATCAAAAGGATACTGGCATGGCAATTTATTTTATGTGTCTGGAGCAATAATTTTAAGAACAATACTGCTTAAAAGAATTTAAAAAATGGTTCTGTACTACATATTAGAGATGTGTAATAACCTTAAAACACATGTTATAAAAGTTGACACTTGAGTAATGGGGAAACATTAAAATAATTTCATTCTCTTAAGGATGTGGGAGGAAAGAAGAGGGGATAAATCTTGCAGTGTGGATAATGAGGAAATATCTCAGAAGGTCAACATTTATGCAGACCCAGCAAATGATTATGTACATTAGTTCACATTATCTTCCCAGCATGATACATGCCAAAAAAAATAAGTACTCCACGCTGGGGAAAGGCACTTGAAGAGTTTCTGTGAAGGTTGACTTGGTTGTCTATCAGGAGTAGGACCATAGAAGATGTTTATTTTGTCCTTCTCTGTGTTTGTGAGTTTTCCAGTAATGGCTATGTATTTATTTTTTAAAATATTTTTAATAGTGAAATGGGGAAAAAAACGTACTCCCTACTGTCTCTGACACTAAACTAGTATCAGGGGGAGCAGGCCTCCTGGGCCGTGGCCTCATGCCGGGATGAGATGAGTGGGCCTGGCTTGGCTGAGTGTGAAGCCAGTGCTCCAAGGGAGCTTTCAGCAGCAGACCGATGTTTACACTTTCAAACTGAGTGTTTGTGTAGCTTTGCAACTGGGAAAAGTTATTGATGGTTATATGTTGCCAAAAGCAACCCAGATTACATCTGGTTAGTGTCCCTTCTTGGCAGTGGCCAGGAGATGGTGAGAGGGCAGAAGGGGCAAGTCACGTGCTTATCTTCTGCCCCAGGAGTGTGGTGACGCTTGAAGACCAGAGGAGATACAGCGTTACAGGGTCTGGGAGTGCCCTTTTGGGGAATATGCCCCATAAGCCCATAGTGAGGGACAAGTATATATATAAGTCTGGGTGCTGGGAATGCCATGGAGGACTTTCATCCATTTAACAAATATTTATTGAGCCCCTATTGTGAACACGACAGACAAAGCCTGTGCTCTTAGTTTACATTTAGATGAGACAGATTGATGATGTATAAATTCATGCAATAGTGCAGATTATTGTAATACACTGAAGAAAATAAGCAGGGTCGTGTGCTGGAGAATGACAGGCTGCGCAGGGCACATCAGACGGTGTCATCAGAAGGAGGCTTGGCGTTTAAACATTGGCCCGAAGGAGAGGCAGCAGCCGGGAAGGTACCCCCCCCCCCCCGGGCAGTGCAGCATTACAGTCAGGCGAATAGCAGTGCGAGGGCCCTTGGGGGAAACCCGGCTTGAGCTGTTTAACCAGTGAAGACAGACAAACTTAGAGCAATTTTGGAGCTAGAAGGGAAGCTTTAATAAATATTTATGGGAGGAAGGCTGGACAAATACTAATAATTAATAATTCTAGTCAGCATGCAGTGGGGAAAAAAAAGCCAAAGAAATGGTTTGGTTTAAACTAGCACAGATTCCTGGCCTGGCATGGGCTTGAGGGACTGAAGTGAAGAAGTCACTGTAATAGATAATCGCGGAGGAAGGTTTCTCAGTGAAAGAGAGGCTTGAGCTGGGAAGTAAGGTACAGGTGTGTGTGAGGGGATTCTAGAGGTGGCAGAATCGTGGCCACCGTGGGCATAAGCTGTACTGGGAGAACAGAGAACAGGCTGGTTTGGCGGAGGAGTGGGCCTGGTGATGTGGAGAAGCCGCAGGCAGTGGGGACTTTGATGGAAATGCTTGCTGTGTGTGCAGGGATGCTCTGCTGGCCTTTACATACAGAAAGCAGGCCTGAGGATGAGGCAGAAGCCAATTAGACTCAGTGTGCTAGGCTTGCAAGTTTATTCTGTGGCCACAGAAAACCTTTGCAAACACTATAGGTTTTTGAGCCATTGCTCCCAGAAGATACCAGTGTCTTGCTGACGGTTTTAGAAACATTGCATATAATGTAACAAGTCACACACACAAAGTGCTCAATAAATCCTTGCTAACTAATTTAAAATCAATATGGATTTTCAAATAATAGGTTATCAATACAAATCAGAAATGTCAAAGCTGGATGTAATGATATACCCACTCTCCCCCTCAAAAAAGAACCATCCCCCCCAACCTTTGGAATGCTTGCTTATTATTAAGTTTTTACTTAATTAGAGTCACAGTTGGCCTTGATCATAGATTTTTCCCTTTGCCTTTCTTAGTCCTTGATTCCTTTTCCATGTTCCTTCTTGGGAGGCCTGGGGATTATGTATGCAATGTTCCTAAGTCACAGTGCTCAGCAGTTGCTCAGGACATGGTGGTGGTCATTTTCTATTCATGCCTGCTCTTCAGAGAGCCTGCCATGGCTGACAGCATGCTATCACAAACATTAGGCACACACGTAAAATCCTCAAGTTATTATCCCTACTTTGCAGCTGAGCCACAGCAGCCCAGAAAAGTTAAATGATTTTCCCGCTGTAATACAGCTGAGCATGTTGGAGTGGACTAGCACTCGGGTTGGCTCTCTCCTAGTGCCTGCTTTTCCACTCGTGTTCCAGCTGTCGGTTGCATCACAGGGAACATCCCAAACAGCACAGTGATAAAGGCAAACCTGAATCGAGGAAGTCCAGGGCATACTGGGGGGCTGCAGCTGCTCAGGCCGAGGGTTGCTGGTGCTCTCCCTCTGTAAGCCCGGGGGGCCACTGGAGTAGTGGCCTGTCAGCCGGGGCAGGCAAGTCTCCCTGAACTCCAAGGCTTGCCTTCAGCTTGAGATCCACTGGGGATTCAGGATTAAAGCAGTGGGGGTTTTTTTTCATTTTTTCATTTTGATATCATTAATGTACAATTCTTGAACAACATTATGGTTACTAGACTCCCCCCATTATCAAGTCCCCTTCACATACGCTATTACAGTCACTGTCCATCAGCATAGTGAGATGCTATAGAATCATTACTTGTCTTCTCTGTATATAAGCAGTGGGTTTTTTAAAATAAATTAACCAATAGATAATTTCCTACGAGGAGGCAGAAGGCACTGCCTGTCAGATCCCCCTTGCCTGCTGTTGGGAGTATTAGACATCAGTAGGTTAACAGAGCCATTTCTATGGAAACAAGCTCATTCTTTCTGTATTTTTTTTTTCAACCCCTACTGGCTCATGGTCTAGTCGTCCATATAAAGAAAAAAAAAATCCAATAATCCAACATATGCCATGCAGAATACTAATCTTTTTTCCCTGGCGTGAACAAAGCCCATCTAATGTCTAAGAATGTCAGCTCGTGTTTGTGGCTATAAACTGCTTCCTTCTCCAAGGCTCTGATAAAAAGCAAAAGCTTACGTGTCATTTTTAAGTTGCAACATGGGCCTGTTCATTCCTGTTTCATTTTACAAAATCTGTGAAATCCATGACTTTGAGTCAACATTTTGCAAGGGCTGTGTCTCTGTCAAGGCCGTTACAAGCCGTTAGCCAGGGATGCTCTTTCCAAGATGAAGGCTGCATCGTGCAGAGATGTTATTACAAAAGCAGCAGTTCACTGGAAAGCAGAGAGCTAGCATTCCACGTAACAGTGACTAGCACCCGAGTGGGGCAAGGAGGCTGTAATCTTACTCTCCACCCACCTGGCCCCAACGGCTCCCATGCTGATTGGAGGGAAATCAAACATGGTTTTGTGGCAACATCCCAGCAAAACCACATGGAAATAGGACAGAGTGGATTTTGAGTTGACACATTGCTCCCAGTTCACTTTTCCCCCCGTTGGCCCCACAGTGCTTTCGTTTGGTATGGCTCCACACCAGACCACATTCATATTACCTCTCCCCAGAGCTACCAAGACTGAGGATTTACCATATGTGTGTGAAAATGGCCAAGCATATACCATAGTCCCCAGATTAGGATCAGTCTGCTGCCTGTAAAAGGGTGAACTGAGAGGGGCTGGAAGAACATCTTTCCCTGAGGAGCTGGCTTCAGAAACACCCTTCTCACTAATGTTCTGGCTGAGCCAAGTTTCAGTTTCTTCCCACTAAAGGATGCAGGACCTACTACCCTGGAGTTGCTGCGAGGATTAACTGGGATAAAGCCTTAAGTACTTGGCACAGTTCCTGGCACATGTCAAGTCCTTGGTTATAAGCTAATATTCCTTTTTTAGTAAGAGTGGCTGGTACTCTGGTGAAAGAACAGAGCTTTGGGCCTATAAAATCAAATTCCTGGAAATGAGAAACATGAAAAGATTAGGGTAGGGGGTGTCGCTCTGAAGGCACCTGTTTTGTTTCTTTACAGATCCATCCTTCACCTTAGCCAGCACTGTGTTGTCCAGCTCTCTGCATCTGGCTGGCCACCTGTGAACTCCCTGAGGCTTCACAGGGAAAGAAGGCTTCCAGTGCCCCCCCTCCCTTGTCCCCCCCTCCCTGGCTCCCCTCCCCACCCCTCCCTGCACTTCCCCTGCCCTCTTTAAATACCATCCAGTGCCCCATGGAGTCCAATATCATTTCACACCCTCTATTCTCTAAGCTGTTCCATGCCCGAGTCTGTGTGGACACGCCCTACCCCAGGCCTCCCTGTCCCCTGATTATTCTCATCTCCTTTTCTGCTCTCCACCTCCAGCCTCCACATGGCTGCTCAAAATTGAGCCAAGGTAAGTGACAAAACCAGGACATGGTGACACCCAAAAGATATCTTTGTGAAGTGTCCAATTGTTGAAACACATGACTGGCAAAGAGTGAGTGTGAAGGTGGATTCCAACCCTGGTACCCCGAGGTTGGAAAGCATTGAGGGAGAAACAACATGCTTCACAAATAAATCCTTCATTGATTGAAAATCACTCTCCACCCCCCACCCTGTATGGAGAACCAAAAAGAAATATGTTTGCTGATTAGTAGAAACTGAAATGTGCTATTTTTGGTATTTTCAGGTCAAAGTGGCCACATCGTAGTACAAAGAAATGACTAACAGAAGAGCACCCTGAAACCTGGCAGAGTATTTTATTGTTTGATTCATATTGCAGCCACAATTCACCAATTCTGACTAGTGTTCTGAATGTGAAAGGCTTCCTAGGCATGGATATCAGCTGTACTCATTATGTATAATCTAATCAATTTGGTGATGGTGTGCTTGTTGAGTAAATTAGGGTAGTGATCAAAAAAAAAAACTGAGTGGCAAAATGGCTGAGCTGTACATGTAAACAGTGAACAAAGACATTTATCCAGGTAACTAATTGTAGAAGCTCTACAAATTCTAAATTGGAATACTTTGAAATTAGTCTTCTAATTCAAATATAACTAACAACCATTCGCCAGTGAGATGGTTAACTGACAGATTAGACTAATAAAGATACTATCAAGTGACTGGGAGACCATACACCTCTAATTTGTTTTCTAGACCTAGCATTGTTTGTTTTATTGCCAGCGTAATCCTAACCTGTAAATGCACAAAACAAATAAATCAAACCCCCTCAGCACCTATTGCAAATATCAAAACACAGTTTTAAGAAACCCACAGTTGTAATTAATGTGAAAGGCCATGGGGAAGCCTGTCTGAAAGCTGTGCTTATAAACACTATGAGAGTATGAAAAGACTCCTCCACAATTAATCTATACTCTTATAAGGCAAAGATCCTATTATAAAAACATTTATTTATCTTTGTGCCATAGAAATAAGGGGTTTGTGTTTACTCCCAAGCCTAAATGACAAGAAAATGTATGGTTTCTTAACAGAAAAGTTCCTCCTAAAAGAAACTAAAATGTTGGATGTACTTTTAGAGAAAGAAAACTTATCTAATGGTTATTTTTTTTTAACAGACCTATCTCATGTTTAGCGATGGGGGGCAGGGCTCTCATCAGCTGTAAAGAATAAAATGCCTTCTGTATTTTTCTTGAGGTTGGAATTCAGGTGGGATAATTAGGACATTCTTGCAGGGCCCTGCCAATCTCTCTCACACAAGCTCTGTAATTGTTCGAGAGGCTTTTGTTGTTTGTATTCTTTTTGTCCACTGGCAGATATACCCCAGTGTACTCTCATTCCACCAGCACATTGCAAGAAACAGACTGTGCTCTCTATCAAATAATCAAGGACCAAGTGTCCATAAAGCATGATCATGCTAATGAGAATGATGGGGCACTTAACACTTATTCATCTGTGGTATGGAAACAGGGATAGTAAAACATAAGTATAAAAGCACAGTTAGCTGAACTTTTCCTTGTAGAGAACCTTCTTTGAGCAGATTTTTCACACATGGATCTATGGCAATTTTTTCAGTGTCTTTCTCTTCAAGGGTACTATGTCCCTTTGAGCAACACAATTCATTGTTGCCTGCCACTCTGCAGAGTATTACAGTTTCTGCCTGGGCTTGCTAAATGCCAGTAGCACCCCAAGTCATTATCATAATCCAGACCCCCTCAACTCCACATTTCCAAGTGCCTCCTAAGGGGGGCACCTCCCCCGTTTGAGAACCACTGCCAATGAGTCTAGTGTGGGACTTAGAGAATAGATTGAATCCTATTTGGAATCTCCAGTGGGTAGATTATTAGAATTAAAAATGCATGTTTTGGCTATAGAATTCTGAAAGAATCTGCAGCATTATAGTTCTCTGATGCAAATTCAGAGATATAGAACCACCTAGATTCCATGCCATAACTTGCTTGTCAGATGATCTAATATTTGACAGGTGCTACCAAGTGCTGGGCTGAGGACAGCCTGCTGGACCAAAGAGCATCATTCTAGCACTACCCAACCTTTGATCATCACCCCAGCTAACTCCCAAAAATGTTCTTGGATCCCAGGGTGAACTCAGGACTCTGGTGTTTCCCCAAGAAAACCAGACTTTGACTTTCCCTCTGTCCCACTGATTTCTAGAAGAGGATGGTCCTCTGATGGCTCAAGGGCCCAGCTGGATCCCTGCAGAGGCAAACTCCAGTGCATCAAAAGGCAGTTCAAAGAACAAGCTGATGGGATAAGGAGGGTGTATAGAGATTAATCACTCTCTTTTTTTTTTTTTGAATAATAAAATTATAATAGTTGATTTATTAGATACATTTTAAGCTTTTAGTCTATTAAAGAATAATCTACTTTTTAAACACATATGGGACATTTATTTTTTAAATGATTGTGTATTAGGACTCAAACCCTCAATATAATTCAAAGGCAGAATGCACACTTTCTACACTTTCTTTGATCATTAGACAATAAAACTAAAAATTACTAAGAGAAGTTTAAGTGTTAAGACATACCTACTTGAAAATTGCGAAAAAAAAATCACTCTCTAAAATAACTCTTTGGTCAAAGAGTAAATAGAAAATTATAATGGTAGACTAATTGAGGAATATGAAATAAGACACAATTTACCAAAACATATTAGGTGTGGCCAGAGCTATAGCTGAGGAAAATAAGTGTTTACATAGAAATTTAGTGGTGTTTTTATCATTAAATTAGAATAAAATAATACTAATGAGCTAATCATTTAAATCAACAGATACAAGAAAAACTAAGACTAAAAAGCAGAAACACAGAATTAACATATTTAAAAACAAAAAGTACTGAATTAGGAAAGACAAATTATGAATAATAAAAGTTCTGTTTTTTATTTTAAAAATCAATAACATGCAAGACTATATTAGTATAGACATAAGACAGCCTAATGCACAGTATTAGAAGAAAATAAAATACAAATACTGATGAGGTTTTTTAATTTTTAAGAAAATACAACATTGAATACCATGTGCCTTTTTTTAAATATGGTTAAAATGGCCAGTTTTCTGAGATACAGAAAATTGAAATAATTAGAAGACTGAGTAGACTACCAACATTGGAAAAAAATAAAAATGGAACAAGGAAATTAACCCTTACAAAAGGGGGAACCCAGACTATTCTACAGGTGATTTTTTCAATGACTTTCAAAAAATAGATAATTCCCATGCTATTAAACTATTTTGGACCATTAGAGGTAAAGACTGAAAGCATTTCAGTTTATTCTGTGAAACTGAGATAATGCCAATAACAAAATCTAACAAACCAAACTCAAGATCCACAGACCAATCTCACTTACAAATACAAATATAAACACTGACAATTAAATACTAAAAAATCTAATCCAGTGGCTTATTAAGAGAATAATCCACCAAATAGGATTTACTCCCAAAATACAAAGATTGCTTAACATTAATAAATTTGTGTCTTATTAACTTAAAGGGGAAAAATAAATAATTGTCTCGGGAGATACTGAAAAGACTTTCATTAAATTTAGCATCTATGCATTATTTTTAAAAGGAAAAATCTATTAATATATCAGAACTAGAAAGATACTTCTTAATCTGTTGCAAAAAAGTTTCTACCTCATATCACTGGACAATTATTATGCTTAAATATTAAAAACTGAAGGAATACCCTAAAGTTTAGAGGAAGTCACTACCCCTGCTTTTCAATATTCAGGAAGATATTTAAAACAACTAAGTGCTTTACATTTTTTAAGAGGAACAATTATCAGATATTAGTTCTAATTGATTACCAAGAAAAATCAAAGAGAATGAACTGACAAGGTATCCTTAAGAAGGAAGTTTTATGAGGCAGCCAAGAACAAAATAAAGTAAGAAAAACCTAGTTTTTTATATGTCGGGAAAAAAACTGAATGGTCAGAAAACTGTAGGGAGAAAATAATAAGTATACGTAGTCACTATCAAGAAAGCTATGAAACTTATTAAAGGACATAACAAAGATTTCAATAAATGAATGAACAATGGCTCTGGGTGGGAAGACTCAATGTGATAAAAACATTAGGTCTCTCCAAATTAATTTCTAAATATAATGTTTTGCCAACCAAAATACCAACTGGATTTTTCATGTTCAGGAATTTTTATCAAATGATCCTAGAATTGTTTTGGAAAAATTAATTTGAGACTAACCAAGACAGTTAATGGACTGGTATGTGAAGAGTCAAGGTGGCTGAGCCCTAAGAATAGATGTGAGACTTAACTAAACTGAATTCAAAATCCAGATGCAAATCCACATAACATAGGAATTTACTAAAATGATAGATAAATAATTTCAAGTCAGTGGCAGAAATACATATTTGTTTAGTAAATAAAGAATTAAGAATAATTAACCAATTATTTGAAAAGAAAGAGCCCTACCTCATATATACAGTAAAATAAATTCCTGATTCAAAATTAAATATGTTTACAATGAAATCATAAAACAGTTAGAAGAAAATTTCAATTAGGAAGTTATACCCTGTTTGGAAGGATATACTCCTTCACAAACATTTCTCAGACATTCTCATCTATACTGTTATATATTTTTTTTTCCTGCCAGCAAAAAAAAATAAAAGTTTAATCTCACCAGTTAAAAAAAAAAAAAGCAAAACATGAAGACATACCTTTTTTACCTATTAAAATTAAAAAGAAAAAAGAATTATCAACGCTAGTAAATATGCAGTTAGATAGGGTCACTCACACTGCTGCCAGGAGAATCACTCTCTTTTTTTAACTAAAAGTTTTTTGTTGTTTTTCTTTAAGAGGTGTGTGTGTGTGTGTGTGTGTTTTAAAACTTTATCCACATGACCTTTTCAGCAGAATTTTACTTTTTCTTTTAGCTATTTCAGTGGTTAGGGTATTCAAACCATTTCCTTCCCACTTAAAAAAATGATTTCTGCCCACTTTGGGTTACATATAAAGTGAAACAGGAACATTAGCAAAGAATATCAATGTGTGTCTGTGCTTCTCTGTTGGAAATGCCCAAGCACCTAACAGGACTCTGTCAACGCTTTTTCTTGGTCTCATTACGTTCACAATCATATGCAATCTCATTGTTAGCAATTAGTCTTAACTCAGGTAGAAATGGAAAGCAAAGTTTTCTCTCACCCATTAAGAATCAGTGTTGCAGCATTTCTGTACACTAACAACACTCTGAAAAGGAGAGAAAACAATTCCATTTACAATAGTTTCAAACAAAATAAAATACTTAGGAATTTACTTAGAATAGAGTTAACTTAGGTATAAAACAGAGAACCCAGAAATAAACTCTCACATATATGGTCAAATGATTTTCAACAGGGTGACAAGACCATTTAGTAGCAAAAAGATGATCTTTTCAACAAGCTGCCAGGGAAACTATATCCACATGCAAATGAATGAGGCTGGACCCTTACCTAATTCCATATGTAAAAATGAACTCTAAATGGATCAAAGACTTAGATGTAAGAGCTAAAACCATAAAAATCTCAGAAGAAAATACAGGGCAAAACTTTACAACCTTGGATTTGGCAATGATTTCTTGGATGTGACACCAAAGGCACAGGCAACAAAAGAAGAAATAGATCGAACTTCATGAAAATGTAAAACGTTTGTGCATCAAAGCACACTGTCAACAATGTGAAAAGGCAATCCATGGAGTAGAAGAAAATATTTTCAAACCATATATCTGGTAAGAGATTAATATCCAAAATAAAGACAAAACTCCTAAAACTCAACAACAAAAGACTTGATTAAAAAAATGGACAAAGGAACTGAATAGACATTTCTCCAAAGAAGATATACAACTGGTCAATAAGTACATGAAAAGATGCTCAACATCAGTAATCATTAGGGAATGAAAATCGAAACTACAATGAGATACCACCTCACACCCTTTAGGATGACTATGAAAAGACAAACAAACAAAGAAACAGAAAATAACAAATGTTGGTGAGGATGAGGAGAAATTGGAACCCCTGTGTACTTGTGGTGAGAGTATAACATGGTACAGTCACTATGGAAAACTGAGGCTGTCTCTCATAAAACAATGATTCCACTTCTAGATACATATCCCAAAGAATTGAAAGTAGGGTCTTGAAGAGGTATTTGTACACTCATATTCATAGCGGCATTATTCACAGTAGCTAAAACGTGGAAGCAAGTCAAGTGTTCATCTACAGATGAGTGGATAAGTAAAATGTGGTACATACATACAATGGAATATTATTTGCCTTAAAAAAGAAGGAAATTCTGACACATGATACAACATGGTGAACCTTGTTAGTGATGCTGAGCATCTTTTCATGAACCTTGAGCACATTATACTAAGTGAAATTAGTCAGTTGTGAAAAGACAAATCTTGTATGTTTCCACTTTTATGAGATATGTAGAATAGACAAAATGATAGAAACAAAATGTAGAATGGTCATTTCCAGGGCTGAGGGGAGGGAAGGATAGAAGTTATTGCAATTGGGTATAAAGTTTCAGATTTGTAAGATGAAAAGAATTCTGTGTGTGTGTGTGTGTGTGTGTGTGTAATGCATTGTCGAGCCCCTCACACTTAGAGGGTAGACTAACTTTTCTTGTTTACCATAGCCACTTTTTAGGAAGACACCTATTTTTATGGAACACTCATCTAGGACTCTATTGCTCTTTCATACTTCAGGAGGGGGGTTTTCTTCATTGCTTTTGTGGAAAGCAGCTGGACATGAAAAAGAGGGAAGTGCATGAAGTGATTCTAAAAGTGGCACTAGATTCTGTTGGGTCATATTATAAAACAAGAACATTCAGGATGTATTTTCCTAAAACTAGGAGCACAAACCAAAGCCTCTGTTCACTTTTTCTCTTAAGTCCATTTAGGTTTTTCAAACGTGGTCTCTCCCCAGCATTTCTAGACTTGCATCCTGTCCTATCCCTCTTTTTTTCCCATCTCAACCTCTACCTCCCCACTTCCCAACTCTGCCTGCGCAGAGGTCTCCTCCCATGGTAGGTAGAATAAAGGCCCCCAGAGCTGTCCATATCCCCATTCCTGGCACCTGTGGATATGTTATGTTGTAAAGGGGGTTTAAGGTTGCAGATGGAATTAAGGTTGCTAATCACTTGACCTAAAGATAGGAAGGTTATTCTGGACTATTTAGGCAGGCCCAGTATAGTTACAAAAGTTCTTAAAAGTGGAAGAAGGAGCAGAGGAGAGTCAAAGGAAGATGTGACTACAAAAGAGGTAAGAGTAATATGACGTGAGAAGGACTCTACTCGTCTTTGCTGGCTTTGAAGATGAGGGACAGGGCCAACAGCCAAGGAATGCTGGCAGCCCCTAGAAGCTAGAAAAGGCACAGAGACAGATTCTCCCTTAGAGCCTCCAGAAGGAATGCAGCCTTCTGATACCTTGATATTAGCCCAGTGATACCTACTTGAGACATCTGGCCAGAATTGTAAGATAATAAATTTCTATCATCAAAGCTACTAAATTTGTAGTGATGTGTTACAGGAGAAATAGAAAAATCATGCATTTTCTATTTCAGTTTCCTCAGGACAGCCACAGCTTTTCCCAGGGAACATGAACAGGCATTAGGACATACTTTTTCCTAGACCCTCAAATGAAAATAAAGGGGAATTTAATCAGTTAATGGCAGCTCTATCAGCCAATGACAGAGAGACCCTCAATAATGGTAGTGTAAATAAATAAAATAGGTGCTTATTTCTCTTCACATAAATGGTGAGCCAGTTCATAGTTGGCCTGGTGGCTCTACAATGTCAATAAGAAGCCAGATCCTTCCTGCTCACCCTGGAGGGTAGACTAGAGGTTCAAAAGAGAGCTCTGTGGTCAACAGGACTACCTTCTAGGCCAGTAGCGGAAGGAAGAGGAGTCAAGGGCACATCTCCTCCCTTCAAGAACATTTCTACTCAGCTCATTGGCCAGAACTTTATATAGCTATATCAAGCTACTGGGGAATATATCTTTCAGCAAAATATTCCTAGCTAAAATTCAGGGTTCTTATTACGTCTGTTAAAAAGAAAAAGAATTATTACTAATAAAGAAGAGAAGGGGTATTTGAAGGCAAGCTGTGATCTCTGCCACAGGCTGCTCTGTGATCTCGTTTAGATTCAAGGCCAGAAGAATAGCTGGCCAGACTCCCAAGGCTCCCTCAGGCCCAGTGAAAATTTGGTAGTTCTGTGATAGTCTGAATTCTAGTGTGAAAAATTCTAGTTTGGAAGAAATGTTAGCCTCACAGAACAGTGTCCAGGGACTTGTAGGTCACGGCTGCTCCCACCTTTGGGTGATTTGGGAGAGTTAGGCTACCCTACTGGGTAAGCCAATACTTAATCTTGGCCCTGTGAAGTTTTATTGTTTGGCTATTAACTGTGTGATTTGGAATCATACAGTTTCCCTGTGGGGCTGAAATGATTGGGTCCCTAACCATGCTGATAATCATAGTTGTTAAAGCCTCCTCCTTTTATTTTTTTGGTTTTTACATGCAAGATCTCTCCCTTGATCTTCAAGCATATCTAAGTAGAGGTTAGAGACCTTTGTGGCTTCAAAATCCCTTCAGTCTTTCTTCCCATTTTATTGTTCCAAACCCTCTGAAAATAAATTGAAAGAACAGTTATCTTCCAATTTATACTGTAAATGTTACTGGGATATTTTTCAGGCTTCCTTATAAAAATAATACTCTATGAAGGGACCTCTGTGTTTATAGGGAGTTATACATAACTTCTTTTGTCTTGAAGAAACTATATATCAGGAAATAAATACCAAAGGAGATACTTTTCCTTTTTTTGGCAATTAAAAATTGTTCCTTGATTTTATTAGATGAGTTTAAAAAAAAACCCATATGTTGAACTTATTGTGTGTGAGTCAGCCTTCTGCATGTTTTCTGTGTGTTCTCTTTCCTTTTTGAGATGGTACCATGATCCTGCTTTATCCCTAGATAAAAATATTCCCCAAAGCTAACAGAATCCACAGTTTTTAATATAAGATCTTCAGAACAATATTTGACTAGTGCTGACTGGAAGCAGTGTTTTAGTGCTTCTCAGTTCTTGGGTCATGCACTCCAGTTGAATTGAAGCTCCCAGACACTGTTCTACTGTTGGATGTCATTGACCTTGTGGGGCACATTGACACAGATGGTCCTGAAACAGCATATGGCACCTTGACATGGAGCAAGACCTAATCAGATTGTGGAGGAAATGGAATAAAAAGAATAGTTTCCAAGATGAACAACAAGAATAAACTGAGATGGCAGGTCAAGAAAGAAGAGAAATGAGATTGGAGGGAGTAAGAGGCAAAGAAGGGGACAGGGTCTGGCAGAGCAGAGCCAGAGGCAAGGAAACTGTCTCACAATCTACATGGGCACAGAATTCCACTCTAAACATTTATGTTCCATTTCCATATTTATAAAGTAATCTGTTGTGCTTAATTTAGAATACTATTGGTGAACTCACTGATGTAATTAACAATTTAGATGTGGCAGTCCTTCCCCCTTGATATTATAGATGTGAATTGTGAATAAAATGAATAGTTGTGAATCAAGCCTTGTTCCAAATAGTGTGAAGAGAAATGACTGTTTAAAACAATGATGGTTAAATGTCTTGCCAATGGGTTTCAGCCACGGGCAAGTTTGCTATGAATTCAGTGTGACCAAAGAAATTGACAGCAAAACGTTCTTTGGGGTGAAAGGGTTTATTACCCGGCTTGTTCTCTGGCGGTAGGTCGAGCACTAGCGTCTCTGCCTCTGCTCAGAGCAATGGGCCAAGCTCTCTATATAGCGCAATAATAGCTTATTGCCTAAAGGTGTGGAATCGGCAGCCCAGCAACAGGCCAGTTACATCATCAGGTGGTTGAAGTTCAGTGAGGACTCTGGTCGTAGGAACCCCAACTTCCCCACACTCCACCCCTCCAGGATTCTCACCTTACAATCTACACGCTTTCAATCTTCCACAATGGTCCCTGTGCGAGAAAGCTGGAGCACTGTAACCAGATTCCACAATAGCAACAGAGGATAACAACAACTTAGAGATAATGAAAATTAAGATACAGCAAGATTTTGATACAAAACAGAGGAGGTTCCTAATAACAAAAATTATAATAATCCTCAAGGCAGAGGAAGTTCTCAATCCACAAAGACTTCAGGGGCGATAGCACACATGTTTTAATGTCACCAATATAGGTAAATCTTGTCCATCAGGTAGGATGCATGCAAGAGAGTGGTACTGTGATAGGACTATAGCAGGAAGGGGGTCCCTTCCAGGTCTAGTATACCATACTTTTTCTCTCCTTTCCCCGTGGGGGTTACTGAAGGGTCTATATATAGTACTACTGGAGGTGCATGCACTGGCCACAATGATGAAACAAAACTCCCATAAGATGCTCTTACCTTCTGGCTGTTCAGGATATACTACTGTAACCTTTGGTGGCCACTCTGCTTTTATTCCAGGAATACACAGGAGGCCAGCTTCCAGGCCTTGTCCCCAAGGTGCCAGGAGAGCCAGCCATCGTTGGCCCATGTGTTGAAAGGTCCAAGGCCACATCCACTCAATGGAGTCTCCGGGGTTCAGTGCAGTTGGTGCTGGCAGCAAAATGTTATTCTGGTGGCCAAACCTCAGCTTCAGTGATTCTTCCTTGGTTTGTACTTGCAGTTGTATAGGGGAGGCAGCCATATGTGTTAGCATGTCTGCGGGGCTCAGGGCTCCCTTTTGGGATCTATCATTCAAACACCGTAGCACGGTCCATAAGCGGACTGACCATCCCCACAGACTATTGGTGTCTGACTTTAGTCCAGATTTTAACAAGTCACTGTGCCTCTCTATCATGCCTGCTGCAGTAGGATTGTATGGCACATGAAACTTCCACTTGATTCCCAGCTGTTGTACCCATTCTTGCAGTGTATGTCCTGTAAAATGGGTGCCCTGATCACTTTCAATCACCTGGGGTTGGCCATAGGCAGCAAAGAGATGCTCCAGGCCTATTTTGGTCACCTGCTGGTCTGCACAATGGGTAGGAAAAGCAACCAAAAGTCCAGTAGCTGTGTCCACACAAGTCATCATGTACCGATACCCTTCTGACACAGGTAGAGGCCCAATATAGTCTATCTGCCACCTGACGAGGGGTATAGGCCCCTTAGCTATTATTCCATGTTGCTGTGGAACTCGGTGTAAGTCCCTTTTGGAGCACACGACACACTCCTGCCTGGCTCTACTAACTTCTCCAAAGGTCAAAGGCAAGCCCCACCAACGGGTACAGCCCACATTATCTTTTGCCCTGCATGCAACAAATGCTGTAACCATTGGGCTACATCAGAGGCAGGCTTTCCTTCTAACCAATGTATCTGGGCCAATTTATCTGCCTCATCATTTCCTGGGGATGCCAGTGGCAAATGACCTGTCACATGGTATACTGTAATTATTTTGGTCTGACCACAGGCCCATAAGTCTTGCCATAATTCTTGCCCCCAAAGGGGTTGGTGACCAACCAGCCAGTTGGCATAGTACTAGGTTGGTAGCCACAGTGTCAAGCCCCAATAGACAGCCCAGCTGTCAGTGCAGACTACTATAGGGGAGGGCTTCTTGCTGATCACAAGCCACAAAGCCCACAATTCTGCCCATTGGCTGCTCTTCCCCTCACCATCTTCCATCCATATTGTCTCAGTCTTAGGTTGGAAAGCTATGGCCCTCCATTTTGGGGGCTGCCCATGGCTGGGTATAGGCCCCTTAGCTGCATCTGTGTACCATGCAACTTCGGGTATAGGGGCTCTTCCCTCCTGATAGGGACTCTGGTACTATGGTTCAAAAGCAAGTTCTTCCTGCTTTTCACTAGTATATGTCACTGGCCCCAACAAGCATTGAAGTTCTTCACTCAAGGGCCTACTAGAGAGGGCACTATGCTGCTGTAGGTAAGCACCCCACTTGGCTAGTGTGGGTGTTTGTGCCACACCACTCCTTGGCTTTCGGGTCCAGTCTTGTACCCACCCCAAGATGGGATAGGTGGTTATAACCTTTATTGGGGCCATTCCAGTGATGGGTTCTGTAGCCAGCAAGGCATGCTACATGCCAGCCAGTTTTTCTATCAAAGTATATCATACCTCTGCCCCTTTCCAGAGTTGTGACCAGAATCCAATGGGTTGACAAGTTCATTCAAGCCACAGCCAGAGACCCCAGCCATAACCATCTTCAGTGACATGAACATCCAGCTCACAGGGCCTTGATGGGTCAATCACACTCGATGCCTGCATGGCCTTGACTGCCTGTTTTTCTGTAGTAAAGGCAGATGCACATGTTTCATCCCAGTCTCACCTGACGCCCTTTTGTACCAACTGGTATAAGGGCTTCAGAATTTGTGCCAAGTGTGGTATAAACACTCTCCAGTAGTGTAGAATACCCAGAAACTCCTGTAGCAATGCTACAGTTGTGCGGGTAGGAAAGGCCTGGACTTTGTCTATAACTGCTTCTGGTATAACTTTGGTCTTACCTGACCAGATGACCCCCAAGAGTTTAACAGACAAACCAGGTCCCTGAACCTTGGTGCTGTTCACAGCCCATCCTTTCTCCTGTAAATGTTGCAGCAGTCTAGGTGCTGCACCTTCTAAATCTAAAAGAGAATCGGACATGAGCATGACATCAATATAATGGTACAGCCGCACCATTGGCAGTTTCTCCCATGTGGCCAAGTCCTGGGCTACAAGTCCATGACAGATGGTGGGGCTGTGGAGGTAACCCTGTGGAAGGACAGTGAAAGTCCATTGCTGTCCTCCCCATGTGAAGGCAAACTGCTCCTAACTTTCCTGTTCAATGTCAATGGAAAAGAAGGCATTAGCAAGATCTACCACATAATGGTATGTTCCTAGTTCATGGCTGAATGTATCCATCAAGCCTGTAATAGAGGGGACAGCAGCATGCATAGGGGGTATGACTTTATTCAGTTCTCTGTAATCCACAGTCATATGCCAGGAGCCATCTGGCTTTATACAGGCCATACTGGGGAATTGAAAGGACTATGGGTGGGCTTTATAATACCCACCTTTTCCTGCTTCTGGAGAGTTTCCCCAATCTCTTTATGCCTCCAGGAAGTTTGTGTTGTTTGGTATTAGTCACCCGCTGAGGCACAGGCAAAGCTATGGGTGGGTGCCTAGCATGTCCCCTCAGAACTGCCTTCACCACAAGTACTCTCAGTCTGAACTCACCTGCAGTGGTCTGCAACCATAGACCCTGCAGGATATCAATCCCCAAAATATACTCAGGAATAGGAGATATATACACAGTATACTCTTTTGGGGGTAAATGCCCTATTCCCAAAGGGATTTGGGCTTTTTTTACTCTGATAACCTTCCCCCCATATCCATCTATGATAGTGGGGGTCCCAGGGAACTGCTCAGGATTACCATGAATCAGTGAACATTCAGCCCCTGTGTCCACCAGAGCCAGGACACATTGTATATTCACTGGGGACCAATGATAGCTATTTCAACATGTGGCCTCCGGTCCCCTCCTGGTCCCTCAGGGCAGATACCTTGACCTTTCCCTCAGTCAAACTGTGTTCCCCAATCACCTTCCTGTGTGGGCTCAAGTGAGGTTGGCTCATTCTCCAGCAGGAATTATTGCAAACACACAGGACAGACTCATGGCTCTGTCTCTGACCTTTGCCTCTTTGGTCTTAATGGCTGGAACTACTGCTCTGGTTTCAGCTGTTGCCATAGCTCTAGTAAGATCCTATTGGACTTTCCATCTAATTTCCTTCCATTTGCTCCTGCCCATATTAAATCAACCCACATCTGGGTCCTTGTAACCTTCATAGGGTCCTGTAAATTCTTCTTGTGAGTAACAGGTCTTATTTCTTTCTGGATTCTCATTGCTTCTGCCTCTCCTAAGTCTGCTACTGTACATGTCACCTCACTTATGGGATGCTCTAAGTGAGGGGAAAGAATAGCCACTAGAGACCCAAAGAGGGATGTGGGAGCCATTTGAAGCACAATATTTCTCATCCCAGTAGTGAAAATCTCTTCATCTGGGTTATAATTCTCTGGACTATAAATGGCATTTCTTATGCCTATGAACCTGTTGGAGTTCAGCACATGTCTGCCATCTAACAGGAGAGGATGGCAGATCACCCGGATTGGGCCACACAGTACGAAGTGCAGCCATAAGCCAATCAAGGAGGGGGTGAATCCCTGGGGTCTGATGTGCATTTTGTAATTGCTGCCTCAAGGCAGGCTACCTGTCAGGGAAGACAGCTTTCCCATCTCTGATCCCGACAGAACAATTCCATCCACCCCTAAGTCCCACAGACACAGGAGCCATGCTGATATTGACTCCAAGGGCTTCTGCCTAAACCGGGAGCCCAATTCCACTAGCTCAGCCTGAGTATAGGGTAGAACATAGAGGGCTCCACGAACTGGGAAGGGGGCTGCTCCTCTCCTTGGGGAACTTTCAGCTGCTGGGTCTTTATTTCATTTACAACCACTGGGTGTGCTTTCAATACAGGAGGCTCCAGTGCCTCCAGCACCACCCCTTCATCCTTCTCTAACTCCTCCATTTCTGGTGCTGATGGCACCTTTTTCTCCTCAGGGAATCTACTGAAGTTTGCAGCTTGCATTCTCATGCCGCCATTTCTTGGGTCTCCTCTATAGACTTTTTTAAAACTGTGAGAAGCAGCCAATCCACAGTCCCAACTGCCTCACGGGCACTCTGCTTCTCAAAGGATCTGCTTACTGTATCAAGAGCCACCCCTACTGCCTCAGATGTCACCTTCACTTGCCTCCAGTCCTGGGGTGGGGCCCAGTCCTCGAGGAGGCAAGCCACCTCAGACCACATACCCATTGGGGGATGATCCACTGTCTCCCCATTCACAGGGGCAGCCCGCTGAAGCACCCCTCCCACAAGGGCAGCCTGTCTTTTTCATTGGTCAACACTGAATCCTGCCAACTACACCAATTGTCTTGCCAATGGGTTTCAGCCCCAGGCAAGTTCGCTATGGATTCAGTGTGACCAAAGAAATTGACAGCAAAACATTCTCTGGGGTGAAAGGGTTTATTACCCAGCTTGTTCTCTGGTGGTAGGTAGAGCACTAGCATCTTTGCCTCTGCCCAGAGCACTGGGCCGAGCTCTCTATATAGCACAATAATAGCTTATTGCCTAAAGGTGTGGAAGCAGCAGCCCAGCAACAGGCCAGTTACATCATCAGGTGGTTTAAGTTCAGTGAGGATCCTGGCCATAGGATCCCCAACTTCCCCACAATAAACAGCACTGAAAAGCCACACATCCCACTGCAGTGTCTCTGCAGTAAAATAAGCTGAGGTGGTTATGGTTAATCAGATTAGCAGTGGAGCCCATGGAGGCGATGCTGTAAACTTTTATATGTAAATATAAAATTTATATATAAATTATATAATTTATCTTTCCTTTATTTGCTCGCCTTTCACTCCTCATGCTCTGAAGGCACTTAACACAGTGCCTGACAATAACAGTACCCAATGCATACTGTGACTCTTAACCATCTTGAACTTCTTTAACTAAGATAATTTTAATAACTTGCTTTCTTAGTGTGGTGGCATATCTTACTCCAATCGATTTGGTAAATATTCTTCATTTTTTTTCCCTGGCAGAGGATGGAAGGGCAGAGGACACAGGGAGTTAGGAAAGCAAACCTCATCTTGTGGCCTCCCTGCCCGTCAGACTCAGAGCTGCCTTGGCCTGACCACAGCCACTCTTTCCGGGTCTCTCGGTTAGGTTGAACCTGCGCGTCTGACAGCTTGAGAATTCTCTGATACATTCTTCCTCCTTGTCTTCTTTCCTAGGGAGGCGGACAAGCCCAGCCGACATCCCGATGGCGAGCAACAATACCGCCAGCATAGCTCAGGCCCGGAAGCTGGTAGAGCAGCTGAAGATGGAAGCCAACATTGACAGGATAAAGGTGAGGACAGCGCGGCGCACATGCTCATCTCGCTGGGCATCAGCGCCGTGATGTTCGGCACCTGGCATTGACCCCTCTTCTGTAGGAATGGATGCAGTCCACGACGGTGGGAGAGAAGCGATGATTGGGCAGAAGTTAGTTTTTCTAATGGGTCTTTGCCTTCTTTAGATTTCTCCAGAATAAAATGATAGTACAAATTACAACTGGTTCTCCATGTCAACTTGAAAACAAAACAAACAGAACCATAGGTTCGGTGAGTTCTATCTGAGAGCACACAATGTATTGGTCCCCCAGCTGACCTCCCTGACCTTGTGGGGACCCTCTTCTCATTTGAGTTTTAGCTTTTTCTGTCCTGGTTTATGTTCTAAGTTGCAGTATCTATGTATTGTGTCTAATCCCTCTACTCACCATTGCAGGTTATAATTCTTTTCCTCTTTATACCCTACCTGATTTTTTTCTTCAAAACATAAAAATCACACATGGTCTCCTTAAGAAGTCAAATAGCATAAAGGTTTAATAAAAGTTAGTGATCTACTTCTTTCTTTCTTTCTCTCAATCTGCAGTTCTAACCTGAAAGCTTTGCCTTAAATTGGACCTAACTCATATCGGACCAAGACTTTAAATCCAAACCCTTTGTTGGCAGATTTTAAATGTAAAGTTGTCCTCAACAATATCGTTATTAACAGATAGCTACTGCAGGACAGCTACTGCAGAATTCTTGTTAACTACCAATGCTTCACTTCCCCAAAAGGCCCAAGCATTTTTTGAAAAAGGACTCAGAAACGTATTTCATTTTACTAAAATAAAACTAGAACATTCTTCCAAATGCCCTTTTTAAAACTAGAATATTTTTTCCGATTTTCTTTGTACCTGCCTCAGTAACCTGGACAATCGAGCCATCCTTTGGAGTATGCTTCTAAAGAAAGGTTCAGTGATTTAAGGCTCAGGAGCTAGATCCAGCCCACTGCCTGTTTTTCTGCGTGAAGTTGCACTAGAACACAGCCACACCACTCATTCATGTAGCATCTGTGGCTAATTGCATACCACAGCAGCGTAGTAGAGTAGTTGCAACAGAGCCCATGTGGCCCACAGAGCATGAAATATTTACTCTCTGACCCTTACCGAAAACTTTCTTGACCCCTGGTTTAGACCAATGGTTCTCATCACATTTGTACATTCAAATCCCCAGAGATTCTATAAAAGGACCAATTCCAAGACCACACCCTTGACCAATCAAATTAGATTCTCTTGGTGTATGATTCAGGCATCAATTTTCTTTAATTATCAGTTATTCTCAATGTACAGTCAAGGTGTAGAACTAGAGTCCTAAGTGAAGGGGTTCGTTCCTAACTCCTATCAGACAGTGCCAGAGTGAAAGAAGAGTTGGTCTTCTCCCATAAATAAACTGAGCAAATATCCATAGATATTTTACCATCTATGCTAAATCTTGGTTTGTTTTTGTTTTTGTTTTTGTTTTGAGTCTTGATAATGGGCTCTAAGATGTAAACAGCTTTAATTTTTCTTTACTCATGAATGAAATTTTAAAACAGCTCCCCACCACTGCCTGCTCCTTCACCATGCTCCTCTTCTCCTCTTTTACCCTTGCCTCTTGTCTTTTCCTCCCTTGCTATAAAAGCTGACAGTGGGAGGAAGAGGACAGAAGTAGGCCCTTTCAGCCATAAGTCAAACCTCTATCATCCCTTGCCTGAGTTACTGACTGCAAGGGGCTCCTAGCTGACCTCTGAAATCCCATCTCAACCCCATCTCCATCCCCACTATCATTATCCCACATTGCTGCCAACTTTCTAAAAGAAAAGAAAATTGTACATTTTCCTCTCTGAAAATTTTTTACTGATTCCCATTACCTATGAAATAAAATTGAAACTCTTGGGCTGGGTAGACAAGGTCCTCTGGACCCTGCCTTGTCTTTGCAGCTTCATCCCCTTCCTTTGGTCCACATGCCTTACTGAACCACTTGTAATTCCCTTGATGGGAACGTCAAATGCCTGGAAGATTCACCCTCCTCTCTCTACCTTTCCACTTTGCCAACTCCAGTGACTCCCTAAAGACTCAAACCAGTCATTTCATCCCTTAAGAAGCTTTCCCATTTCATCATCAGGTTGGAGTTTTGTTGCTTTTCAGGTGTTCATTTATTCATTTACCTAATAAATATTTTACTGAGAGCTTTCTAAATTGCCAGGCCTTGTGAAGTCCTAGAGACACAGATATGAATAAAGATGAAGATGATTCTTGCCCTCAGTGATCTCCTAGTTTAGCAAGGTGTTACAGAGAATATGACTAAGACCCATCATTGGTTGATGCAAATAAGGTACCCAAGGCGCATAATTACCAGATATCATCAGAGAGAAGCCAACACCATACCCTGGTACCCTTTCTGTACTACTTCCGAAGAAACCAGAGAAATCACTGCTGAAAGAGCAACAAAGCGTCAGGCTGATACACTGAGCACCGATGGTCACCTTCCTAGGGGATCTTCACATCCAAATGTATGGATCCCTCCTGACGTCATTAGGCCTTAAATTGTTGGAAATACAGCAGCAGCCTTTATTTTAGCATTTATTCTGCACATCACAGCCAGGCAGGCCTGCTGTGGTGAAGTGTCAGATTATTTTTAGTTTATTTGTTGGATAAAACCGTGGCCACATTGACACAGTGTCAGCTAGCTCGTTTAGGCTTTGGTGATCTGCCTGTACAAGTCCCTTCAAGGCTTCTGAGCATTCAGGCTTTTCCACCTACTTTCTGTGCATGACCCCACCAGCAGGAAAGGGCTTCTTTCTTAAGATTACCTTTTTGTGATTTCCCAGTTGCAGTAGTGACGTCTTCAAGCTGCAGGGCAGCGGTGGCTTTATGTACATCTGACAGAGCCTCCTGCAGGTGAAATAGGCTGTCGGGTCCCTTAAGCAGGGGGTGGCCTTCTCCTTCCTGTGGCCTCCAGAATAACTCCGCTGCACAGAGGTCTACCTTCTGAGGATCTGAATAGCATGTTCATTTTTAAACCTTCTTGTTTCCTATCCCTTTGCATCACAGATCCTGGGAGATTTGGGCTAATGAACCCATTATCTGTTCATCAGCCTCAGGCATATATAAATTATACTCCCAGCCTTCCTGTGTTTCTTTGTTAGCATTTCATTCAAGGAAGGAGTAAAGAGAAATCACAGGCAGCTGGGCAGGGGTGTGAGGGGAGGAGCAGACAGCAGACAGGGCTGTGGAGACTGTGACACTGAGTCACATGACACGGCAGTATACTCACACTGGTGCTGGGCAGTGGCCGGTGAAAGAAAGCTTGTCCTTAGAGCACAGGTTGAGAGAGCTTGCATGAAAGTGAAGGACAGCAGGACTTCAGTAAATCTATTTATTTATCACTATATTAGGACTCCTTGGGTCTCTAATTACAGGAACCTACCCCAATCTAGCTTAGGCAGGAGGAGAGGGTTGGTGATAAAGGAGGCAGTGTGTCTCAGAACCCCAAGGCAGAACTGCGGCCGGGCTGCCAGTGGGGTGGGAGCGGGAAGAGCATCAGGAAGCGTGTGTGCTCTCTGTCTCTGCTTCTCTGTGTGTCTGCCTCTCTCTCTTCATGGGAAGATTTGATTTCTCAGCTGCGTCTTCTAAATGGCAGACATGACGGCTGCCCATGGCTCCCAGGATCCCATATCATATATAGTTCAAGCCCCACGAAGAAAGATAAAGATTAACGCAATGCCTTTTAGTCTCAATTTCATATGCTGAGTGGCATCTCTGTTCTAGCAAGAATGAGCCATCTGCAGTTCCAATCAACTAATGTTGCAATTGAACCACCCTGCACAACATGGCACCTAGGAATTAACCCACCTGTAAGGATAGGGAGGGGATGAATTATTAAGTAAGGGTAAGAATCATTGTAAGCTGGAAAAATGCTCTTTGGCAGAGGGTGTTGTAACATTATGAAGAATAATGTAAATGAAGGGCACAAGAAAGCCAAGGCTGGAGTGTGGATAAAGTGATTACTCCTTAACTGAGTGGATGCTCTATAAATCGACCCCACATAAAAATTTCACATTTATTTTTCATTTCCCCTAGATATTCCCAATAGACCTTTCCATCTTGATCTCCTTGCCATCCCAAGAATATGCTATGCAAATCTCACTGTTACTCTGGGTCCCTCACTGAGAACCTCCTTCCCCTTTTTCCTCTCCTAGCTGCAGTAGGCAGAATGTTTGCATCCCCTCCCAAAATTCAAATGTTGAAATCCTAACCCCCCCAGGTGATGGTAGTAGGAGGAGGGGCCTTTGGGAGGTTGTTAGGTCATAACGATAGAGCCCTCGTGAATAGGATTAGTGCCCTTAAAGGGTCCCTTATCCCTTATACCATGTGAGATTACAGTGAGGAGATGACCACCCATGAACAAGGAAGTGGACCCTCACCAGACACTAAATCTGCCGGCACCATGACATTAGATTTCCCAGCCTCCAGAACTGAGAGATAAATTTCTGTTGTTTATAATCCACCTATCTATAGTATTGTTATAACAAATCAAATGGACTAAGACATTGTCCAAATCTTACTCCTCTTTTAGGGGTCAAGTCAAATATCCACTTGCCCATGAATGTCTTTTTCCATTCTGGCCATGTTTACTGGTGAATTTACTAATTAATTTCACTTTCACCAAAATAAATTTTTCCAACTAGACTACACAGTCCTCAGAGTCAAAGACCGTGCTGTCTACTCGGCATCCTTCCTGCTGCTGAGGGACACAGGCATTCAGGAAACACTATTTTAGTGGATAGCTTTAACTGCTTGTACTGTGCATGTCATATAACAAGACATCAAGAACTATATTCCACATGACACTTCCAATTATCATTTGGAAAATTCCAAGCATGAATGTAATTAGTCAAATAAAACTGTGGTAATAGGAGGAAATTTATTGAAATATAAAAATGAAGGGAGGAATTGATCATTTTAAGGGTAGATAACTTGTATGTCCTGTGTATGACTATAAGTAGCCAGTATTTATAGTATAACTTCTTTTTAAAATGGTTCAACATAAAAAGAACAGGTTGATTTTCATAACTGACAAATGTGTGTAAATTATTGAACCAAATATGAACATGTCTAATGATTAAATCCTCTTTCTGATGACTGACTCATAATAGATTGGAATTGAACTTTGCAGAAAACTGTACTGAGAAATGGGCCAGTTAGACACCATGCTTGGTACTTGGTACTAGAGGGTACGTAAATCCTAGGTTTGGGACTTTTCAGGTATTTTTTCCAGAATTTCAATTGAAAGTTTTAACATCTCTTCTCTAAAATGCTTGCCTTCAGTTTATTAGGAAGGATGAGATATAGTCCTCCTATTGGCCAGTTGGGAGTGTTTGGGGGGAATAGTAAAATCAGTGAGTATATCAAAGGACTTACAGAAGAAAGGGCTATGTTCAGGAGCTAGTCCTAAGTCATTTGATTTGCTGAAAATGAAGCAAAGCAAAAAATTATAATTCCCACATGCCTTAATAATTGAGCATAAAACTTCATTTTTATGAGGAATTACATAATTTTTAAACCTCTGGTAGGTATTTGTCAAGCACCAAGTACATGCTTAGCCTTATGCATTGTACCTGGAGCTATAGAAGTACTACTGTTAAAGTTTGATAATTTGAAATCCCTGGAATGCAAGTTTTTCTGAATAGACTAGTTTTCAGGCAGAGGAAGTCTCCCTCCTTAAAAATATAATGATTTAAGATGATCATTTTTATTCTTTTATTAAATAGAGTAAGTTAATTTCAAAATAAGTTTTCTATTACATTAAAAAAAAAATCCTGATACGTTCCATCAGTTTAATCCCATCCTCCAGGGGTAGGGAGCAGGAGACTACTTAGAATATTCACACATTATTTTAGAAACAAAAATTAATAGATATTTATTCATAGAATTCTACTTTCCCTAGTAATCACTGTTTGATCCTGGCTGCTCTTCATAACCACTGTGGAAAGATCCCTTAGACTGAGCGCTAGCCACCAGCAGAGATGCGGGCAGCACGGCAATGCAGGCAGCTGTGTTCCATTCCCAGCATCGGTGATCTTGCTCTCCATTGCACCTCTTGTATTTTCAGTACAATTCCAAGGCATATCAAAGAGTGCTGAGGTTTCTTCTGCATTTACTAGTGCTTAAGCTAGATGTTTTAATTTTCCCTTATTTGAAATACCTATTAATGATTCAAAGACAACTAAAGCCTATAAAGTAACCACTAGCTTTTGACGAGTAAATAACCTTCTACATAAATGTCCGACCAATCTCTCCTAGTTTAAAGATTCTATGATCTCTTTTCAGAGTCTGGCAGTTTCTTTTGCCTTTGACTGTGTTGCCAGGCCTGTCACAGGTGATGTTTGACATTGACAGTAATTTCCACATTAAACCCCCATCCCAGTATAATCTTTGAAGTCCTTTTAAGCAACAAATTAAAGTTAAGTCAGTCCTCAATGGCTCCATTAATGGGGGCAACTCAACCAAAAGAGGGATTGAATGACTGATTGCCTTAATACACAGGTAGCTTACCATGCGCATAGGCAGTGACGACCCATCAGTGTGCTTATTTCTTTGCCTGATGATTTGCAAGCATTTTGCAACATCAATTTTAAGATATCTCAGTTTCAGGATGTAATGAAGATGGAGCTGTATCCTTACATAGCATTTAAATTCCGGGCTCTGGTTTTCATCTTTACTGATAACTGCTTCGCAGAGCTGTCAGGGTGTCTGCCTAGACTAAGTGCCTATGTCTCCACAGCCTAACATCACAGTGTGGTGGCCTTTATTGGAACTGTCCAGAGTCATCCTTCCTCACTCCCTGGCTCTCAGCCCCTGTCTAGTCTGGCGAGGTTGCTGGATAGCTGAGTTTCAGAAATTGTCAATCTTGGGAGACCCAGGCCCTTATCAAAGGTGAATGCCTTCCCTCGTGCATCGGAACTCATCTTCCTAATAAGGACACGCTCGAGCAATTCACCCCCACCACCTGCCATCCTGAATCATCAGTTTTGGTTGTCTATTTTAGTGTTTCAATCAGCATACAAACACAGTGCTATTTGTCCATCTTAAATAAAACTTAAATTTTTTCTCTTGAATCCCCCACTTCCTCTTCCAGTAACTACCTCATTTGTTCTACTTTGCAGCATAACTTCTTGAAAAAGTTATCTATATTCAGTCTCTAATTTTTCTTTTCCGTCTTTTGAAAAATTATTTTTACTCTGGAAATAATCTCAAAGTTACAGAAAAGTTACAAATACAATGCAAAAAATTTTGTTTTCCCCTGAGCCATTTGGGAATAGGTTGCCAAACAGTACCCTATCACCTCCTAATAGCTTAATGTGTAATTCCCTAAAAGTAAAAACATTCCTCTACACAATCATAGTATAATCATTAGAATTAGGAAGTTAACATTGATACAGTACTACCTTCTACTCCTCAGATCCCATTTAAGTTTTGCACATGACCCCAATAATGTCCTGTTTAGCAAAGGGACCCAGTTCAGAGTCATGTTGCATTTGGTTGATCTGTCCTTAGACTTCCTTGACTGTCATCACCTTGACATTTTGGAAGATTATAGGCCATTTATTTTGTAGAATGTTGCTAAAATTGGGTTTTCTAATATTTCTGTTTTTTTTATTAAGGTATCATTGATATATACTCTTATGAAGGTATATATGAAAATATGCTCCACATCACTAATTATCAAGGAAATGCAAATTAAAACCACAATGATATACATTGTATTTACTACATTCACCCATAGTAGGAAGTCCCCCCAACACCCCATTGCAGTCACTGTCCATCAGTGTAGTAAGATGCCACAAAGTCACTACTTGTCTTCTCTATGCTACACCGTCTTCCCCATACACACCATGTGTACCAATCATAATGCCCCTCAATTCCCTTCTCCCACCCTCCCTGCCACCCACTTCCCCCACCCCTCCTCTTTGGTAACCGCTAGTCCCTTCTTGGAATCTATGAGTCTGCTGCTGTTTTGTTCCTTCAGTTTTGCTTTGTTGTTATACTCCACAAAAGAGGGAAATCTTTTGGTACTTGTCTTTCTCTGCCTGGCTTATTTCACTAAGCATAATACCCTCTAGTCCCATCCATATTCTTGCAAATGGTAGGATTTGTTTTCTTCTTATGGCTGAATAATATTCCATAGTGTGTATTTTCCACCTCTTCTTTATCCATTCATCTACTGATGGACACTTAGGTTGCTTCCATATCTCGGCTATTGTAAATAGTGCTGTGATAAACATAGGGGTGCATATGTCTTTTTGAATCTGGGATCTTGTTTTCTTCAGGTGAATTCCTAGGAGTGGAATTCCTGAGTCAAACGGTATTTCTGTTTTTAGTTTTTTGAGGAACCTCCATATTGCTTTCCACAAAGGTTGAACTAGCTTACATTCCCACCAGCAGTGTAGGAGGGTTTCCCTTTCTCTGCATCCTTGCCAGCATTTATTACTTCTTGTCTTCTGGATGTTGGCCATCCTAACTGGTGAGAGGTGGTATATCACCATGGTATTAATTTGCATTTCCTTGATAATTAGTGATGTGGAGCATCTTATCATGTGCCTCTTGGCCATCTGAATTTCTTCTTTGGAGAAGTCTCGTCATATCCTCCACCCATTTTTTAATTGCGTTATTTGGTTTTTGGGTGTTAAGGTATGTGAGCTCTTTATATATTTTGGATGTTAACCCCTTGTCAGATATGTCATTTATGAATATATTCTCCCATACTGTAGGATGCCTTTTTGTTCTATTAATGGTGTCCTTTTCTTTACAGAAGCTTTTTAGTCTGATGTAGTCCCATTTGTTCCTTTTTGCTTTTGTTTCCCTTGCCCCAAATATGTTCAGAAAAAAGTTGCTCATGTTTATATTCAAGAGATTTTTGCCCATGTTTTCTTCTAAGAGTTTTATGGTTTCATGACTTACATTCAGGTCTTTGATCCATTTCAAGTTTACTTTTGTGTATGGGGTTAGACAGTAATCCAGTTTCATTCTTTTGCATGTAGCTGTCCAGTTTTGCCAACACCAGTTGTTGAAGAGGCTGTCATTTTCCCATTGTATATCCATGGCTCCTTTATCATATATTAATTTACCATATATGCTTGGGTTTATATCTGGGCTCTCTATTCTGTGCCATTGATCTATGGGTCTGTTCTTGTGGCAGTACCAAATTGTCTTGATTACTGTGGCTTTGTAGTAGAGCTTGAAGTCAGGTAGCATAATTGCCCTAGCTTTATTCTTCCTTCTCAGGATTGCTTTGGCTATTTGGGGTCTTTTGTGGTTCCATATAAATTTTAGAACTATTTGTTCTAGTTTGTTGAAGAATGCCATTGGTATTTTGATAGGCATTGCCATTGAACCTGTAGATTGCTTTATGCAGGATGGCCATTTTGGCAATATTAATTTTTTCTATCCACGAGCATAGGATGTATTTCCATTTATTGGTGTCTTCTTTAATTTCTCTCATGAGTATCTTGGAGTTTTCAGGGTATAGGTCTTTCACCTCCTTGGTTAGGTTTATTCCTAGGTATTTTATTCTTTTTGATGCAATTGTGAATGGAATTATTTTACTGATTTCTCTTTCTGCTAGTTCATTATTAGTATATAGGAACAGATTTCTGTGTATTAATTTTGTATCCTGCAACTTTGCTGAATTCAGTTATTAGTTCTAGTAGTTATTAGTTCTAGTAGTTTTTTGGTGGATTCTTTAGAGTTTTCTATGTACAATATCATGTCATCTGCAAACAGTGACAGTTGAACTTCTTCCTTACCAATCTGGATGCCTTTTATTTCTTTGTGTTGTCTGATTGCCCTGGCTAGGACCTCCAGTACTCTGTTGAATAAAAGTGGGAGGGTGGGCATCCTTGTCTTGTTCCCAATCTCTGATTTTCCTTTATGATTAAATTCAGGTAATGAAAACATGGCATTAATATAGAATTGATGGAATATTCATCTCATTGCATTTATCAGTGGCATGTGATTTTAAATTGTCATTTATTACGTCATTACTTGATTAAGGTGGTGTCTTCCATGTTTCTTTGTGTAAAGTTATTTTTTGTCTCTTTAAGGTTAATAAATACTTGGGATTTTGCAGAAGGAACTTGAGACTATATAACTAGCCCATTCCTCATCAAACATTCTATTTTGTTTTAATTTATTATATCTATATGGACACATGGTTTCTTCATTTATTTAGTAGTTTATAATCTGCTGCTATCATCATTTATTTTGCCATAGACTAGAAACCTGGTACTGTGTTCTTTTTACATTCCTCCATCATTCTTTGAGTGTTTCCTTAGTGCTAGCCATAGAAAGACATTACAGAGTCCTCTTGTTATATCCCTGCCCTAGCCCTGTAATCATCCTTCTCCAAAGAGCACTAGTTCCTTTCAGAATAGTATTTAGAAAGCAGGATCTGGATGCTAGGTGTGCTCATTGCTGAAGTGTTGCCACTCCTGGTTCCTCTCGGAGGACAGAGAGAGAATACACACACACCCGCATGCATGCACATACACACCCTTTTGCATCTGTATTTTTTATGGTGTATATGTGTATATGTAAGCACCAGTTCACACCAATACTACCAGCTCCTATCCCAAACCCAGAATTCAGTCTAGTTTTCTATGTTTAATATTTGTATCTCCCTTTACTGACAATGGGGATCCTGTCTCCCCTTATCAGTATTTGTTCAACTCCCCTGTAAGGAACCAAGCTCTCACTCCACAACGTCTCCTTCCTGACATGGGTGCTTTCACAACCCACTAGGGCTTCCATACTCCTCACCAGTCTGACCCCATCCAGATGTTCTCACTCTTATGACATCCCACTGTGGGCCCCTGATCTAGTGTGGATCTACCTTGCTTTGTCCCACCCAATGCCTTTAAGACTGAATTGTCCATGAAGAAGGAGGTGGAGGCCCCATTTACTCTTAAACCCATACCAGTATGGCTTTCACTTCTACCATTCCACTGAAGCTTCTCTCATAAGGTCACCAGTGACTCCAGATTGCTGAACCTAATAGTCAATTCTCAGTTTTCATCTTATTTGACCTTTTGGCAGCATTTAACATGGTTGAGGATTCCTTGTGCCTTGAAGCATTTTCTTCAGTTTGCACTCAGTGCTCCCCATTCTCACAGGCTACTCCTTCTTAGTTTCCTTTGCTGGTTCCTCTTAGGCTCCCCAGCCTCTTACACTGAAGTATTCCAGGGTTCAGTCCTTGTTCCTGTCTTCTCCATCTAAGTGCACTCTCTTTGTGATCTTGCTCATTCCATAGGATTTATGTACCATCTAAGGCCTCAATACCCATGTTTATAGCTCTAATCTAGATCTCTCTCCCAAATTCCAGTGTTGTTTTCTCAAATGTTTTAATATCAAACTATGTAAAACTGAATTCCTGGTTTTCGCCCACAAAACCTCTCCCTGCAACCTTAACCAGCTGAAGTAATAACAATTCCATCTTTCCATTTTCTCATTCTAAAGACTTCGGCTTATCTTTAATTTTTCTGGTTTTTTCACACCCTATCTTTAATCCATCAGAAAATTATGGTGATTCCACATACAAATGCTGTTTATCTAGAATTACAACACTTTGCACAATCTATACTGCTATTACTCTAAACTACTGCCACTTCTCACTTGAATTGTAGCAATAGTCTTTAGGGCAGTCTCTACCACTACCCCTGATTCCCGCAAAGTCCTGTTCTCAGTACAGCATTCAGAGTGTTCCTTTCTAACATAAGTCAGGGGCTCTCCATTTCTTACTGTATCCTTCATTCTGTACATTTTTACCCCAAAATTAATTTCTCAGTTATGTCCAACTATTGCAACCTGTTTTCCACCTACTCCACATATACATACTTTCAGTACCTTTTTGCCCTGCTTTACTTTTCATTTCCTTATAAAGTTCACTACCTTCTAATATTCTCTATAGCTATTTATTATACTCTATTTCTGTCCTCTCTATTCCCCCACTCAAATCCTGTATAAGCAGTCTGATTTTGCTGTGCATTGGTATAGTCTGATTTTTGTTTGTTTACTTGGGATTTCTTGAGTTACTTGAACCTGTGGGTTCTTTGTTTTCATCAGCCAACTCCTTTTCAGCCACTATATCTTCAAATATTTTTTATTTCCTCTCTTCCACCACAATCTCTCTCTTTTCCTGCAGAGACTCCAATTATATGTATATTTGACCTCTTGAAGTTGTCTCCCAGCTCAGTGTATCAGTCTATTTTCTCTCTGTGCTGACAGAGAGTTCTTCTTTTGGAGAGTTCCTATTGTTGTCTTCACATTCACTAATATTTTCTTCTGTGGTATTTAATCTGCAGCTAATTCCTTCCAGTATATTTTTATCTCTAGAGATCTGATTTGAGTCTTTTAAATATCTTCCATGTCTCTTTTTATCATCTTCTTGGCTATGACATTTACAATAGCTGTTTTAATAGCATCCTTATCTCCTAATTTTATCATCTGTGCCCATTCTGGATCATTTTCTTTGGATTACTTTTTCTCCTCAAGTGGGAGGGGGATTTTTTTTCCTACTTAATTGCATGCTTGGATTTTTTTTCTTATTGGATTCTAGACATTGTGAATTTCATTTTGTAGCATACTCAACTTTTTTGTATTCTTTTAAATATTTTAGGGTTTTGTTCTGGGAGCAACTAAGTTACTTAGAAAGATTTTTATCTATTCAAGGCTTACTCTTAAACTTTGAGAGGTGGATTCACAGCAGCCTTTAATATAGACCAATTTGACACCACTATTGAATCAATACCCTTTTTAGGACTCTACTCAATACCCTATGTGTTATAAGGTCTTTCTACTCTAGCCAGTGGAGACACAAACGATTCCAGGCCTGTGTTATCACCAGGGATTATTTCACTTGATCCTTTTGAAATTCTCTGCTTAACTCTAAGCAGTTTTCTCCCACATATGCACTGATGGTATTCAGCTAAAGATTCAAAAGGAATCCTCTGGAGGATTCCAGAGCATGTACATGTGTGTATGCTGTCTCTTTCTCTGTAGCTCTGTATCTCTGTTATCTCTGTAGCTCTTCTCTGTTAATCTCTCCTCAACTCAGGGATATTCCTAAACTCTGTTTGGGTAGTCTCTCCCTTGCTATGGGTTTCTACCCTTTTCAAGCTGCTGGAGCAATCATGGGGCTTATCTTGTCTCTCTTCTCTCAGGGATCACTGTCCTGTGCTGCCTGTTACCTAATGTTTAAAAACCATTTGTTCATGTATTTTTTTCTAGTTTTTAAGTCAAAGCAGGGGGGTTTAATTGGTTCTTATTATTCAATCATAGTCTGAATTAGAAGTCTACAGAATCTTGTTTATTTTGTTTCTTGATTATTCCAAGCATCCAGAACTGTGCCTGACATATTAGGTACTCAGTAAATAATAGTTTAATGGAATATTTGTTGAATAAGATTATGTTTGAGAAATCCTTCAGCAAACATTTGAGTGTCTGCTGTGTGCTGGGCACTGATTATACAGTGATGAATTGTCTTTTATATAGACACTGTGTGCAGAATGTTAGCAGGATAGTCAGAAAGCAAGGGGATTTGCCAGACAAAGTATTGCTCTGACTCATTGTAAAGTAAGTGGCAAGGATTACACTATGAGTTAGAAAGGAAGAGCAATCAAAAAGATTAAGTCTACAAGCTGTGAGACCTAGGGCAAACACCTGTCTAATGAAGCCTCAACCTCACTTATTTAAGATGAGGATAGCAGTAGCTTGTAACCCATAACATTGTTGTAAGGATTAAATAAGATAGTGTGTGTAAAGTGGTTAACACAGTTCTGACATATAACAATGGCAGATAAATATTTGTAATTATTCTAATTACTACTAGGGTTCTGACATTGTGTTGGATCATCACCCACAGGAGATTGAAATCTCCTTCAGAAAACAAGATAAAACATGTAATATATTTTGAGACAGAAAATATTCAGAATCAAGTGTTTAACTATAAGATGTGAGTAACTCTAAGCTATCAGTTTTACTGAGTATAGCACTTTTTGCATTGTAAAGATTTTAGAAACCTCCACATATTTGTATGTGAACATTGCAAGTGAGTAGGGATGGTGCAGGATCTCTTCCTAACAAGTGGGTCTTAGATATTACTGTGGTCCAGTCTACTGCCTGCAACTAAGCTCCTGTTTGGTGTAATAATTACTATGTCTCAAGCAAGTAAAAGGCGCACACACAAAAAGTAATTGAGATTCATTCTGAAAGGCTGTCCTTTGCTTTCATTTAGAGGAGCTGAGACAAGAACAAGCTGTTCCCTTTCATTCTGTCATAGCAGCTTTTCATAAAGATGCACAGAGAATTTCAATTTCAGCCTTTGGAACTAGCCCTGCATTTGAGTAGTTTGTATATAGATGGCTCTGGTTTAATAGCAAAACATCAAGTTCAAGTTATTTTTCTGTCATGTGTTTTGCTATATGACATTGAATACCTCATGCAATCTGCTGAGTCTTAATTTTCCACCTATAAAAGGAGGATAACACTTTCTACCTTGGATTATTGTATAGACCAGAATAGAAAACTTAACTCAATATTTGGAACCAAATAGAAACACAATAAAAGTATTTTTACAATCAATACAGTGCCAATTAATGAGTTTTACTCTAAGCCAAAAACTATAACAAAGAAGGTCATTATATAATGATGAAGGGATCAATTCATCAGAATAAATAACATTCATAAATATATATGCACCCAATATTAGAGCACCTAAATATATTAAGTAAATATTACCTAACCTGAGGGAGAACTAGATAACTGTAAAATAATAGTAGGGGACTTCAGTAGCCCACTTTCAACAATCAATAGATCACCCAGACAGTAGGTCAGTGAGGAAACACTGGATATGAATTACACTTTAGCCTAAAAGGACCTAACAGACATATTCAGAACATTCTTTCCAACAGCAGCAGTATTATACACATTCTTCTCAAGAACCCTCCCAAACTCATCTTACAAGGCCAGCATTACTCCACTACCAAAGCCAGGTAAGGATACTACAAGAAAAGAAAACTACAGGCCAATATCTCTGATTAATACAGATACAAAAGTTCTCTACAAGACATTAGCAAATTGAATTCAACTGCACATTAAAAGTATCATATACCACAATTAAGTAGAATTTATCCCTAGAATACAAGAACAATATATACAAATCAGTAACTGTGCTACATCATGTTAATAGAATGGAAGATTTAAAAAATCTTATGGTCATCTCAGTAAGTGCAGAACAAAACACTTAACAAAGTACATTTTTTCATGATAAAAACTCTCAACAAATTGGGCATAGAAAGAACCTACCTCAACACAATAAAAGCCATATATGACAAGCCCACAGCTACCATCATACTCAGTGGTGAAAGACTGAAAGCTTTTCCTCTAAGATCAGAAACAAGATAAGGGTACCAACTATCACCACTCCTACTCAACAAAATACTAGAAATCCTAGCCAGAGCAATCAGTCAAGAAAAAAATTAAAAGTATCTAAATCAGAAAGGAGGAAGTAAAACTACAACTGTTTGAAAATAATATGATCTTGAATATCCTAAAGATTTCACCCGAAGAACTGTTAGAAATCAACAATCAATGAAGTAGCAGGATACAAAATCAACACACAGAAATCAGTTGTGTCTCTAATCACTGACAATGAAATAGCTGAAAACAGAAACAAAGAAAATCTCATTGACAAGAGCATCAAAAACAATATACTTAGGAATAAACTTATCCAATGATGTGAAAAAATCTGGACACTGAAAACTATTAGACTTTGATTAAAGAAATTGAGGAAGCCACAAATAAATGGAAAGATATCCTGGGTTCATGGATCAGAAGAATTAATGTTATTTAAATGGCCATACTATCCAAAGGCATCTGCAGATTCAATCCAATCTCTATCAAAACTCTAGAGGTATTTTTCAAAAAAATAGAAAAACAATCATAAAATTCATATGGAACCACAAAAAACCCTGAATAGTCAAAGTGTCCTGAGAAAGAACAAAGCTGGAGGTATCACACTTCTTGATTCAAACAATATCACAAAACTATAATACTAAAAACAGTGTAGCATAAAATTAGACTCATAGACCAATAGAATAGAATAGAGCCAAGAAATAATTAATAATTAAATAACATTTAAAAAGGAAGCCAAGAATACTCAATAGGGAAAAGATAGTCTCATTAATAAATTGTGTTGGGAAAACTGGATAATCACATATAAAAGAATGAAACTGGAATCATATCTTATACCACTCACAAGAATTAACTCCAAGTGAATCAAAGATTTATGTATAAGACCTGCAATTGTGAAACTCCTAGAAGAAAATATAAGGGGTAAGCTCTTTGACATTGGTCTTGGCAATTTCTTGAATATGATGCCAAAAGCACATGCAACAAAAGCAAAAATAATTAAGTGTGGCTACATGAAACTAAAAAGCTAGTGCACAGCAAAAGAAACAGTCAACAAAATGAAAACACAAAATATTTAGTGGAAGAAAATATTTGCAAACCATATAAGTGATAAGGGGATACTATCCAAACTACATAAAGAACTCATACAACTCAATAGTTAAAAAGGCAATCTGATTTTTAAAATGGGCAGAGGAACTGAGTAGACATTTTTCCAAAGAAGATATATGAATGGCCAACAGGTACATGAAAACAAGTATGCTCAACATCACTAATCAGGGAAATGCAAATAAAAACCAAAATAAGATATCACTTCACACTTGTTAGAATGTCTTTTATCAAAACGACAAGTGATGACCAGTGTTGGTGAGGATGTGGAGAAAGGGGAAATTTTGTACACTGTTAGTGGAAAGGTATATTGTTACAGCCACTATGGGAAACAGTATGGAGCTATTGAGGACAAAGAATTAATAATAGAACTACCATATGATCCAGCATTCTACTACTGGGTATATATGCAAAGGAAATAAATGAAAACAGGATCTTCAAGAGGTATCTGCATGCCCATATTCACTGCAGCATAATTCACAATAGCCAAGATAAGGAATAACCTAGATGTTCATTGATGGAGGAATGGATAAAGATGTGTTTTATATATACAATGGAATATTATTCACCATGCGAAAGAAGGAAATCTTGCTATGTGCAACAACACAGATGGACCTCGAGGGCATTGTGCTAAGTGAGATAAGTCAGACATAAAGGAATATGCTGTATTATCTCACTTATCAGAATCTAAAAAGCCTAACTCATAGAAACAGAGAATAAAATGGTGGCTTCTATGGGCTGTGTGGTGAGGAAAATGGAACAATGTCAGTCAGAGGCCACAAACTTCCAATTATAAGATGAATAAATTCTGAGGATCTAGTGTACAGCATGGTGACTAGAGTTAACAATACTGTATTATGTACTTGAAAGTTGCTAAGAGAGTAGATCTTAAATATTCTCACCACACCAAAAAAAACACATAACTATTTGAGGTGTTGGATGTGTAACTAACCCTCCTGTGGTAATCATTTCACAATATAGAAGGACATCAAGTCATTACATTGCACACCTTAAACTCACACAATGTTCTATGTCAATTATATCTCAAGCTGGAAAAAAAGATGATTTTAAATTAGAAAAGCAAGAGTGACTTTAACACAAATAAACATACTGCACAGTGTCTTATAAAATATATGTCTACCTGGAACCTTAGAAGGTGATCTTAAATGGAATTAAAATATTTGTAGATATGATCAAGTTAAAATGAGGTCCTACTGATTAAGGTGGGCCCTGATCCAATAACTGATAGGTGGTAATTTGGTCACAAAGAGCAGAATGCCATGTGAGGACAAGAGACACATGAGAGAGGGCCATGTGAAGAGGAAGGCAGAGACTGGAGTGATGCATCTCCATGCCAAGGGACACCAAGGATGACTGCTGACCACCAGATTCTACTTGAGAAATACAGAACAGATGCTCCCTGGGCCTGCAGTAGGAAACAACCCTGCTGACACCTTGATTTTGAACTTCTAGCCTCTGGCACTGACTGTGAGATAATAATTTTCTGTTGTTTTGAATCACCCAGTTTGTGGCAATGTGTTCAGGAAGAGGAAGCTATCACACATTCTAATACTTACACTTCTCTATATCAGTCAGGGTAGACTAGGTTTTGTTGCAGTAACAAAAGGCCGTCTCCCCCTCTGTCATTCCTAAGGTCTTACAACAAAGGCATACTTCTTACACCCACCTCATGCCCCTCACAGATCAGGAGCCACTCCACACCATGTCACCATTGTCAGGAATCCTGGCCCGAAGTGACCCACATCATTTCTGCTCACATCTCATTAACTCGAGCAGTCCGGTGTCATTGTGTGGGTGTATATCATCCACCTGTAGGGAGGGCCAGTGAATCTTTCTGGCAATGATATGATCTACCCCACTCTTACAAAGGATCATCCTTTCAGTAGCTGCTTTGAGAGGCTATCTTAGTATTATAGTGATATTGAAAAATATTTGCAGTCATCTCCAGGACAGCTGTATTATGTCATGTAAGAAACTGACTCTTGACTTTACAGTTTTGATCCCAAATGGCATTCCTGAAGTGGATCATCCACCTACTACCAGATGTAGTTACAAAGAATTTTTAGTTTATTTCCCCAAATTAAACCACCCTCAAGTAGTGAAAATTTGTCATTGTCAAATTTCCTCCACTTCTGGAGGAAGGTACTCCAGACAGCTCCCAAGAAGGAGCTACAGAAATGTTGTGAAAAATGACAGCATCACTGAAATCTTTGACCGGCTTCCCACTGGAACTCCCTAAAGGTACAATGCTTGAGTAAAATAATATATATATGTATAATAAATTATAATGTACAATGATAAATATAATATAAATATAGAATATATGATATATAAAATTATGTGTTCATTATATATACACACATACACATAACTTCATATGTATATGTATATCCCTCGATTGTTGATGAAGGAATTCAACCTGGCAATAGGCATCCTAGCACAATTCTTGAAGCAGAGCTGCAAGTGCAGAATGATAATAATGGTGAGTCTGTGTGGAAAGCTCACCACGTGCTAGGCACTAAATGATTTATGTGGATTATCTCATTCAAACCTTGCTACCTGGGCTGGGACTGGGACAAGGCAAGTGAGGTAGCTGGGCACAGAATTCAAGGAGACACCCATCCCCGGAGCCATGCGAGGGTGGTTGATACTCGAAGGACCCTAGCAGGAGTGCCTGTTCCATGTGTGTCCCAGTGTGTCCTACGTGCCTCACTCGCACTAGCTCCAGACCCACTTGCAATAATCCTGCGGGGCCAAGAGCATCAGCTCCTTTCTTTGCAGGTAAGGAAACAAGGTTTATGGAAGTTAAGTATCTTGTTTCACTTTCGCATGAGCTAATAAGTGGTGGGGCAAGGATTTGAACGTGGACCCCAAAGCCTGAGCCTTGACTGCCTACACCTGTGTCAGTGCCGCGTCTAAGGTTCCGGTGGTTTTTTCTCCCTTCCAGGTGTCCAAGGCAGCTGCAGACTTGATGGCCTACTGTGAAGCGCATGCCAAGGAAGATCCCCTCCTGACCCCTGTTCCGGCTTCAGAGAACCCATTTAGAGAGAAGAAGTTTTTCTGTGCTATCCTTTAAGTCTTCACTAAGAGCCTGAAGAGCCTCAGCTCCTGGGACACTGATGTAGAGTTTTTAGCAAAGTGGGCGCCTTTCTAGTCCACAGCATTTAAAGAGAGAAAGGAGAACCATCCTGAAAACTCCAGGCTGTGCATGTTTAAAGAACTGGTCGGTCCCCTTTATGAGAATGAAGCTGATCTGCATCTTGAGTTAAGAGATCTGCTATCTGCAGAGCTGCCTGGAGGAGGGGAATATGTAAAGATAAAATCGGTGTCATTTCTTTTCTGCTTTACCTCCCCAAACCTTATGTTTCTGCTTTATATTTAAAAAAATAAAAATTAAAACAGACAGCTGTACTGAGCTGAGCTATGTATGACCTTCTTGGACTTAATATTGCCTTTAGAATACCCTTTGTAAGCTGAGTTGTCCAATGTGGCTGCAGTCTGGTTTAATCGGATTGATGTTTAGTCCTTGTGTCTTTTTCTGTTTTCCTTCTCCCTTCCCTGTCCTTCTTCTCATCCCAACTAGAGTAGTACAGGGATAAAACTGGATTTGTATGTAAGCCTGACCCCAAGGATGAGCACCCGAATGTTTAGGGAGCTGCTCCCCATGATTTACCCTCATGGTAAGAACAACAAAACATGTTGGTTGTCTGTGTTCTCTTCCCACAATCCCTAACATCTGTACATGATAGCTTTTATTCTGCAAGTAAAAGTAAACGTGTTGTAACTGGTGCTTTCATATTATTTGTGACCATTTTTGAGTAATACTGCATGAAAGTGGCCCTGTGTTACATCCATTCAGAAGTTTTGTTGTTTTACTGAAAGGCTTGGAGAAAGAATGAGAGAGAAAAGAGGCTGGAGAGGAAAAACCTCAGTACCTTGAAAACTGAAATTACTGCAGAGCCTTACCCATGCCTAAATACCTCCTAGTTAAGTGTGTAAACACCTCTTCAACATATTTTTCAGAATCCAAGGCATTTTGGTTTTATCCAGGATCCAGGGCAAGACAAGTACTGCCAAACAGAAGAGGGGAAGATTCATTGTTTGTTGGGAGGGTCTTGGGTGGTAGAGTAAGGGCAGATTCCCTTTTTCCCTAAATCATGGGAATTCCAGATGGAAAGGACACTTTCTACACTCTTCTTAATAAGAAAAATGTGGCCCTTGTTTGTAGAAGTATCAGGAGAAATAAGTCCATGGCTCCAGAGAAGACCCATTCTCAGAAGCGTGGCTGCTCACCGGCCGGGGTGAAAGGGGCAGGTTTCACCCCGCAACCAGCTCCACCGCAAAGGGTGCTGGCTCTTCTCGCCTCTGAGATGGTCTTCAGTATTTCACTCACCAAATTTTTCAGTAGAATCTTTTCTTTCTTTTTCTTTCAAACAGCTCTCCACCCTGTTTGTTAGGGTCTCTCAGTCTTTACACACAACTGCCTTGCAGCTAGAGCACTCTCTTCCCAAGAGATGATACTGAAAAAGTATCATTTTTCCTCACAGCTCTAGCCTCCATCAGTAAAGGAAGACTCTGGAAGCTTGTGCCATTCCCAAGCAGAGGAGGGCCTCTCTTACATCTCCGTGTTTGCTTTGAAATCCCAAAAGACTTTTTCCAAATTAATTTTATTCTCCCCCTCCCATTTAAAAAAATGAAAACAAAAAAGAGATGATGAAAGAGGAAAAGCAAAGATAAAAAGACTTGATACACTGAGAATGGATTTTGAAGCAGCCTTGGTAAATATTTCCCTTAGCTCTTTTTATGGGTACAATGGTAGAAGAGTAAGTAGATCCAATTAAAGCTCACGGGCCTGGAGCAGGGACAAGAGAATACTGAGATATTTGTGAAGTGTGTGAATGCACTTCTGTAACCAGACACTTCTGTTCAGCCCTTGGGATTCTGTTACAGTCAGTGGAACATTGATGAAGATTTAAAGGGGAAAAACTCTGGCAGAATATTGATTAAACTACAGTATTGCACCATTCGTTTGGTAGTACTGTGGAATCAGCTAAAATTGTGTCACATTTTTTAAATGAGCCAAAATATGAATTAAATTAAATATGTGGTAACATAACAGCTGTGAATAAAGCACTCTTTGGTGGTAATTAAGGTGTCATTATAAGATCCTGAAGATTTGTTCATGATCCACACCATTTATTTTTCTCAAAGTGACTATATTTTCATGTAAATCTAGATCTTTGGAGCAATTAGAATGGAATAAAAGCTTTTAGGAAGCACCATAATATGGCTCTGCTTATTACAAGTTAAGGCAGTTCCAAACCACTTGTGACCTTGTTTATTGAAAGCAGAGAGAAGACAGAAAATACACAGTCCATCTGAAATCAATATAAATGTTTTGGCTTTTTCATAATGTCATGTCCTACAGTGTGAAACTAATGCCAGTCTTTATATGAGTTTTGGCTTATTGGTCTTTCTACTTGCTAAGGGGGGAAAATTTTTTTTTTGATTACTTAATAAGCCTCTAAATAGCTTTAATTATTTTAGAAACTCAATAATCATTTTCACCAGCATAATTTTATCTTAAGGGGTAGCTAATAGGAAAACTTAATTATTCAAGGCCCTAATTTCTGTATAATGCATTGGATAGTAATGAAAATCTGCCATGGAATTAGTTCAAAAGAAAATCTTGCATCATCCTTCAGTATTAACTCTGATTTCTTTCTTTTTCTTTTTCATTTTCAACTTTAAACAAAGTACTATTTAAATCAGAGATTTCAAATAAGTTCTTGGATCTGAGGCTAATTTTGCTAATAGTATTTGAAAGAAATTGCTTACCAAGGAAAAATTTTAAATAAATACTCAACATATATATTCACAAATAGAATTTTGAGAAATCAAGCATGCTGAGGGAATTTTTGTATTTTTTTTCTTTTTTTGGCTCTAGATGCTCCTGGCAATGGTAAGTTGGTACATATACATTAATGTTTTCCCAGCCCAACCAAAAATTGTTCACATTTTTCCTATAAAAATTTATGGAGTGTGTCTTTCAAAAAGAGGGATACATAGAAATGTTAAAGCAGGAAAACCTGAATGTGATGTGTACATTTTCATTCCACATGGATAATGCCCACATGGATAATGTATTTGTTTTAATAAATGGAATTTTCAGATTCATTGCATATCCAGTCGATGTTATTGCAAAGGTCTATGGACTCTCCCTCGCCCATTGATTCCACAGTTAATTTGAGAAGGACGATGACATAAAACAAGCTGGATGAGGAAATAGGAATCCATTGATTTTCTTTAGGGTTTTGTTAATAGAAATGCCCTAAGGAAGGAAAAGTTGGCAGGAGACTTTTTAAAGCCCTTCTCCCTGGGTCTCTACATCTCAGGTACAGTGCCTGGGGACAGAGAAAGGTGATGAGAAGAGTCCAGGGCTCTGGTGGGCTGGACCACGAAGACAGATGAGCTGCATTTACACTCTAATGTGCTGTGGATGCGCCACACCGAGAATTTTCCTTTAAAAAAAAAACAACACAAGTGCTGTTCTCCATAAGCTGTTCATGATTTAAAAGGAGTCCTGGAGACCATAAATGCTCAGAAGTCTAGATTCAGCAGCTCTTCAGAGAAATGTCCCTCAAATGATGCCAGTGAGTAATAGCCCCTGTAGGTGAGGTCGGAACACTGTGTCTCCCAGGACTTGTGCCAGCAACAGCAGCATCTTTAAACCTTTGATCAAAGGGCCACTCGGGGTTTGTGCATTTGTCCTCTTCCATCACTGTTTCCCAAACTGTGGTCCCTGGACCACCTGCTTCAGAATCCCCTGGGATGCTATTACAAAGGCAGGCATCAGGCCCCCCACTGACTCAGAATTTCTGGCAGTGACACTTAAGAACATGCACTCCATTGCTTACTGGAGTCTGAGGACTACTAATCTAAGTACTTGTGACAGCTAGCTTTTCCTAATGCCTAAGGAAAAGCACAAACCAATTGTAAATGTGCTTGCTCTTCCCGCAGCCTCAGGAAGTGGCTGCCCATGAGTGAATGTGTAGCTGGTGGGTGAGGTTCTGTGCAGCTCCTGGACATGAGACACTGTGAGGAGGAAGCTGATGGGTTTAACTCTGTTCCTGTTTTGTTGCACCCCCCATGGGAGGATTGCCTCCAGCTCTGGTTCTTTAATAAGCTGGTCGCATTTTAGACAGTGCTCACAATGACGTGGGAATTGGAGCTGGGTCAGCTCCAATCCACAAATTGCAAATAATTTGCCAAGGGAAATCCCTTTCCCTTCGGTTCTGCCCCAAATCTACATTTTCATCTATTTAGAACCAGGAGACTCAGGCAAAATTTATTTTTAATGAAGGGGGTCACGGGCTCTCGGGCCTTTTATCAGTAAGAACTCCTACTGTTTCTCCCTGTCCTGGGGGTAGGGGTGTGTGTCCACCCTAAGGTGCCAGAAAGACCATGCCTGGTGACATCAGTCCATACTGTGCACAATCAAGAGCCCATCTAGCACGAACTAGAGAATCAGAGCTAAGCCCCGAGTTCCTGTGTGACCTTGGGCAAGTCCTTTAAGCTCTCTGTGCTATAAAATGGGAACGAGAAAACATGATTAACTAGCCTCACTAAATTGTCAAAACCAACTGAAAGAGAGCAGGTAAGGGGTGCCAGACAGGAAGGGATAGTAAAGAGTCATAAGACACTGATTGCACAGTTTTGAGAGGAAAAGATAGCTTGTTCTCGCCTCTTGGCCCACCTCCTTTCCCAACTATTCCCATAGTCTCCTGATTCAGACCCTCAATACCTAACACCTGAATCCTGCCACAGTCACTGGTGTGGCCACTCTGACTCTCATCTCCCCCCACCCTAAGCCATCCCACTCATCCCTGATTATTCATTATTCAGGACTTCTTTGGTGGCAAGTGGCAGAAACCTACTTGAAACTGGCTAATAGCTGGAGCTCAGAGGCAGGTGCCACTTCAGGCTCAGCGGGGTCCAGGTGTTCAGATCATGTCATCGGATGTCTCCTGTCCCTCGGCTCTGCTTTTCTCTGGACTGGTTTAATGCTCAGCCTCTTCCCCTGCAGCAACAGGTTAGCGTCCACAGCTCCAGGCTTACCTCTCACCAGTTTTGCCATCACAGAAGAATGATAATGATTGCTCTAGCAAAGTCCCTGGCCCTATCCCTGAAACACTTGCTAAGATTCCTGCTAGCGGGATCTGGTTCACGATCCCCCAATCACTGAACCTGAGCATGGAGTTAGGGCCACGGTGCCATATGGGTAGCACAGAGGTTCTAAGGAAATCGAAGTACTCCCACTAGCGGAGGAGAGATTGAAGGTTAAAGGCAAAATCAACCTGTGCTGACCACATCTTGCCATACTCGTTGGTGTAACCTCAGCCTCCAGCATGCTCAGAAACCCGGAGTGTCCTGCCTCCTACCAGCCCATCAGACCCACACTCAACTACCTGACTGTCCAGGCCCTGGGAAGCCAAGCCCCACCCTACCTTGTTCTCTAAACCCTCCTCTGGTTCATCCTATAGCCTGTAAATATAACATTTTCCCTCCCACCTCCACGACTTTGTTTATGATGTTACCTCCTCTGGAATGTCATTACTCAAGTCCTTAAGTAAATAAATCTTGCTCATATTTCAATCCCACAAAGCATAAGCGCAACAATTGGTCACAGGTCATGGTTAATCACACAGGTTGTGGTACAGAGGAGAGAGGCTGTGGATTGTGCACCATCCCTGGAGACCCCTAAGCCACACATTCACCATCTCTCCCAGTCAAGAAAGTAACAATCATGATGATGAGAAGAACAAAGCCACAGGCACTATCAACTGAACACCTGGTAGGCACTTAGCTACATGCCAGGTACAAGGCTAAACATTTTGTAGACATTGTTGCATTTAATTATCACAGTTACTCTGTGACCTGGATAATATTTATTTCCTGTGGCAGATACCTCGCATGCCTCATGTCACATCCGGTGACCCACTTTTAATTTCAGCCACAGCTGCATGAGGGACTTACTCTTCCCTGGGGAAAGTAGTGGCCCCTGGGCAGTCTTCAACCTCTGTGATATGAGACTCTGGGTAAATGTCTCAGGATAACCCTGGGGTGCATTTTACATGGTCTCTCACAGGTCTCTGGCAGAATTTAGCCTGTTGTCCAGAGTGGTAACCAGCCCAATCATGCACCACACTGATTTTTCCTCCTCATCTGTCTTATTTTCTTTTACATTTCTGCTGAGATCACCCTCACCACCAGCCCCATTTAGCTCTGCTCTGGGACCACTCAAACTAAATCACCTCCATTTTACAGATGAGGAATTTGAGATTTAGAAAGGTTGACATTTTCCCCAAAGTCCCATTGCTGTTAAGTGGGAGGTCAAGGATATGAACCCAGCTCTTTCTTATTTCCAAAGATTTAATGTCCTAACTACTATCTTACAGTGTAAGCCAGGATGCATGTATGTAAGAGAGAAGTGATAAGAACACTTCTGAATCTATTCTTACTTATTGAATGAGCAGATCGTTTGTAACTTCAAACTTCTGAATCACTTTTCTAGAATGAAGAAGTCAGTGACCTCATGAACTATTTCGTGACAATACTTAGCTTTTCTTCACATTGATCATTTGGTACCTAGAAAATGTTTGCCTTGCACAGAAAATTTTTCCTGGTATCGAGGAACCTGTGCAAGGAAACCAGGAAGGAGTGTCATGGGGAAGGCCCAGAGTGTTCATTTTTCTCAGGACTTTCAGAGGAGGAAAAGCCCTTCCCCTCCCAACTACCATTCGAACAACTGCTTCCCTGTAATCTCAGAGCCCAGTGACCGCCCCCAAGGGCCAGAAGCAGAATCTAAGGGGCAGTGGAGGAGGCGTCCAGGGGCTTCACTCCCAAAGCCACGATTTGAGAAAAGATCAGGCAGAATCTCAGGACAAAGGCCCTGCAAATGCAGCTTCAGGGTCTCACCCAGAGCTTGTTGGGAAAAGATAAGCATGGTGCTCATTTCCTTCCCCCATTTCCTGTCCCTGCTCCCACAAATATGCAGTATCCCACTCAAGCCTGTCACAGTCCCAGCACAAACCCACCAGCACTTGCATAAACACATGAGGAAAACTTGCTGTTCCAGAATGCTTGCAAAGGCAAAGGCAAAGGCACTCTAAGAAAGGGGTCCCCAGAATATACTGTCTCATTGGATCATCAAAAAATCACTACTCCCACCTGTAGGATAGCTTAGTTTACTTTATAACAGCAGTTCTCAAAGAATATTCCAGAACTCTTGAGGGCCCCTGAGATCCTTGCAGGAGGTCTGTTAGGTCAAAACTGTTTTCATAGCAATGCTGTTATTTGCCTTTCCTATTCTCACTGTCTCATGAGTGTACAGTGGAGCTTTGAGAAGTCATGTGATATTGGGGTCACAACAGATTGAATGCAAATGCACATATGTGAATCCAGCAATCTTCTATTACCCCAATCAATGAAAGGATTTGCAACATAAGACAATACCACTCATTACATTTTCTGGTTTGAGAAAATCTAGTTATATTTCATAAAATGTTATTTATGTTACCATGTTATGGGTTTGTTATTGTTATTTTCAGTGAATTAATAAATGTTTATTTTTTAAAGTTTGTTTTAATTTGTAATATGGAAAATAGCAATAGATAGAAACCCCCTGAGCTGAAATTTTAATAATTTGAGGGGGTTCTCAATAATTTTTAAAAGTTGAAAGGGGTCCTTATACCATAAGTTGAAAACTACTGCCTTATAGTTTTCTGGGCCAACCCACTATTTTGCAGATGGGAAAATGTGTCATTCAAAATCATATTACAGCTATTTAGTGGCAGAGTGGGGCTAGAACATAGTGAAAAGTAGATGATTCAAAGGGGGAGATAGAAGCATTTTTAGGCTGTCCCTAAGATGCTGCTCAAATCCTTTTTAAGAGGTGATTAGGTCATGAGGATGGAGCCCTCATGAACAGGATTAGTGCCCATATAAAAGAGACTCCAGCAAATTCCTTCATCCCTTCCACCATGTGAGAGCACAGAGAAGACAGCTGCTTAGGAGCCAGGAAGCAGCCTCCACCAGACATCAAATCTACCATTTCCTTGATCTTGGACTTCCCAGCCTCCAGAACTGGTGGAGATTTCTGTTGTTTATATTTCACCCACTCTGAGTATCCAGCCCAAATGGACTACTGTGTAGTATAGCTGCCCAACATTACATAGTATTATTATGGAGTCAGACACCATAAACCCACTACTCAAATGGGAGAATACCCTGGTTCTCATACATAGATGAGGTATTTCATAGGGTTCATCTCTGTGGGGTAATAAAAGCTTCCATCTATTTAGTGCCTACAATGCTACAGGTTCTTGACATCCTCCTTAGAGCCCCATCAAATACATCATATTATCTCCTCCTTTAACAGATAATAAAAGAGAAACTGAAGAAGTTAAGTCACATACATGTCCAAGATCTCAATCAGTAAGGCTCTGGGTTCAATCCCTGGTGTATCTGGCTTCACTTTCATTCTTTCTCCTGCGTCAGTGCTGACCCAGCAGACCCTGTCCGGCAAAACATGCATTTGCAGTCAATGGTCCCACCAGAGAAAGCAGTTGGTTGCACTGATCCTTGAGAATCATGTGTTTTTACTAACCTCTGAGTTCAGTCCAGAATTTTCAATAGCTCTTTGTTCAGTGATGGACATAGTAGGACTTCAAAGAGGTATTTCAGATCCTGCATCTTCCTTGGAGGATCAATATTTCTAAATGGCCCCAGAGAGGAAAATTTACCAAGATGTTCTCTCAGAGAGATGTAGAAATCACAGCTGGAGTTAAGAGGATGAGCCGAGGGATGGCTTTAGAGCAAGGCTGGCAAACCACAGGCCATGGGCCAAGTCCGGCTGGATTTTGTATGCCTACAAGTTTTAAATAGTTTTTACATTTTTAAGTGGTTGAAAGAATCAAAAGAAGAATGATATTTGTGACCTGTGTAAATTACATGAAATTCAGATTTCAGGGTCCATAAATTAAATTTCATTAGAATATGGCCACACTCAATCATTTCATATTTTCTGTGTCTGCTTTTGAGCTACAAAAGCAGATTTGAAAAATTGTGACAGAAACTATATGACTTGCAAAAGTGAAAATATCTATTAATACCAGAAAAAGTTTGCCAACTCCTGGCTTATACTGACTTTCTATGAAGAAGGTTGAGAATAATATTTCAGGAACCCCAGAGTAGGTAGTTCCGGACTTCAACGTGGCATGACCTAAATGTGACAGGTTTCAGAATTACTTGGAGGGAAATTCTGTTGTTGCAGGAGTCTTGGTAAGAAGGCAAAACCCCATTAGAGGCTTAAAATTGTTATCTGAGCGCCCCCTTGGGAACCTTCTGTGCTAGGGTTCCCGCCGTTGACACCTTTATTGCTCCTGTTCTGGTTTGTGTCCCGTGGAAGCCCCGCTTGCATTTACCATTAATTACAATAATTAAAATTAAGTGGTGCCTCCCGTGTGGGAATTTTCCAGTCCGTGACAGGAAGGCACTTCCATCTAATTCTTTCTCAAAAGCACCCTCTGCTGGTCTCAGAAGGCACCACATCACCCCGTCTACATCTTGCAGGTGGATTTTGCTACCAGGAAAAAGCCAAAGGCAGATTTTGATTAAGAGACAAAGGGGTTTGAGGTATTGTCTCCACGGCTGGTCAAGTTTTTCACAGTACACAGACATTAACATTTGGAGATATAGAACTTCTTCGTTGTCAAACCTGGTGAGAGAAACAATAAAAACCCCTTTAAATACAAACTAGCAATCTTGGGCTAAGGCAGGAGGCCTGGAGAACACAAGGCTGTCTGAATGAGTGCTAGCTTTCCAATCAACCTGTTAATAAAGCAAGGTGAGTTTATTGCTTACCACCGTAAGGAAGTCTGACGGTCTCAACAGGGGAAAGGTAAGGTCTGACTTACTAAGACTTTGTGGCCTGGTTTAAGGCAGATCTTTTAATGTGGGGGAAGGAGGGCTGATGAGGATTGGGTAAGGATCATGGCAAAACGATTTAGGACTGATGACAGACGGCAAGATGAGTCTAAGGATGTAAACTGTCGGCTGACTTAAAGAGACTTTCTAGAAATTTCTGCAATGAAACAAAGATTTGCAACTTTGCTTTTCCAAGGTAAGAGTCTCTGGGCTAGTAAAATTATGCTGATGAAGATGATGGAATTGTAAGGATGTATTAATGTAGGCAGTAAACTGTGTGGGCTGCCGACAGATGGTTTTGGTTCTCAGCTTCTTAAGATAGTGAGTGATGTCTAAGAGGCCCAGCGTGGTTGGGAAGTAGGCATCACCAGTGCCTTGGTGACTTGAGACAAAATGTTAGGCATGCTCTGGGCTTTCAGATTTGTATTTTGGACTGTTTATAACTCTTCGTGTTTGCATGCAGGGACTTAGAGGATATAAGGTAGCCTTGGAAGGAGCCCAGACTATGTCACTCCAAAATATGTCCCTTTGACATAAAAATTATTTTGAACTGAAGGCAATTAAGATGTAGCAAACCCAAAAAAAGAAGCCCCTTTTCTACCTATAGGCAGGGAATAAATTTTTCCTTTACTTGAGACAGACTCTCTTCAGCCCAGAGGAATCCACAAACCAGCCGTGTTAACCTAATCTGTATGCCTAGGTAAGGAAGACAAGGTCTGCTTAGCCCTAGCTGGACTACGCTGGGCCCAAAGCCCTTTGCCTCATCAATTCTTCACAAATGTATTGTTTCTTTGTCTAAAAAGTATAAAGTTTCTTGCTCTGGTGACTTCACTGTCTTGTGAAAACTCTCATGTACTTGTAAAAATTCAAAAACATGTGTATGCTTTTCTCTTGCTAATCTATCTGTCTTTGTCAATTTAATTTTCAGACCTAGCCAGGGACCCTAAGTGGGTAGAGGAAAACTTATTCCTCCCCTACACCTGCCAGGAAAGGGCTGATCTCCTCACACTGCTACAACGTTCTTTAGGCAGGAATATCTGCACTGGGCCCTGTGGGGGCTGAGGTGAACAACAGGCCCCTAGAATGGAGGAGCTCTGCAGAGGCCCTCATCTAAGAGCCCCTGAGGTTGCACAGGGGACAGCACCCAGGCTTGGCTTCATGTCGGAGGAAGTCAGGAAAACCCGCACAAAGTTTACATTTGAGTTAAGATTCAAGGGCTGATGGACCTCCACAAAGTGGGAAAGGGGGAGCTGTGGGGGGCATCACAGGCCCTGAGGCAGGAAAGCTCCCAAGCTCTGGGAACACAAGTGGTTCTGTGCGACTGGAGTCCAGTGTGCTTTGAGAACAATGCAGGAAAAGAAGTTTGAGGTGCTCAAGGGTCTTGTTTGCGAAGGTATTGAACTTTATCCCTAAGGTGGCAGCTGAAAAGTCTTAACAGCAACGTGCCATGACCTGGTTTGGTATTTAGAATTCCACTCCAGCAGCACAGTGGTGGGGGGGTACAAAAAGGAGTAACCAACCGGGACGCTGTTGGCATAACAATGGACCGAGGCCCTTCACTAAGAAAGTGGCTTGGACAATGGAGAGGAAAGATTCACGAGGAAGAGGCAGAACCACCATGCCTGCTGACCCACTGAATGTGGGTATCAGGAAGAGAGGTGTTCCGGCTCGGATGGTACAGAGGGCTGTCTGTGTTCCATTAGCCATGGTGGGAAATGCAGGGGATCAGGAGGGTTTTTTGTAGAAGGTGAGGGGTGGCAGAACCCGGGGGAAGTGGTACACCTAACACTGCTTCTCCCCCAAATATTCCCCTTTGCCCCTTTGGCCTGAGGATTATTTTGAGTTGATTATTTTAAGAAACAGATGCAGGAGAGGCTCTGAAAACAGAGTAGAGGTTACCCTTCTGTAAGGAAAACTTCATAAAGGAGCTCTCCATTCGTGAGGGTGACCCCCCACCCCCATACTAGGAAGAGAGGAGTCACCCTAAAGCGTGAGAAGCTCATCGGTGGAGAAGCCACCGACTTGGTAGTCATACTCCTCCTGGTCACCTCCCCACAGCTGGCCTTCCCCAGCTCGTTCTTTTTGTTTGCTCCTGTTTTTAGCTGAAGATGGCATTTTAGCCTGAAAGCTACTCGTTTTTCCCTGGGCATCTTCCATATATACCTAAGATACACATTAGTAAACGTGTTTGTTTTTCTCTTGAATCTGTCTTTTGTAACTGGCCTTAGCCACGAATTTCGAAGGGTAGAGCGATTTTTTTTTTCCTCCCCTCAAAGGTGATATGTTCAGCTTTGGACGTGTTGGCTGTGAGGTACAGAAGACGGCGCTGGCCCGGGAAATGCCCAAGCAGAGCTGCCCTGACACGCGGGGATGAACAGACGGGCTCAGGCTTCACTGGCGGGCAGGAAGCTGAAGCCACGAAACAGCTGAAGCCAGCAGGGGGCGCGTGCGAGCGGAGAGCAGCGGCGAAGGACCCCTGGGAGGAAAGGTGGCGCTTATGCCGCAGGGCCCAGGGCCGAGCAGAGCGAGGTGGCTTTCCAGTGCCTACGCTTCTCCCTCCTGGGGTACTCTTGTCAGAGGACCAGAGGAGCACCCTAGAGAACCTGCAGACACCTGGGGGCCCTGTGCCACCTGCCCCTTGGAGAGGGCCAGGACCATGCTGGGGAATGGAGGACCGGGCTGGGGAAAACAGAAGGGACCGAACTACCCCTCCTCACAGGACAGAGGTCATTTATTTTTGTGGAACAGAGGATTTGACCTATTTCCTCTTCTGAATTTAATCAACTCAATGCCTGAAAGGTTGGGAAACAATAGAGCAGGAAGGAAATTGTTCCAAATGAAGGCTGCCTCTGCTGGGACCCAGTGGCTCAAGCTGCCAGGAAAGCAGGTGTGTGCCTGTGTAGCTGCTCAGGTCTCAGCGGCTGCAGCTGAACAAGTGAATGACCCTGAGGGCGACAGGGCTGAGCCATGGAGGAAGTGTTGCATTAGGAACTCCTGTGCAGGTGAGGTCGGCTCACAGGAGTGGCAGTGGTTCTTGAGCACATCTCCTGGAGGGCTTGTTAAAACACAGATTGCTGGCCCCATTCTCAGAGTCTCAGATTCAGTAAGTCTGGAGGGGGACTGAAGAATGTGCATTTCTAACAAGGCCCCAGGTGCTGCTGGTCTGGGGATCCCCCTCTGAGAACCACTGGTCTATGAGATCCCCAAGGGGTGATATGCATCCCATCACCCGCGATGATTGTGGAAAGCACACAGCTGAATATTATATAACAGTCATGTATATATTTTCATGTGCTTTCCAATGTAGCACTTGTATATCAGATTCACGACTTCAGGAATACTCTTGTTTAGAACAAGGAGAAAATGGGTGTAAGTAAAAAGTGAATCAATTTAAATACAGTATTGAGCAAAAAGTGTAGTTATGTAAATGTGAATACAGGAAAAATCAGAAAGTGGTGTACAAATGTTAATATTTCATAAATATAAGAATAAAAAGGAAGCAACCTTATGTTTATACCTACCATGTAATTAGGAGTCAGGGTGGATGTTCAGATTAACAAGCAAAAAGGTATGGACACTGACCAGACAGGGCGGACACAGCCAAGAGCAGTCAGCTCTTCTGGACAGGTGAATGCAGCTAAATCCCCTCCCAGACAGGGCAGCTGGCTGGGGCCCTGCTTTACAGATGAGGAAGCTGAAGGTGAGAGAAGTTGTTTTTCAAGACATGTCCCTCTGATAGCCCTGTCCCTTTCCACCACCACCCAGAAAATGGAGGAGCTGCTTCTGCTCTACCACAGCCCCACACTGGGCCTTCCTCCCTCTCTTGTAGATGGCCTGTGCTCTTCTCAGGGGCACTGGCTCACACACATGTATGTACATACAAGCCCTGCTTATAGAGTTTTGGACTGCACTTGTTCAACAAATACTGCTTGAGCATTGCTTTGTGCCCAGGCACTATCTAGATACTGGGGATACATAAGCAGTAAGACAGAGACCCTACCCTCAAGGTCATGGTCTAGTGGAGGGGAGAGAGAAGAAGCAGTTACATGGAGTGGTGATGCATTGTGGGGGGGCATGCATGGAAGGGACACCTAAGACCACCAAATGGAGAGAGGGTGGTCCAAGGTCCCCCAGAGGTGGCAACCTGAGCCAAGTCCTGAAGGCAGAAGGACGTAGCCAAATGGAAGCAGGATATGCCGCTCCCCTAGGCTGAGAGAGGAGCCAGAGCAAAGGGGAAGAGCACAGAGGCCATGGCGCTCTGCGGAAACCAGTGCTCAATGTGGTTCAAGCACTGGGTGTGGAGGGAGTGATAAGAAAATGATACAATGTGTCCTGTGTGCCAGGCACTGTTACAAGCACTGTACATACACGTACACACACATAAATTCTTTGTGTATCAATTCACACACACATGTACCTGTACATATGAATTAATATACATGTATGTACAAGTGTGTATACACATACATAATACGTGTATATGCAACATGTTGCATACTTATTCATATATACACGCACATGCTTATATGTACATGTATAATATGTACAATATACATTGATGTGTATATGAATTTTAATCTTAACAAGCCTACCAAGCAAGTACTATTATTATTCCCACTTAACTGATCAGGAAACAGGCACAGGAGACTAAAAGCTTCCCTTCACACAGCTAGTAAGCTGCAGAGCTGGGATTTCAACCCTGCCTATCTGATTCTAGAACTTGAGCTCTTAGTCTCTGCACTACAGAGGACTGATGAGATGAGAATGGGAGGAATGTAGACAGGCTCCAGATATGGAGGCACTCAGGCATCATGCTGAAGGATGGGACTTCATCTTGAAGGCTGCCAGCTTGGAAGCAGAGGATAGACATGATTCACTTGTTCAGTCAGTCATATTTATTAAATGCCTACAGTATGCCAGGTACCCTACATGGCCCTGCGGAGAGAGCAGAGAACAAGGCAGAAACCATCCTGCTATCCCTGGAGGGAACCTCTCCTCCAGCAGTGGAACTAGTCATGAAAGGAAGTTCACAACTAATGAACTGGCCTTGGTGGAAAGTGAAGTGACAGAGCAGACAAGGATCTGCCAGAAATGGTAGTCAGGGGCCCAGTCTGTTCTGAGGAGTCCAGACGGCTGCGCAGAGTAAGGGCAATGTGATCTTAGGGATGAGTGGACATGAAGTAGGCAAAAGGGAATGGGGAGGAGAGGTAGAGGCAGCCCTGGCATGCTCCCTGTATGTACACGTACACACACGTGTGCATGCATCAGTATGCTGCGACTTGTCACATTCAAGGTACTGGATTTGGTGCACAGAAATCAGAGATTTAGAAATAGGAAAGTAAAAGGAAGAGCGAACTAATTTTTGGAAATGTTTAGTTTCAGGTGCCAAGGGGACACAAGTGGAATGTCCAGGGGGCACTGGGGCACAAAGATTGGGTACAATGATCTGGACTTCAGAAGCGAGGCCGGGCCTGAGGGTATAAACTGGAGAATCAGCAGGCACGTGGCAATTAAAACCACAGGAATGAGTGAGATTTTTGGGGAATGTCTGACTATAGGGGAAAATGGCTGCCAAAGTTCCCAAGATGGACTGGGAGGCAAATATTTGAAATTTGGGGTGGCAGAAGGGAGGGAACACCAACCATAAGCCCCCAGTTGTGGAACTTCCTATCTCCTACCTAAACCTCATATCTTAACTGAACCCTAAAAAAGCCTCACATACACTTTTAATTTCCATATGGGGCTACATATGCAGTTATGTGGGTGTAGGTGTTTGTGTGTTAAAAATGTTAGTTTAGTATATATTTAACATTTAATTTATGCCACAATATTTACAAGGCTTGGTGTTCCTTTATTTTAGAAATAAACCTAAAACCTCAAAAGCTGGAAATGGTCTGACCCCCCTCAGCTACAGGGAGACCCTGGGAGGGGAGACAAGATCTTTACGTGTGTCCTCCACATTTTTCCCAAGCTCTCCAGTGCCCTCATTGTTCCAGCTCCCAGAGGTGCTCTTTTCCAAGAACAATCACACCCCTTTGGATCTCCTGATGCTCTGGAATCCCTCCACCCACCTGCTTTATTAAGCCAGGAATTACCAAGTTTTGGGTGAAAGTGTGCGAAGGTCAAAGAACAAGCGGATGCTTATTCCAGGGCTTCTTCGTGTGCTTCCCCAAGGTGCCTGAGCATTCCCTCAAATGCAGAGAAGATATTCAAGCTGTCAGATTTCCTCTGGCAACAATAAATAGAGCTGTGGTTTTCTTTTGTTAGTCAGATTTTTCTGTGATTATAATACAGAGCGCAAGATCTTTAGTTTTTGTGTTTTCCTTTTTAAATTGAGATGTAATTGAGATGTAATTGACATGCAATATTTTGTAAGTTTAAGGTATGCAGTACATATTGGTTTGATGCATTTACATATTGCAAAATGATTAGCTGACCCCTTTATCACATCACATAATGATCATTTCTTTTTTTGTGTGTGGTGAGAATAATTAAGATCTAGTCTCTTAGCAACTTTGAAATTTATAATACAGTATTATTGGCTGCACTGACTATGCTGTGCACCGGATCCAGAATTTCCTTATCTACCAGTCGTAAGTTTGTACCCTTAAAGAGCATCTCCCCATTTCCCTCACTCCGCAGACCCTGGTAACTACTACCCTACTTACTGTTGATGAGTTTGGCTTTTCTAGATTCCACATATAAATGATATCATACAGTATTTGTCTTTCTCTGTCTGACTTACCTCACTTTTAGGGCTAAGTTTGTGAGAATTCATGAGCATGAAACTAAGAGCCCAAAGCCCCCAGTTTTGTTCCCACCTCTGCCACTAGCACTCTGTGACCAAAAGATTCCAAAGGGATCCTTGCTTTTTTAAAAATTTATTTTATTGAAGCATTTCAACTCAGCAACTGTGTGTTGAAAGCTTACTGCATACAAGGCTCTGTGTGAGTCCCATGGGAAAGGGAGTTTAACACCAGGTGGGGGTAGGATGATGCTAGTGCACAGTGATCCTGATGCAGCCACAAGAGGATGACAGTCAGTCCCTGCTGCGTGGGAAACAGATCTGGAAAGGGGCCTCCCAGCAGAGGAGGTATTTGAAAGGGTCTTGAAGGGTCATGAGGTTTTCAGAAGATGAGTATGATGAGGGGAAGGCAAGGAAAGGAAGGTGGACAGCCACAGGCACAGCATTCCTGGTGGAGGGAACAGCATAAGCAAAGGCACAGAAGCAGAGAAGTCTGGCAGTTGTTTGGGGCCATGCTTACAATTGTTATTTAGCCACAGTGAGTGAAGGACAGAAACTGAGAGTAAACATTTAAGAAATGTATAATTTGATGGAGTAATTTTATTTCCAGTCAAACTAAGAATAATAATATATTGAGCTTGCACTTGTGGGTATCTTTTTTTATTTCATTTTTCTAGTGTTAAACTTCCATTATGTTTTACAATTATATTGGCTTGTGATTGGAAATTTTAGAATGAGTCTTTCATCAAAAATAGTTTGAAAAGTGCTGGGACTTAGGGAATGTCAGGCATCTAGTTCCATAAAGTATAAAATGTGAAGCAGAACTGGAAATAGTCAGCTTCAGGTGGTAGATTGAGGCATATTGTGGGGGACAATTTTTTAAGGTTGATATAAGACTGTTCATGGGCTCAGAGAAAGCAAAGATAGGAAAGGATGGTAGGAGGACCTGAAATATGTGAAATCTTCTGATTTATGTGTTGGCTCTAATTTTTAATTTTTTTTACTAGTTAGTACAGATCAAACAAAACACATGTGAGGGCCACATGTGAGCCACACCAGTTTGCAATCTTTGATTTAGGCATATGGGGCTGAGTTACTCAGTTTTACAGGCTGGGGCAGAGAATCAAAGCTGCCATCCTAGGGGTCCCAGAGGCCATGGAAATGGAGTTCCTGTCACATTGATGGAGCGGGAGCCTTGAGATGTTCCCCGATGGCTGAGGGCAGCAAGCACAGCACAGTGAACCTAGACACCACAGGGGCCGTGGGGTGGGCACAGCAGTGACTTGGACGACCAGAGACTGGACAGAAATGAGGACATCCCAGGGGACACCAGTGGGGGCAGTGAGCACACTGAACCAGTCTGCCACCTGCCACTCACTCCTTGGTATTTCAGGAGCTTCTCCCAAACTTAGATGCAATCCCTAGAAAAAGAGGATGTAACTGATTCATCGTATCATAAATTGATTGTGACTTAGCTTCTACCATGTGTGGGAAGGAGGTTCAAAGCAAAAATTAGGTTCACGCTTGTGGACTGTTGGATTTTACTTCCTCCAGCAGCACTTAGAAAGGACAGGCTGGGACCTAATTTATATCCCAGGGGTGCTATCAAAGAGGCCCCTTATAAAACAGATCCATACTGTTTATGAAAACCAAATTACTAATATTTCCTGACTGGGAAGGAGGACTGTGAAAAGAGCAGCAGCTTTAGAGACCCACACTCGGTGAGGGCTGGTGCCTAAGGCTTCCTCCTTGGGGAAGTACCTCAAACCCTGGTGAGCAACCTAAGCTATTTGTTTCTGCATAGTCATTAGCGGGCCTGATGAGGTCAGGTCTCAGGTTCCCACACCACCACCAGGAAGACTGAAGGATTACATCTGCGGAAGAAGGCAGGGGGCAGGGGCTCTCCCCGGCGTTCGCTGTCCCCGGTGCAGCCTGAGTGCTGGCTACTGGACCCTAAACCCCAGGAGGCGGCTGCTGCTCTCCTCTGCCAAAGTGCAACTGGGAATGACCCAGCAAACATGAATCGTAAGGAGAAACAAAGTGTTCAGGTGTTAAGGAGTATAAGGAGCAAAACCTTTCCTCTTTGCTGTTAAACCCCAGTGTAATAGCACATTTACAACACTTCCCATGGAGCTTTGTGAAAGCATACAGTGAAACTACTGTGCTTTTCCTGAGCCTTGAAGAGGATCTCGGGCCAGTATCTCACTGGAAACTGGGGAAATCTGTTTGAATTAAGAACCACGATGGGAGAGCAGGGAAATATGTGTCCTGACTGATAGCAGCTACAGTTCTTCCTTTCTTTCTAATGTTCTCTGCTCTCAGCCTTAGAATATATTTTTCTATATTGAAAAATTACCCAAATGGCTATCCAGATCTTCCAGCAATGCCGAGTAATAAATGGGAGGTGTGAAGGTGAACAGTTTGTAGGGATGACTGAAAAGAGGGTAAAGGGTGATTTGCAACAGGTGATCCCCTCTCCACACTCTCTAACATGCTAGGCAGTGTGCCGTGCTGACAGTGTCCTAACCACTGAGCAGCCTCTGCTCTGGCAGCCCAGCTTCTTGCTCTTTACCAGCTGCATTCTGTTCTCACAGTAGCCAGAAGGGTCTTAATGCCCAAGTCACAGCTTGTCACCCCCTGTTTAAACCCTTCAGTGGCTTTCTGTTGCACTTAGAATAAAACCCAGACTTTTCTCCATGGCCCCCAAGGCCTTGCTGATCTGTGTCAAAGATAAACAAAGCTGGACACCAGTTAAAACAGAAAGGACAGATTTTAACCAGTAATAGCTATTGCAATAGGTGAAAGAGTTCTTCATGAGCCGAACTCACCCTGGACTTACAGAGGTGAATGGGCAAATGAGGGGATAGGAAGGGGACAGATAGGGCCTCATACAGTCAGGGAAGTGACACCTTACCAAGGGCAGGCAGCACAAATGCCTATCGGCCAGCTGCATGTGGTGGCTGGACACTATCAAAGTTAGGACTCTACTCTCCCACAGACCTGAGACAGGCAATGCCTGGGATACACAGAAAATGTTTTGGCTGCCTTGAGTTTCCTCAGGCAGGCACTTTAAGGGGGGCTAGGGTTATCCTAGGCACGTGGCCTTGAGCTGTGAGAAACAATGTCAGTATTTGTTCAAGTCCTTATAGAGAAGTCCTAGTAGAGAAGAGGGCTCAGAGGGGCCTGGCTGGAATTTGGTCATGGAGAGACCCTGTCATCTGCCCTACCCCCACCATAACTCTCTCCTCACTACCACCTGCTCACCCCACCTTGCTTACTACTTCCTTCCACTCTGCTCTGCCTCCGTTCCATGGTATCATGCTCTTCCTACTGGTATGGGTTGAGTTTGTTCTCAAGTTGTTGAGCAGCTGCATCTGGGGAGGTCTTTCCCTGTGCACTAGGAGAGACCTCAATCCAGACAGGAGAGGAGGGTTCTTGACCCTGAGAAAGAATCCATGAACAGGTCCAATGTGGGTAGGTACGGAAGGAATTCATTAAAGCCAGGGTAGTAGTGGATGGCAGCATCCACAAAGGCAGTAGAGAGCAAGGAAGCTCACTGAACTCCTACTCGGCATAGGGCAGATCCCTTGCCAACTCCTGAAGCCAGGGTCACTTGGCATCCAGTGTCCATTAGATCCTGCATGGCATGGGGACTAAGCCCCTACCCACCCCCACCCTCCCCAGATCTGGGGGAGCTGCAGAGCACTGGATGGAGTGAGATTATGTTCTGAGAACTTCCCAAAGCAAAGGAAGGAGATTTCAGGCATGCTACTAAAAAGTATGACTTACAGCTGCAATCCTGTCTGGGTCCCCCAGGTAATGGGAACTTGCAGGCCCAAATCAAAGATCTCAGCACCCCTTCCCTACTTGTCTGCAGTACGACAGAGAGAGTGAAGACTTGTGCTTAAGTCTAGAAAACTGAATGAAATAGCAAAGTAAAAAGACACTTACCACTGGAAAAATGCAGAGACAAAATGCAATAGGTCGAGCAATGAGAAGGCTTTTTTTAAGACAAAAAGTACACAAAGAAAGGGAAATGCAGACAACCTCAAAAAGGAGGTGCACTTAGAGGCTTAGGATTTTTTCTTTTAAGGCTTTCAAGAATGGGGCAAAGGGGCACTTTGTGGACATAGGCTTGGCCTGTGGTCTCCTGGTATGTATCTCCAGTGAGAGACCTAATGTCACCATCCATAGTCTGTTCTCTAGATGTTCTGTAAGATAAACTTAACACGCGGATTTGTTGATCCTGTTCTCACCAAGATGGCTATTACCCTGAAGCACTGGAAACATATATTTAGAACTGCTTGCCCTGCCTTAAGATAGGGTTGGTTATTGGCTGATTACCATAGCCAGGAGGTAGGAATCTTATCTCCTAATTTCCTGGTTTTTAAAATGGAATCTTAGCCTTAAGATGGAGTCCCTCCTGTTCTTACTAGGGTCTTTATCTCAGCATTTTCATCACAGGAAAAGTTAATCATGATGCTTGTCCCATGTTCCTGCCCTACCTCACTGGATTCTTGTCCTCACTGCAAGAAAGAATTGAAAGGCAGAGACACAATAGCGAAGCAGAAGGAAAGTTTTATTTGAATACACTCCAAGGGAGGAGCAGGCCAGAGTCAAGGCAGACAAAGGCCCCAATCTTTAGGGGAGGGTCAGTTTATCATGACCTAGAAAGAGAGGCACTTCTTTGATTGACAAGGTGAGGTCATTTGATTGACAACTCTAGTTATATACCATTCCTCTTGACGTGCTTGTCTTTTCCCAAAATGAACACAGAAAAGCCCATGGGGTGGGGGTGGGAGGAGGGAGCAAAACCACAATTTCATTTTAATGAGACTAGGATGAGGTTAGGTTTGGATCAGTTTACCCTGCTCCCAATAGTCAAAGAGGTTACCTCCCTGCAAAGCCTTTGTTGTTTCATGTGGTACTCCCTACCTGGACAGAGTTTGGGCAGTTTTTCCTTGACCCTTATCTTCCCCTTCCCCAGCTGCTCATGTCTATCTTTATACCTAACACAGAAGCTTTTTTGTTCATGCTGGTTTCTCTGTCCTCTCCTTCATTTGGGTATCCAGTATCAGCTCATATTTTATGACTGGGTCTAAATGTCACCTCTTCCAAGAGGCCCATCTCTGATCACCCTTTGTAGAGTCTGCCCCTTTCTGTTCATCTCTGTCTCCTTTGCCTTACTGATGTTGGTTTCTGTCTCCCTTTTGGGCTGTAAACTCCACGAAAGTGAAGATCATGTCCATCATTACATCTCAGGTATTCAGCAGGGTGTACAACAGATGCTTAATAAATATTGCTAAATGAGTGAGTGAATATTCTGTACCTCACCAAGTCTGACTTCCTCCTAAACTCTCACTGCAAGCTACCCAAGGCTTTACATGTCACTTGGGCACAGAATAGGTCTGTGAGACTCTGAAGTAGAAGGTAGAGAATCTTGTGTTCTTGTATCAAAATAGAATTTTACTTAAATTTGTTCTCCTCATCTCTGGGGGCCAGTGTGGGATCAGGGTGGATCTGGAGGAGTTCACTGGTCCCTGCCTTCTTTATAGTTTGCAGGCTGAGCTCCAGTGCTGTGCTCTGCAGGGAGCAAGCCTGGGAAGTTTGGCCTCAAAGTGAAGACTGTGTTTGGAGCCCACCTGGCAGTACAGTGCCTTTTACAGGATGATCCAGGGTCCTTTGAGAAACCAGACTTCCCAGCACTACAGGGATCCTCTCCATCATAGATCCTCCAGCCTACTCCTAGCATCCTGGGGAAAGGCAGTTCTCAGAAATTTGAAAAGAGAGAAATGGCCAAGCCCTTGTGGATGTCTCAGAGTTAGCAAATGTGTTTGAGGGCTCATTGGGCTGATGAGGAGAGGAGAGTGTACATCCATGGGAGGGCTGTAAATCCAAATATCCATGGGAGAGTTATAAAGCAGATTAACTAAACTTGACTGTTATTTTGGTTAATATATGAGATCATAATCTCTGCTTTCTTCATTACCAGCTTTCAAGCATTCAGAGGTGGCTTTTCTATGATTTTTAGTGGAAGCCTCCACAACTGTGACCCAAATGTTGATCTCTGTTGCCTGCCCCCAAACCTTCCTCTCCAAACTCTCTCCTCTTTAATATTCCCTCTTCTCTTTAACCTCACCAACACTTTCCTCATGAAAGTCACTTTTCCATAACTTCTATTCCCACTTGAACTCGAATTTGGGTTTTCCCAAAATGCAGGAATCAGCACTAATCTTTATGCAAAAGATTACTTAAATACAGTAATCTTTTCTTTTTTTCCATGATTTCTCAGGGAGCTCATCCTAATGGTTTCAACTACAACTTCATGCTGATGACTCTGTAGTTGATATCTGCAGTCTGGACTCACTCAGGCTCATTCCTGAATCTCAGGAGTGTTTATAGGTGTAGGAGAGGAAATACAATTTTCCCTCTGCTCTTCTGAGTTCTTGGCTGAGACCCCAGATTAACAAGAGGAAAACAGTTTATGTATTAACACATGCAGTGCACATGATGGGAGAAATCTACACCAAAAGTAACTCAAAAAGGAGGCTGAACTATTCCAGCTTATAAAGCATCTTCTGCAGAGAACAATACATTTGCAGAGAAATGACAGGACAAAGCATAGGATGGCAAACTGGGGTGGTTAATATGTGGGAGGAAGCCAATGGAGTAAGGTTTGTTTGCAGATTCCTCCACTGCATCTCTGGGCTGATAGTTGTCTCTAGAATAAAAGGGCTTATATCCTGCCTTTAGGGAGCTTTATCAGGGTTTGCTGCTGTTTAATTGCTTTCAGCTCAAAATAATTTTTATGCCAAAGAGGAGTATTTTGGGGTTTCCTTCATTGGCTACATCTACCATCACTTCAAACTCAACAAGTCCCAAACTTGATTCTTAGCTTTCCCAGCTGGCTCCTGTCTACCAGGGCTCCTGTTTCTATGCTGGCACCCACTGTTCATCAAAGCTCTGATGTGTGACATTCCTGAGTCACCTGTAAGCCATCCACAGCCTTGTGGATCATTTCCTTTAACTCTAGAATCTGTCCTCCATTTGGGCTATTCTGTTTGTCAGTGACAAAACCCCACCCGACCTGGCTCAGCACCAAGAGGAGTTGACTGGCTTACATCTGAAAAGCTGAATCTAGGCCCTCCAAAGACATTCTCAGGAATGCCGTTTCGCCACCTCTTGGCTCTGCTTTCTCTGTGCTGTTTTCATTGTCACGCAGCTTTTCCCCAGCCGTAGCTGGTGAGGAAGGTGAAGGCTTCATGCTCCTTGGATGACTAAGAAAGTTTCTATCCATTCCTATTCCATTTCTACCATTAAAATTGAGCTCTGCTGGCCTGCTTTTGGGTTTTAATGACAATTCATGAAATTCCAGAGCCTGAACAAAAAGAAAAAAGAAAGAAAAAAAGGCAGTGAGTCTTCATAATTAACAAAAAGAGTCTCAGAAAGAGATGAAGATGTTCTCTCTACAAGGGGCTCCCAGGAAGAAAGACTTCTATGCATTTACAACTTGTTAAAAAAAGATCTGATTTAATGGTAAGTTACACTGATAATATCCACTAGGATATCAAACTTGCTTTTCTGTGCCATGCAGAGGTTTTTGTGGAGATTCCTAGGTGTTGTTAACTTGTTCTGTTCACTGTGCTTGGAAGAATAATTTCCACAAAAGGGTCTAGTGAAAATACTAAGACTTTAAAAAAATGTCGCAAGTTGTGGAAATAACCTTCAAGGAGCAGCCGGCGTCTCTGACTTGTCATTGGCCTGGTACTTGCCTGGTGACACAGCCACCTCTGCATTTCTGAAGCTGTATCAACTCTTGCAAATACTTTAGGGTTGGTGGGCCATATGGTCTCTGCTGCAACTACCCAACTTGCCCCATAGCACCAAAATAGCCAGTAAGCAAATGGGTGTGGCTGTGTTCCAATACCATTTACTTATGGACACTGAAATCTGAATTTCATATAACTTGCATGTATCGTGCAATAGTCTTCTTCTTTTGATTTTTCAACTATTTAAAAATACATAAACAATGCTTCTCTCTCCTCTGCACCTAGTGCTCTATCTAGAAGTGTCTTCCAATTTATTTAGGTGGCTAACCCCTTACCTTCTCCAAGGCCTCAGCGAGGCCTGGCCTGCCCTGAGTGTCTTGCCTGCAACTGCAGCCTGCATCATTTCCCTCCACCCACACTGTCCCCACCTCCACTCCTTATTCCTCTTACCCTTGTTATGATTTTCCCTTAGGACTTAGCACCTTCTAAAATGTTAAATAACTTTTAATGATGGTGCTTGTCTTCCCTTGCTAGGTGGGAAAGTCTCTGAGGCAGGTCTTTGTGTCTAAGTTCACAGATGCATCCAAAGGGCCTAGAAGACTGCCTGGCATTCAGATGACACTTAAAAACTTTGTTGAATAATGAAACAGCTGAATTAATGATCTGTCAAATCCCTGATCAACCATTAGCATTCATGTCATTTGATAATAAAATTTAGTTTCCCCTTCTTGAAGTGCATAGAGGGCTTAGTCTTCAGAAATGGAATTGTTTAAGATTCACTTGCTGTGGGACATTCCATTCAAAGGATTCCTTCAAATACAGGGGAAAAGAGAGGTTTTTAAATTTTAAAAGGTTGAATGCTTATAACCTGCTATCCTGTTTTTTCAAAACTGGCTTTATCTCCTGCTCATCTGGTGAAGCCTTTCATGCTTTTCCCACCTCCCAAACCTGGGGGCAACCAGGGTTGATGATAGAGATAGTTTCAAGTGGTTGACAATTTAGGGCCCTCAAATACAACAAAGAGGTCAGGAACAAACAACTTACCTTTTTACATTAAAGGGTTAATTCCAGAAAACAAATTTAAGAGCATTTTTTCCCACACTTTTTAAAGAAATGTTTTATCTGCAATTACATGTCAACATCCTTTCTTGTTTTCCCTTCCTTGACTGGCTCATTTTTTCTTCTCATTTTTTGGCTAGTATTTCATTAATCATGGAGCTAGTGAGCACCACAGTGTGTGATTTTTCACTTCAGCTTTGATCGACTTGAAGCAAGATGCTCTTGAAGCTGGTTTCGTGATTCACTTTAGGCATCTTAACTGGAAAATACAGATTGTCTTATAGTGCCTCCTTAAAGCCATACAAGAATTCCCTGTTTTATTAAAGTTTGCATAATACCACTTCGCTTTTACAAAAGACCTGTATTAGCACTTGTTTTCTTTAGCTGAAAGAAATCTGAAAAGGATTTCCACTTTTACAAAACAAAAGTATAAATCAAAAATAGCGTTCAGCAGTCTGTTTGGCAGTGAGCTGTTACAGAGGCAGTACACACCCTGAACAGCAAGAGCGGCCCCTCCAGGCTCCTTCTCCAGGAACCACATTCAGCATCTCAGCCTTAAGTCCCCATAGCTTTGAACTACACCTGTGAGCATCTGTACTTTATCTTGATTAATTTTGTGCATCTGTTAGTTGTGTCCTAAGATATCAGAAAAGCTTAAGAGAGGTTATTTTTGGGGTCTGAGAATACTCAAAAAATTTTCCTTATACATTAATGGTACATTTGTTTCTTCACTTTACATCATTTGGACTTATGAAAATTTTCATAGGAATGTTCTGCTTTTGGATAGTGGGAGAAACCTGTATTCCAACCTGCCAGCATGCTTTGCACTTCTCATTATTTATCACTTTCTAACCCTAGATTACAAGTATTTATTTGCATGTCTATTTTTGCTCTTATATTTAAACTTTCTGCTAGTATACCCATTTGTATAACTCACAAATGCTAACACAGTGTTTAATTATAATCTGGTGAAATGAAATGAAACATATTGTAAATCCTGTGAGGGGAAATCCCAGGGCAAAATGCCTTTGAACCTAAAGTCTGTCAAAAGGAGAATAAAGTTTAAACACCCATTTATTGCTTACAAGGAGTCATCCCACATCTCTCTCCTGCTGCAGCAGAAACCAGTGAAGATTCCCCCCATCCTCTCCCATCCAGATAAGCCTTTGCTTGCCATGTAATTACCCATGGACTACTTCTCTCCACCCCTTGGAAACACCTTTTGAAACGGAGATGCACTAAAGCCAGGTGAGAGATTCTGGAAATATTGCAATTTTATCCACACATGTATAGTCGGCTTACCTCCAAGAACTTCAATGACTACCCTTAACATGGCATGGAAGACCTTTGTTGATCAGGCCCCTGCCTCTGTGCAGTCCCCTCAGCTGTCATTCTCTCCTACCCACTAACCCCCATAAGCGCTAGCCCTGCTGATCCATGCTGCTGCTCACTCCTTGCCTTTGTACATCTTCCTTTCTCAAAACAAGGTACCCTTTTGACTGCATGGTAAATTTCTCACCGTCTTCAAGCCATAGTTCATACTTGTTTATTTATCATTTGTCTTCCTTCATTAGCCTTTTAAACTTCATGAATGTAGGGATCTGGTATGTCTTGCTCACTGCTCTCTCTCCATGGTCTGAAAGCAAATAGGGACTAGATCAGGAAGCATCTTAAATGTAGTACGTTTCATTATTTCTAGAAAGCAATGGGGAACCACCAAAAGATACTAAGTATTATGCACAGGTTTTCGTTTTGGAGTATCTATCATTGCTTGTGGGGGTATGAATTGGAGAAGACAAAGCTGGTCCTAAAGATCACATTAGAGTAAGCAAAAATGATGAGGGCCTGATTTGAGGAAGCATCAGTGGGGTTGGGAGGAGGTGAGAGATTGGAGAGAGGGCAGCAGGATGCAGTGATCTACTGGTTGCTGTGAGTGAGGGAGTGGGGTTAAGGGTGACTCCCAATTTCTGCCTTCAGGGATCCTGTAGCGAGTGGCGGTGTCTGGAACTATCACACAGTATTACAGCTGTATGTTTACTTGTGGATCATTCCCACCTAGTCCCTTTTAGCAAGACCTCGATAAAAGTCGTTCTGTTAGCCCTATTAGAAGAGCACCTATTATGTATGGACATAAAATGAATGAATGAATGAATGAATATACTGAATATATTGAACAGTAATTCTATGATCCAATGGAAGGAATTGCCGATATTACATATTTTACATATATTGTTCTCTGCGTGCTGTGTCAAGAGGAGAGGAAAAGAAGAAACTTGGAAAACACGAGATTACTGGCCTCTCAGTTGCTTTCTGCCTATTGTACAACTAGGAAGCTGACAATAAAGTTTATTTGAGCGTCGACGTGCCCCGACGTGGCCCCGCCTCCCCTGCGTAGCCGCAATTGGTGGACTTTGACCGGCGGCTGCCGCTCGTGACCTACGATTGGCTAAGGCCGCCGTCATTTCGGAGCGTTCTGGCATCTGCCCGCCCCTTCGCCGCGTCGCCGGTGCCTGCGCCGCCTGCTGCTCCTCGTCTCTCTCCCGGCCGAAGCTCGGGGGACAGGAGCGGGAAGTGGGGACCATGTTCCGACGCAAGCTGACGGCTCTCGACTACCACAACCCTACCGGCTTTAACTGCAAAGGTGAGATAGCGCCCGGGCCGGCCGCGGGGCGGCTCCCTCAGCGCCAGCACCCTGGCTGCCCACCCGGACCCTCCGCGGCCTGGTCTCCCTGGCGCCCCCGGCCCCTCTTCTCCCGGCCACCCAGCACCCTCCGCTTTCTGCCGCCTGTCCTGCCGTGCCGAGGCTTCGGAGCCTCCTCACTCACTCCTGCCTGAACGTCGCCACTTTCTGCACTTAGGAAACTCCACACACACCCTCCCCACCAGCACAGTAGAGGGAAAATCCTCGTTTTCTAACTTAACTCTTCGATTCGGTGGTTCCCCAGGTATTTGGGCGATACCTTAAGCACCTGCTGTAGGCCAGCGCAATGCTGGAATCTGAAGGAGGTGTTGAGTAACTTGAAGACTAGTTCATTGCCCGCCAGGAACTAAGGGCTGAAGGGCTGAAGGTGGGATTCGGGGACAGTCGGAACCCACCCAACGTGAGGTCAATACCTTACTTGAAGGCCAGGACTGATGGTGTTGGGGCAAGCGCGTATAGTAATGGGCTAATAACATTGTGGGGGTCGTGCAAAAATGTTAATAGCAGGTGAGCAAGCGGTTCAATTGCAAATACAAGGGTATTTGGGATTTCACAGCATTAATATTTTTAAAATATTAATATTGCTACTCACTGTTAATCAACTACTACCCACCTTTCTTTCCAGAGTTCTTGACATGTGGTAGACTAATAAGTTTGAAAGTGATCAAGTACATCAGAGTTACTAAGACCATTCTCAAGACTTCATAATGGAAGCTTGAATTTTGAAATTGAAAATAATTTCTAAGCAGGATAACTGTTTTGTTGGTCTCCTTTAGAAGCATATAAATTTATAGAATCTTGTTTTTCTACTTTGCTTTTATTGAACAAGAAAAGGTCAGTGGCAACAGCATAGAATGTTTCAATCTTTGAGCCTCAATTTTCTCATCTGTAACATGGGCATATTAGCTATCTCAAAAGGGTGTGCGAGGATTAAATGAAAAAACATAATGAACTTTCTCATGTATGTACTTACATGTGCTGTAACAGCGAATGAGGATAGTAATATCTTAGATCTCTCTGCTTTGTCACTTAATTTCTTTATTTTATTATTACTTTGATATAAATTTAACCTTGCCCAGTCCTCCTTTTTCTTCCCCTCCCCCAATAAACTGGAATAATAATACTTACATAGCAAAATTTTGTGCCATACACTCTATTTATACTTATTTCACTTAACGTTTATAACAACCCAATGGGGTAATTCCACTTGTCACCCCCATTTTGTAACTCAAGAATCTGAGGGACAGAAAATTTAGATGATTAGCCTCGGTTCACACTAAATGTCTTGAGTCAGAATTTGAATTTAGGCTAGAATATGAACAGAACATTTTTAATCTGTTGATCCAAAGTCTACATTTTCAACTACTACTTCAAGAAGCTCAATTAACTTACTATCTTGGATTTTAAAAAATTTCACAAGACATTTGTTTGCAGAGAAGGAAGTGTATTACCTAGTACTTCTAGTGATTTATGTAATATTTTTGTTGTAGATGAAACAGAATTTAGAAATTTTATTGTTTGGCTTGAAGACCAGAAAATCAGACACTACAAGATTGAAGACAGAGGTAATTTAAGAAATATCCACAGCAGCGACTGGCCCAAGTTCTTTGAAAAGGTAATAAATTAGAAAGTAGAATCAAAGTACAGAGAACATTTCCAAGAATTATAGGAAAACAGACAAGCTTAAAATTACTTTGTTCTTTTAAAATAAGTAAAAATAACAATGATCAGTGCTGGAAAGGCTAGATTTCAGGGATTAACATTTTTCTTACCATATTTCTTTATTTTTTAAAACAAGTTATATGCTCTCTTCTCCCAAGCTTTTATTATAAGATAGAAGTAGCTTTGTCCAGAAACACTGAGGTTTCTTTAAAGTGACATGTATTCTCTAAGTATTGAAAAATGGCCAATCAGAATTTTTGCATTAGACTAAAAATGTAGCAATAACACACTAGAGTATTATATTAAAATAGGACATTGTCAATGTGCTTGAACACTCTGATTGTCTTATTTATGCTTATATTTAACATATAGTTGTCCTTTATTTTGTACAATAGAAATAATGCCAAAAAGGTCTGTGTGTATATCTCATTTTTGTGGCTAGAATAATTTCCCATTGACTGAGCCTAATTTTGGTAAATTTTTGCAGAAAAAAAAACGTTTTCAAATCAGAATAAAAATCACTTTTTCACAGTATTATTATTTACATCAAACATTTTCATCGGTTCTATTTGATGAGTAAGATGATTTCCTTTAAAAATATGAAAAGTGACTAAATTTTTCATTTGCTGGAGCAAAGTGATAAGGTACTCAGCTTTCTTAGAACCAGAGATTTCATGCTTTAGGGGATTGTGTAAGTTACAAAACTAGCTTTGTGACCACAGGCAAATTGTATTAACCTTTCTGTGTCTCAATGTTGTCCTAATAAATGGGGATAAAAGTGGTACCTGTCTCACAGGGGAAGCATGTGTTGCGCTAATGAGTAATGTATACCTGTTCACAGAGGTGCCTGGGCCATAGCATGTGCTGTGTGCTTACTTCTCCCACCACTTCTGCTACTGTTACAATTGGATTATTTTCCTTTACCCTTAAAAAGTATTTTTAAAATACTTGCTAAGCCTTTTAAAGCTTTGAAATATATTGTTAGGATTTTATATTTGTTTATATCATCACTTTTTATGTATGGCCCATTCATGTGTGCAAGACTAAAGCTCCTCATGTAGAAGGGTATTTGAAGAATATAAAAAACATTGTGATGAAAAAATCCAGAAGTGATAGTGAAGTAGGATAACTTAGAGATACGTACATTGGAACTTACACATATGGATACTTTCCTTCAATTTGGTTTCTTTGAAATGAGAATGTCATTGCTTAAAGCTTATTGCAATTACTTTTAGATCATGAGACATCTTTTGAATATCCTTAATATTGACAATTTTTTTATACTTTGAAAGTTGATTTGCTTTTTGCATCATGACCAAATCTTGTGAATGAGTGAGTTGGGTTTTGTTTTTTTGTTTTTAAAGAAGAGGGATAAACTTTTTGGTTAGATAATAGCTATGGCTTAAAAAATGCCAGTTCATTAATTGTCCCTCAAAGAATTTCCAAAAGGGAGTTCCTAAAGATTTTGAGTAGTGACATTAGACATTGTATTGAAATTAGATTTTCAGCTCCTAAGAGACGTTTGGAGGACAGTACTCAATTGGATTTACAGCTTCTGATGTTTATTTAAAACTTTTGGTTACATTCTGTATGTATGTCACATGGCTTACTCTTATCAGTGGTTATTTCCGTAATAGAAAGCTAAGGTTTAGATTATAATTGGTTTGTTTGTATAGCCTCCATTTTTATTTAATTGCTCTATGTATTTTGAGACCTGGAATCAGAAAGTTTTAAGTTTCAGATCCCAGGTCTAAGATGTGTAGCCATTGGCAAGTGTTGACCTCTAGGTCTCATTTTCTCTATATAAAATGAGGATGTTGCTCTAGATTAGGTTGCCCTACCTGATATTTGCAAAAGTAAAAATGGAAACATTTCAGGTTTTTTTCTTAAGTGTACACTTGTATGTTTCCTTCCTTTGGATTATGTAATTGCATCAAAAGTTTAGTAATATAAATGTTAAAAGAAATTCTTAGAGATCCAAACTAAGGTCTCTTTCAGTTCTACCATTTTTTTGATTGAGTGGCTTTATAGTAATAATGAAACCAGATTTTTTTTTACCCTCACAGTATCTCAGAGATGTTAACTGTCCTTTCAAGATTCAGGATCGACAGGAAGCAATTGACTGGCTCCTTGGTTTAGCTGTTAGGCTGGAATATGGAGATAATGGTATGTTTTGTGGGGTATGTGTGTTTTAAAGAGGAGAGGAAAAGTGGGAAAGGAATGTTAAAATGTAGGGAACTTACCAGTCTGTGTTTGTCTAAATTGTTTTTACCTTTGGTTTGTTTTAAGGTTTATACATCCTTATCTCCCTTTTCAGCATCTATTTTAAAATTTACTTTTTTGGGAACCATTCATTTGTGTCCCGTTCCCCCAAATCTCAAATTGTATAGGAAAGAATTTTCTAAAATTACAAAGTGTCTTTATTATCATAAGACATTAAAAGCACTGTCTTTCATTGATACTTAGATTTTTCTTTTAGAATTTGGAAATGGTGTCTCCTGGAGAAGGCTAATTAAATGTCTTCTCACAAAGAACGTTACTTTGGTAAATCTGCCATCTTTTCACTGTCTGCACCTTAGCCTTTTAAGTTTAATTGTTGTTAAAGTCCCGGAATTGATAGGATTTCAGAGTGTTGGTTGCAGCAGGTAATTTCACAAGAAACTGAAACATACATCTAGTGCCAATATACACTATGGGCCCAAATGTATTCATTGCTTATGTTTAATGTTTCATTACAGATGCTTGTATTGTTGGAAGCCTTTGAATGTTGGTACTATAGTAAAAAAAATTTTTCCAGTAAATTCGTATTTCCTCTCATTAGGTCATTTCATTTTGAAAGGCCTGCCAACATCTGTATGCAGGATCTGATTATCACCTCCATCCTCTGCATTTCATGTTCTCTTCTATTAACCTGTCAGTTCCAGTCTTAATCATTTGCTTTTGAAGCCTTTTTGATATCTCAGCCTCTCTGTTTCCTCCCTTTCTGTTCCTGTCCATCTTTTTCCAGGTCCTTTCCCACTGTTCCCTCCCAACTTTTCCCAGTGCTATCACCCTAATACAGGCTCTTGTCACTTTCTGCTGAGATTGTAGTACCTTTCAAACTAATCTCCCATTAGCATCACCTGTACTTCTCATCCACATGGCCCACCAAGCTAACTTTTTGAAACATAAATGTTCTAGAATGCTAAGCTTTGTTTCCCATGAATAACTGCTATTATATATTCAGAAACATCGTTTCTTTCCCATTTTCTGTAAAAGGACTCCAGGCTTCTTACCCTGGTATTCAAGGCCTCTGATAACTACTTTCCAACCAGTATTCCCATACTTGACATTCCAGCCAAATTAGAATTGCTATTTTCACTTTACAATTCTCTTTTTACTCCCACCTCAGTTTCTTTGCTGACACTTTTCCCTTGGCTAATAGGCAATTTCATTCTATCTCCACACATGTAAATCCTACATATTCTTGTATGACCCAGCTCAGATGCCTCCCTGGCCACAATATTTCCTTCTGAACTTTCATACCTTTTAACTCTGTACCTTTTAAGTCACTCACCACTTTCCATTTTGCTTCAATGTCTGTTTGCCCCACCGGGTTGTAAGCTGAGACTCAGCGCTGTTTTCTCTGTTGACACAGTACCACTGGTAGTTTTCTGTTGCTTTTGTAACAGAGTTCCACAAACTCACTGACAACACAGTTTATTGTCTTACAGTTTTGGAGGTCAGAAGTCCAGTCTCATAAGACTGAAGTCAGTTTGTCAGCAGAGCTGATTCCTTTTGGAGGCTTTAGGAGATTCTGCCTTTTAGAGACTGTGCCTGCATTCTTTGACTTGGCTCCTTTGTCTTCTAATCTAGCAACATGTACCTTCAATCTCTCTGCTTCCAGTGTTAAGCTCTGTGATCCTCCTAAGGATGCTGTGCTTAAATTGAGCCCACCTGGATAATCCTTCATTTCAGAGCACTAGATTCATTAAAAAGTCCCTTTGCCATGTAAAAGTAACATATTCACAGATAGCAGGGATTGGAATATGGACATCTCAGTCAAGATTCTGTCTGCCACAGTACCTGACATAGTTTCTTTCATAAAATGGATGTGCTTATCAATGTCAATAAATGTTTGGCAAATGCAGAATATGAATATGTTCATATACTGATGTGGAGCATCACTCTAGTATATTTTCCTGGTTTCTCAGACTTTAATTTCAAAAGCCTTTTGGCAGAAATTTTAAGGAAAAGTCAAAGCCTTTTCTTTACTTTGAATATTAGTTTAAAAAGAAAATACTTGTAATTCTCTTCCTTCAGACAGTAATGGGATCATAAGCCTTGGTAGCATTAGTGGCCCTCTCTGGCTTTCAGCAGTGTGTCTATCCTGGTCTGAGTTGCTAGGAACTCTGCGTTTGTTAATTATTGGTATTAACTTAGTATAATCTGTTAGTTTGTAATAAAGTATTTTCCAGCTTTTCAAAAGTGTTTTTCAGCTATTCCGAAATAAAATTATAATCACATCGCCATTTCTGTTTTACACTTACTTATTCCATTTGTCAGTCCCATTTTTATAATACTTAATACCTAGGTATAAAGAACAGTAAGTGCTACATGATTGTGTATCCTGCAGTTGACTATGACTCTCAAGTATAGTGATTTCTCAGTACTAGCATTTGTATCTGAAATATAGTGAATTGTTTAATATTAAAAACTTACCACTGAATTTTGAATCTTTAGTTGAATTACAGTTGACAATATTAATTCTTCCTACCCAAGAGCATGGGATATATTTCCATTTATTAGTGTCCTCTTTAATTTCTCTCAAGAGTGTCTTGTAGTTTTCAGGGCATAGGTCTTTCAGTTCCTTGGTTAGGTTTATTTCTAGGTATTTTATTCTTTTTTTTTTTTTTTCAAGGTAGGAGAGTAAGGCAGAGATTTTTATTTAGAGATAAAGCGAGAGGACAGAGCTCCTGGCTCATGCCAGGAGGGGACAAGAGAATCCCTGGTATTTTATTCTTTTTGATGCAGTTGTGCATAGAATTATTGTCCTGATTTCTCTTTCTGCTAGTTCATCATTAATATATAGGATTTCTGTGTATTAATTTTGTATCCTACAACTTTGCTGAAATCAGATATTAGTTCTAGTAGTTTTGGAGTGGGTTCTTTAGGATTTTTTATGTACAATATCACGTCATCTGCAAACAGTGACAGTTTAACTTATTCCTTACCAATATGGATGCCTTTTATTTCTTTGTGTTGTCTGATTGCCGTGGCTAGGACCTCCAGTACTATGTTGAATAAAAGCGGGGAGAGAGGGCAACCTTGTCTTGTTCCCAATATAGTTGAAAGGTAAATGGTATCAAAAGTGTATTAAAAATCTAAGCAAGAAAACAAAAAGTTTTGTTTAATCTAAAAATGTAGAAATGTAAGAACAGATTTGGGAAAGGGTTAAAATAGTAATTCTGTCCTTTATCAGTAGAAGGTGCTGTTGTCTTGTGTTCTTTCATTAATATGTTGCATTGTTCATGACTTTTAAGTTATTTTAAATTTTTATTATTTGGTGAAACCATTGTGAATTTTTATTTTTTGTGCCTTAACATTTTTTTTAAAACCTTTTGCCAGCTTGTCAATTAAGGTGACTAAAATCTGAATTAAATTTTTTTTAACTGTTTTGACAATTTCAGATGTACAGAAAAGTTGCAAGAATAGTACAAAGAATTTTCACATACCCAGATTCTGCAAAGTTAACACTTTACTTCACTTGCCTTATCCTTCATTCTATTCCTATAAGCATATATATGTGATTTTTTTCCTAAACCACTTGATACTAAGTTGTAGATGTGATTCCCTTTTATCCTGAGTTCTTTAATGTGCAGTTCCTAAAAAATGATGGTCTTACATAACTACAGTACAATTATAAATACCAGGAAAATGATTCTGATTCAGTACTTTTACCTAGAAGTCATTCACATTTCACCAGTTGTCCCAGTAATGTTCCAAAACCAAAGCAGTCCTGGATCATGCATTGCATTCAGTTTTCTCTCTGTAGTGGCCTATAATCTGAAACAGTTACTCAGTCTTTATTTGTGCTTTATGACACATTTATTTTGTAGAAGGTCTGCTTTATGACACATTTATTTTGTAGAAGGTCCCTTAGCTTGGTTTGTCCAGTGATTCCTGATTAGATTTAGGGTTCATACTTTTGTTAGGAAAAACAGTTCTTTTAAGTGCATCATATCAGGAGGCATGTGTGTAGTCATAGGCCAGATTACTGGTCATGTTATTCTGATCACTTGGTAAAGGTTTCTCCACTGTAAAGTTACTATTTTCCCCTTTATAATAAGTAATGTGCTTCATGGGTAGAACTTTGAGGTGGTGTCAATATGCTTTTGCTTCTCAAGCCTAATCTCTAGTTTTAGCATCCATTCAATAATTCTTGCCTGAGTCAGTTATACTGATGATGATTGCCAAAAGATGTTTTTCTAATTTCATCATTCCTTCTACATTTTCTTTCTATTTAAGGAGGCATTTTTCCCCCTTCTTTTCAGCTTACCTCTATTTAAGTCAGTGTAGATACATGGATTCTCATCTTACCAATGGGTCATAATCCTTTTTTATTGTCTGTATTTTGGTATTTACACTTCCAGATTTGGCCAGTGGTAGTTCCTTTAAAGTAACTGCTGTCTGACTTAAATTGTAATGCTTTTATTTTCCTTCTTGTTTCATTGGAAAATCATATAAACACTGCAGCAGAAAGGGCATTTTGGGTATTAAGTTTAGTGAATTATTAAGTATTTATATTTGTAAGGCTTAAGTATTACTATTTTTCAAGTAAAATAAAATCTACCTTTAGAATTTTGAATTTCAAGTCTCCATAAAATAAGTTTAGGTTTGTAAATGATGGTGTATTTTAAGCACTAATTTTTTTTTAGAAAACACTGTTTTAGATTCCATATACAGCATTCAAAAAATTTGGGAAGAAACTTAACTTTTTAGTGAGTTTGTATTTAATCCCATGAAACCTATACTTAACCTCCTCCCATTCTTTTATACCTACTCAGTTTCAGAGGGAGCATAAAGGTAGACTTTACTAAAATTTAACTAGTGCTTGAAATCTTTTACTCTTAGAAAAATGTTAATGAAAATACATTTGTGTGGGTGTTCCAATAATTTTAATTTAATGAAAAAGCTACAATCACATTGCTGTCTTAGTTTATTTTTTATAGTAAAAATTCTTATTGGATGAGTTCTCTTGTGCTTATACTCAGTTTGGCTCAGTTAATACACAGTGTTTGTTTTACCTTAAGTTACAGTTCTACAAATTGCATTTTAACTTTTTTACAGCTGAAAAATACAAGGACTCGGTACCAGATAACACAAAAAATGCTGACAATGCAGCTAAAAATGCAGAGCCATTGATCAATTTGGATGGTAAGTGTATAAATGCATAAAAATGATCACCAACATTTTTGGTTCAAGTGTTTTTTTTACTTCTATAGAAGTATGTGTTTACTTGGTTTAAGTGGTTCATATTCTCTGTTTTTTAATGTCAGTTACAATGTGCTTTTCCCTCTGTTAGTTAAGTATCTGAATGTTAAAATGCTGTTCTTTGAGCTGCTCTGGTAATTTGGGGGTTTTGATTTATATTTAATCATGGTGGTAATTGTTTGCCTTCCTGGATGCATAAAATAATTTTTAATCTAAAGAGACTGTCAAACAAGTAGTATAATTTTTCATTATTTTAAGTCTCAGAGGCTTTTAGAAGATTCTAATAATACATTAAATATTCTTTCACTGACCAATTCATGGGTTCTATAATGAACTCTAATTCATGAGTTATTCTATGAATTAATAAACTGTACGGATACTCTATGCTCCTGCTTAGAGAAAAGGTTTGTGCATTGGAAGGATCTGTGTATTAAAATTAATAGCTTTGGGACGAAATGCTGCTTAGTAGTTCTACACAAATAGGCCTCACAGAAAAAAATTACAGGATAAACCTATTGTGAGTTAATTTAACCATTTATTGGACTATTCAGTTTGGCTGGTTAATAGGAAAACCATGGATCTCATCAGTTTACCTAATTGTTGAAGTCCCTATACTGCTCTTGTCAGCAGCAGTTTTAAAAATTAAGATTTGTTGTTACTGGGAAATTAAAAATGTTCTTTGTAAATTGTATGTTTATATATGCATCTGTAATTATGTTCTTGCAGAGCTGTAAGTTTCCACTTTTAATCTTTTATAGTAAATAATCCTGATTTTAAGGCTGGTGTAATGGCATTGGCTAACCTCCTTCAGATTCAACGTCATGATGATTACCTGGTAATGCTTAAGGTCAGCTTCATCAGCTTCATATTCTTAATAGAAACTCTGTATATATATTAACCTCTTCATTCTCTAAAAATTATGTTTGATATTTAAATTTATGGGGGAATAAAACGTGGAGGATTGTGGGACACAAAAGCTGATGTCATGATTTCATGTTCAGATTATCTAATAACTAATACAGAGAGTACTTACTATGTGTCTGCCATTATTAAATTCTTTGCAAAGATGATCTTATGTAATCCTCCCAGCAATCCTAGAGATAGATGCTAATATGTTTTTTTAATGTACATGAAGAAACTGAGATGTAAAAAGAATAAATAAGTAATGTCCAAGATGACATAGAAAATGAGAGCCAAGGCTTTAGGCATCTGATGCTGTGGTCCATTCTTTTTCCTGTATCACCCTACTTGTGTTTGATCAGTCCTTTTAAAGATTCATGGTCTGAATTTATTAAGAGAGTTGAAAATTCCTAATAAGTTATAGTGAATTTGGTCAAAAATAGGTACCCCAAAATCTCTTTGAGGAATGACTACTTGTCTTCCAAGTCCCCTACTGTACATAGGCCACTCAGTTCGTGCCTCCATTTCAGGGAACCCAGTAGTCTGAAAGAGGTCTCATTTCTAAGAGGAAAAATCTACTCACACTTAAGATTTATGCTGAGTAGTTGTGATAGTACAGAGGGGCCTGGGGAAGGGGAGAACGTGAGTGGTACTTAAGATACCAGATTTGGAAATTATTTTAAAAGTTATACTGAATTTATGAGAAATTAAAGAGCTTTTGACTATGTCTTCTGCACATAAATCACTTTAAACTATCTTGCAGTAAATTGAATAATTAAATTTTACTCTACCCACCAGAGATGAAGCCATAATTTATTTTACTTTTTAGAGTGGTATGTTTAAATGACAGTGTGATGAGGGAAAAACTTTTCTATTCATAGATGATTATAATTCTCTATGCTGAGTCTGAAAATTAAATAGGATTTTCTCAACTCAGATTGGATGCCAAGAGACAAAAAGTTGTTTTTAATGAAATTTAGTTCTTTCAAAAGCTTGTTCCTTACTCAGGCAATTACCTAAGTTGACTTGGAACAATTCTACAATGGTCATGTCAGCTTTAATCACAAATTGAATGAGAGAAGATACAGACAAGGCTAGCATATTTGGGGTGCTTTCATTAGACTTTAAAAATGCAATGGGAAAAAGTATAAATCAGCTATAATCAAAAGCTGTATAATATTCTAATCTTAGGTGCGTGTTTGTCCTTTGAGTTTGTGTAACAAGCTTCAAACAATACATGACAATATGGAAGCATCTTCAAAGGTTTGCCAAGTATGAGAATCAATATATTAACTGGCAACTGGACTATTGTTCAGTACATTTGCAGTCACTGTTAACAATTGGTTTTAATTCTTTTCCAGTGTAACATTTGGTTTTTATTATTAAAAATAATTTCTCAGTTTTTTCACACTTATTTTCGAGTTATAAGTGATACATTGCTGAGTTACGTATTTTTTTTTTAGTTTAATCACCCACTAATTAAAATCCATTCATGAGTGTGTGCAGGTGCATGCATGCACGTGCATTTGCCATAATATACCTTTGTGATGACAAAACAATGTGTTCTATGAAAGATCTAAAAACATCTTACTGTAAGTAGAGAAAGCAAGGGTGGCGTATATAATAAGCTACCCTTTGTGTCAGAGATTGTGTGCTTTGTACGCTCTGGCAAACATGCACGCACACGCACACACACAGTCTTTGCACGTTTGCCGGAGCGTGCTTGTAATCTAGCGGAGTCCTTCGTAAGGATACATGAGTATCTTGTAATAATGCTTGTGTTTTGAAATGATGGCTAAAGCTTGGCTAGGAAGGAGATCTACTTTTTACCATATACCCTTATTTATTTAAAAAAATTTTTACCACACATATGAATTACCTATCCAAAAAATGTTTTTGATTGTTTTGGCCATCATTCTACATTCAATATTAAGTGTGAAAACTTTATTACAATAGCAAGTTTATTTTTATTTATTGGAGCATTTGTTAACGAACCTAGGTAATTCTAACTTCATCAAACTGGGCATCTTATTCTGTAGACTCAGAGTGGGAAAGATGACAAATAGTGATAAAAAATAAAAGCAGTATTTTTGGGTTTCTTAGGCAATTCGCATTTTGGTCCAGGAGCGCCTGACACAGGATGCAGTTGCTAAAGCAAATCAAATGAAAGAGGTAATTTCTAAATCATTAATGAAAGTTTCTTCTGATCTTGTCATGAATTTAAATTAAACTTTGAATGTCTCTGCTAAGATACCCATTCTATGTTAGAACCGCCCAAAGAAAGGATAGCTTACTTCAGTGGGATTGAATTTGGTTCTTAAACAAATTGTAGCCAGTCGTTTTCTGGTGAAAAATGAGCATGTTTATCTCACCTTGTACTTTAGAGAAGCTACCAATAGAACATCCAGAATCTACCAGGACAAACAAGTTCGTGTGCCCAGTTGAAGTTTGTTTAAACGAATTTATTTACTCTTATGAAATATACTGGGTTGTTCTGACTAATATGCAGGAAACAGGAAATCTCTTCTCTTTATTACTAATTTTCTTTTTTGACTTAAATCCTGTCCTTACTCTTTTGTTTCCTCACAGCTCTTCTCATTTTATTCTGTTGCATGCATGAAATATGAGAAAGCCTTAGTTAAGGTCACCTTGTTGATAAGTGTGAGTTCAGTCAGTCTAACTCAAGAGCCTGTGCTCTCACGGTAGATGGGGACAGGGGTCCATGTGTGGAGGCCTGCATGAGCTAGGTGGTGAGCCAGGTGAAGTGGGTAGAGGTTATATTAGAGTGTAAGGTTCTGGGTACAGGTGATTGAACCTGTCATCTTTGTAAGCTGCTTTGTAGGCTGAGAAAACTATGCCATTACTATTTTCCCCTTAGTAATTGTGGCATATTTTTAGGTGAACTATTAACAGAAATCCAAATGTCCCTATAGTCTCATTGACTACAGGACAGTACAGAGAATGTCCTCAGGGGTTAACAACAGCAGCTTCAGTTATCTGATTATGCCTCTTCCTCCTGCTGCGTAGATGTTGCAAAGAATGTCTTGGGTACCAGCATCATTCCTTTTTCAAATTTTTTTTGCTTTCCTCACCCTCCATCCAATTCCCCAAAGTCTTTTGTCCTCTGACCCCATCTTTGGCCAGTCCCAGCAATGTTAAAAGGTTATTAATGCCAGGGCAGCATAGTCCCTGCTGAAAGACACTTGTTTCTTTTAAAGGTTCTTACTGGCTTATTATTTATGAATCAGGCCACTAGAAATTGGATTAAAGATCAGCTTATTGCACCCACATGGTAGAACAGACAGTAAATTGTTTTGGCATAATAAAATCATTCATTCACTTATTCAGCAAAACTGTGCCTTTGGTTTAGAAGGCAGTACAAATCAGGGCATAGTCAAATCTCTGCTGTTGTTTGCAAAGTGAAATTTAGTTTTATTTTCAGTGCTTCAAATCTTAATTTAATGTTATCTCAGAAGATACCATGCTATAAAAATACAGTGGAGAAGTGTTTACAGTTAAGTGTTCTTGTTTTGTAACCATGCATAACTAGCATCTGGGGCATGTCACCTTCAAGGGTAGCTGTTCCTTGGAGGTCTCTTGGCAGACAAAGGGAAAATGGGGCCTCTGGTACCAGACTGACATAGAAAGCTACTCAGTAGAAGTCTACTCTCTCAAGTTTTGCTCATCGAATTTTCATACCCATTTGTTTCTTTGTGTATTTATTGTTAGCTATTTTAAAGCAAATGGAGCCTAGTTAGATTTGCATTAATAGATTAGGCAAGAATTGAGTAGTAACAGCTTAGCATTTATAACATTGAAAGTATAGATAGTGACTTTTTTTACTACTGATTTTATACAGTATAATCACCAGAAATTCTTGACTGTCCTCATTTTGATTTGATAGTTATTGTGAACTCTTTACAGGCTGGCACCCTCTTTGAAAGGAGCTATTATGTTATGTGCCTGGGCTTACAGGGTTAGGAACTAGCTTCCCATTGCCTGTAAAGGCCATTTTTTCCTAACTGGTCGTAGTAGGAAAAAATTCATCAAAAGGCAGATTTAAGGAGGAAATTCTCAGTCCCCTTGCCACTGCAGCTAAAAGGGTTAAAATAACAGAAAGGCTGCTTTTCAGATGAAAAAAGTGATTAACTGTAAATTGTATTTTTTAAAGGGCTTGCCTGTTGCTTTAGACAAGCATATTCTTGGTTTTGACACAGGAGGTAAGTGGCTTTGTTTTGATTAGTTCAAACTGTTTTTAGAGACTTGGTGAATATTTGGGGGAAATGAGTAAATGGTTGTAAATACAAAAGTTACTGATTAATGCAATGTTTCTTACAAAACAGATGCAGTTCTTAATGAAGCTGCTCAAATTCTGCGTTTGCTGCATATAGAAGAGCTCAGAGAGCTACAGACAAAAATTAATGAAGCCATAGTAGCTGTTCAGGCAATTATTGCTGATCCAAAGACAGACCACAGACTGGGGAAAGTTGGAAGATGAACATTTTAGGATTTCAGCTTCTTACCTACTTAGTACAACTGGGAACCGTGTACACTTTGGCATGTGTTTGGAAATCTAATGTCACATTTTTGAGGGGAGAATCCCAGAAAATTGACTGTGTTCTAGAGATTTACCATCTTTGCTTTTTCTTTAATAAAGTTCAGGAAAGTGGATTTTTTTTTAATGTGTTTTGTATCTGTATAATCAGTCTGCTTCCAATTTTGTTATAGAGACAGTACAGTTCCTCAACTCATAGGAAATCTTAAAATATTTTATTGGAGTAATCTAGAAAATTAGAACTGTTACAGCTTTGGTATTTATAAATGTAATTTCTGTGGGTAGTCTATAGAGGGATTTACAGGATAAGGAAACACAAATTGAAACATTCTAGCACCTTTTAATATAAATAGAAATGCACTGATGCCGAGGTAAAAAAAAAATCCTGGAAACTATAAATAAGTTGGTTCTTTCCCATTAGTTCTGCATAGCCTTCTTTAACTATATCGAGGTTTGTGATCTTGAAGATTTTATTTTTATACTGATATTGTGTGCTTTAATTTCTTGGCCAGAAAGAATCCATAATAAAAATCAGATTTAAGATTTAGGGTCTTAAATTGGTTCTTAGTTGAGTGAATTTGACCTTTTAAATATGATATAAATGTTTAATTGTTGCTTATTAAAGCAACATTTTATAAAATTCCATTATCTTTTAAAAAAACTTGTAATAACCTTTTTTTTTTAAATACAGTAGTAAAGATTGAGGTATAAACTTTTCACAAAATATACTTAGTCTTTTTGCACTGAAACTATTCACCTTGTTTCCAAGAACTTATAATGGCCAATTCCTCATTCACTTTCTCTATTTGCAGTATATATGTTCTTTCGGGTCCATATTCAGATTGTAAACTCCAAGTCCATTATGATGCTGTATTTACTTTCTTCCTGTGAGGGGAGGTGGAAAGAGGGGGCACTGGGTGAGTTATTTTATAACCAAGTTGCAACAGCAAGTCTTTTAAAGGAGAAGTATCTTAGGCTGACTTTTTTGTGTAGTTAAGGTAGTAAAGACTGGTCACCCCATGTATTTGCCATTAACTTGTCCAGCTCAAAGTAGCTATCACTGGTAGTGATGTCAGTGGCAGCAGCTGGTACCTGGGCCAAGGGTAATGAGTTACTAGGTGCATCTTTCTCTACCCTGCTGATGCAAGAAGTGGCCCAAGCATGTTCACTCACCTGCTGGGCAGTAGGGGTAGACTGCAGTTATCCCGTAGAGATGAGATCGCTGCTCTGGGAGATATTCATCAGTGAACTGGCCACTGTCTCTGTTTACTGATATAACACCATCCCTTGTAACAGAAAGGAAGAGTGAATTTATGGGATTTCAGTTTGGATAAAAAAACTCAGTTTTGATGGAGAAAATGTTCTGCCAATTCTAGAATACTTTTTTCCCCAATTATTTTAATCAAATGAGTTGATACTTCTTATATTTGGAATATTTGTCTTTATCAGTGGATCACAAACGGTCCCCAGACTAGCATCATCTGGGAACTTGTTAGAAATGCAGATCATTGGGTCCCAGCAATGCATTTTAAGTCCCAAGGATGGGGTAGAAGGGTTTAGATATTATGTATTTCCTTTAATATTCTCTAGTTCCTCGTTGGAGAACTAGTAGTCTTCAGTTGTGGTATTTTTCATTCTTCTAGGTGGAGAACTAATATGTCCATATTATCATGATTTAAAGTAAATCATGACTAATAATGTACCTCATAGTACCATTTAAAGGTAGTCTTTTATTGTCTGAAGATCAGATTTAGGTTAATGTACTACTACTTCTTTGAATAGCTCTGCCACTTTAAAACTACCTGTGAGTAACACCATTAAAATTGTGGATGATGAAAAAACAGGATTTTAAAAGGAGTAACACTTCAATGATGCTACTAATAATGAAAAGATAGTGAGATGAAAACTTTCGTAGAGGCATTAATCACCTGTTGACATCTGGTAAAATAAGTGGGGTGTCACCCAGAGTGTATTGGCCTCACCTCCTCCAATCCGTGTGGTAGAACTGATCTGCATAGCTAATAATGCTGAAGGGGTAGTTGAGGTTGTTTTGGATGACACGCCGTCCAGTTCCATCAGGTAGTGTACACTCCAGTTTTTTGGTTCCTTTTAAAACATCAAAGAGAGCAAATGAGATTCTTTCATACCATGAAAAAACAAAAGCTCCTTTGCCAAAAATAATAAAAATTTTAATAATTGATATAATTTCAAGTGTTAGCTCTTAAATTATTATAAATATAACATCTAAATACTTGCTTGCCCTCTGTAAGCAATGTATAGTAAATAGCCAAGGCTGCCTTGTAACTAAAAAGCTGTAAAAATTTTAAGAACATCTAGGTAGGACTAAAAAAATGGTAACACACCTCATTTTTCAATGTAAAGTAAGCAGTCTTGAAAATGTTACAATAGCTAAACAAGAGTTGCAGATTTCACATTTCTCATGAAACCCTGATTTAAATTTCAATTATTTAAAAATAACTTATTTTGGACAGCTGGATTGTAACAGTGACCCATCTGCATTTTAGGTCTTCTGACTTTAAAGTCTTTAAGAATGGACTTTTTCATATCTTTATAACTAGATATATATGCCATCTTTTCAATTGTGGTAGTAATAAAATCACATAACAGAAAGAACTTTGGTATTGGCAACCCAAATGTATTACTGAAGGAAGCCATCCTGCCATGTCACTTTGCAAGAATGTTCTCAGCATAATAGCATACTGTCTGGCTGTTAAACAGATATTTATAAATGTTATAATAATTGGAAAAAAAAGAAAAAATAACCAAATAACCTTTCGTCTTTAAGTTTGTTAATTCCAACAGTGGAAAATATTTCTTTATAAATTAAAACGTATGCCCAGTGGTCATGTGAGAAGGGTGAGCAGTACAAAAATGAGGACATAGTACTAGCCCCTGAGCTTGCTGCCTAATTCATACACACACACCCCTATCGCCCAGGAAATTCATTGTAAGAATCACTACAAAGTGTTCTTTAAAAGTTTACTCATCAAACAAAGGAGTAGATTATGTGCTGTACTGTTCTAAATTTAAGCCAAAAGATCTAAATGATGGGTTTTGGTTTTGTTGCAAGACCATTTGAGAAGGCCAGTATCCAGTGTAGTTAAGCATTCGGTATTTGCATTCCATTAGCTGTGTTACCTGCATCTGCCCAGCAGAGCAGTTTGGAGAAGGGGTCAAAGGTTAAACCATTGGGTAGTCCAATGTCTTTATTCACCAGAATTTTTCTGTTCTCTCCATCTAAAGAAGACATTTCAATTTTAGGAGCTTCTCGATTCCAGTCTGTCCAGTACAAATTGCTGTGGATAAATTAGAGAAAGATACACCTTCAGTGTACAGAACCCTAATTCCAGAACCATTTTGGAGGCTTTTCACTAAATATTTGAGTAAAAAACAAAGCTAAAGTATTCTTTACTGATTTGAGGGGTTTCTCTGGAATTTCATTTCACAGAAGCCCCATGAAATATGACAAGAGTTTCTCAAGGTACAGAAGCTCTTCCTGGTTTTAATAGTACTCTCATTTAATGACCTTAGCAGTTACCATGGACAGGAGCATTTGTCTCTTGACTTTTCCCACAGTGAAAATGAGGCCAGAAATAAAATGCTGGTGTTTGACATTTTTGTTACTGTCACCATTTCATGGAGGTAAGGTGGTGGCTTCCACACTGTGATTTCCTAATGTGTTGCTAAAGGAGATCCACTTCATTGTAGTGTGTGAACACAGAAAGGCCTTGCTTAATCATCTGATCCAAAAGTAGTCCCCATCCTCACATACTCTGTGAATTCTCTACACATTACATCACCATCTCCCTAATTTTCTGGCTTATTTGTCTCCTGTCTTAATTCCTCCTAGGAGAATGGAAGCTCCATGAAAGAATAAACCTTGTGTTTGCCAGAACAGTGCCTGACACTAATGCTGTTAATGTATTTGAGCTTTTATACTCATGTTCTGGTCCTCCCCATACTGCATTTAAAATCCAAGGGCTTAAATCCAGATCTATAGGTAACAGGAGGATTAGGGGAGCCCAGCTGACCCTCGGATTGGATCCACAGCAATGGCACGGGGGTTCACCAGGTCTGTGTGGAAGAGGGCCTTGCGATCAGAGCCGTCCAGGTTGGCCCTCTCTATCTTATCCAGGCCACTGTCTGTCCAGTACATCGTTCTACGGAAGTGGTCAATGGCAAGTCCTTCAGGGCTTATCAGACCTGGAAATAAAAGCAGGACTGGTGTGAAAGGTGAATGTGAAGCAGAGAGGTCTACGTGTGAATAGTTTTTGTAAAAAAAAAAGTCTTGAGCCTCTAAGTCACAAGAATCAGGTTAACAGAGGAACACATCCTTTTGGCTTTTTCTGCCACCTCTAATTGCTTCCATACTAACAGACCTACCAGCTCGATGGCACCACAAATCCCTGGCTCTGGGGTCAGATGGCATCAACTGTGGCCACACCCTTATTCTTTAACTATGAGCCCTTCCTGCTGAGGCCTTGTTTTTCAATGGAAAGGGCTCACTGTAAGAACCACTTTCTCATTCCTTCCATAGGAATGTGTTTGTTTATATGGGCTGCTGTTGTACAGATTAGTAAAGTGACTTGTGTAGAACTTAACCTCCCCTGTTGGATGAAAATGGGAGACTGGTATAAAATCGGCAAATAACTTGAAATTAATAGAGTCAAATAAACACAAATATCTTCTGAGGGAAGCTGCTGACCTGAGGTAATGATCGTCTCGGGCTCTGCTCCAGGTTCCAGACTGGCACGGCTAATTGTCCGGCCAGCAACATCTGTCCAGTACACCATCCTCTCTCGGCAGTCATAGTCAATCCCCACAACTATGGAGCCCTTTATAGACCAAAACACAGAATTGGAAAAATTATGACACCTTGTGTTTCCCTTGAGTTCATGCCCAGCTGCCTCACACACACAGCCGCAGTGACCAGTCCTACACTATAGTCTTACAGGCAGCCAGGCCTGGCCACTCACTAGCTGTGTGACTTTGGTACTTAACCTCTGTCTTGGTTTCCTCATTTGCAAAATGAAGATAGTAGTACTAGTAATAGAAACACTTCATACTGCTGCTGTAGAAATTAATACTGTAAGTGCTTGTAAAGTATCCTCATCATTATTCAATAAGCACTGTTACTCTTGGCAATAAGAATAAAAATGATTGTATGAAAAAAATCAGCTCCTTCAGTAATTAGAGGGCGAACGTTTGTCTCAACAAAGTAAGCCCGTAAGACTTAGGCAAAACCTACTGAGTACTTTCAAATGTCATCAGCACTTTTTGGAAGAGCGTTTCTAAAGTTTGCTGACACATAACAATAAAATCTACTCTCCCCTCTGCTGCTCACAAGCGTTCCTTCTCTACTAAGGTACAGTCACCTGTATCTCCATCACTGCCTCTTGCCACAAAGCAATTCTTAAGTTGTACTCTTATGTAAAAGGAAGCCTACAGTTGGTTGGGTTAGGAACGAGGGAATGGTAGTCACTCTACCTCTGGCTAAGGAAATCTGTCCTCCTTATTGGTAAATAAATGACAAAGTTTTTAAAAGTGCTGTGTTGGTGATATTCCTTTCCAAAACTGCACAGTACTTGCTTCATAAAGTTTCCATCTCCTGCTCTGAGAAGCCCAGCAGATGTGCAAAGCCACCATCTAGGGGCCACCTGGTTGTCTGAGGTCATACCAACTCCCTGTTTGCCTAACAAAGCCGCAAGGGCCTGGCTTGGCTATTTGGCTTGGAAAAATGGGCAGTTTAAACGGGGGACCTAAGCTTGAGTACAATTTTACTTGAAAATTAAAATTAAGAAGTCCTCTGTTGCAGGCAAGAATGCATATCTATATGGGCTTCCATTAGCCCAGGGAATCATGGGATCCATTAACCCATGTAATGACTTCAGTTTCTTGGAGGAAAAAGTCCCAGTTTTAAGTAGATTTCCCTAAAATGTGTTTATAACCCATGTTCCAGTTCCCTTTCAGTCCCACCAGTACCACCACCACCACCCTGCCCTCATCAGAAGCAAGTTCAGAAACGCAGTGAAGCCATCTGACTTGGCTAGGATACATAGATAGTTGGCTTGAGGTGATGATAAGTTCTTAGTCTCTGAAAAAAAAGGCTTTTTATTCCCCGTGAACACTGGCTGTTTGTAAACTTTTGTAACCAGATAAGGAGTTAGTTCATTAACAAGTAAATATAAACACAGTCACTGTACTATTCTTTCTCATAGATGAGCAGCTACTGGCAGAGTCAAGTTTAGAAATAGAGTCAGCTGCTTTTCCATTTTAAGTGGCAGAGCCTTTCTGGTGAACTACCTGCTCTTTTCCCCATGTAAGAGAATCAAGCCCTCTGAAATTGACCACCGTGACAATAGGGAGGCTGCCAGCTCAGGAGGCGGCAAGCATCCCCCTAGAGAAAGGTCTGTCCACTCCTTCCTCAGCATCACACTTGCCCCAAATCTTCATCTAAGGAGTCAGAGGAGAGGCCAATCCACAGAATCAGCGTGGGAGGGGAGGGGAGGGGCTGCCGCTAGTTCACTGGTCCACTTGGGATTCCCAGCTTACACAAAAGCCATGCCCTAAAGCTAGTCCTGTCATTTTGATTTCCAGGATTTCTTAGTCATCTGGCATAGGGAGAACCCTGGGACTTATGCTAGGATTCTGTCAGTCTTCTTGGGTCACCACCCCACTTCAGTATCCTGACAACTCTGAAATTCCCTTTCCATGTAACTGAAAGCCCACGAACCAGCTAGAGAGAGCAGCCTCGGTCAGTCAGACGTGACTCCCAGCAGCAGGGCCTCCACTTTCTGTGGTGGGGGCTGCAGGCTCATGGAGATGGTCTGTCGCCCGGAAAGCCTCCAGGACCTCCCTCTCCCACATCTGAAAGCCCTGCACAGCCCATAGAGAAATGCACTTTACATGCAGTGACAGCAGGGTCTTGGCCATGTCCTTCTGAAGCCGGGTCCCATTGAGGGGCAAGTGGCCGATCTGCTGACCCTGGGCGTAGAGCAGGAAGGTGCCCACGGATGGAGGGGTCACGTCAGGCCGGGGTGTGGGCCGGACCGTGGGTGGAGCGACCGTGGGTATGCCTGCATGGGAAAGGGCAGGAGGGTGTGAGGAGCAGAGGAAAGGAAACAAGGGTGGGTGGGGACAGGGGAAGAAGCTGCTTTCTCACATACCAGACTCTCCAAAAACATCAAAAGTTCTTTACCCTTAACAGATGTGCTCCAGATGTTCTTGAAAGTCTAATTTCTAGGGTTTCTTTTTCCAAGATCAATTATAGAAATCACTGCCAACTACTAGGGATGAAGACAAATCAAACATTTCCCTCAGAACAAAAGCAGGTTTTTGTTTTAAGGGGCAAAAAAATAGAGCCAGTATTGTGTCATTCTCTCTTTGGGGCCCCAGAGTGACACGTGTCCCTTTCACACTGATCTGGGGAGAGGAGTAATTGTATGTTGAAGTTTCTGTATGAACATCTGAGTTCCAGATGTTGTAATTACAGAAACTAATGACAAAGCCAAACATTAAATTCGAATTGGGATCACAGGTGGACCAGATTATAAATCAGTGCAGCCCATTAGCGACTTCTTTCATTGGACTGTTGACCATCACCCACAGCTGGCAGCTTCCCTACAGAAAAACCCCAGTGAAGCTGAGGTGGGGATGGCCCTGGGTGCTTACATGCAGGGGTGGTGCCAGGCTGGGAGCGGGTGCCCTGCACCTCTCTGCCATCTCTGTCCACACACCAGCAGAAGTCACTCTTCCCGTGGCACTGCAGGGGGGTGAAGCGGCCCAGGTCATCGCACTGGGGCACATATTGGTCATCCCTGGGGGTGCCACCATAGTGCTCCAGCAGGTTTTCTCTCCAACGTTCACAGATGGTCTGGGGCCTCTGGGTGGGCTCTGAACAGATGGGGACAAAAAGCCTTTGATTGTGAGCCAAAGACACAGAATGCAGCACATAGCTCAAGATACCCACACCTGGCTTCCTGGCCTTCCTCCGCCTCATGCCCATTAACAAGACCTCAGCCACGCCCCTGGATGCTGGACTGAGCAGTAAAGTATTCCAAAAAGTTTCCCACAGCCCTCAGGAGAAGAGGTTATCTTGATGCTCCTGTCTCCCTGGGCCAGAAGGGTTTGTCGTTAAGGCTCAGTCACATCACAAGAGGCAAGACCAGAGGTGCGGGTTCACTCAGCCTGGGGAGGTGGGTGATCTCACTCAGGCTAGGAGAGGTCTGTGCACCTCCGTCTTCCCATGGCTCAGACCCAGTCATGCTTGGCAGCTCCTTTCTCTTGTTCTCCACATCTGATGCCAAAAAATGTCAGCTGTATCTTCAAAATACATTCAGGACATTTTCCCTTCTCACCACATCCCCCCCATCATCTCATGCCAAGATCATTACAGTAGCCTTTTTATTGGTTTCCCTGCTTCCACCCTCTTTGCTGCCCTCCAGTGTAAACAGTAGCCAGAAAGAATCCTTTTAATACAAAGTCAATTCATGTCAGTGCTTTGGTCAAAACCTCCAGTGGCTTCAAAGAACAAAGTTGGAAACACTACGTTTGGGTTCTAGCACCTACAGTTCCTCTAGGAAAGCAGGAAGATGATGAATAAAATCCTCAGAGCTCAAACCCAATGAACTCAACTACGGACACCAAGTTTGGGGGAAATGGATGCCTTTCAGTTGCCTCTAAAGCTCATCACCCATGGAAAGCAAAGCTTTTTAAGCCCTAAGGGAGAAGGAAAAACTGACTTCCTCACCTAGATGTATCTCAGAGAACCTGGAGAGGGAATGCCTTCCTGAGACACCATCTGTCTCAAGGTGGGATTCCCTGGAGAAGTTCCCAACCCCACCCCAGGTCCACATTCCAAATTCAGAGGATCCACTCTTGGCTCAGGGGATCCCTTGACCAGGCACACCTCTCTGTTTAGAATGCAGACACACAGACCAGTCAGCCTCTGGGAAAAGGGCACCTCACATCACTTGCGTGTGGGCATCCCTCTCATTTCTTACTGTTTGAAGCTACTTCTCAATCCAAGCATGGATTGATTTCTGTTTCTTGTTGGCAGGGCCTTAAATATTTTGAAATCCTGGGCACAGAGTGTTCTCACACCCTGCAAACTGACCCTGTTATGCAGAAGAGACCAGTCAGAAATGGCAGCCAAGGCCAGTCAGCACCAAGAATGGAGTCTGGTCCATGAGAAGTGGTCTGCACCAAAGAATGTGCCCCTCTTTTAGTAATTAACTTCTGTTCTCTTGGCTCTCTTTTGAATCATTGTCCTTTTAACACATGCTTGTGTTAGTAAATGTAAAGAATTCTGAACCATTCCCTTATGACATCCCTCAACCATCTGATTTCTTCAAATCCCACTTGGAGTCAGAACCAAGCTTCTTAAAGAGTAGACCTGAGCAAAGCAGGATTTACCTGCCCTGAGTGTCACTGGAAGCAGGGGTGTGCATTGAGATCAAACATTACCACCTTCTACCTATATGACTCAGAACCATCAATGTCCTGGCCATAACAATTAGTATTATTGAAAGGCTCAAAACTGGTGGTAATTCTCCAGCTCTTCTTACTCTCATATATGAAAAGCCAAGACTAGTATTAATGGAACCCTTTGCAAGTAAAAATGGATCTTTGAAGAGCAAGCTCACAGACATAGGAATTATTTAGCTAAGAGTATCAAACCAATTCCATGTTCTTCACAATAAAGTACTTCTGTATTTTAAAAAAAAAGTTCTCACCTCTTAACAATTCAGCAAGAAGTAGCAGCCTGCGCTTGGCACCAACAGTGAGCACTTGGTATCCACGCCCCACCCAGCCAGTACGTGCTCTGATGGTAACAGACAGGCTCACCATCATGGTTTCAGATCTCATAGGCTAACAAAACATGTTCCTGTGTCTTTTCTGAAGGGGCCCGGGGCAAGCATGATTCCCCAGGGACACATGGACCTGACTAGAGAGGGCTAGGTTATTAGCTTAGAGCAAACCAGCGGGATCCACCCATGAGTGTCATACTTATTTTTCCTATTGATATTAAAACAGCTTTCTGTTTTCTTCAATTCATGAGGCAGAGTGAAGTGATATAAAGTAACATGGAAAGGCTGTTTTTCTTTTAGACAAAAAAGGCTGGTCTGGCAAGATCCTCTAGCTCTAAGATTTCCTAAGCTGCCATAACAGATCTAGAACAATGGCCTCAGCCTGACCTACATGCTCCATTTCAACTTCCAGTCTTGTCCTAGACAGGGTCTAAGGCTGGAGTCCAATGTGTAAGCATGAGCCCCTGTATCACATGGCTATGTTTCTATGTCCCTGTAACATGAATGTGTACACAGGTGTGCACATACCATTCCCATGTTCCTAGGAGGAAGGAGGCTACAAAACGATGGCACATGGCCCAGACTCCAAGGTCTGGGCCATTCTGCTGCTCGAGCCCCAGGCCCAGGCTGGCAAAAGGTTTCCTGCCTGACTGGCTCACCTGGTAGTCTGCAGTTAGGTGGAGTGGAGCCAGGAGGAGTCCGGGTGCCTGGGACTTCATGGCCATCAGGGTCCACGCACCAGCAGAAGCCGGTGCTGCCGTGACACTGCAGTGGCAGGAAGTGGCCCTGCTCATCGCACTGGGGGATGTGGGACCGGTCACCAGGATAGGTGCGCTGAGCCTGGGCATCACGCTGCTGGTGTCCACACGGCTTCGGTCCTGAGGTGGGGTCTTCCGGGACTGGGGATACAAAGGAGGAATAGAAGGCGTTTGCAACCCACCCGTTTTTACCAGCCAACCTCACAGTCTCCTATCTGAGATTTTTTTGTTTTTTTCTATTCTAAAATTGGAAGACAGCATAACATGGGTAAAATACCAAGGCACTAGGAATTGGAGCCCTGGATTCTTATTTTAGCTCTGCCACTATAAAGCAGCCCCTCCCTCAGCCCCCAGGGTCCTTTCACTTCCTGGGTAAAATGAAGAGCAACCCATTTTCAAATATTCTAAGAGACTCTGGAGAAAACAAGTACAACTGCTCATGCCCCAAGGTCAAGAGTTTAAGTCTGAGAAGCACCAGGTCAGTGGCAGTCCTGGACTGCCCAAGCCGGCCAAGTTCTCCTGGAGCAGCCACCATGGAGCTGACTCCCAGCCTAGTAGGGTTTCTGGCTCCTGTTCAGTGAACTTAATCTCAATACTTCACCTAAAAGGCACTTACAAGGCAAAGCAGATCACTAAGGAGTTAACCAGAACTGCTATTAGGACAATGGATGGATCATACTCCAGGCCCGCCAGAATGCTAATAACCAGTGAACTACTAATAAACTAGGCAGCTGGAGATAACAAGAAAAAATCCAGAACCTGGGAAATCCACCAATTAAGGCCTCTGACCAGATAAATCAAGGATGGGCTAAACTGCTGTAGAAAAAAAGCACTGGAGGAGTCAGGAGCTTTCTGTGCCTGATCTGGCCTTCCAAACCTCACCAGGTGTGCACTGGAATCCGTCCCCGTGATATCCAGGCTGGCAATGGCAGGAGAAGGACCCAGGGGTATTGGAGCAGGTAGCCAAGGGGTGGCATCTGTTTTCCAAGCATTCATCCACATCTGCAGAGGTCAGGAACAGGCGCAGAGAGAAAGGGAGGGGAGGAAGGAACAGCATGACTTCACTGCACAGAATCTGTGTGACTATGTGGCTGTAGTGCATGTGGATCAACAATGAGGAGTCACCTTCAGACCTCTGGACATGAGCAGGAACATGCTCACGCCAAGGGGCAAGCTTAATAGCATGAAGTCAAAGGGCATGTGGGTTAACCTATTAGACTAAGAATGTTTAGTGTAGAAATCAAACATATCTGGTCACTTCCAGAAAAAAAAAAACCTGTGGCATCTTTCACCTATGGTGAATTCCAGGAAGTTATTACCTTTGAACAAATCTTTATGCTATAAATGATTCATTTCCTTGCAGTAACACTACAATAAATATATGTAAGAATAGTTCTTTGCCTTTTGTTCTTGGCACCATTTCCCGATAGCATTGATTTGCAGATGCAGAGAAGCCCACTGAGGCTTCAAATACCTTTTCAACCAAGAAGCATATTCAATCTTGCCTAAGTAGGACACAGTCCCACTATCCAGAACACCTAATTAATCAGAAATTTTCTTTACTTTCCACTTTTAGAAGAAATAGAAAAGTATAAGAAAAATATTATCAGAGGTTTTGTAACAACACATAATGAAAATCCAAACTTGTCAGGCTTATTGGTACAAACAAGTCAGGCCCGATGCTTGCCACACGGGGATTATTTCTTATTGTTCAAAGCTGCAACATTCAAACAAAAGCCAATTTATATTCGTTTTATTTACTGAAATAAGCACATGAGGACAACAGCAAGGCACCACTCTCCTACTCGACCCTCCCCCCAAAAGAAACCTTTGAGATAAACTATAAAAACCAGCGCCCAATGGTTGAGATAAGCTATCTTCAGAGACAGGAAGTCTTCCTGAGTAAGGGCATAAAGGATGTAAGTCTGATCAAGGCTTCACTGAAAAGAAAACAAAGTAGTCATATCCATGATAACATCCAAAAAATGTTTTTAAAATGTGTGAATAGGAGAAAATATGGGACGATCATTGTGAAACCTAGAAAATGGGGAGCCCAGAAGAAGTGAACTGCATCAATTTGGTACAGCCCACAGCAGAAGCACATCAACGCCAGAGACATACACCCCTGAAGTTGGCACGAACCAGCTGGGGCACAGGGGCTCCTTGCCCATCCTCCTCTGACCCAGATGAAATTTCCTCTAGGGTTATCAGTGCCACCCTTGGTGTGACCTACCTCACTGAAGTACCTTCCTGTCACTAAGGGGCTTTCCAATGCCAGTAGCGGTCACACTAGACTTGAAACACAGACCTTCTGTTCACAGGAGAGCAATCTCTTACATTGTGGTTAGCAGGTTAAGGTCATGCTTATCCTCAGTCTCAGGGAGGTCCCGTCAATATCAATTGGCTTCCTTAAATAAAAGAATCCCGAACACTCGACACAACCAAGTTTAATGCCATGCAGAGCCTCTGCCCAGGTGAGCAATTAGCCTCCCTGGCCACCTTCCCTTCCATCTACAAGTAGTTGTAAATTCATCCACAAGGTTAAAAACAAACAAGGTTTTCTGGTTAGCTCCTTGGTTAACCAAAAATAAACCAAATAAAAACAATTACAACAGAAACTTTACTTCCAGACTAATCAATGTGGGTTCTATATTGTCATATTTAATTACCTTGAGTTTGGCTATCTGTAGATAAAGGACAACTCAAATGCCTAGTTGGGCAGAGCTGGCAACCATCCAGTTTCTTGGTCCTGGAAGAGGCTGCATAATTGGCTGTAAAACCAAAGCTGTAAAATTTTACATCCAGCCAAATGTAGGAAATCAAAACTATTCATAATACATATGCTAAAAGTACTTCTCATGCTAACAGGAACCCCAGGGAATGAATGACAGGAAGCAGGAATTCCTGAGACACAGGGCCTATTTCTAGAACCCATGGATCAGTTTCTTGTGATTATTTCTGGACTCAGAGAAAGGGGACTCCCCAGAGGTACTTGTTCTTACAGCTTGTGGCCTAGGATTCTGATCAGACCTGAAAGAGTGGCCAGCCTCCCCGCAGATACTAAAGACCCTGTGACGCAGCAACTGTTATGTCTCTGAAGAGACAGAAAGCATCACAAGTGGGATACTCCGGTCCCCCTAAAGCTAGAGAGGGTTAAGTCTCCCCAGAGAGCAGTCCTTGAGGCCTCCTTGGAAGACCTCACACCATGATAGAAACTGGAGTCCAGACAGCCACTCCGGGACCTGAACCCAGAGCAGGCCACAGCTCCTCCTCGGAAGCACAAACACACAGGGGTCCTGGGGGAACCAGAGCTTTGGGGTGAAGAAGGAGAGCTCTTCCCTGTTTAACAGGACATCAAGTGTCAGGAGAGAAAGTGTGAAAAGACTTTCAGCCCCTTGGCAAGGGAGGAGCTTCCCCTGTTGTGCCATTGCGGGTGTTGGGGGCTGTCATGTGTGTCTAAGAGCTGTCGCCGGCAGCGGCCGTTAGAGCACTAGGCGGAGACAGCAGTGTTCAAGGCAAAGTAGCATTCCTTTCCCACTCACATAGTGAAAGATGGCCCAATTTCAGTATAATTCTCCATTCTGTCATCTATGAAGCTGGTAAAAACTGTTTGGAAATGTGTTTAAACTCTTCCATTTTGAGTCCACGCTTTGGAGCTTCAACATTCTTCTCACTGCCTTAATTCTGAACCCACACTCAAAACCAGCTGAAATCCCTTCAAAACAAACCCAGCCACTGGACTGGAGCTTTCTCCTCCCACTGCCATCCTGCTGCCTGGTTTACTGAACCACACAGTGAAATTTCCTGGTGCTAATGAACCTCAGCCCCATGCCGGACCCTAGGAAAGGCTTTGGCTGGCAAGGCCTCCCTCCCCACCATTCAGCTAAGCACCCCACTGGTTTTGCCCCTGTGTGGCATGCAGTAGTGACTCCTTCTCTGGGACCTTTGAGCCTAATCAACTTCTTCCTTTCAAGCATGTTCTCTTTTCTGTGGCTGCACCAACTTTACAATACCTTAACCAGAATCTTTGTTCTTAGAACAGAAAACCTGAGAAAGAATAATATAAGTGCCTCTCCCAGAGCAATGATGGCTCTGAGGAATGGCCCATCTGTTCCTCAGTTCACACGTGCTCCTCCCTGGGAGGTACCAACTCAGGACAGTCTGCCTTTCAAGTCACCAAGATCTGTAAGGACAAATTTGCCAAGATCTATAAGGACAAATTTGCCTGAGAAATATCTAGCTCTCTCCAATACAGGGACCCAGACTGAGGGAAGCTGGAAGATTTAACTCTGCTTGGATAACAGCAATTCCTGTTGTCACTCAGACTAGATTGAAAACCCAAAGCCAACTACAGCCTCTCCAGGGAACCTGGTTTGTAACAAACTGGCTGGAGAAAAACCCACACACCCTTTTATTGCTAGTTTGATGAAGTAAAAAAAAGTGTGTGTGCTTCAAGAATACACATTGTCCATAAAACAGAGCCTTTATCTCTATTTTTTTCCTATTTCTGTGGTCACTGGGCCACATGCACACTGGGGCATGCCTTTAAAGATGCATACGCACACACATACTTATATGCTTATCTTGCAAGTCACCTTCAAGATGGGCTTAGCCTGATTCATGCATGGCATAGGTATTAGAAAAATGACTTCATTCTCTACTACCGCACAGTCTGAAAACATGGCAGACAACCACATGGTAACTGACATTGAGAGGCAGCCTCTAAGGGTCCCCAAAGAGGCCCTATCTCCTAGTATCTTCAATCTTATATGACCCACCAGCATCTGACCCGTGCAAAAAAGCAATAACCAGGGGACGTCATTTCTGTGACTGTAACTTCTATCTTGTGAGCAGATGTTTTACCACTGGCGTTGATGAAGTAAGTAACCTGTTGGAGAGGTCCACGTGGCAAGAAGCTGAAGGTCACTCTAGGCAACAGCCAGTAAGGACCCAAGGCTCTCAGTCGTCAGGGAACTAGATCCTGGCAATGACCATATGAGGATCCTTCACAGTTGGGCCTTCAGATGAGACCCTGGGCCTGAGACCCCTTGATTGCAGCCTTGTGAGTATTTGAAAGCAGAGGACTGACCTAAACCATTCCCAGCCCCTGACCTATTGAAAATAAGTGTATTATTTTAAGCTATTTTTTAGGGTAATTTGTTATGCAGCAATAGATAACTAATACACTAGGGAAACAACCTATGGGTTTGACAGATTTTTAAATTTGTGTGTTCCCGAGAGAATCCCAAAAGTAGAGAACCAGAGGTAAAATAGGGGCAATTGAAAATGGCAGAAATCAAGATGGCAGTATCAACGAAGAATGGCAATTCTCTGAACTTGGAAAACTAGCCAATTTCAGGGCCGTAATATGACCCCAAAAGGTAACTAAAGTTTTACAGGACAAGTAGAAGTTAAAAGAAGGGAGAGAGAGGGTTTCTAGAAGAGATTAGGATAGCATTAAGGGGCTAAGAAGCATCTAAATTCAATTAACATTCTGATTAGTAACACTGAGCAGATCTAAGCTGCAGTTAATTTCAAGTTGTTCACTTTAAATCAACGTTTTAAGGAATTAAATACGTTAAAAGCACTCTGTCTGCTGACCTGAGCAACCAGATGTTTAAATATGAAATGCTACTGACAAGATTTTTCTCTGTATGCATTCTCACTTCTTAGAGCCAGTAGTGTGATATACTGAACTGAATGATAAGTTCCATGGGTATGGAAAAAGTAGTATTTCCACTGTGGGGCTTAACAGAACCATGAGGAATTTGTGTACCTCATCCTGACCCCATAAACTGTAGAGGGTACCCTCTGTCTGTAAAGAATATCTATTACAGATGGAGCTCTTTGGCTGGTCAAGTGGGATGAGCATCTGTGAATTCCAAGTCTGCTTCATTCTAATTTCAGAAATATTTTGTCTAACATTGGGGGTGTTTTTAGGAGAAAAAAAAAGTGGGGGTGCTGAACTGAGCCACAGCTTTGGATCATTTCAATATAAACTGAATTTTCAAGAAAACCATAGAGCAGAGCTCCTGTACAGCAAGAGTTCAGAAAATCCCAAATAGCCCACCACATGTGGAAGGGGATTCTGTCAGTAACACATGGCCTCAGCCTGCTGCCTGGTCAGCCTGCCCTGCTGAAACCAGAGGGAAAAGGAACAGGAGGAGGATGAGAACCAGGCTCCTGGTGAGGCGCAGGGCCCATGCTATGTAGATCTGTGAGGAAGCTCCCAGGACTACACGGCTCTTCTGAGTGCATGCGCTCTGCGGGCTCAGATGTATGGGGCAGCTGCAAGCAGTGATATGAGGAGAGCAGAAGGGCCTGTTGCAGGGGCATATTCCCCCAAACAGACCCTTTTCCATGTCACACCTCCTTCCCATCACTCTCTCATTCCGAGTCATTTTACCATACGTTTGTGTGCCTTCCTGACAGACAGCATGAAATTCAGTTTTAATTCAATCACATGTTGCTGGGTCGTTCTGAGAAAGCTTCGTGGGTTAGATTCCAGATTAACCCTATCTTAAAGTGCTATCAATGCCATGTTCACCAACACTGATACCCAGAGAATTATGCTTAGGTTTTCAACAACAATCTCACCTATTACTTCTAAGTTAAATTTGAACAGTTAGTCCTGCCTTCCAGTTGAGAGATTTTATAAACTACTGTAAGAAGTCTCCATGGTAGGTAGATTCCTGGGATGAAAGTCTGAGACTTAGGTATGCCTTTTATACCTGAGTGCTTCCTTCTCCCTAGTCCTCCTCTCTCCAGAGAGAGAAGAGGGTGAAAAAAAACTAGAAAGAATTGAATGTATGGTTAGAGGTTGCTTAAAATATCACTTCAACCAGGAGAAAAGCAACTAAAATGTCACACAGGTTCAACCGGAAGTGCTGAATTAAGCCGAGACAGAGAGGTAGAGACGTCCTCACAGGAGAGGAGACCCTCCCGGAGCCCCTCCAGCCTCCACCAGCTCCAGGAGCAGAAGGTTCTCGGTGGCTGCCCCAGCTCCAGGAGCGGCTCCACCCAGTGCAACCACATCTGCTCCACAATATGGCCCAAAGGAAGTCCCCCTTCCTGACTCAGAAGACACCTTTTCTCTCTCTCTTGCGGCAATCCCAAGGCTGCGTGAACCAAGGAAGGTAGCAGTTCTTTCTGAGAGAGGACCCGGCTGTGGACATGACCATGTACCCGCAAGGCGACCTTCCGAGCCACGGAGGCTGACTCACCGGTACAGTGGTGCCCATTGCCGGCATAGCCCGGCAGGCAGATGCAGCTGAACGTGCTGCCTCCATGGTGGATGCACCGGGCCTGGCCAACAGGAGCACAGGTATGACTACCATCCTCACAGGGGTTGGCAGGGGGCGCAATCACTGGAAAGAGAAGAGGCAGGGATGTCCAGGAGCTCAGGCCTGCATGTGGATGAGCCATGCTCCTCCCAGGGTGACCTGCACGCCACCAGCATGGGGACATTTGGGGGCTTATAAGGCATGCAGGTTCTCAAGCCTCAACGCAGAGCCCGTGAATCAGAATCTGACATTTAACAAGACTTCTGGATGGTTTGCACGAACACTAAAGTTCAAGACATGCTTGATCTAGGTTTGTGGTTAAAATACTAGGCATGGTGATTAGTCATCAAAATAGTCTCTGATTACAGTTTATAACTCCAGAAATGTTACACACGCATTTCTACACACACATGCTCCAAAACACACACAGTTTCTATGATCACTGCTACTTTTCATCCCACTGGAGTAAAAAGTCTATTTTCTCTATCATCATCTAGCTCTACCAGTGGGGTGAATTTGGAATCCTAGTTCTTTAAGTTCCTATTTAGGGCCAAAGTTTTTTTTTTTTTTAAGAACCCTAGAAAGGGCATGTTTATTACAGATGGAGCTCTATGCCTGGTCAAGTGGGACAAACATTTTTGAATTACAAATCCATTTCATTCTAATTTGAGAAATATTTGACCTCTATCTAGAGCTGGTGGTATTTATTAGAGGTTCACAGTTTTGTTACATAACTGGGCCAACTACCAAGATACGTGGTGAACATCTTCAGTAATTCAACACTAGAAGTATCTGTTGAAAAGAAAACATCAACAACAAAACAAAAAACAAAGAAAATAGAGTCAAACTAAGTCATAGCTTTGGATTATTTCAATGTAAATTGTCTGTTTTCTACAAAACCATACAGCAGAGCTTCTGTACAGAGGAAGAAGAAATACTAATGAATCAAAGAGTAAAATTTAGCACCATTTAGCCCAAAGGGAGTGATTCTGGCACTCACAGATGCAAGTGTGCCGGTCATCTGCAAACTCATAACCACCCCGGCATTCACATCGGTAGCTTCCTGGCAAATTGATGCACACAGAGTTGGGGCCACAGCGATGGAAGCCAGTTGCACATTCATTGACATCTAAGAAGTAAGAACAGAGAAGGGCTGCTTCAGTCACAGATCCCACCAATGGAAGGTCTGAAAATAGTATTTTCTCATTACTTGGAGGCTTCAATAGGACTAAGAGTTAGTGGACTAAACAGGAATCAAAATGCAGGATTTCTAAGTGTCAGATATTCAATGCATGTTGCAGTTCACGATAAATAATAAACATGTATTCAAGCCATTCAAGTATAAACCACAGGGAGAAATATCCTGAATAAATATTCTGAGAATTCTTTAAACATTAAAAAAACTGAACATTTAGAAGAAAAACAGAGAAACAACTTTTCTTTTAAAACATGAAGAAATTTCTGCTGCTTTCTGGGGTATAATAAGTGAAAGAAACACAATGTCTGGAATCCAAAATAACCAGAAAACATGCTTTTATAGAAAATGTTAGAAATCATATAGGCTTAAAATTATAAAACTTCGGAAAACCAAATATCCAGGAATAGCAAAAGAAGTCGTCTTTTCAGAGCCCCAGCTGCAAATACTCACCTCTCCAAACTATCCTCTCAAACCTAACCAGAATATGCTTTGGTTTTTAATCACTATTTTGAGATTAACAACTGCTAAACTCATCAGCCAATGGAGATCACCAAGAAGACAGCTGTCTTCTGTAAACATAATGCTGGAGGACTTCATGAACCAACACAAGGCACACAGCTCTTACCAGCACAGCTCCGTCCATCTCCCTGGTACCCAGGTGCACACTCGCAGGTGTAGTCTGTACCTGTCCCTGGATGGCACTGAGCTGTCGTGTCACATGCGTGGCTACCATCATAACAGGGATTCACTGGGGCAGGGTCTGAGTCCTCTGCGTGGGTAGAGGATGTAAAAAACAAAAGCACAATCTGGCTATTATAAAGAGAATGGCACAGAAGGAAGGAGATCAAAGAGTCCTTGCAATTGATTGCATACCGTGTTCAAAGAGTCCTTGCAATTGATTGCATACAGTGTTCCCGGCCCACCCAGTGACTTTACTAAATGATTAACATCCAGAAGGAGGATGGATTATCTGCATTGCAGTTTTAAATTCCACAATGGCTTTCTCTTGCTTACTCTATAGACAACGAACTTTTCTGGCTCACAGGTTTGTGTGCAGGGAGTAAGAATATTCAACACATGGAATCTTCTTAAAGCACTTTTGGTCTATCACCTCATGTGATTCTTGGGATGATTTGCTGAGGTGGCCTGTTGTCCCCATTACAGGTAATTGTTTTTTACAGATAAGGAAAGTGAGAGATATTGGGGGACAAAAACTTCCCAAGTCTACAAAACCAGGGAGGGGTAGAGCAGGGACTCATGACCAGAGTTTCTGCTTCTAAATCAGGTGTTCACTCACTAAAATTCACTATTTTATGGTTCAAAATTAATTTTTTCACTGTTTACTTTTTGGGATTAACCTTGCCACAGACCCACCCATCCACTAGGTAGTGATGACTATTAACATCTGAAATCTTTTCAAAAGAGCTTTGTTTCTAGACAGATCATAATAATGACACCCATTGAGCATGTATGTGCCAGGCACTGTTCTAAACCCTTTACATATCAGTTTACCTCCCACTAAATCATCATGACTACACTGTGAGGAAGGTATTACTGTCATTTTCATTTTCACTGCAGCACAGAGAAGTCAAGTAATCTGCTGAAGCTCATACAGTCAGAAGAGGTGGCTGGAGCTGGGACAAAAAGCCTGGCAGTCCAGAGCCTGTGCTTTCTGCCCCCCCCACCAGAGGAACTTTGTAAAGTTATCCAATCTAAGCAAAGGACACAGAAACGGTGGTGTGGGAAAGCACTCCGGACAGCCAGGCAGTGTGAATCTGTTAACCTTGGCAGCACTTCCATTTACTTCTAACTCCTCAGGTTGTAACATGGGAATAACGGTAATGCTTACATCTGCTAGACGGCTCCAGAAAATAAAGAAAACCCAGCATAATGTATGTGCAAGGCAATTCCCCCTCTGGCCCAGTTCCCAGTGACTGTGTTCCTCTTGCCTCTCAGTGGGGCCGCGGCTTTCCTCACTCAAGTTTTCACTCTGTCTTAGTGCCCAGAATTAATTTTGATCGGGCCAGGAGCCCCACCCAAACCACCCAGACTCTACATCAAACCATCTCTGCTTCTAACGGAACTCTAAGTCAGGAAAACTTGGGCGTGTGCTTGTACCTGAGGCCCTGTCCTGATAGCCCACCCGCTTAGTACACTCCGAGTCCTTGCTCCACAGCCCTCACTGTTCTGGCAGCCAGCATTGTGGCATCTGTAGATAGACATTGGCAGCACTGCCCCCCCACCCCCAGATTCCTTCTCAATTCACGAGCTCACCCATGTCTCCCCACCACCCTTACCTCATGTTGGTGGGGTGTGGGGGACAGGGGCAGACTTGCCCAAAGTAGCTCCTAGTCTAGACCCAAGCACTTGCTGCTGTTGCCTGCCTCATGGACTGACTTCTCCCAGTCCTTTAGGATATCTGGCCCCCTCCCCAGGACTTGCCCCGCTGCCCACACTGGGACTCTTGCAGTTTCCTCTATTAGTCTGCTGAGTCCTAAGGGGACCCCATTGCTTCCCGGTAGACTTCTCCCATTGCTTCTTAAGAATAACTACCACGTGTTCCTGCAGTGGAAACACCTCATATTATCGAGTCCCTTATTATGGCCTAAAAAAAGAGGGCCCTGATTGACCCTTGGGTCACCTCGATGCTGCTGGCTCGAGTAACAGAACCTTGGCCAGGGAAAGACCAGCAAACAGCTCCAGCACTTTTTAAACCTGATGAGCTTAGTCAGCATAAGCCCAGATCCCAAATCACATAGATATGCCTGGATGACCCTCATCCCTCCCTCTGGATCTCTTGGCAGATGGGACAGAAGCGGCTTGGGGGTAGCGAAGACAGGTTCCTGAGTCAGTGCCCAGCATGTGCTACGGTTAAGGACAACAGGGTCACGTCCCCACAGAGGCCTAATATAAGACAAGAACCTGGTTATCCCCCACTATTATTTCACCATTTTAGAAGAAGATTCTATACAAAATGCCTGGCCTACCCAGCCAAAGGGGGAAGTCAGCTTCAAAACGTTTTAATATATAAATACTAATGCTTAGCTTTCTTGTTCAGTACTTGCCAGCACCAAATTTTCACCGTGGCACTTTCCAGCAAAGATCAGTGAGTATACATGGATATCAAGAGCTTAGCACTCTGCTAGGCATTAAAAGAAAATTTATAAAGGCAACACCAGGTTGACCTGCAAAACTTGGACAGGATACACCGGCCTACCTGAAATTGAGGAAAAAGTATCTATAATTATATGATACTGATTTAATACATACTTCACAAAAGGACCAGTCACATAATTTGCAAAGCCAGTGCAAAATGGAAAGGGGGAGCCCCTGATTCAAAAATTACGTTTCAAGATGAAGATGGTAGAACATTAAGCCAAGCTTACAGCCCTTCTGAGCTCAGGGCCCTGTTCACTGCATTTGGTTTCCAAAAACATTATTTTAAGAATACATTTCTAAAACCATTGGGTTATTCATTCTCTATGGCTTACTAACTTTTTTCCTATTTTAGTAAGAATAGCGGTATCCTTCTTAAGACATTTTCTGTTTCACTCTTAGCCTCTTAAACAGCTTGACTCTCTGACAGAGGATCTGGAATTAATTTACTAATTTAATCATCAGGGGAAGAGCAGTTTTCCTTAAAGGAACAGTCCGGTCAGCTTCACTGCACAGCCTCTGCCCAGAGTCTCCCCAACCCACTGAAAGGACCTCAAGTGGGGGCAAGGGCAGGAGGCATTCCTGGATCCTGTTCTATGACCCCACAAAAGACAGCCACCCCACAGCTCAGACACCTGGGGAGGGGCAGGGGCCACAGGCTCCAACGGCTCCCTGGGCAGCTGGAGGCCACGGGCTCCCACAGCAGGTGGGGCAGCTGTGTGGTCACAGGCATTCCAGCCAGATAGTCACTCCCTCTGGAACACGGGAAAGACTTTAAGATCATATTGCTATGCACTGAGAGCAGGAAAGAAAAAGATTTTGTTTTTGCCATTTTCCTTTCTGTTTTTTCTCTCCCCACCCACCACCCACCGTTTGCTCTCCTATTCAGGGAGAATGGACCGCATTGCTGTGGGGTGGATGAAGCAGGGGGCCAACTCAAAGGGGTAAGAACACATTCCCTCTTTTGAAATCTTGTCTAAATGCCAAGGCAGTCCGAGGCCAGGGGAGTCTGTGTGGAGAGGCGCCGTGAGGGACTCTGAGGAGGGCCTGGGGCCCGGCTGGAGTCTCACCCACAGCTTTCCAGCTGTGACCAGGCAAATTACTTCATATCTGCACCTCGGCCTCTGGAAACTGGAGATGATAATCCCCCTCCTGGGGAGGAGTTGTGGTGGGGGTCAACAAGCTAATTTATGAAGGTACTTAGGACAGCCCTTGGCACCAAGTAAACCTTCCTTTACTGTTATTATTAACTTTTATTCTTTGACTTGGGTGGAAGAAAAAATCATATGAAATTCTAAAGACAAACTAGCAACTTGGTACAAGTTTGCTGACTTTCTCTGACCCTTTGTAACTCCCATTCGTATGTTTTTCTAGGAAAACTGTACCCAGAGATCTATCTTTTCCCTACGTGATTCAAGAATCTGAATGGGGTTCCATGGCCTGGAGGACTCTTCCACCAACTGCTGTTTTTATAGATCAAATGCCTATACCATGAGGGGCTGAACTGCACATTGAAAGGTGAAGGTTGTTTCCACAGTTGTTTCTCTTTAAATCTCTCCTTGAGAAATTGACAGTAACAAGTTTTCTCTCCTACTAATGTACATCAATTTCTCTAAAACCAACTGATATTTTCATTAATTCACTACTTTATAATCCTACCTTTGGACACCCTGTGCCTGAGCCCCAAGTTTTCTAAAACAAAACCACCCACCCACCCAAACTAGCATTCAGAGTTCTCATGTCACATCACTTCTGCCTCCTAGAAGAGTCTAGTCCTCTTACTTTATATAGAAATACAATTTTTTGTAAATTGATCTTGTATCCTGCAACCTTGCAGGGTTTATTAGTTCTAACAATTTAATGAATTCCTTAGATTTTCTACATATAAGACCATGTTATAGAAGAGAGATAATTTTACTTCTTCCTTTCCATTCTGGATGCCTTTTACTTCATTTTCTTGCCTAACTGCCCTGCCTATAAATTCTAGGATAGTGTTACATAGAACTGGCAAGAGCAGACATCCTTGTCTTATTCCTGTTCTTAGAAAGAATCCAGTCTTTTCCTCATTAAGTATGATGTTAACTTGTAGTTATATTTTGTTTATTTTTCCCAGACACTGGCTCTTTGTCCCACCTTGACTTAGTTACAATGTCACTTCCTTGAGGGACATCTTCCCTGAACCTCCAGACTAGGCTCACAGCACCCCGTGCTTACACAATTATAACAAATATTTGTCAACATCATCCTCCTTCTTAACCTCCCACCTCGTTCACAGGTGAATCCTCAACACAACTGGCCCACACACTCGGGTGTCACCACAAGTCAGCTGCATGCATTATGCTCTATTCCTGAGCTTGGCAGGGACCTTGTTCTAAAAGCTCCATTCCTACCTCTGTCTCCACCTCAAGAACAGGACCCTGCTTTATTCTTCTTTACACCCACCTAACACAGAGCCTGGCACTCAGTAACCCTGGATAACCTCTGAATTGTTCTGAGGCTACTCAAAAAGGAATGAAGAAAGGAGGTGAGATGTAAGTTTTGTCCAGCAACAACAAAAAAAGGAAACTGTACCTTCAATAGGGCCGATTTGATTGGTCACAGCAAATCTCAGCACTCCTTCTTCTTCGGTGTACAAAGCAAAGACGCGATCCACATTCAGCTGCTGGGTGGTGGGGACAGCCTGCTGTCTGGGGGCATGCCTGCAGGCTTGGTAGGTGATGTTCTGGCGGACCCGGTAGGACCGCGTTTGGTTGGTGGCACCAAACGTGAGAGAGTAGTCTCTGGAACTTGTAGAGGTCACAACTGCAATAGACATTCAGCCAAACCAGTAAATTTTTAAAATATTCAGTATGTTTTTATGTGGGGTGGGTTTTTCTGCAGTTTTCATCTAATTCCTGGAGTGTGTTCCCTAGGGAAGTTCCTCGGTCTGTATGGAGACCTGCACAGCACCCCCTAGAGGCTGAGTGGATGCAAAGCGGAAATGCTGAGGAGGAGGCAGTGCATCACTGCTGTCGTCTTTGCAAAGAATGAATGCTATCGTGTGCCAGCCCCCAAGGGCTCTATATGCACGGCCTCACTTACTCCTCACAAAAGCCAATGAGGTGGACCCTGCCATCATGTGTGGAGAGCCTTACTGAGGTTAAGAAGTTGTCCAAGTTTCAAAGCTGGTATGTGGCAGAGCTGGACTGGAACTCAAGTTGGCCTGACTCTACACCTCAAGTTTTCAACAATCCATTGTCTAGGTAGCACGAGATGACAGCTGCCAACACTTTACACTTAAGTTTGAAGAGTTCCAGGGCTTGTTTCTCTTAGTCTGAGTTGGGAGCCAGGCCAGTTCCCTGGTCATCAGCTCTCCTGTGCCCCATCCAGGTCTCTGCTGCCTGTTCTCCCCTTACATCTCTTGCCCAGCTTCCAGCTCTCACAATCCCGGAAAAGCAAAGAAGCCCAGAAGGAAAGGAACACCTTGCAGCACACCTCTGGGCTGCAGGGCAGCAACTGTGACTCGCAGGATCTTGCGTTCAGGTGCTCTTTTACAGAACACACCCACTTTACACAGATCTACCACATGGCGAAGATAGAAAAGGTGTTATTCTAAAGATGAGAAAATAGGTTTTCAGCTGGTAAGTGACCATATTCCCCACATATCTTAAACCACACTCTTTGATATGAAAACCTATCTTCTGACTTCCAATCTGCTGTTAGTTTTACAATACTGTGCAGCATCTCTGATTTTAGAGCAGGCTGAAACAAGGTTGCAGGATGAGTATAAATTCCAATCATCAATATTTTTCCATGGCCCAGAGAGCAGGATGGTTAAAAACTGTCTATAATCACACCATCCCTAACCACCTCCATAGACAAAGTTGTTGCTGACTGCGTTAATATTATGATTTGGAAGTACTGGATAGGGAAATTGATATTCTTATATATACCAGTGGGCACTTCTCTCATACTAGGTGTCTAATAAGAGTAATACTAAAAATGACACGGAGCTCATTGCCTGTGCCACACACTGTTCTAAGGACATCCATGTGAGACATGCACTATCCCCGTCTTACAGATATGGAAACTGGTTACACACACCTGAGTCTGAGTAGTGGTAGAGCTCCTTGTAGGGAGCTACTTGGGCTGTGAAATTTGCTGGGATGTACGGCACCTGGCCCTGAATGTTTGTCTTAATGCTCAGATAGTTTTCTGGATCAAGTCCCTCAGCAGTTTGAGTGATTCGAACTGTCTCCTCTCCCGGGTAGAAAGTAACTTCCATGTCATGGATAAAGGCAGCACCTAGAGAGGGAAAGAAATTCAGCACAAGGGTGAAGAAAGACCTTGCATCTCCCCACAATAACTACCAGGGCATAATTCCACCCCCAACTTCTACTGCTGCTAGTCACAGTGCCTAAGAAGCTCATCTGATACCCAAGACTAGGTACTGTCAGCTGTTGATTTCCTCAATTCCCCAAATTTTCTTTCCAAGAGTGTGGTTTCGTGCTACCTCATCTCACACTGCTTCCCTTTGTAGGAGGTTTTTCTGAGAGAAATAAACTCCTGGAACATCCTTTACCTTTCTAAGGTAGCCAAACTTTGCAAAATCAAACAAGCAGAAATACTGAGGACATGCAGTTAAATTGGAATTTCAGATAAATAATTAACACATTTTTAGTATAAGCATGTCCCATACAATATTTGGGGCACACTTATACTAAATTATTCAAATTACTTATTGCTTATCTGATACTCAAATGCAACTGGGTATTTTCTTGATCTACTTTGACTCAAGGTTTTATTGAAAACCTTTGGTGAAAAGCAAGAGGCTACAAACAGCTATAGAGCTCTATGGCCGTAGGTGGAGGAAGAACGTCTCTCTCAGCATTTTGTGTGCAATAAAGATAAATCCATGAGGACATAAGCTTTTTCAGATGGGGGGGTGAGACAGACAGTTCTCTGGGTCACTCCCTTCCTTGTGAAGTGAAACCATCTTTAGGTGCCCTGCAGTTACCATTTGTGCATCCCTATTTGACAGCTTTGTATATAACAACTCAACTGAAGCCTGACAACTGAAAACCATTTTCAACAAACTGCAGTGAGAGAGCATCAATGCTCCAGATGGAATTGTCCTACTTCTCAGGACAACGTGGAGAACATTTAGAAGACATCAGACTTTCAAAAACAGTCCTGTGAGGCCAGGCCATCCCCAAATACCTCCAGATGGAAAACTGCACAGCTGCGGCTCAGAACACTGAACAGACAAATCCACTTTCGCTGAAGTCAAACCCAAGTTGCCATGCCACCAAGACAACAATGACCTTCAGGCGCCTCAGAGGCCTTACTCACCAGTGAGGCTGAAGCCGTTCTCCCAGCCTGGCTTTTCTAAAGCAAAGAGCCAGCCAAACAGGCCTCCTATTGGTGTGAGTGGGAGAAGGGCCTGGGCCGCAGGCTGTGGGATGTGGCTGATAGCTGTGTAGGCTCTGCCATCATTGCCCACGATGTAAGCATGCAGGTCCACATCAGCAAAGTGCACAGGTATGTGGCCCACATGGAGGTGGCCACTCACTTTCCCATTGACTCGGTGAGGTGCCCCTAAAAGACAGGAAATCCAGTTGACCTTGGCCACATCCATGCTGGGGATGGGCACACAGATAAAAATTCCACCGACAGTTCTCACAACTCAATCTTTAGCCACTGTTCACAATCCCCTAGCCAACCAATTATCCAAGTACAAAACAGATGTGTTTTCAGTCTCTTTTGTCCCATGCTCCCTGTCTCCCATCCACTTTGACTCTAATGAGTTGGCAAATAGGAAGAAACATTTCTGCTTAATCCTCAAACTGGGAAATCGGCCCAAATGTGTTCTTTCTCCAAACATGAACTGAACACCTGCAAGTTGCTAGCACTTTGATTCAAGCAGTGGAGGTGTGGGGCCTGTCAGCAGAGCTCACAGCAGCAGCTAGAACAAGCAGGCTGCAGACATCTACCCAGAGCACCTCCAGCGCCCCTCACCTTCCGGGAGACAGTGCTTCCCGCTCCCGTAAAACCGAGAGTGACAGTGGCAGCAAAAGCCGGTGGTGTAGTCAGTGCAGAAGGCATGCCGGGAGCACTGTCCATGGTTGTGTTCACAGGTCTCCTTGTTGCCAGTGTTATATGTGAAGACTGGAAAGTAAAAACAAACTTGCGTTAAAAGGATTAAATAATTCCAGCATGGATGCTGCCAAGCTTCATCATGGACACCACATCTGCCCCATAAAATTGGGTTAGATTGTGATAAACAAATGGGATTTTGATGTTTAAGAGACAGGAATAACATACAACCCAGGGGAATTAACTGTTTTCTGGCAAGAAATATTGCTGACTGCTCCCATCTGGTCTCACTGCAAAGTTGGTGAACCAGGATGAGGCTGCCCTACTGTGGTTTGAGTGCAGTAACAGGACGGTCAACCAGTGAGTAGAAGTCAGGCTGAACTGTGAAAAACAAAATGGCTAAATACCAGCATTTTTATGTAGTTCAGCCTGATAGCAATGACCTCAAGAGGAAGACCAAAGAGAGAAATTAACAAATGTGGTCTTACATCTAACCGTTCTTTTTTTTAGGTGATTCTGAACTTAAAGAGAATAACCTATAACTTCTTTCACTACCAAGAAAACAAAATTTTTTTTTCTTTTGGAGAGAGAAGGTCCTTAAAGAACACACATACACCCCCACCCCTACCTTAAAGTGTAGGGGGAGTGGGGGAGAGGGAAGGGAACAGGGAATCCAGCTGTTAAACAATCTAATGCATGCTGTTTCTCATGGGCAGGGGTGGTACAAGCAGGATTTCTGTGCAGTAGCAGAGCCTGGCCACAATCATAGCTTGTCTAGGAAGCCCTAGAGGGTCAGCGTACGCTCGACCCTTTAGCAGCAGTTTCTTCCATCTCCCACTTATTCTGCCCGTTAAAAAAAAAAAAAAGAGGGCCATTTGTGCTACAAAGAAACAAAGCAATTAGAGCTGATGTCACTGTCCTTAAAGGAAATGGCCCAGGGGGTGGGGTGTGGCAGCGGGGCCACCTTCTCCCCACCCCTGGAGCTGATGTCAACCCCAAGCCTGGCCACCAGGAGGCTAAGGGGCTGGCACACCCAGGGGCAGGAGTTGGGTGGGGACTCCAGGAGCACCTGACAAGCGGGGTGGCACAGAACCTCCTTGCTAGACTCCGATGCTGCTGGGAAGTGCCAGCTCATGAGGAGACCAGACACCCTATTCTGGAAAAGCTACATGGTGGTTATGTTCCAGGTCTTCAAGGGAACAAGCAGGAAGGGAAGGAAGAAATTGAAAGATCAATACTTAGTATTCCAGAACAGAAAATAGGCCAGTGGAGGGCAGAGGAGCACCATATAATACAGCCAGCATAAAGACTCGCATGGGCAAGTAAAAACACAACAAAGTAGACACTTAAATAGTGCTTAATACATGCCATATACTATTTTGTGTATTTTTAACTCTTAATTTGCACAAGAGTAGGGACTGTGTTTATCCCTGTTCTGCAGATAAATAAACTGGGTACAGATTTAAGTGACTGTCCTGAACTTGCACAGGCAGTAGGTGGCAGAGCTGAGATTTGAACCCTGGCAGTCTGGCTCCTGATTCTGAGCAGCTGTACTCTACTGACCCTCCAAGCACGTATGTCAGGAGAGCCAGGGTAAGGATCTGATGAACAAGGAGGGTTTGAGTCATATTTTACCAACAAGGCTTAACAGTAGAAGAGAGCAGATTATCCAGATGGATATTAAAGAATACTGGAAAAAAAGCACAGGTAAAAAGGGAAAGCAATAGCATTAACTTTTGGACAGATTTGACTGCTGCTTACAGATTGAGAAGGCAGCAAGCTGAGGTTGTTGGCAGGATGCATAATATTGACTCATGTGGAGTATGTGACTGGGAACATGGTGAGAATAAAACTGGTGACTCAAGACTTGGTATAAGGCCTTGATGACATGGCGGAGAAATTCCAGTTGGATAAAAATAGAAAATTAGGCATAACCCTGGATGCTGTTTTAAACAGAAATGTGATTTAAAAAAGGAAAGACATCAAGCTTAAGGCAGAAAAAACAGAATGGGTAATGATTAAACAATTAGAGGTTGCTGTGAAGAACACTCTATATCACTGTCTGCCTTTCTTTGGCTTAAGAAAGAAGGGGAGGGAAACCCTAGTTTGAGTAAAAAGAAATGAATGTCACTTGTCAAAGTCTTGAGTTTGTCCAGCCAGAAAGTCACAACTAAGTGTAAAGAAGTAGCCACTGGGGGGGATCTTATGAATGCTCGTGGCTTCGGCCATCGTCCAGCACAGGGGGATGAGGGGCAGCAGAGGGGCCCAGGCTGTAGGACTTGACCGAAAGCATGGCTTGGGTGACTCTGCAGAAACCAGGGAAATGCATCGTCTGCCTCAGTTTCCTCATCTTTAAAGTCAGGATGACACCACTTCTCACACTCCATTGCCAGAAATGATATTTTTTCTTAATATCCAAGATAAAAAGGCAATCTGATGCAGGCCTAAAGAGCAGTCATTTTCAGCAAATACACGAAAAAAATAAAACCAAATTCTAGGTAGTTCTTCCAAATTAAAGAAATACAGATTTGTATTGTATTCCCTCTGTTTGCTATTTTGTGATGACTTTTTCTTTGGCTCCACTCCTATTCTAAGAGAGAGGATCGTGAAAAAGGAAGAGATGGGATAGAGGAGAACTACAAATATTGAGTTAGCTTAATTTAACTAGAAAATGTGGTGTAGGAGTGGTTTTTACATTCGTAGAAAGAGAAGCTATGCAGGGAAGTCAGCAACTTACCAAAAGTTTAAGCTGATTGGCATGCAGACTGCATTTTTCTAAAAACAAAAAATAATGGCTAGGCTCCCACCGAAGGCCATTGTAAGACTGAAACTATAATTATGATGGGTTGTCTCCCATCATATTGGTAAGCTGGCTCATCGATAGTTTTAAGTGGTGTGTGTGTGTGTAATATTGCCGTCTCAGGATGGAGCTTACTGAGCCAAGCAAATAAATTAAGCTTGCTAGTGAGGTGACAGCCACACTAGGGAAAGAAGATGGGTTTGCTCCTAATCAGGGGGAACATAGGCTCCCTTGAGGATCACTTTCCTGTGCCTACCTTCACACACAGGTGTGTACAAGATGCACACACTAACACACATCTGCTTGTCAGGGAAAAGGTAAAATGCCTGTTGCAATTTTCTTTCATTCACTCAACAAATATTTATTGAGCACTCACTATGGCCTGGCACTGGTCTATGAATTAGGAATACAGCAAGGAACAAAGACAAAACTTTCTATCCTGAAGCTTACATCCCCCTAGGCAGCAGTTAACAAACAGGCAAATTACTTAGTGTGGTGGATGGTGTTAAGATCTGTGCAAATACTTAAGTCAGGCAAGGACATGAGGGCTGTAGGCAGGAGGTGACCTGGCTGTTTTAAATAGGATACTTGGAGAAGACCTAAGGAGAAGGGGGCATTTGGACAGAGGCCTGGAGGCAGGGATGCTCTGTCGGCCCAAGGGAGGGACAGGGACAGCGAGAGAAGACTGGAGAAGCAGCCCTGGCCAGTCCTCTTAGGGTCCCATAGGTCACAGGAAGGACTTGGCTTTGGTCTGAGTGAGCTGGAAAGCCACTGGGGGTGGGGGAATGAGCAGAAGAGTGACCAGATCTGACAGTACCCCCAGAAAGAGCTGGTGCCTTGGCAGTAGGCAGTGCTGGTGGACAGGATGCAAAGGGAACAGGTCTGGAATGTTTGGAAAGTGGAGCTGACAGGGTTTGTGGATGGACTAGATGGAGGGAGAGAGTAGAGATGGGGAGAGAAGGAGAAAGAAGAGAAAGGTAGAGCGTGATGTTCATGCCTCAGTGGGGGGAACTGGAAGGGTGAGGCTGCCGCTGCCTGAGATAGGAGGCTGTGGAGAGCAGGTTTAAGGAGACTCACTCCAGCTGCTGCGGCGAAGCCTCGGGGAAGCTCGCTCCAGCTCTGCCAAGGCCTTGTACCCCCGTGTGGTGCTATTCTACCACTCAGAGGGCTGCACAGGGATCCTAGGGTGCATTACATCAGAATCACCTGGGGTGCCTGTAGAAAATGCAAATCCCAGGGTGCTCCTACCAATTCAGACTCTATGGGTGGCCCTCAGAAATCTGCCCCTTAACCACTCCCCATGATTCTTCTGCCCACTGATAATGATGTTCAGGATACTTGTAAGCTTTTATTTCTGAGCTAGAGAATGCTTATTATAGAGTAGTTGGTGGATTTCACCTGACCAGTTAGCTCACGGGGTAGGTAGGAGTTTCAGGGAATGCTGTCACATTTATTCCTGGCCAGCTGGGAGCAGAACTCAGTGCCTGTGGCCCTGAGGCAGGCACAGGTACATGAGCACATGATGTGAGACCCTAGGAGAGGTGACCCGGAAGCCCAGAGGCCAGGCCCCTTCCCCAGTGAGGGGGAGAACTGGACCTAGAAACGCAACCCCATGTACAGCTTCCAGCCAGTGTGACTTCCCAGGTTTCTATGGGAATTGCAGGTAGATGAAAGCTGAGGCTGAGCTACTTGAAGAAGTGGAATCCATGTCTGGATCTCAGCTGGATGTGATATGCAGTGAACATGCCCCAAAAGTGGCTTTTTTCCTTCTCAGTGGTCATTTATATGCCTCTTTACATTGTAGTTTTGAATGTACTTTCACACACTTCTTATTCTGGTAAGGAAATATCTCCATTGTACAGATGAGAGAACTGAGGCTCACAGCCATTATCTGATCTTCTGGCTCCAAAGCCAATGCTCTCTTCATTACAGGGGCAGTACTCAAGTGTGGTTGGCTTCAGAATCACCATGGACCCCGTTTAAAAATGCAGTTTCTGGTTCAGAAGGTGGAGGAGGGGCTGGGAATCAGCATGATAAACAAGGGCCCCAGGTGAGTTAATGCAGGTGGGCTAGAGCCCATACTTAGACAGTTTTTATTCCATGGCTTCCTCTCTCTTGAATCTGCCCACAGGGCCAGGCTGTCTTCCAGACCCTCACTGACCCAGGCTGCCTGGAAGCGCCTCTCCTGGAGAGTCAGTGGTACGGACAATCCAGAGGCGGCTAGAGCCACAGCAGGAGGGCTCCGTTTGCAAAGGCTTTGGTAACGGAAACTAGAGAGTCACTAAAGGAATGGTAACAGGAGGATTTTAAAATCTCATTTCTTTTTCCCATTTAATGCTGTTTTAGTCTTCTCATATCCTTCATGGAAAGGAAAATGGTGAGGCCCAAAAGAGGGAAAAGCAAACGTACTGCTAAAGCAATGGCCACTTGTCCGAACTGAACATTTCCACAAAGATGAAAAACTTTGTGCTTGTTCTGATTCGTCCTTCAACCTCCATTTTTCCAGAAACACTTAAGCACCTGTCCTCAGCCCTGGACCTGCCCTCCTGCTCCCAGGCACCTGGCCCAGCCCTGTGGAGGCAGGCAGGCTCTGCAGTGCAGACTGACTGCATTCACCACGTCAGCACAAAGTGGGATGGGGGGCTTCTTGCATGGGGCTGCCCAGGAGGCCAGGGTGACTTTGAACAACTTTTACTGCTACCTCAAGAAAAATGACCCACATTTTCACTGCAGGACATATTTTTCTTAAGTTTCACCACCACCTAGAATGATAGACTAGTAAGAAAGCATCCAATTTTTTAATGAAAAACAGTGGTATGCTTTTCCCTCCAGTTTTCATGCTTGTTGATTTTCTCTGTGTGTTATGTGTTATGATGCTAGTTGGGCAAACAGTTAATAGGACCCTGGGCCGGGGGTGGTTTATATCTACCATATGACACAGTGGGCTCTCCATGCAGGTGTCTTCATGGGTATGGGGGACCCTGCTGCTCACAGGCTCTCAGTGACCTGGAGGTATACCCAGGAGAGGGGCTTTCTTGCATGGAAGGATGGATTGGACAGCACAGCCTATTCAAATTCATCCAAGGGTAGAAACTGCTTGAGCAACACATTCCTGCTGCCTGTCCCAAGGCCAAAAGGAGAGTTGGACTGGAAGCCACAGGGAAATCCCTGTTCCCACCCTAGGTTTCCCAGGATGACTACCATCTAAGTGGAAACCAGAGGATCCCACACTGTAGTACAAATACCCGAGGTTTTGAAAGCCAGGGGCCCCTCCCCCTTTCCAATTCACCATGCATTTTGACCTTAGATTAAGCTCCTTGTAGCACCGCTGGGCAGGTTCAAGAAGCTCCAAGACTCCTGTCAGTCATCACCACTCCCACAGCCCACAATGCCGGCAGGCCCAGGCTGGTCAGGGGCAGCCCTCATCGCGGCTGCCTCTCTCGCACCTCCGCCCCCACCCCAACTCTCTCTCTTTCCCTCCCTCTCTCCATTTCCACCGCTGGACCTCCAATCTTGTCATTCTGTCCAGAATATTTCCCCACTTTTTCCCTCTCTAAACACACCCTGAGCCAAGGTCTGGCTCAACCCCCTCCTCCTCCTCCACAGAGACCTGCCGACTGTAGCAGCCTGCTTGCCCTGGGGGCATTTCCTCACAGCGTGGGCTAAGTCTTCCAGTCCAGGTCCTCATACCCTGGCAAGGAACTCAGCAGTTCCATGCCTCAGTTTCCATCTCTGTAAAATTGGAAGGATCACAGTATCTACCTCACAGGGCAGCTCTGAGGGCTAACCATGACAGCACAGTCTAAGCAAAGTTCCCACTTAGGAGTCCCCATGGGCACTCAATAAATGCCACCAAATACTAACCCTAGGGCCTCAGTCAAAGAAGAACAGAAGGCAGAAGCTCAGGTTTGACAAGAAGCTACTGGAGACCCCAGAGAACAAGACACCTCAGACAGGATGCTTGCACAACCATTCTATTGCGGGGTCTGTGGTCTCTGAAAACAGAACAAAGCAAATCATATACTTGAGGCCAGAACTAGAGAGTGACTGAAACAGTCTTGCCTGGTGCCTGGCATAGACATGTTCTGAAAAGAATCTAGGTTTCTCAACAAAAAGAAGAGTGTAGACAGAGTCCTTTAGGAAAATAAAAAGAGAAGATGATTTATTTTGGGAGTCTTTAACTAAATCTTAACTTCTTGGTTTAGCAAGATGACCACTACAGAGCCTAAAGTGGAAACTAAAATGAACTGGGCACCCAAAACCATGCTCTGCCACTCCGTCAGCAGAAAAGGCCATGCAGGATGGCTCAGGGCTGGGCAGCAGGGAGGCAGTGTTCTACCTGAGTTTCTGGACCCACACCCACATCCCCCTCCAACCTGCTCTCCCAGAGAGTCTCACTTTTGCCTGATGGACCTTTGGGGCACCAATGTTTCATTTGAAAAACAAACAAAAACCATTCACTGACCCCCCCCCAAAAAAAATCTAACAACAGCAGGGGCCACACTTCACATAGTCTTCCCAAAGCCCGAGGTAAAACAGAGACTCACCTATTTTCCCTCTCTGCTTTCAAGTTTTAAAGTTTTCCCTCTCTGCCCTGTAATATGGTGACTGATGATTTTTTTCTCCAAGGTTCAAAAACTCTTAATCAGATTTTTTTCTAAATGTCTCAGTGTACTAATCAGCTTTTTCATATGCATTTTCCCATTTCCAAGATGTCAGAAGGAGACACCTGATAAATTCATAGCTTGTGCCGCAGAAGGGTTCTCGCTGCCACTTCTGTTCTCCATGTCTGCTCCCTAAACCTCCCTCGTGGTCACTGCAGCCATGTCAACAGCTCAAATGCAGTCCTTTCCCCTTAACTCTGTATTATGTCACTCCATGGATCTACTTTTCAATACCCCAACCTCTTCCCAGGGCAAGAAATTACAAAGGAAAAGACCATCTAGGAATACATCTTTACCTCAAAGTGCCATTGCTAAAAATCTTTGATATTTGACTTCAAATTGTTTTTAGATACACAGAATTTAGGCTGAAAAGTCAGGAGATGGTCAGAAGGGTGTGAAGGTTCTGAAACCTTCCAATAAAACTCACATCTTCAAATTGACAGAAATGTGGCCCTGGGGCTCAAATTAAGGCACAACTATTTAACCAGCCCATTTTTTATTCTCTACCCACTCCCCACCCCATTCCCACTATTCTGAATCTCCTATAATTAGTAAGGGCAGCCACCATTTATTAGTAACTGATTAGTGCAGACACTAATCTAAGACCTTCATTATCTCATTTAACCCACTCAACAAATGTAGAAGGAAGCAGAGGCATGGGGGCTACATAAGTGCCTCAGGCCACCCAGCAAGGCAGTGAAGAGAGAAACCTGTGACCGCTGACTGTGATGCTCTCCCTCTAATCATTACATAATGCCATTCAGTTACAAAATAGTTTCTTTCCTCCTAAAATAAGCACCTGTTCAAGCAAATTCTTGCAAATCAGTAACACAGCAGAAGGCCCTCTTTGCTGGGTCAATGTGTTTTTACCACTAGGAAACAGAAAAGGAAGGTGGGGCAAAAAAGGAGGTCCTGACAAACATTCACCTCTGACCTTTTTCCTCCTATTAGAGGTCAGATGAGCAATCTCTGGAACAAATGGAATAAATTTGTGGTCGTTTTCCCACTGATGTGTTTACATCCCTGACTGGGAAAAAGAGCAGACGTGACAAGTCTCAACCAGGGAAAGAAGGTGACACGGGCTCCAGATCTGTGTTAACTGCTGCCTCCTCAGGCGTTTCTCTCCTGGCCCCTTACTCTGGTCAGTGAGTCATGAAATGAGGACAGGGCTCCAGGGAGGTGAATACCACAGCTGCACAGCCATGACCAGAAATGACAGGACACAGGTGGTTAGCAATCTTCTTTCCCATGGGTCTGCTCTCCCACACACCACCAGTGCACCTCTAACCATGGGCACACAGGGCTGTCCCATGACAGGGCAAGAATCTGGAACATTTGTCTGAGCCATTTGTAAGCAGCCGGCACAACTGGCTGCTTACAATTAAAGCCTCAAGTTCCCCCTCACAGCAATGCATATGAACCCTCAGAACATTTTACCTTTACTGAACTTTCAAACAAAAACACTTCATTACACTTGAGAGTATAGCTGGCACGATCAACCCAGTTCTTCCCCACTCGCTTCATGAGGCCCGTTTTTAAGAAACATTATTAATGGTCAAGAGATTCCAAACAGAATTTGCCTGCCAAGATTTATTTGGCAAAGGAAAGATTCTCCATCTCCTGAAACACGGGTTTAAAAATCAGTTCCAATCTTCTCTGCACTAAACTTTTCACCCACTTGCTTGAGAGTGAAATCACGACTCTAAGCAAAACCAGCATTTTTTAAAATGAATCTTGGCACGCAGTTTCCTAAAACCCACTTACCCTCAGTGTTGGAAACGATGTCGTCTTCCACCCCTACCACTTGCCTCCCTCCACCCAGCGGTGGAGTGCGATCTGGCACAGGGTAATTGGGAAGAGTCCCCTCTCCTTCAGGATGGGCTGGAGGAACGTCCACTTCCACAGGTGGTGCCCTGCCACCCAGGTAGGGCCGGGTGCTTCTGTTCTCGGGGCGGGGAGCTGGGGCTTCCTGGGAAGGCCCCAGTGAATCTCCTTCTATCTCTGATGGACCTGGGCGTCTGGTCCCTGGTTCTTCATGAGACTCAACTCGGCCTTTTAAATCCGGGGCATTTGTCTCCTCCAGAGGCCTCCCGTCTTGGGTTTGAGGATCCAGGGCAGCAGAGTCCCTGCCAGGGTGGAATGACCAGTCACTGGGTGTTGGAGGTGGCAAAGCGAAGGCCAGATCAGAATCCGGTGGAGAGATCCCACCTCCTACAGGCCTTGACTCAGCTTTTGATTGGAAGGAAACATCGATACTGCTGTGGCCCTTCGATGCCTCCTCTGGTTCACCCGGGGGGTATTCGACTTCCTCCTCGTTCTCATCGTAATAATCCAAATTGTCCTCAGTGTAGCTGCTTTCCAGGGCCACAGCCTGACTGAAGGCATGGCCCAGGGGAGCGGCAGTATGGGTCTTGGAAAGGTTTCCTCCAGCGGCTGCTGGCCTGACATTGTCCAGTGGGGAGGTGCTGCCGATATGGAAAGCCCACACTCCAGGAACACCCAGGTTGCTTTGTCTAAATAAAAAGGAAGCAGTGCATTATAACAAAACTGTCCATTCACCAACCATCTACAAGGGTAAGCAATTTCTTTTAAAACTGAAAGCCTATTAAGTCAGATTCAGAGTTTTCACTATTGTATAAAACCAGATATACACGGTAACTAAAAGAATTATATTAGAAGTTTTATATAAACTACCTCTTGTTTAGCATTAGCTTTTAAAGGCTGTGTGCCCACAGCAGGCTAGACTGTCAAATCTGAAACGTACTCTACAATCTATGTCTTAATCTAAAATTTGGCTGTTTGAAAACAAGTAAGGATGTAGGAATATTTTATTCTTCCTCTCCTTTTAACACACTCAAGACAACATATTTAAAGATCTTTGCCAAACCCTTAAACAATGACAGCTACTAGATGCTTTTGAGTATCAGTCATATGCCAAATGCTTAACATTCTTCAACAGAATATGCAGGGTTGGGGCAGTGATCATGGCCAGTTTGACAGAGGGTAAAACAAGTTTACAGAGGCTAACTAATCTTAAGGTCATAGAACTAATAAGTGGCTGAGCTTGGCCTTGAATTCAGACTAAGACCAAAGCCCAGGCTCTAACCATCTACATTATCTGTATTATATTATGTCAGAAAACCAATAGAGTCAATCAGTATCTGAATGATCATTAGTCTACAGAATGTTAAAGACATTTCATGGTTTGATCACATGGATTAATTAACTGATTCACAGGGAACAGTGAGTCAATGCAAAAGCCTCAAATATAAATACCCACACCTAAAAATAATGTTGAGCAGATGCAGAACAAAATGAAGGGGGAAATAAGGAAGTATTTTAATCACAATGCCACAGGTTGTAAGTGAGAGGTGCTCAAAAACATCTGGGACCAGATAGCCCACTTATTTCCTGCACTAGAAAAGAACTGGGACTCCACTCATCTTCCAAATATCCCAGTAAACCATTATTTTAGTCAATATTACATTCTGAAGAGAACAACTACATATAAGAGTTTTAAAAATAAGACAAAACTTAAATGAGGGTCTGGCTAGCTTGAATAGCACAATTTCTGAACTCTGGTGTATACAAAATACCGGGTTTGAAATCTCCCAAGCTATGCGATTCTCTCAAAAGTCCAGTCTATGAGGTCTGAGTTAATGACTAACAAGATAATAAGAAATTCATCAAATCATTACAAGAACAAGAACCTTTGCTCATTTAGGTAGGTTCTCATCATGTTCTATATGTATTTCTATAGGAATAGTATTTTCCAATAGAATCCTGAGAATGTCTCTTTCCCTCCTCCTTCGGTCCCTCCCCATTTTTCTTTCCCTCTCCTCTCTCCCTTCCCTCCCCCCCACGCCCCATCTGTGTGTCTGTGCCTGCTACTGTTGTCATTAATTTAGGGGAAGGGGACCATAGAAAACAAAACTGTGATCCTTTGTGCCATATGCTATGTATTCTTGGTACAGTCTAAGCATTAATGTTGATGTTTTTTGGCAAGCAAATAAGGAACACAAGAAGATAAGAGAGAATCCTGAAGATCTGAGGATACTAAGTTTCTTATCACATCAGAGGGGCTGTAGCTGTGAAATGTCTTCTTGAAGTTACAAGCAGAAAACTATAAGAGCTTCAAAGAGTAGGAAAATACAAATTATGGCAGATAAAAAGCTAAGTAAAATAACCTTGTAATGAAATACAAATCACTGTCCTGGCTTTTGTCATTGTGCATGATAGGAAAGTAATCAATTTAAGTATCCTAAAAACCAAGGTCATATAGAAAGCTTAGTGGTAGAGAGAATTTAGGAAAACAAGGTTACAAAATGGGGCCACAATGTCCTCCTCCCCAGATGGTTAGGAGGGTTAAGTAAGAAAGCTATGCTGTTAAATGTCTAGCACGGGGCACTGCACATAAGTACTTAGAAACTGTGTCTTCCAGGAGATAGAAAAATACAATCTCAAAAAATGCAAATGTGTGCATTCATATTTGAATTTGTAGAAGATGATTTATGACAAATACACTATGAATTATATAATTTATGACCTTTGAGCTTTTGTTTGAGGAAGACAAAGATTCCATTGACTAGGAAAATAACTTTATGCATTAGAGATGCACACTGAAGAACCTAGGAGTGAACTCGCTTGTTTGTGACTTAATTTAAGCAAAAAAAATAAAATGATGAATATGGAAAAATGTTGACAACTTATAAATCTAAGTGACAAGCAATCAGGTGCTAATCTAACTATTCCCTCTTCTGTATATTTTTGAAAACTTAAATAATGAAAAGTAAAATAGAAGATTAAATTGAATAACATTTCTATAATTTGAGGTAGAGAAGGCCTTTCTAAAGAAAACAAAAAGACCTAAAATCGTAAAGGAAAAGACCAATAACTTTGACAACCCTAAATTTACAATTTACAAGATTATGAGTAACTTTAAAGAGGAACAATTGGATAAAAATAGTCACAGCATCTGAGAGGATTAATATCCTTAACTGTTTTTTCTTTAGAGCTCTTTGTAAATTCCCTAATAGAAAATAGCAAAGGATATGGAAGACAAGTCGCAAAAAAGATAAATGGCTGTTAACATGTGAAAAGATGTTCAGTTTTACTAGTAATCAAAGAAATTACAGTGAAAATATGAACATTTGGTACTTATCAGATTCACAAATAATTAGAATAGAAGCTTTGTAGGGAACAGACACTGTCAATCACACTTCTACATTATTGGTGAGAATATAAATTGGTGCCACATTTCTGAAGGGCATTTGTTAATATACATCAGAATATTACATTGCATATATCCTTTCTCAGCAATTCTAATTTTAAAAATTTATTTTTGGGAGAAATTAGAATCTGAACAACATGTATTATGCTGTTTACTGCAATGATATTTATAAAAGGAAAAATCAAAAATAAATTAAACATTCATCAATAGGTTATTGTTTTAATACCACAGGATATATATGATGCAATGGTTTGTAGCATTAAAATAAAAATATAAACATCTTTTGAAAGATGCCTGTAAGACAGTGATATATGAAAAAATGCTCCATTTTGGTTTAAAAAAGTTTTTGCATATACCTAAAATTCTGAAGTGACTATTAAAACTGTTTATTACTGGAAGTAGTGATAATGGGTAGTTTTGACTTTTGTTTTACATTGTTTGTTCTTCATTTTATTTCTTATATTAAGCTTGGATGACACACATACACAAAAAAAATCCCTCTGCCAGTCCTGTATCTTCCTCTGCTCTCATCAAGAAACTCAGAGGTTTCTAGGAAGCATGAGAGATAGATTGGCAGAAAATGGAAGTGTTTTGTGAGTGAGTGAGTTAGTGAGTGAGTGAGTGTGTGTGTGTGTGTGTGTGTGTGTGTGTGTTAGGTCTCAGAGGCCTTTAAAGCTATGGTGGGTCAGCACAACTGCCTTTTCCTGCAGGTTTTTTGCACCCCACCCCCACCCCATACCAAGTAGATGATAGCACTCACTCCACTGTTCTGGCAATGCTGATCTATTTGTCTGTCTACCCCACTAGACTGCACGTTGCTCATGGGCAGGGCCTTTGCCTTAGTCACTGTATTTCAAGTGCTGGGCACATTTATTATTCTCCCTCAGTAATGTCTGAGGAGGAGAGCATCAGTGGGCTCCAGAGGAGAAGAGGAAGGTGGAACCCAGGGAGAAAAAGCACGGAGCTAAGTTTTCTTGAGTTGAAACTAAGAGGCAGCCTGAATGGAGACCTGAAGATCCCCAATGTGTGTCATGAAGATGGGAAAGGAGACCAGGACTCAGCATAAAATCCATGGTTCAGAACTCCAGACTCATGCTTGAATTTCGGCTTTGCCACTTAGAAACTTTAAGATCACAGGCAACTTAACTTTCTTAAGCTCATTTGTCAAATCAAGAAAATAGAACTTACACCCTAGGATTCTTGTGAGCTTTAAGATGACTTCTGGAAAGTGTTCAGCACAATGTTTGGCAAGCAGTAAGCTCTCAATAAATGTCAGCTGTGAGTGACCATATTTGGTTGCAGGGCCCACTCTCTGGTAGCTGAGTAGAGCAGACAGCACACAGAAGCGCATGGTCTTCCAATACCCAGGAATAATGTATTTAAACTGAGACACAGTTAAGGGGGGCTAAGTAACCATTGTGCTCTGTCTGGCTTCTGGACCAGTATTCAGGAAAGGAATAACAGCAAAGATTTTTTTAAAAGCCCTGAAATTAGTAAATCAGGTGCTAACCCAGAAAGTGGCACCATGTGGACTGACAAAAATTGGAAGAGCCTAGCACCGCACCAGGGAGTAAGCTGCTGCTGCTGGGAATGGGGAATGTGCCCTGTTCTGGCTACCTCTTGGGGAACCAATCAGTCTGATTGCAGTAAAAGAAGCTATAGAGGAATCCTGAGCCTTCTAAAAATCTATAGATCTGTTCGTTTGGTTTTCGTTTTTTAACCAAATTATACTACTCTTGATTTAACATGTATCTGTCTAAAAGACTAAATCACAGTGTCTCCTGTGAAATGATTAACCTGGAAGATCCTCAGTCTGGGCAGTTATATTACTGGGTATTCTCATGTTGTTCCAAGAGCAATGTTTTCCATAGCAAGCTTCAGTGGCTCTGCAAACACATTCACACACTTTTCTGTTTCCGGGATCTATATCCAGTAGGGCAGGAAAAATAAAGGACCTTTTATATTTTAGTGAACTTGCTCCTCCCAGGCTCTAAGCTAGTTTTTGGTTTTGATCTGATGTCTCCCTTAGAAGCCACCAGCACATGTATTTAATGGACTTAAGGCCACTCAAGTCCGGGTAGCACCTAAGGGTCCTTACATGGAACAGGAAAGAGCTGAAGCTCCTGTGCTACTCACTGGTAGAGATTTTTCACAGACTGTTCAGTGCTAGTCAAGCTGAAGTACGGTCCCTCCCTCTTCAGGTCCTCAGCCTCCCCTCGGCAGAAGCCCACTCGGGCTGGAAGTTCGAGTTGGACATTATAAGACTCTTTAGGGCGGGTTCCAAAGAACTGAAGGCCGTCGGCAGGATAAAGAAAGAGGGCATAGGTATCAGACTCATCAGATGCCAGAACTGCCTGGAAAGTATTCAGCTGTGAAAAGAGAAAAGGAGATATTAATAAAACAAGAAAAAAAACAGACTGCAAGAAAAACACAAAAAGGTGCAAAGGGTTTTTACCCTTCTTAGGATTTCTCAAAATTGATTTTATGCATAATATTCTTTTTAAAATCTTCAAATTATAATTTTATAAGCTATATTATTATTACAATCATCTTTTATCAAATTAATAGTTGAAATATGCATAGGTAGAAAACACAGATTAGAAAAATATTTTTTAAGGTTTCAAATTTCTCTATCCAATATTTTCAGAGCGAAGAGCAAGTAACAAAATTACCCTGTACGTTCCTATAGCCACTGCCCCTGTTTACTGCCCTGGGCACTTGCCTGGATGGGTCACTCATTCATTCACTCACCAGTTTATTGAATGACCATTACGGGCAGGCTTGGTGTTAGGCACTGGCTCGTCAAAAGGCCTCCTTACTGTACTCACAACCCACTCTCTTTTCTCCTCCATCTGCGTTTGCACACTAGCATCAGTGTCATTCTACCCTCATTTCACATATGAGGAAACAGAGGCCTTAGGGCTAATAGGTCGGCCTCTGGTCATGCAGCTAGTCTGTGAAGGCAGGTGAACTGACTCCTGAGCCCATGCCCTGCACCACTGGGCCATTCTGACCACTCCTTAGCATCCCATTCAAGGTGATCTGAAGCTGCCCCAAACTCTCTTCCCAGGTTCAGATCTGATGCATCTTCATCAGATCATTTAATAATTTCCATTTACACCATATATTTTGATGCTTCTGTTCTGCTCATTTCTCTGTGCCAGGAAGCCCTCCTAACCTTCTAATGCTGTCTGCTGAGGTCTTTTTGATTTCCTGTAGATTTATTTCTATTCTCTGGCCCTCTATAACACCTTTGTGGGTGCTTCTAGCTAGCACTGACCTCGTTTTGCCAGGTTAGCTGTTTGTGGACTCCATTCATTAATTTGTCTGTACGTTAGTTCAAACAGCCAAGTGCCTATGTGCCTACTAAGCACTTGATATCATGTTCAGTGCCAAAGAAGCAAAGGAGAGGAAACTCTGGTTCAGACAGCCTCACAGCTCAGGAGGGAGAAACAGCCATGGCTGGAATTCTAGGAGTGTTATTGAAGAAGGTAGTAGAGGCCAGAGAGGGTGTGTGCCCAAGACCTCAGGGTTGGGGTGGGGGGTGTCACTGAGGCGAGGCGACCTGAAAAAGTCAATAAATGCAGCAGGAGCCAAAGCAGACCAGGATGAGAGACCAGGAATCTGAACTAGCTAGCCACAAATGCAACACCGGGTCCTTACAGAATCACTGCTTGAAGTTCAAATTATTCTCCTTATTTTCAACAAGACGCTTTTTTTGCATTTGCCTACATAAAGTTATCTTCCTCCTCCTCCCCAACAAATGATCTATTAATCATGCTTGATTATCTAAAAAGATTTATATTTAGGACTCTGAGAACACCTCTCTCCTTAAATCCCCTTCCTTTTACAATTCAGTAGGGAACTAGGGAGGCATTTATAAATATCACTACTTCTTAAATAATGTGACTCTCAGAAATGTTATTTACTGGGAGGTAGTATTATTTCTCCATTTTCCTACTAGACAAAATTAGGCACAGAGAAGAACACCACATTTTACTAAATACAACAGCAAACAAGAGGAATGTGCCCTGCATTTTGTTCTGTCCTGGGTCCTTTCCCATGTGGTGCTCAAGCTCTCTCCGAATGTTGATTCTTCCTTTCAGTGTTTAATTTCAAAGTATGCTTTTGAGGTTTTGCTTATAGGACAAAGAAATTCAGGTGTTAAAATCTTTTTCAAGAAAAAAATATAATATGCAACCTTTCTTTCAGTTCTCTTAGAAAAAGTCACCTTGCTTTTATTGAAAGGAGGGGGGGGCTAGTATATTTGCAATTGTAGTTGATTGTTTTCTCAGCAAAGACTGACTTTTCCAAAAACAAAATGCAAGGAATGTTTTCTAGAATTTCTCAAAGCTAGGAAGCCATAACTTCTCCAACTGTGAACAAAGGCCAGTCTGCATCATATCTATACATAATATATACTACATCATCGATTAAGGTTGATTCCTTACTTCAGAGTTTTACTTTAGTCAGAATAAGTAAAGTTCAACTAGGGAAAGAAAAGTACTTGAGGAAGGAGAAAGAACCTGTTTACATACAAAGCTAAGCTTTCAAAGCTCCTGGCATTGACTGCCTACAACAAACATCAGATAGGAAGAAATTCTGGTTTAAGTTTAGAGAAATTCTGTGAGATAAGGTGGGAGGTCCTATAGATTGTGCAGGAATTGAAGTGGTGGGTGGGAGGTGGGTAGGCAAAGTAAATAGAGATGAAGGACAGTGTCTTGCTTTTTACTGAGGGGTTTGGGTAGTTGCACTTTCTATTATTTATTCTTTTAGTCACTCGGTAAACAAATTCATGTCAATGAAAATGTATTCAATGTCTTTTATATGCCATCCCTGAGCCAGACACTTATTACAGGTGGCAAGCATTTACTCAAACGACTTGTCTCCACTGAAATAGGGAGAATTTTAAACAGAATTTATGATCTCAGAATTCAGGCTGAAAGAATTTTGCTGTTTAAAAATCACTCACACACCAAATGATTACTTTCAAAGTTCTCTCTCAGTTCCACAAAATTCTACATCTAATTGCTAAAGAGGCCAGTTCATGGAGTCCTGAAGGGCTCCTCCTCCTCCCAAAGCACTCCTTGACTGGCTTCCAGACTGGAAAGGTCTCCACATTCCTAGAGATGAGCCTTTGCAGCAACCCTGCATGCTCTGTCTCTGAAGGGAAACTCTCAGATGGGCTGCCAAACCCTACCAGAGGGTCACTGGTTCCCAACTTCCTCAGGACCCCAGGGAAGCGAGAGGGGTCTCTCTGGAAAGAGGAACAGCACAAAGAGGATCAAGGCCAGTGGCTGCTGAGCTTCAGGTGCCTGCCATCCTGTTATCAGAAAGATACAAACCAGAGCCCTCTACAGAATGCAGGCAGGGTCTGACTCTCCCCTCCAGGTAAAGGACATCACCAGTTAATACTGACTTGACACTTGGCAGAGCCAGGCTGTAGGATACAAAACATGTCCTCTATGTGTTTCTAATTTTTTTTTAGTATCATTAATATAAAATCACATGAGCAACATTGAGGTTACTAGATTCCCCCCATTATCAAGTCCCCACCACATACCCCTTTACAGTCACTGTCCATCAGCATAGTAAGATGCTATAGAGTCACTACTTGTCCTCTCTGTGTTATACTGCCTTCCCCATGCTCCCCCACACACATTATTGTGTGCTAATTGTAATGCCCTTTATTCCCCTTCTCCCTCCCTTCCCACCTACCCTCCCCAGTCCCTTTCCCTTTGGTAACTGTTAGTCCATTCTTGGGTTCTGTGAGTCTGCTGCTGTTCTGTTCCTTCAATTTTTGCTTTGTTCTTATGCTCTACAGATGAGTGAAATCATTTGGTACTTGTCTTTCTCTGTCTGGCTTATTTCACTGAGCATAATACCCTCTAGCTTCATCCATGTTGTTGCAAATGATAGGATTTGTTTTCTTCTTATGGCTGAATAATATTCCATTGTGTATATGTACCACATCTTCTTTATCCATTCATCTACTGCTGGACACTTAGGTTGCTTCCATTCTTGGCTATTGTAAATAGTGCTGTGTTAAACAGAGGGGTGCATATGTCTTTTTGAAACTGGGATCCTATATTCTTAGGGTAAATTCCTAGGAGTGGAATTTCTGGTTCAAATGGTATTTCTATTTTTAGTTTTTGAAGGAACCCCCATATTGCTTTCCACAATGGTTGAACTAGTTTACATTCCCACCAGCAGTGTAGGAGGGCTACCCTTTCTCAGCATCCTCGCCAGCATTTGTTGTTCCTAGACTTTTCTATGTTGGCCATTCTAACTGGTGTGAGGTGATATCTCACTGTGGTTTTAATTTGCATTTCCCTGATAATTAGCGATGTGGAGCATCTTTTCATGTGCCTGTTGGTCATCTGAATTTCTTCTTTGGAGAAGTGTCTGTTCATATCCTCCACCCATTTTTTAATAGGGTTATTTGCTTTTTGGGTGTTGAGGCATGTGGGTTCTTTATATATTTTGGATGTTAACCCCTTGTCGGATATGTCATTTACAAATACACTCTCCCACGCGTTTCTAATTTTTGAAATTCATTTAATTGATTTCAGCCATCTGAGCAAAACATCAGAATGGTGCCATCCCTACCCCAAAGGGGTCTCCCTATAGGGACTCACACAAATTTCAATGAAAACTGAGAAGCAGGGTAACTCCTACAGAGGTCACAAAGTTCTCTTTCCTGCCTTCCTCAGGGTCACAGGCTCTCCACAGTTCTAGCATCATTGACTTCTGGCCTACAGTGTTTAGGGTGAACACTAACCTCCATCCCTTAGTGTAGTCTCCATCTTCCACTACCTGTACATCCACTGTCACATGCATGACTTTCCCTCATACATTTTCTGCTCTAAATCCTACAGAGCCTGCCAAACTTCAAATATAAATACTCAGTGGGATCACATCCCTAATATTACATCCTTCTTGACACTCAGTCTTTAGTAAAACTTCAGCATTTCTTTAACCAATTTCCAGGTGTCTATATTCCCAGCTATATCTTAGACTCAAGGTAACTCTTTCAGATAGACTGCAGACCTCCCCAACCTTCATCAATCACTGTCATCCTTTGAAATGCGTCAACATGCTTCTGTCACCACAACGAGGCCTCCAATGGGCAACCTCCCACACATCCTGTGTCACTGCCCCAAGCTCTTGTCATCATTGCTCCAGCCTCAGCTCTCTCAGCCTTCTCCCAGGACAAGCCCCAGCTCTGAACAATTTCTCCTGCTGCCTCATTCCCAAGATCAATTCTTTCAGCTCTTTCTGCCCAACTCAAAAATTCTGGGTCAACGAAACATTCTCCATACCACACAGATCTGTGCAATCCAGTTCTCCAAAATCCCCATCCTTCAAACAACAACAAAACAACATCCCCCACCCACCACAAAAAAAATCTGCAGCTAAAGTAAACATTAGCCTTCTTTATGTGTCCTGCCAGTAAGTTTTTTAGGGTCAATACGATGACTGCTCTGTGAAGTACCAATGACAGTCCAAGGAGTCTTAGAGTAACTGAATTAATAAATATTATTCATATTTTTTTAAATGCAGTTATACCATGACATTCCTGCAATATCTGGTACAACACCCTGTCACACCCACCATGGAAATTCAAGGATAGAAAGTGAAATTGTTTTAAATGGTAAAAATGCCATTCCTGTGATGTCTTCAAATTTCCAGTAACTTTGCAACATTAGATTAGTATGCCAAGGTTTAAGAAAGCCATGTAGAACTCACACAGTCCTTCAAGCAAAGTAGGTTACTGTTTGCCAAAATCTATCTCCAAAGAACTATTAAAAAAAGAACTCAAGCCACGTGGCTCTTCAAAGTATTCAGAAGAACCTTCAACGTGGGTAACTGAAAAAACATCTACCCTTCAAAGAGATTCTTCTCCTTTCTAAATTAAACAAATTCTGAAGCCAACTCAGCATATGGCAATGTTTGAAGAAGAATTTTAATTAGGAAAGTAAAAGAGAATCTACAAATCTTCCGTATGCCCACCCCCCCAGAAAAGACTCCAGCCAAAAGTTGTAACCCAGAAAACCTTGTAAAGAGTCCTCACGCAAAGCCTTACCTCACAGCAGACTTGTAAGACAGAGAAATAAAAGAACATAGGGGACACAGGTTGGCTGAGCGTCCATGCTGAGTAAGTCTAAAGGATTACAATGGCCACTTAAAAATGTCATCCTACTTTAAAATGTCACCTTAGTTAATTCTCATAACAGATTTTGTACAGTAGGCATTGCTACCCCATTTTACAGGTTAGGAAACTAAGGCTGAGGCTGCGTCACTGATTCCAAAGTCACTAGATAACCTATTATAATCCCCTTCTTCTTTCCAAATGTTTTTGTCTTTACTGTCACTGTCTTCACCACCACCCTGAAAGTTGAGTAAAAGCAGCTTTATTCCAATACTAAAGATGAAATTGAAAAACTAATTAACAAAGTCAGTTTGTATTATAATTTTTAAATATGCTCTGATGAAACTGGAAGCTGAAAGCTCTAGTGAGATTTCATCGCCCCCGAGGGTCTGTGCAGCTGCTCATCTCTCCAGCTCCTCACACTCAACTCAACTTGGTCTTTTTTCTGTTAAAAATGTCAGATGTAGCTGAATTCTCCCCAGACTTTGGAGAATTAATGTGGAAGTAATAAGGCATCAGTAGTGTCCTTGGCAGCCAATTTCACACCAAGTTCATTCTTTCTTTGAGTGAAATATGGTTCCAAGGACTCTTCTGGTATGAGGATAACAAGACAATAAAACCCAAGCCTCATTTATTGGAAAACTTTAGAAAAACACAACTCTTGGGTCTACCTACACCACTTGAGTAAAGGAAATGGGTCTTGCATGAAAAATTTGGGTAAAAGCAGCAAAAAAAAAAAACAAAAAAACTTGAGAATCAAGAAATCTGTATTCTAAAACTGCCTTTACCTCACCTTAGAAGGGAATTCTCGACCATCACTCTATTTTCTATTTGCCGTTATCTGTAAATGCAAACAACAATTCTCCTACTTATCTTGGGAGATTGTTGTGAAAAGACAGTAATGATAAAACATTGTTATAAGAATTAACAAGATAGCTTGAATAAACAACATATGTAATAATTGCCTAAGTACTCTTTCCTTTGAGCCTTTACCTTATCTATACAGACTAGAAGAACTCTCTGGAAAAAAAAAAATCAATCCCCTGCTTAAAATCCTTTAAAGTCTGCCCACTTTTAAAGCTCCAAGTCCAAACACCTAGGAAAGCATGATCTGCCTCCACCCCATGGCCTTCTCAGCCTCACATCCAACCTCCCCTCCTCTTCACTAATAATGTACCACATGTAGTGCCCCAAACACATTATACTTTATAGCAAATGATTGATATATCATACACTATCCCTTCTACTGAGAATGTTCCACTCTTTTCAACTCAGATTCAAAGCTACTTCCTCCCTGAAACTTTCTATGCTCAAGTCCCCTAAAAGTTAAATTCCTTAAGTCAAGATGCTACACCTATCATACTGAACATAATCAATGTCCTTACTAAACCATGAGGTCCTTAGGAGTAAGGGTTATGTCCTTTCACAGTGTGTCTCCCAGTCCTGGCATATAGTAAGTGTGCAAAAAAGGTTTGTGCATAGAGTAAGTGTGCAAAAAATAAAATCTGAACTATATTTAGATACACATTACTTATACACACAGACAAATATGCCACATACAAGATACATGTTTTGAAAAAAAAGACCAGAAGAAAACACAATAAAGTATTAGCATATGCTTAATTTTAAGTAAGTTTTTTAACTTATAAACAGGAATAAATGAATGAATGAAGGCAATACAATGGTGGGGGCCTTACCTAATTCACCTTTCTCTAATCCTTTATCTAGGTGTTCGATATATTTGATGAATTTTTGACAAATTAAAATAGAGGTAAATTTTAAGACTTTGATGAGTTACAATAGAGATAAATTGCAAGACTTTCAGCCCTTGGAATATGATATTTTAGATTCAGGTCTAATTTCATAGGAGGAAGCCCTTACCTACCCCAAGAATGAGGCAGTTCGCCATTTGCAGAGCTACCCTGAAGTCCATTTGGAGTACTTTAAATGTTGCTGCCAAGCCTAAAGACTGGGGAGCTTGGGTTGTTTTTTACTTTCTCGGGTAAAGCTTATAAAGTTTTCCTTAATAGTAGGAAAGTAAAGTAGGAAACATGTAAACTGGTATCTATGGTGCAATCTGGTGAAAGCTATCAAGAACCTTATAAAAAGTGCATCCTCTTTGGTCCACCAACTCCATTTCCGGGAATGTTAACATGTGCAAAGATCGAGCTTTTAAAAAGTGCTTCATAAAATTATTTATGATGATAAAAAATTGGAAATAACCTTAATGACCACTGGGCTCAGTGGTGATCCACTAGATTGTATATTATGCAGACATTATAAGTGGTGTTGTATAAATACATTTACTGATATTGAAACATTCACAGCTATTTAGTGGGGAGAAAAAGAGCTTATAAAACAGTATGTGTGTGTGAAACCATCATCGTTAATATACAGTGACAGGTAAGTACAGATATTAATAGAAAAATACTCTGGAAAATACACACAAGTGTTTAACAGTGGTTATCTTTGAGTAGTAGGAAAATGACTGGTTGATTTTTTTTTCAATGAACATATAATTAGAAATAATTCTTGTATACTTAGAGGTGATCCTAAAAATAAACCAAACAGTAAACTGCCTCGGGTTCTGAGAGCCTTCTGCATCTGCACTGGGGCCTTTATATCCCCTAAGTAGTTTTCCTTGCTGAAGTGACCACCTCTCAGATCCACAGAGGAAGCCTGAAGTCAACAGCCCTCACTTCCGAGCCACTTCAGCTCTGGTGCCACCAAACGATACATCGGGCACGGTGAATTCAAGCCCATACCTCAACTGACTCAGCAACCAAGCATTTCTAGTCACTCACCTCCCGTGAGAGCGGGGCCCCTCGCTTGGCCTCCTCGTAGGCGCCCACCTTCTCCCAGGTGGCCAAGAAGGCGTGGGTGGGAGTGAAGTGAGCAGCGCTGCCAGGGAAGCCTGCGTGCACGTAGCGCGCGGCCAGGCCCAGCACGGCGGGGGACGTGTCCTCGCGGTACAGCACCCGGCCCCTGCCCTGGCTTGTATCAATGTCTGCCAGGAAGGGGGCAATGGCCGGGAAGTCCGTGGGGAAATCATCATCCACATACTGGGTCTCCCTGGGGAAGTCCTGAGTGGAGATAATGCCGTTGGTGCCCACCTGGCGGAGGAGAGGGACAAAAGGTGACGGTGGCATACGCTGCAAGAAGCCCCAGGGCGGCCACGACAGGTCCGCACGTGCGCGCCCACGCTGCTCCGCAAGGAGGGAAAGGAACCGCCCGGGATATGAAGCTCCCTTTCCCCATCGTCTGGGAGCCGTGATTCAAGGCGATTAGCGCAACTTCAGCCGTTGTCCTCCCCGCCACCCCTACTCCCCAGCGCGGTGCAGTAGGTCTTGGAGCCCTAACCTCATTCATGTATCTCCTCACTTAACACAGAACCTTGGGGAAAGCCTAGGCGTCCGAGGAGGCGGAACTTCAGCTCTACAGATGTGCACAGCCTTCCCGCTCTCCTAACTGCACCTCCGCGGCACACCCTACCAACCCCACCTTCTTTTCCGTCCCGGACGCCTATACGGCTGCGAACAATTCTCGCTCTCCCTCTCGAGGTAAGAAGCAGCGGGTGAGGCAGCAGCAAAGCAGCAAAGCCAGTCCCTCCCCAGGGGTGCTCAGGGACAGCCGTGCGTGTGGACCATTTCCTCCCCTCCGAAGGCAGGGATCGGTGAGATCCACACTACATGATCCCTGGGACGCAGCTGCAAGAAATTTGTTGAGTCCTGCACCAGGGGTTGTACTTACGTAGAGGTAGCTGAACTGCTCTTCGTAAAATCGCAGAGGACTGGCCAGCTTCACCGCTGCGGAGCTTTCGTCGTCGCCTTCCTGCAGGAGGTAGTCCCCCCACGCCCGCCCGGAGGGGAAGAGCTCGCCTGGGTGCAGCGCCGCGGTCCGGGACAGCCACAGCCACAGCAGCGGCAGCGCCCGCAGCCCGGCCGCTCGGAATCCCCGCATGTTAGCTCAGCTCGTGCGCTACCCTGCCGCACAGAGTCCCCGCCCGGCCCGCCAGCCCAGTGCCGCGCGGCGCCAGCCAGCAACCTGGATCCCGGCGGGCGCCTGGAGGGGAGGGACTCCGGCCCTTCCGGAGCTTTGATTGGCTGCGGCCTTCGGCTGGGGACCAATCACCGGCTCTGAGAAAGTTGGACGGCGGCTGCCACATCTGGTTCTTGTTAAAAATTTTTCTAAGGCAGCGGTCCCGGGAGCGGCGGGGCTGGCGAGGTAAAAGCCCCTGGCCCGGGCTTCCCGGAGCTGCTCGTTCTCCGCCTCCGCTCCTCGAGAGCTCCGGGGGTGGGGGAGGGGGTTCACACCCGCCCTGCCGGGGCTGCCCCGAGGTCCCAGCGAGCCCCGCCCCCGGGACCAAACTGCCCGCAAGGTCGGAAGGCAGCGGAACTGCATGAGGTGACCTCTGCGCAAAAGGGGCGCCCCGCGGCGGCGTGTGCAGCTGCAGGCTGGCAGGGTGAGGGTGGGGTGGTGGGGTTACTGTTTGCACCCTGCCCTGGGGTCCCCGGCGCTCCCCGCCCTCGAGGCCAGGCCCTGGGGCCGAGAAGCAAACGGGTACTGTCGCAGCCTCGCCGGCCGCCTCTTTCCACCCAGAGACCTGCCCAGAAGCGCGCCTCTGTAGGAAGAAGGGAGGAGGAGGCTGAGTTCTAAATTCCGTCGCCCTCCCGAAGCCGCCGCCCGGGAAGACTGGGCCACTCGGCTGAAATGCCCACCAATCCGGGTCAAGAGCGTTGTTTGCCTTTCCTGGGAAAACCGCACCCGGGAAGACCATGAAACGCGACTTATGTATGCTCAGCTCCTTTTGCTCGGCGCCCCACGGAGGTGGTAACCCGAGCCTCTCTGTGGGACTGGAAACCACACAACCCCCAAACCAGCTGCGCGGCAGTGAAGGAACCCCATCCATCATAAACATCCCCTCTGCAAAGCATCAGGAGCCAGCCGAAATTTTATTACCATTTTTATTATCAAGAGCTTGAAATTTCCCAGATAGTCTGTTTTCTCTCTTGGGTACCCCCCGTGGGTTCCTTGGAAGAAAAGGTATTTGAAAAGAAAGAAAAAAACAAACCCTTGGAAATGTCCTAAGGAATGATCAAAATACAGTTCTTGTGGGTATTTATTCTAGTTACACGAATCCTTTTGGGCCCACAAGGACAAGCCCTAAAAACTCTGATGACACAAGACTGAGACAACAGAATCAACACAAAATGGAAAACTGGCCCAAATCAGTGTGCTTCTCCAGACTCAGGAGACTTGTATATATGTTGTTACAAAAATGTATTTGTGCTTGAGCATGTATGTTCTCATTCTTTGGGGGTAGGTATTTTCATTGTCCTTAAAAGGAAACGGAGACTCAAAGAATGAAGTGGCTTGACTCACTCAGGTCGTCTAGAGTTCCTCCTTGCCACAGGGCCCTTTGCAAGGTAGCTCTGGCCTACCTTTCTGACATCACCGCTGGCCACAGCCACCCTTTCAGCTGAGACTTTAGTTGTCCAGTGCAACCTCCTGTTTTATGGTTTGGAACATCCTCCCATGCTAGTCCTTCGTAACTATAATGCTTTTTCCAGTCAATCTCATTTAGCCAACACTCCCTCTTGAAATTTAGACTTGAATCTAAATCCTTCTCCCTCAGGAATCTTTCCTGGAAACCACAGTCTGATTTAGAAGCCTTGTCTCCTTTTTCATGTGCCCTGTGTTTGCCAATATTGCATCTCCAATCACACATGGCTCCTACAATCCTTGATTGCATGTGCCCCATCACCACTGCCATGGCACTGTGAGGCCAGGGACTTTACTTATTTGGGGCCTGCCACAATGCCTACCTGGCTTATTAGAAGAAATTTTTTTAAATGTTTGTGGAATGAGTGAAGGCAAGCAAGCCAACCTGGGGCTAGGATCCATGTCTGCTGGCTCAAGTGAAAGGTTCTTTCCCCTCCACTATCTTTCTTGCTGACCTGACCTGAGCCTTGTAAGCCTCTTTACTAGGCTGCCTAGCAACTCGCCTGCCGCTGCGCTCAGTTTTTGTCATTCCTTCATCCTTTCAACAACGATTTCCTGCAAGTTTACTGTGACAAACACAACTCTCCAAGAAATAACAGAGTAAAAGGTGTGACCCCTGAGCTTGGGAGTGCATGATCCAGTTGGGATATCACAGCACAAATAAGAAAAAAGATGCCCCACAAAACAGGCCAGTAGGGCCCTGGAGCCAAGAGGGTGTTCCTAGTTTTGAATCTGATGCTGAGAACAAAGTAGTACTTCCAATACGGAAGAAACTGAAGTGAGGGGTCCTGGCTCCCTGTCTGCACAAAGTGGCTGGATTTTCCTTGAAATATGAGGCTTTGGGCAGCTGTGCCTGAGCAGACATTCCTTTGAGCTCTTATTCTAATATTATTTTTAAAAGACTCTATGGCACCAAAAGGGTGGTTTCTCTGTTAAAATACTACTTTCTGTCTTGGGGAAAAGGAAAAAATCTGTCATAGCTATTTCACTGCTCAAGGTGAATACTGAAGAAATATTTCTGTTGTATCCACAGTTCCAGAGGAGAATTTCCATGACCTGCCAGACTGGCTAAAGAGGCAGAGGCCCCTTTCAGACTGGCAGTTATAGAAGACTTCTTCTGGGGGTGGTTTTTAGTCCTCTTAGATTTGGTCTTGCTGGTAGATGTGAGCATTTTTCAAGAGGTAAGATTATTTAGGTGCAGGCCTTTTCATCCCAAGCCAGGATGGTACCAGATGCCTTGCCAATAGGCATCAGCAAGAGTCTCCACAGTTACATATTTTTTTATTATATTTCTGTTACGAATACTGAGATTCAGGAATGATGACACTTTCTATTATTTTAATCAAAAGAATGAATACACATTTGCTCCACAGTGTGGTGAATAGATGTTGGTATTTAAAAGCAAGTTCTGTGTATTGCACTGACTGGCATATGTACATGTTTGTAGTGGAGGTGGGCCTGGCAGAAAATGTTCTAGTTCTTGTTGCACACAGTGCTCCTTTGCATAACTTTACTATCCACTAAAATCCAAGGTGGGTGTGCTAGCAGGTAGAAAAAATAGAATTGTGCAAATTGGTAAAGGGGCTCAGGGTAAGTTTCCCCAAAATGTGCTACTTTGGCATGTGGACTATTTTGAGCTGAAAACAATCAAGACTCTGAGGGCTCCAGAGAGATTTTCGCCTCTTCCCTAACTGTATAAAAGAATCTAAATTGGGGTCTTTCCCAGAGTTATTAGCAGGGAAAAATGTTATCTGAATGACCCATGGGTATGGCAGGGCAAATATCTAGTTACCAAATGTCTGGTCTTTTTCTTACTGTCCTGTGAATTGCCCTCCTACTTTTGAAGCCCTAGGCCCCTATCCCTTTCCTTAGCTCAGGTGGCATATATACCTCGTTTTACCTTTCTGTCTTTCAACTTCTCATGTATGTGTGGTTCCCATATGTATGAACTCAAAATTGATTTTATCCTGTTAACCTATGTCAACTTAATTTTAAACCAACCAAAAGAACCTTTGAAGGGTAGAGGACAATTTTTCCTCCCCCCAACATTAACATGTCTTCACAGACTCAGGCTAAACTGAAAATGTGTTAGGCCTAGGAAAAACCATGCACTACTTAGAAATTCTGAATAGTGCTTGGGATTTATTTGAAGGTCATTAGAATGTAAGGGATGGACTACATTCTAATAACCTCCAGGCATACCCAAGCCCTAAGCCTTCACTTGAATTTTTAATTTATATCCAACTCCTTGCTTTATATCCACTTGGGATGATACTTCAAACCCACATCTAGAAGAACGAGTCTGCTACTCAGAATTTCTGAGTTTTCTGTTTTAGTTACTGGCAACAACATCCAGGCCTTCTTTATCACTACTGCTCTGTTCCAGGCCCTAGTCATCTCCCGTCTGCTGACTTTCATGGCAGAAATGACAGATTAGCTACCCAACACTTATTCCCTATTTCCACTCTTTCACAAATCTACTATAGAAGTTAGAAGATTATTGTTTTCTCAGCATCTCTTGCAGCTAGCGGCAGCCATCTGGTATATTCCTGACCTAACCACCAGCAGTTTGCTGGAAGTCCAGTGGGTTCTAGGCTGGCTTTTCCATTGGTGATTAAAGGATATAATTGCACCCTTTCCCATTTTTGCTGCCTTACACGTGGATGTGTTATATTGAGCCTGGACAGCCGTCTCCTAAACCATGATGCAATGGCAAAGCAAGAAGACAGTCAGGAGGCGAGTGTTGTAGCTAGTGAGTAACAGCCTACCTCCAGACTTCTTATGTGAGAAAACAATCCCTATTGGTTTAAGCCACCATTACATGCAACAGTACTGAATGCTAACTGATACTTTGCTAAATAAATCCTTTTTCTTCAGGTATCTGAAATACAAATCTGACCAGCCCATATTCCTGGGTAAGACCCCTTGCTGGACCTCCCTTACCTTGGGGTGAGTCTTAAGCTGGAAAGGCCCTTGTGGCTTGACTGTTTGTCATCTCCTGCTCTTTCCTACTTACACCTTTAACAATACTGAACTGTTTCTAGCTCCCCATCCTCAGGTGTAGCCTGACTCCGGTGTGCCTCTGTTCCTGTTGTTTCTTGCCTAGAACACCCTTCCACCTCCTGATGATCTCTCGTTCCCTCCAGCATTCTTTCAGACATCGCATCACATGGCCAGCCTCCCTGAGTTGTGGCAGGCAGCCTCCCTCTGAGTGGCTGTAACACCTGGGTGTGCTCCTGTCTTAGCTGCTCACCAAAAATACTGAAATAACTAGGTAAAAGAGCCTCAGGGGTACTTTTCATGAAATGACACACTTTTGTCTTCTCTTTTTCTTACATACTCTTATCTATTCAGTATGTCTATTTTAGACTGTTTTTACCACAAGTCTGAGCATAGGGAAAAAGATGGGCCTTGATAGTCACACACAGCCACTAGAATGTGAACCAACCCTTGAAGGCAGGACAAGAGCTTCCTCATTGTAAATCTCATGGGTCTAGCTTCATACCTGATAGGACCTTCTGGGCTGTTCAGCAAACCGTCATTGATTTAAATTGGGAAAAAGTGTTGTAAAGAAATCTTTCATATCTCCTGTACTTTATACTGAATAATCCACTCACTGATTCTTCACATATTAGTTATATTCTGGATTGTTACTGGAAAAATAGGAATTAAAAGGTGGGGCTTTTATGTTGTAGACTAGATACTTTCACTGCTAATTACATTTGAAGGTGTTATGACTAAAGGAATTATTTTCCTCTAGAAAGAATGGTGTGAAAAGGCCAGTATTGCTCTCTCTCCTCTTATAACTCCTACTGCAGGTATAGGCTGAACCATACAAGTTAGCACTTAATTATATAACATTAGTATCCGTCTTCTTCACAAAGACTTCTCTCTCTACCCAGACTGTAAGTTCCTCAAAGGTTCTCCTTTTGACTTCCTTTAATACTCCCACAGCTATCTAATACAATGCTGAATAAATAAGGGCTGGTCAACTTCCCCTGAGTGACCTCAGTGTGTGCTGTCTCCACTGGGTAGTGGCTGTGGCTGTGTTTCCAAAGGCTGTTGTCCTTGGCTTCATCAATGTTTCTTTCCTAGACATCCTGTGCTTCTTACCAAATTGAGTCACCTCATTTCTGTTGCATGTGACCTGCTGGCCATTGTCATTCCTCTAGAAGTTAGTTTATGAGTCAGAACAATGCTAATAAAGCCAAAAATAATAATAGCAAGCCTTAATTGAACTTTTACAATTTAACAGGGTCTAGTTAAGGACTGTATATGCATTATTTCATTACTCCATTGAACATGGTCAGTTCGTAAAGAAACTGAACTGACAGACATTAAGCAGCTTATCAAGAATTCAGTCAACGAGGTTGAAACCAGAGTTCAAACCCATGCCGTTTGACTCTAAGACCTGAGCTTTTAACCTCTTAGGACTGTGGATTTGATTCTCTGGTAAAACAGCCACTTGGCTCAGTAACATTGTAATAGACAGTATCTCTAATTTTGCAAGCCTGATAAAGGTTAGGAATATTCCCTATCCTTTTTAAAATTGGAATTGTGTTATCTTCATTGAATACTATCTCATGCATAGAGAATTATACTTGGCAGAGCAAACATGACCCAGGAGTTTGCAATCTAGATTTGGAGATAACAGCCACAATTTACTGAGCATTTATTATGCAGCAGACACTGTAGTACATTATTTGCAATCCTTACAACAACCCTACAAAATAAAGAAAATGATATTCTGGAGAACTTAAATGACTTGCTCAAGCTACAGTAGCTGGTAGTAGCTGAGCTAGGGTCTGATAGCCCCAAGGGACACATCAGACATAAATATAGTTGTGCTTCATGCATCCTGTGACAGGAACCTGGTCCATAAGCTATCCAAAATGACTGTGAACACCAAAACGAGTCTAAAATCCTCTAAATGTAAAGATAAAAAATAGCAACAAAAGCAGCAAATGGAGACAAATGTGAAGGATACAAAATCTCCTCAGTGTTTGATTCCACAAAAATATCAGCTTATCCCAAGCAGTACAATGTCCATATCAGATCCTACTCATGGCTCTTTGTCCTGTCATACAACTACCACAGCTAACATGGGTAAGAACAAGCTCTCAGATTCTCAATTATGTAAAGTGGGCCATATCCCGTGGCTGCCCTCCTTCTTCTTCCTCTTCTTTTTTTTTTTACCATGGTCATGTAACCTCATAAAGATACCCCATGAATTAATTGGCTAGGGTGCATTTCCACTGCCAAAGTAAAGAGGAAAAGGAGCCCCCTCCACTGCACTGATGGCATGGTCTTACTACCAGGAAGCTGGTGCAGACCTCAGAAGTAGCTACGTCTCTGGACTGGCCCTGAGATGGTGACAGCAAGCATATCAAAGTGAAAAGCACCAATTTCGCATGCAGTCACAGCAAACTAGTGTCTCCAATAGGTCAGCTTCTTTGCACTACAATTTTCAGGTAGGTATTGTTGGCAGTGCCCTCTGGGCTGTGGTCTTCAAATCAGATGTTCCACAGCTGCAATTCTCAATAATTGTTTCCTACCAGAACCACCTGGGAAATTTTTATACTCTGAGAGACCAGTTGAAATAGAACCCTCGGGCTCAGACTCCGGTATCAGCCTCTTCCAGAGCTCTCCAGGTGATTCAGAATATAGCCAGCAGGGTAAAGCACTGTTCTACCTTATAAATAGCTTATGCTAATCAGTTTTACCTAAGAAAAACCTACTTAAAACTGACTGATTGCTTGAATCTACTCTTATTCAGGATAGTTTTTTTCTTTCAGGATAAAATGGTCTCTTCTATAGCTTAGGTACAGAAGAGTAAGGTTTAAACAAACCCTTTAAGAATCTGAGAAGATTCAATACGCTTTTTTTTCAGGGAGGGGGAATATGATTTTACCATCTCTGTGGCTCACTTCTGTATAGAAAAGAATGATTTCTGGCCTAGGTAAACATTTAAAAAGTAAGGCTTCTAGATTTTCCCAGTAACATGTCAACTGTGTTAGTATATATTATCTGTGGCCTACAGAGCTGATTTTGATGAGCCACATTACATATGGCTGTGTCAGTACCAGCAGAGAATTTTATCAGGAATTAACCCAAATCCAGCCCTTTGCAATAGTGTTCTAGACACATCTGATATTTGAAACATAGCCTACAGGACACATTCTCTATATTCTATCCTTATATTGAGTTATGGCATAAGAAATGAGTATACTTGGATCATTTTATCTTATGTCCTCCAAAAACTGCCTTGACTAAGATCTAATTTTATATTTTCAACTTTCATAGAAGGTGTTTATGAGTAAAGTCAACTTGATGTATATTTCAGTGTCTTTTATAAAATGATATCCAAAGATGTCTATTTTCATATATAAGGTTTATAAGGAAGTGCTTCCCCATATTTGTGACCAGGAATAAGTAAGTACCTTCAGTCCAGCAGGGTCTCTCTTAAATTAGACATTAGGGAACTGTACAGCTCTGTATAGATCACTTGGTGCCAGCCTCAAAACCCAAGAGGTAAATCTGGAGCTCATTTCATTTTAGAAAAGCATTTTAATTAGATATCAATTCTTCAAGTCCATTATGTTAAACCAAATGTGTCACCTTTCACACCAACCCAGTCCTCCCGTGCCTTCCATTGCTGTCAACTGCACCATTTTTCTAGACACTCAAGCTGGAAACCTCAGTCACCTCTATTTTATTTCCCTCTTTTCCTTCTCATTGACAAGTACTTGGTACTCAAAGTACGTGACAAATACCACAGAACATAAATTCACAGAGATCAAAATTTTGCCTATTTCCTAACTGATGTATTCCCTGTGCCTGGTGTAATACCTGACATATAAATGTTCAACAATATTTATTGAACAAATAAAGTTCTATGGATTTCCTTTCTTGTCTCCTAGTCTCTTTAGTGTTTTGCCTCCTTCCAGGCTTCTCTGCCATCATTCAAGTATAGGCCCTTACCACCTTGCTTTATCATTGACACCCTAATCTCTCTTGACTTTAGTTCATATGTTCCAGTCTATCAGAGTTCAGTGGCTCCTGAGTGGGCTTTCTACAATCCTCACATATGCTCCTGCCTTGCTCAAAGGGTCCCCTTGACCTAGTATTCAAGATGAGTATTTGATATTATTCTCATATCTGCTTCCAGTAATAACTATGTGTTATGAGTACAGACAAATGGGAACCATGGCCAGACCATGGCAGCTGTGAAGGAAGACACCGATTAGAACAAAGCACAGGGCCAGGATGGGAACAAATAGCTTAAGCCCCTTTCAGGTTGTGGGAATGAAAGGAAGTTATGTAAATGAAAATAGGTGAAAATGGTAGAGCACAATTTTATTTGTTTTATTTGCACGTTTTATTTGTAAGTAAATAGATGTTCATGAAGATAATCCTGAATCTCTACCAAAAAATGCAAAGTATTTCAACATCTCAGAGCAACGGATGTCTTCTTTCAGAAAGACTTCTGTCATAGGTTTTCACTTATAATCTTACCAGCTCATAACAATCCTTACATTTACAGAGGAATTTGTGGTTTCTGATGCATGATTTCACATGCATTATCTCATGCAGTTTGTTCCAACATCCTTGAGAAGTAAGTGTTCATTTCCTCATGGGGAGACAGCCACGGTCACACAGCTAGCACGTAGCAGTATGTGCCTGACGTAATTTACACTGTGGAATCTGTTCTCGGGCACACTCTTTAGTTCTGTGTTTTCTTGAACTAAAACCCTACACTTTGCAAGCCAAGTTTGGTGCCGTAGTCACTCTACCCACAGCCATCCCGTTTCCCCACCACTATCCACTGCTCTGCTGTTGCGGGGTGCATCGGCCACTGCACACTGCATGTGGCAGCGGGCAGTATGTAGGCTAGTCATCCATTTCAAATGTTTTATCATTCAGGCAAGTATGAATTATTTCATTTAATCCTCACAACAACTCTTTGAGGAGGATAATATTATCTCTTGTTAACATCATCTGATGAACTGAAGCCCAGGGGAAGAAATTTGACTAAGGATACACAGCCACCAGGTGATGAGGCTAAATTCTAACCTGGACAGACCGACTTAAAAACCTGAGCATCTAACATCATTATGCCCTGAACTTTGGAAACATCTCTACCTCTCTAAATCATCGTCCCCCTCAACAGTGTCATTTGTCTCCCCTGGCCACTTCTTTAATTTTTATTCTGTATATTGAATGAGCCAGTGGACTGAAAAGCAGGTGAGTTAATGATTCAGGAAGATCCTGAGCATTATGTATCCTTGATCCCATTACTGATTTGATCTGGTTGGATTTCTTTTTTTGCCAAGATTATTCTTTATTTTAGATCAAATACACAGTAGGTTTGATATGTTCAGGCATGCATATTGAACTTCTTTCTGAATGTACTGTAATTGAAAGGGAAACTTTTGTTGTTGTTTTTGTTTTTGTTTTTTTGTTTTGTTCACTCTTGTATCTTTTTTTTCTTATTAAGGTATGATAGGTTTCACACAAAAAAACAATGTGGTTACTACATTTACGCATATTATCAAGTCCCCACCCATACCCTAATGCAGTCACTGTCCATCTGTGCAGCAAGTTGCCAGAGATCCACTATGTCCCTTCTCTATGATACACTGTTCTCCCCAATGATCCCCCACACCATGTGTACTAAACATAATACCCCTCAGTCCCCTTCTCCCTCCCTCCCCACCTGTCTTCCCCCCACCCCTCCCCTTTGGTAACCACTAGTTCATTCTTGGAGTCTCTGAGTCTGCTGCCATTTTGTTCCTTCAGTTTTGCTTCATTGTTATACTCCACAAATGAGGGAAATCATTTGGCATTTGTCTTTCTCCACCTGGTTTATTTCACTGAGCATAATGTCCTCCAGCTCCATCCATGTTGTTGCAAATGGTAGGATTTGTTTCTTTCTTATGGCTGAATAGTATTCCATTGTATATATGTACCACATTTTCTTTATCTATTCAATCTACAGATGGACACTAGGTTGCTTCCATATCTTGGCTATTGTAAAAAGTGCTGCGATGAACATAGGGGCGCATTGTCTTTCTGAATCTGAGAAGTTGTATTCTTTGGGTATATTCAAAGGAGCGGGATTCCGGGGTCAAATGGTATTTCTATTTTTAGTTTTTTGAGGAACCTCCATATTGCTTTCCACAATGGTTGAACTAGCTTATATTCTACCATCAATATAGGAGGGTTCCCCTTTCTCCATATCCTTGCCAACATTTGTTGTTCTTAGTCTTTTTGATGCTGGCCATCAATCTGGTTGGATTTCATACTTTTTTCCCCTTATTGCATATACTCATGGCCTTTTAGAACAGGAAGGGGCCTGAGAAATCTTGTAATCTAATCCTCTTGTTTTATTATAACTAAAGTCTGACTCAGAAGTTTCAGTCACCCAGTCACACGTCACAGCAGTAGGAACAGAATCAAGTCTCCAAGTTCCCAGGCTAGCAATCACTGAGCCAAAGAACCAGCCCTTTCTGTCCCACGCCAGGCTGCAGACACACAGAGATTCTAAGCAGCAGCACCCTCTCTTAGATCAGCTCTAAGAGCTGGTGGTATACTCCTTCCTGAGTTCTCGGGCTATTGTCTCTTCAAATACAAAAGTATAGAGGAAGGGCTTAGTAGACCGTATTCACTGGACTTAGATATGGAAGCATTCATTTGATAGTCGGGGTCGAAAGATCCCACTCAGTCCCTACTTGAAGCATCTGACAGGCGCAGTAAATAGAGTAACAGAATCAATTAAGCCCTAAGTGAATTTCCCAATGTTACTTTCTGAAAGGAGGGAAAAGATGTTCTATTACAAGAAGGGAAATAAAACCATAGGCAGGAATTTAAGGGAGGGCACTTTCTTCACTTAGACTCTTGGGCTGAGTGTGCTGTTATGCGAAGTGGTCATTCTGTTAGGAACATCTGGCTCATCATAACCATTACTTAGGGTGCAACTGTAAAGACTTATTTACACAGCCTGATGTGTCTCGACCTCTTCTATTTACAAACCCAAGTTTGTCAAGCTTGACTCATTAACAAGCCATGTGAATAGGGGAGCCCTCATTTCTAGCCTTAGCTGGAAATGGGCGTGACCAAGAAAGGCTCAGGCTTTCAGCCTCAGGCCAGCTGATTCTGTTGTGTCGTTTCTCCTCCTCCTCTTCCTTTTTCTTCTTTTTAACATTTGCCTCTCCATAAGATGTGCAAGCTCAGAGGAAAAATTTAATTGGAACCAGTGCTTTTATTTTGCCAAATACCATGCTAACTGCTAAAGAAGTCATTCTCACGCTGCCTGCCTAAGCATTACATTTTACAGCTTGGAGCCCAGGCAGATACATGCAGTTAGGGCCCACAGAGCCGTCAGAGGAGAGAGCAACCTGATTGCTTTGGCCCTCAGGGGTCTTCTTTACTCGTAGTTTTAATAAAAGGAAGAAGGCATATAGGAATTTAAGATACACATGATCAAACAATCTTTTGCATCTGACTAATGGTGGGTGGGGAAAGGCAACGGGCAAGTGTGAAAGGGGTTAAAGCCTAAATGGAAACAGCATCCACAATATGCACAGCCCAGTCTTGGATAAAGAGTGTTGACCTCATTACACATACTTGATTCAGTTCACATTTATACAGAGAGTTTGCAAGCTATGGCTCTGAACTCCCAATATCTCCTCAAGTAGCAAGAATATAGTTAATTTACTTGGCAACCACCTTTGTCAATTTAGAAGCAGTTTCTCTTAACACTACTAGAGTATCTAGATTTTTTTAAAAATAAAACATTAGATTTTTAAAAGTATTTTTTAAAGTTACTTTAAAATTTATATATAATAAAATTCACTTTTTGGTGTATAGTTCTATGATTTTTGAGAAATGCTTAGCATTGCATGACCATCAGCACAATCAAGATACAGAACAGTTCCATCACCCTAAAACCTTGCCTAGAGCTTCCACCTTCCTCCCCTACCCCTAACCTCTGGATACCACTAATTTGTTCTCCAGTGCTATAGTTGTGCCTTTTCCAGAATGGCATATAAATGGAATCATATAGTTATTTGAGTAGCAGTTCTTTCTCTTAGCATAATGCAGTTGAGATTCATCAATGTTGTTGAATGTATCAATAGCTTGTTCCTTTTTATGCTGAGTGGTAGTTGATTTTGTGGGCATACCACCATTTATTTATCACCAATTGGAAAGACATTGAGCTGTTTCCACATGATGATGATTATGAATAAAGCAGCTACAAACATTCACGTACAGGTATTTTTCTTGTCCTAGAGTGGAATTGCTGGGTCGTGTGCTAAGTGTATGTTTAACTTTATAAGAAACTGCCAAACTGTTTTCTAGAGTGGTTGTACCATTTTACATTCTCACCAATAACATATAAATGATCTGTTTTTTTTGCATGCTCCAGCATTTGATGTTGACACTATTTTTTACTTTAGCCATTATGATAGATGTGTTGTGGTAAATTCATTGTGGTTTTAGTTTGTGTTTCTCTAATTATTAAGAATGTTCAGCATCTTTTCATATGCTTATTTGCTACCTGTACACACATTTTTAAAACAATCTTTATCTGATTTAAAATGTAATACATGCCTGTTATAAAAATTAAAATGTTACAGAAATGTTACACTGAATACCAAAGTTTCCTTTAATAATTTTACTTTCTATTTATAGATACTGTTAACAGTGAGTGTATATTCCTCCATATGTTTCCCATATATATAGTACTTATACAATGGCAAAAATGGTGGCATTTTATATACACTGTTTGAAAACTTGTTTTTATCACTTAACAATAATCTTAGATAGCCTTCTTCATCAGGACATTCAACCGTATGTTTTGTTCAATTGTCCATTTATTATATTTTCTAATAAAACAGAATTTTCTGTTTTTTAGTTAACAAAGTCACATTTTGACAATTCCATCCATATGTTTCAACATAATAGCAATTGTATTTCTAGTATATTCAAGTACAATTTTAGAGTCATACAAATTCCTGATAAAATTATACATTGCACATTTCCCAGCTTTTGACTAAGAATTATGTTGCAGCAATAATGATTATTTTAGAAAGATGACCAGTTGAATTATGTGGAAATATGAAACAAAGTCCAGTTGATTTCATGTTTGTGTCTTAAGAAACTTAGCATATGGGTAGCTGCTCTATCATAAAGAATAGGAAGACTACAGAGAAATTTATTACACCCTATTCTTGTTCACCAGGGTTTTTTATAACAAATAAATTGATCCTGGTAGGTACGTCTAATAATTTCATTTCAAGGAAATTCTTTTTTGCATCAATCACTCCCATTAACTCATAATATTCTCATGGGTGTAATATTACTATCAGTGTCCTTTTATTGATGATCTCATAAAGAATAGATATGCTGGCAAGGGAATGTAAATTATTTATTTCTTGTGACTTAACCTAAGACCTCTATGCTTGCTTAAATTTAAGAAGATAAAGAGAAAATGCTGGCAATATGGTAATTCTTAAGTAGATGATTCTTTAGGTCTTTTTTAGCCACAGATAGGCATATTTAATAAAAAATACAAAAATAAATAGGAAAGAAAAAAGGAAATATCACAGTCCTTTGTGGGTATTTCCTCTCTCTCTTAAGGGTACTTAATCTTTTGGTTTTCTAAGTAAATCTCTTGCAGCTGCTTAGTTCTGTGTTTGTGCCAAGGACCCTTTGTTTATACTAAATGCACCCAAAGAATTCTTCTTACACAAGTTGTACTAGTTAAGCTCTTTAGCAAGGCTCAGACTTTATCACATCCATGGGGAAACAGAGCCATACTTTTCTTTCTCAACATTCCTCTGGTCAAAGGAGAATGTAGAGGATTTAATTCCTTAAGCATCAAGTCTGAATACTGCCTGCATCATTTGCACATATCAATCAATGTATGAGAAAATTCATAAGTTGGTGGCTAGATACACCTACCATTTCTATGCAAAGTGAATTCAGAGAGCCATACAAGGGACTTGGAACAACAGTTTAATTCATCTGGATTCAGGTGGTTTTTCCAGCCTAACCTTAAAGTCAGCAAGAACCAAAGAGTCTAAGAAAGAATAAAACAACCGGACAAGCTTCTCCTGGAGAAGACTGGTTCCAGATAGTAGCCTATAAGCTTACAACTTTTTAGTTCCAGGAAGATACTTATTTTAATCATATTTTTAAGACCTTTGAAGATTAAAGGCTTTTTTTATTATCAAACCCTAAATTACACAATAATTGAGCTAGCTCTCAATTTTTAACATTTTTCCTGAAAGCTCAAAGGCTGTGAACTAAGGGAAGTGCCTTTTATTCAGCTATGTCTGTTTAACTCTAACACTTAATATTATAAAAAACATTTGGATCATAAACGCCATTCACTTAAATTGTCTCAGTTTAGAGATGAGATCGTCAAAGCTTGGCGGGGTCAAGAGACACATTCAAGATCATAAATCTACTCATCTGCTGAGGTGGACTTAATCCAGACCTTTCGATTCCTCTATATTCTTTTCATTGTACCACAGTTGCTTTTCCCAAATTACCCAGATTTAAAAAATCTAAAAACACAGCTAGTCATTCTAATGCTTGCTATCATCCAGATACAAGTGACTGATACTGTTGTTTGGCATTATATAGATAAAACTTCACCTATGTCCAATTTACTTGACTGACATTATTTCTCTCCAGCCTCTTATTTCACAGTTCCTCCTCAACATTTCATTATCTACAGGATTCGGGTCCTGCCTTAGTCTAGCTACACCTCATTCACTGTGAGCTCTGTGACCTTCACCAAAATACTTAAATTCTCTGCGCCTCTGTTTCCTCATTTTATGAAACAAGGAAAATGGCAGTCTTGCCAAACTGGCTGTAGGGAAAATCAGGTGAGAAAATGCATGCAAAGCCTTGAGTGGCAGTGCCTGGCCAAGTTAAGTGCTCAGTAACCGTGTTCCAGGAAGGCACCCTACAGAATGAGTGGGAATATGAAGAGTAGAAAGACTATGAGCCTTGCTACTAGATGGTGGGTAACACAAGTTTGGTCCAGGCTCCAAAATGCATTTGATGGCAACATAACAAACAGGGTAAATTGTGAGATGCTGGAGGCAGCTGATACCAGCCAGAGTCGATTTGGGGTACTTCTTTCCAACCTCAGGGAGGTCAAATTGGTAGCTTGAAATCAGCCATGGGGGGAATATTTACTACAAGACACTGGCAAATAGGATAAAACAGTTCTCCCCACCCCTTGCAGAGAGCTGGTTGTTGAACATGCACCAGCACACGACTGATAGAGGCTTTGTATGAGAATCATACAAACTTTGAAGTCAAACAAATTTAGGTGTGTATCCAAACTTAAACCTTGACACTTACTAGTTGTGCCCTAGGCAAGCTCCTTGAACCCCGAGTCTCTGGTTCTTCACCTTTTAGATGGAGATAATAGTACAAGTTTAAAGACTGTTGAAAAGATTAAGTGAGACAAGGTATAGAAAACACTTAGAACAGGACCTAGGACCTAACATCAAATACTAGACAATAGTAGTTGTTATTATTGTTGTAAAAAACAAGAATATTTTAAAATGCAAACTGATCCTCTATATTCCACTTCTTTTGCATGACATTTAATAAAGACATGAACGTGATTTTAGAGTGAACTTGTCAGTGTAGGTTAGAAAATAATTTGTTTTGTGGAAAAAATTTCTATTCAAGTTCTTTTATTGTTTCTATTTCAGAAAATATTTAAACAAATTTGAACATCTAAACAAAGACAATTTTAAAGCCAAACATCTAAGTGCTCTGAGTCTCCTCTGAGCATTTTTCAACAATGTTGGGCCCAAAGCCAAAATACGTTACAACCCTTTTGAACCCACCCCACCCTGCCCCAAGAGCAGGCCTCCCCCAAAGAAAAGAATTTGATACAGGGCCAACAAGAGAATCTTCCTCCTTAGAATATCTTAAAGTTTTCATCATTTTTTCTTAAGTAGCTAAAAACTTGGGATGGTACCGGCTTCAAAATATCTAAGTGCATAGAGCCCAGAGAAATAAATATTAAAAATATAAAAATCTGTGGTTCAGAGGCATGTGAATGAAGGAACTGGGCCTGAGATCCCCCTTGCCATACTACAGAAACAGCCCAGACAACTCTGGGTCTGGATTCCCTACCCACTCCCAAGCCTCCCATCAGCTCCCTCATCACTAAGGAGCAGCTGGTCACCCTCCTATTGATGTCCTTGCTGGAAACCCACTGCAGTAATTCAAGCAACACAGTTGGGCAGTTGGGTGAGGGATCAGACATTTATTTTTCAGTCTGTTGCCAGGGCCAGCAGGGGCGGGGTGGGCAAAGGAAAGAGCAGGCATGACTTAAGGCCACCGGTGGAGCCCTGGAAGCTGCAACCAGGAAGTTGGGAAGGAAGGACACGGAAAGGATGGTCCCTTGCAGGCCCTCCAGGGCTCTGGGGAAGTCTTATCACTTCCTCTTCAACGTCACCACCTGCCTCCTCTTTTTGCTGGAGGACTGTCAGGGGCACGTAATGCATTTGATGCTCCCTACGGCAGGGTAAAATCAAGATTTTCTATGGACAGCTGCTCTTGATTCTCAAACAGAATTTCCCTGGCACAAGGGCACCATGAGCTGTACCACGGCTGCCCCGTTACCATGGGAGCTAGAAGACAAACAGGACCTTAGAATTGCACTTCATTCCACTGACAGGACTCTTACGAGGTGAAATCCTTTTCCTGAGGTTGCACAGCTTGTTGATTGACTGTGTGTCTAGAAGTCAGGTTTTTCTTTTTTACTCCCTTCCAAGTGCAATTTTGCCAGTCCACACAGTGACTACAACTTTCACTGCTAAGACCTTCAACTTCAAGTCTCCTCCAAACTGATTTTTCAGAATTATACTTCAGGCTACTCTTGAACCAAATTCCCACACAGCAGTACCCTTCCCCTTCCATATCCTATGAACACTAAACTCCTTCTGGAATCACTGCTCTGCACGCAGAGGCTGGACCCCAGGTCAGGCTCTGCAGAGCTCCCAGTGTCAGCGGCTGTGTCTCTTCGGTCCTCCACATTTCCCACTGCAAGCTCAGGGCATGGAGGGGCAGGGTGGCGAAAGGAGGAACAGGGCTTGGGCCTGGTCAGGTTCCTAGAACCTTAACTGGGTCCTAATTGTTACTCAGAACCCTCTTACTGATCCCTTCTGCATTTTCTCCAAAATTCACCACCAAGACTGGGTAGGCTTTTCTCCCTGCCTAAAAATCTCCCAACTTCTCTGAAAATCCTAGAGTACTGAATCACATATTAAGAACAAATAGATCCATTAAAGATAATGTCATTCAATGTTCTCATTCTATAGAGAAGGGACCAAGATCACTGATGCTCAAAATTAATGAGTGCTTGAAAGCACCTGACCCACACCCTGATTCAGATAACTAAAATGTTATGCCTGTGTTAAAGATGAGGCTTGAAAGATTCAGAGACATACTGTTATCTGCTCAAGATCATAGGGCCAGCCAGGCAGATTTTAGAGCAATGCCCTCTTCCTCTTGACTCCCTGACTACAAGATGCTTTCTAATTAGACATCCTCTAGTGTCTCTGTCACTTTCTCTCCTCCTTTCATTCAACAGTGTCATTTGAACATCTACTGTGGTTTCTGCATAAAGGAGGTGCTGGAGCTAAAAAGATAACTAGGATGCACCCCATCCTCCTAAATCTGCCTCCCCTTCCTAGAACCCAGAGTTTAGCCTATCTTACTTTAATTAAGGAAGTTTTCCCATCCTCCCAAATTATATATATTTCCACTTATTAAATGTATTAAATATATTTATTAAATGTCTCCTCTAAACTGTGTCAATTTTCTCAGTTTTCTCCATTATTAATTATGAGTTTGGGTTTCTCAACTCTTTTTTATACAAGGAGCAGGTAGATTTTAGGTCTCACTCACTACTCTACTGGCCAAAAAGTTCCCCAGGAAGCAGAGCCCGAGCTGCTGTGTATGTTACTACTCTATCTAGGGTGTGATCTCAGGCAACAGGCAGGAGGGACAGGAAGACGGAGGCAGGGGAGGGAGGAGAGCCAACATAAGGGTACTTGATGGAGTTTTCTGTCGTTCAATTCAACTGAAGCCTTGATATTTTGAAGACTATCCTGACAAAGCCAGAGTATAAACTGTGACTGGGGTAAGGCAAAGGGGGAAGAATTATCTACCAGTTCTCTCCTTATATTGGTTGAGTGTTTGCCCCATCACTACGGACATTGGCACTTCAGGCTGCACATGTGTGAGTACCACAGAGGCTCCTGTCCCACATCACAGCATCAGCAGGGAAGCTGTGGGGCTGGGGACAGGAGGGATATAGCATTTGGAGAAGAGGAGGCCCTAGTAGGGTGCTCTTACATAAAGATTTTTTGAGCCCATAACAGTGCTGTTCCCATGGAGGGGCTCAAACAAGCCTGGTGGGGCTTGATGCAGGTATCTGATACAACTATGGACCTCTATCCTACTGTTTCCTTATAAAGATGAGAATGACTAAAGCTGTTTTGCAGTTGTTACCGACCTTTCTTTGGATATAGGTCTTTGGTTGTGACCCTGGAAGGGCTAAGCTGAATGAATGAGCCCAATACTGAGCCTCTATGTAATCGTACTCATACAAAATCTGTATCTTCACAGCTCCTGGAGGGTCAGGGCTGATAGGCTAATTGAAAAGATGGCCATTTGCAGCACTGCAAAGAGAGATGTCTTATGCCTCCTTTTGAACTTGAATTTTAATATGATAAATAACTGCTATTAAGAATTGAAATGTATACTATCTATGCAAAAGATATGGTTTTACTGCAATGTACTAGGAGTGGTTCTTACAGACTCTTTAGTCTTGCCAATAAATTTTTACTACACAGAATGGCTTAAGAATGAATCTTAATAAAAATAATCAACTTTCACATATGTTTCCAACATTCAATCTGATTATATCCATGATTTCTGCATGACAAATGTGGCTGTTCCCCAGTCTCCCTTGTTGGAAGAATCCTGATTTTGTTTCCATAGCCATTTCTCCCCCTGCAGTTCAACGTTAGGTTATTCCTTGGTCTGAGTCTGTCAAGGTGGTCCCATTCAGGGTGGTAGCAATTCTTTGGGTGTGCACACAGGCCACCATGCTGGCCAGTGAGATATGGAAGAAGCTAAGATCATCCTTATGCTTGATCTTAAAAAGGCAAACAAGGACTGGGAATGACTTTTTGCCACTGGATGTTATTGACTAAGAATGTGATGTTTGGAGCTTCTGCAGACATCATGTGATAGGAAGAGAACCAGCCTGAAGAGGAGGTTGGTACCCTAATGAGGCATGTCCAAAAGCAGGAAAACCCTGGATTCCTGATGATGTCTTTTAGTCGCTAAACTAACCAATTCTGGAGATGCCCAACATGTGGGTTTGTTATATAGGATAATAAATCCTTTGGTGTTTGGACCTTTTGAGTCAGGGTCTCTGTTACTTACAGTTGAAGATGTCCTGATACAACAAATCAAATTAAATGGTTTACCAGGGGATACAGTTAACAATTGGTTTATACTAGTGACAAACCAGAAAGGTACACTGCTTAAAACCAAAGATTCTATGGGAATTATATTTAGATTTTCCAATGACTTTGGTGGGAAATTTACATTATCTTTTTAAAAAATTTTCCAGTCTAAAATGACCTGTTCTGTGCCACAGAACTTCAGAGATCTGGAGTCTTTTGATTGCTTGTCTATAAGTTAGTGCAAATCCATAATTGTTTTCTGAGGATGACTTTGGTTATGCCCATGGTCCAGACAGTTGTCCTGGTCATGCTCCTTAATTTCAGGAAGAGGATCATAATCTAACCCTTGGCTCTATTGATTGCCAAAGCATTCGCATCTGGTTTTAATTAGCAACCCAGAATATCTCCACTTCAAGTTTTTGCTAATATTATGAGCAAATATTAAAAGCAGTACAAAACTGACCCAAAGCTCAGCTATAAGAGTGAAGCTTGCCAAAAGGCACATAATCCATCATTCTGATGGAGATTAGAAATTTTGCCCTTGGCTCAAGCAGACTGTCCAGCCACCACGGCTGTACTGTTAGGCCTCCTTCCCTTTCCCAAGTCATCTGTCAACCATATTATTACATTTTGAGGCGGGGCTAGGCTAGGCTACTAGGCCAGGCCTAGCTGAGGAATTTACCCAGCTGAAAGTAAATGAGTCTAATCATTGGGTGTGAGCAATTGAGCCAGCTTGTTAAGAAAGTAAATGAGTCTAATCAATGGGTATATATTCTTATTCAAATCAGGGGTTTCTGTTTTCTTCCAACTAAACGAGGATCAAAACTAGTTGTGAGGTGATAGAAGATAATTAAAAACAATTTGGTAATTGTCAAGTTTTACCCCTTGTTTTTGTAACTCAGAAGTCAAGTATTAAGTGCCAGTGTTAAAATCAATTCTGCTTTTATCTGCATCTACTTTTTAATGTAAACTAATTTCTTCTAGCAATAACTAATTTTAACATATAGATATCTGAGTAGTTGAGAAAATAAAGCCTTTCACATCTCTTAAAGATATGCTTCCTCACTAAAATTTTTCATTTTACTTTTATGCTTATTATTTATTAATTTTACTAGGCTAGGCTAGGCTAGGCCTAGGCCATCCCCACAGGTGACTTACTTCTCCAAGGCTGCCATTTGGTTCCTGCAGCTCCAGTGTATCCATGTTCGAGACAAGACCAAGTCCCACCATGTAGACTTCCACTTATATCTCCTTGTCCAGAGATGTCCAAGGCCACTCCTACTTGCAAGGAAGCCTAACAAATTAAGATTTTTAGCTGAAAATCTATCCCAAGCAAAATAGGGTTATGTTAATAAGAAGAAAGGGACAGTGGCTATTAGAGACAGTGATTCCCAGTAAAATCCCCAGGGTCTATTGCACTACAACCAGAATTGCTGGGCTAGCCAGTTCTTAGAGATGCAAACTACTCATCCGGGAGCACACCTTTCAGATACAAACCAACCAAGCTGGACCCCAGTGCTGTGAACCACCTCCATGTGGCTTTCTCAGTCCTGTGCCCTGATCACCCCCAGGGCCAAGTCCCAGGTAGAGACAGAACCTCTACCCCGAGCCTTCTAAAATGATTCAAACTAGCTAATCCTAAACCTGCCTACCCTGCCCTGCCTTGCCCTCTCCCACGGAAACCACAATAAGGCCCTGCCCATGCTTTTCCCTTGATCTTTCTGCTTCCTGACCAACCCTGGTGCTTCCCCATAAGGCCCCAGCATGGCATGGCAGTTTCCTGTTTCTAGGGATCATGAGTATAAAAATTTGCTTCATGACAGTCAAAAATAATAATAATAATAATAATTAGCAATTTTTTTTTGAAACCTCGTTATTCTGAGATAATTTTAGACTTGGGGAAAAGCTGGAAACAGTGAGAGAATTCCACCCCAGCTGCTCCTGGGCCCAGCCATAGCACATTTCTGAAACGTCAGACATGCTTGCAGGTTGGGCGCTGTTCACTGCAGGCTGGACTCACTTTTCACCATTCCCAGTCATGTCCCTTTTCTGCCCGGATGCAGGTAGGTCCCTCTGTGTTAGTCACTCTCTGACAATTAATAATGCTAAAGAAACAGCCATCAAAATTCTGTGTGTGTGTGTGTGTGTGTACCGAAGCAATGGCCCAGGATCTGAGTGGAGTCCTGGCCAAAGAAACACATTCTAGCAACCAAAGAGTAATTTCAAAATAATGCAGGCTATTAACTTGTGTTTTTTAAATACCACAAAAGCAATACACAGTTCAGAGCAATATTTCTTAAAATTTCATCTATAAATTTGTTGACCTTAAAGAAAAATAAAAGAGCCAGCTATTTTACCAGCAAAATGAGTTTATTTGGGAAAAGCAGATAACTGCAATTTGGGACAAGCAAACTATGGAACCACAGGCAATTCCAGAGAACAGAGAAAAGGGGCTTGCTTTTATGGAGGAAAGGAGAAAGTTGGAAGGGGATGTTTCAGTGTACTGTATGGTTCAGAGTTCAGGGTGGTGTCTTCTGATTGGTTGAGCTGTTGCTAGGCACGGAGTAATTCTTCCTCCTGCCCTAGTATGAGCGGTAGTCTGTGAGGGTTCCCCCTTCAGAGCTTCCTGACTCCACTTTTAATCAGGTTTCCATAATTTCTTTTCACAAGCTCATTATCTTGATTGCGATGACCATTTCAGGGGTGTTGACATATAGTAAAAATTTAAATATGTGCAGTTTATTGTATGTCAATTATACCTCAATAAAGTTATTAAAAAGTAATAAATAAGGCTGCTGGAAAAAATGTCACCCGTATTCACTCATCATACCCTATGATTCCCACAGTGTCTCTCAACCCCTAAAACCTTAGGAAAATCCCTGATTTGTCTAACCCTGACTTCCTATTGTCCTTCACCATGATACCCCCTTTCCTATCAATGCTTCTTCATGAAACCTCAGAAGAACTGGTCTACTAAAGCTAGGATACTGCTTAGAAAACAAGGATGGAGGAAAAAATAATCAGCCAAAGCCAAATCTTCTTTGAGGAAGAATGGAGGCATGGGAAGGAGAGGCTAGGAACACTCATTTTTTAAACCCTCACAAAGAAATATCCTCTAATTAAATATGCCACTGGAATAATCCCAGACATGCAGAGCCTGGATCTCTAGCGTCTACCTCTTCTTGAAGTTTTCTTGAGAAATTAGGCATTCATATATATTAACATGGAAACCAATTTCAAGTTGTTCATTTCTGAAGACTTCTTGTTTTGTTTTCATTTTCTTCCTAATTAAACAACATAAACAACATCTATTTAGTGAATACACACCAGTGCCTTATCCCTTAGCTCGCAACTCCAAGTGGACCAGAGCCTTATGTTTGGCCTCTATTCCAGTATTTCCAGATCACCTATGCTCTTGTTCTGACCATCAGGGGAAGACTGTGCTCTCGGCTCTCATCTGCAGTGATGATTTCAGCCTAGCACACAACACTGTAGTACAGCACTATAGGTCCACCGTCCCACCTGACAGCTCCCTAATAGATCCACAATGACATGATGACCCACATTCTTCAGTCTCAGAGTGGTGCCAGCACCCACAGAAAAACTCCATCAACCAGTGAAGATTTCAGAATGAAGCAATCCATGACTAGTATTTCTCAAACACAATGAAGGAGATACATAATCAACAGCAATGTTTCTTAAAACCATTTGCTCTCCTTGTGTTTCTTTCATGCCTCATGGCTCCTCCAAGCCAAACTCCCCTCCAAAACCCCCTTAAAGAGTCCCTCTACCACCCTGAATTCACATAATTCTTCACTTCCCCTCCCTCTACCTTCCCTCCCAATTAGTCTTTCAACAAAATTCAGGAAAAGAGTCTGCAAAAGAAGAACTATCTTCAAGTGATGGAGGAGAAGAAACTTAGTGAGCAAAGCTAAAATACTCTCTAAGGAGCAGGGAAAAGGGAAAGATGGGCAGCATTCATATATTAATAAATTTGCTCCATCAAAAATCCCTGTATATCACCTGTCACATCACTCTGTGAACACAGGAAAATATTCTAGTGTCAGGATCATGAAAAGCTGCGCTTCTACTAAACAGGAGATTCATTTTCATGGACACTGGAAATCCTCTAGACTTTTATACTTAGGCAGTAAAACATAACCCAAGTGACAGTGGTAGGGTCAAATTTGTTCAGACTTTGCAAACTATGAATGGGAAAAAATGTACCTGAGAGACTCAGTAGGTAATCACATCTTGCCTTATATATAATTACTATAATCCAGGAGAAACTGGATTATATCTCTTTACATTTAAATCTCACTTTACATTTAAAATATTTGAAGAAATATTTAAAGAAATACGTCACTGACATATCACTCCTGAAACTCTAAAAACATAAAACGATCTAATAGTATTTTATAAACAAACCTGATCCATTTTTCCATTTTCATGAGATCTGTCAAAACCCCCGTAAATTTGCACTATGTGAACTTGTTGCATAAAGCCCTGTGAGACTTAATTCTTCCTCTGACAGATTCCATTTGAAACATTCTGGTCTTGTTGGATATGTGGATAGTCAGTCATAGATCAAACAGATGTGAGCTGCCATTCAAAAAGTACATGGCTGAATTTATCACCACATGATACAGACTTAGGAGACCTAACATATTCAAACAGACCCCAGTGAAAGTCGGCCTTAAGACTATAGTGAAAAGGTAACCCTTTTTTCAGGTACTCTTAACCACAAGTACTGTTGATAAGTTCCAAGACAGCACTGCAGATACATGCTTGCCAATAAACATACTTAGGATCCTCCATCTGGAGCTGACAATCTAGACTGCTGTGCATCTGACCCAAGGCTCACTAGAAGGCTTCCAGAAGCAGACAACTTCTGGAAACCATCAGCTTCCTTCCCGACCTGCTATGGATGAAAAAGGTCACATCAAATATAGACAGTTTACTTTCAATGCTCTTGGATGAACTTCAATGACTAGGTCAAAGGACTTAAGATTAGACTTAAGATCTACTGTTTGGCTCTTTCTTTTCCACTTCTTTCCTTTTGTGTCAATTGTTTTGGCTCTCTTCTCAACTGCTTCCTTTCCAATAAAATTCTCTGAGTTAAATTTGCCTTTCTCAAAGAAATGCAGTGACCACCAAAATTTTTGACATAGTAAATTTGATAAACAGCCTCAAACCCACTAAAATAGGTATTTTTAAACTTTGACACATCTATACTTCAGTGGGATTCTAGGCCCCTACCAATTAGCTGCTGCTATTGATACTTTTCAGAGCTTCAGAGGGATGCAAGGACATGAGAAAACAAGGAGACATGTGACTCTAATTATGCAAATTGGTCCAAATTATTTTCCCATAAGGCTATGTAGGAATCACTGCATGATTTTTTTTAACTCTTCCATGCACTTTGTCCTCCACAATTAGTCTAGTTAAGATCAGACTGTTAATAGTACCTATTCCCATTAAAGAGCACTTCAGTGGATATTTTTTTTAGTCTATTCTTGAATAATGAGACAGCCTTCTTGTCCTTTCCATACCAAAATGTGACCTGTTCTTTGGACATGGTAATCTAGTTGTTTCAAGTATTTAAAAGTATTCTATCATTTGCTCACATTTTATTGAGAGCTTTACATGGTAACTTACCAAGAGTTATCCAATATAGTGGACATATATATTACAGATTTCACTGGTTTACACAAGAATTCCTGAACTATAATGTAAGCTTCATAATTTATCTCTGACAAGGGCCTCCAATATAAAATTTTAAAAACTCAAAGTTGAGTTGCTTAAGATGCTAGTATAAATTTATTGGCTAAAATAGTCCTAAATAATAAAATTGTCCTGGAATATTTACTGGCCAACCAAGATTGAGTCTGATAATATATCATAAAAGGCAAAATGATTAATCAATAAAGGGGATAAAAGTCACCTGGTTAATTAAAACTCATCAAACCAATCCTTTGAGACTTATTCCTCTATTAGGCCTAGCTGACAAAAAATTGAATGCAAAATAGGTTCCAGTTTTTTTATATTGTAATTCTTCTCATAAATGTTTGTCTTGCTCTGCTCTTTACTGATGACACTGCATCAGAAAGTGACTGAGGCTCTCATGATGAACTGGTTCTTTAGGAGTTTGCTTTGACAAAATTGTGCGCGTATTGTCTCTCTCCTCTGTTAGAAACATTAAGTTCCATGAGAAGAGCCTCTATATCCTCAGTGCTACAATGTAACAGGGTCTGGCCTGTAACAGGTGTTAGTAAGAATCTGTTGAATGAATAGATTTCTCTCCCTTGCCCAGACAGAACAATGGGAAGACCCCAGCTGTGACCAGGCAGAGCAAGCTGTGCTACCAGCAGGGACACGTGTGTGTGTGTGTGTGTGTGTGTGTGTGTGTGTGTGTGTGTGTGTGTTGTGGGGGGACTCAAGTCAGAACTGGAGCTCGTGAGGGGCGGGATGGGGGCAGTCAGACCAGGAGCCAGAGCTTGGCTTTGTCACTCCCTGTTGCTTCATAACCAAGACTGGGTCTTGGACACAAGTGTGCGTCTCTAGGAAACACAAGATTGATTTGGGGAGAAAGACTTTGGAAGACACTGGACTTCTTGCTGTCAACTGCCATCAAGACTTCAATATGTGGGTTAATAGGACCACAGCTGTGTCTATCAGCTTTGGACACTGGGGTTACACTTACATCTTCCATTTTTAAGATGTATAAGCAGCCTCTTTGACTCGATTGTAAAATTTCAAGGGCAGGCATTTGATATAAATGGGGAGTTTCATGGGTCGATGATAGAATGAAAATAACCCCTAATGGTTTAAATCTAGAGAAATCAAGAACAATTAAAATTAGGTCAGGATCTCCCTTTCTTATTCTGTGCTCTACTTAAAAGGCCCCTGAAAATAATTATTAAAACATGTGACATTAGAAAATGCAGCAGCAAGGAGGTTAGCTGAATTAACATAACTTAACATCCAATATGATCTGCTGGTAGTGTTTGCTTACTTATCTTTCAGAACAGCCAACAATAAGCTTCTTTTTTCCTGCTTGTGATTCAGAAAGAGTAGCCAGAAAAGAACCTGACCAAGAAGAATGGGTCTAATTTGATTCAGCTACTAACTTCGTCTGTGACCCTGATTCCAACATTTACCTTCTTTCCGACTACGTTTCCTGATCTGTTAAACAAGGATCATACTTGTCTGTGTCTTACAAAGTTGTTAAAAAGATTATATAATATGGAAAGGCATTTACAATGGAAACTATTCTATATTAAAAGTGTTTGAGCACCCCTTCAATCACTGCATTTATTTTAAGCGTATTTATGCTGTGGGCCATTTGCTATCATTGAAAAAAAAAATAGATGGTCCTCTATGGTTATTTATACAGATAACAAGATCATTGCTTTGCTAAAATATGTAGAGTCCTCTACATAAAGTATTCTTGAGAAAGAAACCTTTATTTCAGCCCAGAAATGTTCAGCTACAATTTTCATAGAATTTCCAGAAGTGGAAGGGAAATCAGTATGCTTGAATCATTGAAAGTTACAGGCCAAGAGCTCATGTTTGCTATTATTTCAACTCCTGGCTCAGAGCCGGCCGAATTGCTGCTGATGCCTACAGACAATAATGCTTACTGTTAACCCCAGCTTCTTGCTAATTCAAAGGAAGCATCATCATATGGGAAGCATTTCCTACAGACTAGATTAAAAAGTTGAATGGATTAAACAATAAATGTCAGGAAAATGTTGTAAATCAGATATATGCACAGGACATAAAACATTTACAAACAGTCCCTAAACTTTCAAATGTTTCCTGTCTTTTTTTCTTTCTTATTATCACCATGCAGTAGTTTGGTATTTGATAAATATAAATCTAAGAAAAAGACATTATTTTATTTTCTGGTGAGTGAAGTGCAGGGAAGCCATGTAGCAGAGTCTGTGTCTTTTAATAATGTGAGAATCAGAATCTACCAGCAGGAGAGTCAAGAGGATGTTTAGATAGCTGACACATGAGATTTTCCATTTTTGTCTTAAAAGATTTTGCATTCTCTTCTCACCTTGAGTAGCCTATGCGTGAGCTGTTTTCACCTAGAACACATCTTTTTGCTTAGCTGAGCTCTTCTTTGCTGCAAGTTCAGCAAATATTCCACCTCCTCTGCAGGTTCTGGAAAACCACTGTCTAGCATTATACCCTTAATTTATATATAAATCTGTAAAACCTGCAAAGCACCTTCATGAGAATGAATGAGGGAAGATATCTCCTTCAGATGGGTACATGTTCTGGCAAGCAGAAGATGCTGTAGTAGGAGAAAAAGGTGCTCCTCTTTCTGATGAAGTCAGCCTGAGCCTGAGCCAGAGCTGTATGGCAAGCCTCCACTGACCTCCTCGGGTGCAACCTTTTGAACAGTGCACAAATCCTGCAACTGAATGGAGCAGTTCTTCAGTACTCAAGGATAGTCATTATCACAATGTGGCCTTCTAGCAATAACACTGTTCCACATCTATCTGTGTTTCAGAATTTTAAAGCTCTTTTAATATTATCTTATTAATTCCTTCAAGAATCACTTAAGTAGATACTATTTCTATTACTTAGACAAAGCTTAGCTAGGTTAAATATGTGGCTAGTAAGAGGGAAGGCCAGGCATTAAAGACCAAGCCTTCTGTTTCATATCCAGTCCTTCTGCTTCTTCTTTATTCCCTAATTTAAACACACCAGCTTATTTCATCATTTTTCATGGATCTATTTCTTCTTACTTACAATCATCTTTGTAGAAAGCTCAGACTCATGTCTTTTTACATCATGCAGCTCCAAAATCCAGACAACAGCATACAGAGCAACTCTTTAGTCAATAGCCTTTGCGGACTGAGTGCGTTGCAAGGGGATCCTAAGAGCCAAACAGCACAGCCCCTGAGCTGGAGTCCAGCAAGCTCTCAGGTTGATGGGAGTGTCACTGCTATTAAAGCTTACTCATGTTTGCTTCTCTTGACAATGTTACATCACTATTTAGCACTATAACTTAACAACAGTCATCAGGTTGTTAATGCCACACTCAGGCTTTCCTTATTTTGTACCTATAGCATTTCATTTTAGATCCTAAATGTCCACTTCAACTTAATCATTTATCATACTCATTTTAAATTCTTTTTCTGACATTTGCTTAACAACTATCTCTTCCTCCTGCCTGATTTAGCAGTATCTACAAATGTAGCCAACTATTCATTCAATACTGGATTTCAAGTCATGTGGGACATCTCTCTTACATCTCCTACTATCGATAGAACCCCATGGTAAAGTGTTAAATTGTGTAAGGCTATTTCTCTAACTGCACTAGAACAGGAATCAGCAAACTTTTACTAAAAAGAGACTGAGAGTAAATATTTTAGATTTTTCAGGCCGTATTATCTCTGTTGCAACTATTCAATTCTGCCATCATAGCATAAAAGCAGCCATAGACAAAACATAAGCAAATGTGCATGGCTATATTCCAGTAACAGCTTGATTTATGAACACTAAAATTTGAATTTCATATAATTTTCACATGACAAAATATTATTTTTCCTGTGTTTTTTTCTTACCATTTAAACATCTAAAAATCATTCCTAGCTCATAAACTGTACAAAAATAGGTTAGGATTTGACAAGACTGCTAGCAGCATATAGAGATTAATACTTATATTAACATATTGTGAGCCAGCTATAATTCTGATAAGGGATTAGTATCTGAAATATATAAAGAACTCTTACAATTCAATAGCAAAAACACAAAAAATCCAATTAAGTGGGCAGAGGAACTGAATAGAGATTTTTCTAAGGAAGACATGCAGATGTCCAGGGGACACATGAAACGGTGCTCAACATCTCTGATCATGAGAGAACTAAACAAATTAAAACACAATAAGATATCACTTCACACCATTAGAATGGCTATCATCAAAAAGAGAAGAGATGAGTGTTGACAAGTGTGTGGTGAAAAGACAACCCCTGTGCACTGTTGGTGGGAATGTAATTGGTACACCCACTATGGTAAACAGTATGGAGGCTCCTCAAAAAATATAAAAACAGAAATACTATATTATCAAGAAATTCCATGACTGGGTTTTTATCCAAAGGAAATGAAATCACTGTGTCAAAGAGATATCTGCACTGCCAAGTTCACTGCAGCATTATTTATAATGTTCAGATTTTCATATTTCCCTTCACCCTTCAAACTTCAGCTTCATTAAATGTTCACAGAAAAAATATATATGAAAAGAGTTTTGACTCTTCATTAATAATAAACAGTTGAGGCAGTGAGTGCTGGCCACTCCCTCTGTTACCCTTGGCTCTGAAGTTTGATTGGCCATGTTGATTGCTTCCTCTCTTGGGTGATTTCAATGTAGGCCCCACAGTCCAGGTCCATGGTACTTGGTTTCTAGTTTGGTTACCTTCTTCTGTGAGTTAAATAAATATAAAAATAGAAATACTATATGATCCAGGACAGATTCTGGATAAACCCCTTTTCAAGAGGAATTTTGAGCTAGTAAGATGAATTGAGGAGGAGGATAAAGAAATGGAGAAATTACCTGCGGTAGAAAATTTAAAGTGGCCTCCCAGACAACTGGCCTCATTAAGACTTTGGACCTGAAAACACCACACCCTGGAAGACAAAAAAATCTGTATCCTGTGTACTTAGTCATTTTGGATGTTACTCAAGTTTGGATGATACGCTGTTGTCTAAACCTTCCTGGTTTCCCAGGGACCTCCACTCCTTTGTTCATCCTGTCCTCAGGTGTATCTGTTCCTGGCTTCTGCCTATGCTGGGGATTTCTGAGTCTCTGCCTCCATCACTTGCCTCTACCTCCATTGTAGTAGCTGTCCCATGGCTGTCCTTTTGAATTAAGGAGTCTCTTTCCTTGGTGTTCTGTCCTTTTCAAATGGCAAAGTTGGGTTCTTGGGAGAAGAATGCAAATTAAAACCAGAAGGTACTATGTTTCATGTCAAATCAATAATGAATATATATATTTAATGTAGATTTATGGACATTATATTTACTGTATAAAATATATTAAATATTAATAAATAACATATTTAATATATATAACATATATATCTGTATATATTTAATGCTATTAAGTGTCAGGAAACACATTCTCACATAATGCAGATGTATGTGTAAAGCCAGAACACTAGATAGCCCTATTGGGATACATAGTTTGACAACATATGTCAAAGAGCCTTAAAATTGATTGTATCCTTTAACTGCATTGCCCATTTCTAGAAATATATTCCAGCAGAAGAATCCTTAATATAGAAAAAAGCTTTCAGCAGAAAGATATTCATTATAACATAATTATGACAGAAAAAAAAGACCTGAATATCCAACTATGGGGGAAAAATAAGAAACTAAACTGCATATAGTTGATGCGTTGTGTATTTATAATACAAAGAAAAACTTAAAAAGCTGGATAAACAGTTGTGTGTACATTAATATTCCCACTATTATTAAAAAGGATAGTTGCATAGTAAAACACTGGAGGAAATATTCCAAATATTAGTTAACTTCCTCTTCATACCTTTATGCATTTGATAAGTACTACTCTATATACACTGATATAATCAGGGAGACAATCTGTACAGTAGTACATGATTAAATACTGCACATACACTGGTATAATTAGGGAGAAAGTTTAGTGATATGTTACTTAGAGAAAAGAGCTGAACATAAAATTGCATGTATAAAAACATGCAATGATTAAGAAAAAGTAAAACTATATCAAGGGCATCATTTAAATACCCACAGGAGCCATAAACATACAAAATGAACTGCACTGGGACAATGATAAATGTACAAGCATGTGCCCCTCTAAGGGTTCCTGCCTCTCCTTAGCGCCTGCCATTTGGAAACACATGTTCAATTTTTAAGAAAAAATCATAAATCTGAATTTTATGTGAAATCTCCTGATTTTTTTCATGTAAAAATCTAATTTAAATTATAAATATCTCGGATGGGCTAAATAAAACATTGCAGATTATCTGCAAACCAAAGGCCTTTCACTTATGTCTTCTGCTCTATAGCTGCATCTTCTGCTCACACACCCACACATAAAGTGGCCTAAGAATCCAGCCAAAATGGAAAGTCATCATGGCTGGGTGACTGGACTCTGGTGATTACTACTATTTTCTACACTTCCTATACTCTAATTTGCATTAATATGTACAGATGCTTATATAATGGAGATGTTTAAAGCATTATTTTTCACCAAAGTATAGAGTTTTTTTTTTTAAGATTCCTCAGGATCTAGAGCTTGTTTTTGTTATTCTTCTCTACACATTAGAGCCACCAACTTAAACTGTCAATTGTTCTTAAAGGGATGTTACAGCACTGACAGATCATAGGCATACACAAGACATAAAAACGCCAGCATAAAAAATGACAACCATGTGAAGTGGACAGTAAAATAGGATGTCATTTCAGTGTTGCTGCCTAGTCACTCTCTCACTGCCCACCTCCTACCTTCGTCCCACAGAAACCCAATCAGAAGGAATTATCTCCCTTGAGCCCACTTTATTACAAGAGTGCAGTCTGGGAGGGGAGAGGAGGCCGTAGCTAAGCTTTTGAGAACTTCTAATAGTGCAAGAAGAAGTGATGGCTTGGAAAAAGTCAACGGTTCTACATTTTAACCCAGATCATTTCAATAATTCTACTTTGAAAGCTGAGCTGTTTATAGACATTAAGGGGGAAAAAAGGTAACGAAAGAGCATCTGCAATTCTACTCAAGACAGAGCTGCAGATGTTGGAGAAAGAGTTTAAAGGAAGTTAGATTTGCTCTTCTACAAGTTCAAGGGCAACTAAGGGGGCCCTTTTTAGCCTCCTTTATATTTTCCTTGTAACTTCAAAGGGGCAGTTCAGGTTTCACTTTGTGCCTAGAGGTAGCATGCCCTATGCATGGCACGAGTCATGTTTTCATCCATTCTTTTGCTTCTCCTTGAGAAGTACCCTGTTTTCAGGCCTGTTCTAAGAGCCCTGGGTGCCTTTCTGCTTTGGCTTAACAGTAAAGTGTTGGGGGAGGAGCATTTTCCAGGGAGTCCTGGGTAACTGTGGTGCACAGGGGACGGTAAGGTGAGTGTTTGGGGGAGGGGCTTGCATACTTCTAAACTTCTGCCAGAGCAGCTTGAAGTTGCCAGCACATTGCCTTGAAAGGTTACATGGTTTGTCTCAATGACGTGCTGGTAAACGTTTAACAACCAGTTCTCTGAGAAAGAGAGAGCCCTGATTTACATTTGCTGGGTTTTGGGGTGTAAATACTTCCACCATAGCTGATTTCAAGCGGCCAACCTGATGTCACTGAAGGCAGAACCAGCAAGGGATGCACACAGTGGGCTCCTCCAGCACACCCCGGGTTTAGCTCTTCTGCTCCAAAATGGACGAGCCAAAAGGTCTGTGGCTTTCCAGTATGATGGCTCAGACCTATAAGGAGCTCTTGCTATGAAGTCCAGCTCTATTCTCTGCTGTTGCTTTAACCACCTTTGATTAGACACAGTCTTACTCTGTGATCTTTTTTAGCTTATCAGGTTATAATTTTACCTCAATACATTTACTGTTATAGCTCTCTTCCTATATTTAATCTTTTTTATTTAATTGATTTTATTCCTTTACCATTATTTATTTCAAATGAGGAACACTGAATTTGCAATCACCCTGTTCCTAAAAAAGTTAGAGAGTTCATACCATGCTCAGCATTAAGAGATCCTCCTGCTCGCATCGGCAGCACGTGGGCTAACGTGGGAACAATACAGAGATCAGCGTGGCCCTTGGGCAAGCAGGACGTGCAAATTCATGAAGCAATCCGTATTTTTTCTAGGGACCATCTTTCTATAAGGTGGTGCCAGATGACTCCGACATGCTAGACTGAGGATGGCTTTTTCCTCTGAGTTAGCTCTGTCACTGCTACCAACATCATAAGCTTTCCCAGAAAATACTGAAACAACACGGATGGGATACGTATTGCTCTGAAAGTCAAAGTCTCACCTCACCACTAGCTTCTTAGGTGACCTGCTACATGTCACTTAAGCCTCTGAGGAGCATTATTTTTCCTAAATTGGTCCTCAAGCAACAAACGGTTGCTACATGTAACCCCCAAGGTCAAAATATAATGAATTGACAATTCTCTCAGTTGGATCTGCCCCTTCTTCTCCAACCAGCGCTCTAGAGTAAAATAACCTACACGCCGCTGGGGTTGAGGAAGGGCTATGGTTTCCTTCTTGTGTTGATTTGTAGTCTGTCAGGAAATGCACATCCCAGGCTCATCAGAAACTACTGAACTTTTATAGGAAGCATAAAATTCATCGTCCTTGTTTCATCTTTACCATCACTGTGGTAACCTGGCATTTCATGCCCTTTCTCTATTCATGTATGCCTGGACCTTTGCTGTCTTCTTTCTAAACAGATCCTTCTCCATCACCATCCTTGTCATCTTCTGTATGTTAAATCCCTTCATTTACCCTCGATTTCTGAGTATCTATGCAACTAAGAATTAAAGAGAGAAAAAAAGAGGTCCTCTCGATTGATTTAAAATAGTTGTGAGGGTCGAAATACAAATACATTTAATTTTTACTACATAAGTAAAACATGTTCTTTGCAGAATATTAGGTAATATGTCTAGCAAAAGAAGAATAAAAACATAAGCAAAATGAAATAAAAACCACCCATCATTCTAAAAAGCAGATATAACCAGTATAAATAACTGGCATATATCACCACTAGTCCTGGGCCTTCCTATTAGATGAGTTAGCACAGTGGTCAGGAAAGGTATTCCAGGACACAACACAAATGTCTATCGACTGATGAGTGGATAAACAAAATGGTGCATTGCTTAGCCTTTGAAAGGAAGACAGTACTGATTTATGCTATAACATGGAGGAACCTTGAAAACATTATGTTAAGTGAAAAAAAGGCTGCATGTGGTGTGATCCCATTTAACTGAATTATCCGGAGTGAACAGCTCAGAGATAAGAAGGTAAGGTAGGAAGGAATCCAGAGATTAGGAGCTGGCTGGCAGCAAGGGAGGGAGACAGTGGAGAGTCATCACTATTGGGATTTCTGGTGGGTGATGAAATTATTCTAGAATTAGATAGTTGTGATAGCTGCACAACTAGTGAACATACTAAAACCCCTACCTTGTATGCTGTAAAAGGAACAATGTTATGGCATATGAATTATATCTCAGTTTAAAAAAAAGGCATTCTGAAAACTACATTCAGACAACTAGAAACAACTGTGCCCAGAAGTGCCTGCAAACAATAAAAATATATCACATTGAACCCAAACACACTGTATCTTTAACATCCCTTTAGCCAGATCCCAAAATACCCTTGGCTGCAGCGTGGTATGAAAGGAATGGTGATGGAGGGAAGTCAGCACAGACGGAGACATTGGTTACTTTTGCAAATTTTACAAAAACATATGACCAAGTGAACACATACACATTGCCAGGCCCTAAAAGGGGCTCCTGCAAGTGAGAGCAGTGAGGTTCAAGTGCTACAGTTAACCCTTTCACACCTAAACCCCCAACCCCACATCTTCACCCCACCCCTCTGTAGGCCACACACATTAAATCTTAGAAAATGGTCAAGTGGGCCTGAATCGTTTTATAGTTTCTCAAAAGGAAACAAAGCAGTGATTTCTCAATGAAGTTATTAATCCTGTTTACATTGTACCTGAGTAGATGGACACATTTACCCTAAAAACAAAGCTTTCTTTTCTTGTTCAGGACTTTGTAATTTTCTCCCTTCTCCATGAAATAGGGAGTAGCATCTGAGTGGAATATTTCTCAACAGAGTCTGCCCCTGCCCAGGGGAATAAAATCCTAAATTTCATTTCACCACCAAGGCCTAATGAGAACTCCAGACCATTGGAATCCTCTGCATGGTTAACTCAGCCTCTCAGGCTGACCCTCCCCCTAGTGGAACCTCTCCCCCCAGCCACAGACCCAGTTATGCCCAGTACCTGGCTGGTTCCTTCTCCAGCCTCTCTCCTGCTCAGCTAGATTGGACTCAGGGGTCCAATCTAGCCAAAGCTGAGACTTTCATTTTAAGATGGTAGACCAAGTACAATTGCAGTTTCCTCCAAATTCCTAGAAATAGTTGTGCTTAGAAACTAGATCAAGAATTTGGTCACAAATATCTTAAAAAAGTTGAGGAAGTTGGATTAAAAAGGAAATTTGTAGTCCAGGCTCATCTGTGACTGCTGAGAAAGGTAGGAACAGAATAAGCAAGTGGTTCACCTGAGGCTGTGTAAACTGGCCACAGAAAGGGGTCCAGGGCAATGCATGAATGGGGTGTAGATGCCACAGCGACAGAAGCCAGGCAGCAGTCATGGGATGTTTGCCTCCAGGTCCCATCAGCTCAGAGACAGGGCAGCAGGTGGCTGGTGACCCTGGCAGGGAGTGGTGAGTACTAACATCCAACGGACTAACCAGGTGACGCATCCTGCCCTCCCTCTTCCGGAAAGTAGGCTGGAATGCAAGTCACAACTCTTGCCTTTTCCCAGGCAAGCCACACAAACAGATGAGACAGAGAAGCTAACAGGGGCTCTCAGCCACAAACGTAAGCACACAACCAACAAGTAAGAAGTATTCAAGAAAATCAACCTTCATGAATGGAGATAATGAACTAAAGAAATGGAAGAACTTATGTATGATAAAACAAAGTTAATGGAACAATGAAAATAGCCCTTAAAGACTAAGGCGAGGCTCCCTGATTCACCATTCTTTCCCCTTCTCACATTGCAATCCACTCCTAAATTGGACACTCTCTATATAATAAGAACATTTTAAGGACATTTCTTTACTTTCCCAAATAAAAACTATTTGGGGGCAAAACTTGCATTACAGTAAGGAAGTTCCACACAAATAGATACCTACTTCACTGCTTCATTTCCTATTTTGAAGAAGGGCCTCAACATCCACCCTAACCCTGCACTTTATCTTTATGTAAGGCAACCATCATCTGCCTCTAAAACCATTGCACCAGCTTGCTAACTCTCCCTACTGTCTCCAGGCTCCACTCCTTCCACCCTCCTATCCATTCTCGGCAAGTTAGCCAGATTTTAAAATGCAAAATCTGGTTATACCCCACTGGCTGCTCCAGGATGTTTCAAAGTCTTTTCTTAGCTCTTTGTATCACGTTCCATTCACATTCTTTAAAATAGCCTTCAAAACCTTGCGGGACTTGGCTCCTGCCTCTTTGCCCAGTCTTACCTCTTGACACTTCACAACCACTCTGAATCCTTTTGTTCTATGACCCGCCCACAGCAAACTTCTTGCACTTGTTCCTCTGTTCTCCAGGCTGTTCTCTGTGCTAGAAACAGTTTTCTTTTACCTTTGCACAAAACCAACCTCAATTTATCCTTCAGATTTCAGCTCTAGGAATCCTTTCTGGGCCTCCAGAGCCAGCAGTGCCTCTCCTGTACTCCCATACGACACTATGTACCTCATTCTGCATCTGTCTTTCTGCACCCTGTGTATTTTTGTTCAAACCTCATTTACCATATAAGCCCCAGAAGAGACTTCTTTGTTCTCTGTTTTATCCACATGAAGCATGGGAAACACACAATGACAGCCTCTTGAGTAAATGAGCCGTCTAGTGCCTTTATCTGTTCTTTTGCAGGACACTCTGAACAAATTCAGAACCTAAGAGAAATGTGCCCATTTTTTAAACCTTTAACAGAAATAGATTTGCAGAATGTTGTCATCCACTTAGAGATCATCCACTCATTCAACAAATTCATTCAGCAAATACTATGGAAGGTCAGGAATATTCCAAATGCTGGTTATAAACAGAACAGACACAAATCTTGTGGAGTATAATTTCATAGGAAATTTCACCACCATCAGCTGCTGCTTCCTCATCTGTCTCCTCCTCAAGACCAATTTGAGATTCTGCAGAATCTTCCCCAACTGCTGATGAGTGCTGTTGGTATAGGGCACTGTGTTTCATAACCATACTTCTAGCTTCTATTTCATTTTTAATTTTAAACTTTTGACTATGGAAGATTTCAAATATATAAAAGTAGAGCAAACAGGTTAATAAGCTCCTGTATATCTAACACATCAGCATTTGTCCAGATCATCTCATTTATACCTCCCACACACTTTGCACTGCCCACTGGATTATTTCAAAGCAAAAAATAATAAAGCAGACATCCAGTCATTTCATCCATAAATCCTCTTCAAAAGAAGAGGGTTTTCATATGGACTTGAGAATGGATAGATCACAGGTGGAGAGGAAGCAGTGTGGCGTCCTGCAGGAGAGTGAAAGCACGGCTTGGACTGGACACACGGCACCCACAGCAGCAGGAGGAAACTGTTCTGGATGGTGAGGTCAGACAGAGCAGGTGGAAATAACTTTGGAAAGTTTCAAATGCCAGTCAGAGGACGTGGATTACTACAGGGAAAGTTAGATATTGATACAAAGTATTAGGTATGATATGAGTCAAGCTGTGTTTGAATAAGAATCATCTGGGGTAGCAGTAGACCCAAGGTACCCAAGGAAAAACAATGAGTTGAGGGCAGAAGAGCGTAAAGAGGTCCATTATAATCATCACATGAAGCCCAGACCACTGTGGTGATGGCAGATATGGAGAGGAGGGATGGATTAAGATACATTGTAAAGGCTGAAAGAACAGAATTTGTTGCCTGGCTCCATAGAGTGGTTAAGGAAAAAACAAGAGATGATCTGAGGCTCCAAGTCTGCACAGCATGAGGACTGGAAGTACCATTCACAAAGTCAAAGAAAATGGGAGGGAGAATCTCTATGGGAGATTTTAAGTTTTATTTTGAATTTAATAATGGGCTATCCAAATATAAATATCTAGTAATCAACTGGAGATGCAGGATTGGAACTTGGGTGAAAGTGATTTCGAAGGTTTCATTCATCTACCTAAAATTGATAGTTGAGGTCGGGTGTCTTAGAGGGAGAGGAAGGAAAGGATGGGGTGAGGAGAGAACAAGGGAGGTCAGGGGAGAGGAAAAGAAAGGAAAGGACAGGAAGGAGAGAAAAAGAGAGCGAAGGGTTGAAGAGAAGAGAAAAGGAGAAAGAAAAAGAAGCAAGTCAGGGGAGAAATGAATCATGGTTAAGACAGGAAAAAAGGTACCAGGATCGTAAAAGAATCTCAAAAGCCAAAGAGGAGAGCCTTTCTAAAAAAGAGAAATTTTGGTCGTTAGTGAGACTCTGGCGGTTGGAAAAGCCCACCGAATGTGCATGATGTCATGTACTGTACATTCACCACACACACAAGGCCGCATTCAGTCTGCTGACCTGAGGGCAGAGCACAAGGTTCACTTGTTCCCCCAGCTCTTGCCTTGGAAAAGGAGAAGTCTGTGCTGGGAGAGCTCGTCAATCAGGCCGGTTGTTTGCTATGTTGTGACATGGGCTGGTTTTCAGAGACTGAAACATTCATTTCTGCTCATCGTCACTGTAGTTAAGTAGATGGTGGGACAGACTTGGGAGAAAAATGGGCCTGTGATTTGGTGTCAGGGAAGAAGTGACAAAGCCAGGAATTGCCCCCACTAGAGAAGAACCAGCCTAGCTTACAAGGAATGAGTTGAGTTGTGCCCCAAACTCCACTGTGATTCAAACATGGGTTATTTATGCAATTAGGGTGCCTCCTTTGGTGACCTCAGGAAAAACAAATCTAATATATAACCATGTGAGACAAATTGAAGCCCTATAAATTCTATTAATCATGGGAAATTTTGTCACAGATTGAATTAGGTGGCTTTACAAATACAAACGGAAGGGAGAGACTTCTAAAAGAAAGAGTCAGAAAAATTGGGATTTGTCTGTGTATTACCAGAATCATACAGAGGAGAGGTGGTTGGAATCTAGAAAACTGATAGTGACAATTGAGAGAGAAATGGAACTATTTGGAGGCAATAGTTAGTTTATCAGATTATTTTGTTCCTTTAAATTTTCTTTTGGAAATACCCAGTTTCCTTTTTTTCCATATTCTATTTTACCAAGACTTATTTTTCCTATTTTTTAAAACTACACTTTAGAGGTAACTTAGATTTTAATTATTCACCAAGAATTTATCTTTTCTTTATTTTTAAAAATCTTTAAAGATAGAAAAAGTCAAAGTTAGAGGTAGGAAGAATAGTATAATGAACTCACATTAACTATTACCCAGTTCATCAATTTATCAGCAGTTTTAAAAAATCTGTTCTTCATTTTTTTCTCCTCTTGTCCTTTTGTTACCCCCTAGGGTATTTTAAAGCAAGTCTCAGACATCATATTAACTCACCTAAAAGACTTCAATATGCATCTATCTTTCACTGATAAGAACGTTTTTAAAATGGCAATCATGTCATGATAATAATACAACTTAAAATACTTCCTTTAATAATTAAATACTGAGTCTGTATTCAAATTCCCCTGATTATCTTAAAGATGTATTTTATAGTAAGTTTGTTCAAATCGGAATACAACAAGGTGCATACACTGGATTTAGCTGTTTAAAAATTTACTCTTAAGTATCTTTCATTCTCTAAAATTCATCCATTTTTTATGCTGTTGTTTTTTAAAAAAACTAGCTCATTCAGCTTATAGAATATCTAATTCAGGATTTGGTTTATTGCATCTTAGGACTGTGTTTAAAAATAATCTTTTTTCTCACTTATTTTCTGTAAATTGATAGCTAAACCTACTGATTTAATACGATTTAGGTAACTTAATTTTTTAGGCAAGAATACTTCCTATGTGGTGTTCCTATCATAGGGCATCAAATTCATCCATTGTTTTACTTTTATTGATACCAAGACTGGTCAGTGGGTTCAGATAATAGCATTCTAAGACTTCTATTATGAAATTCTTCATCAACTTTTAACCTAATTGATTTAACAAATACTGATGATGCTGCCTAGGTCCATTATTTCATTAGGGGTTGCAAAATGATGACTTTCTAAAGCTATCATTCCTTCTGCATTCACTGGTTGGAATTTTTCTGTAAAGAACTTTTCCTCATCAATAATTTGGTTACTCTGAAATACAGTACATACAGAAAAGTCAGAATAAACCCTTGGTATTTTTCTTTTCAATATGTTTTTGAGTAGTGACTTGGAGACCTAGCAACCTCCAAAAATAATCAATAGGGTATTTTAAAAATCATCATAAAGTCATGTTTTGTAGATATGATTCCTTATTTTTTAAATTAAGATACCATTGATATACAATCTTATGAAGGTTTCACATAAACAACATTGTGGTTTCAACATTCACCCATATTATCAAGTCCCCCCCATACCCCATTGCAGTCACTGTCCATCAGTGTAGTAAGATGCCACAGAGTCACTACTTGTCTTCTCTGTGCTGTACTGTCTTCCCTGTGACCTATTTATATTGTGATTGCAAGTTACAGTGCCCTTTAATCCCCTTCTCCTTCTCTCCCCACCCACCCTCCCCAACTCCTTCCCTTTGGTAATCGCTTGTCCCTTCTTGGAGTCTGTGAGTCTGCTGCTGTTTTGTTCCTTCAGTTTTGCTTTGTCATTACACTCCACAAGTGAGTGAAATCATTTGGTACCTGTCTTTCTCCATCCACCTAGCTTATTTCACTGAGCGTAATACCCTCTAGTTTCATCCATATTGTTGTAAATGATAGGATTTGTTTTCTTCTTATGGCTGAATAATATTCCACTGTGTAAATGTACCACTTCTTCTTTATCCATTCATCTACTGATGGACACTTAGGTTGCTTCCATATCTTGGCTATTGTAAATAGTGCTGCAATAAACATGAGGGTGCATATGTCTTTCTGAATCTGAGATTTTGTATTCTTTGGGTAAATTCCTAGGAGTGGAATTCCCAGGTCAAATGCTTTTTCTATTTTTAGTTTTTTGAGGAATCTCCATATTGCTTTCCACAATACTTGAACTAGCTTACATTCCCACCAGCAGTGTCAGAGGGTTCCCTTTTCCCTTCATCCTTGCTAGCATTTGTTGTTGTTTGTCTTTTGGATGTTGGCCAACCTAACTGGTGTAAGGTGATATCTCACTGTGGTTTTAATTTGCATTTTCCTGATGATTGGTGATGTGGAGAATTTTTTTATGTGCCTGTTGGCCATCTGAATTTCTTCTTTGGAGAAGTGTCTGTTCAGATCCTCTGCCCATTTTTTAATCAGGTTATTTGTTTTTTGGGTGTGTGAGTACTTTACATATTTTGATGTTAACCCCTTATCAGATAAGTTGTTTACAAATATATTCTCCCATATTGTAGGATGCCTTTTGTTCTGCTAATGGTGTCTTTTGCTATTCAGAAGCTTTTTAGTTTGATATATTCCCATTTCTTCATTTTTGCTTTTGTTTCCCTTGCCCAAGGAGATTTGTTCAGGAAAAAGTTGCTCATGTTTATAGTCAAGAGATTTTGCCTATGATTTCTTCTATAAGTTTTATGGTTTCATGACTTACATTGAGGTCTTTAATCTATTTTGAATTTACTTTTGTGTTTAGAGTTAGACAATAATCCAGTTTCATTCTCTTACATGTAGCTGTTCAGTTTTGCCAACATCAGTTGTTGAAGAGGCTGTCATTTCCCCATTGTATATCCATGGGTCCTTTATTGTATATTAATTGGCCATATATGTGTGGGTTTATATCTGGGCTCTATTCTGTTCCATTGATTTATGGGTCTGTTCTTATGCCAGTACCAAATTGTCTTGACTACAGTGGCTTTGTAGTAGAGCTTGAAGTCAGGGAGCATAATTCCCCCAGCTTTGGTCTTCTTTCTCAGGATTGCTTTGGGTATTCGAGGTCTTTTGTGGCACCATATGAATTTTAGAACTATTTGTTCTAGCTTGTTGAAGAATGCTGTTATAGGGATTGCACTGAATCTGTAAATTGCCTTAGGCAGGATGGCCATTTTGACAATATTAATTCTTCCTATCTGTGAGCATGGGATATATTTCCATTATTGGTGTCTTCTTTAATTTCTCTCATGTGTGTCTTGTAGTTTTCAGGGTATAGGTCTTTCACATCCCTGGTTAGGTTTATTCCTAGGTATTTTATTCTTTTGATTCAATTGTTAATGGAGTTGTTTTCCTGATTTCTCTTTCTCCTAGTTCTTCATTAGTATATAGCAAAGCAACAGATTTCTGTGTATTAAACTTTGTATCCTGAAACTTTGCTGAATTCAGATATTAGTTCTAGTAGTTTTTTGGTGGATTCTTTAGGGTTTTTTATGTACAATATCATATCATCCTGATTCTTTTTGATGCTCAGATTGCCTCATCTTTCACCAGTAGTAGCCTCAAAGTAGTTTCTGTGTCCTTTTGATGTGACCCCATTTGTTTTGAAGAGCTTCCCTGTTTCTTCTTTGATGCACAGTGATGTCCCTGACAGACCTTTTAAATTCCCATCCTAGATTTAGAATCAGCCATTTTCCCAAGGAGTTCTGGCTCCTTTTAGTAGGGAATGGTATTTAGAGACCACAGTCTGAATGCCTGTGCTTATTACTACTGAATTATCATTGATCCTAGGCCTTTTCAAGGTCCAGAGCAATGAATATGTACTTTTTTTCACTTAAGAGGAAAAATAAGTTCGCACTGATATTTCGTATTCAAATGGGTTATTATGAGAATTTTACTTAAGTTCTTTGATTTTATACTCTTCTTTCAGTAATCTTACTGTTATAAGTAATACTGTTTTAGTATTTCTTAGTTTGAATCAATGACTGAGGTTCACCAGATATTTGAGAAAATCTAAATAGTGAAAACAGAAACAATAAAAGGAATGAAAGAAAACATCAGTGCAAAAAGGAACTATAATTGATATTGTCAGAGACTTAAGAGACAATATTGCCTCCATGGAATTAAGATGTTAAACACATTGTAAACTAAAGCTAATAAGTAATTATGTTACTATCATGGACATCGGGTCTCTTCAGCAAAGGAGAAACAAGATACAAATATAAAGTCTAATAAGTTAAGCAAAACCCCTATAATCATAAATGTGAACTGGAAATATTAGAAAATTTTCTCATTTGTGCCAGTACCAAATTGTCTTGATTTATATCTTTTCTCTGAAAAACCTACAAAACATGACAATTCAGTTCTAAAGACTATCCTGTGTGCTCAGGTGGTAGTCTTTACATATCATTTCTCAATGAAAAGGAACTGAGCTATCCTTGGAAAACACCACAAGGATGCAATAAGTCAAATCTAGGACATGGGGAATTCCACAAACTTATGACCCAATTTCTCTACAAATAAATGGTATAAAAAGAGAGAGAGAGAGTAACCAATGTGTATTATGCATGGATTTTATGATATAATGAGGAATATATTTGGTCTTTGTCTGTGGTTATATGGTATTTTTAAATTACTAATTTTATTACATGATAGCACTATTGCTATGTTTAAAAAAGTCCTAATCTGCCAGCAACATACTTTGAAGTTTTTACAGTTGAAATGATCTGACATTTGGGGCTTGACCCTAGAGGAAAAAAAAAATGGGGGAGATATAAGTGAAACAAATTTGTCAAAATATTGATAAATATTGAAGCTAAGTGGTGCAGGTTCAACATACTATCCTCTCTATTTTTTGTATTTTGAAAATGATCTTAATAAAAAAGGTTTAAAAAAAAACACTTTACAGGCATACCTCAGAGGTATTGCAGATTCAGTGCCAGACCAGCACAACATAATCAATATCATAATAAAGCATGTCAAATCATTATTCTTTTTGTTGGTTTCCCAGTGCATATAAAAGTTATGTTTACACTATAGTGTAGTCTATTAAATGTGCAAAAAACATTATGTCTAAAACACAGTGTACATACCTTAATTTCAAAATACCTTATTGCTAAATTGCTAACCATCAGCTGAGCTTTCAGTGAGTCATAATCATTCTGCTGGTGGAGGCACTTGCTCATTGTTGATGGCTGCACTGATCAGGATGCTTGGTGGCTGCTCACTGATCAGGATGGTTGGTGGCTGCTGAAAGTTGGGATGGCTGTGAAAATTTCTCAAAATAGGACAACAGTGAAATTTGCTGCATCAATGACTCTTGCTTTCATGAACAATTTCTCTGTGGCATGTGATGCTGTTTGATAGCACTTTGCCACAATAGAATTTCTTCCAAAATTACAGTCAATCCTCTCAAACCCTGCTGCTGCTTCACCAAGTTTGTGTAATAGTCTAAATCCTTTGTTGTCATTTCAAAATCTCTACAGCATCCTCACCAGGAGTACATTCCATCTCAAGAAACCACTTTCTTTAATCATACAGAAGAAGCAGCTCCTCATCCATTCAAGTTCTCATGAGATGCAGCAATCTTCAGGCTCCACTTCTTAGTCTAGTTCTCTTGCTGTTTCCCCCACACCTGCAATTACTTCCTCCACTGAAGTCTTGAACCCCTTAAAGTCACCTATGAGGGTTAGAATCAACTTCTTTCAAACTCCTGTTTATGTTGATATTTTGATCTCTTCCCATTGGCATCTAGAATGGTGAATCCTTTCTAGAAGACTTTCAATTTACCTTGCCCAGACCCAACAGAGGAATAACTATGTGGCAGTTATAGCCATACAAAATGTACTTCTTAAGTAATAAGACATGAAAGTCAAAATGACTCCTTGATCCATGGTCTGCATAATACATGTTGTATTAGCAGGCATGAAAATAATACTGATCTTGTTGCACATCTCCATCAGAGCTCCTGGATGAAGAGGTACATTGTCAATGAGCAGTAATCTTTTGAAAGTAATCTTTTTTTCTGACCAGTAGGTCTCAACAGTGGGCTTAAAATATTCAGTAAGCCATGTTGTAAGATGTGCTGTCATTCAGGCTTTGTAGTTCCATTTATAGAGAATAGGCACAGTAGATTTAGCATGACTCTTAAGGGCCCTAGGATTTTGGAACAGTAAATGAGTATTGGCTTCAACTTCAAGTCAGCAGCTGCATCAGCCCGTAGCAAGAGTGTCAGTCAGTTCTCGAAAGTTTTCAAGCCAGACATTGACTTCTCCTCTCTACCTATGGATAGTCCTAGATGCCATTTTCTTCCAACAGAAGCTGTTTTGTCTACATTGAAAATCTTTTGTTTAGTGTAGCCACCTTTATTAATTATCTTAGTTCATCTGCATAACTTGCTGCAGCTGCTCCATCAGCACTTGCTGCTTCCCCTTGCACTTTGATGTTGTGGAGATGCTTCTGTCCTTAAACCTCATCAACCAACCTCTGCTGGCTTCCATCTTTTCTTCCCCAGCTTCCTCACCTCTCTCAGCCTTTACTGAATTGAATAGAGTTAGGGCCTTGCTCTGGATAAGACTTTGGCTTAAGGGAATGTTGTGGCTGGTTTGATCTTCCCTACAGACAATTAAAACTTTCTCCAGATCAGCAATTAGCTGTTTTGCTTTCTTATGATTTGTGTGTTAACTGGTGTAGCACTAATTTCCTTCAATAACTTTTTCTTTGCATTCACTACTTGGCTAACTGGTGCAAAAGGCCTAGTTTAGCTTATTTTGGCTTTGGACATGGCTTTTCCAAAGCATTTAAGCTTAATCGTTTCTAGTTTTTTATTTATAGTGAGAGATATACAAGTCTTCCTTTCATTTGAATGCTTAGAGACCATTGTAGGGTTATTAATTGGCTTAATTTCAATATCGTTTGTCTCAGGAAATGGGGAGGCCTGAGGAGCGGGGAAGAGATGGGGAATGGCCAGGTGGTGGAGCAGGCAGAATGCACACATTTATCAATTAAGTTTGCAGTCTTTCATGACTATGGTTCCTGGTGCCCCCAAATAATGGCAATAGTAACATCAAAGATCACATAGTATAAATCACCATGACAAATAAAATAATAATGAAAAAATTGGAAATATTGAAGAATTACCAAAACGTGACACAGATACAAGGTGAGCAAATGCTGTTGGAAAAAAGGATGCTCAATTCAGGGTTGCCACAAATATTTAATTTGTAAAAAAAAATAATATCTGTGAAGCAAATTAAAGTAAAATGAAGTATGCCTGTATTTAGAAATGCTAAAGGAGCCCCACATACATAGATTTAAAAAGTAATTAATAAATTAATTAAAGGAGCACAAGATTGCAAGAGAGAATCCAGCCCAAATCCCAAGCTTCAGGGTCCAGCAAGTAGTACGATGTGACTGAAATTCCCCTAGATTCCTGTTTCAGGACCTGGACTTGGCTCCAGATGTCCTTTGACCCTCAGATCTCCCTTGCCTAGGGAAGCAATTTGTGCTGCCAGCCTGTTGTTGAAGGCCCTTTGTGTAGCAGGCTGCACGTGCAGACTCATAATTCACAAAGCCCTTTGCACACCCATGAATAGTTTGCCTCATTCTCCACATTTTTATGCAAACTACATTGCACAAGGTGGAGACTGGGGGATGGAGCAGCTGATTAGGAAATCTCCCAGGGCAGCTAAGGAAGAAAACCTCCCCAAGGGACCGCACAGGAACTCAGCAGAAGCTCACAGCCCCCTGGGCTTGCTCCTTCACTGTGGTTGTGAGCCCAATCAGACTGCAGTGTCCCTTTCTCTAGCTTCCGTTCCTCCCACGCCCCCCAACCAGCTGTTGTTTCTCATCACTCCCTCTCCTCCCACCCAAGGTACAGGAGGACTTCACTCCATTTACACAATTACTGATGTTTCCTGGCGGCTGGTGATGATTCATTTTATTCCATTGAGTCTTCTCCATGACCAGAGCATTGTTTTCATATCCTTTCCACCCCGCAGGAAAGAACAAAAGGCAATATTTGGTCTGTTAGCTGGAATCTACACTAAACCATCACATCCCAAACATGGCTTGGGCTGAGGGTTCCTCCAGCTCCCTTAGATTTCACAAAGCATTTTGAGATGAACTTTAACAGAAGGATGCATTTGCTCTCTGGTTGAAGTGATGCATTATGTGATTCATCTGTTCCCTAAGATTTCCAGTTATAGTAATGAAATTTAGCCTCTACCCTTGCTGCAAACCCTCATGTTTACAAGAAGTAACCTAAGTAACCTACCATATTTTCAGAGTTGAAATCATGCCTTCTGTCCCAATGAATTTGTAAAAACTCAGCAAGATAAATTTTTTTCTGCTGTAAATCAACCACGCTTGAAAAGTTTGTATAGTTGAAGTAAGTTGTAAATAAAGCAGGTTTGAATAAGTTCTTACTCAAGAATTTCATCTACTTTCATATTCTCACATTACACTCATGCCCATCCCAGACCACATAGAAGAGCAGCTGCTCCCCAGGCGAGTCTACAGTTACCTGTAATTTTTGCCATACAGTTTTCTCTGCCCAGAATATTTCCTCTTTATTTTTACCAAGCACAATCCTCCTACCTTTTAGAAGCCTAGTTCAGATGCCTCTTCCTTAACATATCCTTCATTAACTCTCTCAAGTAAACCTATTTCTTTCCTCCTTGACTCCCTGTGCTGACATTATGAGCCTCTATTTTGGTAGATACCACGTTTCATCTGGTGTAACGTGTAGTTAATTATGAACATTCTGTGTCTTCCCACTGATTACAGATTCCTTTAAATCAATGACCAGATCTCATTTATAGCCCCAGTAGAGTTAATTGCTCAGAGTAAACATCAACAATTTAATTAAATTGAGTTGAAATCCGCAATCTTTGGAAACTCAACAACATTTACACATGCAATGCAATTCTAAAGACCTGAATTTTGTACCTTTCTATCCTTGATATTTTTAGGTATCCTGAAGGCTATTTCTATCTCTTATAATGTGTCTTGGATACAAATAGGGAGTATTCCTTTTCCTTTGTTTTTTCCTTAGATCGTGGCTCAGCAAAAACTTAACAAAACTTTTATTTATTAAACACTTAGTAATAATGTTTAATCATTCCTGTCTGCTATGAAAGGAAGTTACAAAATACTACTGGCCTTAAAAACCACCCTTGATTAGAAATCAGAAGACTTTTGGTCTATTTCAGACTATACCAACTCTCTGTCAATGCGACCTTGAACAAATTCCTTAATCCCTGGCCACCTTCCTCACTGGTAAGAAGGGCTACTCATAAAAAGTGGGTTTCTTCATGGACATGGATGCCACCCATCTGGCAACACGGTTATAGACCAATTCTGCAAACATATATGGTATGAGTGAAAGCAGGGATTCTCCAAGTGTAGTCCCTGACCAGGAGCGTGTACCGGGAACTTGATAAAAACGCACAGTCTCAAGCTGTGCCCTAAACCAGATCCATCAGAAACACTGGTTCCTTTGTCTAGGAAACAGTGGGGTCTCAGTTCTCCTGCTTCCTCTTCTGCAAGTGGAAGGTGGTGTTGGCCCTGTAGGAGGCCATGCCGGGGTGGTTCCACTCCCACCAGCTCATTGTCCAGGCAGGCTACAGTGATCTCGTGTTTTACTTTCAAACACTCCTGCTTAGCAAAGGCACCCCAGGCCAGGAACACCTAGCCTACTTTCCTCGCAGAGGCAAGTCTCTGAGGCACCACGAACCAAAGATTGTGAAAATACTTTGCTAACTGAGAGGGGCCATACAAATGTAAACATTGTTAAAGCTGCCAAGTCTTTAGAGAGGAGTTGTGTAAAGGCAGAAACAGAATAAATGGAAGAGACACTGATGACAGATTATATAAACCACTCTTAGCTTCTGAAGAAATCATCATTTTGACTGTATACATAGCTTCCCTCGCCTGATTTTATCCTGCTTCTCTGTTTATACTCGAAACAAAGATATAACAAATAGACAGAATGAAGACCCAGCAATTTAAAAGGAAGCCCAATACCGCGTGACCGGGATCTGGCTTCACTTGTGCTGGCAGAAAGATTAAGCACTCTGGCGCCTTCTTGAGGCTCAACAGGAAGAGCGCTGCCTTTGTGAAGCAAAAAGGATTCTTCCTATTCCCACAACTCCCTGTCACTCGAATAAAGGATCTGAATTGTTTGCACGTAGTTCGGACCTGACCTGTCCCCTACTACACACAGGAATCTCATCCTCTTCAGTCTTGCCCACGCGTGATGGGTTGGATCTTTACCGAACGCAGAACTGATTGGCCTCTTTAATTTCTTCCCTCCCTCCTCTAACAAACTGCCGCGGAGAACTGTTAGCAAGGCATACATAGCAAAGCAAAATTATCTTGATGAAGATCTTTTGTTCTCTAAAAAGAGGGTTTGTAGACAGAGGAAGTCAAGTTTCCCTGTCGTACTTAACTGACAAGGAATTAATCAAGACATCCACTTCTTTGAATGTCTATTGAAAACATGATAGAGTTAGTGGTTAGTGCTTATCAGAGCCTCACACATCTGCTTCTGCATTCAGTCTGTTGTGATACATTGTAAAGGCTGAAGCATGTGAAGAAAATTTAGCTTCACACGGAAGTATTAGGAATAAGAGAGATACTTCTACAGCTTTTCAGATATGCTTGTGGCCATTCATCTTTTGTACTACACCAAAAGTTATGGAATCTGAAACCGTATCAGTGAACTTTTTGTATTCTGTTGCACTTTGAATAGATATTTTACCCATGCATAAGGTAAGATAGTGGTTTACTGAGTTATGCAGATCTTCAAATATTTAACACACATTTCATTACACAATATCAAAAATATCAAATCCATTAGTATCACCACCGAATTCATCAGAAAAGTCTTCAAATACAATTTTTGAAGCCCACTGTGATAGATAAAAGTTTTCCAGATTTCTAATTTTCACTTGAAAGCTGAGATTTTTACCACAAATACCGGGACAAATACTGTTAGTTGCTTCCCTTAAAGGGATAAACTCACTTTATTTCTGAGAAAATATCTGCCAAATATTGAAGTCTGAAAAACCATAATTTGTTAGACTTTTTTTTTTTTTAATAAATAGGTAGAAATGGTCTTCCAAAAAAGGGAATTTTGTTCTGGTGGCACAAGTGTTTTTGTTTTTCCAAAATGACCACCCTATTTTGATATGCAGCAGGACTACTTTAGGTGTACTTCCATTTTATCACCTGACTATTGAAAAGACATGAATTCAAGGGTTGAGGTTTGATACAATTAATAATGCTACTGCCTACGGACATTATTAGATGAGATTGTTTTTGTTTTTTAAATCGCAAAAGTGTGATGGCTGCTAATAGTTTGGTACCAGTATCTTGACTCATGCTAAGGTACCAGCAGCTTTAAATACCCTCATTTTTGCACCACTAGTGCAGATATCTACCCAGGGAAAAAGGTAAATAATATCTTGGTATTAGGTATGAGTGGGAGAATAATTTGACTTCATGGGCTGCCTGAAAGGGTCTCAGTGATCCCAGGAATTTGGGAACTACACTCTGAGATTCATTGCTCCACACAACCTTCCTGCCTCAAAGCTGACACTGCAATTTTCGCTAAAACCTCTCGCGAGAGAGCTAGCCAGCGGCGGATCATAGAACGATATTTGCAAAAGAATTTAGGAGGCCGAGTACTCCGATCGACACGGATCCGAGGAAAAAGTTTATCCTCTTCTGTCCCCTGGTGGCAGATTTCCAATACTGCAGCTGGTTACACGCGGGACGCTTCTAGGTAAGGCGGATATGAAAATGGTTTCCTTTTGACGCGACGGTGGCGTGCTTTACACACACAGTTCCTGCATTCACTTCAAGTCTAAGTGTGTCTGATCCTTCAGTAATTAAAACCATCATGATGAAAGCTGAGGACACGGTCTCTGGTGAAAATGATTTGCGCCCATTTAACCCTCAACGGGTACCCCTGCCACACATGTCCTCCCAGTGGCCCCGGGGCTGGACTGCCTGTATCTGAGAAGACATTTGCTTCCTTTCCATTGAACAACAAACTATAATCCCAGAGTTTTTCTCTTACTTTTCTATCCCCAAAGCAAGCTTTTTTTTAAAGGGTGTTAAGGATCTTCATGTACAGTAATAAAGGGGAGGCTGGCCTCTGTGCCTCATTCTGTTTTCACTGAGACCTTATAATGACAAAATTACACACATTCCTTCTAATCACGGCCCTCCTCACACCACACGATGAAGGGGCTGATGTGAGCATTTGAGAGAAACCTGAAAACCGGGGTTACCCGAGGTGTCCATGCGTCCTTCAAGCTGGCGCTGAAGTGGAGACCTGGGGGGAGATAAGGGGAAAGGGCGGACGGCGAGAAGAGGCAGGACTCGGGGCTGGGGACCAGGAGGTAGGGAGAGGTGCGCACGTTCCCCACGCCCTGTCTCCTGCCCTGTCGCCCAGCTCCCGGGTGCTGATGTGGGCACTGAAGCGCCCCTTGCCTTCAGGGTAGCGCCGCGCAGCGGTTCGCTGCTCCGAGAAGGCGGGGAGAGAGGGCAGGCAGTCTGCCGGGGCTCGGGCTGCGATGGCGGGGAACGTGCACCTGGCGCTTAAACAACGGGAGCTCAAGAAAGAGGCAACTGCAGCCTTTTGTCACAAGCTAATCCACTTTACCGAGTGTAAATTCTTCACAGTTACGCTAATGTCAAAGGCAAAGGAGGCTTTAGGGGCAATCCCAGCTCCCTACTGAGCTCTTCAGTGCTCGTCTCCATCTAGTCCCCGTACATCCTTCTACGACATCCCCTGGCTCCAGCCCTCCCCGAGGTGCTCCAGCTAACAGCTTGCCCTTCCCTGAACAAGCCCTGTAACCGCCGGTCTTCCGGCCCGGCTGCCTCGGCTCCTCCGCCTCTAAAGAGCGCCCCCCTGTGGCGTTCTGCCCGCTCACCCGTTCAGACCCCATCCATGGAGTCCCTGCCCGCCCAGAGCAGGGCCATCGCCACAGGCTGCCACCGCACCCCTCACTTACAGTTGTTAAGTTTTACACTCATTGTTCGCCCTACGCTACAAACCCGTGTTGGTCTGTCTCCGCCAAGTGGAACGGGCTGTGAAGGCGGGTCTCTGCCTACATCCCTGTTGCTTTCCAGGCTCCCCAGCAGGTCGGCACATCGAGGGCAAACGGTGGAACCTTAGCGTGCTCTAGGATCCAGCTTTGACTGTGAACTCTTAGATCATCTGATACACATTCTTCTGGGTAATTATCCTCATGCTTCAAGACATGCTCCTCACTTCCCACCTCCTTGAAGTCTTCATTCCTTGAAGTACCCACTCGCACTAATAAATGGTCCTGCCTCTGTGGCTATTGCCTATTATTTGTACTGACGGTAGCATATATCTAACTGGTTTGCAAGAGATTTAGTTCTCTGTACGTATATCTTCCCCACTGGTATTCAAGCTACTGAAAGCAAAGGCCACTCCCAGCCATATTTGTTCACCTTGCATAGAAGTCACTGTAAAATATGCGCTAATTTCATGTTTCCTTGGAGAGAAAACCAAGTTTTTCTCTGGCAAACAAGGGCTTTGATATGACTGGCAAGGTCACGGGTTAGGCAGGATGGCCTTGAGTGATTTACTATTAAGCACCTCTTGCAGTTGGAATTCTCAAAAAGAATTTGACCCACAAAAGATATTTAAACTGAATTTTGTTAAATTAATATATTTATTCACTGACTTTCATCTTAATGTCAAAGATGCATTCTGATGGAAATTCTGATGATTTTTAACCTCAGAATAAAGAGGAGGTTTAGTGTAGAAAATTCACAGATTTTACAATCAGACCAACTTGAGTTTCTTGAATGAATTACTTAACCTAATCATTGTTGTTAGGCTGGCAGAAAGATCTGGCACAGGAGTTATTATGATTATTATTATTTTATAAGCAGTGAGCAGACAAAAATATTCTGTCAATAATAAAATAGAAAACTGGAAGCAAAGGCCACTCCCAGCCATATTCATTCATAGTTCACCTTGCATAGAAGTTACTGTAAAATATGCACTAATTTCATGTTTCCTTGGAAAGAAAACCAAGTTTTTCTCTGGCAAACAAGGGCTTTGATATGACTGGCAAACTTAGAGATTTGTGACAGAACTTAGAGATTTATGACAGCGGCATTTATAACTCTATCTGGAGTACTCTTTCAATTTACAAAGATGGTAATTGAAACAAAAGATGGTACAAAAAACAAAAACAGACTTTAACAAAAGTCTCTTTAAACAAAAAAGAGAACTATTAGTCACAAGTCAAGGGCATCCAGCTGTGTGCCCAGTTTCAGGCACACCTGGATCCCGAGGTTGAAATGGGCTCCTCAGAGCTCTGACTTGCTCCAGGCCTTGGGCAGACTCTCTCCACAGCGTGGGTAAAAGGGCTGTCAGCAGCCTAGCTACTTAGCCCACAAATTTGGCAAATCCAGAAGAAAACAGAAACGAGTCTCTGCAATCTGAGATGAGGCAGGACGGGGTCAGAACCCATGGGATGTGGCATAGGCCACTTCCCAAGGCGAAGCTGGATTGTTTTACGGGAAGAAGAGATCGCATGCTGTCTAGGCAAACCCAAGAGATGTATATTGCAATCAGGCTGAATTAATCATGTTCCAATTGTTGTTTGTTTTTAAGGCATGCCCAGTATGTTCTACCTTCTTATCTCCTAAGACCTTGGAGAACACCAACTTCGTGATGTGTTGCCTAAGAAATAATTATGAATTATGATAATAATGACTAACATATATTGAGCTCATGCTGTGTAAGTACCATGCTAAATGATTCACATAGATTATCTCCTTTCATCCATCCACTTCCCTATGAGGAGGCACTATTATCTTCTTGATTCAGATGAAGACAGAGGTACAGGAAAGTTAAATCATTGCCCAAAGGGGTGGAGTCAGGATTCTAACCCAGAGGTTCCCATACAAGATCCTAGTCCAGGGACTGCCCTCAGAACCACGCTGGTGCCTGTGCCGGGCCTCATGTTCATTGTATCATCTATTACATATTGCTCCTATTTCTTTACACACATCTCAGCATCTACAGAGTTACTGAGCAGAGGAGATGCCATTTAATAATAGTTAATATAAGTGGCAAACTACTTTTATTACTTCTTCTGTGACTGTAAAATGGCATTAACAGTACCATGCCTGTCATTGGTTTTTTTTGTTGTTATCATCAGGCTAATCAATTATATTGGAGCCTGGCTATCCTGGGGATGTGGGACCTGGATAAGATGAGGAGTCTGTGTGGAATAAGTCTCTCTGCAGACCTTTGGGTCTCTGACAAGAGGGACACCCAAACATCTGGTCTTCTTTATTTTGTTTTCCCCAAAGGTTCTCCACAGCCTGGGTGTTCCAGGAGATGCCGGATGGATGCTCCAGAAATGCCAAACCTGAGGTCTAGCTTGAGTAACAGGTGAGTACTGTTCTTCTGAGGAAAAACTCTTACCACCGTGGCCGCTCCCATCTCTGATACCTCCCTCACACTGCTTGAAATTCTATCAACTGGTGACTTACTGAGTTAGCCAGGAGTTAAGTTACATCTTGAATGGCATTGTGAGTCAAACACTCCATCTAGTATAAGGATTCTTCAGCCCTCTGTGCCCTGGCCTTCTGACATTCTGGGGAAGCCCTTAGCACCTTTAGTAGAATAATATTTTTTAAGTGCATTTTTAAAGACAGAGATTACAAAGGAAGTCAACAATATTGAAGTATAATTAACCAAATAATTTTTAAATTGTGATACAATATACATGCTTCTTTATTAATTCATAGCTACCACCATGTTAAAATAGGGATGAGGGTTTATGAGATTTCAAGATGTATGCAACAACTGTAAGATGCTTTGAAAATATCTGTGTTTCCTTGGGTAAGAGAATTACAGAATTAGTATTACTGCTGGAGTGTGTTGCCTATGCTCACATATATATGGAGGAAATCTTTAAATTGAGTTTGAGGATAGTGAAAAGAAGTATTTTCTTTTTCTTATCCAAGTTCAAGGACCTCTTAAATTCCTCTCTTCAAAGGGTCCAGTTCTCTAGGTTAAAAACAAACAAAAAACCCCACTTGTTCTAAGATCTCAAATTAAGAATTTACTGCAGGGAACTGATGTTAAGAAAATGGGAACTCACATAGAAAATGGCAGAGAAAGAGAGATCCCTAAGACAGTGGTGTTCACATTTTAGAATGACTATAAGAAACCTGGAAAGCTTATTGATGATGTGGGCTCTGTTTCCAGAAGGTTCTGATTCAGCCATCTGAGGGTGGGGTCTGGGTTCCTCCCAAGGTTCCTTAGCTAGTAAACAGTTCAGTTAGAGTTCAAACCAGGTCTATCTGACCTCAGAGGCTGGGATTTGAGCCAATACACTTCCCTACCAACCGGAGATAGGAGCAGGGCCAGGGCACTACCAAGGAAACAATGACTGGGAAGACGACAAAATCAAGCAAGACACAGTTCACATCAGAACCAAGCTTGAGTCTAGGACTCCTGACTCCTAAGCCTGGTGCTGCACCACTGGAGAGGACCAGAATGGAAGGCCAAAGACTTACTGGCATTTTAACAGCCTTATCAGCAGCTGACCTGGCCTGGTCCCCTACCACCACTTCTCCTAATGTCAGACAGTTGTCCTTCAACCATCAGGCAAGCAGCCCTATTTCTGACCCTATTTGCCCTGAGGGAAAAACAGGCATGAGTCTCCATACAAGAGACTACAGTTCTCCTTGTATCCATGGCCCCTATCAGAGAGGGCAAAAAAAGAAAACGCATGTCGAACACCTGGAAATATGCCCAGCTGGCAGAGCCTTCTAGTTTATTCTCGTTTCCATCTGCTGAAAGGAAAGCTCAACCCATAGCAGGGAACATTCCCATGCCATGCTGGGCACCCCTGAAGACACTTTTAGTAGGCTGTGATGGAAAATGAAGCACATTCCTCATGGAATTCCCAAGGCAGGGATTCAGAGGCTGCCGTTGTGGGGGACTTCAACTGCAGTCGCATCTCCTTTCCAGGACTTCACACGAGCTGAGACACTGACCTTCAATTCTCCCCACAGCTCTTCTGCTCCAGACCCTGACCGCTCAGCCACTGACTATCACTTACACTGTTTATATCAGGAGCTGATAATCTTTCAGAAATGCCATTTCCAGTTTTTATTTATTTACTCCCCCATGGAAATAAAAGGTCAGGTGCCAGTCCCCTGCTAAAGGGTACATAAGCCTGAAATAACATCTAAGGCCGCAAAATACTCCTCCCCCTCTCCCAGATCCTCTGCAGCTAATGAGGAGAAAAGATAGTCTAGGCCATGTGCCTCTTAACCCCCTGGGCCTTGGAAGTGGAGCTGTATTGATGGCCTGAAGAAAGGGAAGAGAGCTGGACAGGGTGCCCAGCACCCACCCAAGACGAGGAACACAGCTGTCCCTCTGAGATCTTCATCCTTCTGTCAAGCCTCGGATGTGGGTATTGCTAGAGGATCACTAATTAAAAGAATGCATCCTATGTCCCAGCTTTTGTAATTAGACCAGCTGAGACTTTTACTTTTAATCTTAAGTTTTTCTCCAAGCCCCTTCCTCGAAGGGGCAAGCTTTCCCAGATTCATATCATGTAAGTCTCAAACATCATATACCGAACCGCTATTGGTCAATGCCAAGGTTATCTGTAGACCCTTCTTAGACGTCTCTCTACTCCCTTTCAGAATCAGGTGCTTTTCTTTTTAATCAAGATATAATTAACGTATTTTTTTCAGGTGTACATGATTCTATATTTGTATGCATTGCAAAATGATCAACACAGTATGTCTAGTTAACATCCATCACCACACATAGTCACAAGTTTTTTTCTTGTGATGAGAACTTTTAAGATCCATTCTCTTAGCAACTTTCAAACATACAGCACAGTATTGTTAACTATAGTCCCATGATGTACATTACATCCCTAGGACTTATCTTTCTTACTACTGGAAATTTATACCTTTGACCGCCTTCACCCAGTTCCTTTTCTCTTTCTGTTTTTTAAGATTTTATGATCTCAAATAAATGAGATCATTCAGTATTTGTCTTTGTCTGACTTATTTCACTTAGAACAATGCCTTTAAATTCCATCTAAGTTGTTGCAAATGGCAAGATTTCCTTTTTTAATGGATATATATGCATATATACACATACACACATATATGTATATACACATACAGACATGTATGTAGAAATATGCCACAATTTCTTTATCCACTTATCTATCCATGGTCACTTATGTTGCTCCATGTCCTAGTTGTTGTGAATAATGCTGCAGCCAAGTTATTCAAGTATTAAATTCTTGCTGCCCTATATCCTCACAAGCCCCACACTTCTTTCCTCATAATCTGGCTCTGCTTCCAGCACAATAAACTATTTCCCCAAAGGAACAACCTTTTGCAATCTTCCACAGCCCTCTCCTTTGATTTCTGTAACATTTGGCAAGTGTGACTCTATTTCTTGAGTTTCTCAAGTTCCCACACTCAATCCTATCCTGGTTCAAATCCTACCTCAGCACAGCTGCTCCGTCTCCTCTCTAGGTTCCTCCTGCCTCTCCTAGCTGCCTGGGAGTGTGCCGTTTCAGTCCTGGCTCCTTTGTTTCATTTGTCTCTGCCTCTCTGAAGGCACAGCTCTGTTTTGGGGAGATCACCCCCCCTTCAGAATTGCCCTCCTTGTCCAGAAGTTATATCTGGCCCTGGGGAACTGATGGTGCCCTGGACTGGTAGGAAAGACTGTGGCTCATGGGACAGTAAGCAGACAAGTTATCAGGCTCCTGGTGGCACCTCTGTCATTTCCACAGCAGGAATCTGTGACCCTCTGGGTCCTTCTAGATTTACCGCCCTCCTTACCCAGAACTGTGCTATTCTGTAGCCCGTAGGTATGTCTCTTCCTCCCTGACTCTCCTCCCACCACTTATTTTATGGAGTGGAAAGAATAATGAAATCAAGGCCAGGAACTCTGAGCTTAGCTCTAGATCTACCACCAACTAGCCTCAGTTTCTCATCAGTGAGATGTGAGGTAGGTCTGTGTCATCTCAAAGAGCCCTTTAACTCATGGCCAGGAACCTCATCACCTTACGCACTTTAGAAACAGGAAGATATCAGAGCAGACCTCCAGCAGCCCTTGGCAAAAAATGATGGAATTTGAGGTTTATGGCCTTCAAGAGAGGAGGCTGTAACATTGGAAGAGCAAGTCTATTTTGGGTGCACAAAAGCTCTAAGCATTTAGGAATTGACAGCCTAAGGTTAACCAAAGAACTGTGGGATCCCAAGAAAAGCTTACCTGCAGTTTGCTAGCAGTGGTGCACTGGGTAGAAGCAGTGAGAACAGCTGAGCAAACATAATTACAATGACTTCTGAGGTTTATAAAATAATCATTTGGGAGAAGGAAACAGCCCACATTCCAGGGTCTCTGTGGGTAGAATCTGTGCCTAAGAATTAGATCCTGGATTATATTAAAGAACAAGTGTAGTTTCAAACCTTATGCCAGTTCTTCATTTTTTTTTCAAGATAAAGTCATAAGGCAAATAATCCTTGCTTAGCTGAGCCAAATACGAATTCTTATATTCTGTCTTGCCACTGGGTTTCAGCCCCTGGCAAGTTCGCTATGGATTCAGTGTGACCAAAGAAATGACAGTAGAATGTTTCCTTGGGATGAAAGGGTTTATTACCTGTCTTGTTCTCCTACCTGTCTTGTTCTCCCGGCAGCAGGTCGAGCACTAGCGTCTCTGCCTCTGCCCAGAGCACGGGGCTGAGCTCTCTATAAGGCACAATAATAGCTTATTGCCTAAAGGTGTGGAGGTGGTAGCCTAGCAACAGGCCAGTTACATCATCAGGTGGTTTAAGTTCAGCGAGGATCCTGACAATAAGAACCCCAACTTCCACACAATGCAAAGTCAGGAACAAACCTCATTTGGAATAGTAGAAGATAGCTACAATGTTTCACATAAATTAGGAATTGATTCTCAGATAATTGGGTAGAAAGACGGAGGGAGTAGTTCAAATGACACCAAGAAGAGAGTAGGAAGGACCAAAGAGAAATTTCTGGAGCAGGGTTCGTAGATCATTAAATTGCTACTTGGCAGTAGCAATGTCTGATGTCCAATTGTTTCCTTCCTTGAGCTGCTACTAGCCTGCACTGCCTCATTATTTCTGCAAATGTCTGTAACAGGCACCAATCTATTGTCAAAGGGACTTTAGAGAAATGAAGAAAGAAAAGTGATTCCCATTGGGGAACAGAGTGGGCCTGCAAGAAAGGACAGCAGCTGCAGAAGGGATGGTTATAAACAAGAAATGGTGGGGACTTGGGAGCCAAAAAGGGAGTGAAGTTGCAGAATCAGAAGAGAGAGGAAAAATCAGTGGGAAGAGGTTTCAAAGGAGGGCAGGATTGGAATCTGTGGTATAATCCTTGACTAGTAGAAAAGATCCTCTCTCTTCCTATAATCCCTGTTTTAGCAACTGGCCCTGTAAATCTGAATCCATCCCAATTTCCAGGCTCCCAAATAGAGCACCCAATCTGGGCACAACATTTCTCAGACTTTTCCATTATTACCTGCCCCCTAGCCCTTAGTTTAAAACATGCCTGTCTTATGTCCTAGTCTCTCAAGGAGTTTCTGTGCTATGCTTTGCAGGATGTCAATCAGCAAAAAAGTAAACTATCCAAGCTACTGCCTAGGGTATGTCCAGTATGGTAGCTACAGGCTACAAGTGGCTATTGAGCACTTGTAATGTGGCTAGTCTGAATTGAGGTGTGCTTTAAGTATAAAATGCTCACCGAATAGTGAAGACTTCATATGGACAAAGTGTACAATATCTCATCAGCACTACACTGATTATGTTGAAATGTTTTGGATATATTGGTTTAAATAAAGTATATTATTGAAATTAATTTCACACATTTCTTTTTACTCTTTAAAATGTAGCCACTAGAAAATTTAAGTTGTATATGTTGCTCTCATTGTATTTCTACTGGAAAGCAATAGTCTATCTAGATTGTGGATTATCTAGAAATGGATTGTGGACTGGATGTACCAGTTACAGTGTTTACCAGACCACAAAGTGCTGAGAAGATTCTAGATCATAACACCACCCCCTCCCACTCTGGCCACTTTCTCCACCCGCTTCCTGAGAGAAAGGAATGACAGGTGATATTTCTGAATTTTGCATAACCAAAAAAATCTTTATTTTACCTTCACATTTGATTAACAGATAGTCAAATATACTTTTTCACTCAGAATTTGGAAGCATTGCTCCACTAATGGCTTGCCTGCCAATACTGGTATTTTGAAGACCAATGTTATTCTAAATTCCCAACCCTTGTGCAATTTGTTGGGGTTTTTTTGTAGCTGTTTTCCTCACTTGTGGGTTTTAGGCTCTTCTTTTCATCAGTGGTGTTCTTAGCTGTCACAGATTGTGGTTTGGTATAGGTCTTTCACATGTGTTTGTGAATGTTGGATATTTTGTGCCAGTTCAGTGTGGAAACTCATGCCCTCCCGTCACATGATCTGTTTTGGATAATTTCCTCCCTGTCATTTTTCTCTGTTCTGTTTTTTTCTCTGGATGTTGAAACTCCTTGACTGAACTTTTATTTTTGTGTTTTTTGGTTCCTGTTGTCCATTTTATTTTATAATCTGGAAAAATGTCTAGCTTTCTCTTCCAAACAATCTATTGAATGTTTCATATTCACTATATTCCCATTTTCTAATTGTTTCTTCTGAGAACATCTAGTTCTCTCAAGGATACAATATTTTCTTTCATCTTTCTGAAGATGTGAATTATAGATTCTTGTTAATTTTAAAGTTTTCTTCTGCCTTCTGAATTACTGTGTGTCTCTGAGTTGTTTTTTTTTTTTCCCTGTTTGTCTGTTTTGATAACTTTTTGATGAAGTCTTTCCTCAAATGCCTGTGGAGTTTTGACTGACTTTTCACATTTAAGAACATGGCCTGAAAGGCTAACTGAAAAGTCTGTGTGTGAAGATGGGGCTTATCAGCTGACAAGCTTTGCTGTGAGGTGATGATGGCCAACAAACAGGCTCTTTGTATCTGCGAACCCACACTTGTCAGTGCCTGAACATCATTTCTCTGGAGAAGGAACCATCACTTTCTCTTCCAGAGGAAAGAGTGTATGTCTGACACACAGGAGGCAGGATAAGGGAAGAAGGCTGCTGCTGGTGGTGGAGTGTGTGCTGGCGGCAGGGGGGGGGGGGGGGGGGCGGGGCGGGGAGGGTCCTTCTCTTTAATAGGTGGACTGACTTAATTCCCCCCTTTAAAAAAAGTTTTGCTCCATGCTCTTTTACTCTTCTGTATCTGGAATTCCCACATCTATAGCCTTTCTTTCTCAACTTCTACAAAAAGCAAACATCCAGTCTCCTTGAGAAGGCAGGTAGAGTAAGATGTGGAAGGTGAGGAATATGTGTCCCATAGCAGAGTGAGTGGAGGCCAGGGGATTGGCTCACCCTATATACACTTAGTTCTCCCTTCATGTTGTCAGCCCTCATCTCACCACCTTCTGCAACACTGTTGGGGTCTCCAAGTTACGCATCTCATGGGGCTACTTGCTCGTTCCTCTTTGACGTCCTCTGAAGGCACTGAGGTAGTAAATCTCTCTGTGCTGCTGCAGCAGCTGCCTCTCCCAGCTCACTGCCATCTCCGAGCTGCTGTTTTCTGTTCTCCAAGGCTCTTTAGCCACATACTGGAAGTTGTTCTTCAGCTTTGCCACTTTTCAAATTCTACTGTTGGAGTTTGGCTTTAGACCTGGCCTTTGAAAAGTCAAGAGGCCAAATACCTATTTCAACACAATTTCTGTTATCTCTGAACCCATGTATGATCAATGATCAGGTAATTGAGTAAGTTATCATCAGATCAAACGAGGTTAACAGTAATTCAGAACATGAACAACATAAGCCATAAAGACTTATTGTTAACATCTGAGTATTCAATTTAAAATAGGCAGCTGTAACTTGAGGTAGGAAATTTCCTGATGCACTTTATATACTGAAATTATCTCAGTTATCTAAAGTATGTACTTTCATTACTGCAAAATGATGCAATAATGATTGTAAAAAGCATTTACTTTATGCATAAGCAATTAAGAATTTTCAAAAAGTTCAATAAATGGAAATAGGTTAACAGTTAACATGAATATTAAGAGAAGATGCATTAGTCAGAGAAGTTTATGAAGTAAAATATATTCTTTAGAAACAACAAATATGAGAATTTAAATAATAATGCAAGGCAGAATAATGGAAATTTACTTATAATTCTAATTTTTATAGAAATGTTTTGATGCACAGACATTTGTAAAATTAAAAAATAACTTAAGGAATTATATTTCACTTTTGGTCATTTAATTTCATTTAAGCCATGAGTCTTTCAAGAATATGTTCTATTTGTGAATTGCTCACATCTTGTGAAAATGAGTAGGAAAAACATAGCAACTTTGTCACTTAAAATTTTTATAAGAAAGAAAAAAGTAAATTCGGAACTACAGCATGCAGAGTATATCATCTTTCACCCAATCATAATAAAGAGTAAAAAGCAAGTAAAGGAGAAATATTTCTAGTAACCAAACATGTTGTTTCTAGTAATCAAATTTCAAAACACAATTTTCAAGGCTCCTTAAGAAGATAACCCTTCATAATTTTGAGTCTATTAGAGGCCAAAAATATAAGTGGAAACAGGTCAAAATGATTGCTATGGACTGACAACGTTTTCAATAGTTGTACACAAAAGATTTTTTGTGACTTGCCTAAGCTATGAATTCTAGGTATAAAGTTCCTTCTAGAAAATTTAGACACATCAGTTTGGTGAATTTGGGTCCTGCTGGGCAAGAAATGTTATGCACAAAGGTAGTAAGAAGATTTGCATTTGTTCAAACAGCTCCTTTAACAATGACCAGCTTCTACATCCATCTTAAATCAACAAGATGAATGAGTACGTGGCAAGGCAGTTCCTGATTCCCTTGTATTCAGGTAGATCCGGTGAAGATGGACAGGAGGAGCCTGCTCTCTTCCTGGTCACTGCCAAGACCTGTGTATCTTACTCGGTGCTGTAATTACTTTCTGAAGGCTATGAGCAGAATCTCATATGCCTGTGGTTCCTGAGTCACCCATGGTCTCCATCGTAGTTGTCGCATGGTCAGTGACACTTTCATCCACTAAGTTTCCATTATATCAGTGTTTCTTCAGTGGGATTCACTGTGATTTTAGTTGTGTGAGACCCAGAGCTCTGTTGGCAGCAATAGATAGAAGCAGAGTTAACAATGATCAGCACTCATCTGGGACACACAGGACATGTCTGAGTGTCCGGTTCAAAATGTAGAATAAGCACTTTGTAAAATAAGAAAGCAGAATATAATTCAGAAAGTTTTTTTTTTCTCCACTATAGCAGGACTAAAATTCAATAGTTGCTTACAAAGAAAGTAGTTAGCACCCTGGAGTATACTGAGGAGGACACCAAACTGTAACGCTTTGAGAGGACAAGTACCTCTTACCTGATACCTGTTGTAAAGACCCTTCTATACTTCTTTCCAGGATAGATGCTGAAATTAGAGGGCATGCAATTAAAGTTGAGGAATAGGTGGCATTCAAATATATATACGTAGCTTTCAGAGCCAATTGTGTTGATCTATCACTATACTTATAGATGAGGATTTAAGGACACATTTTTTTCAGGTGATAAACCATTAAATGGCTGCCTGCCCCCTGGAAGAAAGGAAAAAAGGAAGGCAGGCAGGCAGGCAGGCAGGCATGGGGAGGGAGGGAGGGAGTGAGGATGAAGGAAGAAAGGAAAATAAATGAGGGCAATGACATTAAGTCTGTTTCTGAAATATTTAAGCATCTTTTTCAGGAAGTGGTTTGCTTCAGTTTACATTGGTGAGATTGCATCATCACCATCAATTAAGTCTTAATGTTCAGGAATCAAAAAGGAGATAACTCTTTAACTTTAAGCAGTTACTATTAGAGAGTGAAAAAGACTTGATAACTTGGTGATAATATTATAATCAGCAATATTATACTCTCATTCAACTAATAAATGGCAGAGTCAGTACTCACATAAAATATTTGGCTCTGGAGTCTATACTTTAAACCTTTAGGCTATTCTGCTTTCAGACCAGCTTTCCTATCAGTCTTCTCTTTTTCCCCACAAAATGTATGCAATTATTGATATATTTATTTTGTTGCATACATTTTATTGTTTAATTGATGGTAAAAGTAACACCTACTCATTCTTTAAGAATGTAAACAATGTAAAATGTAAACATGTGAAAAATATAAACAAATATAAACAAACATTTAGTCTATATTCCAGGACACAGTGGTAGGTCTTGTAAACAAGCATTTTCCCCTGGTTCCTTACATAAATATAATACATATATATATAGTCCACTAGAATAAATGTCCTCCTCGAAATGGGTAGGGACTATTTGTTCACTGCTGAATCTCATGCGTGAAACAGTGCCTTTACATATTTGACACTCAATAAACACTTCTTACATTAATTAACAGTTTTGAGTTGAGATAATGTAGCATTTATGGATTTACATTCCCTTTTATTCACCTATTCACATAATAAACTATTCCCCATGTGACTATTTCTCTGAAGCATTGCATGTCTGCTAATAGTTCATCGTATGGAGTCATTAGCTATTTTCCTCTAGTGGCAAAGTTAAATTTTTAAAATCTCATTGTTAATAGAAGTTCAAGGAACAGCCTTGTACATAACTTTGTCTGCATATCCATGTCTGATTTCCTCATATTCCAAAATGTAGAATTACTAGATCAATGAGCATGAATATTTTTTAAGTAGTATGATTTAGTAGCTTATAATAGTAATACTACAGTTACAACTAACATTTATTGGGGGCTACTCTGTACCAGACATTTTACTTAGAGTTTCACTCACGTTGCCTCTTTAAACTACCACAGTGACCTTACAAAATTAATTCTAACATTATTCCCTTTTTAAGATAAGAAAACAGAAGCTGAGAGTAACTATCCTGATTAGTAAGTGGTAGAGGCAGGATTGGAAACAAGGCAAGATGACCCCAAGGCCTAACTTCATCCTCAAAAGTGAAAGCTGAGGAATAAATTTGCTTGGTTTGTATCTCATGTCCATCATTTACTAGCTGTGGGATCTATGCAATCTCTTTGGCTTTGGTTTTCTATAAAATGGAATTAACAATAGTTACCTTCTTTAGTGAGGATTAAATGAAATCATGTAAATAGCACTCTTACTAGTACTGATACATAAAAACTTAACATAAGTTAGTTACCCAATTGCTATCTTGGTATTTATGATATTCTGAATATACCTTGCATATCTTCTATAAAACCCTCACAGATTACATTTCCACCAGCACTGTGGTGAACAGATTATGTGGTTACAGATCACACTGGGTTCCAAGAGCACCAAGAAAAATAATACACCAAAGAGATGGCCTACATGAAGGAGAACCCACTTCTCATTGCCTTTTTTTTTTTAGGTTATTATGGTTTTTTGGGGGGGTATCATTAATCTACAATTACATGAGGAACATTATGTTTACTAGACTCCCCTCATCACCAAGTCCCTCCCACATATCCCATTATAATCACTGTCCATCAGCACAGTAAGATGCTATAGAATCACTACTTGTCTTCTCTGTATTGTACAGCCCTCCCTGTGCACCCCCACCTACATTATGTCTGCTAATCATAATGCCCCCTTTTCCCCTTATCCCTCCCTTCCAACCCATCCTCCCCAGTCCCTTTCCCTTTGGTAACTGTTAGTCCATTCTGGGGTTCTGTGAGTCTGCTCCTGTTTTGTTTCTTCAGTTTTTTTCTTTCTTCTTATACTCCACAGATGAGTGAAATCATCTGATACTTATCTTTTTCCGCCTGGCTTATTTCACTGAGCATAATACTCTCTAGCTCCATCCATGTTGTTGCAAATGGTAGGATTTGTCTTCTTCTTATGGCTGAATAATATTCCATTGTGTATATGTACCACATCTTTATCCATTCAGCTACTGATGGACACTTAGGTTGCTTCCATTGCTTGGCTATTGTAAACAGTGCTGTGATAAACATAGGGGTGCATCTGTCTTTTTCAAACTGGAGTGCTGCATTCTTAGGGTAAATTCCTAGAAGTGGAATTCCTGGGTCAAATGGTACGTCTATTTTGAGCATTTTGAGGAACCTCCATACTGCTTTCCACAATGGTTGAACTAATTTACATTCCCACCAGCAATGTAGGAGGGAACTCCACAACCTCGCCAACATTTGTTGTTGTTCGTCTTTTAGATGGTGCCAATCCTTACTGGTGTGAGGTGATATCTCATTGTGGTTTTAATTTGCATTTCTCTGATAACTAGCGATGTGGAGCATCTTTTCATGTGTCTGTTGGCCATCTCAATTTCTTCTTTGGAGAACTGTCTCTTCATATCCTCTGCCCATTTTTTAATTGGATTATTTGCTTTTTGTTTGCTGAGGTACATGAGCTTTTTATATATTTTGGATGTCAACCATTTATCAAATCTGTCATTTATGAATATATTCTCCTGTACTGTAGGATTCCCTTTTGTTCTATTGATGGTGTCCTTTGCTGTACAGAAGCTTTTTCAGCTTGATATAGTCCCACTTGTTCATTTTTGCTTTTGTTTCCCTTGCCCGGGGAGATATGTTCATGAAGAAGTTGCTCATGTTTATGTCCAAGAGATTATTGCCTATGTTTTTTCTTAAGAGTTTTATGGTTTCATAACTTACATTCAGGTCTTTGATCCATTTCAAATATACTTTTGTTCTGGGGTTAGACAATGATCCAGTTTCATTCTCTTGCATGTAGCTGTCCAGTTTTGCCAACACCAGCTGTTGAAGAGGCTGTCATTTCCCCATTGTATGTCCATGGCTCCTTTATTGTATATTAATTGACCATATATGTTTAGGTTAATATCTGGACTCTCTATTCTGTTCCACTGGTCTGTGGCTCTGTTCTTGTGCCAGTACCAAATTGTCTTGCTTACTGTGTCTTTATAGTAGAGCTTGAAGTTGGGAAGCGAGATCCCCCTGCTTTATTCTTCCTTCTCAGGGTTGCTTTGGCTATTCAGAGTCTTTGGTGACTCCATATGAATTTTAAAACTATTTGTTCCAGTTCATTGAAGAATGCTGTTGGTATTTTGATAGGGATTTCATTGAATCTGTAGATTGCTTTAGGCAGGATGGCTATTTTGACAATATTAATTCTTACTAGCCAAGAGCATGGGATGAGTTTCCATTTGTTAGTGCACTCTTTAATTTCTCTTAGGAGTGTCTTGTACTTTTCAGGGTATAGGTCTTTCACTTCCTTGGTTAGGTTTATTCCTAGGTATTTTATTCTCTTTGATGCAATTGTGAATGGAATTGTTTTCCTAATTTCTCTTTCTGCTAGTTCATCGTTAGTATACAGGAAAGCAACAGATTTCTATGTATTAATTTTGTATCCTGCCACTTTGCTGAATTCAGATATTAGTTCTAGTAGTTTTGGAGTGGAGTCTTTAGGGTTTTTATGTACAATATCATGTCATCTGGAAATAGTGACAGTTTGACTTCTTCTTTACCAATCTGGATGCCTTATTTCTTTGTTCTGTCTGATTGCCGTGGCTAGGACCTCCAGTACTATGTTGAATAACAGTGGGAGAGTGGGCATCCCTGTCTTGTTCCCGATCTTAGAGGAAAAGTTTTCAACTTCTCTCCGTTAAGTATGATGTTGGCTGTAGGTTTGTTGTTTACGGCCTTCATTATGTTGAGGTACTTGCCCTCTCTACCCATTTTGTTGAGAGTTTTTGTAATGAATGGATGTTGAATTTTCTCGAATGCTTTTTCAGCGTCTATGGAGATGATCATATGGTTTTTGTCCTTCTTTTTGTTGATGTTCTTGTTGCTTTTTGCACAAAGAGGTTACTTGGATTTCCCCCACTGAACTTCCTTTCTATTCTTTGCCACAGGATTCATTTTGGAAAGAGGAATGTAAATGAGTAAAGTAGAGAATAGACAGGATAATTCTGATATGAAACCTCTGGCTAAGTAGGGCAAAACTGAGATTGTTTGAAATTATTGATAATTTCATCATGATTCTATGATTTAAAAAAAATTATTCAATTTATTTAAATGAAAAATAAATCAGTTCGTCCATTAACTATGATTTTTATGCATGTGTGTGTGTGTGTGTGTATACAAGACGCTAGAGGAAGAGAGGAGAAATCACTGGGCATTCTCAAGACTGCTTGATGTTTGAATCACTAAGATAGAGACATTTAATTTACATGTTATTATTTATTTCATTTCATTTTTATCAAATTCTTCTGCAACACAATTTTTAAGTACTACTTAATATGCCTTTGCATGGATAAATAATAATTTAGTTACTAAATCTCGTATAGGTGGACATCTAGACCATTCTATTTTTTCCCCTTTTAAGCAATGTTGAGCTAAATCTAATTATAGCCTATTTTGTGTCAGCTGATGATTTTTTTGAATTAAGGATGTGCATTTTAACAATGGACACTTAGGACTTTTAAAATGTAGCACTACCTGCCCTCCTGCCATTGGGGCAGGCCTGAAACAAAGCTGCCATTCCATCTTGCTTTAACATTTCTCCACTGGCACCAGCCAAGGCCTTAAACTTCCTGTTTTGAGGTTTCACATGGAGCCCGTTCGGTCTCCCGCAGCACTCCTCTGCACCCTCACTGCTAGATGATGCATATGTCTTTTGCTTAGTTCAACAAAAACTCAGAGTGGGTCTCTAATATGTGCCAGGCACCATTCTAAATGCTGTGGGGCACTGAACGAAACAAATACCTCTGTCCGTGAAGCTTTCCTTCCAGTGAAATACAAACAGATCATGACTTTGACACATTCTTAGGTATCCAGGTTGTGATGGTGTGGTGGTGGTGGTGGTGGTGGTGGTGGTGGTGGTGGTGGTGGTGGTGGTGTGTGTGTGTGTGTGTGTGTGTGTGTGTGTGTGATTAAGGCTGACTCTGCCCATGAGCAATTCAGAATGACCTGCTTGAATTCCAGAACCATGATTACCAACAAAATATATTTTGTTTGATCTGTGGGCCCACTTAGAGCTCATCTTTAATGGAGATGTAGGCAGAGCAGAGAGGAAGTTATATTTAATCAAGAAGCAATGCTTTCTCTCTATTGATCTCAGTTTCAGACTGAACAGGAGGGAGGCAGCAACAATGCAGAATGGTACCTGACATATTCAGGTAGGTGCCCACGTCTTCTGGGTGCGCTCATGCCCTGACTCCGTGGTTGCAAACCAACTTTGACCATGGATGATGCAGTATCAGGGCGGTGGACAGTAATCAGATCCTATCCCTCTCTGCCGTGGCTCTTCAGACGTAGAATGAAGCCCACCGCATGAGCTGGCCCCAGCTGATCCTCATCCCCGCGTGGTCATGCCTTGCTGCCTCTCTGACTGCCCTTCTCCTCTCCAGCTGTTCTGGCCTCCAGCACAAGCTGGTCCCCACCCTCAGGCCTTTCTCTGGTCACTCCCTCTTCTAGGAATCTTCTCCCACTGATCTTGTTCTCATTGGTTCCTTTTTATCACTGAAATTCAATGTGAATGTCGCCTCCTCAAAAAAGGTTTCCCTTGGCCCTCCAAACACAGGGAGCCTTCCCATGGTTTCTTCAACATTATCTTGTTCAGTATGTAGCAATTTGAGACCCTTCCCCATCTGACAGGTTCCTATTTAACAGTCTTCCTCCATCTTTCTTTCCTCTTCTTCTCTCCCTCCCCTTCCCTTCTTCCCTTCCTTCTCCCTCCTTGTCTGCTATCCCCACTAGAGTCTTAGCTCCAGGAAAGCAGGAGCTCGTTGATCTGATTCACACATGTGTCACCAGTGTCTGAACAATGCTTCACATACAACAGACATGTAATAACACATTTGCTTAAAAGATACATTATTCTAGACCTTTAAAAGCCAAGGCTAACATCACTCCCTGCCAGAGTAAGCCATTACACACCCACGTTGAGCAATCTTGGCAGAGTTTTCACAGTTCCAGAGAAACCATGTACCATGTAAAACTTGAGGTTCCTGAGAAAAACATGTCTTGGCATTATGGTCTGGGGATCAGTCGCATAAGGAATATGAAAATAGGGAGTAGCCTAAATAAGATAACAGGTAAAATTCAAAATAACATATCTAGATGACCAAGAGTGAAGTCAGTATTACATTCCCCAAAGCATCAGATGTATCCCTTGATAATGTGAAAATTAGAAAAGTTCAGTGTATTTGATACACAGCGCAGGAAGAATCATCCAAAAACATGCTCCCTTTCCTAAGGGCCAACATGTCTATTATTGCACTTAACCCTTGTAGCAGCACTATAAGAAGGGCCTATTATTAGCCCAGTTTTTCAGATGAAGAAACTGAGCTTAGAGAAATCAACTGTACTCAAAGGGAGAGCCAGATCTGTCAGCAGAGCAATAAGGAATTTTTACTGGGCTCCGAAATGAACAACAATAATAATGTCTGTTGGATAAGAGGCCCTGGAGATTCCAGAAAAAAGTTCTAAGCCACTCCAAGGCTGGAAGATAATGACACTGTTTCTGTCTCTGCATCCCCAGCTGTGACAGTGGACAAGTCACTCAAGATTGTAAATGAGAAAGAACAGAGCAAATAGAAAAGTATCTTTTTGGTGCAAGATATTTTTCAGCAAAATGGTCAGAATAGAAAGGCTCTGGGTGCATTCCTGGTTGATATTACAATCAAACTGATAGTAGCTGAGAGATAGGGAGAAAGAGTCTGAGATACTTACATAATGATGTCAGAAACAATGAATGTCTGGCAGAAAAATGGCTCATATAGGGAATTTGTAAGACTCACACATGATCCATTTTCCATATACCAGAGGTTTGGATTTACTGTGACCCTAATGGAGCCGAAGCTGCAGGGTTCTCACTTGCACGTGCAACTTTCAAGGCTCTGTACCTAATTCTGTATGTTTTCTATATTTTATCTCACAGTCAGCCTCCATAAAATCTGGTCAGTTTGTGCCTTCCCCCCATGGGAAGAAGAGCTAAAAATTAAATAGCCCTGAGAAAGCTAACAGAAAATTAGTCTTGCTGAGGGACTGTGGCCAGATCTGCTCAGCTGTCTTCACTCTAATTTAGGGTTAGGCCAGGTTGGTGGATTTGTTGGTGTGTTTAATCAAGCATAACACAAACGAGGATTTAGGTAAATTTCTGTTAGTTGTTTAATGTCTTTTAGTGGGTAACTTATGAGGTTATCATTTCCATAGGATGAATATGTTACTGTGTTTTCATTTTAAATATGAAAGCAATGAATTTGAGCATATGCTGTCAGTCTCTACTGATACCTCAGAACTTTGTGGTTTGAATTGGTGTATTGGAATCTACATAAAATAAATTCCATTCCTTCTTTATTTTGTGACTTGGCAAAAAATAATACAGAAGACCTAGAAGAAACATATTACTAAAGTTATCCTGAGCCTATTTTGCATAGAAATTGTTAAACATTAACTAATGTTTGGACATAGGTATTAAAGCAATAGGTAGTGGGAAAAAAAGTAAAAATAAATAAATAAGCAATAGGTAGGAACTGGTCCCAAAATGATGCACGCAACATTGAGTAGAACACATAAAAAGTAGTGAGAGAACATTTCCCTTGCCAGCCAGATTAATGGAACCAACACAGGAAATGGTAAGTCCAGAGGGCCGTCATACCCATCAAAAACATGAGCATGAATAACTTCAAAGTTCACATTTTCTGAAAGCCTCTGTTGAAGTCAGAGTCATCAGAGCTTTATTCTCTGAATGGTGGGACAGGCAACTTTGTTTTCCTTCTGGCCAGTCTGAATTTTGGGGGTTCTCAGGATCTGAGATTCACCAGTTGTTTTTGCCGGGGCTTCAGGAAAAAGTAGAAAACTTACCTTGCGCTTCCAGTGCCTTTTTCCACTTCCTGTTAAAACCTGAATGGAGTGTGTGTGTGGTGGGGAGGCTGGGTCTAGGCGAAGCATGATTTTAACCCCAGATCTCAGCAAGAGCTGCCTTATCTCCAGCTCATCTACATTACCCTGCTCTCCACCCTCCACTTCTCATCTACCCAAAAATCCTTCCCCCAACCCATGCACACCTCAGTGTCTGTTGTTTATCTCTTCTGACCAAATGGGCATTCTCATAGGGGAGGAGGAGAGAAAGAGCTGCACAGGAAATGCCACCACCACGACCCTGGTCACCAGCCAGCCACAGATTCTCCCCACAGCCTGCGTCCTGCTGTGGGAAGAAAGGCACCTCCAGAGGTCGAGTCAGAGACTATTATCTCTAACGATTATACATGCAAAAACCCTTTAAAAATGTTAGCAAACAGAATTTAGCAATATATAAAAATAATTTATATCATGATCAAATGGAGTTTCAGGGATGAAAGCTTATTCAAAATATGAAAACTGGTCAATAAAATTCATCATGTTAAGAAGGGGGAAAAATCATATGATGTATCAAATGATGAAGAAAAGTCACCTGACAAATTAAAAAACTGTTTGCCCATTCATAATATTAAGAAAAACTATCATTAAAATAGGAGTAGAGCAGAACTTCCTCAATTTGATAAAGAGCATTTACCAAAAAACCTACATCTGACATCATAGTTAATAGTGAAGGACAGAGTGCTTTTCACCCAAGATTAGGAACTAGGCAAGGATGCCCACTATCACCCCTCTTACTCAACACAATGTTAGAATTTCTATTTAGTGCATTAAGATAATAAGTGAGGTGCATATAGAACAAAGAAGAAGAAATAAAACTGGCCCTATCTGCAGGTGACATATGCAGAAAATTCCAAGGAACCTATTAAAAAAAAAAAAACAATCTTCCTAGGACTAATAAGTGAGTTCAGCAAGATTGTAGGATATAAAATAAACATACAAAGATCTATTTCTATATACTAGAAATGAGCACATAGATAACAACATGTATAATTATTCAAAAAAATAAGAAACAAATACTTAGATCTAAATCTAACAAAATATATACAGGACATGTATGCTGAAAACTACGTAGTTGTTGTAAAACTACACAGCTGATGAAAGAAATTAAGAAAGATCTAAACAAATAAAGAGCCACACTGTGTTCAGGGATTGGAAGACTCACTATTGTAAAAATGTCAATTCTCTGAAATTGATATTGAGCTTTAATACAATTCCTATCAAACTCTCAATGATATTTTTTGAAGATATAGGCAAGATCATTTAAAAAATAATATGGAAAGGAAAATCACTAGAATAGCTAATGCAATTTTGAAAAAGAAAAGTGAGAGGAATGATTCTACTCAATTCCAAAACACACTACATAGCTATAGTAACCAAAATTGTGTGGTAGTAGTGCAGGGATAGACACATAGATCAATAGAACAGAGTAAAACTATCTTTACCCAGAAATAGACCCTCATAAATATGCCCAAATGATTTTTGACAAAAGATGGAAAAGCAGTTCAGTGGAGAAAAGACAGCCTTTTCAACAAATGGTGCCTGAAGCAATTGTACATCCATAGGCAAAATAAAACCCATGGCCTCAACCTCATACTTATACAAAAATTTACTCAAAATGGGTCATGGACTTAGATGTTAAGATGGAACTATAAAACTTATAGAAAAAAAATAGGTAAAAATCTTCAGGATGTAGGGCTAGGCAAAGATTTTTTAAACTCAACACCAAAAGCAAGATCCATAAAAGGATAAAAGGATAAATTGAATTTCATCAAAATTAAAAACTTTGACTCCATGAAATCTCTCATAAAAGGATAAAAAGACCAGCCACATAGCAGGGAAAAAAGTATATTTGCAAGCAACTTCTCTGACAAAGGACTATTATCTAGAATACACAAAGAATTCCTAAAACTCAACAATAAGAAAGCAAATAATCCATGGGCAAAAGACATTTCACCAAAGAAGATATGCAGACTGGCAAGTGAGTATATGAAAAGATATTAAACATCATTAGCCATAAGGGAAATGCAAATTAAAACCACAAAGAGATATTACTAAAGACCTATCAAAAATTGCTAAATTAAAAAAACAGAGAGAACACCAAATGCTGAGATAATGTGGAGGAAACTGAATCATTTGTGTATTGCTGGTAGGAATGTAAAATGATACAACTACTCTGGATGACATTTTGCCAGTTTTTTAAAAAACTATACATGCAATGATCCTACAACCCACCAGCTGCACTCCTGGGCATTCAGCCCAGAGAAATAAAGACTTTGTTCACACAAAAACCTGTACATAAATGTTTACGGAAGCTTTACTTACAATTGCAAAAAATAAAACAACCCAGATATCTTTAAACAGGTGAGTGATTAAATAAACTTCCATACCATGGAATAGCATTCATCATTAAAAAGGAATGGGTGATTGATACATGCACCGGATTGAATGAACACACAGAGAATTATGCTAAGTGAAAACAGTCAGTCTCAAAAGGCTTTTTTCATACATATATAAATGTATCATTCCATTTCTATTACATTCTTGAAACAGCAAAATTAAGAAGTAGAGGACAGATATTGGCTGTCAGGGTTTGAGAAAGACGAGGTGTAGGAGGAAAGTTGGTATATTTACAAAAGGGCAACATGAGCAACCCACGTGGTGATACTGTTCTATATCTTGACTCTATCAGTATCAATATTCTGCTTGTTATATTGTACTGTAATTTTGTAAGATGTTACCATTGGGGGAAACTGGGTAAAAGGGACACAAGATCACTCTGCATTATTTCTTACAACTGCATGTGAATCTCTAGTTATCTCAAAAAAAAAAGTTAAATTTAAAAAATAAAAGTCATTTTAACCCCAGATCTCTATAAGAACTGCCTTATCTTCACTGCATCCTGTCATATACCATGCCTCCCCTCACCCTACCTTCCTCCAACCCACACACAAACCACACAGTATCTGTGGTTAATTTTTCTTGGCCAAAACTAGTGAGTGAGGAGAATGGAGAGAGAGAGAGAGAGAGGGGTGGGAGAAATAGAGACGTAAGAAATGCTGCCACCACGACCATACCCACCAATCAGCCATGGGTGCTCCTCATGGCCTAACCCACCTCCTGCTCTGGGAGGAATGTTGAGATTGTGTATGAATTAATCCAAGGCCAACAGGCTCCTGGGTCTGCAGGGCCCTGAGGCAAGACATCTGGGATGAGAAGATCTGCATCAGAAGCTGCGCAGCTGGGCTGACTCCAAGAGGTGTCGATCTTTGTGAGGAACAAAACATCCCTTGAATGAACCAGAATTAAGGCATAAGTCTCTCACATGACAGGGAAAACACAAATATTTCCTGCTTCAGTGGGAACTGACACTGCCTCCTCTAAAACAAACACAAGCAGTGTTTAAAGAATACTGATTTGAAGGGTCCTGTATGAGTTTGCTAAGGCCACCAGATGGCTTAACCAACAGAAATGTATCATTTCCCAGTCTGGAGGCTACAAGTTTGAAATCAAGGTGCTGGCAGGGCTGGTTCCTTCTGAGGGAGGATCGGTTCCAGGCCTCACCTGACTTCTAAGCCTCAGATGTTACTTGGCTCGTTCATGGCCGTCTTCTCCCTGTCTCTCTTCACCAGACATGTTCCCTGTGTTCATAACTGTCTCTGCATCCAAATTTCCCCTTTCCATGAGGACACCAGTTATACTGGATTAAGGCCCCACCCTATGCCAGGATAACCTCATCTTAACTAATTACATCTGCAATGTAAAGTTGGTGTATTTACAAAAGGGCAACATGAGCAACCCTTGTGGTGATACTGTTCTACATCTTGACTCTATCAGTATCAATATTCTGGTCATGATTTTTGATCAATATCAAATAAGGACATGTTCTGAAATATTTGGGGTTAGGTCTTCAACACATGAATTTCAGGAGGACACGACTAAGCCCTCAGAAGGCCCGTGGTTCTGTCCAGCACAGCAGAGTCCATGTGGGAGTGGCTTTGGGACAAGGAGAAGGATCAGACCTCGGAGTGTCGGGGAAAGGAGATGGGACAGGTTCAAAAGGGCGGGATGGATGGAGATTCAGTGGGCCTGAGCGAATGAGGAGACTGGCAAGAGGGATGTTAGTGAAGGAATTCTCAGGGGACTTGTACGGCCCTACCTTCTCCCCATCATGTCCCCATATACGGTCAGTGTTGGCCAGGAAGGGAGTGGGGATGTGCTAAGCCAGGGAAGAATGAAAGTGGAAAAGAAGTAAAGAGAGGTGGGCGATTCCCACTTTCAACAAGGAGACAGCAGTGGAAGAGGACACCATTCCTTGTAGGGGACAGCAGGCAAATTCCCTGAATTTTTCTTTTAATGTCATGATATTTTGGATTACTTAATTTTTTTGAAAAGTCAGAGAGGTTTTGAAATACTAATAAAATAATAAAAAGCAAATTGCATTTTTGCATTCTCTCACCATGGAAAATTGCCTATCTTAAGAAGAAAACCAAAAAATCCATTCTAGCTAGACCTTTTTTTAGGGATCTGGTTAAACAACGCATACTGTGTAATTAACAGGCATGATTGATATACCCAAAAAGGGTTAATATTTAATACTAGTTCTACTTTACTTTTTATCAAACTAGCACTTTTTTTTCTGTAAACCTGAAATAACTGTCATGCATTATCTCTTCTAGGATGGTCATATATAAAGAAAGACAATATTAATATCAGTTTTATTGGTTCCCAGAAAAATCAAGCTGTTTGCCTAACTCGGTCCCTAGCAGAGCCATAATTCAAACCTGTTCGGTGTTCTGTTACTTAAATGGAGCTTTTATTTCTTTGTTACACTTGTATAAAAGGATGGAAGACTCTAAGAGCCAAATTAAAATTCTAAACAATTTAGGTCTTAGTTTCCATTAACAAATCAAGACATCAGTATAAATCTATCTGTATGGAAAAAGGGGAATATCATTACATAATGGACTGGATTAAAAACATGCAGTTAGGAAAAAACAAGATGTTATCAGCAAGTACATATGAGATGGCTTGTGCTCAGCTGTTTTTCCTCATTCTCTGGCCTACTTTTTTTTTTACTACTAGGCTCTTTTGCTGCTTGGATGGTTCATTTCAGTCTAACTGACTCATCTCCAGGGAGCTTCTGTGATGGATATTCAAGATGCTCACCATCTAGTTCTGAATTTATGTCTTCTATCCAGGCAGAGCCCAGCGGTACAAAACATGGTCCTTTTAGGAACTTGTATTTGATATTGTGTTGTCCTTTTATTAAGCTTTATATTGTTGCACATCACACTTAACTTATAAGAAATATTTGCTATTCTAAAAATAAAACTGTCTTCCTTAAAGGAGAATTAAAATTATTAATTCTGGACATTTTCTGTGATTTTTACTGGACCTTAGTCCCCACATTCCTTGGTAAGTAAATTAAGCCTTTAAGAATAAAAGTCACTTACACATTGCAAAAGGATTGTTTAAAAAGTACCTCTGAAGCACACTGACTCTCTGCTCAGGAGCCCATGTCTGGGAAAGGGGTTTTCCTGTGCAAATTCATTTTATGGTGCTCCCAGTGTATTGAGTTTGGTTAGTCCCAAGAATTCTCTTTCAGAAGGTAAATCTTCGAAGCCATGTCAAAAAAATCCCCCCAAATTCTCCTTATTGGAATGTTTCTAACCTGAACATGAGGTTCATCTTTCTTCAGGCAACCTCTGTATTAAAAAAGAAGATAATTTTTTACCAGACAACTTGTGGTTTCAAAGTTGTTAAAATTAGTTCAGTGTCCTGTTTGAATTCTTGTGTCAAATGAGAAAACTTTTAGCGTCACGAGTGATTTCTAGACTGATGAAATAGTAGACTGAATGTTGAGTCTATCAGCAGTAAACCTTGGTTTTAATACTATACCTTTCACTCATTTGGAAGAAAAATATCATATTTTTAAATGACAAAGTCTAATGTAAAATATGAGATATATATAATATATATAATCAAAGATAAAATTTATACACATGAATATTTTCATTAAATATGCTTGCTGTTTTGGTTGAAACCATCTGGGTTATAATTTCTCAGGATATTAGGAAGACTTTGCTTCTCACAATATGCATGCTTAGACACCAAACACCTATAAAAGGCAAGGGTTCACTTTTTACTTCAAAACTCTACAGGGTATCAAGCTGTTAAAGAATTCCAACCTAGATCTTGTTAACAAGAAAACCAGGGAAGGAATCCACAGCAGCTCACAAATATATTTACTTGAAGACTATGTATATTTACTTGGACAATCTCACTCTTAATATGAGTTTTCCAAAAAATATTAAGTAATCAGTTAATGAGTTACAATCATGAGCTGAGCACTGTACTGAGTGTGTTTAATTTCTCTAATTTTCTGCTTCTTGCTTTAGGAATGGCTTATTCAGTACCACCAACTTATCGATACTTTATGAGTTCTCATGTCACTTATTCTGTGATTTTTTTCTGGTCTCTGATTTTGTTCCAAATATCCAAGTGTGTATTTTAGTGAGGACTTTAGCATTGATTCTATCCAGCAGCATCAAAAACAATAAGCTGGCTAAGCTATGTTTTTTTTTTTCTTTTAAAAATGGGAAATGAAGTCATGATGTTTTTCCCATGGCTGCTCACTGAAAAACCTAGGAAGCAAGGGTCAACCAATTGAAATGAGAACAACTAGCACTGCCAGTATAATTTCTCACAAAAAAGGAACCAGGGTTCCTTAGATAAATAAATGGCAAATTCCAGTTGTGAGGCAGGAAATGGACAAGATTAATTGGGATATCTTGTTACATCAGAAAGAAAGGAAACAATCAAGTATGTTAGATGCAAATTGAAAAGTTTCCTTCTGGTTAAACATGGGCCGATTGAAGCCGCCAAAATAATGCAAGATGTGAAATATATCATGTTAGAGTCCATGAGTCCATAATGATATCTTTTTTTAAAAAATCATATTTTTGAGATTATTAGACTACCAATTCATTAATATGAAAAATAGTAAATAAAAGGATAGAAGCAAACATTCTGCCTTTCCTCTATGAAAGGAATGTCAGCTAATGCAGGCAGAAAGAATGAGATAATTAAATTATCATCCATTTATACCTCTTAATGAATAATGGACCTTCACTGCTGAAGTTATTAGGTGAAAAGATGACAGGGAACATTATAAAGGGTAAATTAGTCTAACAACATCTAAACCCACAGATCGATCTTAACATCACAAAGAGAAAGACAAGCAGGTGTCATTGATCCCTTATGTGACACAACAGGAAGTACATAGCACACTTGACCCTAAATCACAATCAATGATGTGGGCAATCTTGCAGGACAAGTGACCTGCAGGGGGGACCCAGTATAGATTGAAAGAAATTTTAAGAATTTTTTCGACATGTCTTAATATGATTATTTTTATGGTAAATAGCATTGTGGTTTTATTAAACAAAAAGGAGTTGTCATACTAGAGATACATACTGATGTGTTAATGGAAGAAATAATATAATACCTGAGATTTGTTTAAAATTATGTAGCAGGTGCAGAGAATGTGAAGTCCATTGTTGCATAGCATGGGGGTTATTATCCTGCTTGCCCTCTTTTTTATTATGTTTAAAAATTTCCATAATAAAAAATTCTGAAAGGGCGGAGCCAAGATGGTGGCGTGAGTAGAGCAGTGGACATCTCCTCCCAAACCACATATATTTATGAAAATATAACAAAGACAACTCTTCCTAGAATAGAGACCAAAGGACACAGGACAACATCCAGACCACATCCACACCTGCAAGAACCCAGCGCCTCGTGAAGGGGGTAAGATACAAGCCAAGTGCCCCACCCCCCAGCTCCCGGTGGGAGGAGAGGAGTCAGATGGGAGGGAGAGGGAGCCCAGGACTGCCGAACACCCAGCCCCTGCCATCTGGACCAGAGCACAGACACAGTGCATGCGTGGGGTCCTGGATACTAGGGAAACAGGACAGCAAGACCGGTGAGCGGGTCCCTGAGGCAAGCACTGGAGAACCAAGAAAAGAGAGCGGCTTTTTTTTTTTTTTGGCGAGTGCTTTTTGGAAGTCTTAAAGGGACAGGGACCCCAATACTAGTGAGTGGGTCCCTGAGGCGGGCACCTGAGGACAAAGTGCTTTTTGGAAGTCTTAAAGGGACAGGGCGGGACACTTAGTCCAGAGGCAGGGAATCGGGGGATCTCTGGGCACTGTAACCCCCTGGGCAGCAAGGAGCATGGAGGCCCCTCACGGAGATAAATAGCCTCCAGGCCGCTCCCCCTCCAACGTGGCTCCACCATTTTGGAGCAGCAGCCCGAGCCAGGCCACACCCACAGCAACAGCGGAGATAAACTCCATAACAGCCGGGCAGGAATCAGAAGCCCTGTCTGCACGCAGCTGCCCAGCACAAGCCACTAGAAGTCGCTGTTCTCCCAGGAGAGGAAGGCCGCACACCAACAAGAAGGGAAATTCTTCCAGCCGTCACTCATCCCAGCTCTGCAAACTATTTCTATCACCATGAAAAGGCAAAATTACAGGCAAACCAAGATCACAGAAACAAGACCAGAGAAGGAGACAGACCTAACCAGCCTTCCTGAAAAAGAATTCAAAACAAAAATCATAAACATGCTGATGAAGATGCAGAGAAATATGCAAGAGCACTGGGATGAAGTCTGGAGGGAGATCACAGATGCCAGGAAGGAGATTACAGAAGTGAAACAAACTCTAGAAGGATTTATAAGCAGAATGGATAAGAAGCAAGAGGCCATTGATGGAATAGAAACCAGAGAACAGGAATGCATAGAAGCTGACATAGAGAGAGATAAAAGGATCTCCAGGAATGAAACAATATTAAGAGAACTGTGTGATCAATCCAGAAGGAACAGTATCCGTATTATAGGGGTACCAGAAGAAGAGGAGAGAGGAAAAGGGATAGAAAGTGCCTCTGAAGAAATAATTGCTGAAAACTTCCCCAAACTGGGGGAGGAAATAATCAAAAAGACCACAGAAATACACAGAACTCCCAACAGAAAGGACCCAAGGAGGACAACACCAAGACACATAATAATTAAAATGGCAAATATCAAGGACAAGGAAAGAGTGTTAAAGGCAGCTAGAGAGAAAAAGGTCAGCTATAAAGGAAAACCCATCAGGCTATCATTAGACTTCTTGACAGAAACCTTATAGGCCAGAAGACAATGGCATGAAATATTTAATGCAATGAAACAGAAGGGCCTTGAACCAAGGATACTGTATCCAGCACAATTATCATTTAAATATGATGGAGGGATTAAACAATTCCCAGACAAGCAAAAGCTGAGGCAATTTGCCTCCCACAAACCACCTCTACAGGGCATCTTACAGGGACTGCTCTAGGTGGGAGCACCCCTAAAAAGAGCACAGAACAAAACACCCAACATATGAAGAATGGAGGAGGAGGAATAAGAAGGGAGAGAAGAAAGAATCTCCGGACAGTGTATATAACAGCTCAATAAGCAAGCTAAGTTATGCAGTAAGATACTAAAGAGGCTAACCTTGAACCTTTGGTAACCACGAATTTAATGCCTGCAATGGCAATAAGTATATATCTTTCAATAGTCACCCTAAATGTAAATGGACAGAATACACCAATCAAAAGACACAGAGTAATAGAATGGATAAAAAAGCAAGACCCATCTATATGCCGCTTACAAGAAACTCACCTCAAACCCAAAGACATGCACAGACTAAAAGTCAAGGGATGGAAAAACATATTTCAGGCAAACAACAACGAGAAGAAAGCAGGGGTTGCAGTACTAATATCAGACAAAATAGACTTCAAAAAAAAGAAAATAACAAGAGATAATGAAGGACACTACATAATGATAAAGGGCTCAGTCCAACAAGAGGATATAACCATTCTAAATATATATGCACCCAACACAAGAGCACCAGCATATATGAAACAAATACTAACAGAACTAAAGGGGGAAATAGACTGCAATGCATTCATTTTAGGAGAATTCAACACGCCATTCACTCCAAAGGATAGATCCACCAGACAGAAAATAGGTAAGGACATGGAGGCACTGAACAACACACTAGAACAGATGGACCTAACAGACATCTATAGAACTCTACATTCAAAAGCAACAGGATATACATTCTTCTCAAGTGTACATGGAACATCCTCCAGAATAGACCACATACTAGCACACAAAAAGAGCCTCAGTAAATTCCAAAATATTGAAATTCTACCAACCAATTTTTCAGACCACAAAGGTATAAAACTAGAAATAAATTGTACAAAGAAAATAAAAAGGCTCACAAACACATGGAGGCTTAACAACATGCTCCTAAATAATCAATGGATCAATGAACAAATTAAAATAGAGATCAAGGAATATATGGAAACAAATGACAACAACAACACAAAGCCCCAACTTCTGTGGGACGCAGCGAAAGCAGTCTTAAGAGGAAAGTATATAGCAATCCAGGCACACTTGAAGAAGGAAGAACAATCCCAAATGAATAGTCTAACATCACAGTTATTGAAACTGGAAAAAGAAGAACAAATGAGGCCTAAAGTCAGCAGAAGGAGGGACATAATAAAGATCAGAGAAGAAATAAACAAAATTGAGAAGAATAAAACAATAGCAAAAATCAATGAAACCAAGAGCTGGTTCTTTGAGAAAGTAAACAAAATAGATAAGCCTTTAGCCAAACTTATTAAGAGAAAAAGACAACACAAATCAACAGAATCAGAAATGAGAATGGAAAAATCACGACAGACTCCACAGAAATACAAAGAATTATTATTAAAGACTACTATGAAAACCTATATGCCAACAAGCTGGAAAACCTAGAAGAAATGGCCAACTTCCTAGAAAAATACAACCTTCCAAGACTGACCAAGGAAGAAACACAAAAGTTAAACAAACCAATTACGAGCAAAGAAATTGAAATGGTAATCAAAAAACTACCCAAGAAAAAGCACCCGGGCCAGATGGATTTACCTCGGAATTTTATCAGACACACAGAGAAGACATAATACCCATTCTCTGTAAAGTTTTCCAAGAAATAGAAGAGGAGGGAATACTCCCAAATTCATTCTATGAAGCCAACATCACCCTAATACCAAAACCAGGCAAAGACCGCACCAAAAAAGAAAACTACAGACCAATATCCCTGATGAATGTAGATGCAAAAATACTCAATAAAATATTAGTAAACCGAATTTAAAAATATATCAAAAGGATCATACACCATGACCAAGTGGGATTCATCCCAGGGATGTAAGGATGGTACAACATTCGAAAATCCATCAACATCATCCAACACATCAACAAAAAGAAACACAAAAACCACATGATCATCTCCATAGATGCTGAAAAAGCATTTGACAAAATTCAACATCCATTCATGATAAAAACTCTCAGCAAAATGGGAATAGAGGGCGAGTACCTCAACATAATAAAGGCCATATATGATAAACCCTCAGCCAACATTATACTGAACAGCAAGAAGCTGAAAGCTTTTCCTCTAAGATCAGGAACAAGACAGGGATGCCCACTCTCCCCACTGTTATTTAACATAGTACTGGAGGTCCTAGCCATGGCAATCAGACAAAACAAAGAAATACATAGGATCCAGATTGGTAAAGAAGAAGTTAAACTGTCACTATTTGCAGATGACATGATATTGTACATAAAAAACCCTAAAGACTCCACTCCAAAACTACTAGAACTGAAATTGGAATACAGCAAAGTTGCAGGATACAAAATTAACACACAGAAATCTTTGGCTTTCCTATACACTAACAATGAACTAATAGAAAGAGAAATCAGGAAAGCAATTCCATTCACAATTGCATCAAAAAGAAGAAAATATCTAGGAATAAACCTAACCAAAGAAGTGAAAGACCTATACCCTGAAAACTACAAGTCACTCTGAAGAGAAATTAAAGGGGACATGAACAAATGGAAACTCATCCCATGCTCTTGGCTAGGAAGAATTAATATCGTCAAAATGGCCATCCTACCCAAAGCAATATGCAGATTTGATGCAATCCCTATCAAATTACCAGCAACATTCTTCAATGAACTGGAACAAATAATTCAAAAATTCATATGGAACCACCAAAGACCCCGAATAGCCAAAGCAATCATGAGAAAGAAGAATAAAGTAGGGGGGATCTCACTCCCCAACTTCAAGCTCTACTACAAAGCCATAGTAATCAAGACAATTTGGTACCAGCACAAGAACAGAGCCACAGACCAGTGGAACAGATTAGAGACTCCAGACATTAACCCAAACATATATGGTCAATTAATATTTGATAAAGGAACCATGGACATACAATGGTGAAATGACAGTCTCTTCAACAAATGGTGCTGGCAAAACTGGACAGCTACATGTAGGAGAATGAAACTGGATCACTGTCTAACCCCATACACAAAAGTAAATTCAAAATGGATCAAAGACCTGAATGTAAGTCATGAAACCATAAAACTCTTAGAAAAAAACATAGGCAAAAACCTATTAGACATAAACATGAGTGACCTTTTCTTGAACATATCTCCCTGGGCAAGGAAAACAACAGCAAAAATGAACAAGCGGGACTATATTAAGCTGGAAAGCTTTTGTACAGCAAAAGACACCATCAATAGAACAAAAAGGTACCCTACAGTGTGGGAGAATATATTCATAAATGACAGATCCAATAAAGGCTTGACGTCCAAAATATATAAAGAGCTCACACACCTCAACAAACAAAAAACAAATAATCCAATTAAAAAATGGGCAGAGGAACTGAACAGACAGTTCTCCAAAAAAGAAATACAAATGGCCAACAGACACATGAAAAGATGCTCCACATCGCTAATTATCAGAGAAATGCAAATTAAAACCACAATGAGGTATCACCTCACACTAGTAAGGATGGCTGCCATCCAAAAGACAAACAACAACAAATGTTGGCGAGGTTGTGGAGAAAGAGGAACCCTCCCACACTGCTGGTAGGAATGCAAATTAGTTCAACCATTGTGGAAAGCAGTATGGAGGTTCCTCAAAATGCTCAAAATAGAATTACCATTTGACCCAGGAATACCACTCCTAGGAATTTACCCTAAAAACGCAGCACTCTAGTTTGAAAAAGACAGATGCACCCCTATGTTTATCACAGCACTATTTACAATAGCCAAGAATTGGAAGCAACCTAAGTGTCCGTCAGTAGATGAGTGGATAAAGAAGATGTGGTACATATACACAATGGAATATTACTCAACCATAAGAAGAAAACAAATCCTACCATTTGCAACAACATGGATGGAGCTACAGGGTATTATGCTCAGTGAAATAAGCCAGGCAGAAAAAGATAAGTATCAAATGATTTCACTCATCTGTGGAGTATAAGAAGAAAGAAAAAAACTGAAGAAACAAAACAGGAGCAGACTCACAGAACCCCAGAATGGACTAACAGTTACCAAAGGGAAAGGGACTGGGGAGGATGGGTGGGTAGGGAGGGATAAGGGGGTGGAAGAAGAAAGGGGGTATTATGATTAGCATGCATAATGGTGGGGGTGGAAGAAAGGGGAGGGCTGTAACACAGAGAAGACAAGTAGTGATTCTACAACATTTTGCTATGCTGATGGACAGTGACTGTAAAGGGGTTTGTGGGGGGGACCTGGTATAGGGGAGAGCCTAGTAAACATAATATTCTTCATGTAATTGTAGATTAATGATAACAAAAAAAAAAGGAAAGAAAAGGGGGATTACTCCCTGATAGGATAAAACTAACTGTTAATCAATGATTAAAGCATGCTTTAAATATCCTTAATTTTGATCATTTAAAGGGTGTCAGATGATCAGCTATGGAAGTACATTTTTCTGATAATCTTTTCTCTTAAAGAAAAAAAAAGCAGTTCCTGTGTGGTGATCTCCAATATGTTCTTCACAATGATATAAAAGGCATATCAAAGTGTGGGCAAAGGGTTTGTTTGTGTTTATACAGAGGATCAAAGCCTAATTTGGCTACCCAGAAAACAAATTAAGATAACATATGAAGAAGAACTTCCAACATCAACATTCTCTGGAAGAGTCATTCCAGAAGATGAACATCAAAAAACTTCAACAAAGATCCTGGTGCTGTTGCCATTGTAGCTGCAGCCATCCCACGGGTTCCTGGACTTGCCATTGGAATGAAGAAGGAGATATCTACGCTGGCCTGTGCATACAGAAAAACAGCAAATTTGACTGGATCTATACTGTCGGAACTCAACCAAGAATTAGGAGAAGTGCAAGTTGCAGCACTCCAAAATCTTGCGATTACAGACTATCTACTATTAAAAGAACATATGGGATATGAACAGTTCCCAGGAATGTGTTGTTTTAATTTGTCTTATTTTTCTTAAACTATTCAAATTCAGTTAGACAATATCCATCATATCATTGATAAGTTTTCACAAATGCCTAGGGTGCCTAACTGGTTTTCTTGGTTTCACTGAAGATGGCTGGTAATTGTAGGTCTGCTTTGGTTATGTAGCTGTATTCCTATTATGTTAATGTGTGTGTGCAATTTAATTAGTAGTTTAAAACCTATACATGCTTATGTTACTCTACAAGAAGATATGTCAAAGAAATAATCAATCTTCCCATGTTTTCTTCCGCCTGCTACTTCTATAGCTTTTCTTCTTCCTTCATAATTACAACTCTTAAGTAGAATTCATGCCTCACAACAAAATTACCGAGTATCATAATTCTTCCAAGTGGTAAAGATACCTCAAGACAAATGCTGGGCATAAAAGCCACAGGGCATAAATATGCAAAGAAGTAAAAAGCTAACCTTTTCAAACAATAAGGCTTCTCTCTAACTTACCAACTTTACAGTTCCCTGTATGGCCCCGGAAGATGACTGGTTAGCCAGAGACGGGTAAGATTCCTCAAGGGAGGAACAACCTAAGACAGGCACAGTCGCAGGGGGGCCATCAGGTGAGAAATTGGGGATCAACAGAGGTGAGGCTTAGAACTCCAACCCCCCCTGTTTTGAGAGAAATCTTCTGCATCCGTGGATATTTTGTTGCCCTTGTCTAGCTTGGATTAATACTTAGACTGTAGGCACACACCTGATCATCTACATTTGCCCTCTTACAGCACTAAACTATGTTTTCTACCTTTCATCTTGCATCTACCTACCACTTCAGCATTTTATTAAAAATAATAATAATAATAATAACAATAATAATAAGGGAGAAATGTGGGATTCACATATAAATGAAGTATAAAAATCAAACGAATATTCATATTTGACCTGATTGTTTATAGTTCATAATGCGTGATCAAAACCGAAAGTTTCTGTGATGACTGCCCTTGCACTGTTCACCATGTAAGAACTTGTTCATTATGCTTCAGAAGATTGGAGACTGTTGAGAACTAGTCTTGGGGTGGATTAATGATTGTGCATTGAGTCCCCTATACAGAATTTTATTGTTGTTAACAACCATTTGATCAATAAATATGAGAGATGCCCTCTCAAAAAAAAAAGAGGGAATAAAAATGTTCTAGAGAAAGCTATCATGTACTAAGACATATTTTCAATTTGGAAATTTCATCACATGATGAAGACATTATGTAATAAGCAATGTGAAAAAAATCAATGTCAGAATAAAGGTGTAATCAACCTGCAAAAAAAACAGACAAGTGTTAACAAGGGTGTGGAGAAAAGGGAACCCTTGTTCACTGTTGGTGGAAGTGTAAATTGGCACAGCCATTATGGAAAACAGTATGGAGGTTCTTCAAAAAATTAAAAATAGAACCGCCATATGATTCAGCAATTGCACCTCTGTGAATATACCTGAAGGAATTTAAACTACTATCTTGAAGAGATAGATATCTGTGCTCCCATGTTCATTGCAGCATTCTTCACAATAGCCAAGATATGGAAACAACCTAAGTGTCCACCAGGTAAAGATGTGTTATATATATATATAATTGGAATATTATGCAACCATAAAGGAAGGAAATCCTGCCATTTGCAGTAACATGAATGAACCTAAAGAGCACTGTCTAAGTGAAATAAGTCAGACAGAGAAAGACAAATATCTAGATGTAGAATCTAAAATATTTGAACTCATAGAACCAGAGAGTAGAACAGTGGTTACCAGGGGCTGGGGGTTGGGGAAAATAAGGAAATACTGGTCAAATTTTCAGTTGTAAGATGAATAGGTTCTAGGGATTGAATGTGCAGCATGGTGACTACTGTTAATAATATTGTATACATGAACTTTGATAAAAGAGTAGATCTTAAGTGTCTAGCCACATACAGACACAAATGGTAACTATGTGAGGTGATGGATGTGTTAAAACATAATTTTGGGAATCAGTTCACAATGTATATATGTATTAAATCATCACATTGTGCACCTCAAAAAAATCACATTGTACAATCTAAATATATACAATTTTTATTTACCAAACATACTGCCATAAAGCTGGGGGGAAAAACCCAGAGATATTCTCCAATGTTTTTCTCTAAAATCTTTACTCTCTCCCAACCCCCACTGAACACACATTCAAATCTGCAATCCATCTTGGAATTTATTTTGTCTGATGTGAAATAGTGGTCTTAATACATTTTTACAAAAAATATAGAAATCAAATGGATCCAACACTGTTTTGAAAGGAATATTCTTCAGCACTAAGGGTCATTTTACTATATGTGTAGGTCTATTTATGAGCTTTTTATCCTTGGTAAGTGTATTGGTTTTCTATGGCTGCCATAAAAAATTACCACGAATTTAGTGGCTTTAAATAACACCCATTTTTTTATCTCACAGCTCTGTGAGTCAGAAGTGGGTGTACTGTGGCTCTTCTGGGTCCTCTGCTTAGTGTTTAACAAGGTGAAATAATAATGTTGGCAGGGCTGGGCTCTTATCTGGAAGCTCTAGAGTTGAATTTGCTTCCAAGGTCATTCAGCTTGTTGGTTGAATTCAATGCCTTGTGGTTGTAGGACTGATTTCCCACTTCCTTACTGGCCATCAGCTGGGATTTAATTTTTGCTTCGAGAAGTTGTGCATTCCTTCTCCCACTTTCCATGTGGCCCTCTCTAGCAACAGCAAATCAAGTTCCTCTCAAACTCAGAATCTCTCTTATTTACCCTCTGCTGCCTTCCTCTTTTGCTTTTAAGGACTCATGTGATTACACTGGGCCCATCAGGATAAGCCAGTATAATCTCCCTATTTTAAGGTCAGTTGAATAGTAACTGCAATTATATCAGCAAAGTTCTTTCACAGCAGTATTTCATTTAGATTTGACTAAATAACAGTGAATGGTAATCTTAAGGGGATGGGTTGGGGATTAGCATCTTTAGAATTCTGCTACCATAGTTGCTTTGTCTATCCTTGCACCATCACCACAGTTTTATTATAGTTTTATAATACTTTCTGACATGTGGTACTGTAAGTTCAGCTGTTCTTCAAGATTATCTGGGCTAACATACGTATATTTGGGATACCAGAAGAAGAGATAAGGGTAGAGAGGCAATATTCAAATAGATAATGGCCAATTTTTTCTAAAACTGATAAAAAAACATCATAGATAGATATTGTCAAATGCCTTGAAATGTTTTGCAACAATTTACTGTTTCATTAACCGTGTATAAGAAGGCTTATTTACCTCTAGGCATGACACTTTATTTAAAATAAAGTCGTCTTTATTTTAAAAAGAAATGCTAATCTGACAGGTAAAATATGCAATACTCTCAGATTTTCAGTTATGCAATTAAGCATTGTTCATGTTTGCCATTTATATTAATTTCTGTGAATGGTCTTTTCATATCCCATTGTCAATGGTCTTGGTTTGCTTTTTTATTGCCATTTAGAAAGTTTACAAGTTTATGAAGTTAAGCTTACCAGTTTACTTTTATTGCTTTTGTGTTTGGGGTCATGTTTATAAAGGCCATTCCCCTTTCAAGATTAAAAAAGTATCCCTCATTTTTTTTCCAGAATATTTTTTGGTTTCTGAGGGAATATAAACAGAATCTCAGTGTGCAATATAAGATCATAAAATCAAAAGTTGTCTTTGAGGACATCGAGTGTAATATCTTCTCTGATTTAATAATCTTTCTGCAACATCCCTGAGAAAGTCTTCAAAGCTCTTCTTTCTATGACTGTAAACTCACTGCCTTGTAAGGTGGCCTGTGGCATTACTGGACAGTTTTTATTATAGGACATTTCTTTTTTGTTTTGCCATAAGTGGTCTTAAATTCAGAGGTGAATAATAATGTTGGTGAAGGGACATAGAATCATATCGTAAGAGGACTATCTCCAAGAGCCTGGGGATGTTTCTTTTGTTAAAAAGTATATTTAGGCAAGACAGGTGGCTGTCTGAGAATATGTAAAGGATCATCCTATATAAATCAGATTAAATTAACTCTAAAAAAAAAATTCTGAAGTTAAACAAAATGCAAATCCACTCACTCCTTCTGACATATACTTAGGTGTACCCCAGGTATAAGGCTCTAAACCAGGCACTGGGCATATCGACAAGATATAGATGAGAAGGGAACATGCCAAGAGTCTTCAACTCACATTTATTTTTGGTGGTGAGAGATGAATATCACTAAATAATGTGATAAAAGCAGAGATAAAAGTGAAGGGGTAGAGGGAAATAGACAGAGCAAGTAATTATGATGGGAACGGAAAATGTTCCATAAGAGAGAGAACATTTGAACTGGGCCATGAGAAAGCAGCGGTCTCTTTATCTGTCTTTCTTTTACTTATTAACATACAATAAAATTTATTATTTTTGATGTTCAGCTCTCTATGAATAGTTTTGAGAAATGTTTAAAATTATGCAACCACCATGACAATCAAGATACAGAACAGTTTTATCACCTCAAAAAAATTCCTCCATCCTACCCATTTGTAGTCAAGTCCTCCCCAGATCTAATCACTGGCACTGATCTGTTCCTATAATAGTTTCACCTTTTCTGTAGTGTGATGCAAACACTGTTTTGCATTCCAAATATCTCTATGTGAGAGTCACCCTGCATCCTTGCCAGCCCTTATTTTGTTTTGTTTTGTTTATTTTAGCCATTCTGCTAGGCCAGTAGTGGTATCTCTTGGTGGTTTTAATTTGCATTTCTCTGAGGATTACTGATGTCAAGCCAGGCAGATTGTGGATATCATTGTCACTTTTCAAGTCTACACTGGCTGTTCCAACTCCACTCCATTCCCTGTCTGCTCACCTATGCCTTTGAGAACATAGAGGTGGTCAAGTTTGAAGGCCTTAACTTTCTGCCATTCTACTTCCAAACATAAAAAGATAGTTTTTGCCTCCAAATCTCTTTTCAGAGAGGGCAATGTCTCTCCCTCCCAAGGCCAGTCTGTCCTCTCTCCTGCCTGGGGCGTTCCAGGCTCCCACCTCTGGGAATCTCAGTACGGACAACAACTTCTCTGTCAGTCTCTCTGTTACTGGCTTCTTCCCTCTGGGCTAGGCCTTTTTTTATCTATTCTCAAATTTTGCATACACCAGAATCACCTGTAGAATTTGTTAAGCCTCCTAGGACTTCCTCATTTAGTGGGTCTGGAATGGGGCTGACAATATGCATCTCTAACAAGTTTGCAGGTGAAGCTGATGCCGCTGGTCAGGGATTGCACTGGGAGAGACCCTGTGTTATGGTAAGTGATGAGGTGACAGTTCCAGGATTCCAAGCAACAAGTCAAAGGATTACCCTACCATCCCTTTAATCTCTACCTAACACAATCCTAGAAAGGACAGACACAGCTGACTTTGCCTGCAACACAAACTCCAAGAGGATGTCAAACAGGGAGGCCTTCTGACACTTTCTTTTTCCTCCCATGGCCACATCGTATCATAACCCCATCAATTCATTTGAGCCCAACTTGATGGGCAGGCTCTTTCTAAACCACCTTAAGTCAGGGAAAAGCAGCACAGCTCACAGGCATTTCCCAAACATTTCCCAAACATATGTATAATTTGTCTTCTGAGAGAGGTGCATGCAGAAAGTGTGTGTGCCTTACTTAAAAAAAAAAGTCAATGGTCACAATTTGCTTATCTTATTTATTTTGCAAAAGAAGGGAGAAAATAATTCATTTTACTGTGAATATTAAGGGAGTTTCCAGCCTATAAATGAATATTTAGGCAAGGGTCTGCCAAAACAAACAAGCTCAAAATTTAAAAGGCATTTTTTCCCAGTATCAAGGGAAGAAAGATATAACTACATTATACCTAGATTGCTATCTTTACTGATGGCAATATTTTGTAAACACCATAGATACTTTTCTAGGGAAAAAATATTGTCCCAGGACTTCCATAATTGGTTTAAATACAGTGGGCCATTTCCTGGGAAGAACAGGCTTTTTCTTGGACTTCAGTGACAAGTTAACGACAGTGGCTACATCTCCACGGGACTACGGTCTCAGAAGGCACTTGGGAGTTTCTGAGGTCTGGGATTATGGCAGATTTTATGAATTGCACTTCCTGCTTGGGAACTATAAGTGAATGATCTTTATTATCACTGACATCAATCTATATTTATATTTTAAATTCATATTTTAAATGTTTGTTTTAGCCATTCTGATAGGCAAATAGTGGTATCTCTTTGTAGTTTTAATTTGCATTTCCCTGAGGATTGTTGATGTCAAGCCAGGAGGATTGTGTATATTATTGTCACTTTTCAATTGATAATCACCTTTCTAGTAGTCATCACCCAGAGAAAGGCATAAATGAGATTGATTTAGGGACTGGCAAAGCTCAGGATACTGGAAACAGACCCAACGCTCTGAGATTGATCCTACTGGGGTAGGAGACTACAGTGTCCCATGAAAGCTGCTCCACATCATGAGCTTGGTAACTGTTGCAAGGAAGATCCCACAAACAAATCTGGCTGAAAGCCACCTGGCTGGGGTAAGAGTATCAATACACAAGACCAGTATTTACAGGTCAAGATGTTGTGGGGTAGGGTGGAAGAAAACAGGATTAAATAAGGCATTTGGTATTAATCAAGGCAAGTTCCCAGATCTTTCACTGAAAGATTCCTAAAACGTAATTATTAGACCTGAAGACCACCAGACCAATAGAGCACAAGTAAAAGATGATGAATTCTCATTTCCTTTAAGCTTTTTAAAAATTGTGTCTTGTAGACACAGGGTGTCTTGCCTGAGAGTTTCACCCCCAGGCAAGTTCACTGTGGATTCAGTGAGACCTAGAAATGACAATAGAACAGTTCTTAGGGTAAAAGGATTTATACCTGGCTTTATTCCCACAACAGTAGGTAGGTCAGTAGGTGGGGCACTAGACTCACATCCCAGTCCAACAGTCTACAGGCCTGTAACCCTCCTCCATCTCTGCTTCTGCCCAGAGCGCTGGGAAGAGCTATTTATATAGTGACTCAGTCAGTAATAGCTCATTGCCTACGGGTGTGGAAGAAGTAGCCTAGCAGCAGGCCAGTTACATGAAGTAGTTTAGGTTCAGGTGAGGATCCTGGCCACAGGAATTTCCATTTTCCCACACAGTGATGGCAAACATCTGGTATCCTGAGTGTGGCTCAAGAAAATCAGTCCATTGCTGGCAGGTGCCTCAAGGAGAGTGCCTGTCTCTAACCTGTGCTGGGCCCTCAATACTGCATCCTTCTTAGAGCCTCTTAGTTTTCTCTCCTATTCTCCACAAAACCTATTTTAAACCTCATTACTTTTTAAAAATCCCCACTCCCTCCCCTGTTATTTTTAGCAGATTGTGGGGAAAATTGAAGTTTCTATGGCCAAGATCCTCACCTTAGCCTGAACTACCTGATAATATAATTGGCCTACTGCTCTGCACGGAGGCAGAGAGGAGGTGGATTACAGACCTGTAGACTGCTGGATGCAGATGTGATTCCAGTGCTCGACCTACAGCCATGAGAATAAAGCTGGGTATAACCCTTTCACCCTAAGAACATTCCACTGTCATTTCTTGGTCTCACTGAGTCCGTAGTGAATCTTCCCAGGCTGAAACCTTTGGCATGACAAGATTAACTCAGCTTCCACTGTATACCATCAAATGGGATGTACCCCAAATCCCTGAGCTCCAACAACCAATTTTTCACATCTGTAGCTGTTTTCACCCTTGCATCAGTATGGAAGAGGCATTACCTTGTATATAGGCAGGTTTCCACCTCTGTTATGTTCTCATTCCCTCCTCCTCAGGAGCCTTCCATCAGACATCGGTACCTTGCTTCTGTGTCTTTCTGCTGCTGTTTCCATTCAGCATTAAACAGGTGCTTGGACTTTCTCATCTTAAAAAAAAAAAATTCCTCTATTCCTCTATCACTTTCTCATTTGCATCACAACCAAGCCTCCAGGAAGCTTTATCTATGCGCATCTTCCCTTCTCAAGTCCCATTTACCATTCAATCCACTGCAATCTGGGTCCAACTATCCCCTCTCCCCCCGCCACACACTACCACCGAAGCTACTCTGGGAAAGCGATTTACTGAGACCCTTCTTGTTAAATCCAGCAGACATTTTTAGCTCTTTTCTCATTTGACTTTTCTGCAGCATTGTCATTATTGAATAATGCCTCCTGTTTGAAACTCACTCCTCCCTGGCCTTGCCTGATCCAGTTCCTTCTTGATTTCTCCCTACCTTCATTATGTTTAATAAGTATTTGCATCCTGATTTAAACCAACCATGAAAAAAATTATGACATTTGTAAGCCAATGGGGAATTTATACTTATTTTTTTTTCCAATAATGTAAGTAGCTCAAAAACCAAAATCATGACTTTTACTATAAAAATACAAGATTTCTAGCTGGAGAACAAAGATGGAGGTAAGGGCCCTGAGATAATACCTAGCCCAACTTCCTTCCATTAGACCCAGTTTACAGATTAGGAAATGGAGGCACCAGGAAATTAACTGAATTGCCCAAGAACATATAAAAATAGAATCTATCTTCTATTGTTTATGAACACTTACTCTTTCTGTGATTATATTAACGAATCACCGTGAATTTATTAAGGCATGATTTTGGTATTGTGGCTACATTAAAAAACCTTATTTATTGGAGATAATACTGAAATATTTGTGGATGAAATGATTGCTAATGTATGCTTCAAAATAAAACAGAAGTGGGGAAATGAATCATTGGTATAGATGAGACAACAATGACCATGAAGTGCTAATTACTGAAGCTGAGTGATATGTGTCTAAGATTTCATTTTATTTGTGTATTCGTTGTATATGTTTGAAATTCTCCATAATAAAAATGTTTAAAAATCAAAAACACTATACTAGATGTCTGTTTTTGACTCTGACACACTGTCTAGTACCTATGATAAACAACTATGAACTATACATTGGAGTTCTAACCAACTGGAGGGGAGACACCTAATTGGCCCCTGATACTCATTGTCCCCTGACACCCAAGAAAGACCACACCTTAGGACAATGACATTCTAGCTCAAAAATGAAGACTAGATCTTCCTCACCCAAGTTTAAAAACAAGATTCAAAAGTATCATGTCAATCCACAAGTACCTTGATTGCTTCCAGAACAAAAGTCAATACCATCTAAAAGAGACAACAAAATCTAGACACTCAACAATGTAATACACACAAGTAAACATGATCCATAACAAGGAGAAAAATCAGATAATACAAATGGACACAGAAATTATAGAGATGATTAAATTAGCAGATGAAGACTTTAAAACCACTTTTATAAATATGTTCAAGGAATTAAAAGAAACTATGAAGATGATGAGAGGAGAGTTGGAGGAGTCTTAATAAGGAAATGGAAACTTAAAAGATAGTGAAATGGAACTTATAGAGCTAAAAAATGCAATGTTTGAAATTAAAAATTCCCTGGTTAAACCAATAGTAATGACAACTGCAAACTCAAGAAGAAAAGATGAATGAACCTGAAATAATGGCAGTAGGAACTGGCCAAACTACCAAATAAAGGGGGAAAATTGTGAGAAAGAATGAACAAGGGCAGGAACTCTCACTGATTGCTGGTGGGAATGCAAATGGTACAGCCACTTTGGAAAAACAGTTTGAAAATTTCTTATAAAATTAAGCATACTCTTTACTATATTACCCAGCAATTGTGCTCTTTTGTATTTACCCAAGTGAAGTGAAAATGCATGTCAACACAAAAACAAGCACATGGATGTTTATACCAGCTTTATTCATAACTACCCAAACTTGGAAGTAACTAGGACATCCTTTAGTAGAATGGATAAACACTGTGGTACATCCAGACAATGGAATATTATTTAGTGATTAAAAAGAAATGAGCTATCAAGCCACGAAAAGACATGAGGAATGTTAAGTGCATATTTTTAAGTGAAAGAGACCAGTTTGAAAAGGTTATATACTATATGATTCCAACTACATGATATTCTGGAAAAGGTGAAACTATGAAGACAGTAAAATGACCCATGGTTTTCCAGGGCTCAGGTAGAAGGGAGATGAATAGGCAGAGCACAGAGAATTTTTAGGGCAGTGAAATTACCCTCTATGAAGCTAAATGGTGGATACATGTCATCATATATTTGTGAAAACCCATAGAACAAAAAGTGAACCTTAATGTAGACTATGGACTTAAGTTAATACACTGTATCAATAGTGACTCACTAATTGTAACAAATGTACCACACTAATTCAAGTTAGGAATATCTGAAACTGTATGCATGAAAGAGGGGTGTATATGGGAACTCTCTGTACTTTCTGTTCAATTTTTCTGTAAACCTAAAACTGTTCTAAAAAGTTATTGTTATTTTTTTAAAAGGAACAAGGGCTCAGTGATCTTTGGGACATGGAGAGGTGCAGCATATGGGTGGTTGGGATTATAGGAAGAGTCGGGGAAGAATTTTGAGGAAATAATGCTTGAAATTTTTTCATATTTGATGGAAAATATCAACACACAGGTCTTATTTTTCAGTCAATACCAAGAAGGATAATCATAAAGAAAACCACTCCAAGAGTACATTGTAGTTAATTGCTGAAAACCAATGATAAGAGAAGATCTTTCCAACAGCCAGAGGGAAAGACACATTACATACAGGGAAAATACGGTATGTATGATGTCTTAGGTCGTCAAATCCAATGCAAGTCAAGAGACAATGGAATGACATTTTTAAATTTCTGGAGGGGGTGGACAGTGGGACCTATCAATCTCTATTAACCTATAATTGCATATCCAGCAAATATAGTCTTCAAAAATGAAGGTGAAATAAAGACATTTTCTTATCAGCAAACCTGCACTGCAAGAAATGTTACAGGAAGTTCAGGATGAAGGAAAATGATACGAGAGGGAAACTTAGATTTACACAAAGGAATAATGAGTAAAATGGTAATATATAATATAGAAAGTCTATTTTTGATTCTGCAAGCGTATTTCTGAAAAATCCAAATGTAGATGTTTTAGGTAGTCATGTTTAGATGTTTAGGCTACTGTAGTTGTCCAATATCATGCTTCAAAAAAAATTACAGCATTCATTAGAGCGTCTGAAAAAAACTGGTCATGAAATAGTAATACGGAGCATTTAACTAATGCACTATTATCTCATGTTTCTCTTTTCCTGATTCTTTTGGCTAATTAATTAGAATATTATTTAAAAATGAAGAGAATGTATACTAAATTCATTAGCATTTAAATAATATTTAGATAGTCATTTCTTTCTCTTTATAATTTTCACCTTTTGATTTACCTATTATATCATTCTTCCCTCCCTAGCCAATCTGCGCATTTCAGTCTTCCTCATATGCACTTTCAAACCAATTATTAAAAAGAGTATCTGAGATTGGTATTAAAGAGAATCTAGAAGGGAGACATACATATTTCTTTCTAAGTTCTTCCTGCAGTTTGGGTTACAGACAATTTTTTTTTATTTTTGTAATAACATTATACATGCAATTTCATGTCCTATTTTTTACTTGATGCTAAATAATACCATTTTTATATATCTGTATAATATTCCATGCAATATCTTTAATTCTTTTATTCATTCTTGTATTTCATGTAATTTAGGGGTTTGTTTCAGTTTGGACTTTCTGGTTGAAGGGTAGATGGTTTTAATGGATAACCCTGTGTTCACATGTTTTAGGTTTTATTTATTCTTGTGTGAATTGTCTGTTTCAGATCTAAGGCTGGTTCTAGTAACATCTCTATTACAACTGAATAATCATTCACATCACAGACATTTGTTTTCAACTTTCCCCTTTTCTCCATTTTCTCCCTCTTGCATCCCACCACTAAAATGTGTGACCTCATCCATCGTGCACAGTCCAATTCAAATTTTCCCTCTTCATTTAACTTTATCTGCACTTCTTTTATCCTTTGTAGTGCAGTATATATAGTGATGATTGATAAATATGTAGGTGTGTTGACTTAAAATTGAATAAGAAGTGTGTTGATTTAAAATGAAATTTAAGTCAGAGACGGGTAAGATTCCTCAAGGGAAGAACAACCTAAGACAGGCACAGTCACAGGGGGGCCATCAGGTGAGAAATTGGGGATCAACAAGGTGAGGCCTAGAACCTCACCCAGCCTGTTTTGAGAGAAATCTGCATCCGTGGATGTTTTGTTGCCCTTGTCTAGCTTGGATTGATACTTAGTCTATAGGCACAGACCTGATCATCTACACTTGCCCTCTTACAGCACTAAATTATGCTTTGTATCTTTATCTTGCATCTACTTACCACTTCAGCATTTTATTTAAAAAAAATAATAAGGGAGACATGTGGGATTCACATATAAATCAAGTATAAAAACCAAATGAATAATCATATCTGACTTGATTGTTTATAGTTCATGATGCGTGATCAAAACCGAAAGTTTCTGTGATATGACTGCCCTTGCACTGTTCACCATGTAAGTACTTATTCACTATGTAAGAACTTGTTCATTATGCTTCAGAAGATTGGAGACTGTTGAGAGTTAGGCTTGGGGTTGATTAATGATTGTGCATTGAGACCCCTATACAGAATTTTATTGTTGTTAACCATTTGATCAATAAATATGAGAGATGCCCTCTCAAAAAAAAAATGTGATTTAATCTGGAACTAGTATCTGGAACTCAATGCAAATTAGTTTAACAACATTGTTTTATATAAAGTTGTGAAAGTTTAGGGAAATCTTAATGATTTTGCCAATTTAATTAACTTATTTTGTACGGAGTACTATGTATGTAAAAGAAAACCTAAGTTTAATTCTAAATGACTTAAATGTTTAAATGATAAGAAACCATTGTGATATATAACTTAATAGGTGTCATATTATCATAGTGGTACAAAATAAAATGGTGTGTTTTATCATTGATGACACCTTGAGTTCAACAAATAGGTCCTTGAGGTCAGATATGGTGGGAAGGAGAGGATACACTCTGCAAACCTGAAAGAAAGGCCCAAGGAGGAGGATAGGAGCAGAGAAACCAGGACTTGGAAGATATCAAAAGCAAATGTCAAAATTTTGTGTCCAGGCAGAAATATCAGCAGAGTTAACACCACCTTGCATGATTCCCTCATGTGTGCTAGGTTTGTCTCCACAAATAGATGATAAATTTTGTGGCAGTAAAGGTGGTATTCTTCCCCCAAAGAGTGGGCAGAGCCCTCAGATTTCAAGTGTCCACTTGGTGCATAGTGGCTGTGCATCGCTATGGGCGTACACCCACCAGAGAGAGATTTCTGTTTTAAACTCTGACCAGAAACCCAAATCGTCCTTTCCTATTTCTAGTCTTGAGAGTTAGTATGCATCAGAGTGTTATTAGTATATAAAATTGTGGCTCTTCATTTAGACCACTCTGCTAACTGGACATCCCCCTGACTGTACTCTCATGCCTATTTATGAATATTTGAATATCACAAAAAGAAACCAACAGAACTTTGCTAGTAACAACAGAGAAACTGATGTTCACAAAGAGGCATGGAAATCTTTAAAGTTCACCCCCCAAATTATCTTATGGTATACTTTATAGATTTTTTCACTGTTCTTAATTTTAAAAGATTTTTTAAAACCTCAACACTTAATAGGGAAAAATAAACCAACAAGAGACTGATGCAAGAGAAAGTGATACTTAAAGATAGCTACGAGGACATAATCCTAAAATCCAGTAACCATTGGTTAAATCGGTGGATTTGCTCGCTGTTGACAGTGGTAACCTCACCAAAACATTTCACTCTGTATAGAATGAGATTTTGGAGGAAAGGTCAGTCCCCAGATCTTTTGTGTATTGGAAATACCTTTACTTTTGATTAAAGCTTGCAGGCCTATTCTGGAAACAACTCTGTTTTCATTACTCAATGTACTTTAAAACCTGCATGCAACTCAGGAAAGAGATGTTATTAAAATTTTTATAGTTATTTATGTTAAAAATGGCTGTGCACTGCTGTGGCTTATTTATTTATTTTTTTAAATTTTTTATTAAGGTATGATTGATATACATTCTTATGAAGGTTTCACATGAAAAAACAATGTGGTTACTACATTTACCCATATTATCAAGTCCCCACCCATACCCAATGCAGTCACTGTCCATCAGTGTAGCAAGTTGCCACAGATACACTATGTCCCTTCTCTGTGATACACTGTTCTCCCCGTGATCCCCCACACCATGTGTACTAAACGTAATACCCCTCAATCCCCTTCTCCCGCCCTCCCCACCTGCCCTCCCACACCCCTCCCCTTTGGTAACCACTAGTTCATTCTTGGAGTCTGTGAGTCTGCTGTGCTGTGTCTTATTTTTAAGCCAATATTCTCTTCATAAAAAAATATTTCCATCAATTTATGATTATCTTTTCAATACAGGATTTGTTTTGGAAATTTGTTAATAGCCTTTCAAGAAATCTAAATAAATTATGTTGACTGGTTACCCTTTGTCTACATTTCAAATTAACCCCTTTCTTCCCAAAAGGATAATATAATTTTACTACAGCTTCCACACTCTGAAAAAACGGAATCTGAAGTAGTGGCAAAATGACAAAACAAGAATTCCAATTAAGAGTTCAGAAGCCCCACCCAGAGTCATTATCTTCAACTTACAACCACTACATTATTTCCCCTGCAGCTGAACATAAATTCACAAACAAAAATTGTGACTTAGGTGGGGGAAACAAAATGGATGGAGAAGAATTTTGCAAATAGGTACCTAACAGATTAATAACATATGTACTTTTTATGTTTGTGCATGTAAGAAAGATATACAACATGTATGTCTTATATGTTAATACAAAATGCATATGCATGTTTTCTTTGTGTGTGTTTACAATGTGTGTGTACATACAAGGTGATTCTGATGAGTTCACCGTACAGATACAGGCTGGAGGCAGAGAAGAGGGTGGGGAAGGAGGTCTGAGAGTATTCAGGATAGAGGGGTACATCTGTGCAAGGACATGGAGGGAGGAAATGAAGCTTGTTCCCTGTGAAGCTCAACTCAAAATACCTCAAATTTGAGTCATCATCTTTTGCTGTTCCAGTGGGAGGATGGAAAGAGGAGAATATTTTGGAAAGATTTTTGGGAAACAAAATCACAGTGCAGTGAGCTAGAGATTCACACCTGACTTTCAGGACCAGGTCTGCCACTAGCCAGCCCTGAAACCTAGGGCAACCTCCTCTACCTTTGGGGCCTCCATTTTCTCATCTGCAAAATGTGGGGGCAGTAAATCATTCCTCATTCAGCTGTAGGAATATTAAAGAGTCCTTACTAGACTCTACTGATTATCCCCTTTCTATAATGTCAATCCCATCACCTCTTTGGGTTCCTTCCCCCAGAACCTCAACATGCTTGAGCTTCTCCCATCCTTCATTTGAAAAAAAAAAGCCTCCCATAAGTCTTTATTTTTTCTAGCCTTCTGTCTTTCTTTGCTTTAGTGTCCTTTACTTCGTCTTGGTTAACTTGATGCCAAATGCTGTTCAGCACTTTCCCAAATAATTTTTCTGATGCACCAATTCCATAAAATGTTAAAGCAATAGGATTACTGAAGAAAAAGTGCCTGCTAAGGTCAAATACATTTAGGTAATGCAGAGCTAGAATTAAACAAGGCTCTTTTACTAGCTGATTTCTCAGAGCCTTTAATATACTAATGTGCATTATAAGTCTCTGAGAGGTGAATAAATAGTGTACAGTTTTTTAAAAATTTAATTGACCATATGAATCTTTTTCCTGAAGAATCATATGACACTAATATCCCCCCAAAACAACTTTTTGAGAGAGGAGACAAAGCTCAAACTCTGACATATGGTTACCACATCCTTCTTTTTCCCATTGCCTAAATTTTGGGAAATTCTAGTCTGGGATTTCTGACTCTCTCCAACTGTACCCTCCCAATAGTCAACTAGGTCATAATTGGCTGAGTTAAAAGATGTTCAGTTAGTACAAGAACTCTTCAATTAATATAGGAAAGTGACATAAAAGCTTTCAGTGATCATTAAGAAGGATGGGATGAAGATGGTTCCACTTCTCATTCCTCTTAAGGCAAAGGCTTTAGAAGATCAAATCTTGTTGATTCAGTTTTGAGAAGTATAGAAATAAAAAAACAAATGTACAACTCTGATAAGGGATGTTGATAATGGGGGACACTATGCATGTGTAGAGGTAGAGAGCATATGGGAAGTCTATGCCTTCCACTCAGTTTTCCTATAAACCTAAAACTTCTCTAAAAATTAAGTCTGTTTTTGTAAAACAAAAAAAGAAACACTGAAAAACCACATAAACAAATGTAAGAAGAATTCTGACAGTCTGAAAAACAAGGACCACAGTGCTACTAAATGCTGGATAAAGAAAAGCTTTTCTTACGGATTATTTTTAAATCACTCTAAGATTGATGTAATAGTCAAGAATTTATATCATGTCTGATTTCTACATCATGACAACTTCATTATTCTAGCCACAAGGTTATAAATCATTTTCAGGTCATTAGATTGAATTTTGACTCTTATGGTCTAAAATCCTATGAGACTTGAGAGATAAAGCTAGTAGAACTGTTCCAACTCTTTAAAACATGCTCCTAGGATAATATAAAGGGATAATTGTTTTATATTTTAAGACTTATTTTATCTATTTTGATAAGATTGTATGATGAGCAATTTATACATGTAAATAGCTAATTCAAATAGCTACACATGTAATAGTAAAATATACATGTTACAGCTAATTCATTTCACTAACATTTAAATAGAATAGAGGAGTTCAAGAAATTCCATCCCTCTTAAATAAATAACCCTCTTAAATAAAAAACCTAAACTCCTGGCATTCTTTGCCCTTTCTCTCAATATCCCTGTAAGCATATTCTATTTTCTCTGTCCTGCAGTTTCCGGGCTAGCTTGAGGTGAAATATTTAACTCTATCACTGCAACAAGTGTCTTGACTTGAGAAGTGGGGACCCAGACCCACTGGGATCTGCGGATTGGTAATGTGCCTGTGTGCACCAGACTTGGGCAGGGGAAGTCCACAAAGCCCCTCTTTTCATTCCTCTCCTTTTTTTCTTGCAACCCAGGGAGATTAAATATCGATCTGTTTTGTAGTTGTCAGGGCACTGCTTGGACCTCATTTTCTAATGATACAGTCACAAGGTTTAAAAGCCATAAAGGGATGGCTTTCTTTCTTTCACCGCTCCTTTCCTCTAGGCTAGTCCTATGCCAGGGTCTGCTCCACATGGGAGGAAGCCTACTCATCTCCCCACCTGACTCTTCTATCTGGCCCCAGCTGTGGTCCATCAGCTTCATGCAAGGGACAAGCACGTTCATGTCTTTTCTCTAGTGGTGTCATCTTGTCAGGTACTGGCAGGTGTGCGTTAGTTAGGTCAGTCTCCAGATGCCCAAGGGCGTTATGAGGGCAGATGGAGTGGGGTGGTGGGTGGAGGAGGAAGTACTGGGGAAAAGAAAGAGATCTGGGCTCGCAGCTTCCTTGGTCTGAGTTCATATTGCCTAATAACTTACATAAAAGGAGAGCTCCACAAAACAGCCCATCTTATCAGAATTCTCTAAGAGAGGGATTGGAGTCTAAGACACAACAAAAATTAAAGTGTGACTTCTTTTTCTTGCTATTTTTTCTTGTGCATATACTTCCTCTAGAGGCCACAGGAGAGGGGTGGCTATGGCCAAAAGGAAGACTTGGGTAGGTCTAGATCCCACTGTCACGGTGACCTCTGATGACAGACTCCTTACTGACCATGAGATGCTCAAACAGGGTAAAACAGGCATCTAACTGCCTCCTCTAATTTCTCTGGGACCTAGAAACCCCTGTGAAAGAATCTAATTTCTCTCTGTAATTAGAATATTGGGAATCAAATAACATATAGATGTATTTGGAGTAGTTGTTTTGGAGGGGAAAGACCCACAGAAGCCAAATCACAGAGGAGAAAAAAATGCTGTTCCTTAAAGAAATAAGAAGGAAGGTCTAATTCAGTAGACATTGTCAGACTTGAATGGCAGACAGAGTAGGGTATCGGGGCCATGTGAATTCAGACTGGAGCCCTGCTAGCTCACCTGCCCCCAGGATGCCAAGAAAAGTTTGCGTGATGAGGAAGTGGGAAGACCCACAACAGTCTGCTGTGGGACCCACCCTCTTGCTAGAAACAGGTTTTAACTGAAAACAACTCTGGTTTAAATGGAAAAGTAATTTATTAAAGGATGTCCAGTTTCTCTAATAGCCAGAGAAACAGGATTTGGAGGAAACCTCACCAGCACCCAATGCCCCCAGTCACACTGCAGAGCTCACCACCGGTGCAGCCGCCCTGGATGGGGACACTGCGGCCTGCATCACCAAGACTACTGACTTTGGACAATGGGCTTGGGCACCACCTTCAACTTGTATTATCACCCTCTCTGAAAATGGAATACAGCCTCCTCCAACCTAGCAGAATGGATGCTTCCATTTCTTTAGGATTCAAGCTCTGGCATCTGATTGATGGATTCCATGTCACATGCCTGCTTCAGCTTCCACAGGGGAAAATTAGACATTCCAACAGGGATTCTCATACCCAAACATTAGAAAAATGTTCCGTGGTACTGATAGCCAACGAAGACTGACATGAACCACCTCCTCAGCAGACACTAGAAAGGGAAAGAGTATTCTGATTGGCTGTGGGTAAAATTGTAGTATTTCCAGAATATCTCTCCTAGCTTTAGTTTATCTGCATGTCAATAAGCATTCCTCAGGAGTGGAGAGAGGTTCATCTCCCTTTCAATGGATAATTACCTGGGCAATTGTCCATTGAAAATTTTCCGTAGAGGGCTTATCTGAACCTGAGAGGTGAGGGGGAGGGCTGATTTTGCTTCTGCCAGGGCAGGAAAGAGAGATGGCCCCGGAGCGCAGTTTGTAAGCAATAAACAAATTTTAAACTTTATTTCTCCCTTTGACTGGTTTCTGTTTTAGAGGTATTTTGTCCCGGGATTTCTTTTCCTCACAGTTACTGGTCAATGAGCCTCGGTTAATTTGAGGCTGAGACAAGATGTAAAGCCAAGCAGTCTGGTTCTCAAGAATATGCATTGTTACATATTAGAAAATTCTGCCAAGATAAGCAATCTTACCTAGAAACCACAAACTAGTAGAACCTGGGCACATTTAGCTGATACACAATTTAATTTTGGATGCATCTTAGTCCTTTATCACAGAATGCATAAAAAGATCAGAATAAGAGTTTGTTTCTCTTGCTTTAAAAGTGCTGTTGTAGGATCTGAAGAATCAAAAGTTAGCATAAGTACAGCCATCTTAAGGCCTAAATACCACCCCCTAACCCAGAAGAAGGAAAATCATTAGAATCTTGAAAAACAAGTTAGTTAGCCTGTGTCAATTGTAGTGACCTTTAGTTAGCCAACCGTAAATCAGTTAATCATACATGCCTAGCTTATCTTGCTAGAACCACCCTAGACATTCCGAAGGTGATCTCATCTAACCAGACCCCAGGATGTGGCGCCAGCAAAAGATTTATGAGCCTATAGAAAAAACCCTGTATTGTAATTATGGAAAATTTTACCCCTTTTGAAAATGCTATAAAACCTTCTGGCTTTGTGTGCTCTGGGTCCTCGTTGAGACCCGCTGCGACGGGCTGACGTGGACCCCAGCTAGTTGGCTTCTGAATAAATTCCTCTTGCTTGTTGCATCAAGAAACGTCTTTGGTGAGTGATTTGGGGCGGCGCCTTCCTCAGGGGAATCCAACATTTGGGGGCTCGTCCGGGATCATGGGCTCACCCCGCTTCACTCCCGAAGTCGCTCTTGGAGGAAGAGGTAAGATTAGTGGCGCCTTGGTTTGTCTGTGTCTGTTTTCTGTTTTTCAGTGAGACCGGTCAGAATTCTGAAAGGGGGTACCCACTGTCTGGCAGCTGTCCCGATCCCGTAAAGGGGTCGAGACTGCGGTCGGTAGACGTACTAGGAGCACCGCAGGCTGCAACCCTGGGGGACGCCTCGGGGAGGTTGGGAGGCCAGGGACGCCTGGTAGCCTCCCATCTGTTTTTCCGGCAAGGTGAATCTGATGAGATAGGGTTGATTTTCAGGTGCCAGGAATATCAACCCTCTGATTCCTTTCGGTTTCTGTTTGAAAATCTGAGAAAAAACAAAAAGCGGCCGCTGTGTGTCTAATCTGTGTGTGTCTCTGTTTTTTGTGTCTTTCATGTGCCTAATAATTGTTATACTGACAATGGGACAGACTCAGACAACCCCCTAAGTGTGTAAATGAATATATCTTTCTACCTCCGGATGGTATTAATGAAATTGATTTAAAGACAAGCGCTTGTGAAAATTGAGTGTTCTAAAACTTCCAGAAAACCTGGTAAAAAAGTGTTAAGCATTAATGCTAATTTGAGTTTGCCTGAGGCGGGCATGTCCTGGTAGTTGTCGGCTGTCTGAGTTTACCTAGAGTCATTTGAGTCATGTTATCTGCTAAATCTTTTAAGAATAGAATGCTTAGAAGCTTGGCTTTGTCTAGTGTTCAGTGGGGGTCTTGTGAGTAGGCTAGCATAGTTGTTGCTGGTAGATGAACTGGATAAGTGTGGCAAGTGAACACCTTTTAAATTGTGTGTTGCAGTGTGTATGCCTACCTGCAGCCTGAGAATCTTTGTAGTAACTTAAAGCCTTAGAGTTTTGTTAAGTTGAGAAGATGTGCTCTGTGTTTGCTGGGAGATTGTGCTGTGAAGCTCATGGTTGCAGAAATTGTAGAATGTGTTCGTGAGTTTGTTGGTCTAGAAAATGTTAGTTTGACAGTTTGCAGTGTCCTGCTTCTCAGTGTTCACTAGAAGTTAAAGTTTCTAATAGTTTTAAGTTCTAATTAAAACCACTTAAAGTAATAAAGAAAAAACATTTCTCTATGCTAAAAGATGTATGTTTTAATAAGAAAAAGTATAAAAAATGAAAACTCTTCTGCATGCTAAAGAATGTGTTTTGTGATAAAAGAAAGTAACTTTGTTCTAAAGTACAGCTATTTATTTAAAGAGAGACAAAGAGAGAAAACAGCGTGGTGCCTTTTGTTGTAGAAGATCCGCTCAGCCTGTTGCTTTGGGGGGAGGGTTAGGATGTTTAGAGATAAAGTGAGATAAACCCAGTCAAGCCGCAGGCAAGCCCAGGCATAATTCTCACCGGCTTATGTGCTTGGGACCATGGTGCAAATGAAGAATAAATTACTATATTCTTACAGATATAGTCATGCCTAGTGAAATTAAAGCAAGTGAGTCTTGATATCAAGTGCACAGCAAAATTAAAATCTCGTTTCCAGTTAAACAGTTTTCTTTAACTGTTAGTCTGCTCTTAATGTTGAAAGATCACAGCAGTTTCTCATGCTTAAAGTCTCAGTGAGTTGCCATGAAATCGTAATGTTAAAGGGACTAAAAGCTAAAGTTTGTTAACAACTGTATAACCTTTATTTGCCTTTGAAATATTTTGTTATTAAAAATGATTGCATGGCCTGAAAAATTGAATTCCTAAGCAGAATAGTAACAAAGCTTTTTTCAGCTGATTAAATGCACTTAGTTAACAAACCAAAATTTATTAAACTGTAGAATCTGGACAAGATTATGTTTCTCCCAGAAAAACAGGTTTCACTGTGAAGGTTTAGATAGACGAACGTGTGACCACTTTTGAAAAAAGTTGTAATAGATTTTTTGAGAACCACCAGGTCTTCTTGTTTAATTTATATGCTGTATGTTTAAAAAAAAAAAAAAAAAAAAACATGGGGGAATCTACTATTAAAGAGTAAAACATTCTTGAAGCTTTCAGGGAAGACCTGTAAACTTAAGCACTTTCTCTGTTTTTTGTATCTGGTCTTAGACACTTATGCTGAGTTATGTTCTTATTATTTTCACTGTTTGTAAGCTATTGATTGTAAGCCAAAGGTCATCATTTCTCAGTCCCTAAATGAAAAAGTAAAATGCCTGATCTCTTTCATCTCAAAGCATATTTCTGGTCATATCTGAATATCTGTGTGAAAGAAAGAGACATTTAAATTTGAGATTCTGCTTAAACTTTTAAGTTGAATTTGACTATAGCCATATTCATTCTTTGTATGTATCTCTAACAGGTCTTTTGTATGCCTAGTAATATTATACTCTGCCTTGAGTTTAGACAGTTCTTTCAGCTAAATATGAATTCTTATTGTAGCTTTTTTCCCCTCCTGAAGATGAAAGCACAAGAATCTACCATCTGCTACCATTCTCTCAAGAATGCTTAGTAACCTAGAATTAGTTTGACTTTCTGTATGTTGTCTTTAAAAATTGACAGCAGCAGTCTCCCCTGCTGCCCCACTTTTTAAGATAATCTCGTTTACTGTGCTGAGTATATAGACAATAAATGTGTAATGATAGTTCTAAAAAAATTAAATGCAAAAAGGTGCTTTTACCTCTAGTTAACTCTGATATTTTCCAGAGGGCCCCTGGAACATGTCAGAAGAATTTTTTCTCACTAGACAAAGTATTTGACTAATTTGGCTTATTTGTCTGATATATATATATTTATTTACCAAGAAAGCACTGTCAAAGAGAATGATGCTAAACTTTGTTACTGAATGTTTTGTATTACAGAAATATCAGAATTTCCTTATGTCAACTGTTTTACAGTAAGCTCTCATCATATCTTTAACCATTGTCATTTGTAAGTCTTTTGTCATTTATAGTATTATCCCTAAACTGGTAAAGAACTAGATTTCAGCAGAACAGGTATTAGTTACATAAGATTACATAAACTAAAGAAAATGATTTTGTGTCTTTTTGTTTCAAATGTTGCTGGTAAAGTGTTTTAACCTTGTTCTCTTAAACTGACAACAGTTTAGTAAATGACTATCTTTATGAGCAGAATTGAAACATCCTTCTCTCTACTTGATCCCTCCAGAGTTTAAAAACTTTCAGTGACTGTTTTTGTATTCCATGGCAGTATGTTTATTTGCACGAGTTCAATAAGAATCTGCTTTCCTTGTGAGAAGACTACTTAAGAACACTGGTTATACTACCAGGGCTTTGACTGGAATGTCGTACCTGAGAGACATGTGTATAAACTCAGATGTGAACAACTTTAAAGAACTAAAATTGACTTTATAAAGCCAACAAAGCCCCTTGGAAGAACTGGCCTGGTACCTTGCTTACAGAGTTCCCAGCAGCCTTACCAGGTGAGTAAAGAAGGTCACTTCCTGGCAGGTGCAGAGACCTCGAGAAGAGAAGAATTCATCCAAATCTACAGGTACTGCAGGCAAAGCCTGATGGCAAGTCTGGCTTGGCTGTCTGGCCTCAAGAGGCCTTTAAAAGTTCAATCTGAAATTCCTTACAAAAAGTTCCAGCAAAGCATATTTAAAAGAGCCTGTGTAATCAATTGCTCTTCTTGCTGCACCTGTGCAAATAATCAAGCCAGCTGTTAATTATTTTCTTAACCTAGTTACTTCTAGTAAAAATGAGAGTGATTTTAGAGAGAAGTATCGTTTCAATAATGCAGCCTCCTTCCAGAATAAAAAATCCAACTCCAGATGTTGCTACATAACCTAATAACACAATTTGTTTTATCTTGCCTAGAAGCCACAAAACTGCAAATAGTAATAAAAATGAAACCCAGAATAGAAGCGCCAGCCTTCTGAAGCCCTCTCAACTGACCAGTGATGGAGACCTAGCTGCACCCTTTACTGCGCCCCCTTCTCAGCATGAAGCAGCCAGAGCGGTCATCACCCCTCTTCCCTAGCAGCAGCTAGAGTCTCTATCTGTAGAAGAAAGAATGAGACCATACCCATAGCCTTCCCTGGTAAAAACAGGTATTTAATCCCTCCTCCCGAGGGATAGTGGGCTTGTAACACTGGAGTGACCCCATGTGTCTCTACTTCTGCCTTCAACTCCTCCCGTGATTTCTGTATCATGGTCCAGCTGGTGCCCAGGTTGATGTATCATGATGATCTCTCATTCGTAGCTGAATTTGAACCTAAGCATAGATATAAGAGAGAGCCGGTCTCGCTGACCTTAGCCGTGTTGTTAGAGATAAGAGTCGCAGCTGGAGTGGGAACGGAGGCAGCCGCTATTGTTCAAGGGAACCAGCATTATGAAAGACTAAGGACTGCTATTGATGAAGACCTAAAAACCATAGAGCAATCCATTACAAAACTTGAAGAATCTCTGACTTCCCTCTCTGAGGTAGTCTTACAGAATAGACGAGGGCTAGATCTGCTGTTCCTAAAAGGAGGAGGACTGTGTGCAGCTTTAAGAGAAGAATGCTGCTTTTATGCAGATCATTCCGGGATAGTAAGAGATTGAATGTCAAAACTTAGAGAAAGGCTAGATCAGAAGAAGAGAGAGCGAGAAGCAGGCCAAGGACTGTTTGAATCTTAGTTCACTAGGTCCCCGTGGTTTACAACCCTGATATCCACTCTGACTAGGCCCCTACTCATCCTTGTGTTGCTCCTAACTTTGAGACCCTGCATATTAAACCGGTTGATAACTTTTGTTAGAAAAAGAGTGAGTGCTGTTCATGTACTAATGTTGAAGCAACAATACCACTCACTCACCTCACAAGAAGATACAAACATTCCATGATTGGAATGCCCCAAAAAGAGAAGTGGGGAAATGTAGGATCTGAAGAATCAAAAGTTAGCATAAGTACAGCCATCTTAAGGCCTAAATACCACCCCCTAACCCAGAAGAAGGAAAATCATTAGAATCTTGAAAAACAAGTTAGTTAGCCTGTGTCAATTGTAGTGACCTTTAGTTAGCCAACCGTAAATCAGTTAATCATACATGCCTAGCTTATCTTGCTAGAACCACCCTAGACATTCCGAAGGTGATCTCATCTAACCAGACCCCAGGATGTGGCGCCAGCAAAAGATTTATGAGCCTATAGAAAAAACCCTGTATTGTAATTATGGAAAATTTTACCCCTTTTGAAAATGCTATAAAACCTTCTGGCTTTGTGTGCTCTGGGTCCTCGTTGAGACCCGCTGCGACGGGCTGACGTGGATCCCAGCTAGTTGGCTTCTGAATAAATTCCTCTTGCTTGTTGCATCAAGAAACGTCTTTGGTGAGTGATTTGGGGCGGCGCCTTCCTCAGGGGAATCCAACACTGTTTCATAGCTAAAGAAGAAATGGCTATTAAGATGTTCACGGAAGCATTTCTTGTAATGGCAAAAATTTGGAAAACACATAACACATATCATGAAGAGAATGAATAAATAAAATGTGGTGTGCTATATGATGTAATACTATGCTAGTTAAAAGGAACAAACTCAAGCAACATATTAGAACACAGTTGGAGCTAAAAAATATATTCAATGACAAAAACAAGTTGCCCAACAATATTCATGGCATGACATTTTTCTCTATTTTAAAAACACACAAAATGCATAGTAAAAAAAAAATTTTAAGCATGGTCAGTAAGAATCTACACCAAATTCACGATAGTAGCTACACTTGGTCAGGAAAAAGATGAATGGGACTAAGGAAAGGGACAGCTTTATTTGCAATACTTAATTTTTTTATTAAAAATATTTGAAGCGTGTATGATAAGATGTTAACTCACGTCCATTTGGAGTGGTGGAGCATATGTAGCTTGGTGGAGTTTTCTCTAAATAAAAGAAGACAGAAGAAAGAAAGAATAGGAGAGAAAGGAGAAGGATGGAAAGAGATGTATTTCAGCTCCTGGATAGCAAGACAAGGGATTTGATTATTCAAGAAGAAATTCTTCCCGGATGTCCTGTCTATAACTCTCTTAAGTCCTCACACCCAGCTGAGCTACACAGTTCCCACCTAAGTGTGAACTCCAGCCCAAACTCGTTGTGAACAGCCTTGAGTGACTTAATTTCTTTCTGCTTTTGAGCCTTCAACCCTGTTCATTTTTGACGTTGGTCCGTGCTGCTTTGCCCTTTGAGCTTGTCATTTCCTGGATCTTCCTGATGAAATCCTGTTTTGTTCCTCCCTGGCCATGCTATCTCTGCCACTTTTGCCCATCCTTTTGCTGCTGCTATTACTAGTTTTTATTTTGTGCTTGACACTATTCTAGGTGTTTTACAGTACAGACTCACTTCATCCTTACAAAAATACTTTCTTCTCAGATAAGTACTATTGCAATCCCCATCATCAGGTAAAGAAACAAAAGGTATACACCCTGGAGTGGAACTGCATTACAGGAAATGCACATTCTCAACTTTGCTAAATTTGCCAGATTGCTCTATGATGATTCTAATTTATACTCCCCTCCCCTGCCCCAGCGGTGTTGATTCATATTATCCCCACCCAGTGAGGTGGCCAGACATTTAAATTTTTGCCAATGTAATAAGTGTGAAGTAGTACCTCACTGTAGTTTTCATTTGCATTTCCTTGATTACCCTTACAGTTAAACCCTGTTTCTCCATGAATTTCTGGTATATATGACTTGCCATTTCTACATTGTGTTATCTGTATCTTTTTTACTCTTAGGAATCCTTTACATATTAAATACCAATTCTTCATCCATCACCTGAACTGCAAATAACTTTTTTCCAGTCTGTGACTTATTACTTCCTCCATGCTATCTTTTGTAATAGATTTATCTTTACAAATCTTGTCAAATTTTCCAATCTTTCCTTTATGGTTGGGGCTTATTTTGTTTCAATCTATAAAAAACTGTTTTCATGCTCTGGCATAAGGAAATTTTCTTACATTTTCCTTCAAAGGACTTAAAAGTTTGGTTTGGGCATCAAGATCTAATTCAGCTGGAGTCACCTTTTCTGAACTATGGTATGTAGAGCTCTAGTTTTACTTTTCCTCTGTATGGTTAACTGTTTTCCTTAGGACCATTTCTCACATAGTCCATCTTTCTCCTGCTGATCTGTTTTGGCATATCTTTTATTGATTTAGCAAGCATTCTTATGTGCATGGGCCTGCTCCGGGACTCTCTAGTCCATCTCATTATTCCATTTGGCTATCTCTGCACTTACATCACAATGTTTTAATTACTTAACTTCATTATAAAATGATATCTAATAAGGCATGTTTTCTGCCTCGTCATCTTTACAATTTCTCTTGGCTCTTCTTGGTCCTCTGCTCTTTTTTATAAAATTTAGAATCATCTTATTAAGCTCCACATAAAAAAAGGAATATTTATTGTATTAACATTTATTAATTCAAGATTTATTGTACTAACATTATACAGTAATTTGGAAAAAAAATCAGCCTTCTTATATTGCATCTGTATATTCACCAAAGATACAAGTCTTTCCATTTATTTAGGTTTTCTTTAATATCTTTTGAAAAAATTTAAAATACTTCAAAGATCTTATACATATTTGGTTATATTTGTTCCTTGGTGCTTTATGTTTCTGTTGCTCTTTAAAATGCTGCTTTATTTTTAAAAAATCAACCTTACTTACAGGTGTAAAATGTAATTGATTTTAATGTAAGGATCTTTTATCAGGTAACCTTGATGAATTCCACTATTAATTCCAATAACATGCCAGTCAGTTCTGGATTCTCTTCATACAGAATTGTGTAATTTGCCATTAATCTCAGCTTTTTTCTTTCTCTCTTGTTCTATCTCATTTAATTGATTGACTTACTGCAATGGCCAGGACATCTATTACTATGGCAACAAAACAATACTAATGTGATAATCCTGGGTTTTTTTGTTTCTTGGTCTAAAAAGGAACATATAACTTTTCTCTATTTAGAAAGATGATGACCATTAGTTTCTGATATGTAAACTTCATGAAACTAAGGAAACTCATCTACCCCCAGTTTCTGTAGTTTGTTCATTTTTAAAATTTTTTAGGTGTTGAACTTCATCAAATACTCTTTCTAGATCTATTGAAATAGGTAATTTTTCTCTTTTAATTCAGTGAAGTGATGAGTTACATTAACAGATACCTCGGATGTTAGAATATCCTTACATTCTTGGGAGAAACTACTTGAACACAATAATTTTAATGTACTGTTGGTTTTGATTAGCTAACAGTTTACTTATAACTTAGGTCTATGTCAATAAGTGGAAATGAGCCTACAACTTCCTTTGCTTTCCCATTCCTCATTTTATTTTGGGAGCAAGGTTTAACTAGACTCATGAAAAGTGTTAGGGCATCTTTCTCCCCTATTTTTTGAAAAGAGTTGCATTAAATGGGTATTATGTATTCCCTGAAAGTTTAGTGGAGTTCAGCTATAAAACTGTCTCAGCCTGGAGGTTTCAGGGTGATTGGGAGAGAGTTCTGATGACTACCATTTAAATTTCTTTAGTGATTATTAGCCTGCTCAAGTCATCTTTTTTTGTAACAATATTAGTAGTTCCTATGTTTCCTAAAACTGGCTTTTATAGATTTCAAATGTATTAGCATATAGTTGTTTAAAAATAGTCTTTGTCAACACAATTATCGAAATTGAAAAAGAAGAACAAATGAGGCCTAAAGTCAGCAGAAGGAAGGACATAATAAAGATCAGAGAAGAAATAAATAAAATTGAGAAGAATAAAATAACAGAAAAAAATCAATGAAACCAAGTGCTGGTTCTTTGAGAAAATAAACAAAATAGATAAGCCCTTAGCCAGACTTATAAAAAGAAAAAGAGAATCTACACACATAAACAGAATCAGAAATGAGAAAGGAAAAATCACAACAGACCCTACAGAAATACAAAGAATTCTTAGAGAATACTACAAAAAACTATATGCTAACAAGCTGGAAAACCCAGAAGAAATGGACAACTTCCTAGAAAAATACAACCTTCCAAGACTAACCAAGGAAGAAACAGAAAATCTAAACAAACCAATTACTGGCAAAGAAATTGAATCGGTAGTCAAAAAACTACCCAAGAGCAAAACTCCGGGACCAGATGGATTTACCTCAGAGTTTTATCAGACATACAGAGAAGACATAATATCCATTCTCCTTAAAGTTTTCCAAGAAATAGAAGAAAAAGGAATACTTCCATACTTATTCTATGAAGCCAGCATCACCCTAATACCAAAACCAGGCAAAGACCCCACCAAAAAAGAGAATTACAGACCAATATCCCTGATGAATGTAGATGCAAAAATACTCAACAAAATATTAGCAAACTGAATTCAAAAGTACATCAAGAGGATCATACACCATGATCAAGTGGGATTCATGTCAGGGATGCAAGGATGGTACAACATTCGAAAATCCATCAACATCATCCACCACATCAACAAAAAGAAGGACAAAACCACATGATCATCTCCATAGACGCTGAAAAAGCATTCGAGGAAATTCAACATCAATTCATGATAAAAACTCTTAGCAAAATGGGTATAGAGGGCAAGTACCTCAACATAATAAAGGCCATATATGAAAAACCCACAGCCAACATCATACTAAACAGCGAGAAGCTGAAAGCATTTCCTCTAATATCGGGAACAAGACAGAGAAGTCCACTCTCCCCACTGTTATTCAACATAGTACTGGAGGTCCTAGCCACGGCAATTAGACAAAACAAAGAAATACAAGGAATCCAGATCAGTAAAGAAGTCAAACTGTCACTATTTGCAGATGACATAAAAAACCCTGAAGACTCCACTCCAAAACTACTAGAACTAATATCGGAATACAGCAAAGTTGTAGGATACAAAATTAAAACACAGAAATCTGTGGCTTTCCTACACACTAACAATGAACTAATAGAAAGAGAAACCAGGATAACAATTCCATTCACAATTGCATAAAATAAAATAAAATACCTAGGAATGAACCTAACCAAGGAAGTGAAAGACCTATACCCCCAAAACTACAAGACATTCTTAAGAGAAATTAAAGAGGACACTAACAAATGGAAACTCATCCCATGCTCTTGGCTAGGAAGAATTAATATCGTCAAAATGGCCATCCTGCCCAAAGCAATCTACAGATTCGATGCAATCCCTATCAAATTACCAATAGCATTCTTCAACAAACGGGAACAAATAGTTCTAAAATTCATATGGAACCATCAAAGACCCCGAATAGCCAAAGCAATCCTGAGAAGGAAGAATAAAGCAGGGGGATCTCATTCCCCAACTTCAAGCTCTACTACAAAGCCACAGTAATCAAGATTAATTTGGTACTGGCACAAGAACAGAGTCACAGACCAGTGGAACAGAATAGAGTCTCCAGACATTAACACAAACATATATGGTCAATTAATAAATGATAAAGGAGCCATAGGCATACAACGGGGAAATGACAGCCTCTTCAACAACTGGTGTTGGCAAAACTGAACAGCTACATGTAAGAGAATGAAACTGGGTCATTGTCTAACCCCATACACAAAAGTAAATTTGAAATGGATCAAAGACCTGAATGTAAGTCATGAAACCATAAAACTCTTAAGAAAAAACATAGGCAAAAACCTATTAGACATAAACATGAGTGACCTTTTCTTGAACATATCTCCCCGGGCAAGGGAAACAAAAGCAAAAATGAACAAATGTGACTCTATCAAGCGGAAAAGCTTCTGTACAGAAAAGGACACCATCAATAGAACAAAACGGCTTCCTACAGTATGGGAGAATATATTCAAAAGTGACAGCTCTGACAAAGGGCTGACATCCAAAATATATAAAGAGCTCATGCACCTCAACAAACAAAAAGTGAACAATACAATTAAAAAATGGGCAGAGGAGCTGAACAGACAATTCTCCAGAGAAGAAATTCAGATGGCCAACAAACACATAAAAAGATGCTCCACATCGTTAGTCATCAGAGAAATGCAAATTAAAACCACAATGAGATATCACCTCACACCAGTAAGGATTGCCACCATCCAAAAGACAAACAACAACAAATGTTGGCAAGGTTGTGGAGAAAGGGGAACCCTCCCACACTGCCAGTGGGAATGTAAATTAGTTCAACCATTGTGGAAAGCAGTATGGAGGTTCCTCAGAATGCTCAAAATAGAAATACCATTTGTCCCAGGAATTCCACTTCTAGGAATTTACCCTAAGAATGGAGCACTCCAGTTTGAAAAAGACAGATGCACCCCTATGTTTATCGCAGCACTATTTACAATAGCCAAGAAATGGAAGCAACCTAAATGTCCATCAGTAGATGAATGGATAAATAAGATGTGGTACATATACACAATGGACTATTATTCAGCCATAAGAAGAAAACAAATCCTACCATTTGCAACAACATGGATGGAGCTAGAGGGTATTATGCTCAGTGAAATAAGCCAGGCAGAGAAAGATATGTACCAAATGATTTCACTCATATGTGGAGTATAAGAACAAAGGAAAAACTGAAGGAACAAAATAGCAGCAGAAGCACAGAACCCAAGAATGGACTAACAGTTACCAAAGGGAAAGGAACTGGGGAGGATGGGTGGGAAGGGAGGGAGAAAGGGGGGTTAAGAATAAAGGGGCCTTACGATTAGCATGTATAATGTGGGGGGCGCATGGAGAGGGCTGTGCAACACAGAGAAGACAAGTAGTGATTTTACCACATCTTACTACGCTGATGGACAGTGACTAATGGGATTTTTGGGGGGGACTTGGTGAAGGGGGGAGTCTAGTAAACATAATGTTCCTCATGTAATTGTACATTAATGATACCACAATAAAATAAAAAATAAAAAATAAATGAACGGACGAACTACTCCAAAAAAAAAAAAAACCGTCTTTGTCATATGGACACAAGTAGCTGCAAAGGAGGCAGAAAAACATAGTTTTAATTCTGAGCAATTGTGCCCAGCTAAAAATGGATACTATCTTAAACTTAGGGAAATTTGAGAAATAATTTTTGTAGACAGTTTGAGGTCACTCTCACAGCTGCTGCAATAGCACCATCTCCAGGAGATGGATGATGCCAGGGCCTTCGCTTGTGCCCTCCTGGAGGCTTAAGAGGCAAGGTCAAGGGCAGACCCAGAGCTGGTGCAGCTACAGATTGGACTTCCACTTCTCTTTTCCCCTTCACCAAACAGTCGGGCCCCTGGAACTGCCAATTAGCTCTTCCACCCCAAGGCTGTTCTATTTAAAGGTTTCTCCTTGTTACATTTCTCTGTGCCTCAAGGAATGGAAGAAGACAAGGGCTTGTCAGGGGCTGAATGCCTGCATCCAACAGGCTCTCTGTCCCCCCCCACACACCAGGCTACATTCCCTATAGCTCCATGAGAGTTTTGCTCAAATTTTCCCTTTACCCATTTACTGTTATATTATTTTTCAGATCTATACACTTCTCTCTCCCCTCAGGCTCCTCCAGCTATAGTATTAGAGGAGGAAGCCAGCAGCCCAAGCTAGTCTCCTACCTGTCAAAAATTAGAAAAGCCTTGTTTGTGTTTTAATATGGGGGACCTGGAGGCCCCAGAGAAAGCTGTTTATGCCCCTCCAAAGTGAGAGGGGCATGATGATATCAGAGCTGTTTCTTCTCCCAAAAGAATATGAAAATTCACCAGTGGCTGAAGAGGGAGACATAAAAAGGACATGAGCTGAGGTGCACAGTTCCTGAGAAGTCAGGCTGCTTCCCCTGTAGGCTGAGCCCCAACATTGTAGGGTTTATGAGAACTTTCTGATAAATTTGAGGACCTCCAGAACACAGGAGTTTTGTACCTGCCTTCCCAGAACTGAGAAAAAGATCTTAGAGAAGCCCCAAATGCAGCTTGACTCAAGGCAATGAATTAGCAATGCCGAGTGTGGTGTCCATGTAACTAGAGCTGACATCAGCCCTACAGGTGCCCATGCACACCCATGTGGCACAGAAAAGCCTCTGGAATTGTCATTTGCCCTGAGTAAAGACACAGAGATAGATTGAGAGAAGACTACAGATGGAAGAGGAGTCATAATTGGTACAAAGAGGAAGCAATGTGTGTGGACTTGCTAACTTCAAGCCATGATGGAACCAAAGACATTAGCAAGGGACCTGGGCACACTCAGCACTAAGCCCAGAGGGAGGAAGGCAGTAAGGGTGGAGGCCAGCCCGTCCACAGGCATCCTGCCCCCAGTGCCAGGACACTGTGCCAGCTCCTAGAGTCTCAGGTTGCCCCCAGGGAGAAGGAAAGGAAAAGAGGGAGAGGGAGAATGCCAAATGAACAGAGCAATGAGACAAAAGTGATGTTGTTTTAAACCAGAAGGAGCTGAATTAAGTTGAATTGGCAAGTTTAAATTTTCTACCATCAGCAAAGCCTGAATTGAGCCTAGTTATAAAGATATAAAGAAAAGCCCCCACCAACTCCCTTTTCTTTTTTGCACACCCAGAATGAAACAGTGAATTTCATACCTGAGACAAACTTCACTTTGTTTTTCTCTTGCTGGTTTAAACAATTTCTTACCCTTTAAGCTTTCTCATTCTACTTATTCCATTTATTTATTTTTTATATACTATAAAATGTTCACCAGAATAAGTATAGTTATCATCTCACACCATGCAAAGATATTACAGTATTATTGACTATATTCCCTAAGCTGTACTCTCCATCCCCATGACTTGTTTTATAATTGGAAGTTTGTTCCTCTTTATCCCCTTCACCTATTTCACCTCTCCTCCCACCTGTCTCCCCTATGGCAACCACCAGTTTGTTCTCTGTATTTATGAGTCTCTGTTTTGTTTGTTGTTTATTTGTCTTGTTTTTCAGATTCTACATGTAAGTGAAACCATGCTGCATTTGTCTTTAGAGAAAGACAAATGATTTATTTCATTTATCATAATATCCTCTAATTCCATCCATGTTGTTACAAAAGGCAAGATTTCACTCTTTTTTTTACAGCTGAGAAATATTCCCTTGTATATACATATCACATCTTCTTTATCCATTCACCTATTAAAGGACACTTTGGTTCAATTTATTGATGACTAAATTATTTCATTTTTTAGCTTTTCTGCCCTTTCCATTATGTCCACTATTTTATTTTTGATTCATCTTTATTTTATTTTAGTTTTTTAGAGTTACATCTGCAATGCAAATACTACATAGATCTATAACATAATGTTTTCAACCCACCAATTCAACACTTTTAAAAAGAAAATAGTGTAAAAATATTTACAATGTAAGACAAACCAGGACATTCAAGGTAGATCTGTGTAGCTTAACTACCAAATAAAATAGTTTGGCCCTTTATTTTGTGACAATAAATAAAGCAAACCTCATTAAAAATGGAATTGGGAAGCCTTCAGGGAGAAACTCTAACATACTACCACTGACATTAAGAAGGATACCTCAGTTCCCCAACAGGAAGAAATTTACTTTACATACCCCAGCAGAAGCAAGGAAAAATTTCTCCTTGCTCATTAACAGCCAAGCCAATGAGAACTTAGCAAAACAGTCCCTGGAAGCATCCTCCTTTTCCCTGCAAAAGCTAGCCCCTCTCCTCTGTTCCCCAGACTTGCCTATGGTTTGTCCCATAGTTTGCTTGTCCCAAATTGCAATTTCTCTATAAGCCCAAAGAAACTCACTTTTCTGGTAAAATAAGTGGCTCTGTTTTTAAGGTCACAATTTTTTTTATAGCCAAACTTAAATATTCAATATAAAATTTAAGCTACAGCAGTAGCACCTGATATCTGAAAGCTAACATATATATTGATATGTAATATATTTTATAGAAAGGAGAGTACTTGTTATGATTAAAATTTGTATATTAGCTTTGCAAAATACCAGATCAGAAAGATCACAGTCAGCTGGTTAGTAGCAGGAGAACAACCTCCTTGGCAAATACAGTTTGCAAGTTTAAATGAACAAACCCTGTTTTCTACATATCTATAGCATGCATTCCAAAATATTAATTCCAAATTATTCAACATTTATCTCACAACATTCTTTGAAATTATCAACACAAACTTTCAATATTCAAGGAAACTCTTTGACCTCTTAATAAGCAGACTTAGATGAAACTGAAAATTTGTGATAAGAAGCAGAGTAATTATAGATTTAACTTACATTTTATGGTGAGTCATATTGCAAATATTAACTATCTTCCTTATATATACAAAAATGCTAATTATCGATCCAGTGCTTTCAATTTATAAAAGTACCTATATCAATGAATTCTTAAAGTTTTCCTGCAAGTTTCCATTTCAAAACTATCTGCCATCTGGTATTAGGTTTAATTTTAAGTCAAGGCTGAATCAAAAACATTGAGGATACGGAGTCAATGAGCCACTGCCAAGGACTCAGCAGCCTCCCCCTTGGGCTTCTGGCTTCCCTATGCTCTGTCCCCTTCTGGCCTTCTCCCATCACAGCCTACTGGCTATTTTCCACCAAGGATAAGGAATCCTATGGTATGCCCATGCTCCAGAATCTCCACTCTTTCCATCCTTGTGCTAATGCAAGGGTGATGATCTGCTTCCTGCTGGAACTGAGAATTATATCTATATAAGAATTCCTGTACTCTGAAAACTATAAGACATTCATGAGAGAAATCAAAGAAGACAAAAATAAATGGAAATCTATCCCATGCTCATGGATAGGAAGAATTAATATTGTCAAAATGGCCATATTGCCCAAAGCAGTTTACAGATTCAATGCAATCCCTATTGAAATACCAAAAGCATTTTTCAATGAACTAGAATAAATAGTTCTAAAATTCATATGAAATCACAAAATACACCAAATAGCTAAAGCATTCTTGAGAAAGAAGAACAAAGCTGTGGGGATTATGGTTCCTGATTCAAGCTCTACTACAAAGCTATAGTAATCAAAACAATTTGGTACTGACCCATAGATCAATGGAACAGAATAGACAGCTCAAATACAAACTGATACACATATGGTCAATTAATATATGATAAATCTATGAATATACAATGGGGAAAAGACAGATTCTTCAATAACTGGTGTTGGGAAAACTGGACAGCTACATGTAAGAGAATGAAACTGGATTATTGTCCAACTCCATACACAAAAGTAAACTCGAAATGGATCAAAGACCTGAATGTAAGTCATGAAACCATAAAACTCTTAGAAGAAAACATAGGCAAAAATCTCTGGAAGATAAGTATGAGCAATTTTTTCCTCGACACATCTCAGGCAAGGGAAACAAAAGCAAAAATGAACAAATGGGACTACATCAAACTAAAAAGCTCACAACAAAAGACATCAGCAGCAGAACAAAAAGGCAACCTACAGTAAAGGAGAATATATTTGTAAACAATTCATCTTATAAGGGGATGACATTCAAAATATATAAAGAACTCATGCCTTAACACCAAAAAACCAAATAACCCATTAAAAAATGGGCAGAGGACCTGAACAGACACTTCTCCAAGGAAGAAATACAGATGGCCAGCAGGCACATGAAAAGATGCTCCACACTGCTAATCATCAGGGAAATGCAAATCAAAACCACAATGAGACATCACCTCACACCAGTTAGAATGGCCACTATCCAAAAGACAAGAAATAAGTGTTGGCAAGGATGTGGAGTAATGGGAACCCTCCTACATTGTTGGTAGGAATACAAATGGGCACAACTGCTATGGAAAGCAGTATTGAGGTTCCTCAGAAAACTAAAAATAGAAATAGCATTTGACCCAGTAATTCTACTTCTAGGAATTTAGTCAAAGAAAACAAAAACCCTGATTCAAAAAGATATGTGCACCCCTATGTTTATTGCAGCCAAGATATGGAAGTGTCCTTCATATTAGGACATATTAGGACAACCTAAGTGTCCATCAATAGATGAATAGATAAAGAAGATGTGGTACTTATACACAATGGAATATTACTCAGCCATAAAAAAGGAATCCCGCCATTTGCAATAACATGAATAGATCTAGAGGGTATTATGCTCAGTGAAATAAGCTAGGTGGAGAAAAATAAATACCATATGATTTCACTTATTTGTGGAATATAAAAACAAAGCAAAACAGAATCAAAAAACAGCAGTAGACTCATAGACACTGAAAAGTGTCTGGTGGCTACCATGGGGAAGGGATAAGGGGGGTGTTGAGAGGGGATGGTGAGGGGGATAAAGGGATACAAAAAATATGAATCATAACATAAGTTAGTCACAGATAGTAGTACAGCATGGAAAATATAGTCAATGATTCTGTAACATCTTTATGTTGACAGATAGCAACTGAGCTAATGGGGGTGAGGACTTAATAATATGGGTAACTGTTGAACCACTGTGTTGTATATTGAAACCAATATGATTGTCCTTCAACTATTAAATTAAAAATAAATGTTAAAAAATGTGCACACTATTAAAAATAAAAGAATTCCACAGAGAAAGGGCAGGAAGACCCTTGCTACAGTCCAAGGGATCGCTGATGATTATGATAAAGAGAAACTAGTGAAGGCGTTTAAGAAGAAATTTGCCTGCAATGGTACTGTTAATGAGCACCCAGAATACAGAGAAGTAACTCAGGTACAGGATGACTAGTGCAAGAACATGTGCCAGTTCCTGGGAAAGACCAGACTGGCAAGGATGACCAGCTGAAGGATCATGGCTTTTAAATGCATTTGTCTCACTGAAGCTTAAGTGAGGATTTTCTTGGAATGAGTAGAATTTCCCTTCTGTCCCTTGTCACAAGCTTAAAATCCTGACAGCTTGTATAATGTGACCATTTTGGTCTGCTTTTCACTTGGACTAGTGTAACTCCATGCAATGAACTGAAAAGAGCCATGTTGTCTGAAAAAAAAAACTCATAAACAAAATATTGAGGATAATAATTTGTTTCCACATATACAGTCTTGAAACAGTTTACCAAACAAAAATATTAATTTCATTCATTGTGTCTCAAAATCAGTTAGATTACTCAAGACTGTATATTTTACCCTGTCTCTATTATTACACATGCATAATGTTTTGGTTAAGAATACTCAAATATTGATACTGTAATTCTATCATCTCTTGTGTCCTTGAGAATCAGGAATTTCGGTTTAGGCAAAAGAAGATACAAGTGTAACAAAATAAAGAGATTAAGTAAAAACCCTAGAATCCTGAATTTGAATCAGGAGTGTCATTATGAACTTGGTGAGGTATTTTATCTTTCAATTATATATACGATGTCCCAAAAGTTTTAGGCAATTGTAAGCCTTAAAATTTCACAAGTATAAATAAATGTTACAAATTTACAAAGTATATCATTTAAAATTTTAATTAGTTAAATGTATTTTTTATTTCAGTTTTGTGAATTTTGAATAATCAATTTGCCATTTTTAACTAGTGGGCCTCCTGATGAAAGAACAAAGTACCACCTGTGGCCTTGTTAAAAGGTTTGAAATTGCATGAGATCAAGCCTCTGGATCCAGCAGCCAGTTAGCAGAAAATACAGAGGACAGAGGGACATGTTAACCATCACTATGAGCATGTAATCAGCAAAGTCCAGACTGTGAAAATCTGTATGTCAAGCAGCCCAAGTTCTTCAGTGGATCAATTGTCAGGAAAAAAATGGGGCAGAAGGAGAATCTATAGATTATAAGAGACTTGAAATAAATAAACTTCATAAATGAACAAGTCTAAATTACAGTGGCTAGAGATATACACTTGAGTGATAAAACTATGAAGAAAGACAGAAAAGTGATAACTGTGAAGTCAGGATGGTGCTTACCAATGATGGGAGAGAGGGCTTGAGACCAGATGGGGCATACTAGGGGCTCTTCGGATAACTGGAAAGTTCTATCTTGACCTGCTTATTGGTCACAAGGGCATTCATCTTGTAATAATTCAGTAAACCATGTGTGTGTTTGTTTTGTGTGGTTTTATATATCTGTTTTAGTGTATAATAAAAACAATATAGTATATGTTAAAATAATTTTAAAGCATAATTAAAAAAAGAACAGAATACCCATGTATTACATTTGTCTTATGGATGGTATTCTCATAGTTTTCTAATTTTATTCTTCCTTTAGCTTTGGGCTTTTCTTTTTCTAATTTACATTTTAATTTACAACAGTTGAAGTTCTTCTTTTCAGTTTAGAGCCCTGTGAGTTTGACAAATGCCTAGAATTGTGTAACCAGGACCAGAATCAAGATTCAGCACCTTCCATTACCCCCCAACTCCCTGTATTGCACTTTGTGATCAACCGTCCCCATTCAGGGCCTGGCAGCCACTGATCATTTTATCCATAGAATTTGCTTTCTCCAGAATGTAATATAAAGGGAATAACCCAGTGGACAGCCTTTTGAATCTGGCCTCTTTTCCTAGGATAATGCATTTGAGATTCATCCCTGTTGTATGTATCGATGATCACTCCTTTGTTGCAGAACAGTAGTTTATCCTAGTTTTACAGCTGAGTACAGTGTTCATCCATTCACCAGTTGAAAGACTTTGGTTCATTTCCAGTTTTTGGTGATGACTAATAAAGCTGCTCTAAATGTTCACACATAGGCTTTCATGTGAACATGTTTTCATTTCTACAACTTTTATTACTTTTTAAAAAATGTGTTATTCTTAAAACTTTGCCCTTTATCAAGTGAAATGCAGAAAGCTCAGATATGAAGGGGATAGCTGCAGGGTAATTCAGGTCCTACAGAAGACAAACTTGATTAACTTTCCCTTTCACTCTGCCCTGTAGCAAGCCTTTTAAGTTTACTATAATTGACCTCTGATTTCCTTTAGGATTAAACCCCTTATCTCTTTTGGAAATATACAATTATAAGACATATTTTGAAACTCAGCCTTGGCTAGAAATTATAGCTGAAGCCAGAGGACATCAACCTCAATTTGCAGTTTATTGGAGAACTTCCAGAAAGTAGCTCCTGTAGACAGCTGCCTTGAGGAGACAAGATAAGCCAATTATATGTCTTAGTCAGTAAGAGTAAAAACCAGATAATATTTAGAAGACTTAAATTAGAAATATTATGAATATAAATATTAAAACACATTAGGGTAATGAGTCCATCTTGTCAACTACATACATACTCTGTATGTGATTTTCATAAGTTTTCTCTATCTAGATTGTATAGTTCTCATTAAATCCTGACTTTTACATAACCCTGATCTGTGCCTAAGCTAAATTCAGTTATCTATTAGGGCAACATTAAATTTACTCATTATGTGTTTAAGGGAAATTAAATTGTTTAAATATTGGTTTTTGCAGCATATTAAATTTAAATAAGCTGCTATAAGAGAGTGACCCAGATATGTAGTAACTCAAGCAAGACAGTAGTTTAGAGAGAAATAAGGGAAGTCCCAAGGGAGGCAGACCGTCTAGGCAAATCAGAGCCTCCCTCAAGCCAGGTCTTCAGGGTCAGTCAGAGACCCACATGCCTTCTCTATTGTTGCTCCATAATTGTGTAGAATAGGAGTCAGCAACGTTTTTCTACAAAAAGCCAGATAGCAAATATTTTAGGCTCTATGAGCCATGCAATCTCTGTCCTAACTCCTCAAGTCTGCCACTGTAGCATAAAAGCAGCCATAGATGATGATGTGATAAGAAATAGGTGTGGATTCATTCTAATAAACTTTACAAAACAGGTAGCAGGCCGGATTTGGCGCACAGATCACAGTTTGATGAGTCCTGTCCCAGCATGTGGTCTTCATGGTTGAAGCTACATTCATGTTCTGGGTTGTAGGAAAGGATAAAGAAGCAGTGGAAGGCAAGGCATTGCTCAGAAGTGAACACATCATTTCTGCTAATGTTCCATTGGCTAAAACTTAGCCCTATAGTCACATACTTCTAGTTTCAGTAGATGCCTGGGAATGTATTTTTGCTGAGCAGCCATGTGCCAGGTAAAATGTGAAGGTTTCATTACAAAAAGAAAGAAGGAGAGAGTGGTTATTGGGAATCAAGTATTAGCCTCTGCCACTCACCTTAAGTTGTAATATACAACTAGCACTGTGATCTTGCCATTTATGGCTTCTCTGAATTATTCTGGAACTTAAACCAGTGTTCATCTTTATTTAGTTAGAAGGCATTCAGGATCCTCTTCTCGATTTCACCTTGTCAGCATCAGGAAAGTCAGAATCCCACTCAAGCCAGGATCTGAACAGAGGCTGACTCACCTAGGTTGTCTGCCCTGAGAGGAGAAAGGGGGTGTGCAGAGATAAGGAACCAGAACTCAAAACAAGGAAAGAGAAAAATGGAGAGGCATGTGGCCTCATGACTTCCTGGTTCCCATGAGGTCTGAGGTGCATTCCTACTTTACCTTCTCTGCTCTTCCTCTGAACTTCCTTTTATAATTAGCATCCTCAGGTATATTTCTGTTCCTTGCAAACAACGAATCTTTAAGAAGCATGTATTACCCTGTTTTAATGTATTTGATACCAAGTAGAAACATTTTTATTTCCAGCAGTAATACAGGAAGTTTAGCTCATTTTGTCTAAGACTTCCTAGGTTTCTTCTTCTTAATGAAAGCTACTTGGTTTAACTTTGGATTATACCAAAGAGGGTCGTTTTATGACTAAGTAAACAATACTTTCTGTTGAGCTACTAGTAGTACTTGGCTACATTTCCTTTCTTGTGCAACGCTTTGTCTTTTCTGGCACTAATAGCTTAATTTTAAAATTTTCCTTGCTTTCTATATGCTCATCGGTTTGCCGCTAAAACCTCCAACAGAACTGTTCTCTCATCTCCCCTATTTCTCAAGAATATGTCCCCTACATGTTTGTCCCCCCTGCTCCTTGCAGGCATAGTTCCTGTAGAGGGTTTCTGGCCATCCCTTCTCCATCATTCTGGGAGTCCCACTGCCTTCACTGTGTTGGATTTCCCCCCTCTGGTATCCAATGCCTTCTTTTTGTTTCTCTCTTCTCATGTTACTGAGATACACCCTCCACTAGCTTCCTAACAAAAGGTGCATGGCAGGTAAAATTTTTGAAAGATGTCTGTCTAAAATGGTTATTATTCTATATTCATACTTGACTGACAGTTTGGAAATGAAATTCCTTTTCCCCCTGAATGTTGAAGGCATAGCCTCATTTTCATCTGATTTCCAGTGTTGAAGCAAAGAAGTCAAAAGCTACACTAAACAGAACTTCAGCTTCATCTTTAGTGATTGAAAATGGCTTAATCCCATGCTCAGGTGTGATCTTTTGTCAACCATTTTTGCTGGGCATTCAGTGGGCTCTTTAAATGTGAAAACTCCTATCCTTCAGCTTTTGAAAATTGTCTTGTGTTGTTTCTTTGACTCTCTTCCCACCTCCATTTTTTTCTGCTCTCTCTTGCTTCGGTGCCTATTAGACTGATTGGAATTTCTGGATTGGTCCTTAATTTTGTTTTCTTTTCTCTCTTGTTGTCTGTCTCTCAGTCTTTTTGTTCTACTTTCAATTTAAAGTTGATGGTGTCCTCAGCTTTCAATGCTGACCCTTCACATTTTTATTTGCTATCTTATTTTTTATTTCTAGAAAGTTCTATTTTGCTATATCTGAATACTCTCTTTTTATATGCCATCTCAATTATTTTATTTTGGATAGCATGTCTTTTCTAACCTAAAGAGCTCTGCTGTTTCATTGTCTTTACTTCCTCTTGGCTGGGATTGGTGCGGGTGGGGGAGCAGGGTTACCTTGATTAATTTATTTTCTGTCTTAAATGTTGGAGATTGCCTCATATCTGGCTATCCCTTGTATGTGGATATATTTAAGAGTGCCGCAGTAAAAACCAGGAGTGATGGGAAGCTGTGTGTGCATATGGGCAGGGCTTTTCCCACAGGGAGGACTGCTTCCCTGAAGGGTGTTGTGGGCAGTGCTGCCTTTTGTTTCAGAGGATCACTGTGCATTAGTGTTTGTAGACATTTTTTCTTGAGTCTGTGCAAGAGATTTTGTGCTGTGTTTTAGAAATGAATACTCTATATACTCCATTTTATTTTTCACTTACACCACTACAGGGAGGAAATGTCTAGGGAATTTACATGTCATTAATACTGGTAAAGTAAACTATAACAGAAAGGATATGGTGATAATTAGTGGCTTAATTATAAGAAAACAGGTCAGAAAATTGAGTTTTCCTGGAGGAATAAGTGAACAGCTTAAGTGAACAAACACAATTCTCCATGTCAAATAGAATTTTCTACAGTATACATAGTAACATGAATACAAATTACAACTATTATATTTAGAAGTTAAATATCATGGAGACTCTCTGCCCTTAGTAAGCAAATATGTAAGAGGAAGTATAATTGTATTTTAAAAAGTTGAACATTTGTAAACTAAAAAATAAAGAGAACTCTACTCCTTTGGCCCAAAGTTTTTTGTCCATTGTGCCCTTGATATAATCAAACATAAGAATCCCTTAGTTATCTATATCTCATGAAGCAAACAGCTTAATTCTGAATTTAAGCATTGTTTCAACCAAGTTCTCCTTTCTCCATGTTTTCTATTACCTATATTTACGCCTTATAACCTATTCTTTTCCTTTCATTTTAAGGAGGACTAAAAGTATTTTCAAGGAAACATATTTTCACAAGCCAGGCATTTTTTCCAGAAAGTCTTCCAATTTCCTGCCTGGTAGGGGTGAATATATGGGGAAGAGGGGACATGAGATAATAAATCTGACAGTCAACTTTTGCAGAACCAAGAGGAAAAAGAATAGCAAGAGATCTCTCCATCCTGTATGCAATCTTTCGCTTAATTCCTCTGATTTCAATAAGGTCACTTGTTTTTTAAGTTTATTCCATGTCACCCTACTGGAGCTTTGGGAAAGAGCAGAAAAAATCTGTGTTCAGTCTATCACATTTAATTGGTAATCCTGATAAATTTCTTTGGAAATAGGAAGCACTTTACTAGTGATTCATGGAAATAAAAAACATATTTCTTGCTTAACTGTTCATACTGCCAAGAAAACTGAAGCCCCACAAATATAGAGTGTTACACTTACTCTCTATGACAGAGACTCAGTTCTCAGTATCTATCTTCCTCTTTTTTCTTAAGAACTCTAACTTTTTAATGACTTGACATAGATGAATTGTGAAATGATTAGTACAATAAGTTTAGTTAACATCCATCACCCCATACAGTTTTAAAAAAACATTTTTGTGTGTGTGAAGAGAACTTTTAGGCTCTATTGCCTTAGGAACTCTCAAATATTCCATACAGCAGTATTAACTAGACTCATCATGTACATTGCTTTCCAGTACTTCTTTATTTTATAACTGGAAGTTTGTACAAGAACTCTAATATTAATTGGGTGCTTGCCATCCAGCTAAAAGATGGCATTTCCTAGCATCCTTTACAGCCACATTGAGCTATATGAAGATATTCTGACAAAATGAAAAGTAAACAGAAGTAATATATGGACCTTCTGGGAGGTCTCCTTAAAATGATGAAAGTTTGCTCTTTTTCTTCCCTTCATCCTTCTTTCCCATAATCAGGTGTCATGCTGGACCACGAACAGCCATCATGGACCTTGAAGACAAGAGCCACTGCTAAGATTAGTGGGCCAGACATCTTGGAGGAAGCTAGGTCCGTGCCTGATGGGTTTTTCTTTAGTCAGTACTCACTAGACTATGGCTTTCTCAGTTATATTAGTTGAGTCACTAATAAAACTCTGGGATCACTTACCCTTAGACTTCTTATTAAATGAACCATTTAACTGTTTTTAGTTTAAGCAACCATTAGTGGGATATTTTGTTACTTGAAGTTGAAGACATTCCAATTAACATATAGCTTTAAATGGAAAGTTCTCAACTACATATCACTTGGACTCTGCCACCTGCTTCCAAGAATTCTGGCTCTTAGAAAAAATTCCCAGTCATACAGGAAAAAATTCAGTATAAGCAAACATGGGTGTATTGGTGATTTTAATCTCAGAGAAATCATATTTGAGCTTTCAGACTTTTAATAACAGGTTATCTTCTTTTTATCTTGTCTCATATTCTTTCCACCATACTATACACAAATGATTTCTATGTCTGATCTCAATTATACAATCTATTGGATGGAAAGTTAAACAAGATATGGTCTTTAAAGTACCTAGAATAGAGCTATGTATAGTAGGGGTTCAGTAAATTGCAGTTGTTTTTATCATATATTCTCTGTGCTTCATGGCTAGCATTTTTTGGCAGATTAAATCACACGATTAATAATTGTGTTGTCAAAGCCCCATCCTGAGACAAACTGGACAGAGAAGATGCCTTCTACATGCCCTGATTCTCTCTTGAAGGATTAATATTCACACACAATATTAAAAATCTCTGAGAAAAGTCTGGGAAAAATTCATTTTATTTTCCAATTAGGGGCCCATGTTGTACAATAATAATAGACATCAACACTAACTTAAAGATGGGTGTTTTCCATAATGTTGAAACCAGGCATCGCCTTCTAGTTCTGATCCTCAAACAGACCTGGGTGAGTACCTGTTTATTACCCTTAGCAAGCTGTCCCCAGACTAAGATAGAACAAGAGGGCTTTTAACTCCATAAAAACTATGTTGTCTGATGATGTAATGTTCTAAGAATACTTCTTGAGAGAGGCTTTCCCAATCTTTCATACCTATAAACTACTGACAGACTGAAATTAGTCCTGTCTGTCCCTCCTCAGGCAAACATGGACCTTGTCCTTATAATTCCTGGTTTAATAAAGACTTAATCAAAATTCATCATCCTACAACAAAATCTGACAAGGATGCACGTAAGACAGCATCCCGAGAAATGGCTGCTCTGTGCCATGCACAGAAGTCTAATTGGGTTCTGCTTTTACAGAACAACACAGAACATTTGAGTACTGTTCCATGAGCAGTGACGACGAAAGGGGACGTTAGCCTATTTTAGAGAGCGGCATCCAGTCGGTTATGCTGAAAACGCTGAATTGCTCTCGGGGATGCATCCACCTTGCCTAGAATGGTGCCTGGCTCATGACTGCAAATAATATATTTTTTAATGAATTTCTTAAAACTTAAAGGAACCAGGATGCTGCACAACAGTGGTAATCCAGGGCATGTGAACTGAGACCTAAAGTCTTATTTTGAGGCAAATAGAATTTTAGCACACTGTTTCAAGCTAATTTGTTTAAAGATTCTTCTCTCATGGATGCTTAGCTCCTCTGCTAAAGTATTCGCAATTCTTTCACTTCAATTACACTGCACTATCTCTTAAAGAGAGTCTTTTATTTAACTTTATACATGTATTTTATGTGTTTTCATTTTCTGCAAATTATATGTAGCCACTGAGAAAATGGTCATTGTAGTTCATTTGTTGCTTGTATGTTTCACATAACATAAGAGTAATAATTAAATTTTTTAATTAAATTAAATTCGGCCTGTTCCAGGTTCAATGTGGCAATATCCTTTATTCAACGCACCTAACAGAACTGAAATTCAATGCATACTGTATTTAGCATATCACACCCAAAGCGCTTAAAAACCTCCCCACACCCTAGGAAAAGCCTGAGTAGACAGGTAAGCTATATAAAGAGTCTTTTAGCTGCAGGCCTGACTCTGAGAGTAGCCCACAAAGAGGTTAGGCAGCTGGTGTTTCGTTCACCTCGGGCTGTTTTCACAATGGGCCTTCATTCCTGTCGCCGGTGTTGTCTGTTCTGGAATGGTGGGTGTACTGCCCCTGCTTAGTCGGGCCCCACTTGTGCAAGGGAACTACCCCACCACCACTGCAGGCATCACAGTTTACATGCCTGGATTCCTGTTCCTCATTCAGGATCCCTGGGAACAGGTGTGGAAATCCAGCCATGGCTGGGATGACAAGCTGGCATGTTGGCATATGGATTAAGAGGCAACACCAGCACAGAAAAATGAGAAGGCAGGTTGAAGAGGCGGGAGAGGAATCAGACTGCAATGAGCTGTGGCTCCTTTGAGGGAGGGAGGGAGGGAGACCTGAAACTGCTATGCAGTATCTAGGAAAGTTTCGGCAAGACTAATGAGGAGTCCTCAGCCAAGATCTCGCTTGGAAGACACCTGTGTTTCCCATGCCTTAGAATCCTGCTACACTTAGCTAAGGCTCGGAGCAGTCCCTGGAAACAGGGGACAGGGCCACACAGCAGAGAACAACAGCTGGGAGTCTCGGTAAATTTCGCTCCCGCAGAAGGGGATGTAAGAGGAGAATTTTCACAGCCACCACACAGCTGCCACTCCACCTTTTATACAGCTTATAAAAGTCTAATAGGGAAGAAGACTAATAAGAACAATGATTACACATAACATGTAGAACATTATTTCTTAGTGTTAATAGTACTGCCTTATGCTGTTTCAAGGTTTACAGCTGAAAGTGCTTTTTCATATCTCATCTTACATAGTCAGGGTGAAACTATCCCCACTGTAAGGGAGGGAAGCCTGAGGCCCTTTAACACCTGACCACAGAGAGGTCACACGTACAACCTAGAACTCAACCAACCCACTCTTAGTCCAGGACTCAGTCCACTATATAATGACAGCACCTGCTGAAACCCACTGTCCTGGAAATGTTTGTTGTGCCCTTAAGTGAGAATTAATCTTGGGCCACTTGCTTAAAAGCTGCTCCAGAAATTCACTCCAGAGAAGGCTATTCTGTTACCTTTCACTAAAGGCAGCATTCATAGGATGAGAACAGATTTTGTCTCTAGTAGAGAAACCCAAGGGTGGGTCACAAGGTGTCCTGTTTACAAGGCAACTTCTCCAGGGGGTGACAGTAGGCTGGAGTCTCTAAGCATCAGAGCAGCCCAGGGCACTTCACGAGGGGGAGGAAAGGCCCCCAGGCTGAGAGGTCTCACTGGAAATGGAGAGAAGACCCAGCTTTGAGATGCAGATACCTTGCAGAGAACACATTCCCTTGAGAAAGGCCATGGTACCTTTCTCAACCTTGTAACAGCTTGTTTATATGGGACAAGACCAGAGTATACTTTTCTTTAACATTAATGGAGATTTTCTTCTTCTTCCCAAAGAGAAAAATCCCAGAATGGTGAGGCAGGACTTCCCCAGACTTCAGGAAAAACCCAAACCACTGTCCGTTCTCTGACCTGGCACAGCTCAGAAAGGAGAGAGAGGGTGCAGACTGTGTGCAAAGTTTCAGTGTGTCACGTAAAATCAAAGAGAGCAGGTAAAGGCAACCCAACACCAGAACCCGGCCTGTGAGAATGAAAATAAGTATGGGAGCTTCAAGTTCTGAGAAGAAAGGATTGCAACATGTCAATATTAGGATTGCTGATTACATGGAAACCATTGAAAGGGTAAGTATTTTCACAGGGTGGCAGAAAAGCATCCAGGAACAAAGACATTTTAAACTATGAAATTATCTCCCAGAGGAATATAATATGAAACATTTCCATTTTCGTAGTACACTTCTCCGTGCAACTTCCTTTCAAAAGAGGCTTAGCAACAAATGCACATTAGACCTCTGGGCTTGCTTCCAGCAAGAGGAAAATGTTCTGCATGAAATGACACCCCATTAAACAGCGCTGGGCCTGACTTTTATTTTATACTTAAGAGTCGTTTATTTAGAAATGGGAAATTGCTTTCCTTTCTTATAGGAAGCAACTTTCCTGGGCAGCCAAAGAGGAAATAATAGGGTGATGGACTGAAAAAGGTTTCTAAGTTCTAGTCCTGAAGTTGTCATTAAGGTCTTGCAGGGCAGGTCAGGTAACCACTCAGAACCTGTTTCCTTATTTATAAAAGGAGGTGGTTGCTAATGGTTCAAAGCCTTGCCTTTCTGCTCCTCTACTTGACCTGGGAAGCTCTGAAAGAATACAGATGCCTGGGTTCTTCCACATGCCTGCTGAATCAGAACCTCTGGGAATCTAGGTTTTTAAAGTTCTCCCCAGTGATTTGGGTGCAGTTACTCCATTGGCCACTATTTCGGGGGTAACTAGAAAAAAATGTTCAAGATCCCTACCAGTTCTACAAGACTCTATGATGAGGGAAAGATAGAAAGGGGGGCTGGGGATGGGTGTTCTGTGCCACAAAGCAGCTGCGGCTGCCTCACCTGGGAGCTTATTAGAGATGCAACACTTGAACTCTATTCCAGAAGGCTCGTAATTAGAATCTTTATTTTAACAAGATCCCCAGTGGTTCACACATACATGGAAAATTAGACAGCCCTGCTCTATTCCACATAATCAGTTGTGGACCTGTCTGTCTGTATGCCAATTGGTCATTTTCTTGCCTCTCTGTGGCTTGGCCAACCCAGGAGCACATCGCAAGGGCAACATTCAGCTTCAGGCGGTATGTCTTCCTGGCTGCCATTCTTCTCAAATTTGAGACATTATCATCTCACTCTAAATCCCCTCTCAAATTTGACTTGAGTGCCCTTGAAGGCAAAACAGTATGGCCAGGGGAGAGAGAGCTAGGCTCTGCGTGTGTTTGAACATGCGTATGGCATTATTCCTCCACTTACTAACCAGGCAAATTTTCTCAGATGAATTTCCAGAGGTGAGGCTGACAGTCTCAGGGAAAAGGAAAGTTTAAGTTATGTTTGATTGATAGTCTTTGGTTTGAATGGGAGAAATAAAAATCTATTGCACCTCGCTTTTTCAGATGTTTGCTATTCTTATCCACAGCTGTCTTAAAAGCTGATTCCCAAAGGAAGAGAAAAACATTTCCACCCAGAAGAAAATTTAGTTCTGCTATTGCAGGAGGGAGAGAAGTTCGAGTTACAAATTTCAGATAAAGCGTGTAAGAGACATAATTTAAAATCCAGGAAAAACATAATAAAATATCTTCCCAGAGAGAAGAAAATCTATCGCTATTCTTTTCTCAAGGGAACAAGTACCCAGTTTTGTTTTTTATGGCATTCCACTGAAATAAAATTCTTAGAGAAACCCAAAGACCTCTGCTCATTTATTGATGACTGTTCATTATAGGAAGCAGATGGTGTCCTGCCCACGAACACAAATACTTCTGCTGCTGCTGTGGAGATGTGCTATTTTTACTTTCTCTTCCATGCTAAAACTGAACTTCCTATGGATATTTTTTTTACAGAGTTTGATTTATTAGACACAGAAATTATTCCAGATATGACACAGCAATCATGTGTGTAACATGCATAGGTTTGTAAAAGAAAGAAATCTGTGGCTACTAAGTCTAGTACTTCTTTATGTCCATCTCTGTAAGTCAGTTCAAAATTTGGCAATCTTGCAAATGGGCTGCCAGGTTGCCTGGCCCTAGGACTAAGGACAAGAAAAAGGCTTCCCAAGCCTGCTCATGACCTCTGAACTCGGCACACATATCCCAAACCACCTCCACTTACATCCTCATTTCCTAAGGATAAGTGAGCCAACGGTCATTCCATAACACTAATATATGACAAAGATTGTTATCTTTGGAGACAAAGCAGACTGGGAAGTTTGGGAGGGAATCTGGTGGATGGGAGGCTGCAGAGGGGAAGGACAGAGGAACAAATTTAAGACAGCCGGTATTCTGCAGTGAACACCCTGAAGGTGGGGGTCAGATTGGACAGCAGAAAGGCAGCCTGGTCATTTGGAGGCTTGTGGGTTAAGGAACAGGGCTCATTCAAGGCAAGAGAGAGCTACAGAAAGGTTGTAGGACATCAAAGGCCCACGCTGTGTTTGCCCAGGCCTTCTGATGGCTGACACAAGCCCCACCTTTTTTTTTTTTTTTTTTTTTTTTTTTTTTTTGAGAGGGCATCTCTCATATTTATTGATCAAATGGTTGTTAACAACAATAAAATTCAGTATAGGGGGGTCAATGCTCAATGTACAATCATTAATCCATCTCAAGCCTAATTCTCGTCAGTCTCCAATCTTCTGAAGCATAACGAACAAGTTCTTACATGGTGAACGAATTCTTACAGAGTGAATAAATTCTTACATGGTGAACAGTACAAGGGCAGTCATCACAGAAACTTTCGGTTTTGATCATGCAATATGACCTATAAACCATCAGGTCAAATATGAATATTCATTTGATTTTTGTACTTGATTTATATGTTGATCCCACATTTCTCCTATTATTATTATTATTTTTATTTTTAATAAAATGCTGAAGTGGTAGGTAGATGCAAGATAAAGGTAGAAAACATAGTTTAGTGCTGTAAGAAGGCAAATGTAGATGATCAGATGATCAGGTGTGTGCCTATGGACTAAGTATTAATCCAGGCTAGACAAGGGCAGCAAGACATCCACGGATGCAGAAGATTTCTCTCAAAGCAGGGGGGGTGAGGTTCTGAGCCTCACCTCTGTTGATCCCCAAATTCTCACCTGATGGCCCCCCTGCGACTGTGCCTGTCTTAGGTTGTTCCTCCCTTGAGGAATCTTACCCGTCTCTGGCTAACCAGTCATCTTCCGGGGCCATACAGGGAAATGTAAAGTTGGTAAGTGAGAGAGAAGCCATATTGTTTGCAAAGGTTAGCTTTTTACTTCTTTGCAGATTTATGCCCTGTGGCTTCTATGCCCAGCACTTGTCTCGAGGTATCTTTACCACCTGGAGGAATTATGATACTCGGTAAATTCGATATGAGGCACGAATTCTATTTAAAGTTTGTAATTAGGAAGGAAGAAGAAAAGCTATAGATGTAGCATATGAAGGAAACTTGGGAGGATTGATTATTTCTTTAACATATCTTCTTGTATAGTACCTTAAGTATGTATAGGTTTTAAACTACTAACTAATTTGCACACACATATTAACATAATAGGAATACGGTGACATAAACAAAGCAAATCTATAATTACCAGCCATCTCCAGTGAAGCCAAGAAAACCATTTAGGCACCCTAGGCATTTGTGAAAATTTATCTATGATATGATGGATATTTTCCAACTGTACTTGAACCATCAGACAAATTAAAGCAGCCCATTTCTGGGATCTGTTCACATCCCATATGTTCTTTTAACCATAGATAGTCTATAGTCATGAGATTTTGGGGTGCTACAACTTGCACCCCTCCCAACTCCTGGTTGAGTTCCAACAGTACAGATCCAGTCAAATTCGTTGTCTCACTGTATGCACATGCCAGCCTAGACATCTCCCTCCTCCTTCTCATGGCAAGTCCAGGAGATGGTGGGCTGGATGCAGCCACAACCGTAGCATCGTCCGGATCCCTGTGGAGGCTTTTTGATGATCATCCCCCGGCACGAGTCCTCCAGAGAGTGCTGATGCCGGAAGCTCCTCCTCATATCGTATCTTAGTTCATTTTCTGGGTATCCAAGCTAGGCCTTGATCTTCTGCCTAGAAACAAACAGACCCTTTGCCCACACTTTGACATGCCCTCTATACCACTGTGCAGAACTCATTGGAGGTCAGCACACAGTAACTGCTTTTTTTTTTTTTTTTTTTAATTAAGAGAAAGGAATATTATCAGAAAAGAGTACCTCCATAGCTGATCATCTGACACCCTTTAAGTGATCAACATTAAGGATATTTAAAGCATGCGTTGATCCTTGATTTACCAATAGTTTTATCCTGTTAAGGAGTAATCCCCCTTTTCTTTCTTTCTTTCTTTTTTTTTTTTTAAATTTTTAATCTACACTTACCTGAAGAATACTATGTTTACTATGCTCTCCCCTATATCAGGTCCCCCCTAACAACCACATTACGGTTACTGTCCATCAGCTTAGCAAAATGTTGTAGAGTCACTACTTGTCCTCTCTGTGTTGTGCAGCCCACCCTCCCCTATCTCCCTCCCCCCCATGCATGCTAATCTTAATACCCCCCTTCTTCTTCTCCCCCCTTATCCCTCCCTGCCCACCCATCCTCCCCAGTTCCTTTCCCTTTGGTACCTGTTAGTCCATTTTTGGGTTCTGTAATTCTGCTGCTGTTTTGTTCCTTCAGTTTTTCCTTTGTTCCTATACTCCTCAGATGAGTGAAATCATTTGGTATTTCTCTTTCTCCGCTTGGCTTATTTCACTGAGCATAATACTCTCCAGCTCCATCCATGTTGCTGCAAATGGTTGGATTTTTCCACTTCTTATGGCTGAGTAGTATTCCATTGTGTATATGTACCACATCTTCTTTATCCATTCATCTACAGATGGACATTTAGGTTGCTTCCAATTCTTGGCTATTGTAAATAGTGCTGCGATAAACATAGGAGTGCATCTGTCTTTCTCAAACTTGATTGCTGCGTTCTTAGGGTAAATTCCTAGGAGTGGAATTCCTGGGTCAAATGGTAGGTCTGTTTTGAGCATTTTGATGCACCTCCATACTGCTTTCCACAATGGTTGAACTAATTTACATTCCCACCAGCAGTGTAGGAGGGTTCCCCTTTCTCCACAGCCTCGCCAACATTTGTTGTTGTTTGTCTTTTGGATGGCAGCTATCCTTACTGGTGTGAGGTGATACCTCATTGTAGTTTTAATTTGCATTTCTCTGATAATTAGCGATGTGGAGCATCTTTTCATGTGTCTCTTGGCCATCTGTATTTCTTTTTTGGAGAACTGTCTGTTCAGTTCCTCTGCCCATTTTTTAATTGGGTTATTTGTTTTTTGTTTGTTGAGGCGTGTGAGCTCTTTATATATTCTGGACGTCAAGCCTTTATCAGATCTGTCATTTTCAAATATATTCTCCCATACTGTAGGGTTCCTTTTTGTTCTATTGATGGTGTCTTTCGCTGTACAGAAGCTTTTCAGCTTAATGTAGTCCCACTTGCTCATTTTTGCTGTTGTTTTCCTTGCCCGGGGAGATATGTTCAAGAAGAGATCACTCATGTTTATGTCTAAGAGGTTTTTGCCTATGTTTTTTTCCAAGAGTTTAATGGTTTCGTGACTTACATTCAGGTCTTTGATCCATTTTGAGTTTACCTTTGTATATGGGGTTAGACAATGGTCCAGTTTCATTCTCCTACATGTAGCTGTCCAGTTTTGCCAGCACCATCTGTTGAAGAGACTGTCATTTTGCCATTGTATGTCCATGGCTCCTTTATCAAATATTAATTGACCATATATGTTTGGGTTAATTTCTGGGGTCTCTAATCTGTTCCACTGGTCTGTGGCTCTGTTCTTGTGCCAGTACCAAATTGTCTTGATTACTATGGCTTTGTAGTAGAGCTTGAAGTTGGGGAGTGAGATCCCCCCTACTTTATTCTTCTTTTTCAGGATTGCTTTGGCTATTCGGGGTCTTTGGTGTTTCCATATGAATTTTTGAATTATTTGTTCCAATTCATTGAAGAATGTTGCTGGTAATTTGAGAGGGATTGCATCAAATCTGTATATTGCTTTCGGCAGGATGGCCATTTTGACGATATTAATTCTTCCTAGCCATGAGCATGGGATGAGTTTCCATTTATTAGTGTCCCCTTTAATTTCTCTTAAGAGTGACTTGTAGTTTTCAGAGTATAAGTCTTTCACTTCCTTGGTTAGGTTTATTCCTAGGTATTTTATTCTTTTTGATGCAATGGTGAATGGAATTGTTTTCCTGATTTCTCTTTCTATTGATTCGTTGTTAGTGTATAGGAAAGCTACAGATTTCTGTGTGTTGATTTTGTATCCTGCAACTTTGCTGTATTCCGATATCAGTTCTAGTAGTTTTGGAGTGGAGTCTTTAGGGTTTTTTATGTACAGTATCATATCATCTGCAAATAGTGACAGTTTAACTTCTTCTTTACCAATCTGGATTCCTTGTATTTCTTTGTTTTGTCTGATTGCCGTGGCTAGGACCTCCAGTACTATGTTAAATAACAGTGGGGAGAGTGGGCATCCCTGTCTGGTTCCCGATCTCAGTGGAAATGCTTTCAGCTTCTCGCTGTTCAGTATAATGCTGGCTGTGGGTTTATCATATATGGCCTTTATTATGTTGAGGTACTTGCCCTCTATTCCCATTTTGCTGAGAGTTTTTATCATGAATGGATGTTGAATTTTGTCAAATGCTTTTTCAGCATCTATGGAGATGATCATGTGGTTTTTGTCTTTCTTTTTGTTGATGTGGTGGATGATGTTGATGGATTTTCGAATGTTGTACCATCCTTGCATCCCTGGGATGAACCCCACTTGGTCATGGTGTATGATCCTTTTGATATACTGTTGAATTCTGTTTGCTAGTATTTTATTGAGTATTTTTGCATCTACGTTCATCAGGGATATTGGTCTGTAATTTTCTTTTTTGGTGGGGTCTTTGCCTGGTTTTGGTATTAGGGTGATGTTGGCTTCATAGAATGAGTTTGGGAGTATTCCCTCTTCTTCTATTTTGTGGAACACTTTAAGGAGAATGGGTATTATGTCTTCTCTGTGTGTCTGATAAAATTCCGAGGTAAATCCGTCCGGCCCCGGGGTTTTGTTCTTGGGTAGTTTTTTGATTACTGTTTCAATTTCTTTGCTTGTAATTGGTTTGTTTAACTTTTGTGTTTCTTCCTTGGTCAGTCTTGGGAGGTTGTATTTTTCTAGGAAGTTGTCCATTTCTTCTAGGTTTTCCAGCTTGTTGGCATATAGGTTTTCATAGTAGTCTTTAATAATTCTTTGTATTTCTGTGGAGTCTGTCGTGATTTTTCCATTCTCATTTCTGATTATGTTGATTTGTGTTGACTCTCTTTTTCTCTTAATAAGTTGGGCTAGAGGCTTATCTATTTTGTTTATTTTCTCAAAGAACCAGCTCTTGGTTTCGTTGATTTTTGCTATTGTTTTATTCTTCTCAATTTTGTTTATTTCTTCTCTGATCTTTATTATGTCCCTCCTTCTGCTGACTTTAGGCCTCATTTGTTCTTCTTTTTCCAGTTTTAATAATTGTGATGTTAGACTATTCATTTGGGATTGTTCTTCCTTCTTCAAGTGTGCCTGGATTGCTATATACTTTCCTCTTAAGACTGCTTTCGCTGCATCCCACAGAAGTTGGGGCTTAGTGTTGTTGTTGTCATTTGTTTCTATATATTCCTTGATCTCTATTTTGATTTGTTCATTGATCCATTGATTATTTAGTAGCATGTTGTTAAGCCTCCATGTGTTTGTGAGCCTTTTTGTTTTCTTTGTAGAATTTATTTCTACTTTCATACCTTTGTGGTCTGAAAAATTGGTTGGTAGAATTTCAATATTGTGGAATTTACTGAGGCTCTTTTTGTGAGCTAGTATGTGGTCTATTCTGGAGAATGTTCCATGTGCACTTGAGAAGAATGTATATCCTGTTGCTTTTGGATGTAAAGTTCTATAGATGTCTATTAGGTCCATCTGTTCTAGTGTGTTGTTCAGTGCCTGTGTGTCTTTACTTATTTTCTGCCCGGTGGATCTATCCTTTGGGGTGAGTGGTGTGTTGAAGTCTCCTACAATGAATGCATTGCAGTCTATTTCCCTCTTTAGTTCTGTTAGTATTTGCTTCACATATGCTGGTGCTCCTGTATTGGGTGCATATATATTTAGAATGGTTATACCCTCTTGTTGGACTGAGCCCTTTATCATTATGTAGTGGCCTTCTTTATCTCTTGTTACTTTCTTTGTTTTGAAGTCTATTTTGTCTGATATTAGTACTGCAACCCCTGCTTTCTTCTCACTGTTGTTTGCCTGAAATATGTTTTTCCATCCCTTGACTTTTAGTCTATGCTTATCTTTGGGTTTAAGGTGAGTTTCTTGTAAGCAGCATATAGATGGGTCTTGCTTTTTTATCCATTCTATTACTCTATGTCTTTTGATTGGTGCATTAAGTCCATTTACATTTAGGGTGACTATTGAAAGATATGTACTTATTGCCATTGCAGGCTTTAGATTCGTGGTTACCAAAGGTTCAAGGTTAGCTTCTTTAGTATCTTACTGCCTAACTTAGCTCGCTTATTGAGCTGTTATATACACTGTCTGGAGAGTCTTTTCTTCTCTCCCTTCTTATTCCTCCTCCTCCATTCTTCATATGTTGTGTGTTTTGTTCTGTGCTCTTTTTAGGGGTGCTCCCATCTAGAGCAGTCCCTGTAGGATGCCCTGTAGAGGTGGTTTGTGGGAAGCAAATTCCCTCAGCTTTTGCTTGTCTGGGAATTGTTTGATCCCACCATCATATTTAAATGATAGTCGTGCTGGATACAGTATCCTTGGTTCAAGGCCCTTCTGTTTCATTGCATTAAGTATATCATGCCATTCTCTTCTGGCCTGTAGGGTTTCTGTTGAGAAGTCTGATGTTAGCCTGATTGGTTTTCCTTTATAGGTGACCTTTTTCTCTCTAGCTGCCTTTAAAACTCTTTCCTTGTCCTTGATCCTTGCCATTTTAATTATTATGTGTCTTGGTGTTGTCCTCCTTGGATCCTTTCTGTTGGGGGTTCTGTATAATTCCATGGTCTGTTCGATTATTTCCTCCCCCAGTTTGGGGAAGTTTTCAGCAATTATTTCTTCAAAGACACTTTCTATCCCTTTTCCTCTTTCTTCCTCTTCTGGTATCCCTATAATACGAATGTTTTTCCTTTTGTATTGGTCACATATTTCTCTTAGTGTTGTTTCATTCCTGGAGATCCTTTTATCTCTCTCTATGTCAGCTTCTATACGTTCCTGTTCTCTGGCTTCTATTCCTTCAATGGCCTCTTGCATCTTATCCATTCTGCTTATAAATCCTTCCAGGGATTGTTTCACTTCTGTGATCTCTTTCCTGACATCTGTGATCTCCTTCCGGACTTCATCCCACTGCTCTTGCATTTTTCTCTGCATCTCATCCCACTGCTCTTGCATTTTTCTCTGCATCTCATCCCATTGCTCTTGCATTTTTTTCTGCATCTCTGTCAGCATGTTCATGATTTTTATTTTGAATTCTTTTTCAGGAGGACTAGTTAGGTCTGTCTCCTTCTCAGGTGTTGTCTCTGTGATCTTTGTCTGCCTGTAGTTTTGCCTTTTCATGGTGATAGAGATAGTCTGCAGAGCTGGTACAAGTGACCGCTGGAAGAGCTTCCCTTCTTGTTGGTTTGTAGCCTTTTCCTGGGAGAATAGCGACCTCTAGTGGCTTGTGCTGGGCAGCTGTGCGCAGACAGGGCTTCTGCTTCCTGCCCAGTTGCTTTGGGGTTTATCTCCACTGTTGCTGTGGGCTTGGCCTGGCTGGGGCTGTTCCTCCAAAATGGTGGAGCCCCGTTGGAGGGGGAGCAGCCAGGAGACTATTTATCTCCGTAAGGGGCCTCTGTGCTCCCTGCTGCCCAGGGGGTTAGAGTGCCCAGAGATCCCCAGATTCCCTGCTTCTGGTCTAAGTGACCTGTCCTGCCCCTTTAAGATTTCCAAAAAGCACTCTCCAAACCAAAACAACAACAGCAACAATGAGAGAGGGAACAGAAAGGAAAAAAAAAAGAAAAAACACGCGATTTTTTTTTTTTTTTCCTCAGGTGCCGGTCCCAGGCACCCGCGCACTGGTCCTGCTGCCCTGTCTCCCTAGCACCAGGGTCCCTGTCCTTTCAAGGCTTCCAAAAAGCACCCACCCACCGGTCCCGCAGTGAAGGAACGCTCAATATTCTTGGTCCTCAGGCACTGGTCCCACGCACCCGACAAGCCCCACCTTTTGATGCACGTGGTAAACTGCCAGTCCTCTCTGTGGCCACTTTTCCTAAGTGAATCCGCCATTAGTATAAGGAATGGAGATGTGAAAGATCACTACCCATGTCCCGGCATTCATAGGATCCAAGCCTGGAGCATGGCTGCATTCCTTCTCTCATTTCAGGTGTTTATTTTTAAATGAAGAAAAATCTAAGTTCTGTTCTGTTTTAAAACACTGGCAAATGTGTATTAAACATAGGTGGGTGTTTACAGATATATATTCACATCATATTGTCTTATGGAAGCCATGAACTCTTTCTTTCTACCACATCTCTAACATGGACATCTCTCATATACAGAGTAACCAGTAACAGATTTTGCAATTTCTGATTTAATATTTTCTTAGTCAGGAAGCTCTCTGTTTCCTGGGGCTTCCTATTCCACTACTAGGCAATATTTTGAAAAGATAACCTCTCTCCTCCTTATACTGACTGGAAATATGCTTCTATTGAACATTTCCTTTTTGATCCCCGTTTTTCCCTCTGGCTCCAAGGAATAAATCTAATTTTCACTTCATGACACAAAACCCTTCAAATATCTGAAGGCAATCAACTCCTCATAGAACTGTCTATCTGTTGCTATTGAGTAATCATATGACCAAAGGAAGAAACTGATTAAATCATATAAAATTTCTTATAAAATCCTGACAGACATTCTCCAAAAGCACACTTTCCTTGTGAAATCCAGCATGACAATGCTGTTTACAACTCTTTGCCTTCCCTTGGGCCAACTTCCTTCATTAATTGCCGCAATCTGTCTTCAGTTCTGGCTGCTATAACAAAAATACCATAGTCTGGTTGGCTTAAAGAACAAATATTCATTTCTCACAATTCTGGAGGCTGGGAAGTCTGAGCTCAGTGTGCCAGCCCGGTTGGCTGCCGATGAGGACCCTCTTCTGGGCTGCAGACCACAGTCTCCTCATCGTATCCTGCATGGCAGAGAGAGGGCAGAACCCTCTGGGGTCTCTTATTAAGGGCACGCATCCTGTCCCATGCCTGTTCCTTGGAATCTCGTGTGTAACATGGCTCTTGTGTAAAGCTCTTTGGTTTTGTGGCCTTCATGCTGTTCAAGTTCGGGGTGGGGGAGAATTACCGCACCTGCCAGCGCATGGGGCCAAGGCACTATCATCACACTAATCTGCGCTTGGGACAAGTCCACCATTCCATGAGGCCTCTCCCCTAGTGACCTGCCCACCTCCCACAGGCCCTGGCTCCTGATGCCTCCACAGCACATTGGGAGGTTAGGATCTCAACATGTGAACTGGAAAACACAAGCATTCAGTCCATAACGCCACCACAGCATTGCACTATACTGTCCCATTCTAGATGTGGGCTTCTACAGGACACTTCCACAGTTGGTTTGGAAATTTATTTTTGTCTTTCTCCCTCCCTTCCTCCCTCCTTCCCTTCCCTCGCCTCCCTCCCTCCCTCCCTCCTTCCTTCCTTCCTGCCTTCCTTCCTTCCTTCCTTCCTTCCTTCCTTCCTTCCTTCCTTCCTTTCTTCCTTCCTTCCTTTCCTTTCTCTCTCTCTCTCTCTTTCTTTCCTTTTTTTTCCACAGCACTAAGTTTTATCTATGATTTCGTTAAGGCTAAATCTCTAGTAATGAGGGAGTCGGGGGACATAAGCCCACAAAGCCCACAGATCCCATACAGAACCCCTGCTCAGGCCCTTGGGTGGGACCGTGGATGTGTTCCAAGGGCAGGCTGGTATGATGACAGTGCTCTGGCCTCACAGGCCACAGATGGGAAAATTCTCCCCCACCCAAAACTTGAACAGCCGCAAAGCCAAAGAGCTGCTTACACATGAGATTCTAAGAAATGGGCATGGGTAGGTGTGCACACGGGTATTCATACACTTGTCTGGGTCCCAGTGCACCAGTTTACACCAGTTCAACCTCATGTCTGGTCCCAGTCATACCATGGACCTTCCTTCTGCTGTGAGTGGTCAGGGAGCTCCGGGTGGTCACCTTACTCCATGCCATCATCCAGGTACTCCTCATTTTCCACGCACATATTACACTTCTTGGCAGCAGTGATTAGTTCTTCTGGGGTCTTGGAATAGGGCCCTAGGAGCATGTCCTTGGTAATGTGGGAGGCTGTCCATACACCCAAGCACACCACGTTCAAGGCTGCCCTTTGCTGCCATTGGTTTTCCAAGATGCCTACCCTGGAAACCTTTCCCAGAAACTATTTACAATATTTCTAAACCTAACGTCTATTTAAGACCCTGTGGTTTGAATTTAAGCTTGCAATTTTTTCCTAGTAAAGCAAACAGATGAACATAATTAGCAGTATTCTCTTTCCTTTAGTGAATTAGTGCATTGATCACCCTTATTTTTTAAATCAATAAGTCTCAACCTAGTTAGTACATTAGAATTACCTGGTGGGCTTTTAACAATCATGATTTCAGGCCCTATGTCAAATTTTTCAAATCAGACTCTGTGAGACTAAAAGTCAAGCATCAGTATTTTTTTTCTAATACTCGCCAGATAATTCCAATTTGCATCTAAGGTTGAAAAACATCCTGAAGAGGAAAACATAGGGGAAGGGCTCTGTGTGAAAGGGCAGTCAGTGTAAGAACTGTGAATTTTTGCAGGTTGATTTGATGGCTGTTTGAACAAATGGTTGGTTGAGGAGAAGGAAACCATGGCTCAAGATATGATTTAGGGCTTAGATCAAAGTTGGAAAGGACATCAAAACTCCCGCTTTCAGAGCACGTGGGAAGAATATGGATACAGGGACCTATACTTACCCCTCACCTGGACTTGTTCAGAAACTTACCTGGCTGGGAGGATTTGTCTCTCTCCTTCTTTTACCCTCCACTGCCACTGCAGGCACTCCTGCTGATCTCTCCACCTGCCAGCTTTGCTGGCTCTCATAGCTGCTCCTGCTGCCCCCCTTGAAATGGCAGGGCAAGTGACATGTGGCTCTACTAGTGGCAGGCACTGGGAAGACAGAAGGAATATTTTTGCCACTGCCTCCTGGTGATCTTTGGTTCATGTACCAGAGGCAACTCGTTTACCTGTGTTTTCAAAAAGTCCCTACATTTTAGCTGGCACTCAACTCTCACAAGAAGCCCTTGCTGATCCACTTTCCAGTTTATGTAACTTCATAAAGCTTTGGAAAAGAGGAGGTGGTCAAGAAATGCGTATTGAATAAATAAATTCAACACCTCTCCTTTTTTTCATAGCACTTATAATACTTGTCTGCCAGCCCTGCCAGACTGAATACTTCATGTACTTTCCTTCCAGTGTAACCCCAGTACCTATCATGGCTGTTAGTAAATATTGGCTGAATGATGAATAAATAACTAAATACTTCTTTTGAATCTCATACAACATCCACTACAATACTAACTCTAGATAATATTAGACTGATTGATGTTAATCCAAAGCAGTAAGTGTTGGTTTGTAAACTAATCCCATACATGGATGGCAAGAAGTGACCAAAAGAAGAGGCAGACCACTCCAGATTGGTAGACGGCTGTTAAGCAAGGGAACTTACTTATGAGGCTTGTCTTGGATGGCCACAAGACAAATAGATTTCACACTGGTCTGGCAAATTTTGCAAGTTTGTCTACAGGCCTTAACTGGGATCAGTCCAGATGGTCTCAACAACATATTGCTCTCTCAAGGTTATGTCCTTGGAACAACTCCCACTGTGGGAACAGTAGGCAAAGCACACATTCCAGGGACAGGGGAAGAGATAAGGAGGCTACAATTGCCTGGGTCAAAATTGAAGGTCAGCTGGTAGTCATGTCCTCTTGATTACCTCCTCTAGCACTCCACCCCTTGTGACCAGCTCTTCTGATCTTACACACCCTCCTCTTCTGCAGTGTGCCCTGAGCAAAGGGTTTCGCTAGCATGGGCGTGGCTTGCTTGGCAGCTGTCTGGCTGCATTGCAGGCAGAGACGGCAGCAGCAGTCTATTCTCACATCCAAAAGAAAACACAGATTTAGATGATCCCTCAAACAAGTAACAATATTGTCCACCGACAGCTCCACAATCCAAACTACTGCTTTACTAAGTCCCCTAGGCTGGGGATTGAATCACTCAGGGAGTTCACATGTGCCCTCATGTGATTTAATAAAGATGATACATGAACAGACTCATCAGATATGAACACAAAACACTCTATTTGGGTAATAGCTTCATTGCAATAAGTGCCTCACTGCAAGGCAGTAATAATGCCAAGGCCATTCTATTTTGGAGGACAGCTTTTCTCATTAGAGACATTTCAGTGTTCAGTAAGGAAAGGATTTGTTGGCTATGATTTAAGTGCTGCTGGGTGAATTTAGTAAGGGCTTCTATACTTCATAATGTCTCCAAGGCCAAAGCAGGGGGCGAAGATAGCAGCCAAACGATTGTGCCCATGGAAAGCAGGACATGCCCAGCTGGCCTTGAAAAAAGGGAGGCTGGAAGCTTTAGGAACCTGACCGGGTTGTATATACCATGTATGTTGGCCAGGAGAGGCAGCACTGTCAGACAAGAGGAGATGGAGGGGGTGGGATAAGCCAGACCAAGTCCCCCACCTTCTCTCCTCTTTCAATGGTGTATGTTCCATTCCAGGCACAGTGCATTTCAACAGTTCCATTTTGTGGCAGGACAATGGGATCCCAGTGCAGAATTGGTAGTTCTCTTTCACCCAGTGATGTGAAATAACTGACCCATTCTGGCAAAACATCATTGCAAATTCTAGTAGATAACTCTTTTCCCAAGCATATGTGGCTTGGTGTTCTTAGCAGCATAGCACATTGATCCACGGCGAAAATCAGGGCAATGGCTGTTTCCTGTGACTTCTATAACTTTATGGTATTGGGTGCCGTGGCAGGGGTCCCAGTTTGGCATATGGATCAATAGGCCTTCTGGTTGTTTATTCAAATGTATTAAAACCTAGATTAGTACCTTAGCCACCCAGTCAAGGTGGTTTTACCTATCAGTAATTCAATCTACTGCTTTAATATTCCATTTTTCCTTTGTACCAATCCTGCTGTTTTTGAGCTATAGGGAAGATGGAACCTTCACTCAACATCATGTTCTTTTGAACAGACTTGTACATTATGACCTTTGAAATGTGACTACTGATCACTGTCCATTTAGTGACAGTGTCCATACATGGTACCTAGCGTCTTTAAGCCCCTGGCTGTGTGGTGAAAGAGAAAAGCTTGGGTTAGGCCACACAGATAAGGGCACACTTAGCATCCTCACTCAACAGAATCAATCTGCCAGCCCTCCATTGGTTGGAAACTCTGATGGATATCCCCAGACTCTTTTGGCAATTGCCTTGGGCATTGTTTAGAACACAGAGGACATACTGTTACTGAACCAAGTCATTGTATTTCGAGGGCAATCTGGCATCTTTGGCAATGTCCCACCCCACCTGGGCACAGTGGTGCCTGGTCTTCCTATGCACTCAATCTGCTGTTTCTGCTGAAGGAACAGTTGCGAGGGCTCATACTTGGATCTGGGCATCAGCTTCCTGATGGCCAGAGTGTCAGTGCCTTATGAGCCAGAACATGGAAGACTGTGAGGATTGCCTCAGGCCCTCGCAAACAAATCCAAATGTCTTTCTATATATCCTGACCCCACAAGGGCTTATTTATGATCATCTACCCCATGTGAGAAGCTCTCTCTGGAGACGTGCTGTGTAACTGCTACGTGCTGTTGCTTTATAGAGGTATATTAGGTTTCTGCTCCCTTCCAGAGCTGAGACCAAAATCCTGGGGGTACTCTCTCCTTCTGTTTTCCCTTCCACGGTGCCCAACCCATACCTTCTGGAGTCACAGACACATCTAACTCAAATGGTAGCCTTGCTTGAGAGATACCCAGACCTTTGATCTGATTTATTAGTATTTTTGCCATCTCAAAGGCTGCTTATTGCTCTGATCCCCAGTCTCACATGGACCCTTTCCTCACCAGATAGTATAAGAGATGGAGACACTCTGCCAAGGGGAAAATAAAAGTCTTCCAAAACTCCAACATCCCTTCAAAGGTTTGCACCTCTTTCATGTTCTTAGGAATTGGATAGGCTTGTACCTTAACAATCACAGTTTCTGGGACAATGTACATCCTATCTGACCAGACAACTCCCAAGAACTTTATGGCAGTGCCTGGGCCTTGAATTCTCTGAAGATTCACCTCCCATCCTCTCTGTCATTGGAGTTCTGGGGTATATTTATTCAGCAAAGCCTGCAGAGTGTCCTGCAGCAGGGGCAAATCTTTACATGTTAACATCATATCATCAATGTAGTGGGCCCATTTTATTGATGTTGGCAAGGAGAACAGGGACAGGTTTCAAGCTATTATCCCTTGCCATATTGTAGGGTTGTGCAGGTAGCCTTGAAGGAGCTCTTGAAAGGCCCACTGTTGCCCCTCCCACATGAAAGCAAATCAATCTCAGTTATCAGAAACCTGTACTTATCTGAGTCTTTCCCATAAATCTCCTCAAAGATGAATACTCTCACAGGAACACTTTTACAAAAGCATCAGAATAAAACAATAAATGTCTGTCAGTGAAAAAAGACTTAAAAATAGCCATGGTTAAAGATCTGATGAGAGTTCATTATACTGTAATTGACAAGAACATTTGGTTATTTCTGTGACATACTTAAAATCATAACTGATAATATTACCAAGAAATATCAGATTTTTAGGGATTATATACAAATATACCATAAAGAAAGTTTAGCATCCCTTCTTATTTGGCAATGTTTCCCATGTAATTAACCACATCAAATAGGCTTAATTAGTTCAATATCTCTCTTGTATAATGAGAAATCCCCTTAGTCTGAGGTCAACAAGACTTCATTTAGAATTTGATTTTGAGGAAGCTTGGCAAAAATACCAAAAGGTTTTAAAGCACTTGACTAAACAGGATGCTACATTGGTGTTAACAATACTTCGTTATACATTTAACCAAACTGACAAAGACTTCAAAGGCAAATACAGAAAATATATAATTATAAACAAAATAAAACCAGGCTCTTTTAATATAGAAGATTGTTTTCTTAAGTAATAAATGGCCTGTTAAAGACAACATGAAGCACAGGAAATTAGTTTGATAAAACAAAGAATCTTTGTTTTCTAGGCAGATCACTTTAAAAATTTTTCACAGTTTCAGCAAGAACAGACCAATAGCCAAGAAAACCTTGTCCTTTTAGCAAGTGAAAGACATTTGGTTTCAGTTTTACATAAGTACACTACTGATATTAAAGCTTATTTTCTTTAAGCCAGTTAAATAGAACTCTTTTATAAAACAATTTTGGCAATACCCTCTTGGAGGCAGAAAGAGGTCACAGGTACGTAATTTATGTCCATAAATACACATAAACATACAGACATAAACAAAAAGCTCCATAGCTTTCATTCCAAAACTTCAGCTGTGAATCAGGTGAGGTACCCACTCACATGGCTAAAACTTTTTACTAATGTATGTGGAGAAGATTTAAGGTTTGTATTTGTCCTTGACAAATAATCTAATGGAGGCTGTGACTAGATTTGGGGGCAAAGGAGTTTCTAACGCTGTTTCTAACGCTATTTTTAAAGCCTCTCTCTCTTTTTCTTTTCTTCAGTCTTTGGGGGAAGTGTTTTAGTTATCTCCTGGGGTGTTTATGTTTCAAACATGATAAGACTTACAACTTTAAGAGACACAATAAGAAATCAAGTATTCTCATTGGAGTTCTGGGGTATACTTATTATCAGAAGCCTAGGACAACTGCTATTTAAATTCTTCCCTTGTATTTAGAGAGCAGATGGCATGGACCACGCTGTGTCATTGTCAATCACCTCAACATCTTCCCCTTTGTTATCCTCACTTTCTGAGGAATTCTACCTCTTAACATTCTGTTAAGGCTTTGTCATATGCATTTAGACCTTAATCCATGGCAGCTTGTGCCCTCCTAGGTTTGCAAAAATCCATGGCAACTGTGCCCACCATGGTAAGGCCTCCAACTTATTATTCTGATCACTTACTTTGTCTTCTAGCCGTGCAGTTGGCAGGGTACTAGACAACTTCACATCCTTCTCTAAACTTAGCTCTCCTTATGATTTTCCAACTTGACCTTCAGCCTCTAACTGGTCTTCAGTGGCCAGCTGAATGGACCACAGTAGAGGCCAGTCCACCACAGCAGATATTTGCTTCCCTTTCTTGCCAGTGTATTCCATGCAGTTTCTCAAACTAACACATTAAGGCAGCTGGTGTTTTAGGGGCATCCCTGTGCTCATGCAGTGGTGCATACATCTACAAGCATTTAATGTTCAGGCTACCCCTCTCCACATAGAGGGCAATGGCCAACTCAGGACTTCTCTTGAAGATGCCTCTTTCCAAGGGCCCATTTCAGTCGCCTGACTGGCTCACCAATTGTTGATTTGCAAACTGGCCCCAAACTGGCAAGGAAAAACCAAGGAAAGAAGCAAACCACTCCAGACTGGTAATGGCAGGTTTGATAAGATGGGAACTAAATTACAAGGCTTGTCTTGAGCAACCCCAGGATGAGTAGATCTTTGCACCCACTACCAAATATTAAGTATCTATAGAGGCCTTAAATGGCTTCAGTCAAGTATGCTATACAGATGGTTCATCAATACATTGCTCTCTCAAGACTGTGTCCTTAGGACAACTCCCACTTTGGAAATAGCAGACAGAGTCTACATTCTGAGGACAGGGGACGGGGGGAGGGGCATCCAGTTGCTTGGGTCTGGCTCAAGAGTCAACTGTTGATCACATCTTGATTACTGCCTCCAACAATGAAGTTATTGGAAACTAAGATGTTTTGGAAATTCCAGTGCCATGCGTCTCCATTATTTCCCTGTCTCCAGCTCACTGGTGATATTTGGCTATTATCTCAAATGTAAAGCAACTTCCATAATGTGCATTAGGCTGGCAGGAACACTAATAGAATAACATGATTGTGAATTTTTTAAAAATGCAGCAGAAGAAACTGCAAGACACTAAATGACAGTGGTCAGTGAAGGATAATTTCCTGTTTTTCCCTGCCCCATGATGTCCGTACAGAAAATAAACATAGGAAAAGCCATATTTTTAGAGAGAATGTGTGGAGATAATGATTCCGTAGCTTGCTTGAAATATTAATGACAAAGCAAAAGAAATTGATTAAAACAAACAAAAACAATTATTTTAAGCAAGTGTTCAAGTGTTTCTTATTGGGCAAAACTATGTGCTTAAGTGAGACTCAGATGACAATGGCAGTGTTTTGGTTCCTGGCATGGCATGGAAAGTCCAAAAAATGCAGGTTAGGCTGCATTAGAAGTTATCATTCACATAATCATAAAGTTAGAAAGCTCCTCAAGCAATCAGCTAGGTTTCATTCCCTTCCCCTCAGCAGGGTAAGAGTCAAGCATGAGAACAAGAGAGGGAAAACACCAGACATTAAAATAAAAGATTCATAACTATGTTTAAAATTTCTTTGTAAATATGCTGCACTTCCTAGTCAGATTTGTATTTTTTCAATTCTTTGTTTTTGTTTAACTAAAACTTATGTGGCAATTTAAACCTATTTCCTCATTTGGTTCCCAGTAGCAATGGAAAATAGAAGCTAATTTCTTTATGCTACATCAAGCCAATAACCAACCCTAAAACACTCAACTTTTCCTATTAAATCTATTGCCTGTAACCTTTATTTTTATGTACTGCTTAAGATTACATTCTGAATACTAAAATCCTAAATACTAAGTCCAAAAATATTAAAAACATTAATATATTTTTAATAACTAATGACGTGGGAGAGAGGAGCAGTGATAAACACTAGTGTATGTGTAAAAAAGAGATGTTAAAAATTATTTACAAAATGTTGAAGTACACCCAGGGGATTTTATCTATTAGATATTAAAACATTCTATCAAGCTGCAAGAAATGAAACCAAGCCAAAAACAGTATGGTCCTGACACAGGTATAAATGAACAGGTCAACAGAATAGAAAAGAGCCCTCCAAAATCCATTAATCCCATCCATACTATGAAGTCATAGTGATGCCCAACTCAGTGACCTAAGTAAATGGCCCTTTGGTACCAGTGCTGCACATGAGCTGTCTCCAAGAATCCTCACAACAGCAGGCAAGAGGCAGAGCTGGCGTTTAACAGGCAAACTGAGACCTCTCTGACCCCAAAATCCATGCTCTAAATAAAAATATCCCATAGTTTTCATTTCAAATCAGTAATAGTTAAAATTGGAGAAACAGCATTGGAACAATTGGCTAAAAAGTAAAGTTAGATAACTTCTTCACATCATTAAAAAATGTTTAGGTAGACTAAAATCTGAAACATAAAAAATTAAAATAAAATGTATTACATTAAATATAGAACACTTTTATAATCTTAGAATAAAGAAGGATGTTCTTAGAAGGACACCAAGGCCAAAAAAGAAAAAAGAAAGCTGACATATTGACCCCTGATATGGAAGAAGACTCTAAAGAAAGTTGACCAAACCTAGAAAAACACTTGCATATATACAAGAAACAAACGGTTAATGCCCTTAGTTATAAAATGCACTTACAAATAAATATGAGTAATATCAACATCAAAAGTGGGAAAAGAATATGAACAGACATTTCACAAATGAAGAAAGATAAATTACTAATAAACATATATAAAAACACCTAAATTCACTATTAAAGATATAAGATGCTGAAAGTACCCAGGCTAGTGAGAATGTGTGTGCAAACAGGCATTCTCATGGCATGTCTGCTGGTAGACACATAAATTGGTACAAATAAATACACATTTCTTTATCTAGAAAGTAAAGGAGATGGGTTAAGTAATCTTCATGATTCTTACAAGATTTAAAATTCCAAGAGTACGTATTTCTCTGAGTTGTGTCAATGATGTATAAAGGTTGTAGCAATCAATGAAATATGTTTATAGAAATAAATAATTTAGATATGTTTTCCTCTCCAGTGAATTGATGTATTTGAGAAATTAGGTGACTCATAAACTTATTGCACCCAATACAAATACCGACACAAATATTTACCAAGCTATTATATGACAAACATACTGAAGCACTGGGAGTGCTAGGAGCGGTCAGGAACTCACTGTACAGAAGAAACCAAGAAGCAAATGGACAATGACACACAGGGTGGAAAGCTTTACCAGAGCTAAGCACTGTCTGTGGGGGCCCAAGAGATAGGTATTTAAACCAGACTTGGGGATAAGGGGACTTGGAAAGATTCCTCATGGGCAGCAACTCCCGAAATGTGTCTGAGAGGGAAGCAAGCATTGGACACATGAAGGAGAGATGCCTTCCCAGGGAAAAGAGCAATATATGCAAAGACACGAAGACACTAGAGAGCATAGTGAATCATAGGAACTCTTGGTGTTTCCTGAGGCTGCAGAGATGGACAGCTAGGAGCCTGGGGAGGAATGTCGGGTTTTATACGTCATCATAAGAAGCCTGGATTTTATTATGGTAACTCTAAACAGCAAAGGATTTTGCATAGGGCAGTAACCTAATCAGATCTGCACCTGAGAAAAATCACTCTAGAAGACCCATTCCCAGTAAGATGGAAAACTAAAAAAGTAGGAAAAAATTCCAGATACAAAAACATGAAATGGGTAAAAGTTTTTAAAGTAGTTTAAAAGCATAGTCAAAAGAAAGCAAAAATATCTAGATACTAAATACAAAGAGGGAACTGAAAATTGGAGTGATGAGAGCCTGAGCTCACGCAAGAATCTCTGTGGAAGAGTGGGAAATTTTGTCCTTCTATTTCAGGGACTTGTGTTTAACTGACCCAGGGTGAGGGGGCCTGGGAAAGCAGGGAGTTGGAGGGAAAACTCTTTGGAGAGATTCCCCCTCTGTGACTTCATCCCTTCTCATCCACTCAGTGACCTCATTCAAGCAGTGCTTCACTCTATGTTTACATCATCAAATTTTTTATCTTTACTGGGTCATTCCTATCAGATACTAATATGCTGTTATTTCTCACATCTTAAAAGTCCCTTCTCTAACCTCAATTCCCCTGCCAGCTACATCACCATTTCTCAGTTCCGCTTTGCAATAAATATCCTATAATGTTTCCTACAGTTAGCATCTCCAATTCCTGTCCTCCCATTGCCTTTTAAAAAAATGTGTTGTTTTATTATTTTTAACATTGAAGTGTAATTGACATACAGCATTATATTAGTTTCAGGTATACCACATAATGATTTGGTGTTTGTATGCCTTGCAAAATAATAACCACAATAAGTCTAGTTACAATCTGTTAACCTACAAAGTTAAAATTTTTTTCTTCTGATGAGAACGTTTAACGAAAGTTTAAATTTCTTAGCATCTTTCAAATTTCCAATACAATATTACTGACTAGATTCACCATGCTATACATTATATCCCAATGACTTATTTATTATATAACTGGAAGTTTGTGCCTTTTGATCACCTCCACTCATTTCACTCAACCCACAGCCCTCCTCTCCTCTGGCAATCTTTGTTCTGTTTTCTGCCTTTTTAAGCTTTGTTTTGTTTTTTAGATTCCACATATAAATGAAATCACACAGTATTTGTCTTTCTCTGTCTGACCTACTCTACTTAGCACAATATGCTCAAGTTCATTCTGTGTTGTTGTGAATGGCAAAATTTCATTCTTTTTAGGACTACATAATATTCCATTGTATATATGTGTCACATCTTTTCCATTCATCTATTGATGGACACTTAGGTTACTTCCATATCTGGGCTATCGTGAATAATGCTGCAAAAAACATAGAGGTGCATTTATCTTTTCAAATTAGAAGTGGGATTGCTGAATCATATGGTAGTCAAACTTTTTAATTTTTGAGAAACCTCTATACTGTTTTCCATATTGGCTGCAATAATTTACATTCCCACCAATAGAGCATGAGGGTTCCCTTTTCTCCACATCTTCACCAACACTTGTTATTTCTTCTCCTTTTAAAAACAGCTATTCTGAAAGGTGTGAAGTGAGCTATCATTATGGTTTTGACTTGCATTTCCCAATGATTAGTGATGTTAAGCATCTCTTCATGTGCCTATTTGCCATCTGTATGTCATCTTTGGAAAAATGTCTATTCGGATCCTCTGCCCATTTTTTAATTGGATTGTTTGTAATTTTTGTTATTGAGTTGCAAGAGTTTTTTTATATCCTGAATAATAACCCCAATTGGATATCCAATTGGATATATGATTTTTAAATATATTCTCCCATGCAGTAGGTTCACTTTTTATTTATTTTTTGACAGTTTCCTTCAATGCACAGAAGCTTTTTCATTTGATGTACTCCCATTTGTTTATTTTTGCTTTGTGTTGCCATTGTTTTCGGAGTCAAATCCAAAAAAAAAATCACCAAGACAGATGTCAAGGAATTTACTGTTGATGCTTTCTTCTAGGAGTTTTACGGTTTCTGGATTTACATTCAAGTCTATAATTTATTTTGAGTTAATTTTTGTGTGTGATGTAAATAGTCCAGTTTCATTCTTCTGCATGTGACTGGCCAATTTTCCCAACACCATTTATTGAAAAGACTGTCCTTTAACAGGTTGTATATTCTTGCCTCTTTTGTCATAAATTAATGCATGTGCTATTTCTGGCTCTCTATTGTGTTCTGTTGATCTAAGTGTTTGTTTTTATTGCCCATATCATGCTGTTTTGATTACTACAGCTTTGTAATATAAGTTGAGACAGAGAGTATGATACCTCTACCTTTAATCTTCTTTCTCAAGATTATTTTGGCCATTCAAGATCTTTTGCCGCTCCATAAAATTTTGGGATTATTTGTGAAAAATGCCATTAGAACTTTGGTAGGGATTGGATTGAATCTGTAGTTTCTTTAGGTGAAATGAATATTCTGACAATATTAACTCTTCCAATCCATGAACACAGAATATCTTTCTATTTATTTGTGCCTTCTTCAATTTCTTTCATCAATGTCTTGTAGTTTTCAGAATACAGCTCTTTCACCTTCTTGGCTACATTTATTCCTAGGTATTTTATTATTGTTGATGCATTTGTAAATGGGACAGCCTTCTTAATTTCTCTTTCTGATAGTTCATTGTTAGTTTGTAAAACTACAACTAATTTGTGTATATTGATTTTTTTTTATCCTAAAACTTTAGAATTTATTAGCTCTAACATTTTTTTGGTGGATTCTTCAGGATTTTCTATATATAAAGTCATGTCATCCACAAATAGTGACAATTTTACTTCCTTTCCAATTTGGATGACTTTTAAATCATTTTCCTGCCTAATTGCTCTGGTTAAGACTTCCAAAACTACGTTGAATAAAAGTGGCAAGAGTAAGCATCCTTGTCTTGTTCCTGATCTTAAAGGAAAAGCTTTCAGCTTTTTGCTGTTGAGAATGATGTAAGCTGTGGGCTTGTAGTATATGGCTTTTGTTATATTGAGGTATGTTCTATCTATACCCACTTTCTTAAGAGTTTTTATCATAAATGGATGCTAAATTTTGTCGACATTTGTGGTATGAATAATGCTGCATCTACTGAGGTGGTCATATAATTTTTAGCCTTTGTTTTGTTAAGTGTGTATCATGTTGATTGATTTGTCGGTGTTGAACCATCCTTGCATTCCTGGAATAAATCCCACTTGATCATGATGTATAATCCTTTTAATGTATTGTTAAATAAGTTTACTAATATTTTGTTGAGGATTTTTGCATTTATGTCCATCAGGGATGTTGGCCTGTAATTTTCCTTTTTTGTGTGTCTTTGCCTGGTTTTGGTATCAGAGTAATGCTAGCCTTGTAAAATGAGTTTGAGAGAATTCCCTCTCTTCAATTTTTTGGAAAAGTTGAGAAGGACTGTTATTAAATCTTCTTTGAATCTTTGGTAAAATTCACCAGTAAAGCCATCTGGTTCTCGATTTTTGTCTGTTGGCAGTTTTTTTATTGCTGATTCAATTTAATTAATAGTAATTTGTCTGTTCAGATTTTCTATTTCTTGCTGATTTGATATTGGAAGATTGTTTCTCGGAATTTATCCATTTCTTCTAGATTGTCAAATTTGTTGGCATAAAAGTGTTCATAGTAGTCTTTTACGGTCCTTTGTATTTCTTTGGTATCAGTTGTAATTTCTTTTACATTTTTTATTTTACTTATCTGAGTCTTTTCACTTTTTTCTTAGTGGGTCTAGCTAAAGATTTGTCAATTTGGTTTATTTTTTTGAAAGAACCAGCTCTTAGTTTCACTGATCTTTTTCATTGTTGTTTTAATCTCCTCTATTTCATTTATTTCTGCTCTGATTTGTGTTATTTCCTTCCTTCTGCTAACTTTTGGCCTCATTTATTCTTTTGTAGTTCTTTTAAGTGCAAAGTTAGATTACTTTTTGAAATTTTTCTTGCTTCTTGAGGTAGGCCTGTATCACCATATATGTCCCTCTTAGTACTGGTTTGGCCACATATCACATAGTTCAGTATGCTGTATCCATTTTCATTTGTCTCAAGGTATTTTTTTAGTTCTCCTTTGATTACTTCATTGACCCACTGGTTGCTCAGTAGCATGTCGTCTAATCTCCACATTTTTGTGATTTTTTTTCATTTTCTTCTTGTAATTGATTTCTAGTTTCATATTACTTGGTCAGAAAAGATATTTTATATGCTTTCAATCTTGTTAAATTTATTGAGACTTGTTTTGTGACCTAACATATGATCTATCCTGTAGAATGTTCCATGTGCACCTGAGAAGAATGTATATTCTGTTGCTTTTGGATGGAATGTTCTGTATATATCTATTAAATTAAGTTCATCTAGTGTAATGTGTCATCTATGTTTCCATATTGATTTTCTATCTAGATGATCTATCCATTGATGTAAGTGGGGTAATAAGGCCCCTACTATTGTTGTATTGTTATCAATTTCTCCCTTTAGTTCTGTTAATATTTGCTTTATATATTTAGTTGCTCTTATGTTGGGTGCATACATATTTACAAATGGTATATCTTCTTACTGGATTGACCTCTTTATCATTATGTAATATCTATCTTTATTTTTATTACAGTCTTTGTTTTCATGTCCATTTTGTCTGATATAAGTATAGCTACATCAGCTCTCTTTTGGTGTCCATTTGCATGAAACATCTTTTCCATCCCTTCTCTTTCAGTCCATATGTGTCCTTACCTCTGATGTGAATCTTTTCCAGTTAACATATAGATGGATCTTATTTTTTATCCTTTCAGCCACTCTATGTATTTTGATCATAGAATTTAGTTTACTTACATTTAAAGTAATTATTGGGTGGTATGTACTTTTTGTTACTTTATTGTTTTCTGACTGTTTTATAGTTTTGCTTTGTTCATTTCTTCTTTTCTTGACTTCTCCCTATTGGTTTGATGACTTTCTATAGTGTTATGCTTAGGTTCACTTCTCACCAGCTTGTGTATCTACTATAGGTTTTTGCTTTGTAGTTGCCATAAAGCTCACATATAACAGCTTATGTATATAGAATAGTCTATTTTAAGTTGATAGCAAGTTAAGTTCAAACACATACTAAACTCTACACTTCTTATTCCCCCTTTTTGTTTTTCAGGTCAAGTTTTGTATTTTTTTGTGTATCCAATAACTAATTATTGTACTCATAGTTATTTTTACTACTTTTGTTTTTTAACCTTCATACTAACTTTATAAGTGATCAGTCTGCTACCTTTACTATATACCTTTGCCAGTGAGAGTAGTACTCTCATATGTTTTCTAATTATTACTCAGTGTCCTTTATTTTCAGCTTAAAGAAGTCCCTTTAACATTTTTTGTAGGGCCAGTTTAGTGGCAATTAATTCCCTTAGTAATGTTTATTTGAAAAGCTCCTTATCTCTTCTTCATTCTGAATTACATAACCTTGCTGGGTAGCATATTCTTGATTGGGATATTTTTCCTTCAACATCTTGAATATATTGTGCCACTTCATTCTTGCCTGAAAAATTTCTGTTGAGAAATCTGCTGATAGTCTGAGGGGGTTATCTTGTGTGTAACAGGTCATTTTTCTCTTCCTGCTTTTAAGATTCTCTTTTTATATTTAACTCTTGACAATTTAGTTATAATGTATCCTATAATTTAGGACATACTAACTATAACTTAGTATGAGTCTCTTTGGGTTCATATTGTTTGGAATTCTCTGGGCTTTCTGGATCTGAATATCTGTTTCTTTTCCCAAGTTAGGGAAATTTTCAGCCATTATTTCTTCAAGTAAGTTTTCTGCCCCTTTCTCTCTTTTCTACTTCTGGATCCCTATAATGTGAATGTTTTTGTGCTTGATGTTGTCATATAGATACCTTAAGCTATATTCACTTTTAAAAATCTTTTTTTTTTTTTTTTGCTGCTCTCTTTGGGTGAGTTCCATTGCTTTGTCTTCTAGATCATTGATTTTTCTAGTATAACACCTAGCCTGTTGTTAAACACCTCTAGTATATTTTCTCAATACAGTATTTTTGTATTCTTCAGCTCTGTGACTTCTATTTGGTACTTCATTACAATTTTCTTTGTTGACATTCTTACTGTTTTCATCTATTCTTCAAGTTTGGTGAGCATCTTTATGACCATAACTTTGAACTTTTTATCAGGTAAAGTACTTACCTGTATTTCATTGAAGGCTTTTTTTTCCCTGGGATTTTATCTCATTCTTTCACTTGGAACATATTCCTGTCTCTACATTTTGCCTGACTGTCTATGTTTATTTCTATGCATTAGGTGAAACAGCTATTTCTCCCAGTCAAAGGGGTGGCCTTGTGTAGGAGATGGACCTTACCATTTAACCTTGCCCTAGCTCTTGTTTCTTCACTATATGTGATTGTCTAAGCAGCCTGATTTATTTTTGATAGGTCCTGGTTGTCTCTTTTCTTTCACTCTGAATGCTAGAGAGCCCCAGATATCAGTTCTCTTTTAATTTCCATCTGTGTTCACAACCTTGACAATCTCACCCAGTATTACAGCTTTAAATACCAAGTGATAGTTACAATCCTCCAAGAAGCAGATGTCAAGATGGGATTAGATACTTGAGAGATTTATATTCTATGAAGCATAAAGGAAGCAGAGAGCCTTCAGATCATAATGACATATATGAAAAGAGAAGATGAAGGAAGGATATTTGAGTAAGAAGTGTCTCAAACTGCAGCACAGGTCTAAGAAACTTTGGCTAACCTGATAGGGAGTCCTTGGGACAAAGTTTCCTCTTAGAGTTATTACATGACCTGCAAGAATGGGTCTGGACTAGTGCTCAGTGATGGCTGGAACAACCCAGGGGAATCAAGGTCTCTGTGTGAACATGGTGGTGGATATGGAGGGGTTGTTAGTCAACTACACTTCCCATAGCAGGAGATTTGAGTGGTTCATTTCCATGGTAGCCCCAGTCCACCCTTGAAACCGCATAGATCTACTTTTCCATGCAGGTTTGGGGAACAGATCTTCGATGGTTCGTATGGCCCCTAGTCTTAAGGGAAAACTAACAAGAGGGGGCATTTTGGGAGCTACAACCATAGCATAACTGGTAGTCATTTTCCTACTCTATCATCATTCTAAATTTCCCACACCATTAGCTATCACCTCAACTAGTCTTGGTGGCTTTCCACAGGGTATGAACCAACCTTCCCTCCTCAGGCATCTTCTCAGGTTGGAGTTGCCGCACATGTTTATTCTCAGTTACAAATTGCCAGGGAGCACCAAGAGGCTCCCAAGTGGATCAACTGATTCCACATGTATTCCTCCTGCACCCCCTTATGTAACAGCAGCTTTACCTCCTGGTAAGATAGCAACACCTCTTGTCCATGCTTGGTCCTGAATACAAGGAATCCAAAGTGATTTGACAGTAGCTGTTGTGTACATAGTTCAGTAATCCCCTAGTATGAGTGAGCCCCTTTAGATGACCAGGATCACTAACCTTGAAAATCCCAGAGTTGCAGGAATGGGGAGCACAGTGCCTCCCTGTGGATCATTGGCAGTAATAGGAAGGGAGGCCACTCATGTTTCCATCCCATAGTTTCCCAATACATATAATATTTCTAGTAGGGACACAGTACTATAAGGAGGCCTCTGATTTAACACATATATTGCATCCTAAAGGATATACCCCACCACTTCAGAGTATTGTCCCTTAGCTGATTCTCCAGCTGTTTCTTTGGAAAACTATTTCAGAAATCTTTGAGGCCTGCTTCTGGAAGACGTGGTATGTGATATAACCAATGAATTCCATGGACATGGGTTCACTCCCACACAACCTTCACTGTGAAATGGGTCTCCTTTTCTGTATGGGATCCCTTGCCTATGGATTGAGCATTCTATAATCCCCCAGATAAGAATGCGGGCTGAGGCTCACTCTACAGGCAAGAGAGGCAAAGCATGCCCAGAATAAACATCTGTTCCTATGAAAACCAACAGCTGATCATTCCAGGATGAAAGGGGACTAATGTAATTGACTTGCTACCAGGCAGCTAATTGGTCTCCAGGAATAATATATTTGAGTCCTCAGCATTGGTCTCTATTGCTGACAGGTCTGATATTCAGAGGCAGGAATAGCTAAATCAGTCAATATGTTCCATCTTGATCACCATGGCCATTCCATTCATGTGCCTATCATGACATTTCTGGGGTAGCTGATGATGAAAGCTGGCTGTCAACTGGCTGAATCAGTTTGCCTACTTGGTTGTTGAGAGACTTTTGCACGGTGGATACTTTCTGATGGGCACTATATGTGACACAAAGAGCATCACCCTTCATGCTCACTCCTGTAGGTCCACTCCTATAGTACACCAGACTCCCTTTTCTCCATTTTCCCAGTCCATTTTCTGTCCACTCAGTCAGACCACTGACCATTGCCCAAGAGTCTGCAGTCTCACCTCAGGCCACTTCTTCAACACAAAGTAGATGACCACGTACACCCCTCACAGTTCTGCCCACTGGGAAGATTTTCACTCTCCGCTGTCCTTCAAGGCTACTTCTAAATGTGGCTATGATGTAGCCACTATTCATATTCAGCTTATACAACATACCAAGCAACTTTCTGAAAGCCAATCTTGTGATTATGCCTCCTCCTTCGGCTGGTAAAATGGATCTCTGCATATGGCAATAAGTATGAGCTGGGGCAGGAGCACTAGTACAACTGTGGAGGTGACATGGGAGTCTGGATTACCTTCTCACAGATTCATTCATGCCCTCTGGTCCTACTTGGGCTTGCTCGTAGATTTTTTCCCTTTTACAATGGACTGCTGCTGAACTTATCTGACTTTAAGACTTGGTGGGTTTGATAACAGAATCTTGATCACCTTTGTTCACTGATTTATTTCAAGTGCCTAGAATGGTGCCTGGAATATAATAAAAGTTCAATAAATATCTATTGGGAAAATACAGAACAGAAATGAATACAATAGAAAACAAAAAAGATTAAAATATCTTTTAAGTTAGTTCCTTGAAAAGACTAATAAAATCAATAAAACTTTAGAAAGATTTAACAATTTTAAAAGGGAGATAGCACAAATAAATAATATTAGGAATTAAAAAAATGAGACAGAGGCACAGACATGGTAGTTTTAAAAATTAATAAACTATTTCTCAGCTTTACTCTTCAAAACCACCTTTGTGAACTTCTATTTCCCCTGTGTCCAGTCTGCTCCCATCCCCACTCTATTTTCTACATAGCTGCCAAAATTCTCTTTTTAAAAACTTTCTGCTTTAATTTTAGACTTAGAGAAAAGTTGCAAAAATAGAAGAGTTCCTGTATATCCTTTACCCAGCTTTCCCTTATGTTATATAAATGCAGCACAATTATCAAAACCAAGAAATTAAAATTAGTACATGTTGTTAAATCAACTATAGACCTTATTCAAATATCACCTGCTTTTCTGCAATGTTGTTTCTCTGTTCCAGGATCCTATCTAAGCCCCACACTGCATTTAGTTGCTGCTTTTCCTTAGTCTCCTCCAATCTGTGACATTCTCTTAGTCTTTAGTCTTTTATGACATTGACACTTTTGAAGAGTACTGAGCAGTTAAAGAAGTAAATTATATCACATTCAGAGAGAGAGAGAGAGCCACTAAGAAAAAAATTTTGTCTATAAACTTCAAAACTTGGATTCAGGAACAATTTATAGAAAAACAAACTAGCCAAAGCAAACTTAAGAAGAAGCCCTGAATGGGCCTATTTGTTGGGTAAAAGGAAGTTTTCACCCAGATTTCCTGTCGGGATGCATCTAAGGGCCTTTTTGCACATCAATGTGATGTTTACCATGGAAGACCGGCTCATGGGATTGCTGGTCTCAGATAAGGGGTGGAAAGTAGCAGTCTTTCTCTCTTCCCCTCCATTCCTGGTATGTAATTGGTCAGGCATGCCAGTCACCAGGGACCCACCCACAGAGTTCCTCCCAGAAGAAGGGGCAGGGGGAAGTGGAGTGCAGTGCTGCCACCAAAGGGTCAGAGCTGTCTAGCAGAGCTGAGCAAAAGGGGCAGAGAGTGCCAGGAGAGAAACAGGAGTACACTGGAGAGAGACTGAGCTGTGAGAAGTAAAACCCTTTCCCCAGTCTCTCACCCTTGTCGTACTTCGGTTTCAACTGGATTCATAGTGAACTTGCCCTTGGCAGGGGACCCCCTCCTTCCTCCTGGAGCCACACTGTGGTATATGTTTAGTACACATGGTGTGAGTATACAGTCAGAAGGATCTGATAAACCTGTAGAACTGTCCTCGTGGGTTCAGTGTTTCAGCAGGCTGTCCCCATGGATGGTGAGGAAACACCCAGGGATACAACACAGGAATACGCCTATGGATAGTAGGGAAACACATGGGTATCCCCTAGTGGCAATTTGGTCCAGGCTGAATTGCCTCCTAAAGGAGTGGACCCTTCCCTAGAATTATGGAAGGTGGAGGACTCTGGAGGCACTGAAATTGGCCCTCTGCAAACCAGGAGACTTCTTAGGGGAATCAAGTGCCCATGCAGTGGTGGGAACTGTGAGACGGATGTTTCTTGCAGGATTGGTAAGGGTTACCAAGGAGAGAGATGCATTTTGGCAGGAAGTGGAAGAACAGGAACACAAGTTGTGGGATGGTATACAGACAGCTCCAGTCATGGGAAGCCCCTAAAGAGGAGGGCTGTGGATTTCCACTCTAAGACTGAGACAATATAGATGGAGGATGGAGAAGAGAAGAGCAGTCGGTGGGCAGAGTTATGAGCAGTGTGGCATGTAATCACCCAGGAGTGCTCCCCATTAGTTTTCATTATGGACATCTGGGCTGTCTATCAGGGCTTGACCCTGTGGCTACTGACATGGTACCATGCCAACTGGATGGTTGGTCACCAGCCCCTTTGGGAGCAAAGGTATAGGCCTCTGGTCAGACTAAGATAGTTACAGTATATCATGTGACTGGCAGTTTGCCTTTGGTGTCTGCAAGGAATGATGAAGCAGACATATTGGCCCAGAAGCATTGGTTAGAAGGAAGGCCTGGCTCTGATGTGGCCCAATGGTTATATCAACATTTATTGCATGCAGGACTGTAGCACATTGGTGGAGCTTGCTTTTGACCTTTGAAGAAGTCAGTAGAGCTGGAAGGAGTGCCTTGTGTGCTCTAAGAGGGACTTACACTGAGTCCCACAGCAACATGGGACAACAGTTAAGGGGACAATACCCATTGTCAAGTGGCATATAGACTATATTGGGCCTCTGGCCATATCAGAAGGGTACTTATATGCCATGACCTATGTGGACACAGCTACTGTACTTTTGGTTGCTTTTCCTGCATGTTGTACAGATCAGCAAACAATCCAAAAAGAGCCTGGAGCATCTCTTTGCAGCGCATGGCTGAGTGCAGATGATTGAGAGTAATCAAGGCACCCACTTTACTGGATGTGCACCACAAGAATGGGTGCAACAATTAGGGATAAAGTGGAAGTTTTATGTACTATATAGCCCTACCAAGGGCAGGCATGATGGAGAGATACAATGGTTTGTTGAAATCTGGCCCAAAGTCAGATACCATCTACAGGGATGGTCAGTCCACTTATGGACAGTGCTACAGTATTTGACTGAGAAGCTCTGGAAGGGGGCATTGAGCCCTGTGGATATGCTAACACACATTGTTGCCTCTCCTATACAACTGCACATGCAAACCAAGGAGGAATTAGTGAAGCCAGCACCAACTGGGCTAAACCCTGGAGACTCCACTAAATGAACATAGCCCTGGACATTTCAACACATGGACCAGCAATGGCTGGCCCTTCTGGCACCTTGGGGATGAGGCCTGGAAGTTGGCCTCCTGTGTGTTCCTTCAGTAACAGCAGAGTGACCCCCAAAGATCACAGTAGTGTACCCCAAATGGCTGGAAAGTAAGAGCATCTTGTGGGGGAGTTTTGTTTTATCATTGTGACCAGTGCATGTGCCTCCTAAAGCCCTATGTATCAACCCATCCTTGAAGGTCTGGTATGCTAGACCAGAACAAGACTCTAATCCTGTCACTGTGCTATCTCTTATGTGCATCCTACCTGATGGACAGGATCTGCCTATTGTTGATGTCACTAAAACATGTGTCTTACTGCCCTTACCATTACCCTTTTCTACAGCTGCTGCTTGCTGAGCATGCTCAGGGCCTCCTGCCTGTTCAGCTGCTGACCTCCAGTGGAATGCATGAGCTATGGACTCAATCTGAGTAGGACTTTGAATACAACTGGATTCTCAGGCCTGATGATTATCGTGGTTTTATTGTTATATGTTGTTAATCTGGCTATGGTGCTGTAGCTTTCTTGCACAAGGGTCATTGAGGAAGACTGGGGGCATGTAGGTTGTGAGGTGAGAATTATGGAGGGGTGGGTTGTTGGGTAAATGGAGTTTTCAACCACAATTCCCACTTGGATGTATATAAGGGCCTGTTTGCACATCAATATGATGTTTACTACAGCTGAGTCACTTTGGGGATTGCAGGTCCAGGGTAAAGAGTGGAGAGTAGTGGACATTCTCTCCTCCCCTCTGTTCCTGGTATGTAATTGGTCAGGCACTCGCAGGTCACCAGGGACCCAACCCACGGACTTCCTCCCAGAGGAAGGGCAGGGGAAGAGAAGCATGCACAGTCATCAGAGAATTGGAGTTAGGTAGTGGAGCTGAGCAAGAGGTTGTGGAGAGCACCAGGAGAGAAAGAGGAGCTCACAGGAGAGAGACTGAACAGTGAGATATAAAAACCCTTTCCCAAGCCTCTCACCCTTGTCATCCTTCAGTCTCAGCAGATTCATAGGGAACTTGCCTGTATGGGGAAACCTCACTTCCTCCCAGAGCCACACTATTGCTGTTAAAGAAATTAAAATCTTTCTTCCAAAATAAAATAAACAAATGTTAGATCTAGGTGGTTTTATAGGTGAGTTCTAACAAACTTTTAAGAAACATACAATCTCAATCTTTTACAAACTGTTCTAATGAATTAAAAAGAGGGGTCAGCAACCCCATCTCATGTGATAAGAGGTATGTGCTTAATACTAAATCTAGACAAGAGCAATATGAGAAAGGAAAAATGTAGAACTGTCTCCCAAATAAACAGAAAAACATGACTCTTGCCAATTTATGTGGGTCAAAAAATATGATCAGAATGTTTAGGTAAAACATTTGATAAAAGATGACAAACATATAACTTCAAAAAAAATCTCTTGGAAAGCTGGAAATTTGTGGGAACTTCCTTAACTTGATTAGCTATACTTAATGGGTTAAAAAAATCACTATACTTAATGGTGACTTATTAGAACATATTCTTTCAAGAAGGAAACAAGACAAAGATGGTTGCCATCACTATCTCCATTTAACACTTTACTGAAGGTCCAAGAAAAAGATAAAAAAAAACATATTGATTGGAAAGAAAAAGATAAAACTGTCATTACACACAGATGATACCATTCTCTGCACAGGAATTCAAGAGAATCTACGTATAAATTATTTGAAGTAAGAAAGTTCACTAGTTTTGGGAATAAGAAGCAGATCTGATTGGGTGATTGAGTAAGAGAAGGATGAAATACAGATATCTGTTGTTCTGAATTGGTAAAATATATAATATGGTACTATTTACTTAGATTGCCAATTCTTCAGAAAAATGAGCTGTGAGTTAGGGCAGACCCATAGTAGGTGGGTAGCTTCCTGAAGAACTCCATGCAGGGCCCTAAACATCACTGGAAAATTGTCTTCAGAACTTTTACAAAAGAGATTATTCCATGAAGTTGTAAAAAATACTTTGATATGCTACTTGAGATAGGTGATAAGACTCCTCTCCCCACAAGGGAACATCTAGTCAAGGTGGAAATTCACTTGACTGACGTTTAAGGAAGGCAGTTCTGATTAGCCTCCTAGCTTTTGTTTTTCTGAAGGGGACATCCAATTCTGGGGCCAAGTTGACCTGACCAGGACAACAGATGAGAAGCTGAGTTTTTAGAGCAATAACTATTCATTCTCTACCGTTCCTCTCAAATCTCTCAGCCTCTATTCTACATAAAGTTTGAAAGGGTGATGTGAAGTACCAAATTAATAACTAGCTAAGAGGCCCACATATTTCAATCTCTCACTGGGTAATGGAAATTTATGAATGTAGCTCAGTATGTGGCAAGTGGGTCATAAGGATTGCAAGCAGTTGGTTGGGTATGTATGTCTGGACCCCAGAAGTGCATATTTGAGAGTTATCAGAAAATGAAAGAGAGTTGAAGCCATAGGCATGGATGGATGGATCAAGTAGAAAGGCTACAGGGAGAAAAATGAGAAGAGACACACTCCAAGAATGGAATGCTGAGGAAGAAAAACAGAACAGTTGGCTGAAGAAACAGGAAAAAAACTATGGCAGTATCTTGAAAGAACCCAGGACAAGAGAGGACATCGAGGGGGAAAATGTGCATTGGTGACAAATATAAGCCGAGTAAAAAGTGCACACTGACAAAGCCACATAGATAAATTAATCAAGTACAATCTATTCTTGTTGAATGTAATGAACTTAAGGCAATAAGTTTTTACCCTGACTAATTCATTCCTTAAATTATTTGTTCATTTATTTTAGTGAAGAACCACTGTGTTAAAATCTGTTCCAATATCTCTCCTCCTTTCTCCTCTCCTATTGAGTCAAATTCAAAACTCCCTTGGTTCTTTCCTGGGCTTATAAGAGCAGGCATGAACTTAATATATAAACTTCCTGTTTTCATTTGAGTAACTTCTAAACCCCTTTGACTCAGCATTTCATCACCCTGCACATTAAAATCAAATCATTGTTCTGAGGTTATAGCCTTCAGTTTCCTATATATTTCCCCCAGTGTTTTGTATTCATTAAAAATATATGAAGAATCCAAGTTCTCATTCTTTTGCTTCTCCCATGTAATCTTATTCCAAAATCCTCTAAGTGAACTATGTTCAGTATGGTCTTGAGATCATCTATCATACTTCAAAAGGACATTTCTACTAAATCTAGTGCTTTCCTCACTGGATTAGGTTACACGGTCAGATATTAATCTATTCATGACCACCTACTATTGAACACCAACTAGGTGTTCTTTTGCCATCAAAGAATTTAAAATCTCATAAGGAAGATAAATAACAGAATTAAATAATTATAATACAAGGCAGAATATGCCAGAAGAATGAGCAATAGGCTATGAGACTGCACTGGAAGAGAAATCAGCTTTGGCTTGAGTGACCTTGGAGGGCTTCAAGGAAAAGGTGGCATTTAAGTGAGGTCATCAAGAAGTAGAAAGATTTCTTAAGTGAAGGTGGGAGACAGGACCTGTCAGGAAGGTGCAATGGTATGAATAAAAAGCACAGAGAAAGTCCAGGAAATGGTGTGTAGGTATGCTTGGTGGAAAAAAATATATCAGAAAGAAGAGAAGAGAAATAAAAATGCTGACAGCTAACTGACGATTTATTACAAGTCAGGCAGCTTTGCAAAGTGCTTTATGCTCATCATGCCACTGAATCCTCACACAGCCGAAAGGGGCAGGTATCATTCCCATTTTCAGTTGATGGATGAAGAAACCAAAGGGCAGCAGGATCCAGTGACTTGCCCGACATTGCATAAAAGGGAGATTTATGAGCTGAACCAGGATCTGAGCCCAGTAAGTCTGATTTCAAAGAAACACCACACCCAATGTTGCTGAAGAAGGTGGAGGGATTGTGTGGGAGGTGGGCAGATCCAGGAGAACACTGGGCCAAGGATAGGAAGAGATGAATTTAAAGAAGGCAAGCATTGGTTATAGTCATAAATATTTCAGAGAATTCATAGCCCCAGAAGGTGAAAAACCCATCGAGGGAATGATTGCTGGGACCCTGGAGACTTTAGGAGTGTGTGCTCGGCAGAGTAGTGTCAAAGAAGCCGAAAGGCAGAGGATTAATCAGAGAGCTGTGGTGGCCCTAGGAGGCAACAACCAGAAGCCACGTTCCCTAGAATACTGACGCCCAAGGTAAGGAAAGAGGACAGTGACTGGAAAAAAGGGATCAGTTTGGTGTTTTGTTTTTCAGGCTAACTACATTTGTGCTTATTTATGTAGAGAAAAGACAGTGGAAATGTAAAGAGAGAAAACTGAAGTGACAAAGTCCTTTTTGAGGTGGGGGAATGAAGACACCGAGGATGCAGGGAAGGCTGAGAGAGCCTCAGAGAGGAGGAGTTAAGGTTTTCTCTGAGACAATAGAAGGGAAGACAGGAAGCGAGGTGGTGAGCTGGGCGCTAAGCACATCTACTCTTTATGACCTCAACCACCTTGGTGAAGCCAGAGACTAGGCCCCATGCTGAAAGATGTAGGTTGGGCTGAATGTAGAGACTTTAGAATTGCAGTAATGATTCAAAATCAACAGTGGAAAGTCAACAAAAGTTGGATCTGGCCTGGCATAATGGACCTCGCAGGCTCACACCTCTCTTCACCCAGCTGCGATGCCAGCCTCTGTAAGAGTTCACCTCTAACAGCCTCGCCCCTTTTGTTGTCTTCTTCCTGAACCAGCTGTCTCCAGTGCTACAGCCCTCTTCATCAGGCTCTTTCCTGCTCTCCTTACTCTAACTCCTTCACCCACTCCTCTATGAGCCGCACTCCTTAGACTTACAATCCATATTACTCCAATAGCCAGCCTGACTTCTAGCTTCTGTGCTCATTACAATTCCAACTCATTCCTCTGAATTCCTGCTTTGTAGCTAATCTCCTTACTCAGTCCAGCCTGAGCCCTGGAACCTTTATAAGCATATGCTCAAGAGGTGGGATCCATTAAAGGACAGCATGTAGAAGGGCTGCAAAACAGCTTTGATGGTCTGTTTGAGATAGCCCCCGTGCCACATAGACTCACATTGCCCTCCAGATCCACTCTCTGTGCTTTCCTACCTGTCCCATGCCCAAGAAGGCTGACCTTGAAGGGAATATCAGGCAGGTTCCCTTGCCAACTGATTTCCAGTTGGGTCAGGCCAATGGGAAGGACTGATAGGATTTGGGGAGCAAGTAGGAAAGAAATGGCAGGGGATTTATTCTTGTAGCTCCCTTCTGTGCAGCTGCAGGCTGCAGGCTGCATCCCCCCACCAAAGACCACAACTTCTCTCCAGCAGCTTCTCCTACAGCTGCATTTGTGATAATAGCTGCAGTTCCACTCTCATGAATTCCAGTAACCACTCATTGCCTTTCAGGACTAAGAAAGTTATTGCTAGTCTCTGGGTGCTTCAATATCCCATTAGTTACCCTTAGTATCTTTGTAAATTGTCCATTAACCCCTCTTCAATATTCCCACTTAAGCATGGTGTCTTTTTCCTGCCACATCATCACTGATACAGTGCCAACCTTGAATGGGTTCAACAAGCAACATTTCAAAACATATGTATCAAGACTGGGAAGTCAGGAGTGTCAGGGATATTTTAAATGATGAGAATCTTTGCCTGGAATACTCAAATGTAACTAAATCAAATTCATTATTGTCCTCCCCTTATCTAAATGTGCTCCTTCTCCAGCTTTTCCCTAGAAGGAATTCATTATTTCTTTAATTTATATAAGTGTTCACTGTAGGATGTTTCCTACATGCTGGGCACTGGGCTAGGCACTAGGGATTCAAAGATGCCCAGAACAATGTCTATCCCTCTAGCCTTACTTCTGGCGGGGGAGACTCACAGTTGACCATAAAATAATACCATACATACCCCCTCCTTTTTAACAATTGGGACTACACGCTGGCAGAACACAGAGGAGAAACCCAAGATGGGCTCTTGGAGCACCCAGAAGGCTTCTCCCAGGAAGTAGTGTCTGAGCTGAATCTTTGAATACATAAGCTTTCAGAAGTGGAGGGAGTAAGAAGGTGGAAAAATCCTAGGCAGAGGCAGCATGAGCAAAGAATGGAGGCATAAAAATGAAGAGCATGTTCAGGAAATTAAAAACTGGCCTGTACAACTGGACCACAGGGTAAATGGTAAGCTGGCGGGCAGGCTGGCCAGGTGGGTGGGGGCAGGTAAAAGAAGGAAACAAGTAATAGGCTTAAAAAAAAAAAAGGTAGACTTAGCTAGATTATAAAGGGTGTTAACTGTAATAAAAATAGATTTGATTGGTATGATACCTAATATGATGAGATACTTTTCTGAAATCTTGTATCTTTTTTCCCATCCCCCACACAGCTACCTTTGCCTCAGGGAAGGGATGTAATAATAAGAGCCAGGCAAAAAGCAAGGCCTGGCTCTTGAGTTTCTAACTAGGATTGTGAAATTCATGTTAGAGCCTGTAGTTCTGAGGAAAAAGCACTTCTGAATTTCTAGAATCTTGGGCCCTATAGATAAGTGTGTAGCTTATGCCATAAACTCTACTTTTAGAGAGAACAGTTGGACAGTCATGCTGGCTGGCCTTAGAGGTTTTCCTTTCCCATATCAGATGCCAGATGCACAGCTGGGAATGGGAAAGAATAGAAGAATGGAGGAAGCACATATTTTTCTGCTTATAATGAATTTAGTTACCAGGAAATACCCAATGAAATGGAGCATGGCAGAGAGCAAGACCTCTGGATAGATACATACATTAAGGAAGAATGAAAACTTGTGAGAAAGACATTTATCACAGATTTCTTTCATGTTTTAGTATGTCTAATTAGAAATTCATAAATTAAACTAGTGTGAACTTTAATAAATGTGTAAGTATATCCTAGAAGCTACATATAACTCCTGAAAAAAAAAAAAACAGTTGAAAATGCAATACATGCTTCAGCACCTTTTCTCTTTGTTTCACATCATTTACCCTAATTTATAAATTCACAGACAATATTATATTACTACTAGGTTTTATTTTTGGGTCAAATCAAGTAGTGCTTCTTTCATTCAAACCTCACTGCGAGAGTTACTTTTAAATAATGTTTTTGGGGCTTCGCACCCGAATGTCTATAAATAAAGTGATTTAAATAAGTTGAGAAGCATTTTAAACAAGTTTATGTCTATTATGGGTCAGGCTTGCAGGGGTACATTAGATGATACAGCCTGGTTTCTAGCTCAAGAAGAGGTTCTAATTATTTACCAGTTCATCTATTCTCTTGGTTCCCATCAGTTTGAAACCAATGCTTATAAAGATTCACTGAACATAAATCTTGTGGGATTTGGAAAATTTTCCTGAGTCTCTCTTCAGATAGCACCTGGTCTCCATCCCTCGCCTCTTCATCTTGATGCTTGCCACTCAGTCATGCCCCGAATTAATTAGACATCTAACTATCTCAGAACACTGTTTTTGTTTTACAAAATTATTATTAAATGCAGACTTAATGCATCAGGATGCCACTGACATTTCTTACTTTCAAGACACACTCATCACTTCACTCTTGTTGTTTAATAACAGGAATTTGTAAGTTCTTGCTCAGTGATCATCTTTCCTCTTTGCATATAGACAAGGATCATATCATTCATTTTCACAACTCTATCTCCAGTGATATTTGGTGAACAAAGAAGGAGGCTATTTGGGGTCAGCTCTATCAAATACCCCACTTATCACCTCAAAATAGCTCTGTCTCTGTGTACCCCATCTTCTTTTAACTCCAGTCATGGATAAGATGTTTTTTTTTCTTTCTATGGCTCTTCTCTTCTTCACTACTATGTCCCATTCTATTATTTGAGTCTTCCTATCTCAATTATCTCCTATTTCTCCAGCATTTTTACTCTCTCCTTTTCTACTGGTTTTTCTTGGTCAGCTCTCAAAATAATAATAATCTTCCCCCAGTTTGCAAAAGACTATGTTTTGCCCTTCTGCCCTCTCAAGATTTTAATATCTTTCTTTCCTTTCACAGCCAAAACTAATCGCTGGTTCCAGTTATTCATGTCCCATGTACTCTTTTATCTTCTGCAATCTGATAATCAATCTACTCTGGGCTTTAAAGGTCATCAGTAACTTCCTAGTCACCAAATTCAATTCTCTTTTCTCAGTCCTCATTTTCCCCCCATCGCTCTGTGCTGTCTGAACTATTACATACTATGGCAGAAACTGTTACCACCAAATATCCCATTTTTCCCTTCCTTCTTACCAGTACAACTCCAGTTGTATTCCAACTTGAAATGTGTCCAAACAAACTACATTGTTTCTGAGACTTTCTTGTGGTTGGAATGGCCTTATAAGATGCAAGTGGCATGTTTGTATTTATTGGATTAATGCCAGCTGCTGTAACAGATGAATTCCAAATTCTCATCAGCTTAGAAAATAGCATTTTTTATTTGCTCACATAACACCCAAAATGTATGTGCCTAGCCAAAGGCAAACCTTCTATGTGGTCATTTTGGGTCCCAGATTCTTTCCAAAAATTGGCTTATCTTTTTCTAGGACTTCAAAGTCCTTTACATTTGGCTAGCAGATGGGGAAAAGGTAGGGAGGAGAGGATGTGGGAGGCTAGAACTGAGACATTTGATGACACATAATTGCCAGCGAGTCAGGAAAATACACTTCATGTGACTGCCCAAGTGGAGGAAATGAATTTGATGGACAACAAGCCAGTCTCTGTCCCATAGATAAGCCTTTCAATAGTGGATTCTGGCTCAGTTAATTCAGTAGATATGATTGGAAGAGACCATAGCCGCTACCCCCTGCCTGGGTGCACTCTAGGGCAGAAAATCGCACTTGACCAGTCCTCTAAAATCAGCATTTCTTCTTTACTTTCTGCCATGACAAGTTTATTATTCTTACATTTTTTTCTCTTATTGTTATAAACCATGAGTTTATATTCTGCCCTACTAAGAACCACTCCCAATAACAATCAGACTCATGAACCTTTACAGTTTGTGAAAAGTAAGTTTGAGAAACACTGAGACAAAGAAATAGATGAGATAAGCTGTACCATGAATTTGTATCTTAAATCCCCAAAGAGAACCAAAATTCCAAATTTTGAGTTATGCTCTTTGTTGTCCACAATAATATTTTTTTCCAAATACAAAAAGTACATATGCGGTTTACAAGACATCTGGAGAGCACAGTGTCTCCAGATCAACAACCCTCCTGTTTACTTCACTCCGCAGACTCTAACTCCAGGTCGTCCCCAGCATTCCCTTGCCATGCTTGCTGACTGACACATCATTTACTGTCTACTCCTGATCCCCTGGTGAGAAGATGCACGCCTGTGGGTCACCCTTCATTCAACTCAGATTACTCTCTACTAGGGAGACATTTGTCTAGGTTTAAATTCAAGGTAATCACAGAAACAGTTGAGCCAGAACATTTCTCCTCTTCTCTCTTTAATAAGTATTAACAGTATTAATAATAATTCATTCTCAGCACTGGAAATTTCCAACTCTTCCACTTTGTTCTCAAAGCTTACATGCTCTGAATGTGTATTTTAAATAACTCATCTTTCATACAAATTAGCACAGACATAGAGAAATAATTAATTTCAAATGTCAATCCCAATTATTACACCAGAGCCACATCAAGGTATATAAAATAGTTTTGAGACCCAGACTTGCAGCTGCATACAACTTATATTTATGTAAACTGAACTTTCTGCCTGGTAGTTGAATACAGAAGATCTCAGCTTCTTAGCATAAGAGATCAAAATTATTTAAGAATCAAGGATAGGGTCTTTCAAGACAAGGAAAAATAGTAGAAGGTACCATGGCTACTCATTCATTCAGTGAACATTTACTGAGAGCCTGCTATGTGCCTAGAAGTGTGTGCTAAGACATAGAGCAACAAAACAGAATAGGACTGACTCTCACACCAAGCATGCAAGCACGCACCACAGTACAGTAAATGCTATGGGGCTTTGGAGGGAGCCCAGGAGAGTGGGTCACTTAGGTTTAGGAATGAGGGTTGAGGAACATCTGGGAGAATCTGAATACTGAGTGATCAGAGAGATGAAATAAAATCCAGGACTATGTTAAGCAAAGACAGATAAAAAATGGTATGAATTTTTAAAAAAAGCTTTGGAATGCTATGATCCAGGCATTGTCATAACTTGCCTGGAGTCACTAGTGAGGTGTCTAGGTAGGATCTTTAAGGTATGGTTAGAGCTTACGGGCCCACTACCTCTGGGTCCCAGCTAAGATGCCCACCAGCATTGTCCTGGTAGTGGACTCTGCTGTGTGAGCCCAGAGTCCCTCCAGGACTGAAAGACTTATTCCTCCAGCTGCCAGCACACAGACCAAAGCTGTCAGACCCTTCCAGGCATTGCCTTGTCTCAGGATGTTGCTGTACCCACGGCCAGGTGCCCTTCCCTGGGCCCCCAGTGCCTGGCCCACCCAAGGGTATAAAGACCCTCACACCCAACTCAGGACAACTCCAAACACCCCTATCAGCTTCTGAGCTTCCGGTCGGGTTGGTTAAGGCCTATTATTGAAACTATCACAACCTGGCTTCTCCTTCTGCCCAATCCTGCTTCTGTTCCCTCCCTCTCACAGGTTTTGCTCCACAAGGACTCCCTAATAAATATCTGCATGCTAATCTCCAGCTCAGAGTCTGCTTCACAGGGGACAAACCAGCCACACCTGCTAACAACTTCCCTTAGAACCACAAGCAAACTGTTAGAAAATTGCAATAAGCAGAGAATCGTCACAACCTATGATCAGGTTAACAAATGTATTACTCCACCATTTATTTGCACCCAGGTCATCACTCAAAGACATTTTCAGAAATTCATGCTGATCTTTAGAGTTTAAACTACAGCCAAGCTAAAAATGAAAATGTTTTCTCCAAACCCTGAACATACAGAGATCCTGCTCCAATTTACATGTGGACACAGGAATTCAGCCAAGGTTAGCCAAGACACTTCCACCCACTAGAATCTCTGGAGGATTTAATCCTTCATTTTGCCAGCAAAATATATCAAAATGGAATTTCCTGTTGGACAAAAGGTTGGGGGATCCTAAAAAGCAGGAACCAGAACCAGACAAAATGAAGACTTCATGAAACTACCTGCGAATTTTAGGAAACAAATGATATTTGTGTAGACTTGGCCACAAGGTACTACAAGATCAGCAGAAATGCAGGAAACTGACCAGCTGTCTGATGCTTTTGGGGGTTCTGCCTCCTAATACATGAGCAAATACATGAAAACACAGGGTCTCTCCTCTGTCTGTCTCTCTGTCTCTCTCTCTGTCTCTCTCCCTCTCATCTTCTCTGCTCTTCTCTTCCTCCAAAGCAGAGGTTTGCAGAATCTGAAAGACCTGGATCCATTCTATCCTCATCACTTACTTGTTATGTGAACTTGGAGAAGTTATTAACCTGAGTCTCATTTTCCTTATCTAGGGAAAGAAAGAAAACTTCACTGGTGCAGTTGGCAGGAATAAAAAACAGTGAACACCTTTGACAGAGCCATACAGACATGACCCAACCCTCTACTTAACATTCTAGCTCAGTGGTTCTCATCCTACCTGTACAGTGGAAGTAACTGCGTGGCTTCAAATATACAGAAGGGGGGTACCCCCAGGTAGTCTGATATAATTGGTTTGGGATTCTGAAGAATCAGAAACGAATAAAGCTCTCCAGGACTCTGGAGTACAGCCAAGGTTGAGAATTACTGCTCTATGCAGATTATTTTATTTAAGCCATGGAACTACATCATCAGTTCAGTACAATTATCTGTGTTGTCCTACACACACACACACACACACACACACACACACACACACACACACACACACACACATTTTTACAGATAAGGAAGTTAAGGTTTAGAAAAGTTAGAAGATTCAGCAGCAGACTCACAGACTCCAAGAAGGGACTAGCAGTTACCAAAGGGAAGGGGTGGGGGAGGGTGGGTGGAGACAGAGGGAGAAGGGGATTGAAGGACATTAGGACTGGCACACATGGTGTGTGGGGGGGGGTCACGGGGAAGACAGTGAAGCACAGAGAAGACAAGTAATGACTCTGGCATCTTACTATGCTGATGGACAGTGACTGCAATGGGGTATGTATGGGGGACTAGAAAATATGGAAGAATGTTGAAACCACAATGTTTTTTATGTGAAACCTTCATAAAAGTGTTTATCACTGATACCTTAATAAAAAATAAAATAAAATAAGACCTTCACCTCCATACTATTGAGCTACCACCTCACCTACTAAATGTGAAGAAGCATCTAGCTTGGCCTCTAGCAGAGAGAAGATGCTCCAAAACTGGTAGCTAATTCTGTTCTTTGCTGTTAAGGTTTTCTTCTCTACATTCTCTGCTCTTCACAATCCCCAGATCAAAATACTGCTTCGGAGTTCAGTAGGAATGAGGGATGGATAAGATTTAAAGGCACAGTTGGGATGGATCCAAGAAAATCTATGGCTTTTCCTTCTTTCCACCCTCCCTAAAACCTGACCATGAGCATACCCTTGCTTTCTGTTTAAAATCTTTTAAAATAATTATTACACATACAATATTGAAAATAACAGAAGCCCAAAGAGAAATTTTTCTACCATCACTTAAGTCCATGTTTCATTTGCTTATGTCAACTTCTATGTCTTGCCCATAAGCATATATGATTTTTACATTTATGAAATCATAAGGTGATTATACGAATTCATTCACATTATGCCATACATACTGTTTGCAGATGATCTGTCTGAGGACCCAGTGAAGCAGCCTAGCAGAGCTCTGTAGATAAAGATAATTTACTGTGTTACTGGGCCCAGGATACTTTCATTCAAAGTTTCCCTCTTAGGGGAAAAAAAGCTTAGCTTTGTCACTATGAGAACTGATACACAAATTTATAACAATGTAAAAGTCCCATGACTTGACATTTGTCTTCCCTTATTTGCCATATACTCCACAGTGCCCACACACCTCACCCCCATGCCTGGCACAAAGAACTAAAAGAATACTTGATGTGTGAATAAATGATACTTTTTTGGCTGAAAGGCGAAGGTGTGAAATAAGATTTCTTTGAAGGAGGGACAGAAGACTCCAACCTTAAGCCTGAGAACAGGGCAGGGTGAACAAGAGCAAAGCAGGCAGGAAAGCAGCCGGAAACCCCATGGTGAAGGCCAGCTGCATTAGCCAGGAGGAAACACGTGGTTTCCTGAATTGTACCTGTTCAACCTTTGAAGTATGACATATATAAACCTTGTCAGGGATCCACAGATCTCCCTTCAGTGACACTTGGGAGTTAGTTCTAAGAAGTTGTTTACATTTCTGGGCTGCTCTCCCCTGAGCACTGTTCTTGAATACTTGAATGTGGAGGCAGCTGTAATAGAAAAAACTGAAAAGGATTGGTGCAGGTTGGCTTCAAAGAACACTGCACAATGTCCTTAGAGGAGAATCGGCCATTGGCCCTCGTCAGGGCACCATAGTGGGACTGCAGAAAACTGTGAACAGCCTATATATAACTGGTGCAAATTGTGAATGTGTGTTCTTGTGTATCTATGTGTGTCTGTCTGGAGAGGCGACCTCCAATTTACTTCACCTGATTGTTAAGTCTTTCGGTTATAGGGCCTGCTCCCTCTCCCACTTTATCAGCTCAAATAGGTCTCTTCTAAACACATCATTATTCATTAGAGGCTGGAGGTGGAGACAAGAGAGAGCAGGTGGAAAATAAGGAACTCACTTTGTGGAAGTCCTTCTGTTGATTGAGTCAACAGATGTGAGAGGATTAGAGCATGCCCAGCATATATAAGGGCCTGTAAGTGTTAGCTATTATTATTATTATTATTATTATTATTATTATTATTATTATTATTATTAGTCTATGCCATGCATTTTATGTTTTCTTAACTTCATGATAACCCTATGAGGTCAGCAAAACTAGATTAGCAGTTTAGTGGTAGAGTTCAGAACTATTCAATTTCAAAGCCTGGACTCTTCATCTCCACACCGTGGCCTGAATTCCTGACCAGGCATTCAGTCTGGAGGCAGCTTCTCTGGCTATCCCGAAGGTTTTAACTTCTAAAGCTCAAGGGACTTGCTCTTTCCCTGAGTCTGTCTGTCAGAAGAGAGACTTAGCCTAAAAATGAGCTTCTCCCGTCCAAGGCATACTCTTGCTTGCTCACGTAACATGGCTCCAGCCACCCACTTAAATTCTACTCTCAAAGCAAGTTTCTCTCCCAAGATTATTAAGTGTTAATTAAAGAAATAAATCACAATTAGCTCTCTTGCCTCTGTGATGCAGCCAAGTCAAAGACCAGAGGAAAAGAAATGTTTTCTAGTAGTCAAAATTCACAGTGAAAAAGCTCTAAACCAAGTCTACTATTTTCTGGTTTCAAAATCCAGGCCAAAAACTTCAGCTAATCCTGACAGCTGTAATGTACTGACACGTCTATGTGCCTGCACTTTACATGTTGTCCCTATGACTCAAAAGAAGCCAGGGAGCTGGCTAGATATTACTTCTTGAAAAGTTAAGCAAGTTCCTCAGGGTCACACAGGCAGTGAGCGCAGAACCAGGACGTGAACCCAGTGTATCTGATAACATCATCAGTTGGTAATACTCCTTCCACCATGTCCACACAACCACTGTGATTCATGGTACCTGGGGCAAAAATCTCCCCCTTGGTTTTCCCTGGAACCTCTTCCCTGAAATCTAGCCAACCTCTTAGGAGCCATGGAAACACAGATGATCTCAAAGGTCTCATTTTCCTCACCTATGCAGTGAAGGTCATTGTTCCTTTTGCAGGATCTAGAAGAGAAGGTGTAAAGTGCTATGCAGATTTAGCTGCGTTTAACCCTTCCTTAACCCACTAATTAAAAAACAAATAGCAGCCCGGTTTCTGAGCTTCTCTTCAGGGTTCTTCGCCACCCAGTTCCACCTCCTCCTCACACCCCTCTCCTCCCTAGTGGCTGCTGCCTGATTCCCCTTCATTCCAGTTCTCCCCTCACAGGAGGACTGGCTTTAGACTCTAGGACTCTGGCTACTTGCCTTCTTTCTTCCGCCTCTGAGCACGAGGGTCTGTGTCTCCTCAGGGCAGAGCTCTGCAGGGCCAGCGCCGGGGTGCCCCGGCCTCGCGTCCCGCCCCGGGGGCGGGGTGTGTCCCGAGAGTTTAGGGAGGAGGCGCCCGCCGAGGCGAGCACCCGGCCGCCCACGGAGCTGCCTCTGCCGCGCAGCCTGCCGCCGGGGCCTCCACCGCACCCCGACGCGGGGCCCTGGCGCTCCCGCGGTCTGCACTCCCTCCTGCCGCGCCGCCAGCCATGAGGCCGTCGTTCTACCGCTGCCACAACGCCACCTCTGTGGAGAAGGGCAACTCCGCGACGATGAGCGGGCTGCTCTTCAGTGCGGGCCTCCTGGGCAACCTGATGGCCCTGGCGCTGCTGGCGCGCTCGGGGCTGGGGTCGTGCCCACCGCGCCAGCCGCCCTCGGTCTTTTACGTGCTGGTGTGCGGCCTGACGGTCACCGACTTGGTGGGCAAGTCGCTGGTGAGCCCCTTCGTGCTAGCCGCCTACGCGCAGAACCGGAGCCTGTCGGGGCTGGTACCCGCGTCGGGCCGCTCGCTGTGCCAAGCCTTCGCCTTCTTCATGTCCTTCTTCGGGCTCGCTTCGACGCTGCAGCTCCTGGCCATGGCTCTGGAGTGCTGGCTGTCGTTGGGGCATCCCTTCTTCTACCGACGGCACGTCACGGTGCGCCGGGGCGCGCTGGTGGCGCCTGTCGTGGGCGCCTTCTGCCTGGCTTTCTGCGCCTTGCCCTTCGCGGGCTTCGGGAATTTCGTGCAGTACTGCCCCGGCACCTGGTGCTTCATCCAAATGACCCACAAGGAGCGCTCGCTGTCAGTGCTGGGCTTCTCAGTGCTCTACGCCAGCCTCATGGCGCTGCTGGTCCTCGCCATCGTGCTGTGCAACCTGAGCGCCATGCGCAACCTCTACGCGATGCACCGGCGGCTGCAGCGGATCCCGCGCTTCGGCCCCAGAGAGCGCGCGGAGCCGGGCGCCGGCGAGAGGGAGGCCTCCCCGCAGCCCCTGGAGGAGCTGGATCACCTCCTGCTGCTGGCCCTCATGACCGGGCTCTTCACCATGTGCTCCCTGCCTTTAATCGTGAGTCGCTCTGCGCTCGGGTACAGGGGACTGGAGCGCGTCCGGCCGCAGGTGCCCGGAGGAAAGGTCGGGGTTGGGGCGCCGTGCGCGAGATGCTGTGCCCTGGGCCAGGAGGGCGGGTTGCTGGGCTGCCCAGATCGGGTTCCCCTCACAGCCCTGCAGAGATAAAACCGAATTTGTTGAGTGAGAAGAGGGAAAGTTAGAGAAAGGAAGGGAAAGAGAGCCGGATAGTGTCTCCTTAGCCTTGGCCGGCAGTATCCCCTCCTCTCTGCTTCCCTCCTTCTCTCAGGATTATTTTTGCGCTTCAGAATTTTGACGAGCAGAATTTGGTTCCTCCTTCCCAACAGCTAGGTAATGTTTTATTTAGTTAGACCTGTCCAAGATTTTAGTGTCATGAGAAATGGGCCACCAGTGGCATTTGGGAGTTCTCCCAGTCCTGCCGGACTGATTTGCAGCAGTGAGTGACTAAAAGCAAAAATTTAGTTTTTAAAAACTTGTGCGTGAACTCTGAGGAGTGATGGATGCTGTTTCTGGTGCCGCCACCTGAGCGGTTGGCTGTAGAGGCCTAGAGGCTGTTGGGAGACACAGATGTGTAAGTACATGTCAGCCAGATGTATCGCTTTGATAACTTGTCTTAACAGGTTTTATTTCTATCTTGGCAAGCGATGCGATATGAAACTTCATTTTCGGTTTTCAGTTTGCTAATCAGGGTGGTGGAGGAGATTGAATTACTTCATCCTTTTGAACGTATTGCCTCCTGGGGTCTTGATCAAGACATCTAGGAGTGGCCGAGGCTTGAGAAAACTTTTTCAGTATTACTCCTCTCCCTCTCCTTCTCCCTCACCACTCAGTGTACTTGAGCAACATGAATAATATTTAAATAAATCCATTGCCAATTCAATGTCTTTGGAGTCCAGAGCCTTCTGTAAATAGGAAAGTCGTTAAGTTTCTTATGGCAGTTAGCAATTTTAGATGTTATTTCAAGGGTGGATGAAGGGGAAGTATAATATGATTTTTCCCTTAAATTAAGAACTTACATGTGGGAAGTGTGGGAAAGGTTGTCTGTAGAATCACCATGCACAGTTAGGATCAGAATTCCCCAAAACAAACAAATAAGTAAACCTGTGTATATATAAATAGATACAATAGATAGAGGCATAGATATTTAAGAGCAGTTTTCAAACTTTAGCACTCTCAAAATCATCAGCAGGGCTTTTAATAGGACAGATGGCTAGGCCCCATTGCCTAGCATTTCTGATTCCAGTGTTTCTGAAGAATTCTTACTCACAACAAGTCCCCAGGTGAAGTGGAAACTGCTGATGTAGTCATCAAATGAAGAGAACCGCACTCTCCAGCAGGAGTTGATAAAACCACAGCCCTCATACCATCCAAATCCATCCCACCTGCTGTTTTTGTACAGTCATTGAGCTAAGAATAATTTTTATAAATGAACATGTACAATCAATTTGGCACACAAACTCTGAGCCCCAATTAAGTCAAATAGTATTCCAAGAAAGAAAAAAAAAAACTTTTATTCTTCTCCTTAGAAGATATGTATTACAAAAAAAAGTAATCATTACATTCTTAATTTCATCAATGAAAATTGTGGAAATGTGTTTTCTCTCTTTTTGTAGAAGTACCTACCAAATATTCAGTATTTGCCTCTTCACGTGTAAAACCTCAAATATTTACGTTACTTCACAGAAAACGTTTTCAAACTCCTGCTCTAAAGTAATAATTTTTCTTACCTATGGTGTGATAAAAGCAGACAATAGCCCAGTGCATTGATGTTATTTCCTCAGTTTCACTGTTTTAGTACGAATATGCAGAAAGCAACAATACCACATAGTACAAGAACAGTGCATTTGGACACATCTCCCAGGGGCTTTGACTAACTCATAAGAGATTGTAAGGACGGAAGGAAATAATTTTATAAAAATCTTGTAAAGTTCCAAAGATGTGCAATGCAGACAACATTCTTCACAGGAACTATCATTTTCTAGGAAGGATAAGGGCTTTAGTGTCAGACAGGGTCTGAATCAGCCTTTATTACTTAGTTGCTATGATAGTGGCTTAATTACCCTTTTTAACCTCAGTTTCCCCATCTGTAACAATATATATATATAGCATCTAACCAGGTGCCTGGCCTCAAAAATTACTATCACTATTATTACTGATTATAATTTCCATTTATTATTATTGCCTGCTGGATCTAGAAAATTAATCAAGAAATACAATCTCCTTAGGAGATAGCATTATATTCTAAGGCAGTGATTCTCATTTTTTTTAGTTAAGGGACTCCATTTTACTACAGAAAATTATTAATGCCCCAAAGAGCTTTTATTTTTGTGGACTTTATCTATCAGTATTTAGCACATTAGAAGTTAAAAGTAAGAAAAAAGATTTAAATGTGATTGCAAAACAAGTTAACAAAGTGTGCTTATTGATTGTGTTTTTGCATAGGTATAAGGAAAACTTTGGGATTTCAAAACTATTTAATGAATGATTATAAAGTTATAGAGATTATAGCAGGTAAAATGGAAAAAAAGTATCTTAAGAGCACAGAAGTACTGAGAAAGTCTCTAAAATGCACAGATGTATACACCCTAGTCCTACCATGTAAGAAAGGTCTAGATAACACAAGAATACACTCTACTATTCCATTAGTCATGGGAGTGAGGATGTCGTTACATATCTTCAGCCTTGGTAAAACTCATTGTATGCCTATCAGTGAAAAAAGGCAAATACTGTCTTTTTCTTGTGAGAATAGCTTTGGCCTCACAGACATAGTGAAAGGTATTGGAGACCCCCACAGTTTGAAAATCACTCTTCTAAGGAATGGATCTAGTGATTGGAAAAAATAAGACTGTACGTGAAGGGGTGAAAAGTCTTTTTTAAAAACTTACTCATAGCATAAATCTTATAATTCATTAAGCCAGTGAAAAGTTTGTTGGGCTGTAGTTTTTTAATACTGCTACAATGCTGGATTAGAGCAAGATACTTAACTAGACTGAATTTTCACATTTCCAATTTGATGCAGTCTGAAGACAGTACAGAGAATACTGGATGAGCTTTAGAGCAGTTTGCAGCATACTTTCTAATGCATATAACATATCTTCAAAATTTATTTTACCTTAGAAAACCACAGTGTATTGGAGGTTGGTAGGGGACTGAGAATGTTCACATATAGGTTAGATGTCAGAGTTGAAAGGTTTAACAGCCAGGTAAAGATAAGTATGAGCATATGTAATTGCACATCAGAATCCATGGAGACAGAGAAGTGGTAGAGGAAATCCTGTATGTATTGAGTTAACTTGTTTCTGTATTTTATTTTGGTGGACAGAAAGAACGGATGGGATACTCCTTCCAAAGGAGGCCTTTAGAGGCGTTTAAGAGATGCTGGCCAAGAGACCTTCCCAGGGGAAAGGGTCAGAAATGGATTTAAAGAGCTAGAGCACCGGGGGAGGTCTATGGCATTGTGATGGATGAACTGGATAGAAGAGGTCATTAGAATCAAGGAAGCTCTCCACAGCAGGGCTGTCCAGCCAAGTCTCCAGCCAGCTGGTAACAGCATTTTTTCGTGGACTTCCATTAATTCCAAGAGAGGGTGCTCTTCTCTCACTGATTCTCTTCATGTAAATTTAACTAGTACTTTAAATATGCCTGGTGTATATTCTAAGACTATTCTTTATTCTAGTCATCTTTTACAGGAGCAGCACATAAAGTATGTTCAGGAGAATACTATTGACCAACAGAAATTTTTCAAAAGTCTAAATTGCATTCAAATTAATATCTTGGGAATTCGTAGAATATGTACTTTGATCACTGTCATGAATGAATAAATTTATTAATACTTTTAGTAAAGTTGAAAAATTAATGAAATTAAATTAAATTGCAAAGGCCAGGGTAGAACTTCTAATACAAATCAAGCAACTTGAAAATACAAATAACCTAATAATATAAATAGAATTGACATAAATACTGCAAAAAAGTAAACAAAATTGTTTGTTTTAATCATAGATTTTGTTCAGTTACCAAGATCCCAAGTAATCAAGTATTTCAAATAGTTGGAATTATATTTTACTGCACTCCACTTTGAGGAGAAAGAGGCAAATATAGAGACAAACTCATATAAAGTGTTTGCTTTTTAAATCAACTGAAGTATATATCCTATTTTCATCTGTTTAGCAATTTGGCACATATCTGGTAATTACTACATTCAAGACACTGTAATTCATTGTGAGGACATAAAATTAAAAAAGTGCCACATCTGTCCACATAAGCTGTGATAATGGGGATGGAAGTGAGTGATTCAGGCCATAAAGGAGTTCAGAGGAGGAAAGGAGCCACTTCAAAGTGATAAAATACTTAATACTAGCAAATGATTGCACTCTTCAGGACCTGTCCCAAGGTTTTTCACATACCATCTTATTCAAACCTCACACTCATCCTGGAAGGCAGGTACCATTGCCCCTGTGACACAGATGAGGAGGAACTTGCCTGAAGTCACACAGCCAGTGAGGGAACTCTATCTGGCCGAGATGGTTGGACTCTAAAGCTGATGTGCTTAGCCACTACTCAGAGAGGCTTTCTGAAGGGGATAGTATCTGAGGTGGACCTTAAAAGGGGGTAGGATTTGGGTATGTAAAATCCAAAAGCTTTTAAAGTAAAACGCTCAGTTTCTACATCTATAAAATGATTGTACTTAGGATTTTTGTGAAGATGAAATTAATCTTTTAAAGTAAAATGTGTAGAACAGTGCCTGGGAATAGTAAACTCTATATGGGTACCAGCCATTATTATTAGTACTATTAATCAATGATGGAAAAGGACAGCCAGACAGAAGTATCTGTCAAGCTTCTTCCTAAGTGCACTAGATGGGAATATCCAAGCCTTAGTATCTTCCTAAGTGCCCTAGATGGGAATATCCAAGCCTGCTGAAATGCACTACAGAAAAGAGAATAAAAAGGTAAGAAAATAATTATGGGAAAGCATATCTCCTCATATTCCTTGATTGGCCTGTATGGCTCTGATCTGTGCACTTATTCATGTCCCCTCCCACTAATGTTGAGGTTGTATATTTTCTGGCCCGCTAGTGTCCATTTTGCACCATTATGGATTTAGAATCTCAGTAGACACAGGGAATGTAACGCTATCAGGAAAAAGTGGCTGGCCTCCAACAGAGTGGGAGGCAATGGTAGTTCCTGTTTAGAAAACAGAGTTGGCTGAATGGCAGGCGGGAAAAGCTGTGGGATGAGGCAGTTTGCAGGGCCTGGAGGAGGCCACAGAGATCTTAGGGAAGATCAAGGCAATAGGAGTGGCTGGGCACAAGCAAACAGGCTAGTATTTCTGTGCAATTTTTTTTTTTTTGCCTGGTCTGAAAAAAGGGATGCTAACCCTAGAAAGGTAATCATTTGTTCTGAAAATAAATAGGGTAGTTTATAAGAGTTGAACACGTCCTCTTTGCAAGTGTCTTTTCATTGGAGTATTTCCTGTCTCTTCACTTTGATTCAAAGTTTCTGTTTCATTGGTGTCTCCATACATGTGACTTTTTTTCTGGCTAAGTAATAAAGTAGGAAGCAGGCAGAAGAAAAAGAGTAGAACTGAAGAAAATGTGGAAAGAGAATCTCTGTTTATGGAAGTTTGTAAAAGATACAGTAACTGGGTTTGGCCATGTCTGCTCTTCCTCTGCACGGCCTGGCAGGGGCCAGGAATGCCTGCACAGTGGAGCAGCTGGTGGAGCAGCCTCCAGGGACACCTCACTTCCACTGCGTGTCCCAGGTCAGCCCTGCACCTCCCAGGCTCCTCACTCACACCCCTCAACTGCAGTGGCCTTAGCTGCTTATAAAATTGCCAAAAATGAATATTCCAAGCCAAACCACTGTGGTTCCTACAGAAAAGTAATGTTTCCAAAGTGAAGTAAATGAATTTATTCCTTCCATCAATCTTTCAATAAAATGGAATTTTTTTCTTTAAAACAGTACCGTGCTTATGATGGAGCCTTTAAAGCTGTTCCTGAGAAAAACGGAGCCTCTGAAGAAACAAAAGACCTCCAAGCCTTGCGTTTTCTATCTGTGATCTCAATTGTGGACCCTTGGATTTTCATCATTTTCAGAACATCAGTATTTCGCATGTTTTTTCACAAGATTTTCATAAGGCCTCTTATGTATAGAAATTGGCACAACAATTCCTGCCAAACTAACATGGAATCCAGTCTGTGACAGTGTTTTACACTCTGGTAAGCTGAAGAATACGTCACATTTCTGTCAAAGAGCCATGATTTTTTTTTTAAATGTTACATTCAAATTTTAAAAGTTATCTCCCATAACAAAACACTAAGTGTATTTTCAAAAGTATCTGATATATCTTAACAATGTGTTTCACTCTATATTCATGAACCCGGTCAGTGGATTATTTTCATTTCAAGTTACTAATAGCAGCTAACAATTTTATATATTATAAATGATGGTAAGAGCTTCAAAATAATATTAATTGTTCCATCATTTGTACTCATTACCCCTAATTTTTTAGAGATATCTTGAGACATCCTCCAGGTCTTTATTCAATCCAATAGAAATACCACTGTTTACAATTATCTGATGGGTATTCTTAAAATTTCTAACCGTGTTCATTTCCAGTGGAACTTGATTTGTTTATTTCTTATTATAATAGCTCTGAATTATAGATGCTCTGCAGAGAAGTGAAGTGGGAAATATATCCAGGTCAGGGGTTTGGAGAGGCCCCATGTGGAGAAGCAAAGCTATAAATAAGTAGAATCAAGGTAAGATATGACTATGACCCACAACTCAGAGAAGAAAAATTCCTAGTTTTTGAAGTCCAGGAGGAATATCAGTAGGAATCAAAATTTTGGAGTTGGTTACAATATATTGTTTCAATTTTTGGAACCTCCATTTTATAGATTTATCATATTGATAGATTCTTTGGGAGAGGGATTTATGTTTCTTTGAAAAACAGTGACATATGATGTAGCAGAAAGCTGTGTTTACTCCATTTGTCTGTGTGAAACAGCAGGGCATTCAACAGAGAAAACCCCACCCAGGACTCAGTCAACCTCAGTTGAGGGTGGGGTAAACAACCTTAACATATACTTATTAACCCCCATATTCTGGACTTTGTGGATACAGTAAGATCTTCGTGAGGCTCCTGAGAGCTGTGCTTTCAAAACTGGACTGGGATGTGGCTCAGATGGAGCACCATTGAGCACTTTAACTGTACCTTTAAATGTTTACAAAGGGTAGTGACACTGTGACCAAAAGGGGAAAGTGGGGGTATTACCGGCTGGAGGTGTTAGCCCTAACAAGACGCTCTAAACTCAGCTTGCAGGTAAGAATATTCACCTTTGGTAAAAGAACACATGGGGGATATTAGAGGGTTTCAGCATCTCTGGGGTCCCTTTGTACCCCAACACACTCAGACTCTGAGCTGGAGAGCTGGCTGCATTTGAATAGCCCTGAGACCCCCATTCAGCCATCCCTTATTTGCCTTATTTCCAGCTTAGCAGTAACCCATTTGTCACCCCTGGTTTATCTTGGAGATGTGTTAACCCGAATATGTATGTGTATTTTTTTTTCTTGGTGTAGCAAAACTGTGAAATGGCCAAATTAGGAACACCTGACTTATAATTTGAGAGTATGATGTGACAAAAAATACAGTTTTCAAGTTTAACTTTTGTTTATGTATTGAAGGACACATGTTTTATTGTCAAAAGAAGTACCTCTTTTTTGTGCTCTCCTTTTGGAAGGTTTTCTAATTAAGTGTCAAGATGGTTTGAAAAGTTTCAAGATGAATCAATAAACATAATTTTATAAGGTTTTGCAGAGGAAATTACTTCTGTTCACAATGAAAGAAAAGGGTTAGTTTTCTTTTTGGAGTAAATAGTGACCAACTGTATTTCATTCTCTATCAGTTTAATAATGTGAATTTTTATAAGCTATTCTTATAGCATTTATATCACTCTAAACAGGTTTGCATAGATTTATCCAAAGACAAAGCTTTATGCAAAGTGTAGATATACCCTCTTGATGAAATCCATGTTAAAAGTCAACTTTTCAATGATCATCATTCATTTATTCATTAGATTGCTAAATAACTTTTAATTAACACATACCTTGTGCCAGGCAGTTAGGTGCTGAGGAAAAGAATACGTAAGATTCAGTCCTGGTCCATAAGTTGCTCATTGTCCAGTAGGGGAGAGAAGCACATAAACAGTGACAGTAGAGTAAATGTACACACACAGTTCTGTTGGAATAGGGCATCAGAACTAGGGGTGATGTGAAGAGTTGTCAGGGGAACTTCACCATGAGAAGATGATTAAGTACTGAAAATAAGTAGGAATTTTTTACTGCAGCTGAAAGCTGGACAAATGTAGAAAATGCCCAACTTAAAGAAATGTAAAATTGAAATCAAGTTATCAATGACCAAATAAAAAATTATGAGTCTAAGGAACTGAGCAGAGACACTGTTATTACTAAGAGGAACCTGACTGGTGAGTTTATAAACTTGTGTACCTTTTCTTGATAGCAACCTGACAGTGTGTATCAGGAGCCTACAGTGTTGTTTTCTACCAATTCAGTAATTTCATTCTAGAATTCTCTCCAGAAAATAGACTGTCATAGTTATGTCCTAGGCACTTCCTTGCAGCATTATTTATAATACCAAACAAGTAAAAAGGAAAGTGTCTAAAGGACCAACAAAAGATTAGACAAACTCTTCAGATATGACATATACACACACAAACATAACAATTATGCAGTCACTAAAAAAAGATCTTTTCAGATGATTTATAAAAGTTGAGAATAAAGGTTACAGTGTAATACTAGGTGAAAAAAGCATGATACAAACTATTTTAAGGTATGATCCATTATTTTATCTATGCATAGAAAATACCCTGAAAAAACAAATAAATCAAAGTGTGAACCACAGGTACCTTTTTATATGAACTTTTCCCCATAATTCTTTGTATTTTTCAAGTTTACAAATAATTCTGTATTTCTTCTACATGAAATTATTTTTGAAATAGATGAGTGGGAATAGACTGTGCAAACACTGGAATGGCATGAAGGAAAAGCTTTTAGTCTAGAGGAACAGTGTGTGCAAAGCCACACAGGACTAAAGGAGTAGGGCAGTTCCAAGCTTAGTAAGTGGCTCCATTTGGCAGAAGCCTGGGGTCATGGGCAAAGGTGATAGGAAAAGAGCTGAGAAGAGGCCAGTTTTACATCACACGCAGTGTTGTGTGCAGCACTGGAGGGCTGGAGCTCTGCGAGGTGGATGCTTGTTGACTTTGAGGCCAGGGAACAAAGAGCATGAAGTTTGAGGAAGGTCATATTGGTAGTGTGCCCTGTGGATGGGGCGAGTGGCAGCGCTGGATGGATTGGGGTGGAGGTACTGAGGCACCCTGCAGTCATGCGGTCCATGCACCAGACCACAGGGCTGGCTAAGGGGGTGAGGGGGACTAATTGCTGGGCTGTGGGCTGCTCCAGCTCAGAGGACAGGGCCCCTTTCTACGACCTGGACGGGAGACAAAAACATCACATATGCAGGCCCACCAGTGCCCTACTACAAGGGAGGGGAGGAGGTGGGGAGTGGCAGAATTCAAGCTGTGAGGAGGGAGACATGAATCATACATTTTAAGTAAGCAGAGCTCGCAGGAAGGATTGCAACTTACAATTCAGGTGTACCTTCTGTTCTTCTTCCATTTGATATATTTGACCATTTTCTGCTTTGTTGTTTGAATATACTCAAGAACAAGTTAGGAAAGGGAAAAATTCTGAGAAAGTCTACCTCCCTCCTTTTTTTTTTCACATTCCCAGTTTATCTGGGTAGATTGCAGCTACTGATTCCAATGAGTTTTCTGAGTTACCCGTGGATTTTAATTATATACTACCCAGCCAAATTCATAAAAGGCTAACCACTAGGGCTACTAATTTAGTATCAAAAATCCATCAGAGGCTGACTGAGCCAAGTATTTCTGAAAGAAAACAGGAGACAGATGGAATCCCACAAAAAATAAACACTTGGATTACCCTGCTGACCAGCCCCACAGCCTTCCTCCTCATTTAACTGAAGGTCTCTTCGGCTCCAGACCCCTGCGTCTCATCACCTAGAACTTGTTAGAAATAGAAATTCTCTGGCCCCACCACAGACCTCTGGGGGTAGGCCCAGCAAGCTGTGCTTCAACATTCCCTTTGGGTGATTTTCATCCAAGTTTGAGAATCACTGTTCCATGCAAAAAAAAAAAAGAAAAAAAAAGAACACATGAATAGACTCCGTTCATAAAATTTCTCTGAGCTCAAATTCTTGGATCTTCTCAAGTGCAGGTAATCACTCACACCTGACTTCCAACAGCATTTTACCTGTAATGTTCTTAAGGCAGTTACATTTACATACAAGCAGCCATCACCAATCCTGTCACATGATCAAAGTACTGATGGCTGTAATGAGCCAGTGGCCAACCGAGGTAAAGATACTCCCTTAGATGTGCTGTTTTTGCAGCCTTCTGGGGCCACTTAGTTCCTAAACCTGACAGTTGTGTTGTGAAAGAAAACCCACTAAAAGGCATTCATTCACAAAAACCTTATTAGAGATTACCTCTAAAGGTGAGTGTTCATTTGGGACTCAGTAATGTTTTTGAGCTCTCTCCAGAATAGAAATATATGTAAAGCTATGTTAAAATTTTTGAAACTATATTATACATTTCATCTTCCTTTATATGACTTGAGAACTAGATATTCACTGATTTTTTCTTTTGCCCCCTAATAACTAACATATATTACAGAAAGGTTTTATATATTTATATAGTTACTCTTTCCTATGATCCACCAAAAACAATAAATAAACACAATATGAGGCTGCTATAACTTGGTGTCTCTTGCCAATGGGTTTCAGCCCCTGGCAAGTTCGCTATGGATTCGGTGTGACCAAAGAAATTACAGTAGAACGTTTCTTTGGGGTGAAAGGGTTTATTACCCGGCTTGTTCTACCAGCTGTACGTCAAGCACTAGCGTCTCTACCTCCACCCAGAGCACTGGGTCAAGCTCTCTATATAGCTTATTGCCTACAGGTGTGGAAGTGGTAACCTAGCAACAGGCCAGTTACATCATCAGGTGGTTTAAGTTCAATGAGGATCCTGGCCATAGGAACCCCAACTTCCCCACACTTGGTCAGAGATTCCTTTTTATCTGAGAGGAGTGTTCTTGTGCCAGCATACAAGTTTTTCTCTTAGGCTTTCCAAAGGTGAAAATAATAAAGGCAGGAGGAAATACTTTCACTCCACTTTTTTCCTACTATCATAGACATTATGGAAATTAACACATTTCAATTTTATCTGAAATAGCAACTCATAATTAGCAAAATTAATATAGTTTGTTATATTGTATTTAGGCAATTTTAACATTGTAAAACCAACTTTGTCTTACTAGATGAGCATTTCTTGCCTTCTCTTGTAATTCTTGCCATGAGTGAGGCTAGAATTGCTGCTCTCAGAATCCCCCTCACCTCGGGGGGAAAGCTGTGCTCCCAGGTAAAGGGTAGTATGTAATTAGGGCTGTTCTCCCTGCCTTTCCACAGTTTACTAATTGCTGAAATAAACCATCAAGTCTTACCTGCTATCAGTGAGACAAAAATTTCAATCTTCTAATTTAAAAAAACTGTTTGTACTCAGTAGTCAGTCCAGTCTTAAAAATATTTGCAATGAAGGTGTTCAGAATCCATCATGCTCTGGTTTCAGAGCGTATGATATCAAATATAGGGAGAATAAGAAATAAACTTGATTTTTTTTCTTTTCCCTCCTTAAATGCTAAAACCAATGAGAACAATAAAGCAGAGTCAAGTCAAATCAGATAAAATATATTTTAAGTCAAGCTCTAAGGTCCTTGTCTTGCCAATGAGTTTCAGCCCTGGGCAAGTTCACTATGGATTTAGTATGACCAAAGAAATTGACAACAAAATGTTCTTGGAGCAAAAGGGTTATACCCAACTTTATTTTCAGGTGGCAGGTCAGTCACTAAAATCCCATTCACTCAGAGCAAGTCTGCATGCAGCAAGCCAGTCTCTGCCTCTGGGCCCCTCTGTTCGCACAGCCGTCCTCTGGGCCTCTCTGCCTGCACAACCATCCCACACAGCTGTCCTCTGGGCCTCTGCACAGTTGTCCCACACAGCCATCCTCCAGGCCTCTGTCCTCAGCACTGCCACCACTCCAGCCTCTGCTCTACTCTCCTGCAGCCTTGCAGCCATGCCACCGTGTCGTGCCCAGAGCACTGGGTGGAGCTCTTTATATAGAGTCAACAGCCATGTATTGCCCACAGGTGTGCAGTGAGCTAGTCAACCAGGGCCAGGTAAGAATCCTGGCCACAGGAACTCTCATTTTATCCACAGTCCTCATAATGATTCCTTCACAGAAAGCACTCAGAATCCAATTGGAAACATAGGACAAATTAGAAGTTATAAATGTAGTGCCCATGTTACCAAGTGCTACAGTATGGGGCCTACATTTGAACACAACACCCCAAATCCAAGATAGGTGATGTTTAAGATTAGTCTAGTCACGCAATGCATAGACATTGGGCGAACACTGAAATTGGTAGCTTGCCAGCATCAATTTCTTATCAGTACAAAATAGGATATAGAAACAGTAAGTGCCATGGAACACAATTCATAATAAGTTGGGGAAGACTTCTTTAATTCTACCCCACTTGAAAACCACTCAGAGTTCTCAATTGTATTAAAAAGATAAAGTGCAATGACTTACAAATTATGATTGGCACATCCAAAATAAAATGACCACCCCAAAAGCTAAAGTGGGACCAAAGATTTATCCTTAAAATGTGAATAAAGAGTACTTTCAGACAAAGTAGAATTTAAGGCAGTAAATTCTAAGTGGTTAAAATGGTCAAAAAGTCAGTCCGTGGCTGTGAGATAGTTAGTAGTGAATACCTTAGAGCATGGACTTACTTTGATGAAATAATATGGCAATAGAAGTACAAAGGAAAAACCACTAGAAATATAATAAATGGAAAAAATCACTATTATCATGGATGATTTTCATGCCCCACCATCAATCAAAAGTAGATTAAATAGACAAAAAGACATTTTATTACATGTGTCTATATTTCTGTTGTTACACCACTCAAAACTCAGATAGTTTTTTTGTTCAATAGGCAGAGTATATTTAGGATGGTCAGTTTTTAAGCTTAGTCTGTGCTACAGACCTACGGTTCACATTGTGGGGCGTAGAGGCACCTCAAAAAAGACATGCAGTGGTCCTCCAGAGCCACTCCAACTGAGAATCAGCAAGAAGCTTGAGAGACTGGGGAAGATATATGCCATGTGTAAAACAGTATTGTGGGCAGAGAAAATGAATGGCATTCCAAACACCAGCCCCAAACTTAAATCATGAGGACAGAATCTCTGTGTTTTAGATGTTAATTTGTGCCCCAGCTTCTTTGTGCATGCAAAACTCTGTATACTATGACCCAGGATTTTATTTCTTTAATAATGGCTAGTGATTCTCCAAAGCAACAAATGAGAAGCCATCTGGTGATTATATTATTACAGGCAGCTTCTAAGAGAGCTCCAAATGACCCCTATCTCCTGGTGTTCATGCCCTCGTGTAATCTCTTCCCCTCAAGTGTGAGTTAGACCTAGAGACTTGCTTCTGATGAGTGGAATACAGTAAAAACATCTGGGATGTTACGCTTCAGATGAGGTAACAAAAAAGACACTTCTGCCTTGCTTGCTCTGATGGAAGTCAGCTGCTGTAATGTGACAGGCTCACAAGGCAATATTCTGAGGGTGGCCCTGGCCAACAGCCAGCAAGGGGCTGAAGCCCTCAGTACAACAGTCCAGAAGGAACGGAATCCTCCAACAGCCACGTGAGTGTCCTTGGAAATGGAGCCTTCTGAGTCCAGCCAGGAGGTGGCTGCAGCCCTGCCAGCGATCCAGGGACCCAGCTGAGCTGCACCCAGATTCCTGACCCCCAGAAACCATGAAAGAAAATGTTTCAAGCTGCCTGATTTGGGGGCAATTTTTTCTACTGTGATAGATAGCTAATTCAATCATTACTATTTACATTAATGATATACAAATCCATAGCATATTTTATTGATAAATATGACACATGAAATAGTTACAAGTCTCGATTGTATAGTAGGCTACGAGGAAAATCTCAACAAATGTAAGACACCAGAAATTGAACAGTTCATCTCCTCTTATTAGGATATAAATTTTTATTTAAGTTGAAACCAAAAAAAAACCTAATTACTTGGAAATATTCCTTCTTTCTGTGTATATCATACAAACTAAGTGGTGCATAAAATATGTATATACAGTTTAAATAATAATTTACAAAGTGAACATCCATGTAGATACCATGCAGGTCAAGATACAGGACATTGCCAATACCAGAAACCTGCTGCGTGCTGCCCTGATCACAGCTCCCTCCCACCCCCCCAGAGTTAAACAGGATTCTGACTTTTGGGACAAGTGTGTCTTTGCTTTTCTTTATTTTACCACCCATGTGTATATCATAATACCTGTACTTCTTTGAGTCTCTCTAGCTTAGCGATATGTCTTAGGCCAGATTATTCAGGCACGGTGGCAAGGACAGGGATCCAGGGCTTTGTGAATCATGGAGCTCCTGTTCTTCTGGTGAAGGGAGCAGGACAGGGCAGAGGCTAAGCGAAAATGAGGTCTCAGCTTCAGCCTGATCCCCAAGGGAGCTCTGGAGCATATGAAGCACAGCTGAGGTACAGCAAGTCATAAGATGTCCTTGGCAGAGGCGGTGAGTGGTGGGGTGGGGTGTCCTGAGCCTACCCTTTAGGCCAACGGCAATTTTCCAGAGTAGAGACCAGTTGTGAGCTATTAGCAACCAATACTCTCACAGGAGCTGAGGTAGGTGCACTGACCTGGGAAAGGGGATCCAGACAGCCTACACTACATATTATGTTTGAGATTCAGCCTCACTGTATGACCTTGCAATTCATACATTTTCATTGCCAAATAGTATTCTATAGCATGAATATATCATATGCTGTCAATGAACATTTGGGTCGTTTCCAGATTTACCTATCACAAATAATGCTGCTTTGACTGTTACCATGTATGGTGTTGGACATAATAAAAGAATATGTGTAAGTACAGAACTAGGAGTGGTATTGCAGGATTATAGGGTATGAGCATCTTTGAATGTACTATATTATAAAAATTGTTATCCACTTTACCACCAGCATTGTTTGGTAGCTTCCAACACTCCACTTGCATCTTTGGACTTTTAATTTTAGCCACTCTGGTAAGTTTGTAAAGATAACTCATTGGAATTTTTATGTGTTTTTCTTGTTAAAAAGAATGATGTTGCACACTTTTGCATACATTTATTGGCTGTTTAGAAATTCTCTCTTTATAAAGCTTCATTTTGAGTCTTTTGCCTGTTTTTGAATGTCTGTCCTTTCCTATTGATTCATGGATATCCTACCTACTGTTGCTTTTTCAGTTATATGTGTTACACAGGTTTTTTTCCATTCTTTAATTCCTCTTTTCAGTCTCTTTATGGTGACTTTTAATCAGTAGAAATTTTTAGTTAATTAGAATCTAATTTATTAAGCTTTTCTTTTATGGTTAAGATTTTCTGTGTCTTGAGAAACTTTTTCCTCAGCTGGAATCATGAAATATTTTTCCATTTTATTTTATAAAAGCTTGACAGTTTTCCCTTTCACTTGTGGGTTTTAAATCACCTGTAATATATGTTGTGAATGGTGTGATGTAGATGTCAAATTTTGTATTTTTACCATATAAATAACCAGTTCTCTCCAATTGAACTTTTTATTGAAAAGTTCATCTTTTCCCCATTGATATTAAGTATCAATCGTCATATGTTAAGCTTCCAAATTTATATATCTATTTCTAGTCTCTCTCTATTATTCCATTGGTCTGTTATCTTAATTATTGTGGCTTTATAATACTTGGTACATTAAAGCCTTCCACCTACTTCTTTTTTTAGTACTTCCTGCTAATCTTAGTGCTTTGTGTTTTGTTATAAATTTTTAAATAAGTTTGCCAAGTTCTACCAAAAACAAACAAAAGATTGCTGGAATTTTTATTGGGATTGCACTGAATCTGTTGAACAATTTGTTATATCTTCCAATTCACTAAGATTTTCAATGTCTCTTTACTATGGTTTCAACTTTCATTAAAGTATAATATACACAAAGAAAGGTATGCAGATTATAAGCAGATGATGGACTGAATTTTCACAAAATAACACTCCTAAATAAACTAACACCCAGATCAAGAACCAGAATACAAGAATCCCACACCACTCTAAAATCCCCTTTTAGCTACTAATGTCACCCATAAAGGGTAACCACTTTGTTGACTTCTAATGTCATATATTAATTTTGTCTGCTTATGGACTTGATGTAAATAGAATCAAACAGAATATACTTGGCTTTTTTCACTCGGCATTATGCCTGTGGAATCCATCCATGCTGCTTAGATAGTTACATTCTGTTTGTTCTCATTGTTACAGTGTATAGTATTCCACTGTGTCAGCTTGTTACTGAGTCCAAGCTCGTGCCACTCACCTCACATGCCAATAAATCAAGAGATAGGTATTGGGTCAAGGAAAGGAACCTTATTCAGAAAGCCAGCAGACTGAGAAGAGGGCAGACTAATATCCTAAAGCAACACCATAATTCAGGATTGCTTGCAAGCTTCATTTATGCTAAGGAGAGGTGGAGCAACAGGGGGAGCAAGCCATCTAGGCACAAGCACCATCCGAGGAGAGCTGAGAAACTCCACGTCCTTGCTTAGTTGCCTCTCGCCGACCTAGACAATGTTTCTAAAACTGTTTAGCAAGGCAATTATTATTTTCACACCTATTTCCCTATCTGCTGGAGGAGGCGAGCTCTGGGGAAGGAGCTATTTGCAGAAATGTCAAATTGTAAGCAAAATTCCTTTTGATGAACCATAAGTCTATGTGCACAACTGCAGGGCCACAGGGCTGAGCAGAAGCCCTTTTCCTTCTTTTTTTACCTTTTGGACCAAAGGTTAAAGCGCAAAGGATATAAATACAGTAGGGGGTGGCAGAGATGCCACCTTTTCACTCAGTGACAAATTTACTACAATAGAGTCATTCATCCTGTTGTAGATGGACATTTGTGTTATTTCTAATTGTGGTATTGCAAACAGTAATAAGCATTCTTGTACATATCTTTGGGGAATGTATGCATGCATTTGCATTAAGGATATAGCTGTGCATATAATTGCTAGGTCATAAGTTTTGCCCTTAGGAACTACTACCAAGCAATCTTGCAGATTGGATTTTTACAGCAGTATTTGAAAGTTCTACTCAACTCACCTGCTCATCAATACTTAATACTAGCTTTCTATTTCAATTTAGTCATTCTGGGACTATACAGTGGTATCATATTGTGGTTTAAATTTGCATACCCGTGATAGGCACCTTTTCATATGCTTATGAGCCTTTGGATAGCCCTGTCTGCAAAGGATCTGTTCCAGTCTTTTCCCTAGTTATAAAAGGTTGTCTGCTGTTTTCTTATTGATTTATAGGTGTTTCATCATCTGAATCTATTAGATCTTTGAGTTTGGGGATTTGTGTGGTATGTGGCAAAATTTTGTACGCTGTGGAAACTCTAGTAAATGCAAGTCTATTCAGTTCCTGGCATGCAAAATGAGAATTTAGGTAATAAAGGAAAACTGAAGCCACTGTCAGTATGTTTCTGCCAATTCTGGGTTTAGATGCCTCATTTCCTGGTGAGCTTGACATTATGTTAACTGTTCATCTTTCTGAGATTCTGACACCCAAAATGATGGTACCGTCCTCCAAAGAGAATTTGCATTTCCCAGGCTCTTAGGGTCAGTCTAGGACTAATTTTTTTTAATTTTGTTATCATTAATCTACAATTACATGAAGAACATTATGTTTACTAGGCTCTCCTCTACACCAAGTCCCCCCCACAAACCCCATTACAGTCACAGTCCATCAGCGTAGTAAGATGCTGTAGAATCCTACTTGTCTTCTCTGTGTAGCACAGCCCTCCCCTTTCCGCCACCCCCCACATTATACATGCTAATCATAATACCCCCTTTCTTCTTCCACGCCCTTATCCCTCCCTACCTTCCAATTCTCCCCAGTCCCTTTCCCTTTGGTAACTGTTAGACCCTTCTTGGGTTCTGTGATTCTGCTGCTGTTTTGTTCCTTCAGTTTTTCCTTTGTTCTTATACTCCACAGATGAGTGAAATCATTTGGTATTTGTCTTTTGCGGCTTGGCTTATTTCACTGAGCATAATACCCTCTAGCTCCATCCATGTTGCTGCAAATTGTAGGATTTGTTTTCTTCTTATGGATGAACAATATTCCCTTGTGTATATGTACCACAACTTCTTTATCCATTCATCTACTGACTGACACTTAGGTTGCTTCCATTTCTTGGCTATTGTAAATAGGGCTGCGATAAACAGGGGTGCATCTATCTTTTTCAAACTTGACTGCTGCGTTCTTAGGGTAAATTCCTAGGAGTGGAATTCCTGGGTCAAATGGTAAGTCTATTTTGAGCATTTTGAGGAACCTCCATACTGCTTTCCACAATGGTTGAACTAATTTACATTCCCACCAGCAGTGTAGGAGGGTTCCCCTTTCTCCACAACCTCGCCAACATTTGTTGTTGTTTGTCTTTTGGATGGCAGCCATCCTTACTAGTGTGAGGTGATATCTCATTGTGGTTTTAATTTGCATTTCTCTGATAATTAGCGATGTGGAGCATCTTTTCATATGTCTGTTGGCCATCTGTATTTCTTTTTTGGAGAACTGTCTGTTCAGTTCCTCTGCCCATTTTTTAATTGGATTATTTGGTTTTTGTTTGTTGAGGTGTGTGAGCTCTTTATATATTTTGGACGTCAAGCCTTTATTGGATCTGTCTTTTACAAATATATTCTCCCATACTGTAGGGTACCTTTTTGTTCTATTGATGGTATCTTTTGCTGTACAGAAGCTTTTCAGTTTAATATAGTCCCGCTTGTTCATTTTTGCTGTTGTTTTCCTTGCCCGGGGAGATATGTTCAAGAAGAGGTCACTCATGTTTATGTCTAATAGGTTTTTGCCTATGTTTTTTTCTAAGAGTTTTATGGTTTCATGACTTACATTCAGGTCTTTGATCCATTTTGAATTTACTTTTGTGTATGGGGTTAGACAGTGATCCAGTTTCATTCTCCTACATGTAGCTGTCCAGTTTTGCCAGCACCATCTGTTGAAGAGACTGTCATTTCCCTATTGTATGTCCATGGCTCCTTTATAAAATATTAATTGACCGTATATGTTTGTGTTAATGTCTGGAGTCTCTAATCTGTTCCACTGGTCTGTGGCTCTGTTCTTGTGCCAGTACCAAATTGTCTTGATTACTATGGCTTTGTAGTAGAACTTGAAGTTGGGGAGTGAGATTCCCCCCCACTTTATACTTCTTTCTCATGATTGCTTTGGCTATTCGGGGTCTTTGGTGTTTCCATAAGAATTTTTGAACTATTTGTTCCAGTTCGTTGAAGAATGTTGTTGGTAATTTGATAGGGATTGCATCAAATTTATATATTGCTTTGGGCAGGATGGCCATTTTGACTATATTAATTCTTCTTAGCCAAGAGCATGGGATGAGTTTCCATTTGTTAGTATCCTCTTTAATTTCTCTAAGAGTGTCTTAATAGTGTTCAGGGTATAGGTCTTTCACTTCTTTGGTTAGGTTTATTCCTAGATATTTTCTTCTTTTTGATGCAATTGTGAATGGAATTGCTTTCCTGATTTCTCTTTCTATTAGTTCATTGTTAGTGTATAGGAAAGCCAAAGATTTCTGTGTGTTAATTTTGTATCCTGCAACTTTGCTGTATTCCAATATCAGTTCTAGTAGTTTTGGAGTGGAGTCTTTAGGGTTTTTTATGTACAATATCATGTCATCTGCAAATAGTGACAGTTTGACTTCTTCTTTACCAATCTGGTTTCCTTGTATTTCTTTGTTTTGTCTAATTGCCGTGGTTAGAACCTCCAGTACTATGTTCAGTATGATGTTAGCTGTGGGTTTATCATATATGGCTTTTATTATGTTGAGGTACTTGCCCTCTATACCCATTTTGCTGAGAGTTTTTGTCATGAATGGATATTGAATTTTGTCGAATGCTTTTCCAGCATCTATGGAGATGATCATGTGGTTTTTGTCCTTCTTTTTATTTATGTGGTGGATGATGTTGATGGATTTTCGAATGTTGTACCATCCTTGCATCCCTGGAATGAATCCCACTTGGTCATGGTGTATGATCCTTTTGATAAATTTTTTAATTCGTTTTGCTAATATTTTATTGAGTGTTTTTGCATCTATGTTCATCAGGGATATTGGTCTGTAATTTTCTTTTTTGGTGGGGTCTTTGCCTGGTTTTGGTATTAGGGTGATGTTGGCTTCATAGAATGAGTTTGGGAGTATTCCCTCCTCTTCTATTTTTTGGAAAACTTTAAGGAGAATGGGTATTATATCTTCTCTGTATGTCTGATAAAATTCCGAGGTAAATCCGTCTGTCCCGGGGGTTTTATTCTTGGGTAGTTTTTTGATTACCACTTCAATTTCATTGCTCGTAATTGGTTTGTTTAACTTTTGTGTTTCTTCCTTGGTCAGTCTTGGGAGGTTGTATTTTTCTAGGAAGTTGGCCAGTTCTTCTAGGTTTTCCAGCTTGTTGGCATATAGGTTTTCATAGTAGTCTTTAATAATTCTTTGTATTTCTGTGGAGTCTGTCATGATTTTTCCATTCTCGTTTCTGATTCTGTTGATGTGTGTTGATTCTCTTTTTCTCTTAATAAGTTTGGCTAGAGGCTTATCTATTTTGTTTATTTTCTCAAAGAACCAGCTCTTGGTTTCATTGATTTTTGCTATTGTTTTATTCTTCTTAATTTTGTTTATTTCTTCTCTGATCTTTATTATGTCCCTCCTTCTGCTGACTTTAGGCCTCATTTGTTCTTCTTTTTCCAGTTGCAATAATTGTGATGTTAGACTATTCATTTGGGATTGTTCTTCCTTCTTCAAGTGTGCCTGGATCGCTATATACTTTCCCCTTAAGACTGCTTTCGCTGCGTCCCACAGAAGTTGGGGCTTTATGTTGTTGTTGTCATTTGTTTCCATATATTCCTTGATCTCTATTTTAATTTGTTCATTGATCCATTGATTATTTAGGAGCATGTTGTTAAGCCTCCATGTGTTTGTGAGCCTTTTTGTTTTCTTTGTACAATTTATTTCTAGTTTTATACCTTTGTAGTCTGAAAAGTTGGTTGGTAGAATTTCAATCTTTTGAAATTTACTGAGGCTCTTTTTGTGGCCTAGTATGTGGTCTATTCTGGAGAATGTTCCATGTGCACTTGAGAATAATGTGTATCCTGTTGTTTTTGGATGTAGAGTTCTATAGATGTCTATTAGGTCCATCTGTTCTAGTGTGTTGTTCTGTGCCTCCGTGTCCTTACTTATTTTCTGTCTGGTGGATCTATCCTTTGGGGTGAGTGGTGTGTTGAAGTCTCCTAAAATGAATGCATTGCATTCTATTTCCTCCTTTAGTTCTGTTAGTATTTGTTTCACATATGCTGGTGCTCCTGTGTTGGGTGCATATATATTTATAATGGTTATATCCTCTTGTTGGACTGACCCCTTTATCATTATGTAATGTCCTTCTTTATCTCTTGTTACTTTCTTTATTTTGAAGTCTATTTTGTCTCATGCTAATACTGCAACACCTGCTTTCTTCTCCCGGTTGTTTGCATGGAATATCTTTTTCCATCTCTTGACTTTTAGTCTGTGCATGTCTTTGGGTTTGAGGTGAGTTTCTTGTAAGCGGCATATGGATGGGTCTTGCTTTTTTATCCATTCTATTACTCTGTGTCTTTTGATTGGTGCATTCAGTCCATTTACATTTAGGGTGACAATTGAAAGATATGTACTTATTGCCATTGCAGGCTTTAGATTCGTGGTTACCAAAGGTTCAAGTTTAGCTTCTTTAGTATCTGACTGTCTAACTTAACTCGCTTATTGAGCTATTATAAACACTGTCTGGTGATTCTTCATTTCTCTTCCTTCTTATTCCTCCTCCTCCATTCTTTATATGTTGGTTGCTTTATTCTGTGCTCTTTTGTGTTTCCTTTTACTGCTTTTGTGTGTAGTGGATTTTATTTTTTGCCTTTAGTTAGTATTTGGTTGGTGTGCTTTCTTTGCTGTGATTTGATTTTCTCTGGTGATATCTGTTTAGTCTTGGGAGTGCTTCCATATAGGGCAGTCCCTCTAAAATACCCTGTAGAGGTGGTTTGTGGGAGGCAAATTCCCTCAACTTTTGCTTGTCTGAGAATTGTTTAATCCCTCCTTCATATTTAAATGATAATCATGCTGGATACAGTATTCTTGGTTCAAGGCCCTTCTGTTTCATTGCATTAAATATATCATGCCATTCTCTTTTAGCCTGTAAGGTTTCTGTTGAGAAGTCTGATGATAGCCTGATGGGTTTTCCTTTGTAGGTGACCTTTCTCCTCTCTCTCGCTGCCTTTAAAACTCTGTCCTTGTCCTTGATCTTTGCCATTTTAATTATTCTGTGTCTTGGTGTTGTCCTCCTTGGGTCCCTTCTGTTGTGAGTTCTGTGTTCTTCTGTGGTCTGATTGATTAATGCCTCCCCCAGTTTGGGGAAGTTTTCAGCAATTATTTCTTCAAAGACACTTGCTATCCCTTTTTCTCTCTCTTCTTCTTCTGGTACCCCTATAATGCGGATATTGTTCCTTTTGGATTGGTCACACAGTTCTCTTAATATTGTTTCATTCCTGGAGATCCTTTTATCTCTCTGTGCGTCAGCTTCTATGCGTTCCTGTTCTCTGGTTTCTATTCCATCAATGGCCTCTTGCATCTTATCCATTCTGCTTATAAATCCTTCCAGAGATTGTTTCATTTCTGTCATCTCCCTCCAGATGTCATCCCTTAGCTCTTGTATATTTTTCTGCAGCTCCATCAGCATAGTTATGACCTTTATTTTGAATTCTTTTTCAGGAAGACTGGTTAGGTCTATCTCCTTCTGTGTTGACTCTGTGATTTTGGTCTGTCTCAAATTCTGCCTTTTCATGGCGATAGAGATAGTTGTGCGGAGCTGGTGCAAGTGATGGCTGGGAGAACGTCCCTTCTTACTGGTTTGTGGCTTCCTCTCCTGGGAGAACAGCGGCCTCTAGTGGCTTGTGCTGGGCAGCTGCGTGCGAATGGAGCTTCTAATTCTTTCCCCGCCGCTATGGAGTTTAGCTCTGTGGTTGCTGTGGGCGTGGCCTGCCTCAGGCTGCTGCTCTGATATGGCAGAGCCGCGTCAGAGGGGAAACTGCTGGGAGGCTGTTTATCTCCGTGAGGGCCCTCCAAGGTGTGCAGCTCCCCAGGGGGTTAGGGTGCCTGGAGTTCCCTGGGATTCCCAGCTGCTGTGCTGAGTGTCCCGGGACACTTCTGTCCAGCGGTGGGGTCCCTGCCCCTTTAAGACTTTCAAAAAGCATTCATTTTTCCTTGTCCCAGGGGCACCGGCTGTGAGGACCCACTCACAGGTCTTACTGTCCTGTTCCCCTAGTATCCAGCACCCCATGCACGCACTGTGTCTGTGTTCTGGTGTGGATGGCTAGGGCTGGCTATTTAGCAGTCCTGGGCTCCCTCTCCCTCCCTACTCCAACTCCTCTCCTCCAACCCGGAGCTGGGGTGTGGGGCACTCGGGTCCGCCACGCCGCAGCTTGTATCTTACCCCCTTCGCAAGTCACTGGGTTCTTGCAGGTGTGGATGTAGTCTGGCTGTTGTCCTGTGTCTTCTGGTCTCTCTTTTAGGAAGAGTTGTATTTGTTGAATTTTCAAAAATATATGCAGTTTTGGGAGGAGATTTCTGCTGCTCTACTCATGCCACCATCTTGGCTCCACCCTCTGAGTCTAGGACTATTTGAAACCAATTCCGGGAGTAAGGCTTTTTTGTACCATCCAGGTGAGGTGAAATGGGGTTACAAACTCACAATCACTGCCAGCACATGGTGATAACTTCGTGGGAACAGGGTTTTGCTTTTCTTTACTCGCTCTGCAATGTTCAGCATCAAAGGATTTTATTTTTCTTACAATCCCCTGGGGCTCTGGGTGTTACAAAGTGAGGGTTGGTTTTCTTCTGGTTCATCCTAAACTTGAGGAAGTAGCCCTTTGGGATCCTAGCCTTATGGGGAAAAGTTTCCTATTACACTCTCTATCTTTTCCAGAAGTTAGATAGTTTGTGAATTTATGGCCCCTGAGAAGATATAAATAAAAACCAAATTTCCTTAGCTGGCAGACTCCTCAGAGGCAAAAGCAACTTTGACATGTTCTGCTTTTCCTTCTAGATTCCCATTTTCATTTAGATTTTTGGCCTGAAAAATCCTTGTTATCTTATCTTTATCAGACTTTCCAGACTTTTGAAATCTTTGCACATTTTTTAGTTGTTTCAACTGGAGGATTAGTCTGAATAGTCTAGATTGCTACATTACCCAAAATATGACTTCTTTTAAGTTTTCAGGCCATGAACAACTACAGGAACAGGGGAAGAGTCTCATAAAATGAAATAAATGAAATCGTTTGTAAAAAATTAAAGCCAGTCTATCTAGAAGGACTCACAAGACTCAGCATATAGTTATACTCTTGGCTTTGATTTATTACAGTGAAAGGATTTAAAGCAGTTAACAAAAAAAAAATGTATAGGATGTGTTCAATGCTGTAGTTTAGAGGTAAATCCATAGCAACAAGTACTTTTAATACTAAGAATGAGAAAGGGATTATGTTATTTGCAATTTGAGAAAAAGAATACAGATCCTAAGCAAAATGGGATTAAAAATGATAAAGATAAGTAAATGAAAGAATGAGAAAAAATATAAGGAAACTAAAAGCGTACAGGCCTGGGGAAAATTATTGCAAAGGCTTAATATCATTGTTATAAAAATAAAAACGTATCCTTACATGAGGCAGATGTTGTGGGAGAAAGTAACCTGTCCTCGACCACGTGGGCTTGGGTAAGTTATTCAGCTTATCTGAGACTCAATTTCCTTCCTCTTTGTAGGATTGCGGCAAGCATTAAAAAGATATGTAAGGTTGTTAGCACATCATTCAACTTATTCTGGTTGCTCAACAAATGATAGCTAGTCTGTAGAGGTGGTGGTAGTGTTCATGGTAGTAAGAGCTCTTTCTAGGGGATGATAAAAAAACAAACTTAACTAATTAATTGGGAAAGTAACACAAAACAAAATTAAAAATAAAAGATATATGACACTGATAAAAATGTGTTAATTGTAGGAAGATACTAGGCACCAGTAGTTTCCAAAGTCTACTCCCCAGAAGGAGGAGTGAGGCCCATGGAAGGAGTGGGCAGGAAATTAGATCATGGTAATCCAAACCTTTCTCCACCTGAGTCATCCAGAGCAGGGTCATTTATATGGATACTTACACTTGACAAACAAATACCACAGAGAAGAGATAGCATTAGAAATTGTGTCAGGGGCACTGTCCTCCCCCAGTTTCTAGGATTCTCTAGAAGGACTCAGAAAACCCAGCATATAGTTGTGCTCACAGCCTTTATTACAGTAAAAGGATACAAAATAAAATCAGCAACAGGCAAGTGCGTATGGAGTGATCTCCAGAGGAAAAACAGGCAAAGCTGCCTAGCATCTTCCCTGAGGAGTCATACACACATCTTAATGTCTTCAGCAAACAATTTTGACAACACCTGTTAAGTGCTCTCCTTCAGGGATGCTCAGTAGGGACTCAGTGTCCAAAGTTTTTACTTGGGGTTGGTCACAAAGGCAGCCTCTGCTTGGTATGCACCAAAATGTCAGGCTTTTAGAAGGAAAGCAGGTGTTCAACATGCAGCATATTGTTTGTGCAAACAATCTATGGCCCAGTAAACGACTCTTGCAACTGAAGGAATGGTGGAAACCCTCCCAATATCCAAGTTTCCATATGCCAACCACAGGCCAACATTGCAAGCAGGTCTTTCTGTGGATAACAGTCTCAGCCCTGCTATATTCATTTTTTTCTAAACACAAAATTTTGTAAGAAGAAAGGAAAGCATCTTTCTTAATTGATACTATCGTATACCCAGAAAATATAAAAGAATCATCTGATAAACTATTAAAATGAATAAGTTTATCAATATGGTTTAATATAAAATATATAAAAAATAACATTTTCATACACTAGCAGCAACTTACATAAAACAACCAAGCAAAAATAATAAATCCTGTTTGCGATAGCAACAAAAAGATTTATAATGCCTGGAAATGATCTTATCAAGATATCTAGTGACAGCATAAAGAAAAAAAATACAAATTATATTTAAAATATGAAATAAGATTTGGAAACATAATCTGATGTTTACTCCCGGTTAGGAAGACTGAATATGAAAATAACTATGTCTAAATTAATTTATAGATTTAACTAATCCCAGTCAAAATCTCTATTGCTTTGAGTCTTTTTTTAAAAGAAAAATGATTTTCACCTACATTGACAAAGTGATCCTAAAGTTCACTTGGTTGATAAAAAAGGAAGAAAATTCTGAAAAAAAAATAGTTGTAGGAGGATTAGTCTTATTCTGTTTTAATCATTTTACAAAGATATGGTATTTAAAACATTGTGGTATTTATACAAAGAATGGTCTAGACAACAAAACAGACAAGCCCAAAAAGAGATCTTTCTATGTGAATGACAAAGAATGCACAACAAATTGATGAAGGAGAGAAAGATTAGTCAACATATGATATAAGAATAACTAACACTTGAAACACATAAATATAGACCTTGGTTTGTTTTTAGAGAAAGCCAAGTCTTACCTCTTTATGACTGTAAATGACCACTGCGTGACACCTAATTGAAGCCAAAATACATTGGGCTTGAAAAGGATTTACAGTTACAGTCATATATGCTACTTCTATATGTCCAAAAAATAGCTAAAAGGGCATACAGGCCTGGGGAAAATTATTGCAAAGGCTTAATATCATTGTTATAAAAATAAAAACGTATCCTTACATGAGGCAGATGTTGTCGGAGAAAGTAACCTATCCTCGACCATGTGGGCTTGGGTAAATTATTCAGCTTATCTGAGACTCAATTTCCTTCCTCTTTGTAGGATTGCGGCAAGCATTAAAAAGATATGTAAGGCTGTTAGCACATCATTCAACTTATTTTGGTTGCTCAACAAATGATAGCTAGTCTGTAGAGGTGGTGGTAATGTTCATGGTAGTAAGAGCTCACTAAGCAAGAAAATATTAAGTCCCTGAAAGATAAATGCATTAAGAATGTGAACAGAGAAATCTCAAAAAAGAAAATAAAAGTTATAAACTTGGAAAAATATTCAACCTTACCAAAAGTCAAAGAAATGTAAATCAGAACAATGACACAGCATATTTTGGTCTACTATATTATTAAAACATTCTAAAAACAGTAGTGTCCAGTGCTGGGCAGGTGTGCTGAAGTTTGTATTTTCATACATTACAGATAACATACAAATTAGTACAGCCTTTTAAGGAAGTGATGGGGAAATATTTATAGTCGTTTCAAAAGAGATCATATTCTTTGATTCAGTAAATTCGTTGCTGAAATTCAGTCCTAGAACACAACCCCAAACATGAAATGTTGCATGCTTAAAAATGTTAAGTGTAGTTGTTATTGAATAATTAGAAACAACCTAGCTGTCCAGCAATGGGAGGAATGAGTAGGATTTATTTGGTGGATATGATGATTACACTGATACTACATAGAAAATACATTAGAGAGAAAAAGCAGGCTGCAACATTTTCTGTGCATTTTTAGCAGACAAAACTGGTGGAAAGATATTTCAAAATACTAACAGGAATCATATTAAAGTGGTATGATTAAGGAAAATTATTATTTATATAACTTTAAAAATATTGCTAATTAAAGCTATTTCTATATCCAGATGGGTTCTTTCTCTTTTAAATGACACCAAAATTTAACTTAAAAACTCTTGTTAAAAGCTGACAGACCTGATTTTTTAATATTGCTCCTGTAGAGGGAGCACAAGTGCTTAAAATCCTGTAAATCATAACCATGTTGCTCTAACTCAAAATAGTCACAAATTTTAGAGCTGCATGGGACCTCAAAGATAATCTAGTGTGTTTGACTCTATGTTAGGGGCATACAGAAGACACTCCTTAGCTGTATATTATTTATTTTCTATTATTAATGATGCTTTTAATCACATAGACTTTCTTGCACTGAGTACATAGTCTTTTTGAGTGAGAGTTGCCAAGGGAGAAGAGGATAGTTAAAAGGGGAAAAAAAATCAAAGATGCAAAGCCCATTACAAACATGGAGTTATGATCTACTAACTATCCCCTGAAATTCCAAAGAAAAGTATTACTTGCCCATTAATGGTTTTGTTTTTGTTTCTGTTTTTGGTATTCTGTTAAAAGTTGGGTTCCACAGAGCACTAGGAAAAGAATGAATTTGCATCTTTGATGGGTGGTTAATTTGACTAGTGGTCTATCCAGAGAGGGGAAACATGATCAAGGGTCCACTTTGGGGCCTGAAATATGTCTCTCCTGCTATGCCAGTAGCAAAAGGAGATGGGGTTTAGTTTTGGACAGTCCTCAGGCTACATCTGGATCAGCTACTCTCTAAGAGTCAAGTTCATTGTAAACTTTCTCATCTGTTAGTTGTATTTAAATTTCAAAAACCCAAATTAAGGTGTATAATCTCTTTCTTTCTTATAACCCAGTTTTGCCTCAAGCTATTTGTAACAAAGAACAAAATGAAGAGCCACAACTTCTTCAGAAGTATTTGCTCCTCCATTCATCTTTATATACCTAGACAACAGCAAAGACATCAAAAGATGGGGATGGTAGAAGCTGAGAACTTGTTTCCTGGTACTTGACCTGAACAATGAAAATCTTCTTAGATGATATAACAAGTCCTACTAGCTCTCTGGGCTTATAGAGGGAGGAGCAGAAAGTATGACTATTTTCATGGAATCCAGAGGTAGAAATGGCCCATAGAACTCTTCTATTCGGGGCTGGCTTGCTCATGAATCTTCCTCTCTCTCGTGGATGCAATCTAGCTGATGAAATGCATCCTGGACTTCCATCCCAGATGTGGAAACTTTGCCCAAAATTCAGGTGCTATGCTTCTCTACCTGCCCATCCTGGCCTCCTCGCCCATCTTCTTTGTACTTACAGCCTTGTCCTCCTCCTCCTTATTTACAAGGCAGTGTACATTATAGAAAATTACCAAGAAGAATAGAGGCAAAACTGAAATAATACACCTTATTCCCACCACCAAGAAATTAACACCTTACTGTATGTCCTTCTAGATATTTATGTATGTGTCTATGCGTTTTACCAAAATGACACATACTATGCTGTTTTTGTTATTTGCTTATTTTACTTAACATTCTCCAGCTTTCCATGTCAACAGTTCCACCTTGTCTAATTCCTATTCTATACTTAAATTCCACAATTTGTTCCCAAAGTATCCTTTACAGTTCATTTGTTCAAACCACAGCCCAATCCAGGATCATGCTTTGCATCTGACCGTTATGTCCCTTAAGTCTCTTGACCTAGCAGCAGTCCCTTTCCTTGTTTTAATGACTCTCATTTGTTAAAAGACCCAGTCAGTTGTCCCATTTTCTGAGTTTGTCTGCTTGCCACCTTGTCATGCCTTCCAACTTGTTCTTCAACTCCTGAAACTGATATTTGGAAGTTAAGACTAAAGACTTCAATGAATTCCAGTTAGTTTTGGTTTAAGCTAGAATATGGAATAGATGATTTTATACTTCATGCTGTTCTTCATGTCAGAGAAGATACATATTAACTGGTAGCTCCCCTAACCCTTGGGCTATGATAATAGTCTGAACTTTGTATTGAACCATTAATACCCCTTGCAACAAGAAAGTTATCTCTGTGGTATTACTCTTGGTCTTATATGAATGTCTGGGTTCCATCAATCATATACCTAAATGTTTTGATAGCAACTGATCATCCTTGCCTAAATCAGTAATTTTCATAGGGGTGACAGAATGACTTTCATAATGCTGTCATTCCTTCTACCTTTCTGGCTAACATTCTTCAGTAAAATAGAACTTACCCTCATCAGTTGGGACTATTTGATCTAAGATACATTTCTTAGGGGAAAAGTTGGATAAATACTTACTTCTTTTTCTTCAGTTACCAACTGTCAAAAGTAAGAAGTCAATTTACAGGCCATCTCAAATGATGAACCTATGAATTCTCTTTTTTTTGTTGTTATGAGTATCTTCATACAGACATGAGGATTTTATTACTTAGTGTGATTCCAATCCATGAAATCATTATAGTTTTTGGTGAATCAAATTGTTGCAACTCTGGGCAGTGTCTGGGCTCCCGATTTTGACATATTTTTAAATGTAGATTTCACAGATAATATTCTTTCCTCTGGGCACTATCCAAGTTCTCAACTTATGCTTAATATTTTTTTATAACATTGTTCTTTGTCATTAATTTAGGCAATACTTTTATATGTATCTGTGTTTTATCTAATATAAACAACTTCCTACCTTTTAATCTTCAACTGAACAATTCATGATCATAAAAAGTGTTTATCTCTGGCCTGCCAAATCAGTAATTTCTTGTACATTATCTTTCCAGTTTTTTAAAATTTTGTTTCTTCTCCTAGTGTCTTTATCTTCATGGAGAGGTAGACGGGAGCCTGGGCACAGTAGGTCTTACATGTTAAGCTGAAGAAGCTAGATTTTAACCTGAGACTGTGGGGAGACACTGACTAGTTATAAGCAAGGGAGTATTCTGATCGGATCTCCATTTTGGAGGATCACTCAGGCCAAAATATGGAGTGCTAAACAAAGGTAAACAGGACTAGAAGCTGGAAAACCAGTTAGGAAGCCTCCTAAACCTGTAGCCATGCAGGTAAACAGGTTTAAGAAATCAGAAGTGAGAACAGAGAGAAGTCAGACAGGAAAAGTGTCCAAATAGGATTTGGTAATTATTTGTATGTGCACAGAGGCCAAGGGAGAGGAGAGAGTCAAGGATGACCCCAGGTTTCTGGCTTGGGCAACTGCATGGCAAGGATGCCATTCATTGAGGTCAGGAACAATGAATGAGAAGCCAATTTGAGAGGGGAGTACAGCTTGCTGCTTTCTAAATGCCAACTTTCACCACAGCCTATCCCAATTTATATATAAACAGCCACGCTTTCCCAGTGAAAGCACTTGTTTACTCCAGCAGGCAATTACACACCATTTCTACTTGAAATCACCAGCATTCTTCCTTCTATCTTGGACAGCCTCCTAACCCTCCATACCAGTTCCATCAACTTCCCTGCATCCATGCCCATGTTCTTGCATCCAGCTTCAGTGGAGCAAATGTGCTGCTCTTCTTTATGATACCCTTCCACTTGTGTCCTAAACCTTTCTCCTCCCAAAATGCTCAAGGCATTTGCACTAGCAGTTACTGATTTTTCTGTTCTGTACCATCTTTTTCTCCCTCTCTACAAGATGATTTCTTCCCATCTGGATGCTGTTACTCATTTTAAAAAGAAACCTCTCAGCCCCATAATCCTGCCAGCTACTACTGAATTTCTCAGCATCCCTCATAGCTCTCTAAACTCATCCATATTGTTGTCTTAATTCCTGTCTTACCCTACTCACCTTCAGTTCTCTCCCCTCACTCCTCTCATCTCAGGTTTTTGTCCCTACAAATCCACCAAAAGAGCCCTCAGCAGGGTCACCATTGAAGTACTTCCTGAAAAAGGCAGTGGCAGATCCTGCACTCATTTTATTAGACCTTTAAGTAGCACTGGCCCAGCCCGCCATGCCACACATGTTTATTGAGTGCTTACTATATGCTAGGCATAGTTCCAATCCTTGGGACACATCAGTGAATTAAACAGGCAAGGTCCCTTCCCTCTAGGAACTGATTCTATTAGAAGGATATGGTTAACAAGCAAAAGACAACAAACAATTGAATTGTACCTAAGTTAGAAGGCAATAAAAGCTATGGAAAAGAAAAAACGTAGAACTCAGAAATTGCAGAATTTCCATTTAAGACACAATTATCACTATAACCAAAAATACCCTATGTGACAACAGTCACATATCAAATCAAATAATAGGATAAGTTCCATATATCCCCATATTATAAAAATGAGTCATATTTTCATCTGCTGGCCTCATATTTCTGGATTTGATGTGAGGATACTGCAGAAAAGAAAAAGAAATTAAGAGAAGGGATAATGGGGATTTGGTATTTTATAATTCATGATACTATGTATTGCATTCTGGGGGCAGGTAACAGAAATGGAAGTGACCCAACCTCCATGGCATAAGCTGACTCATTTTTAACTTCTTTTTAAAATTACGTGAAGTGACATTGCTTTCTCACATTGAAGAATAGCTATACTCAAAGTACAGTAGCATAGTCAAGGAGTGGAATTTTCTATGGATGATACTTCTTGTTTTAATCTTAAAGAAAATAAAACATTAATGTTAAATACAGTAAGCACAGTATGTATGGCTTTCAAAGGAGGAGTAGCAGGTTGTTTGCAGAATGGCTGCGACCGCTCCCCCCTCGTTGTGTGTGTGCCCCTCCCATCAGGAGACAGGGTCTGTCTCCCAGCCCTTTGACTCCAGGGACTTACTTTGGCTAATGGAATGGGGTGGAATGATACTGTGAAACTTCCAAGTCCAGGCCTTGCAGCTGCTGTTTTGTCCCAGGCCAGCACAGGAGCCTGCCGGGTGCGCCTGCTGGAAAACGAGACAAGCCCTGCCAGCTGAGGCATCCTTGGCCAGCCACTCCCTGGTCTGGCCTCCAGATGAGTGTAGCCACAAGAACGATCCTGCATAAGATTGGCACCACCTCGCTGAGTTTAACCCAACATCACTGATCCACTAATCATGAGAAAAATAAGATAACTATTTTAAATGATTACATTTTGGAGTGGTTTGTTGCACAGAACTAAGTAACTGATAGATTTTAAGTATTTATTAGTTATTAAGAAGATGACTCATTACCTTTAAATTGAGCATTGATGCTATAATAAGCTGAATTTTAATTTTATGAAGAAAAATAATATGGAGAATACATACTGGAACCTATTTTTCTATGAAAAGTTCAGTATATCTTGCTGTTTATAGGTGTTTCTATCTTGGTTACAGAAATTAAGTCATATATAGTGTTCCATGATTCACGTCATTCATTAAATATTGCAGAGGTCTATCCATGCCAGTGAATACAGAGCTATGTTTTTAAGTAGTTGCATGATATTCCATTGAACAGGTACACCTAATGTATTTATGTTAAGTCCCTTTTATGTGATATTTAGGTTAGTTCCTAAAGCCAACAGAGAAATGGTAATGAGAGGAACTTTGAGCATTTATCCTTTCAGTCTCATCACTTTGCTCATCTGTAAAGTGAAGATATCTCTGACCCTTTCTATAGAATTGTTATAAAAATTAATGAGATAATGTGTATGAAGTCTTAACAGTTTGGGGGATATAGTAAGCTCTTAATAATTTATGGGGTTTTCATTATTATTATCATCTGATTATAAGCTTCATGAGGGATGATATTAGCATCCTCGGGACCCAGCTCACTGGAATACCTTATACCTACTGAGTACTTCTTATGCGGTAGGCCCTGGTTCAATTGCATCCTTAAAATGTGTAAATACAGTTATTATCCCCAGATTACAAATGAAGAAATTGAGGCACACAGAGGTAAGGTAATTTACCTAAGGACAGAACTCGGAGAATTCAAAGCAATATCACTCTAGAACCCATGCTCTTAAAACTATATCATGCTGCCTCAGTAAATATATGCCTTAATAAATTGTTGTTGAGTGAATGAACAAATGGAGTATGGATTTCTAGAAATGCAATTTCTAGATCTCAGAGCATGCACATTTTTAAGGTCTTTAATACATATTGCAGTATAAGCTATTATTATACTTTAAGCCATAGAAAAAAATACACAATAATATTATCACAACTACAGAAAGAAAGCAAAAAAGAAATATATAGAAGAAAAATTGAACAAAACACATCAAAATGTTAAGAGTGGCCATTTTTGATGGATACATTTATGGGTGATTTGTTTGTTTTTTATTTTTCTGAAATTACCATAATGAGTTGTTACTTTATACAAACCAGTTGAATAACTATAGCCTTACTTTTGTGTTATATGTTCTTTTCTGCCTCAGAGTTGGTTCTGTCCTTGGAAGCAAGCCTTTCTAAGAGAAGAGAGTTTTCATGACTATATTAGATTCTTCATCCTCTATCAATCTTAAAAAGGAAATTAAAATCACAGGTAATTTGCCTTCCTAACATTATTGGAGCCGTTCATTTGATCTAACTCCTGGGGCTAATAAGCAGTGATGTAGTTTTACTTTTCTGATATTTCCTGTCTGAGGACAAGAGAACTGTTGTTCTCTTACATCCATTTGTAAAGTACTTTTATTGACTCAGGGTTTTGCAAAGACTTTATCAAGTTGTTTCTCAAACAATCCTGTGAGGTTGTAATAAGTCCCACCAAGGCTTGGATACACGAACACCTGCATGAATACAAACGAGCTAGATAATAATTTGATATATTAACTTTTGTATTTTTTGTTCAGTACTTCCTGATACTCCAGGCCTTTCCCCGATTTTAGCAGCAGCTAGAGTGTTCTATGCTGACTACCTCAGAGAAAGGACAGTATATCAGAAGACAGGCATCAATTTTTGGCTTCTGACTTTTGATAGACAAAGCCAGAGGAGACCCAGGTCAGGGGAGAACAAAGTTTCTCCACTTCTCAATTAGTTCTAAAGACTGTGAAGAAGGGACGGTCGAGGTTCATGGGGACTTAGATGTTAATGCAGGGCTTTCCTAGGTGATGTGGCTCTGTACCCCCAAGTCTCAGAGGGTTTCGAGGGATCTGAGTACAGAAAACCCAGGTTTCACTTTTGGGGTAGAAACAGGGAAGCAGTAGGCAATGAGAGTTCTCTAAGCCTCATGCGGTACAGAAAGAGTGAGAATATTTCCAATGAGCACGGAAGTATTGATGACTTGAAAAGAAAAGCGACAGGATGGGATTAGTCTTCAAGTTCACTCTTTATGCGGCCAACTCCAACTTGCTGTAAATTTTAGTAGAATTTCCATTTGGTTCTTTCTTTTTTTTTTAATGCTATAAACATTTCATTTTATTTATTTATTTATCTAAGAAAGTAGCTTCAAAAAAAGAGGAAAATAACCTAGCTCATTTTGAATAAAAACCTTTACATAATCTTCATGCATAGAGACCCAGGGGTGGCCATGTTGTCTATGACAACCTGAACACGGCTGTCTCAGGCCATTACCTGGGGCTCCCGCATTTGGCAGCCCCACAGCAAAGGCCCTCTGCCCACCCCTGAAGCCAAGCTCCCTGACGACTGCTTCACTGATGGTTTGCCTTCTGGGACTATAGATGGAGGATGGAAAATGCTTCGGGCTAGCACGGGAGGGACAGGGGGAGTTACCCAATCTACCATGTTTCATCCAAACTCTTCAAGTCAGGCAGGAGGCCTAGCAAGATGACTGAATGCCAGGGATCAAACAGAGTTGTGGGAGGTTCCCAGACACTTGGGATTTGTGACCCAGGGCCTCTGCACATGGTAGCAAGGAAGGTATGGTGTTCACAGAAAACTCAAGACAGAAACAGATAAGCCTTGAATATCTGTCACTCTGTGACAGGTACTCACTTTTACCCTAAGTAACTCAGAAAGACCCTATCCTGCTTCTCAACTCAGTCCAAACCTCTTTTGACTCTAAAACTCAGAGTTAACCCATCAACCTACATCAGAGACGAATTCTCCTTCCTTTGGGAGGAAGGACAATCCAGATCAACACATTTGTCCCATTGTCTGTCCCACTCCTTCCAGAGTCCTAGTATAAAGGGGCTGGCATAGGAGTAGGATAGCATGGAGGACAGACAGGATGACATGGAAGGTCACAAGATCCAGAACAGCTGAGGGTGGAAAAAGATTCCATGATTCTTTGGGGGATTCTGCCAGAGGTGTTATATTGACCATTTTTAAAAAGAAGGAAAGAAAAAACAAAAGAATGGTCTTGAGGATGGTAAAAAGAGACCTGGATCCTTTTTTAGTATCCAAAAGCCCTCACGCTATGTTCAGTATTAAGAAAAGCCCTGAACAAATAGAGGATACTGTGTCGGGCAGCAAGAAGGGAAGGTGGATTCCCTGGCCATCCCAAAGAATGGTAAACAGTACCCGTCAACTGAATGCAGGGGACCTCTGTGTGGGGAGTGGGAATGAGGATGTGAGTGTGGTGGGAGGGGCCTGGGCATTTGGTTCTTTTTCTGTAGTTTCTATTTCTCTGCTAAGATTCTTTACCTGCCCACTCACAATTTCCCTTAATTATTTGAACATATGTGGAAGTTGGTTTCTGTTAACCATTTTTGTTTTTTCTTACCCTTTGGTTGGCTTTTTGTTACCACCTTTATAAGAAAGGGATTTCCTGGTGATGATAGTGTCAGAATTGGGTTAAGCAATGACACTAAGGAATGACAAGAATCTAATGTCAAAGCAGTCACTTGAAGTGGGGCTGAACATCATCTCATTAATAGTGGTGCATAATGTATGATGATTTTCAGTCTTCAAAGAAGAAAGAATGTTGCAAACACCTTGGGAAAAATGTAAGGATAGTGTCTGTCATCTTAGTCACTCTCACACAACTAGCAGGATATCCATCCTCAACACCAAAACTCATTGGCAAGTCACTCAACATAATTTTGATGTTACTTTTTGCCTGACCCACCCATTAAAGAATAGAATTGGAAGAGAATTTGAAACATTAACTTTTAACTCCCTGCCTTCCACCAAGTAGAAAAAACTATCTCCTCCAATGATTAATTTTTTCTGAACAAAAGGCAGCTTCCTTGCATTCCCTAATATAAAGTTAGATACTTACAGAAAAATCAACCCAACAGACAGAAATGAGGAATCAGCATTAATATTCTGCTGAACGTCCTTCTACATACTGCTCTATGCAAATCCTTATGCATGTAATTTTATGTGAACAGAAAATATACATGCTTTTAACTCAACATATGGTAAAGATCATTACCAATAAATATAGATACACATAATCCTTTTTAATGACTATACATTCCATTGCACAGGTGTACCAAGTTTTATTAAATCACTCCTCTATGGAAGGACATTCAGTTGTAGATTCCTGAAATAATGAACATTTTTTCTGCTCTGTGTGTGTGTGTGTGTGTGTGTGTGTGTGTGTGTGTGTGTGTTTAACAATTCTATGTGCTTATCAAATTATGTCTCCTTGGGGCAGTACATTTCTATAACATTATTTCTGGGCTGAAGGATATTCACAATTTTTAATAATTAGTAAACTGTTCCTACCAGGAAGATTGTACCCCCTCACACTTCCACTAATAGTGAGCCAATTTCTCTCTCTTTGGCCCTACTGTATATGTGTAGTCTTTCCAAACTTTACCAATGTGTCAGGCAAAAAGTAACATCAAAATTATGTTGAATGACTTGCCAATGAGTCTTGGTGCTGAGGATGGGTATCTTGCCATATGGTCCTTTCTGGCTTTAAATGGACAGTGTGTGCAATATGCAACAGTCTGGGATGCAAATAAGATGGTCTGTCTTCCATTCTCCTAACTTTATTGTGCTGTGTGTCCCTGGGTAAGCCACTCAACCTGTCTATGCGACAGTTTCTTCAAATGGAAATGAAGGACTTGAAATGGGTGGTTTTGAACTTCCTTTCCTGCTCTAAGGAGGGGATGGTGAGGAATGCACTGTACGGATACACAGTAGATAACGTGGACTGACAGACTCAGTGCCCCAGCCCCCTCTCCCTTGCTTGCACCTGCTGTAGCAGATGCTGGAAATGCTCAATAAACCTTTTCTCAGCCTCCTTTGGAGCTAATGGGCAACCGTTTTACCAAGTTCTGGCTAATGAAACATGGAGGGAAGTCTATTGAGGTGCTTGTGGAAAACCCTCTGCTTTCTCGATAAAAGAAACATGCAGAAGGCAGGAGTTGTCTCTCCCTCACTATCTGCCTTCAGTGCAGACTTGACACTGGTACCTGTGGGGGCAGTATGGTAGCTTTGTACAGTGTCAACTCAGCTGAGCAGGATCTGTTTTTTTCAGAACCTTGCATGGTTTCATATTAGCACTAGCCCCAAGAGAAAAGTTGCATGAGATCTGGAAGGTAGTGGCAAAGCAGCAGCCATGGTTCTTATGATCTGAAGGCTAATGCAGGGCTACAGGCATAGTGGTTACTCTAGCACATAGTTGCTGATCTGCTGGCTCACCTTGCTGGCATGAGGCAGCACCCAGACTCTAGCTGCTGCTAGATCTCCTTCTTTAGTTTCTCCAAGTCCTAAGCCAAGTGGATGTGCAGCATGAAGGGTGCCAGGTTCTCCTGCAGTACATGTGCATTATCAAGGTCAGAGGTTATGAGACACATGCAGATCTGTCTTTGTGTATTCCAGTCATTCATGAATTCCAATCTGTCCCCACAGGTTCCAAGTCTGTTCTTGCCCTCATCCACATCCAACTTTGGACCCTGGCTGCCATTCAGGCTGACCTATGGTGACTGGACGCTCAGTAGTAGAACCAAAGACAGCCTTGCATGAGGGAGACCCCTCCACTAGCTCCCACAGTCATGTGAGGTCTAATGCAGCCCCATACAATAGAACTTATGTGACGATAGAAATGTCTAATGTATGAGCTGCCCAATGTGACAGCCTCTAGGCACGTGCATGTACCTACTGAGCACTTGAAATACACTCGATGCAACTGAGGAACTACATTTTTACTCTTATTTAATTTTAATTCATTTAAATAGCCGCATGTGGCTAGTGGCAATCATATTGAACAGCACAGCTCTAGTACTGACATTTAATAAAATCTCTCATTTTTCATCACTCATAGTGGTTCTGTTTCTCTGGTTGAACAGTAACTGATTAGGCAGTAACTGGCAACCACATGAGGAAGAGCATGTAGACAGCAAGCCAGCACGCTAGGAATGACAGTAGGTGGTAGGCAACCATTTTTGTTAGCTTGTTTCTCAAACTAGCCACTTGCCAATAAACTTTACTAGGAATGGGTCTTTCCCCCAATGGATCTTGCATGGTTAACTGAACTTTTTTAAAAAAAAAGTTAATAGCTGAACATTTTCTTTCAAGGCTGAGCTTGAGTAGAAAACAATGTGCAATGGTTTCAAACTGTGCTCATAAACACAATTCGACACAATTACAAAGGAACATTTCTTTTTTTTCCTTTTTTTTTCTCTAATGGTTGCTTAAACAAGTGGTTATCCGTTATGGTGTTGACATAGGAAAACGCGAAACGCTGGCAACTGAATCAAAGCAATTGTGCAGCAGGCAGCCCAGTGGCGAGCGAGGCAGGACAGGATTGCCTTTTCACTTCCTCCCAGTTTTGGTCCCGCCCCCTTAGTTTATCTTCCTGAGAATGTTTTTTTTTTTTAAAAAAAAGGAAAACGAACCTAGTGGTCTTTCTTCAGTCTGTCTTCGTGTCTGTGGTTCCCTCCTTTAACACACCTCACGGGACCGGGGCCTCCTCCTTTCTCTATTGTTTGGTGAGTCACTTTGCTTTCCCTCTTTTGGCCCCGGCCTTCTGTGAATTGTGCGCAGACCCCCAAGTGCCCCCCGAACGCCCTCCCAGCCCTCTGCTAGGGCTAAACGCGTCTGAGCCGAGGTCACTGGCCGTGCGGTTCGTAGCACCCGACACAGCGGAAGCAGAGCCAGGAACGCAGCCGGCAGCCCGCGCATCCCTGCGCTGCGCAGCGCTGCCTCGCCGGGCCGGTCCTCTCCTCTGCACCCCCTCCCCCTCCCCAACGAGGGACTCGCAGTGCCCCCTCGCAGCACAGCGTCCCACCTCCCTGGCAACTCCTGGGCACTAGCCCCGGGACGGCTGGGACAGCGCGCCTGAGCCCGCCCCCCGGGCGGAGGAGGTGGCCCCCGGGGCGCCGGCTCCCAGCCGCGGTGGACGCGGGTCAGCGGAGGAGGCTTGGGCGCCGCCTGGATGCTGCAGCCTAGCAGCTTCTTTGAGAGCATCGGGAGACCCGGAGCGAGCCTGCCCTCGGTGCGCGGGGCCCGGAACGGGGCCCTGGACTTGGATCCCTCTCTTTTCCCTCCGGGTCTCGGAGCACTCCAGCTCTCAGACCCCCCTCCTCCCAGGTACTGGAGGGGAGAGGAGGGCGCATTCCTCTTCCCGCGCCCCACCATGGGCAATATCTCCAATGACTCCCAGCAAGAGGACTGCCAGAATCGACAGTGGCTCCCGTCCGGCGAAAGCCCAGCCATCAGCGCGGCGATGTTCTCGGCAGGGGTGCTGGGGAACCTCCTCGCGCTGGCGCTGCTGGCGCGCCGCTGGAGGGGGGACGCGGGGCGAGGGGCCGGTCGCGGGAACCCCATCTCCTTGTTCCACGTGCTGGTGACCGAGCTGGTGTTCACCGACCTGCTCGGGACCTGCCTTATCAGCCCTGTGGTGCTGGCTTCCTACGCGCAGAACCAGACCCTGGAGAAACTGGAGCCCGAGACACGCGCGTGCACCTACTTTGCCTTCGCCATGACCTTCTTCAGCCTGGCCACGATGCTCATGCTTTTTGCCATGGCCCTGGAGCGCTACCTGTCCATTGGGCATCCCTACTTCTACCAGCGCCACGTCAAGCGCCGAAGCGGCCTGGCTGTGCTGCCTGCCATCTACACTGTCTCTTTGCTCTTTTGCTCTCCTCCACTGCTGGGCTTCTCGAAGTACGGCCAGTACTGCCCCGGAACGTGGTGCTTCATCCAGCACCAGCAGACCGTGTACCTGAGGCTTTACGCCACCCTGCTGCTGCTCCTCATCGTCGCCGTGCTGGCCTGCAACTTCAGCGTCATCCTCAACCTCATCCGCATGCACCGTCGGGGCAGGAGGAGCCGCTGCGGACCCTCGCTGGGCAGCTGCCTGGACGGTCTTGGGAGCCGCAGGAGAGGAGAGAGGGTGTCCGTGGCAGAGGAAACCGACCACCTCATTCTCCTAGCTATTATGACCATTACCTTCGTAGTCTGCTCCTTGCCTTTCACAGTAAGTCACTCACTTTTATTTCCACACCCCAGCTCTGAGCAGCCTCCTCACGCTCTACCCTCTCCCTCCCATCCTTTCCACTGCCGCACTAACCTTTTGCAACTAGTAAAAATATGTGCTGATTTGTAGAGGCTTTTAGCCTTACCCTCTCTCTTCTCACCTTTACCCCTTCCTTCCTTACTCTCACTTCCTTCCTCCCCTCACCCTGGCCTATGGGCGTCTCTCTGCCTGTGTTTCTCCTACAGCAATACAGTCCCCCTAAGAGGGAGCCTTGGCCCTCCACTATGGCAGCTCAGCCCCCTACCCTAGAGTCAGAAGCCCCTGTCCAGCTATGGCTAGCCTGGCTTCCTACCTGAGGAGGCAGCAACCCCGTGCGCCTCTGGATGGTCATCAGTTAGAACCTGACTTCCCAAGCCTCACTTGCCTCCCGTCCTCCACCAACCACTGGTGCTAGTTCCTCATGCTTTGTCTCCTGTTTCTCCCAGCACAACCCATAGCATTCCAGCTGCCATTGACAATGGCCCCAGGCGAGAAGGCCTTTCTTGCAGAAGTTTAGAGCATTCATGATCTGTCCTAAAAGTTAAACAAACACCAAGTTTACAGGTTTCCCAGTTTACATATTAGAAGTGTAACTCTTTGTAGCCATAAACATTCACAATATGTCCATAATGATACTTAGAGACATGGAAGAATTCTTTTAGGGGAGGCATTTGTCCCCTCTTATAAAATATCCTCTTGATATCACAGTCAGAAATACATACAGTCGTGTACTTTATAAGCACAAAGCCACATGCAGGAATGGCTGGTCCATCTCAGGTTGTAAGTCAAGCATGTCCAGCACTTGCCATGACCCAGCAGGCCAGAAGCTGCCTGGGGGACAGGAGCCCGGGAGCCTAGGTTTGGGATGATTGCTGCCCTGAGCAGCCACTCCTGAGATGCTGTGAGTTTGAATCTCCTGAGGTATAACATGGGTAGCAGAGGCTGGGATGTCTCTGAGCATGTGCTGGCTCCTTACAGGGAGCTGGGAACTGGGCTTTGGGCAGCTCTGCTTCCTAATCTTCAGAAGAATAAGGCTGGCCCTGCAGGGAGTAAGCAGTTAGCAGTGACTCCCTTCTGCCACAGTCTTAGAGAATAAAAACATAGGGGAAGTGCCTGCCATTAGCAGGTCTCACCTATCAAAGCTAAAGAAGTAACTTTATCTTACTTCCCACCTCCATCATTGCATTTGATTATCTTCATATGCTCATCCTCAGGGGTGGGATATATCCTAAAAGCTGGGATATGGCCCCTCCCTCTCCTCCAAATGAACTCCCATTCTTAGGTGTGGTCTCTTCTCTGTGGTGCCCACTGTCCTCACTGCTACTCCAGCCTCTCTGGGGGCTGAAGCTGGTCTGAATCAATAAGTTATACTTTGGAGAGAATAAGATGGGGTATGTAAAAGGTATCCTCTTAAAAAATGAAGTAGGACTGTAGAAAGCTGAGCCATTCCATCCTGAGCCAGGGAGTTTGTGCAACAGAAGTGCTATGATGTAGAAACCAATACAGCTTCTATGAGTTTGTCTTGTTTTACTGGTAGACCCTTTATGTTAGGAGCTAAGCCAACTTTTTAGGGTCAGGACTAAATTGCAGAACATCTACCTATGAGAGAAAGCATTTCAAGTTCCATTAAACAGCTTAGAATTCAACTTGGGGGACATAAGCAATTTTTGAACTGGGGAGTGCCTGTCTTGGACTGGTGGAAATTAGAGTGTCAGGTCTTGGAAGGATTATCTCTCATTTGTGAGTGGAAATATAAAAACACCTACCCACTTCCCAGCTACTTCAGTAGCCTGGGAATGGGCTCAGAGGTTACCTTTTACTTGTGAAAAATATTGTTTTCTAAGCCTGTTAAAGGAGGAGAATAGGAAGAAAGAGTTTTCCCCTTCAATCAGGACTGACCCATTGCATAAATACATTACTATAAATATTTATTTCCCCCTTCATTTAATATTAAGCCAGGTGTGGCTCCAGAGTTGCCAAATGGAGGGAGCATAGAGCTAGAAGTCTGGTAAGAAGGACTGGGAGAATAGGAGGTTTGTTTTGAGCCTGTGTTTCTATTTTGATTGCCTGTTTTGGCTTGCGGGGGAGCCAGATATAGTATGAGGGGGCTGAGCTTCCCAAGCTATTCCTTGGCATTGACACTGCAAATAAATATTATCCAGGTTTGCTTCTGCATATATGCATAGCAAAGATTCCCAGAAAAAAAACAGGAGAAAACCTAGTGTGAACATAATCAGAAAGCCAGACAAGCTGATGCTTGCCTTGGGACTAACATCAAACACTATCCAGCTCGAGTATAGATAATCCATTAGAGCCCTAACAGATATTTGAATAGTTTGAATTCAAATAAGTGGTAAGTATTAAATTATCTTTTAATAAGGAAATTTACATTGACCATTGACTGGTTTTATCTTATCAATTTATATCGGTTTTATTTTATTAATAGATTATTGGTACTTAGTATCTTTCATTGACATAGCACTTCAAACCTTATGAAATGCTACATTATCCTAATTTTTTTCTGGGAGGGCTTATCTGAAAATTCAAAACTCTGGCTAATATTTGGTGCATACTTTCTGCTATTTCAAAATCCTTGCCATGTCCTCAGAGGACACTTTTTCCTCCATGTCTTTTATTCTACTTGGCCCCCATTAAAATTATGTCAGAAATGGCCTACACCCATTTCCCATCATGTCCTAACCAGGGGCACTGTCACACAACCAAAGGCTTGTAGTTGCCTTCAGAGATTCTCCTGTCCTTTCACAGAACACACACAGTCCAACAGAAATCCAGTGTAAGCCACATAGTGAATTCAAACTTTTCTAATAGCCACATAACAAAAGTAAAAAGAAATAGATGAAGTTAATTTTAATCAAAATATTTAACCAACTATATCTAAAATAATATCCATTCCAAATGTAATCAATGTAAAATAATTATTAGTGAGTTGTCCCAACTGATTATCTTCCTGTGTTCCAAAAAATTCTAGCAATCTACCCTATCTCTGCCTAGTCCTCAGGATAACAGAGCTGCTTTCTATGTCCCTGAGAAGTGGGCCACCCAACTAGCCCATAAGGACAGTTGACAAGTTCACAGATGTGTCCCCAGTGGTATGCCAGCCTTTTCCAGCACTCTTGAAGTGGGGAGACATGGGGAGCAGGGAATTTAGGAAACCCGGAACTACTAACATCAGCCATTGTCCCAAGGTATGGGCAGGCTGGAATTACTGCTTCATCTAACAATGCTAGTCTAGGACTTCCAAAGTTTGAAAGCGAAACTATCAAAATGTAAAATGTCCAGCACCCAGTAATGAAGTCAAGTTCAACCTCCGATATCATTATTATCAACATCAAAATACCTAATGTTTTTGAGTGTTAATTCTTACATGCGCTAACCCATTATCTTCACAATAGCCTGCAAAGTAGACAGTATTTTTGTTTTCATTTTACAGTTGAGGCAAATAACATAACCTGGGTCCCACAGCAAGTGAATGTTGTAGCCGGGATTCAAAACTAGACAGTTTAAGCACAGAGACTATTCTCTTAACAATACTATCTAAGAAAAAGTACTCATTTCTGGGGTAATACATGAGAAGATTAATCCAAGATTTTAAAAGAGAAGTGTGAAGGTGTTATAAATATTTGAACCACTTTGTCTCTTAATTTCAACCTGTTAGCTTTAAAAATATAATGGCAAAGACCTTTTTCCCTATGTCAGACCAAGGGGCCTGAGCTGGGACCAAGTGTGTGATTCCTTTTTTCTTCTCCATAGACCTCTTAATTAAAAGGTTGAAATTGAGATTTAAGGAGATTGACTAAAGTAAATGCTAGTCTAAATTAAGAAATAATCAGATATCCCCTCCCATAAAATCTTCCATTGGTATACATAAAACATTTCTTATGTGATAAAAATAAACATGTGGTGTTTAGGAAATGACATTATTTTGGCTGTCCAGTATAAGACCATGCATGGGACCAACAACATATTCCAAACTGTTTATGCCCTGAAGAGATATTGTATAAATTAATAAATTCCTCCTTATGTTAATCAGCTGTTGTCATCATTTCACTGAGATAAATAGAAACTTTCTTTCTTCCTGAAATAGAACAGAACACAGGAAATATATCAGACCTCCATTCTTGCCTCAGATACTGTTTGTGTCTTAATTTTCAACCCACATCAAACCACTTTCTCACTGCTTTACTAATAACTGTGGAAAGCTTCTGAGCATTTTAAACTGTTGTCCATTAGGATAAAGTGCTTATGCATTTTATTCAGTTCTAAAATTTCAAAAGTGAACCACTGATTCATTCTAAAAGTATCTTCATCTTTAGAAATTCTTTAGGGCTGTAATTTCTAGGTAAATCTGATTAACGGCAATCTGATCTTTGAAGTACAAAACAAACACAAGTAAACAGCACTGGAGTTTCCTGTTCATTCCTGGTACTCTTAATGTAAAATGGAACACAAATGAAGGTTGTAAAGTTCGTAAAATTTGTCAACTACAAATATGTAAAATAGCACAATTGTAATAGGGATGAAAGAGAAATCCATAAATCTCTATGAATGCCAACAATGAAATTTGGTGAAATTTTAAGTTATATCCTTGAACTACTAGAAGGCCCCTTATCATTCATGCTGTCATCAATACTGTGTTTGGGATTGCTGAAATATTTTTAACACACATTATCTTTTAAGAGAAATTTCCTCTATCTGAATGTTTTCACTTGATTTCTTTTCCCTTGACATTTGATACTGTAAAATGGTGGTTGTGAATAAAGACACAATTACACTGAAGTTAAAATTTAGAAAGCAAGACCCATAGTCCTTTTCCCAAGAGAGAAGTTGTAAACTGTGGCCACACCCTTGGTCAAGTGATCACTGCTATTTCAGATGATTAAGGCCTGGTACTCAGCTTAAAGAATAACAGTGTTCAGAGATGCTATATGTATTTCTTTTTATGGCATAGCAAAAGCCCATCACAGTATTGTGTTAAAAATAAGGAATAGAAATTGCAAGTGATTGATATGCAGAGACACAGTGTTTCAGGAAAGCAGTCAACAAGTATCTTTCCATTTAAAGTCTCAAGACCCAGTTAATCTGCAACTTGACCTGCACAGTTTCCATGGCTTCTCCCATCCTCTATTTCAAAATTACTGATCAACAATCCCTATCCTTATCTTGAGCTCACATCCATTGTGCCTCAATTTGTATTATCAAAGTGGACCATGCTTCATTTTTCTCAGAATAATTTGCTGCCTAAAATTGCTCCCCTCCAACAGAAACTAGACTTAAGACTTCTGTAGCTGGAGGTATAGGAGTGATGGGGAGGGCCATGGATAGGGGCAATGCATGTGGGGAAGGTTGGAACTTCCTCTGGACCGGGCTTCTTAACCTGCACTCCGTAGAGTGCGTATGGATGCTTCTAAATCATTTGAAAATCTTGTGTTTATGTGATGAGTTCTGGGGAGATGGTTTATAGTGCCCATCATTTTCACAAAGGGTTCAGAGCTACCACCCTGGAATATACAAACCCAGACTCTAAACCTTAGCATTAACTCTCTTTTGTGTTCAGCTCTGGGATCACCTGAAGCACAAAGCAGGGGACACTCTTGAGCACTAGAGCCACATCCATGCCCAGTCTTCCCTCTGAAGGAACATAGGGTCCTGCTCCCTTCACCACAAAGCACCTGTGACTTGGGGTAAGAAGTTTCTTTAAAACATTGTCTTGCCTGAGGGTTTCAGCCCCAGGCAAGTTCACTATGGATTCAGCGAGACCGAGAAATGACAGTGGAACAGACTTGGGGTAAAAGGGTTTATACCTGGCTTTATTCTCCCAGCGGTAGGTTAAGCACTAGAATCATGTCTGCATCCAGCAGTCCGCAGGTCTGTAACCCTCCTCCGTCTCTGCCTCCGCCCAGAGCACTGGGCAGAGCTCTTTATATAGTGATTCAATCAGTAATAGCTCATTGCCTACAGGTGTGGAAGCATTAGCCTAGCAGTAGGCCAATTACATCATCATGTAGTTTAGGGTCAGGTAAGAATGCTGGCCATAGGAACTTCCATTTTCCCCACAATCATATACCTGGAAAATAATTTACCCCAAAAAATTTTTTTAAAGAATGAATTATACAAAGTCCATAGCCAGAACACCTTCATGTCTTTCACAAGACAGATAAACATAAAAATTTCTGCCTGCAGATTAGCTACAGAAAATGTGGAGGAAAAACAAGCCTCAAAGAAAGCCAAGTAGCTACTTAGATGCAGCCATGCTTTGTAGATGTATATACAGGAGCGAGGATCCCCATAAACCTTTGTGACACCTTTGAAAAGAACATACGCAAACCCATAATCTGTCAGTGGTGAGTTTCATGTGAGACTACGTCATAAGCTTTTTATACAGTCGGCAACAGAGTGTATAGTAGAAAAGGAAAGTTTGGGTCCCATTGCCTGAGTATGACCGATGGCTCCCCCTCCTTACCTTGAGTGTGATTTGGGCAAAGTAACTAATCTAAGCCTTGATTCCCTCCTTATTCAAATGGAAATAATAAGCAGGTTTATGTAAGGATTAAACAGAATAAGACTTACACATGGCTTAGCACCGTGCTTGGCACACAGTGGTATTCATTAAATATTAGCTGCTATCTTCATCAGATTCAGTTTCCAAAGAAAAATCAAATTGTGTTTTAATGATCAGGAAGTGAATTTTGGAAGCTCAAAACCATTTGTTTGGCCAGGCCTAAGTGGATCTTTTATTTTTAAATAAGATAAATAATTTTAAACTATTTCATGTATTGGTTAAGGTTCTAAAGGAAAAGTTCTCAACCCTGTGGACACATTAGAATCACCTGAGGGGCTTTAAAAACCCTGACACTCACATTACAGACCATTCTAATTAAATCAGGGTATTTGAAGGAAGGAGCAAGACATCAGCTATTTTTAACTATCCTTGGGTGATTTCAAATAGCAGCAGCTAAATAAAGTTCTCATTTGCTCTAAAATTCTGAACCTGCTATGTATGTGCATTAAAGGTAAGAAAATAGCTCAGTGCCAGGATGAAGTTTTCCAGTGGAGGCTGCAAGGATTCCATAGAAGATAAACCTAAAGAACATTAATTTTCATCTTTGCTGCTTTGTGGGTATCAAAATAAGCTTTATGTTCTTAGCAAAGCCCTGTAGAGAGAGCATGTCCTAAGGAATTAAAACTCACTTGACTTGTTTAGATTAGTATTTGGTGTTTTTCTCATAACACATTTATTAATAAGGTGTGCAAAACATGTATAAATTCTACCAGCCTCTGAAGCTGACTTCCAGAATATCACTGAACATTATTAATTAATTAACATATCCATTGTGTCAGCCTTTAATTAAAATACAGGATCAGCCAGAGGGAGAGGATAATGTGGAGTTATTGTTTAATGGGTGTAGAGTTTCAGTTTGAAATGATGGAAAAAACTTTGGAGACAGATGGTGATAATAGTTGCTGTTCCGTGTTCTTTTATGTGATGGTCAGTCAGGTGCGGCCATAGAGGAGCAAGGGAAAGGCTCAGGAGAACAATGTTGATCACACTCATAGGTCCCAGAAACAGGAAGCACTCTGCAACACGCAGGCCACATGGGAAGGGACTAGCATGGGTCAGGAGCCCAGAGGAGCAGGAGCTAGGGCAGAATATTAGCCAAGAGTTTCCAACAGAAAGATAAGGCGGGATAGGGTAAACACTTTAGGACTGCTATTTTGAATCATCTCCCCAGGCTCAAAGCTGTAAACTGGTCCCTAGTTGCCTAGTACTAGGCACTGGAATGATTTAAGGAAGAGGAAAATTGCCTCCTGGGGCCTAGGGCCAAATAGAGGAGGCTCAGGATTGGTTAGTTTGCATATCAAGGATGGCTCCTGGCTGAGTCCTTGGCTGTCTTTCTAGAATGGATAGCCCTGGGGAGTAGTTTCTCTCTAGCCAGAAATGTTTGGACCATGTCAAAATATAAAAAAAATAAATAATACAGTTTCACAACAATGTGAATGTACTTAATGCTGTTGATTGTACACTTGAAAATAATGAAGATGGTAAATTTTATTCTACATATATTTTACAACAGGATCCACAAGATTAGAAATAGTAAACTCTAGGCAAAAAGAACAAACGAAAGAAAAAGGGAGGTGGGAGAAGACAAAACTTAGATCAAGAACCCTAAGGGTTGCTGAAATGTCTCTCTTTTCCAAGTGTAAAAAAAGAAATCGTCTTCTACGAAATATTGGTCACTTCTTGAAATGCAAAGTTTAGGCATTTCTAAAAATAACCCAACATGAAAAGGAAACAAATAGTACAGAATTGCTTCACCCTCTAAAACCATTTTTCACTTCTCAATGTTCTGTCCCACTGTAAAAAGGTCAGGAAATGTGCTGTGGTTATGCACCACAGCAAACCTGACTCATCATCGTGTGTGAAGCTGTGACACGAGGATGTGGAGTCTTCTCCACACTGCCCACTTGGCCTAGCCATTCTGTGTTATCATGTTCTTTGGGAAAACCAGATCATAGACTCAGTTTGTGGTGTGTGTGTGTGTGTGTGTGTGTGTGTGTATGTGTGTGACTAATATATTCTAATCTATCAGGTTTATGTGCACTATTATCCTGAATTTCTAAGCTGCAAAATCACTCCTTTAATCTACCATGTAAGTACTGTATATTTCTCATTGAAAACAGTTTAGTTGATGAGAAAATTGTTGCCTATCCCCACCTAACTTTCCTCTTTTCTCTACAATCAGGGAAATTCACCATCAAGTCTTCTTTATCCTTATTCATCTGCCAAGTCTTTTCTCCATTCCCCATGCCAAGATTCTCTGGCATAAACACCTATTGCTGCCAAACCTTCCTGCTATTGTCCTAACATAAGCAACCCAAAGATGACTACTCTTCTCCCTCCCCGAAATTTGCTTTGTATATCCAGTTGCCAGATGCCTGCAGAGTAAGTACCAGGGGAAAAGGAAATAAGCCATCCTTTTCCTAGGAAGGAGATTAGAGGAAAAAGGGAATAGCTTCCCTAACTCACCACAGTTGGTAAGGAAGTCCCTAGAGCATTGCAAAGAACTGGTTTTAAATGACTGGGTATGGTTTACACTTGTTTTTTCTCTTTTCTGTAAGCTCTGGAAGTGCTGATCTTTATAGAGCATGCACTGTTCCATTCTTTTCAATTTGACCAAAAACTCCGTAAATATCTAAGGAATCAGATGAGAGCTGGTATATACTAGTTTGAAAACACTGGTCAGTGTGTAAAGACAGGTCAGATTTCCATTGTTTAAGACATTGTTCTGAGACCTTTATACTAATATAGGTGACCTGGATGTAGCACATGGTCAACACTGTACTAGTGTCAAGGGAAGTGGGACTGTGTCCTGGCTCAGCCACTAACCAGACCTGGGAGCTTGGACAAGTCACCTAACTTCTCTGTACCTGGTGTCTTTTTCAATAAAATGGGGATAATAGCAGCTAACATTGTGTGGCACTTAATAAGTGAGCATTGTTTTAAGTAACTTACATGATGTAACCCTCCCTATCATCCTCCCAACAACCTTAAGATGGAGGTATTGTTACTATTAATGCCCACTGAGGCATACAGAGGTTCATTTTCTTCCGTATGATCCCAGAGCTATTTATGGAGCTAGGATGCAAACCCAGGCAGTCCTGTGTCCAAAACACTTGCTCTGTTGTGTCCCTTCTCTCACTAAATTGTGTTAATTAAATCAGATAAGTTTTTGGAAGTAAATGTAATGGATTATTAACTTTCCTGAAGTTCACTTCCTCATCTGTCAAAAGGATGTAATAATTATGTTTCAGAGTTTTTGTAAGGAATGAACACATGGCTGTCCACCTTTCACCACCACCACCACAAAGAAAGCACATTTGCTTTTACATCTTAAGAAACTGCATTTGCTCTAAGACTTTCCACTGCTGCAATATAAAACTAACATCATTTTTCCCTTTTGCTTCTTACAGATTTTTGCATATGGGAATGAATCCTTTTCTCTAAAAGAAAAGTGGGACCTCCAAGCTCTTAGATTTTTATCAATTAATCCAATAATCGACCCTTGGGTCTTTGTCATCCTTAGACCTCCTGTTCTGAGACTAATGCGTTCAGTCCTCTGTTGTCGGGTTTCTTTAAGAACACAAGATGGAACACGAACTTCCTGTTCTACCCAGTCAAATGCCAGTAAACAGACTGACTTTTGTGGACAGTAGTTAAGAAGTGCTAAGTTAGCCAGCATCTGGAAGATCATTTTGAAATGGTTCCATGAAGAAATGAAGAGAGTTAGTTTATAAACAAAATGAAGCTACCCTAATAAAACAGAGTAAACAAACATTCCAGCTGTGATTTGCACTACAGAGGTGCTGAGAAGGCACTTTATGGAAGGTGTCAGAAGGACCGATAAATTTTACCCTTAATGAGCATGTTAATGGCTTTTAGAGGAACAACCAATTGCATTTAAGATCTGGTTGCCTTTTGATTAAAGGTTTCCTGCTGAACAGAGAAAGCATGTGGGTTTGTAATTTGTTTAAAACCCTAGTTATTGTGTTTTCTATTTTAATCTTCTATGCTGCTACCATTATAAATACTCAATACAGTCAGACCAGAAAAAACTTGATATGTATTCTCTAGGAAGTTGATATGTGGAAACAACCAAGCCTGATGTCTTGTGACTGCTAAACAAACCCTTTCTTTGGACAATGAGTTTGAAAATCATAGGCACCCTGTACTCTCATATTTGTGTCTGTGGGAGCTGTTTCTCATGGCTACACTCATCTACTACTTGAAGAAGAGTAGGCTCAGTTGGTTGAAATCACCTTTTTCACTAGTCCTTCAGAAGCTGTGTGTCAATGTGTCAGGTTATTTATTTTGTTATATCCATTGTGCTAATAGTAATCAAAAAAGAATTTAGGAACTTTCCTCACAACAAGAAAGAATAGGCTATTAAGAGTTAATTCTGATTAATAGTCTTCATTCTGTTTCCAGGGGAGAGTTTCTGTGGCTCTTTCTGAAGCCAAACAATAAGATTAAAAGCTGAAAATAACTGGTCAGTTCTTCAGATGCACTGGAACTCTTTTAATACTGATGTCAAGGCCATGACTAACACCTACTTTATAAGATGACCATGTTGTAGCAAAATTTATCTGTCTATTTTTTATCTAGGTGACATGGCTTGACTCATACTATATAGGAAATCATGTAACAGTGAGTCATCTTAATATATTTCTAAATCTAAATGTTTGGAATGGTGTAAACTCAGCATCAAAATATTTCAGTGAATTGCACTGTTTAATCATATCTTAGTTACTGTGTAAACTCATCTGAAATGTTACAGAAATAAACTATGAAACAAAAATTTGAAAATGGAATAGTATTTGATGAATTCCCCCAAACAACATTTTATAATTAGAGTATGTATAATATTTTTTAAATGAGATAAAAGTAGAAACACTACATTTTAATTTGGCAGGTTTTTAAAGTGTGGTTGCATTGTAAATTAGAGTTTAAAATATTCAATATAGTACTTAGTATCAGAGGACTTTTTTTCTTATAACATGATCTTCAAAATAGTAGAATCATCTTTTTTTTTGTAGTATTAGAGAACTGCTATTATAAAAAAACAAAAAGGATGTTAATTTTTTCCAAAGTCTCATTGAGTTGCTTACGCAAAACCATTTCCTATAAGTAGTTATCAAACTAGATGATCACTTCAGTGACTCCAAACCAATCTAGGCATTGTGTATTTTGATATGATCTATGTCAAATCAGCCCTTGTTTTTAAAAGAATAAATAAATGGTTTGCTTTCCTACTAATTTAAACAAACCAGGCAAAATTTAACTTAACTAAAATCTGGACACGTAAATAAATCTTCCCTGTCTACCAAGTATTCTAAAGTTAAGAAATTGTTCTAAATAGAACTAATTGGGCTCATGGGTAATTCCTAAACATAAAATTCTGAAGTTTGTTTAAATCTGGAAGATTGGTTTCTTTTATCAGATGGCTTTTTTTCTCCAAAGAAAATGTAAACAATCTTATACCCCACCTCACTACCCCCAAAATAATTCTGAGAGAATGCCTGAGGACTTAAAAAAATGCAAACTTGTACATAATATCACTAGTGGGAACAAATGATTCCCTCTGGGGGTCTAAAACATGAGTTTAAACCATTTATTTAAGAGCTGGCATATTTCTAGAGCTTTTCTTCCCACTGTACTCCTCCTTGCACTGTGTTCAGTAACTAAATCCTGTTATTTCATTTGCCCTTATATATTGTTTACTTTTATGTAATAGTCAGCCATCTAATATCAAAGGCAATTTAAAGATAACAGAAAAAAATTGCTTAGAATAGATAGGTAAATATTTCCTTTCTAAAAAATCCCATTGCATCAAACATACCTGTTGTTTAAGTTTACTGACTCATTTTTCAAGTTAAATAAGAAAACACAGAACTAAGCCTACAACAGAGAACTGAACTGTGATAAAAGAAGACCTAGATTTTATTCTTTGCCCCTGACAATCAGCAGAATGGAAAGGGAGAAAGAAACTATAGTGGATATTCACCTCAGAATGCCAACCCTAACTTCAAGTGTCCGGAACTGAGATGGGCCCAAACAGTCTGTTCTGAACTGATTTGTGGATGGTTCACTGTGGCCTCAGTTTATCATTCCCAATCTAGACCTGGGAAATTTTGGTATTAAATTGTGGTCTTGAATCTCCAAAGATCTGATGAGGACCTGAGTTTGCTTATAAGCTACAGAAAGCCTCCAAAAGACCTGAATCTCGGCGTGGTTTGGACCCATGACAACTTAGAGCTATACCAAAGCTCGCAAAACAGAGCCAGCCCCAAACCACCGTGCTGGCAGGGGCTGCAAAGCCCGGAGACGCAGGAAGGGCAAGTCCCACCCACAGGGCCCCAGGCCCCTGGGAATTCATTTAAACTCTCGGCGCCCCTGCCTGCCCATGTCAGTGAGCTTAGAAAGAAGGATTGTCCTAATGCTAATGTAATATCAGCTCTGATTTGAACCAAGAAAAAAGATCGTATTCACATTTAGAACTTGATGACTTTGAAAGGCAGGGGAAGACAGTTAGCCGGCACTTAAGTAGAGGTTTGTGTATTTCACTTAGCCAAGTCAAATGGTTTAAGCCAAACCTAATGGATTTCTGAATTTGGGAAGAGCTCCTACTTGAACCATTCATAGACAGAGAAGTCTTCTCTGCAAATGAGTAGTTTATAGATGTGGATTTGCAATGCTTATTCATGCAGGTGTCGTTGCAACTCAAATATCTGATGATTCTTCAGACTTCATCAAATGCTTAACTCCATTGGATTTCCTCTCTTTGTGCACATTTATAACGTAGCTTCAATCGCCTAATAGCATTATAATTGATTTTGTTTTTACTTTATACTTTGTTTTGATCTCTTTTAATACCATGGGAACAAATATTAATTTTGCAATTCACAAAAACTGTAGTCTTTAAACATGGGACCAAGGCCATATATTGGGCATTAACTTTTATTTCAGAAGGTTACTCTTTTATTTTTTTTGATAGATTTGTGATTTTTTTTTATTGTAAGTAAATTTTCTTGAGTTAAATTTTTTTATTTCCTTTAAAATGTATGCACTATGAAGGGTCCATTTGGGTGGTTTAATTCTGTGCAATGCATGTGTTTCATGTTTTAAAATCTGCTGAGTCAAACATAGCAGTGAGGATTCCAGCAAAAAGAGACAGCACACTTAAAAGGGTAACTGAGGACTGTGGAATGAAAGGAACATTGGCACATGGGCAGGGCGAAGGGAATCAGCAAGGTGTGGTAAAGTATCAGTGGAAGCTGTTACCATTCCTAGGCTTGAAGGGCAAGGGAGGAGCAGTCACTGGCAAGAGTGAGAGCCGCAGTAGACGCCCCCCACAGGAGCTGTGGGGCGAGGTGGGGAGAGCTGCTGCCAAACCACAGACCAAGAACAGGTTTCTATCCTCTGGGAGGACCGCTCCTCCTGCTCTCTCCTCTTCTGCCCACTCCTCCCACTGGCCAAACCTAACTGTAATCCAGAGAATAAGGGGTACCTGGATGGTACAGTCCATGAAGCCCATAGTAGAGGCAGAGAGTAGATCTGGAGAGGCAAATGGAGACTATCCAGTATAAGCAGATTCAAAATATGTTCCCTACTTTTTAACTTATACTATCACAAAAATTGAAACCACTAAGTGGGCACCCTCTACTCCTGCCTTCTACTCTAAACAGATCTTCTCTAGCAAGTTTAGGAAATAGGAATTGGCCCCATCTGTATGGGAAGAGGTAAAAGATTACCAATTCTTTTACCAAAATATTTGTCCTAGACTCTGCTCCCCCAAGGTCCAGCATTTACATTTATCCAACTCTGGAGGCAGTTTCTATGATTAGGGAAAGAGACAGATGTTTTGGTCTGATCCCTTTTTAATTCCTCCTGCCCCTTGCAGTACAGCAGAAAAGCTATTCTTAAGCAGAACAAAAGGAGCCATGTATTCTGGTCTGGAAATCAACTGAAGCCTTATTTTTAAGAAAGACCACTGGAGTGAGAAAAGTATTTTAAAAAGCTCATTTAATAGTTCTGAGGGTAAGGCCATGTCTTCAAATTTAATGTAAGCTGCAATGGGTCTACACAGCTATTATAAAGAAAGAGTAAATGTAGCAATTCTGAGTAGTTAAAAATGCTGATAAAATATCAGGAAAGAGCAAATTTTAACAAAATAGAAAAAGATTGGACAAAGTATGGCTCCCAAGGCTGTCCATGTTTACCTTTCTGCTACCACAGGATTTGTCTTTAGTCCTTTATCAACTTCCCTTTATCCCCTCCAGAGCACTTTCCTAGATCAGACTGTCCCCTCCAGCTGCCCTGGGTCCTGTCACCTTTGCTGCACACACTGTCTTTCCCCTTTCACCAGGCTCTAGATCTATCCAGGCTGTTAAAGCTTTGTCAGGCTGCTGGGGTTTGCTTAGCCAAATTATGTGACCTCTCTGACTCTGTGATCTCATCTATAAGACAAGGATATTAAAGTTATCCACCTCCTCATTGAGGATTTAATGAGTAAATGCATGCAGGACATTCAGCACAGTGCCTGGACATGCTAAATGTTAATAAGGTTAGGGCTTATTAGAGGTCCACAGTGGCCCCGCTAACCTCTTCCCACACATTTGGCTCAAACAGCTCATTCTTTGTAGGGGCCATAACTCTGGGTAACTGTCAAGAACAATGATGAGAATAAGTATGTGGGATGAGTTTGTATTTCAGAAAATACAATGAAGACTAGCACACAGGGGACAACGTAGAGGAATGTGTGAGCATAAAGCAGGAGCCCAAGAGAGACAGAAAGACAAAGGAACACAAAACCTGGCCCAGTCCCTTCAGTGGAACCCAGGAGAAGGTGGGGAGGGACTAGCACCTGAAATGTAATTCAAACAGGACACGTGTGTTGGGAAACACCACCCTATCACAAGATTGAAACTGAGAGGATTTCCTTTATACATATCCTCTGAAGATCTCCAAGATGAGTGCAAGCCAGGTGCCACAGATGACCTTTCATCTTCCTGAAACCAGCACCCAACACTTCTCTGGACAAAACAATTCTGATTTCAACTGTTCCTCAAGTGACACCTCACCACTCTGGTGCCCTCCTCCTGACCTTATTGAAGTCACTAATGCCCATCTTAATATGTTGGGCCATAACCAAACATCAATAAATAACTATAAACCAGTCTTATGGGTACAAAGGGCTGATATGTCAGATGTTGACTTGATCTGGACATTACACTTTCATTAATGCAAACTTAGATTACAAAGCTTCATTAGCTATGAGGTCATACCTGTATAACCTTCAACAAATGAAAAAAGCAACTACATTCCACTTGACAGAGAGGAAAACTGGGCCTGCAGGAGCAAATGAGTTGCTCACTAAGGGCACCCACATAAGATATCCTTATGATGGTTGCTCTGATTTTACCATCTGAGACCACACATCACTTGGTTTCTCAATAGTCACTTATCTGTAAGCTCCTGAATCAACTCGGTAGACTAGGGATGGGGAGCTTTGAACTTACTAGTGGAACCTGGTCTTATGTGTTAACAGCCTGGCCCTTGAGATGATATGAAACTGGATGCCAGAGCTGGAGCCCAGAGAATAAATTTTCCCTTGAAAATGGAATTCACTACTTTAAATTTTCCAATGATATTTTTGTTAGAATTAACTGGCCAGTACTCATCTCAGTCCTAAGAGTGTGCCTGACATGGTGAATTAAACATTTAAAAATTCAACAGCTGCACAATTGAACCATTGAAGACATAGTTGAGACTATCTTTCAGCTCTTAGAAATCTTCTCCATGTAATGCACATTGTGAAGAGCTGAGAGGAACAAGCCAAAAAGCCCTAGACTTTCGAGAACTCAACATTAATTTTTTATGTTTTTCAAAACAAATGTCCTCATGTTACTTGTAAAACGAAAGGCACAAAAAAAACAAAACACAGAGGGTTGCATACTGTGGTGTACTACTCTTTGACCTGTGAAAATAAATCTTTCTGGTGTGAGTAATAATTTCTTTATTCTTCTGATAAAAGAAGAGCAAACTTAACTATAAACTAGAGATCTTTACTCCCTTATGGTGACTGGGGAATTGGTCACTGACTTCTGAGAGGAAACACCAGCTCAGATGTTCAATATTTCCAGGAAATACCAGTTTGGAAAACTAAGGAAGGTGCAAAGTCAGGTTCCTGTCTTCCTTCTACAGAGTTATAGTGAATCACAATGGTTGTAAAGTAATACTAAGTGAGGAAATACAATTGTCCTGTGCTATGAGGTTAAAGGTCTTTTAAATTAATATCTTGCCTCTGGTTTATTCATTTGAACATGTTAAAAATACTACTATTTAGAATCCTTTGTAATAGGAATTTTGGATTAGGAGACAAATCACATGAAGGGGAAAAAAACTGACAGCTTTATTTTTAAACCAACACACTGAAAAGTTAAGTAAGAGTGGTGAAACTGGGGATTGGAATGCAGACGTCTATTGGTGAGGACTTGCTCCCCATCATGTCCCTATCCTTAGCCCCTCCCCTTCTCTCCCCTGCTCCTTGACTCCAGCGCCCAACCCAGCACAGTGTGCTTGGTGCACACCAGCGAGCTCCCATTTCAGGGTCACTTGCCCAGTTGCTATCTCCGCCTGGAATAAAAGGTCATCCCCCAGACAGCCATGGCTTACTTTTTCCTTCCACACTTCCTTCAGAATTTTACTCTAGTGACTCTTTCTCCTTGAGGCCTTCGCTGACCAGCCTTCTTAAGTTTGCACCCCACGCCCAGGTCCCCATTCCCTTTACCCTACTCTATCACTTTCCAGTATGAATGACCTTAAACCCACCTCAAGGCTGAAGTATTTATAACATTCATGGTCTCTCTCCTTGCACCAGAATATGAGTTCCAGGAAGGAGAACAGAGTAATTGTCTGTTTTGCTTTGATGGCTATGTTATGGTATCTTACAGCAGCCACACATCCCATATACTTGGAATTGTTTCTTATAGATTTCAGGGCCTTCCATTTTTTTAATTTACTCAGTACATTATTCTTAAGATACTTTGAAAAAGATTCAATAGTATGTTTTGATTGTTTTTTACATGAATCTTATTTAACCTTCAAAATAACTCTCCCCATTTTACAGATGGCAAAATAGATATTCAAAGCAACTAGCTCAAGATCACACAATATTTAAGGAAAAGCAAAATAAATAAATAGATAAACCATTGTCTGATTTCAAGTCCAGGGATTGGTCTACTGATCCCTCAGAAATGGAAACCTATAGTCGTCCTCTATTCCTGACTACATTTCATTGGAATGAAAGCTCCATGGGCATGGACCTTGTCTATCTTTATCACCACCATATTTGCTATACCTAGGGTGGTGTCTGGTATATAGTAGATGCCTATGTGTGTGTGTGTGTGTGTGTGTGTGTGTGTGTGTGTGTGTATATATATATATATATATGTATATATAGTTGAATGAATGAATGAAAGACTAATGTCAAGGATGCAATCTCTAATCATCTCTGAAAGACTTCAAATAGTTCATCTTCCTACTCCTCTTTCTCTTCCCTCCTGTTTGACAGCTCAATCCTAAACCCATTAAGTGGGGCAGAGAACTGGAGGCTTCTGCAGTGGGCAATGTGAGAGCCAGAGCAGGGTAGAGATGTGTCGGCATAGGGTCAGCACCACTGGGATATGGTACCCCAGTGGACTGAGGGGCATGTCCTCAGAGAAAGTCAACCTGGATTGGGGCATCAGAGTCCAAAGTGGCTGAGGAGGTGATATCCACACAGTGGGAGTGAAGGTGTGCAGAGTCATAAGTCAAACAGGGTGAGAGAGGATAACCTGGCCTCAGGGTGAAGGAGCCCAAACAGAATAAGAAGTAAGAAGAGTGTCCATCCAGAGAGACAGCCTGCATGGGTTATCCGAGCCCACGGGGAATGAGGAGGCTATCCACACAGGCGGGGAACTGGCGCAGGGAGTCAGAACCCGAGTGGGAGGGTAGGGCATCCTTGCAAGGAGACGACCCCGTGACAGTGTTTAGGACCTGAGCAGGGCAGACGTGTGCTGGCTGAGGGTGCCAGTGTGGGCTTCCAGAGCCCAAACAGAGTGAGGATGGTGTCCACATGGAGAAGCATGGGGCTCAGACTGGCGAGTGAAAGCTTGAGCAAAAAGAAGGAAGTGTAGGGAGAGCGTGATGGTTATAGACAGAAGAATTTATCAAACAAGCAAATATATTAAGCAGAATGGAAATCAGGTTTGTCACTGTTAAGAGAAATATAACAAGAAAAGTAGAATGAACACTAGTGTTAGATTGGAATTGGAGGTATTGGTATGAACTTACATTTTTCAACATATACAGATAAATATAGAAATAAATATAGTTGTGTTTGTGTGTGTAAGTTCTCAAGTTTTGTGCACTGAGACTTGGATTAGCAACTGCCTTCCCCATCTAGCAGCAATGAGTACACCTATCTCATGGATCTTGATTTTTAAATTCCACTTCCCTTTAAAGGAACTAGGCGTCTTTAGAGAAAAGTGGGATTCCAGGTCAGGAACAGAGAAATTATAAGACAAACCAGGAACATCTTATTGCTCAAGGAAATAAGGAAATGCTCAAGAAAAGAGTGACCCTAAACAGGATATTTATACCGTTTCAAAGTACCTCTAACAAAATAACTATTAATTATAAAAGAGAAAGAGTAACCTTACAGTGGTATATCCTGTAATACATTAATTTAATCAGAGGATCAAACTAAACATCATCAAGAATGGAACCAATTTGAATTGTGAGCCTGAAGATAGGATGTAATAAGAACGTTGTGTCACTTTGGTGATATTTCTTCCTATCAGAGTTTCATAACATGAATCCAATCATAATGAAACACTAGACTAACCCAAATTGAATGATAATCTACAAAATGACTGGTTTGTAATCTTCTAAAGAGTCAGGATCAAAGAAAATCAACAAAGAGTGAGGCACTCTCCTAGAATGGCAAAAACTAAAGGGACGGAACCACTAACTGTAGCACATGATCCTGAACTAGCTCCTGTTGCTGTAAAGACCTCTATTGGGACAACTAGTGAACTTAAATGGGTTTTGAGGAATAAATGGTAGTAATGCATTAATGTTAACTTCTTGATTTTGGTCATTATACCGTGGTTATGTAGGAGAATGTCTTTGGAAGCACACCAAAATATTCAGGGGTGATGATGCATCACATCTGAAACCTAATCTCAAATAATTCAAGGAAAAAAAGTGAATGTGCACTGTGTGTCCAGTGATTCTGGAGTTTATGATTGTTCCCACATTTTAAAAATTAAAAACTGAAACAGCAGGCACTCTCCCTACAAAAGGAAGAAAACCAAAAAGTTCATATTGTTTTGTACATAGGGAGAAATTAACAAGGTAAACTAAAATCAGAATCTAATTTCAATCACTCTGATTCATTTTTCCTCATATATTTTGTTTTTGAGCTTTGACTGAATGGGTGTCTATGAAATGAAAACAAAACTAAACAGTAATGATAGACACCTTACTGGCTAGGAAATAAGATGGTCCAGGAAGCTGCTCCTAATAAGTGTTGCTATCTTAATCTTTCTTATCTTTTCAACCTGCTCACCAAAACACATTGGGCTAAGCATTAATATGATGCTAATGGTTTGGCCTAAAGAATTTATATATCTGTCATCATGTTCCCATTAGGAAAACAAAATCAAACAAATTTATAATTATGAATTGTTATTTAAATTTTCATGAGTTATTTTTGGGAAATGCAGTTATTTCAGCATCAACTTAGTGATAACTTCAGATATGTTAGAAGAAAATTATCCTACCCAAAATAAAACATGGTTTAACCACCAGAGAGGCTCAACAATATACCACGATTCCTTGAATTTCTGGGCTTTCGCAGCTTCCTCGGAATTACAAGTTCATTCTTAACTATAAAATAGACTTATTTGAACCTCCTTTTTTTTATTTTTAATTGAAGTAGGGTTGACATCTAATATATTAGTTTTTACTTCAAATTTCTCATGTCTCCATTTGCTCTGCAGATACAGCCTAGTTTTGAATCTCACAAGTGGAGATTAATTATTCTTAAAGGTAAATTTCCATAAGACCTTGTCCTCAAGGGAAAGCTGCTCACTTTTCCTGTCGATCATAAATCTATGCTAAACAGTATGGAAGGATTGTGTTTACTCTGGAGACTATGTAACAGGATGCCCAGGTGAGGGAGCCGGTTGTCAGGAAATTAGTCAGAACTGCCACGCTGTGTTTAGCGCTCGTCCCTCCCCGGCCCATCCTCCACCCTGCTGCCAGGGGGTATTGACCTTGGAGGCAGAATAACAGCGGTTGGCATAAAGCTTGGACTTTGAAGTTGGACTTTCAAACCCTGCCTTTGCCACTTACTGTGTAACCCTGAGCAAGTTAACTAGCCTTTCTAAGCCTCTTTTTTTACCGCAATAAGGAGGGCAGTACTTGCCCTCCTCACCGAATTTCTGAAAGAATCAAATGATATGTCTCATAAAATACTTAGAGCAATGTCTGACACATTAAGCGCTTTTTTAAACTGCCTGTAATTATCATTATTGCTTTTTTTAATGAAAATCTGATCATGTTATTAGGAGCCCATATTTATAGAGCATTGACTTCCGACCCTGTGCTGTTCAAACGCTTTTTTCGTAAGAGTCACTCACACAGACTGCCACCACCGCCACCAGCACCAGCACAAACACAAACACTGTCATATCTGCCCAATGCCTTTGACATGTGTTACCAGCAAGTCCGAGATTGACTGGGGAGCCTGAGGAGCCCAGGGAAGTCAGAGGCAACTCAGCTGATTGAAACTACATGTATGTGCACAGCAAGAATCACCGAAGAAGTACAGACTTAAGCAAGTGCCTCCCCTGCCCCTCTCTGCCCCCATCTCCACAGCATCCAGGCACTTGGAGGCATTCAGGCACGTTGTTCCCCAGTCTCATTGCTCACTTCTCCTTTCACTCAGGTCTGCTCAAATATCACTTCCACAGAGAAGTTCTTCCTTACCTTTTACAAAATATTCCTACCACTGTCTTTCCCTTTTCTCCTACTATGCTTATTTATCTTTGTAACTGTTCTCTCTACCTGGCATTATAGTGTGTGTGTGTGTGTGTGTGTGTGTGTGCGCACTGTGTGTGTGTGTGTGTGTGTGTGTGTGTGTGTGTGTGTGTGTGTGCATGCTTATTGCCTTTTTCTCCGAGTAGAAAAAAAGTCTCCATGATGGTGGGCCTTTATCTTTTTTGCTTACTGTTAGAACAGTATTTCATAAAGTAAGTGTCCAACAAATAATTAAATGAATGAATCTTAATTGTCAGCTGGAAAAAGGCCCCCAATTTTTAATTGAGGCCAAAAGTATTTGGAAAAATAAAATAGTCTCATGTTGCTACATGAGATTTATAAGGAAAAGAAGACAACTTCACTACAGTTCATATAAACAGAGCAAAACAAAACAAACCCAAAGTGCCATCACTACATAGCTCTTAAAACACATTTGTAAAAGCATGTATTTTTATATTATTTCTTTTCTGTTTATTTTCATGATTGGGGATTTTCTTCTCATGAAATAGGTTTCCAGGAATAGAACCTCAGCTTATAACATTGTACCTATTGCACCCAGGAGTCCAACCTGTGACTCCTGTCCAGTTCATTCCTCAGTCCTCACTTTCCCTACATCATTGGCCCCTGTCATCCCCAAGGTAAGACCCAAGCTCCTTAGCAGACAAACAAGGGTGAGCTGGGTCTGCTCACTCCCTCTTCTCATCTCATGCAACCCCTGACATCCTGTCTCAGTGCTGAGACACGTCCAGTGTCCCCTCTCCGTGCCTTGGCTCGCTTTGCTTCTCACCTGCTGTGCCTCTCTTTGCCTGTGGTGTGCGCACCAATCCATCTTTAAGCCTCTGAGGGCGGTATTACTGACCTCCTGTTCCTCTCATGACATTAACGAAAAACAAACTAATTCAACATATTGACCAATTATATGGTCAGTAATATGTTTGTAACCCTTTGTTAAAACAGGTTAGAGCAGCTGCAACTAACCCTGCCTATGCTTTTTCTCTGAAACTATATGTCCTTCTCAGCACATACCTTTAAAATATTTTTTTAATTTATGAAAAGGAACTTATCCCATTCCATATCAACTGTAGTTTGAGATCCTAATTATAAGATAATATACATCACACCAATACCTGTGTAATTATACCATGATCTAAATTTATAATAGAAACTGAATACAGGTAGGAAAATATACTTGAGATTGGTTGTTTTTCCCCCTGCAAATAATCTTATATTATCCAACTTTTAAGAAAACAAAAACATTCAACACTGGGTCAGTCAGATGTATCTCTGAGAATCTATTATATCATCTTTTAACTCAGCAAGAGCTTTAAATAAGGAAGCCCAGTTTGGTCAGTCACAAAATTATATATTCCTGGAAGATTTTGAGAGTATAAATTATATCTCAGAAATAGTGATGTTATACTTAAATACATTATTATACATGAAATTTTCTCAAGACAAAATGAAATAAAACTGACATCTGATAGGCATCTACATTCTTATGCTAATGAACAATATGCCCCATGTTAAAACTGGAAGCTATAGCTTGAGTTTCCTAAGAATTCAAGATAAAAAAATCTCAAAATAGTGACATAAATAATAAACTAGGCCAGATGTCATATATGAAAACTTTTCAGTAGTCTTCCACTTTAAGTTTTTATCCAAAAGTTTTCTTTTGCATTCAGACAATTTATTTTAAGTGAATAATTCTTAACCAAGAGTCAGGGACAACATGAGCATCTAGCTTTGTCTGAAAAATAAACCCAAAAGAGAAATTAGCAAATACACATGTAAGACGAGAACTTGTACTTTCATTGTGAAGAGATAATTATGACTGTATATTTGTTTCCAAACATCAATAAATAAAAAATATTCTCCTCCCCAGAAATGCAAGTGTTGATTAAAAGGATTTTTCTTTGGACTTTTCTTTGGAAAGTCCTGTGAAAATCAAACATACTTACGGAAATATGCTGTTTTTATTTTTGGTATCCCATGTGCTTTGGAAAAGGATCTGTGCAAAGTTACAATGGTCAGTCACATGTGCAACACAATAATTTGTGTAATTATATGTATTTTTTAATTTGTTATTATTTTTGCCTGTCTATTGTGATGATGATGCGGTAGACATTGGTTATCTAATATAAATAAGGAAAGAAAAACTTAACTGTCGACTGGGAGAGACTCTGGAAAATATAATGGACAATGTCCCATGTTGGAGCATAAGAAATATTTTTCAAATAAACCTTTAATTGACTTTCATTAAAAAATTCTAAATTTGGCCTGGTGAAGGTATTCAGCATACAGTCAAGATGATAAAATATACATAAAATACTTCCTGACTACCTAGCAAGACAACAGTTGTGGTGGCTCTTTATTGTCAATGTAGTTATGCTGGAAATTTATTTCCCAGAGTACCTTCTCTGAATAGTTCTGGGTTCACGTTGGCCACAAAAGAAATTTTTGCCCGATTTGGAAGGCAGAAGTGAAGCAGAAGCCTTGCTTAAGCTTAGAAAGCTGGTGTTAGGTCAGCACGTTGCGGCTCATGCACATTGTTGCAGATTCAGAGGCTCACTTTGTTGGTATGGGAAGGCAGTGACTGGGCCCCCAGTTTTCCACCTCCAGGAGGAGGTGATCTCCATGGGGCAGAAGCTGGGCCCACCGTACTTCCAATAGGAACTAGATTTTCTCCTTCAGCTTGTTTGAATCCTGGGCCAGGTTTATGTGCTGCTCCAAGAGTGTACCACTCACATCGTTGAAGAGGTGGTGGGAACCCGACCAAAGATATCCCAGGTATCTATCCTGGATATCCTAGACTGACAAAAGAGGTCCTAGAAAAGAGGCAATACTGTTACTTAGATTTATTTGGCCTATTGCTCCCTTTGGGGATATTTTTAACTTCATACCATAAACAGGTTTATAAGGGTAAGCCTACCAACTTTCCCAAGAAGTCTGGGTTTGGGCCAAGGAAAACAAATGGTACAAAGATGGAGGCTCATTCTAAAAAGGTCTTTGTAGAGCTGACAGTGTAAAGAGGTAGCCGGAATCCATGGTTCGGACAAGCTGTTCCCAGAACAGTACAGTTTCTTTCATTATTCAAAATGAGGGGAGGGGGCTATTTTTTAAATTTATTTTATTTTATTATTTTATTTTAAAAAACAAAGCCAGTTGACAGGAACCAGGAGGAAACCCTAACACTGCCCTACCCCACGGGCCTGGCAGCCTGACCCGATGCCACTGAGACAAGAAACAGTAACAAGTATGAAGGACAGAAACACATTATTTGTAAATAATGATTACCTATCATTCTTGAGGAGGTGGTGGGAGCCTGATAAAAGATATTCCGGATATCCTGGATATCCTAGACTGACAAAAGAGGTCCTAGAAAAGAGGCAATACTGTTACTAAGATTTATTTGGCTTATTGTTCCTTCCAGGGATATTTTTCACTTCATTGGAAAATCCAATAGGTGCTTTAGGCAAATTATTAGAATAATTTTTTCAAAGTTCAGCAAGTTTGCTTGAAAAATCAATTTGGAAAAATGTAAAGTGTTCCTATATATATGAACAATGACAAATGAGGAAATATCATTTTTTAAAATTCTGTCCCATGAACAACAAAAACTATAAGGTATCTTAGCATAAATCTATCAGAAAGATACAAAAATCCTTTATGGAGATAGTACTATAGTACTTATTTGAAAGTCATAAAACACTGGCCAAGTGTACAGATATATTATGTTCGTGAATGGGAAGACTTAATAATGTACAGATATCAATTCCTCCCAATGTGTCTATAAATAACATGCAATTCTGATCAATACTTCTTGAAGAATTTGTGGTGTGTGGACCTTAATAAAGTTATTTTAAAATTCATTTGGGAGAAAAAGAGCAAGACTAACCAAGTGTATTAGTTTCCTATTGCTGCTGTAACAAATTACTACAAATTAGTAACTTAAAACAACACAAATCTATTACCACACTATTCTGGAGGTTAGAAGTGCAAGATGAGTCTTAGAAGAGTAAAAAGGTGTCAGCAGCGCTGTGTTCCTTCAAGAGGTGCTAAGGGGGAAATCCATCCCTTGCCTTTCTGTTTCTAGAGACAGTCTGCTTTCCTTGGCTCATGGCTATATCACTCTGACCCGTGCTTCCATTATCTTATCTCCTTCTCTGATTCTGACCTTCTTGCCTTCCTCTTAAAGGACCCTTGTGATTACATTGAGGCCACCTGGGTAATACAGGATCATTTCTCCATCTCAGGATCATTGACTTAATCACCTCTGCAAAGTCCCATTCACCAGGTAAGGTGAAAGGTTCCAGAAATTAGGATATGGTCATTGGGGTCAGCATCGGGGTCATTATTTTGTCTATCACACCAAGGTAATTTTGTAGAAGAACCAGGACAGAGGATTTGCCATACCAGATACTAAGACTTATAATTAAAGCTATGGAAACTAAAATCAGGTGGGAAGGGAGAAGAACCCCAAATAGGTCTATTATATGTGAGAACTTGGTATATAACCAAGGTAGTATTGCATATTAGGAGGGAAAGCCAATAAACACTATTAAGACAATTAGCTATCCATGTAGGGAAAAAAAATAACTAGATCCCTATCCTACCATATATATAAAAATAAATTCCAAATAAATTGTATGGACCTAAAAATGAGGAAAATATAAAAATTGAGGCAAATAATTTTATGACTTCAGAAAGAGATTTAAACAGACCCAAAAGGCACAAATCATATACATTAAAATGTAATACTCCTACACAACAAAAGACACTATGAATAAAGTAAAAAGACAAACCACAATCCCTAATAGGTCTTTGCCATCATGTAACAAAAAAAGCACTAGTACTGAGAATATAGAAACAATTTCTATACTTCTATAAGAAAGTTTGATTATATAAAAATTAACTCAAATGGACCAAAATCTCAATAGAAGAGCTAAAACCATAAAGTCTTAGAAAAAAATAGGTATAAGTCTTCATGGCCTTAGATATAACAATGGTTTCTTAGATAAGACATCAAAAGCACAAGCAACAAAAGAAAAGAATAGATAAATTGGACTTCATCAAGATTAAAAAGTTCTGTGCATCAAATGACAATATTGAGAAAGTGAAAAGAACCTATACAATGGTAGAAATATTTGCAAATCATATATCTGATAAGCATCTAATATCCTGAATATATAAAGAGCTGTGACAACTGATCAAAAAGACAAACACTTCATTTTTCATTTTAAAAATGGGCAAAGGACTTGAATAGATGTTTCTCCAAAGAAGATATAAAAACGGCCAACAAGTGTGAGAAAAGATGCTCAACATCATTAGCCATTAGGAAAATGCAACTCAAAACCATAATGAGATATGCTCACACCCATTATAATGGCTATAATAATAATAATAATAATAATACTTAATGGAATATAATAAGTGTTGGTAAGGATGTAGAGAAATTGGAACCTTCATACATTGCTAGTAGGAGTGTAAAGTGGTGCAGCTATTGTGGAAGATATTTTGGGTGTTCCTCAAAAAGCTAAACATAGAATTCCCATATGACCCAACAATTGCACTCCTAGGAATATACCCCAGAAGTTGAAAACAAGGACTCAAACAGATACCTTATGCCAATATTCATAGCAGCACTATTCACAATAGCCCAAAAGGTGGAAACAATCCAAATCTCTGCTAACTGGTGAATGAATAAACATGATGTGGTATATATACATACAAATCAATACAATTCAGTCATAGAAAAGGGATGAAGTACTGATCCTGCTACAACATGGATGAACCTTAAAACACTATGCCAAGGGAAAGAAGCCGGTCACAAAATGTCACATATTGTATAGTTCCATTCATGAAATATCCAGAGGGAGCAAATTCATGTAGGCATAAAGCAGATTAGTGGTTGCCAGGGGCTGGAGTTGGAGAATAGGGAGTGACTGCTTAATGGGATGGAGTGACTTTTGGAGGGATGAAATGTTCTGGAACTAGATAGTGATGACAAGTCCATCATTGTGAATGTACTAAAATGTCACTTATGGTAAATTTTATGCAATGTGTATTTTTCCACAATTTAAAGAAAGCACAAATGGTACATTGTATACATTAAAATATTTTTACAGAACAAAAGACACCATAAATAATGTAAAAAGACCATCCACAAACTCTAAAAGACCTTTGTCACCCATGTGGCCAAAAAGCATAGTACCAGGAATATAAATAAGAATTTCTAAAGATCTGTAAGAAAATACAAATCACACAATGGAAAAATGTGCAAGGACATGATCAGGCAATTTATGGAAAAAAGAACCTAAATGGCCAAAAAAGTATGCAAAAATGTTCAGCATCATCAGTCATCAGGAAAATGCAAATGAAAACATATCTTGTACCCTATTGGACAAATAATACTTTTAAAGTGTGATAATACCTGATACTAGTGAGGATGTAAGGAAGTAGACTTTCTAACACATGGCTCATAGTATGCAAATTGGAGACCAATTTGATAATAGCTGATAAAGTTGAAAATCCATATATTGTTCTCACCAGCAATTGCACTTCTAGAAATATACCATAGAGATTATTACTTTGATGCAAGGAGACATGTACATATATGCTCACAATAGAATTGTTTGTAATTGCCAAAAAGGGGAGGGGAAAAAAGAACTTTAAATAAATGGTTAAATTAACTGTGGAATAGTCTCCCATTTGTTAGAATTAATGGCTAAACTAGATATAAATGTTTCCCTATGGATAGATCTCAAAAACAATGTTAAGTGAAAAAAAGCTGAGTTTCAGATTGACTTATAGGATAAATTGATATTTGGGTAAACTTTAAAAACATACAAAAGTGAACCAAATGTTATCAATGCAGAATCTGTAGTAGCTACAAAATCTTAGAAGGAAAGGATACCAAATAACTTTTCAATGGTAGTTGTCTCTGGGGGATGTTAGGAGGGTAATGAAACAGCACAAAAAGACCATTATCTCAGAAACAACAAAATGCTGATGAAGATGTGGAGAAAGGGGAACCCTCCTATACTGTTGGTGGGAATGTAAGCTAGTTCAACCACTGTGGAAAACAGTATGGAGTTCCTCAAAAAAATTAAAATACAAATACCATTTGACCCAGGAATTCCACTCCTAAGAATTTACCCGAAGAAAATAAGATCCCTGATTCAAAAAGATATATGCACCCCTATGTTTATCACAGCACTATTTACAATAGCCAAGAAATGGAAGCAACCTAAGTGTCCATCAGTGGATGAATGGATAAAGAAGAGGTGGTACATACACACAATGGAATATTATTCAGCCATAAGAAGAAAACAAATCCTACCATTTGCAACAACATGGATGAAACTAGAGGGTACCATGCTCAGTGAAATAAGCCAGGCAGAGAAAGACAAGTACCAAATGATTTCACTCACTCTGTTCACAACAACAAAGCAAAACTAAAGGAACAAAACAGCAGCAGACTCACAGACTCTGAGAAGGGACTAGCGGTTACCAAAGGGAGGGGTAGGGGAGAGCAGGTGGGAAGGAGGGAGAAGAGGATTAAGGGGCACTATAATTAGCACTATCAATATAGGTACTTTACAGGGAAGGCAGTATAGCACAGAGAAGACAAGTAATGACTCTGTAGCATCTTACTTCACTGATGGACAGTGACTGCAATTGGGGGGGGAAGGATTTGATAATATGGGTGAATGTTGAAACCACAATGTTGTTCATGAGAAACCTCCATAAGATTGTATATCAATGATACATTAATTAAAAATAAATAATTGAATTGTACACTTGAAATGGTTAATATGATATGCAAAATGTGCCTCAATAAAGGTGTTTTAAATATGAAAAAACACCATTGTTTTTAACTTTTATGTCTTAAAAATATCTGAAGCAAATAAATTGTTAATATGAGTTAGTTATGAATAGTGGCCACCTATATCTTTGTTAGATTATTTTCTGTGCTTCCTATTTTTTTAAGAATAAAATAACCAATGGTCTGTCAATGTGGAGAAATAAAGTAAGAAGCAACTTCATAAAGACTAAATACATAAATGTGTAAAGTTTCCTATAATGAGAAAATAAACTAAGTAAGTCCTGTGTGTCTTTGTGTGTGTGAGAGAGAATGTTCCAGGCAATGGAAGCAACCAGGGTGTGTTTCCTTGAAGAGAGACTTCATAATGACAGCTCTGGTGACCCTCCCTAGACTTCCCCGGACAGTGCAGTGCCCAGAGACTTAGTATGTCCAGGACAACGTGTGCTGCCATTGACTATGGGCACTTCCTGTTGTTCTTCCAGAGACGACAGCCAAATGACAAATTCAGAACAAAAACTGTCACCCATGCCTGGCCCACCCAATATTTTTCATAGACCCTGAATTCATTTATTGGCTTATTGACTTAAATCTGATATAAGACATAATGTTATTGGTGGAATCGAACACAGTTTTGTACGATACCTTTGCCATTACTATAATTACAATTGTAAAAAAAAGTGATCTCCAACCCACGTATTTTTGAGGCTATTTCCTGACACCAGCTCATGTTTTTCAAAGGATAGCAAATGGAAAATGTTCTCAGCACTCACTTAACAGATCATCTGCTAATGATTTTCTGGGCTGCATGTTCTGAGTTAACATTCTAACAGCCGTACAGAAATGACAACCTACTGACAAAGGGGCCAAGAGGTTCGGTGGCCCCACAGTTCAGATCTCTTCCTGGTGTGATTACATGGATTGCCTGCCTGTTCAGCATGTAGGAATGCTTAATTTACATGCTACTGTTTCAAATAAACACTCCTTCCTAATGCAGTGCTAGCTGGCAGAAGCCCTGACTTAGTGTTCTTGGATTTGTTGAACCTTACCACAAGGGAGAAAGCAGGGAATTCTGTTCCCAAGCATCACTGCAAATGTAGAAATATTGCATGTCAGTAAATGCTTCATTAAGAGGGATTTCTGTTTGACTGGATGGGTGACTATTATTTGCACAACAGGTTTCTGAAATAAGAAGAGAGTACTTATTCCTCAAGCAGAGTACACAGTAAAATTATAATCATTTTCCTCCATCTCATCATTCAAAATTTTCTAGAGCACAACCTTTCCTGTTAGAATTTAAACTTCTTCGGGGCAGGACTTGGTCATATTTATTTAGCACAGGGTCTGGCACCTTGTCGGTACCTGTTAAGAATAGTGCAAACATCAGATGATCATGTGATCATGGATTGCATTATCTAAGCTAGACACAAGAAATATGATCTATCTTTTGGTCTTAGAAGATTGAATAAGAAAATAACAACAACAACAAAATAACTAAAAATACTAGGAATTCTAATCATCCTTAGTCAAGAAAACCATCTTTTTATATAAGAAGAAATCGTAAGTACAGTGATTGTAATTTTGGAAAAAGACAATTTAACACTAAAATGTGTAATGATAAACAGTTCATGAACAATTACCCATTAATCTCTAAATAACAATTTTTTATTTTGAAGGACAATGACTAAGACATTAATTTTTATGTGTATATATAATGCATACTTTTAAAACAGGAAACATTTACTTTCACTTATAACCTGAAAGCTTCTAAAATCAGGTGGATGGGCCTTGGTATCAAAGGGAGACCTTCTTTGCTAAGCAGACTGATGGGTTTGGGTATGTAAATTTGGGTATAGGTAAGGTGGTAAAGCTGAATAGTTCTCTCTAATGGCAGAGGGAGGAATTTGCGGTCTGAAGGAGGTCAGTGCACAGCAGAAATACATTTGAAAAAAAAGAGCCTGAAACGTTGGGTGTACTGCATAGAAAAAAGACAAGAGGTAGAAAACTCCTGTGAAGACACAGCCAAGGACAAGGAGGGCCTCTGGGAAAGAATTGTCTGATTGGAGTTTAAACTGCTCCGTGATGTATGACGTTGAATGCCTCCTGTATCTCCCAAACGAAATCTTCAGTTGACATTGCTCTTTAGTGCTTTTCTGTGTGAGTGAGTCTAAGAGACATGCCAAGTTCTGTGTCTGGGTTTACATGGAGCAAAAGGGAGAGAGGAGATATGGACAAAGGAGGTGGAGACTGATGGCTCAGCTAACTGAATCCCTTCTGGGCATCTCTCAAGCATCTTCAGTTCAACGTGGTCAAAAGAGAACTCTATCCTGCTCTTCCCCAGGGCTCCTCATGTTATTAAATGGCACTGCAACCACCAAGCCACTTAAGCTGAAGACCTTCATATCTACTTTAATTCCTCACTTTTTCTTACTCCCTTCCTATAATCCATCAGCAAGTCTTGCCCACTCCACCCCACAAAAATACCCCAAATCCACTCTATCACCCTCGTCCAAAAAACCCCATCTCTCTCAGGAATGACTGTGATAATCTCCTAACTGATCCCTTACTTTCTTTTACCAACCACACCCATCCTGTACTGGCTCATGGTCTCTTCTTCACATAACATCAACAATGCTCCTTAAAATCAAAATCAGGTCATATTCCTCCCATGTTTAAATTTCTGCAATACAGGCAGACCTCAGAGACACTGCAGGTCCAGGTTCCAGACAACTACTGCATTAAAGGGAATATCCTCAATAAAGCCAGTCAAATGAATGTCTTGGTTTCCCAGTGTATGTAAGTTATACTATATGTAGTCTATTGAGTGTGCAATCACATTATTTCTAATAAACAATGTATATACTTTAATTTTAAAATACTTTATTGTTAAAAAAAACTAACCATCATCTGGGTTTTCAGTGAGTCACAGTCTTCTTGCCTCAGTGTTGACAGCTGCTGACTGATCAGGGTGATGTTTGCTGAAAGCTGGGATGGGTGTGCTAATTTCTTAAAGTAAAGCAACAGTGAAGTTTGCTGACATGACTGACTCTTCCTTTCATGACAAAGGGCTCTTCCTTCCTTCTCTGTAGCATATCATGCTCTTTGACAGCATTTTACCAACAGAGGAAGTTCTTTTAAAATTGGAATCAATCCTCTCCACCCCTACTGCTGCTGTATCAGCTAAGTTCAGATAACACACTAAATTCTTTGCTGTGATTTCAACAATCTTCTCAGCATCCTCACCAGTAGTAGACTCCATCTTAAGATACCACTTTCTTTGCTCATCCATAAAAAGTCATTCCTCATCCATTCATTTTATCATGAGATGCAGCAATTCAGTCACCTCTTCAGGCTCTACTTCTAACTATAGTTCTCTTGCTGTTTCCCCCACATCTGAAATTATTTCCTCCACTGAAATCTTGAGCACCTCAATGTTATTCATCCTCATGGTTATTGTTGGAATTAATTTCTTCCAAACTCATGTTAATATTGATATTTGGACCGCTTCCATAAGTCACAAGCTCTTAATGGCATTTAGAGTGGTGATCCTCCCCAGAAGGTTTTACATTGCCTAGATCCATCATTCCAGAGGAATAGCTATCTATCTGGCAATTGTGGTCTTACAAAATACATTTCTTAAATAATACAACTTGAAAGTTGAAATGACCCCTTGATCCATAGGCTGCAGAATGGATGTAACGTTAGCAGGCATGAAACCAACATTAACTTGCTATACATTTCCATCAGCATGTCACCTGGGTGACCAGATGCATTGTAAATGAGCAATAATCTTTTGAAAAGAATCTTTTTTTTTCTGATTAGTAGGTCTGAACAGTAGGCTTTAAAGACTCAGTAAACCATGTTGTAAGCAGATATGCTGCCATCCAGGCTTTGTTGTTCCATTTACAGAGCACAGGCAGAGTAGATTCGGCCTAATTCTTAAGGGGTAGGATTTCTGGAATGGTAAGTGAGCATTGGCTTCCACTTAAAGTCACCAGCTGCATTAGCCCCTAACAAGAGAGTCAGCCTGTCCTTGAAAGCTTTGAGGCCAGACATTGACTTCTCTCTAGCTGTGAAAGTCCTAGATGGCATCTTCTTCCAATAGAAAGCTATATTGAAGATCTATATATTGTCTCTATTGAAGATCTGTTGTTTAGTGCAACCACCTTCATTAATGATCTTAGTTAGACCTTCTGGATAACTTACTGCAACTTCTATGTCAGCACTTGCTCCTTCCCCTTGCACTTTAATGTTATGAAGACGTTTCTTTCTTTAAGCCTCATGAACCAACTTCTGCTGGCTTCCACCTTTTCTTCTGCAGCTTCCTCACCTCTCTCAGTCCTCGTAGAATTATGGCCTTGCTCTGGATTAGGCTTTGGCTTAAAGGGATGCTGTGGCTGGTTTGATCTTCTCTCCAGACCATTAACATTTTCTCTGTATCAGCAGTAAGGCTGTTTTGCTTTCTTCCCATTCATGTGTTCACTGGAATAGCACTTTTAATTTCTTCCAAGAACTTTTCCTTTGCATCCACAACTTGGCTAACTGGTGCAAGAGACCTGGTTTTCAGCCTCTCAGCTCTCAACATGCCTTCCTTACTAAGCTTAATCATTTCTAGCTTTTGATTTAAAGTGGGAGATGTCAACTATTCCTTTCACTTGAATACTTGTTTCAAGTGAAATTGTCAATTTTTGGTATTGTGTCCCCAGGAGTAGGGAGGCTCAAGGAGAGGGAGAAAAAAGGAGGAAAGGCTGGTCAGTGGAGCAGTCAGAATGCACACAACACAACAGTTAAGTACACTATCTTAAAAGGGCAGTTTGTGGCAGCCCAAAACAGTTACAATAGGAATAGATCTCCATAACAAACATAATGATAATGAAAAGCTTTGAAATATTATGAGAATTACCAAAATGTGACACAGAGACAGAAAGTAAGCAAATGCTGTTGGAAAAATGGCATTAATATGCTTGCCTGCTGCAGCGTTGCCACAAATCTTCAGTTTGTAAAAAATGCAGTATCTGTGAAGTACAATTAAGTGGAGTACAATAAAATGAGGTCTGCCTGTATTTGTCCTCTGCATTCCACTGAGAATACCATGGCCTTCACCTTGGCCCACAGAGGGTTCTATGATCAGGCCACATCTTCTCTCTCCCATTCCCATTTTATCCCAGCAGCACTGCATTACTTCTGTTTCTCAAATGCCTTTGCCACAAGAGCATCTCCTTTTTCCTAACAAGTAAGCTTGATGTTGGTTAGGTTGCAGTTAAATACAGGATGCCATTTAATTTGAATTTCAGATAAACAACAAATACTTTTTTATCTGAAATTCATATTTAACTGAGTGTCCTATATATTTGCTACATCTACATTCTGGGCACTGAAGGGTGACCTGATATCAGGAAGAAGCTTTGCAACAGACAGATCTGGGATCAAATCTGAATTCTTGGATCAAGTATGAAAGAAACTTTGAGCCAGTTACTCAACTCTCAGTGAGCTTCAATGCCCTCATTACAAACAAACCTATCTCACATAGTATTATGAGGCTTTAATGAGGTAGGTACACTTTGTGATAGTACTTAGCATAGTGCCAGAGGGCTGGATAATTAAGAGATCTGCAAAAAAATATTAATCTGCCTTTCTTCCTTGCTGATGCTTCAGGTCTAATCTCCAGCTGAGAGGCTGAAAGACAATTTTTATCTAGAATAATTAGAATCAGCCTTGAGGGCAATTAAATTAAGGAAATAAAATTATATTTAAATATCATATTCCCCTGTATCAATTATCTATTACCATGCTATGTAACAAACAACTGTGAAATCTCAGTGGCATTCAGCAATAACATCTATTCTTGCTAACAAGTCTAGGAGTTGGCTCAGCAATTGTCCTGATCAGAGCTGGGCTAGTGGTGCTCACTTATGCATGTGTGGTCAGCTGTCAGGTTGTCTGGGGATTGGCTGGTCTAGGACGGCCTTGGTAGGATGACTTGGGTCCGTGCTACTTGGTCTCTCATCCTCCAGTAGGCTGGCTTGGACCTGCCCTTAAGACAGTAATAGGGTCTGAGAGAAGAATGAAAAGTATGCAAGTGCTTTTACAAGACCTCTTGCTTCATTTATTATTGTCCCATTGGCCAAAGAAAGGCACGTGGTTCAGGTCAGGTGAGGTGACAAGGCACTACCAAAAGGCATAAATATATAGAGGTATGAAACTATGAGATCATTAGCATGATCCCCCAATACAATTTATAGAGCACATTTTCAAATTTAGAAAGTCAACACAGGAAGGCATAAACAATGCAACAGACACCTGTTGAGAGGTCTGCCTGTCCTCATCTCAGGTTGCTGCCCAACCACCCACAGGGACTGGTTCCTGGTGGCTTTGTTCATGCTGCATGACCCCCCCAGCCTAGTTTTCACTAGCCTGCTACAGGGGTACCCCCTGGCCCAAGCTGACCTGGTCACTTCTATCTCTGGAATTTGGAAAAGGGATCAGAAGAGTTCAATCAGAATGTGTGTGTGACAGTACCTGCCCCACTTTGGGTGCTCTGGGGAGACCATATTTTGCCACATCAACTGAGGACAGAGAAAAACAGCCAGTCTCTCAACCAGTGGAGAAAGACAAATGAAATAAATGCTTTATATTTCTTACTAATGTGTGACAAATGACCACAGACGTAGTGGATTAAACAACAAATCTATTATATTTCAATTCTCAAAATCAGGAGCCTAAAATAGGTTGATAGGGCTGCATTCCTTCCTGCAGCTCTTGGGGAGACCCCATTTCCTTGCCTTTCCCCTCTTCTAGATGCTGCTTAGTCCTTGACTCACACCACTATGGCCTCTGTTTCCCCTGAGCCTCCTACTTCCCTCTTTTAAGAGCCCTTGTGGATATACTGGACCCACCTGAATAATGAGGATAAGCTCCCCATCTCAAGAGCCTTAACTTAATCATGTCAGCAAAGTCTGCTTGGCCATGTCAAGCAGCATTTTCCCAGGCTCCAGGGATAAGGGCCTCCATGCAGGCCATTATTCTGCCCACCACCAATGCTTATGAAGAAACAGAGAAGAAAGGTAAAGAAAAGTTCCAATAGCCTTCTGTTTTGTGACCCAGTCAAGTCATTCCTGCCCTTGGGTGTTGTAATACACTTTCATAGCCTTATAAGAAGTCTATTGGGTGACAGCTGCCTGGAGTGCTCTGTTGAGAATTCTGAAGCCTTACTGGAATGCATGATCAATTAAAAATGTCTGACATGGATATCAAACCAGAGAGTTATACATGTGTCACAAGTTGACCATTCTTGCTCTAGATAAGAAATTATAGAATTAGCATGGCTAAGTATAAAGAATAATTTTTCCTTATCAACATGGGTCTTAAAGTATGAAAACTGAAATCCTTGTTAATAGTAACAGAACCTGAATTAGGGATATTCCTTAGGAGACCACCTGTCTCCTGAGTTACATTTTACCATGGCTGAATTTAACCATGTACTAGATATCTAGCACTCAGAAGAAGAAAAAAAAACAATTTGATGATCTTTCTACCTAACACCTTTCCCTTTAGACAAAACAGCTGCTTTGCAGGGACCCCATCACAGATCCCCACCAAACGGCCATTGCATTCTGCCCCTTCCTCCTAAGTAGTGAGATAAGCCACAAAGCAGTCTGCATCCCATGAAAATCTTTCCTTGTCAGAGCATTTTCTCACAGGAGAAGGTCATTGGTTTCAGGAGCTCCAAGTTTTATTTCTGTCAGTTTTGTTTTGTACCATGTGCCAGGAGCTCACTTATGCCTAGATCCTTGGTTGACTTTTATAGGGAATTCTGCTCTGAGCGATACTTAATAACTGGAATCGCTCAACCCAGTGCTCTCAGTGACTTCATAGTGCTGAAACCACCCTGTCATATTCACGCCAGACAGGAAGGAAGATAAGACGCACCTGCCATGCCCCACAATTTATGAGGAACTGAAGAGTGGACTGGACGGTACCACTCTTTTTTTCAAGTGGCATCAAGAATCCAGTCTCTCGGAATCCATGAGAGTGCTTAAAAGGAGAGGAGATAGACCAAATCCCTTTACAAGAGACATGCTTGCCTGTGAACTGCCGTGAAGTTCACTTTTCATGAAGTATTCTTTCCTCTCTGGACACTTGAGGAGGCACATGTGATTTAATCCTCCACTGTGGCTTTTAAACTCTGTAGAACGAGTGTTTACAAAATTGGATCTTTTACTAGATATTGTAAAAGAGATGTCTGCGTATGTTTTTCCAAGAAATTAAAATCCAGTTTTTGCCAAGGAGTATAAATATACTTGGCAGAATCCAGAGACTCAGTAGCAAAGATAAAAGTAATTGTTCCCTTCAGCCAATTGCTCACACTTACTATAAAACATTTATCTTCCCCGGGTGAATTCCTCCCCAGGCAGTCTGGCTCTGGGAGATACTGTCCTCTGGCTCTGCAAGGCGCAGAGAGGGACATGGACATGAGATGGTCTGGGGCGGATTGCAGCTTTGTGCAGCTCCAGGTGTGTACAGACCCACGCAGCAATCACGGACCTGAGATATTTCATCTCTCAGCAGTTTTCTATTTTCCCCTCCAGTAATGACCAATGTTTAAGAAAGACATTTATATTTTAACTATGTCATTCTTTTTACTGCTTTAAAAGTGATTGTATTTTCTTTAGCTATCTGGGTTTTATATAAATGTCAGTAAACTAAATAGGTTGTCAACACTTGGACTGGTGAACAGTTAACAGGAGATTTCTTAGTTTTATATTCAGTGAAGCAACTCAGGAACTGCTTATGTGAACACTCTGGTGTTCACATTTTTCCCCTTAACCTTTCTGTATGCCCCAAAGACTACTGCCCTCGGAGAAAAACAACCACATGGGCCTAATTCCGAGCAAACCTCTTTGTTCTTCCTCTTCCTGTAACATGCCCCAAACCAACCAATTATCAGAAAACTGAAATTGTTCATACACCCAAATTTAAGATTCATCCTTTTTTAACTAGTTAGAACATGTTAATGTGATTTAAAGGTCAAAACACATCTCACACTTCATCAAAACCTTGAGTCATCACCAGTAACTAAAACTTAATAATACTTCTTGGCAGTTAATTGAATTTACTCTTTGTACTTGACAATAGTACAGCTGTATTTCTTTTTTAAAAGAGCCTATAAAATGTTTTAAATTACTCAATTGCTCATTTGTTTAGAACTATAGTTGTTTGTGTACTTATCTCACTTTTCTTCTGAACTGTGAGTTCCTGGAGGAGAGGCACCTCGAAGCATTGCGCCAGGGAAGCGCATGCCCACCCGGGCTTTCGGGAGCTTAGGCACAGCGAGAGGTGGGGTGCCTTCACATCTTTCTTCCACCCACTGCTACCCTTGCAAAAAAATATATAAACATTTCTTATTATTCCTTATTTTGCTTCTGTCAAAAGCTTCTACAAAAAAAGCAGTCACACCAGATCCTTTTTGAAACAGAATAACGTACATTATAAACCATTTCTATAAATCAAATATATACAGTAAGGCTGCTACTTGGAATTCTCAGTAGAAAGAGGAAAGAAGGAGATTCTCTCTGAAGAGAACAACTCAAGGGGGCTATTTGGCATTATGGTGACAGAATAAATCACACTTTAATAAAAATTACACATTATGGATTTTAGATTATAAATTAGTTTCAAAAATGAAACATTTTGGGCAAACATTTTTGGTCTCTTAATAAAGTTATTACTGAGATCTTTTCCACAAAACTACAAATAAAATGGTATGAAATGTTATGGTTCCGCCTGTTTCATTGTTTGACAAGTAGTTATACAAACCAGAATTTCTTTAATAAACCCAGCAAGTCAAGCTTATTCCAGGAAAAAGCAAAAGCAAAATAAAAACAGGTTGAAATCTACTATTAAGATTTTCAGATAATAAACCACTTAAGGTGGTTTATCTACCTTCCCCACTTTCTTTAGCAAACTGAATACACCAAAGCTTGGATTTATACAAACAATAACCAGAGAAATACTTCTTCTTCGATAACATGAAGTAAAATTTCTGTAAGTACCCAATTTTTCTAGTCCTAATTAAACAGTTTATAAACACTACTTTAGTGTTATATGTGTTAAGTGAAACAAAATATATCCTAACAGGAAATAGCTTCCCTTATGAATAAAGCACAAGTCTTCTAAGATTTCAGCAGAAAAAAAAAGTCCCCAGAAGTCATTCCAGAATGGGGGTCATATTAGGTTTTCCACACATTAATTCCCCCTGAAACTCTGCCTCAAGAATAGACACCACCCACTGAGTTCCCCTTGGCCCAGTTGACACTGGTTTAATGGTTTCTTTAAGACTTATAAATACATACCCTGGGTTGCTTTTGATTTTGTTGTGGTACTTATCATTGGCACATGCAAACAAAAGACCAAATCAAGGAGAACATTATTTCGTTCTCCCTAAGAACTAAACTTGAGAAATAGGCACATTTCCAAAGCACGTATTTCTGGTCCTAAAATATCCTCCCTTCAGCCCTAAAGGACTGGTAGAACGTTGCAGACACCTTGCCCAGCTTCTGTCTCCTCCAGTTCTCTGCATTTCTCAAGTTTACCAAGAAGTCGTTTAACTTATACCCATAAGAACCAATCTAAAATGAACTATTTTAGACACCAAATTTGACCTTTTCCTTTTATTCCTTTCCTTAAATTTCTTTCACTCCCAAATTCTCTACTTAAGGCTAGTTTCCCATCTGAGGGATACAAATGATTTATAGGGACATGATTAGAATAATAAATTATCCACCCATTTCTAGCCCAGACTACTGGCTCTATACTCTTGTAGGAAGCTGGGATTCAGTGACACCTCACCAAATTTAGACACAACTCTCTTCAACCCCTGAAATGAACAACAGTCATTGCATACACACAATGCTGTGGCTTGTTCCACACCACTGGCCTTGTGTCTTGCTGGTGGGTTTCAGCCCTGGACAAGTTCACTATGGATTCAATGAGACCAAAGAATGACAGTGGTACGTTCTCGGAGTGTAAGAGGTATACCCAACTTTATTCCCACGGTGGCAGGTCAGTCACTAGATCCCATTCATTCAGAGCGAGTCTGCACGTAGCAATACGGTATCTGCCTCTGGGCCTCTCTACCCCCACAGCCGTCTCAGTCTCTGTCCTTGGAGCTGCCACCACTCCAGTCTTGTTTCTGCTCCCCTGTAGCCTGCGGCCATGCCACCATATTTCCCAGAGCACTGGGCAGAGCTCTTCATGTAGAGTTGATAATGATGTATTGCCCACACATGTGTTGTGGCAATGTGTGGCCAACCAGGACCATACGTCATTATTGACCATATATAAAGAACTCTGCCCAGTGCTCTGGACTGCACAGCAGGAGAACAGAGACTGGAGTGGTGGCAGCACTGAGGACAGAGATTGAGATGGCTGTGGGAGCAGAGAGGCCCAGAGGCAGAGACCCATGCAGACTCCCTCTGAGTGGACGGGATTCTAGTGATTGACCTGCCGCAATGGGAATAAAGTTGGATATTAACCCTTTCACCCCAAGAACGTTCCACGGTCATTATTTGGTCTCCCTGAATCAAGAGTGAATTTGCCTGGGGCTGAAGCACACTGGCAGCACGTCTCAGTGAGGACTATCACCAGATCCCACTCATGGGCTTGTTCTGTCTGGACCAGAAACTAGGGAAAAGGATCCAACAGCAGCAGCAAAAATATCACAACAAACTCTCGGTAATTAGAACAGGTTCTCTATTTCCACTTGCTATGGAAAAACCATAGCACAAGAGTGGCAATTTTCTTACAAACTAATTAATTCTTAATATCCCAGCAGAAATCAAATATTGGTGAGTTTCCACTCTCAGACGGGTTCTTCACTCCCTTTCCTCCTCTTTGCTGTCACACTTACCCTCCTCCTAAGGAAAATTGTGTGTTGAAAGTGAAGATGCCTTAATGAGGATGGTCTTTTTACAAATGGGTGTCCTGATCTTCACAGACTTGCCGCAGACCTAATCCCTTTTCACTAGTTTTATAAACTCCCCCATGCTAGACCTCTCTCCCCTTAGGCACCCACCCACTCCCCTTCAAGTCTAATGGGCAATTCTGACCCACATATTCACATGATCTGACCTTCAGAATTATCTTTCTTAAAGTATGTAGGGATCAAAAGTGAGATTTTCAGTGTTCAAATGTGGTATTTCTGAATGAACTCTATTTTCTTCAATGGCCTGTCACATTAACATTTTAAACTATCTTCCATGAGGAAATGTTCTATCCAGTTAGTTTTTCAAGTGTCTCTTACCATGAGTTGAATAGAAAAGAACCCAAAATTGATAAGGTTTTCATAATCTCAGCATGAGACTCTAATACATTATAACTAAATTATGATGCTTCGATAACTTCCCTTGGCCCTAAGAATCATTCTACTCAGTGATGAAATGCGAGGGAGAAGCATGCTCTGAACAAAAGTTGGCACAAGAGGAATTCGGTCCAAGTGCTGAAGCTTCAATCAGCTATTTATCATGAAAGAGCAGACAGGAGGTAGTTGGCCCTGTACTGTTTTACTTCCCAGGAGCCCATGTTCTCAATTGGCCTGTTTATTGGATTGCAGGATATATTAAGGAAAACAGATCCCATTCTTTCTGATCTCTACAATAAGCCAGACACTAATTAATGGCAAAGGATTTTATTCTTGCAATAATCATACAGAAAGTTCTTTGGAAGTTATTCTTTTGTTTACTTTTGTTTTCTTTTTTGAAATGTGTTAAATATGGCAGGGAGTACTGTGCTTTGGTGCTCATAATATACAATTCTTATCAGTGGCGTTTTTACATGCATTAAACAAAATCTCTCTCTAGGTAACAAAGCAACTCTGGCTGATATTGTGGGAGTCAGGTTCCTCTTCAGCTAGTTTCACAATGTGTGCTGCTTCTGGGCCCTTTGGGTACCTTTTCCTCAGGACAAACCTCTACTCTTTATTAGGCCAAGAAGACTCACAACCCTGGAATCTTTTTCCCCAAAATGCATGACTTTGCGTTTGCACATAGGCCTACAAGAATATTGTGAAATACTACTGCCCTGACCCTATACTCTGTACCTACTTTCAATGTGGGCACACTCAGAAAAAAAGTCTTGATGAAGCAGCCTTTTGTAAAGAGAGCTATTGCACCTGTTGTGTTTATTTGGAGCACATGAACCTTGACTTCTGTAATTAAGGCTTCCCAGAACTGTTATTCTAACAAAATACCTAATGTTCATAGAGTACTCAGATTGCCAGGCATTTATGCAGACTTAGCCCATTTAATCTTTGCCACATTCCTATGGCGTAGGTTCCTCATCTGTAAGATTAGGAACCAAAAGCTCAGAGAAGTTGCTCAAGGTCATACATGTAGCAGTTAGTAGACATGGGATTCAAATTCAAGCAGTTTAGCTCCAGAACCCTTAACCACTTTGTGGGCAACAGTTTACCTCTTCGAATGAAAGAATGCAAAAAAATGTTTAATAAATAAACAAATACATAAGTAAATAATAACAATGCCTGTAAGAGTTCTTTAACTCAGGAATTTATATGAAAATCATAGAAGAATTACTTGAAATGATTTATAAAGTATATAATTTCCCATAAACTACATAAAAATGTACAGTGATGTTCTTACATAAATTTCCAATTTCTCTACTTTGAGTTGATGAACACTTTTCACCAGGTGGGGTTATCAGAATCATCTTCCTTCTTGTCCAGTGTAAATGCTCTCCTTACTATTCACTCCCCCAGATTCTATTTATTTCATGGTATCCTTGCTCCAAGATGATTTAGTACTTCTAAACATTGTCTTATATACCAAATCATTATCAACAGATTATTGAGGAGGTTTGCTAAGTGCCTACTGTAGACATTTTTTAACTCAGTAAATGGCTTCTTTTTCTCTGTGCCTCCCATTCCCCGCCCCACCCCATTTGTACAATCTGTAACACTTCATTTATATCTCTGTTTCAAGAGCTCTGTATCTTGCATCAGTTTCTGTGCCGTGTCCTGCCTTCTGTGGCAATGCAACAATTCCTTTACATTGCTCCTTTGGGCATGAAGTGTGCTTTCCTGACAGAGATCTATAGCTGACACTGTTGGTGCCCATTCGTATCCCCTCAGCATTCACTTCACTCATGACAGACAGAAGGAAAGGGCTTTCTTCCTAGACAGGGAGCAAGCTTACAGGCTGAGCAGGAAGGGTCAAGAGTTAATAACCCTGAGAGGTGGGGAATTGGTAGGTAAATATTCTAACCTCCTCACTCAGAGTCAGTATAACTCTGAGACATATTCTACACCATCTCCCAGGCAAATCCATGTAATACCATCCAACATACCCCGAGGCAGAGCAGTCTCAATGTGCTTCTGTTCTATCATTTCACATGTAAGCTCAGTAGGGGCTAGAGAAGTACGCCAAGGTGGGCTGGTGTCAATTTAATTCAAAGATTATAAAGATTATAAACATTGATTCTCTAAGGTATGGGGAGTGTATGAGAAAACAGGCATTCTCACTTAACCTTTGTTGTGGTGAGAAAGGATTTAAGTCTTTGAAGGCAATTTGGCAACATCTATTAAGACTTTGAAAGTGTACCAAAAGTTTGGCCCCAAAATTCCTCTTTCAGGAATTAGTTTTGCAGAAATAGTTGCACATGTATGTCCAGAAATTTCCATCTCATCATATTTATAATAGCAAAAACAATGTCCATCAAAAAAAATACAAATAAATTGTGGTACATTCATATAAGGCAATACTTCATAGCCTTAAAAAATGAGAGGGATATATATATGGAGAGAAAGAGATCATGCACATGAGAGAGAGAAAATCTTCAAGATGTATTGTTAGGAAAATGATAATGCAAATTATAAAACATAGTCCTTTTTTGTTTTTAAAAAAGTTTATGTAAAGTAAGCCATAAAATATGGAAAGACACATTTGTATTCTGGATAGGAAGACTCGACATGGAAAAGATATCAGCTTTAAGTTATTTAATAAATGTAATTCAATCCCAATAAAAAAAAATATTTCTTTTCTGGAGTTAGATAAATTAATTTAAACGTTGTGCTAAAAAATAAGTAGATAAAAGGTAAGACTAGCCAGGAAAGCCCTGAAAAACATGAGCAACTATTGGTAGGGAGAGGTAGGACAGCCCCTTTTAAATATTATAATATAAAAGCTTCCGTAATTCAATTGTACGGCACTGGTGCATGAAAAGACAAAGCATGGAACAATAGAAAGTACAAAAATAGATTTAAATTGGTATGGAAATGTAATAAATGATATAGATGGCTTTTCAAATCTGAGGAGAAAAGATGGATTTTAAAGCATTCTTTTTCATTCATAAACTTTTTGACTTCGAAATTTTAGAATGAATAGCCAGTTAAACAAAGATAAAATTGGGTCTATATTTCATACCATACACCAGGATACATCCCAAATGGATCAAAGGTCTAAATGGACAAAAATAACCCATATTAGTAATAGAAAACATGAGTCAACTTATTTAAAACTTGGGAGTAAGGAAAACTTTCTGATCTAGGACACAACATCCAGACATAATAAAATAAAAAGGCTTTCACATGGCAAGAAGTATTATATGTAAAGGCAAAAGAACACCATATTATATGCTTGTGTTAAAGAAATGAAGAGACAACTTGTTCAAATTGAGTCACTTGTGCTAAGCCCATTGTGAGCAAACCAAGACTCACTATCTAACCTAATTACAGTGTTAGCCTCTCCCAGGAATATGACCTTTAACCAGTCAATCTGGTCAGTAGTGAGATAATCTATATGATAGACCCCAGCCCTTCCCTCAAAGGAAGCTGACCTTGCCTGAAACATTCCACTCTCTGTTAGAAACTTCATTTTACCACCCACTTCTGCCTATAAAAACCTTCCCTTTTGTATAGCTTGTCAGAGCTCCTTTCTATTTCCTAGTAGGGATGCTGCCCAATTCAGGAATTGTTGAATAAAGCCAATTTGATCTTTAATTTACTCAGTTGAATTTTGCTTTTTTAACACTTGAAGCAAGTAGATCTTAAATGTTCTTACTAGAAACAACAAAATGATAACTATGTAAGGATGGAGGTGTTATCTTACTGTGGGAATCATTTTGCAATATACATATGTATCAAGTCATCATGCTCTACATCTGAAACACATGTTATATGTCAATTATATCTCAATAAATTTGGGGAAATAATGACTCACAACCTGGTAGAAAATTTAGAGGAGACATGTACAGACAGCTTATAGAAAAATAAAAGCAAATGACCTTTAAACATAGGGAAAAAATTCAGTCTCACACTAAAAAGAATGAAAATTAAAATGCAATGAGATAGTATTTCTCTACTAAAAGATTGGCAAAAATCCAAACTCTTACAATTTGCTCTTTTCACCAGGTTATGGAGAAACAGGCATTATAATACATTGTTGGTGGGAATGCATGATTGTGCATCCCCTGTAGAGGACAACCAGCAATAATTAGAAAGATACATGTATTTACCCTTTGATCTAATCATCCCAATTTTAGACATGCATCCCAAAGGAAAAAATTCTATATACATGAAATTATTTATTATAATATTTAAAATAGTAAATGGTAATCAACCCAAATGTCCACCAAATAGGACACTAGTTAAAAATATGTTTATATATTATGTGTGTGTGTATATATATACATATATACATATATGTATACACACACACACACACACACACACACACACACTATATATATATATGTTATGTCCACATAGTAGAATCTATGTAGCTATAAAAAAAATTAAGGCAGTACTTTATATATTGATAGAGAATGATCTTCAGGATACATTATTAAATTATTATTTTGAAAAGCAAACTGCAGAACAGTGTGAATAGTATGTTATTTTTTAGGTAAAAAAAGGGGACTGTATACATATGCTTATATTTTCATAATATAAGCACTAAAAGTTTAAATCAAAATTAATAAAAATGGTTACACATAGGAGAGGTAGGATACAAGGAACAGGGAGAAAGTCAATATTTCTCTGAAGATACATTGTTATAGTTGACCAGGAGATATGTAATCTTTTTAAATTCATTCAAAAAATAAAATTAAGTCAAAATGAAAAGATAAATCTCTATAACCTGAAATAGAACTGAAATAAGTGAAATTAATTGTGTGTCTTATTGGTAACATAATCTTATAGAGAAAGGAAAAACTTTAAGTAATTTCAGAACACAGTAGTTTGACCACATATCCTTAGTGGGATAGAGTCAGCACCTCCAAGAATAGTTCAACATCATTCAGTAGTTTTGTTAATAAAAGTAATATCCATATTGTTATTACTGTTATTTTGAAATTGTTTTATATATTTCAGGATAAAAAATAGGCAATTATAATAACATTGTGGGAAACCAACATTTTTAGGATAAAAATAGACACAAGAGAAAAATCAAACAACTTAAGTTTAAAATTGTATAATTCACATTTTAATTGGACATATCAGTATGAACTCAATTTTTAAACTATCTTTTGTGCCCCTGACAACTGAAAAGTCCAGCAGCAATGACTTTTGCAACACCCAGTGTTAGGTCTCTAAATCCATTCCCACCTCCCAGTGAAAAATCAAGAACACTACAGAGGATTCTTAGAGGAATGACTAATTCCAGGTTTGCAGAGAAAAAAAAGAAAGAAAGAAAACGTACAATATGACCCTGAGATGTTTTGTTGTGCCAGAAGCAATGGAATGTTTCAAAGATGAATGAAGTCATATTTTAAAAAAACAGGAGAGCCAGTTTTTGAATGGGTTCTCTACAGTCAATTTGAGAATCAAAATGAATCAATACTAATTGATTGAAATCATACTAAATATAAAAAAATCCAGGAGTTTATGATGATACTCAAAAAAGGGAAAGTTCTCAAAAAATAATCTGTGTCAAATGGAAATAGTTTGTACATAAATGATGTCTACAATGGTAATTAAAGCAGAAGAATTAGGCATTTCTTATGCCTTTCCTATACAAATTGTATTTCAGAGTATCCAAGTAGCCCTAACTGATGTCAGAAGGTCCTGCTTTACAGAACAATTCCAGCTGATAATGATAGAATGAAATAATAGAATTCAAAAACATGTATTTTACAATCTCTAATGAAATAATTGATCCAGGCTATGATCATCAAGAGACTCTGGCAGAAATATCAGTGGGAACTAGATATTTGCAGGGTGCCAGTCACTGACTACTTGCTGGTTATAAGGAGAAAAGCTTTATATGGGAGAGACCAGGTTGTCCCCTTGCCCACATTGATAAATCTTGTTGACACCAGCAGTGGGAAAACTAGCTATGACGAACCTCCTCAGGTATACAGTCTGAAGGACAAAGTGACATTTTCTTGCCAAAAAATTGATCCTGTTTCTACTCAAGTATAGAAAGGCATTTTTTACAATTACAAAAAGGCAATCAAGTAAATTGAAAATGGATTGGATTTAGAGAGATTATTGTCAATTTTGGTAGGTGCAATTATGAAATGAGCTTGAGTGTATGTGTGTGTGTAGCTGTATACTGAAGTATTTAGGGGTAAAGTGTCATAATGTCAAGGATTTGCTCTAAATACTTCAGCAAAGAACAAATAGGTTAAAAAAGATGAAATGCGGCAAAATGTTGATCGTGACTGACAGTCACAGTGAGGTACTTGCATTTCATTATAATCAACTAACTTCTGAATGTATGTTTAAAATTTTTTGAAAAAATTTAAAAAGGAACAACTTGTAAAAACTGAAATTTTAGTACATTCCACTTTTATTCTTAATATATATATATAGATATGATTTTCTGTGTGTAGAAAAAGCTTACTTTCACTCATTCATTCATTAATCAGTATATATATATATATATTCTATGACTGGTGCTGCTCATCCCAAAGGGAACAGAGTCCAGACTCTCTTGGAGCCTACATTAGAGCCAAGGAAGCAAACATTAAACCAATTAAATTAATTATTTAACTACAAGTTGTAGTGAGACAGGGGCGAAGTCCAGGCTGTGAGGAAATCATCTAACACCAGGAGATCCTGGGTTCATCTGAGGAACTGATGGTCAGACCAAATGCAAGACAAATACACAGTTCCCCAAATGCAGTGAGATCTTGGGAGCTCAGCAAGAGAAATGGCTGAATCATTGACAAATAAGGACTTTAAGATTAAGGACTAGAGCCAGCTTGCAGATGGGCCCAGGGGTCAGTCAGGTATGGACAGTGTCCAAGGGCACAGAATCTCTAGGGAGCCACACAGAGGCCTTGTCCTGTGCTAATCTAGCAGGAAAATTGGCTCCTTAACAAGCCTGACCAGACAGAGGCTGCAAAGCAAGAAGAGAAGTTGGCCAGGGTCTTCCTGCTTGGAATCAGTGGAGCTGCATTTGCAGATGGAAGGGCCAGCTGGGAAAAGCTGGGGAAGAGGAAGGCAGGGGAAATTGGGCAGGGCTACCCAAGCACGCATAAACTCAGACTCCAGTTTATTTACAAACAACAGTGCATTACTTGAATTCCTCAAAGTAATACTCTTTGAGGAGTATTAACTATTAACTAGAAATCCCTCTAGATTGTAAACTTCTCTTAGAGCAATACTAATGCTTCCTGTCCCATCTGTTCAAAAGAAGAGATTAGATTGTCTCAGGTTTGGCTAGGTAAATGTATCTCCTTGGAATAGCCAAGGTGGAACATGTCTTCTGTTTCCTTACCCTTTAAAGATGGAACAAATGTGGTGAGTCCAAAAGAGATTGTACTTATTGCTTAATTCCTTTTTTTAAATTATGAAACATTTTAAGTACATGAGAAGTACAGAGAGCAATATACAACACCTACCATCCAGAATTTCAAAAGTTAATATATGATTAATGCAATTGTTATTTAACAGTAAAACATTACATATATGGTTATAACCTTTCCCAAACCTATTCCCCTTTCCCCCTGGAGGCGACTAGTTTCCTGAATTGACATGACACTTTCATATATATATATATATATATATATATATATATATATATACACACACACACACACACACATATATATATATGCATATATATGGAAAGCATATATATGTGAAAAGTATATGAATGTATGTATGAAAAATATACATCAACCAAAAATATAGTATGGCTTTGTACATCTTTTAAAATTTTTTAAATAAATTCCCAAGTCTTATCATGCTATAATGTATGCATATGCAACTTGTTTTTGTCACTTAATATTATTTTTTACAATTCATAAATACAGATCTAGTTTATTTGGTTTAACTATTGGTTACATTCCACATGAGAATACACTACAGTTTTTTCACCCATTTGTTCTTCTTGTGGATGTGTTAAAATTGCAAGCTTTCAAATATTGAAGCCATGCTGCTACAGTGAGGACCTTTGTGCATTACTTTAGGTACACATGTGCAAGAGTTTCTCTAAAATTTGTACTAAGAGTTTCTCTAAAATTTATTTATTATGCGTTTCTAGCTTTTAATCTAAATATGACTCTAGCATCCTTATGTAAAGAATCAATCTTCAAACTGTTTTGCCCTTGGGGGGGTGACAGAGAGATTCAGCAGGACCAGTAATTAATACACACTTATTTACAGGACATTCACTTTCATTATAAGTTTCTGTGTTGTTGGTCCATACTGCCTTAATCATGGGGCACTTAGTAAAACAAATCTTAGTTTCCCTGGAGAAATCTCAGCATCTCACCTTCTTCCTGTCCTTCATAACCCAAGGACTATTTTCCTATCAAACTGTATATAAATTAATTAGTTTGTCTGTATTAATAAAAACTGTTTGATCCAAGTTTTGGAACTTTAAAAGATAACTATATTGCCATACTGTGTTTATCTAATTCTAGCTGAAAACAAAGAATTTTAATATTTTAACTATCCTGTGATTTCTTCAAGGAAACCTGCTTAAAGGACACCAGTGGTCTAAAAAACATTTGAGGTCACCTGTAAAACCTAGACTTCCAAATTAATAAATATGATTTTAACTATTAACATATTAAAACACTTCATTTCAACTATTTACATATGCAGATCATATATGACCTAGAAAGATATGAAAGAAAAAAAGAAAAGAATCCAATGTTAGGACCAAAGTAAGTCAATGAATGACTAGTGCAAATTATGAATTGATGAAGAGGTCTCCAATGACTGCTCCTAGCTAGATTTTTTTTCTTTTTCATCATTGTCTTGCTTTCCATCCACAAAGGAGATAATGCAATGATTCTTTCATTTACATTTGCTTGGGAAAGATGTGGGAGCTGATATGTAGCTTTAGTACAGCTCATTATATTGTCATATTTATTGAATTCATGTAATTCAGTTACTTAAAATAAATCAGGTTATCTCAACTGTGAACACCATTAGATGGTATTATCTGGCAAAAAGAATAGGTGCTAAACTTGAGCCAAATGCAGCAGGATAAACAGTCTGTTTTCCATCCCTGACTTCTTAAATATCCTCTAAACTTTAGATGACCTGATATTATTCCAAAATGGGCCAGAAACCCTGCATTCTTCCCCACGTTGAGTTGTATTGCTGAAGCTGGATCAGAAGGAAGCAAACCACAATTTATACATCAATACCAATAACTATTAAATTGAATAAACAAGTTCTCAGGGCCATAGTGAGAGGAGATCAGGAAAACTTATTCAGCCTTATGAATATTTTTGTTTTTATGCAGATGATATGTACATATTGAACATTTCAAAAACTAAAAGGTACTGCTCCGTAAACAGTCATATGTAAGCCCAAAATTTCAGTCTCACCTGACAGAAACAATATCTACTTTTCCTGAAAGGAAAATGTAAGTTTCAAAGTGTATTCCCTAATGATGCTATTTATGTATGGTCAGTTTTGAGGGGCAAGATTGCATATGGGAGAAAATTTTTTTGCTAATTGGCACTTAGATCCACCAGTTGAGAACCACTGACTTGGACAAATGCTGAAGCAAAGGGCTTTCCTACCACCATCACCTCAGAGACTGACGTCCAGACCCAATAACAGCTAAGGATTTGGGGCAGTTACTATGCCTTGGCAGTATTATGTTCTTTCACATGTATTAATTCATCAAATCCTCACATAACCACATTTATTATCCCCACTTTACAGATGAGGAAGTAGAGACAGAGATTAAGTAATTTGCCCAATTATACAGCTCCAGTGCTTGTGCCTTTCAAGCAGGAGACCACACTGCATATTTTACACATTTCCAGTAGAACCAGTCAGATATGCACCAGCTGTGGTGTAAGGCTCTGGGAGACTGGATCTTTTTTGGAGCCATTCCAGGCTTTGGAACCCCATTGCCAGACTGCAAATCCAGAGGGAAAGACAAAAAAAACAAGAGTGGAACTTACCACTCACTCTGAGGTGGCCATTAAAAGTCCTGGAGACCCTTAAAATCAAAGACAGTTTGGAACTTTTCAGGATTTTTCTCCAGGCTAGAATTTCATAAACCCTATTAACAATTCTTCAAATGCTAATAGTTGAACTACTAAAAAGTAAGGGGAGATTTCCTGGTCAAATATATTAGGTAAAAAAACAACATTCTACTGAAGATTCGCCATAAATCATAATGAATGTGAAAATATAAAAGGTTAGTAGAAATCCTGCAATAAAGGAACATGTTTAACTTTGCATAAGCTAGAATTTCCCAAACATGTACCCCTTCACATTTATATGGGACATCATCTGGGTCCAGTGCTCCAGAATGAAGCTGACCAGGAGCCCCTAAAGATAGATACTCTCTAGTCTGCCACATCTGGAAAACACTCCACAAGGGCTGTTATAAGCCCTGCCTCACCTCTCCTCCCTGCCTGGCCTCAGGAAGGCCTTCTCCTCTGAGAAGCTTGGCAGGGTCAGGTTCTGAGGTCGGCACTCCACACTCCCAGGCCTGGGCTTAGCTACCAAAGTCACTTGAACTTTTCTATCAATGGCTGATGTACGGCCCTGAGCAACTTGAAAATGAGCCACTCTCTTCTGATCTCAAAACCAGAAAGCAAGATATTTTGTTTGGATTTTTAGAAGATCTCTGGCAACTTTCCATAGAAGTGTTTCTTCAATAAGCAATGAATCATAAACATCCACTGCAGACAGGAGTGCTTGGGTAATAATAGAAAAGACACATGCTGTCCTTATGGCCTTTTCTCCAAACTGGGGCTAAACTGAATTATGATTGTTCCCACAGTATATTACTCAGTGTTTCCTAGGGGGCTGAGAAACCTGGAAATTATAAAGGAGGCCACAAATGAGTTGCTGTTCAGTCAAGTCATACAACTCATAGAAAATTAAATTCCTCTGTTGGCCAAACACAGCCGCTAGTTCCCAGTCTCTCAAAGAACCACAAGCCAGGAACTGGTCACTTGACAGGTATCTACCCTTCCAACCAACCGAGGACCTCAGAACATTTTAAAAGTGTAAACTGAGTAGGATACTCATCCTATGGGAAATTGTTTTATAACATCCCCATCATCTTTTCCTTTTTCAGTTGCTAGAGAAGGACTCACTTTTTTAAAAACCACTTAATTGATGTGTGATTAGCATACAAACAGGTGCATACATTTAATGTACACACCCTGGTGAGTTTGAAGCATCATCACAATCTATACCATAAACAATTCATAAACTCCAAAAGTTTTCTCCCACCCACTCTATTATTATTATTATTATCATTTGTGTATGATAAGAATTCTTACCATAAGATATATCTTCTTAGCAAATGTTAAGTACACAATACAGTATTGTTAACTTTAGGCACTATGCCATACACTAGATGAATTTATGCATCTTGCACACCTGAAATTTAATGCACTTTGACAAATATTTCCCATTTCTCTGAAGCCCTGGCAAATACCATTTCACTCTCTGCTTCTATGAGTTTGACGCTTCTAATTCCTCATATAAGTGATATCAGATTATATTTGTCCATCTGTGCCTGTTTTAATTCACTTGGCATAATGTCCTCCAAATTCATCCATGTTGTCACAAACAGCAGGACTTCCCTCTTTTTGAAAGCTGAATACTATTCCATTATATGTATAAACCACATTTTCTATGCCGATGCATCCATCGATAGACGTGAGGCAGGTTCCGCATCTTGGCTGCTGTGAGTGACGCTGTGATGGGCATGGAGGTGCACACATCTCTTGGAGATCATGACTGTGATTCCTTTGGATATGTATTCAGAAGTGGGATTGTTGGATCGTATTATACTTGCCAAAGTGCTATTCATGAAAATCACGAAAATGGTTAATGTCATCTTGTGTTTGTTAAGTTGTAATTCTCCTAAGAAATACATGACAACTTCTCATTAGATTGCTACAATGATGACCTGACACTATTATTATCACAAGTGAAATCTACACACTGGAAAGGGGGATAACTATGGGCCTTGGCCAGATTTCTTTGTTTCTGGGGCTTAAATTTCCTCATATCAAAAGAGAAAATTGAAGAAGAAAATCATAAAGTTTTGCTTAAACTCTGAAATTCTGTGAATATAATGTAGCCTTCATAAGATTGGAAATGATCCATTTTGTATAATTACATAATTTGTATTGAACTTTTCCTGTAGGTTTGCTTAATTCCTCAAAGAAATGGTAGACTCTTCAAGGGCAGGAGCTGTAATTGCCATTTCCTATACATCTCTGTTCCATGTCTGTTTTGTTCTCTCCTATGCCTGTGGCCAAGTACAAGGGCTGGAGCTCAGTAAATACTTGCTGGCCAGCTGACACAGAAGAGGCACAATTATGCCTTTACTGTGCCACTAAAACTTCTTGCCCTACTAACCTCCTAATGTCCAAGCCAAATGGCCTCCTCTTGGTCCTTATTCTTCTTGACCTCTCGGTAACCAGGAATACCATGGGACTCATTCTTCTGCTTGTTTCTTAGCCTTTTGTACATGTCTCAATGGGCTTGAACCAACCACTCCTTTAAAGAACTGCCCTGTCCAAAGAAGTGGACTTGACTGCCACAATTTATAGCATCTAAATCCCCAGCCACAACTTTGCTCCTCAGGTGTTCTCCCATCCTGTGTGTGTATGGCTTGGAGCTCAGCCTCCTGAATTCTTTGAGCCAGACCTGTCTGCACTACAGGCATGGAATGATCTAGGCTCTTGGCTAGAAAGTGAAATAATAATAGAGAAAAATTTACCCAGGAATTCACCCCACCATGGACTGTCTGGCCATGACAGCAGAGCCAGCAGGGGGACCACAAGAGTAGCAGAAATCAGGAAACTGAATGATGCCAGATATCCTCCCACCACTTTGTCCCACACAGCTAAAGTAGCAGGGATCTTAAGAAGCAGTGGTGGCCAGGCAGCCTCCAGAGCCTGCTGTGTTGGCCTGGTCCCTCTGTAGGGCACGTCCAGCTACTTGGGCTTGTCATAAACATAAGGCATTACAATGGGTATGCACCAAATAAGGAAAAGGAAGGCAGCTTTTCACGCTTAGTGAGTTCTTTAAATTTTATATTTCCATGTCATCAAGGAAAGGGACAAAGTGGTCCCTTTTGTTTCACAATAAGGCTTCTTAGGCACCAGGAGCTCTACATGCACTGTCCCATTTAATTCTCACAGCATTTGTATGAGGTAGGCATTATTCTTCTAACCGTATGGGAAACAGAGGCTTAGTGAGGTTAATTACTTGCTCAAACTAACTGGAATTTGAATCGAAGTTCCCCATCTCCCTCCACACTCTCAACTGTTTTCTTCTGCAGACACAGTGAAGAGTTTCAGTACAAGTATCAGAGAAGGAAAGCATAGGTTAGATACCAAAAATGTTGATGAATTCAGGACTGCTAAGGAACAGAGAGCTTGTAAGGCGGTAGGAGGAGGTATAGTCAAAATGGTCATTTGGAGTGGATAATAAAGAACTCTAAATTTCCAGTCTAGATTTTATTGTATTCATTCCAGAGAAAAATTGATGTTTTCAAGCAGGAGGATGCTTTAGAAAAAGAAGTCTGGAAGTGGTCTGCAGTGAGGACTGAAAGTGGAACAGCTTGGGTGAGAAAGGACATTAGGAGACTGGAAACTATGTAGGATGAGCTCACCAGCCCGGAGGTAGAGAACTGAGTAAAGGCAAAGGGAGAGGGGACGGACGGGCAGTGAGGTTACCAAGGGCTAATAAACAACAACAACAACAAATGTGGAGAATAAGTGAGAAAAGTAAAAATTACTCCACAACTTTGACACTGGATTACTAGAATGATGATAGTATCATTATCAGAAATGATAATGGAACTCAGAAAGGAACTAAGGAGGAAGAAGTTTTAAAAGGAAAGTGATGGGCTCAGATTCTAATACACCAGCCCGGAAGGGTTTGCAAGTGTTACCAAGGGTTCAGGGAGGCACTTGGTAAGCACTGAAAATGTAGGATGGATGCTCAGATCACCAAGACTAGACAGAGAAATGAGTGTGCCACCTACATGGAGAACTGAAGCTGTAGGGCGCCAGCAGGAAGGGATTGTTCCTTCACTCAACTTGTATTGAGCCCTTATTCTGTACTGACCATGGTTCTGGGGATACGATGGTGACAGAAGTCTTGCCTTCATGGGCTTTATTTTACAGAACGTAAACCAAAGAGAGGAGAGCAAAAAGCAGAATTTTAGAAAACAGTTACTATTAGAGGAGGAAAGGGAAGAAAAGCAAGAGAAGAAAAAGACAGAATACTATGTCTCAGATGTCCAAAGAGGAGAAATTTCAAGAAAGAGACACTGGAAATTTTATAATTATTCTATAAACATTGAAGTGCCTTGCACCTGCTAAACACGGAACAGAAAACCAGAAAAAGAGTCTACCCTGGTATGTTTACATTCCAGTGAAAGGTAGCAAAGGTAGACAGATTAAACAGGACAATTATGTATTGTCGTAAGTGCCATAATGAAATAAACAGGATTAAACAATGAGAAGCAGGGAGGCGGGAAAAGGCTTTATAGGGCTTCCAGGTGAAACCTCCCAAAGAAGTGACATTTGAACTGAGACCTAAGAATAGTCATCTCTTCCAGAGCAGTGGGAAGAGTGTTCTCGGCAGAAAGAATGAGTACAAGAGTGTGGAGTCATTAGAAAGGGTCATTAGAGGAACAGAGAGGAGCCAGTGTGTCTGGAGCCTGCTGAACAGGGAGAAGACTCAAATATAACAAGGCTACACAAACAACTGCTGGTGTCTGTCAGAGAGAAGATAGGAGATGTGCCTTGGCCTTGGGTTTGGCCTTGGCTGGTGACAGGGAGGACAAGCAAGGGCCAGATCTGGAATTAGAATCAATAGAATTTGCTGAAAGATTAGCTATGGGAGATGAAAGAAAGGGGGAATCACAGATGACTTTTAGCTTCTCCCCTCGAGTAATCAGGTAGATCCTGGTGCCATTTATTCTGATATGAAAGACTAGGAGAGAAATAACACTACAGGGATAAAGCGCTCCACTTCAGATAAATAAAGGTTAAGCTCCCTAGGTGAGTATTACTTGGATTGCCAAATAATAGGTATGTGGCTATAAGGAGGCCACTGGTTTCTCCTGGAGATGTGGGCCATGGTATCTCTGGGGTAACATCCTCACAGCCACATCTTCAAGCTCCAACAGAAAGTCTACATGATGGATCTGCTTGGTATGACTTGGTCCCCGTGCCTCAGTGCTTCTAAGACTGGATCTTACCCGTCACATTTCCATTCTTGTGGCTGGTGGGCAGTGTGGGCCAGAGAAAGTATGTAGGGCTCATTACCAGACAAAAGGTGGAAGGGTATGCCCCACCGAAAACAAAAATAACTCCGGAAGGCGGAAGAGTTGGCCCTGCTCCTGCCCATATGGCAACTTTTTTCCTGGTGTCTTCTTCACTAAAACATTACAACAGTCTGTATCTTGTTTCATGAGAGACAAAAGTCACCATAAAATGGTAGCTATATGTCAGCATTTTTGCTGAAATAGGCTGACTTTGATGTTACAACTAGTTTGCCATCCCTAAGTGATTCCTACTCAGAGGCAGGAAGGCTGAATAAGTTGGCTACTTGATCTAAGTCTTCATTCATTTCCTCATTAAATAAGTGTATCTTAGGTATTTAGTATGTGCCAGGAGATACAGGGTATATAGAGTTATGTAAGAGAAAGCCTTTTATCCTGTGGGCTTCCCCATAGGATGTGAATGCAAACAGTAAGGCGAAAGAGAATGGGTTAAGCACCATTTGAAATAAAGTTGTTTCAGAACCTGGCTGTGAGAACTTAAGGAGAAGGTGGTACTTATGAAGAAAAAAAGAAAGATATGAGAGAAGAGGTTTTGTTGAAGTATGGAGACAGGAAAGACAAAATGGGAATGTAGAATGGTCAAAGTACCTGTTAAACTGGATTCTAAATTTGTGTTACAAAGAAATAGGATAAAGGGGTTGAAAGGTAGGTTGGGGCCTCAATGCCAGGCCTGAAGGGCTGGATTTGGCAGGATCCCTGTCAATGTCCCAATAGAGGAGTGGCAGGGTCCAAGCCGGGCCTTGGGAAGGCTGGGGGCTCATTAGAGGTGGGTAAGAGGGAGAGGTCAAGGGGTCACCATGTCCTCCGCACATGAGTGAGGGAGCAGAGCTAGGGAAAGACGAGAGGGGCAGAAGAGAGGGTACGAAGAACGGTTGACCAGACTGGAGGATGGGAGGTGGGGAAGAGTTTCAGAGAGGAAGGAAATGAGAAAGTCATTCAAAGTGACTGAGGCTTTGAGCTTAGTGAAATGGAAAGAAGCAGTTTTGCAACAGAAACCAGAAAGTCTGGAGACTCGGGGAAGACATGGTTAGTTAGCTTTAGGCAGAGTGCAGTGAGTCAGGCACCAGGGGGACAGGCTGGAGGAGATTGTCAGCAGTGAGTGGGCCCCTTGGAATCGGAACCAGGAGAACCACTGTACTGGAGACAAGCGTGAGCCAGCAGGCAAGCTGGGAAGATGGAACAGAGGAAGAGGTTCCTGGCAGGAAGGGTTAGGGATGAGCTGAAGTCAGAACTTGGGGAAGCACTTTCAGGAATCCAGCAATGGCAGCAGTCAGAGCAGGAGTCAGAGGAGGGGACAGAGTCAAAGGGGAAATGTGGTTGTGACAGAAGCCAGATAATGACCAAACAAATCTTTCATGTTGATTAAGCTGATTTCAGAGGAACAGTTACCTTGCAGCCAAATTGAAAACACATCTCTAATCCTTACTCAACTCACTGGGGCAAATCCTTAGACTATGTTTGTGATTTGCATGTAAAATATGTTGCCAGTTAAGCAAGATTTGGCACTCTAGTTTGGAAGTGCATTTGTCACAAGAGTTGGGGTAACAAAAGGGCAGGCCTTGACCCCACAGGCCTTGACCCCCAAGACTTTGGGGCCTTTTTGCCAACTCTCTTTAGGAGTGGATTGGGAGTTGGAGGAAATGGAGCCAAGAAATTTGAGATTCAAAGAAAGGAAGTTCACATACAGGCATCTTGGAAAGGTGGTTTAGGGAAAAGGAGGATCTGTGACAGGGGAATTAGAAAACCATATCTAGAAGGCATTTTTTTTCTCTCTCTGTTTTACTAGGAGAAGGGAAACACTGGAGAAATGAAAACTAAAAAGGGAACTAAGATGTGAAAACAATGATACTGGCAGACATTCACATTAGTAACTCCATGTCTTCATTTAGAAACTTGCACATTATGTTATATGTGAATTGCCCAGTTTAAAAAATAACTGAAAGTCACATATTTCTAACTGAGAAAATACTGCATGCTGAACCTAGGAAGTGTGGAAACACACACACACAAAAGTGCAAAGGAAAAAAAATCAGGTTACCAGCGAAACCCTTTTAAATGTTGGTGTATTATAAACAATATTATGATGAATGCCATTCCATGTTCATTTTTGAATACTTGTTTGAATATTTTCTTATCATAAGTCCCTTCAAGGAGAGTTGTTGGGTAAAAGGAGAAAAAAGCACATTTTTTTTAAAGCTTTTGATGAACTACTGCCAAATTATTCTTCAAATGATTACACTAATTTGACCCTCTACCAGCAACATAAAGGGTACCTACTGCCCCCCACATTCTCACCAGATCTTTTATATTAATTTTTATTTCACTAAATGCATAGCTGGGTTGAATTTTTGCCCAAATATCATTGACCATTGGTATTTCTTCTTTTGTGAACTGCTTATATATGTCTTTTGCTCATTTTTCTTTGGGGGATGTTCATCTGTTTCTTATTTTTTTTAAGAGTGTCTTTGTATAGTAAGGATGTTCATTCTTCATATGTCTCATGCATGCATTGCAAGTATTTTATTCACAATTTTCTATCTCCTTGTGCTTAAATTAATGTTATGGCTTTTTTAATACATAGAAAAGTTTAAGTTTTTTAAATGTACATCATCAAATGTATCAGTATTTATGGTTTCTGCTATGCATGTTATGCTTAGAAAAGTTTTTCCCACCACAAGATTGAGAAATATTTTCACCTATATTTTCTTACAGTTTCTTAGTTGTTATGTATGTATGTATACATTTGTATGTGTGTATATTTTATATATAACATTTTGATCCACATGGGTGTAATTTTTGTATTTTCGTATACAAAAATTAGCACAGTATTTCACAAATTTCCAACTCACCTGATTTTGAACAAATATTTATTGCATGTCTGCTATTTTCAAACATAGAATTACAGAGATTTAAAGGTGAGCAAGATATAATCTTTATCCTCAAAAAGCTTAAAACCAAAAGGGAATTATAGTCTAATAGGGACTCTTCTGGAGGGCAGAGTATGATACTCCCCATTATAAGTGGACAGAATCTTTAGGGCTCGTCAGCCGCATGTGAGTGAGGGCAGGGGAAAGAGAAGAGTCAGACAAGAGTCCCAGTAACTGGCAGACGATGCCATGTTGAGTCTGGACTTGCTCAACTTGGACCGACAGTGGCACACCCAACTGGGGACAACAAAAGATACAGAACTCAAGTTTAGATGAGAATAACAGAGACATAGATTTGGAAGACATCGGCATGGGGAAGATATACAAAGACCTTAGGGCAGATCAAGACAATGAAAGAAAAAGAGCAGAGAGTCAATAGCATGAGCCCTGGGAGGTGCTACATTCAGGGAACAGCAAGATAAACTAGGGAAAGCAGAAAGATGACCTCAGCAGAGAGGAAGGAGGAGAATAAATTTAGAAGTCTTGGAATTGGTTGCTTCACAGAATCATTCTGAGATATTTTATTAAAAATCAATTGGTGATTTCCTGGATGAGAAACTTGGGACAGAGGGTCAAGCAACTTGCTCAGGGGACCATTGTGAATCAGCAGCTGCACATCAGTCCCCCACAAGTGAAACACAACTGGACATGCAGAAGCTGAGAAAGGAAAGAAAATTAAAATTCTACAAATTAAGTGCAAGAACTACACCATTTAAAGATGCAAAGAGTTTTAATACATGGCTGTAATTTCCATATATGAAATTAGTCTTTCTGCTTTGAGAAAAGAGAAGAAAACAGACAGGTGGCAGAAAGAATGGGTGGTGGTGGGTACCCCATGAACTGGGCTATCTGGAGCTAATGGTCAACTGTCCAGTTTTGAGGGGTGGGGAGTGGACAGGAGAGTAGAACCCTAAGAACTCCTGAAAGATTGACAGGGTCACAGAACATTAGGGTTTGTGAGAAACATTTTGTAAACCATAGGCAGAGGCACAGATTCTGATGTGGAAATTGAATATTCAGATGGGTCATGAAAAAAAATCCCTTCTTCTTGAACCTTTTTTATGGCTTCCATAAGGCATCTTCTCTGATTTGTCTCCTCTCTCTTTGATTTCTTGTTCTTGGTGCCTCTTTCTCTTCCCTTTCCTTAAATTCCATGTTCATGGACATGGTTCCCCAATTTCAAGTTTCACCTCTTCTGTCTATGCAATCAGTTGCTTAAACTCTTTTCAGAAGATATTTTCATCTTATCTCATCTCCATTCACTCTCTTTTTTGTCAATAAACAAACCTAACCTGATTGGTCCCCTGATGCCAACTGTCACCATCTGTGGAAGGTTTCCTGAGGGTGTGGGCACTCAGACAGGGACAGGGTGTAGGGTGGCACTGATACTAGAGAGGCTATGAGGGGTGACACTTCAGCTCAGCCACCAGATCCAGGGTCTTCACTGTCATTCAGCCTTTCTTGCCCAGACCCTGGACTATTAGTGTCTCCAAAGATGATCCCCCATACGTCACCAGTTTAATTTTCTAAATGAATCCTGAACCAAACAAGGAATAGCTGACATTACAGTTAACATTCACGGATCACTTACTGTGTGCTGGTTGCTGTTGTAAAAACTCTATATTCATTAGTGGATTTAATTATTATTAACTCCTCTTTAAAGATGAGGAAACTAAGGTACAAAGAAGTTAAATAATTTGCCTATCTGGTAAGTGGAGAAGCCACCCAAGAGAAAAACGGCTCAAGCAGTCTGACTCTGACATAGTATAAAACAAGCCTGGTGGAGAGAGAGGAACAATATTCAGAGCAGGCAAATGGTTCGGACAGCACCAAAAGATGGAGTTGCACATAAAATAAAAGGGATGGATAGTGTAAGGCAGGCATGGGCAGGGGAACAAAGGCTTCCATCTGCTGGGAAGTAGCCGAATCGCTGTGACCCTATCATTCAGACACACTAGTCCCCTCCTCCCTCCCTCGCCTGCTGTCCTCCTTGCTTCCTGCCTGTGCCCTCCTGGAACGCCCTTTCTGTGCAGTTTCTCTCTCCACAGCCTGTCTAGCCCGGGAAAAACACTTCTGGTCTTCATTATATTCACTTTCCATGACCGCCATCACGCTTAGAGGCATTTCACTACTCATTTCAGTACACAGCCTCACGCTGCTTTATATGGTCACTTAGCAGTTTCATGCATTTCTAGGTTATTCCTCCAAATGAGCGAAGGCTTTTCAAAGTCAGGGACGACGTTTTAGGTACAGTCCTAAGTAACTTCGTTAGTCCACCTGCCCATCCCCCACCATTCCCTCATAAATCTGACCACATACAAGGCAGTCAATGAATACTTGTTTACTCAAATCCCACTATTGTGGGAAACCTAAGCGACCTTTGCATGAGTGAATTCTCAATCTTTAACTTTCTGTTTGTATGTGGCACGCTATGGAGATTCATTGTTTTAAACTGCATCCACAACTTCTGTTTACTAAGTATGGTTTGAATTATTTCATGCAGACAAAAAAAAAAAGACTGTTGGCTTCTGGAAAACATTTTTTATAACATAATTATTGGCAACTCATGCTGACGTGGAACTACTTCTTTATTTTGGCTGTGCTTTGAATACAGATTCATGTTCTCCAAGTTTCTTTTGGAGTCAAGTTTACTCTCATGCAAACTTCCAAAGATTGTTAGCTAAATTTTTCAATATGAAATAGAAATGGCCATGTATAGAGAAAAACAATCTAACTAAAGTCCAAAATCTGTGTTCATTTCACTGCTTTTAGTTAAAATGTTCTGTGTGCATCAAGTCTAGAATTTCCAAATGCTCACCATATGTGTAAGCCCAAGCAAACCAATTTCCAATTGTAATTGGGTAATAATATGGCCTACCATCTGTCTTACTGTTTGGGTTTGCAATGTGAGCAATCACAGACAAATATTATTTCTCATTTCTCAGGCCAGTATTATTTCAGAATTCACAGTACACAGTACCCAGAATTCTGCATATGTCAATAATTGCCCCATCTTCCCCAAGTCTTTGAAACACCCATCATGGAGGTTTCTTTTCTTAATGGTGATAAATTCTCATATTCTAATCTTGTAAAGTTACTCAACTTTCTTGCATTTAAATTTCATCTTCCAGTTACATTTTAAAACATAGGCAATAGCCATTTCTAACAGCCTTTGTATCTCTTACAATACTTGATTCTAATGCTTTGAAACCAATAACTCAGGAAATTTAAACAAAAGCTTAAGTGACTTTTTCCATCAGAAATTGCAGGATTTTTTGATATTCTGTAGGCAGAGAATGTGACCATCTTTTATAAAATTTACTTATAAATATGTATCCTATATTTACTCAGAGAGTCACCTAGGCTAAAAAAAAAGTTATTAGAAAGCTAGAAGGTACTTTCTACCATATATGTTTCATTTTTCAAATGTATTTTTTATATTATTGAACTACTTTCTAAATTTTATCCCAGGCCTAGACCATCTCAGACAGCTTTCCTATTTAAACCAATGCAAGCCAGCTGGACATTTTATAAAGAGTATCCTTACTGATAACTTTTAGGGTTTACAGATACGGTAATACTTCAAACCCACACCTTGTAGCTAAGTCCCTAGTGCTTAGCAACACAAACAATGATCCTGCAGACTATTCACATATAGAAGCTGGGGTACCTACCAATCCCTACTGCCCATATCTCGAATGTACCCCAGGTTCCTCTGTCTCCCCCAGGGGTTGAGAGCCAGTGGGATTCCATCTCATGCTGTGCACACCAGCCAGCTGGCTTGGTCTTGCTGGCCACCTCTCTTTTCTTTTTTCTTTCTCTCTTCTCCTCCCATCTGCACTTTCTTCCCCTCTGCTTCTCTCCTCTCCTCCCCCCTGCCCTATTCCTCCCCTTCCTTATCCCCTCTTTCTTTCTCTCCTTTATTTCATTCACCAAATACTTATGAACATTTACTATATATGGAGCCCTGTGTCAGGCAGTGGAAACACTATGTTACAGTTTATGGTTGAATAGAGAGGTGAACATTAATAAAATGATCACAAATTACAATGAGTCTATGAAGGCAAAGAACAGAGAAATATGATGGAAAGTGATCTGGAGTGCTGAGAACACATCCCTAGTTATAAAGTTATATCTGAAAAATCAGCTGAATTTAGCAATTCATTCCCCTTTTCTCTTTTCTGTTTCATTTCTGTGACAGAAATAACCCATCTGCAGGCCACTGGCACCTCTGGACCAGCATGTTTTCATAGCTCTCTCTTGCTATGCTAGACTATGAACCTAGATCAGACATGTATTTGACACTTAACAAGTGCAAAGACAGTATGTGTGCAAAACAGTATATGTTGCTTCTCCCCCACGGACTGCCAGTCCACGGACATATGTCCTCCTGGCCTCCTTTCCCCTCCCATTCTCTCAGGTTGCTCACCTCCTTGGTCCCCATCTCTTGCTTTGGGTCTGGCCTCATCTGCCACACCCCAGGCTGGACTTGATCCCTATAGGCTTCCCCAGCCCTGTTTCTCTTCCTGCTAATTTGTCACTAAGCATATCCTTAGTGGAACACATCTTAGTAAAGAAAGTTTCTATTGTGGCCAGTGTACTTACTTACTATATTCTAAGACTGAAGAGTACATTTTGTTCATATTTTTAATAGAAAGGGATGATGCAAATCAGTTTTATCTGATAAAGCTTTATGTTGAAAACACTGTGGAAAAAGTAAAAATTCTAATTCAGTGTAACTGGCATTGTAAAATGTGGGGGATTTATTGGCAGCATATACCCAAATTTTGAATGTATGAACTCCTTGACCCAACAGATCCTCTTCCACAATGTATTTGTACAAGTTGTGCAAGTATGTAGAAGAATGCCCATTGCTTCTATTATAATGAAAATTTTAAACAGCCAAAAGGTCCATCACTAGGGTATTGGAGAAATAAACAGTGGTTCAGTCATATGCAGGGATACTGGCTGCCAATAAAAACAGTAAGATAAATCAGTGTGGACTGACATGGAAAGGCATTCATAATATATTGTTAAATGGAAAAATTCAAGGTATAGAACAATATAGTAGTATAATCCTATTTCAGACAAAAAAAATCAGAAATAGCAATTCTGAATGAATATACAAATAGCTGTCGTCTCTGGGTGGGGAGATGTATGGGAACACTTGTTTTCTGATGTATCACCTATGTAATGTTTGAACTTTCATACTGAGCATGTATGATTTTCTTAAATAGTAATCATGGCTGTAGAAAATTTTATATATTAATTTACAGTGTTTTCTGCCTCCTATTCCCTTTATTTGAGCAGTTTCTGTTCTTCATTTCCTCAAGGAATGTAACCGAAAATAAAAATAGCCTCTCCAGTCTTCTGGCTTTTGTGTTTCAAAAGCACAGCCCTTAGGGGAAGGTAATTTATTATGTGCATAAACAGAAATGTTTTATTCAGGAACAAGGGGGAAGGCAGTCTCTTCCAGGGTAGGAAAAGGTGCCACCTGTCAGATGTGATGAGGGACACAGAGTGTGGAAGCTTGCAGAGGAAAAAGGGATCTTTCAAGTTCCTATAGCAGAAATAACTCACACACTGCTCCCAGTAGCCGGCAGGTCAGGCAGGGGACAAGGGTGGTAGTAGGTAAGATTCCAGGAAATAAGTGTCTGTATCTAGGCCAGGAGTTACACCTCAGACTCCTACAGGGGCTAGATACGTGACTTAAATGAGGGAAGCACAGATGGTTGTGAAGGCCTGTGAGGAGCCCTGGGCCGGGGTGTCCTGAAGTGAAGCGGCCTCCCCAGAGAGGCAGCCGATTCTCAGGCCGACTGTGGCCCAACAGGAGTGGAGCCCAGTGTTGCCAAACCTTCTGAATTTCAGATCCGAAGTTCAGGTTACAAACTCTTCATCATTAATGGGCTCAATTGCGCAGGTCAAACTAAAAGTACCTGTTTCAGTCCATTTGGGCTGCTATATCAAAAATGCCATAGACTGGGTGGCTTATAAGCAACAGAAATTAATTTCTGACAGTTTGGGAGGCTGGAAAGTCCAAGATCAAGGTGCCAGAAGATTCAGGGTCTGGTGAGACCTGCTTCCTGGCTCACAGCTCTCTTCCCATTGTGACCTCATATGGTGGAAAGGGCAAGGGAGCTCTCTGGGGTCCCTTTCATAAAGGCCCCAATCCCCTTCATAAGGCCCCCACCCTCAAGACCTAAGCACCTCTGAAGGCCCCACCTCCTATTAACATGCACTGGGGTATAGTTTTCAATATATTGATGTGGGGGGCACATAAACATTCAGTCCACTGCAGTATCTGTCACTTAAACCCAACCTACAGGTCACACATGTATGAGGTGATCACAGAAGAAGAGGCACCTCACAATTCCTGTGCTCCAAGCGCAGGCCCTGTAGCAGGAGCTGTGGCACCTCTCTTCATGGGCTCAGTGTAGACCAAAACCACACACTGCTTCCTGCCCTCTGTGCCCTGCTTCAGACCAGAGCCACAGATGCTGGTTAAAGAAGAGAAGTGAGCAGACAAGACACCCAGGAAGACCTGAGTCATGCCTTTTATCTGCCAGGACAGGTGACCAGAGACACAACATCAGAAATGAAATGAAGTAAAAAAAGAAAAAATTATTAGTAATATAGATTATTTTCTGTCATCCTTGTAGGAAAAGCAGAAGTGCTTTGCCCATCCCCAGAGGAGCTAGTTTGCCCTTCAGAACCACAGCACTGGGCAGGCAGAGACCTTGCCCCCCAGCGCCTGTAGTTTCCTCCTTCCCACCGACTCCACAGCCCCCTCCCCCCTTCCCACCCAGCCCACCCCAGGAGGCCCCAGTGCCCCACCTTCTTCCACTGTCACCGGGGCACATGAAAAAGTCAGGCCTGTGCACGAGAGGCTGGAGTGAGAGGCAGGGAAGGGGCATTTTTATCTCTGAGACTGTAAGAAAAATGAGTTCCTGGAACCCCCGGGTAGAACCTGGAACAAACAGAAATATGATGTATTATGGGAGGATCTGTTTCTCTAGTGATACAGTATAGGTTGGCCATATTGAGTCATGCTGTGAGGACTGGCCTGGAAAACTACACCAACTCTTGATTTAAGAACACAAAATGTTGGGTGAAGGCATTTTAAACTTCACTAACCTATAAGCAAACCTAAGCTTCTCTTCACCACTTTCCTTCTCTTCCATCTCCACTTTCTTTCATTTTTTTAGCCCATTGATTTTTTTACTGCTTCAACTCACACATCTACACAAGTGAGTCAAAACCTAGATTTCAAATGCAACTTCTTTGAGCACCAGACACACACTTCCCACAGCCTGGGGCACATCTCAGCCTGGGATGTCCCAAAGGTCTCAGAGACTTAGGGGGATCCTAATGAGGAACTTCCCTTATTAAACAGGGGGAAGGGGCACAAGCTAAGGAGAGTGGGGAGAAATATGACCGCCCCTTGCTCCAAGGGAATAGGGTAGTAGACCAACAAGCCAGAGCATCTGCTGAATTTCAGCCCCCGACCTGGGCATTCTTGTATGGAGGCTCTTCCTCCCATTTTCCCCTTTGTTGTCACTGTTTTCCCATCACCAAGGCTTGACATCCCCCATTCACCTTAGATGTCAGTTCTTTTAGGAAGTCTTTCCTGACCCTCTGAATTGAAATTAGATCTCCCTCTGCATCCTGTACTTCCCTCCATATTACCCTGAAGTATAATACCCTATTATTTCACTGCATATCTCACTATAGGGGGGGTCTCCCACTTACTCTGGTAGTTCTGCTCAGGATTCTTCCATTTCACAATGGTACAAAAGTGATATGTGAAAAAGTGATTCATAAAAAATATACTTTGAATTTTGATCTTTTCCTGGGCAAGCGATATGTGGTCCAAAACTCTCCTGATGCTGGGCAGAGCAGCCCCAGCAACCTGTCAGCCACGTGATCACAGGGTAAACGACCGACATACTGACGCCATTCTGTACCCACGCAGCCCTTCTGTTTTCCACTTCAGTGTAGTAGTCAATACATTATGTGAGATATTCAACACTCTATTACAAAACAGTCTTTGTGTTAGATGACTGTTGCTACCTGTAGGTTTATGTAAGTGTCCTGAGCACATGAAGGTGGGCGAGGCTAAGCTGTGAGGTTTGTTAGGCTAGGGGTATTAAGCGTGCTCTCAGTTTATGATATTTTACACTTGGGGAAGTTTTATTGGGAGGTAACCCCACACGTGGAGGAAGATCTGTACTTAAGGAGAGCTGGGAGGAATGAAGAAACTTAGCTGTTGTCTTTATATGCCCTTTATGGCAGTGATCTTATTTTATTTCTTATTTATGGCTTAGACAGTTGGGCAAGAAATACTGAATTTCCTTATTTTCATCAAACCAATTTATTTTCATTCCAAGCCCCCATCCATTCCAAGCCATGCTGGGGAGTATTTTGATCTGTCATTCCTGGCACTCTCCGAAGGACCAAGGCCCTCAGAAGATTCCTCTGGAGTTCGGCTGCCAGGACACCCCGTAATCTGCTTTACACCAGCTGCTGACTCTGGGTTTCTGGGCTACACCATAGGGCCCTGGAACCCTGCCAAAGCCAAGAGCCCAGCAATCCTTTCTCCTCACTTCCAGGGCACACAGGCTCTGTGGAAGACTTCTCACCCCCGACCCAGCCCAGGCACCCGGGAGCCCTCCCTCAGCCCCAGCCTCTTCACCTCTCCCTGAGACACCCAGCTCAACTTCCTCTACACACTGAGGCTTTAGAGTCAAAAGTCAGAAAGGGAACTGTCTTGCCAGCAGCTTCTGCTTTCTGCCCCCTCTGAGGCGAGGTCAGAGCATGGCTCCCTGCTCAAACGAGGGAGGATGAAAAAATAAAACACAGGAAGAAAAACAGATTTGTATCTCAGAAAACTTCCTAGCTATTTATATCTCATCCTTGTCCTCTCCTGTTGGCACCCCCATATTGAGCAATACCCCCACCAAAGGTGCCCACATCCTAATCCCTACACCTATGAATATGCTATGTTACATTCTAAAGGGGACTCTGCAGGTTATGATTACATTAAGGATTTTGAGATAGGGAGATTATTTGGATGGGCCCAAAGTAATCACAAGGATCATCTTAAGAGGGAGGAAGGAGGATCAGAATCAGAAAGAGAGAGGACTTAAGGACAGAAGCAGCGGTCAGAAAGGAAAGATGCTACACAACGGGCTTTGAATATGGAGGACAGAGTCACAAGCCAAAGAATGCGGGCAGCCTCTGGATTCTGGAAAAGACAAGAAAATGGGTTTTTCCCTGGAGCCTCCAGAAGGAAGGCAGGTCTTCCAACACCTTGACTTCAGCCCAGTGAGACTGGGTTTGGACTTTGGACCCCCCAGAACTATAATACATATGTGTTGTTTTAAGCCACTGAATTTGTGGCTTATCTATACAGCAGCATGTATAGATAATTAATATACACCTTAGGACAGGGACTTAACACATCTTGTATAGGACTTTTTAAAGTATCTTGCACAGAGTACTCAAAAAATGCTTACACAATTGAATTTGCTGCCTCTCGTAAACTGCAGCCTGACATAAAAGAAAGCATTCCAATTACGATTAGCATGTATAGTGCTGGGGGGGCACAGGGAGGGCTGTGCAACACAGAGAAGACAAGCAGTGATTTTACAGCATCTTACTATGCTGATGGACAGTGACTGTGAAGGGGTATGTGGGGGTACTTGGTGAAGGGGGGAGCCTAGTAAACATAATGTTCTTCATGTAATTGTAGATTAATGATACCAAAATAAAATTTTTTTAAAAAAAGACAGCATTCCAGACTTAAAATATGGTCTAATCTACAGGATTTGGGCAAGGCTGTGTTTTGGTTTATTGTCCAGCCTTTTGCCTCTGCTCTTCTCTCTGCCACCCAAGTAGTAGTAAGGGCTTTCTTTGTACATTATTCTCAAAGTATGGGTGATGCAGCCTGTAAAAAGGAAGGTTCTTTTTGGCACCTGGCTTTTGAGCACCTGGGGAGACCTTCATTCAACTCTAAGATCTCAGCATTGAAGGGAAAAGGAGATTTTTCACTTAAAAAAAAAAGTTACTTTTACATATCAAGAGCTATGACCTGAACAAAACAGAGCATGGAATTTGTACCATGAGCAGTGGAGCAGAAGAAAGATTTAACTACATCAGAGCAATTCCCACCAAAAAGAGAGGCATTTCACAAACAGGTAGGCAGGAGAGATCACTAGGCTCTGAGACTAGGGTCCAGCCACAGTGGGTCTCTGAAAAATGCTAGTGCTTTGCACTCCTGGCTCCAGGCCCAGCCAGAAGAGGTGGATAGAACAGGGGTCCCACAGGTAAGTTTGGGAGATCCTAGATCAGAAAGGGGCGGCACAGTGGATGCAGGTATCATGGCCCTGAGAGCAGCAGGCAAGGCTGCAGTGGGAAAAGAGGCAGCAGGTGTATTGATGGCATCAGGCCAGGTGACTCCACTCAGGCCGATAGGGGCAGCTCATGCTGCCTGTGCCCTGCCTGAAGGCCAGCCATTACAAAAGCACCCTTGCCCCCATCCTCATCCTTTGAAGGAGAGGTATACCCTGATTTTTGCCTCAGCATTTAATCTAAGGAGATTGATCAAGTGACTCTGATTTGATAATATTAAGTCTCCCACCATTAGGAAAATGGAGTGCCTCAGAGTGAAGTGATTTCAGTTATGGAGAGACATAAACTATTATATCTCCTCTCATTCAAAATTTGTAGCCTGGTAAAAATTTATACCAACTAACTTTAAGCAATATTTATACCAAAAACTAACTTTTTCAGGGAGAAAAAGATGGTGGAATAGGAAGGTAAGGTGGAAATCTCCTCCCCAAAACACATAAAAGAAGAAAATAGAGCAAATACAACTAAACCTGAAAATGACCTGAAGACAGCAGAGCAGACTACCTACACCTAGGGAAGAAGAAAAGCCCTCACAGAAAAGGGTAAAATGCAGAGCCACAAGCAGGACCTAAGCCCTCCCCCAACCCAAGCCTACAGGCAGGAGAAAGAAGAGCAGAGTGGGTAGGGGATAGGAGCCCAGGCGCACAGTATACCTGGCCCTAGAGATCTGCTCTAGGAACACGAGCCCACATTACATTGGGTTCTGGTGATTACTGCGGCTGGACACCAAGGACAGGTAGAACACTTGAGGAGGCTGAGATTCCAGCCACTTGTGGAGAACAGGCCAGCTCCACCAATTCCCCTGAGACAAAAGCAAGGGCGGCAGTTTGAAAGACTTTCCAGCAGGGGTGTCAGAGTGGCAAGGATTGGACCGAGCTCTCTCCTCAGGAGAAAGGGCAAGGGGAGGATACCTTCCCAGCCCTCCCTTGGCCCAACAAGTCAGGAACTCCTGGGAGTCCCAGACACTCCATCCCACTAACTGGCAATGCAGCCCTGAAGCTCCTCCCTGTGGACTGCCAGCCAACCCACTCAGCTCAGCAGCAGACTCAGACTTTGCAGCTTGGCAGACAGAGACTCCGGCTTCCTTGGCTCCATTTCAGCCCAACTGGGGAGGTGTCTGCAGAAGCCAGCATGAAGATCTCCTTCCTCCCCACAATTGTCCAAGCCCACTACTGCACATGAGGCCTGGGCAGAGCTGCACATCAGCCCACCCACACCATTAACACTGCAGCCCCGCCACTGCTGCAGGCCAGGGAGATGGCAGCCCCGCCCACAGCAATTCTGGCAGAGACTTCTGCACTGATCACAGAGGAACAGCTGAAGCAAACTGCCAGCCCAAACTCAGACCACTATAGAAGACAGACCAAAAGGAGCTCTGCCCACTGCATGCCAACCTCTGTGCCTCCTGCAAAGTAAAATAAGACACTGGAGAGTAATGAGTGTTGAGAGTCTGGGCACCACAGGAAGCCTGCTATATAAAGCTATTACTACACAGGTCAGGTAGCAGAGCCATCCAGTACAAAGGAAGAAACACAATGAGGAGGCAAAGGAATATGTTCCAAACAAAAATACAGGACAAGACACCAGAAAGAGGGCTAAATGAAATGGAGATTACCAATCTTCCTGATAAAGATTTCAAAGTAAAAGTCGTAAACATGCTCACAGATCTACAGAAAAATATCCAAGATCTCAGGGAGGACTTCAACAAAGAAATAGAAGACCTGAAAAAGAGCCACTCAGTGCTGAAAAATACACACAATGGAGGGATTTAAGAGTAGATTATTGCAGGTAGAGGAGACAGTCAATGAGAAGGAAATTAGAGAACAGGAACAGAATGAAGCTGAGAAACAGAGAGAAAAAAGGATCTCTAGGAATGCAAGAATAATAAGAGAGCTGTGTGACCAATCCAAGCAAAACAATATCTGCATAATAGGGGTACCAAAGGAGAAGAGGGAAACAAAGGGATAGAAAGTCTCTTCAAGGAAATAATTGCTGAAAATTTCCCCAAGAAGAAAATAGACACTCAGGTCATGGAAGTACAGAGATGCCTAACTAAAGGAACCACAGGAAGACAACACCAAGACATATAATAATTAACATGGCAAAGATCAAGGATAAGGAGAGAGTATTGAAAGCAACCAGAGAGAGAAAAAAAAGATTACTCATAAAGGATACCACATCAGGATATCAGCAGACTTCTCAGCAGAAACTTTACAGACCGGAAGGGAGTGGCATGATTATATTTAATGTACTGAAAGAGAAGTACCTCCAACCAATGATCCACTACCTGGCAAGGTTATCATTTAAATTTGAAACAGGTATTAAACAATTTCCAAATAAACAGAAGTTGAAGGAATTCACCCCTACTAAGCCAGCCTCACAGGATATGTTAAAGGGACTGTTGTAGATGGAAATGTTCCTATAACTAAATAGTTTTCACCAGTGAAAATAAACCCATAGTAAAGGTAGTAGACCAACTAATTACTAAGCAATATGAAACTAATACAAAACAAAAGAAGCAAAATCAACTATATACAAAATCAGTCAAGGGATACACAAAGAATGCAGATGGAGGAGGAGGAAGAAGAACAAAAAAATCAATAACAATAGAAAAATATAAGAGAGGAAGAAAGAAACAATGGGATTAACCCCATACACAAAAGTAAATTTGAAATGGATTAAAGACTTGAATGTTAGTCATGAAACCATAAAACTCTTACAAGACAACATAGGCAAACATCTGATTATAATCATGAGCAACTTGTTCCTGAACACATCTCCTCAAGCAAGGGAAAACAAAAGCAAAAATGAACACATGGGACTACATAAAACTAAAAAGTTTCTGTATGGCAAAGGACACCGTCAACAGAACAAAAAGGCATCCTACAGTATGGGAGAATACATTTGTAAATGACATATCTGACAAGGGGTTAACATCCAAAATATATTAAGAACTTACATGCCTCAACATCCAAAAAGAAAATAACCCAATTAACAAATGGGCAGAGGATATGAAGAGACAGTTCTCCAAAGAAGAAATTCAGATGCCAACAGACACATGAAAAGATGCTCCTCATCACTAATCATCAGGGACATGCAAATTAAAACCACAATGAGATATCACCTCACACCAGTGAGGATGGCCAGCATCGAGAAGACTAAGAACAACAAATGCTGGAGAGGGTGTGGAGAAAGGAGGACCCTCCTACACTGCTGGTGGGAATGTAAGCTAGTTTAACCATTGTGGAAAGCAATATGGAGGTTCCTCAAAAAACTAAAAACAGAAATACCATTTGACCCGGGAATCCCACTCCTTGGAATTTACCCAAAGAATACAACTTCTCAGATTCAAAAAGACATATGTACACCTATGTTTATCACAGCACTTTTTTAAATATTCAAGATATGGAAGCAACCAAAGTGTCCATCTGTAGATGAATGGATAAAGAAGGTGTGGTAGTACATATACACAATGGAATACTATTCAGCCATAAGAAAGAAACAAATCCTACTATTTGCAACAACATGGATGGAGCTAGAGGACATTATGCTCAGTGAAATAAGCCAGGTGGAGAAAGACAAGTGCCAAATGATTTCCCTCATTTGTGGAGTATAACAATGAAGCAAAACTGAAGGAACAAAATAGCAGCAGACTCAGAGACTCCAAGAATGAACTAGTGGTTACCAAAGGGAAGGGGTATGGCAGGGTGTGTGGGGAGGGAGGGAGAAGGGGATTGAGGGGTATTATGTTTAGTACACATGGTATGGGGGATCATGGAGAGAACAGTGTAGCACAGAGAAGGCACATAGTGAATCTGTGGCATCTTACTACACTGATGGGCAGTGACTACTTTGGGGTATGGGTGGGGACTTGATAATATGGGTAAATGTAGTAACCACATTGTTTTTCATGTGAAACCTTCGTAAGAGTGTATATCAATCATACCTTAATAAAAAAAATTAAAAAAGAAACAATGGGAGCTATAAAAACACCCAGAAAACAATTAATAAAATGGCAAATAGCACATATCTATCAATAATCACCTTAAATGTAAATGGACTGAATGCACCAATCAAAAGACAAAGAGTAACAGAATGGATAAAGAAACAAGACCCATCTATCTGCTGCCTACAAAAGACTTATTTCAGACCCAAAGACATACAAAAACTAAAAGTGAAGGGAAGGAAAAGGATATTTCATGCAAATAATTGGGAGAAAAAAGCAGGAGTACCAGAGAAAATAGATTTCAAAGCAAAGAAAGGAACAACAGACAAAGGACATTACATAATGATAAAGAGATCAATCAGTCCAACAAGAGAATATGGCCATTATAAATATCTATGCACCCAACATAGGAGCACTTAAATATGTAAAACAAATATTAATAGAATTAAAGAGGGAAATGGACTGAAACACATTCATTTTATAGGACTTTAACATACCACTCATATCAAGAGACAGATCAACCAGACAGAAAATAAATAAAGAAAAAGAGGCACTGAATTAGATCAGACAGACTTAAGAGATATCTACAAAGCATTCCACCCAAAAGCAGCAGGATACACATTATTCTCAAGAGTATATGGAATATTTTCCAGAATAGATTGCATACAAGGCCTCAAAAAGAGCCTCAATAAATTCAAAAAGATTGAAATTTTATCAAGCAGCTTCTCAGACCACAATGGTATGAAAGTAGAAATAAATTACACAAAGAAAACAAAAAAGCTGACAAACACATGGAAGCTAAACAACATGCTTCTAAATAACCAATGGATCAATGACCAAATTAAAACAGAAATTAACCATAAATGGAGACAGATGAAAACAAAAACTCAAGAGCCCAAAAGCTGTGGGATACAGTAAAGGCAGTTCTAAGTACATAGCAATATAGGCTTATCTCAAGAAACAAGAACAACCCCAAATAAACAGTCTAAACTCACAATTAAAGAAACTAGGAAAAGAAAAACAAATGAAACCCAAAGTTAGTAGAAGGAGGAACATAATAAAGATCAGAGCAGAAATAAATGAAATAGAGAAGAATAAAACAATAGAAAAAAACAATGAAACCAGGAGCTGGTTCTTTGAGAAAATAAACAAAATAAATAAACCCCTAGCCAGACTTATCAAGAAAAAAAGAGAGCATGCACTCATAAAACAAATCCGAAATGAAGCAGGAATAATCACAACAGATACCATGGAAATACAAAGAATTATTAGAGATACTATGAAAATTGTATGCCAATAAATTGGACAATCTAAAAGAAATGGACAACTTTCTAGAAAAATACAACCTTCCAAGACTGACCCAGGAAGAAACAGTAAATCTGAACAGACCAATTACAAGCAATGAAATCAAATCAAATCCAAAAGAAATCCCCTCACCAAAAAAAAAAACCCATACCCAGATGGCTTTACAGCTGAATTCTACCAAACATTTAAAGAAGAGCTAATACCCATCCTTCTTAAAGTATTCTAAAAAGTAGAAGAGGGAATACTTCTAAACTCATTCTATGAGGCCAACATCACTCTAATACCAAGACTAGACAAAAACACCACAAAAAAAGAAAATTATAGACTAGTATCATTGATGAACATAGATACAAAAATCCTCAACAAAATATCAGCAAACCAAATTTTAAAATATATCAAAAAGATCATCAACCATAACCAAATGGGATTTATTCCAGGGATGCAAGGATGGTAGAATATTCATAAATCAATCAATACCATACACCACATTAACAAAAAGAATAAAAGTCATATGACCATCTCAGTAGATTCTAAAAAAGCATTTGACAAAATTCAACATCCATTCATAATAAATATTCTCACAAAATGAGTATAGAGGGTAAGTACCTCAACATAATAAAGGCAATATACAACAAACTCACAGCCAACTTCATACTTAATAGCAAAAAGCTGAAAGCTTTTCCTCTAAGATTAGGTACAAGGCAAGGATGCCCACTCTTACCACTTTTATTCAACATAGTACTTGAGGTCCTTGCCACAGCAATCAAACAACACAAAGAGATAAAAGGCATCCAAACTGGTAAGAAAGAAATTAAACTGTCACTAACTGCAGATGACATGATATTATACATAGAAAACCCTAAAGACTCCACCAAAAAAACTATTAGAACTAATAACTGAATTCAGCAAAGTTGCAGGATACAAAATTAATACACAGAAATCTGTTGCATTCCTATATACTAACAATGAACTAGCAGAAAGAGAACTCAAGAAAACAACTCCATTTACAATTGCATCAAAAAGAATAAAATACCTAGGAATAAACCTAACCAAGGAGGTGGAAGACCTATACCCTGAAAACTATAAGACACTCTTGAGAGAAATTAGAGAAGACACCAATAAATGGAAATCTATACCATGCTTGTGGATAGGAAGAATATTGTCAAAATGGCCATCCTGCCACAAGCAATTTACAGATTCAATACAATCCCTATCAAAATAAAAATAGCATTTTTCAATGAACTAAAACAAATAGTTCTAAAATTCATCTGGAAGCACAAAAGACCCCAAATAGCCAAGCAATCCTGAGAAAGAAGAACAAAACTGGGGGGATTATGCTCCCTGACTTCAAGGTATTCTACAAAGCTATAGTAACCAAAATAATTTGGTGCTGGCACAAAAACGGACCCATAAATCAACGGAACAGAATGGAGAGCCCAGATACAAACCTATGCATATGTGGTCAATTAATATGATAAAGGAGCCATGAATATACAATCGGGAAAAGAGAGCCTCTTCAACAACTGGTGTTGGCAAAACTGGACAGCTACATGTACAAAAATGAAACTGGATTATTGTCTAACTCCATACACAAAAGTAAACTCAAATGGATCAAAGACCTGAATGTAAGTCATGAAACCATAAAACTCTTTGAAGAAAACATAGGCAAAAATCTCTTGAAACATAAGCATGAGCAATTTTTTCCTGGACACATCTCCTCAGTTAAGGAAAACAAAATAAAAAATGAATAAGTGGGACTACATCAAACTAAAAAGCTTCTATACAGCAAAGGACACCATCAGCAAAACAAACAGGCATTCTGCAGTATGGGAGAATATATTCGTAAATGACTTATCTGATAAAAGGTTAACATCCAAAATACATAAAGAACTCATATGCCTCAACACCCAAAAATACAAATAACCCAATTAATAAATGGGCAGAGGACACCTGAGCAGACCCTTCTCCAAACAAGAAATACAAATGGCCACCAGGCACATAAAAAGATTCTCCACATAGCTAATAATCATGGAAATGCAAATCAAAACCACAATATCACCTCATACTAGTCAGAATGGCCACTATCCAAAATACAAGGAATAACAAACGCTGGTGAGGATGTGGAGAAATGGAAACACTCCTACACTGTTGGTGGGAATATAAATTAGTGGAACCACTATGGAAAGCAGAATAAAAGCTAAAAATAGAAATACCATTTGACCCTGTAATGGTACTCCTGGAAATTTACCCGAAATAAACAAAACCCATGATTCAAAAAGATATATACACCCCTATGTTTATCAGGGCACTATTTGCAATAGCTAGGATATGGAAGCAACCAAAGTGTCTGTCAATAGATAATGGATAAAGATGGTGTGGTACATATACACAGTGAAATATAATTTACCCATAAAAAGAAAAGAAATCCTGCCATTTGCAACAACATGGATGGATCTAGAGGATATTATGCTCAGTGAAGTTAGCTAGGCAGAGAAAGACAAATATCATATGATTTCACTTATTTGTGGAATATAAAAACAAAGCAAAACAGCAGTAGACTCACAGACACTGAGAAGTGACTAGTGGTACTAAGGGGTGGGGGGATAAAGGGGCACAGTAATTCACAATCACAATATAAGTTGGTCATGGGGATGGTAGTACAGCATGGAGAATATAGTCAATGATTCTGTAACATCTTTCTACATTGAGAGATATTAACCACACCAGAGGGGGTGAGGATTTAATAATACTGGTAACTGTTAAACCACAGTGTTGTATACTTGAAAACAGCATAAGATTGTATATCAACAATATTTCAATTTTTTTAAATGCAAAAACAAACAAATCAAACCAAAACCAAAAAGCTTTTGCACAGCAAAGGAAACCATTAACAAAATGGAAAGGAAACCTACAGAATGGGAGAAAATATTTGAAAATAATATGTCTAATAAAAGGTTAATATATAACTCAATAGCAAAAAGCTAGCAATCCAATTAAAAAATGGAAGTGGAACTGAACATTTTTCCAAAGATGACATGCAAAAGGGCAACAGACACATGAAAAAATGTTCATCATCACTGATGATCAGGAAAATGCAAATCAAAACCATAATGAAATATCACATCGGTCAAAACAGTTACTGTCCAAAAGACATGAAATAATAAATGTTGGCGAGAATGAGAAAAAAGGGAACCCTTATGCACTGTTGGTAGGAATGTAAATTGGTGCAAGTGTTATGGAAAACAGTATAACGGTTCTTCAAAAAATTAAAAATAGAACTCCCATATGATCCAGTAATCCCACTTGTGGGTTATATTCAAAGAAAACAATATCACTATCTGAAAAGACATCTGCACCCTAATGTTCACTGCAGTATTTACAATAGCCAATATATGGAAGCAACCTAAGTGTCCATCAGTGGATTAGCAGAGAAAGATGCAAGGTACAGATATAGATATAGATATAGATATAGATATAGATATAGATATAGATATAGATATAGATATAGATATAGATATAGATATAGATATAGATATAGATATAGATATAGATATAGATATAGATATAGATATAGATATATGCACACACACACAAACATATACACACTGGAATATTACTGAGCCATAAAAAAAAACAACAAAATTCTGCCATTTGCTACAACATGGATGGACCTTGGGAGCATTATGCTAAGAGAAGTAAGTCAGGCAGAGAAAGACAAATATTGTATGATCTTACTGACATGTGGAATCCAGAAAAACTGAACTCATAAATACAGGGAACAGATTGGTGGTTGCCAGAGGTGGGGGGTGGGGAATGGGTGAAATGGGTGAAAGTGGTCAAAACGTACAAACTTCTAGTTATAAGGTAAATAAGTCCTGGGGATGTAATATACAACTTGATGACTACAGTTAACAGTATTGCATTGTGTCCTTGAAAGCTGCTGAGAGAATAGATCTTAAAAGTTCTCATCATAAGAAAAAAAATTTTCCAACTATGAAATCATGTATGTTAAATTTATTGCAGTAATCATTTTGCAATATATGCATATATCAAATCATTATGTTATACACCCTAAACTAATACAATGTTATATGTCAATTATGTCTCAATAAAACTGGGAGAAAAGGTTAGAAAAACAAAAAACAAAACAAAACTAACTTTTCTTGGAGTGAAACCCAACTTTTAAGATTTGTTTTTATCCACTACAGTTCAAAGAAAATTCCATTTTATAGCTTCATACTTAAAGCATTTTTTTCTTCTTTTAAAAAAATGGTTTTTTAGTAGTTCTCTTTGAGAGTAGAGTTTTTTCTTTGAGACCAAGTAAAATTAGATATTTCAGATCAATTCTACTTTTAATGTGTATGTTTTATTGTAGAAGTCTCTTTCTCCTTTTACAAACATGAGTTGATCATTAAAAACCCCATCTTCCTCAAAACTTAGTTGATACAGAGGGAAGGTAATCTGGATCCACTCAGGGGAAGAACCCCATAATAATTCATTTGTGTGGTATTTCAGCAAAATGTAGGAGAAACATCCCAAGCCCAGGAGTCAGCAGATGTGTTCTCTCGGTTCCCAGTGTTGGGGGTTTAGTCTCTGGGTGGGAGTTCCTTCAGCTCATTCATACTCTGTTTTCTTTCAACCTCATCTATAAAATGAGGGCTGACAGAGATAACCTCCAGGGAATGCTTCTCACACTTTAAATATGTGGGTCTTGTGGAAATGCGTAGATCTCTGGGAGGGCCTGACATTCTGCAGTTCTAACCAGCTCCCAAGTGAAGCCAATGAAGCAAATTCTCAAGCCACAGCTGAATATACTTTCAGTAACAAGACTCCCAGGGATAGCCTACACCTAAGTATTTTTTTAGTTTCATTAATTCATGTATGCACTAGGATACTACCATTTTTGTTCACGTTTTGAAAAATGCATTTGGACAGTAAGAAAGGACCTCTATTGTTCCAGTTGTTAATTAGGGATTGAACTCACTATTAAGGACTGCAGATCACTACAGGTACATCAACACACAGCCTTTTTCTCTAGCCCAGTCATATTAGTATCACCTGGGTACTTTCAAAATCTAACAATGGCTGCCCACCCACCCCAAGTACATACATACCAGAATCAATTTAACCGGGGAGGGGCCCAGTCGCTGGGTATTTCTCAAAGCTCCGCCTAGCTTGCGATTCCAGCATGCCGCCAAGATGGAGACCCGCTGCAGGCCACTCTCCAACTAGGAAGGCATTCCAGGTACGGTCAAATTGTTTGCAATACTCCCACAGCTGTGATCCAGTAACAGTGCATTCTTGAGGGAAGCATGGTTAAATTACACAACTCACATAAACATTTCACTTAAGAACTTGTAATTCAGTAAGGGTGCTCAGCAAGAGAGATGATACAGAGGAGCCCCTAGCTTTGTCTGGTCCTTCTTAGAAAAAAATTAAATGATCAAATTATAATGTGCACCCTGGCTCTGAGGAGCACTGGTTTTAAGAGAGATTTTGTCCATTTTCTCCTTTGCAAGGCTCAACTTTAACCAGCAAAGTCATAAAGCCAGCAAAAGCCAGCAGAGGCAATAAAAGTTCCTGTAGGTTTAGATGTCGGTGGGACAATCCCTCCCCAGAGAACAAATCTTTCCAGAATGTCATGGTGTTTAAGAAGCTAGTGTTCATTAAAACCCTGCCTACAGCATTTTCCTAAGTATATGGCCTTGGGTGATTTTCTTAACACCTGAGTTTCCTTTCAGTCAAATATGATTATGGTTAGGCTATGAAGATTAAAATGAGTTAAAGTGTGTTAAGTGATATTTGTACAATGCTTGGTATATAGTAACTATTATTAATATTATCATCTGCCCTATGAGATTACAAATGGGATATTACTATTTCCCCCTTTAAAATTACATCGTAGCATTTCCTCAGCAAGACTTTAGCATATGTGTGCTCATTTGGGAAATGATGTAAAGGCAGTGTGGCTGTGGCAGGACTGGGACACTTCTAACGCCAGAAAGGTAAGATGAGGTTGGTTTGTGGCAGCTCTTATAGGCCAGGCCATAAAGTCTAGATTAATCTTGTTGGCAGTAGAGAGCCGTTTAAAATTTGGGGGCCAGAGAATGATGTGATCATTTTTCTGCTTTAAAACAGACGAGTTCAGAGTTCAAATGGGGTTTGCAAGTATCTCACCTCTTGAGCTACAAGTTTCTCTGCCCTACTTACACAATGGTGCCACCGCAGCATTCGCTTCTCAGCGTGTGGTTTTCCTGAAGCAGAGAAGGACCCTCAAACCACTGACATTGTAGTCTCTGTCCCGAGAGGACAGCTGAACAAACCTTGAAGCCCCAAGGTGTATTCTGACAATGCCCACCTGACTACAGCCCTGGAGTAATATTTTTTTTTCCTTAAATCTGAAATCAGGTATTTGTATCATTTAATGCACTTTGGTGATTTACACTTAGTCTCCAGCAAGTCCCATATCAAAATAATCTTTTCTTATCAAGGAAACAGAATAGTGTCACAGACCTTGCAGACCATCTGTGGTCCTCCAGACACTATGAGAAGCTCATGTAATTGAGAGAAATTGCTAGCCTGCTGTCAGGTAGCTCCTGGGTTTAGGGTCAAGGAGTTTACAACTGGGAGTTCAGGGTTGGCCAGATAAGATGCAAAATGTGGAAATTTTTACAGGCTAAAAATTTTGCTCAGATCATCCCCATTATGTTAAAACCAGAAAATGTAAAATTAGGTAGCCTGACACTGGGCTTCTACATAAGAAAAAGACAAAACAGTTTTAAATAAACACATTCCTTCTGATTCAGAAGTGGAAGGTGTTTGGAAAGTAGAGTTGAAGTGATGATGTAACTCCCAAACCTAGTTCTTCCTTGTTTCTGGAAGAGTCATTTAACATGTAAATCTTTTTCTCTCTAAAATAAGTGGTAATAACATCCTCAATCACCCAGACATGCAGAAGTTCAACAAATGCTTATTGAGTGCTTACTATGTGCTGGCCTATGTCTTTTATTCATTAAATTCTACCATAACCTTATGACTGTAATATCTATCATTAACCCTATTTTCCAGAGAAGGACGCTGAAGTATGGAGAGGTTAAGTAACTTGGCAAAGCCACAGAGCTTGACAGTGGCAGAGCCAGGATTCAAACACAGAATCTAGAGTCTGTGTGGCTGTGGTAAAGTGCAGTCCCTGCCCTGGAGAAGCTGAAGGCCTGGTGGGGAGAAACAGAGCACATACAAACACGCTTACAACCTAAGGCATCCGCAGGAAATCGAAAGACCAGCGGTGGTAAGGCGGGGCAAGGAGTGAGAAAGACAACATTGTGTTGCCAGGGTCAAGAAGGCTTCTGGGAAGAGTGGTGCTGGAGATGGGGCTGAAAAAGCGAGAGCATAGGATTTTAGGTGGCAGAGAGAGTGAAGATGTGCTAGCTAGAGGGAGCAAGTGTGAACAAAAGCAGGCAGGCAAGTACCAGGCATATGTGGAGAAGGTCACTACTGTGCTTTAGTAAAGGGTGTGATGGAGGGCATGGAGACTGACTACTCAGAAGCTCAGACACATAAGCGCCCAAAATCAGCTGGTAGTTGGAGGAAGTGAAAGTAGAAGAATTCTGTAGACCACTGAGGAAGAATGCTGAGAGTTGGCTACTCTTTAGTTTGTGTCTAATTCAATTTGGGGGCCGGTGAGCCTTAAATCTGGCACAAATAAAAGACTCTATAAAGTCTTGTTTGTTGAGTGAATAAAAGGGAGAAAGTGTCCAGAAGGACCAAAGATTGGAGGGGAAGTAGACTAGATATAAATACTTCTATAAATACCATGAAAGAACTTGGAGGTCCCACACACAAATAAATGGTAGCTCAGTGAACTTAAATAGAGAGTCAAGAAGAGAAACTGGTTTGGAGGGATGCCCATCTGCCTCACAAAGCTCTGCCAGGTCATCAGATGCAGTCAGTACCGTGCTTCTGGAGCTCTATCTGAGCTATACGGGTTTGCGTTCATTTGTTCACTAAGGAAACTTGAGCATACTTGTGCTATGTATGCATTCAACAAACACTTCATGAACATCCATAGTCTGTGTTGTAAGGATGAACATAACAGAACACTTGTCTGAGAAACTCAGTGTCTATAGGTTGCACAAATGGAGTAATAACAATAGACAATGTTTACAAATATTTACTATATGCCAGACAAATGTATTTTGATATTGATTCATTTTATCCTCCTATCAATCCAGAGGTGTATACTATTACTACCAATGATAAGTGGAATGAGAGCCCCTCCAAAGATGCGCGTGTCCTGATCTCCAGAACCCGTGCATATGGTATATCGTATGGCAAAGGGGAAATAAGCCACAGGTAGAATTAAGGTTGTTAATCAACTGACACTGAGACAGGAAGGGTATCCTGGGTTACCCAGCTGAGCCCAGTTAATCACCAGAGCCTTTAAAAGTGGAAGGGGCTGGGAAGGCAGAGTCAGGAGAAGTGATCAAGGAAGCAGGGTTGGGGTTATGTCAGCTCTCAACCTGCACTGCTAGCTTCGAGTCAAGGAACACAGGCAGCTTCTAGAAGCTAGAACAAGCACATGATTCCCTGCTATAGTCTCTGGGAAGAACACAGGCCTGCCAGCACACTGACATTAGCCATATGGTATCAGGTGTAATAGACCTTGTTCGGACTTCCGACCTCTAGAAATGTATGATACGTTTTGCTGCTTTAAGCCACTAAGTTTATGGTATTTTGTTATAGCAAGTAGAAAACTAATAAACTGTTCTAATTTTTTAAATCTAATAACAAATGTATTAGCTTATTTCTTAAATTTCTATTTTAGAGATGAAGAAACAGGCAGATGAGGAAACAGAAAAACTTGTTCAAATTTCGATTACTTAACATTGTTCCTGGGAGCCCCTGGTTTTTCTCCCACCACCTCTCTGGCCACTTATTCCTCAGGCTCCTTGCACATTCCTTTACTCCTAATTAGTCTCTGATGGGTAGTGTTTCTCAGGGGTTTCTCCTAGATACTTTCCTCTCTCCATTTGAATTCTTTTCCTAGGTGAGCTAGTCCATCCTCAGAGTTTTAAATAGTGTGTAGAACCTACTGACTCCCAACGTGGTGTTTCTAACTGGGACTCCTCCTCTGAGCTCCACACTTGTAAGCTTGTCATCTTCCCCCTTGATGCCTGTATTTGGAGAGCTGACAAAGATTTTGAACCTAACACATTCAAAACAGGATTAATTCCCACCACAGAACCAGTTACCCACTCCCACATTAGTGACATTTCTCTCAAACCTACAAGGTGCATCAAGCCTCATGCCACTCTCTCCTCGGCCTCCACAGTCGTGCCGCCAGCCAGCCATCCCATTCTGTCTGCCTTCACTGTACCAACCTGCCCTGAGCCACCGCCGCTTCCCACCATGAAAACCATGCAGCTCGCCAGTGGCCTCTCCGCGTCTATCCTGGTTCCTCTGTGGATTGCTGTTCTTCACCACAATGAGCATGTCCTCCTTAGACAGTAAATCAGATTTTGTCATGTCCCTGCTTAACACCCTTCCATAGCTTTCAAGTGTACTTAGGATAAAGTCCAAACTCCTTTTCAGTGACTCACAAGGCCCCGCATGAGCCAGCTCCTGCCCACCTCTCCAGTCTCACCGCTGCCATTGCCCCCCATTCATTCACCATTTGCCAACCACCCTGGGCTTCACCCAGTGCCTCAGTCCTTGTAGTTCACTAGTGCCTCAAGGTTTTTACATCTGAGGCTTCCATGGGGAAAGCCTGTGTGCATGCACACACACACACCCTTTTTCACCTATCTATTTCTCATTCTTCAATTTTCTGATTAAATGTTCATCCTCATAAAAGCCAACACCACACCATACTATCTGAAGCATTTTTACTCTGCCACCCAACCCCTCCCCAACCTGTTTGTCTATGCCAGCCCCCATTTGTATCCTTTTAGCACATCTTACAATTTGCATTTTCATCATTTTGGTTACTTGTTTTTCTTTATGGTCTTTCTAGAATGTTAGTTAATTTGATAAAGGAAAGAACTGTTTGTCTTGGTTATCAGTATAACCTCAGATCACTATGCCTGACACACAGTAGGTGCACAGTATTTGTTGGAAGTTGAATAAATGCCCAAAGTTAGTAATGTTTAAAATGGTACTGATACTTTCTATACCATTATTTAAGAATGCTACCGTTACTTGAATAGTGAATTTGAATTTAAATCAATAAATTATAGCCATTTGAATTTACATTTCATAATATCCTTTCATTCCATTGATTATACTTACCTACACATTAAATCAACTATGCATTTAAAAGTAAAATTTCATCTTATGACTAATTTGACTCTTTTTTTTGTACCTAAAGACTTTTTGAACCAGTTAGCTTCTTTTGGCCTTTCCTTTACACTTGTGTTAAAACCACATGGTGCAGATTCATAGAAAGGAAATACATATTTAGCATAGACTTATCAGCACAAATCATGTTTTTTTCCAGAACTGAGAGTGCTACAGAGAAGTTTATGGCCAGATATAACTTACAGGAAATCCCCAATGAGAAATAAAAGATAAAAATGATACAAATTATGTAGGTGTGTAGTGACATTCCTTTGCATTTCTCTAATGACTAATGATGTTGAACATATTTTCATGTGCTTTTTTACCATCCATATCTCTTTCATGATGAGGAATCTGTTCAAGTCTTTTGCCCATTTTATTAATGGATTGTTTGCCTTATTATTGGGTTATAAGAGTTCTTTATGATCTGGAGGCAATACCTTTATCAGGTTGTATTTTGCAAATATATTCTCCCAGTTTGTGGCTTTTCATTTTCTTAACAGTGTCTTTTAAAGGAAGGAAGATTTTCATTTTGATGAAGTCCAATTTAGCAGTTTTTAGTATATGATTCATGCCTTTTGCATCCTGAGAAATCTTTGCTTAACCCAAGATCACAAAGATTTTGCCCTTTATTTTGAAAGTTTTGTTTGGGTTTTATATTTCATCTCCAACCCATCATTGTAAAGTTTTTGACCAGAGTTATAATAAAATCTCACTTATGTATACTTTTATAACTGAAAATAATATAGAGAACAGACAGAGCACCAAGAGTAGTAGTGCAGACACTGGTTGGATAGAAATTGCAGTAATCCTAATGAGAGACTTTTTTTAAAGCTGCTGGTGATGCAAAGTGGTGAAAGGTAGTCTGAAAGAAGATATATTCTTAGGTTAGGACCAAGAAAACTTGAGAACAAAAGAGAAAGAGAAAAATCAGGGACTACTCCAAAATTTTTGGCCTGAGCAACTGAGTTAACAATTTTGCCATTTGCTAAGTTAAGAAGACCGGGAGAAGGAAAATAAAGGGTTTCATTATGGACTTATAAAATTTGATCTATCTATTGGATATCCAAGGGTAACTGAGGCTAGTGTGGGCATCTGTGGCTTTTGCCTCTGACTTTCCACTTGCCCTTCTTCTGATAAAAGCCTTGCTGCCCTCTCTTCATTTAGGGAATAGCCCTGACCCATTTCAGGCAATGACCTTCCAGAGGGTTTGACACCAGCTCCAGGAGGGGGCATGTGATTGGGAATATCACACCTCCCTGGCCACATGGCTCTGTCTGAAGATGACACAATTAAGACCCATGACCTTTTTGCTGGTGTGGTTGAAAGTCATTCTCTTTTCTGCTGGGTTATTGAGGGCACAGGATGGCTGCTTGATAGACATCTCACCACCACCAGCAAAAAGCCTCCATGAGAAATCAGAACCCAGAAGGAAGCAGAGGCACCCCACTGTGAGAGATCAGGTATTACTGTTCAAAGTAACCAGCAATTCAAAATGATCCTGACAGGCTAGAATGTTGCACAGAAATTTTAAAAAGAATAATAAAGTCAAACATTAAATTCTATATTTAGTTTCAGAATAGGAAAGTCTGGGCTTCAAAGCAATTCTTGATCAATAGATCTGAGTATACAATTAATTACAAGTACAAAATTAGTTGGGAAAAATCATGGTTTCTTTTCAGCTAATTTAGCTTTAGGTATTAATAGTATAATCCAGAACTCAGGAAGGAATATATCCCACATCATTCAGTCTAAAGAGTTAATATCTCAAGTTATATTCTGGAGAGAGATGTAGAAAAACTAGACTATGTCCTGGACAAAGTGACCGAGATGGGGATCTGAAAAACATCCAGGTTGAAAGGGACTTGGGGGAGGTGGGGGAATGTAACCTGATGAAGACAAAAGCAGGGGGAGACATGGTCCTCACATGCTTCCAGCCTCTCATAGAGCAGAGGCTGCAGACTTCTGTCCTCCAGTTCAGAGGACAGGGTCTGGAGTGAGAGAGAAGGGGAGCAGGTGAAGTGAGCTCTGGCTTAAGATGAGAAGGAACCAGCAACCTCTGAGCAGACTCCCAAAAAACAAGCCTCAGTCCCAGGCTGGTCCCCAGGAAAGGCTGCGTGCTCTTCATCAGGAACCCTGAAGAAGAGGGTTTTGCTCATCTGGTAAAGCTGCATTTGATGGACTCTGTTGTTTCTTCCAAATCTAAGTTTATGTAATTTATTTATGAATTATTAAGACAAGAGGTTAAACCATAGAGATGCCAGCTCCTTACAATGTACATATTTTCACAAACAGGCACAGCAAAAGGTGCCCGTGGTGTCTCGTTATCTCACAACTTACCTTTTGTAGCAATTGTTTTGGGTCAGTCACTTGGCAACCAGAGTGGAATTTCTGTCTGGTTTTACTCCATTCACATAGCGGTGAAGAGCAGGAGCACTAGAGACAGACTCTGCTTCAGTTTTGGTTTTACTGGTGTAGATTTGGCGTATGTGACTTAGCTTTCAAGGCTCAGTTTCCAGTCTGCAAATAGGGCATAATAACCGACGTGCGTAATAACCGACCTGCTCATAGGATAGTTGTGAGATCAAATGAGATAGTGCATATAAAGCACTTTGCATGGTGCTTGCAAATGGCAAACCCCCAGGGGACGTTACCCGTGATGATACCAGTAGGGGTAAGAGATTGTACCCGTCTTAGCAATGTATCTCCTAGATTTAACCTTCAAATTTCCTCAATGTTATTTTAGAGGCTGAGTGCATTTGTTTTGCTAATTACTTTGTTTCAGGAATACTAGAATTTGGAACTATGAAATGGGGCTTGTTAAACAGATGCTGCCGGGCAGCCCGGTGTAGTGGTGGGGGCCAGACCAGGCCCCCATCTGTACCAGCTCTATGCCTGGACAAATCACTCATAGTATCAGCAAAATGAGAGGGTTAGATCTTTATGTTCTTTCCTGGCTAAAATGTTTCATGCTAAATGGGGCCATGGATGGAAAAGAATACTAAATCATGAAAACAGAAGGAATGGGAAAACCAAAAAGCTTAAACACTTGCTATTTAAGCAGTCTATGAATCAAAATGCCTCCTTTACTAGCTTCACTGTGCAATTAACGGTCCTTGTGTACTGTATAAAACCGGGCAATAATAGCCATGTCTGCCAAATATAAATGACCAAAATTGCCCTAAGTTTTAATAATGGTGTACCTCATTCAAATAAAGGGAAGTTTAAGGTGACACCTGCCGGACATCGCCACACACATCACATCGAACCCCTCATTACAGGCCTTCATGCTATGGAGAATGGTCACAGCCAAATGGAATAGAAAATTTCCTGCTATATAACTCTGGTATGTTGTTTTATTTGATTTGTACTGGAATTCTGTAGCTTGATTACAGGATTAGAACAGATGGACTTAAAAGAACTCTTTTACTGCCAGATGGCCACTTGAAGCGTTACTGTAGGCCAGAGCCACATGCTTTGTATCAGACAGATGGCCCCAGAAATCAAGGGCATAAGTCTTACTCTTCCTCCTCGCCTCCTCCTCCCCTCTCCTCCCTTCCCCCTATCTATCTAGCTCCTCCAGTGTGAGAGCGGCATGCACCCAAAGAATAAGATGCAATTCAGCATTCAAGAAATTCATAGTATCATAGAGGAAATAGACATATAAATAGACAATTCTAACACATGGGATAAGTGCCAAGTACAAGTGTGTTCAGAGCAGTATGGGAGCATTAGAGAGGGCTATCAAGTGCAGACGGGGAGGTGAAGACCATTCAATGATAGAGAACAGTACTGAGGGATGATAGGAACTGAGTTGTAAAAGTTAAATAAGAATTAGCCAAGTAAATACAGAGCTGGAGGCAGGGGGCTTGTCGGGTGGCATTCCAAGCAGAGGGTAGAACATGAACACGGGCCTGGTGAAGAAACAGCATGATGATCACCAAATGCACTAAAAGCATCTTCATGTCACTGGGTAACCGTAGTACAGGGCGGGAGGTAGGAAATAAGACTTAACTGAAAATGTGCATTTGTGTGATGCTAAGTAGGCTAGACTAGTGATTCTCAGTGTGGTCCACAGACCTGCAATATAACATTACCTGGGAATTTTTTGGACATATGAGTTCCCAGGTCTTCTCATTGACCTAACTGAACTGGAAACTGTGGAGGAAGAGATCAGCAATTGATGTTTCCATAGGTGATTCTGATGTACACTACAGTCTGGAAAACACTCACCTAGGCTTCATCCTATAGTAGCAAGGGAACTTTTGAAGAGTATTTAGAATGACATGGACAGACTTACATTTTAAGTCTCTGCTCAGGTTCCTACTTGCCCACCAAGTCCCCACCCCCATCTAGAGCAAAGCCAACACAATGAATTATCTCAGAGAAATGGTAAAACTTCATGGTTTCCCGGGCCAGGCATATTGGAGAGCAGGGGCCTTGTGTATCAGCTATTTCTGGAAGGCCATTTCCATAATAAGGTATCTTCTCATACTAATGCTAGTCAAACAGTACAACTAACTGATGAAGAGGATTCTGACACAGGATCTAACTGAAAGATCAACTTCCTTTAGGCATACCCCCAAGTTCTGCAACCACAATGCTGTCCATACCACAACCTGCAATACCACAGGCTTTTACTCCACCTCATACCTGCCACCATACTTTGCTTCAGAACTTTGTAAACATCACCCAGGTGCTCCTTCCTTCCCAAGTTCTGGAATGCAACAGCCAAGAGTATCTACCCACTCCCTGATCCTGTGTCCACATCTTGATTTAGTCTTTTCATTAATCCTGTAAAAAATAAATTGGGATTATATCAGATACACATTTCTCTGCTTTTCATGATATTAAAGATTATTGCTCTAATGCAGGACTACTCAAGAAGATGGGTTTGCATTTGGGAAGCAAAGTCAAATATTTTTTTTTACATATTTATAAAATTATAGAGCTGGATGGAATCAAGCTGCTGGGAAGGGATATATCCTTAAAAAATCCTTATTATCATATAGATAATATCTGTACAGGTTACAAAAAATATATTTGGCACCTTGTAAGATAGTACCTCTTCTTCAGTCAAAAATAACACTAAAAGTTTCTGTAAAAAGAAAAAAAATCTCATTCAGATGCCATATATATGTAAACTGAGAAATTTGTCCATCCTAACCATAACCTTATAATTTTCAAGCTTTATTTTTAACAGTGGAATGCTTTTTTAAGCAGCATTTACAACAGCTTCCAATATATAAAATAAATAAAAGTCAAGTCACTCTGGTCCTGGGAAAGGGAGAGCACAACACCTCCTCTCAGTAATCTGCTTGTCCCCTTGGGCAGCCTCTGAGACACCTCCTTGGTTGGGCCCATTGGTTTAGAATCACCGATCTAATTTATTTCCAGTAGGAATGAATAATCCCACTTCATTAATAGGGCTGATAATAACTGTATTAATCAGAATTCTCCAGAAAAACAGACCAATAGGATACATATGTGCATATCCTAATTCACTATATACTTAGTATATATTGGTATAATATATACACATACATACAGAAAGAGAAAGAGGGCTGAGAGAGATTTATTTTAAGGCATTGGCTCATGTGATTGTAGGGGGCTGGCAAGTCTGAAATTTGCAGGGCCGGCCAGCAGCCTGGAGATTCCAGCAGAAGTTAACGTTACAGTCTTGAGTCCAAAGTCAGTCTGGAGGCAGAACATTTTCCTTCTCCTCCAGGGACCTCAGTCTTTTCTCTTAAGGCTTTCAACTATTTGTATGAGGCCCACTCACATTATGGAGGGTAATCTGCTTTGCTCAGTGTCTACTGACTTAAATGTTAATCACGTCTAAAACATACCTTCATAGTAATATCTAGATCGGCATTTGCCCAAGCAACTGCCTGCCATAGTCCTGCCAATTTGACAAACAAGTTAACCATCACAGTAGCTGAAAAAGATATGCTGATTTCCCTAGCTACTGTATAGTTATAAGAAAGGTTTTGAAGAGCTGGGTGATCAGAGATGAAAAACAAACATCTTTAAGTGCCAAAGTAGTCCAATATGCTTCTTTGAAATGGAAAATGTAGCTAGAGGTCTAGCAAGGACTATATGAGGAAAGGCAGGGAAAAGCAGGCCTAACTGTGGTGAATTTGGCTTACCTCGAGAAAAAACTGTAGAGTAGAAATTAGTCACCAAAACTCTGCCAAAACTGAAACTGAAGGAAATGAAATTTTTGCCTGTCAAAAGCTGAATTCATGCTTCTACCCCAGAGGAGGATTAGCTCTTCAGTCTAAAAGAAAGTAGTTCGGAAAAGAGTGACTGAATGATAACCAGTCACTCAAATTTTTAGACTGTAAACTGTGATCTCTTAAGTCTCAGAACAGGCCCCCCCACCTAAACCCAGCACCCAGCTGGGCTACATAAATCACCCTGATGGCACTAGAGCATCAGTTTGGGCACAGCTGTTGGATCAGGGCAGCCACTTTGTATGTCAACAGCCTGTGCTCTGGCACAAAAGCTTTAACCCCCAGAGAAGCCTGTGACTGAATAAATCTAACTCTCCTTTTGAGAAACTTTTTAGTCCTAAAAATAAAGTGAAAAGCAGCTGGTAAGAAGAACAAAAATTAAAAAACACAGACTATCCAGGGTACGGGAATACAGAGATGGCCAAGGCCGTGCGCCTGACATGCACAGGTGGCTGACAAGAAAGAGAGAGTTAAACACTTGTGACAAATACCCAGCAGTGGGACACATGGGACACTACGGGACCACAAAGCGGTGCTTAGAAGGTGACTAAGGAGGAGGAGACCATAAGGATAGCTGAGCTATAATAATGGCAGAGCTCTGTCATCCGGCTCCATGAACTGCTGCTGTCAAGTGACATGACAGCTCCCTAAAGCCAGAACTGGGCCTTGAGGAAAAGAAATCTTCTAGTTCTCAAATTTCACTGTGATTGCCATAGAGCCCAGATAAATGTCTGCGGCTGTCTTTATATGACTTCCAGTGCCTTTGCTGCTACTTAGTTCCCATGAGGCCCTACACCCACCTCTTTTCCTTATTCTTTTTCCATGTATATTTACAGCAAGGCCCCCTCACTTGAGATACTCAGGAGAGTCGAGGTTACTTATAATTTGAAAACCAAACACACCACTTTTGGTTAAGTACTTGTTATCTAGAGAAGCTTTCTTTAAAAGTCAAGACCAAAACAACCTAAAAGCTCAAATTTTGGTTGAAGATTATCATGGTGTCCTTAAAATTCAAATTCCTCAAATGTAAAAAAAAAAAAAAACAAACACTTATACAATCTAGTTTTTATTATAACACCTGAAAAAATTTACTTACATATATATTCTGACTGATATGTAATAGACAAAACAAGGAAATTTATACCTCTTTCCAGTTAAGGATTGGAAACCATGAGTCAAGAATCAAACGAATGACCCAATTTACTACACCTCAAACCATCTTTAAATGGTAATTAAAGTTTTCCACATTCCACTAAATAAAAATGAAATTTAAACACACACACACACTTCCTGAAAACCAGAATTAGGTCTATGTATTTTCAAATGTAGTCTTAACTGGTACTTTATTTGGTTCAGTCTCTCGTGGCCACTTTTGCCAGCAAATGTCCTGTCAGTCCTGTGGGAGCAATTAAACATGAAATATGCAAGTTCTGAATTTTGCCAAGTCCTCAGAAACACATCACTCTCATAAACAGAAACCTTGTTATATTTTATCCTCTTTAGTCATGTGCCTGTACTATTCAAGTCAATAAAATTTCTTTAGTTTGTTGACTGGCATCTGAGTTGTAAGAAGCAGAAAGTCTTGATAAATGTTTGTTTCAGGCTATTAAACTGTGATGGTTAATTTCATGTGTCAACTTGACTGGGCTAAGAGAAGCCCAGGTGGCTGGTAAAACTTTATCTCTGGGTGTGTCTGTGAGGGTGTTTCCAGAAGAGATTAGCATTTGAATTGGCCAACTCAGTAAAGCTGGCCCTCTGCAGCTTGGATGGGGGTCATCCAATTCACCGAGGTAAAAAAAGTATAGGAAGAGCGCTCTCCCTGCTTGAGTCATCTGTCTCCCTCTGTCCCAGACATCAGTGCCCCTGGTTCTCAGGCTTCTGGACTCAGTTTTATTCCATCAGGCCACGTACTCTCAAAACCTCGACCCAGGCAGCTATCCTGACTCTCCAGACTACAGATCACAGGACTTCTTGGCCTCCATAACCATGTGAGCCAATTCCTGTAACAAATCTCCCCTTATCCTCCACTTTCTCCCTGTCTATACATACACTCTTGGTTCTGTTTCTCTGGAGAACCCTGACCTATACATAAGTAATGTTTAGAAAATCTTAAATTCATAACTCATTGGACACATTCTTTAAGTTTTTAAGTAAATAACTCATTGGACAGAGTTATTTTGTAAGTTTTTAGCAGAGTAGTTTTTTGCCTTCCTCAGGTTATTCAACCCTTTGATATTCTAAATAAAGTTATGATTCTAACCGCTAGAAAAATACATATATGCACATGTGCACTCCATTTGGCCTACATGTACCATGGACTCCAAGCAAAGAAGCCTCTTCAGATACACAACATTTATGGAAAGGAGGTCCACATAAGCTCATATATGTGCTCTACCACTGCCACCACTACCAGCAGTTCAGTGGTCAGTCTGTATGTACATGTGTAGGTAGAATGTGGTTCTGCGTCCAAATTACTTCTTCAATTACTTCTCCTTCAACTCTCATAAATGTTCTAGATTTCTTTTTGCCTTCAGGATCAAAGAATTTTAGACCATTAAACCAAAGATGATAGAAGATTCCTGATGTTACAAATATTTGCATATATTCTTTTTAGTAACCATTAGAGAGTTGGTTACCAAATGACAAGAAAAACAAAACACAGAAACAGAACAAGCCACTCAATGGCTATATTTCATACAATAGATGTAAAATATGAGTGAGCTAATCAAGGGTATTTTTTTTCTCTTAGTATAGGTTCCTAAACTAATTTGTACCAGAAACACAAACACAGAAGCACATATACACACATATACAGACACATATAGTCAAACCCTGAAAAGACATGAATGTACACAGAATTTGTTACTGTATATTTTTGAATATTGTTTATGACAATACCTTTATTTAAAAGATAGAAAGATTTGACAATCCAAAAAAGATAAAACAAGAATTTGTGGGTGAGTTTTTATTTAGAAAGAAATTCTTTATTTTTTTTTAAATGTACAAAGTGATTTAACTGGAAGTTTTGTTTATTCAACTGACTGTCTTACATATATGTGTAAGGGCATTTACCCACAGGACTATTCATTTAGAAAATATAAAATGTGAGTTGAAATATATCATCAAAAGAAAAGAAATCCCTATTTTAAAGAGACACTTGAGAGCCATAAAAACCATTATTTTCTCTAGTAGGTGAGAAGCTAAAGACCACTCTCCAGGGGAATAAACAGCAACAGATGGAGCCTGACTTAGATTCCCTGCTGTATTCGTGGGGATGGAAAACTTCCATTTTTTTGAAGTTAAGATTTGAGCAAGAGTTAACAAAATAGAGCCACACATTTTTTAAAACTCTGATACCAATCCATTAAGAGAGCAAGGGAATTACTATAAATAACTCTGAAATTCTTTCCTACCAATACTGAACTTCAATTCTTTTTATAATGCCTGTCTATCAGTAATATGAGAAGAAAGAGGAAACCAAGGAAAATAAATTACGCCATGAAAGGTATTGTTTTGTTTATGAGTTCCATTATGAACAAATATATTTTTTATATTTTATGTTCTCAATGTTAGACATAATATCTTACATGTTTATAAAACTTACATTTGAGGTGACTTCTAGAGGTTTTAAAAAAGAATAATCCTATAGTTTATAGGTTCTGCATTTACTTTTAGAAAAGCAAATCATCTCATGTGAATCCCTGCTCTTCTTTATGGGTTTATGCTGATAAAACATAGGATTTTTTTTTTCTCATAGGGAAAACAACATATGATCAGAAAGGTTTTTAAACAGAGAGTGGAGCTCAAACAGAAATCCCTTCCTTGGACTACGGGACGTGATTGAGAATGCCTCAGAACACTCAGGTGTTGGAGGATTTCGGGTGCTTGTTGTTTCTTCAGTGTTTTCCTGAAGCCAAATTTAAATTTGTATAAGGCATGAGAGCACAAGAGGCTTGCCTTAAATCTTAGCCCAAGGAAAAACCCTTGGAAAAGAAATGGAAGAGAGACATATTCTGAGGAAAACTGGGCAACTGTGGACTGATGACTGAAAGGAATCTGTAACAATGTAGAAAAAGGGAGCATTATTGGAAGGAAAAACAACAGTCTGTTGCATAGACTATCAATGATTACAAATACCAACGCTTTAAAAAGCTTGAAAAAATAAATTTTACAAAGAAACTGTAACATTGAATACACATTCTGAGAACTACCAACATTTGAAAGCAGAAAGTGTCATACATTGACTGCTTAAGATGGCGTTATCTAAGACAGAAATTCTCAGCCAACAGTGTAGCAGCACAAGGAAATTATCTAAATTCTCCACCAATTTATTTTCTTTTAATCCTGCCTAAGCCTGAAAATTTTTACTGACATCTGAATAAGAATGTGGAAAGTCCCAGTATCAAATGTCCAACGAGAAATTTCATGACATGGCTCTGGTTTTCTTTGGTGACAAAAACATGGTAAAGCAATGTCATCCTCCACCAAAGTCACTGAACATTGTAGGTTGTGTTGCTGAGGCCTTTCTTCAGGCTCCTAGAGTTTCCTTCTCTTACAGGTTCTTTATTATGCTGCTGTTTATGATAGCCTAGTTTGACAGAGAGCTTGGAGTCACAGGTTCCAATCCCTTCACATATTTCCTGAGCATCTTAGGCAACCTTCTTCTTGGAGTCTTACTTTCACCATTTGTAATGCAAAAAAATGGTAATACCTACTGCTCAGATCTTCCTTCCTAAGGCTGAGCATAACTCATCTCAAATATGCAGTATCTTCCTTCCGTATATCTGGGAATTCACTCTAGTTTGATGGAAAATATTTCTTCAAATTACTTCTTTTAAACTTTCCCACTTATTTTTTTCCACCTTGACTTCTGAAGAAGATACAAAGGACAATCCTTCCATTTCCTCTGTCTCACTTTCCCACATATCCTGTCTTTCATGCATAGAAACAAACACATTATGCTTACATCCATACTAACATCATAACCTGTCTTCTTTCCCATAATCCCATAAAATATTACCAAATTTGAAAATTTCTGACCATTGACTGTCACTCCATTTTCACTTAAAAATTCTTTTTTGAACAAAAATTGCTCTAAAATTTCTCTCTTTACCATCAGTGCACATCCACCTATATCCATTCTGTTAGGCTGGAGAGGGGAAAAACAAGGACTTGCAAACAGAACAGAGAGATGCCATAGGGGGAGAACAGAACAGACCCCAAAGTCCGTGCCGTATATGGAAAGGGGACAGCTCTCCCTGAATTCCATCCTGATGTGCCAACTAAGACCCGGATGTCAGCCTCCTCCCTCTTGGAAGGAAAAAAGTTTCTAGTTGACTATTGTGTCACCTTTAGCCAATCATACCTCTCAACACCCCCCTAAGATAGTTTGCCCACTCCTCCCCCTCCTAATCCCTTATAAGCACCCCACCTCCCTAACCAGGTGTGACTTCTCTGGCCTCTGACAAGAAGGCCACTGAAGCTCACCCCGGGGTATTTAAATAAATTACCTGGCCCTTTGTTGCCTCTCTTTGCCTGCTTATTCCGGCTAGAATTTATCTTACACATTCCCCAGTCCCGGCCCCTCATTCACTATTCGACCTTACTTGTGGCCTATTGCAAACACCTTTGACTTACAGTCAGCATCTCTTGTTTGTGTTGTGGTTCTGTTCCTTAGGAGCTCTAGGAAAATCCCCTTAAATAGGGGTTCCCAGCTGGATTTGCTATCAGATCATCTGGGCAGATTTTTAACTGTTTATGAGAGTCTTGGAGGCTGAGTTAGAGAGTGAAGCACATGTATCTATTTTATGAAAAGAGCTCCTAGGTGATACAAATGAAGACTTTTTGGATCTACTTGCCAGAACCTCTGAATTGCTTTCCTAGTTTATACAATGCTGGCCAATTTTACAGTGATATCATGAAGGTTGAGCAAGGCATTGTATGAGAAAAGAGAATTATAAATTGGAAAACTGAATATAATATAAAGTATATGAATCAGTATTTTTGTGTGATTGAGCATAGAATAAATTCATTGTCAGTCATCTCTGCAGCAACCGTCACACTCAGAAGATTAAATAGAAACATATCAATACTGACCATCTTCTGAAACACTTGCAGTATAAGACCTCAGGGTATACAGAGCACAACTTAAAAAAACCTATTAAGGGGGATTGAAACCAACAGACAAAATGTTTTCACTGCACTTTAAAATTTATTAAAAATCTAAAAATAAATTTCACCCTTTCTGACTTATTGAATTACACTGACATTATTGTGAGAATCTGCTTCTCAAAGTCCTAGTCTTCTAGGACACTGGAGAAACATGGGAACTTTTTGAATCCAAATTTAAGAAAGAAAATTGATGTGCAAATATTGGTCTCTGTTCTTCCCATACCTAAGTTGTTTCCTGAAACTATAATTGAGATGCTAAGGGAGGTTATTAAATCACTTTCCATTTTGTGCATTTTATATTGCAGGGAAATAAATGGTACCCTAATAGCCTGGAAAAAAATAATGCAGGAGATGACTTCAGCCCTAGAGAATTTATAATTTATTAAAATTTCCAGGATAAAACATTCACCTACAACTCAGGTCCCCAGAGAGTTGAATTTACTTAAGCTAATGCAAGCAGACATGCTGGTAGAAAGGGACTGTTACTCTAAAATGATTATATTTACCATTTTGGGAAGACCATGTAGTTTACACTCAACCCATCATAGATGTTTAATTTTCCTCTTCCATCAAAATAGAAACATTTGAAGTTTAGTTGTTCACCCTTGGAGTAAGTGGAATAACCTAATAATAAGCTTGTAACTTAAATTCATAACCTACGATACAGAGTTCAAGCTCATTAGTTCAATAACACCTTGCAGAAACTGGCTCCTCTTCCTCTCTGACCCCTGGATGGTATTCCTCCAAAGAGCCTCCACTTCATATGGAACTCCTCTTGTGTCTGGGTGCAGCGGCTGTGTAATGACCTGGTGCACGCAGAAACAATAGCATGAACATTCCGTCATCTCGCATGTTCTTTGTTTGCCCTGGAAATTTCTTTAGCAGCTACTCAGACTTCAAAATGCAGCTCAAGCATCCTCTCTCCTAGAAATTTTCCAGTCCCAGCCTGATTTAGGTGCCCCTTCTCTGGGATTCTCTACCATGCTAAATTCCCCTCTGCCCTAGCACTCATAATACAACAGGCAAAATTAATTTCCCCATCTCTCCCACACACTAGATGTTAAGGTCCTTCGCATACTGGACTTTGTCTGATCTGACTTAATGTCCATAGCACCTAGCTCAGGGTCTGGCATTTAGCAGGTACCACAGATGTTTGTTGGTTGAAGAAATGAATGAATGATGTGATCTAAAAATGTGTTACATGAAACTTTGGAGAGCCGATTAAAAGTATTGCAATTGCTGCATATTTTCTAACTTTTTGTATAACCAGGTTTGTTTTTTTTTAGGTGGGAGACTGTAAATTCCACTCTCTGGTAAGCAAGAGGCAATATAGGGAGTCACCTTGGATAATTTTCCTTGTTCTTTCCATAGTCATTGAAATCGTTCTTATATGTTAAGCAACTTAAGCCAAGGTTCCTCTGCCTGTAGAAAAGGCCTGTGGAGACCACTCCCCTTTTTATGCAAAATTCCAAGAAGAGGTGAACTTCTTTGAATAAGGACCCCTGGACTTTGAGAGACCTTCCTAGTGGACCAGAGTGTCCCTGAGCAAGCTCTGGGGCAGGGAAGGACAGGAAAGGAAGGGTCCCCAAAATAAATCTTATGGGCAGAGAGTTATTAGACTTGTTGGCTGAACCCAGGACTGAGCTGACAGAGTAGAGCAGCAGGAATGCTGGGTCTAAAGATGACGGGTGCCAGAACTGCCTCAGCCCAGCCTCAGAATACATTGAGACCCTGGGCAAGGAACTGTGTATGAACCAAAGGAGCTGGTCATTAAGAGCTGTAGCAGTTGGGGTCCCAGGCCTTCTCTTGACATGGAGCTTCTAAATGGCGAGCCTGTGGGTCATCGTAACCACCATGACAGGCTTGCCTTCATAGCAGCTCCAGCAAGAACAAAGCAGAACAGTCCGAGCCCAGCCCCTCATCTCCCACTGTTCCTCCCATGCCAGAGGTTGTGGATCAGTTACACCAGCAACCATTGCTGTTTCCCACTGCAGAGTTTGGAAAACCAAACGACCTGACTTGCTTCCCAGCTCTTTTGCAGGGAGGAGGGGCTCTGTGGCCCAAGCCTGATTCACAAGAAGGAAGTCTCCCAGGGACTACTGATTAAGCCTTTGTTTTCCACATAAAATGGAGAAAGACTTATCTGGCCCCATCCTCCTGCCTTACTTTCTGCCTTAAAAACATACTCAATGCTTGAGCTTCAGCAAGCACCTCACAGTCAAGAGTAAACAGGTCATGACCATTAGGATGGCAGAGCAAAAAGACAGGATCCAGGACATTAACACCAGGGAGCTGCTCTATCTGCAGACTTCTTATCACTGAAGTAAAATAAAGTCCTGTGTGTTTAAACTATTGTTAGACTGTCTCTTACATGCAGTGAAAGCATTCTAACTGATACAGCATTCACACCTGCAGTCATATTCATCAGACCAGGTAACCACAGTGACATCTAGGCACATGGGGGAGGGAGCCCTCAGCAGGACATCTGATGGGGTGCTAGTTGGTACTGAAAGGTGGTTCTAAACACTGCGCTCTGGGATGCCAGGAGAATGTTCTCTTCAGCCAAACAAAGGATGCTGTATGACTAAGTCTGTTAATTTTTAAAGTTCAGGTTTGAAACCCCAATACTAAACAACTGTGGACCACATTAGTAATAAAATGGACAGATTCTCCCACAGCCTCTCCCTCCCAAACTCAGTGAGAACACTAAATATGGATTTAACATGAGAAAGTGAAAGAAGAATATTGTTTAATGTTATATGTGAAAAGAAATGTAAACTGACCAAATTGTTCCAACAAAAGCATCTCAAGCCCTGAGAATAAGAAGTGAAATATTTAGATCAAACCAAATTGTAATAGTGGTTATCACTTGACTCTGTCATTGGAGGGAAGTGAGGCAGCTATTAAATTTTTTGTATATTTCTATATTTTTTAAAATTTTGTTTCCAAATTTTCTAATACATAAACCCACTTCTAAGATGACATACCAAATGCTTAGTATGCATTTTCCCATTTAATTACAGTATTTAGTTACAAATATTCTTGTAAGCAGTATTTTCACCAATAAAGAAATTAACACATAAAGATTTAAGTAACTACAATATCACACAGGCAGTGATTAGAAGAATCTTTAATCCAAATTCAAAGCCCAATTCTCTAACCACTGCGTGTCCTGCCTCTCCCAGATGTTTCTGGATATGCAGGTATTCTTAACTCTGCCAAACATGAGACCTTCCTTGACTGATACTTTCATTAGACTGTTCTTTAGAACTACTGTCTTCCAATAGTTTCTTCCCCTTCCTTATGCGCCCACTTCCCCAAGCATAATTATCCCCAAGCATAAAAATCAATCTTGATCGGATGTTCCTTTAGTCTCAGTAGGGATTTGCTTACTTGTTAAAAAAGAAGCAAGTCCAAAATGGAATCATTTGCCCCCCATGACTGCAAACCAAAACCTAATTACACTTTCATCCCATCCAAGGAATCTGACCTTTTAACAGTCAATCTGAAATTTCCTGATCAGCCTTAGTGAGGTAATCTGCATAGTAAAAACACTGCCATCCCCACCCACCCATGAAGATGCCTTGGCCTAAAACATCCTTTCTTTTGCTTCTAACTTTCTTGCCCTGCTCTTCTTCCTATAAAAAACTTGCATTTTGTACAACTCCTTGGAGCTTTCTTCTTGCGAGATGAGATGCTGCCTGATTCAGAGTCACTGAATAATGCCAATTAGATCTTTAAATTTATTCAGTTGAAATTTGTTTTTTGACACTGTTCACATTTGTCAGACCATCAAGGACTGGTATGTCCTTAGAGTCCAAGCCTGGTAACTTTTGGGAAAGACATTTAAATACACTGGAAACTCTCAATACAATAAAACAGACATTCATAAACTTCACGGCACAAAGAACTGGGCAACTGGTTATGTTGTTTCTCAGTCAAGGAAATATGATTAAATGTGAGGAAAATTATGTCCTAAAAATTAGGCTCCATAGGTATATGAAATATCCATGTGAGAAATAGAAAATCCAGACTGTGCTAATGTCATAGCAAATGAGTGCTTTATTTGATTCAAAGGCTGAGGTGAAATTTTGCCTACTATAAGTTAGGAGGGCTGTCTGGAATATTTCACAAGACTCCAGATTCTGCATCTGCTTTTTTATAGCTCTTGCAGACTATATAAGGACTTGACCTTGGGTTATCCAAACTAAATCTTGGATTAGCTTCCATTAACATATCTTATTAGAAGGGGGGAAAAAACGGTTTATTTTAAGAGACTATAAAATTACAACCTGCAACCATAAATTATTAGAACATGCATCAACTCCAAAGGGAAAGATGTTTGAATTATCTGATTATTTGATAATCCAGTAACAGGCTGTTTAAGTATTATTTTTATGAATTGTATATATTTAATTTTCAGTGCAGAAAGAAATGTGGACAGAAAAGACTTTATATGATGTTATTCCACTAAAGAGAGCTGAAGGAGACTCAGGTTTAATTCCATGTTTTGCCATTAATAAATTATATGACTTCCAGGTTTTAAGCTCAGACTTATATACCCAGCTCTTTAACTCTACATGTCTAGTTATTTTATTAATTGGTTTCTAGTTTAATTACACTGTGGTCAGAGAATATGTTTTGTATGATTTTAGTCCTTTAACAGCTATTGAGACTTACTCTATGACTCAGTATATGTCAATTTTTATGAATGTTCTGTGTGTACTTTTAAAAAGTGTGCATTCTATAGCTGGGTGAAGTTAGGTCAAGGTTATTAATGACATTGTTTAAATCTTTAATAATGTCACTTATTTTTTCTTCTGGCTCTGTTGATGACTTAGGTAACTTATGAATGTGATGGCAAATTCATATGAATGCAAATTTATGAACTTCTATTTTTGCTTCACGTAATTTACGACTGTTCAAACTTACTGGTGGCTTGAACACTGAATCATTATAGAGTGAGTGACCTTTATTCTGAAGGCTTTGTCCTTCAGATCTATCTTATCTGATATAAAAGCTATCTTATCTGACCAACTTTCTCTTAGAAATTGAGTGGGATAGCTTTTTCTATCATTTTAAACTCACTGTTTCAGTTTAACATGTTTGTCTTACAAACTTCATATAACTGACTTTTCTTATCCTGCCTGGCAATCATTTAATTGGAATATTTGGTCCATTTGCACTTAGTTACTGGCATTTCAATTTAAATTGCTCTCTTATTTTGTGCTACTAATTCCACTTGTTTTGTATTCCATTTTTTTCTTTTCTTGCCTTCTTTTGGTTGATTATTATTTATAATTACAATGGTTTCCCTCTCATATTTCAAATGTTTTCTATGCTTTTAGCAGATACCCTAGAAATTACAAAATGCATACTTACTGCCTTTTATAACCTAAAATTAATCAATAACTATCTTTTTTCCAGGAAACTTGGACTCTATTATTCTATGTTGACTCCTTTCCCTACTTACATGTTGTTGTTATGCTAATTTAGTCATGTTTGCTTCTTAAAAACCCTACAGATATTATTTTCTGCCTTCATATTTACCCACACACCTTCTGCTTTGCTCCTCATTCTGTTTGGCTTCTCTGCCCTCCTGTCTGTTCTCACTCTCGTTCTACATGAAGAGCATGTCTGAATCTCATTTTGCTGAGAGCCACTGTGTTTCCACTATCTTGAAATGTCTTTACCTTTTTCTCTCTTTTTCTTGAAAAAATATTTTCACGGGATATAAAATTACAGGCTAGCAATTATTTTTTCTTTCAGCCTATTGGATGATACCGTCTTACTGCCTTCTGGTTCAGCAGCTGTCTAACTGCCACTACTTGGCCAGTAATCTTTTTGCTTGGCACCTTTTAACATTTTCTTTGCCTGTGGTGTTCTGTAGTTTCTCTTTCTATCTCTTTCCTTCCCTTCTAGAACTCCTGTTACACATGTTGACCTTTCTCACTCCATCTCCTAGGACATTAAATATCTCTTCTATATTTTTTACCTTTTTGTCTCTCTGTGATATATTCTGAGTACTTTTTAACATCTATCTTCTAGTTACCTCTCTTCAGCTGTGTCTAATTTGAATTTTTATTTTTGGTTATTGTATTTTTTTTTTTGAGAGGGCATCTCTCATATTTACTGATCAAATGGTTGTTAACAACAATAAAATTCAGTATAGGGAGGTCAATGCTCAATGTACAATCATTAATCCATCTCAAGTCTAATTCTCTTCACTCTCCAATCTTCTGAAGCATAACGAACAAGTTCTTACATGCTGAATGAATTCTTACATAGTGAATAAATTCTTACATGGTGAACAGTACAAGGGCATTCATCACAGAAACTTTCGGTTTTGATCACACATTATGACCTATAAACAATCAGGTCAAATATAAATATTCGTTTGATTTTTGTACTTGATTTATATGTGGATCCCACATTTCTCCCTTTATTATTATTATTATTTTTATTTTTAATAAAATGCTGAAGTGGTAGGTAGATGCAAGATAAAGGTAGAAAACATAGTTTAGTGTTGTAAGAGAGCAATTGTAGACGATCAGGTGTGTGCCTGTAGACTATGTGTTAATCCAAGCTAGACAAGGGCATTAAAACATCCATGGATGCAGAAGATTTCTCTCAAAGCAGGGGGGATGAGGTTCTGAGCCTCACCTCTGTTGATCCCCAATTTCTCACCTGATGGCCCCCCTGCGACTGTGCCTCTTAGGTTGTTCCTCCCTTGAGGAATCTTACCCTTCTCTGGCTAACCAGTCATCTTCCGGGGCCATACAGGGAAATGTAAAGTTGGTAAGTGAGAGAGAAGCCATATTGTTTGCAAAGGTTAGCTTTTTACTTCTTTGCAGATTTATGCCCTGTGGCTTCTATGCCCAGCACTTGTCTCAAGGTATCTTTACCACCTGGAGGAATTATGATACTCGGTAAATTCGATATGAGGCACGAATTCTATTTAAGGGTTGTAATTAGGAAGAAAGAAGAAAAGCTACAGATGTAGCATATGGAAGAAAACATGGGAGGATTGATTATTTCTTTGACATATCTTCTTGTAGAGTACCTTAAGTATGTATAGGTTTTAAACTACTAACTAATTTGCACACACATATTAACATAATAGGAATATAGTGACATAAACAAAGCAAATCTATAATTACCATCCATCTCCAGTGAAGCCAAGAAAACCATTTAGGCACCCTAGGCATTTGTGAAAATTTGTCTATGATATGATGGATATTGTCCAACTGTACTTGAACCGTCTGAGAGAAATCAGACAAATTAAAGCAGCCCATTTCTGGGATCTGTTCACATCCCATATGTTCTTTTAACCATAGATAGTCTATAGTCATAATATTTTGGAGTGCTACACCTTGCACCCCTCCCAACTTCTGGTTGAGTTCCAACAGTACAGATCCGGTCAAATTCGTTGTCTCACTGTATGCACATGCCAGCCTAGACATCTCCCTCCTCATTCCTATGGCAAGTCCAGGAGACGGTGGGCTGGATGCAGCCACAACCGCAGCATCGTCCGGATCCCTGTGGAGGCTTTTTGATGATCATCCCCTGGCACAAGTCCTCCAGAGAGTGCTGATGCCGGAAGCTCCTCCTCATATCGTATCTTAGTTCATTTTCTGGGTATCCAAGCTAGGCCTTGATCTTCTGCATAGAAACAAACAGACCCTTTGCCCACACTTTGACATGCCCTCTATACCACTGTGCAGAACTCATTGGAGGTCAGCACACAGTAACTGCTTTTTTTTTTTTTTTTTTTAATTAAGAAAAAGGAATATTATCAGAAAAGAGTACCTCCATAGCTGATCATCTGACACCCTTTAAGTGATCAACATTAAGGATATTTAAAGCTTGTGTTGATCTTTGATTTACCAATAGTTTTATCCTATCAAGGAGTAATCCCCCTTTTCTTTCTTTCTTTCTTTCTTTTTTTTTTTTTCTAATTTTTAATCTATACCTACATTAAGAATACTATGTTTACTATGCTCTCCCCTATATCAGGTCCCCCCTAACAACCACATTACGATTACTGTCCATCAGCTTAGCAAAATGCTGTAGAGTCACTACTTGTCCTCTCTGTGTTGTGCAGCCAACCCTCCCCTTTCTCCCTCCCCCCCATGCATGCTAATCTTAATACCCCCTTCTTCTTCTCCCCCCCTTATCCCTCCCTGCCCACCCATCCTCCCCAGTTCCTTTCCCTTTGGTACCTGTTAGTCCATTTTTGGGTTCTGTAATTCCGCTGCTGTTTTGTTCCTTCAGTTTTTCCTTTGTTCCTATACTCTTCAGATAAGTGAAATCATTTGGTATTTCTCTTTCTCCGCTTGGTTTATTACACTGAGCATAATACTCTCCAGCTCCATCCATGTTGCTGCAAATGGTTGGACTTTTCCACTTCTTATGGCTGAGTAGTATTCCATTGTGTATATGTACCACATCTTCTTTATCCATTCATCTACCGATGGACATTTAGGTTGCTTCCAATTCTTGGCTATTGTAAATAGTGCTGCGATAAACATAGGGGTGCATCTGTCTTTCTCAAACTTGATTGCTGCGTTCTTAGGGTAAATTGCTAAGAGTGGAATTCCTGGGTCAAATGGTAGGTCTGTTTTGATCATTTTGATGAACCTCCATACTGCTTTCCACAATGGGTGAACTAATTTACATTCCCACCAGCAGTGTAGGAGGGTTCCCCTTTCTCCACAGCCTCGCCAACATTTGTTGTTGTTTGTCTTTTGGATGGCAGCTATCCTTACTGGTGTGAGGTGATACCTCATTGTAGTTTTAATTTGCATTTCTCTGATAATTAGCAATGTGGAGCATCTTTTCATGTGTCTCTTGGCCATCTGTATTTCTTTTTTAGAGAACTGTCTGTTCAGTTCCTCTGCCCATTTTTTAATTGGATAATTTGCTTTTTGTTTGTTGAGGCGTGTGAGCTCTTTATATATTCTGGATGTCAAGCCTTTATCGGATGTGTCATTTTCAAATATATTCTCCCATATTGTAGGGTTCTTTTTTGTTCTATTGATGGTGTCTTTCGCTGTACAGAAGCTTTTCAGCTTAATGTAGTCCCACTTGCTCATTTTTGCTGTTGTTTTCCTTGCCCGGGGAGATATGTTCAAGAAGAGGTCACTCATGTTTATGTCTAAGAGGTTTTTGCCTATGTTTTTTTCCAAGAGTTTAATGGTTTCATGACTTACATTTAGGTCTTTGATCCATTTTGAGTTTACCTTTGTATATGGGGTTAGACAATGGTCCAGTTTCATTCTCCTACATGTAGCTGTCCAGTTTTGCCAGCACCATCTGTTGAAGAGACTGTCATTTTGCCATTGTATGTCCATGGCTCCTTTATCAAATATTAACTGACCATATATGTTTCGGTTAATTTCTGGGGTCTCTAATCTGTTCCACTGGTCTGTGGCTCTGTTCTTGTGCCAGTACCAAATTGTCTTGATTACTATGGCTTTGTAGTAGAGCTTGAAGTTGGGGAGTGAGATCCCCCCTACTTTATTCTTCTTTTTCAGGATTGCTTTGGCTATTCGGGGTCTTTGGTGTTTCCATATGAATTTTTGAATTATTTGTTCCAATTCATTGAAGAATGTTGCTGGTAATTTGAGAGGGATTGCATCAAATTTGTATATTGCTTTGGGCAGGATGGCCATTTTGATGATATTAATTCTTCCTAGCCATGAGCATGGGATGAGTTTCCATTTATTAGTGTCCCCTTTAATTTCTCTTAAGAGTGACTTGTAGTTTTCAGAGTATAAGTCTTTCACTTCTTTGGTTAGGTTTATTCCTAGGTATTTTATTCTTTTTGATGCAATGGTGAATGGAATTGTTTTCCTGATTTCTCTTTCTATTGATTCGTTGTTAGTGTATAGGAAAGCTACAGATTTCTGTGTGTTAATTTTGTATCCTGCAACTTTGCTGTATTCCGATAGCAGTTCTAGTAGTTTTGGAGTGGAGTCCTTAGGGTTTTTTATGTACAGTATCATATCATCTGCAAATAGTGACAGTTTAACTTCTTCTTTACCAATCTGGATTCCTTGTATTTCTTTGTTTTGTCTGATTGCCGTGGCTAGGACCTCCAGTACTATGTTAAATAACAGTGGGGAGAGTGGGCATCCCTGTCTGGTTCCCGATCTCAGAGGAAATGCTTTCAGCTTCTCGCTGTTCAGTATAATGCTGGCTGTGGGTTTATCATATATGGCCTTTATTATGTTGAGATACTTGCCCTCTATTCCCATTTTGCTGAGAGTTTTTATCATGAATGGATGTTGAATTTTGTCGAATGCTTTTTCAGCATCTATGGAGATGATCATGTGGTTTTTGTCTTTCTTTTTGTTGATGTGGTGGATGATGTTGATGGATTTTCGAATGTTGTACCATCCTTGCATCCCTGGGATGAATCCCACTTGGTCATGGTGTATGATCCTTTTGATAAACTGTTGAATTCTGTTTGCTAATATTTTATTGAGTATTTTTGCATCTACATTCATCAGGGATATGGGTCTGTAATTTTCTTTTTTGGTGGGGTCTTTTCCTGGTTTTGGTATTAGGGTGATGTTGGCTTCATAGAATGAGTTTGGGAGTATTCCCTCTTCTTCTATTTTTTGGAACACTTTAAGGAGAATGGGTATTATGTCTTCTCTGTGTGTCTGATAAAATTCCGAGGTAAATCCGTCTGGCCCCGGGGTTTTGTTCTTGGGTAGTTTTTTGATTACCGTTTCAATTTCTTTGCTTGTAATTGGTTTGTTTAACTTTTGTGTTTCTTCCTTGGTCAGTCTTGGGAGGTTGTATTTTTCTAGGAAGTTGTCCATTTCTTCTAGGTTTTCCAGCTTGTTGGCATATAGGTTTTCATAGTAGTCTTTAATAATTCTTTGTATTTCTGTGGAGTCTGTCGTGATTTTTCCATTCTCATTTCTGATTATGTTGATTTGTGTTGATTCTCTTTTTCTCTTAATAAGTTGGGCTAGAGGCTTATCTATTTTGTTTATTTTCTCAAAGAACCAGCTCTTGGTTTTGTTGATTTTTGCTATTGTTTTATTCTTCTCAATTTTGTTTATTTCTTCTCTGATCTTTATTATGTCCCTCCTTCTGCTGATTTTAGGCCTCATTTGTTCTTCTTTTTCCAGTTTTGATTATTGTGATGTTAGACTATTCATTTGGGATTGTTCTTCCTTCTTCAAGTGTGCCTGGATCGCTATATACTTTCCTCTTAAGACTGCTTTCGCTGCGTCCCACAGAAGTTGGGGCTTAGTGTTGTTGTTGTCTTTTGTTTCTATATATTCCTTGATCTCTATTTTGATTTGTTCATTGATTCATTGATTATTTAGTAGCATGTTGTTAAGCCTCCATGTGTTTGTGAGCCTTTTTGTTTTCTTTGTAGAATTTATTTCTACTTTTATACCTTTGTGGTCTGAAAAATTGGTTGGTAGAATTTCAATATTTTGGAGTTTACTGAGGCTCTTTTTGTGAGCTAGTATGTGGTCTATTCTGGAGAATGTTCCATGTGCACTTGAGAAGAATGTATATCCTGTTGCTTTTGGATGTAGAGTTCTATAGATGTCTATTAGGTCCATCTGTTCTAGGGTGTTGTTCAGTGCCTCTGTGTCCTTACTTATTTTCTGCCCGGTGTATCTATCCTTTGGGGTGAGTGGTGTGTTGAAGTCTCCTAAAATGAATGCATTGCAGTCTATTTCCCTCTTTAGTTCTGTTAGTATTTGCTTCACATATGCTGGTGCTCCTGTATTGGGTGCATATATATTTAGAATGGTTATATCTTCTTGTTGGACTGAGTCCTTTATCATTATGTAGTGTCCTTCTTTATCTCTTGTTACTTTCTTTTTTTTGATGTCTATTTTGTCTGATATTAGTACTGCAACCCCTGCTTTCTTCTCACTGTTGTTTGCCTGAAATATGTTTTTCCATCCCTTGACTTTTAGTCTGTGCATGTCTTTGGGTTTAAGGTGAGTTTCTTGTAAGCAGCATATAGATGGGTCTTGCTTTTTTATCCATTCTATTACTCTGTGTCTTTTGATTGGTGCATTAAGTCCATTTACATTTAGGGTGACTATTGAGAGATATGTACTTATTGCCATTGCAGGCTTTAGATTCGTGTTTACCAAAGGTTCAAGGTTAGCCTCTTTAGTATCTTACTGCCTAACTTAGCTCGCTTATTGAGCTGTTATATACACTGTCTGGAGATTCTTTTCTTCTCTCCCTTCTTATTCCTCCTCCTCCATTCTTCATATGTTGTGTGTTTTGTTCTGTGCTCTTTTTAGGGGTGCTCCCATCTAGAGCAGTCCCTGTAGGATGCTCAGTAGAGGTGGTTTGTGGGAAGCAAATTCCCTCAGCTTTTGCTTGTCTGGGAATTGTTTAATCCCTCCATCATATTTAAATGATTGTCGTGCTGGATACAGTATCCTTGGTTCAAGGCCCTTCTGTTTCATTGCATTAAGTATATCATGCCATTCTCTTCTGGCCTGTAGGGTTTCTGTCGAGAAGTCTGATGTTAGCCTGATGGGTTTTCCTTCATAGGTGACCTTTTTCTCTCTAGCTGCCTTTAAAACTCTTTCCTTGTCCTTGATCCTTGCCATTTTAATTACTAATTGTCTTGGTGTTGTTCTCCTTGGATCCTTTCTGTTGGGGGTTCTGTGTAATTCCATGGTCTGTTCGATTATTTCCACCCCATTTTGGGGAAGTTTTCAGCAATTATTTCTTCAAAGAGACTTTCTATCCCTTTTCCTCTTTCTTCTTCTTCTGGTATCCCTATAATACGAATATTATTCCTTTTGGCTTGGTCACATAGTTCTCTTAGTGTTGTTTCATTCCTGGAGATCCTTTTATCTCTCTCTATGTCAGCTTCTATACGTTCCTGTTCTCTGGCTTCTATTCCTTCAATGGCCTCTTGCATCTTATCCATTCTGCTTATAAATCCTTCCAGGGATTGTTTCACTTCTGTGATCTCCTTCCTGACATCTGTGATCTCCCTCCGGACTTCATCCCACTGCTCTTGCATTTTTCTCTGCATCTCTGTCAGCATGTTCATGATTTTTATTTTGAATTCTTTTTCGGGAGGACTGGTTAGGTCTGTCTCCTTCTCAGGTGTTGTCTCTGTGATCTTTGTCTGCCTGTAGTTTTGTCTTTTCATGGTGATAGAGATAGTGTGCAGAGCTGGTACAAGTGACCGCTAGAAGAGCTTCCCTTCTTGTTGGTTTGTGGCCTTCCTCTCCTGGGAGAATAGCGACCTCTAGTGGCTTGTGCTGGGCAGCTGTGTGCAGATAGGGCTTCTGCTTCCTGCCCGGTTGCTATGGGGTTTATCTCCACTGTTGCTGTGGGCGTGGCCTGGCTGGGGCTGCTCCTCCAAAATGGTGGTGCCCCGTTGGATGGGGAGCGGCCGGGAGACTATTTATCTCTGTAAGGGGCCTCTGTGCTCCCTGCTGCCCAGGGGGTTAGAGTGCCCAGAGATCCCCAGATTCCCTGCCTCTGGTCTAAGTGACCTGTCCTGCCCCTTTAAGACTTCAAAAAAGCACTCTCCAAACCAAAACAACAACAGCAACAATTAGAGAGGGAACAGAGAAAAGAAAAAAAAAAAAGGAAAAAGCACTTGATTTTTTTTTTTGTCCTCAGGCGCTGGTCCCAGGCACCCGCTCACTGGTCCTGCTGCCCTGCCTCTCTAGCACCAGGGTCCCTGTCCCTTCAAGGCTTCCAAAAAGCACTCGCCCACTGGTCCCGCAGGGAAAAACGTGCGATATTCTTTGTCCTCACGCGCCGGTCCCAGGCACCCGCTCACCAGTCCCACCACCCTGCCTCCCTAGCACCAGGGTCCCTATCCCTTTAAGGCTTCCAAAAAGCACTCGCCAAAAAGAGAAAAAAAAGGGGGGAAAACGCGATTTCCTCTGTCCTCAGGTGCCGGTCCCAGGCACCTGCTCACCAGTCCCGCCATCCTGCCTCCCTAGCAATGGGGTCCCTGTCCCTTTAAGGCTTCCAAAAAGCACTCGCCAAAAAAAAAGAAAAAAAACCACTCCGGTTTCTTTCCACCCGCCAGGAGCCGGGGGGAGGGGCGCTCGGGTCCCGCCGGGCCGGGGCTTGTATCTTAACCCCTTCGCAAGGCGCTGGGTTCTTGCAGGTGTGGATGTGGTCTGGATGTTGTCCTGTGTCCTGTGGTCTCTATTTTAGAAAGATTTTTCTTTGTTATATTTTCATAGCTCTATGTGTTTTTGGGAGGAGATTTCCACTGCTCTGCTCATGCCACCATCTTGGCTCCACCTCCTGGTTATTGTATTTTTTACCACTAAAAGTTTCCTTTGGTTCTTTTTCAGATCAGCTCTGGTGCCTTTTATAGTTGCCTATATTCTGCAGATATGTTCAAACTTGCCTTTAAGTTCTTAAAACACAGTAAGCATAATTGTTTTACAATGTCTAACTCAGAATTTTAATATCTGAATTCTATTGGTTTGTTTTTGCTGTTGAACTCAAGATAGTTCTCATGTGTTGTATGCTTGGTTTTTCCTTGTGTGCTCGCTTACTTTTGGCTACATGTACATCATTGTCCTTGAAGAAGTTATTTTGGGGAATAATTTGAAACCTAGTATGAAAATGGCTTTCCTCCGAGAGGATGTTTTTGCCAGCTTCCTAGTTCATGAACCTGTTTGGGACCATTTTATAGTAAATTCATCACCTGAGGCTTTCTTGGTCCACCCAGGTTATGTCAATTTGGTTTACAAGTCTTCTCAAGGATGGTTTTGCTTTTTTTTCTTTTGCTGACTTGGCATCAGAACATCTTCCCTTGTCGCAGCTGAGTGCGCAGAGCTGGAGGGTTTTTTTGTCCTGTCTTGCTTTTCTGACTTACTTTTACCTCACAGGTGCAGCCCTTTGGAGCCCCAGTTTTCCATCTTGGGTGAACCCTGGGCTTTCACGTTGGTGCCCGTGACAAAGATGAAGCTCAGGGCAGCTCACGTGGGCAGATGCTCTCCAGGGAAAGCACCGGAAGAGCTTCTCTTACTTCTGAGGCTTCTCGCTTTCACTTTGATTTTGGCCTGATAATTGCTTGGCCTCCTGTCTGCCCGTCAATCCTTTCAGGGAAGATTTTTTTATTATTATTACCTAGCATTTTTAATCATTTTCAGTGACAGAACTACTAAAAATGACACAGGTGGCCACATCCCTGGAGCCACGTGGTGGCAGTTTTCAGCTGCGTATCCTTTGGGCATTTGATTCCTGCTGACTTTTGGTGGATTCAGGATATCCTAGGTGGTATTCTGGTTAAACGGTATTCTGAGCATGTCAGTGGGCCTTTCTCTGCATTCCTCACTATTTGTCTGCACTGTTATGTCCATTACACTAGTGCCAGCAAATAGTTTTTCACGAAGTCTTGGTTCTTCTTCACCCACCAATAGCTGGACTTGTCTTCCAAATTAGGAAAGAGATTAAAATGTAGCAAGGATCTCTTGTGTGTGTATCTACTGGGGGAATTTCAATTTGGGCACCGAAAAGGACAATGTCATTTCTAGATGATAGTCGAATCTGCAGAGGATGGGGAAAACACATCTTCTGGGAGAAAGAAAGTCCCATTCACCACTATATATAGCAGTTCCTGAATGTGGTGAGAAGGAACAATTTTGAGCAGAACTCGATGTGGTATCATTTGTATTCCCTTCAACCTGTCTATACTCCAAGGAATGGGAAATTAAGTTCTGGGAGAGAAAAAGCTGAGTTATTTAGAAAGAATAAGTTTGATAAAAGATTTGCAAGGGAAGAGAGATAGTAAGACACAGTCAGAAGACATTTGTTTACAGGTCTGATAATATAATTTTAACCCAAGTGGGAAGAAAGCCCCTTCTTGCTCGCTCCTTTATTTCAGAACAATGATTGGATCAATTGAGAAGCTAGACTACAAAAGAGGAAATGATATGAGAGCCAATATTAAAATATCCAGCTAAACTTTAGTAATGAGAAAACAGGAAGATCTTGGTGCTTTAGAATTTGCCACTGCAGGGCTAGGGCAGGGAAAGGTAGGAATGTGAAGAGAACTGGAGTTCCGACCCAGAAATTGCTACTATTATGATCCAACCAGTTTTGGTTGTAGCCTTCAAGATTGATGTGGCCTAAAAGATGGAAACATTGAACATTCCACAGAGAATAGAATTGTAACAAAGGCAGTTCTCTCCTATTGGCTTCCTGCAGGGGAAATCCACCAGATGTAGAAGAACTGAATCAAGACTTTAGAAATGTGTTAACATTTTAAAACTCAACATCCCATGTATAAGTTATAGAAAGAAACACTAGTTTTTCAATAGTATCATGACCTTCAATCCATTGATATTGCCACTTTCTCACTTTCTATTTAGAACCTTCCTTTGTTCATTTACCTTAGAGTCTATGGCCCATTATTTAGTCACTTGCTAACATAAGGTATTAATCACTCATTTTCTACCACCCTCTACCCCTATCCTCCCCTCTTAATGCTGAAAAAGCTGGGAAAATCCAAACATCTTCCTTCTCTCTACCATTAAGTACTTTAATAGCTGAACACCACAACTAGAGAAAATCACACCACAAGGCAGACTGCTTTCATGTTAAATTTGTGATTTAACATCACAGTCTTATGGCTTTAAATATTATCCATATCCTGACAATTTCCAAATTACACCTCTAGGTCAAACCTTTCCTTTCAACTCTTGATTTGTGTATCTATTGACCACTTGGTGTTACCACTTGAATGTCCAAGAGGGATCTTAAACCTAATGGGCAAGAATTAAGATCCTAATTTTCCACCTCACCTCTCAACCTGCTCCTATTTTCCTATCTCAATTGATAGTAATTCTATTTTTCCAGTTACTCAACCCCAAAATGGTGGGTTGTCTTGTCTTTGACTTGTCTTTTTTTCACATACCTCACATTTAATCCATCTGTAGCTGTATTTGCAAAATAAATCTGGAATCCTCACTATTCACTATCCTTGGCCAATCCATATTCTGAGCTCTCATCTGAGTTATTGCCAAAACTTTCTAACCATTCTGCCTCTTTCTGTCCTTACTCATCTAGTCTATACTTGGCTCAGCACTCAGGGTGATCACTATGACTGAAAAATTAGGTTATATCATTCAGAACCAACTAATGACTTCCCATCGCACTTAGAATGCAAGGTCTTTCCCATGGCTCACATGTATTTGAGTGACATGAACTTTGGCTACATCTCTAACCTCATTTTCTTCTGTTCTCTCCTCACATTCCAGCTGGTGACCTCCTTGGTGCTCCTCAAACACATCAGGCTTCCTCCTAACTCAGGACCTTTGCACTTGCTATTCCTTCTATCTGGAATATTTTTTTTTCACAAATAACACTCAGGCTTGCTCCCTTTTTCAGTGAGGACTTCCTTAACCATTTCCTATTTTTAAAAAGTCCCATACCATTCCCTTTCCACCTTGTTCTTCTTCACAGCAGTTATCAATCTCCTGTGTACTTACTTGTTTATTTTCTATTTCACATGAACTAGAATGCAAGTTCCATGAAGGAAGAAGCTATGTTTTATTCACACTGCCAAAAACAGTTTCACACATTTCTTATAATTTCTGCGTGTTAGGGATCCAGGCATAAATTTACTGCATGCATCCTCTGCTTAGGGTCTCACAAGTTGCACTCTCTTCTGGAGGCTCAATGAGGAAGAATCTATTTCTGAATTCATTCAGATAGTTGGCAGAAATTATTTCCTTTGGCTATATGACTGAGGGCCCTAGGTTTTTTACTGGCTACTGACCAGAGGTCACCCTCAGGTCCTAGAGGCCACCTATAATGCCTAGAGGAATACTTACTTCATTAAGCTAGCAAAGAGAATCTCTAAGTGCTTGCTAGCAGGATGTATGTATAATATATATGTGTATGTAATATATTTGTACATGGAATCACAGGAGTAGTAACTCATGATCTTTGCCATATTCTGTTGGTTGAAAGGAAGTCATAGGTTGCACCCAGGCCTGAGGAGAGGGGATTATATAAGGTATGAACACATGAACTAGGTTCTGTCCACCATATCAGTGTACAATGGATTAATTAAACTATAATCAATTTATTTTCAAGAGGTCTTTAATCCAGAGTTCCTGTTTGCTTAAAGATAAGGCATCAAATGTAACTTTCCCACAGTGTTCTGTGCAATTTATGTTTTAGGGAAACTCAAATGGCTTGTCTGTATTTCTAAAGTCACAGTTGCCAAGATAAATGACTTTGCCATATTTCTAAATATGTCAGCAAAAATATTTTTGCTGAACTAATAGATTTGACTGTGGAAAAGACAATAGCAATTTCTGCATGTCTTCTGATTTTAATTTCATCATCCTTTCTTCTTTCCCCTAATTCAGCAGGTTTAGTAGTCAGTATAACACTGGCAGTATTGGGGGAAAAAAACAAAAGCCAGTGTCCTTTAAGAGTGTCTTTGATGAAGCAGTAAAACAATTTGATTAAATTTTGAACCATGAGTACACATCTTATTAAGTGGTGAAACGTCAAGTCAACATAACAAACCCCTGCTGCATCCCCAAGCATGGTATGTTTGTCTTGAGAAAAAGCAATTGTATGATTGCTTTGAGCCCTAAACTAGCCAAGTTTTCATTTTTTCATAGGACACCATTTTTACTGGAACGGACAAACTGTGGTTAAACTTGGGTATTTAGCAGACATTTTCTAAAATATTAATAAAGTAAGTCAAACAGTGTTGAGCCAACCTTGTACTCTTGATATAAACCCCATTTGGGCATGATGCACAGTTTTTCATACATTGTATTAAATTTGCCACTGTTTGTTAATGATTTTGTGTGCGTATCTATGAAGCGTATTGGTTTTCTTTGGGTTTGGTTTCAGGATAGTACAGGCCAAGTGTATCCTCCTCTTCTTTTTGGGAGGAACATCATGTATAGAATTCATATTATTTCTCCTTACATATTTGGTTGAATTTGGCAGTGAAACCATCTGGACCTGGTACTTCCTTTGTGGAGAGATTTGAAACTAAAAATTCTATTTCTTCAATAGATAATTAATACTACCTATTTCTTCTTGAGTGAAATGTGGTATTTGGGTTTTTTAATTCACCTAAGTCAGGGGTTGGCTTTTTCCTGAAGTACTAGGTAGTAAATATTTTAGGCTTGCAAGCTACATTGTCTCTGCTGGAACTACACAGCCATACACAATATGTAAATGGGCAAGGCTGTATTCCAATAAAACTTCATTTACAAAACAGGGAACAGCCCATATCTAAAATATCAGTTATTACATTAAGGTTTTCATATTACCTTATGAACCTTTTAACATCTGTAACATCTATAGTCCCTTTCTTGTCCCTAACATTGGTAATTTGTGTGTTTTTTTCCTTCATTGCTTTAGCTAGAGGCTTATCATTTCTAATCATTAAAAAAATCAGTTTTTGGTTTCATTAAATTTGTCTATTTTTTGTTTTCAATTTCATTGCTTTGTGCTTTCCCTTTATTATTTCCTTTCTTCTACTTATTTTGGGCCTAAATTGCTCTTCTTTCTAAAGATAGGGGCTGCTCTAGCTTAACAATTGCACTCATTTTTTAAGGTAAGGACTTACCATTGTTTGGACCTTTGTTTTCTAATCACGTATTTAGTGCTATAGCCATCCCTGTAAGCCCTGCTTCAGCTGTGTCACACATCTTGGTATGTTGGATTCTTTTCATTAAAAACTTGTCTGATTCTCTTGTGACTTTTCCTTTGGTCCATGGTTATTTAGAAGTATGCTGATTAAGTTTCAAAACTTTGGAAAATTTCCAGGTATCTTTGTGTTACTGGTTTCTAGTTTAATTATACTGTCGTCAGAGAACAAACTTTTTTAACCAAGAACAAAATTTGGTTTCAATCTCCTCAATTAGCTTAGAATTATTCTATGATCCAGAATATAAACTACCTTGAATATTCCATGTGCACTTAAAAAGAATCTGTATTCTTCTGTTAAGGTGGAATGCCTTATAAGTGTCAATTAGGTAAAATTAATTATTCAAGTCTTTTATATCCTTATAGATGTTATTATGTCAGTTATTGAGTGTTGGTCTGTTCACTGGAATTGTCTGTTTCTCCTTGTAGTTGAACCAGCTTTTAAAGATCTTTTAGATGCATACGGAGTTGTTACATCCTCTTGAAGAATCGACCTATCATTATGTAATGTCCCAGCTTATCCTTGTTCTGAAGTGTATTTTGTCTGATATTAACAAAGCACTACCACAGCTTTTTTGTTGAGTACTTACACGTTTTCTCTCTCCTCACCCTTTTATTTTTAACCTATCTACATCTTCATGTTTAAAGTTGGGTTTTTTGTTTTGTAGAGAATGACTATTTCTAAATCTAATCTGACCATCTCTGCCTCATAATTGGGGTGTGGAGACCATTTACATTAATATGTGCATTTTTGTGGGTGGATTTAATTGTATCATTTTACTAGATATTTCCTATTTGTCCCTCTCTTGTTAATGTCTTGTTCTTTTGGATTCAGTATTTTTGGGGGTTCCTTTTTCTCTCTGCTATTGGCTAGTTATCTCTCTTTTTAATGATCAAGGGCCTACATAATATCTAGCTTATCAGTTTACCTCTAAACAGTATTATGCCACTTCACAAAAAGTGAGACCTTTACTACAGTACACTTCTTCTCCTCCTTCATGTTTTGCGCTGTTGTCACAGGTATTTGTCACTATTATAGATATCACTTCTTGTACATGTGCATGAGTCACACAACATACTGTTCCCATTTTTCCTTTAGACTAGGGGTTTGAAAATCATGGACTGCAGGTCAAATCCTGTTTTTATACAGGCCCTGAGCTAAGAATAGTTTTTATATTTTTGAAAGGGTTATAAAAAAAGAGAAGGAGGGAGAGAGTGAGTGAGAGGGGGAGAGAGGGAGAGAGGGAGGGAGGGAGGGAGGGAGAGAGTGAGTAGGAGAGAAGAGGAATGTGGGTTTTTTTGCTCTGGCTGTCTTCAAGATTTTCCCTTTATTTTGGTTTTGCTAATTTGACTATGAATATTTTTTAAATTTTCCTATTTGGAGTTCTCTGAGCATTTTTCATCTGCAATTCATTGTCTTTCAGTAATTAAAAAAAAATTCTCAGCTATTTTCTCTCCAAACACTTCTGCTGTTCTCTCTCTTCTCCTAGAATTCCAATTTCATATATGTTAGACTGTTTGATATTATCTCACTACTTTTGAATTATGTTTTGTTCATTCTGTGATCTTCTCCCTTGTTTCATTTTAGGTAATTTACACTGGCCAACCATCAAGTTCAGATTGTTTCCTCAGTTGTGTCATCTATTGATGAGCCCACCAAAGGCATTCTTCTTTGCTGTTTGGATGTTTTGTTAGTATTTATAGCATTCCCATCACAGCTGAAATTCCCCAATTGTTCACATAGGTTGCCCAACTTTTCCACTGAATCCTTTAACACATTAATCAAAGTCATTTTTTTAACCTTTATTTTTTTAATTTTGGCATCATTAATCTACAACTACATGAGAAACATTGTTTACTGGACTCCCCCCATCACCAAGTCCCCCCACATACCCCATTACACTCTGTCAATCAGCATAGTAAGATGCTGTAGAATCACTACTTGTCTTCTCTGTGCTGCACAGCCCTCCCCGTGGCCCCCCCCCATTTTACATGCTGATCATAATGCCCCTTTTCTTTTTCCACCTCCTTATCCCTCCCTTCCCACCCATCCTCCCCAGTCCCTTTCCCTTTGGTAACTGTTAGTCCATTCTTGGATTCTGTGATTCTCCTGCCATTTTGTTCCCTCTGTTTTTTCTTTGTTCTTATACTCCACAGATGAGTGAAATCATTTGGTACTTGTCTTTCTCCGCCTGGCTTATTTCACTGAGCATAATACCCTCTAGCTCCATCCATGTTGTTGCAAATTGTAGTATTTGTTTTCTTCTTATGGCTGAATAATATTCCATTGTGTATATGTATCACATCTTCTTTATCCACTCATCTAATGATGGACACTTAGGTTGCTTCCATTTCTTGGTTATTGTAAATAGTGCTGTGATAAACATAGGGGTGCATCTGTCTTTTTCAAACTGGGCTGCTGCATTCTTAGGGTAAATTCCTAAAAGTGGAATTCCTGGGTCAAATGGTATTTCCATTTTGAGTTTTTTGAGGAACCTCCATACTGCTTTCCACAATGGTTGAACTAATTTACATTCCCATTACCAGTGTAGGAAGGTTCCCTTTTCTCCACAACCTTGCCAACATTTGTTGTTTGTCTTTTGAATGGTGACAATCCTTACTGGGGTGAGGTGATATCCCATTGTAGTTTTAATTTGCATTTCTCTGATAACTAGCAATGTGGAGCATCTTTTCATGTGTCTGTTGGTCATCTAAATTTCTTCTTTGGAGAACTGTCTGTTCAGCTCCTCTGCCTATTCTTTAATTGGATTATTTGCCTTTTGTTTGGTGAGGAGCATGAACTCTTTATATATTTTGGATGTCAACCCTTTATCGGATCTGTCATTTATTGATATATTCTCCCATACTGTAGGATGCCTTTTTGTTCTATTGGTGGTGTCTTTTGCTGTACAGAAGCTTTTCAGCTTAATATAGTCCCACTTGTTCATTTTTGCTTTTGTTTCTCTTTCCTGGGGAGATATGTTCATGAAGAAGTCACTCATGTTTATGTCCGAGAGATTTTTGCCTATGTTTTTTTCTAAGAGTTTTATGGTTTCATGACTTACATTCAGGTCTTTGATCCATTTCAAATTTACTTTTGTGTGTGGGGTTAGACAATGATCCAGTTTCATTCTCTTACATGTAGCTGTCCAGTTTTGCCAACACCAACTGTTGAAGAGGCTATCATTTCCCCATTGTATGTTCATGGCTCCTTTATCATATATTAATGGACCGTATATGTTTGGGTTAATATCTGGACTCTCTATTCTGTGCCACTGGTCTGTGGCTCTGTTCTTGTGCCAATACCAAATTGTCTTGGTTACTATGGCTTTGTAGTAGAGCTTGAAGTTGGGAAGCGAGATGCCCCTGCTTTATTCTTCCTTCTGAGGATTGCTTTGGCTATTTGGGATCTTTTGGGGTTCCGTATGAATTTTAAAACTATTTGTTCCAGTTCATTGAAGAATGCTGTTGGTATTTTGATAGGGATTGCATTGAATCTGTAGATTGCTTTAGGCAGGATGGCCATTTTGACAATATTCATTCTTCCTAGCCAAGAGCATGGGATGGGTTTCCATTTGTTAGTGTCCCCTTTAATTTCTCTTAAGAGCATCTTATAGTTTTCAGGGTATAGGTCTTTCACTTCCTAGGTTAGGTTTATTCTAGGTATTTTATTCTTTTTGATGCAATTGTGAATGGAATTATTTTCCTGATTTCTCTTTCTGTTAATTCGTCATTAGTGTATAGGAAAGCAACATACTTCTGTGTATTAATTTTGTATCCTGCAACTTTGCTGAATTCAGATATTAGTTCTAGTAGTTTCAGAATGGAGTCTTTAGGGTTTTTTATGCACAATATTATGTCATCTGCAAATAGTGACAGTTTGACTTCTTCTTTACCAAACTGGATGCCTTGTATTTCCTTGTTTTGTCTGATTGCTGTGACAAGGACCTCAAGTACTATATTGAATAACAGTGGGGAGACTGGGCATCCCTGTCTTGTTCCCGATCTTAGAGGAAAAGCTTTCAGCTTCTCGCTGTTAAGTATGATGTTGGCTGTGGGTTTGTCATATATGGCTTTTATTATGTGGAGGTACTTGCCCTGTATATGCATTTTATTGAGAGTTTTTATCATGAATGGATGTTGAATTTTGTCAAATGCTTTTTCAGCATCTATAGAAATGATCATTTAGTTTCTGGCCTTCTTTTTGTTGATGTGGTGGATGATGTGGATGGATTTTCGAATGTTCTACCATCCTTGTATCCCTGGGATGAACCCCACTTGATCATGGTGTATGGTCCTTTTGATGTATTTTTGAATTCAGTTTGCTAGTATTTTGTTGAGTATTTTTGCATCTATGGTCATCAGGGATATTGTTCTGTAATTTTCTTTTTTTGTGGGATCTTTGCCTGGTTTTGTATTAGAGTGATGTTGGCTTCATAGAATGAGTTTGGAAGTATTCCCTCCTCTTCTATTTTTTGGAAAAATTTAAGGAGAATGGGTATTATATCTTCTCTATATGTCTGATAAAATTCAGCGGTGAATCCATCTGGACCAGGGGTTTTGTTCTTGGGTTGTTTTTTGATTACCACTTCAATTTCTTTGCTGGTAATTGGTCTGTTTAGATTTTCTGTTTCTTCCTTGGTCAGTCTTGGAAGGCTGTATTTTTCAAGAAGTTGTCCATTTCTTCTAGGTTTTGCAGCTTGTTAACATACAGATTTTCGTAGTATTCTCTAATGACTTTTTGTATTTCTGTGGGGGCCATCATGATTTTTCCTGTCTCATTTCTGATTCTGCTGATGTGTGTAGATTCTCTTTTTCTCTTAATAAGTCTGGCTAGGGGCTTATCTATTTTGTTTATTTTTTTGAAGAACCAGCTCTTGGTTTCATTGATTTTTTCTATTGTTTTATTCTTCTCAATTTTATTTATTTCTTCTCTGATCTTTATTATGTCCCTCCTTCTGCTGCCTTTAGGCCTCATTTGTTCTTTTTCCAGTTTCAACAATTGTGACTTTAGACTATTCATTTTGGAATGTTCTTCCTTCTTTAAATAGGCCTGCATTGCTATATACTTTCCTCTTAGAACTGCTTTCGCTGCATCCCACAGGAGGTGGGGCTTTATGCTGTCACTGTCATTAGTCTCCATATATTGCTTGATCTCTGTTTTAATTTGGTCATTGATCCATTGATTTTTTAGGAGCATGTTGTTAAGCCTCCATGTGTTTGTGAGCCTTTTTGCTTTCTTTGTACAGTTTATTTCTAGTTTTATGCCTTTGTGGTCTGAGAAGTTGGTTGGTAGGATTTCAATCTTTTGGAATTTGCTGAGGCTCTTTTTGTGGCCTAGTATGTGGTCTATTCTGGAGAATATTCCATGTGCACTTGAGAAGAATGTGTATCCTGCTGCTTTTGGATGTAGAGTTCTTTCAATGCCTGTTAAGTCCATCTGTTCTGGTGTGTTGTTCAGTGCCTCTGTGTCCTTACTTATTTTCTGTCTGGTGGATCTGTCCTTTGGAGTGAGTGGTGTGTTGAAGTCTCCTAGAATGAATGCATTGCATTCTATCTCCTCCTTTAATTCTGTTAGTATTTGTTTCATATATGTTGGTGCTCCTGTGTTGGGTACATGTATGTTTATAATGGTTATATCCTCTTGTTCGGCTGACCCCTTTATCATTATGTAATGTCCTTCTTTATCTCTTGTTACTTTCTTTGTTTTGAAGTCTATTTTGTCTGATACCAGTACTGCTACACCTACTTTTTTCTCCCTGTTGTCAGCATGAAATATCTTTTTGCATCCCTTAACTTTTAGTCTGTGCATGTCTGGTTTTGAGGTGAGTCTTGTAAGCAGCAGATAGATGGGCCTTACTTTTTTATCCATTTTGTTACTCTGTGTCTTTTGATTGGTGCATTTAGTCCATTTACCTTTAGGGTGATTATTGAAAGATTTGTACTTATTGCCATTGCAGGCTTTAGATTCATGGTTACAAAAGGTTCAAGGTAAGCTTCTTTACTGTCTAACTTACTTCACTTATTAAACTATTATAAGCACAGTCTGATGATTTTTTATTTCTCTCCCTTCTTATTACTCCTCCTCCATTCTTTATATGTTGGGTGTTTTACTCTGTGTTCTTTTGTGTTTCCTTTGACTGTTTTTGTGAGTAGTTGATTGTATTTTTTGCCTTTAGTTATTATTTGGTTGGTCTGCTCTCTTTGCTGTGATTTTAGTTTCTCTGGTGACATCTATTTAGCTTTAGGAGTGCTTCCATCTAGAGCAGTCCCTGTTGGATGCCCTGTAGAGGTGGTTTGTGGGAGGCAAATTCCCTCAACTTTTGCTTGTCTGAGAATTGTTTAATCCTTCCATCATATTTAAATGATAAGTGTGCTGGATACATTATTCTTGGTTCAAGGCCCTTCTGTTTCATTGCATTAAATATATCATGCCATTCTCTTCTGGCCTGTAAGGTTTCTGTTGAGAAGTCTGATGATAGCCTGATGGGTTTTCTTTTGTAGGTGACCTTTTTTCTCTCTCTGGCTGCCTTTAATACTCTGTCCTTGTCCTTGATCTTTGCCATTTTAATTATTATGTGTCTTGGTGTTGTCCTCCTTGGGTTCCTTGTGTTGGGAGTTCTGTGGGCCTCCATGGTCTGAGCAACTATTTCCTCCCCCAGTTTGGGGAAGTCTTCAGCAATTATTTCTTCAAAGATACTTTCTATCCCTTTTTCTCTCTCTTCTTCTCCTGGTACCCCTATAATGCAAATATTGTTCCACTTGTATTGGTCACACAGTTCTCTTAATATTCCTTCATTCCTGGAGATCCTTTTGTCTCTCTTTTCATCAGCTTCTCTGTGTTCCTGTTCTCTGTTTTCTATTCCATTAACGGCCTCTTGCACCTCATCCAGTCTGCTCTTAAGTCCTTCCAGAATTGTTTTATTTCTGTATTCTCCCTCCCAACTTTATCCTTTAACTCTTGCATATTTCTCTGATCCATCAGCATGGTTATAACCTTTATTTTGAATTCTTTTTTGGGGTGATTGGTTAAATCTCTCTCCCCAGGCCCTCTCTCAAGGGTGGTCTGGGTAATTTTGGACGGGACCAAATTCTTCTGCCTTTTCATGGTGATAGAGGTAGCTGTAGGCAGGTAGCGCATGTGTCATCTGGGAGAACAAAGTCCTTTCCTGCTTGCTCATCACCTTACCCTTCTCTGCTGCCTGTGTTGGTTACCCGCACTCCTGGAGCAGTCTCCAGATTAATCCCCTAAGCTTCTGTGGGCGGGGTCTCCGTCAGGGTAGGGCAGAGACCTGCGTGGAGTGGCAGGCGCTCCTGGTGTGCTCTCCTGCGAAAGCGGTGCCCATGCCGGGCAGCTGTGTTCTGGCAGCAGCCTTTGGGTCTGGCCTGGGTGGCTGTGCGCCAGGAGGAGATTCTGGGTGGCTGCTGGGATGCAGTCGCTCCTGGGCTGCTTGGCTGCCACTGCTGCCACCGGCTCACGCGTGCCGCTCCTGGGCCCCTCACTCGGCTGCTGCCACCACCGCCACCAGCTTGCACACTAGTGGGCCAGTGTGTCACGGTCCGCACCAGCTGGGGGAATGACTGGCTAGCTGCTTATCACCATGAGGGGCTTCAGAGCTGCACTGCCACCCAGGGTGTTAGGTCACCTGGACTTCCCCAGGATTCCCAGCTGCTGGACTGAGTGTGCCAGGATGACTCTGTCCAGCTGTGAGGTCCCTGTCCCTCCAAGACTTTCAAAATGCATCTGTTTTTCTTCTGTCCCAGAGGAGCCAGTTGTGGGGACCTGCTTGCTGATTCTGCCCCTCTGTTTCTCTAATATCCAGCACACTGTGCACTGTGTGTCTACGCTCCCAGTGTGGATTACTAGAGCTGGTTGTTTAGCAGTACTGGGCTTTCACTCCCTCCCTGCTTCGACTACTTTCTTCTGGCCAGGGAGCTGAGGTGGGGTTGGGGCGCTCAGGTCCTGCCGGGCCACAGCTTGTATCTTACCCCCTTCGTGTGATGCTGAGTTCTCACAGATGTAGATGTAGCCTGGCTGTTGTACTCTATCCACTGGTCTCTCTTTTAGGAATAGTTGCATTTGTTGTATTTTCAGAAATATATGTTTTGGGGAGGAGATTTCCACTGAACTACTCATGCCACCATCTTGGCTCCTCCTCTCCTCAAAATCATTTTAAAGTCTCTCATAGTTTCAGTATCTGTGTCATCTCCATTTAGGTCTGTCATTTGTTTCATCTCCTGATGAATTTTTCTCCTGTTTTTTTTAGGCTTAGAATTTTTGACTGAATACCACACATCTTGTGAACAATACAGATTAATATCATTTACATGTGGCCATTAGTGAGGGGGACTGAGTAAATCTAAGCAGTTGAAACAGGTGTGGATTTTGTTCTTACCTTTTTGGTTCTCCTGGTCTACTCCTACCACATAGTAGCAGATCTCTGCTTGGTATTATGTAGGATCCTAGGCCCAGGAGATTTTCTGCCTCTTCCTAGGGGCAAAAGGCATTTGGATTTATCCCTCCCCCAGAGGCAGTGGATCTTTGCCTGGAGACAGGAAGGTTTTCTCTCTCTCCACCACTGGCTAATGGCTTTTACTCCTGCAGGAGAAAGGTCTGAGGAACTAGGCAGTGTTTCACACTTGTCACCAATATCATTATCAATTATTACTGCATGCCTGGGCCACTCAGAGATCTCTCTGGACAGGCTCCTGGCCCAGTTGTTCTCATGAGCACCTGGTGGAGGCTTATGGAAAGGAACTCCCAAGTGACTATGAACAATTGTCATGTTAGGGCTCCCACTTATTCTAAGCTAGCATTTTAACCCACAATTGGTCTTAAAAATATTCTTTAAATTTTTGTTGATTTCTGTTGGCAGACAATTCTTCCTGGGTCTTCAAATTGCTGATTTGTAAGTAGAGGCACCAACTGTCTTTCTTTTCAGCCTGGGAAGAGATAGCATTTCCCTCTAGAAGACAGGTTTGATCACTGTCCACCATAGCAATGACATTTCCTTCCACCAAAGGGCAGGCATGCTTCATACTCATTATAAAACATTCAGGTTCCCTGAACTCAGAGTTCCTCCTCTGTAATGTACCCACTGCATGTGCAGGTGTCACCTGGCCTTCTTCACCCCATTGTAGGACTGGGAGTCAGGGAACTGGCACAAGTACTAAGACTGATGAATGCTATTACAGTGAGTAATAAAGTCTTTTGTCCCTGATTCAGGAAAATGTGGCAAGCTAACTAACAACTTGCAGGTAGGGTAAAATCTTAAGACTCTTTCCTAGTCTTTGATTTCTTCTTATTTGCTTTAGAGGCAGCCTCCTATTCTCTGCTGGTCAAACAGTTCACATATCCCATCTCTCCTTGAAAGTGTTTATCATTCTGGAATTCAGTTCCTTTGGTTGCCTTCTCTAATGGGTATAATAAAAGTTATGACTATTTTCTCTTGTTAGGACAGGAGTAACATTCTCTTGCAGCTTTCCACATCTTAGCAGAAGCACAGCTCCCAAGGGTATCCCTATTTGACTACTTTCTGTTACCAAGGATGGACACTTACTGATGTGCAAACTCTCACTGTTCAGCTCATAAACATTTAACTAGCTTTTAAAAGAAGCATAAGCTTGGGTGAGGAACTTCAGGAATTCTGAAAAACAGTCCATGAGATATTTGACCACAAGGGATGGAAGCCATGGCCAAGGATGTTTACCTTCCAGCAGAGTGAGGCAGGAGGGGTGAAAGAATCGTGATTTAGGAGAGATGACATATTACACAGAATGTACATATGCACTGGCCACCAAGTACTACTGCAGATAAGGGGAATATTCAGTTACAATACCAGCACCTGGGGACAGACAGAGAGCTTTTGAAGATCTCAAAAAGGGACAGGTGTATGTGGCAGAAACACTTAAAAAGGATACAAAGGACAATTAGAAGACAACAGGTGGTGGTGTGAGGACACCTGCTCCACATTCATACTTTCCTTTCCCTCCACATTCACTCTTACTTTTTCTGGTAAACAGAAACCAGATTTCTTTTTCAATATTTACCTCTTTTACACTGTGGAAGTCTAGCTAGGGTTGCCAATTACAATACCTACTTTTCCCCTTAACCAACTTTTCTAGAACTCCCTGAGTCACTGATTCATGACTGAGCTGTTAGTTCCTGCTACACAGATCCCTTACATGAAAAACTAGAACAGCCTTGGCTCCTGACTTTTCAAAGTATGGCTTAATTTTTTCTTCTAACTTTGTGAATTACCCAATATTCCCATTTTGCTTAAGTTAACCAAAATTGAATCTCTTTTGCTTGCAACCATAGAAACCCAGTTGATACAGGGTAAGAGGTCTATTAAAGGGCATGACAAAGGCCAAAGGAAGCTTTTGAAAATAGGCCTGAAATACAGATACTTTATTTAAAATGATAAAAATAACATGTGTTAATAACTGTCAAAACTGCTGACATGGTACAATGACTAATCCATTTCATGTTTCTGTGTGCTTATAGTTAGCATTTTCTAACTGTTAGGCTGATGATACTTTAATACTACAAAATATATTTAAACTTCACTCATATCCCCCATTAGATATAAAAACATATGAGAATGAAGTAAAATAATACGCAATACATGCTATACAGGAAAAAACTCAACAAGGTGCTTAGCAGCAAATGATATATTAACAAATGAAATACATGCATTTATTGAAATTTAACTGTTTGATTTTTAAAATCCCAGTTATGCAACTCAGTTGAACCAACCAAACAGTGCATGAAGAAAATTTCAAGAACATGATACCCCAGGTAGGTATTAAAAGAGTACAGTGGAGCACCAAGTAGGATATTCTCAACAAATGTCTCAAAAAATTGCATGAAACAAAAATTAAACAACCTGCTACAAACAGATCAACCTGACAAGTAAGTGACTTTGGAATGAAAAATTAATTTTTTGGTTAGTCTTGCCCTCTTGCTACACAGATGAGGCCCTATGGCCCGGGAGACAAACTGACTTGTCCGAAGCTTACTAGGGTAGATTTCATATATGATTCAGATTAGAAGTCACTCTTTTTGTGAGGAAGATAGCAAAATGTTTAATTCCTGTTAGCAATATATGTTAGCCATACAACTTGTTGAATTAGGAGGTTTTAAGATTCTTATATATTTACATGTATTTCTATATATATGAATTATATATTATCATATAATTATATATGATTATTATATATTATAGATAATAGTATATCATATACATATATATCACTCTGAGTCCTTTTTAGGGTTATCGCTTTTTATTTTTTTTAAATATTATAAAATGAATTTATAAAATATGGTCGTGTCCAAATAACGATCAGGATAAGACCACCTGATATTTACCTTTAATATCCAAGATTTTTTCCAAACCTAACTGAGCAGAACCAGGTTCTTCAACAGATTAGCATAACACAGGGTTATTCGACACTGGCACTGCTGACATTTGGGCAGGATAATTCCTTGTTTGTGAGGCTGCCCAGTGCTCTGCAAGGTGTTTAGCAGCATTCCTGGTCTCTACCCACTAGATGCCAGGTGCACCCCAGTGGTTACAATCAAAAATGTTTCTACACTGCAATGTTCCCTGGGGGACAAAGCTGCTCTCTGATTTAAAAAAAAAGTGGTTCTGACATCATGACCACAACAAAACACACACCAACTGTGTGACTCCACTGTGGAGTCAACTGTTATTAAACTAGAGCTACATTTTTATTCTAGTTCAATGTTTATCATGCCTAGAACCAAGTTAATTATACCAGTTTTTGTCTAGAGCTGAGCTATCCAATACAGTAGTCCCTAGTCACACGTAGCTACTGAACACTTGAAATGCAGCTTCTCTGAAATGAACTGTGAGTGTAAAATATGCACTGGACTTTGAAGTCCACAGAAAAAATGAATGTAAAATAGTTGATTATAATTTTATGTTAACTGAGCTATTTGGGGTATACTTACTGGGTGAAATATATTACTGAAATTCTTTTCACCAACTCATTTTTACTTTTTTTTTTAATGTGGCTAACAGAAAATTCTAGATTACATATATGGTTCATATCATATTCCTACTGGATAGCACTGGTCTAGAAACTTGAAATGATTTAGTATTATTTTTAATAAATTGTCTATCAAATAAGCCAAAAAGACTTTGGAAAGTCCTAGTCTTTCCCTATGAAATCAGCTAACTTTTGAGCATCATAACTCTTTATCATCACGCCTAGATGATTTTTCTGCTTCTGTAAACCAATTACTTCTATTCCAGTGCTTTATTCTCAGTGTTTCAATCGGTTCTTTTCTGGTTGATTTATCTTCTTCTTGTTCTTTATCACTCTCCTGCATACCAGTTTCTTTCATACAGCCAGGACCTTTCCCAGTGGGATGTCTAGATGCTGCAGCATCCATCATACTTAGAAAATTATAAGCAGGAAGATGAGGTTTCCATCCCTGAGCAGGTAAAATTGCTAGAAAGAAGATATAATCAAGAGTTAAAGGTGAACAGACATAAAATTATCACACAACTATACTAGAAAATGTTTTACTTTGAAAAATATATTTGTAGGAGTAGAGACTTTATCAGCTTTATTTACCTAAGCAAAACTAGATTTTTTTTGTCATTGTCTAAGAAACAACATATTTGTCATTATCAGCCACTTAAATTTTTGTATTACTTTTGTAAGCTAGTTTATTTTAAATAAAGATTAGTATTAATAGGAAAAAGAGAGAAGGCCCATAATCTCACTGCCACTTAGCCCTCGTTGAGGTCTTAAAAAAACATCAAAAAGTGTAATGAGATTACAGATAGATCAGCACAAGTTAAAATGAAAAAGTCTCCTGCTTCCCTTTCTAAGGAACTGGAACTATTTCTTATCAATCATTCCAGAAAAAATGTTGGGGACATATATTTATTTATTACTTAGACAAGCATTTCTTTATATTTCAAGGCATTTTCTGATTTTTAACTTTTGATTAACATACTTTGTACACACTTGATGAAAACAAGTTCATTTTGTAAAAATTATAGACAAGGAATAATTAAATATTGGTTTGGAATTAAGTATACTATAAAAACAGACTGGATAATTTCTTAGATACACTTCATGGTAACAAATCTTATATCACTTTAAAACATTGGTCATTGGAAGAGGAAAACTATTTAAGCTGATAACATATATGTGAGTAAGTCAGCTAACTTTTCTCCATGGAGTAAACTGTACAATACAATTTCAGAATTTAGTTGCCCTTTAAAAGATTATTTTGAGAAGTAAACTATTTAAGGAAACTTTGTAAAAATAACTTCCAGTGAAAGAATCTCTATACTGTTCCATGAAAAAATTAATAAATGTTCATAAAACACAAACTTGAACATCTCTCATGAGGCAAATATATACCTAAAAGCTTAGGACATTCATATAAATCATAATTCCCTAAGATGGACTAAAGCTCAAATAAAAATCTACATAACTACATATGCAGTATTATCTATATTGTACTTATTAATATAACTGAGCCTGAGGAAATTTTATATGAAATCTTAGTACATGGTACATCAGCAGGGTACTAAATGTAGACTACCCCTGTATTTGATGTTTCAAATCACTGTTCCCAGGTTAGATTCAAAAGTGGCAAACAGACAACACATTTTCTTGAATATAATGAAGATGTAAGAGGTAAGAATTACTATTTGTACTTTAATAATGATACTTTATCTGCATATTGCAAAGATTAAAATATCTTTAAGCACAAATTAAGTCATTGCAAATATTTAGCATACTTAATTTTTAATGTAAACACTGCAGCCTAGTGGTCTCATATGACAAAATGCCTAAAACTGGACATCACAATTCTGCTAATAATTTGCTGAGAGAACTGTATACAAAGGTCTTAATGTTTTCAATTGCAAATAAAACTACTCTTATCATACATGAGTAATAAATACATTATTATCAAGTTAATAATAATAATAGCAAACATTTACTGAGTTTTTACTATGTACCAGGCATTATTCTTTTAATCTTCACAACCCCAGGAGGTAAGTACAATTATTATTCTAGTTTTATTGATGAGAACACCAAGGCCGATGAAGGTCAGGCAGCTTGACCAAAGTTAAATATAAATTTCAAATACAAAGAGCCCATGGTCACAATGTCATGGAAATAGAGATGTGCAGCAAACATGCTTACAGGATCAGACTATGCCAAGAGTAGATGCAGCACCCACTTCTCAGATCTGTCTCCCAAGGAGTGGGAGCAGGTCCTACCAGCACAGAAGACCAGACCCAATAGAAAAGTACTGTTCAGGTCGCTTCTTCACTACTGCAGAAAAACTTCAGAATAGAAGCAGCAATACAAAGACATAATGGAAGCCCCTCAAAGAGTGAGTTGGCAAAGGCATTAACAAAATGGCAGTGGAAGATAGATATATATACCAGACTCTGGGGAAACTCAGAATTCTGATTCTTTCCTCTTGATAATAGTTTGAGTTGAGGAATCAAAGCCTCCAAGGATGTTCCTTGTAGGAAAGGATCTCTATACATGAATAATGGTAATTCTTTAGATTTTACATTTTACAAAGTACATTTACAGACATAATTTGATTTGGTTTTTAAAATAACTGACACAGAATAGGAACTATTATATGTCATTTTATGTTTGTAGAGGAAGAAAGAGACTTGCCTAGGGCCACACAGTGGAGTAATCAATAAGGCTGGGCCGTGAGCGTAGAGTTCTGTGTCTCTGAACATCACGCCTTTCTATAAGCCATTCAGTTTCACAGGTATGCTGGCCCTACCTACATACAATTCTATCTGATTTAGAATCCATGGGGCGTCTGTGTCACAGCTGCTACGAAATGACCACCCGCATTTTATTCTATAAAGGAGCACTGCAGAGAAGTTAATGCAAACTATCTTGAAGAGTTCAAGACCTACAACTGAAAAGACCCCAGCAATGAACTCAGACATGAGTGATCCACAGAAAAGCCCCCTTTCAGATTATGATTTAAACAAAATAATTTAATTAATTTTTCACACCCCCTAGGAAAATGTTAAAGCTAATAAATTACCTAAGAGGACCCAGAATATCCAAAATAATCCGGAAATGAAGAACAAAGCTGGAGGAATCAAACTTCCCAATTTAAAAGCCACTACACAGCTGCAGTTTTCAAGATAATTTGGTACTGGTGTAAGGACAAATACAAAAACATGTACACGAATGTTCACAGCAGAATTATTCATAATAGCCAAAAAGTGGAGGCAACCCGAATATCCATCAACTAATGAAGAAATAAAATGTGGCATACTCATACAATGGAATATTATTCATCCATAAAAAGGAGGAATTACTGATTCAAGTTACATCATCAATGATTCTTGAAAATCTATGTTAAGTGAAGAAGCCAGACAAAAAAAGGCCACATACTGTATGATTGTATTTAATGAAATGTCCAGATTAGGCAAATCCAAAATGATAGAAAGCAAATTAGTGGTTGCCAGGGGTGGAAGGAAGAGATAAGAGGGAGTGATCACTAATGGGTATGGGTTTCTTTTGAGGGTGAGGAAATGTCCTGGAATTCAACAGTGGTAATGGTTGCACAGCCTTGTAAATATACTAAAAATCACTAATTGTATACTTTAAAAGTATAGACTTTATGGTATATTTCGGTATCAAATATAACCACCGATAGGATATTTAAACATGATAACTTAGTTAAAACTGCCTTACTTAACAGAAATGGAGCAGTCCACCCAGCAAAACAGATGTGCTACGATTGACATTTAAAATAAATTCAAGTATCAGATGAAATACACACAAATACACATAATTATAGATTCACACTATGCATGTTGGCTGAGAGACAATGTAACACTGAATTGGAGATCATATACAAGAAATCTATGTATACAAATACATAAATATTTATATCCAGGTACACACTCCTTATTTAAGGGCTCTGTCATGAAATAATGTGAAAATAGTCTAGTTCACCTGGTATTGAATAACAAAATCCTTGGCTAGTACCTTAGCAGACTTTTCATTTCATCAAATTTCACACAATTTCATCAATATGTTAAAAAATTAGGGCATTACATGGTAACTTAAATTTAACTTATAGCAACAGGCCTGCTGCCACCACAACTGGGTATAAGTTAACACATAACATATATTTCATAAGTATAAATTCACATATGTTTTAGAAAAGTGGAGGCTATGACATGTTATAAGCAAGCTTTGTAAATTCTGGTTAAAGGTCTTTTTTCTTGTGGTTCAAAATTCTAGCTCAGAGATCCAGGCTGGAATCTAAGCTTCCTCATTTGCTTGTTAATTATATGACTTTCAACTAGATAACGCTTCTACAGGTAATACTTTTTATGACTCTCGCGAGAATTAAATGAGATAATGCACGTGAATCACTTAGCACTGTGTTAGATACCAAGTAAGCATTTAATAAATGTTAGCTATTATTTAACAAATGTAATACAATTTTAACAAATTTAACAAAATGTAATACAATGGTATTTATCTTCTGTGGAAAATAAGAGCTACCACACAGGAGACTGCCTGATGTACAATGCTATCAGCATATTAACATTTAAGATACTTATAAACATTACAATTCAATTTATTCTAGCATTCATTAGACATAATTCAAGTTTAAAAGTCTACGAAACAAAATACAGAACTGTGTTTAAGTAAAACAAAACTTACTGATAGGACTTTCTAGTCCTGCTTCTAATTTCTTAAGCCATAATAAGAGAGTTTGTGCAGTGACAGACTGGTCTGAGGGAAATGCAAATACTTGGCCCCCTGAGGGCAGGTTCACCACAACAAGAAGAGGAAGGGGAGGCAGAGTGTCAAAGTATGCCTGCAAGATTCCTCTCCCCACAGGAGTATTCTTTCTACAAGAGGGAACATTTGAACATATTAATATTTCTTTCTATAACAAAATTATGAAAATAGTTTATAGAACATTAAATATAGTATCATGCCAGTAAGTGTATTTTATAATAAGATGCCCTGGAAACCAAGAGGCCTGTAACTCTTATATGAGTAATCAGATTCCTAAGTTTCTTTTAACATGTGGTACTGTATTTCTTTCAGGAGAAAGAAGGCAGCCAGTGACAGTTTTAACGGAAAACAGACATAGTTCAAAGGCTTGTCAATAATTAGACTTGATATAATCAATAGGTTCCTTCCAAAGTTTACCCTATTATCTGTTTCACATGGTCAGCTCAAAACTTAAACAGTTACAAACTATAAAATAACAAGATACTTATAATAATTGGTTCTTTTCCAAATAAAACTGGGTCTTTCCAGGTAAGATTCCTCAAGGGAGGAACAACCTAAGACAGGCACAGTCGCAGGGGGGCCATCAGGTGAGAAATCGGGGAACAACAGTGGTGAAGCATAGAACCTCACCCCTTCCCTGTTTTGAGAGAAAGCTTTTGCATCCGTGGATGTTTTATTGCCCTTGTCTAGCTCGGATTAGCACATAGTCTACAGGCACACACATGATCATCTACAATTGCTCTCTTACAACACTAAACTATGTTTTCTACTTTTATTTTGCATCTACCTACCACTTCAGCATTTTATTAAAAATAAAAATAATAATAATAATAAAGGGAGAAATGTGGGATCCACATATAAATCAAGTATAAAAATCAAACGAATATTCATATTTGACCTGATTGTTTATAGTTCATAATGCATGATCAAAACCGAAAGTTTCTGTGATGAATGCCCTTGTACTGTTCACCATGTAAGAACTTATTCACTATGTAAGAATTTGTTCACCATGTAAGAACTTGTTCGTTATGCTTCAGAAGATTGGAGACTGACGAGAATTAGGCTTGAGATGGATTAATGATTGTGCATTGAGCATTGACCCCCCTATACAGAATTTTATTGTTAACAACCATTTGATCAATAAATATGAGAGATGCCCTCTCAAAAAAAAACAACAAAAAAAAACTGTGTCTTTCTTCAGAAAAAAGGAAAAGGAATTAACTTCAATTTAATATGATTTTTAGAAGTTATTCTCATTCAAGGAAACCATAAGTTTAAGATATTTAGCTTTCCTAATACAGCATATTCCATATTACAGAAAACGCTATTTTACTCTGAGATACCTACAAGGATAATTAGCTGGAAAAATTTTCTCAAGCAGTAAGTTGTATTGTTGGCAAACTATTCACAGCAAAAATATACACTGCCTCATTCTTGTAATATTTCAAATAAGTTAAAAAAATCTTTCATATGATAAATTTGAACAAGCGATAGTATGTATATATGTAGACTGTGTCCACAGAGATTAAATGTAACACAAGCCATACATCTAGAAAACATACCAGGAAGTATTGTTGGTGAATGCACTGAAACTTTCTATAACATTTCAGGCTGCATTTTAAAACTACAGAAGTGTAGCAAGAGGAAGGAACTGAAGAAAAATGCCAAAATATAATGTTTATCTTTCTCTATTTGCCAAATATTCCTCAATGGACATCAATCAGTTTTAAAATGAGAAAAATTATTACCTCTAACAATTTGTATGACACAAAAAGCAAATGTATCAAAAGCAAAAATAAACAAATGGGACTACAAACAGATACTGCATGGTATCATTTATATATTAGGGGAAAAAACTGAGTAGAAAAGTGATTGGCAGGGGCTTGGGGTGGGAGAAATAGGAAGAGGATGGTGAAAGGGTACAAACTTTCAATTGTACAATGAATAAGGTCTGAGGGTCAATGTATAACATGGTGGCTACAGTTGATAACACTATATTGAATAAAAGAAATTTGCTGAAAGAGTAGAACTTAAATGTTCTCACCCCCTTCTGAAAAATGTAAATGTCAGTGATGGATGTGTTAATTAAGATAGATGGAGGAATTCTTTCACAATGTGTGTATATATATTAAATCATCACAATATATACTTTACGTAACTTACAATTTTGTCAACTATACCTCAATAAAGCTGAAAAAATACCATACATCAAAAAAAAGTTGTAGAACAGAATTCAATCTAAAACAAGGTCATCTTAGACCATCTGAGAGAGTTTAATCACTAAAATATCATGATGACATATATATATATATATATATATATATATATATATATATATATCAGTCCCATAATTTAACTCCAAAGGTAGAGTTAGAAAGTCTCATTTGCCAATGAAAATGTAATGATAATTACACTTTACTGTTACATATTAAAAACAAATACATACTTACAGATTTAACCAGCAAGGGGTAAGTGAATCCAAGTGTTTCTCTTTTACCAGGGTCAATATTGCTTTTTCATACTGGGAATTTATGCTGCCATCACTGAATAAAATAAGTAATGGTTTCTGAAGTTTTAAATAAATGGGAAGATTTTCCACAGTGATTTCTGGCTGTTAAAATAAATAAATAAATAATAAACCATGGGGAATGATGAATAAAATAAAAAATAATGTTCAAATCACTCATGCAATATTTGTTAAATTTAATCCAAACATTTTTATTTAAGTGGAGATTTTGCTATACTAATAACTATGACTTTCAAGAGCCTTTTTAGTTAAGCCCACTTTACTTTAACAAGTTATTTTCAAAATAAAACTAATATAATTTGAAAGTAAATTAACTTAAAGGAGCTCCCTGTTTTACAAGGACGTAATACTTCTAATCATTTCTTATGCTGAAATCTAAACCACACTAGCCAATATATGCATGACAAACAAAACTCTTGTTTTGCAAAGGCAACAAAAGCAAAATAAACAAGCAGACTACATCAAACTAAAATGCTTCTGCAGAGCAAAGGACACCAGCAACAAAATGGCAGCCTTCAGAATGGGAGAAAATATTGCCATCTTATCTCCAAAAAGAGGTTAATATCCAAAATAACTGAAGAACCCACACAACTCAATGGCAAAAATACCAACAACCCAATTTAAAAATGGGCTGAGGAATTAGACATTTTTGTAAAGAAGACATACAGTCAAAAGATACATGAGAAAATGCTCGACATCACTAATCATCAGGGAAATGCAAATCAAAACCACAGTGAGTTATCACCCCACAATTGCTAGAATGAGTATCATCAAAAAACAAGAGTTAGCAAGCATTGGCAAGGATGTGGAGAAAAAGGAACCCTTGTGCACTGTTGGTGGGAAAATAAGTTGGTGCAGCTGCCATGGAAAACATAACAGAGCCCGGACAGGAGTACTGCCTTTCACCCACCATCTCAGAGAAACGTAGGTTTTATCTTACTTAGGCTACAAGCATTTTCCAGAACACCCATCAGCAAGCCACAAGCCCACCTTTTCCCTGACCCATCCCCTCAAAAGCCTGCCAAAAAACCTGGCCATAAAAAGCCTCAGCCTGTAAGAGAAGCCTTCTTTGTTCTGCTCGCCAGAACAGAGAGGTCCCCCTCAGGTTTAGAAATAAACCTGCTTGGACTGTTGAGTTCATGTCCTTTCTTTTCTTTTTAAAATAGTACAGAGGTTCCTCAAAAAGTTAAAAACAGAACTACCATATTTCCCAGCAGGCCGAATTCTGGGTATATATCCAAAGGAAATGAAAAAGCATACCAAAGAGATATCTGCACCCCTATGTTCACTGCAGCATTATTTACAACTGCCAAGATATAGAAGCAACTGAAGGGTCTGTCAACAGATGAATGGATAAAGAGGATGTGGCACATAAATACAGTGGAATATTATTCAACCATGGGAAAGGATGTAATCTTGCCATTTGTGACAATGTGGATGGACCTAGAGAGTCATAATCTAAGCTAAATAAGTCAGACAAAGACAAATACCATATGATTTCACTTATATGTGGAATCTAAAAACAAAACCCAGAAACAGATTCACAAACACAAAGATCAAACAGGTGGTTGCCAGAGGGGAGAGGGTTGGGAAGATAGGTGAGGCAAGTGAAAGGGATTAAGAGGATTTATAACCTTTGCTATAAATAAGTCGTGGGGAGGAAAAGTACAGTATACGGAATATAGCCAATAATATTGTAATAACTTTGTATGGTAACAGATGGTAACTACACTTATCATGGTGAGCATTTTATAATGTATATAAATGTTGAATCATTATGTTGTACACCTGAAACTACATAATATTATGCTAACTACACTCCAAAAAAAAATTGATGCCACATAAAAAATGTTTAACATCTGGTCATCCACTCCTCTTTCCTGTCCAGATGAAGGAAGTCAAGTCTCTTTAGTACCTAAGTGCAGCCCAGGCGACGAGCTTGCTGTTAGCTGGCTGCTGCACACAGCCACTACATGCTCTAGATTTAAACCTCCAACACAGCTTTAAAAAACTGAATAACCACTTGAAGGTTTTATAATTTATGGAAAGGTCATACTCTAAAAGCAAAATAATTTTCATTACAGCTGTTCAATATTTAGTCAAACACTGAAAACTAAAACCTTATACACTGGAAAAGTGACGCAATGCTTATCACATTTGCCTCAAGTGTAAATGGATTTTAATAGCTGTTAAATTTGTCCAAAGTTTCTCATCCTTAAAGAATATAATCTCAAAGAAAAAAAACCACTTTTTTATCTATCAGATGGGCAAAAATGATACAAATCTTCTATTGGGTAAAACAGGAATAAGTATCAGAAGCCTTAAAAATGTGCACAACCTGTGGACTAGCAATTCATATGCTATGAATTTGCCATAAATATAATTAAGGAAACACTCAAAAAGATAATCTATATGGCTGGTCCCTGATAAAACTAAACAAACCGAAGACAACTGAAATATCCATGAACAGGAAACTGATTAAAGAAATTATAGTTTATTAGTTCAACAGAATACTATGCTGATAATAAAAAACCTATATGTGTATCTTCATTTTTTGATGGGAATATCCCTTAATATAGAAAGACAAATACATATATATGTTTTATATATATATATATATATATACACACACACACACACATATATATATTTATATATATATTTATACATACATATATACATATACTGAAGTTTTTAAAGTTTGGGAAAATATATCCCCAAATATAACCTTGGTTAAAGAGGTTATGGCTGATTGTAATTTTCTTCTCTGTAGTTCTCTGTATTACCTAGAAAAAAACTTAAGGGCTTATAATAATTCAAAAACATTACACTATACATATGCTCAAGAAATATTCATATAATAATGTGTCATTAAAGACAGAAATGCTACTTAATTAAATAATTAAGAAAACTACATTCTAATAATAATGACATCATCTATTACTTTAATGCGTGGAGAGGTGGGAACAGAAAGACTTAATAAAGACAATAGTCTTATTTGAGCCTAAAATGTAATGTCATTTAGATCATGACAAGAAACACAGTAACAAGAAGATATTCATTTAGTATTTACAGCTGATAATAGTGCTCTTTATGTCACTTTAGAAATGTAGAAAAGCATAAATTTATAATATTCTAGCTATGTTTAATATAAATGCAAAGCGACTGAAATCAAGAAATGCAGGTTACATGTGTTATACCCTTGAATCCACTAATACACAAAGTAAGCATCGGTAAAGGCCTTTCATAAGACAGTATTTTGTTTTAAAACTGTGTAAGTGGCAGTAGGTAACATTTGCTGACTGTTTATGAGGGGCTGAACACTGTACACAAAGCACTATACACATACCTCATCTAGTCCTTACAATAGTTCTCCACAGCAGGTGCTACCATCACCTATATTTTATGCATGTGGAAACTGAGGCACAGAGAAGTTACCACACAGCCAGTAAGAAATTAAGCAAGGACTTGAAGCCAAGCACTCTTACTCCCCAGAATCCATGTGCGTTATACCAAGTTTCAGCCTAGATTAAGTACTTAAACTGGCCATCATCCACACTAGTCTCAGCAATAAAAATAATCCAAAGACATGCAAATTTTTGGCAGTAGACTAGAGAAGCTATACATGTAATGAGTGAACAATAAAACAGAGCAACCCAATAAATTTTCAGCTCACAAAACATCATGCCCTGTGCCAACAAAAGCTGGAAAATCAAGTATTTAAATATACTATCTTTAGCTGATGTAGATTTTATTTCAAGTACCACCCTTATTATAAATAATACTCACAAATATTTCCAGTAATGCATCTGTTATTATCCCAACTATGTCTTGCACATGGGAGTTAGCTAATGGTATGCTCTCTATTTTGCCTTCTTTGTGTCTTGCAAACAGCAAGGCTGGAAGAGTCGCAGCATATTTATTTGACCTATGGAAAAATGCAGTATTAAAATTTCCAACCAAAATATAGCAAGTAATCAAAAACATGAACAATTAGGCCAAGATATCACAATGGGAGGCAGCAAATGGGAAGCTCCCAGTATTAAGGAAAAACTGAACTCAGGCAAACTGATCTTCTATCAGCGAGGCTATCTGAGAAGTTCAGGAGCCTTAACGACCTAAATTAAAATAAAGCAACAGATAATAATCTAGTCAGATGTTTTTCTAGTCAATATACTCATCAAGAACATGTCTAAATAAGATTAGGAACACACTGAATGGTTCACAACCATTTTGGACTGCTCACTATACTGCTGAGCAAGGAGATGGGCATTTATTAAAAACCTACTGTCTACCAGGCACTATACTAAGTGCTTTCAGTTTTCATTTAATATTCAAAACAACCTTATAAAGTAGCCATGATCACCCCCATTCTACAGATGAGGAAACCAAGACATAGAGAGTGATAAATGGCAGAGCAGAATTCAAACTGAGGCACCCCAGATATAAATCTGTGCTCTTTCTTCTGAAACAGCCCAAATTTGCTCCCTCCTACCACTACTTTTTTACTAACTAAACCTGAAAGAAAACCACTATATTAAACAGGAAAAAATGCTTTGTGCAAATTACCTGCAAGGTAGTCACATTTATATCACGTAAAAGCTTAATTCATACTAGAACTAAGTATAGACATTGTAATATTTTAAACATTAGTAGAGACCCCAAGTCTTCAGATTACCTGCAAAACCCTCTTAGTTGACCAGCTGGTTATAAACAAAACATACTCTTAAAAAACTACTGGCCTAGCTCTTTGGGCCATAGTTAAGTGCACAATGACAGAAGTGTCAAAGACAGTTGAGTGACTGACTGTCCAAGTGTCAGGTGAATAGGCCTCATATTTCCTAAAGAACTGGAGTTCAGTATTTACTTTTTAAAAATCTCAGATTTCATGGATAGGACAGAAACTTGATGAAGAGCATATGGCATCAGTGTTCAAGATGAAAGAGTAAAGCTCAGAAAACAAAATTAGGAATACTGTAGTCAGAAGATAAGAAAGACAAAACTCCTGGGGCTTAACAACTCCACTTGCATCTGAGAACAAGTCAGTAAGTGAAATCTCCAAATTTTCATTTCAGTCCTTCATTCTGCAGTAACTAAAATATTTGGTAGTTCACAGAAGCCCCAAACTCTACAAATAAAGCAACTTAAATGGCCAAAAGAAAAAAGCACCGATTCAGTATATGTTTGCAATAACTTAAAATTATAACTACCAGGTATAGCTGCATTACTTAAAACTGGGAAAAACATAGAAATATGGAAAAATTCAGGCTTTTATATATACCTTGGTGACAAATCAAAATCCAAATAATCAAGAAGTAAAATTCTCAAAAAAACTATGACAAGCTAAAGAATCAAAATTGCAGGTAAAAGACCCCAAAGAAGAAAATTTTTATAGGAAGATGAAGTAGTATGAATCCAAAGTTACTCCTGTGAAAGTTGTAGCCTAAAGTAAAATATCTAAGACCACTAAATAGCCAGGATATTCTAAATAGCTGATCCTCCTACAAGGAAATTAAAAACTTGTTAGGCTTTGCCTTTCTTCATCAACTGTGGAAATATATGCAATATATTATTTTGCTTTCTTCCTAAAATTATAAGACCAATAAACTTACAGTATCAAAACATCTTCTTCAGAATAAATTCCAGTAATAACACTTCCTTTTAGGTAGTTTCCTGCTTCAGTGAAATCTTCTTTTGCTATAAATATATAGAGGAGACAAATATCTGAAACCTTTAAAATTATATGTGCTTTTCAATTGACGAACAGATTTATAAATGGTAGTGCTTTATTATTAAGATATTCAAGTACAGACCTTACATAACTTAATGGCTCTAAAACAAATGCATTCTTTTTGACATTTGATTACTACAGAAATATAAATTGACTTGATGCAACTATGGTTCCCTAAACAAATGTATTCTAAATGTAATTTATAAGGTTTATAGAACTCTAATCATAGTTACTGAATAAATATGTGTTGCTTTGTAATTTACTCCTAAAGCAAGGTAAATGGAAACAGTTGTCCTATATGTAGCCTGGAAAGACAAGCAGGTATGTGAAATGATACATTATAATCACAATTATCAATAAGTGCTTATAGGCACAGAAAAAACTTAAAGACCGGAAATTCTAGTCCTCTGATGGGGTCTGGGTGAGGGATTTGTGTCTGCTTATTTTACATCCTGTATTTTCTATGGTGTGTTTTTGTTACTTTTGAACTTTGATTAATTTCTATTATAATCTTTTCTCATTTGTTAGGACATATATATTCAAAATAAAAACTACTCCTGTAGATTTCTTAATACATTTTCATAAATAATAGCATATTCTGGATCACATTAATGACTGTCTTATAACCAAGAAGCAAGTCTGAGTTAAATAGTTGTAGACAAATGAGAAAAGAGCAGAGGTAGACTTATACAAATGATGTACTCTTGCCAAGGAAGGCTAAATGATAGATCAGCTGGCTTCAGGAAAGGTTTGTAGCAGTTCAAATAGAAAAATGATGATGGAAGGATTGAGTCATAAAACACCTTGTCATCCAGGGCATGCTGCAGCCAAAAGATCTGCACCTTAACAGCACTATATTCATGATGCCAGCATCAACACTGTGAACACTGGCTAACCACAAGATTATTTTATTTAAAAAGGATGCATACTTTCCACAAGATTGAGAAACACTGTAGGAAAGCCAGCTTACCAGAGTGGCACAGTCAGCCTGTAGGCAACAATGAGAGCTCATCTATTATCATGAATTTAATGAGAAATTAGTAACCCATGAAAAACCCAAGTAGCCTGAATACGCCAAAATATAAAAGAATCATTAAGAAAAGCAGCTAGAAAGGACTGAGTGCCTACATTTTCATTTCTAAAAGAAAGAAGAGATAAATTCTGGTCAATAATTGATGATCATTATCTAAAGCAATGACATAATGGAAACTGTTTCAGCTTTTCTTTTTTGATAAGTAACAGTGGAAAATTACACTAATGGTCCCATACAGTTTCCTCATACAGAAGGCTCTCTACTCACAAATGTTTCTCGAAAGGCTCTTCATGAATCTAGTTGTTCACAAATCCTAAATTACTTGTGGGATAGGGTGTTTAAGACTGTAGACTTCAGATACATATCCATTTCTATTAAATAAGCATGCAAGTTTTCCTCTGAACATTAAAAACCAGGCATTTTCTCCTCCTCGATGAAAACTGCATATATGTCAGAATGTTGCAACCCCAAATAAAGGAAATGACCAGTTATATAAACAAAAAGTTTTTTAACCACTCTAAATATATCTGGGTTGTAATATTAATGGTGATCTACAATATTTACTTATTTAACTATAAACATTTAATTGCATAAAGTGAATATACTAATTTAGCAATACTTTTTTCCACTATCACACAGTTATATTTATATACACTCATATATATATACACATCTATTTTTTTTAGCTCTATCAACAAAAGAGTCAAGAAGCAAGGACACTCCAGTAACTAAATGCACTCTTAACCCTTATTGCTTGGTTTCTAAATTGAATGTCCAGTAAAAGGAACCTTGACTCTTTGGAGAAATGGCTGATTCTAGGAATGGAAGACATATTTGAAGAATGAAGACACATGAAAAGGACACAGAAGTAGACTGAAGGGTTTCCCACTGACCAAATCAAGGACAATTTTAGCAAACTAATTTATAGTAACTGACTATAACTCATTGAATGAAATAACAACACAGGCATCCATACTCAGAAACAAATGAGAAGGGAAAACTCTTATTATAGTAGTAGCCAACTATAAATGTAAAAGGAATAATGGAGTTAGAAATTTTCCACTTGGCAACCATCATAATAATAGCTCTTTCAAGTAATGGATTCTAAAACTGGAGTGCAAAAGTATAATGAGAAACAGAACATTTACAGAGTTTTAAATTGTACCCCCACAAGATTAATTACAAAGGAAAAATAGTAACTTTCCAGTAGAGAGAGGGACATGGCAGATAAACCAGTAGACAAGAGACATTTCAGCCATCATATTAGTCTTCAACTCATTAGAATCTATGTAAAAACAAAACAATATCTGATACAGAGTCTCAGTAAATATCAGTAGTTAGCTTTTATGAGTAAAATACAGATGCACATAAAAATGTTAACAAATTCATAAGAGCCCTTTATTGTTACACATTTTCTCACTCAATATATATGTTGAGAGCCCAGCAATACCATGTGAATGTCTGCCAAAAACAGTGGAATCTATAAACAACAAAAAAGAAGTAAAGAGAAAAACAAACACCAGATTGAAAGAGTGGGAATCATCAATCCAGTGAAGTAATTTAAAAAGCATCGTTCTGGCACACCAGAACTAACTGTATACAATTTAACATTATACTTTTTTTGACTTTTACTGATGGATAATTACATGTAAATTTTATCATTTGTACAAAACTATAAGTACACTGTTCCTCACATTGCTCTTATATAAAAAATATATATATATATGAAAAATTCCTCTCAGCATTTACAACCAGGTAAAAGTTCTCTATGGATGAGTCAGCATCATCACTTGTATGTTCCCATTTATTCTATAATGATGGTAAGATGACAAACATTTTATCTTTGTTTCTGGAGGATACCAAGTTACATAGGGTTAAGTTTTATGATTAACTGCAATGTTTTCTAGATATTCCAAATTATCCTCTACTCTTTTATTGCTAAGCTCTTATCCTTGTTTTAATGATTTTATTGTATTTGTACATTTTAGTATCTGAAGACCTTAATTCTTTTTGGAAAGAGGCCCAGTGTAAATAATAAATGAGAACTTCAGGGCAGCAGGCACCTGAGGTAGATAGAAGACAAAGTCAACAGCAGGGGCAAAAACAGAAAGGGAAAAGTAGGTAAAACACAGACTAACTCACTTTGCAGTTTTCATAAAGAAATACAAATCATACCATTTGACCCAGGAATTCCACTCCTAGGAATTTACCCTAAGAATGCAGCAGCCCAGTTTGAAAAAAACATATGCACCCCTATGTTTATCACAGCATTATTTACAATAGCCAAGAAATGGAAGCAACCTAAGTGTCCATCAGTAGATGAATGGATAAAGAAGATGTGGTACATATACACAATGGAACATTATTCAGCCATAAGAAGAAAACAAATCCTACCATTTGCAACAACATGGATGGAGCTAGAGGGTATTATGTTCTGTGAAATAAGCGAGGCGGAGAAAGACAAGTATCAAATGATTTCACTCATCTGTGGAGTATAAGAACAAAGAAAAAACTGAAGGAACAGAAGAGCAGCAGACTCACAGAACCCAAGAATGGACTAACAGTTACAAAAGAGAAAGGGACTGGGGAGGATGGGTGGGAAGGGAGGGATAAGGGGGGTGGGGGAAGAAAGGGGGCATTACGATTAGCATGTATAATGTGAGGGGGAGCACGGGGAGGGCTGTACAACACAGAGAAGATAAGTAGTGACTCTATAGCATCTTACTATGCTGATGGACAGAGACTGAAATGGGGTATGTGAGAGGACTTGGTGATGGGGGGAGTCTAGTAAACAAAATGTTCCTCATGTAATTGTAGATTAATGATACCTATATATATATAGAAATCAAAAAGCTATCCCTCTACTATTTCGCCTTCCAAGTTGGTAAGCCACAGAGCACACATTATATTATCACTTCTTACTAGTAAGTTATTTTGGCTTTTATTTTAAAAGATGTTGAAGACAAAGTAGAGGGGCATAATTACTAGACAGAAATCTGTAGAAAGCAAAATTTAATAAGTAGTTAATAGTGTCCACTCTATACAAGTATAATTCTAGACATGGGGATCCTCTTCCCATACAGGTATCCTTTAAAGATTTCATTTAGAATTTGAAATTAATCTTAAAGAATAATAGGAAGGGGGAGGTTTGTTAGGTAAAAGGGAAGACCACGTGATAAAGAAAACACTAAGGGTTTTCTTAGACGCCATCCATATGCAAAGAAACAGAATTCTAAGCAGTACTACTGGTGAGAAAAAATGCCCTATGTACCCTTCCTTTAAAACTTACTGAAAGACACATTCCCATGAAGCAAAAAAAAAAGAATAAAAGTCTAAGAATAGAAGTATTTGTGTTATTAAAAGAACACTACAGTCTATGATGCTAAGTAAGGTTAATAAAGTAAAATTAATTGCTATAAGCACTGCTTCGAAGCTGAATGCAAAAACATTAATTTGAAATGCATCAAAAGTATGACAAATTTAATTGATGCATGAAGGGATGGAAAATGTACAGGTATATGCAAGTGCAGTTAAATGCTAATGGTTGAATCTAATCAGTGGGTATATGAGTGTTCACTGTAAAATGCTTTCAACTTTGCTGTATGTTTGGAAATATTCATAATAGAATGTTGGAAAAATAAATACAAATATTTTTAAAGAGAAAGATATAATGTAAAAAAATAAAAGTTCAGCAATAATGGTAACCTTGGTCTATCAGCAGACCACAGAGGCTCAAATAGAGAAAAAGACCATAGAAGAAATGTAAAATCCTCATCCTCCCTAAGAGGGAGTCAAAATCATTGAAATTTATATATTCCAAGGTTTTTTGTTTTTTTTTTAAAGAACATGTCCTCTAGCCCTGTAGAAAACAAAACCAAAAGAAGCATACTTTTCATAGAGAAAAAAAATACTATAGGAAAACTAACTAAAGAAATGCCAATGAAGCATAAAATAAGCAACAGACATCCAAATTCAGTTTAAACAATAACTTATTTATTGTAAATAGTTAAATTTCACCTGGAAGAGTCCACAGGCAAAAAAGGAAATGTAAAAAAGACAAATAAGAGAGACCTGACCCAATCATATATTCAACATGTATTATAAGACTAACAGACTAAGCATTAGTAGGTAAAGTGAATAAAATAGAAAACATTTAAACAGTCATATATATATATATACACACACACATATGGACATGGATTTAATATGTATGGTGATGGCAGAATCATAAAAAGGGAGGAATAAAAGGGACAAAAATAAATTTGGCCTCAACTTCATACCATGCACAAAAATACCTAAATGGTTAGACTTTTAAAAAGAAAAAAAAAAATCAAAGGGCACAATCAACAGAGTGAAAACCTATGGAATGGAAGAAAATCGTATGTATGAGGGGTTAATATCCAGAATATATAAAGAACTTCTGCAATTCATTAACAACCCAATTTTTAAAAGGGTATATAATTTGAATAGATATTTCTCAAGAAGATATATAAATGGCCAAAAAGCATATACAAAGATGCTTAACATCACTAATCATTAGGGAAATGCAAATCAAAACCACAATGAGCCATCACCTCATACCCATTAGGATGAGTATTATCAAAAAAACAGAAAATAGCAAGTGTTGATGAGGATGTGAAGAAATTAGAAACCCTATGTACTATCAGTAGGAATGTGAAATGGAAGCAGCTGCTATGGAAAACAATATGGTAGATCCTCAAAAAATTAAAAATAGAATTGCCATATGACACAGCAATTCCACATCTGGGTATATAACCAGAGAATTGAAAGCAGGGTCCTAAAGAGATGTGTATACCCATGTTCACAGCAGCATTATTTATAAAAGCCAAGAGGTGAAAACAACCCAAGTGTCCATCAATAGATAAATGGATGAGTAAAATATGTTATATACATGCTATGGAATACAACATGGATGAACCTTAAGGACATTATGCTAAGTGAAGGAAGCCAATCAGTAACAGCCAAATATTGTATGATTCCACTTACGTGAGGTACTGAGAATAGTTAACTGATATACACAGAAAGTAGAATGTGGTTGCCAGGGCTAGGCAAACGGAAATGGAGAGTTGTTTAATGGGTATAGAGTTTCAGTCTGGCAAGATGAAAAAGTTCTGGAGATTAGTTGCACAATGTAAATATACTTAATACCTGTTAGTTATACACTTCAAAATTAAGATGGTAAATTTTATGTTATGTGTATTTTATCACAATTTTAAAAATATTCAGAGCAAGAAGACAATAAAATTAGAGTAAGAAAGTATTATAAATTAAAGCAAGAAGAAAATACAGGTGAATAATAACTGATAAAGATGATTGGGATTTTCTATGGATAAAAGCAATGGAAGAAATCTCAAAATAAATAAATTGGAGAGCAAATTTTAAACTACTACAAATAAAATCATTACTAAACACAACTAAAAACAACAACCTGGGGGAAAATAATTGGAATAAAATAACAAAAGCCTAATATCCTTAATATATAAAAGTCTCCCAGTAATTTATTAGAATAAGCACTAAAACTCCAATTTAAAAGATGGGTAACACATATAACAAAGTTTACAGAAGAAAAAGTTATTCTCCTGTTGGGAATCTATACCCATTAAATAGTCTAAAATCCACACAAAGACTCAGAAATAAAAATATTCTTTACATAGAGCTAAAAGAAAATAGGGAAGCAAATATAATTTGTTGGTAAACAGTTAAATAAATTATGGTATACTCATCAAATCAAATATACAGTCATGTTTTTGAAAACTAGTAACACCTGGAAAAAAATACAATCATATAATGTTAAATAAAAATAGCAAGATACTAACCTTGATACACAGTACTAGCCCAATTACACTAAAAGATGTATTAATATGCAATATATAAGAACAGAAAAAAAGAGGTAAGGAATTACATCAAAATTTAACAACTCTAAATAATTAGATTATAGGTTTTTATTTTTTTCTTCAATCCCAATCTTTTCAAAGTTCTCTGTAATTTGAATTCTCTATTATTTAAAAAGGCATTCCTTTGAAAAAAACAGTAAACGAGTTTTTAACTGTATCACATATAATTTGAAAGTTTAATTCTGCTTACCTGTTGTCATAGTTGGACTAAATAGTCCCAGTACTGACACACTAGAATAGGAGATCAGTTCTTTATATAATTCCCCACTTAAATATTCTTCTGCTTCTTGGACAGATGTTATGTTCACTGGGCATGAAATTCTGTTGCTGGATAAATATATAATTATATTCAAAATTAATTTATAAAGATACTTTTCAACTTGTAAAAAAAAAAGATACTGAACTTAGCAAACATCTGAAATAATGAAGCTATTCTAAACAAAAAAATCACCCTCATTAAACAATATTTCTATTTCCCGAAAAGTGATGAAATGTAGATATACTCTCCTCATTAATGTTTATCCTGTGATCTCAATTCATACCTCCTTAAAACTATTCAAAGCATGTCAACAAAGTATGAGGAATTAGAAGTTTTATAGGCATAAAAATTTTTAAATTTTAGGGTGAAGCTGAATACTTACAGCTGGATAAATTTTAGGAGATCTTCGGTTCCTAACATACCAGCATAAGATACTGGGTTCTTGCCTTTCTTATACATTTTTAAAACAGGAAATTCAGTAACATTTTGCTTAACACATAAGTCAGACCAATCTGCACAGTTGACTCTAGTAAGCAGCACAGTAGATGTGCCTAAATAAAAGAAAAACGCACATTTTTGTAAGCAGTAATGTAGAAATCTCAGTTTTTTAGAATTGTCACTATTTGTATATACCATTAGTAATGTAGAGAACTCAGCTGTTTAGAATTGTCACTATTTGTATATCCCATTCTTACTTTAACCTCTCAGCAGCATGAAATACTCCTATGAACACTCTTCCCATGTTTTTGCACCACCTTCCCCTATTGGCTTTTTTCCCACCTCTTTCACTGTTCCTTTTGCAGGCTCTTATGGCAGTTGAGTTAGGAGTTTTTAAGGCTCAGTTTAAGCTGCCTTCTCTTGCTCTACACTCTCTTCCTGAACAGTCTCAATAGCCATCAATAATCTAATGAATCCTGATTTTGTATCTTTGGCCCAGACTCCTCCTTAAAGTTCCAGACTACCTTCTTGTATCCTTACTACCTTCTCTATTTCTCTTTAAATGGAAACATCCCCATACTCAATGTCTAAAACCAAATGTGATGTCCTTCGTCTGTATACTGCCTAAAGTTGCCATTCCTACATAACTCAGAAACCATGATCATCTTTCATGTCTCCCCATTCCTAAGCTCTCATCTACTCAAATCAATCAGCATGTCCTTCCAATTTTACCATCTAAAATTTAAATACCTCTTATGTTTGCCTACTTCTCTTTACTGCCACTACTCTAGTCATCATTTCTCCTGGATAACAATAAGCTAATTCATTCCCCTGAATTCAGTATGTCTCTACACTGAAACTAGAGACATCTTTCTAAAACTCAAAAATCTGTTTTGTTACCAGCCATCTCCACCATCTTGGGTAAGTAGGTCTCTGCACGTGACTACTTCAAGGAAGCCTCCTCAGACACCCTGATCTATATCAGGTACCTATGCACCTACAGAACCATGCTCCTTTCCTTGTCTCATTATGTAATTATAACAACTCATTTGTGTTGTTATATAATTATCTGTCTCTGCCAAGAGAACTCCTTGAGAGTAGGGACTGTCTGTTTTACTCATCACTGATTTTCCAGCATCTTAGAGCAATCCTTGTACATGAAACACCTTAAATGTGTGTGTAAATAAATGACATGCATGCAACTCACCTAGGGTACCTATCCTGTCTAATATTGTAATTTCTTTCCAGCCTAAAAAAAAAAAAACACATCATGGGAATCCCAGAGAGAAATTCCTACTTATTCTATAATAATATACATAAATTTCTCCAAAATATGTAAATCATTAGGTGGAGAGAGGTAAAAAACAAAACAAAACAAAACAAAACAAGTGCCACACAACTCAGCTACGGAAAGGAAGGAATAAGTTCTAATAAAAGAAAACCTTAATATTAGGTCAAAGATGGATCTTTGTGTATCAATTTTAGAATATATCTTCATTTAGGATGCAACCTAATCATAAGATTAAAATTGTGAAATGCAATATTTTAGTATTTTATCATCAAAAGTTTTTAATACTGAAAATTCACTTTATATTTTAAGTGATTCTAGATTATACCACATAGATGCAATCACTTTAGATTTTATATTAGCATTCTGATAATACAGGCAGGATATAGTCCATCTTATTTACCACTATGTATCTGCTATGTAGCACAATGTCTTTTGCATAGTATGTACACAATAAAAGTTTGTGGAACGTATCCTGGTAATGTCCTCATGAACAAACTTTCAGTTTTTATACTGAAGTATATTAATACCTGAATATTATATAAGCAAATATATATAAGCAAAGATAAATCCTTATTCTTTCAAAATTACATCTGCTAAGTAACTTCTTTACAAAGTTCTATTATCCAGTATTTTAATCAGTCAATAAATACTTAACAATGCTTGTACAACAGAGAACCATATTATATACTGCCGTCCAAGTATGGAATACAGTGCTATTACAAATGTAGTTCTTCCCCTTCAAAAAGAATCCTCACTAGGTCAACCACTACTAAAAATAGTATTATTCCTTTGTCCCTGCAGTCCAAGTTGAAAACCTTGATGTTATCTTTAAAACTGAAGAATACTGATACATGTCATTAACAGTTACAAGGCTACTTTAGTTATCAATTTAAATTTTTTTTATTTTCTCTCCTGTAAAATGTTTCAGTGTTTAATCATGTTTCAATTGGAATAGTCTAATATTCTAACATGCCTGTAGTTTTATATCCCATACACTTAATCAGTGCAGTAATTCCAAATTGGCTTCTATTTTAAAGGAAAAAAAAACAGTCTCTTAGCTACAGACTATGTTAAGTATAAAAACTTGACGTTTACTGCCACCTTGTGACTGACTGTAAAATATTCTTGTCTTGGACTAAGATAAAAAGTGTTCTTTTCTCAAGAAATGAATGTGAAAGTTTATAGGACTAGATGCCCCAAGTATTACAATACTTTCCTAATTTACAAAGTTATTATGAAACATATAATGAAATGCATTAAGTATATTTCTGCATTAAGCACCCTGAACTTCCAAAATAGTCCATTTATCTGGTATCTACTAAAAGGACTATTACTCACAAAGAACATAATAAATGAAAAAGTAAATCAACTCTTGGTTTGGTTATCTGCTTTTTTAGTCTACAAACACACAGAACATGGAGTTCTTGTATTGAAGAATCATACAGTCTCTTTATTTGGTTATTAATAGAGAAGAAAATAAGGGAATGTTTTTCCATTTTCATTTTGTATCTAACCAAAAGGGCTGGAGGGGAGGGGTAATAATAATTCTATTATTCAGGGATATTATCCAATCGTTTTTAAATTATGACTTATATCCACCCCCTTTTGAGCCCCCTCCCCCCACCTTTTCCTTTCTTCTTATTATTTGCCAATGAGGTTAGAGAACCTAAAAGAGGGAACTTAAATGGGTCCACAGACTGCAATTACAAAGCAGAATCTGAAAGCAAACAGCATTCACTTTACAAAAAGGGTTAGGGATCACAGGATACACAGACTAATCATCTCTTCACTTGGGTAATGAAATAATTACAGCTGGATCGAATGATGGGGGAAATAATGGAAGAGAAATGGTTCAAAAATTATTTTTTTAATCGCTAATGTTTTTATTACTGTGGAACATATTACATTTAGGGTTGATTTTCTGGAATCAGTTTCTTGAGTTCACGAAAGTTCCCAATATATAAATAAGTTGTACACTAGTGTACGTTTTCCACTAAATAAAGCAAAATTTATGAAACTTTACTGCATTAGCTTTTCCATTTATTCAATAATTATTTAAAAACCACATATTCTAATATACCAAGTTCAGTGAGGTAGGTATAGGCATACTACCTACCCAAAAGTTTACTAAAGAATGAAAGAGCCCATAAGCTAACACCCCAAAAACTAAGGTGGATACATTCCTGGAGTAGCCAAGAATAAGCCTATTTAACTACAATAGCTTCTACTTACAAGAAAAACAGGAGGAGGAAATCATATTACAGATATGAAGGCTGATACGGTTTGTCTTATTCAAATGATTACATTTGAATTTGAACATTATCCCAATCCATCATTAAATCTCTCTCACTAACAGGCCTCCCTATTTTTCCCTATGTCTTTGGCAGCATAGACATTTTGAGTTAAAGTCCATTGCTTGGATTCTTATTTGACTATCACTGGATCATACTTCATAGAACAGTTAAAATAAAAAGATCCTGGCTATTAGGAAATATCTCAGTCCATGAGGAGCTAACTACATAGCTTCAAGAACTCTGAGACCCTGAGTCTTTGAATAGACCGTGAGATGGTCTTATCTGTCCAATTCTTATTTAATAGTATTTATTATTTACTTAATAATGTTTAATAGTAAGTGGCATAGAGTAAGCAAGCACTCAACAGATGTTTGCTTAATGACTGATATCAGCCAAAAAGATTACTGGACTGTGTAGCCACAAGTACTTAATACACAAGCTCTCTACTTTCCACTAAACACAATTCTGTGAAGACAACCAAAATGAATGCTTCTGAGCATTTTTTAAACTCACGGTCCATTAACTTAACCTTGGAGACACAAACATAATAACCTGAAATTTTACATGGTTTTGTTCATCTTTAGCATGACAGTTTTACAAACAGCTACAGCTCAGAATAAGGAAAATAAGCATGCATACCACAGCACAATTACCTTTCAATTTAATTGCCAAATCGATATAGGATTGCAGAAATGCCATGGATACTGCTTGCCCTACATTAAAATAAAAAAATTCAACAGATGTTACAACATACATGTTTTCAAGGCATCCATACATATACATAACAAACACATAGATTTATGGGGTTTCCCAAAATTGTTATTTCTTATTAAGAATTATTCTCCTCAATATCATCCAAACATTTAAGAGGGAAAAAATGCAACTAATTTTCTGCATTCATACTGCAAGGAATATAGCGGAAGGGCTATTTATTGGAAGACAAAAGAAATATACTTCCTCTAAATTTAAAAGAACCATGAACATATTAAAATCATTAGCTTGAATCACAGTAATTTTTCTAAATTAATAAGCTGAACATCTAGTTTAATCATTGACCTTCCATTTCTAAGTCAGATATATATATATAATCACCTTACAACCCCAGAATCAGTTTTCTAGAAGTAAATTTTTCAATATGTGCAGTCTACCTGGAACATGTGGAAGCATTTTGTAACGTGCAATATACAGAATGCAAAAATAAAATTTATCTACTTTAAATGTCCTAGTATGTAATACAGCTCATACTCACAACCAGCATAGAAAAGCACTATGCTGTCAGAAGCCATTACTGTCACGTTAAATGTTTCTTCTGTTAGTTCCACTATGAGTTCCAAAGGTAACTGTCTCTTCCTGTCTCTGTAAACAGTTTCTGCAACTTCATCATCTTGAATGTCTAAAATGTTTGGAAAAAAATTAATGTATATATAAATGTATACATATAAATATCTATACTTTTCCCAGGCAAGCATATGAAAATTTGGTACTTTATAAAGACTTTTGAATTGAAAAAAAAAAAAGCATGATATTTAGAAACTTCCCAATTGCCTGGCTTCCTATCTTAGGCATCTCTGAGATGCCTCCTAACTCAGACTGTGAAGTTTTAGTTAAGTGCAGGGGCATTATTTAAATCTGTCTGAATATTACTATTTTGTTTCCAATAAATATATCATTAACTTAGACAAACAGACTGACCCGCCCACCTATTCATTTATCCACCCATCCATCCATCCATGTATGTGGTAAAAAGCACATTTTGAATTTGTAAATATTCTGTTAGAAGTTTGTACATATTGTATGGTAACACTGAAGAGACATCTAACTTGACTAGAAAGACAAGGCTTCCTAGAAGAGGTAATACTAGCTAAATACTAAAAGAAAAGAAAACTTAGGGAAATAGTGAAGGATGGCAGTGCAGGTATACAGACCAAGAAGAACAGCATGTCAAAGGCACACCGGCATGAAAGAGCATGATGCAACTGGAAATGAGAACAATGACTGGATCTCTGATGATATTAAAGATTACTGTTAATTTTTCAGATGTAGTAATAGCATTAATTATGTCCACTTTAGAAGGAAAAGCCTTGTATTTCTGAAATACAGGGAAATAGTTATGGATGAAATTATGTATTTGGGATTTGCTACAGAACAATGGAGTGGAGAGTGATTGGAAGAGGGTAGCCATGGGTTGATGGTGGCTAGGTGGGACCAGGTAAAGGAGACCAGGAGAAGTGTTCTATTATCCTGTCTACTTTATTGCAAATTTGTAATTCTCTAGTAACACAGTAAAAAGAAAGGAAGGAAGTTGAGAGAGACAATACATTCAGAATAGTATTTTTTCCATATCATTTTTAATACTATAAGACACTAGATCTGAATTTCAGTATATCTCAGCAATTTTCAGCTGTGACTCTAGTCAAATCATGTAACTCTCTAAGCCTGTGTTCAAATCTGTGAAACGTAAGCATTGCACTACATTAACTTAAAGGAACTTTTAGATATTTCATTCCATGATGCTAAAAAATTACGCTCTCAATGCCAAAATTAATAAAGGTCAATTTTCTTAATTTCTGTACTTTCTTGTTTCTTATTCACTTATTTTCATCCTTCCAGTCCTTTACTTCCCAATCCATACTTCATTAAAGTGTTGCAACACCTCCTTTCCCTCATTTCTATTCTCTTTTAATAAAGCTATCCTCACTCCTCAGCTCTACCTTTCACCTACTCACCAGTATATACACACTCTATTTTAAGCCATACATGTTTTAATTTTTTTTTGTATTTCCTTTGACAAAAACTCAGTCCATTTTATTGATTCATCCTGGGCCCATTTCCTTCCAAGGACATTTTGCTGTGTCTTCCACTCTTGTGGTAAAGTCTTTCCTAATCCCCATCTGATTTTCTGTGTAAATGGAAATGAAACAGGTGGGGAGGGTATGTATATGGGCATGACATCATATAATATTATGGGCCAATACGGATTACAGACAAAAAGTGGAGAAGAAAAAACTTCCAACAAAACAATAAGCAAAAGGCAAAGCTGTAAAAGGAATACTAGAACTAGGCTGGCGAGAGAACACAGGTAGAGTCAGAAGAAAGAGGAGGTAGCAGCAGAGGGCAAACTAATGCCGAAGAAGGGAGAAGCAATAAAGGAGACATGGCAATAAGGAAACTTTGAAACAGGCAACCAAAACTGAGGGAAAGAATCTTATAAAGTTGACATGGGCAATCCCCTAACACTGAAGGTTGGAATACATGAACCATGACAGGAATTAAGTAGGAAGAGCACAGAACACGATACCTAAAACAGTAAAGTGTTTTCAAAATGCAAAACAAAAATGACCAAGACATAATCCCTACCTTAGACATATTATAGAAGAATGGAGAGGAAAGAAAAGTAAAGAAGCAATTACAGGAGGGCGGAGCCAAGATGGTGGCATGAGTAGAGCAGAAGAAATCTCCTCCCAAAACCACATATATTTATGAAAATATAACAAAGATAACTCTTCCTAGAATAGAGACCAGAGGACACAGGACAACATCCAGACCACATCCACACCTGCGAGAACCCAGCGCCTCGCGAAGGGGGTAAGATACAAGCCCCAGCCCGGCAGGACCCGAGAGCCCCTCCCCCCAGCTCCCCGCGGGAGGAGAGGAGTCAGGAGCAGCGAGGGAGAGGGAGCCCAGAACTGCTGAACACCCAGCCCCAACCATCCGGACCAGAGCGCAGACACAGTGCATGCGTGGGGTCCTGGATACAAGGGAAACAGGGCAGCAAGACTGGTGAGAGGGTCCTTGAGGCCGGCACCGGAGAACAAAGAAAAGCGAGCTGCCTTTTTTTTTTTCTTTGGCGAGTGCTTTTTGAAGTCTTAAAGGGACAGGGACCCCAATACTAGAGAAACAGGGCAGCAAGACCAGTGAGCGGGTCCCAGAGGCCGGCGCCTGAGGACAAAGAAAAGCGAGCAGCTTTTTTTTTAAATTATTTATTTAATATTTTGTTGTTGCTGTTGTTTTTGTTTTGTTTTGGCAAGTGCTTTTTGGAAGTCTTAAAGGGACAGGGCGGGACACTTAGTTCAGAGGCAGGAAATCTGGAGATCTCGGGGCACTCTAACCCAATGGGCAGCAGGGAGCACAGAGATAAATAGCCTCCTGGCCACTCCCCCTCCAACACAGCTCCACCATTTTGGAGCGGCAGCCCAAGCCAGGCCACGCGCACAGCAACAGGGAGATAAACTCCATAGCAGCCGGGCAGGAATCAGAAGCCCTGTCTGCGCACAGCTGCCCAGCACAAGCCACTAAAGGTTGCTGTAATCCCAGGAGAGGAAGGCCATAAACTAACAAGAAGGGAAGTTCTTCCAGCTGTCACTCATCCCAGATCTGCAAACTATTTCTATCACCACGAAAAGGCAAAATTACAGGCAAACCAAGATCACAGAAACAACACCAGAGAAGGAGACAGACCTAACCAGTCTTCCTGAAAAAGAATTCAAAATAAAAATCATAAACATGCTGAAGGAGATGCAGAGAAAAATGCAAGAGCAATGAGATGAAGTCTGCAGGGAGATCACAGATGCCAGGAAGGAGATTACAGAAGTGAAACAAACTCTGGAAGGATTTAGAAGCAGAATGGATAAGAAGCAAGAGGCCATTGATGAAATAGAAACCAGAAAACAGGAACGCATAGAAACTGACATAGAGAGAGATAAAAGGATCTCCAGGAATGAAACAATATTAAGAGAACTGTGTGACCAATCCAGAAGGAACAATATCCGTATTATAGGGGTACCAGAAGAAGAAGAGAGAGAAAAAGGGATAGAAAGTGTCTTTGAAGAAATAATTGCTGAAAACTCCCCCAAACTGGGGGAAGAAATAATCGAACAGACCACGGAAATACACAGAACTCCCAAAAGGACCCAAGGAGGACAACACCAAGACACATAATAATTAAAATGGCAAGGATCAAGGACAAGGAAAGAGTTTTAAAGGCAGCTAGAGAGAAAAAGGTCACCTATAAAGGAAAATCCATCAGGCTATCATCAGACTTCTCGACAGAAACCTTACAGGCCAGAAGAGAATGGCATGATATATTTAATGCAATGAAACAGAAGGGCCTTGAACCAAGGACACTGTATCCAGCACGATTATCATTTAAATATGATGGAGGGATTAAACAATTCCCAGACAAGCAAAAGCTGAGGAAATTTGCCTCCCACAAACCACCTCTGCAGGGAATCTTACAGGGACTGCTCTAGATGGGAGCACTCCTAAAAAGAGCACAGAACAAAACACCCAACATATGAAGAATGGAGGAGGAGGAATAAGAAGGGAGAGAAGAAAAGAATCTCCAGACAGTGTATATAACAGCTTAATAAGCAAGCTAAGTTAGGCAGTAAGATACTAAAGAGGCTAACCTTGAACCTTTGGTAACCACGAATCTAAAGTCTGAAATGGCAATAAGTACATATCTTTCAATAGTCACCCTAAATGTAAATGGACTGAATACACCAATCAAAAGACACAGAGTAATAGAATGGATAAAAAAGCAAGACCCATCTATATGCTGCTTACAACAAACTCACCTCAAACCCAAAGACATGCACAGACTAAAAGTCAAGGGATGGAAAAACATATTTCAGGCAAACAACAGTGAGAAGAAAGCAGGGGTTGCAGTACTAATATCAGACAAAATAGACTTCAAAACAAAGAAAATAACAAGAGATAAAGGACACTACAAAATGATAAAGGGCGCAGTCCAACAACAGGATATAACCATTCTAAATATATATGCACCCAACACAGGAGCACCAGCATATGTGAAACAAATACTAACAGAACTGAAGGGGGAAATAGACTGCAATGCATTCATTTTAGGAGACTTTAACACACCACTCACCCCAAAGGATAGATCCACCGGGCAGAAAATAAGTAAGGACATGGAGGCACTGAACAACACAGTAGAACACATGGACCTAATAGACTTCTATAGAACTCTACATCCAAAAGCAACAGGATACACATTCTTCTCAAGTGCACATGGAACATTCTCCAGAATAGACCACATACTAGCCCACAAATAGAGCCTCAGTAAATTCCAAAATATTGAAATTCTATGAACCAATTTTTCAGACCACAAATGTATAAAAGTAGAAATAAATTCTACAAAGAAAACAAAAAGGCTCACAAACACATGGAGGCTTAACAACATGCTCCTAAATAAACAATGGATCAACGAACAAATTAAAATAGAGATCAAGGAATATATGGAAACAAATGACAACAACAACACAAAGCCCCAACTTCTGTGGGACACAGTGAAAGCAGTCTTAAGAGGAAAGTATATAGCGATCCAGGCACACTTGAAGAAGAACAATCCCAAATGAATAGTCTAACATCACAATTATCGAAACTGGAAAAAGAAGAACAAATGAGGCCTAAAGTCAGCAGAAGGAGGGACATAATAAAGATCAGAGAAGAAATAAACAAAATTGAGAAGAATAAAACAATAGCAAAAATCAATGAAACCAAGAGCTGGTTCTTTGAGAAAATAAACAAAAGAGATAAAGCCTCTAGCCAAACTTATTAAGAGAAAAAGAGAATCAACACAAATCAACAGAATCAGAAATGAGAACGGAAAAATCACGACAGACTCCACAGAAATAAGAATAATTATTATTAAAGACTACTATGAAAACCTATATGCCAACAAGCTGGAAGACCTAGAAGAAATGGCCAACTTCCTAGAAAAATACAACCTTCCAAGACTGACCAAGGAAGAAACACAAAAGTTAAACAAAGCGATTACCAGCAACGAAATTGAAGCGGTAATCAAAAAACTACCCAAGAAAAAGCACCTGGGCTGGACGGATTTACCTCGGAATTTTATCAGACACACAGAGAAGACATAATACCCATTCTCCTTAAAGTTTTCCAAAAAATAGAAGAGGAGGGAATACTCCCAAACTCACTCTATGAAGCCAACATCACCCTAATACCAAAACCAGGCAAAGACCCCACCAAAAAAGAAAATTACAGACCAATATCCCTGATGAATATAGATGCAAAAATACTCAATAAAATATTAGCAAACAGAATTCTACAGCATATCAAAAGGATTATACACCATGACCAAGTGGGATTCATCCGTGGGATGCAAGGATGGTACAACACTTGAAAATCCATCAACATCATCCACCACATCAACAAAAAGAAAGACAAAAACCACATGATCATCTCCATAGATGCTGAAAAAGCATTCAACAAAATTCAACATCCATTCATGATAAAAACTCTCAGCAAAATGTGTATAGAGGGCAAGTACCTCAACATAATAAAGGCCATATATGATAAACCCTCAGCCAACATTATACTGAACAGCGAGAAGCTGAAAGCTTTTCCTCTGAGATCGGGAACAAGACAGGGATGCCCACTCTCCCCACTGTTATTGAACATAGTAATGGAGGTCCTAGCTATGGCAATCAGACAAAACAAAGAATTTCAAGAAATCCAGATGGGTAAAGAAGAAGTTAAACTGTCACTATTTGCAGATGACATGATATTGTACATAAAAAACCCTAAAGACTCCACTCCAAAACTACTAGAACTGATAACGAAATACAGCAAAGTTACAGGATACAAAATTAACTAACACACAGAAATCTGTGGCTTTCCTATATACTAACTATGAACCAACAGAAAGAGAAATCAGGAAAACAATTCCATTCACAATTGCATCAAAAAGAATAAAATACCTAGGAATAAACCTAACCAAAGAAGTGAAAGACCTATACCCTGAAAACTACAAGTCACTTTTAAGAGAAATTAAAGGTGACACGAACAAATGGAAACTCATCCCATGCTTGTAGCTAGGAAGAATTAATATCATCAAAATGGCTATCCTGCCCAAAGCAATATACAGATTTGATGCAATCCCTATCAAATTACCAGCAACTTTCTTGAACAAACTGGAACAAATGATTCAAAAATTCATATGGAAACACCAAAGACCCCGAATAGCCAAAGCAATCCTGAAAAAGAAGAATAAAGTAGGGGGGATCTCACTCCCCACCTTCAAGCTCTACTACAAAGCCCTAGTAATCAAGACAATTTGGTACTGGCACAAGAACAGAGCCACAGACCAGTGGAACAGATTAGAGACTCCAGACATTAACCCAAACATATATGGTCAATTAATATTTGATAAAGGAGCCATGGACATACAGTGGGGAAATGACAGTCTCTTCAACAGATGGTGCTGGAAAAACTGGACAGCAACATGTAGGAGGATGAAACTGGACCATTATCTAACCCCATACACAAAAGTAAATTCAAAATGGATCAAAGACCTGAATGTAAGTCATGAAACCATAAGACTCTTAGAAAAAAACATAGGCAAAAACCTCTTAGACATAAACATAAACATGAGTGACCTCTTCTTGAACATATCTCCCCGGGCAAGGAAAACAACAGCAAAAATGAACAAGTGGGAATATATTAAGCTGAAAAGCTTCTGTACAGCAAAAGACACCATCAACAGAGCAAAAAGGTACCCTACAGTATGGGAGAATATATTTATAAATGACAGATTCGATAAAGGCTTGACGTCCAGAATATATAAAGAGCTCACATGCCTCAACAAACAACAATCCACTTAAAAAATGGGCAGAGGAACTGAACAGACAGTTCTCCAAAAGAGAAATACAGATGGCCAACAGGCACATGAAAAGATGCTCCACATCACTAATTATCAGTAAGGATGGCTGCCATCCAAAAGACAAACAACAACAAATGTTGGCGAGGTTGTGGAGAAAGGGGAACCTTCCTACACTGCCGGTGGGAATGTAAATCAGTTCAACCATTGTGGAAAGCAGTATGGAGGTTCCTCAAAATGCTCAAAATAGACTTACCATTTGACCCAGGAATACCACTCCTAGGAATTTACCCTAAGAACGCAGCACTCAAGTTTGAAAAAGACAGATGCACCCCTATGTTTATCACAGCACTATTTACAATAGCCAAGAATTGGAAGCAACCTAAGTGTCCATCAGTAGATGAATGGATAAAGAAGATGTGGTACATATACACAATGGAATATTACTCAGTCATAAGAAGAAAACAAATCCTACCATTCGCAACAACATGGATGGAGCTGGAGGGTATTATGCTCAGTGAAATAAACCAAGCGGAGAAAGAGAAATATCAAATGATTTCACTCATTTGTGGAGTATAAGAACAAAGGAAAAACTGAAGGAACAAAACAGCAGCGGAATCACAGAACCCTAGAATGGACTAACAGGTACCAAAGGGAAAGGAACTGGGGAGGATGGGTGGGTAGGGAGGGATAAGGGGGGGGAAGAAGAAGGGGGTATTAAGATTAGCATGCATGGGGGGTGGGAGAAAGGGGAGGGCTGTACAACACAGAGAAGACAAGTAGTGATTCTACAACATTTTGCTATGCTGATGGACAGTGACTGTAAAGGGGTTTGTGGGGGGGACCTGGTATAGGGGAGAGTCTAGTAAACATAATATTCATCATGTAATTGTAGATTAATGAAAACAAAAAACAAAAAACAAAAAAAAAGGAAAGAAAAGGGGGATTACTCCCTGATAGGATAAAACTAACTGTAAATCAACGATTAAAGCATGCTTTACATATCCTTAATTTTGATCATTTAAAGGGTGTCAGATGATCAGCTATGGAAGTACATTTTTCTGATAATATTCCTTTCTCTTAAAAAAAAAAAGCAGTTCCTGTGTGGTGATCTCCAATAAGTTCTTCACAATGATAAAAAGGGCATATCAAAGTGTGGGCAAAGGGTTTGTTTGTGTTTATACAGAGGAACAAAGCCTAATTTGGCTACCCAGAAAACGAATTAAGATACGATATGAAGAACTTCCAACATCAACATTCTCTGGAAGAGTCATTCCAGAAGATGAACATCAAAAAACTTCAATAAAGATCCTGGTGCTGTTGCAGTTGTAGCTGTATTCATCCCACCGGTTCCTGGACTTGCCATTGTAGAAGAAGAAGGAGATATCTAAGCTGGCCTGTGCATACAGTAAAACAACAAATTTGACTGGATCTATACTGTCGGAACTCAACCAAGAATTAGGAGAAGTGCAAGTTGCAGAGCTCCAAAATCTTGCGACTACAGACTATCTACTGTTAAAAGAACATATGGGATATGAACAGTTCCCAGGAATGTGTTGTTTTAATTTGTCTGATTTTTCTCAAACTATTCAAATTCAGTTAGACAATATCCATCATATCATTGATAAGTTTTCACTAATGCCTAGGGTGCCTAACTGGTTTTCTTGGTTTCACTGGAGATGGCTGGTAATTGTAGGTCTGCTTTGGTTATGTAGCTGCATTCCTATTATGTCAATGTGTGTATGCAATTTATTTAGTAGTTTAAAACCTATACATGCTTATGTTACTCTACAAGAAGAGTAACATGTTTTCTTCCGTCTGCTACTTCTATAGCTTTTCTTCTTCCTTCCTAATTACAACCCTTAAGTAGAATTCGTGCCTCTTAACGAAATTACTGAGTATCATAATTCTTCCAAGTGGTAAAGATACCTCAAGACAAATGCTGGGCATAAAAGCCACAGGGCATAAATCTGCAAAGAAGTAAAAAACTAACCTTTTCAAACAATATTACTTCTCTCTCACTTACCAACTTTACATTTCCCTGTATGGCCCCAGAAGATGACTGGTTAGCCAGAGAAGGGTAAGATTCCTCAAGGGAGGAACAACCTAAGACAGGCACAGTCACAGGGGGGCCATCAGGTGAGAAATTGGGGATCAACAGAGGTGAGTCTTAGAACCCCACCCCCCCTGTTTTGAGAGAAATCTTCTGCATCCGTGGATGTTTTGTTGCCCTTGTCTAGCTTGGATTAATACTTAGTCTATAGGCACACACCTGATCATCTACATTTGCCCTCTTACAGCACTAAACTATGTTTTCTACCTTTATCTTGCATCTACCTACCACTTCAGCATTTTGTTAAAAAAAAAAAAAATAAAATAATAATAATAATAATAATAATAACAATAATAATAAGGGAGAAATGTGGGATTCACATATAAATCAAGTATAAAAATCAAACGAATATTCATATTTGACCTGATTGTTTATAGTTCATAATACGTGATCAAAACCAAAAGTTTCTGTGATGACTGCCCTTGCACTGTTCACCATGTAAGAACTTATTCACTATGTAAGAATTTGTTCACCATGTAAGAACTTGTTCATTATGCTTCAGAAGATTGGAGACTGTTGAGAACTAGGCTTGGGGTTGATTAATGATTGTGCATTGAGTCCCCTATACAGAATTTTATTGTTGTTAACAACCATTTGATCAATAAATATGAGAGATGCCCTCTCAAAAAAAAAAAAGAAGCAATTACAGTATAGGATTAATATTATGAAAGAAGCATTAGGAACAATAAGGATCATAAATAAGATTTCAAGTCAGAATGCTTAAATTCTTAGTCCAGATTCCATGCCACTTGTGTGACCTTGGGTAGACCACTTAATTCTGCTAAAATGTAGATTCTTCATCTATAAAATGAAGGTGACACCAGCTAACTCAGAGGATAACAATCAAAGTAAATAATGTGAGGGAACAGCCTTGAAAACTACAGAATACTTCAAAAATGTAAGCAATAAGAAAATATGCTAAAAAGAAGTTTTAACAAGTTATTGAAATTTACTCCTTATATTGTTAACAATCAGATTTATTTACAACTACAAATAAAATAGCATTTATTAGAATTTAATTTCCTAATTGGAATAATAAAAATGAAATATCATGTTCTGGCTCCTGGGTCATTTTTAAACACAGAGTAGAACCAGCAGGGCTGGAAGAACTGATTTGGAGGATAAAGGCACATATGTGGAAAGCTTAGAAGCCTGACATTAACAATGAAAGTATCACACTAAACAAAATACAGCACTCTTATATCTTGCCACCAAATCAACTTGATAAAATGTGATTTGAAATAAATTTCTTCAGGCTTCTTCACAGTCTTGAATGTGAATGTATTCTATAGAAAAGTGAATTCATTGAAATTTCACTGACCTTATGGGTGCTGAGCAGAATCTATGGGGTGGGGGAGTGGGTAGTGAGCATCACCAAACACATTACCCAAATCTGGGCCTTCCATGTCACCATCTTCATCTTCTCGCATGTCCTCAATGTGCATGTTATTTTCCACGTGGGATATTATTAAGTCAATATCATGTAACACCAAAAATTCCACTGGTACTCCCTAGAAATATGTTAATTTCAAAAAAACATGACTAAAATATAACAAAGCATTTTAATATAAATATCTTACTTGGTTGATACTAAAATGAAACTACATCTTTGAACTTTAATTTTCAAATTAAATTTTTAAAAAAGGAAATTAACTTGACAGTCCTGATGAAAAGTATCCAAACATACTTTATATTAAAATAGTGTGCATTACTGAAAAAGATGGCAAAAAAGGAGATCTGAAAGTCTCACATGTTTGTCACAATTTCATTACACTAAAGTCTGAAACATTTTACATGTAACAGCAAGTCCTACCTCAATATCAAATGGAAATATATGCAATTTTATTGCAAACAGGGCCAATCAAAATAATTTTGGTATTACACAGAAATATTCAAAATAATATTGCACCTAAAATAATTCCACTAAAAAGTTCAATTGCCTGTTTAGCTGTAAACATAAAACTACTATCAGTCCCTAGGTATTTTAAAACTACCAAATCTATTCCATTGAGATTATTCCATTAACAATTTCCTTCCCTAATGCCCAACTATCACGTTTTTAAAAATTTTAGGCCACTAGATTATTTTAGTAAATTACCCCTGGCTATCCATTAAAATAAAGCTATAAAATAACTCTAAATGTATTTTGTTCTTTGTTATCACATATCTTCATTTTTCAAATATTATATGCACAGTTTTTGGGAGTTAGAAGGTAGAGGAATCAAAACCCAAATTTGTTCAAAATATACATAGAAATTGTTATAGTAAACTCTACTGAAGTATAACATTCAGAGAAAAGAACAAAAATTATAAGTGTATAGCTTGAAGAATTTTTATAAAGTGGATACACTTACATAATCACCACACACATTAAGATACAGACCATTACCAGCCACTCACAGGCCATCTTCTTGCCTCTCCATCATTACTCTCCCTCAAAGGTAACCACTCTTCTGACTTTCATCACCATGTATAAGTTTTGTCAGTGTTTGTATTTATATAATGAAATTATTCAGTTTGTATACTCTTTTTGTGACTGCTTCTTTTGTTCAATAGTTTGTGAGGTATATCCGTGTTGTTACATATAAGTGCAGTTAATTCTTTTTCAATGATGTATTCACTATATGAATATACTAGTATATGTATGTGTACATATGTATATGTTTATCCATTCTACTGATCATGGATATGTGTTATTTCCAGCTTGGGATCTGTAACTGCTATGAATGTTATTGTAGCTGTCTTTTGGTGCACATGTATATGCATTTCTGTTGGACAATACCTAAGAATAGAATTGCTGGTTCATGTGATATATGTAGCTTCAGCTTTAGTAAGCACTGACAAATGCTTTTCCAATTTTCACTGTACTAATTTTCACTCCTACTAGCAGTATACAAAAATTCTTATTAAGTCCACATTCTTAAAAACAGCATTGTTACTTTTAAAAATTTTAGCCATTCTGGTGGGTGACAGTGGTGCCTCTTGTGGTTTATTTGCGAATTAGAAATGGGAAATGCACCTTATGATGGAGAGAATTAGCTGTCTTCATCTTAACTCAGTGATCAAATGTGGCATCATTAACTGAGAAAAACAGACGTCATGTACTTCCAGATAAAATACAAAGAAGCGAGCATTATTGAAGTATTCTTACCCAAACTGTTTAATGGAACTAAGCAACCTTAAATCTAACTTACAGTTTTTAGAAAATATAAGGGAACAAAGGAACAAGGTAGACAACAGCAAAAGGAAATGGAAAAATCCAGAATATAGAAACAATTCATAATCCTTACCTGGATATTAGTTCCAAAAACCAGCTATAGAAAATCATTTTAAGATGAGAAAAGTTGAATATGAACTGACTATGATATTAGGCTACAACATTAAGAAATTACTGTTAATTTTGTTAAGTGTGATTACATATAGGAGAAAAACAGTAGCTTTTAGAGATTCATGCTAATATTTATGAGGAAAATGTCATGATATCTGTAACATTCTTAAAAATGTTTCAGAAAAAATTATAGATGAAGCAAATATGGTAAAATGTTAATTGTTCAATCTAGGTAGTAGGTATATGGTTGTTCATTTTATGTTTCTTTCCATTTTTCAGTATGTTTGATTCTATAATAAAATGTTGAAGAAAGGAATAAAAATGGCTTTTGGAAACTTACATGCTAAGAAAAATGCTAGGTCTGAACACTATTCCCCATGATAGTATCATGCTAATATACAAATGCCTGCTCCTCTCCTCAGAGCCTCTGCACTTGTGTTCTCTCTGCCTAGAATACTCTCTCCCTACATATCCACAGGTGGATTCCTTTACTTTATTGTCACCTATCAGCAAGATCCTCCATGACTATCTTTTCTCCTTAACTTGATTTTTTCCATTGCCCTTAATGCCATCTGACATTCTAACTACCTGTTTTGTATCAGTCTCCTGCCACTATTACATTAGCTCCATGAGACCAAAAACTTGGTTTTGTTCACTGCTATCTCCTCAGAGCCTAGGAGTGAAACAAAGCAGGTACATAACAAATACTGACTGACCAAATGAACGAATATTAGCTAATATTAAGCACTTACAATATGTTGGGCCCTGTGCTAAGTAAGCACTGTACATTATTTCTTTTAATATACTAACCAAGTAACTCTAAAAAGTAGATATTATTATACCCACTTTACAATGGAAAAAAGAAATAGAGACAAAGAAGTCTGGTAATTTGCCCAGAGTTACAAAGCAGGATTTGAACAAGGCAGTAAGATTCTACTACATAAACTCTTCACACTATATTGCTAATCACTGTCATAGGGGAAAAAAACATCTGAGCACTAATGCAACACTAACAGAAATGTTTTACAACTCTTACTATACATACATTAGAGAGCTTGTAATGTAGTCATATGAGAATACAGTATTACCTGAACAACCAGTATTAGTACTTTAGGGAACCTTAAATCCTTTGCCTGATAAAGGAGAGGGAAAGGATAATTATCCAATCCCAGGACCAACATTATTGCCCTGATGAGGACGTAAAAAAAGATTTGCATTGACTTCAATAAAGACACTCACAGAAAAGACAATTTTATCCTTTGTAGAAACCATCATTGCAGAGATAGAAAGCTACCTAATATGTAACCTATCTTACCTCACACCATACAAAGTTATTTTTATTATACATTAACAATTTAAGACATCATACTGGGAAACCAGCATGAACTTTAATTCTTCTATAAAACCTATTTCCCAGTAACAAACACTGTAATTTCTTATTTCAGAATCTTTATTTACTAGCAAAAAATGGCTTCAGAATGTATTCTTTCCATTACCTAGCCAAAAGCAGAGCACAGTAGCCCCATACTATACACATTTAAATATTGGAGTTTTCAGAGTATTTTCCTATTTGGCCTTATAAAATTTCTTGAAAGTTAGAAGGGGAGATTTTATGACTCTTTCACAAGTGTAGAAAACTGAGCTTGAAGAAGTTAATTCATTTATCTGTTCCCAAAACTAAAAGGAAGAAAACCCAAATCTTCTAACTTAAGCTTGTACTCCTGCCATAGACTTAGGCAAAAGAATTTAAGTTTAAACTGTGTGGCAGTTCAAAATAAATTAATTAATTTTTTAGCACATTTATATGTTTTGAAGATGCTCAGAATTAAAGTGTTCTTAATAACTAAGAAAAATGTAAGAAAAAGAGGGACATTAACAGAAATTGACAAAGGAAATACAAATGGACAGTAAACCTTTAAAAGAAGTTCAACCTCACAGTAATCAAAGACATGCAAATACAGGAACTTTTTTTCTCTGTAGAAAAGCGATTTTTTTTAAGATGGTAGTGTTCAGTATGGGCAAAGATGTATGAGAAACAAGGAATTCCAAACCCTGCTGGTCAAAGTATAACTTTTCTGGAAGGCAATTTGACAATGTGCCTTAAAAATTCCTATTTCCTTTGACAAATTTCACTTCCAAAAATTTAGCCAAAAGAAAGAATCAGTAATGTTCGAAAGAGTATACAAAGGCAGGAGCCACTGCACAATAGCAAGTAATTAAATATAATTTCAGGTGAAAAACAGAATATGTAGCAAGATCCTAATTTTCTTTATTAAAATATATAAATAGATTATATAAATATGGGGAGACAGATTGATAAATGGGAAAAAACACACACACACCAAAATGTTAACAGCAATTATCTTTGAATAGTGGCATTTCACAGAATTTTTTTCTGTATGTATGGTACTTCAGGATCACATGTACTAACTTTCTTTAAATAAGCAGACATTATAAATCAATACATAAAATAACTAACCTCTTCTGCTCTTTTGAAGATCACATTAGCATGCTGAAGATTGTCCACTTCCAAAGAGTCCCTTTGTCAAAATGGAAATAAATGTTTTTATGTTGCTAATCTGAAGAATAATAGTCATCCAGGATGTCAATCTAAAATAGAACTATTAATTCTTATACGAAAAACTGTTTATGGAAAAATATTACAATTTCATGAGTCTGAGAAATTTTACACATAAATACACTCCAGCTTTTGTAATGTCCACCTTCAACTGCGTCTTCGTTCAGCAAAGTTTAAAGGTCTAAATTTTAATCAAGCTAATAATTAATGTACAGACTTTAGCTAAGCAATTGGTTCTAACTATACTAATCAGAATCTATTAAGAGATTTGAGTTTACAAGGAACAGATTACCATATTTTAAAATGAGAAAAAGATTTTTTTTGCTAAAATAGTGAATATTTAATGTTTAAGATACCTTAGCAAGAGTAGAACTCCTGCTTTCCCCAGAAGACGCCAAGCAACCCATTCTGCAGTTCTTCTATCAGCTTCATATGTAGCTTGTTGACTAACAATAAAAACCAGTGGTAATCCTAGTTGGAGATGAACAGTTGAAACTTGCTGAGGATCTTCAGCAACTTCAGTCTTCATTTAAAAAGAGAACAAAGTATCTTTACTGTGTGATATCCAACATTGGATGTAAACCCTGCTAATTCTTATTAATAAAGTGATGACTAAAAAAACTAGCCTGGGAAATAAATCCAACATTAACAGAGATGGTCTCATAATTTCCCAAATTTAGTGTTCCCAATGTACCCCTATAGTTTGAACACTATAAAACTAACTAGTTTCATAAGGAGTTAAACATAAAATTACAGCCATAAGGAATAAGCAAGCGTATAATAAACAAACAAAAAACAGTAAATAAAACAGTGTGGTGCTGCTAAAGAGAGATATCTTTCAAATTAAATAGAACAGATAACTAAGGAATAAAATTTTTCATAAGAATTTAACCATAAATAACATTACAGAACAATGAAGTACATGTGAGTCAAGACAGCAGATGACTATAGACATCTAATTTCACTTCTAGAAATCTCAGAAAAACTACAGCAGTAAGATTCTTTAAAAGAGCTAAATATACGTATATAAAGAAAAAAAGGAAAGAAAGAAGGCAGCAAAGTTTTGGACACTGTAAAACAGAATAATAACTGACTTAGGAACATCTACAAATAAAAACCATAATCCATGAGAGGGAAAGCTAAGAAACAATTCAATTTTAATTGCAGAACCCTAAAACTGCTCAGGAATTTTCAGTGTCTGGTATCACTGAACTAGGTGAGAAATACTAGAGTGCAGGGTTGGGGGATGTGGGGGGGAATGTGGCATGAAGGCTCTGAAACAAGCAGGAATCCATAAAGCTGTGGAGAAGGAGTCCCATCCTGGATGCCCCATCCTGGATGCCCCACCCTGGCACCTCTATGACCTCAGGCAACTGTCCATCCCTCACACCAGGAAGAAACCCAGGGGGAACTTCAGGAAAGCTGAGAGTGTGAATACCATGCCAAAATCAGAGGGATTAAGTAACGGAATGCTGACAAGCCTCCCCACTCGGTTCCCACAATGCCAGCAGCCAGACATCTGTAATCCAGAAGATTGGAAGATCCTTTTCTGAGGACCTTGAGTAACCCCAAAGAAGAGCCTAAAGCTACTGACATTGGATTCACCAAACACCAGCTCAGGTCTGATCACCCTACAGAGCTCACATTAACAAGCCTCATCTACATTTTCAGAATTCCCAATCAGCATTTTTATTTTGATATTCTGAATCATGAACAGATATCCAAGAAGTAGCAGACAGACATCTGAGGAAAGCCTCTAACATGAAAGAGACCAGAACAAACAGAAAAACAAATAACATAGAGGAAACAGACTATTCAGGAAGAAAGGCTCAGAATACCATTGATCAAAGAGAAGATGGGAAGATACTGCATCCATAAAGAAATGAAAAACTAACTTGAGTAAACCAGCCAGAAAGTACAGCAAAAGATAAATGGAAAATAGGAGAGAAGAGATAATATAACTGAAGGACTAATTCAGGAGGTCCAACATCCAAAAGGAGTCTGGAACGAAAGGGAAGAAATCATCACTGAAATAAACACAAGTATCCCCACAACTGAAAGATCGTGAGGTGCCAGGCTGAGAGAGCCCACTGAATAACCAAGTAGTGGGTAAAAGCAGGTACACAGGAAGACACATTCTTGCACGATATTGAAGAATTTTTTAATCCAAAAAGTTTCCAGACAGAAATCTATATTTACCTAAAACAGCCCCCAAGATTCCTGGTGTAAAAGTCTTGACTGATCAATCCCATTCCCTTGACTGTGGGTGGATGGCCATTCTCTTGACTAGATTACAGCACATAAGGCTGTTGTAGCACAGTGGAGTGAGGATGTCCTGGTAGCTTTGAAGGAGACCAGTACGATTTTTTGAGGACCGTGTGGCTAAGCCCTGAAAACAGCCAGTAGGAGCCAAGAGCAATGCCAGCGAACAGCCAGTAAGTGAGTGGGGACCTCAGTGCTATAACCACATGAAACAGGGTTATGCCAAAACCTGAAGAGATGTAATTGCCAGAGGAGTAGAAAAGCCTGGTTTCTTCTTTGGGTATTTGGAGAACTAGAAAAATTCAGCATTAAAAAATGAAAGGGAGGGCCAAACAGTAAGGCTGGAGATTTGACAAAGGACCAAAGCATTAAAAACCACGAATATTCTCTGAATATTCAGACTATTTTATTCTGAAAATAAACCAAAGCCATTTAGGAATTGTGAGAACTATTGTAACATATCATACATATGTGTCTAAAAAACACAGGTCTGCCAACAATAGCAAGTATGAACTTAAAGGGAGTGAAAATAGGGGAAAGGGACCAGATCAGTTGCTATTACTGTAACAGTACATTTGAGAGATGGAGAAAACCTACATGAAAGTATTGACTGTTAGAATGAAGGATTCAACAGATATTTAAGACGTGAAATTAGATACAGGGAAATGTAGGAACTGAGAATGGTTTCCCATGTTTCTGCCACAAATGACTAGATAGTAAAATAACCAAGATAACAGAGAAAGAACAGATGGTAGAGAAGGACAACCCACTAATGTTGGACAAGTTGACCTGAAGGAGAGATACATCTAATTAGTACTCAGATATATGAGAGGTACATCAATTAGTAGTTAAGATATATGGGTTAAGAACTCCAAAGAAACATCTGACCTGAAAATTCATATTTGAAAGTCTAGTTAATGCCATAGTAACAGCTGAGATTACTTGGAAGATATGTTCCGAGCACCTATGACTGTATGTAGCAAAGCACTCCAAAACCTGATGGCTTAAAATAACAAGAATCATTTACTTTGTTCACATATCTGCAAGTTCATCTCTGATCCACATGGCTTTAACTAGAAGATAAACATTTCATTTTAAAGATGACTTATTCACCACCTAGACAGCTAGTCCTGACTAGTAGGAGCTCAGCCAGGGTTGTAGGCTAGGGGCCTCAATTATTCTCAGAGGCTTTTCTCTTCTCATTGCAAGGTAGCTGGGTTTCAAAAATGTATAACCTAAGAGAGCAAGGCAGAAGTGCATGGCACTTTTGTGACATATAGCCTCAGAAGTCACTTATCACTTCAAGCTTTATTCTATTGGTGAAGGCAATCACAAAGGTCCAACCAAGTCAAGGAAAAGGGACAGAGACTCCACCACTGGATTGGTGCAGTGATAAGGTCACATGGTAAGAAGAGCTTATGGGTTGGACAATACTGTTATTGCCATCACTGGAAAAATTAAAGTCTGATGGGATGAGGCTTTACGGGTCTTGGAGAGAAAAGTGAGTGTATTTTGAAAGTGGGAGGGATGCAAACTGTAGTCAGTAGTCTGTCCTCTGGTTACAGTAATTCACACACACCCAACATGCAAATTACACTTATCTCTAAGACTGCTAAATCTCATGCCATAAGACTTTGAAATCAGTGTGAAGTCTAAGATCTCATCATCTACATTCAGTGATGACATTACAAGAAAAGGCTGAGTTGCTGGATATGTACCATAAGATTGAAGTCTGCAGCTGTGGTTGCCCACCATTTCAAGATAAATGAATCCAGACTAAAGTTCCATAATCCCAATAGTTTCACATCAGTTTCTTTTTCTTCTATTAAATTCAAATACTACAACATTCCTTACTATAAAGTGGCACATGCAATATGATGTGTCTATTAATCCATCCACCCCTCTCTTTAAATGTATCTATGTGGATGCAGAGATGACTGGTAAAGGTCGCCTAAAAGTTCATTTCTGATTGAGAGGATAGGTGGCTCTAAAAAAAATATTTTCTTTATACTTTGCTGCACAGTTTGGCTTATTTATAACACACATGCACTGATTTTTTTTTTAACTAATAAAGGACATCCTGAAGGCCTACTGAAGGTTTTACACATGCTCAGGACAACCCTTTAAACTTTCAGAGACAAAGTCTACTGATCATCACCACCTACTGAGTCACTTTAAAATGCTCCCAGGCTAACATTAAGGAAAGTGAGGCATCAGGAATCCTATAGCTCCAATATTTACTAACTTTTAAAGCAATGATCAAAACATTCACAGAAGATAACTTTTTCTTAGCCAGGATGTGGTCTTTGTGATCTCCGAGTGGTCACAATTCATATGACTAACATAGAATATTTCTGTTTACACAAGGCTGTATTTGGATTTCAATATAATACTTCAAAGCATTAAAATACCATTTTATGAATAGTTTATCTTCTCTCCTACCTTTAATAAGGAACTATTCCTAAATACTTCTAAATTCCCCTAAATAAAAAGAAAATATGTCCAAGGAAAAGGGAAAAGACATATAGCTCATCTAAGTAAAATGCGTATCTGTGAATCAAAACTTAATAAACTTTATCTATTAAAATAAGGCACATACCAGCAGAGGTGCTTCCATTGTCTTAATAAATCGATGAATGGTCAAAGTAGTCAATGGATGTTCCATTAGAGTTTTTCTACATTGATGGGTCAAGTCCAAGACTGGTTTACAATGGAAAAAGTAGAGATGTGCATGTTCTATATCCTCAATGCTACAAATTAAAAATTAGGGAGACCCACTTGAAGTTCAGTGTGTGATCCTTCGACAATCCAAAAAAACATAACAACATATCTTTATCTTAACTTTCATGATCTTGAATTACTGTTTTTGTAAAAGCCTAAAACAGTATAATAAAATAAGAGACCTAAGTAAAAAAGAGGATATAAGCAATTTTTGAGTTGCATAAGCAATGTTTTTCATGAACTGTCATACGGTAGCTTCTAAATTAGGTTACAGGCAGGTCCACACAATTTTTTTTTAGAATGAAAAATTGTCAACTTGAGGACAATGAGATTATCTTCAAATATAGTTGCTTTTCTAGAACTATGCTAAATAAAGCTTCATAACACAAATTTTCTAGGTTTAATTTAAACCCAAATCTGTTTTGAATAAACTTCAGCCAAAACATGCCTTAAGATAGAAACCATGTGATAGTTTGTGGGAGTTAGTGAGTTTGTATCTGAAATATTACAAAACTCAGCAAATATGGCTTATTTGAGTTTTGGCATTCTCTTCAATATGGAACCCAAAGATAAACTTATAGTGGGTAAGGTTTGCCAAAATTAAAATAGCATTTTTAAAAATCTCCATATGGCATTAATAGGGTTTGGCAAAATGCTGCAAACTTTTATTTTTAAATGTTATTTTAATTCTTGATACATGCTTAAAGTAAGTTTTAAGTTCACTGACTTCAAATTTAACTACAAAGTAATTTCTAATAGATTCAGTGACTAAAGAAATGATCATGCAAAGATTATTTAATGCCTACTGTGGTTAGGTCCTGTGCTAAATACAAAAACTAAGATGAATAAGGTGATTCAAACATTCAAGGGGCTTAGACTAAAGGAGCTGTATTTAGTAAAAACAACTAAACTGTAGATTCTTTAAGAAAGGAATATGGGGAGGCAGCAGAAAGCACTGGTGTCTCTATGGCATCCTGCCTCCTGTACCGCCATATACACTCTCCCTAAATGACATGTACTTTCAAACATACTCAGGTCCAACATTATGTAACAATATGCTAGACTTATCTAGTGCTACTGCCCCAGCAACCAGAGATGCCTAGCACATAGAAGACAATCAATGAATATTTGTTGAATGAATGAATGAATGAACAAATGAAAGAAAAAATGCATTTGCCTCTCCTCCATTAGGGGACAACCCAAAGTCTAGCCAACTACTTCACCCAGAAGTGAGGTCATAAGATTACTGTACTCAGAATCCACAGTCCTTCCCTATCATATCAGCTGCAGGTATGACTCCTCACCATCATTACCCATGAATACATCATATACTCAAAAGTATATGAAAACCAGAATAATTGTACATTTTTAATTGTTATTTTAAAAATGGGAAAAAGCAAAAACCCTTACAGAACATGCCCATGTTCAGTCATAGATCAAAACATATACATATAGCTGATCAGGACTTATAAGGTAAATGAATGATAGAACGTGCACCTTGGCAATAAATAACCACCCCTTTATATTTTAAGCTTGTCACTATGGAGCATGTCAATGTTAAGCAATTATTTACTACCTGAAAAACAAAGAAGGTGGTAAAACAAGAGAAAGTACAAAGGGTTAACCCTTAGAGAAACTGTGGGGCTAACACAGAACCACCACGGTATGGAGAACAACAGGCCTCCCATTGCAGGATGGGGAGATGGCACTCTACACTGGGAGTGGCAGAGTAGTGGCTAAACTACCACTTACTATATCTTGAGATTCAGTGGCTGCTTATGTGAAAACTTTATGGTACTGTCAGTGTAAGTCCCAGATTGTGAAAAACATTAATTCTTATACAAATAGTACACATGCATCAAAGTTTTATTTAACTTAGGAATGAGGGAACTAGCAAAATGACTGTTCAATAAGAAGAGATTAATGGAAAAACAAATGCTGGTTCATATCATACAGAGCAATAAAAACATAAGTTATCTTGGCAGGAACTTTATTCTCTGCCTACCCACTCTCCCCACCAAAAATCATTTCACTTTGTCAGTTTTTTTGTGCACTAAACCTTTAAATTTACAGAGTTATAAAATGGGACTTAATTAATTGTGTGTGGTATATCAAATTGTCACTGTTTCCTTAGAGGTCAGCAGGAGCATTCATTAAAAACTCTTGCTTAGTATAAAAATGTCACACAATCACTATTTTGCCTTACTTTGGAGTAATTTTCCTGAACAACATTTTGAAGCCAAATTTAAAATCTTTAAAGAGCACTGGTTATTTCCTGTGTCTGTAAATACTAAAGGGAAAAAAAAGCTTCAACCCTAGGCTGTTCACGAGAAGTCAAAAGGCCTCTACCTAAAATTATAAGCTAGAAACTAGACAAGAAAAATCAACATTTAAAACATTCTGCTCAAAAACTGTGTTTCAATATATATAAGATTATTCTGACAAAGCAACTTACAGAGCTCTCAGAAAAAATTGCTGGAGCTTAATTATGAAAGCTGTTATTTTATCACCTATTTGACCACTGAGGAAGATCAACTCTTAAGATACACTTGCCCAATCAGGGGATCACATCTTGTGGCTTATTTGTACTGTCTTCGTTCACCTTAGTCTTACATCACTTCTGTATAATCAAATGCATTTTCAGACTGCAGAACAGTAGAGGACAGTAATAGAGGGAATTTCAGGTGTCATTTATATGCTCACATCTCTTAAGATTCCTCTCAGCTAATCCATGCTATGAAAGTTATGATGGGAATGGTGAATAAGTAATGTAAAATAAGTGACCCTGAATTGTTGACAGTAAGCCTCTTATACATACCCAACACTTTCCAAAAGGGCAGTTTCTGTGGTTAAGACAAATTGGTATGTAGTCCCATACACAAACGCAGCTTCCATGACTGCTCTGTGCTCTGAAGAAGAGAAAGGGGAGTTTGGACAGTTAGTCTGTGTGACTCCATTCTGAATATTGCCATTCACCATTTCATGCACCATTATATTTAAAGAAAATTCCTTTGTAGGGATCCAGTTAGAAAAATGAAGGCAGCTAAAGAAGTTATAAAAAGTCTATTTATTCAAGGGTAGAGAAGAGTTAAGAGGAAGTAAAAAATGAGTTACACTTGAGAATATATGACAAATCTGTGAAAATTTCTTCCTAGTGATTGGGAAGAGAATATGAGTCCATCATACATGTTTAACATGTTTTATTTTATATATGCATATGTCTGTATATTGTGTCTGGCTTATTTTTTTAATCAAACTTACTCTTATATACAGACAATTCTATAAGACATATTAAGAAAAGCAAGTTTCTCTACCCTTGGCCCCCTTTCCAATTCCCAAGGAACAACTATTTTCAACTCTTTCACTGTTTATTTTGGCATTTACCTCCAGGTCTCTAAATGACATTCTTATACTCTTACTTCCTGATTTCTTTAAGTGTTAGTGTTATCTACTGACTTCACACTATGGAAGCTGATAAAGTAGTTCTTTCCTGAAACTCCACTGCATAAACATACACACTTCTATCCCCTCAATCCCAAGACAGTTCTATTTACAGTTATGATTCAGTAAATACTATGTACAAATGAGCCATACAGTACAAACTGAACACTTTCCTTCTGTGAGCTTTTTTTTCTCACTATAGTTACAACCTTACTTTCATTTAGATTTATTCCTAAAATTATTCTTCCTAAACTCTTCCACAATTGGCAAACCCTCTCATTTCTTCCAATAAAGCAGGTATATTATCAATACCCTCTTCTTGGAAACACTTCTGCAGAACCTTCTGATTTGCTCCTAAATAGACCACTGCTGCTTGTCCTGTGCACAACTTTCATCCTGGAAACTCATCATCCTGGGGATTCTTATAAATAGTCTCTTGTGTTGGGTCCTTTGGCTTATTACCCACATCTTCTTGACTGATTTGCTCCCTTTCTCCCATTCTCTAGCACTGTCCTGTGAGAGGATATATGGAATAGACATTTTTTGTGCCCTTACACTTCTCAAAGTATTTTTATTCTACTTTTGCAACTGTCTGCGTATAGAATTCCAGGTTCAAGTTATTTCCCGTGAGAATTCTGAAATCATGGTTTCATTTTCTTCAGTTTTCAGGGCTGCAATTGAGAAGTCCAATGCAATTTTGATTCTTGATTCATTAACTTCAAATTCTTTTTTTCTTTCTGGAAGATTTTAAAATATTGTTTGTTCCCAATATTCTGAAATTTCAAAGTGAGATGCTTTGGTGTGGTTCTACATTCATCCACTATGCTGGGAGTCAGTGGGCCTATTCAATTTGGAAGCTCAAATCCTTCAGTTCTGGGAAGTTTCTTAAAGTATTTCTTTGAAGATTCCCTCCTTTTCAGATTTTATTTCCCCTTTTCTCCTCACAGCCATTTTCAAGTAGCTATCTTGCCCTCCCCAACCTAATCTTATACCACTTGAATCACACATTGTCAGATTATTCCACTCATCGCTCCACCTTGTTAGAGTCTTCTACCATCCCAGCCAGGGTCCCTCCCCATCATTCCATGGAAAATTTAGCTCTGTTACACAGTCACTCTCTCCAGTACTAGTCCTGTTATAATCCCAGGTGATTTGATCCCCACAGATGATCCTTGCAAAATCCTTGGCTCTCAGTCCTTGGTTTCTCCTGAGACTCCAGGGATCTCTCTTCGAGCCTACCTTAACCACTCACTGCTGTGGTCTCACTCCAGGCCCTTGTAATTACCAGTCACTGCAAACCCTTCCAAAATTTCAATGTCTGGCATCTCCCCCACCCACCACCACCACCATTGCACACCCCCTTCCATCTCTAGGTCACTCTGTCTAGCACGGAACTGTACAATCCTACCACTGTCACCATTCTTCACCCTCTCAGGTCCACTCTTCCCTCTTAACCCTGCTTAAATTCCATGGTCAATTTTTATAATCACTCCCTGCCTGTTCAGCTAAAACACAATCCAGGTTAAATCAAATACTCTGCCTATTCTGTATCTACACTCATAAAATTAAACATGACTGTAAGAGATACAAAGAAAGAAAACCAAAACCTGTTAGCATCACTGTGCTAATGCTCTCACTACAGATGACATGAACTGCTACTGCAGCCTAGCAACCATTTATTTCCAGACCTTCTAAAACAACTATTTCATCTCTTCTCTCCTCAAACTAATGACTTCACTTCATTGATAAAATAGAACCAATTTAAAAAGCAAAACAAAACACTTCCACAAGCACCATATCTATCTACCCACTTAACTAAACTGATGTCCATATTCTCTGTCTTTCCTCCTATTACCACAAATGAATTTTCTGTACTCCTAGCGAAAACCCAACCCCTCCCCTCATTCACTAGATTCCATCCCCTCATCTACTCAGTGTTGTTGTTCCAGTAATTCTCCCTTTTCCTCCATGATTCATTTTCCCCTTTCTATTGAATCTTTCTTGACAACATTCAAATATGCTTCTTAAAATAATTCTTCACTTGACCCCACATACTCTTCCAGCCACTGCCCCCATTTTTCTCCCTCCCTTTATAGCCAAACTTCTCAAACAAGTCTCTATATTCACTGTGTCCAGTTGCTCTCTATCTATTCTTACATGCCTACCAGACATTTAGCCCCACCACTCTACAGAAGGCCACTACTCTTGTCAAGGTCACTAATAACCTCCCTATTGCTTAGCATAACGGTCTATTGGCAGTTCTTATCTCAGCATTCTTTGACACAACTGTTCGCATCTTTCCCTTAAAACCCTCTCTTCATTTTGCTTACAGGGCACTCCCACCACACAGAACATTCCTTCTGTCTCCTTTACTGGTCCCTCCTCACCTCACTGCCCTGCACATGTTGTAGGACCTACTGAGTTCAGTCTTTTCCCTTCCATTAGCCTCACTCACTTTGTGACCTCTTCTGGTCTCACAGCTTTTCTCCCAGATTTATATCCTTAGTCTGTACCTCTACCATCAAATGCAGGCTATAATACCCAACCACCTTCTTGATACTTAGATGTCTAAGGATACTTAACAAGCATAATGTCTAAAAGTGAATTGCAGAGTTTTCTCTCCAAACTATTTCCAGTTTTCCACACCTTGGTTATCAACAATTTCACCTTTCAAGTAGCCAGAACACCAGAGCCACCCTTGTTTCTGCTATTTCTCTCTCACCCCACATCTAATATATCAGCAAATTCAGTTAGACCTACATCCAAAATACAGCTAAAATTCATATTTATTGCCACCTTCACTGAAAACACCTTCACTCATCTAGGCTACCAACCACTGTCTCTTGACTGCATTATCACAGTGACTCCCTAATTTTCTCCTTTATTCCACTGTTTATTGCTCCTTCCAGTCTATTCCAGACATAGAAGTCAGACTGATCCTGTTACAATATAATTCAGGAAGTGCTGGTTTCACTATGGCAGCGAAAGCCCTCTATAGATTATACCACTCACTGATGGTAATTATAAACTATGAGCAAAATACAATAGCCCGAGGTCCCCAAAAGTAACGAAACACACGATGATTGTGGAGTATTATTTTACAAGTTTACTAAGTTCAGTGGCATGCTATGTAGCCATCAAACTTTATGTTTATAAAAATTGAGGGTTCTAATAAATGATTTTATTTCACAAAATATGTACAATATTTTTAATGTCTTTAACAATGTTTATATTAACATGGTCAAGTTACAGCCATTAACAAATAAAAGCCCTGAAAGCAATAACTATGATTTTTTCATACAATGTTTATAAACTTCTTTCCAACAAAATTACATATTAAAGCTCAAAGTGATGCTGTCAAAATCAGACTTTTAAAAAATCAAGGAAAACGTATCATAAACAGCAAATGCCAAAATAAAAAGGCCAGTCAGCCAACATTTATCAAACAGTATAAACTATTATATAGGTACCATGAGCACTGAGAAAATAAAAATAGTAATAGCTAATACAGAGCACCTACTATCTGCCAGGAACCAATGATTCAAATTCACCTGGTCCTCACAGTAACAGTAGGACATAGGCACAATGATTTTCACCATCTTACTGAATAGGAAACTGAGGTTAAGTAAGTTGTCTAAGGTCATACTAGAAGGAGTTGGTGGGATAGGAAGTCTAAACTAGGCAGTCTGGCTCCAGAGTTCTTGTTCAACCACTATACTATGCTGCAGAATTAAAGAAAGAAAACATAATAATGAAGATGCTTTAAATTTATTTTAAAATCCTGAGATTATGGCCAAATTATACTATGTTAAGTCCTTCAACATATTCATGCAAAGCCAGGGGCACAGGAAAGATTAATGTAAAGGATAATAAATACCTGGTGTTCCAATGGCTCTTACATATGAAAATACAATGTTTGTCTTTCCTTTCAGAGCATTTTCTATGTTCTGAAGGTCTTCCGGGGTGGTAATATATTTTACTTCATTAAAGAGAAGAGCACTGAAATAAATAGAGATGTAACTGGTAGAAAATCTGGTATGTACTTAGTTATTTAATACATAAATCAAAGAACCTAATCAGAAGAAAAATTCAAGTCTTTTGAGAAAATTATCAGTAGTAAGAAGCTAAGCATTTTAATGCTGAATTAAAATCACACTAAATCATTAGTCTATCCCTAAGAAATGGTGTTCATTCTCTACCGTAACCACCTCAATATATTTAAGCTGTATTTGCTAACATCCTACTCTGGCCAAATAGTTGCTTAAAGATAGATCTCTCAGCCTTAAACACATATGAGCTTTTCACAGATGTAAACTGTAAGGCTTCTTCCTTGGATTATTAGGCCCTGCATGACCTAGACCTTGCCTACTTCTCCAAAGTCATTTTGTTCTTACCATTCCTCATGCTTACCATTCTTTAGACACACCTCAGCACCTTTGCACAAACGGTTCTTTGTGCTGAAAGCTATTCCCTCTGCTCCTTCTCATATATGTGGTTTCAGCAAAAACATTTCCTTGCTTCAGAGAAGCTTCCCCATGGGTCCTATGTAAGTAGATCTGTATCATTTTCTCTTCAATTTCACACTATTTGATATTTCATTGTACTTATCACAATTCATAATTATTTACACATTTACTTACTTGTTTATCCCTGCCTCTCTCATTAAATTGTTACCTTCTTGAGGCAGGGATCTTGCATACTTTATCACTATATTCATAAAAACTTAGAATAGAGCCTAGCCTAGCACACTATAAGTAATCAATAAACATTTTCTGAATGAATGAAAGAAAAAATAGGGCAGGAATTATTTACTGCCATGCTTTATTTGAAGAAATGCAAGTTCAAAACACTGAAGAGCTTGCTTACTCAAAAATGTATTTACTGAATTGGGAAGCCAGGAACAGAACATAAAACAGGTTTCACTCCTAGTTCAGTGATCTTTCCACTTGACCATATTCTTTTCAAAATGCAGATCACACAAACTGATATTACTTCTTCCAAAAGAAACTCCTTTTCAAAATTTCTACTTCTATATAAATTATCTATCCCAAACAGTTCATTTCACTTAATCCCTACACATGTGTGTGTGTGTTAAGCTAAACTTTAAGGACTTTTGAACAGTGTACCAAGTCCACATACTTAAATAAGCAAACTGTTTCCAATAAATTAGTCACTCAAACTTTCCTCTTATGTAAAACATGGCACTTTTGAGTAAAAGAGCAGTTCTCGAATTTTTTGGTCTCAAGATCCCTTTATAACCTTAAAAATTGAATTCCTCAAAACGCTTTTGTTTATATAGGTTACATTTATTAATAGTTACATCTGTTATTAATTACATACTTAATATAATCTGTGAATTACATCTATTAATATTTAATAAATTATAACAGCAATTTAAAATATTAATTTCTTAAAAAAATTAATACCATTGCATATTAACACTATATTCAAAAATGTTATATTCCAAAAGAAACATCTGAGAAGAGTGGCATAGTTTTACACTTCTGCAAATCTCCTTAACATGAGACTAAATGGAAGACAGCTGGATTTTCATATCTGCTTCTTCATTCAACCTGTTGTGACATCACACAACACATGTAGCCTCTGAAAACTGCACTCTTGAGAAAGAAAGTGAAAAATGAAATAATGTCTTAGTATTACAAAAATATTGTGACTTCATGAGCACCCTGAAAAGGCTGCCCTAAATTACACTGGCATAAATACTTGTCTGTATATTATAGACTTGTTCAAGTTTTTAGAATAAATGTAAAACTTGATCTTCTATAATTCCCAGAGCTCTCGTTTTGTTTTCAAAAGAAATATTTACTTAGCAGTACTATTTGATAGGTATTTTCACATATATTCATTTAAAATCTTCAGTGATATTCTTCAAATATTCTTCATTATACACACACAGAACCAACAGTCTGAGACATTTAATATCCTGTTCTAGCTCATACTGGCAGTCACTGGTAAGCTGAGATTCAAACCCAGTTCTTCAACACTAAGGCCAGAACTTCCTATGTTATTACTGATGACTCAAATGGGAAACCAGGTGAAAAAGAGAGGCAACTAATGAATGGCAAAGGAATCCCAGTAGGAATCTGGGCTATTGGCTGCTTATCCATTTTGGTAGCAAGTCCAGGATTACCCTTGAGTTATACTGGTAGGGACTGTCTAGTGAACTTAATTGGACTAATGATGTAAATCTGGATTTGGAAATTACATCCAACCATTTACCTTTATTACTCTAGCAGCTCTAATCCACTCACTTCAAAACCAGATCTGAGAATAGACACCTCCCCAACTTTTTTCCCCCAATAAAGATTAGTAAATATAAATTAATAAAACCAACAACATTTAGGGGCACTTACTACATGTCAGGCATACGACTAAGCACTCTGTTAAGTAGTAGCAATCTATCAGCTTTGGACCTACCCAGCTCTGAACTCCTCTTTTGCCTTGGGAAATCCCAGTTTTCTGAGTCTATAGTAGGCAGAGCCCAAGTCCCCTCAGAAAAGCTAACAATACCATAAACTTGCTTTTTCAGGCTCCCCGCTGCAAGACATGGTTATATGACCCAGAATTACTTGCCTGACATTCTGGACCAGGAGCTATAAGAATCAGAGACAATGCAGAATGATTTCAAGAAGCAGGAACAGCAGTAGTCAGCTTCAAAGGCAGGAATGACAATGCTAATGACAGCCCCAGTGCAGGCCATGCAGGCTGTGGCATCTTAAACTCAGCAGTAATGTGGCTGTCCCCGCAGACTACTTTTGTATTATGATTTTGACTGTAATTCAGAGTCGATCAAATCTGACTCCAGTTCTCCAGCCCTTCTAGTAAGCCTGAGATTTCCTACATCTTCTCCAAATCCTTTTCTGCCTAAACCAGTCAGACCCAGATTCGGAGGCTTCTAAGAACCCTGAGCAACGCACTAAGTCTTAATCTTCATGGAAACCATCTGAGAATGCACTATCATTAACTTCATTTTACAGGTAAAGTCATGGGGCATAAAACAGGTTACTTTGCCTAATGTCCCAAACAAAGCTCATTAAATAGTCATTTAAAACACAAAACTAATGACATTCATGATCTAAGGATCTCTGATTGTTCTCAATGGTTTCCTAATGTCAATATATTTTTTAATGTTAATTTCCAGTATATGGGAACATCTAGGGGGTCTCTAAGACCCATTCCACAAGTCACCTTCACTCCAGTCCCAAAGAGGAAAACTACTGACAGAAATGGTAAAAGGAAAAGTCTGTCTTGAGATTTTTCATGTTCTACTCATGGAGTAAAATAGTCTGGGGCTGTTCTGACTTGAGAGCACTTCCTGCCCCAGAAAGGCCTTCCTTTTCCTTGGCTTGCCTTTCCTGGAGCCCTCCTATCACAACTATTAGGTACTAAGATGTACCTAATACTGAGTGGGTGTTAACACCTATCTGACCTGCTTTTAGACCAGCAGGCCACTCAATCTTTTTCTTAGAAAAAAAGACCATTTTCATATTGTATTTCTGTCACTATTCAAATTCTAAAAAAAAAAAAAAACTCAAAAGAGAAAATGTTACCTTCTATTTTGCCATACCCAAATACTTAAGACAAAAAAAATGGAGAGGTGGAGGTAGGGTGAGAAGGAGAGAGAACAACCCAGGGTGACAAATTGCTTTTTCCTAAATTAATTATGTTATGACTGGGCAGACCCTGAAATATCCCAAAATACTTTGTTATGCATTTTCTAAATTAATACAGTTAAAAAAACAAACAGAAGCCACCTCTGAAATGTGAATTGAGAGTACAAGTATTAACAAAGTTTACAAACATTCATCTTAGTCTTTTTATCAAAGCTTGTACAATCTTCTACTAGCATACTCCTTATAAAATTCTTATGGTCAGAAACAATCTGAGGGGCTAATCAAAGAAAAGGATTTCTGCTCCTCCCATTCGTTTTTTTAATTTTATTATCATTTATCTACAATTACAAGAAGAACATTATGTTTACTAGGATCCCCGCTTCACCAAGTCCCGCCCACACAGCCCATTACAGTCAATGCCATCAGCATAGTAAGATGCTGTAGAATCACTACTTGTCTTCTCTGTGTTGCACAGCTGTCACCATGCCCCCCACACACATTACACATGCTAATCATAATGCCCCTTTTCTTCTTTCCCGCCCTTATCCCTCCGTTCCCACCCATCCTCCCCAGTCGCTTTCCTTTTGGTAACTGTTAGTCCATTTTTGGGTTCTGTGATACTGCTGCTGTTTGTTCCTTCAGTTTTTCTGTGTTCTCATACTCCACATATGAGTGAAATCATTTGGTACTTGTCTTTCTCCGCCTGGCTTATTTCACAGAGCATAATACCCTCTAGCTCCATCCATGTTGTTGCAAATGGTAGGATTTGTTTTCTTCTTATGGCTGAATAATATTCCATTGTGTATATGTACCACATCTTCTTTATCCATTCATCTACTGATGGGACACTTAGGTTGCTTCCATTTCTTAGCTATTGTAAATAGTGCTGCGATAAACATAGGGGTGCATCTGTTTCTTCAAACTGGGCTCCTGCATTCTTAGGGCAAATTCCTAGAGGTGGAATTCCTGGGTCAAATGGTATTTCTATTTTGAGCTTTTTGAGGAACCTCCATACTGCTTTCCACAATGGTTGAACTAATTTACATTCCCACAAGCAGTGTAGGAGGGTTCCCTTTTCCCCACAACCTTGCCAACATTTGTTGTTGTTTGTCTTTTGGATGGTAGCCATCCTTACTGGTGTGAGGTGATATCTCATTGTGGTTTTAATTTGCATTTCTCTGATAACTAGTGATGTGGAGCATCTTTTCATGTGCCTGTTGGTCATCTGAATTTCTTCATTGGAGAACTGGCTGTTCAGCTCCTCTGACCATTTTTTAATTGGATTATTTGCTTTTTGTTTGTTGAGGAGCGTGAGCTCTTTATATATTTTGGATGTCAACCCTTTATCGGATCTGTCATTTATGAATATATTCTCCCATACTGTAGGGTACCTTTTTGTTCTATTGATGGTGTCCTTTGCTGTACAGAAGTTTTTCAGCTTGATATAGTCCCACTTGTTCATTTTCACTTTTGTTTCCCTTGCCCGGGAAGATATGTCCATGAAGAAGTCACTCATATTTATGTCCAAGAGATTTTTGCCTATGTTTTTTTCTAAGAGTTTTATGGTTTCATGACTTAAATTCAGGTCTTTGATCCATTTTGAATATACTTTTGTGTATAGGGTTAGACAGTGATCCAGTTTCATTCTCTTAGATGTAGCTGTCCAGTTTTACCAGCACCTTCTGTTGAAGAGACTGTCATTTCCCCATTGTACATCCAAGGCTCCTTTATCATATATTAATTGACCATATATGTTTGGGTTAATGTCTGGAGTCTCTGTTCTGTTCCACTGATCTGTGGCTCTGTTCTTGTGCCAATAACATGTTGTCTTGATTACTGTGGCTTTGTAGTAGAGCTTGAAGGTGGGGAGTGAGATCCCCCCTACTTTATTCTTCCTTCTCAGGATTGCTTTGGTTATTCGGGGTCTTTGGTGTTTCCATATGAATTTTTGAATTATTTGTTCCAGTTCGTTGAAGAATGTTGTTGGTAATTTGATAGGGATTGCATCAAATCTGTATATTGCTTTGGGCAGGGTGGCCATTTTGACGATATTAATTCTTCCTAGCCAGGAACATGGGATGAGTTTCCATTTGTTAGTGGCCTCTTTAATTTCTCTTAAGAGTGTCTTATAGTTTTCAGGGTATAGGTCTTTCACTTCTTTGGTTAGGTTTATTCCTAGGTATTTTATTCTTTTTGATGCAATTGTGAATGGAATTGTTTTCCTGATTTCTCTATTAGTTTATTGTTAGTGTATAGGAAAGCCACAGATTTCTGTGTTAATTTTGTATCCTGCAACTTTGCTGTATTCCGATATCAGTTCTAGTAGTTTTGGAGTGGAGTCTTTAGGGTTTTTTATGTACAATATCATGTCATCTGCAAATAGTGACAGTTTAACTTCTTCTTTACCAATCTGGATTTGTTGTATTTCTTTGTTTTGTCTAATTGCCGTGGCTAGGACCTCCAGTACTATGTTGAATAACAGTGGGGAGAGTGGGCATCCTGTCTTGTTCCTGGGCTCAAAGGAAAAGATCTCAGCTTCTCCTTGTTCAGTATGATGTTGGCTGTGGGTTGATCATATATGACCTGTATTATGTTGAGGTACATGCCCTCTATACCCGTTTGGTTGAGAGTTTTTATCATGAATGGATGTTAAATTTTGCCAAATGCTTTTTCAGCATCTATGGAGATGATCATGTGGTTTTTGTCCTTCTTTTTGTTGATCTGGTGGATGATGTTGATGGATTTTCGAACGTTGTACCATCCTTGCATCCCTGGGATGAATCCCACTTTTTCATGGTGTATGATCCTTTTGATGTATTTTTTAATTCGGTTTGCAAATATTTTGTTGAGTATTTTTGCATCTACATTCATCAGGGATATTGGTCTGTAGTTTTCTTTTTTGGTGGGGTCTTGCCTGGTTTTGGTATTAGGGTGATGTTGGCTTCATAGAATGAGTTTAGGATTATTCCCTCCTCTTCTATTTTTTGGAAAAGTTTAAGGAGAATGGGTATTATGTCTTCTCTGTATGTCTGATAAAATTTCGAGGTGAATCCATCTGGCCTGGGGTTTTTGTTCTTGGGTAGCTTTTTGATTACTGCTTCAATTTCGTTGCTGGTAATCGCTTTGTTTAGATTTTGTGTTTCTATCTGGGTCAGTCTTGGAAGGTTGTATATTTCTAGGAAGTTGGCCATTTCTTCTAGGTTTTCCAGCTTGTTAGCCTATAAGTTTTCATAATATTCTCTAATAATTCATTGTATTTCTGTGGGGTCCGTCGTGATTTTTCCTTTCTCATTTCTGATTCTGTTGATGTGTGTTGATTTTCTTTTTCTCTTAATAAGTCTGGCTAGGGGCTTATCTACTTTATTTTCTCAAAGAAATAGCTCTTGGTTTCATTGATTTTTTTCTATTGTTTTATTCTTCTCAATATTGCTTATTTCTTCTCTGATCTTTATTATGTCCCTCCTTCTGCTGACTTTAGGTCTCATTTGTTCTTCCTTTTCCAATTTCAATAATTGTGACATTAGACTATTCATTTGGGATTGTTCTTCCTTCTTCAAGTGTGCCTGGATCGCTATATACTTTCCTCTTAAGACTGCTTTCGCTGCATCCCACAGAAGTTGGGGCTTTGTGTTGTTGTTGTCATTTGTTTCCATATATTCCTTGATCTTAATTTTAATTTGTTCATTGACCCATTGATTATTTAGGAGCATGTTGTTAAACCTCCATGTGTTTGTGAGCCTTTTTGTTTTCTTTGTACAATTTATTTCTAGTTTTATACCTTTGTTGTCTGAAAAGTTGGTTAGCAGAATTTCAATCTTTTGGAATTTACTGAGGCTCTTTTTGTGGCCTAGTATGTGGTCTATTCTGGAGAATGTTCTCCATGTGCACTTGAGAAGAACGTGTATCCTGTTGCTTTTGGATGTAGAGTTCTATAGATGTCTATTACGTCCATTTGTTCTAGTGTGGTGTTCAGTGCCTCTATGTCCTTACTTATTTTCTGTCTGTTGTATCTATCTTTTGGAGTGAGTGGTGTGTTGAAGTCTCCTAAAATGAATGCATTGCATTCTATTTCCTCCTTTAGTTCTGTTAGTATTTGTTTCACATATGCTGGTGCTCCTGTATTTGGTACACATATATTTATAATGTAGGTGACCTTTTTCCTCTTGTTGGACTGAGCCCTTTATCATTATGTAATGTCTTTCTTTATCTCTTGTTATTTTCTTTGCTTTGAAGTCTATTTTGTCTGATACTAGTACTGCAACACCTGCTTTTTTCTCCCTGTTGTTTACATGAAATATCTTTTTCCATCCCTTGACTTTTAGTCTGTGCATGTCTTTAGGTTTGAGGTGAGTCTCATGTAAGCAGCATATAGATGGATCTTGCTTTTTTATCCATTCTATTACTCTGTGTCTTTTGATTGGTGCATTCAGTCCATTTACATTTAGGGGGATTATTGAAAGATATGTACTTATTGCCATTGCAGGCTTTTGATTTGTGGTTACCAAAGGTTCAAGGTTAGCTTCTTTAGTTTCTTACTGTCTAACTTAGCTCGCTTATTGAGCAATTATAAACACTGTCAGGTGATTCTTTATTTCTTTCCCTTCTTATTCTTCCTCCTCCATTCTTCATATGTTGGGTGTTTAATTCTGTGCTCTTTTGTGTTTCCTTTACTTGCTTTTGTGGGTAGTTGATTTTATTTTTTGCCTTTAGTTAGTATTTGGTTTTTCTGCTTTCTTTGCTGTGATTTTATTTTCTCTGGTGACATCTATTTAGCCTTACGAGTGCTCCCATTTAGAGCAGTCCCTCTAAAATACCCTGTAGAGGTAGTTTGTGGGAGCCAAATTCCCTCAACTTTTGCTTGTCTAGGAATTGTTTAATCCCTCCTTCATATTTAAGTGATAATCATGCTGGATACAGTATTCTTGGTTCAAGGCCCTTCTCTTTCATTGCATTAAATATATCATGCCATCCTCTTCTGGCCTGTAAGGTTTCTGTTGAGAAGTCTGATGATAGCCTGATGGGTTTTCCTTTGTAGGTGACCTTTTTTCTCTCTCTGGCTGCCTTTAAAACTCTGTCCTTGTCCTTGATCTTTGCCATTTTAATTATTATGTGTCTTGGTGTTGTCCTCCTTGGGTCCCTTCTGTTGGGAATTCTGTGTGGTTCTGTGGTCTGAACGATTATTTCCTCCCCCAGTTTGGGGAAGTTTTCAGCCATTATTTCTTCAAAGACACTTTCTATACCTTTTTCTCTCTCCTCTTCTTCTGGTACACCTATAATGCGGATATTGTTCCTTTTGGATTGGTCACACAGTTCTTTTAATATTGTTTCATTTCTGGACGTCCTCTTATCTCTCTCTGCGCCTGCTTCTATGCATTCCTGTTCTCTCATTTCTATTTCATCAATGGCCTCTTGCATCTCATCCATTTCGCTTTTAAATCCTTCCAGAGACTATTTTATTTCTGTAGTCTCCCTCCCTACTTTGTCCGTTAGCTCTTGCATTTTTCTCTGCAGCTCCATCAGCATGGTTATGACTTTTATTTTGAATTCTTTTTCAGGAAGATTGGTTAGGTCTATCTCTCCTAGCTCCTTCTCAGAGGTTGTCTCTGTGATTTTGGTCTGGATCAAATTCTTCTGCCTTTTCATGGCAATAGAGGTAGTTGTGGGGAGCTGGCACGTATGTTGGCTGGGAGAATGTCCCTTCTTACTAGTTTGAGGCCTTCCTCTCCTGGGAGAATGGCGACCCCTAGCGGCTTGTGCTGGGCAGCTGCGCACAAATGGGATCTCTGATTCTTGCCCGGCTGCTGTGAAATAAGCACTGTCCTGCTGCTGTGGGCATGGCCAGCCTCAGGCTGCTGCTCCGCTATGGCGGAGCCGCACCAGAGGGGGAATGTGCGGGAGGCTTTTTATCACCATGAGGGGTCTCCAAGCTGCACTGCCACCCAGGATGTTAGGGCACCGGAGTTCCCCGGGATTCCCAGCTGCCAGGCTGAGTGTGCCGGGGCACTTCCATCCAGCTGTGGGGTCCTGTCCCTTTAAGTCTTTCAAAAAGCACTCGCTTTTCTTTTGTCCCAGCAGCACCGGCTGCGGAGACCCGCTCACAGGTTTTACTGTTCCGTTTCCCTAGTATCCAGCACATCATGCACTGTGTGTTTGCGCTCCCAGTGCAGATGGCTAGGGCTGGGTGTAGCAGTCCTGGGCTCCTTCTCCCTCCATACTTCAACTCCTCTCCTCCCACTGGGAGCTTGGGTAAAGGGCGCAACCTGGGCTGTGGCTTGTATCTTACCCCCTTCACGAGGCGCTGGGTTCTCACAGGTGTAGATGTAGTCTGGCTGTTGTCCTGTGTCTTCTGGTCTCTCTTTTAGGAATAGTTGTATTTGTTGTATTTTCAAAAATATATATGGTTTTGGGAGATTTCCGCTGCTCTACTCACGCTGCCATCTTGGCTCCTCTTCTGCCCCTCCCATTATTAACAATTAAAAAGTGTAGTTCTTCATTCATCCACTGATCCAACATTTTTATAGGTCATGCATGGGGCTATGCACTGGTAGAAGGACTTTTCTATAAATGGGCACAGTTTAGGGATATAACCACTACTACCAAATAACATAGAGATGTGAGGGATTCAAATACACAATAAGTAATTTTTGTCATAACCTCCTAGTAAAAAGTATATCAGTATCAAACAGGCATGCACCTAACAATATCGTGTAGGAACAAAGATGATACAAATAGAGGAATGAGCAATAGTGAAAAACTATTAAGAAAGGAACAGCATGAGCACAATTTAGGAGTTTTAGAGGAAGACACATCTAAGAGTAGCTTTCCCCAGATGTTCTACAGTAATGTCACCTAAAATCCTGACTTCTTCATAGAAACTTCCAATTCACATTTGAGGCTATGATGCCTTAATTTTCAATACTTCTAATTGACTTGCATCAGACTAGTTAGATATAGGGTATTCTCAATCAACAAATAAAGATTAGCTATTACTTTAACTTTCTTTTTCTACATATTACACTTTTTAATCCATCTAGAACCAAGGAGTAAAATTTTCCTCACTCAGTTATCAAACCACTCAAATTCTACCAGTTTTGACTACATTTTATGTATATTTTGTACATATATTTTATAAAACAGCTTAGAATTCTTAGACTATAAATCCAAATTCTTATACTTTAATTTCATTTATTTTGCATATTGGTAACACTTTTATATGGTTCAAAACACAAAAGGTACCAAAACAGTTGAAGAGTTAAGCTCCAACTCCTTCCCCCCATCCCAGTTTCTCCATTCCATTCTTACAAACCAATACTATCAGTTTCTTGTGAAGCCTTGAATATTCATGCCATATATGTATATATATGTATATGTATACAATATGTTCCTACTCAATATGTACATATATGTATATGTGTGTGTGTATAATGTATGTATATTATATATATATATTATATAGGCCTCTGTTAGGAGACAATTCTCCCTGGATTCACACTGTGTTCCTACTCAGTCCAAGTCTCCTAAAGATAAAAACTGGCATAAGAGAAAATTAGAGAATGTCTTCTCTTCACAGTTTAAACTTGCCTCCTTCTCTCAGGAGCCATCAGTTCCCATGAAAAAAATAATAAACCTTTCCCTTCTTCTCTGGAGCCAAATATTTATATTTACTGGTGGAGAACTTCTTCTTCTACCTTAGAGAGGATTTGTTTACAATCCACAGAAAAAGATAAGCATGCTATCTCCAGAAGGAAAGAGTAGATGTGCCAGCTACTATATAAACTCAGAGATTCATAATTTATGAGTTCTCCTCCAAATCTCACTGTTAGTACAAGTGTAAGCATATGGCTGTGACCTTGTGCTCTGTGGAGAACTGGTACAGGGATCTAGTACTGTCATGTCACCTTGGCTGCTGTTGTTGCTGTGTAGTCTCATTTCTGATTTCTGATTAGAGACCTGGTGTTTCTGCAAGTCCATATACAAGTATGGTTAACACTGAGACTCCAGAGTTTCAGACTTAATACCCCCTTTCTTACATACATGGTGCTATGCTATACGCTAAGCACTTTTTTCATTTCACTTAACATTATCTTCAAAGATCAATGTGAGAAAATCTTAATAGACCAATAAGTCAGACTATTTTTAATCAGTTATGTTTTAGGAATATTTTAAATATCCTACAAAAAAAGAACATTACCTAACTGCCATACTGGTCCAAAAATATTCAATTCTTTAAATACTTAGTGTAAAGCTTAACCTAAGTTTATACTTGTTATTCTATTCTTAGATTTTACTTAATCTTTTCCCCAGTTGCCATTTTCCTACATTCAGAGAATATGAAATCAAAGCGTTGATCTTTTCCACTGACAAAGAAGTAAAGTTAAAATATAATTGTGGATTACTGGTCTCAATCAAAACATTCTACATAAAGAACAAATTCAAATGCCTTTGAGAAAAAAAAACAGCCTGGGTTACACATTTTTAAAGAGCAAGCCAAGTAGAGCAATAATTCTCAAATGCAAGCTTTTAGTCCGTACACGAGCACTTTCAGAAAAAGAAAAAAAATCCAAACATTATCTGCAAATATTTCTTCTCCTTGATTATAAGGCTAAGAAATAAATTTGGGCCAAAAATAACTGACAAGTTAATTGAGATTGACAAGTTAATTGAGACAGTAAATTTGGGCTCACCTGTTTAACTGTAGCCTATTGAAATGTAAACATAGAAGAATTGCTTATACATAACTACACATATATTATCTATGCTATATACATATAACTCATAGATAATTAGTATTAGATAACAGCGTCCTAGGAAAAAGATATAGCTCTTACATATTTCGTATCAAATAACAGTCTTAAAAAGAGAGTCAATAAATAAATAACTCTTTAGTTTTGGGTAATGGCATTATGAAGAATTTCAGGACAGCTATTCATTAATTTCTGTATTTCTTATGCATTCTACAATAAGGATATTGTCTCTGTAATATACCTGGTTTGTTTTCCAGTCTTTTTTTAAATAATAAAAATTCAGTAAGGTCAAAGGGCACAAACTTTATACACAGAAATCAGTATTTTATATTATACATATAACAATTATACATGATACTATTGTTTTTCATATACATATTTTACAGACAGACATAAAAATGTATCAGTACATGTTAGAGACAACAGAAGAAAAAAACTCATTTATAATAGATATAAAAGAGATGAAATACATCCCCAATGAACATAGATGCAAAAATACTCAACAAAATATTAGCAAACCAAAATCAAATCTATATCAATAGGTAATACACAATGATCAAGTGGGATTCATCTTAGGGATGCAAGGATGGCACAACATTTGAAAATCCATCAACATCATCACCACATCAACAAAAAGAAGGACAAAAACAAGGTGATCATCTCCACAGATGCTGAAAAAGCATTCGACAAAATTCAATATCCGTTCATGATAAAAACTCTCAACAAAATGGGTATAGAAGGCAAGTACCTCAACATAATAAAGGTCATATATGACAAACCCACAACCAACATCATACTTAACAGCAAGAAGCTGAACGGTTTTCCCCTAAGATTGGGAACAAGACAAAGATGTCCACTCCACTCTCCCTCCTTTTTTTCTGCATAGTACTGGAGGTCCTAGCCATGGTAATTAGACAACACAAAGAAATAAAAGGCATCCAGACTGGTAAGAAAGAAGTCAAACTGTCACTGTTTGCAGATGACATGATATTGTACATAAAAAACCCTAAGGAATCCACTCCAAAACTACCGGAACTAATATCTGAATTCAGCAAAGTTGAAGGATACAATATTAATACACAGAAATTCGTTGCATTCCTATACACTAATGATTAACTAGCAGAAAGAGAAATCAGGAAAACAATTCCATTCACAATTGCATCAAAAAGAATAAAATACCTAGGAATAAACCTAACCAAAGAAGTGAAAGACCTATACCCTGAAAACTACAAGACACTCTTAAGAGAAATTAAAGAGGACACTAACTCATCCCATGCTCTTGGCTAGGAAGAATTAATATTGTCAAAATGGCCATCCTGCCTACAGCAATCTAAAGATTTAATGCAATCCCTACCAAAATACAGACAGCATTCTTCAACAAACTGGAACAAATAGTTCTAAGATTCATATGGAACCACAAAAGACCCCAAACAGCCAGAGCAATCCTGAGAAGGAAGAATAAAGCAGGGGGCATCTCGCTTCCCAACTTCAAGCTCTACTACAACGCTGCAGTAATCAAGAAAATTTGGCACTGGCACAAGAACAGACCCATAGACCAGTGGAACAGGATAGAGAGTCCAGATGTTAACCCAAACATATATGGTCAATTAATATATGATAAAGGAGCCATGGATGTACAATGGGGAAATGACAGCCTCTTCAACAGCTGGTGTTGGCAAAACTGGACAGCTCCATGTAAGAGAATGAAACTGGATCATTGTCTAACCCCATACACAAAAGTAAACTCAAAATGGATCAAAGACTTGAATGTAACTCATGAAACCATAAAACTCTGAGAAAAAAACATAGGCAAAAATCTCTTGGACATAAACATGAGCAACTTCTTCATGAACATCTCTCTACAGGCAAGGGAAACAAAAGCAAAAATGAACAAGTGGGATTATATCAAACTAAAAAGCTTCTGTACAGCAAAAGACACCATCAACAGAATAAAAAAGTATCCTATAGTATGGGAGAATATATTCATGACAGCTGATAAGGGGTAGACATCCAAATTATATAAAGAGCTCATACACCTCAACAAACAAAAAGAAATTATTCAATTAAAAATGGGCAGAGAAGCTGAATGGACAGTTCTCTAAAGAAGAAATTCAGATGGCGAACAGGCACATGACAAGATGCTTCACATTGCTAATCATCAGAGAAATGCAAATTAAAACTACAATGAGATATCACCTCACACCAGTTAGGATGGCCACTATCCAAAAGACAAACAACAACAAATGTTGGCGAGGATGTGGAGAAAGGGGAATCCTCCTACCCTGCTGGTGGGAGTGTAAATTAGTTCAACCATTGTGGAAAGCAGTATGGAGGTTCCTCAAAAAACTCAAAATAGAAACATCATTTGACCCAGGAATTCCACTCCTAGGAATTTACCCTAAGAATGCAGGAGCCCAGTTTGAAGAAGACAGATGCACCCCTATGTTTATCGCAACACTATTTACAATAGCTAAGAAATGGAAGCAACCTAAGTGTCCATCAGTAGATGAATGGATAAAGAAGATGTGGTACATATACACAATGGAATATTATTCAGCCATAAGAAGAAAACAAATCCTACCATTTGCAACAACATGGATGGAGCTAGAGGGTATTATGCTCCGTGAAATAAGCCAGGTAGAGAAAGACAAGTATCAAATGATTTCACTCATCTGTGGAGTATAAGAACAAAGAAAAAACTGAAGGAACAGAAGAGCAGCAGACTCACAGAACCCAAGAATGGACTAACAGTTCCCAAAGGGAAAGGGACTAGGGAGGATGGGTTGGAAGGGAGGGATAAGGGGCATTACAATTAGCACACATAATGTGAGGGGGTGGGGGGTTGGCACACGGGAAGCTGTGTGCAGTATAACACAGGGAAGACAAGTAGTGATTCTATATCATCTTACTATGCTGATAGACAGTGATTGTAATGGAGTATGTGGTGGAGACTTGATAATGGGGGGATTCTAACCATAATGTTGCTCATGTAACTGTACATTAATCATGCCAAAATTTAAAAAAAAGAGAGATAAAATACCTAGGAATTTAAAAAAAAAAGAAAACTAGCAATAAATTTAAATGGCCAGGCTAAATGATGAAAGCCTTAAAACACTACTACAGGACAAAATGGGAATGTGAAGATTCAATCTAAAGATGTCAATTCCTCCTAAAATAATTTATAAATTTAAAACCAGTAAGATTTAGTTAGGAGAAGAACCAGATAAGCTAATTTTAAATGTCATATGTAAACCTACAAACAGGCAGTCTAAAAAGGGAAATATGAAGGGGCCTGGAGCTTTCAGATATTATATTATAAAGCCTCAGTAATTAAAACAATGGTGCTAGTATGTAAATACATAGATTAATGAAACAGAAGTCCAAACACAGACCTATATAAATATATACAGGAATTTACCCTAAGAATGCATGAGCCCATACATACATATACACACAAACACATATATGAGAGTTTAGTATAAAAGTGGCATCTTAAATAGTGAAAAGATTCATTCATTTCAGTTTTGTTCAGACCACTATATAGCCACCTGGCTAATATACAGGTAAATCCATTCCTCATACTATTCACCAAGTTAAATTCCAAACAGCAAAGATTTAAATGTAAAATTGAAACCATTAAAACACTAAGAGAAGAAATACCCATACAAAGAGAATATGATCTTTGACAAAGGAGCAAAAGCAATTTAATAAGAAAGGATAGTTTTTCAACAAAAGGTACTAGAACTGGACCTCCACATGCAAAAAAATGAATCTGGATTCTGCCTTTATACTTTTCAGCAAAAATAACTCAAAATGGATCACAGACTTAAATGTAAAATATAAAACTATAAAACGTCTAGAAGATAACACAGAAGAAAATCTTAGTGACATTGGATTTGGCAATGAATATTTAGATATAACACCAAGAGCAAAATTTATGAAATAAAAAATTAAGTTGGATTTCATTAATATAAAAAACCTTTGCTCTAAAAAAAAAAAAAAAACTTATGCTCTGCAAAGACACTATTAAGAGAATGAAAAAACAAGCCACATCCTCAGGGAAAATACTTGCAAACATATCTGATAAGGAATTTGCATCCATAACATTAAAAAAAACTCTTAAAACTCAAGAATAAGACAACAACCCAATTATAATATGGGCAAAAATCTGAACAGACAACCCACCAAAGAAAATATATAGATGGTAAATAACTATATTAAAAGATGCTGAACATCGCATATAAATTAGGATATTGAAAATTAAAACAATGAGATACCTCTACACAACTATTAGTGCCTGAAAAAAGTTTTTTTGTGTCTTGACAATACCAAATGCTGGCAAGGATTGGTAATGCGACAGGAACTCGCTCATTGCAGGCTGAGCATGCAAAATGATACAGCCACTTTGGGAGAAAGTTTAGTAGTTTCTTACAAAGCTAAACTTAGTCTTAATATATGATCCAGAAATCACACCTCTAAGTAACACAAATGAGTTGAATATGGCATCCACACAAGAAACCTACACACAAACACTTATAACAGCTTTATTCATAACTGCCAAACCTTGGAAGCAACCAAGATGTCTTTCAATATGTAAACAGATAAACAACCAGTGACATCCGTATAATGGAATATTATTCAGCAATACAAGAAATAAGCTATCAAACCATGAAAAGATATGAAGGAACCTTAGATACATGTTGCTAAATGAAAGAAGCCATGATATGTGATTCCAACTATATGATGTTCTGGAAAAAGCCACACCATAGACAATAAAAAGATCATTCACTGGGAAGTAGAAGGGAGGGATGAAAGGTAGAACAGAAGGGATTTGTTTTAGGCCAGTGAAAACTCTTCTCTATAATGCTGCTATAGTGAATATGTCATTGTGCTTCTGTCAAAATTCATAGAACTGTTCAACACAAAGAATGAACCCTAAGCTAAACTGTACTTTTGTTAATAATAATGTGTCAATTTTGGTTCATCAATTGTAACAAATGTACCACACTAATATGAAATGTTAACTATAGGGGAAACTGAGCACAGAGGAGAAAGGAGGTGTATGGGAATTCTCTGTACTATCTGCTCAGTTTTCTATAAACCTAACTGCCTTAAAAAACAAAGTCTATTAATTATTTTTAAAAAGGGTGAATTCCTTCGTAACAATGACATAAAGGAGACCACAGTACAACTTAAAATCCAGAAGTCAAAAGATAAAGTTGACCAGATAATTTTTAAAGGAACAAAATAGGGTAATTCAAACAATAAATGACAAACTTGGAGGGAAAAGTACACAGTTTATGTCTTCTTTACATAAGGAGAGTGCTTAGAAATTAATAAGAATGAATTTCAAACCACGAGAGAAAAATGGACAAAAGATATCAAACAGGTACAGTCAAAGTGGAGAAAAATACCTCAGCCAAAGACACCTGGCAGAGAGGAACTCCTGACAGGGGGATCAAGTCTCATTCCTGTGAACAGTTTGCAGCTGCAGAAAAGCACAAGCGAGAAACTGCTTGCAGGGTATTGGGCATTTCAAACAGATGGTTTTAGCACATACAAGTAGGATGATTGAAAGGTAATTTTTCCTCATGGTAATTTACGAGGTACAGCTATGACACAGCATACCACTTTGCACAGTTCTTCAACATTCTAAATATCACTACTGAAAAACTGTGTGAAATAATGTATCCCACAAGTCATTTTTCTTACATTTTTAAACAAAAATGTGAATATTGCCTCTTTAGAATTCTACTTCCTCAACATTTATTTTTCCTTCCCCTTGAGTTTCTTCCCCCGTAAAGTTTTGGTGTCATATAGGATGCTCTCAGGATGATTTATATGTTATCACCTAAATCTGTACCCCTGAGGGGCTCAAATTCCCACAGCTGCCTAATAGACACTCAGCTATGATGGGCATCCATTTGTTAGACTCATCTTCCCCTGCAAATCTCTTCTTCCTTGCCTACTGCAGATGGTGATCAGATAGGATTTGTGGGAGAGTGAGGAGGGAAATAAGAAGAGAAGAGATCAAGAATTGACTCAGGTTTGTAGTTTTGCTGATTGTTCCCATATTAACTATTACCCAGTCCAGTTAATTTCACCACCTAACCATTAAAAAGAAAATCCCCTCTTTGCTACCTCTGCTCTACCTCTAGATTGTACAGTGGACATACAATGGTTTCTACATGTGCTTGGACCCACAAACCTGTCTCACACCTACTGAAAGAGTTCTCAAGTAATCTGATCACATCATTTGTCTGCCTATGATCTTCTGTTTTGAGCAATCAGGGGCTGAGGTGGTCAATTAGCACAGTGAGACAAACGAAAAGTGACAGTCAAGCCTTTCTTTATTCATTTAACCACAAAAGTGAAACAAGAGGCGAAAAAGACACCTGGTCCACAATGTTCCACTCCCTTCCCCACCATGGATAGCACCAGGCAAAGGCTACAGCACAAGGATCATCTCATTCCAAGGAGACCCAAACAAATGGGCCCTTGGGCTGGGGAGAAGAGGGGGAAGGAACTGGGAGTGGAAAGGTACTGAGTCAAAGTGGAGAAAGTGCCTCAGCCAATGACCCCTGACAGGGAGGTCTTAGCATACTGTGAAGTGCCTCAGCCAAGGTCCTTGATAATGAAGTTTCAAATGAAGACACATGGGCTAGAAGTGCACATATGTATCTCAGCATGTCTGGCCTAAGGGATTGGAAGCGGGCAGGAGCCTGGGTCCTTGATCCAGTTTTCTCTAGAAAACTGCAGTGCACTGGCTGGTGTGTTGGGCACCTTCTCTTGAGGAGGCCAACAGGCAACGCCTTGTAATTGCTTACAGGTGGGCCTGAAAGATCAGGATTCTAGCCTGGAGCTGGACTCTTCACCCTTCAGTGGCTACCCAAGAGCCTAAACTTGTTCTCATGGGAAACAAAGATCCATTCACCTGCTCTCATTCCTCTCCGCACTTGATATTCCAGTAAAAACTACCCTCTCCAAACTTCTAACATCTATGCCTTTGCTCACACAGCTCCCCCTGCTTTCTTCACCTTAGTTTCTTCACCAAGCAAACTCCCACTTGTACTTTACGATTTAGACCAAGTGCCACTGCCTTCAGGAAGCCTTAACAAATATCCACCCTCATTCTAAACACAAGTAACTATTCCTTACCCTGTGAATCCCAAAGCACTTATCCATACATAGTTCTACTATTTTTAACTTACTATGTAATATTTTGTTTCTACATCTGTCTCTACAACAAAGCCCTGAATTCCTAGAGAAAAGAAGCCACATCCTATTCTGTTCTGTATCCCCAGTGTCTAATGAGTACCTGGCACACAGCAGAAACATGGGGAATAATCTGTGTGTGGAATTATGTTCGCTAAGTCAGCATTAGGACAGCAGGATGGAATGACACAAGCCCCACAGGCTGACCAGTTCCCAACACTGACAGCCTCTCCACAGCTAAGGCCCAGTTGCTTCAAAAGGATCTTGTTATCAGGTTGTCCAGCGTGGATCTGCCACTTCAGGATTTGTTGTCAAACTTGTCAAAGGCAATCTTAGTACCCCCTGCTCCATCTCCCAGAGAATCTTCTTTCTCTGTTTCTTCATCTTTACTTCTGGGTCAAAGACAGTCATCAGGTATCCATTGTGAAAAGAGCAAAAACTAGTAGGCTTCCTGAGAACAAATATCATATATATCTATTACTTGGCCTTTTTGTTAAGCTTTTCATGACTCCCATCCTCAAGACAGCCACCAGTTCTCCATCTAGGAAAGGGCTTCCAAGGCAGCCCAGCAGCTCTTTGGAATTCCTTCAAAAGACCATCTTTCACTCACTATTACTGGCTTCTTAATCTATAGGCCTTAGGGTCCCTGGTTGTCAGGGATTTCTACAGACCTTTCATTAATATATTATTAGTACTGGAACATTTAAAAGTATCCACTTACAAAGTGGTAACTACAACTTTTCACATGTAAGTTTTGAATTTCCTGTAACTTAACTTTCACCCAATTTTTATAGGAATCTGGTCAGAGAGAAGGATGAGGGAAGCTCAGCAGAGAACAGTCAGCATCAGGCTGTTGCAGCCAACAGCACTGCAATGACGTTAAACCGGAAAATGCCATGTAAACTCCCTCCCTGATAAGTTGTAGTTTCTAGCTCTGTTACAAAAGAGAATACTAGACTTCAGTCAGGGCAGGAGGGGGGATTGCAGGATGGACTCCACACAGGCCTGAACCCCAGGCCTGAAGACTCCAAGCAGGGAACCTGAGTTTAGATTCACTCTCTCTCAGTAAACACTCAGGTATGCGCCAGGACCATTTGCACCATTTCTGCACTTACTGAGCAGGCACAGAGTTATATACTCCAGGAAAAAAAAAATCAGGCTGGGGTGAGAAGGATACCAGACATTTAAAAAATCCCAGTGAGAACAGCAAAAATGAGTTTTTTGCCTGGTAAAATCCTCATTCAAAAGGTAGAATCAAAAGCAAAAGCAATACTATGACCACAGGGTCATGGTGTGTTACCTCATACTTACACGGAGTATCTACATCTTTCTGTACCCTTTGCCATTCAAGAAATTTTAGATCCTTTATGTGGGAAGACAGACCAGCAATTTGTGAAAAATTGATGCTTATAAATATAATGTTAAAACCTCCAAATATTTTAATGGATTGTGGTTGTCTAAAATAAATCAGTACATAAATAACAGTAAGTGAATAGGTACCCTCTGTACTTACAAGAGAACATGAGCAATGATGGCATCCACATCAAACAAGGTATCAGTAGGGAATTCTCTGATTAATATGTTGCCCCTATAAAAAGTTAAAAAATACATATATATATATATATATATATATCTTTCCTTGGAATTCATTTTATTTGTCTAACACACTAGGCTGGAAGTTCTCTGATGTCAAAGCCTGTGTCTTATCCATTATCCCATGCATCTACCAGAGTGCTGGCCATAACACCCACCCAAATATTTATTGAATATACACTCAATAAGTATGTTGACTTTAAAAAGCTTAGGCCCTGGGCCTGGCAAAAAGACCGGAAAAAAACACCAGTCCAAACAAGGCTTCTTACCAAACTGCCTGTCACACACACACAGATTCTCCAAATGGGCTGGGAGACAAGTAGGAGAGAGAAAGAAGCATCCTCAGCAGAAGGTCACTGAGGAGACAGGATTTTGCCCTACTTCCTAGGCCAAATCCCAAGCATTTGAGGAAAGGATTTTAAGAAACCTTGGAGAGACTAACAGATCCATGGGCAGAGGTATCTGTAACCAGGGCACTGACAGATCTCTCAAAAATAAAGTACATTTTATTTCACTTCTGAACATGGACCTGACATATCTACTAGGAGCACAAAATTTGCTAAGTCCTTAATTACTGAGCATCTGTAGTAGGAGTATACATAAAATTCTCATGTAATATTCAAAACAAACCTGTAAGGTAGGTAGTATTTTCCTTATTTTATAGACAAGGAAGCTAAAGTGCAAGTAACAAATGTATCACTCGGACTTTCTGCTAAATTTCATATAATCTCCACTGCACACAATGTTATTCTGGGTTGCTAATAGTTTACATTATCTAACTATTTTAGAAGTGGCTTCTTTGTCTATCTCACTCGAAAAATAGTTTACCTGAATAAATATGCTTTCATCAAATCGTTTTCTTTTCCACAGTATCTTGAGGTTTCTTCTTTCACACAATTAACCTTTAAAAGATTATATTTAAAGTTTAGAATATGTATCAAAAGATCAAGTTTCCTGGTTAGGGAACCAGGAATGAAAATGAAACATTACAATTTATTGCCAGGTCAAATTTTGTATTTTACTTTTCTATTGTATCCTATAACTATTCACTTATTGAAGAGCTTGAGGTAAACCAAAGAAAGGAACTATTTCTACACCTAAGAGTTATATTTAATTTTACTGAAGAGTTTACATTTAATTCAGTCTTATGAAGCAAATAGGAGGTAACCAGGTAGGAAAGAGAGTAAGGCAGGGCAAAAAAAATCATGAGTAAAAGAGAAGAAGTACAGAAGTGAGTGGTAAGTTGGAACTGCGAAGGCATCTCAGCAGCTGGCACACAGGTATGGCAGAAATGTGGTTTCTTACCCCAAATCTGGCCTCCCCTTCTGTTTTACTAATACCACTTCACTAAAAGCAAGTGCCCCATTATAAGACTTTCCCAGATTCCCCAAAGGCTATTGGATGACCACACAGTATTAAAATAAGTCCCTGGGTTGGGATTCCAGAAGGCCCTTAAAAGGGAGTTGACTTATTCTCTTGCTCCTCCCACTTCTCCCCGACAAAAAGCAGACAAGACAGCTAGGCCACCAACAGTAATCATGGACCTTAAAGCATCCCTGCAAAGGATGGTGCAACAGAAAGACTGAACCTGAGTCCCCGATGATGTCACAGGAGCCCTATCAGTTCTTTACAGACTCTATATGAAAAATATAAGGACAATTCTGGCAGCAACATGAAGATAAAATGGAAGGCATGGGAGCAGAAAGATAAGGAGGCAGGTTAAAAGAATATCACATCAGTACAGGACAAGGATGACTGGGACCTAAACAAACCAGAAAAGGACAGGAGAGATTCAAGAGACTTTTCACAAATACAGAAAGTAAAACAAGGGAAAAGAGGAAGCATATATATGCAGTATGGGATAGAGGGAGAAGGAAAGAGATAAAGAGAATGGAGACATTTCTAGATGGTGCAAATGGGTAGCCACCAACATTAGTTAGGCTGGAAGAGTATTTTGTTTTGGATTTTGTAAGTTTGTTTTTTTTTTAAGGTGGGTTTTTTCTTAACAATTTAATTTTATTTGAGTTTGAGGAAGCTGAATGACAATGGGGAAGCTACATTTGTTTTTAAAAAGCTATAAAAGGAGAACTGATACTCAGAAAATATTTCAGAAATAGAGAATTAGAATTAAAAGTCACAACCAAAGAGACTGATTTTTAGTATATGTAATTTTCAAAAGATTTCAAAAAGTAAGAGCACAGAGAAAGATTGACATTATGACAATAGGTCCTCCGTTCAACATATATTTAAACCATACGTTAATCACTGTTCTGGTTACTACGAGTACAGTTAAGTTACAAATAAAAATCTTTATCTTTAGAACTTACATTCTAAAAGTAGATTAGACAATTTCAAAAAACTAATTAATATGTACTGTTAAGTGCTATAAAGAAAAAAATAGTAAGGGGATAGCTTGTGGTATTTTAGACAGGTAATCAATGAAGGCTTTTCTAAGGGGGTGCCATTCGCACAAAGAACTGAAGCAATGGAGTGATGCATATGACTATATGTAAATATGTGGAAGAGGGGAGTTCTAAGCAGAGGGGAAAATACCTACAGAGGTTTTGTGGAAATAACACATGTAGCAGGTTCAAATAACAAAAAGATGACCAGTGTGTGTCAGGAACAAACTGAGCACAGTGGAGGGACAGAAAATGAGATAAGAGAGGAAGCCCCCTAAGAGTGAGAGGAGTTTCAATTTTATCATAACTATAATAGGAAGCCTTCCTGAGAGGGCAGCAACGTGATCTGACACATCTGACCTAAGTGTGGACAAGCGACACTGCAGTAGGGCGAGTCTCTCTCTCTCTCTCCTGCTCAAACAGCAGCAAAACTGGCCCTCCCCTCCCCTCTCAGGTACAGATAAGCCCTCCGTTGCCCAGGTAATCATCCACCGATATGGAGATGAACTCCACCCCTGAGGAATGATGCAAATGCACTAAAGCCTTACTTTTTCCCACCTCTGAATGCCTGTTGATGTGCAGATGTACCAAAGCCAGGAGAGATATTCTGGAAATGTTACAATTTTACCCACAGTGAGGCAGAGTGAAAGGAGAAAGGCCAGTTATTAGAAAGTTATCATGCTTTCCAGATGAAGAGTGGTGATGGCTTGGACAAGGAGACAGTAAAAATGAAGGTACTTTTGCCTTCAGATTTGGGAAGTTTTGATAGTAGAACCTAAAGGATTTATTGACAGACTGGTTATGGTAGAAAGAAAAGTCACAGATGACTCAAAGGTTTTTTGTTGTAAAATCTACTTTGAGAGAGTAACAGTTACACCAGCTTTCTTTTGTTTCTCATTGCATGATATACCTTTTTCCTTTATTTACTTTGAAAAGACTTCCAAAGCCTTTAAGATGCATTTCTAAAAAGCATACAGTTGGGTTTGGTTATTGTACCTAGCCTGATCATTTTTGCCTTAACTGGAACATTCAGTCCATTTTTATTTTAGTGTTTTCTTCATTGACCTCTGCCCCTTGAAATCTTAACTTCTCAACTCAAAATCCCACTTTTTGTGCATTCTTTCCCAATACTATATGTGACCTTCCACCCCAACAATCAGATATGAGCTTTCTTTCCTTTAAACCTCTATCACATTTTGTGTCTTATTATAATGATCAGATTCTACTGGTTATTGACATGATTCATGAATGTTTTATTCCCCCTATTTAGGATATAAGCTCTCCAAAGAAACAGACTGGATCTTAGTCATCTTTCTATCAAAAGAAGACTAAATATAATAAGCTCATTTCAATCTCATTAACATTTACTGAGTATCTATTACGTGCCAGGGACTGAACTAGGTACTCAGTAGAAGTCTGTTTTATTCACTGAAGCCTCCTTTCCAAGTAGCTTAGCATCCTTAACTCTAAAATCAAGCTATGTTAGTTTAAACAGCAACCACCCTAGGCATGAACCATATTATTCTATTCCAGTTACTAAATGCACAGCTACTAGTTTATTAATTACTGAACAAACAGCATGATTATCCCTTTTGAATGCCATACCAACCTAGTATTTCATTTTTAAATTTCAATTTAAAATTTTATTAAAAGCTCCTAAGAGATGAGTACTGTTGTCATTCCAGAGTGTAATCAGTTGTTCAAAGTTAACTGAAACCTCTACACATACAGAATTGACATTAAGAAAGATTTTTTTAAAGACATTAAGCCATGACATAACACAAAACACATTATTTGGTCTTTGTTCCTGGTTCCTGACACAGAGCTCCTAAAACTTGTAATTTCCTGAGTGACAGGAATTGCAAAGAGGTATCTTTTGTTCTAATATGTGGTCTTTAACCCCAGTTTCTCATGTAAGAGCATCCAAGACCTTGAATCTCCCAGTGATGAATGCCTTTTTGCACGCTGATGAGATGACTAGTGGCTGGTGGACCCTGAATAGCTTCAGGATGAGTTGCTGGTCGCCAGAAAGGCAAAGGCATGACTAGAAAGTCGGAACTTTGAGCCCCACCTCCCATCCTCAGGGCTAATCCCCAGTGGCCAATTATTTAAATCAAGCATGCCTACATAATGAAACTTAAACAACAGAGTCTGGGGAGCTTCCAGGTTGGTGAACACAAAAGGACATGAGGACAGAGCTTCTGCACTGAGACTCTCCAGACCTTGCCCTACATATCTGTTCCATCAACTGTTCCTGACACATATTCTTTATAACAAGCCAGGAATAGTAAGTGTCTCCCTGTGTTCTGTGAGCCATTACAGCAAATGACTGAACCAGAGGAGGTGGTTGTGAGAACTGCCAGTTTGCTGCCAAGTCCAAGAGAAGTTGTGGGTAATTTGGGGACCCTTTACTTGTGATTAGCATCTGAAGTGGGAGGCAGTCATACAGAATTGGGCCCTTAACCAGTGGGGTCTGTGCTAACTCTGGGTAGTTAGTTTCAGAACTGCTTAATAGAGAAAAATCACACATTTTGGGTCACAAGTGTTTCACTGGTAGAGGGAGCAGGTTTCCTTTAATAGCCAAGGTAGTTTACCCTCCTATGCTCCCTGCCCTGGGAATTCTAGCTGCAGAGACCAAGGGACAGTAGTCATCTCTTGGAGAAGGCAGGCTAATAAACTGAGAAAGAATAAATGTACACAGAAAGTCAGGTAGACACTAATCTGAAAGAATTTAATAATTACTGGGTTACTAATCAGTATTCTAAGGTACAAATTCTAAGTTTAAATTAAATAAAAGGCTCATATAACTAATCCATGATACACATGGAAATTTTCCACAATATTCCATGTCAAGTTTGATCATTCTTTGAGAAAAAAATTATATATGTAATTTGATGTTAAGGTTGTTTTAACTTTGTTCTAAAAATGTGAAAAACTATAACATAAGCAATTATAATGACTTCAAAGGAGACAAAAATAATTCAATTACCTCAATTATGGTACCTCAGTTTGTGCTAACAGAAATTTAATAAACAGTAGTTCAATTGTGGATATCTATTATAACATATTTGTCTGGCAAAGCAAAATGCCTATCAGACTGAAAAATGACACCACAGCCCCAGCAGAATAGTTTACAAAATAAAGTTCTAAGCTAGATTTTTAAACAGCTTTTTTCCCTCTATGTGCACTAATAATTTATACAATGGTCTGAAACCATCTTTCTGTGCTTCTGTTTAGTCTTATGAAAAAAAGGTAGACAAAATATATTTAGTTTGGAAAACAACGTGAAACAACAGAAGTATTTTTAGATATTCAGTCTTAAGTTACACAGTTGTAAATGTTTGTAACTAATAATTTATTAACATAAATATCTTTCTACCTTTGCAACTGAAATGCCACAGTCTTGGAGAGGTTTAACAGCCTCGTTCAGTTCTTCAAGAAATATAGAGGTACCTGGAGAATCTAAAATAAGAAATGTTTAATGAATGTTTTATGACTTACCCCTAAGAAAAGATGAATCTTTAAAATTAAATCCCAAAGCTACAAACAGAAGAAATATATTAGTTTGCCCAATTCGTATGCAACAACAAATAATAAAGTAACTAAACACACCTAATTATATATTTTTATACTCTTATTTCCCATTGCCTCATTCTTCTTACTTCTAGTGTTTTTATTATAACATATTTTAACTTTGTAAGTAAACTTAAAAACTTTCTAAAACAAAAATAGGGTAAATGTTTAATTTAAACCTAATGTTTGGTATTATTTTTCCAAGTTTAATACCTTATACACAACATGCATGTACACATGCATAAAACTTTCAAAATGACTTTAAAATACTATTTTCATATCACAGTTATAGGGAGCCAAAAGAAATGTGGATTTGCTCCACTTACTAATTCCAAGAATACTATTCTTTAAGGCATGAAGACTTAAATGAGACCATTACAATTATCAGTTATGCTCAATTGTGATAATAGTTAATTCAGTGTAACTAATAGTACAGCTACAGCAGAGTATTAAACTAACACATTACTAATACTACATTTAAAGTTTAAAGACATTTTAAAAATATTTACATGCTAAAAATATCAAAAAGTACACTTTCAGAAATGACACAATATTCAGATGTTATTACATTAACATATAAAGCTAATTCTTATCTAGTATTTACTGTGGACTAATCACATGCGTAAAGTCACTTAATCCTCAGAACAAATTGATAATGCAAGTACTACTTCCTCATTATGGATGACAGAAAAAGACACACAAAGCTGCTAAGTGACTTGACCAAGGTCACACAGCAGGCTAAGTGACACAGTCAGGATTCAAACCCAGGTAACTGTGTTATAGCACATTATTACCAATCCTGTCAAGAAGTTCCCACTCCATATATTGATTAAATAACAGTTACATCACAAAAATCATATTAAAATATAAAAAACACTTACCAGCTTGACAAAAATAAGCTAAGGAGGCTTTTCCTGGTTGCAATGTACTGAAATACTTCTGAGGACTCAGTTGTAATAGAGAGTCTACTGCTGATTTATAAAAACTGCACATCATGACAAAATAGATGCCAACTCTAAATACACTGAAACTAGAAGACATCATCAACTGTAGTTGTGTATGTTCAGGAGATTTTGTTTGGTTCACTGCTACGTTCTGTTGCCTAGGACAAAACCTGTCAAGAGAAGATATTCAACAAGGTTTTGCTGAACGGATTTGTTAAATAATGAATGAAGTAAAATCTGCAAAAATAGCTAAAGCATTAATTAACCACTGATTTTGCTAGTAAACTAATTCTTTCTAGTAAAAATATGAAAGATGATACATAATGACAATGATTTGATAGTACTATTTTTGATGCTTTGCAAAAGATATAAAAGAATATGGAAAATGCAATATGAAGTATCTTAAGTTTAATAGGTATTTACTGAAGTATGTTTAGCTAATTGTCATTTTTAAGGGTTCTAAAATTAATTCTCAGATATCCAATCCATTTTTTAAACTGGTCATTTTATCCTTCTCTTCCTACAGATTTAAAATTAATAACCAAACATCTACCTAGCACCATAACTTGGGAGAAATCCAAAACATGTCTACATTCTTTTTACTTTAAATTCTCTAGAAGATAATTATTAAAACGATTTAAGAACATTCCTTCTAAATACACGTTTCTAATACATAAACCTTAAATTTATCAGCTTAGAAATTCAAATGATCTTTTTCAACTTATATTTTAATTCAATTTTATTTCTGAACTCGGATTTGTTTTAGATCTCCTCTCATCTTCTTTCATGCTGTATTACTTCCATGCTGCCCTCTCTGTATCTGCTGTGAGTTCTCTTTATCTTCTATTCTGCTTTCAAATTTCTCTTGAACAATTTCTTCTTTCAGTCAGTTTTCCCACTGATGATTTATATAATAGGTTTAAAAAAAAGAGTTTAAGAAAATTAGTATAACATAAAAATATCATACTTCTAGAAGGTAAAGATACACCCATAAGTATAGGTGAGAATTTTGCTTTTTTTTATTACAAATAAAACCCACATCTTTCAAATAAAAGATCACTATCTCAAAACAAGAGATAGGAAAAAACAGCAAAAAATTACACAGATAGGAGTAGAATTTTTCATTAAAGAATAAAAATTTAGGGAAAAAATCATACTAAATTGGATACTCTAGTCTTTCAATGTTATTGATAAGCACATAACACCTCTCCTTAAGGAACAGGTATTCCTAAAAAAGGAGCTAATTACTCATTGATTACTTCCTAATATTCTTTTCATTAGAGCTAATTTATATCAGTAAACAAATGTGCCATCAATTTTTAATAATGAGCTAAAAGTTCAATAACTCAAGTTAAATGAGAAGTGAGACTATGAAAGGTATATAAAAAAGTAATTGTAATGATACAATTAAGAGGTATGCTTGACATTAAAACTGATTATACATTATAGCCATTTTAAACCAGCATATTTTAAAGGCACTTTATATTAATGGGAATGGCTTAAAGTAAGTCATCCAACATTTTCTGTATATTCTGAAGGGGTGTGTGGGTGGGGAGGGGGTTATGCATCCTGAATCATTTGTCATAGTATGAAAGAACTCCAACAGAATTAGAAGACAAAACTTTTAAATAGAGGCACAACTGAAAGATTCAAGCATAACATACCATTTTTCCTGGCCTTGTGGTTACAACTCAAATATTATAACACTAGATTGGGTATTAGGGTTAACATGATTCTTTCCCCCTAGAACAGATTTTGAAGCACCAAAAGGCCTCCTGCACAATCAATGCTTTATTACTTTCCCACATGCATCTCAAATATTCATGTGAAAGTATCGTGCATTTGATCAATTAGAGATGGTGATTATTCTTATGTATACTCTCAGAGATAGGATCTCAGTAGTAACCTCTGAGTTTGTTCCATCTTTGATAAGTTTGATTATTTTTAAAATGTTCTTAAAGCAGAGAATACCACACAGTCAGCTAGAGATAGAGTTTACATGGTCATAAAAAAATAAACAGTGAATAATGACTTAAATCCATGACAACCACAGTTGAGAGGATGGGGAGCTAGAAAGTAAGGGGGCGTAGAGTCAGGGTAAAGAGCGAAATCTTCATCATTCACAAAACCAAAAGACAAGTTTATTGGAAACAGGAAGACCAATGCCAAAAGAAACAGGGAGCAGTTGAAAGTAATTGCCTCTAAGGAATAAGAAATTGGAGGAGAGGAAACACCAAGGGGACTTTTGAAGCCACCTGACTCTTTAAATAGTGTACCTCTTCATTTTGATTTAAAAATTAAAGTTATTACTTGTATACAATTAAACCTTTCATAGTTTCTACTCATATTAATCCAATAAATCCCTGTGGGGACAGAGGAGTGCACATCACACACATGCAAAATAAAATGCATTTACCCAGAGACATGTTCTCCACATAAAAAGGCCTTTAAACTAAAGAGAAGGGAAATGTAGATGGGAAAAAAAGCGTGGGGAAAGAGAACAGTAGCAAGAACAGAGTAAAATCAAAGATACAGAATGTACTTGCTGACTTTTTTTGTCAAATAGAAAATGAAACAGAAAACAATACTTAATGCTTCAAAATCTAAGTATCAGAACAAAGTGATGAGTACTGTGAGAGAAATGTGACCTTGTTATACTGGTATGGGTAAATAAATCATTTGAGTTTTCCTTTCAGGTATAAAGTAGGATTACATACATAGTTTCCTGCACTTTCCACCTCTACTGAGTATTGTGGCCACCGTGTAACTTATTTTGGCCAATACAATGCAAGCAGAAGTGGCATTTATCTGTCAGGCAATAGTAACAGGTAGTGTGTGATATGGCAGGCTTTATTTTCTTCTGCCACAGTCACTAAAAACACTCAAGCAGTGGCTGCTTCATCAAGCACAGGTCCCAGAACCAGCACAACACAGAGAATTTCATTTGAAATGCACTGTGATGTGACATCCAAAGAAATAAACCTTGATGTCTTACACCACTGAGATCTGAGGAGTTATTATCGCAGCATAATTTAGTTTATCTTCACTGGTATCCAAAAACCCCAAAACACCAGCTCCCCAAAACAGAGGCCAAAGGACAAGGACTATTCTCGGCATAATCATATCAGCAACTGGAGCTTGGCAAGTGATCCTTATTTAAGGAGTAACAAAACATTGGATAAAATTGTCACTACAGTAATTTGGAGATGGCATGTACCTAGGTTTGTGTTAATGAACTTATTTATAGCCCTAAGAGAAGAGTCTGGTAGACAGAAAATTAGCACTGTGTGATAATTGCTGTTGGTTGCGTTGAACAAAATATTTAAAGAAAGAACAACCACTACCCAAGGGACTAGCTGTTTCAAACTTAAAACAATACTTAGGCTCCCACAATTCTATGGTCTGGACACAAGCTGACAAAACTGGTCAGCCATGGACAAAGGCCCTCTTCTCCAAAGCCAACTTCAGATGTGGCCAATAAAAATGGAAGGACCTCTTGTAGGACAAAGTCAAGGAGAAAAGAAAACAATCCCCTAAGGCATCTGCCTGAATGCAAACTGCTAATGATTTACAAAAATGAGATAAGCCCAGAATTTGGTTGTAAATGTTTAGAAGCTTTTATGACAATTTCCCAGTCATTTTGTATCTGTTGAACCTAATAATTTTTAAATTGGATACGATTTTTTATATGTTTTTTCATTTCATTTTTCTCATATTTTTATATTTAAGAAAACTTCAAGTAAACTGGAATTCAAAAAAAAACCAAACTGGTCATAACAGAACCCAGATTGAGAACCCATCGCACTGTTCGAAAACCCAGAGAATAGAACTAGAGCCCTAGCAACATCTGCCCAGTAAGATTTCAAGATTGCTACAGTCTGTAGAGTCTGGTGTTGTTTTCCATTCTTCCCCTTCTCAAATGGTAACACTTATTATCTGTCCCAATTCTATCCTATGGATTCAACCAGGAGTGACAGACAGATAACTCAGTATGTCCAGACTGGCAGAGATTACCACTACTGCACATTACTCAGAGGTCCTGGACTTTGAACTTGACATAGTGACTGGATGGAATTTTGTGGTTATCTCTATTGAGAAGGGCTACGGATGAACTATATGTAGGCAGGAGAATATTTGTTGACAAAAAGGATGGACTGTCCACATGTCTCCAGTTCTCTACATACATTAAAATTGTACTTGCCCACTTCTCTGAATCACGTATGGCTATGACTTCATTTGGCCAGTGAAATATGCAAAGTGACAAATGTAATCTCTGGAAGCTTTCAAGAGTCAAGATGTATGTGTCATGTACCATGACATACTTTTCCTCTGCTGTGATGATTGATAACACCCAAAATGAGGCCTTCTCTGTCCATCCAAGTCTCAGAAAGAAGACATGAGGCAAAGCTACCAGCTGACCCACAGTGCACATAAACTAAACATTGTTAATCAAGTTTTGGGGTTGTTATTACAGTATAACCCAGTCTAGCCTTATTGGTTTTAGTTAACTTTTAAGAGAAGAATGACTTGAACATCAATACATATCCTAGACTGTAAAGCAGTAAATGTCAAAGAATTCACAGGACATGACCCAATTTCACTTTGGAGAGATTCTAAAAGGGAAGATGACACTTTAAAATGTAGCTGACTGTTACCACAACAGGTGCCAACACCAGAAGAGAAAGAAGTCATAGGCAAATGTTTGCCAATACTACACACATACTGATTGCTTCAGCTGAACAGGGCCATCAGCTCATCTACCTGCCTAAGGAATACATGAAGGCATGCCCCCTCTTGACCCCCTTCCCTCACTAGCAGAAGAATCAGTGTTTTTCTCTTGAAGTACTTCCTCCTCATTACCCTCTGGGGGGGCCCTCTCAGTATTTGGGTTCTGAACAAAATAAACTTTTGTTGCATTTTATTTGCAAGCTTTAGCCCTTTTTGTACTGTCGCCTCATCAATCCATTCTCACAGTGTGTCACCCTTTTGTATTTGTCCTTGGTTAAATGTCACACACTTTTTCCCAACTTTTAAATGACTTGTGCATACATACTTGTTCAGATTTTAGGGATTAGGCAAAAATTACATTTTGTATACCAACTCAGATTAGTGCTGACAGATTATTCTGATGAATTGAGGGCCCCTTCTAGGCCCAAAGGGTAAGAGTCTGCATGTAGCTGGGAGGCGTATGTGCGTAGTATTGACAACTGGGATTGGGTCCAGTATATAACACTTAGCAAACAGTTCTACTTTTAAAAGTTTGAAAACCATTGTGCTAGAGTAATATGTTCTCCTAGAACAAAAATATTCAGCCACTGTGTATTTGGACACATTCCAAATTTTAGAAATCTAGCACTAAGCTTTTCCAAAAGACCCTGGGCTAGTTTCCCCCTTACAGACATACATTTCCCTTATGATTAATCATAAAACTAATGGTTTTCCCTCTCAAGAAAAATAAATAAATAACTGTAAACATTAAACAAATTATACCAAGACCTGTGGGCATCATTCTCTGGGAAAAGGCACATTTCATATTTTGCAACAAATGAGGCATACATAATGCTTATAAAGTTCTTGTAAGAACATTCTGTGAAAACTTAGCTTACTTTAGTAATTTAATGGCATTACTAAAGAAAAAAACCTACTCATTGAACCAGTCTCAAATAGAATGCTGATTAGATTTCATCACAGTTTATAATTTAGGATCCAAAGGAGGCAATAAGCAGTCAACATCTCTTCACTTTAGAGTCTCTTCAAGGTGGTGGGAGAAAAATCATTTATCTATAACCCAATACACCCAAAAAATAGTAGAGAGAAAAGATTCGGCTATCTGAACTTGAAAAAAAGTCTCATGAGCAAAGACATGAGTATGGGTACTACCCAGATGTTCACTATCACTTAGAGAGGGAAAATAGGAGAAAAAGAGAAACCACTTCATAGTGAAAAATCTATTGATGACCTGAAACTTGCAAATCATTGGTTATGAAAGATACAAAAATAAGCCAGACCAGAGAACAGGAAGTTACCCTGATTTTGAAAAGGGCCTAAAATCACATATCTCTGAGGTCATGCCTAATTTATGGCTTAAGCACATACCGGCAGTTAACTCACTTGCTGCTATGAGCACTCTGTTCCCTTTCCAACAGAACTTGGTTCTGCCTTAACCACATTCTCTAAGAATCCATGAAGTAAATCTTTCAATTTCAGTAAGAGATCTCCTAAGAGATCCTTCTCACTGATGTTGGATTGGGCCTGTTAAACTTCTTAGAGCATGTTGTACTCTAGGCTACACTGCACAGCCTGCTCAGCTACACGTTTCACCTGAGGGAAATCCACGTAACAGTGTCAGCACACCCATAAAGAATCCAAAACACTCGGCATTTAGCGCCCAGGTGAACCACTGTCCCAGATTCTGGAGTACAAAGTAAACTTTAAAGTTCCCTGAGGATCACTTATTTAGAAAAGAAGGTAGCAACGATATTCCTGCGCAAAGCATTATGTCAAAGGATGGTGAGTTAGGAAAGACTGAGTCTTGGTTGCACCGGTAAATGCAGGTGTCTTTCACAGCTGCACTGAGTTTGTATGCTCATTCTAAGGAGAACACAAATTATCTTCCCATCACTCTGCACTACTTTGCTCATTTTATTTTATTACTAAAAAAAAAAAGGAAAAAACATATGTCGGCCAATATACATAGAGATACCAATTTATTCCTCACTTCTTTAAAACAACAGTAACATAGCATTTGTGTTGGATCTCTCTGAGCTCTACGAAGAGTGCCACCACTTATCACTTACAGGACCAAGGCTTGAAGGAGCACAAACTAATGTACTTCTTCCTCTCAAGACAGTCATTAAAGACTTACCGTTCCTTTTTCTTCCTTTTTTCCTCAACTTACGCCCAGAGCATCTCCCCAAATTCTAAGTTTCAATGACCACATTTTCCCTATTCACTAACCTCTCGGACATCCATCTCATCCTAATACCACTATTCCTTAAAGGGCATTTCCCCAGGGAGGGAAGAGTTTTACTTCGGTTCATCCTTCTGATTCCAAACCCTCATTCCACAAAGGTCTCATGTTTTTCTCGACACTCACGCTGAGGAAAAAAAAAAAAGTAGAAAGCAAAACGTCCCTCCCCTTAGAGGCACACAGGTGAGATCCCCTACTTAGCCAAAGTCTAGAGCTCTAGTTCAAGGCTGCGGCCCTCGCTGGAGATGATACCCTGGTAGGAATTCCCATCCCTGCAGGCAGAAACCACAGCTCCTCGCCTGAAGGACCCGCGCTGCCTCCTACCTGGCAGAAAACAGCGGGCAGGACCTGCGGTCATAGACTTGAGCAGTCCCAAACGGTGCGCGGCCGACGGTTCCCGCCTGGTGAGGGAGAAACAGAAGGTGGGGCCCTGCCCTGTACGCTTTGCAGCGCGGACCGCTTCGCGTACCTGCGAGGGTGCAAGTTCCCCTAACCTCCACGCCTGCAGTCACCACCACTCGACAGCGTCAGCCTGCTGGGCAAAAAACAACCCCCAAGGCTCCTCCTTCTCCTCGTGCTCCGTACGTGCGGACCTGCCAACCAATGGGAAGATCAGGGGGCGGAACGAGAGCCCGCAGACCAGGTTACAGGAGACTGAGTCCTCCCGCCGGCGCGAGAGGGCTGTGCGATTGCTGAGCCAATCGGTAGCGTGAGTGGGAGTAAAGGGGCGGGAGAAAGCTGGGAAAGAGAACACCCAGTCAGATCTTGGGAACCTAGAACGACGGGTCCTGCGGCCGGTGGCCTTCCGAGCGCGGCGCCCAGGGGGCGTGCCCTCCTGAGCCAATCGACGCGAGCCCACGGTGCGGAGCGAGCGCCTCAAATGCTCGGGTTTCTCAGCTGATTGTCTCCAACCGAGAGTTGTTTTCTGCAGCTACCGAACCGAGCCGCAGCAGGAGGAGCCGAGACCCCCGGGGGGAGGGCTAGGAAAGGAGGCGGGGTCCCGGCAGCCGCGGCTTCTCCGCGCGGGGCTCCGGGTCTTGTCACGGCGCTTCCTGGGGTTGGAGGTTGGGGTGGGTGGGGGGTGAGGGGGAAAGCCTTCTTCCCCTCGACGGCGGCTCGGAGTTCGGCCCCTTCCTTCGCGCGCTCTCTCGCCCGCCCCTCAGCCCCCTGATGCGGGTGTCCGGGCCGGGTCCCGCGGCGGGCCGCGAGCCCTCGACGCCCGGCGGCGGAGGCGCCGTCGCTGCTGCCTCAGGCGCCGCGGTGCCAGGCTCGGTGCAGTTGGCGCTGAGCATCCTGCACGCCCTCCTCTACGCCGCGCTCTTCGCCTTTGCCTACCTGCAGCTGTGGCGGCTGCTCCTGTACCGCGAGCGCCGGCTGAGTTACCAGAGCCTCTGCCTCTTCCTCTGCCTCCTGTGGGCAGCGCTCAGGACCACCCTCTTCTCCGCCGCCTTCTCGCTCAGCGGCTCCCTGCCCCTGCTCCGGCCGCCAGCTCACCTACACTTCTTCCCCCACTGGCTGCTCTACTGCTTCCCCTCCTGTCTCCAGTTCTCCACGCTCTGTCTCCTCAACCTCTACCTGGCGGAGGTAAGGCGGAGGACCGGCTTTCGCGGCCGGGCGGGTGCGGGGGCTGCGGCGATCCCCTCCGGCGGTGGACCGGGGCGGGGGGTGCGGGCAGTGCGAGGCGGACCCGAGAGCAGCCTGGGGAAACGGAGGCCCTCTTGGAGTGTGCTCCGGTGTTCGCAACCTAAACTTAAGTCGCTGATTGCCTCGGTTACTGACGGGCTTGGGGGGTGAGAGTGTGTGTTCTGACAACTTCAAACAGCAGGACGACCCTTTGTTCGGTTTCTGGCCACCGATGGTAAGGGTTGGCACCGAAGGAGCGGCGTCTCGGGAAGGAGTGGCCCCGGTAGCTCTGCCGAAGCCGGACTGTGTTGAGAGGTTGGGCGCTGAGGTAGCAGCCGCTCTGCCGAGGCTGGACGGCTGCCAGCCATTACGTCACCAGGCAGAGCTGTTCCTCCGCTATTGTTGCTGCGTTTCTTTTATTAGAAGCTGATATTCCCTCCTGCATCTCCTTTCCTGTGGCTCTATAAGCCTCACACAAATTCCGTTCGATAGTTCCCCAGCAGGGTTAATGATCAATAACCAATGTCGAGGGTCAGTGTAAAGACCTCCATAAAGCCATTCACGTTTGCCCCAGTTGCTTCATGCTTTAGCTATTTATTCTACCTCTTACAGCCTAGTATTTTTTTTTCTGAGCTAATTAAGAGAGAAAATACTAGCTTAACTTGTGCCTATTGCAGAAACAAATCACCAAACTGTTTTTGCAATAACTTAATAGCTGGAACCTTTCACACCCCCTTTCTTTTTTATGGGGAAGTGCTGGTTGGATTGCATTGTTCTGCAGCTTAGGTATTTGACCCATTTCGAACAGGTTTGGGAATGTAAGGTTGTCAGTCATGTGTGTTAGCTAGTGGTATTTAAACCACAGAATTCTGAGAATTGCCCAAAAAACTCTCCCTCCTCCCTCCTCCCTCCTCCCCGCAAGAAAAAAAAAAAGCTTGAGGGGAGGAAACAAGGTGACATCATATGCTTAATACTGACTAATATAGAACAATATTGGTCTATGCAGCTAATCCTCTCAAAGGCTTTTGGAGGTGATGAGAATTAACATTCCTCTGAACAAAAGTAAAAACATTTGAGGCAGATTGTTTATATTTCCTGTGTAAACCAACTCTTTTCACCCATAATAGATAGGAAATAGAATGCATAATTTTGAAATCAGTCATAACTGCAGCTTTTTTACACTAAAAGCAGTTGAAAATAAGTAACAAAACTAATTTAATTATTTTCCTTCCCCATCCGTTGAAAGTCCAATCAATACAATGACAAAAAACCAAATAGTTACAAAGCAGAAATAAAAAGCATGGGTAATCATCAATCATGCCATAGTCATGTCACTTACTTGATGTTCTGATCCTCTAGTTGTTGGTTCAGCTGTTAAAATATTTCTGTCCTTTACAGTTAAAGTGATACATTGTATTCTTCCTGACACCATTTCTAATAGACTACCAGTGACTTCTCATCACTGAAGCTTCAGATATAATTTATCACCTGAAAATTACATAGATACATATCACCTGAAAGTGACTAGCAGTCCTTATGCCATGAGCATCACATAATTTGTTTTTCCCCTATATAGTTTGGCTTATAAAATCATATTAATGATTTCACTATAAAATAGTTGGTGGGCATTTCATAAAGTAGCTAAACACTACTTTTTTTGAAATATGACATATACCATAAAGTGCATAAATCTTAAGTGTGCAGTTAGGTGAAATTTCACATAACTCTCACCCTGAGATAAACACAAAGTAGCTAAACCTTATCACAATAGAAGAAAAAGCATGTATATTTAAGCTCAAAATTCTTAAAGTATGTTTCTACAACATACATACACAACATCTAGATTGGGTTTTCAGAATATTGATTGCTAATATTCCAAGCTAGTGAAGAATTTAAATGTCTAAAAGCCTTTCTGTTAAATGAATCTCTTGTTTGTGTGATATACTTTTTCAAAAGCAATAAAACTTTCTTAGCCTAGAAAATGTAATTTGGAAAGAAGCCTGACTAAAGCTTTTTACTTTCATAGCATCTGAGAAAAGTGTAGGTTGTCTATGCTTGTCTTTTTATAATCAAATTAACAATTTTAAGATATACAACTGTACTTAAAAGAACAGATTTTCAACCTGTTTAAAATAAGGTATCTTAACCAGAAATAATTTCCCTGTTCATTACTGGAAAAATCCAGAAGAAGCCGTATTTAAAAGAATATTTGAATTCAAATGTTTTAATCAGTTCCCAGTAACTAGAAGTATATTTTTCCACTGATCATTCTGAATTAATGCTTTCCCAGTGAGTTCTTGCTATTATGGCAAAGTGGTAGGGAAAGTCTATGTGATGACAAATACAAAACTTAACTGACAATTGACTTGTTTTTAACAGAAAGGCCCTATATGTGTTTTGAATAGGTGTGCATTTTGATTATCAAGTCACTGTCTTCACTGTCTGTCATATTAAATACTAGTGTCAACCTCTTTAAAACATTTAGCTGTATCCATTTCTGACTAATTAAAAACATTCTAACTTTAAGTACTTAGTTACCAAGAACCCTGGAGCAGTATAAAAATAAAGTCAGTACAACAACCATTACTACTCTGAACACATTTTGGTGGTCATCTAGAACTCATTACGTTTTCAGTTAAGACTGCCTAAACCATTCTTCTTTTGTTGGCTTGAATAGAATTGAGATTAGGGCAAGTATCCCTTTCTGGAATAGACTTTTCAATTTATCATACTTAGCCTCCTGGAAGCAGATAGCTGGAAAAAAAATTGTACACTGATCTAAAAACACCTATTGAACTTTCTTTTGGCATGATCAATAGAACATGTACTTTACCAGAGAAAGTTTTATACTTTTATAGTTTTACCAGAGAAGACTTCTGTCTTTAAACAGATTATCTGACAAAAGAATGTGATCCACCATTGGAACGAGTAAAAGATCCTAAAATGAGACTTGATAGTACACAATGTTTGGCATATTGTGATACGTGCCAAAAATAAATGAGTTCATCTTCAAAGCCCATATTGACATTTTTTTCTTGAGTGCTAGCTGCTTAATCTGGATAAAATAGATTGATTTAATCACAACACCCACACAACTAGGAAAATTACATTCAGAATCTTAACTTTCACATTCATGAATGCTATCATTATTCCTGGCAATGGGTGCATTCTTCCAGATATTGATGGTTATATCAAAAAACATGCAGTTCAACTTATAGGTACTTTGGTTTTGTTACAATATTCTGTGATTTCTCACCAAAATACTTTCATCATCTAAAATGGAAACTCATTAGGAATAAAATTTTATCATATTTTTTTATCTCATAGCAACTAGTACAATGGTGAATGTATTATTGAATGACAGTCTTGAAAAGCCCAAAATCTAGAAAATATTTAGCCATCTAAAATTTGGGCGTTAATTTTGATGAACATATGAGGCAGATTATTTATTTGTATACTTTCTGAGGGCTTTATATTTTCTGCCTAAAAGATTGCCTATGGTATGAATGCTAAAATCCTCTTAGATTATCTTGGTTTAATTAGATAAAAGTTAATTCTGATTATTACAGGTAAAATCTTACTAATGAAACCACTTTAATATATTAGAGAGTTTTGCTTAGCAAAACTTTTTATATCATGGTAAATGACCCATAGGATTTAGAGCTCTGCCAATTTGGTAACAAATTCTATTAAATTGAAAAGTCTGTAAAACTAAGTCTAATGTTATGAGTCAGTTACTATTTACTGGAAATAGTGGTTTCATTTGGATTTTTATCTGAAGCCATAATTATAAACTTTTTCTGAATCTACTATACTTGCTATATCCATTAACTTGATTCGAATTTTCCTGAGATAACCTGTGAGGCAAGATTTGACATACAAATCATTTTACATGATTTAATATTTTCATAGCATTTCATAACAATTGTCTTTATAACCCCCATGAAATAGGTAGATTTGTTCAAGTTTATATGACTAATATGTATCAGATATGAGATTACTATTACTGTATAGCCCAGGGGCTATAAAGTCTTGTCAATGATCTCTCGTGAACTTTCCTGGATATCATCAACTCTTTCTTTATATTTAATGCTTCACAATTTTAAATTGCTTCCCGACTTTTCATCATTTCAAACTTTTTTCTGTTCTTTAGCAAACTTTCTTCCCTTTCATACTCAGTATATGACCCTCACCTCCTAGTTTATACAGGTAGAAACCAGGGCCATCTGGCTGAACAAAGATTCAGAGAAATGTCTTAAAATGCTGCAGAGTATTTAATCTTTTTCAGTGAATGATTGAGCTGATAATTGAGGAAATTCATCAGAGGCAAGAAACTGCAAAGAAATAAGTGAATGCAGATTAGTTAGGTACACACATGTTTGTCTTGGGTTTAGGTATCATTATTAAGTGCTTCCTGCTAGCCTAGAGCCTGGATTTGAACTTTATGTTTTGGTGGTGTGGTGAGGTGACATTAGAGGCAATAATACCTTGTGGTGAGGTCTAATCAGAGCCCTCATTCCCTCTAGCTTAATGTCAGAATTCTCAAAGTGTACAGCTTCAGCAAATTAACTAGGGGAAAAATAAGCAAGTCCTCAGAGGTTGATTAAGGACTTTCTGCCTGTCTCTGCCTTGGTTCTGGGTGAAGAGGGCACAAATTGGTGAAAAAAAGTCTTCCCTGAGAATGCATAATCTCATTCTCACATAGGTTTGAAGGCTGAATTCACACCTTCTGTGACTTTAGAGGGAAAAAAAAAGAAAAAAAACTCAACCTGAAAATGTAGTTTGGTAGTAATCTCAAACTCCTAGGAGCAAATGCAGGTCATCTGTTGAGGGGTATACTTTAAACCCAGAATCCTCACAGATGAAATTCCAATAAACATGAGCTCAAAATGAGAAATCACACAAAGATGGAAGATGTCAGAATCATCATAGTATAAAATATTCATTTACATGAATTAAGAAATTAAAGACTACTGATATGTGAGAATCAAAATTAGGTACATTTGGAAATTTTTTTTAATGAAAAATTAAATTAAAAACAAATGAATGTTTAAATAATGGATTAAACAGTTAAAAAGAAATTAGTTAACTCAAGATCTGAGGAGAAAAATCATCCAAAATATAGCTCAGAGAAAAAAGGTGGAATATATAGACAGGGATTATGAGAGAATGAAGATAAAATGAGGAAGTCTGATATATATCTAATTGGATTTTCAAAGAAATTTTTCAAAAAAGTAATGAGTTTGAGTTTGTCCAAATTTATGAGACACCAGGTTTCAGATTCAGAAAGCCCAAAACATACAAGACATGCTGAATGAAAATGGACACAAAGAAAAATCTTAAAGTAACAAAGACAAAATATTATTAAAACAGCTATGAAGAGAAGCTATTACAAAGGAATGAAAACTAGTTTGAGTGTTGGCATTTCATTAACAACTAAGGAATCCAGAAGACAAACATCTTCAAAATGCTGAAAGAAAATAACCAACCTAAAATTCTACCTACAATGAAACTACCAACAAGGGTGAAATAAGAGCCAAGTTGAGGGTGATGACAGCAAGATGGTAGAGGAAGAAGCCATTGGACCCCCTGCCTTCCCCCTGCAAACACACCAATTCACCAATTCAGAAGAAATTCTCAGACAAATTCTCTTTTGCAAAATCTAGTAACTATTAGAAAGTCTCCTGTACCCCAGGTGAACACAAAACCAGAATCACTTAAACTAGTAGGGAGATTTGGGACCTCTTGCTGGAGTCCCTGACCCCAGCATAGTACCATACAATTGGGAAGAGACCTTCTAGCTCTCAGCTTTTCCCAGAGGAGGGAAGGGGGTTGGTTCACATGTCCAGCACCCCAAGTTTTCCTAGGGTCTCCCCAGAGGTCAAGCTTCAGTCTTGCCAGTCTTGGAGCTCTTGCCAGTTCCAGGATAGTTTAAACACCTGAAGGAGAACAAAGGCAGCAACATGCTCCCTTCCTCCCCAGTTCAACACAGAACAAACAACTAGAACTACAACTTCTCACTTCTCTATAAGGAGAGAAAGTGTTGGTAATGATTTACCTGACAGAAAATTTAAAAGAACTATCATAAAGAAGCTAACTGAGGTCAAGAGAACAAAGCATAAACAATTTCAACAAAGATAGAAAATATTAAAACAGAAATCATGGAGCTGAAGAACACAAAAAGTGAAGTGAAAAATTCACTTGAGGGGCATCAACAGATTAGTTCAAACAAGATAAATGAACTCAATGACAATAGGAAATAATTCAATCAGAAGATCAAAAAGAAAAAAGAATGAACAAAGCTAATGTGACATGGTACACCATCAAGCAGATGAATATAGGCATTGAGTCCTAGATGGAGAAGAGAGGGAAAGGCCCAGAAAGCTTACTCAAAAAAATAACGGCTGACTACATCCCAGATTTGGAGTAGGAAGTGGACAATCAGATCCAAGAAGCCAAAGGTATACAGGAAGGAGGAATCCAGAAAAACTCATGCTGAGACATATTACAATCAGATTGTCAAACACAGAATTTTGAAAGCAGAAGAGAAAAATCATGTGACATATAAGGGAACCTCTTTAAGACTATGAGTAGAGTTTTCAGCAGAAATCTTGCAGACAAGAGGAGAGGATAATCTGATTCAAGTGTTGAAAGAAAAACTGCCAACTAAGAATAATATATTCAGAAAAGCTATCCTTCAAAAACGGAGAGATAAACAAAATCTGATAAAAAGATAAACAGATAAAAGCTGAGAGAATTCATCACAACTGGATCTGCCTTACAAGAAATACTAAAGAGGTTTTCAAGTTTAAACAAAAGGATACTAAGCAGTAACATAATAGCACAAGTATGAAACTTATTGGTAAAGATAAATATACAGACAGTACAGAATACTGTATCACTATAATGGTGAGTACATCACTTAATTCTAGAATATTAAGAAAAAAGTAAAAATATAAAAATTATGTTAAAAGATAAGTAGATATAAATTGTGACAGCAAAGTGTTGGTGAGGAGAAGTTAAAGTGTAGGGTTTTTGTATACAATTAAACTTAAAAGTCATTATCACCTTAAAATAGATGACCATACCCAACTATACTATCTATAAGAAACCTACTTTAGATTTGAAGATACACATAGACTGGAAGAATATATTCCATGCAAATAGTAATCAAATAAGCAGGGAAGCTATATTTAGAGAAAAGAGCTGTAAAGTCAAAAACTGTCACAAGATGCAAAGAAGAACATTATATAATGGTGAAAGGGTCAATCCACCAGGAAGATATAACAATTATAAATATATATGCACCCAGCATCAGAATACCTAAACACATAAAGCAAATATTGACAGAACTGAAGGCAGAAGATAGCAATGTTATAATAAAGACTTGAATACCCCACTTTCAATAATGGATAGATCATCCACACAGAATATCAAAAAGGAAACAGAGCACTTGAGCAACACTATAGGCCAGACTCAAGGCAGCAAAATACATTCTTCTCAAACACACATGAATCCTTCTTCAGGTAGACAAGTCTTAGCAAATTTAAGAAGATTGAAATAAAGATACCAAGTAATTTTCTGACCACAATGGAAAAAAACTAGAAATCATAGAAGTAAAATTTGGAAATGCACAACTATGTGGAAATTAACATACTCTTGAACAAGCATTGGGTCAAAGAAGAAATCAAAAGAGTCATTAGAAAATACCTTGTGACAAAAGAGAACATACCAAAATTTACATTAGCAAAAGTGGTACTAACAGGAAAGTCATAGCAATAACCACCTACATTAAGAAAAAACAAAATCTTGAAAAAACCTAGCCTTAAGGAGCTAGAAAAAGAACAAACTGCAATTGACCCTTGAATAATTCTGGGGTTGAGGAGCTGCCCCCACACAGTGTCAAAAATCCACATATAACTTTTGACTCCCCAAAAACTTAACAGCTAATAGCCAACTAAAAGCGTTACCATTGACCAGAAGCCTTACCTATAACAAACAGTTGATTAGCACATTTTTCTATGTTATGTTTTGCATACTGTATTACAGTAAAGTAAGCTAGAAAAAAAATTGTATTTTTCAGGTTGTTAAAAATCTCAAAAAAACTCTCCAATATTTTTATTGAAAAAAATCTGCATTGGTCAAGGGTCGTATGTAAACCCGCAGCAAACAGAACAAAGGAGATAACAGTCCAGACCAGAAAGAAAGAAAATAGAGAATAGAAAAACAATAGGAAAAAAATCAGTGAAACTAAGAGTTAGTTTTTTGAAAAGATAAACAGAATTGACTAACTCCTAGCTAAACTAATTAAGAAATAAATCAGAAATGTAGGAAGACACAACTGATATCATAGAAATAAAATGAACAGTAAGAGACTACTATGAACAATTATATACCAGTAAACTGGGTAACCTAAAAGAAATGGAAATGTTTCTGGAAACACAACCTACAAGACTGAATCATGAAGAACATGGTGGCAAGTCTGAATAGACTTAGCTGAATCTAATAAAGGTCATATATGAAAAGCTACAACCAACATCATTTTTTATGTCTTGAGATGTTTTCTACTTAAGAAATCCTCTTGGTTTCCTCTTTGACCCAATGGTTGTTCAAGAGTGTGTTGCTTATTTTCCACATAATTGTGAAATTTTAGTTCTACTTCTATTGAAATATGTAAGGAATATATTATACATAAAATATAAGGAAATATAAACATATGGCCATTCATTGAATACTGTTCCAACAAAAGGATACACTTTCTTTTTATTGACACATGAAACATTTTTAGAAATTGACTACGTACTAGAGCATGAAAACAACACTTAACAAATCAGAAGCAGAGATAGTGACTGTGAGTTCATCTCAGCTGCTGACCAAATGTGCCTCTGTCCCATTTCCAAAAATGGATATTAATGCCTACCTCGTAGTGTTGGGAGGACTAAATGATACCAAAATCTGAAAAAGTAATTATGAAAAATAGCTGCAAATATATTTAATGAACATAGATGCAAAACTCCTTCGCAAATCAAATCCAAAAAATAAAAAGGATAACAAGTCATGCCCAAATAAGTTTTATCCCAAGAATACATCATTGGCTTAACATTAAAAAAAAAAATCAATGAAATAAACCATATTCGCAATGTAAAGGAGAAAATCATATCTCAATAGATGCAGAAAAAGAATTTGACAAAATTTAACAACCAATTATGATTTATGTAAAAATCAACTTTGGGAAAACTAGGGAAAAGGAAATTCCTCAATAGAATAAAGAGCATCTACAAAAAACCCAACAGCCAACATTATATTTAATGATGAAATATTGAAAGGTAGTCCCTAGGATAAGAAGATACTTCACTTCTTATCCTAGCTATTGTGCTGGAAGTCTCTTCCACTACATTGCAGTAAGATAAGGGGGGAGAAAAAGCCTTAAAAATTAGAAGTAAAATTGTCTCCATTTGGAGGTGACATGATTGTTTAGATAAAAAATCCTAATGAATCTACAAAAAACTAGAGCTAATAAGTGAATTTAAGTTTGCAGGATATGACTATATATACTAGCAGTGAAAAATGAAATGAAAACTACAAAACAGAAATTAAAGAAGGCCTAAGTAGATGCCAAAATTACCTTGGGAGACTCATTATTTTTAAGATATCACTTCTTCCCCCAAATGGCCTATACATTCAGTGAAATCCCTGTTAAGATATCAACAGGATTTTTTGTAGCAGTTGCCAAGATTTTTAAACATATGTGGAAATACAAAGGTCTTAAAATAGGTGAAACAATTTTGAAAATGAACAAAGTGGAGGATCATACTACCTGATTTCAAGATTTACCAAAGCTACAGTAATCAAGACTTCGTAATACTGGAATAAAAATAGAGAAGAGAGAATGTAGCAGAATAGAGAATCCAGAATTAAACTCACATATACATAGTCAATTGACTTTTTTACCAGTTGCCAAGGTAACTTAGTGAGGAAATGAATGCTTTTTCAAGAAATAGTGCTGAAATAATTAGACATACAAATGGGGAAAAGATGAATATTTTGATTACCTCACACCATATATGGATATCTACTTGATGTGGATCATTGACCTAAAAGTAAAAGCTAAAACTTCTAGAAGAAAACAGGAGATATCTTGGAGGAAACAGGTTTCTTAGGAAACAAAATTAGGAACCAAAATTGACAAATGAGAGTTTGTCAAAATTAAATGCTTTTTTTTGCAAGACAACTAATGGAAAGGCATGCCACAACTGGGAGAAAATATCTGTAGCAAGTACATCTGACAAAATAACATGTATCAAGAACATATAAAGAACTCTTAGAACTCAATAGTTAGACTATCCAATAAAAATGGACAAAATATTTTAATAAACACTTCAGAAAAGAAGATATGTACATGGCCAAGAAACACATAAAAAGATGCTCAAGATCAATAGTCGTCAGGAAAATGAAATTTACAGTCACAGTGAGATCCCACTAAATATTGACTAGAAAGACTAAAAGAATGACTATACTAAGTATTGGCAAAGATGTGGATTAATTGGAATATAGGCACTGATGGTAGGAATGTAAAATTTTATGACCATTTTGGAAAACAGTTTGACAGTAAAAAGAGTTTAAAGAGTAAGACAAACTTGTCATAAAATATAGCCATTATTGTCCTAGATACCTAAAAGAAATGAAAGCATGTGTCCATATAAAAACTTGAATATAAATGTTCATAGTAGCTTTATTCACAATAGACCAAAACTGAAAACTCAATTGCCCCTCAAAAGCAAAAGGATAAACAAAATATGGTATAGCCATCCAAAGGAATATTCAGCAGTAAAAAAGGGAAAAAGCTACTAACAGACATGGATGAATCTAAAACTGTAGGCAGAATGAAAGAAGCCAGACAAAAATGAGCTCACACTATAGAACTACATTTATATTAAATTTTAGAAATGCAAACCTATAGTCTCAAGAAGTGGATCACCAATTGCTTGAGGTCTGGAGCAGAAGGGAGGATATACAACAAAAGGGCAGGATGAAATTTAGTGGGTGTAGAAACATTATGTATTTTACTGTTGTGATGATTCCACAGGTTATATACGTATAAAAAAACTCATCAAGTTGTACACCCTAAGTGCATGCAGTATGTTGTACATATATTGTACTTCAATGAAATTGTTCCCCCTACCACCAAAAAAAAGTACCAAGTTGTGTTTGCAATTTACTCCAAGAGTAAAACCTAACATGGAAAAGAAATGTAAAGTATAGCCCCGTCCCTTATCACCTCTGTGTAATTTCATAAAGTTATTAGATAAATTACTCAACCTCTCTATGCCTATTTTCCATTTATAAAAATGAAAAGAATAATAGTACCCACCTTATAGAATCATCGTAAGGACTAGATTACATAACTCATATAAAATCTTTAGAATGATATGCTGATTGTTAGCTATTAATACTCAGGTGCAAGGAATTGGAATTTCAGTGGCTACATTCTCTCCCAAAGTATTGTTTGAATTTGGTAAAAAAGAAAAAATAATGTGTGCAAGTTTATCTGAAAATTTTTAAAACACTTACGAACATGTGGGTAAAGGAAGGAATTACAGTGGAATTTAGAATATGGTAATAAAAATACTGTGTATCAGAACTTGAATGAAGCAGCAAAGTTGGCATGCAGAAGCAAATCTAGAACTTTAAATGTTTATGTTAGAAAAGAAGAGCCTAATTTATGTTAGAAAAAGAAAAATAGAATAAATCCAAGGAAACAAAGAGAAGAAGATGAAAGTAGAGATTAATAAAATAGAAAGCATACAATAAGGAGGCTTGACAAAGCCAAAAGCTATGCCATACTTTCTTCATAATTAAACTTCTTCAGGGGTGACCATGCATGTGCTTAACTATCTTCTCTCTCCAACCACTCAAATCTGCCTTTGCCCCATCACTCTACCAAAACAACTTGCCTAATGCTCAGGGTAACCTTCAGGTCAACAAGTTCCTTAGACATTTTTCAGTCCTCAGTCTCTCAGCAGCATTTGACTCCATGTTTGTCTCATAACACTTCTACTCGCTAGCACGTTGGCTGGCTAGCACACTGTCCTGGGTTTTTTACTACCTTGCTTATCTCTCTACCTAGCCATCAGTGGTTTAAATTTATCAAGACCTAAGCCTAGGCCCCCTGTTCTTCCCAAGTGATTGAATCCACCTTATGGCATCCTGCCACTTAAAAACAGTTACTCATACATATCTATGATCCTAACACAAACTGCTCCTCTGAGCTCTGGCCTTGCACTTTCTATTCCTATTTGATATCTTGAGAATATCTGAAGCCCTCACACAGTGAGTGAGCTCATGATCTTTCCTTCTCCCTGTCCACAATATGCCTACCTTCCCCCAAACCTGATCCGTCTCTTTTGTTTCCCATTGCAGTGACTGTCACTACTATCCATTTATTTATATAATTCAGAGACCTGTGAGTTATTGATGCTGCTTCTCCCTCATACCTCACACGTTGCCTAATCCTGTCTGTGTTACCTCTTAACATCTCTTAAGTCCATTCACTTCTCACTATCCACAATGCCTGGTACAAGCTACTACCATCTATTGCCTAGTCTATGACAATCTGCTATTTGCTGTGTATATATCCTCTGGCTCTCACAAGTCCACTCCCCACATTGTTACCAGAGTTACTCTTTTTAAACAAAAATTTAATTATTAAAGTCTCACTCCAAGAAGCCTCCATTGGCTCAGGTTACTCTTAGAATAAAGATACAATCTTTTGTATATACTACAAGACACGTCATGGTTCCAGCCTCATTCTATTTACTTCCTTGTTCCTCACCACTCCAGCCACACTTAGCATTCTTTCATTACTTTGGAATTGCCATTTCCCTTCTGCCACAGAGCTTTCCATATCCATTCTTTTCGCTCTATTTAGAATGTTCTTTCCTTCTTTGTTTAGTGAACTCTCAGCTCCAGGCCAGCACTTCTTCAGGAAGTCCTTCACCCAACTGTCCAAATAGATTAAATTACAAAATGAAGGGCTCTCGGACCATTATGCTCCTTTCCTGCATATCATTTGCACATTTGCATTTTTATATTTGTTGTCTAATTTCTTTGTGGGAGCTTACTGAACTGTAAGCATTATAGTAATAGGGACCAAGTCAGTTCTTGCTGTATTCCTAGTACCTAAATTAATACCTGGCATCTATTAGGTGTTAAGTAAATACTTATTAAATGAATGAAGCCCTTTTCACCATATCCCAAATTTCATGTGGAAGGGGTAGTCCCTAAATATTACCATTGCACAGCAGAACTTTCTCCACCCTCATCTCTTTTCCTACTTATCTACTCCCTCCCCTCAAAAAGAGTGCCTTCTTTAAAATAGAGGTGCCAAATTCAAGTACCTAAGGCCCAGGATACTGCCATTTGAGAGTAATAGGGAGTGGTGGTGACTATGGTAAATTTGAGAGCACATATCTGAAGAGAACTGCCCCATTGATTCAGTTCCAGCCACAAAATGGCATTGTGAAATCATCTGATTTTTCAAGAGAATCAGAAATTTTGACTTTTTAAATAGGAAATCTACTTTTTAAATAATGACAGTATATTGAAGTATTGTTAAAAATTCCATAGACCATTAATGATATCAAAATAAAAAAAATTAAAAATACCATAGGCCAACACTGAATAACCAAATAAAACATTTGATGGGTCAAACCAACCCATGGGCTACTAATTTGTATTTTGTCCTTCTCCCCCTTCTACTACTTCTGTATGATCTTCTAATGGAATAAAACAAATCAACACAATATTGTCTTTATAATTTCAATATAACAAAGCTGAATTACATTTAATACGCATCGATGTTAGTTAAATGAACTCTGAGTAATTTACACATTAACTTGTAGGAAATTTATTATGTTCTAAAAGTACCACGTATCACATGATATACCATAGATGTTTGCCTGCCTCTACTGTACTACTTACTGCTTTAGATCAGCCATTATTGTGCATATATTTTACAGGAAATTTTGCATTTTATATATATGGTTAATGCTTAATGATTGGGTGGTTGAGCAAATCCATGGTAAAGGAATATAAAAGAAACATTTCCATTTCTCCACCTCCACAAATAAAATCAATTTCTAGCTTAGCAAAGTAGGATCTTTCATTTAATTTGTTTTAAATAAAGACAAACTTTCACAAATTGTGTTCTTGTCATCTTTTTAACTTTGTTAAAGGATCTGTTTAAAGTAGTAGGCTTTCATCAATAATCTGAGGATTTGAGTTCTAGTCTAAATTCATACTCAACTTGGCCAACTGATATTTGCTAAATCACTACTTTTGTGGCCCAGTTCTTTAATTTGTAAAGGGATAGGCTCCAAGATACCTTTAATTCTAGTAGGGTGACAGTACTAAAGCAATCTGGAATGTTTTTTAAAAAAACCTCTTCTTACTTCTTGACCTAGTTCTGGGATCTAATACAGTGTCTGTGAATTCTATCTCTGGATATGAATGCCAATTTTAAAAAGTTATACATATCATGTTAAAACGAATCAAGGTTTATTTAGGATATAAACAAATATTCAACTGTTTAGGATCATCTGCTTTCTAAGATAAGATTTATCTGGATATTTCAAATATGTATTTTCTGACCTTTTGTAAAAATTCAATTATAGCTGACATTTTTCATTAGCATTTTACTCATACTGTACACTTTTTTTAGCATCGGTCTGTCAGTATGAAAATACTTAAATAATGTTTTCTTAAACTTCTGTGCTCTTTCCTCAGCTATTGTGTAAGATTTTGTACAGTTGCTGATTCAATTACTGGGCTGCTTTGAGGTGATACAGCATACTCTAGGGAAGTTTTCTGTCATACGATGGAATGAACAGGTTTAAAGCTAATATGAATGATCATCATCACTGATTATGTTCAAACTGTTACTGTCCTAAAGAAATCAAATGAAAAAGTAAGCAGCGTTCTGCTTCTTTCTTCCCTGGGATATTCTATTACCTTTTCTGATACATCCTGCTTTTTTTTTCTAAACCATTATCAGTCAGACTGATATTCTCTAATGAATCTGGCCCTCTCTCAGTATCTTTACCAAAAGCAATTCTGCTATCTCCCTAGTTCAAAAAGCATGAAAGGTTTTATGAAAATTCAGTAATTCACAATGGGGGATTTAGTGTTGGAAGCTTTTTAAAGGATAGCAGTTTCAGCACAAATTCAATTTCAGTCAGTTTCCTAAGGAGTCTAAATCTATAATGTATGAGACTTTAAGTTCAGAAATAAATCCGTATATTCCTTAACATAGATATGTTAAAATTATCTTCAAAGAACTGTCCATAGTAAATTAATGAATGATCCATGGTAATATGTTGTATTTTAGGGTGATTTTCAGTAATGAAAGCACACACATTTTTTCTCACTCATAAAATCAATACTTCATTCCTGAAATTATGGTTACTTATGCTCTTTTAAAAATACATTTCTAGTTAAATAGAGGGTATGGTAAAAGTATTTCATAGTCTGCAACACAAGAAGGTGTTAAACTGCTTCTAGGTTACTATATTTTATTAAACAGATAATTTGGTTCCTGAATGTATTTTTCTTGGGCATGTTCTATAAATCTTGAATAACAAGGAGTTGCTGTGAAATATAGATAACACTATTAATAAAGCAGTATTTGTCCTTTAAGAATTAGGGAATTAACTTGAACTGTATACCATCAAAGATCCAAATGTACAAATATATCAAAGAAAACCAGGATCTCTAAAAGCCTTGAATTAGAAGTTAGGACACCTGGGTTTTAATCTTTTCAATTTCCTGTGTGTTCCTGGATAATCCACTTGCTCTCTAAAGTTCAGCTCTGTTATTTGTAAATTAAGTTATTAAATTAAATCCCCTTAAGGTTTCTCTTAACTAGGAACAATCTAGTTACTAGAGTCTCCAGTTATCCTCTGCCAGTGGAGTCCTACAGATAGTACTTACTCTCTCACCAGCAATATGTGACAATACCTGCAAAGCCTGCCTCACCGGAAGAGCCCACCTAAGACCTGGTGTCCAAGTTTCCATTGAGGGTTCACTGATACAGGCGTGGACCATGGCTGATTTTTGTTACTCAGTCTACAGCCTCTTCCAAGGTCCACCTGAGACCAAATGTTCCAGGGCCTCTACCACAAATCACATTGTTAGCAGAGACTAATTTGGTGTGCCTATAGCCCCAGGTAAACAAGGACTATCAGGCAGGATATTCCAAGGATTTAACAATTATCCTCCTATGTCTTTGGAATAGGCAGTGTTTAGACAAGTCAGGCCTGCTTAATTAATCTTTCACTGCATATCTTGTTTCAGTGATATAATCCTCTTCTACCTTCTTGAGAAAGGGTGCTCGGTAAGCAATTTCTTGAGGCTTTTCAGTCTGAATTATTTTTATTCTACTGTCGTATTTGATTGATAGTTTAGGCAGCTATGGAGTTCTAGTTGGAGATAATTTTCCCTGAGGGTTTTTAAGGTGTTGCTCTACTTCCAGTGTTACTGAAGTTTGAAAGCCATCTGATTCTTGGTCTTTTATATTTGACTTTTTTTTTTCCCTTGCTAAAAACTATTAGATTCTTCTTTGATCCTCACATTCTAAAATGATGTCTCTTTATGGTCAGTTTCCTATCCATTTTGCTGGGCATTGAACAGACCCTTTCAGTTTAGTCACATGCATCATTTAGTTTGGGGAAACAGTTTTGAAATTTTCATTGATTTTTCTCTTCACTGCTTCCGTTCTTTCTAGGACTCCTAACATTTGGATGTTGGACCTGCAATATAGATACTTATCTTACCTCTTCTCTCTTATTTTGCATCTATCTTTTGCTCTTAAGGTTTCTCTTAAGATATCTGCCTGGATCAATAGGGGGCATTTGCCCAGGGCATGGACTTGGGAAAGAGATTTTGAATTTAAATGCTCTTAAACAACTTTTATCCACCCATTTTAGCCCCCACCTCACAGTTCCAGTAGTACTTAGTTATCTGGGTTCCTGTATCTTTTAAAGATTATCAAATGTATATTTGGTTTGTTCTCAACCCTCCTCACAGACTAGCTTGGGATTCATCTTTCTCAGTCACATTGTGTTGGGGTCACCTTGTTACTTTGCTAGAAGGACTCACAGTTGTTACACCCATGGTTACAGGTTATTACAGTGAAAAGACAGAGTAAAACCAGCAGAAGGAAAAGACACGTAGACTAAGGTCCGGAGGAAACCATGCACAAGCTTCCAAAGGTCCATTCCCAATGGAGTCATGAGATATGCTTAATGCCTTGTGTAACAAGTTGTGACAACACATGAGAAATGTCATTTACCAGGGAAGCTCATTAGAACCTCAGTGCCAAAGTTTTTTATAGTCATGTAAGCACTCTCTTCCCAACATATAGCAAAATTCTAGATTCACAGAAATAAAGCAGGTATTGAATATAAACCCTACTGTTTGCAGAAACTGTTTAAGCACAATGAAACACCCTTATTTAGGGAATGATGGGAATCCTCCCAAAATCCAAGTTCCCAAATGCCATCCAAGGACCAACCTTATAAGCAGGCATTTCTAAGGATAGCAGTCTCAAGTATGCTATGTTAATTCTTTTCTGCATACACACCCATCTGCTTTCAAGTCTCCAACATTTTGTTATTGTATCCTTTCCCATTCTACTCAAATTTATGGGTGTATGTCTTTTAAGAAAATCCCTTTGTTATTATTTTAGTGGAGTTTCAAGTGAGAACAAAATTAGATAAATGTATATTCAATATTAACCTGGGATTTCATTTGATTGTAAGTCAGAGCACCCCAATTTAATTGTATAAATTGTATAAACTTTTAAGCAACTTGAAAGAAAACAGACTATGCAGAGAGAGAACACACTTCTAAAAAAATTGTGTTAGTGTTCTGAGAAAGACAAAAAGATATTATATCCTATATACACTAGGAAGAAGAACAGGCTGCTGTAAAGAAAAACATTTAGATTTTTCTTAAGTTCTTAAAAATGAAATATATGATAGGCATTGAAAGAGAACATCTGAGAAGAGTCTGGCTATTCAATTTATAGCTAAAGTAGCTAAAAGCCTCATTTTTTTATATGCAAGCAATAGCAATGGTGATCTTGGGAATGGTGCATATTCTTCATAGTAACTCAAACAGTTGAGATGGAAACTAAAGATAACTGCTTCTGTGAAAGTAATCTATATATTGGATATATACATCTATTCATCTTGGAGAAGAGATTATGTTCATCATAATTCATTTTTTCATCAATTCCTAAAATTTTATATGTTCTCCAATAAAGTTTCTATTTCAAATCAATGAAAGTGGTAAAGTCAACTTGATAAAAAGAAATTCTATAGAAAAGCATCAGTTCTATAAGTATTTCAGTAACTACCATCTCCAGCTAACATGGTTCTACATGCCATGGGGCACAATGTACAGCTCCAGTGTAACTCCTCCTCAAACCTTGGGATACCTCTTTTAAACTTAGGTTAGGTAACATCCACTAATGAAATATATTTGTCATACTCTCATCTTCCCTTCTTTTTTTGAATAAATAGGAAGATAACATATGGAAGTCTATGTTTTAAAATGGAAAAATTACATTTTTCAAAACATAATCCAAAGAGGTCACTTATAAATATGTTAAATATTTTAAAATAAAGTGTGCTAGTTGAGGAGACAAGTAATGACCCTATAGCATCTTACTACGCTGATGGACAGTGATTGAAATGGGGTGGGGAGACTTGATAATATGGGTGAATGTTGAAACCACAATGTTGCTCATGTGAAACTTTCATAAGATTGTATGACTAATTAAAAGAAATAAACGTGCTTATTATAGAAAAAAATTAAGTGTGCTAGTGATAGTACTTTAAATCTTCACTAATTCAAAAATTCTAAATCAGTATTTTCTGAATTAGGTGCTACTATTTTGGATATGGGATAAAGGTAGGTTATATGATGAAAAGTGTTTGATATCCATCAACCCATATAATTCTTCATACTTTATAATAAAGAATAATATCCTTCCACAAATGGCGCATTTATTCAGTTCTTCTGTATTAAGAAAGACCTGGAAAGATTTGGTTCCTCTGACATAAATTGATATCAGCAAGTCATTTAGTTGTATGTTATTTGCCATTCTAAACTTTAAAAATCTACATAAAGTACATGTTTATTATGTTTCATAAAATATCCTTCACTGTCTTAAAAAGTAATATATAATTAATTGCTTGACTTTTTTAATATTACTAATTTGTATTTACTCAGGATCATGCTCTATTCTATAAAATAATTGGGATCTACTAAGATCATTGCTTTTAACCTCATAATCTAAATGTGATTTAAGCATCTGTTTGTGTTTACATGATGCCTTGTAACATATTCTGCATATGTAGGGTGATAGAACTTTAATTCTTTCTTTAGTCAGCACAACTCTGTCTCATACCCATTATTTATCCCATTCTATGACTTATAATTATTTGGATTATACTTCCCACCCTGTCCCCATTCTCTTCTTCATTTGAGCATTTTAAATACTGTCAATGAAATCTAGCTCTTTCCAGATGACACTCTGTGCCTTATAAACCCCCCATCATAGTTTGTGGGAAGAACACAGCCTGTTTTATGTTTTCCAGTACTACATGCTGATGTTATACCATCATCATCTCTGAAATATATGCCATCTGATTAGGTTATCATTGACTATAGTAACAACTTCCACTTTCCTTGATGAATCAGCACTTTCTTTCTTCTGGCCTGGTCTCCTGATACACAGATCTTTTCAAAGCCATATTGATAAGCCATCCTATGTCTCTCAGAGCTCCAGGGGCTACTCCAAACTCTAAAACCTCCATTTCTATTTTCATACTTTATAATAAAGAATAATATCCTTCCACAAATGGCACGTTTATTCAGTTCTTCTGTATTAAGAAAGACCTGGAAAGATTTGGCCCCTCTGACATAAATTGCTATCAGCAATTCATTTAGATGTATGTCATTTGCCATTCTAAACTTTAAACTCTAAGCCACCCAACAGTATAGCCACCTTGGATCAGCTCTTGAAAAGGAAGCAATTCTTTCTGTCCAGTGCTGTCTCTTTTCCCTTACACACTTTGAATTCATGCTTTGCTTGTTTTCACCCTCATCCTGTTACTCACTTTACTCCTTTTGTTTTCCGCTCTCCATAAGTGACCATTCTGATGTCATCCTATGACTTTTTGCTGTACCAATATGGTTTATTCACTTTTTCTTTCTCTACAATAATTTCACATGTTACAGTTCTATATTATTACTTAAAAAATGCAACCTAGTTATTTGAACTTTTTATAATGGCATCATTTTTTCTATTAGATTGTTGTAATTTTAAAATCAGGAAGCCTTGCTGATCATATCTGTCAACTGCCTGACTTTAATTGGACCTCTCTGCTTCCCAATATATTCTTTCATAATCCTTCTATTCATGTGTTCCAAATGTTTTCCAAATTCCAAGCGCTTACACCTAACGTTCCTTCCCAGAATATGACCTTGCCTCTTACTTACTTTACTAGAAAAAAGTAGAATCCATCTGCCCAAATCTCTCATCCATCTTCTCTACATCAGAATATCTGTATCCTTGTTATGTCCAAATTTCTTTATTTTAACAAAGCTGGTTTGTAGATTATTTTAAATTGTCTATGTAGACCTCTAAGTTTTTCTTCAACTATCTTTTCTAATCTCTTGACTCATATTCATAGAAAATTGTCTCCCAACAGCTTTCCCAGGTTTCTTTTCAAATAGATCTGAAATAGTCTATACTCACTGCCTTTGTTGTCTTACTCCCTATTAACTCCTTGCACTTTTGCACTGTCATTCCACTGAAAACACTTCTCTCCAAGATTATCAGTAACATATTTATAAGTCAATCAAATAGTCTTTTCTTAATTGTTCTTGATGTTGTGCAGAATTTAACATGGACCATCCTTTTTCCCTTTTGCCTCTAAACTACTACACTGTTTTCTGTGACTACTCTGATTCTCAGGTCTCTTTCCCTTGCTCATCTCTTTTTTCTTCACTCTTTTTGTTTTTTCATTCTGACTGTTAAATGTGAACATATCACATGTGTTCTCATTCTACATTTGTTGTCTCATATGTCTTCTACTTATGAGTTTCAGCTGCCACTTCTGTAGGTTACAGTAATTTCCTTTTCATATTCCAAAACCCACATGCCCTCTCAGTATTTTTGCCTGTATGTAATAAGTTTTAAAACTAAGAATCAATTCCAATTGACAGTTCCAAATCAAATCAATTGACTTTTTTAAATTTTGGACATTCTCATTCTATCAGTCTTCACATTGAAATATGAGAACATAGTTGAGTGGACTCACTTAAATTCAACGGTCTTTTAACTGGAATTCTTTACACCATTATAATCCATTTTCTACATTATCACCTAAGAAATCACTCAAACATAAAATATTACAGAGTTTGTCAGAGTTAAAGACTAATTCTTTAACATTTTTATACAAATCCTCCATGAACGGATGGATGACTGCTTACCCCTGTGCTGTATTTCCACACCACCACAAAATAAAGTACTTGATTTGGCCTAAATTCACTGCTCATTTATTCAAAAATTTCTGAAAACCTACTATGAACCAGGCATTATGCTGGTTATAAATATGAATGAGTTATGGTCTTTTTTAAGAGGGAAATAAAAATGTAAATAAATGCCATGGAGTGTGATTAATAATGCAAGGATACAGAGTGGTTTCTCCCTGAGGCTCTTAAGATGATAATATAAAGCTTGACTTAAGTATTGAAGGATGACTTAGAATTTGTTATATAACCATGAAAGCATATTTCAGGTAAAGGAAAAACATGTATACATTGAACCCCTTATTTGAAGAGCTGTAAATCAGAATGACCAGACTGTAAAATTGAAGATGGGGATAAAAGGATACAGTGATGGGAAGGTTGGGCTAAATAATAAACATTAGAGACCTTGTTTGTGTCAAAGAAGTGTGGACTTTTCCCCAAATAGTATGATCAGATTTACTTTTTAAAAAGAAGTTGCTCCATCATAATAAAAATTTCATCAGGCAAAATTTTTTGACAAATGCTAAAACTGGTGGTTGAAAATAAAAGATATTTACATAGTCTATAAATATCTCTCCACTTGATAGTGATTACAGTGGGAAACATAGTAACTTAACAGTGGAGAAACATGGTAGATACTACCTTAACAACACACTAATGGGACAAATCAACATCATGAGCCTCCTGATAAAACGCACTGGGAGGAATGCACCATCACTTCTGGCACCATCACTTCTGTGTCATTCCTACCAAAATGCGGATCCTGAATCTAATCATGAGGAAACATCAAATAAATCTACACTGAGAAGCATTCTACATCACTGGTCTGTGCTCTTCAAAACAGAATATAAAAGACAAAATTAAAAAATGAAGATTAAAGATTAAATCCACATGAAATATGTATGTGATACATAATACTGGATTTTTTCCCCTATAAATGGCATTATTGGAACAAATGGCCAAATCTGAATAAGGTCTGCAGTTAAGATAATAGTAGTGTATCAGTATTCAATTTTATGATTTTTCTGGTTACATAGATAATTTCCTTTTTTAAGGAAGTATGCATTGAGCTATACATTTAAGGGTAAAGGGGCAACACAGGGAGGGCCAGATGTACTTGTGCAGGCAGCAGCATATGTTACAGGAAAGGAACCCCAAAATAAAAAAGACAGACCTTATCCTTACTCTGGAATCTAAGCAAAAATCTTCACCAAGGAGGGAAAGGGAGACTTTACTCCCCTAGGACGTTCCCAGGGAGGAAAATGTTGCAACTTACTCTCAAATGATTTTTTAAAACCACATATAGAATATGTTCACATACAGAACATATTTGTAGCAGCATTATTCATAATAGCCAAAAAGTGGAAGCTACTCAAGTATCCTTCAACAGGTGATGATAAAATGTGATACATATACACAATGGAATATTATTCAGCCTTAAAAAGGAAGAAAATGCTGACACATGCTTCAAAATGGATGAACCTAAGGACATCATGCCAAGTGAGAACTAGTCACAAAAGGAAAAATATTGTATGATTCCCTTTATACTAGGTATCTAGAGTAGTCAAATTCATTGAGACAGAAAATAGAATGGTAGTTAGGGGCTGGAGAAGGGAGAAATGAGTTATTGTTTAATGGATACAAAGTTTCGGTTTGGGAGGGTGGAAAGTTCTGGAGATGGATGATGGTGATGATTTGCACTACAATGAATGTACTTAATACCACTGAACAACACACAAAATGATTAAATGGTATCTTTTAGTACAATTTTTACCTTCTAAAGATAAATATGGAGCAAAGAATAGAAACAGATCAATTAAAAGGGTGTGGTAATAATCCACTGTAGGAGTAGAGACAGAGAAAATGAATGGATCTGAGATGATTTAAGTGGTATGATTTATAAACTAAAAGGATATTTTAAACTTTTCTATCCTGTCTAGCTTCTGGTAGATGGTGGTACTGTTAACCAAAAATACAATAGATGTGAGTAGATGCCCAGGCTGCTATTTTTGCCTGAGCATTTACCAAACATTTCCCCTTACCTTACATGATATCCTGGAATGAATTAGTCTTTCGCTCCTCCTAGAAGTTGTGATAGCATCTTTTGCATTGATATCACAATGTGGAAACAGATTATCTTTCTTCTATACACTGAGCTCCTTGAGAGCAGAACCAGTTACTTTATCTGTGAATCCATGGTATCTTTCATAGTGTGTGCTCAGTAAATGTTTGACTGAAATCAGTAGGCTATCAAGCACTTACACTAGTTTTCATTGTATGTCTTATATTTGCCTCTTTCTTTCCAGGCATCCAAAATTCATATACTATTTCAAAAGTCTTATAATTAGTCTTTCTACTTCTAGACTGTAATTACTCTGTAGTAACCTGTATATTGTTACCAGATTAATGAAATTCTATTTTTTTGGAGTACCTACTTAAAAACCTTCAATATTTTCCCATTATCTAAATAATAAAGTCCAAATTCACCAGTAAAGAATTGCGAATTTCCACATTATGCTCTCAGAATTTATCGTGTTTATTTCTAATTGTATTAATTTTATTCAACACGTATTTGAGAACCTGCCTTGTACAAAGCTGTGTGAAGGAAGGAAGTTTGTTAAATATGACATATAGTTACTATCTTTGTGTTCATTTTTTGATCCCTTGTTTCCTTTTACTACTTCATTTAATCTTAGGGGAAAGTAATTTTTGGAAAGCACTCAGCAATATTCACATTTAAGTAAGTAGTTCCATTCTAGGACAAAACATGAGTAATATAATTAAGTTTAGGACAGGTGGCTAGCCACCCAGTACAATGTCTGGCTCATAATAAAAGTTCAATAAATGTTTAAACTGAACTAATTATGTATAAAATTTTAAAGATAGAAATTTAAGCTTAAGACTATAACAAAGAAAGTTACTAATTTATTGTTTTAAGCCTTTGGAAACCTGCCTATTTTTGCTTCATAGTAATTCAACTGCATTTTTGAATTTTACTTGTTTATTATTGTTAGTAGTTCTGTCACTTTGAAACACAAAATGTTTTGACAAAGTCAAAACAAATTCAAAAATACTATATTAAACTGTTTTCAGAACTTTCTTTCTGTACTTTTTTTATAGGTAATATGTAAAGTGAGATGTGCCACTGAACTTGACAAACACAAGTAAGTTTCATGAGTAGCAAGACCTGAACTTTTTTCACACTAGATCTCCCAAGGTAGAAGAGCATGGTAGTTGAGGGTACCTTAGCAGTTTTACAGAAAATCAAGTAGTTAGATTAGTTCATACGAAAATGAACTGAGGAACCTATAGTTCTCCCCCGTCATCCACATGACTGCCTAACATTTTTGCTGTTCTGCCACTATCTGGCCTCATATGTCAGATGTAGTTTCAGAGGGCCCACAAATCCTAAAGTTGGAGTATGCTTTTTAGGGCTAGGATGTTCCACGAAGTAAGTAATGTTTAGGTACTGGATATCCTCAGAAACGGGAGTGCTAAGCTAGAGCATCAGTAGTCTCAAGTTACAGACCCATTGCCCACTGACTTGCCAGTCATGCAACTTATTTAACCTTTATGCCTTAGTTTCCTAAACTATTATAATCCCCTGGATAGGTGGATAATTGCAAGGTCATTTTTGGATTTCAAGTTATATAAATATTATTATTTAATCGGAGAGAATGTTAAGATCTAAACTAAAAGCTTTGTACATTGCATGTACACTTAACAAAGATTGCTTGTTACAAATTACTTTCCACATTACTTGTGTAAACTATATCCAAAGGCAGACAACATTTTATGAGTTCCACTATTGAAAATGACCCAAAATAAAGATATCAGGATACCAAATAAATTTCTGGGTCATATTAATGTGCGTTGTAAACATATTTGAACTAGAATTACTTTCATATAAATAGCTATTACAGCTACTTTCTTGAAGAGTGTTTGTGAAGTTCTCTTAGGGGGAAGTAGTTAAGTATCTCATTTTCAGAGTTGTTCTATATGCATAGTAAATATGCAACTTTATAAAAAATGCAGTATTGATGAGGGCTGAAAACATTGCATATACTGTCCCTATGTTCTTCTTCATTCATGTCTGAAAGTAATGTTTGCTGTGGATAATCAGAGGTTCATAAAATTGAACATTGTCTAAAATATGTTTCCCTTCCCGTAAATTAATATTAGTAATCAATTTAAATTTAGATACAATATATTAATTTTCCAGACAAATTATAAAAGCCTGGTAATTCTTGGAATGGAAAGGGCAATGAAAATTTGTTTAATAGTTATTAAAATGAAAAATTAGTATTAAAATATTCCTATATTTAAAATTGAATTAGTGTTAAAATATTCCTTTATTTTCTTTTCTTTTCTGGTAGAAGCAACTGAATTCAAGTCAATGTGAGGTTAATTTTAAATTAATGCTTTAAAATCTAATGCCATTTTAAAATGGTTTAGATGCTAATTTCGTAACAGCAAATATATCCCAAGTAACTCTGAGTGATTATTGAATTTGTATTAAATGAAATTACAAACATTTTAAACTGAAGAAATTATTGTACCTGAAGTAACATATTAATTCAGAATTAAATTTAATTTCTCAGTTTTATAAACATCTAATAAACTCATTTTTTTCTTTCAGGATTCTATTGCATTTGGGTTTTATACTGGCAAGCCTTCTGTTTTTAGTGGTGAACTTGACTTGTGCAATGCTAGTCCACGGAGATATCCCAGAAAATCAGTTGAAATGGACTGTGTTTGTTCGAGCATTAATTAATGATAGCCTGTTTATTCTTTGTGCCATCTCTTTAGTTAGTTACATATGCAAAATTACAAAAATGTCATCAGCTAATGTCTACCTCGAATCAAAGGTAAGTATATTTCTTAAATTTATGCTTGAAAATATAACTTCAAAACCTCATTCTATGAAGCATATCTTAATGGAAAGTTTAAATTTGTTTTTAAAGTATTCTGAATGTCAAGTAGATTTTTCAGCATGAAAGGATGATCACAAGAAATTAAAAGGTATTCAAACCTGGCCTTTCCTAAACAATGATTTTTAAAAATATATATATATCCTCTCCATTGGAGGATAATTAAATGAAATAATCCAGAATTTATATGACTATATCACAAATAGTTTAATATATAAACCACACTAACAACTTAAGATTTTATCAGTAAAGTTGGCAGGCAGTATTGTCATTAAACAAATTTACCAGAGTATGTCTGCCTTCATTTGGGTGAGCAGAGTTAAGATGTCATACTGGTAAAATGGTATCTATTTATATAAAGGTTTAGAAAGTATTACTTTACCCCATAATATGAAATCCCTATAATATTTGAAACACCTAGTCATGTAACTAAATTTGTAAATGCCTTGCTTCTCCCTTTTCTTTTATTTTGGGTCAGCAAACAGACGCCAAATGCTAACCCATCAACAAAGAGCCTTGGAAATTTCTACTGTTGTTGATTTACAATGTGGCTAAGTAGTGAATCAGTCGTCACAGTGTATGTTGGCATTGGGTGTGGGAGTACAGATGTGTGAATTTGGGGGTGAGGGTTATTACATAAACACAAGCTTGCTTTAATTTGACATCATTGCCTATTTACTGAAGATAAGCAAAATAGTATCTAAAACAGCTCTCTGAAATATTTTTACATTTCTATATTGTTATCCTACAGTCCTAGTAAAAGTATTATAATTAAATACATGATAATCAACTTATCCGTTAAATTTAAGTGGAGACTATAACTTTACTTTTTAAACATATCAGTAGAATGCAGAATAAATACATATATATACACAAAGACAGAGCAAGAAAGACTTTCAAAACAGTCTTACCTGGGAAATTATTTTATTCAGCTTCTATGCTAAAATGTTAGTTACTAACATTTAAATATTTTAGCTAATTCCTGGCTTCAGTTTATGAAGCCACTTATGATACATAATCTTTTGGTGTAACAACAGCATCGTCACTTAGTACAATAATCACCCCAGAATTCATACCTATTGCATGTCCGGGGATAAAGCATGGATGTGGTTGAATTTAAAGAGCTTCTTTTTTGGATACCTAGTAACTTTCTAAGTTTCATTTTACTTGCCATGAAATAGGTAAGTCTCTGAATATAGTATAGTTCCTAATACGTGAAGAAAAGTTCATCTAGTGAATCCTCCAGAATTATTTCAAGCATCTTCCCCTATCATATGAAAGGTTTTTTTCATTTTTATTATTACTTTTTTTTAATTTAAAAAATGCATGGATTCAGAATTCTCTAGGAACACTAAAGAGAAACAGGTTCAAATACATACCTATAAAGATAAATAAGAGATTCTAGATTATTTGTATAATATTGTACTGCTATGTAGTTCTTGGTCTTTCTAACTAGGCTGTAAACATCTTTATTCAAAGTGCCCATCATCTTGCTTTCATGTTCTTGTAAAATCACTGGGCTCATTTTTGGTTTCTGACTTCTGTACAATACACAGTAATGCTATTTCTATTACGTTTGTTGAGCATCTATCCCCTCCACTTTCAAACTGACCCTTTTTCTTGCTATCCCTAACAGTGTTTCCTTAAAGCTCAGATTTTGGTCTTGTTTTTTTTTTTCTCTTTCTTTCTATGTATTTGGTGATAATGATATCCTTCGTAATTTGTCTTAACCACATCTTACCTACCTTTTTTCTAAGTGCACACAGTATGCTCCTGTCTCTATATCCTTGTCATGTTTCATCTTATAGGAATGTCTCCCCATCCCGACCCCTATTGCTCTATACCTGTGTGTCCTTATCTTTCCTAACTTTAAAGGCATAACTCTAATGTTTCCCCTTTTTATGAACTCAATTTGGTCTCTTCTCCATCTACAAGTAAAATTTAGAAATAACTATCTGAGTTCTCTTAAAATTTTATTTTATTCTTTTAGCAATTAGGACAGTGCTGTGGTTTGGTTCTCTTTTCAAAGTAGCAGTTCTAACCTGCTTTTTAAATACTGGTTGTCAATTTATATAATTTACTTCTGCTGTTTCATTTTTTTTACTCTCTTACATATTTAAGGTTTTATTACTTTGTTTCATGTCTATATTTCTATATAGATACTTCCTTATTACTTAGCAAACTAATAGAGGCATTTAGAGCAATATGTTTTCTCCAGTATGACTTTGGCAGCTTTCCATAATCTTGTTATACTGTAGCAATATTCTTGTTTAACAAAAACAAAGAAAATTTTCTACTTGGATTTCAGCCATGTCTCAATCCTTGCATATTTGCACAACAGTGTAAGTGAGATATTATCTCTTTATATAGGTCTTCCTTCAAGTCACTTTGGTGGGAAGTCTAAAATTCAGACATCTGTCCCACTCAGGCTCCCTAACTTCCATAAGAGGTAATCAATTTTACCCTCTGCTTGATTGCCCATGCATATTAATTTGGCCTTCAAAACAATGTAGAATTTCTGTACTCCAGATTCTTAAAGAAAATAAACAATTGTTACTCTAAAAAGCTTAATTGGCAGAAAGATTACCTGTTGGAAGTACAGTCTGTCCATTTCCAATCTATTCTACATTTTATCTTCAGCCCAATCCAGATCATTACAGTTTTGTACTAAGACTGTATTGTAACCTGGATAGAATTGTGTGTTCTGACCTACACTTTGACATCATGCTTTGGTCTACATCAAGAAATATATAAGAAATTTCTTGTAAGAAACATATCGCAAAGTCACTATTGTATAATGTTGTTGAGGATGTTATCTACACAGTGTTCCCCAGAAAAGATCTTTGTCTCCATTTCAGTTCCAAGTAAAACTATTTATTAAATCTTTCTTTCTCTGGCTATTATGCTGTTCATTGGCACATAGGGGGCTCGCCTCTATATCAATTATAAACGACCTTAGCATCTATTTTTGGTTGTAGCTCTACCTCTAGTTTTATCTCATGTTCTTACTGCCCCTGCCCCAAGCCATCTCACCCCCACACACACATTCCTAAGTTTATTTTTCATTCTGTGTGTATCTCTGTAACTACTTCAAATTCTCTTTTGAAATGAGGGTCGTATAAATAAAAAATGGTGTTGGATATAATTTTGAGTATGTTTATATCTCTTTTTTCAGGTATTGATTTTTTGATTACTTTGGAAATATCTTAGTGAGAAACAGTGTATCATAGTGATTGAGAACTGGAACCTGAGATTAAAAAGATAAGGATGTAAATCTCTTTTCTCCTGCTTATTGGCTTTGTGACTGTACAAGTAACAGCGTCTCTAAACTTCACTCTCTCACCCTTGTTGTTAGGATAAGAGCAGTACCTACCTTATAAAGTTGCTATAAGAATTAAGTGAAAATGTTTAGGACAATGTCTAGCACTCGGGAAGCACTTATAAATGTTAGCTTTTGTCATGCTAATGGATTATAATGTAGCTTCAGGAAATACTTAAATACCTGAAACTATTGGCAAAATTTATCTGAAGAGGAGTTCTACATATGTAATCAAATTATCAGAAGGAACAGTGATCCAAAAAATAATAAGCATCATAGGTCAGGGTTTCTCTTCTAAATATTTTAATTTTACTTGACTCTATTTATGTACTGTTCCACCCAGATTTTGATAAGGTTTCAAGTCTCTGATAGATTACATTTCATCCAATATTTAAGTAGTTTTTCTTAGAATTTTTTGGAGCAAATATTGTAATGGTCTTTTTAATTCTAAGTACTTTTTTTGGTAATCTTTAGTATCTTTTATTATGATCTAAATTTTCTTTTATTTGTATGGGAATGATTGACTTCATATTATCTTCTAACTTTTTGTCTGTTGCTAACATTTCAATTATGTCTTGTTTACTTAGACAAAATATTATATGGATTTTTATTTTTTTTAAACCCTATGGGTTAAACAAAGAATTTGTGCTTATTGACATGATTGTTACTATTGGTCGTTTTCTCCCATTGACTTGTTTTTATTGCTGTTTGCTTTGCCTTCATTTGTCTGATTTCTGTGGTACATTTGAATTTATTTACTTTTTCTCAGACTTGTAACTTCTACCATTAAAATGCAGCCTGATAAATTTTTTTCATTCTAATACTGCTTTCCATTTCATAAATTATAAGTTTAAAATATAGAAGATATATCATTTTTAATGGACAAAATAATTTATATCACAAAAAAGGTTTAAACCACTGGTAGATGCTTAGTCCCTGTAATTGCAAATTGGAATTATCTGTATGAAAGATCACTCAAAGACAGGGTGAGAATAAAAGTTAAGCCTTTAGGCTTATATCTGTGTTCATGGACATGCACAATTTTATATCTGGATAAGAACATAAAAGGAATTATTGTCTGATATTCAAGATCAGCTAGTATCCTAGCCTAGTCAGCCATTTGCAAATCAAGTATTCTCTCTCTCTCCTGAATTCTAAGCAGTTTTAATTACTGTGTATATCTTTCTGTCCTATGTTCACTTAACCCTTGATCCATAATAATTGATGTATTGTGACGGGAGGCAGCATCAGCATCTTGCAGAGACACAGTACCATTGAACTAAACTGTATTTCTGATCTTTCATGCAGACCAGCTGATCCTCTAAGCTTAAAGCAGTGGTTTATGGTAACTTAGGCCATAATTAAAGAAACAAGCTAAATACTGTTAGTGAATCTCTTCTACCACCATGAAATATGACTTAAGCAGAATTTGGGGAGGATGTTGGTAGAGAAATAGAGGAAGCCTCAAATCCTGATTATAAATTCTGCCAAATTTTTATCAGATACCTGAATATATGCAGGACAGAACTCCAATTCTCTGTAATAGGTATGGTTGCCCCCTTCTCAATATTCTGTTACCATTTCTTTCTTGAGTTACTGGGATTTACTTTATCATCTTAAGCTGTGGTACTTCTTAAGTTTGCTGCCTTCATTAGTCCAGTTTTATTTCCTATTTTTAAAAAATCCCTGCTTACAACCTTGGGTTCATATCTTTTGTCTACTCCTAAGCTCAAATAGCTTTCCCCTTCTAATTCTAGACTCTTTAACTAGACCAGTGAGCATTTTCAGAATTTTTATTTTTCCATAGCCTTATAAAAGCCATCTCCTCCATGATAGTAGGGTCATAGAAGCCAGAGATCTAATTACATTGTATCTTAGCAGTATGAAACTATTTAGGCCTTGTAATCATAAAAATGTATTTTTAAATTAACTAACTGAGGCTACTTTGTTTCCTTAATTTTGAATGCTTAGTTTGGCATTTTAATTTCAAAATGGAAATAGCATCTGTGAGGTAGTTTTTCAAAAAATATGTGAGGGTTTTGCTTCTGGTAATTGCTGAGTAGATTCTATTGGACTGACCTCCCACAGATAGCAATGATAAATTCTCGACAAAATGTAACAAAGCACTGAAAGCACTGGAGAGCAACCACTTAGAAGAAGAAAGCCACACTGAGTGAGTTTCTGTTTTTTATAGCTTCTAGCCTGAGGGAAGTTCTCATCCATGGGTCAGCCAAAACTTGAAGAGAAAACTGCTGTTTTACTTGCTTGAAGAAGCAGAAGACAAAATTCAAGTAACTACCACAGACAGAAAGTGAGTGGGAAATCTCAGGAAGAAGACAACCAGAGAGGAAGCCCCAAATCCTGATTATAAATTCTGCCAAATTTTTATCAGATACCTGAATATATGCAGGACAGAATCCAAACAACACAGTTAAGGATAAAGGAATGGAACTGAGATTTCAGTGGCTGTTCATTCATGGGAGACAATTTGGGATTTGAGTCTAGCCAAGTTAATTTTTGCAAAAAAAGAAAGACAAATCAATACTTTTCAGAGGAATATAACAGAATCCAGGCTGTGTAAAACATGCCACTCAGAATGTCCAGAACACAATCCAAGGTTACTATATGTATGAGGAAACAGGAAAAAATGTAACTTATACTCAAGGGCAGAAAACAAAACTCAAAGAGCAATAATTGGAGGCAATACCCCCACATAACCCAAATATTGGATTTATCAAAGATTTTACAATATGCTTAAGGATGTAAAGGAAAAATATACTTGGATGAATAAATTGGAAGTCTCAAAGAAATAGAAACTATCTCAAAAAGCAAATTCTAGAATTAAAAAATATACTATTTAAAACTAAAAAGTCACTAGTTGGGCTTAACAGCAGAATGGAAATGAACCTAAATCAATAGAAATTATCCAATCTGAAGAACAGGGAAGGGTGGGGGGGGAAACAATAAAACAAACAATCTCAGGACCTAATTATGTATAATTTGAATCTCTACAGGAAAAGAGGGGGTAAATGAGATTGTAAAAAATATTTGAAGAAGTAATGACCTAAATTTTCCAATTTTGATGAATGGCATGAATTAACAGTTTCAAAAAGTTCAGCAACCCCAAACAGGATAAATATAAAGAAAATCTCATCTAGGCTCATTATATAGTCAAAATGCTTAAAACCAAAAAGAAAAAGCAAATCTTGAGAGCAGTGAAAAGTGACACATACATAAGGAAACATTGATTCAAATGGCTGCTCACTTCTCATCAGAAATAATGGAGGCCAGAAGACATGGAAACAGTATCTTTAAGATGCGGAAAGAAAAATGTCAGCTCTGAAATCTATATCCAGTGAAAAATTTCTTAAAGAATGATGAAGAAATAAAACATTTTCAGATAAAAGAAAACTAAGAGGGTTAGTTACCAGTAGATTTGCACTAAAATAAATGCTAAGAAAATTCTACAGACTGAAGGTAAATAAAATCAGCTCGAATTTCAGCTGTTCTTGAAGGAGTGAAGAATACGAAAAAAAGTAAATATATGGGTAAATATAATTTCTTAAATTTCTTTAAAATATGTGCAAAATAAATATAATGTGAGGCTTACTATGTAGATATATAATTCTTTATATAGTATATATAACAACTAAGTAACATAGCATAAAGAACATGTGATAAATCAACCTATATGGTTGCAAAGTTCTTACATTTTATGTCAAGTGGTATGGCATTATTACTTAACTGTGAAAATTTTATTTATGAGTATCCCTAGAGCTGTAGTTCTCAAACATTTTGATGGCAAGACCCATTAAACTCCTAAGAATTATTGAGGACCCCAAAGAGCTTTTCTTTATTTAGACTGTATCTGCCTATATATATATTATTAGAAATAAAAATGGAGAAATTCTAAAAATATTCATTTATTAATTCATTTAAAATAATAATAAATCCATTAAAGGGTAACATGGATAACATGTTTTTCTGAAAAATAATTATATTTTTCAAAACAAAAATAAATTAGAAGATTGACATTATTCTACATTTGCAAATCTCTTTAATATCTGATATAATAGAAAACAGCTCGATATTCATGTCTGCTTCTGCATTCAATCTGTTGTGATATGTTGTTTAGGTTGAAGTATATGAAGAAAATCCATCCTCACACATATATGTAGTTGGAAAATGTAGGAGAATTTTAATAGCCTTTTCAGATAATTGGGGATATTCTTCTTTAACACCGCACCAAAATTCTGAAGTGGTGGTTTCTTAAAGGTTAGTTGTCATATAGAATCTAAAACCTATTACACAACTTTTTATACTCTCCATTGGTCTCTTGCATTTTGAATGATATGGAAAATCGTGCATTGATCACTGGAAAAGAGTGATGAACAAATCTTCAAAATGTTAATTCATTTCATTAGATAATATCCAAAATCACATTTGTTATTATTATGACCAATCTCATAAGAAAAGTATTTAATTTGGGTAAAGCTGCTAGTCTTACAGTGATACAAGCTCTTCCAAGTTTTCAAAAATTCTTATTTTCATTGGAAGTTCATAGTTTATCATTGGCAATAAATATGGTCAGATTCTTCTTTGAAGTGAAAAGTTCATTTATTTATTCATTATTTTATTATTTTTTGCTATCATTAATGTACAATTATATGCACAACATTATGGTTACTAGACTCCCCCTATTATCAATTCCCCAACACATACCCCATTACACTCACTGTCTGTCAGTGTAGTAAGATGCTATACAATCACTACTTGTCTTCTCTGTGTTATACTGCCTTCCCTGTGTACCTGTCCCTACATTATATGTGCTAATCATAAGGACCCTTTCCCCCCATTATCCCTCCCTTCCCAGCCATCCTCCCCGGTCCCTTTCCCTTTGGTAACTTTTAGTCCATTCTTGGGTTCTGTGAGTCTGCTGCTGTTTTGTTCCTTCAGTTTTTTCTTTGTTCTTATACTCCACAGATGAGTGAAATCATTTGATACTTGTCTTTCTCTGCCTGGCTTATTTCACTGAGCATAATACCCGCTAGCTCCATCCAGGTTGTTGCAAATGGTAGGATTTGTTTTCTTCTTATGGCTGAATAATATTCCATTGTGTCTATGTACTTTCCATTAATAATATTCCACTGCTATATACTTTTCTCTTAGAACTGCCTTCGCTGCATCCCACAGAAGTTGGGGCTTTGTGCTGTTGTCATTTGTTTCCGTATGCTGCTTGATCTCTGTTTTAATTTGGTCATTGATCCATTGATTATTTAGGAGCATGTTGTTAAGCCTCCATGTGTTTGCAAGCCTTTTTGTTTTCTTTGTACAATTTATTTCTAGTTTTATGCCTTTGTGGTCTGAGAAGTTGGTTGGTAGAATTTTATTCTTTTTGAATTCACTGAGGCTCTTTTTGTGGCCTAGTATGTGGTCTACTCTGGAAAATGTTCCATGTGCACATAAGAATGTGTATCCTACTGCTTTTGGGTGTAGAATTCTGTGGATGTCTGTTATGTCCATCTGTTCTAGTGTGTTGTTCAGTGCCTCTGTGTCCTTATTTTCTGTCTGGTGGATCTGTCCTTCCTCTTGATGTATTTTTGAATTCAGTTTGCTAATATTTTGTTGAGTATTTTTGCATCTATGTTCATCAGGCTTATTAGTCTGTAATTTTATTTTTTTTGTGGTGTCTTTGCCTGGTTTTGAAATTAGAGTGATGTTGGCCTCATAGAATGAGTTTTGGGAGTATTCCCTCCTCTTCTACTTTTTTTAAAAGTTTAAGTATGATGGGTATTAGGTCTTCACTAAATGTTTGATAAAATTCAGCAGTGAAACCATCTGTTTCAGGAGTTTTGTTCTTAGGTAGTTTTTTAATTTTGTTATTACTAGTTCAATTTCTTTCCTGGTAATTGGTCTATTCAGATTTTCTGTTTCTTCCTGGGTCAGCCTTGGGAGGCTGTATTTTTCTAGGAAGTCGTCCATTTCTTCTAGATCGTCCAGTTTTTTACCATGTAATTTTTCATAGTATTCTCTCATAATTCTTTGTATTTCTGTGGTGTCTATAGTGATTTTTCCTTTCTCATTTCTGATTCTGTTTATGTTTGTTGACTCTTTTTTTTTTTTTTTGATAAGTCTGGCTAGGGATTTATCTATTTTATTTTCTCAAAAAACCAGCTCTTTGTTTCATTGATTCTATTGTTTTATTCTTCTCAATTTTATTTATTTCTGCTTTAATCTTTATTATGTCTCTCCTTCTACTGACTTTGAGTCTCATTTGTTCTTCCTTTTCCAGTCTCATTAATTGTGAGTTTAGACTGTTCATTTGGGATTGTTTTTCTTTCCTGAAGTAGGCCTCTATTCAGTGTATTTCCCTCTTAGCACGGCCTTTGCTGTGTCTTACAGATTTTGTAGTGTTGAATTATTGTTGTCATTTGTCTCCATATATTGCTTGATCTCGGTTTTAATTTGGTCATTGATCCGTTGATTATTAGGAGCATATTATTAAGCCTCCATGTGTTTGTGGGCTTTTTCATTTTCTTTGTGTAATTCTAGTTTCATCCCTTTGTGATCTGAGAAGCTGGTTTGTACAATTTTGATCTTTTTGAATTTACTGAGGTTCTTTTTTTGGCCTAGTATATGATCTATTCTTGAAAATGTTCCATGTGCACTTGAGAAGAATGTGTATCCTGTTGCTTTTGGATGAAGTGTTCTATAGATGTCCATTAGGTTCATCTGTTCTAATACGTTGTTCAGTGCCTCTGTCTCTACTTATTTTCTGTCTGGTTGATCTGTCCCTTGGAGTGAGTGGTGTGTTGAAGTGTACTAAAATGAATGCATTGCATTCTATTTCCCCCTTTAATTCTGATAGTATTTGTTTCACATATGTAGGTGATCCTGTATTGGGTGCATAGATATTTATAATACTTATATCCTCTTATTGGGCTGACCCTTTTATCATTATATAATGTCCTTCTTTATCTCTTGTTACTTTCTTTGTTTTGATGTCTATATTGTCTGATACTAGTACTGCAACTCCTGCTTTTTTCTCCCTATTAGTTGCATGAAATGTCTTTTTCCATCCCTTTACTTTCTGTCTGTGTATGTCTTTGGGTTTGAAGTGAGTCTCTCGTAGGCAGCATATAGATGGATCTTGTTTTTTCATCCATTCAGTGACTCTGTGTCATGTGATTGGTGCATTCAGACCATTTACATTTAGGGTCATTATCGATAGGTATGTACTTATTGCCATTGTAGGCTTTGGATTTGTGGTTACCAAAGGTTCAAGGGTAATTCCCTTACTGTCTAGCAATCTAATTTAACTCACTTCATATGCTATTACAAACACAATCTAAAGGTTCTTTTTTTCCCCTCCTTTTTCTTTTTCTTCCTCCTCTATTCTTTATATGTTATGAATCATATTCTGTACTCTTTGTCTATCTCTTGGGTAACATCTGTTTAGCCTTAGGAATTCTGCCATCTATAGGAGTCCCTCCAAAATGCACTGTAGAGGTGGTTTGTGGGAGGTAATTTCTCTCAGCTTTTTCTTTTCTGAAAATTGTTTTATCCCTCCTTCAAATTTAAATGATAACCTTGCCAGGTATTCTTGGTTCTACGCCCTTCTGCTTCATTGAATTAATTATATCATGCCACTCCCTTCTGACCTGTAAGGTTTCTGTTGAGAAATCTGATAGCCTAGTGGATTTTCTTTTGTATGTGATCTTTTTTCTCTCTCTCACTGCTTTTAAAAGTCTGTCTTTATCCTAGATCTTTGCCATTTTAACTATTATATGTCTTGATGTTATCTTCCTTGGGTCCCTTGTGTTGGGAGATCTGTGCACCTCCATGGCTTGAGAGACTAGCTCCTTCCCCAGATTGGGAAGGTTTTCAGCAATTCCCTCCTCAGTGACACTTTCCATCCCTTTTTCTCTCTTTTCTTCTTCTTGTACCCCTATAATGTGAATATTGTACCATTTGGATTGGTCACATAGTTATCTCAATATTCTTTCATTCTTAGAGATCCTTTTTTCTCTCTGTGCCTCAGCTTCTTTGTATTCCTCTTCTCTAATTTCTATTCCATCTACTGTCTCTTCTACTACATCTAATCTGCTTTTAAATCCCTCCATTGTATGTTTCATTTCAGATATGGAATGTCTTAATGATTGAATCTCCATCTTAAATTCATTCCTGAGTTCTTGAATATTTTTCTGTACCTCCATAAGCATGTTTATGATGTTTATTTTGAACTCTCTTTCAGGAAGATTGGTAAGTTCAGTTTTATTTCACCCTTTTTCTGGAGTTTGTGAGATTTTGGCCTGAACCAGGTTCTTTTGACATTTCATATTTCTATGTGTTGCCCACTAGTGCCCAGAAGCTCCAGTCTCTGGAGCTGCTCAGTCCCTAGCATGAGGTTGGGGGTCCTTGGGGAGCAGAGCTGGTGCCTGTTGGGGGGAAGATCTGTTTCCTGATTCCTGTCTGCAGTGCCTGTCTCCAGTATCACAGCCAGAGGACTGAGCACACTGGTGTAAGCCTCTGTGCTCAGCGTCTCTAGCTGTTGTAGGCGAGGCCTCTCTCTGGCTGCCCTGACACCACTGCAGTGACTGCCGGTTTGCAAGCCAGTGCCGTCAGGCCAGGAAAAAGGCTCAGCAGGCTGTGTGTCACAGTGTGGGGCTTTGGAGCTGAGCAGCCAGCCAGGGGGATGGAGCACCTGAAGCTCCTCAAAGTTCCCAACCTTTTGAGCACAGCATGGTCAGACAACCTTGTCCAGCTCTCCCTTCTCCCATGCAGCAAGCTCTGTCCAAACCCCACCCCTTCAGCAGCCCTCTTTCTGCTAGGAAGCCTCTCAGATCACCTGCCTTTCCTTTCACAGAACTATCGGGCATGGATCCCATCCTCCACAAACGGCTGGAATCTCAGTCTCTGAAGCACTCCGCCTGTCCCAGCTCCCCAACCTCCAGAGCACCACACAGTGTACATTTCTGCTCACAAAGCAAATCTCCAGGGCTAGGGGTTTAGTAGTCCCAGGCTCCCACTCTTTCCCTGCTCCATTTCTCTTCCTCCCGCTGGTGAGCTGGGGTGGGGGAAGGCCTTGGGTCCTGCTGGATCAAGGCTTTGGTATGTTACCCTGTTCCATGAGGTCTGCTCTGTTCGTGAGGTCTGTATGCAGTCTGGTTCAGCCTTCTTTCCTGTTGCTGTTTTAGGGTTAGTTGTATTAATTAACTATATTTTTGTACTATTTTTGGTTTTGGGAGGAGTTCTCTGTCTCACCTCTCATGCCGCCATCTTGAATCTCCTTATCTCACTTATTTTTGAAAAGAAATGTATGTGCAGCAACCAAGTCAGAATAATAATTGTCTGCCACATCTGTCTGTTAAATTAAGAAATGGTGTTCTGTGAAAAAAGTGGCTAGTTTAGCTCAAAAGTCAAACAGTCACATTTGTGCTTTTCCTCAAGACAACCACAGTGTCTGTATGCAGCAGAATTTCTGTCAGTGCATGTCTCATCTCATCATACAGAATATTAAGTAGACAGGTACTCTAGGGTTGATATTTAACCAAATATATTCTTAAGTGAAATTGACCTTTTTTAATGGGAAGTGCATGGCAGTGAAAAGTATCACACAGTCCAGTGGCACTGCCTTGATTTGTTCTAAGGTCCAGAAGTTTTACCCACCACTACTTTTGAAGTATTAGTGAAAATATCCACACAGTTGCTGCAGCATAAACAAGCAGAAAAGTTTTCAACATTTGGTATATTTCAGTACCACTTGTGTTTCTTCTCAGTCAAGGACATTAAAAGAATATTTTCTTGGATTATCACTCGGTGCTGACACCAGATGAAAACAAACTTAGTCCTGATACAAACGTTCAGTTATTTGTAAGGCAAAAATATAAGTGTTGACTAAATATTAAATCATTCTTTGTGTTTTCAGTTAAATCTTTAAATCAGTGAATTTCTTTATTATTGGAAAATGACAACACCATAATATATTTTATGGACTTTCATCTAGCAGGCATTCAGCAATGTCAATTGCATAAGGCTTTACTGGTCTCTTAGCTATTGTGGGTGCTTTACCAGCCAATGCCTGTAAAATTCTTAAATGGCTTTTTCATTTCTAGTTTGGAAAGTTATAAAAACAATTTTTGGTGTTTGAAGTGCTCACCACACCTCCATTTAGAATTTTGATTCCTTTTGCTTTAAACTGTGACTGATTGGTCTCAAAATGATGCTGCAAATTAACTTGGACCATGGTACTGTTCAAATATGTTCTGTAATGGAAGACACAATAAGGTAAATTATTAACATTTATAAAGCCTATTGAAAGCATTTTCATTAAATTTTATTTGATAAAACAAAACAAAAAACCAGTTTCACCCAGTTCCTTTGACATAGACACCTTTCTTTATTGAGTCAGAAAACTCTAACACTTCCATCTTTCTTAGAATCTTAGAAATAAACAGGGAAGCTCTGTGTTGAGATATTTTTTTATTGTGGTAAAATATATATAACATAAAATTTACCAGTTTAATAACAACTTTTAAGTGTACAGTGGCATTAAGTACATTCACCTTGACAGCCATCATCACTATCCATTGTCAGAACATTTTCATTATCTCATACTGAAACACTCCTAAGCCAATAATCCATACTTAAATGAGAAAATTATATTTTTTTCATTTTAGAGTAAAACAATAATTTCTAAAAATGAGTTTAATATCAATTTTTAAGTGTTTTAAGTTTTTGAAGAAAATTCTTAAATATGGTTAGAAAAACAAATCTATAAGGTAAACCTATTCTTGTGTTTCTATGTAGGTACAAGGAAAACTTTAGGATTTCAAAATAACTACTTACCAGATGATAATGAAGTTTCAGCAAGTATAGCAGGTACAGCCAAAGAAAACTAACAAGAACCCAGCACAAGTACAGAGAACAAGCTGAGTTAATTTCTTAAAATGCACATATTTATACTCTAACTCTATTATATCAGGAATTCTAGAAAACACAAGAATATACAGACACATAGTATCATCACATATCATAAAAGCTCTAGAATACTCTGCTGTACATTCAAACGAGAATGAGATTATAATGGACAAATAGTTTCTTAGTATTGTTTAATCATTTTGATTGTGATCTTTAAGGTCCCTGAACCACACTTTATTAAAATAAACCATAAATGGATCATAAGACAAGCATCAATATATACAAAAGGATTGGAATCAGAGAATGTTTTCTGACCATAATGAAATTAAATATCAATAACAATATTACATTTTTTTAAAATCTAAGTATTTGGAAGTTATACAACATAATTCTAACTAATATTTGTGGGATACAGCTAAAATAGTGCTTGAAGAGAAAAATATAGCTTTAAATGCTGTATTATAAAAGAAGAAAGGTATTAAATTAATGACCTAAGATTCCACCTTAGAAACTTCAGGCAAAAACTAGGAAAAAGTGTTTTTTAAAAAGTTAAGCCCAAAGTAGGAGTGAAATAATAAAAGTGAGAATAGAAATCAATGAAACAGAAAATAAACAATAGAGAAGTAAAGCCAAAATTTGAATCCTTTGAATAGGTCAACAAATTTGATGTACAGAAAAACAAGAGTGAAAATATGAATTGCTAGTACCATGAAAGAAAGAGGGAATATCACTTAGATCTTAAAGACATTAAAAGAAAAATGAGGGAATATTATGAACAAATCTCTGTGGGTAAATTTGATAACAATGAAATATCTTTAAAAATACAACTTAGAATAATTGACAGATAATAAAATAGAAAATTTGAATAGCCCTATATTTACTAAAGAAATGAATTTGTTCTCAGAAATTTCTCTCAGAGAAAACTCCAGCCCCAGATGGTTGTACTGGTTGATTCTATCAAATATTTAAAGAAGAAATAACACCAATATTAAACAACTTTTTGAAAATACAGGAAGAACACTTCCTAACATGTTTTATGAGGACAACATTACTTTGATTCTAAAACTCGACAAAGATATTACAAAACATAAAATTACCAACCAGTATCCCTTATACTTAGAATCATAGAATCTAAGGAACATATAAAGAGGATTTTACATCATGACAAAGAAGAGATTACCCCAGGAATACAATATTGGTTTAACATTTGAAAATCAATCCATGTAATTCCTACATTAAGAGAACAAAGGAGAAAAACTAAACAGAAAAACATTTGACAAATCTCACCTTTCATGATTAAGAAAACAAGGAAACTCTCAGCTAATGGGGAATAGAAGGAATTTTCTTCAAACTGATAAAAGACATTTATAAAAAACCTACAATTAATATTATCTTTTAAGATTGAATGTTTTGCCCCTAAGATTGGGAATAAAGCAAGGATGTCCACTCTCACCATTTCTAGTCAATATCTCAATAAAACAAGAGAAAGAAAAAAAAGATAAAAGTGGAAATTTAGAAAACTGTCTCTAATTGCAGGTAACATGATTGTTTATGTAGAATATCTTAAAGGAATCTACTAAACAACTTCTAGGACTAATAAGTGAATTTAGAAGTTTTTAGGATACAAGGTCAAAATGCAAAATTATATTTTTATATATTCCAGGAATAATCAATTAAAAAATGAGATTCAAAAAAACATCCATTTATAATAGTATCACAAAACAAAAATATTGACAAATTTTTTTTAAAAACAAGCAATAACTTTATTGAAAACTAAAAAATATTGCTGAAATTAAAACAACTAAATCAGTAAAAACCACTTATTCATGGATTGGAAGATGCAATATTGTTAAAATGGCAATTTTCCCCAAAATGATTTATAGTTTCAATGCAATTGTAATCATTTAACCATGAGGTTTTTAAAAAAAGTTTATCTCAAATTTAAATGGAAATGCAAAGGACCTATAATATTTAAAAAGTAGTGTTTTCTAATAGAGCTTTCTATGATGATGAAAATATTCTATATCTGCAGTGTGTGACTACTGAGCACTTGAAAGGTGGCTAGTGTGACAGAGGAACTGATCCTTTAATTTTAATTATAATACTTGTATGTGGCTAATGGCTATTGTATTGAACAGTGCAGAAAGTAACTCTGAAAAGAAGAGAACTTGTACTACTTTAAAGCTTAGTATAAAGCCACAATAATTAAGACAGTGTGCTACTGGTATAAAACAGACAAACAGATCAAAGGAAAAGAATAGAGAGCCTAGAAATCAGTCCACACTTAGATGACAAAGATGCTAAAACAACCCAAAGGGGAAAGGAAAACTGGATATTCACATGTAATAAAATGAACTTCTAACTCCATCTCAGACTGTACACACACACAAAATTCAAAATGGATCATAGACCTAAATATAAATGAGAAAAGTAAAAAGTTTCTTGATGTAAACACAGGAGAATATCCTTACAGCTTGGGTATAGGCAAAATTTCTTAGATCATGGAGTGTAATCACAAAAGAAGAAATTGATAAATTAGACTTAGTTAAATTTACAATTTCACATCAAAATGCAAAGACTGCCTAACTACACATACAGTCAATAATGTGGATGAATCTCAAAACATTATGCTGAGTGAATGAAGTCTACAAAAGGGTTCATATACTATGATTCCATTTGTATGAAATTCTAGGGTAGGCAGAACTAAGTTATGGTAAAAAACAAAAGTAGGAGACTATTTGCATCTGGGGGCTTGGCTGATGTGGAAGGGGTATGTGGGAACTTCCTGTAGTATTGGTAATGTTCTATATTTTGGTAGAGATTTGGGTTACATAGGTAGATTTGTCAAAACTCAATGAATGGTAAGATGAGGTTTCTGCATATCTGCATTCTAAAAATACCTGTAAACAAATACTGAACTCTAGTTAATTATATGCATACTGAAGTGTTAACGATATGCATACTAGAGTGAGGTGTAACTACTGGTCAAGTGCGGAATTTCTTACAAAGTGGCGTAGATGGAAGAGATGGAAGAAGAGAGAATAATTCCTTGAGGATTGCTCCCAAGTTGAATTGTTTGTTGTGATTCTATTCATTTTAAGAAAATTTTCTTTACCTTTTTGACAACACTTTTCTTGTTACTGGATCATTACTTTTTGTTTTGTGATCCTGTATTTTGCAGGAAGAGTCTTACTTTGTTTTCTAAATCAGTGGGCTTCTTTCATTGTTGTGTGTAATTTGGCTGATTCTTTACTCTTTTCTCACAACTTTTTTTTTTTTTTTTTAGTTTTTGTAGAATTTACAAGTGTAAGCAGAGACTCTCCATATTATAAGATGCCTTTATATCAGTCATTTTATTTCTCAAGGCAGTGACTATAAACTTACTTATGGTTAGGATAGTAATGCTTACAGCATTCTAACTTTTCTTTAAGAATACAGTACTTTTAACATTGGAGCTAGATTAGGCTTTTTATTAACTACACTTTCTTGGGATTCACAAAAATAAAAATGCACATTGTAGAAAATTTTAGCCTTGATCTTGCTAGGGTTTTACTTGCACACATACTTTATGTTATGGTGGTGGGTTAACTCACGGAAGGTACTCTGTTACTATCCCAGCGTCTTTCAAAGTACCTTTCATCAAGTAGTTCTCTTCTGATATACTCTAAAATGTGTTGCTGTTATAAGGGAGTCAGTTATAATAATGCTTCTCAATCCTACCACTCTTCAAATAACAAACATTTTAAATAACCTGTTTCTATCCCGTAGTTAAGAGATTGTTTAACCAGCTACACACAAAAATTCAATGAGATTGCCCTAATTGTTATATAAAGAGGAAATAAAAGGAGTATAATTAATAAACATTTCAATATGTAAATCTGGGGGCATGATGTAGTTAGTAGTCAGATGCTTGTATTCCGACATGACACTGAATGAGCAGCTACAAATGCAGACTGTCGCAGGTGTGTCGCATTGGTGCCTGTGCACCACAAGCAGGATCGCTGTCCGTTGCAATTTTCTGAAATATTTGACCATTCTTGATAAAGTTCTGGCTAAACCAAAGGATAAATTTCCCTCAACTTACATGTTATGTGTGTTTCTGGAATTCTGGCATCTATTCAAATCATGCAAACAAAAGCTTTGTTTATATGTAAACAGAGTTAAGTGCTGCTCAGATCATTATGAACAGATATTTTATCTTCAGGAATGTCTAAGAGGACATTGCAAAGCCATGAAGGTCAGAGAAGAATTCTCTTTTGTGGAGGCCTCTCCTGTGAATGGCAGGTCATCTAGCTTATCTGTATAGCATTTCATGCCATCGTTGGTCCTTAATCACTCTGACAACAAAACAAACTTCAAAAACATCATAGTGGGGTTTTTCACAATTGATCGCTTTGGCAATTGTGCCACTTCTCAGAGGAATGTTTTTAATGTGTAAGAGAAATGGGATTACAAAGGAAACCAATTGTATTGAAATACAGACCCCGAGTTAAGAAATGCAAAATGTGCACGGGGAAGGCAGTATAGCACAGAGAAGACAAGTAGTGGCTCTATAGCATCTTACTACACTGATGGACAGTGACTATAATGGGGTATGTGGGGGGGAATTGATAATGGGGGGAATCTAGTAATCACAATGGTGCGCATGTGATTGTATATTAATGATACCAAAATTTAAAAAATTACATCAAAAAAATATGGAAAAGCATAATGGTTACTATATGACCATTCATACTTACAATCGAACAGAGCAAAAAAAAAAGTGTAAAAATGTAATAACATACCCTTCTCCAATATTCATACTCCAGTTGAGTGTTATAAGGGTTTTCTGTATTTGGGAAATAGTAAAAGCTTTAGTAATAAATTATTATGGATTTGAAAGTGCATTTGGGTGCCTATATCATTTGGTCATCAATATAATGGCATCAGTAGGAGATTAACATCAATTCTTTAATAGAATCTAAAAGAATGAAACAAATAACATGGGATTGTACTTCTATTCTAATTTTGTATCTTACTGGAAATTAAGTATATCAAATGGACTAAGGCTCCTATTTCTCACTCTTTTCTCATTATGACTAAACTACCTCTCTGATTAATATCAATTAAAGCTCAGATATGTGCCAACTTGTGTGTTCATGTATTACTTAAGGGAGTAAGGTAACCTTAACAGAACAAAATCTTCCACCTGCCATTGGGCAAGTTGGTAAATAACTTATTTGTAGAAACATGATACTTTAAACACAAATGGTTCTAAGAATAGGAATTGTAAAGCAAAATAATCAAGAGTTCATTTCAACAGGTGCTCACTCGGTGTTTTCTAGGAATGCATTGAGAAAGGTGACTATATTGATGAGTATAGCTTATCATGACAAATGTGCAAAGTATCATGAGAATGATTTTTATTTCTTTTAGGGTATGTCTCTGTGCCAGACTGTTGTCGTAGGTTCTGTAGTCATTCTTCTCTACTCTTCAAGAGCATGTTATAATTTAGTGGTGATCACTGTATCTCAGGATACATTAGAAAGTCCATTTAATTATGGCTGGGATAATCTTTCAGAGAAGGTAAGTACCTACCATGTATAATTGCCAATCTAATAATATAATAATGAAGTTAGACTTAACTAAGAATATTTTAAGTGTTTGACTTAGAAACACTTTTATGGCATCTCTAGCTACTATCAGTAATCATAACTTAAAGTTCTATGTTTAAAAATCCTCACTTACATGTGGCACTTGAAATCATTCCTCAGAGAGAACTTCTCCCAAAGGAGTATTTTCTTTTCTTTTAGTAAATGATACTAATAGTGCCATAAACCTATTGGTCATAATCCAGTGTTTTAAAGGATAGCATTTGAATATCTCTAGATAAACTGATTGCCTTTCATTAGCTAATGGATATGGGCATATCCTTAATTCTCTCTTACCCAAGACATATACTTAACCTAAATATTTGGTTCAGTTCTAGGTGTTTAAGTAATGACTTTTATGAAAATGTGAATTATCAGTCTTTATAATGGGAGAGTATTCCCAGTTCCTTGGGCATGGGCATCCAAGGTGTTTACTATAGTAATTCCCAGGACTCTAGCTATGCACATTTAACCTCCTAGCATTCTCCATCCACTTCCTCAAAGTGTAGTTTGCCACAGCTATGTGTCATATCTTTATTTAAATTAATTTAATTTTGTACTGAATTAAGGCATCCTGTAATACCATTTTATCAGTATTTCAGTTACCTAAGGAAAAGGAGTTTTCACATGTGGTTCCATGTGGCTGACCCTCCTCACTCCTTTTCCCAGTTCTCTCCCCCAACATCTAGTAGAACAGAGCAAATTCAATATGGAGTTTAGGCTCAGAAGCATATTTTTAAGCAGCAGAGCTGAGCAATATACCAATATACATGTTACATTTCTCTACAGTTGTATCTCAGCATGAGTGTCAATTTTTATTTTTTTGGCTAGGGAGCAGCTGGAAACAGTAGTAGTCTCTTGTAACTCTCTTCAGACTATGGGGCCTAAAAATGATACTATTCCATATTATCCATATGTCAGAAATATTTTTATGAATTGATGCATTGAAAAAGTTAATAGCTTTTTATTCCACTTAACATCAAAGCATTTTTTTATCTTTAAAAGGATAAATATCATTACATAAGAAACCACAAAATACAGAAAATTAAGAGTTTATGCTTGTAGTTGATGTTTTAACTTACCCTACCTGAAGTAAGTTAATTTATACATAATTATTTATACATAAAACATATTCTTAAATTGCTCTGCCATCCTCTATTTACAGGCTCATATTGAAGACATAAGTGGAGGAGAGTATATAGTGTTTGGAATGGTCCTCTTTCTGTGGGAACATGTGCCAGCATGGTCAGTGGTACTGTTTTTCCGGGCACAGAGATTAAACCAGAATTTGGTACGATACATTATTCCCTAATGCCTGCTCTTATTTTTTAATGACTTTATTTTACTGATTTTATATTTTTGGCAAAGTTTAAGACTAAAAATGTCATAGACCCCAACCTCCTCTCTCACTTGCAAAGTAAACCTTCATATGCTATCCAATACTTCATTCACAGGCACCTGCTGGGATGATAAATAGTCACAGCTACAGTTCCAGAGCTTACTTTTTCGACAATCCAAGACGATATGATAGTGATGATGACTTGCCAAGACTGGGAAGTTCAAGAGAAGGAAGGTAGATGTACTGAATTAGTACTGAAATAGATGGAAAACAACAAATATCAGCTTTACCCCAATTATGAAAAAGGTTATTTGATGATATATGTCAATAAGTAAGATCATTTAATACTGGTGTGGCACAATAGATGCTAAACCCATGGTGGTGCCTGTATTATAAAGATCTAGCATCTGACTGTAAGCCCATATATGACCTTGATTTCAGAAATGCCTTTGGGGGTAAAATGGTACCATTTCATTTCAGGCTCCCTTGTTGGTTCAAAGCTGGCAGGGGTTGGTGAGCAGGAAAGGAATGCTATTTATAGTGATTATATGTTTCTGTATCTATAATGTTACTCAAAGTCCTCCAAGAAACTCTTAGAACCCTTGGAAAGCTTAGGTGCCATAGGAAATCTTGTGCCCTCCTTATTCTAAAACCATTGCAAGTCCATATCACCAGCTACTTACCAGGGCAAAGTACAGATGTTAGTGCACACTGATCTAATGCTTTGAGTTTGAGAGAGCATTTTCTGAAATCCTCATTCATCTGGACAAGTTAACCTCAGTTTTTTTAGCCTGTTTTTCATCTGTAAAATAGGAATGATAATAGAGCCTATCTTAAAGAATTGTTGTGAAGATTAAATGAGTGTATATGTGTGTGAATACATTATTACACATATATTATGCACCTACATAAATGTATCTTAGAATAGAGCCTAGTACATAATAAGCACTGTATTATTATTATCTGATAATCAAGTACTATTAGTTTTGAATGGCATTTATTCATTCTTCTGTAAAATGTGATATAGAATCAAGGATATCAGATAAGTCACTGAATTTTGTAGAAAGCTATAACATTATTTGGCAAAAAACATATTTCAATATATCTGGTACTAACTATATTATAAATTCATTGAAAACTAAACATGCCAATATGACTTATTATATCCTGACCACAATCCTATGGCTTTTTTGCCTTTTTTGTATTGCAGCTTATCAAATTCGCAAGGTTTGGGCTGGTACGGCACCATGACTGGCTGTGGCGGTAACAGTTACACGGTCTCCCCCCACCTGAGCGGGCCAGTGGCAGATGCTGCGCCTTTGCTCTTTACCTGTGGTAATTTAGATGCGAACCACCACCACAGCTTGTATGTAACACCACAAAACTGACAGCATTGCCAAGTCATGATTCTTGAATTGTTTTTCACAAACATGTATAGTCAATATGTTTAAATTCCATCTGCATAAACATTCCATTATCTGTTGCAACTGAAAACAAAGCCTGGAAATGTGGCTGTGTTCGCTAGAAGAAGCAGCTGTTACTTTTGACCTCTTCATAGTAAACTGGAAAGTTTGGAGTGGGGAAAAAGAGGGATTAGATCTTAAGGCACTTGATGGCCTCCAAACATCCTGACTTTGGAACATCAGATGCATATTTGCACTTTTATCTTCATTCTGAAAGAGTACACTGCAGTCCCCAAAGTCATACTCCAGTGTTTACACTGGGGTATTTATATTGTACACCAAATTAGGAGGCGATTTTCCTATGAAAATCAAAGCCTGTATATTCAATAATGGACTCTATGTGGAATTCTTACCCAATAAAAATTTTACAGTGTCAACAGTGCACAGAATTAAGGCATAAAAAAACATATCATTCTTTTGAAAAATCCACTGAAAAATGTGTAATCACTGAAGATAGTTCTTTTAAGCATGACTGTAAAATACCAACTGAAAGTATTCATGCAATCATTTTTTAAAAATGATAGTAATCTCTTACAGTGATGAGCAGCAGTTTTCTTTGGAAAGCCACAGTCATTTCTTCAACAAGAAAGTAGACCAGTGAAAATTATGTGGTTACTTCAAGTAGAACTGGTCAAGTGATTATTTTGTATGATTATGACATATGTAGTAGTTTAAGCATGATTCTTCAAGAAAGCAATAGTGATTTTTGCATAGGGAGATTTTGGTAGAAACTTCTTGGGACAAAAGTTTACAGAGGCATTTAAGAATTATTCATGAAATGTACAGTTCAAACATGAATACATATTCAAAAGCATTCCATTTAGCTGAAACAAGATATAGCTGACTTACCTATTGAATCAGGATTGTCCTCAGGTAAATTAAATCATGATACATTAGTGCAGTGAACATAAGTGCAATACTTTGTAAGACATGAATTCCCTTTAGTTTTCACATTTTTATATCTTGCATATTGGCAAAGCCAAATTCAATTTAATTCAACTTAACTCCAGTACTAGCCTAAATAAGCAAATTGATATAAAGGTACTAACTAGGTAAGTATAAAACTAGTGGAATGATTAATATTATTGGCATACTTAGAGAATTACACTGAAACGGTCTTGAATGTCTTATCCCAAATCTTAAAAAAATGATAAGCTAAGGTAATAGAGAATTTCTAAATGCACTTTCTACCAGTGTCTATATGGAAATAAGTAGATGTGGAATACCTCAAGATGTCAAGGGAACAGGCAACATTGAGAAGTCACAACATACTTAAAGATAACTAACTGTACACAATTGTCTGCCGATGTTTCTTCAGAACTGGAACTAATACAATTGTCCTTTTCTGTCTTCTATTTGAACAGAAAATTATGTCATTTCTACTCCTCCTTGAAATACTCAACTTTTTAATAATCGATGCAGTAACTTCAGAAAAGTCTAACAGTAGGTAAAACCCCAAGGAATAAATGAAATTTTTAGTGCTTTTGCTCTTTTGGGAAGTTGGTACATAACCAAACATATTTCTTTTTATCATACAAAATTACTTTGAGTTTAATCAGAAGCATAAACCTGTAGTTACACGTTACTTTGGGTTTATTTGTAAGTTCTTACTGTAAGCAAACTATTTTAAAATTTATACTGCAGAGGTTTTTACATGGCAATGTAATATGCACTTAACTGAGTATATTTTGACTCCAACTTCAGTTATTAGATTTCAGAATGCTGATTATTTTCCTGATTGTTAGGTATCTAACTGTATAGTTATCTGAAAAAGATATGTGTTCCTGGTTAATCCTTGGGGTTCAAAATAAATAGGGTAAATTTTTCTGTAAGGCTTCTTTAGATAATGTTCCTATTTGCCAGATAAGCTAACTTTTAATTTTTTTTTCAGATAAAATAACTTGGTTCTTTCATTTGGATTAGTTGATTCTTCCAAATCTGAGATTCGTTTATTGTAATCACTGACAAGAGTACCTGAATTCTTGAATTTGTCTCCTTATACACATCACTCATAATACATCACCAAAGACGACGGAGAAAGATAAGCTTCTGGCCCAATTTTTGCTTAAAAATTCCGAAGCACTAGGAGCACTTTAAGTTTGGTCTTGAAAGGAGGAGTTGTTTATAAAATCAAAGGGCTACCGATTCCCTGTTCATCCTGCACTGAAGCACATAATGACAACTTCAAACCTTCGTTTTCGGTTTAGTAATTAGAACAGTGAATGCCATTGCTTACGTGTGTGATTCTACAGTGATTAGCAGTACCAGTTTTTATTGTTTCATTTGGGTGCCCAATAATTTTGAAACTCTTACCACTCATATAGCTGGTTGTAGTTTTATGAAGATGTAATTTATAGCTAAGTGGCTTTTTTATGTATAGCTACCTTTTTTATTGTTTAACTGTTTCTCAGCTATATAATCAGTTTCAAACTGGTTGAAAAGTATAGCTGTGGCCAATGAATGTATTTATTTGTTGTTTCACTAAATTGTAACAAAACACTACTGTTAAAAATAAAAGTGTTTGTGCTTTTATTGTGAGGTCTAGTTTTCTTAATCTCTTATTGGTAATCTCTACCAATTCAATCTCTATCATACAAGTATAAGAACTCCAGTGTTACCAAAAAAGAAGAAAAAAAAATCGAGAATTACAAATGACAGTTTGCTAAGAGTGAGCTGATAACTACCTACATGTGTACATCATGTCCCTTAGTATTATATACTCATTTGATAGGAACTGCCACACTTTATTTTAAAAGACCAGTGTGTTACAATGTTTATTCAAATATTAAGACAAAGCCTTCTATGGTATAATATAACACCTCTCTCTTCCCCTTAGAATCTTAAACAGGAATAAACTTATCTTACCAATAATTTTGGGCAGCTGTCCTTGGATTATTTGAAATTCCTCAGTGATGTTGCCTTTTCCCCTGAAAGAAGCGTTTTTAACTATTTTGTTCCAGAATCGATCCCTTTCCTAACACTCCAAAACCACACCACACACACGATTTCAGGAGCTTCACTGACCCCTGAAGTCCATAAATTGTTGGGAGTCTAATGACTCTTGCTGTAAGGAATACTTGTATATTACCCCTAATAAAGTCATTTTAAAAGCAATTCATTCAACATTTATTGTTTTCATATGCCAAAAACAACGCTATGGAGATGCAAAACTGGATAAAGTTCCTTTTCCTGCCCTTAAGGAGCTCACATTCTAGTAAAGGAAGCTTTAAAAAACAAAACAATACAGTACAATAAGTGACACGATAGAGGTAGGTTGTAATTACAGTGGTGACACAAAAGAGGAAGTTAGATGATCCTCCTTGGATGCAACAAGGGAAATTTCACAGAGGTGATGCTTTACACTGGTCCTACGAGGATACAGAGGAATTTTCCTGGTGGGAAGGATGGGTAGGGCACTTGATGCAAAAAGAACAGCCTGCACCAAGGTGTGGAGGCCTGACCATGGTGCATTTGAAGACCTAAATCTGTTTTTCAGATCATAGTGGGGAGTGGACTGGGAGACACACATCAGAGGTCCTTGTTAGAGTGCTTCTAGAAAGCCCTCTCCAGTAGCATTGTGGAACCAAGAGAGGAGATGGACTGTGTATAAGGAAACAGGTTGGTGTAGTACTTGAAACAGAGCAATGGAAATGGAAAGACAGTGATCTATCAGAGACACGAAGATAAAATCTGTAGTACTGAGACACTAATTGGATATCAGGAAGATGGAGGAGAGGAGTGAGCATACAGAATTTAGATAATGGTTCTAAAAATAACCAGCCTGAGGAACATAGGTGTAAGTGCAGAGTCAGGGGCAAATGATTTTTAAGACACACCAGGTATCTGTGGGACCAAGTAAAGATATGCAGTAGACAAATGGATTGAAACGTCTGGACTAAAGATAAGAATTTGGAAATCACTGAATTGGAATTACTGAAGAGTGAGAAGTGTTGGTGGTTAAGAGAGCAAGAATGAAAGCCCGAGGAGTAACACTTTAGGTATGAATGAAGAGAGGCTGAAGAGGAAGCATCCAGGAGCACATGAAACATAAGGAACCCAAAGGAAAAAAAATGTTTAAAGAAGGGACTGTCAATGGTGTCAAATGCAGAAAAAAAGTCAAATTAGAAATTGCTTGTGAACAGAACTGTGGGTTTAAAATTGGGATTTCAGGCTTCAAAGGAAGAGATTATAAAGAACTGTGGAGCCAAAAGCCAGATTTTAGTTAAGGAGCAAGTGGGAGACATAACAAAGTGAAGATATGAATATTCTTTCAAAAGATCAGCTGTAAAAAAAAAGGGCAGGGGCATAACACATCAGAGATGTATACAGACAAAATTACCATTTAAACCCATCTACCAAATTTTCAGAGTACTACACATGTCCCTGAACTTTCTTATATGCTGTTCACTTCATAGGCTTTTGAGTCTCCAAGAATATTGACTTAATTAGTAGGTTAATGTCTTTCCTGCCCTATTCAAATGAGCAGGAAGGGAAAATACGACACATATTGTTGAACTTAACTCTGTGATCATTCATTTAAAGTATACTGAATATATATTCATACAATCATTCAACAAATGTTTATTGGATACCTACTATGTGCTTGGTACTATATAGCCCTTATGGACACAGCAGAAAACGTATACAGCAGTGTAAAATGACATTTCTAAACTTATGTAAATAAACCCTGCTTTATTAATAATGTGACATCCAAACATGGTATAATTGCTTAGACATATAAAGGGGGCACATGATTTTGAGGTATACAGTTTCTTTTTTCCCTACAGTTCACTATGTGACTTAAATTCCTAAACCCTTTCAAACACTTTTATTATTGAGGATCTTCCACAAATGAAAACCTTCCAAAATTATAGATTAGTTTTAGGGAGAAAAAGGAAATGAACATCATGTACAAAAGCCAAAAATTACATGCCCTAAGACTATATAGATCAAGCATTAAAAGGGCAACAAAACTCAAAAAGAATTTTAGATTGGAACTCAAAACGATTCCTTATTCTAAAGCTTATTATTGCTCCAGATTTTTGTCTGAAAAAAATTACTTTTAGAAAATGATTCAGTATTACACACTGAAGTATTTAGAGTTCAAAGGACATGATGTCTGGAACTGACTTTCAAATGACTGAGGAAAAAAGAGTACATGTGCATATGTATGTATGTATATATATATACATACATACATATGCACACACACAGAGTACATGAAAAATAAAGCAAATATAAACAATTAGTGAATCTGGGTAAAAGAGTTCTTTGTGCTATCCTGAAAACTTCTCTGTAAATTTGAAATTACATAAAAAAGTTTCCCCCAAATTTGATTCACTTTTAGGTAAAGTATTTATGAGAATATATAAATCTTGTCAACTTTTCACAATGTTTAGAAATCTCTTATGCCTTTGTGTAATTGTATCTTTCTACACACTAAAACAAGGCAATCAAAAGCATTATAATTCTAAAAGTCATTTATTTCATATCAATGTATTTTATAGTTACCAGATTAAAACACAGGACTCCCAGTTAAATTTGAATTTTAAACAACAAATAATTTTTTTAGTAAAAGTGTGTTCCAATATTGCATGCAACATACTTACACTGAAAAACTACTTGTTGTTTATTTGAAATTCAAATTTAACTGGACATGCTATATTTTTATTCACTAAATCTGGTAACCCTAAATATAGTAATAAATTGTAGGTGGTTGAGTTATGGGTTATTCATGAGCCTCCATAGCATTTTCCTATTAAATGCTTGTCACATTGGCCAGTTTTATTTATATTACATATTCTTATATAAAAGACTAGTTTGAGAGACTTAAAACATTATTTACTTAGTTTTACCGTATGTGAATTTGATGATCTGTATTTTTTCAATATTATTTAAAACTTGTACGTCATCATCAAAGTATTACTTTTGCTCACAATGATAATATACATAGACTCAACACAATTGAAAAAAAGTTTACATATAACAATATAATTCTCCTTTTACAAAAGCAGCTTTATAAAAATGTTTAGCTTAAAACTGTCATTGCTATTATGCCTTTGAATGAGCATCCACTCTTTGGCCTCCACTGTCCACAAACAGGCACATTTCAACTCATTTTCTTTAATGAATATTTTGTAACAAGTTCCTGAAGTTTTCTAATTCTTTCACACTTGTAGAAATTCTGTAACCAAAAAAAATATTTCACTCAGTAACTATTTTAGATATTTTTTCCCTGTAAGTTATTCACTCTGCATTTTTCAGAGCACAGAAAAATATTTATTTCAACAAATTAAAAGGTACATAAACCATTTAATCTATTTTCACATACCTTAGTTCTTAATTTGATGTGGTAAAACTAAGGTAATATTGCTCAGAAATCAATTATTTTTTAAGTATTCATAACTTGGTATTAAAGTTTTAAAACACAGTTATAATGTATATAAATATTAAAATGCTTAGCTATTTTAAGTATTCATAAATATATTCATATGCTTAGTATTGAAATGATATAAGGAAAAATTACATAAGCATTAAATATATATTTTAACATGTATAATACTGAAAATTAATCAATGTATATTTTAGTAAATATACAAAGAATCAAAGCTTTTGGATGATAAAGTGAAAATAGTAAATGTATGACCAAACTGTTTTCAATAATTTTTATAAAGAAAAAGTTTGTCCGTTATTCAAGTGTAATTCAGTTCTGCTCTCCACCATGAGAAAAGTGCAGAATATTCAATGAAACATAAATGTCAAGTTTCTATGTACTACAGAATAATTCTGAAGGTCAATTATTTCCAACCCCAAATATTAAATCATAATTTTTTTAAGTGAAGAAATGGAGTCAATAGAAAAATGCTAGTTTTTATAAATCTCTGCATTCTTTACATATGGTTAAGCCAGAAAGAAATGCATCTATACTAAATTTTGTAATATAAACTCCTTATTTCAAACTTATCCTCCAATCATTTTTATGAAAACTAATTATTTTTTAAAGAATTATTAACCTTTTTATATAATGGTGAATTCACAAAAAATTTTATGTATACACCTATATTAAACAACATGGTTTTTCCAGGACCTCCAAAAAAATATTTGGGCAGCACAAAAACTACTTTTAAATAATTAGAAAAAATATACAAATTCAGGAAGATGAATATTGAAGTCCAGTCAGTAAATTAATCATGGTTATAAAACTCAATAGGTTAAAATAAAGTATATCATCTTATAATTGCATTTCTATATACTTAGGTATTTCATAAGATCACAGAATTCTGTAGTTATTTAATTTCACTAAAAAGGATATTCCTTACCCAGCTTTATCTGAGAGTAAATGTATTGCATTAGACTTTCTTAGCTAGCAGAAACACTTTCAGTGCACTCAAACTAACCTTCCAAATGCATTAAATAATGATACTATTTCTTGTCTGGTTAGATGGAATTCATAACTGGGCCCACTTTCTGGAATATTTGCTATCAGTTTCTCAGAAAACAAAATCTTCAGAGCAGTACCCAAACCCTGAATCTGTAACAGAAATAAGTAAAAGAGAACAATCAGAAAATTTTTTGAGTAAAGAATACATGAAAAACAGGACTGAGCTAGATTTGCTTACCTGAAGCTTTCCCCACAGTCGACACTTAAGACAACCAACACAATCCATAATTCTTGATATATTTCTAAAATGCAGCCGAAATTCCTCCTAAAAACAATTTAACAAAATTTTATTAAGATGCAGTATATACTCAAATACTAAGTATTTTCAAGTGCCTATGTATCTAACACTGCACAAGGCATTAAAGGGTACCAAGAAAGGGGAGGGAGTTAAGATCAACATTTGCTGAGCATCTCCTGCACACTAGAATCCACACATTTTCATCTTCACCACAAATCCAAAAGTAGGTATTATTATAATCTACACCTAATGAATTAAAAAAACTAGGTTCAGAGAAGTTTCAGAAACTTTGAAACAGCTGTAACATGTAAAAGATTTTTAATAGGATCCCAGATATCTTTACTAATAAAAATGTTATTAATGTATAAATTTAATACAAAGCCTAAATTATTAATATTCATTATTCCCAAATGTTAGCCATATCTATAGCTTGTATTTATTCTGTACCTTGTGGACTGAGTTCAGTCATCCTAATTTCAACCTACTTTTAAAAAATTTTTACCCAGTAATATTACCCTAAATAGATTTTGGTGATTTGATTGGGGGTTTCCTTTAAACTTGTATTTCGACCTTGAATTAAATAAAAATCTCACTTTTCACAACAAAAACAGAATAGCAAAATTATTCTAAAGTGGAAGTTTCCATCCCATGAGGTGCTGACCTCTGTAAGATTTAGTAGTTGTAACAGCCTACAAAATCGTATGTAGATAAGCACATTACATAGACAGAAACAATAGCTCACATTGTATGAACCATAAATTTCCAAATGGAAATAAGTATTATGACCAATAAAACATAGCTTTTACTTAAAAAGTGTTACCAAATGCACAGTGGCTTTTTGGCAACTATACTTTCACAATCAATAGATACTAAAAATACCACTGTCATGGGGATAGGCCTTAAAAGTTTTGACTTTAAGGGATTCATGCTTTTAAAGGTTAGAGGCCTCTGTTCTAAAAGATTGTGCTTGCTTTCAGACATTGTCTAAATTCAGTATTTTAATCTATATTTCTTAGTTCAGATACTTGAACATAGCAGCTCTTCAGTTAATCTTGCATAGCATATACAGAGAGTAAGCTTAATAACTCTCAAGAGACAAGATAACACTACAGAATTAAAACTAAGCACAAGTGCAGAAGTGAATTTAATATTCTAGAACCAAAGTTAATTAGCTAGAAATTGTACTAGATCAGAACAGGAGAAAATCTTGTGATTTCCACAGATAACAATCAAAGCTCAATAACCTGAGTATGTTCCAAAATTATCTCAGATTAGAAAAATCTATCACCCTTAAAATAACCAAAACCTAAATTGCTTACAAAGTCTCCTTGTTTGCATACACAGTTTTTAGGTCAATATTTAAAATTACAGCCAGTGGGTAGAATGATCAAACATGTTGTGGTTAGATACTGTAATTTATATTCAATTAAACCAACTGACCAAAAACAATCCTCAGCCAATTCTCAAATACTTTATAAGCCTTCAAGTGAGAGCCTATTCTATTTTGAATTGAACACTAAACACTAAACAATTCTCTTTCATGCAAGTCTTCTATTTCTAATCATACATTGCTAAAGCATAAAAGAGACTAGATGAAATTTTTAAATGAACTTATAAATGTTGTTCAAATACTTCAAGTTCATAAATTGTTTTTAAAGAAAGTAAGTATCTGATATTAACACACTCACTTGTTTTTTTACTTTCTTATAAAAGAATTCAGAAAAATATCTGTTAAACTCCATAGGACATCAAAGCTGAGTGTTTCAGAATTTTGATTGTGAGAACTATTTCTAATCTAGACAATATATAAAAGATTGGGTGCCAAAACACTACAATAAACCAGCAAGTGCACTAAAAATAAGGAGGGTTATTGAAAATAGTAAAGGAAAAAAGTCTTATTACAGCATCATCCCCCTCACTTCTAAGTTCCTGGAAGCTGTGTGGGAGGTTACATAAGCACTGAGGTTGTATTTCTACCAAGAATGCTTTCAGTAGGAGTTAGGTGGGAAGTCAAGAATAACATCATGGAACAAAAACTGAGTGCAAAAAGTACTTTTTTATTTGTAAACTGCATAAAATTTGGTTCTTTCCTTATAGAAAGAAAGAGTACGAAATAGAGGAAGATTGCTGTAAATATTGTAAAGAAATCAGATCAAGTCCAATGCTCCAGACAGCCATCTGCTTTTACTTACCTATAGCTTTGTAACAGAGAACAGTAATATAATTTTATGTGAGTCCCCAAATAGACTAAAAATCCCTTGAGGGTAGCAGCTGTCTCTCCCATTAATGACAAAAGCCATGCTCTGCACAGTGAGCATTTAATAAATACTCCCAGTAATATTTTATATTTGTAGTATTTTTAGGCAAATATACACAAAGATCATTTTGCCTGAGGTTATACCCTTTATTAAGAGACAAGACAAAAATCAAACCCCATTTTGTGGGATATCAAGTCTTCTGTTCTTTATACACAACTGCATGCTGGCATTTTAAATGTCTGTAATTCCCACTGAATAAGATGGATAACAAAATACTGCGCTCTCTCCCCCTAAAAAGGATCCTTTAACCAAAACCATTTTCCGAATTCTCTGCAGCAAAAGACAGACTCATACTGCCAGTCATGGCCTACACCCCTTTCCTTTAATTTATAGCTTCCATTTATTACATAAGACCATCAGTGCACAAGCCTGTAATCAGTGACACAAAGTAGTTTTATTTTATTTTGAAACTAACACAAATTAGATCTTAAGTCCCTTTGGATATCCTTTTTTGAGGAAAAGAAAGATTATGACTCTGACTGTTCTTATAATTTTGGGATATAGATTGAGATTTATTGTTAAGGATAAAAACATGGGATTATATTCATACCAGCATAAGAGTTTGCATCTAAAGTACAAATTACCTTTAATTTGTTTGCTTCTTTTTTATCCCCAGCAAAAAATGAATTCTCATCAAAATGCAAAGGAAATGACCTGTATTTTAAAATGGAGAATATTCATTTTCATGCATAAATACATTAAAAACCCTGCTAACATAACATTTTGCTAGTCAGTGATAAATAATATACACAGAGTAGAAAATAAAGGATAATCAACACTCTGATGCCCAAAACAAATTCTTATCCTCAAATCTAAAAGCTAATTGCATAATATGGAAGTCTGGCCCCAAACCCAACTTGTTCAACTAAATATGAAAGTAATGCAGATACCAAGTACTAAAAGAACCGTTTTTAAAACTAAAAATACGCTCCTTTTAGTATCCAAGTCAAAAACAAAAACAAAATTCAATTCCAAAAGACCTACAAGCAAAATTACCTTTTATTTTTAAATAGCTTTCTTTTCTCTACACTGAATATTTAAGAATTTAATTTTGAATACCACTCATCACTCTTCTATTAAGGTATAAGTAATACTATACAATTTACTTGATTTCATGAAGTATTTCCAGAAGCAACATTTTGTTTTCTGCATCCTGAACTTTATTTCCAGTGAAGAGCTGAAAATCTGGGCGCTCAAAGAATGGTACCACTTTAGATAAAGCCCTTAATTCTATTAAGTAGAGAAAATACAAGTTCTTAAGCCTCCTTGGACCTTCTCCTTCAGTCAAAACTCCATCAAACCGCTGTTGAAATTCTGTAATGTTATGTCCCCATTTCTTTTCCAACCAGGTGTCTAAGAAGAAAGAAAAACTAAATATTAAAAACTGAATTTTAAAATTAAAGTAATTTTCAAGTTAGCCTAACTATATTAGGTTACTTATGCCTACAGAAGTTGATTTCATTTTATATTTTATATATAACATAACCATGAAAACTATTTCTCATAGTTTAGCCTTTAATAGTTCTGTCATCATCTAGAACCCATCTTTAAAAGGAAAATATATTCAATATTTTACTGAGAAACCAGGTTTAATAAAAATCACATTTCTGAATATAAATGTATTCATAAATCCAAAATACATAATTAAAAAATGACTATCTGAAAGTACTAATGAGTGTGAAGGTCTATGTAAAATTAAAGTTACTGTACTTTGTTTAGAAGATGGAAGAGATACTTAATTCCAAAAGAAACACGTTACTGATGAAAATCAACCATGGTCTCATTTTTTAACAGCATTCTTAACGCTTTATAAAGAGCAGCAAAAAATGCTTTTATACATTAAACTCCAGGACTGACTGGCACACAAATCAAAGGGTCCCAATACAATAATATCTAATGAATAATGAACTGTACTATTTCAATTCCCACAACAAAACAGAAGAACACTTCAAAGCCATTTTGAAGTTTTAAGCACCTTCTTAAAGAAAGGTGAAGAGAGCTAAGATCATGCTGAGTATTTTCTTACTATCTCTGTAGTTCCTACGTTCCCAATTACTACCAGGTAAAATTAACTTACACTTCCTACTACTCAATACGGTTACCTTTTCCCCACTCAGGTAAATACCAAGAAAATTTTAAGAATATCTGAAGAGTAAAGTGAATGAAGGCTAATGTCACATACCTTGTAGAAGATATCGTGCACTCAAATGTACATTAATGCTTGCATGGAGGCCAGATATAAGTCTATAGAATGCTCTTTTTTCCACACAGAGGCCTAAAAAAAAAGTAATTTGGAAATAAAAATTTCATATGTGAAACTTGTTAAGACTATAAAATTAATTCCATGTATCTTCAAAAATGAGAAAAAATTTATCACTTAAATCTGTTTAAAATTTTCCAATTACCTTCTAGCCAACTGTAAAAAGTGTTCTCTGAAATTAAAAAGAAAAATAAGTCACAAGATTGTAGAAATGCCAAAATGGAAGTTTTTCAAAAGTTCTAAAACACTATAGAAAATTTTGCCAGTGATTTAAAGATTATTTAACGAATGATCCAAATTTTATTTGCAATTTCTCCAAAGGAAGTAGAAAAATGTTTGGTATGGATTCAGTTAAAGACACTTTCCTGCTCATTCTTTGAATGCTTTAGTATTATAGTAAGCAGTCCATGTCTCCTAACTTTCTGAATAGAGTTTTATATGAGGCCAAAACATAGGATCTAAATGGTAAATCTTGCCTGGAAAAATACTTAGCTTTGATAAGAGTTCATGCTATGAAAATGAAGAACTCATTATATGCTTTTCTAAGTTTGAAAAGTAAATAAAAATTAAAGAATAGAATTAGAGGTATATTATTTGTACATAGCTCATATCATATGCCAGTCAATATTTCAAAAAGCAATTCAAGGAAATGTTACAAAAAACAAATATAAATTATATTCTATGACCTAATAAGATCGCTATTCATATACTCAGACCTGGTAATTCTGCTTTTAGAATTATACTGTAAAGAAATAACTCAAAATGGTAGGGGTGGGGGTGATGTGTGTAATAATTTGTAGAAAGATGATTATATGTAATTATTAAAACCTGAAATTATACAATAATGTCTAAGTTAACATGATAGAATACTATATAACTAATTAACATGGCAGACTAATATATGACTATTAAAATAAGAATGAGGAACATGACAATACAAGAAAATATTTGAAATACTATATAAAAAAGGCATAAGAATTATTATAACTATATAAAGATTCTATATATGCATTTTCTAGAGATGGCAAACAATGTATTATATAGTTCTTTTGACTAAAGTTGCTTATAGTAATATTAAAAATGAACCAAGCAAGCATAAAAATAATGAAAGGAATGACAAGGAGAATAAACAGTAATTTAAACTATTCAAAAACTTAAAACATGTTAGTCAAAAACCTTTACAAACAAAAGCAAAATACAAACAGCAAAATGTTGCAAATACAACAAAGGGACAATATCCTAAATATATACAAAGCTCATAAACTGAAAAAAATGCTTAAGTGTCCATTAAAAATGGGCAAGTAGTATGAAAAGAGATTTCAGAAAGGAAAAAATACAAATAGTTATAATGGATAAAAACTGCTTAGTTTCTCTAGTAATAAAAAGTAGAAATTAAAACTACAGAGATACCACTTTTAACAATACAGGTAAAAATATGGTAATACTAATGCAAAGGGGTGCAAATCAGGACATCCTTTCAATGACAAAAAGCAATCTGGTCATATGTATCAAAAGCCTAAAATGTCCATATCCTTTGACCCAGTAAATCCATTTCTAGAAACCAAGGCTCTCATGGATGAATGTTTGGGTCCCCTTTAGAAGTCGTATGTTCAAACCCTAACTACCACCCACCATGCGATGGTATTTGGAGGCTTCGGAGGTGACCTGGTTTAGATAAGGTAGGAGGGTGGGGTTCCCATAATGGGATTAGTGGCTTTATAAGAAGGGGAAGAGACCAGAGCTCATTCTCTCTCTGCCATATGAGGATAAGCAAAAACCTGGCTCTCTGCAAGCCAGGAAGACTATCACCAAGAACCAACTCTGCTGGCAACTTGGTCTTAGGACTGCACAACTGTGAGAGAATAAATATCCTTTGTCTTTTCATATTGCTAAACACATGATCTTAAGATTAATAAAGATCATTTCAATCTCACTCATAAAGCAAAAAGATTCTCAAAAAGACAAAGTAAATCTAAAATGTTAAAATTTTTATCACTACAATTAACTTAAAGAGTTGGTAATAATACCTACACCTGAGTCAATGTAAACCTTGGAAGCCTGTAGATCAACACTCTGATCAGCTAGAATCTTCCAATATGAGACCCGGCAGATCCCAGAGTTCAACCAGCACAGGAGAGGAAGTTTACCCTGGCAGAGGCCAGGGGAAATCTAGGTTCCATGGGCAGTGGGTAAAACATATGTGAGCTATCAGAGGCTGGGGTGACTGTCTCTACTGCTTGCTCCCAGACACAGTCAATTTTCCCTTAACCTGTGCTTTCATCTCCAGAATTTTAGATAAGGAAATAAAAATAAATTTCATTGTCTCAGAAGTGGGAAGAAAAGTTTGCCAAATAAATAGCTGAATGTGTATAAGAAAATTCATATACGCAATACGTGATAAAGAAATTATACTTACCTTCACTTTTCCCTGAAAAACAAAACAAATTGTTTATTATTGTAACCTCCATCCACATGCCACCTTTACAATGCTACACCTCCCATAAAGATAAGACTCTTAATACTGGTTAGTTTTAGTACATCATTTCATCCACATAAGCTATGAGTGAGGCAAGAGTTCTGTCTGATTTGATTAAATGGCGGTATCTCCAAGAGTCCACGTAAAACACAGCTTCAGCTTATACGAGATTTAATATAGGCTGACAGGAGAGAAAAATCTGTTCTATCATCTGAGTCCTCTTAAATACCTTAAGGACTTAGGGCTATTTGGCTGGCAGAGCCTCTTTCTACATTTCTCCCAAATCTGTAACATAGTTTCTACTAAAGATTTGTGTTACTGTTTTGAAACCTCCAGAATGACTATAAAATTTTACTTCAAGGAGTAACTTTAAAGACTATTTGTAAGACTCAAATTTTCCACAGTTCAGCAGTTTGTACACAACTGCTCATTTAGTATTAAAAATCTGTCATTTTGACTTTTATTTAATGCCATTGTTTATTAAAGTAACATATGCTCATTGAAAATACATATATTTTTTAAAGTACACAGATGAAATAAAAAACATTACCCATAACTTCCTTTGCCCAAAAATAAATACCATTTATATTTTGCTAAATGTTCCTTTTCTTTGCGTATACATATTGATACTATATTTTAGAAAAATATATTATAGACCTTATTGGAGACATAACTTCTTTTCTTCAGTGTGCTGTTGATCACCATTGATATAAATGAATACAAATTTTCAGCAACATCTATAATGGCTGTATTCTGTTACCATACCGTAAATAATCTAACCAGTTTACTAAAATTTAAATTCTTCCCATTCACCTTTAACATAAGTGAGGGTGGTTAATTAGTTTATCAGACCATAAAGTGAGTTCATAGTGAAGATCATCTCTTGTCTAGGAATCTGCATTTTATCTGATGTTAAATCAATAGCTTCCACTGAGTTGTCTCTATATAAAAACATATGTGGCTCCATATAAATCCAAAAACCTTATTTAAAGATGTTCTTTCACTTCAAATCTAAGGAAGACTAGTCCACCAGTATTTAAGGAATGATGCAATCTGATTGCTTTCCAGGACAAAATTTATGTTTATTGACTATATGAAATCAGCTTTTCAAATAAATTTTAAAAATGAAAACCTTGCACATCTGCTGAAAACATCAGTAAGCACATATGCAGGGAACAGGGATATGTATATCCCAAGGAAAAAGTCTGAAATGGCTTATACAACAAGCGATTCTGCCTATTACAGATTGGGCAGAGTTCGTGAAATTCAATTTTCCATTCCCTCCACACCTACACAGTGCTTATTACATAGCAAATGGTAGACAATCATTTGTTGAAGGAACAAGTAATTTTCACTATTGCAGAAAATACCATTAAATGAGGAGAGTAATTTTCACAGATCACTGACTAACAAAGTACTCCATCTATTATGTGCCTGGCTCTATATTATGAAATGAAACCAAAAAATACTGCCTATATGTCCAAATGAAGCACATCAATGGATATATATGCTAGAGAATGAAAAGGACTGAAAGAGAAATAAAACATGACAAGATCACTTGATGGAGATTAATTACTTCTAGTTAGGGGGATAATGGAAAGTTGTAGAGAAGACAGCATTTGGGCCAGAGAGACCTTGACTGTAAGTAGAAAATGAAAAATGTTGATGAGATATAAAGACATGAATTTGAAATCAGACTCACAATATACACAATAACTAAGATTGGGAAAAGATTTGAGGGAGTTTACTGGATGTTTACTTAACTAGAGAATGAGTAAAAAAAAATAGAAAAACTGAACACACTATCTATAAAAATGCATAGAAGACCAGAACCAGGTAAAGACAACACCAAAAAAGAATATTACAGACCAATATCCCTGATGAACGTAGATGCAAAAATACTCAACAAAATATTAGCAAACCGAATTCAAAAACACATCAAAAGGATCATACACCATGATCAAGTGGGATTCATCCCAAGGATGCAAGGATGGTCCAACATTCGAAAATCCATCAACATCATCCACCACATCAACAAAAAGGACAAAAACCACATGATCATTTCCATAGATGCCGAAAAAGCATTCAACAAAATTCAACATCCATTCATGATAAAAACTCTCAACAAAATGGGTATAGAGGGCAAGTACCTCAACATAGTAAAGGCCATATATGATAAACCCACAGTTAACATCATACTGAAGAGCGAGAAGCTGAAAGCTTTTCCTCTAAGATCGGGAACAAGACAGGGATGCCCACTCTCCCCACTGTTATTTAACATAGTACTGGAGGTCCTAGCCACGGCAATCAGACAAAACAAAGAAATACAAGGAATCCAGATTGGTAAAGAAGAAGTTAAACCGTCACTACTTGCAGATGACATGATATTGTACATAAAAACCCTAAAGACTCCAATCCAAAACTACTAAAACTAGTATCGGAAGTCAGCGAAGTTGCAGGACACAAAATTAACACACAGAAATCTGTGGCTTTCCTATACACTAACAATGAACTAATAGAAAGAGAAATCAGGAAAACAATTCCATTCACAATAGCATCAAAAAGAATAAAATACCTAGGAATAAACCCAACCAAGGAAGTGAAAGACCTATACCCTGAAAACTATAAGACACTCTCAAGAGAAATTAAAGAGGACACTAACAAATGGAAATTCATTCCATGCTCCTGGCTAGGAAATATTAATATAGTCAAAATGGCCATCCTGCCCAAAGCAATATAAAGATTAGATGCAATCCCTATCAAATTACCAACAGCATTCTTCAATGAACTGGAACAAATAGTTCTAGAATTCATATGGAAACACCAAAGACCCTGCATAGCCAAAGCAATCCTGAGAAGGAAGAATAAAGTTGGGGGGATCTCGCTCCCCAACTTCAAGCTCTACTACAAAGCCACAGTAATCAAGACAATTTGGTACTGGCACAAGAACAGAGCCACAGACCAGTGGAACAGAATAAAGACTCCAGACATTAACCCAAACATATATGGTCAATTAATATTTGATAAAGGAGCCATGGACATACTGTGGGGAAATGACAGTCTCTTCAACATGGTGCTGGCAAAACTGGACAGCTACATGTAATAGAATGAAACTGGATCATTGTTTAACCCCATACACAGAAGTAAATTCAAAATGGATCAAAGACCTGAATGTAAGTCATGAAACCATAAAACTCTTAGAAAAAAACATAGGCAAAAGTCTCTTAGACATAAACATGAGTGACCTCTTCTTGAACATATCTCCCTGGGCAAGAGAAACAAAAGCAAAAATGAACAAGTGGGACTACATCAAGATGAAAAGCTTCTGTACAGCAAAGGATACCATCAATAGAACAAAAAGGCATCCTACAGTATGGGAGAATATATTCATAAATGACAAATCCAATAAAGGGTTGACATCCAAAATATATAAAGAGCTCAAACACCTCAACAAACAAAAAGCAAACAAGCGAATTAAAAAATGGGCAGAGGAGCTGAATGGACAGTTCCCTAAAGAAGAAATCAGATGGCCAACAGGCACATGAAAAGATGCTCCACATGACTAATCATCAGAGAAATGCAAATTAAAACTACAATGTGATATCACCTCACCCCAGTAAGGATCGCCACCATCCAAAAGAAAACAACAAATGTTGGCGAGGTTGTGGAGAAAGGGGAACCCTCCTACACTGCTGGTGGGAATGTAAATTAGTTCAACCATTGTGGAAAGCAGTATGGAGATTCCTCAAAATGCTCAAAATAGAAATACCATTTGACCCAGGAATTCCACTCCAAGGAATTTATCCTAAGAATGCAGCAGCCCAGTTTGAAAAAGACAGATGCACCCCTATATTTATCGCAGCACTATTTACAATAGCCAAGAAATGGAAGCAACCTAAGTGTCCATCAGTAGATGAATGGATAAAGAAGATGTGGTACATATACACCATGGAATATTATTCAGCCATAAGAAGAAAACAAATCCTACCATTTGCAACAACATGGATGGAGCTAGAGGGTATTATGCTCAGTGAAATAAGCCAGGCAGAGACAGACAAGTACCAAATGATTTCACTCATATGTAGAGTATAAGAACAAAGATAAACTGAAGGAACAAAACAGCAGCAGAATCACAGAACCCAAGAATGGACTAACAGTTACCAATGGGAAAGGGACTGAGGAGGAGGGGTGAGAGGGGAGGGATAAGGGCGGGGAAAAAGAAAGGGGGCATTACGATTAGCATGTGTTGTGTGTAGGGGGGGCACCGGGAGGGCTGTACAACACAGAGAAGACTAGTAGGGATTCTGTAGCATTTTACTACGCTGATGGACAGTGACTGTAATGGGGTTTGTGGGGGGCACTTGGTGAATGGGGGAGCCTAGTAAACAAAATGTTCTTCATGTAATTGTAGATTAATGATGCCAAAAAAAAATGCATAGAATAAATACATAACTTAATCATCACCCTATGACAGTCTAATACCATGAACTTCATTAAAAAATAGTCCCTAATGGAGTATAAATATTTTAAACACCAGTTTCTCTGTAAGGGTGAGGCATAATTTCTATAGAAACTGGAATATATGATTTCAAATGCCCTAACCAATCCTCATCTTGTCTCCCCATTCCTTCTAACCAAAGTTCACTGGCTGATAAATAATATAACAGTGCAAATAAATAACTCACCTTGGCCAGAAGCCAAAGGATTTAAAGGTCTTTTAATTGTCTGTGGCCTAGAAACAAAAGAATTAAAGTATAAAATATAAATGTTACTTATAATTATTTAAATTAAAGAGAAATATCTCAGAAAGTTTCTTAATGACTACATCCAAAATCAAATTGTTTTTATTGAGCTTAAAAATATTTATTTTCTCTAATTACATGAAGGGAGGGTGGCTTTTATTTGTTTTAGTGATAGTAATTTGTCATCTTTCCCCATTGTAGCAGGCAGAAAGTTATTTCCTAATCACTTCTTCAAAGGAAGAAAAAATGTCAGTCAAGCTCTTCAACGTATTACATATACACGTGTGTGTGTACATGCACGCACATGTATGGCACAAAGTGTACTCCTAACTGAAAGACAAACAGGCAAACAAATAAAACTATGCAGCAGAAGTATTAAAATAAAAAAGGAAAAAACATTATGGGTAGACTATTTGCCACTTAGGTAACCTTAGGTACATCAATTTGCCCTGTGGCCATCAAGTTTGTTATGATTTCAATAAAAAGTATTTTTAATAAGAAAAAAAAGAATTAAGGTGCTTTTAAACCTTAAAATAAATATTCAATAGTATCATTACTAGAGTGTGTAGGGATTGTTTTAGTGTCCATTATCTAAATTTTACAAATCTGCACTTGAGACATTTTGATGGCAGAACATATAAAGTATATTTTTAACATTTTCAATGTAATGCCTCATATATTTTTATAATTTAGAAATAATGTGTTATGGGAATCATAGTATGTTAGGAAATAACTATAAAAATAATACAAAATCTAACAAAAGCTTCAGTTGGACTCTTAGTTCACATTTTTTTAAAATCCTTTAAACTCAGTCACTAAAGTTAGTAAATCAAATATTCCTAATAGTCAAGAGAGTTTAAATGAAACAACATGGCAGAAATGAGTAAATAATGAAAACTCTCCCCTTCTGAAACTGAAGAAATTCTTCAAGTCAAAAAAAGAAACATTCTGACATTTTATTAGTATAAGCATAATTGCTGATCTCTTATACTTACATTTGACTTACAATATTTTTGCTGTATCTGGGAACTCCTAAAATTTTCCCAGAACTCCCTGCCATCTGAGATAGCATAAAACGTGCATGCCCACATGAACTCCTTCCAAAGGCCAGCAAGCACACTGTTTAGAGCCTACAGACTTACAAGTGGGTAAAACGGAGGGGGAGTCTCAGTCACACAGTAACTGAACTGTTTCCATTATAGTAATTAAGAGACAGTGGGTGCTCCCACTCACTAGGTTTCTAACCCTGGACCAATCACTTACCCTGTCCAAGCCTCAGTTTCTCTATCTGTAAATGGTACGGACTAGACCCAGGGTTACAGCAAGGGCTAAAGCAGAAAATGTCTGTAACATGCCTAGCACAATGCCTGGCACACAGTAAGTGCTCGTTACCTATTATAATTATTCTCTGAAATTAATTTAACTTTAAAAAGCAGGAAAAATAACTATAGCTATAAAAAGAAGAGTACAGAGCACTAGAAGAGAATTCAGAATTATATATTCTAATCCAGACTCTGCTACTAACTATATGAAAGAGAGAAATACTTAAGAAAGAACTATGTAAGGAAGAAATATTTGTTGAAACTAATGTCCACGTTTCCCCAGAGGAGAATGTGATTAATGAATAAGTATGTTTCTATGTCCAAATACATCTTTTTATAAAGTGAATTTGATTGTACTTTTAAATCATTATGATTTTGTTTATCTGTTTATAAAGAGGAATCACTATATCTTCCAGCAATTTCCAAATGAAAGTAACACATACTTAAAACAGTTTTCTTCATAGATTACATTCCATATCTTCCAAGCATCTGGTCCCTTGTAACCTGTGTAGCGCTCAGGATTAAGAAGCAAATCTACATATTCAGCATCAGGAGACTGTATGTCTGTAAAATAAAATGTTTTATTAAATCTTTCATTTCATCTGTTACTTTAAAAAGCTATTTAAACAGACCATATTCCATTGATTCTAAGGCATCACAAATGTTAACAATGCCATCAGGATTTATGAAGTATGTGAAGGGGGGAAAAATCAGTGAGAACGTTCAACATCTTGGTCTCTGCGATGGTTACACACAGATACACATATCAAAATTCATAAAGCTGTATGCTAAGATTTGTGCATTTTATTGTATGTACATCAATAAATTTTTTTTTAATTTTTAAGTACAAATAAATTAAATAAATTTTAAAAATTAAAACAACCTTGACTGTAAGGAGGTTTGTGGGGGGGACCTGGTATAGGGGAGGGCCTAGTAAACATAATGTTCTTCATGTAATCGTAGATTAATGATAACAAAAAAAAAGAAAGAAAAGGGGGATTACTCCCTGATAGGATAAAATGAACTGCAAATCACCGATTAATGCATGCTTTAAATATCCTTAATTTTGATCATTTAAAGGGTGTCAGATGATCAGCTATGGAAGTACATTTTTCTGACAATATTCCTTTCTCTTAAAAGAAAAAAAAGCAGTTCCTGTGTGGTGATCTCCCATAAGTTCTTCACAATGATATAAAGGGCATATCAAAGTGTGGGCAAAGGATTAGTTTGTGTTTATACAGAGGATCAAAGCCTAATTTGGCTACCCAGAAAACGAATTAAGATACGATATGAAGAAGAACTTCCAACATCAACATTCTCTGGAAGAGTCATTCCAGAAGATGATCATCAAAAAACTTCAGCAAAGATCCTGGTGCTGTTGCCGTTGTAGCTGCATTCATCCCACCAGTTCCTGGACTTGCCATTGGAATGAAGAAGGAGACATCTAAGCTGGCCTGTGCATACAGTAAAACAACAAATTTGACTGGATCTATACTGTCGGAACTCAACCAAGAATTAGGAGAAGTGTAAGTTGCGGCGCTCCAAAATCTTGTGACTATAGACTATCTACTGGTAAAAGAACATATGGGATGTGAACAGTTCCCAGGAATGTGTTGTTTTAATTTGTCTGATTTTTCTCAAAATACTCAAATTCAGTTAGACAATATCCATCATATCATTAATAAGTTTTCACAAATGCCTAGGGTGCCTAACTGGTTTTCTTGGTTTCACTGGAGATGGCTGGCAATTGTAGGTCTGCTTTGGTTATGTAGCTGTATTCCTATTATGTTAATGTGTGCATGCAATTTAATTAGTAATTTAAAACCTATACACGCTTATGTTACACTACAAGAAGATATGTCAAAGAAATAATCAATCTTCCCATGTTTTCTTCCTTCTGCTTCTTCTATAGCTTCTCTTCTTCCTTCATAATTACAACCCCTAAGTAGAATTCGTGCCTCATATTGAAATTACTGAGTATCATAATTCTTCCAAGTGGTAAAGATACCTCAAGGCAAATGCTGGGCATAGAAGCTACAGGGCATAAATCTGCAAAAAAGTAAAAAGCTAACCTTTTCAAACAATATTGCTTCTCTCTCACTTGTCAACTTTACATTTTCCTGTATGGCCCCGGAAGATGACTGGTTAGCCAGAGACGGGTAAGATTCCTCAAGGGAGGAACAACCTAAGACAGGCACAGTCGCAGGGGGGCTATTAGGTGAAAAATTGGGGATCAACAGAGGTGAGGCTTAGAACCTCACCCCCCGTTTTGAGAGAAATCTTCTGCATTCATGGATGTTTTGTTGCCCTTGTCTAGCTTGGATTAATACTTAAGTCTATAGGCACACACCTGATCATCTACATTTGCCCTCTTACAGCACTAAACTATATTTTCTACCTTTATCTTGCATCTACCTATCACTTCAGCATTTTATTAAAAAAAATAATAATAATAATAATAATAAGGGAGAAATGTGGAATTCACATATAAATCAAGTATAAAAAAATCAAACGAATATTCATAATTGACCTGACTGTTTATACTTCATAATGCTTGATCAAAAGCGAAAGTTTCTGTGATGACTGCCCTTGCACTGTTAACCATGTAAGAACTTATTCACTATGTAAGAACTTGTTCACCATGTAAAAACTTGTTCGTTACGCTTCAGAAGATTGGAGACTGTTGAGAATTAGGCTTGGGGTTGATTAATGATTGTGCATTGAGTCCCCTATACAGAATTTTATCGTTGTTAACAACCATATGATCAATAAATGAGAGATGCCCTCTCAAAAAAAAAAAAATTAAAACAACCTTTTCAGAGAAAAACAGGAGAGAAAACAGGAAGGAACAAAGATAGCCACATGAAATACATGCTCTGGTTATCAAAGCATACTGGTTTTAGAAACTGTAAAAAATAGGAATAGCTGAATTTCAGAATTGAATAAACAAGGTAATTCAATTCTCATAAGCTATAGAGACAAAGAATATAGTATACAAAGAATACACTATACATTTCCCTCCACATTAACCACAAGTAGTTCATCAGTAAATGAAGACCTCTTAGTACCATAAACTGTTGGTTAATACTTCCTTTTTACATGACCACCATCACGATCCACTATAAAGCCTTTGCAAAGGAATAATCTAAATATGCAAAATGTTAATAAGCAGTATGATATTTGTGTCAGCATTATTTAGATAAGGGAAAATTGGAAGCAAACTAAATGCCCAGCAGAGCAGGGCATGGGCTCTAGAGCCAGGATACCTGGCTTAGAATCAGGCCCTACCACCTAGTGCAGGTCACCCTGGGCAGGTCACGGAAGTTCTCTATGTCTTAGTGCCGTCATTCGTAAAATGGGGATAATACACACAGCATTACTGCATGACTTCAGTTAACAGTGCAGAGTGTTTGGGACAATGGTAAGAGTATAATAAATATTAGCTAGTGGTACTGGCACTACAATATATCTCAACAGACTATTTTACAATCAACAAAAACAGTTAAATGCAAAGACTACCTAAAAAAATGAAAGACAAGCCTTACAGAAAAGTTCATTACAGACAAAGATGAAAAACATACAGGAATTGGTGGGATACTGGTTTCTCCTATGTTCTATAAACTTATACATTATACAGAATGCATTATACCTTGAAAACAAAACAAAATGGCGCCTAATCCTCCAATGGCTTTGGGAAATTATTAAATAGCACAACAATAACTTACTCATCTATAAAACTTAACAACATGAGTCAACAAAGAATGAGGAAGTAGGCAAAAAAAGCCTCAAAGCAACCAAAGTAGATGACAAAAATCTGAGCAGAAAGGTGTTTATAAGAGAGGCCATCAAGCTCTCAATACCTACTTCTTCTTCAGAAAACAAAGACAAAAATAAAACTAAGCGTGGTTATTTTTATCCCAGTTCACAGTATATTAGAGGCACAAAAGAGGGGAAAATTTGATTCTAGACAGCATCTAGAAATAACTGATGATCTAATGCAGAAGTGGCAATTAAAATAACTAGAAAAAGTAAACTTAAAAAACAAACTTGCATGAAGTCATCTACCTCAGGAACAGATAATTCTGTTCATCTCAATTAACACTAAAGGCTTTGCCACAGTACAGCAAGTTATAATAAATTCATCTTTAAAACCTGATTTTTATAATATTTAAATGATTCTCAGCATGTAGTACTTTAAGACAGAAACTAACCATGAAGAAATTATTAAATTTTTAATCTTCTGCCTAATTAGAAAAAATGTTAGTTGACTCATAATATCACTTGTGACAAATACTTCAACTGTCCCCATTTTATATAAAAAAAAATATTACTCTAACCATATTTCACCAGGTGACAAAAGCTCAAAGTTCTAATTAGGATTTACAAAATACCTTCTATTCTTTAGTTATCATTTATATACATTATTTACTCCTTATAAAGCTTTCTTTTTTTGTAAATATTCACACTACTTTAACAGAAGCAACAAATATAAATGGACAAGTAATTCACCCAAGATAAAAGAACTCTACCATGTAAGATATAAATTACTGATTCTCAGTTCTTGCTACAGAAATAAAAGCATAGCTTCAAAAAGACACTCTGGTGAAAGAAGTTAAAGTATTACATCTTTCTCTAACATTATAGGCCTAAAAAACATGTGCTCCATGTTTTAAGTTTAATTTTGTCTCACACAACAATGTTTAGGCCAAAGAACCCTTGTGGAAAACACAGCAAAGTTAGGGGTTTGGGAGGGCATCTTATCCCCTTCCTCTCCTAGTCTAAATGTTGGTAAAAGTACACAGTTCCTCATCTAACACTCCTGGGGCCAAATGTGTTTTGGAATTCAGAACTTTTCATATTTTGGAAAAGTCCAGAAAGGACTGGGGCAGCAACCTTTAATCAAACACAGAAATATTTCTGCAGTGAAACACAAGTATTCACACTGAGTGAATCTCTGCTAAACTTGAGGTGAGGTGGGGGAATGTTCATTTCTCAGAATTATGGGGTTTTGGAATGAGAAAGTATAAACATGTACTTGCTAAAACATGGTCATGTTTTATATTAAGGAAAGCATGTTTTCTTTTTTTCCAAAATGAATCTACAAATTAAAAATAAGAACTTTCCCTTTTTCTTGCTCTTTTTTAGGGGGCATTCCAGGATTCATTTTTTTCGTGTAATTACAATGATCTGAATCATTCTTTTCACTGGTTTTTTAATAGATCATTAATCTGTTCCAAAAGTCATAGAAAGACATCAAAACTGAGTTTGATTTGATTGTTTAGACAATTAAAAGGTTGAAAATTCAATTTAGAAAAAGTCAGATACTAGAAAAAGGAAGAATGCGAGAATCCATAAATCTTAAGCAAAGGGTTGTAATGGGTTTTAGGGCTTCTAGATTTTAACAGTACGAGCACTCTGGCTTAGCTTTAGATGTCACACATGAAACTATGGTGCAATATTCTCTTTTCCAAAAGCAACACACCATCATTAAGGAAAATATTTAATAATCCAAGGCCAATATAACAAAAATAGTTCTTTGCAATCTCTACATTTAGCTATTTATACAAAAATGCCTACATAGGTTACAAAAATATATGTATATATATATATATTCATATATAAAACTCAACTAGATATGCAGAATTATAAACCTCAGAGGTAAATTTTGTCCAGAATCTGAGTTTTCTTTTTTAATGTTTTTATTGTGGTAAATATATATAACATAAAATTTACTGTTTTAACCATGTTTAAAAATACAGTTTGGTGGGAGTAGTGACATTCACAATGTTGTGTAACGATCGCCACTTTCTATGACCCCAAATAGAAACTCTGTAACCACTGAGTAATAACTCCCTATCATTCCCTCCCCCCAATCCCTGGTAACTTCAACCTCAAATCTGCTTTCTGTCTCTCTCAATTTGCCTATTCTGGATATTTCATGTAGCATAATGTTTTCAAGGTTTATCCATGGTACAGCATACATCAGAACTTCATTTCTTTTTATGGCTCAATAGCATTCAATTGTCCGTATCCATCATACTTTGTTTACCCATTCATTTGTTGATGGAGCCTTGGGCTGTTTCCTCCTTTTGGCAACGGTGAGTAATGCTGCTATGGACATGGGTGCACAAGCATTTGTTTCCCATCTTCAATCTTTTTGGACATATATACTCAGGAGTTGAACTTTAGGGTCATTCTATGTTTAGCTTTTTGAGGAACTGCCAAACTGTTAGAAACTGAGATTTTAAAAATCATTGTAAAATAATTATTTTTTAAGGCACAATTTTAAACAAAATGCACACTATAGAAGATGTTATACCATCAGCTTCACAGAAGTTGTCTGAGGAATCATCATGTTTGGTCCACTGAAGAACAGCCTTCTGCGTCTCCTCACTTCAAAAAATAAAGTAGTATTATTCTTCTTTTTTAAGTCAACACGTCACATGAAAAAACAGAAAATGTCACTTGCAAAAGGAAAAAAAAATCAAACCTCAGAGATTCATCCACAGCTCCAAGTCGTTCAGCTTGTTCACACTCTTCAAGGAGATTATTAGCTTCTTCAGAATACTAAAATGAAAAGGGAAATAATAGAAGACAACTTATCGCATTTTTTAAACTTAAAAAAGAAAGATTTTGAAGTCATTTGAGCTTCTTTGATAACTGGTACTATCTTTGTGGCTTCAGAATTTTAAAAAAATAATAATAATTAAGACTTCACATTTCTCCTGAAGCAAAAAAAAATCAGCCTCCTGTTTTTATTGAACAAGACATTTACTATTATAGCCACAAGACAAAGAATATAGTTCTCATAACTCATTACTAAAATGTTCACTAAGAAAACCTTTGATGTATAAAGAACACTAGGTAAGGAGTTATGAGACAATGGCCCACATTTCTAATGACCTAACTGTGAGCATCACTTTTCTCTTCCATAAAATAAGTGGTCAGACCAGATGATATGTGTCTAATGTCCATCTCAACTCTAAACACCATGATCCTAAGAATGCCTGGAGCCTACACCAAGTGTTACAAAGAATATTCCAATATCTTTCGGTGTTTAAAATACATTCTTTAACAACCACATTTCTTCCCAATGTCCGAGTCACTTTATATATATATAATATATATATATATATATATTATATATATATATAGCTTCTTGTATTTATATACTATATATATGAAATTCTGCTAGGTATGTATGTGGTACAGGGGAAGCGACTGTGGATCATAAGACTTCACAACACACCAGTCATCAACATCTTATGGCTGAAAGACAACACTGGAAGCAGGTGGTGGCAAATTCAATCATTCAATATTTACTGAGTGCCTATTACAGACTTATTGTTAGAACGACCACACAAAAGACTGTGCTGACCGTGACACTGCTGAGGAAAAAAAGGAACACTGAAATAACTGAAATCATGTGATTTTTTTGAAATATTTATTTACTGGATAACATCTTTGTTTCCATTACACTGGTTGAAACAGCTCAATACAAAAATTATTTTAAAAAATAAAATGCTTTATATATAATAAAGTATTAAAGGGTAACTATTAAGGGGCAAAATATTCAACCTACTCTCAAATGGTTCAGAAAATAATAATATGTATATAGAAAAAGCATACTAAAATCAAGCAAAATATTAAAAATCAATGAATCTACATAGAGTATACAAAATGTCTTTATACTAGGTCTTGCAACTTTTCTATTGGAAGTTATTTCAAAATAAAAAGTTGAAAATACATATCAAAAAATGAAAAAAATTGTTTAAAAATATATATACCTATGTATATTATTATGCTTACGTATATTATTTTTAAATTATTATTATAATTATCTGAATATTAAAACATGTTAAACAAGTACTCTTTGTTCCTATTTAACAATTTAACCAACCTTGTTAAATCACATTTGTCTCAACATTATGTCATTGGCATTTTTCTGAAGAAAAAACTTTTCAATCTGTTATTATTTTTAAATCTTCATAAAATTGCCTATAATTTCCTTCAAAGTTAATTTTTATGGTTGATTTGAAATCATCAATATCTATAATTGACTCTTCTCTGCAAACAGAATTTTCAATTGAGAAAATATTTTCTCTGTAGGTAAATACATGGAAATATTTTAGCCCAGATATCCTTTTTTTCTATTCTACTCTTTCACTTTCACCATTTCTTCAATAAATATTTAAGACAAAAATCATCAAATAAGCTTCTCTCTATCTTTTGAATTATTTTAAATGTTTTGCCAAATACAGATACTGTAAAATTGAGAATGTTAATTTCATTCCATTTCAGGTCAGAATATAAATTTATCCAATTAAAAGCAAGGGTTTCATTAAGAGGAAACTCTTCCCGCAACTGCAGAGATACTCCAAAACACAACTGTAGAAGTTCAGAATTAAATCTGGCATACTATTTGAACTTTCCTCACTTAATGTGTTCAATTCCTCCCTAGTTTGAGCAGGAATAAATTTCCAGGTGTTTATAAGCTTTGTTATAATAATTGACATTTGCGATATCATCAAAGTTGAAATTTGTTTTGTTTTTTCCTTTAAGCATTCCATTCATTGATACTTTGAGTAGTGACTTTCCACTGATTTTAAACAAACTGCAGTCAACATTTAGAGGGCTCATTTATTAAAAATTGATTAATACCACTGAAGGACTTGGGTTGTTTTACACAACAGTTCTTCAAGGCTCAATGATCTATAAAATCTGATTGATGACTGACAGCAAAGAAAGTACTCTGGCCATGCCAAAGTAATATTTTTTTCAGCATTAGCTTCATTTCAAATATTTTATGGCCATCACTGACGTTGGCCTTAGCACAAATGGCTGTTAAATCCAAAAGATTAGCAGGGCAGCAGCAGCCACTGCTGATCCCCCTACTTCCCAGGACTATAAGAAGTTAGCTGTCCCTAGTCATTTATGTCTGACTGCAATTATTTTACCAGCAGGTACCTAGTATATTCTTCTAGAAAGAAAGTTTCGGTTTATTTACAGCTAGAAAGGGTCACAAAAAGGTTATAAAAAGAATGCTAGGCTAAATTCACGTAAGATGAAAAAATAAAAGAGAAATACCATTTGACCAATTAATCCACTCCTAGGATTTTTGTATTATTGGTCATCTTTGTGATAAAGTGATAAGTCTTTAGTGTACATACATTTTACATGTAAGAGAGAAGGCAATACAGGAGGCTAGAAATACAAAGTATTTGGTCAACCAAATCCATCCTAAGTTATTTTAATGTAATTGTTAATATTTTATTTAAAAAATTAAGAACTCAGGACAAATGATAAACCAGACAGGATGCCAAAAGAACAGGTATAAGCCTATTCTGTCCCAGGCAAACCTTGGTGTATGGTCCCTCTATATACTCTTGTTACTTGAGAAGGGCTTTGAATTTTACTCCAAGAGAGAGAACACATAGGAGGATTTTAAACAGAAAAAGGATACAATCTGGTTTTTTTTTTTAAAGTCACTTTGCTGTCTTTAAAAGACTCTAGAGAGGCAAGGGTAAAAGTAAGGAAAACCATTTAAGAGACAGACTACTACAATAATCCAGGCAAGAAGTGATAATGGCTTCAAATACAACAGTACCAATAAAGATTGTAAGATTCTGGGTATATTTAAAACCCTGTAATCACAAATTGAATTTGTCCACTAAAAAAGGCCTTGAAAGAGTAACAATCTTTCAAGTAACAATCAAGTGATAATCTTTCAAAGTAACAATTAACACCCCTAGGGCCCAGATTATAATCTCTAAACACCTCCCACTGAAAGAACTAAGGCTCCTTAGAGAACCAGTTAGTTTCAAGACTGGAGCACAAAAGGACAAAATAAGCCTACAGTACTTTTTGATAACAGAAAGCAAAAAGTCTACCAACATTATGAGGAACATCTCAAAGGCCACAGTCACTAACTTGAAGGAGCTCTAGTAGCCAAAGATGGAACAAGTCAAGCATCAAAAGGAACAGATCAAAAGGTATAGGTGATTACAGTAGATTCCAAGACATTAACTATGTAAAAACTCATAAGTGCATAATAATACTTAAAAATTTAAAAATTATGGGGTACCTCTGCAGGGTGCTGGGGCACCCACTTCCTAATATTCTGAAAACTGGTAAACAAAAGAAAAGATGAAGCACTTATTCTGTCTGTCCTGTATAAACTCTATTTCAGGGCATCCAAAGAGCTGACAAGAAAAGGTCTTTATAGAATAGTAATAGATAGTAAATATAGAAAGAAGTATATAATTAAAATATCAACATTTTCAAATCACTGATAAAGCAATACAATAGGATAATGATCATTAAAGCTAAAATGTTCAGATAAAAAACTAGTGGGGAACGTTATAATGGATATATAATGAACGTACTGATCAATCTTAACAACATGAAAAAATGGGAAAACCGGACATTATGTGTCTCCTGATATGATGCGACAGTACTAATACTGCAACTCTGATGAAAACATATCAAAAAATGAATCTGGTCAATGGAACAGAATAGAGACCAGAAATTAACCTACAGTTATATGGGAAATTAAGATATGACAAAAGCAAGAATATCTAATGGGGAAACCAGTGTTGGGAAAACTGGATAGTACATGCGAAAGAATGATACTGGGCCCAACTGTTTCAATACCACAGACAAAAATAAACTCAAAATGGATTAAAGACGTAAACATAAGACCCAAAACCATAAAACTACTAAAAGGCAACAGAGACACCACACACATAAACATCTGAATTAGCAACTTTTTTCTGGCTACATCTCCCCAGGTAACGGAAACCAAAGCAAAAATAAACAAGTGGGACTACATCAAACTAAAAAGCTAAACAGTGAAGGAAACCATCAACAAAACAAAAACACAACATACCAAATGGGAGACTACATTTGCAAATGACATATCTGATAAGGGGTTAATATCCAAAATACATAAAGAATTCACACAACTCAACACCAAATAATAATAATAATCTTGAGTACAAAGTGGACACCTAAACAGACATTTTTCCAAAGACAAATGAAAAGATGCTCAACATCACTAATCATCAAACAAATGCAAATCAAAATGGGATATCACCTCACACATTAGAATGGTTAATATAAAAATAAATAAATGACAAGTGTTGTCAAGGATGGAGAGAAAAGGGAACCCTAGTACACTGTTGGTGGGAAGGCAAACTGGTGCAGTCACTATGGAAAACAGTCCGGAGGTTCCCCAAAACATTAAAAATAGAAATACCATATGATTCAGCAATCTACTTCTGGGTATTTACCCAAATACAAAATCACTAATTCAAAAAGATATATGTACCCTTATGTTTATTGCAGCACTATTTATAACAGCCAAGATACAGAAGCAACCTAAGTGTCCATCAATAGATAAATGGACATAGAGGATATGATACATATATACAATGGCATATTATTCAGCCTTAAAAAAGAATGAAATACTGCCATTTGCAACAACATGTATGGACCTAGAGCTTATTAGGCTAAGTGAAATAAGTCAGGCTGAGAAAGACAAATAACATATGATTTTCATTTACATGTGGAATCTAAAAAAAAAAATCAAACTTTTAGAAACAGTAAAAGAGTGGTTGTCAGGGTAATAGAGAAAAGGGAGAGGCTATTAAAAGGGTACAAACTTCCAGCTATAAGATGGGTGAAGTCTGTGGATTTAACATAACATGACTACAGTTGGTAAACAAACTATAGTATACAATTGAAAGTGACTGCAAGTAGAACTTAAATATTCACCCCCAAAAAAGGTAACTATGTGATGATGGATGAGCTAATTAACTAGATGGGGGAATCCTTTCACAATGTATATCAAATAATCACAATGTACATTTTAAATATCTTACAATTTCATTAATCAATTATATATCCATAAAGCACAATAAATAATTTTTTAGAAATGAATCTGAATCTGACAAGCCTTAACATCTAACAATTTATAGAAAATACAGTTATGTGTTAAATGACATGACAGGGATATGATCAACTAAATGCATAGTGTGGGAAATTCTATAAGACAATGACTCATTTCCTTCAACACATCGCAAGGAAAGAAAAAAAAAAAGGGATGGGGAATGGCCATGGATTCAGAGACCTAAGAGAAAGGAAATACACAAGGAGTACAAGCAAGTAAGTGCTAACGAACAGAAAAAGACCACAATGACGGAGGTGTGCCAAAGTGACACAGGAGCAACTGAAGAAGTTCCCAATGGCCAAAACTGTAACAAGCTGAACAAGATAAAGTAGCACCAGATTATAATATAAAATACAAAATAAATACCTATGATAGTAATAAATGCCTGAATAAGTAAGTAAAGGGAGGGAAAATATAAAAATCTATTCTAAAGAATTCTGAACAATTTATACCCTCAAGAAGAGGAAGCCCCCCTAAAGCACAGGCTGGGCACAGTGATTTCCTTCCAGAGAGTTCAGTAGTATGGAAACGGTGAAAAAGAGTGAATCTACAATGGGGAAACCTGACAAAAACTACCTCAGCCAGGTGATTAAGGTTAACATGAAAAGTGACAAGCCATGCTGACAGTACATGCCCTTGACATGACATAATGAAAATGTCACTTTACCTCTGTGATCTTCCTCTCTGAGACACATAACCCCCATCTAATTGTGAGAAAAACATCAGACAAATCCCAGTTGAGGGACATTCCACAGAATACCTACTAACTAGCACTCTTCCAAAACACATTATCAAAGACAGGAAGAGTTTGAGAAACTGTCACCGCCAAGAGAAGAGTAAGGAGACATGGCTGCTCACGGTAACGTGGAGCCCTGGGTGGGGTCCCGGGGCACAGACAGGAGCTCAGGCAGAAACTAAGGGAATCCACACTGAGTATGGACTTCAGTGATAATGCGTGAATCCTGGTTCATTCAGTATAACAAATGTGCCGTTCTAATTATGGAAGAAACTGGGAATGGGGTATATGAGAACTCTGTACTACCTTTACAGTTTTTCTGTAAATCTAAAGCATTATAAAATTAAAATTTTACTTAAAAAGGAAGAAAAAGAGACATGAGACACATAAACCTAATGTAATGTGTGGAGTATGTTTGAATCCTGTTTCAAACAAACTATTAAGGCACTTATGAAACAACTAGAGAAATCTGAACCCTGACTGTGGTTATATTTTAAGTGTCTTATCTTTAAGATATATATGAAGTATTCGTAAACAAAGCGATTTATCTGAGTTTGGCTTTAATATTGGGAGAATGAAGTGGGAAGTACAGATGAACAAAATTGACCACAGATTGATAATTGCTGAAGCTGAATGATGTGTTTTTTCTCTTTTTCTATTTATATTTCATAATAAAAGATACTAAGGAAAAAAAACAAAAAATTATCAAGAGGTTTCACTATAAAGGGGAGCAGAGAAGTGGGGCACTAGTTGGTAGGAGAAATGAGTTTTTGTTCAGATACTAGACACATTAGGAAGTATATGAACATACCTTGTAGCTCGCAGATTTAATTCCATCAGGAATTTCATCCTGAAAACAAAAAATCCTTTTATATGACATTTATTCTATCTTCTGAAAAAAACATACTAAATTTCTATGATTGATGGGAAAAATTCATACAACAAATTATTGAAGTTAGATTATTTTCAAACTGGGCATAGTTAGGCAGTTTTTATATTGTGTTTTAAAAGTAAATAAAATATTTCAACAACAAATTATGCTAATGAATTGTTGATCATATACTGTATTACAGCATGGAAATGTAAAAATAGTCACTTTGCTACGATTCCTTTTGATGGTCAAACTTTTCCACATTCAGCTACTAGAGGACCCACTAAGCACTGACTTGACATTTGACCCGTGTCCTTTTCACATTACCCCAGTAATCTTTAGCAGCATTTTCTTGTTTTGTTACGACAAGATACTCTAGGCTCATCTTGTATATTTCTTCTTGCAGTCTTGGAATGAAACTATTTTTTAAGGAGTCTTAGTTCTTTTCAGAGGAAAAGAGTAATGGTTTTTAGTCATGTGTTGGCTGCTTACTAACTCCAGGCCCTGTCTGCCTCTCCTCAAAGTGATGCTGTGAGTAGAGATAACAGTGTATGGGGGAGAACTCTGTAAATTGCACGGCCCTGTTCCAATACTACGCATATTCTTGAAACAGATTGCCTCTGTCCAAAGGGAAGGACCCACACAAAGACAATCACTTTATTGTGTACCCTTCCAGATTCTGAACTAGGTCAATGACTATTGTTTTCCTATGGCCAGGGTAAATCGTTTCTACTATTTTTATATAATAAACCATGCCAAATTTATAGGTCAATTTCCACAGAATTGACATCTTTATAATATTCAGTACTGCTTCACAGTTATCTTTGAACACCTATCCAACTATTTTAGTAAATGAAATTCCTGGTAGAATTGCTAGATCAAAGGCTATTTATTTCAATTTTTTAATCTTTACCCTTAAATTTTAACCTTTAAACTTTTCAATTTTTTCTTTTATATATATATTTGCCAAATTGATCTCTAAAAGGACCTAACCATCACAGTGGTCATTTCTGATTCCCAGGCTAACACTGGATATTGTTATTCTTTTTCATCATCAACTAATTAATAAAGGAGGTGAAAGAATGTTATTTTCGTTCAGTGTAAAGAGAATAAACAATTGGTCTTTCAGGTTATAGAGATTCCAGTCTCTATAGGCAGACTATCTGCCTCATTCAAACAGTCTCTGGATTCTGGGGTGTAAAGCAAGGGTATAGATTTATAGCACCAAGAATGAGGAAGAAGATTTCGATTTTTATTATTTTTCTATCTCCTGCTGGGTCCCAGGGTATCACCTGAACCAAGTCTAAAAATGAACTGAAAAGGAAATCAAAGTGTTGACAAAATGGAAGCTGGTCTTGATTCCTTGTTTAGCCCAAAAAGGTATAAACAAAACAGCAGCAGACCATCAACTATGTTTAACCTTGGACATAGATTAAGAGAGAAATACTGTTTTGGAGTGATAATTGCACTGTGCTCATGAAGTAATGCTTTTTTGATACATACTGAAATATTTAATATAAGATTTTAAGATAATGTACAATATAAATGCTACATATGAAAGCTGATTATTTAGGCTGAATCAAGTGTTTCAAAGTATTTTAATCACTCTGGTTCCAATAGATGGCCCTACTAGGAACTACTAGAACTGAACCCAGGCTTGCCCCAAGGAGAACATAAATGGTTCACTCTTTCATCATCACTTGGAGTGGAGTTTCTCTGTGTCTCCCTCCTCTGACCTTCTCTCTCCTCTGTTCTCACAATGTGTATACCTTCAGTATCTCTCTGTTATTGAGCTATGCCATTTGTCTTGAAATGATCACTTAGTATTTCTCTCCCCCACTAAACCATAGGTCAAGATAAGCACTCATCTATTATGCCCGTGTCCAGGCACACAGTAGGCCCTCAAAAAATATTACTGAACTAAATTACATTCAATTGCTAATTGACATTCCTTCACCAGTTCTTCTCTATCTTGAAACCAGTTCAAGAAAAAAAGAGACTATTGGCATGAAAGGCACTCTTGCTCCAGGTCTGCAGAAGGTGAAATAACTAGATTCTAACTCAGTTCCTCAGTACAAATTGCTAACTTTCACCTCATTCTTTTTTAGCATTTCTATAGGTTCAGATCAAATAATAAACATCTATGTTTTAGCATCCCTTAAATGCTAAAATTGGTTGTTTTCTCTAGGATTTACAATAAAATACTCCTCATCCATCAGCCTGTAAACCTGGGAATCAATAAGTTATTACTTAATGCTAAACATCTCTCAGGTTTTCTGCCCTTTCCAATCTTTTTCTCAAGGTGGCATCCCCTACTTCTATACTTCAATTATCAGAAATAATTGTGATTTCAAGATGAGATTCAAATTTGCAGTAATTGTAAAATGATTTGCTTGTTCTGACTAATGTTAACAGTATCCCATTTAATGTATAAGTGCAATTAAGTGCCTTAAGAATCTACTGTATTTTGAGTACATCTAACGTCATATAAGCAAGTATTTGGTAAATCTGAATTTCCCCAATTAATTTTTTCCTATTACAAATTATAAATGCTAGAACTTATGAAATGCAATGAAACATTTAAATTGGTAATATCACTTTAATGATATGCACATGGCTTAATTATAGCAACATAAGGTGTTTTACAACTTAATCCTTGCATTCTCAAAAAGCTGTGTCTGTGATGATTAATTTAACTAAAAATATGCTTCTCATTCATCTAATGATAAAATACCCATAAAAATAACTCATATGTACCTTCATTTCACAGGCTTGATAGGTCTATATGGAAATATTTACACATATAAAAGGAAACTGCTCAACACTGTAACACTTCACACTCAGTAGGATGACTACTACCAAAAGCCAGAAAATACCAAGTGTTGTATGTGGAGAAACTGGAACCTTTGTGTATTACTGGTGGGAATGTAAAAGTTGTACATGTCACTGAGAAGACAGTATGGCACTCCTCAAAAAATTAAATATAGAATTACTAACTGATCCAGCAATTCTACTTACAGGTATGTACCCAAAAGAATTGAAAGTAGGGACTCAAACAGATATTTGTACACCCATGTTCAAAGAAGCATTATTCACAGTAGCCAAAAGGTGGAAATAACACAAGAATCAATCAGTTGGTGAACAGATAAATGAAATGTGGTATATACATGCAGTGGAATATTATTCAGCCTTAAAAAGAAATAAAATTCTAATACATGCTATAATATGGATAAACCTTGAAAACACCATGCTAAGTGAAATAAGTCAGACATGAAAGGACAAATATTGTAATGATTCCCTTTATACGAAGTATCTAGGATAGTCAAATTCATAGAGAAAGAAAGCAGAATAGTGGCTGCCAGGGGCTAGAGAAAGGGGAGAATGGGAAGTTGTTTTTTAATGAGAATGGAGTTTCAGTTTGGAAAGATGAAAAAGTTCCAGAGATGGATAGTAATGATGGCTACACAACAATGTGAACAAATGTACCTAATAACAATGAACTGTACACTTAAAAAATGGTGAAAGTGGTAAATTTTATGTCACATATATCACAATAAAAAAGTAAAATAAAAATATATACTTCCAAATGGAATAAAAAAGGCTTCATTGAAAAGTATAAAATTTTCTGTTTTCAGAGTAGAATCACTCAAATCTTAATGATCTGATAATTCCTAAGAAAAATCAGGTGCTTTGTCCAACTTTTCTCAACCCAAGGAAATCCAAGAAAAATGATATACCCATAAAAAAAGGAAGGGATTTTGTTTAGACCTCGATTAACTGCATTACAGTATAAACATAACTTTGGACATGATGTAAGAAGAAAAACAAATATCAAGCCAAAAGAACTATAAATCTCACCAATAAATCAAAGGATTATATTAACCACAAAATTTAAATTCTATTTTTATGAAGCCAGAATAATTCAAAATAGGTTTCATATTTGTAAGTTTAGGTTTTTAATATGTAAATATTAACAACATATTTAGCCTAAGAATTGAAATAGTATTTATTTATATTGGCCCCTTTTACAATGTTGAATTATTTGAAAAAAGATGTAACAATTCTTAAATGTGTACATGGTTCTTACCGACTGACAAGGTTTGACAGCACAGTCTCTTCTTCCGCACTGGCTGATATCATTCCAGAAAGGACAGGGTCTCTTTAGGTTTACCTATAAGATAATAGAAAAGTTATAAACATAAGACTCTTGATATTTTAACTGGCAGATGTTGAATTATGAAACCAGAAGTGATCATCACGGTATTCCCTGCAATTATTCTATTTCTTCTACTGGCCAGCTGTTGAGTTCCAGTGGCTATATAAATGCATAGTCGGTTAAAGTAAATTGATAGACTTGGTTAGAAAGACACAAGCTGCTACTAAACAGACCTTGCATAGATGGCAACTAGAAGCCAAACTAGTTCATATGATCACTGTTCAATTCAACTGATACTCTTTTAAAGTAGCAGTTGTGAACTTCAACTGCATACTCCAATGATCAGGTTTTCTAAATTCTTTCACTAGGTATCTCAAGATAATATATCACAAATGATTTGTTAAAATAATGTAGGTCAAAATAAAATTATGCTTCTTCTAAAAATTACTTGATTTACCTGTTTTAATTAATTTGACTCAAGCTGATGTTTTAGAAAATTATCAACTTGCAATTCTGGTAACAAAAGATTCTCTTCTGACTTGAATTTAACCAATTAGTTTCCAACTCTAGAGAACAAAACTCAGTAGTTCAAATTAAAAGTATCCAATGGGTAGTTTGAGAAGCACATGGTTCACTCTGCTGAACTAAATTTTAAATAATAGACACAATCTTGAAACTCAGTAATTCCTAAGAAATTTAATTACCCACTTAAACTTTAAGTATTCTTACACACAAATAAATTAAAATTAAAATACCTTGTAATATCTAAAGTAGTTGCTTTCAAGAAGTTCTTGTAGTCTTGGGAAAAGCCTATAGTTATTAAATCTATCAATGGTTTCAACATCACAGGTACAGTCATCCAAATAACCACTAACCTGTGAAAAAAGAAAGGAAATATTAAGTCAAAACATCTTAGATACAATGCGGTTCTTTTTCCTTACATGGATATGATAAAACAGCTCTCTACCCAGCCAACACTTATTCTCCCTCCTCCCCATAATTTTCTAAGATGGGGTATAACAATATTCTAGTAAAGTTCTTGCCCTTACTATATACCTAAAGGGACGCACTGGGTAACCTGTAAGATGTATTGAGCTAATAATGACACCCACATATGCAAAGAGTAGGTCCCCTGCAGCCACTTTGTAACCTCTTTTCAAGCCTGACCAAGAATCTGGAATTGAGACTAACACAGAGAGAAACCTTTCTGGTGGCTACACCAGTAAAAAAGTAAACTCAGACCATATTCCAACATGTGAACTGAGAAGCTCATAAGCGAGTTAAGAGAGAGAGAAAAGATTTTAAAAGATACACAGAAAAGCAGAGATAGGGGATGAGAACATATGCGACCAGGACTTCCTGAAGTCTTCTAGCTCCCATTCCACCTGTCTGTCCTGAAGCCCAGTTGCATTCCCATCCTTGGCCTTCTTTAGATTCTGTAGTCCAATTGTCTCTGCCCTCCCTTTAGGTTCCCACAGGATATGTAGGTCAGAGACAAGCTTGGTGAATGTATAAAAAAGAAGAGATATTGGATTTATAAAGAGAAATAGTACTTCATTATAAAGCTGTAACGACCCTCAAAACTGGACCATTACAATTTTTATAGGTTTCAGTTGGTACTCAGAAATTACTTATCATTAGCAACACTGAGACAGCAAATTGACCAAAAAGCCAATCCTGACCTTCATATGTTTAAAACTAATGTCTTAACTGTATTTACCAAATTAAATTTTTAAATACACCTATCCTAGGATGCAATGGGAAACCATATTATAATCAGACACTGCTATCAGGTATCAAACTAAAATTCTAAGTCCATTTGAAGCTAGGCAAACACCTACCAGCATTAATTAAACATTGCTTTAAGTAACAAATACATCATAACTTAAGAAAAGTAACTAGAATTTTTTTTAATGTACATTATGCTGCAGAAAAGAGATCCTTATACTTTTGTCCAAATATTTTCATTACAAACTACTTCAGGTTATATTTCGAGAAGACTTATTGCCAACAACAAAAAAATAATTTAAAAATCTACTGGTATGGAAGCAAATAAACAATACTTTACTGAAATACTGAATTTAGGTGTTTTCTCTTTGGAATATGTAAAATCCTATACTACCTTTTAATTTTAGAATACTGTAAAACAGTGACATAAATTTTTCCCCTGAGAGAGAGATAATATGTTGAATGGTGGCAGCAATATTCGAGTTAAAATTTTATACTAATTTGCCTAGTCTTATTTATTTTGGACTAATTCAGTTTCTAGAAATATGAGCTACAAATTTTGTCTCTGTAATAACTACTTTCATTTCATATGCAAATTTGTCCTTGTTTCCTGCTAAAAACTCTTGAGTGTACAAAAATCTGAGAGTCCTAATTTTGGCCACCAAGAAAACAAAAAATGCTTATAACTTAGATGATTTAAAATCATAGATAAATTTTCACAAATGCCTTGCCTAAATGGTTTTCTTGGCTTCACTGGAGATGGCTGGTAATTATAATTTGCTTTGTTTATGTCACCGTATTCCTATTATGTCAATATGTGTGTGCAAATTAGTTAGTAGTTTAAAACCTATACATACTTAAGGTACTATACAAGAAGATATGTCAAAGAAATAATCAATCCTCCCAAGTTTCCTTCATATGCTACATCTAAGCTTTTCTTCTTCCTTCCTAATTACAAACTTTAAATAGAATTCGTGCCTCATATCAGAGTATCATAATTCCTCCAGGTGGTAAAGATACCTCGAGACAAATGGCTTCTCTCTCATTTTTCACATCTCTTTCTTTTGAGCTTAAAAAACAAAAGTCTGAAGGACATAAAATAGCTACTGTTTTTCCCCTTGGACACAAATTAATATACCAAGAAAAAGTCACAAAGACTGCAAAAGCCCCAAGGTCACTTGCCAGATACATACATTAAGACACAAGAAGAAATACACAAAAAACCTGAAGAGTTTGAAGCAAGCCATTTTTTCCCCCTGAGGAATTCATTTTTAACGTAAAAATCTGATCTTCACCACTCAAGTTCAGGCTCTGCCCTTTTTGGGAAGCTGCCCCTCAGGAACCATTCACCCTCTGCTGGGCTAACTGCCTCTCCCATGTGCTCCCATAACACTCCACATACACCTACTTAAGAATTACCCCACTGTATTCAATTTGCCTATTTCATTCCCACCCACTATAGTTTCAAGTCCTTGAGAACAAACTGATGTTTATTCATTTTTGTATTCTCAATACTTAGCACTGTACTTCCAGAAAGTACACAGTAGCTGCTCAATAATTATTTGTGGAATGGTTGAGTGCATGAATGAATGCTATTAGCACTTTCATTCACTAGAGACCAGCACCCACTGTCTAACTAAAACTAGGTACTACCATGCCTCCTATGGTTGGTGCTCAGTGCTCCAGGCCACAAGCTGAAGTGGCAGGAATGCACTCACAGTGCATGGAAAGCAAGCAGCAAAGGTAAACCTTTTGTGTCCAACACTTTACCAATCTATGTCCTAATTTACAAAGGAAGTTGCAAGAAGCCACAAACCAGAAGGAAAAGCAAGATGCATCTAGGGCAGAGGTAGCTTAAAGCCTAGAGTCCTCAAAGAGACATAAGGCAGGACAGTGGCTGATTTTAAAATTTCTTCTCCTTAGCTTACAAGTTGAGTAGGAGGCATTCCCAGCTACAACAGGTAGCAGGGCAGCCAAGGACATAGAACAAAGGAGGCAGGGGTTTCAATAGATGGAGAGAGCCCAGCAAAGGAGAGACAGGAAGATACTTAGAAATCCAAGCCATCTGACCATCCAGATAAACCTTCCTACAGGCAGCAGAACCTGGTCCCTGGAAGGAATTCTTGCAGGTATGATACCAGGCCCAGTTCTGGATACTAGAGAGGTAGGCATGTTACCAGAATAGGGTCTCAGGAAAAGACTAAGGTATAAATCCAGTTTACAGACCTAGAGCAGAATCTCAGAAATAAAGTCAAGCCTTATTACCTAAACTAAGGCCAAAAGACAGGTGCTGATCTGTAACAAGGATAATCTGATGCTGCACTTCAGAATGTGCTCAGGCTGCTTAAATAACTATGATGCTATCTCCCAAAGTGAAACAGAACTCAGGCCCTACCAGAGGAATATAAATTTTTAAAAATACATGTCCTCCCCCATACACACGAAGTAGTATTTGCATGCTAAAATGTGAAGCTCTCTGCTCTAAGCTTTGGGTAGGGCACCAAACCAACAGCTGACAATTAAAAGACCCCTGTTGGTATTATAGGGAAGCCTGACATAACACCACTCAGTTACTAAGTCCTAGTCTCTTAGAGTTGGAAAATCTTTGAAGGCCTTGTCTTGCAACCTCCCGAACAACACAGCAGTCCTGTCTACCTACCCTCAAGGAGGCAGTGGATGACAATGGTCAGCATGCAAGCCCTGGAGCCAGGCCTTCTTGAGGTTGAATCCTATCACTGCCACTTATTAGTTGTTGACCTTACCCATGCTTTTAAACCTCTCTGGGCCTCTGTTTCCTACCTGAATATAAAATAGCAGTAATCATAGTTCCCATCTCAAAGTGTTGGTATCAAAATAAAACGACATTGAACAAATGCCCAGCAAATGTTAATTATTATCACTGTACTATGCTTAAGTGCTTCCAGTGAAAGGGATCTTACTATTTCCCCAAAACAACCCACAACATTGTTTTTAATGAATAAATTTGCAGTTAAAAATTTCCAAAAATGTATAGCCCCAACGGAACACAGAACTACATAACCAAAGGTTGGCTGCCGGGGGCACCTCAATTACTTTCTCCATTGACTCTGATAGGTTTGGACCAAAAAACAAAATACAGAAAGCAAGGGAAAAGAAAATAGCACTGGCCTGCCTGCTCACTATTCTTTGGTCAGAGGCTTCCTTAAGTTTGCAATGAAAGACGAAACAAAAAACACTTTCTAAATAGTTTCCTTGTGTACCGACTTCTAGTCCTACCATAAATGATCTTTTTTTCCCAAAGCACTATAAGAATCCTCATTCTCAAGAAATATGAAATACCTTTTAAAAGTGCTCAAGGTGCACTTGATTTGGCAAAGAACTTTTAACTGTATTTAATTTTATTGTGTTTTGTGACCATTAAAAAGAACATGAAAAGTATTCACTTATGACAGAGCAGACTGGGACAACTCTGTTAATGGAAGCACGAAAACACCAAAGATTCTATGCTAGGTAGTTGGAACCATTCTAAGAACATGTAATGCTAAGAGCTATTTCTGCTTTGAAGTCTTGGTCTTTAGAACTTTAAATTGTTGTTAAATGAGCCAAAGTATAGCAACCAATGTGAAACACCCTGTCCTACACACTTGGTTCAGAAAAACCTGGAATGTAGCAAGCACTAAGCATCAATCCTGGGATTATATCCACCCACCACCCAACATATTATCAAGTATCTCTTCCATGGCCCAGCTACTCTAACAAATAAATACTGTTTTTAAAATTTACCTGAGATTCTAGAATGGTAAATCTGCTAAAATATATGTATGCAAGGTGTATTTACAATGCACTTCAGATGAAAAACAATCCGTTTTTGCAAGTAGCCATTCTGTATTATCTGAACTACTCCCTTTCATTAGACTGACAGAGATTCGCAGCACTCAGGTAAGTGCACCTGAGTGTTATTAGCACTAGCCATATTAAGACTGATGAGCCATTTTGACTATGTAGGAGTTTACAAACTTGTTTCTAACTAGTTTACATGAAAAAGATGTCCATACTGCCTCCATAAGTATCTGAGCTTCAATATTTCTTCTAAGGTTATTTCTTTTAAACGTATCCCAAACCCAATTCATTATTACATTCATTCTCTCTAGTGGTACATACTGGGGGTAATGTCAAAAAGAAATGAGAAAAAGTCTTCATTTACTTCAATACCTATTACAACAAATCCAACAAATATTATTTTGGTTTAAAGAAAGGGTGGGTTCCTGATTATGGGGTTGTTTACACAAATTCTACATCGCCTTCTACACCAAAGGGGGCAAAAAGGCCAATTTTCTGGTAAAAAAATGTTTTAATAGAATGATTTTTTTAAAGTGGGGGTTGTAGACAAGGACAGTTAGCAAGTCCCAGACAACTGGTCACTACTTCCAACCACTAACACCGAAGAACAGTTATCAAAAGAACTTACATATAGTGAAAGTGGTTTTAGTAGGATTTGATTCTCTTAAGTACATGTAAAGATTCATTTGGAGCCATCAACCAATCTAAAAAATCAATCCCGGAAAAATATGCAAATGCCTTGCCAAATAGAATAATAAAAAGAATACACTCCTGCTAGCATATCCTAATTTCCCTAATACTCGCTGAGCACCAATTACATACCAGAGTCAGAACTCCTGAGTATCAAGAATTGGGACTAAATTTTTAATTTCTTAATTCATTTTTTCATCTCTCAACACCTGCTCACAGTAGGCCTTGATAAATGTTGTTGAATTTGACTGCTTATTTGTAGAGCTTTGTACATTTTACTTTCATGACTTTCTAAGGTCGAGTGACTAACTACATACTTCTCTGACTCAAATCAGAGCTGATATTCTGTTAACTGAACCGCCACTACAAGCTAGGCACCCAGGCCACATTATGATGAGGGGTGAATGTGGAAACACAAGGCAGAAGTGATAAGAAGGGCTGCCATCAGGGAGGGAAGAAAGGGAGATGACTTAACAAAACAACCAACAGAGCTTTGCAGCTAACTGCATACTGCAAACAGAAGCAGAAAAGAGTTTAACTTCAATTCCCAAACTTCAGGTGAAAATTTAGGTTTTCACTTAGTTTCTTGCAATATTTACTAACTTGTTTTTTAAACACAGGATCCTTGCCTCTCCTCTAGCCCCAGAGAACATAATTCACAAACTGCAAGCTCTGCAGGGCAGGGATCATGTCATAGTTGTTTCTGTATTCCAAACACCCAGATCAATGTACATGGCGTTTATAAATGTTTGTTGAATGAATAATTTGCACCATTCATCTCCTTATCTTTTCTTTCTCCAGTTTTTCCCTTTATCTCGCTGTTTTTGTGTGCATGTCTATATGTTTGTTCCTATAATCAGGACCCACCTTTCACTGCTCCTCTCCCCTCTTCTCCCCTTATAACCATCCCTTCCATTAACCATAACAGAACTAAAATATACTTTTGTTTCATTTATTGAGTTGGAATTGATGGTCTCTGTTCCTAAGTTCATTTAGGTAGACCATTTTAAATCTCCCTTAAAATTGTTTTTTATTATGTGACCCTCAATTTACTATCTTTAAAGTTGACTCTGAAAATAAAAACAGACAGCCACTCTTGTTCTAAAAGGAAAAGTAAGGTGTCTAACAGATTTTGTGTTGGGGGAGGACTTGAACCTTGAAAAATGATGAAATGGGAAAAAAGTTTAAGCACTAATCAGAAAAAGAAAACTACAAAAAATTTAAAGCTCCCTAATTTTAATCAGATAATCTAAAAAGGTTATTGGGCTGGGGGGAGTGAAAGTTGAAAATCTCAGCATGTACCTTTTTATTCCATTATCAAAGAAAATCTACAATGCAGTTGAAAATGTTACATGAACATCTTTCAACATTAAATACCTTATCTTAAAGTCACTTATTTCTACCTATTTTTTAAATGTTTAAATTTTGTGAAACATATTTGTAATCAGAAGAAAAAGGACCCTTTTTCCATTCAAGTACTTGATTGTGTGCTTTTTACAATCACTGAAGGGAAAGGACCTTTTCAATCTCCTAGTTGTAAAGCAGCAACCAACTTCCTTTCAACTTCTCTTTCACTTCCCAAATAACACCACAACCCCCAAAATCACTCAGCAGAACAAAATCCAACAATATAAGGCAATGAAAAAGATATCTCTTCCTCTCATAGTATATTTCAAGTGTTCTTTACCCTGTGAAATTGTATCATGGTCCCTACACATATAATATGTCATTTCTGATAATAAATTAATAGTAAAATTCACTTAAAATTAACAATTTGGATACCAATCCTCAATGTTGCATAAAATGTAATTTTTGTCAACAGAAGCCAACCAAAAGCCAACAAAAGCAATATTAAATACGGAATATTGCAGATCCATAAACTTGTAAATGTCTTTGAATTGTTACTCAAGGAGCCCACATCTCTTACTAATAGGAGGAAATGATTATAATAAGCTTGTAAGCAAAACTGCGCACTGAGGAGTAAGAACCATCCTCCCAATTCAAAACAGCTCTGCGGGTGTCGCAAGAGAATCTCATTGCATTCAGGAAAAAGATTCACAGGGCGAGGAAGCCCCCGGGCAGCCGAGGTCCAAAGCCAATGGGCAGTTGGGCTTAGACGCAGAAACGCCACACGAAGCCATTCTCCCACCTGACGAGATCTGAGAGCAGCCCCCGCTCCCCTACAAAAGCCAGTTCTGGCCAGAAAGGCTGGCAAAGGCACCCAACAGCAGCAGAGCGTACACAGTTCCAGGTATAGTGAAAAGGTAGAAAGGCCCAGGTTCTGCGAAAATAACAAATATTTTTAGTGTGAGTGCACACTGTGCACAGCCTCCTCGGGCAGAGAAGACCAACAAAGATGCATAAACCAACTAGGCAACAGCACAGCGCGCACCCACACCTCTCTCGCCCGTCGCCAGAGAGGAAGCGCCGAAGAGCGCGCCGAGGTCCAGGCTGCGGTGGGAGACGGGTCCACACCAACCCAAGCGAGCTGCAGAGGATTCAGCTCCGCTACAGAGCAAAGGCACAGGGGGCTCACTCCCGAAGGGTGGGAATGCACTGATGCACCCTGGCCCGTCTGCTGCAGGGGCGCGCGGGACCGGACGCGGGACGGGGGCACCCGGACGGTGAGCCCCGCCGCGCACACCCCTCACCTGGCAGAAGCACCGTTGCGCTGCTGTCTCCGGGGGCTGCTGCCCGCTGTGGCCCGAGCCGAGCAGCCACACGGAGCCCAGAAGGCCGATCAGAAAGCCCCAGCAGCGGCCCATAGCCGCCCCGTCCGCTAGTCGCCCTGCACCTCGGGAGTCCCCAGCACTTGGGCGCAGGCCGCGCGTCCGCAGATGAAGCCCGCGCGCGCCGGCCCCCGGCGGCGCCCCGCCTCCCAGGCCCGCCCTCCGCTCTCCCGCTCTCCGCAACCTCCACCTCCCGACGGAGCCTGCGGACGTGCCACGGCGCCCGCGCCGGCCGCCCGGGGCCTCGGGCAGCTTCCTTCCCGGCGCGTGAGGCTGACGCACTGCCCGCTTCCCGGTTCCGCCCCGCCCCTCCCGGCGCGGCGCGCCCGTCCCCGGCCTGGAGACGCGACCCCACGCGGCCGCCCCCCGCCCCTGCGAGGGAGTCGGGGTCCTCCCAGCTCCCAGAGCTGAAACGAAAGCCCGAGAGGTCTGTGTTTTCCTGCAGGGCCTGGCCCCGCCACCGCCCCACACCACGCATTCCGGGCCGGTCCTTCCGCATCTCAGTGCAAGGAAATGAAACCGTAAGAATTACGTGTCCACCGTGTCGTTAGCAGCCTTAAAGCTGAAAGGGGTATTAGTAATGATCTCGACAGGTCAACATATGTATTTTAGATTTTCTAGTATTCACATCAAAAAAGCAAACAGAAACTGAAGTTAATTTTAATAATATGGTTCTTTAACCCCATATGTGCAAAATATTTCAGAATATACTCGAAATTAAGTTACAAATTTTTTAATCTTTAAAATCTGGTGTATATTTTATATGAGCTAGTCACATTTCATAGTCAAAAATAGCAAGTGGCTGCTGCATCTGACGGCACAGGTGGAGACTACCCTCTCATTTTATGGGAGAAAACAGACGCCAAAAAGTGAGATGGGAGCATAGGAAAAAAGCCAGGTAGTCAGAGTCCCAGCCATGGGACTCATTTATCAGTTTTTTTGTTTTTATTTTCAAGTGAAACTAGAAAGCTTTCTAACATCTTAGAAATTAAAATATTCCAAATTACCTGGGGTTTTTTGTTAAGTTTTTTTTTTAAACCATCATTTAATGAAGTAGCTTAGGATATGGTAGGCCCCAAATAGGTTATTACTCCTATTTTCTAGCTGAGAAAAATAGGCATAGGAAGAATAAAATGTTATTCAAAACCGCATGGTATGGTAGAGGTGAGACTCCAACTCAGGTATTTCTTATTTTAAAGCTCATAGTCTATGCTCTGTCGAGCATTTGCAAGCAACTGACATAATAAAAACATCACTAACCATCCGAGATCCTGGTGGACCTGAGAAGCTTTGATTCTAATATCTAAAACGTGTATTTTACATATTGTACATATTAACACAATCACCCTCTTTACCTGGAAAGTTCTTCATTATATAGATGCTACTTACCTCTTTAGGGCCAGACCCAGGTCACTCACTCCCTTTTCTATGTGGTCTTCTGATTTTCCTCTTCACCCAGTTCCAGGCTCTGAATAAGCTTCAATTCAATAAACTCACTCTATACCAGACTGAGCATGACATTAGAAATAGAAAGATGTATAAGGTCCACTCACTGCGTGTGGAGGGACATCCCATGGAAGTTCATATGTAATCTTTTACGAAATTTTCTACTCATGTTTTTACCACTGAAGTGTAATTAATCTGTTTAAACTCCTCAAGCAGGAATCATGTCTCAAATATGTCTGTGACTCCCAGAGATCTTAACAAAGAGCTTCTCTTTGCACATGTCTATAAAATGAATATTTTTCAGATGGTCACAGTATTCATATCTGAAGATTAGGCCATCAAAAATTTGAGACACAATCTGAAAAGAGGAAACTACATGAATAAAGCCTAAAATTGCAAAAGAAAGCAATCTGAACATGAATCAGCTCTGGATTTCACCTTGATACAATAGACTATAATTTGGGAGACCTTAAAAGTGTCAGTGTTCCCAGGAGGAAAGTTCTATTCCATAAAACTTATGCCTAGAACAAATTTCTAGCAAACTTATGAACAGAAACAATCACCACATAAGACAATTTTTTTTTTACTTAATTATTTTTTTTTTGGTTTTATTGAGATATAATTGGCAAAAACGTAAAATATTTAATATGTACATTGTGGTGATTTGAATATACATGGAAAACTATTCCTCCCATTGAGTGAATTACACATCCATCATCATCTCACATATTTACCCTTTTCTCTCTCAATGAGAATGTTTACATTCAACTCTCTTAGCAAATTTCAGTTATACACTACCGTGTTATCAACCACAGTCAGCATGTTTACATTATATCCTCAGACCTTATCATCTTATAATTGAAAGTCTATATTCTTTTACCAACCTCACCCTATTTCCTCTTCACCCCAGTCCCTGGCAATCACTTTTCTATTCTGTTTCTATGATTTTGACTTTTTTTTCTTTTACTCTACATGTAAGTGATACCATGCAGTATTTGTATTCCTCTGTCTGGCTTATTTCATTTAGCATAATGCCCTCACAACCCATGCATGTTGTAGCAAAAGGCAGAATTTCCTTCTTCTTCATGGCTGAACAATAATAGTCCATTATATATGTATACCACCCCCTTTATCCATTTATTCATTGACAGACACTTAGGTTATTTCCATACTTAGGCAATTGTGAGTAATACTGCAGTGAACATGTACAGATATCTCTTCAATATAATGGTTTCATTTTCTTCGGATATATACCCAGAAGTGAGATTGCTGGATCTTACTTTATTGTCTTGATAATTACAATTTTTCCTTTCAAACTTGTAAGGGATTTTAGAAGTTGTAAAATACATGTGATGTAAATATCACTGACATTTCTCTAAGAATCTTTCAAGTTGGTCCTTTATGTGAGTTTACTTCCTCAACTCTTCCTGCTCTGGCAATCATCTCAAGTAGGTTAGGGCTGATGAAATAGTGACTAGTCATTCAGTAACTATTTAAGGAACACCCACAGGGTATATAGTTCAACCTTTGATTTCTGAAAGTTCAGCCTCCCATCTATCATAACTTTGCTAAACAACATTACATTTTTTACAGATGAACAAGGTTACAACCTTGTTATTCTAATACTAGTGGCTATAAAAACAACCTGACAAATTTAACATACACAGCATTTCTTGGTGGAATTCTTATTACTGTGCAAACAACAGCTATTACTATATTTTTAATGACCAAAGCAGGAAATGGCTTAAGCCCAGTTTCTCAAAATGGAACATGGAGATTTCTGTGAGAAGCTTCTCAGTACCTAAACTGGCATTGAATAGACTAAAAAGAAATAATTTAAAGGAAAAAATAATTTGGTCAAGGAATGGGCATTATGACACACAAGAGGAAGAAAGGCTAAGCTAAAAACCTAAAGGTTTTATGCTAATATCTGACTAACTCTATTTATCTAATTAATACTCATTGAACATAAATGTGCAAATGGTACCTTGCTAGACTTTTCTCTCAAGGTGTGTAAGATCATTTGAGCTGAGGAGGAATGCTGCCTAAGCTCTGTCTTCACCTTCTTTACCTCATGTGGCTGAAAGAGCAAACTTCATATAGTAACTGATGTCACTTCTTAATTTTCCATTTACACCTTAACCCACTGTGCCTTCTGGTTTCCAATTCCACCCTCCTCCTCCCCTCCTCTTTACCTGACGTTCTTGTTGCCACATCCAATTATCATTTTTCATGAACCTTCTGCTACATTTTGGTAATGCTGATTCCTCCATCTTTCAACTCAATTTCCTATGCACCAAACACTCCAAATTCTCATATACTTCTCTCATAGTGTCTATCTCCTCCATGCCCACTTCTAAGATGTGAGTGTTTCACAGGAGTCTATCCTTTGGTCAGTGCTCTTCATCACCTATACTCTCCCTTGGAGAAATGCCCAATCTCATGATTTTAAGCACCTCCTCTATGCTTATGACTCCCAAATCTGTTCTTCTAGTTCAGATCTCTCCCTTGAGCATCAAGATCCAACTGCTTATTGGACATGTCCACCTGGTTTTCTCAGAAACATTTGGTCATACCACCTAGAAAACAGGAAGCCATCCTCAGTTTCTCCCTCTTTTCAGTTCTCATGACCTACTGATAAACCAAATCCTGCCAGTTCTTGTCTTTAGTTTACTCCCCCTCCCCATATCTATGACCAGGGACTTATTTTCAACCCGTATCATCACTCATGTGATTTATTGCCACATTTTCTTAACTGATCACCCAGGCACTAGGCTTCTACCCCTCAAAAAAGCCTCCAGACTAGCCCAACTTCTCAAAATGTAAATCTGACCACATCACACCTGTTGAAAATCTTCCAATGCTCTCATTTGACGAATCAAATTTGAGATTTTCTGCATAACATTCAAGGTCCCTATGATCTGGCCCCACCTACTTCAGCTTCATCTCCAACACCTCTCAGCCTTGTTGTCAGTTTAATGCTAAAAATTCCTTATATAGACCTTGTTTCCAGTCTGCAAGTCTTTGTTCACCCTGTTTCCACTCCTGAAATGTTTTCTCTCCTGTTTCACACTTACCACCCTCACTTCACCTGGCTAACTCCCTTAAGATTCAGCTCAAGCAACTGCTACTTCTGTGAAGTCCTTCTCCCTACCCCCTCCTCTGTGGTTGCTTTAGGGCTCTCCTGTTTGGTCCCGCAAGTCATATAATTGTGCTTATGACATGGAATCAAATATATGCGTAAGTAAAGGTTTTTCCCATTCAATAAATGGGTAGGAAACTTGCCATGGTGGTTTCCAGCTTCCCAGCACTTAGCATTATGTATGTGCTTCATGAGATGACTTCTGAGTGAGTTAATGAAAGTACGAATAAATTAACTAATGAACTTGAGAAGATAATAGCATGAGATGTCAGAGGACAACATGTGGTTATGATTTAAATAAGCCCTATAGGCTCAGAGGCAAACAAACATTTTGGGTAGAGGAGATGAAGACAGAATAGAATTGGAGAGAGTTCACAAAAAAGAACATTCACAAAAGATACGGATGTGGGAAAACTGATGATAAAGTAGAGGCTCAATTACTAGTTGTTTCATTAAGAAAAAGAAAAGAAACATCTAAATTTCATTTAGGAAACATTTCAAGATCAGGATTATCTAGTTAAGAAACAAGAGTAGCTATAAACCCAGGGACTGTAGATTCAGCACAAGCCAGGGAAAGGGGGAGAGTTCTGAAATGAAAAAAAGTGGTTTAAGTGAATTCCCTCCATGCTGAATGTTAAACCTTCTCCCCCATAACTGGCAGATCACCTGTAACACGGCCCTGCAAAAACTACAGACCATATATAAACACCTGCTCTCCACTTAGCCCTCATGCATGATCCCCTCCTCTCCCATTCTAAGATGGGATTGGAGAACTCTTCCAGGAATAAGCAACGGCATTAAAAACAACAAAACAGCTGGTCTGTCCCACTCACGCACTCAGAAATCTACTATCTTTTTATTTTAGTGCCTCACTCACTCTATGATCAGAAAACTGTGGTCCACCAGATTGCTAAGGAAAGTCTCCAACGTGAAATAGACCAAAACAAATAGGAAAAAAGGAATTTTGACAAAATAAAGAGGGAAGTAAGAGAACAAAACAGAAAACCATAATCAATATTGTCAAGGACATAAGAATAGGATTCTATATGAAGGAACAACTGGGAAAAGAGTTTTTGGAAACCACACATATGACAAAATAAGAAGTTTAAACAGAAAAATTAAACATTGAGGAAATCTCCTAGGTAGTAGAATAAAAAGACAGAGAGGTAGAAATACATGAGAAGAAATAGAAAAAAATAGAGGATTAATTTAAGGAGAACAAAGTCTGACTAATAAGAATACCACTAAGAAAAAATATAAAAACAGGAGAGGAAATCATTTTAGAAGTTGTTCAAGAATACAGCCAAAATTGAAGGATGGCTATCTAGATTGATAGGGCACATTGCATGCCCAGTTCAGTGGACAGAAGAATGCCCCTATCAGTGTAAAACTGTCAGAAAAACAAAAAACCTGGTCCCTTACAAAGAATTCAGAATCAGAAGGGAGCTATAAAAGCACTGGAATCTACAGGACAATGAAGCAAGGCCTTCAAAATTCTAAGAGAATTCTAAAGCCAGCTAAACTGTTAATCAAGGCTGAGACTAGAACTAAGATTTTGTTAGATATGAAGAAGACGGTACATCTTTAAATACTTTCTCAGAAATTTACTGAGAAGATATGATCTGACCAAAAGGAATAAACTAAAAATGAGGAGACCTAGATGTCAGGAAAGAGAAGACAGCACACAGAAGAGAAGTTAGAGAAGCTCTCAGAAGAGGCAACTGCCGCAGAGAGCCCAGGTTAGAGCAGGAAGACGGGAGGCCTCCAGGAGGGGTGCCTCTAGTAAACAGCAGGACTGGAGAGACACCTGGACTCTGGAGAAACTATTCAGAGGATATTTACAATAGTAGAGTTGTGAAGAAAAAGTGATTAAACAAAACACTAAGCACACTTAAAAAATGAGGCAGTTGTTTAATTCCCAGAAGTTCAAAATAGTTTTGATGTAACTATAGTATGTGGCTCAACTTACATAGCCCCACAATAAGACACATACTAGATAGTTATTTAACCAAAACGTATATATTGTATGTATGGAGGATGGAAGTAGGGAAATGGGGAAGCTAGGGTGATCTTTATTTTCCTTATGAGAAAGTCAAAATGTAAATCCTAAAATAGATCTATCAAGAAATAGCAGCATAATCTTACTACACTGATGGAGAATGACTGCAATAGGGTATGGGAGGGGCACTCAATAATAAGGGTGAATGTAATAACCACATTGTTCTTCTTGTAAAACCTTCATAAGAGTGTATATCAATGATACCTTAATAAAAAAAAAGGAATAGCAGCATAAGCATACTATTTGGAAACATGGAGGTAAATATAGAAGAAACTTTAAGAACTGGGGAATGGACTAAACAGTAGCTAGGGTGGGTCAGTGGACTCCTCTTTTCAGTTAAGACTGGAAGTACTTCAAAAAAAGAGACTATGTATAAGTTTGATTAAAGAAGAGTATTTCCCAGAAGCCTAGAAATTCTGACTTCTGTTCCTACCTTAACATCTTACTGCTTAGCCATAGACACATTCAATTAAGCACATTCTGTGGTATTTGGGGGTAGATATCTGGGATGACAAATTTCTAAAAACTTGAGTATGGTGGCTGATGTGTGAACAAAAGTACTTGCCACTTACCACTTGCCACTTACCTCTTGGTACTGCTTCCTGATTTCTCTCTAGAAAAATATCTGTTTCTGTCCTATTATCTACCACTGTGTAACAAATTACCACAAAACTTACTGACATAAACTAACAAACGTATATCATCTCATGATTTTTGTGGCCTGGCAATTCAGAAAGAGCTGAACTGGGTTGTGTCACTCAGTCTCTCATGATGTTGTGAATAAGACTAGAGCTTTAGGCATCTGAAGGCTGGCCTAAGGTCGGAGGCTCTGCTTCTAAGTTGTCTCACTCTCATGGATGGATGCTGGCAGGAGGCCTCAGTTCCTTGCCATGTGGGCCTCTCCATACATCTGCTGATGTATCCTCCTAGCATAATAGCTGGCTTGCCCCAGAGGGAGTGATCTAAGGAAAAATATGGAGGGAGCCCTAATGTCTTTTACCACCTGGTCTCCGCAGTTGTTTGTAGTCACTTTCATTTTATTCCACTGGTCCAGAGCAAGTTGCTAGATTCAGGGGAGAGGAATTAGGCTCAACTTCTTGACATGGGAAATATAAAATAATTTGTATATTTATTTTAAAACCACAACACCCATCAATGTTAAATTATAGGTAAGTAGATTAGAAGACTATCCTTAAATGATATTTTGAAGATCTAAATCTATCTCATCACTGTTTGTTATGCCATCACTTTTAAGGACCACACCCCCACCCAAACTAAGGTATGTCCTATCTTCTCACCTCTCTTCTTTTTTACTCTATGGTATGTTACGTTCCTTGAGTACTGGTGACATTTCTTAGTCTTTTTGTATCTCTGCTTACCTATCATAGTGTTTGACATATTCACATATTCATATATATGCCTAAAACCATTCTCTGGGAATACAATAATAAGCAGGAAATAGTCACAATCTTTGTTTCCTGGAGTGTATAGTCTATTGGGGGAAAAAGACACTAAACATTTTATCACACTTATGAATGTTTAATTACAAATCAAACTACATTTTCTTATGAAGAGGAATATAGTCCTATAGATGCATATAAAAAAGGAACAGGGTACAGGCATGGGAAAAAATAGAATAGGAGATTCATCTGAAGTTGGATTTTGCTAATGGGTGAGAGAAAAAAACAAGTGTCACAAGAGTTTAAAATATTGGTGTATTATGTAACACACTAGTAACTGCTCATAAATATTTATTTAGTTGAACCAAACTGAATTATCTTTTTTCTCTGCCTCTACATCTTTTCTTAACTTCTTGATGTCAGAAGCAGTATGTTTTTGAATGGGTGGACCAGAATAGTTGCAGCTGAGTGGGAGAAGGGACTATTCCTGCTCAGTCCATCTTCCTTATTCATTATCTACTGCAATTTCCAGTTATATTTAAAAAGACAATAATTAGATTTTTTTCCTAGTAACTTTGAAGACATTTTTTATGTGACTTTTGGTAATATAATTCATGTATATTTGCACTTTATATGTATATATGGGCTATGCCTCTTTAAATTCAGATGTGCAGGATTACTGGATAAGAGGAGTCTATTTGGGGAATTTGATTCTATTGAATAACAATAAATTCTCCCTAGGAGCAATGCTGGGAAGGCATAAGCAATAAGGACCTGTACAGCAAAAATTGAGGTCATTACTACCTTTAGATAAATAATTTAAAATAACACTATTAAGTGCTCCCTATACTCCATACATTGTGTTAATAGCTATAAGCACAGTCTTATTTAATAGTCATGACATCATATGAGATAGGTACAATTATTATGCTTATTTTATAAAGATTAATGTCAGCACAAAAATCTGAAAGACAGTTTATTAGACTTCAAGTTCCTGAGTCACTCTATTACATCATCTTTATTTTGTATCCTACATCTCTACAACCACCCTCTTCTGGCCTCATTGGTCTCTCTCACTGGCCTCCTTTCTATTCCTAGAAGTGAGCCAAGCTCTTTTCACTTCAGGATCTTTGCACTTGCTGTTTGCTCCGTTTGGAAAGTTCCTCTCCAGCTTGTTCCATTATCTCAAATATCCGTTCAAAATTAGTTCCCTTCACCGAGGCGTCTCTAGGGACGACCAGAATAACAGCGCCTCCTTTACTCAGTCCGACCTGCAGGGGTCGGTGTGGCCGGAGGCCTCCTTCACTACACGCCAGCACCCGAGGCCGACCGAGACAAAAAAAGTGGGTAAGTGGGGTAGGGAGGCGGGGCTAACCGGAAGGGGCGGGGCCTTCCGCTACCAAGCCCTTCCAGGGGGTGCTCTCCTCCTTCGCCCCGCCCCTCGCCCCGCCCGGGCGGCCATGGCCATTCCCAGCATCCCCTATGAGAGACGGCTTCTCATCATGGCGGACCCTAGAGATAAGGCGCTTCAGGACTACCGCAAGAAGCTGCTGGAGCACAAGGAGATCGACGGCCGTCTCAAGGAGTGTGAGTGCACTTTTCTTTCCACATAATCTTGTGCCTAGACCCGCTTCCATCTTTGACAAAGCGGAGGCCTTTGGCTGAGCCCGGCGTCCGAGCCCCGGGGATGGGAAGGCCTCGGTCCAGAGACGAGGCGCTTTGTCATCCTGCCCTGAGCTTGGGAAGCAGAGCCTCTTCGGACGTGGAAGTGGCCCGGCCCGCTCCAGGTGACAGAGAGAACTAAAGTCTAAAAAACTGTCTTTCAGATTGCTGTGCTGACTTTAATCTCAAAATCTTTGTAAAATGAGCGTTATAATTGTACTTACCATGTCATGACTATTAAATAAGGTAGTGTGCTTAGAGCTATTAATACAATGGCAGTTCTGAATTGTAAGTGGAAGAGCCCTAGAGGAGTGGGGAAAAAGTGGGCCAGGGATGTTTCCTAGGTTGGGGTGCAAGGGAGGGCAGTGTTAGTGGAGTCCCGGGACCCGGAGAGGGGAAGAGACTGGAGTCAAGGAAGCTCAAGCAAAAGGTGAGACTCGGGGAGCTGGCGTGTTATTGGAGTGGAAAGCTGGAGCCGAGCTTAGAGGAATCCATCGGATCATCAGGCACGCAAGTTTCCTTTACCTCCTGAGCTAAAAGAGTCCTTACAGTTTTTCATAGTGCACCTTCACTGAAAATCCTAAATGGCTCAATTAAATGAAGGAAGACCAACTATATACTTCTGTGGAGCACTGCACCTGTTGACCTTATTTAGGGTAGAAAGCCAGAGTAATAATCCATGTGGGTAGGTGAAGAGGTAAGGGAGGGTCTGTCTCTTATAATTGGGATTTGTGGTTACGAATCTGGAAGTCTCGGTGTCAGTTTCTGTTAAGAATGTAATAGAATGTTAAAAATGTCCTTAAAACAAGTGAGTGTTGCCAATCAAGAAAATAAAAAAAAGGTGCTTTCTCTAACATTTTTTTTAAAACATGTTACCTACAAACGGCATTATTTCCTTTGTGGTTTGATAGTGTATGTAAAGTGAATAGACTTAATAAGTAAAATGAGACTTAGTGACTTAAACTCAGTAAGTTATTGTTTATTTAAAAATGTTCAAATTATATTATTTCAGTAAGGGAACAGTTAAAAGAACTTACCAAACAATATGAAAAGTCTGAAAATGATCTGAAGGCCCTACAAAGTGTTGGGCAGGTAGGTAATGAAGTTTGGGAATAGGGGGTAATGGTAATTTGCTTTGTTTTTTAGTTGTTGACACAAAGTAATGCTTTTTTTTTCTTTCTTAGATTGTGGGTGAAGTACTTAAGCAATTAACTGAAGAAAAATGTAAGTGGATTAGATCGTTCATTAGTAAAGAAAAAAAGTGGACTCTCCTCCCTACCACCGCCAACTTTTGAAGTGCTTATTATTTTAATGACAGTATGAATGTAGATGATACTCTTGCATAGACTAAGTTTTCTTTGTACTGTCCGTCTTCTTGGAAGACAAGAATAAAACAATCTGCCATCAGTTTGGGTATATTTATCTTTTACTTTCTATGTTTCAATTTGTTCTTTCATTTTCTTCTTCTAGTCATTGTTAAAGCTACAAATGGACCAAGATATGTTGTGGGTTGTCGTCGACAGGTAACACTTTACATTTGCGTAGCACTTTATAGTTGACAAAAGCACTTTGATATGTTTTTTAATTCTTGGGTAAGCAGGTCCAGGATTATGCCCAAACTCCCAGAGGTGATTTGTTCAGATACAGGTAATTATTAGGAAAGCCTAAACTCAAACCATGGGCTTCGACTCCTGGTATTTTCTACTTTTGCTATATTGAATTATCTCAGTCAGCTTATACATCTTAGAAATCAAAGAATTTGATTTTTAGAACTAGAAAACATCTCAGATCATTTTATTTTAAGGTCTTTTTTGAAGAACACTTGAAAGTATTAGACTCTGTCAATTACCTCTATGTTTTGTATTTAAACATTCAGAAATGTGACTTACAGACTTCAGCTTAAGTTGATTTTGTATGAGGTATATTAGAATAGGCAAATTGAAATAACTACCAGTTTCATTTTGCATTTGTCAAAATGCCAGCATGTGCTTTGAATCATTTAGTAGACTCTGAAGCCATTTTATGTACTACCCTTTTGTTTAGGAAGTGTCCTTAGAGCAGTCTTATAAATTCATTGAGAGTACTTCCTCTGAATGTTGTTATATCTGGTTCAGGTTTTAAAACATTGGTACAACGTGGCTGTAGAATGGAATTTAACCCAGGAACTAAATCTGACATTAGGATTTTGCCTACTGTGTAAGTGGGATGACATTTTTCTAAATCAAAATATTAGATGCCTTATCTAAGGATTGTTATGCACCTTTCAGGGCCCTCTGCATTCCAAAAGTTGGCATTTCTAAGATACGGTTGTATGAGGCAAGAGAATATTTGAAAATATTAGAGTGTATATTCCCTGTAGATGTAAATGTTGGGACAGCTTCACATTGATCTCTGTTTAGCTTTTTTCAGGTACCTCACTAAATCCTAAATTTAGAGCTCTTTGCAAATTTCTGTGAAAAGTCAGTAATTTGTATGATTCTGAAATTGTATTGGCAGGTAGTTGTTTAGATGTGAAAAGTAACTTAATTTTTGGAAAGTAACATAATGAATGTGAGGTTCATCTGTTGGGTAGATTCTCTCTGATTCTAGCCAAATAAGTTACCCTGCCTAAATATGCCAGTAAATTTAATCTTATTCGATGTAATAAATAATGCATATAGCATAGTGTCTGGTATATAGCAAAGGCATGAATGATGGTTGCTACGGTTTTTGCTTTTTTAACAAAAATCTCATAAGGGGAAACAGTGCATTTCCCCTTTACCTCATATGATCGTGTAACACATTCTTCCCCAAGGCTATAGGTTTTAAAATAAATCTAATGGCACACCTTCAAAATGATTCCCTTTTCCTTTCCCTAGAATGTTCACTTACAGATTTCTATATAAATGCTTTGGTACCAGTTGCCAAAGTCACTGTGCTGTAGTGCCTGAATCAAAACAATGAGCAAAACTCTGTTAGTGAGCCTTTGAAAATAGAATACTATAGTCTGTTCCTTTTTCAAAAACAAGGTCATTGCCACCTCAAACTTTGTGTATTAGTGATTTAACATTTCACACTGAGATTGCATAAAAGGGCACCCTTTTAAGGGGCAGATGGAAATAACTTTGAATTACTACTTTTATAAGCCCTTCTGTTGGCATAGTGTTTATAATCTATTATTAGAGTTCTTTCTGAAGGGAAAAAAATGATTACTCTAAATATTAGTTCTTGTTAGCACATTTTTTCCCTTTGTAAGTGTTTATGTAACACCTTTTTGTTTTAGCTTGACAAAAGTAAGCTGAAGCCAGGAACAAGAGTTGCTTTGGATATGACTACATTAACTATCATGAGGTAGGTTTCTTATTCTATTTAGTTTTCACAGACGGAAGATTGTATCCAAAATACATATTTCTGAATCTTATATGATTCAGATCACTGAATATATTGCCACTCTTTCCCTTTTACTAATTTCTGATTAATTTAAATGTGTTTTTATTAGTTCATCTACAGGTGCTTACATAAATGAGTCATTTACACGCTATCTGTAGACTGAGAGAAAATACACCTTTTAAAAGAAAAATATTTATACCTTGTCATTACAGATATTTGCCAAGAGAGGTGGATCCACTGGTTTACAACATGTCTCATGAAGACCCCGGGAATGTTTCATACTCTGAGATCGGAGGGCTATCAGAACAGATTCGGGAATTAAGAGAGGTTAGTAGTACATGCTTTGTTCCCTAAACTGAATAATAAATAGTACTGCCTTTAAGATGCCGAAAGGGAAAAAGTGGATGAAAATTACCTTTTCCAAATAGTGGTTACTGAATATTACACATTTAATGTTCTTGCTGAGAGAAGAATAGCACTGAATTTCTAGCTTTGGAAATTATAAGTATTTGTTAATGTGGTTTTGGAAAAATCCTGCTTCTTTTGTGGTAAAGAAGGGGCAAAATGCCAGGAATAATTGATATAATCCAATACCCTTTCCATCTATGGTTTTGTTATAGTAGGTTACTTGGGTCAGAGCACATTTGGATAGTATAGATGTAATGTAGTTTTTCTTATAACCTCATTAGTGTTAGCTTCCCACCCTTATAGTATAGTTAATTACCTGTCCCTTAAATATTTTGATAAAGCTGTTTGCTGACATTTAAGAAAAATTTTGGCTTTATGGTGGCTTAAACCATTTAAGCTTTTAGGTGAAGAGAATTACCTTGCTTCACAGCACAGATGGCTCCTTAACAATTCTCTTTAAAGCAAATTACATTGCCCTGTTGATTTCATCCTAATTTCGGAAGGAAGTATTTAGGAATGAGGGGGTATAGTTGGGATGGCTTACATCATCTGATTTAAGCCCTAAGCCAGTAGCTTTCAGATTTCACATTAATTTTTCTGGAACTCTTATTAAAGGTATAGATGCCAACATCCTCTTCATGTTTTTGATCAGTAGATTGGGGGTGGGACACAGGAATTAGATTTTAAACAAGCATTATAGGTGATTATGAAACCAAATTGTTTTTTGACCATACTTGAGGAAGCTCTGACCTAAGATAAATAAAAGCCTATCTTTCTCATTTTGTAGTTAATGAAAGGGTAAAGCAGGAGGAACAGGTGCCTCATGGAACTGTGCAATCTTGTCTTTTCCAGTGATTTGCTGCATCAGCAATAGTAGCAGAAAGAATTTCTTGTACACATACACAAACACATAAGTACATGCAATAAATACCCTTTTCCATTGGCAGGACACTTCAGAATATTAATTTGTCACACTTTTGGCTTGTCTGAATCATACCTCTTGGACACAACTATTCAAAAGAAGTTTATTTCTCAAGTTACTGTTACTATATAGAGTTTTAAGTTGGGTAGTCAAACCCTCCATTTTTCTATTCCCCAGTTTTTCCTTGAATCAGTCTTAGCAGGACATTGTGAGCAGAACACCTGGTTCTTTTAAGGCTGCTATGACAAAATATCAACATAAAATTTTATATACCTTTTCTTTTAGTGGCAATTACAGCTTTACAAATTTCCCCATTTTATAGTTATTTTTGGTTGTATTCCCAATTGCAGAATAGTATATATAGATCTTTTGTTTTTTGCTTAACTGATTTTTTGTAATTAATATTTTTCATTGAGGAATAATTTACATTAAATGAATTAATTGTACAGATATTAAAGCTACAATTCATATGTGTTTTGACAAATTATATGCCTGTGTAACCATCACTGTAGTCAATTTTGGTTTGTTAAAATAACCACACAATTTTTTATTAATTAATTTTTTTAAATTACTGAATTTTTTTTAAGATTTAAGATCTTCTTAGAAAAACCTATAATGGTTTTCTGTAACATGGAATTCTAGATCTATTATGAACTATTATGTATATACCTATGTTGATATTTCACGTAAGATATTTGAAAGTATATCGAAGTCTTTACTAACTTTATAAGAAACATGCAACTTCTTTTGTAGGTGATAGAATTACCTCTTACAAACCCAGAATTGTTCCAGCGTGTAGGAATAATACCTCCAAAAGGCTGTTTGTTATATGGACCACCAGGTTGGTATTGAATTATATCTGGCCCACTAAAAATTGAATGGATTAAGGAATAAAAGAATAAGATGGAAATTTACTGTAGGCAGTTCCAACCTCTGCTCTGTTCAGAGTGAGGAAGGGATAGTAGATGTGTCTACTGTTCTGTTAGGTATGCTTAGTCTTCTTGTGCCTCACAGGTTGTATATCTTAATGTGCCATGTGATTCTACTGCAATGGTCCTGTGTGGTTCACAGACCTCTGGGTGTCCCTGAGACACTTTCAGGGGGTCTTCAAGGTCAGAGCTTACTTTCATAATAATTGAGATGTTACTTGCCTTTTTCACTGTTGACATCTGTGCGAATGGTGCAAAAGGAATGTGGGTAGAACTATACAATGTGCCATAAATCGGTGAAGTCAGTGGCATAAAAGGGTACTAGCAGTTATTGTGTCCTTGATCACTCACATTTGCAGTTCAAAAGAAAAAAATGCCAGTGTTGCTTTAAAATGTCTTTGTGAAGGAGTAAAAATTATTTTGATTGGATCTTGATCCTTGAATAATATCTTGTATTCTGTATGATGAAATGAAAACTACATATACAGTACAGAGTAAAGTTAACCCTTGAACAACTGGGTTTTTGAACTGTGTGTGTCCACTTATATGTGGATTTTTTTCAATAAATAATGTTGGAAGATTTGTTTTTGTAGAAATTTGACAATTTGAAAGACTTCTCTAGCTTTACTGTAAGAACATAGTATATACAACATATACAAAATCTGTGTTAAATACTGTATGTTAGCTGTAAGGCTTCTCGTTAGCAGTAGGCTATTAGTTAGGTTTTGAGGGAGTCAAAAGTTATACACAGATACTTGACTGTGCAGGAGGTTGGCACCCTTAACCCCAGCATTGCTCAAGAGTCAGCTGTACTTCTGATGCATACTGAATAGGGAGGGTAGTTAGCTCTAGGAAAAGCACTTATGCAATTATTTGAGTTGCCAGCCCCAAATTAGCTGCTTTACACACAATACCATTTTTACTAGAAAGGATTATTAACAGTCCATTGTTATCAGACTAGTTATTGGCTATCTGACACACATTTTTTTCAGAAGTGAATGAAGTTAGCCTATCATGTTAAAGAAAACTGGTACCATCTATAGCTAGTGATAAAATTTGAGATTTCAAGCAAAAATTAAAGTTTTTGAAAACATCTGGCACTGTGAGCTTGACAGCTTTCTACTGTGTTAATTGTTAAAAGGCAATATAAGATTGGTGATGACATTAACAAGTGTGATTTTTAAAAAAATACTGTATAATGAAAAATGCCAACATGTGGAAGATTTGCATAATTCACTGGACCAATAGTTTATAGGTAACCAATATTTTGTTACTATAATATGCATAGGTAAAAGGTCCATTCAGTGTGCAGGGTAGACCAATGGATTTTAATGTAACAAGTGTCCATCGTAATCTATTTGTAAATAGGGTTTGATACATTTTTTTTTTTTTTTTTTTTTTTTTTTTGAGAGGGCATCTCATATTTATTGATCAAATGGTTGTTAACAACAATAAAATTCAGTATAGGGGGGTCAATGCTCAATGTACAATCATTAATCCATCTCAAGCCTAATTCTCGTCAGTCTCCAATCTTCTGAAGCATAACGAACACGTTCTTACATGGTGAACGAATTCTTACAGAGTGAATAAATTCTTACATGGTGAACAGTACAAGGGCAGTCATCACAGAAACTTTCGGTTTTGATCATGCAATATGACCTATAAACCAGGGTTTGATACATTTTTTAAGTATTCAGTGTGCTTAAAATTGTAAGGGATATTTTGAATAAAATTTAAAAATCTTGAGAATAGAAGTGCTTTAGAATTTTAAATGAAAATTTCATTTAGGATGTAGCTTCTATTTTGTAAAGTTTAATATCCACAGAATTCTATATGTAAAAGGCTTTTGAAAATTTGCTTTGTTTCCAACTAATTAGGATTAAAATTTTGTCATTCCTAGGTACAGGAAAAACACTCTTGGCACGAGCTGTTGCAAGCCAATTGGACTGCAATTTCTTAAAGGTAAACGGAAATTATTGTTGTAGCTGTTGATATTAAGTTTTATTGAATTGTCTTATGTTGACCTTAATGTTTTTCTTTTAATCAGGTTGTATCTAGTTCTATTGTAGACAAGTACATTGGTGAAAGTGCTCGTTTGATCAGAGAAATGTTTAATTATGCCAGGGACCATCAGCCATGCATCATTTTTATGGATGAAATAGATGCTATTGGTAAGAGTAACACCTTTTAAAATTTATTTTAAACTTTTCTTGAAGTGTAAGGAAATTTTTTTAAAAATCTGAAACTCCCTGGCCCTCTTTACCTCTACTTGCAGCTTGTGTAATGTAGCAAAATGAATTGGATGTTACTTTAAATAATTCTTAAGACAGTTTAACCAATTTTAATAATCTTGGACATTGAGAAAATGAGAAACATTAGACCAAAATCAGTACTAACTTTGTTAGTATAATTCTTATTATTTTCATCTTAACTCCAGACACTATCGTATTCTGATTTATTAAAGAACAGTTTTGGGGGAAAAGAGTAATGAGTTTCTATATTACTATTTTAGGTGGGCGTCGGTTTTCTGAGGGTACTTCAGCTGACAGAGAGATTCAGAGAACTTTAATGGAGGTAATATTTGGTAAAGGGGGTTTATTAAAAAATCAGTGTTTATTAAATGAAGAGGTAAACGTTAGATATTTAAAGGTCAAAATATGTGCAATCATTTTAAGTGAAGAATACGCTTATGTATGAAATTTGAAAATACTATAGAATGAATACATTTCTCTGCCATAATCTGTAGCAAGAAAATTACGACTAGAAAATAATAGAGGTATCTACAGAATTCCATTTGATGTATAGCTGTACTGTTTGCTTTTTTAGCAGCCACGCCATTCAGATATTTAAATTGTATATTTCTTATTTTGTGGATGTGATCTTGTGCTAGTTTTATTAAGACATTTTATGAATAATGGACACACTAAAATGGGACAATAAATGAGTTAAAATTACGTATGAGGCTGCTAAAAATCATTGACACTTTCCTCTGTTGCTGAGATGAGAGGAAACTAAAATAGTTTATAATTGAAGAAGATGGATGATGGCATATTAGAAAGCACACAAAGCCTTTCCCCATTTTCCCTTTTTCCACTCCAAATGCTGGGAAAGTGTTACCAAGATCCCAAACACATTTTCCGACTTCTACAAATAGAAGCTAGGTGGCACAGGTAATACATGTCAAATTCTGTCTCAGTAGGGGTATTTGAAAATTACTTCTCATAAATTATACTGATCTACTTAGAAGATACACAGTATTTTAAAATTAGTTATAGAGTCTCTTAGAAAACTTATATTAAGGTATTTTTAAATATTGCAGAGACTAGTTTTATTCATGTAACTGACATTCTCTGCTAACATTTTGGGAAAGAAATAGACATGTTGGGCTAGCTATATTTTAAAGTTTGTTGGATGCACTTACATCTTCAACATTTATTCAGGGAAACTTTAGGAATCGAAGGAAATATGTTTAGTGTCTCAGTTTTTCTATGTATCAAAGAATTAGTTGAAAAATATTTAATGGATTTATTACCAAGTTTGTAGAAAAATCATTATGGCATCTGGTTATACTACTATAAATTTTATGTATGGCATACCATCGGCTGTTTACATTATATTGTGTTTTTTTTTTTTAAGTAATGGTATGAAAAAAATTCAGATGTTGGAAATCAGATCCACATAGTTTAGTTTCATAATTCTTCAATAAATGGAAGCCTTAACATTTATTAAAACTATCTGGTAGCTATAAAAAGGTACACAGTTAAATAATCTATCTTGGAACTTTGAGGATGGAAAATATATCCCTTTGTTATAAGAGAGAGGAAAAATAAGATTCCATCAAGTGATCTTTCTGAAGGTCATATATCTATTTATAGGCAAGTATGTTTCATGGTATTAGACATATTATACCATATTTTTTGGTGGTTGGGATGTTTTAAAAATCTGTGATTTTTATTTATAAATATGTTCTTAGTTACTGAATCAAATGGATGGATTTGATACTCTACATAGAGTTAAAATGATAATGGCTACAAATAGACCAGATACATTGGATCCTGCTTTGCTTCGTCCAGGAAGATTAGATAGAAAAATACGTGAGTTCAGGTTCTTTACCTATTGTCCATTTCCCTTTGTCTATGTCCATTTCTCTTCTCATATCTCCCATATCTTTTCACCCCCTACTTTATTTAAAAAACAAAAAACAGCAAAAAATGTCTGACTGCAAAATAATTTCTTGTAATTTCTTATTTGCAGATATTGATTTACCAAATGAACAAGCAAGATTAGATATACTGAAAATTCATGCAGGTCCCATTACAAAGCATGGTGAAATAGGTAAGGAAATAACCTGTTTTATATATATTTACATTTCTTAAATGAAACAAAATGCTGCTGGATATCACTGATAGGCTTGTCTATCAAATCTGGTTTTAAATTTAGCAAACATGGTAGTCTTAAATTCAGCTAATATTTATTGGTCATCTACTGTATGCTGATAATTGTTCTAAGTGCTGGGGACAGAGCAATGAGCAAAACACATTTCTACCTGAATATATATGTTTTTAAATGGCAGCAGAGAGGGGGAAGCTCAGGGAAGGCCTTCCTAAGAAGGTGATTTTTTAAGCAATGACGTGAAAAGGTGAAGGAACTAGATATGTGTGTAGCAAAGGCAACAAATAAGAAGTTGTTGAAGCAGGTTCATAACAGGAACATTTAGGAGCAGAAGAGAGGCCAAAGTGATCTGTGGCAGAGTAAACAGGACAGTAATGGCAAGTGAACTTACAGAAGTAATGGGGAAGAGATTGTGTAGAGCTTTATTGAGGCCATTGTGTAGGAACTTTCGCTTTTATATTTACTGATATGGATACTATTGTGAGGATTGTGAGCAGAAGGATGATATGTTTGTTATTTTTAAATTGTATTACAAGAAATTAGAAATATAAGAAAGTAGAGATAAGAGTATAATGAACTTCTAACCTGAAGTACTCATCCCCCAGCTTCAACAGTTAGTAACTCTTGGTCAGTCTGGTTTCATCTGTAATCTCTCCTGCCTCTTCCCTTCCCTCTGTTTTTAAAAAAAGCAATTTCCAGATTTTCTATCATTTCATCTGTAAAGATTTAAAAATTCACTTATGCTCAATAAGATCATTCTGGCTGCATGCAGCGGGACAAGGATAGAAACAAGAAGATTGGTTAGGAGGTTATTTCAGTAATCCAGGCAAAAGATGATGGTGGCTTGGTTAAAGGTGGTAGCAAAAGTCTTTTGAAGTAGTGAGATGTTGGATATATTTTGAAAAAATAGAGCTGACAAGACTTGCTAATGAGTCCATATATGGAGTGCAAGCTAAAGAAGAACCGGGGACGACTTAGATTTTTGATTCATGCAGCTGGAAAGATGGAGGTGCCATCAGTTAAAATGGGGGAAGACTGGAAAGATTAGGTATTAAAGCAAGAATGAGGAATTGATTCTGGATATATGAAATTTGATATGGCAATTAGATATCCAAATAAATTATGAGGATTAGTAATTCTACATGCACCAGTATTTCATTTGGGTTGTCTGTGCTGGAGATACAAATGTGGATATTATCAGCAAGAAAATTGTGTTTAAAGTCTTGAGATTAGATGAGATTTCTGAGGAAGTGAATGTGGATAAAAAAAAGATTTAAAAACTGAGCCTATTTCGACATAAAGAAACTGAGATGAAGCACCATCAATGGATAGTTGAGAATGTATAGTAACAGAGTTAGGAATTAAACCAGGAGCAGGTGATGTCCTGGAAGGTAAAAAAAAAAAAATTTGTTATAGAGGAACTAATTACCCATCAAATGTTGACAATGGGCCAGATGAGAAGAGTTCTGAAGGCTGACATTTGGATTTACCAAGTGGAGACCATTGGTGACCTTATGAAAAGAAATTTCTTTGAAGTAGTGGAAAGAAAGCCTACTTCAGATGAGCTTGAGAGAGACTGGGAGGAGAGGTATTGAATTTAGACATCTCTTTCAAGAACTTCTGCAGCGAAGAGAAGAAGAAACTGACCTACAGCAAAAATGGAGATGAGGATTTGGGGGAGTTTTCTTTAAGATGGGAAAACTTTGTTTATGCTGATGGGAATGATACAGGGGAGAGAGAGAAAGCAAAATTGAAAATGCACTTTCCTTGAAGAGAGGCTGGCCCTGTTTATGAGTATAGACTTTTCAATTATGAGAATAAGAGGGAAAACAATACATAGATAATAGTGGTAACAGGTTCTCAAATATGGCAGGAACTTCTTAATGCTTTTGTTTTCTCAAATAAGTAGCACGTTCAGAGTGAAGATGGGGAAGTATTGTAAGAGATGTGAAGACAGGAGAAGTTATAAAATAGTTACTATGTATAAAAATGAGAGATTGGACTAGGGTAGAGGACAGCAAACAGCTTGATTAGATCACCCATTGTGATTAGTTGGTTTTGAATGTTCCAGGCATATTCAAATTAAAGGTTTGGTTACAGTTATAAGTTAGCTTGACAGATATCTTAAGTTTATATGTGCAAAACTTTCACTGTGTAGAAACAGGTTAAGGTGCTTTCAGATCTTGATATTTCTTGGTTTTAAAATTTTAGAAGTATGTTTATTTCTGCTTAATGCTGGTTTATTTAACAAAAGTACAGTTTTTGGTTGTTAATAGTGTAGAATGTTAACAGAGATTATGTCTTAACTGATCAAATTTAAAGCAAATTCTGTAGTTAAATTTTACCTATGGACATAATCAAGAAAAGGTTTTTTTTTTTTTTTTAATAAATTTCAGTATTTTTTTTCCTAAACAGATTATGAAGCAATTGTGAAGCTGTCAGATGGATTTAATGGAGCAGACCTGAGAAATGTTTGTACTGAAGCAGGTAAGGTTTTAAAGTACTGTTTTTACTATTCATTTTGATTTGTTTAATTTGCTAACATGTTTGGGTTTGTCCAAAAATAGGACTTTGCAAGGATTTGGGTGCTTGTTTTTTTGGGAGTTGGTTCTAAGTAGCAGGAGAGAATATGGCAAGTGAGATGGAAAGACAGAAAGCTATTATAGTGGTGCACCATAAACGTAGCTAATGTAGTCGGGATTTGATTCTGATGAGACCACAGAGAAACATACAGAATGCCTTTCAGAATTACCTGGCTGAAATATGGGAAACTGTAGTATTTATTTACCAGCTCTCATTCCACGTTGCATGAGATTTGCCTTGGGGATGTTAACTCCTTTGCACATCTGGATGCCTTAAGGCAGAATGTGAATGGTATGCATGTGATAGCATACTGGCTTCCTGAAGTTAAGTCTGGGACTATACAACTGTCTGCCACACCTCTGGGTGAAATCAGACTGGGCCAGAGGTATCTGCTGCAAAATGGATGACATGTTTGCTGATATTAGTCTGTCAGGAATTTATGATTAATTTATGAATGTTGTGATCATGCAACTTGTGTAAGATGTAATAGTTTCTAAATAGAGTTTTCTCTGGATTGTGTGATCCTATTTTATTTCTGATACCAAGTGGCTCTTAAACCCTCTATAGAGTCCTTTAGTCTTTGTCTTCCACACAGATTCTTAACATTGAAAAAATTAATTTCTATAGTAATTTTTATAGTTACTGATGAACATTTGCAGATGAGCAGTTATTTTGAGTAATACAAAATGTGATTTCCTCTTTCATATCACCTTTAGCTTTATTTTAATATTTTTTATAAATTCAACAGCATTTAAAGAGGCTGCTCAGATGTGGCTTCTCCATAGGAATGTCTTCATGAGGTATAACTGTGACTCAGTATTGGAATCAAAGATATGTAGGTCTGGAAACTGAGCACAAATCAGAGTAAATTGTGCTCACAAAGACTTACTAATAAACAAAAATATTCAGAGGTAAACTTATTGTGGCTTGAACTACTCAGAGTAACTTATGAGATTTTCTTGCCAAAATCTACAGTGGACCAAATTATTAGATTGCTTTGGTGCGGTTGGACTCCAAACAAAAGCAGTGTCATATCTTAAAGGATGAGATAATTACGACATTCTGTCTTTTTTCATTCTTTTCAGTTTTATTGAGAAATAATTGACATATATCACTGTATAAATTTAAGGCATACAGCATGATTGTTTGATTAACATATATTGTGAAATGATTACAATAGGTTCGGCTAACATCCATCTTCTCATGGATACCGTAAAAACAAAAAAGGAAATTTTTTTCTCCTTGTAATGAGAAGTCTTAGGATTTATTCTCTTAACAACATTCCTGTGTATCATACAGCAGTGTTGGCTGTAGTCATCATGTTGCAGTTATATCTCTAGTACTCATTTATTTTATAGCTGGAAGTTTGTACCTCACATACTCATAAAAACTTCTTAGCTTTTTCCAATAGAGAGCTATAACTTCTGTGTGGATTAAAATTTTAACTTTTTAACTAGGTAGGACACTCATGTCTGGAGAGACTGAAGTTCTCCGGTTTTCTTTTTATTAGACTTCAGTCCTTTTTTGTCAACATATCTTTAAGTTAAAATACACTTGATTCAGTTATAGTTGTCTTTCAAATGCTGAGATTATCCTTTTTCTATTAGCATATATCTCTCAACAATGATTTGGAAGTAGTCATATACACAAAGCTTGGAAAAATAACTATTTTAGTTGTGCCTTCTAAACAGGTTTTCAAACTATTAAAAAACAGTCATTTCCATTCATCTGATTTCTGAGAACAATATAAACTGGCTATTTCTAAGACTCCTTATATAGAAATCTTAAAAGGGAAGATAGGAAGTAACCCTTGGAATCTTCTATGCCAACCCACTCATTTTAAGTAAGTAAAAATTCAATATAAACAGATTCTCATGAAAATATTGGTAGGATACATTTAATTAGTAGATAGTGATAATTTACCATCTTTAGTTTATCATGAAGTTAGGATTGTTTCAAAATCTGGGACCCATATCCAGGACACAACTCATGTTAAAAAAGACAGAACTTCTACCCATTTGTCAAGTAGTATTTGACAAGTAACTTGTCAAAAACTTGAAAGAAAAAACTGAATTGTGATACTTGAATGTGAAAGTCATATAAAAATGACAGTTTGTACATAAATAAGATGAATTTTAATATGTGAATACTGGCACTGATTTTTGTCAAAGCCCACTGTTGGCTCTCTTTAATTCCTATTCTCTAAGCTTTGGTTATTAATAAGGAAAGGCTATCAAAACTACTGGAGGTGTTTTTCCAAACCACACATGTGTTCCCTCCTTCCAGGGAATTGCCTATAGGGTTAAAGTGCTGCTTAAAATGTGTATGTTTTGTTGATAGTTGGGTTTTGTTTTTTTCAAGATGCTTTTGAATACAGGGGCTGGGTGAGCTGGATTTTAAATATCCAGATAGTTGTCTCATTGTGTTCTAGCTCTTGCTTTGGAAAATAATGCTCACTATAGCTATGGAAATTAATTGAACAATGACAGTGGTTTTTAACAAATTAGAGCTACTGGTATAGAAGTAGAAAATCTAGGCTTCTTCACATTTACTCTATAGAATTACATTATTTAATTTTTTATTTTATTGAGATAAAATTAACAAATAACCTATTCAGGGGTACAGCATAATGATTCAATATTGTATACATTGCATCACTACAGTAAGTCTAGTTAACTTCCATCACCACACATAATTACAAAAATTTTTTTTCTTGTGATGAGAACTTTTAAGATCTACTCTCAGCAACTTTCAAATGTATATATAATATGGTATTATTAAGTATAGTTATATGATGCACATCCCAGGACTTTGTAATTGGAAGTTTGTACCTTTTGACTACCTTCATCCATTTTGCTCACCCTTCTTAGTTTTCTTGTCATAAACAAATATTTCACATATTATATAAGACAGTCATGTTGTTTTATTTTCCACAGGTATGTTTGCAATTCGTGCTGATCATGATTTTGTAGTACAGGAAGACTTCATGAAAGCAGTCAGAAAAGTGGCTGATTCTAAGAAGCTAGAGTCTAAATTGGACTACAAACCTGTATAATTTACTGTAAGGTGTTTTGATGGCTGCATGATAATGACTTCATGTAAAAATAAAATTAAGGAAAATAATGTATATATTGGCAATGATCTCATTAAAAGAGTATGAATAAAAATAAGTATAAATAACACTATAAAAATTAGTTCAGTAATTCTGCTTTTAAAATTGGTACAGAAGAAATTTGTATGTTCATGTTGCATTTATTGCAGCAGAAGTTATAAAAGAGTATGTTGGAGCTCTTCATATTTGCTGTGTGAACATTTTGTAAAACATTGAAAGTGGTTTGAGATAACAGTACAAGAGAGCATTTCTTATGACTTACTTTAAATCATTTATTTTCTTCATCCGAAAAAGTTGAATAAAATCTGTTTGATTTGATATATTATTTGATATTGAATACATATATTATTCATTCTTGTCTTTTTTAACAATACATTTACTATGGCCCTTTAGGTTCTTTAGTAAACGAACTATTTAAAAACCAAGATGAAGTTATATTAGATGGTAAGCTTTTGGATTTTAGTTTAAAACAGTACCCATTATGTACTCTTAAATACTCTTAAGCTCTTATGAATACCTTGTTATGTATAACATAGATTATGTGTGTACGTCTCTGTATATTCCTCCTTTGTGATAGTTAGATTGACATGCACCTCCATAACCTTCTTTTAGATTATGATTAAATTAGTATTTGCTAATAGACTTGGTTTTCTTGATTGATGTGAGATCATAGTTCCCTTTTGAGAATGTCACTGTCTGGACCTTCTTCCCAGAAAAATTCACACATACGTACACACAGTTTTGTGGATGCTGAGACTTCAAGGAAATTTAATATTTACCAAGCTCACTTGAGGACTGTATAGGTATCTATGGATACCAGGCCAAGAATGTCTGATGTAGGGGATGTTGATGTCAGAAATGTTCAAAACAAAGTTGTTCCCTATACACAATTCTTATATCATGTGGCAATTAAAGCTTTTAACTCATCATTGGGTATCAATGTAGAGTATCTTATTGTTAAAGGTGCTGTTAAACAAGGAACTTAAGTTTCATACACACTAAAGAATGAATAATATATATGACCTTGGTAATTGGACATTCTTCGAATTAAAAACCAGCAGAGTATTGTGTGCCTTTTTATAACCTTAGAAGATAAAGAGCAGTTTACATAGTGGTAAAGAAAATGGAACACTCAAGCTAGCCATCTCATACTTACATTATTGGTCAGTTCTATATGTGTGTTGGCAATGTATTTCATAAATATGACAATATAAAAAGTAATAGAATGTCACGGGAGTTTAGGTCAAATATCCATGTAATTCTTTTTACTTTATCCATTGTAATTTGCAATTTAGTTAGTGAATGACTTGTCCTTTTACTTTGGTGATGGTTGTTTAAAGAATCAGTTTGGTGTACAGACCTTGAAAGTTTGGGTTCTTCCACTTCTAAGCTTGATTTTCCTCATGCGTTTAAAAACAAAAAGGATAGTAGTATATCCACAGGCCCAGAGAAAGTTATCACATACCTAAACTTTATTAATTATATAGTATTAACTCTGATTCAAACTCTTTAAAAGATAATCAGAGCCACATAATTTATTATGTTGGAATACTAATAAACTTAGAAGCAAAGGGAGAGACCTTTCTTCAGTATTACAATTTACTGAGTGAGCTATCAGTTCCGTTTCTTATTTTGTCTATTTGCCATTCTTTCTTGAGATTTTCTAGTCATAGGCCAAGTATTCTTAACAGTCCACCGTTTCAGTTTGTGTAAAACTGACGGATGTTTTATTTTTTGTGTAGCATAACTTTTTAAAATAAGCTCCTCATTTACCTCGGTTATAATCTCACTGCAGATTGCGCAGGATTCGGAGACGGGAGAAACTAGTTTTCCTTCCGGGTGCTAGTCTGGTGGCTAGGATTCTTTCCCCATTCTTACACCAAAACAGGGATGTTCGTCCTGCCCGGAAAGGGCGGAGCTGGTTTGGATTTTCCCAGGACCTTAAGCCGTTTCCTCCCTTCTTCCGCAGCCCCACCTTCCATCACGCCCGGTAAGCTCCGGCGGTAGTGCCTCCGGAGCTTCGCCCTCTGCGTCTGCGCCCTCTCGAGGGGGCGGGGCGGTGGCGCGCTGACACCTGGCGGCCGTGGGGGGTGGGGTGCGGGCCGAAGGCAAGCGTGGGGCTGCGATTGGCTGGAGCGACGCGGGGAGGGCGGGGCGAGGACGGAAGACGGTTGTAGCGTTAGGGTTTGTGCCAGAGCCTGGGCGGCGGTCTGAGGGGCCTGTAGATTGCGGGAGGGAGACGGCAGCAGCATGGCGGCAGGGTATGAGCTGCCCAACCCTCTTCTTCCCCGCTGTCGCCGCCGCCGCCGCCGGAGTCGTTGGGACCCTTTAGTCTGCGTGTGTTAGTTGTAAGCCCACTGCCCGCCCGTCAGCCCTCCGACCCACCAGCCCTCCTTCCTTTCATCGCCACTGTCAGCCTGAGGGTCGGGCCGGCGGGTTAACTTCCACCCGTGCCACAAGCCTGCGGGCCGGGACCATGGAGGACATGAAGCTGGAGTTCCCCTCGCTCCCACAGTGCAAAGAAGATGCTGAGGTGAGTCTGTCCTGTGACTGCCACGCACAGGCCTCCTTTCGTGGCTCCGCGGGGAAGCGACCTCAAGCCCCAAACAGTGGAAGCCCTCGTCTATGTCGGAGCCCTGTTGAATTCGGGAGACTTGCCGGGACCCTGGGCGGAGCTCCTGCTCGGGGGCGTGGGGCCTTGACCGTGAGTCAGTGAATTCCTTTTCCTTTTCCCCTCCCAAGACCCCGGCGGAAGGGCTAAGTCTGATCTATTTAAAGAGATGTACGATTCCCTGCTAGGCTGGGCGACGAGCATTTACCTAGAGTAAGGTTCCCTTTTTATTGCCACAGCAATACGAGGGTAAATGTTTTTTAATCTCAGTTTGGGGGATATCTGTGGTGTCATCGATTCACTGTAGACACGGGGCCCCACAGGTGGAATAGATCCGGGACCTGAACTTTTCGAAGTGCAGGTTCAGAAAGTTTCCCAAAGTTGTGGCTTTTCTGTTTGATTTAAATTTTTGCTTTGTTGTAAGGCCGTGACCAGAGGAGTAAAATGTCACAAAATTAGCTCATTTGAATCTGAAAACTTCAATTAGAAAACTTGCCCTTTCAATTTTAAAACTTAATACTGAGGATAAAATTCTTTATAGTTTGGTGAGTTCGATTCAGAGTTTTTTTACTCCACCTTCTATCTCCCCAGCCTGACGTTTGTATTGAGTTTTCCCCCATTTACTACTAGTTTAAAATACTTTGTGGTATTGCAGACTACTAAATTAAAATTTTCTGAAGATTTAATTAGTAACAGGACAAGGATACTCGGTTATGCATTAGTAGGATCGAGAAAGAAAGAAATGTAAAATTTCTAGTTTTAAATATCTTAAAGTAATTGGAAAAATAAAGCCCTGTTTTTAAGAGACCATTTATGCCAGATATTCATTCTCTTGAATATCTTCATTTGGGGTTCACATTTTTTATTTGGAGTGAATTTTTGCTTACATTAGTAATTCTTGAAAATTTCATGTTTTAAAAGTAATCTCAAATAGAAAAGAAAGTAAAATTTATGTTAAAATAAATTTACAGTTTTTTCTTTATTAAATACGGAATAATTAGAATGAGGATTATGTTTTATATCCTCAAAATAATGTGATTTCAGCACTGGAAGCCAGTAATACTTGGAAAGAATGTAGAACATTCCCACTTTTCGGGTGAAGATATTGTAGCTTAGTGAGTGTAAGTGATACGCCAAGGTAACACAGTAGCACAGAGACAAGTCTCCTGGTTCCTAAATCATTATTCTTTTTAGTACACCTCAATTCTTCCCTGATTTAATCTTAAGAAATATAGTTTAAAATGTTTACAGACTCTGCATTTAATCCTTTATTGTGTATATAATATGTCTTATCCCTGTAAAAATTTTAAAATAATACTAGGGAGATAGCTTTCTTCTTTCCTTGGAGGACAAAATTAATGCTTAAATCTTAGTAGATGATAGTGCAAATACTACCTACTGAAAGCCCATCCATTTCTTGTTTCATAGCTTTGGGTGTTCTCTTTTGGTTACAAGTGACAAAAACCAACTCAAACTTAAGCAAAGAAAAGAGAAGTAACTAAATCCAGAAAGGTAGGAGTGCATGCAGCTGGTCTCAGGAACTTGACAAGATGGTATTATAATGCATCAGAACTGCTTCTTATCTCTTACCAGCGCTTGTGTCTACTTTGAGGGTCTCTGCTTTTTCTTGGGTTTCTGCACAGGTATGGAGTTTGGCCATCAGCTGCTCCAAGGTCATACTCGTACAGACCCTGAACACGGAGGAATGAAAGTGCCTCTCTCTAAGATTATGTTTAAAATGGGAAGGATCGACCCTATTTAGGTCATGTGTGGTTACTTTGGATCAGTCATGATAGCCAGGAAGGGGTGAATACAGTAAGTAGCCCAGTGTAGGTCTTATATCCACTTTCTCAGCTACAGGAGTGAAGTCTATCATTAGTAGCCTTCCCACCAAAATCACTAGAGCATTTCCACAGAAGTTGGGTGTCCTTTCTGGCTGACAAAACTATAACCATTAAATAGAGCATGTAGTTACTCATGACTAACTAATGAAGCAGAATATTAATTTTCTAATTTCTGGTGAGACAGGTAAAGTGTCAAATGGTCTTACATAGTTACGGTGACTATATTACCTCCAAGTTTCTTGAAATTCTAGTCAGGGCTTTCTTTATATGAAAGTACAAACAAAAATTTAGCTTTATTTAGATCAGCTTGCCAAAAGATTGCCATTCCTTTGTTTAAAACTTTGTGATTCCCCATTGTTTTGAGAATGAAGTTCAAACCCTTAACACCACTTGCAGGGTTCTCTGTGATCTGGCATCTACCTACTTGTCTAATCTCATTATGAGCTGCTGTTTCCCTTGCTCCCTTTTTTGTATGCCCTAGGTATAGTCACTTCTCTCAGTTCCTGGAATGCTTTAATTTTTCCTTTTACCTCAGAATTTGTACATATGGTATTTTCCCCTGCCATGCTTGCCACTGGCCTTGCTCTCACCTAATTAACTACTTGCTCTTGGGTTAAGATCTCACTTTAGGTGTTACTTCTTCTGAGAACTTCCCTGATTTTTGCCAACTCCTCTGCCCCATTTCTCACCCCTCAGACTAAGTTCAATCCCTCAGGTTTATAAGCCTCTGTTGTGCTTGATACTTTCATACCTACCTTTGTAACAATTATCATACTTATAATTTTGGTCAGTGTGTATTTCTACGATAGCCTGAGTGTTCTGTATAAGGGAGCTTAGTCACCAGTAAGTTCTGTCTTATTCACTAATGCTCTTTCACTTAACACAGTTTTTGGTATGTATCAGAAGCTTAATGAATGTTGAATTAATGAGAGAATATTGACTGATTTTGATACTAGTCTTAACTTGTGGCAAGATTATAGTAGTTTTTAGATGTAAAGGTAAAAAGAGCAACTTATAGTACCAATTTTTTAACAATTTAGTTGCATAGTTAAGCTATTGGTTTTGTAATTTAAAAATTAATGTCTATCTTCTCTTCAGTTAGAAAGTGATATATAATTTATTTCGATTGTAGCTTGGCAACTTAATGGTTATCCTTTCCATTTTCCTTTACCTTTTGATTCCCATAGTACAGAATCAAAAATAGGAATTGCTTAATATCTCTGACTGAGGATCCCTCTCCGAGCTCCTTTAAATTTAGAATGGTGCTCTTTAAACATAACTACATTGCTTTTTAAACATAACTGTAGAGTAGAATACCCAAGGAGCTTTCACAAAGTAATCATGTCTGGGCCCCACCATCACCTATTCTGATGTAATTGGTCAGAGATGGAACCAGATCATTTTAATTGGCAGTCATGTTTAGGAATAACTGATTTGTTTGAATGCCCTTCTGCCTCTCCATATCTCTGTATCCCATTTTTTTTTTACAGTGAAAATCTCCTTTGGTGAGAATTAAAGGAAAGGGCTTATTCTGAAGAAGACTACTTTTTTTTGGAAGAGAGAAATTATAATGCTAATTTTTCCATTTTGTGAAATACCACAGCTGAGGATATTCTGAGGATTTTTTTTTCCTGAACTGCTCCCCCAAACTATGAAAAATTCATAATCTATTTCGGTGTTTCAGCTTACCTGATCCACCTGTTAAGAATTAAGTTTTTATTTTATCTAGTTTTTATAGCCTGTATCCTCTGACATATTTTTTTTTGGTATCATTAATCTACAATTACATGAAGAACATTATGTTTACTAGGCTTCCTACTTCACCAAGTCCCCCCAACAAACCCCATGACAGTCACTGTCCATCAGCGTAGTAAGATGCGGTAAAATCACTACTTGTCTTCTTTGTGTTGCACAGCACTCCCCCTGCCCCCCCCCCATTATACATGCTAATCGTAGGCCCCTTTTATTCTTACCCCCCCTTTCTCCCTCCCTTCCCACCCATCCTCCCCAGTCCCTTTCCCTTTGGTAACTGTTAGTCCATTCTTGGGTTTTGTGCTTCTGCTGCTGTTTTGTTCCTTCAGTTTTTCCTTTGTTCTTATACTCCACATATGAGTGAAATCATTTGGTACTTGTCTGTCTCTGCCTGGCTTATTTCACTGAGCATAATACCCTCTAGCTCCATCCATGTTGTTGCAAATGGTAGGATTTGTTTTCTTCTTATGGCTGAATAATATTCCATGTTGTATATGTACCACATCTTCTTTATCCATTCATCTACTGATGGACACTTAGGTTGCATCCATTTCTTGGCTATTGTAAATAGTGCTGCAATAAACATAGGGGTACATCTGTCTTTTTCAAACTGGGCTGCTGTATTCTTAGGGTAAATTCCTAGAAGTGGAATTCCTGGGTCAAATGGTATTTCTATTTCGAGCTCTTTGAGGAACCTCCATATTGCTTTCCATAGCGGTTGAACTAATTTACATTCCCACCAGCAGTGTAGGAGGATTCCCCTTTCTCCACAACCTTGTCAACATTTGTAGTTGTTTGTCTTTTGGATGGTGGCGATCCTTACTGCTGTGAGGTGATATCTCATTGTGGTTTTAATTTGCATTTCTCTGATGATTAGCAATGTGGAGCATCTTTTCATGTGTGTGTTGGCTGTCTGAATTTCTTCTTTGGAGAACAGTCTGTTTAGCTCCTTTGCCCATTTTGTAATTGGATTATTTGCATTTTGTTTGTTGAGGTGCATGAGCTCTTTATATATTTTGGATGTCAACCCTTTATTGAATCTGTCATTTATGAATATATTCTCCCATACTGTAGGATGCCTTTTTGTTCTATTGATGGTGTCCTTTGCTGTACAGAAGCTTTTCAGCTTGATATAGTCCCATATGTTCATAAAGAAGTCACTCATGTTGATGTTCAAGAGATTTTTGCCTTTGTTTTTTTCTAAGAGTTTTATGGTTTCATGACTGACATTCAGTTCTTTGATCCATTTTGAATTTACTTTTGTGTATGGGGTTAGACAGTGATCCAGTTTCATTCTGTTACATGTAGCTGTCCAGTTTTGCCAGCACCATCTGTTGAAGAGACTGTCATTTCCCCATTGTATGTCCATGGCTCCTTTATCGTATATTAATTGACCATATATGTTTGGGTTAATGTCTGGAGTCTCTGTTCTGTTCCACTGGTCTGTGGCTCTGTTCTTGTGCCAGTACCAAATTATCTTGATTACTGTGGCTTTGTAGTAGGGCTTGAAGTTGGGAAGCGAGATTCCTCCCACTTTATTCTTCCTTCACAGGGTTGCTTTGGTTATACATGGTCTTTGGTGTTTCCATATGAATTTTTGAACTATTTGTTTGAGTTCATTGAAGAATGCTGTTGGTAATTTGATAGGAATTGCATCGAATCTGTATATTGCATTGGGCAGGATGGCCATTTTGACGATACTAATTCTTCCTAGCCAAGAGCATGGGATGAGTTTCCATTTGTTAGTGTCCTCTTTAATTTCTCTTAAGAGTGTCTTATAGTTTTCAGGGTATAGGTCTTTCACTTCATTGGTTAGGTTTATTCCTAGGTATTTTATTCTTTTTGATGCTGTTGTGAATGGAATTGTTTTCCTGATTTCTCTTTCATTTAGCTCATTGTTAGTGTATAGGAAAGCCACAGATTTCTGTGTATTAATTTTGTGTCCTGCAACTTTGCTGAATTCCGATATTAGTTCTAGTAGTTTTGGATTGGAGTCTTTAGGGTTTTTTATGTACAATATCATGTCATCTGCAAATAGTGACAGTTTAACTTTTTCTTTACCAATCTGGATTCCTTGTATTTCTTTGTTTTGTCTAATTGCAATGGCTAGGACCTCCAGTACTATGTTGAATAACAGTGGGGAGAGTGGGCATCCCTGTCCTGTTCCTGATCTCAGAGGAAAAGCTTTCAGCTTCTCGCTGTTCAGTATGATGTTGGCTGTGGGTTTATCATATATGGCCTTTATTATGTTGAGGTACTTGCCCTCTATACCCATTTTGCTGAGAGTTTTTATCATGAATGGATATGGAATTTTGTCGAATGCTTTTTCAGCATCTATGGAGATGATCATGTGGTTTTTGTCTTTCTTTTTGTTGAGGTGGTAGATGATGTTGATGGATTTTCAAATGTTGTACCATCCTTGCATCCCTGGGATGAATCCTACTTGGTCATGGTGTATGATTTTGAATTCGGTTTGCTAATATTTTGTTGAGTATTTTTGCATCTACGTTCATCAGGGATATTGGTCTGTAGTTTTCTTTTTTGGTGGTGTCTTTGCCTGGTTTTGGTATAAGTGTGATGTTGGCTTCATAGAATGAGTTTGGGAGTATTCCCTCCTTTTCTATTTTTTGGAAAATTTTAAGGAGAGTGGATACTATATCTTCTCTGTATGTCTAATAAAATTCCGAGGTAAATCCATCTGGCCAGGGGGTTTTGTTCTTGGGTAGTTTTTTGATTACTGCTTCAATTTCATTGCTGGTAATTGGTCTGTTTAGATTTTCTGTTTCTTCCTTGGTCAGTCTTGGAAGATTGTATTTTTCTAGGAAGCTGTCCATTTCTTCTAGGTTTTCCAGCTTGTTAGCATATAGGTTTTCATAGTTTTCTCTAATAATTCTTTGCATTTCTATGGCATCTGTCATGATTTTTCCTTTCTCGTTTCTGATTCTGTTGAGTGTGTTGATTCTCTTTTTCTCTTAATAAGTCTGGCTAGAGGCTTATCTATTTTGTTTATTTTCTCAAAGAACCAGCTCTTGGTTTCATTGATTTTTTTCTATTGTTTTATTCTTCTCATTTTTATTTATTTCTTCTCTGATCTTTATTTTGTCCTTCCTTCTGCTGACTTTAGGCCTCATTTGTTCTTCTTTTTCAGTTTCGATAATTGTGACTTTAGACTATTCATTTGAGATTGTTCCTTCTTTAAATATGCCTGGATTGCTATATACTTTCCTCTTAAGACTGCTTTCGCTGCATCCCACAGAAGTTGGGGCTTTGTGTTGTTGTTGTCATTTGTTTCCTTATATTGCTTGATCTCTATTTTAATTTGGTCAATGATCCATTGATTATTTAGGAGCATGTTGTTAAACCTTCATGTGTTTCTCGGTTGACATCTGTTTAGCCTTAGGATTGCTCCCATCTAGAGCAGTCTCTCTAAAATACCCTGTAGAGGTGGTTTTTGGGAGGCAAATTCCCTCAACTTTTGCTTGTCTGGGAATTGTTTAATCCCTCCTTCATATTTAAATGATAATCGTGCTGGATACAGTATTCTTGATTCAAGGCCCTTTGGTTTCATTGCTTTAAATATATCATGCCATTTTCTTCAGGCCTGTAAGGTTTCTTTTGAGAAGTCTGATGATAGCCCGATGGGTTTTCCTTACTGGGTGACCTTTTTCCTCTCTTTAGCTGCCTTTAAAAGTCTGTCCTTGTCCTTGATCTTTGCCATTTTAATTATTATGTGTCTTGGTGTTGTCCTCCTTGGGTACCTTCTGTTGAGTTCTGTGTGCTTCCGTGGTCTGAGCTACTATTTCCTTCCCCAGTTTGGGAAAGTTTTCAGCAATTATTTCTTCAAATACACTTTCTATCCCTTTTTCTCTCTCTTCTTCTTCTGGTACCCCTATTATGTGAATATTTTTCCTTTTGGATTGGTCACACGATTCTCTAAATATTGTTTCATTCCTGGAGATCCTTTATCTCTCTGTGTGTCAGCTTCTCTGTGTTCCTATTATCTGGTTTCTATTCCATTAACAGCCTCTTGCATCTCATCCATTCTGCTTTTAAGTCCTTCCAGAGATTGTTTTATTTCTGTAGTCTCCCTTCCTACTTTGTCTGTTAGCTCTTGCATTTTTCTCTCCAGCTCCATCAACATGGTTATGACCTCTGTTTTGACTCTTTTTTAGGAAAATTGGTTAGGTCTCTCTCCCCAAGGTCCTTCTCAGGGTTTGTGTCTGTTGGTCTGGTCTAGATGAAATTCTTCTGCCTTTTCTTGGCGATAGAGGTAGTTGTGGGGAGTTGGCACATGTGTCAGCTGGGAGAACGTCCCTTCTTGCTAGTTTGTGGCCTTCCTCTCCTGTGAGAATGGCGACCCCTAGCGGCTTGTGCTGTGCAGCTGTGCGCAGACAGGTTCTCTGATTCTTGTCTGGCCTCTGTGGAGCTCTGCGGGCTGCTGTGGGCGTGACCGGTCTCAGGCTGCTGCTCTCCTATGGCGGTCCGTGCCAGAGGTGTAATGGGCAGGTGGCTGTTTTTTACAATGAGGGGCCTCAGAGCTGCACTGCCGCCCTGGGGGTTAGGGTGCCCGGAGTTCCCCAGGATTCCAGCTGCTGGGCTGAGTGTGACAGGATACTTCCATCCAGCTGTGAGGCCCTTGTCCATTTAAGGCTTTCAAAGACCACTCACTTTTCTTTTGCCCCTGGGGCACCGGCTGCAGGGACCCACTCCAGATTTTACTGTCCTATTTCCCTAGTATCCAGCACACCATGCACTGTGTGTCTATGCTCCCAGTGCGGATGGCTAGGGCTGGGTATTTAGCAGTCTTTGGCTCCCTCTCCCTCCCCGCTCTGACTCTTCTCCTCCCACCGAGGAACTGGGATGAGGGGCGCTCGGGTCCCACCAGGCTGTGGCTTATATCTTACCCCCTTTGTGAGGCGCTGGGTTCTTGCAGGTGTAGATGTAGCCTGGCTTTTGTCGTGTATCTTCTGGTCTCTCTTTTAGGAATAGTTGTATTTGTTGTATTTTCAAAAATATGTATGGTTTTGGGAGGAGATTTCAGCTGCTCTACTCACACTGCCTGCCATCTTGGCTCCTCCATCTTTGAGCATTTTTTTTTTTTTTTTTTTTTTTTGAGAGGGCATCTCTCATAATTATTGATCAAATGGTTGTTAACAACAATAAAATTCAGTATAGGGGGGTCAATGCTCAATGTACAATCATTAATCCATCTCAAGCCTAATTCTCGTCAGTCTCCAATCTTCTGAAGCATAACGAACAAGTTCTTACATGGTGAACGAATTCTTACAGAGTGAATAAATTCTTACATGGTGAACAGTACAAGGGCAGTCATCACAGAAACTTTCGGTTTTGATCATGCAATATGACCTTTAAACCATCAGGTCAAATATGAATATTCATTTGATTTTTGTACTTGATTTATATGTTGATCCCACATTTCTCCTATTATTATTATTATTTTTATTTTTAATAAAATGCTGAAGTGGTAGGTAGATGCAAGATAAAGGTAGAAAACATAGTTTAGTGCTGTAAGAAGGCAAATGTAGATGATACAGATGATCAGGTGTGTGCCTATGGACTAAGTATTAATCCAGGCTAGACAAGGGCAGCAAGACATCCACGGATGCAGAAGATTTCTCTCAAAGCAGGGGGGGTGAGGTTCTGAGCCTCACCTCTGTTGACCCCCAAATTCTCACCTGATGGCCCCCCTGCGACTGTGCCTGTCTTAGGTTGTTCCTCCCTTGAGGAATCTTACCCGTCTCTGGCTAACCAGTCATCTTCCGGGGCCATACAGGGAAATGTAAAGTTGGTAAGTGAGAGAGAAGCCATATTGTTTGCAAAGGTTAGCTTTTTACTTCTTTGCAGATTTATGCCCTGTGGCTTCTATGCCCAGCACTTGTCTCGAGGTATCTTTACCACCTGGAGGAATTATGATACTCGGTAAATTCGATATGAGGCACGAATTCTATTTAAAGTTTGTAATTAGGAAGGAAGAAGAAAAGCTATAGATGTAGCATATGAAGGAAACTTGGGAGGATTGATTATTTCTTTGACATATCTTCTTGTATAGTACCTTAAGTATGTATAGGTTTTAAACTACTAACTAATTTGCACACACATATTGACATAATAGGAATACGGTGACATAAACAAAGCAAATCTATAATTACCAGCCATCTCCAGTGAAGCCAAGAAAACCATTTAGGCACCCTAGGCATTTGTGAAAATTTATCTATGATATGATGGATATTTTCCAACTGTACTTGAACCATCAGACAAATTAAAGCAGCCCATTTCTGGGATCTGTTCACATCCCATATGTTCTTTTAACCATAGATAGTCTATAGTCATGAGATTTTGGGGTGCTACAACTTGCACCCCTCCCAACTCCTGGTTGAGTTCCAACAGTACAGATCCAGTCAAATTCGTTGTCTCACTGTATGCACATGCCAGCCTAGACATCTCCCTCCTCCTTCTCATGGCAAGTCCAGGAGATGGTGGGCTGGATGCAGCCACAACCGCAGCATCGTCCGGATCCCTGTGGAGGCTTTTTGATGATCATCCCCCGGCACGAGTCCTCCAGAGAGTGCTGATGCCGGAAGCTCCTCCTCATATCGTATCTTAGTTCATTTTCTGGGTATCCAAGCTAGGCCTTGATCTTCTGCGTAGAAACAAACAGACCCTTTGCCCACACTTTGACATGCCCTCTATACCACTGTGCAGAACTCATTGGAGGTCAGCACACAGTAACTGCTTTTTTTTTTTTTTTTTTTTTAATTAAGAGAAAGGAATATTATCAGAAAAGAGTACCTCCATAGCTGATCATCTGACACCCTTTAAGTGATCAACATTAAGGATATTTAAAGCATGCGTTGATCTTTGATTTACCAATAGTTTTATCCTGTTAAGGAGTAATCCCCCTTTTCTTTCTTTCTTTCTTTTTTTTTTTTTTTTTAAATTTTTAATCTACACTTACCTGAAGAATACTATGTTTACTATGCTCTCCCCTATATCAGGTCCCCCCTAACAACCACATTACGGTTACTGTCCATCAGCTTAGCAAAATGTTGTAGAGTCACTACTTGTCCTCTCTGTGTTGTGCAGCCCACCCTCCCCTTTCTCCCTCCCCCCCATGCATGCTAATCTTAATACCCCCCTTCTTCTTCCCCCCCCTTATCCCTCCCTGCCCACCCATCCTCCCCAGTTCCTTTCCCTTTGGTACCTGTTAGTCCATTTTTGGGTTCTGTAATTCTGCTGCTGTTTTGTTCCTTCAGTTTTTCCTTTGTTCCTATACTCCTCAGATGAGTGAAATCATTTGGTATTTCTCTTTCTCCGCTTGGCTTATTTCACTGAGCATAATACTCTCCAGCTCCATCCATGTTGCTGCAAATGGTTGGATTTTTCCACTTCTTATGGCTGAGTAGTATTCCATTGTGTATATGTACCACATCTTCTTTATCCATTCATCTACAGATGGACATTTAGGTTGCTTCCAATTCTTGGCTATTGTAAATAGTGCTGCGATAAACATAGGAGTGCATCTGTCTTTCTCAAACTTGATTGCTGCGTTCTTAGGGTAAATTCCTAGGAGTGGAATTCCTGGGTCAAATGGTAGGTCTGTTTTGAGCATTTTGATGCACCTCCATACTGCTTTCCACAATGGTTGAACTAATTTACATTCCCACCAGCAGTGTAGGAGGGTTCCCCTTTCTCCACAGCCTCGCCAACATTTGTTGTTGTTTGTCTTTTGGATGGCAGCTATCCTTACTGGTGTGAGGTGATACCTCATTGTAGTTTTAATTTGCATTTCTCTGATAATTAGCGATGTGGAGCATCTTTTCATGTGTCTCTTGGCCATCTGTATTTCTTTTTTGGAGAACTGTCTGTTCAGTTCCTCTGCCCATTTTTTAATTGGGTTATTTGTTTTTTGTTTGTTGAGGCGTGTGAGCTCTTTATATATTCTGGACGTCAAGCCTTTATCAGATCTGTCATTTTCAAATATATTCTCCCATACTGTAGGGTTCCTTTTTGTTCTATTGATGGTGTCTTTCGCTGTACAGAAGCTTTTCAGCTTAATGTAGTCCCACTTGCTCATTTTTGCTGTTGTTTTCCTTGCCCGGGGAGATATGTTCAAGAAGAGATCACTCATGTTTATGTCTAAGAGGTTTTTGCCTATGTTTTTTTCCAAGAGTTTAATGGTTTCGTGACTTACATTCAGGTCTTTGATCCATTTTGAGTTTACCTTTGTATATGGGGTTAGACAATGGTCCAGTTTCATTCTCCTACATGTAGCTGTCCAGTTTTGCCAGCACCATCTGTTGAAGAGACTGTCATTTTGCCATTGTATGTCCATGGCTCCTTTATCAAATATTAATTGACCATATATGTTTGGGTTAATTTCTGGGGTCTCTAATCTGTTCCACTGGTCTGTGGCTCTGTTCTTGTGCCAGTACCAAATTGTCTTGATTACTATGGCTTTGTAGTAGAGCTTGAAGTTGGGGAGTGAGATCCCCCCTACTTTATTCTTCTTTTTCAGGATTGCTTTGGCTATTCGGGGTCTTTGGTGTTTCCATATGAATTTTTGAATTATTTGTTCCAATTCATTGAAGAATGTTGCTGGTAATTTGAGAGGGATTGCATCAAATTTGTATATTGCTTTCGGCAGGATGGCCATTTTGACGATATTAATTCTTCCTAGCCATGAGCATGGGATGAGTTTCCATTTATTAGTGTCCCCTTTAATTTCTCTTAAGAGTGACTTGTAGTTTTCAGAGTATAAGTCTTTCACTTCCTTGGTTAGGTTTATTCCTAGGTATTTTATTCTTTTTGATGCAATGGTGAATGGAATTGTTTTCCTGATTTCTCTTTCTATTGATTCGTTGTTAGTGTATAGGAAAGCTACAGATTTCTGTGTGTTGATTTTGTATCCTGCAACTTTGCTGTATTCCGATATCAGTTCTAGTAGTTTTGGAGTGGAGTCTTTAGGGTTTTTTATGTACAGTATCATATCATCTGCAAATAGTGACAGTTTAACTTCTTCTTTACCAATCTGGATTCCTTGTATTTCTTTGTTTTGTCTGATTGCCGTGGCTAGGACCTCCAGTACTATGTTAAATAACAGTGGGGAGAGTGGGCATCCCTGTCTGGTTCCCGATCTCAGTGGAAATGCTTTCAGCTTCTCGCTGTTCAGTATAATGCTGGCTGTGGGTTTATCATATATGGCCTTTATTATGTTGAGGTACTTGCCCTCTATTCCCATTTTGCTGAGAGTTTTTATCATGAATGGATGTTGAATTTTGTCAAATGCTTTTTCAGCATCTATGGAGATGATCATGTGGTTTTTGTCTTTCTTTTTGTTGATGTGGTGGATGATGTTGATGGATTTTCGAATGTTGTACCATCCTTGCATCCCTGGGATGAACCCCACTTGGTCATGGTGTATGATCCTTTTGATATACTGTTGAATTCTGTTTGCTAATATTTTATTGAGTATTTTTGCATCTACGTTCATCAGGGATATTGGTCTGTAATTTTCTTTTTTGGTGGGGTCTTTGCCTGGTTTTGGTATTAGGGTGATGTTGGCTTCATAGAATGAGTTTGGGAGTATTCCCTCTTCTTCTATTTTGTGGAACACTTTAAGGAGAATGGGTATTATGTCTTCTCTGTGTGTCTGATAAAATTCCGAGGTAAATCCGTCCGGCCCCGGGGTTTTGTTCTTGGGTAGTTTTTTGATTACTGTTTCAATTTCTTTGCTTGTAATTGGTTTGTTTAACTTTTGTGTTTCTTCCTTGGTCAGTCTTGGGAGGTTGTATTTTTCTAGGAAGTTGTCCATTTCTTCTAGGTTTTCCAGCTTGTTGGCATATAGGTTTTCATAGTAGTCTTTAATAATTCTTTGTATTTCTGTGGAGTCTGTCGTGATTTTTCCATTCTCATTTCTGATTATGTTGATTTGTGTTGACTCTCTTTTTCTCTTAATAAGTTGGGCTAGAGGCTTATCTATTTTGTTTATTTTCTCAAAGAACCAGCTCTTGGTTTCGTTGATTTTTGCTATTGTTTTATTCTTCTCAATTTTGTTTATTTCTTCTCTGATCTTTATTATGTCCCTCCTTCTGCTGACTTTAGGCCTCATTTGTTCTTCTTTTTCCAGTTTTAATAATTGTGATGTTAGACTATTCATTTGGGATTGTTCTTCCTTCTTCAAGTGTGCCTGGATTGCTATATACTTTCCTCTTAAGACTGCTTTCGCTGCATCCCACAGAAGTTGGGGCTTAGTGTTGTTGTTGTCATTTGTTTCTATATATTCCTTGATCTCTATTTTGATTTGTTCATTGATCCATTGATTATTTAGTAGCATGTTGTTAAGCCTCCATGTGTTTGTGAGCCTTTTTGTTTTCTTTGTAGAATTTATTTCTACTTTCATACCTTTGTGGTCTGAAAAATTGGTTGGTAGAATTTCAATATTGTGGAATTTACTGAGGCTCTTTTTGTGAGCTAGTATGTGGTCTATTCTGGAGAATGTTCCATGTGCACTTGAGAAGAATGTATATCCTGTTGCTTTTGGATGTAAAGTTCTATAGATGTCTATTAGGTCCATCTGTTCTAGTGTGTTGTTCAGTGCCTGTGTGTCTTTACTTATTTTCTGCCCGGTGGATCTATCCTTTGGGGTGAGTGGTGTGTTGAAGTCTCCTACAATGAATGCATTGCAGTCTATTTCCCTCTTTAGTTCTGTTAGTATTTGCTTCACATATGCTGGTGCTCCTGTATTGGGTGCATATATATTTAGAATGGTTATATCCTCTTGTTGGACTAAGCCCTTTATCATTATGTAGTGGCCTTCTTTATCTCTTGTTACTTTCTTTGTTTTGAAGTCTATTTTGTCTGATATTAGTACTGCAACCCCTGCTTTCTTCTCACTGTTGTTTGCCTGAAATATGTTTTTCCATCCCTTGACTTTTAGTCTATGCTTATCTTTGGGTTTAAGGTGAGTTTCTTGTAAGCAGCATATAGATGGGTCTTGCTTTTTTATCCATTCTATTACTCTATGTCTTTTGATTGGTGCATTAAGTCCATTTACATTTAGGGTGACTATTGAAAGATATGTACTTATTGCCATTGCAGGCTTTAGATTCGTGGTTACCAAAGGTTCAAGGTTAGCTTCTTTAGTATCTTACTGCCTAACTTAGCTCGCTTATTGAGCTGTTATATACACTGTCTGGAGAGTCTTTTCTTCTCTCCCTTCTTATTCCTCCTCCTCCCTTCTTCATATGTTGTGTGTTTTGTTCTGTGCTCTTTTTAGGGGTGCTCCCATCTAGAGCAGTCCCTGTAGGATGCCCTGTAGAGGTGGTTTGTGGGAAGCAAATTCCCTCAGCTTTTGCTTATCTGGGAATTGTTTGATCCCACCATCATATTTAAATGATAGTCGTGCTGGATACAGTATCCTTGGTTCAAGGCCCTTCTGTTTCATTGCATTAAGTATATCATGCCATTCTCTTCTGGCCTGTAGGGTTTCTGTTGAGAAGTCTGATGTTAGCCTGATTGGTTTTCCTTTATAGGTGACCTTTTTCTCTCTAGCTGCCTTTAAAACTCTTTCCTTGTCCTTGATCCTTGCCATTTTAATTATTATGTGTCTTGGTGTTGTCCTCCTTGGATCCTTTCTGTTGGGGGTTCTGTATAATTCCATGGTCTGTTCGATTATTTCCTCCCCCAGTTTGGGGAAGTTTTCAGCAATTATTTCTTCAAATACACTTTCTATCCCTTTTCCTCTTTCTTCCTCTTCTGGTATCCCTATAATACGAATGTTTTTCCTTTTGTATTGGTCACATATTTCTCTTAGTGTTGTTTCATTCCTGGAGATCCTTTTATCTCTCTCTATGTCAGCTTCTATACGTTCCTGTTCTCTGGCTTCTATTCCTTCAATGGCCTCTTGCATCTTATCCATTCTGCTTATAAATCCTTCCAGGGATTGTTTCACTTCTGTGATCTCTTTCCTGACATCTGTGATCTCCTTCCGGACTTCATCCCACTGCTCTTGCATTTTTCTCTGCATCTCATCCCACTGCTCTTGCATTTTTCTCTGCATCTCATCCCATTGCTCTTGCATTTTTTTCTGCATCTCTGTCAGCATGTTCATGATTTTTATTTTGAATTCTTTTTCAGGAGGACTAGTTAGGTCTGTCTCCTTCTCAGGTGTTGTCTCTGTGATCTTTGTCTGCCTGTAGTTTTGCCTTTTCATGGTGATAGAGATAGTCTGCAGAGCTGGTACAAGTGACCGCTGGAAGAGCTTCCCTTCTTGTTGGTTTGTAGCCTTTTCCTGGGAGAATAGCGACCTCTAGTGGCTTGTGCTGGGCAGCTGTGCGCAGACAGGGCTTCTGCTTCCTGCCCAGTTGCTTTGGGGTTTATCTCCACTGTTGCTGTGGGCTTGGCCTGGCTGGGGCTGTTCCTCCAAAATGGTGGAGCCCCGTTAGAGGGGGAGCAGCCAGGAGACTATTTATCTCCGTAAGGGGCCTCTGTGCTCCCTGCTGCCCAGGGGGTTAGAGTGCCCAGAGATCCCCAGATTCCCTGCTTCTGGTCTAAGTGACCTGTCCTGCCCCTTTAAGATTTCCAAAAAGCACTCTCCAAACCAAAACAACAACAGCAACAATGAGAGAGGGAACAGAAAGGAAAAAAAAAAGAAAAAACACGCGATTTTTTTTTTTTTTTCCTCAGGTGCCGGTCCCAGGCACCCGCGCACTGGTCCTGCTGCCCTGTCTCCCTAGCACCAGGGTCCCTGTCCTTTCAAGGCTTCCAAAAAGCACCCACCCACCGGTCCCGCAGGGAAGGAACGCTCAATATTCTTGGTCCTCAGGCACTGGTCCCACGCACCCGCTCACCAGTCCTGCCGCCCTGCCTCCCTAGCACCGGGGTCCCTGTCCCTTCAAGGCTTCCAAAAAGCACTTGGCAAAAAGAGAGAAAAAAAAAGGGGAAAAACGCGCGATTTCTTCCGTCCTCAGGTGCTGGTCTCAGGCACCCACCCACCGGTCCCACAGGGAAAAATGCGGGATATTCTTTGTCCTCAGGTGCCGGTCCCAGGCACCCGCTCACCAGTCCCGCCGCCCTGCCTCCCTAGCACCGGGGTCCCTGTCCCTTTTAGGCTTCCAAAAAGCACTCGCAGAAAAGAGAAAAAAAAAAGGGGAAAAACGCGTGATTTCCTCTGTCCTCAAGTGCCGGTCTCAGGCACCCGCCCACCGGTCCCGCAGGGAAAAACGGGGGATATTCTTTGTCCTCAGGCGCCGGTCCCAGCCACCCGATCACCAGTCCCGCCACCGTGCCTCCCTAGCACTGGGGTCCCCGTCCCTTCAAGGCTTCCAAAAAGCGCTTGCCAAAAAGAGAAAAAAAAAAAAAAAAGGGGAAAAACGCGCGACCTCCTCCGTCCTCAGGCACTGGTCTCAGGCACCCGCCCCCAGGTCTCGCAGGGAGAAACGCGGGATATTCTTTGTCCTCCGGCGCCGTTCCCAGGCACCTCCTCACCGGTCCCGCCACCCTGCCTCCCCAGCAACGGGGGCCCGTCCCTCTAAGGCTTCCAAAAAGCGCTCGCCAAAAAAAAAAAAACTGCTCCGGTTTCTCTCCACCCGCCGGGAGCCGGGGGGAGGGGCGCTCGGGTCCCGCCGGGCTGGGGCTTGTATCTTACCCCCTTCACAAGGCGCTGGGTTCTTGCAGGTGTGGATGTGGTCTGGATGTTGTCCCGTGTCCTGTGGTCTCTATTTTAGGAAGATTTTTCTTTGTTATATTTTCATAGCTCTATGTGTTTTTGGGAGGAGATTTCCACTGCTCTACTCACGCCGCCATCTTGGCTCCCGCCTCTTTGAGCATTTTTATAAGATTTTTTTTCAGTCCCCTAAGTGCAGTTTTATGAATCATGTAACTTTGCATTTGTATGAGAAGGAAGGAGAGAGCCTAAAAGATGTTTTAATGTTTGGTACTTTCTAACTCATACTCATGATTGAAGGATTTTCCCTTGGAAATAATTTCTCAGAAAAAGTTTGTTTCATAACTTGGAATATTTTGGCTTAACTGGCTTGCTTTAGCTTAAAAAATACAGTTGGACTTTTGGCTGGTCACCGAAGTTTGCAAAATTGATTCTACTAAATAACTACAATAGCAATTCACAATAGATCATTGGGAGTCTGCCCCATTCATACTATCTAAAGTGATGAATTTTAGGAGCACTATGAGCAAGCTGAGATTAAGGAAGGAGTATGAAATAGGCAAAACTTGGTTATTAGATGGTTACAGATGGATGTATGGTAGAGCAAGACCATCATGAGCATGAATGACTCTTAAAATCTTGATCTGGTGTCCTAAAGACATTAACAGAATTGGTAGACAAGGACAGTTTAAGATTTGTTGTGTAGGTAGTAAGGGTAGGCAAACAGAGAGGTTAGATTATTGAGATCAGGATTTAATGCCAGCACCAAGGATTGTTCCAAATGAAATTTTCTGTGAGAAAAAGCCTTCTGGGTTTCAAAGGATCCATACCTATTACAGCAAGTCTCATGGTCACTAACATAGGCTGCATGCTTATTTATGTGTCTTGTGAATAGGAATAATTTTTCATTCTCTCCCACTGCACAACTTAATATTTACTCTTACAACATATTTTGCAAATACAGCATACATGATCTATTTAACATAAAACCTGTGGGAAGCCCACAGTATCTTTGAAGCCTCTTGTTTCACTTAAAAATTCAGATAAATTTTGCATTCTGTCTCATATGGTCATTTGTTTAAATATAAAAATACTTTAAATTAGTGGCCAGTGAAAATATGTTTTTTCTCCATAAAAGTCTTTTGGTAAAATGGGTATTCCAACAGAAGCACATTTATCCTTTGGTTTTAAGTGCCTTCTGGTATATTGCCGGATGTTCCCTGGAATATATGTACTCCATTTCCTTATATATGCTCCCCCTTTTTTCTTCTTTCATCACTCACAATTTAGAGATTCATTTTAGGTAAACTCTAAAGTACATGTTTCTTTAATCGCTTTTCGTTCTTACCGCTCTGACAAGTTGCTTCAGGAATAAAAGGCTGGCTGTTAGACTACTTGACAATCTTTTTTTTTTTTTAAGGAAGAAAAGGAAAAAAATATCTATAGTACCTAGTGCCATGGATTTCTAAACTGTACATCTATTGTGTGCTTATTCTGTTGCAAGGCGCTCTGCTCATTGTTAGGGGTATCATGACTGAAATTACAGTTTCTAGCCTGAATTCTTTAAAAAGAAGCAGGTAAACGTTCAGTTTGTATGAATTAATTATGTTTCCCTCTCCTGGCATGGAAATTATATGCTATATTTCTGTTCTATTTATCAAAAAATTATTTTATGCAGCCACTGTTTAAATATATGTTTGCCATGTAGTTCTTCATACATTAAGAGGCTATGTAGCATAGTGATTAAGAAAATCACTGGAGTCAGACTAGTTAGACTCAAAGTCAAGTTATTTAGGCTTTCTGTGTCTATAATAGGAATGTAAAATACAGACAGTAGTATTAAAAAACATCTTTTAGAAGTTGCTTTAAAAAGTTCTGCTTGGTAGTAAAGTCTCTGCTTTTGTTTGTATGAAATTGTCTTTTACTTCACTCTTCTTGAAAGATTACTTTCTAAGCATATATTCTATTATAATAATTTATTCACCACTTTGAATGTATTATTACTCTGACTCCTGGCTTCCATTCTGCAGTTGAGAAGTCAGGGTCAGTATAAATGTCCTTTTGTATGTAATCTGTCTTTTTTTGTCTGGATGCTCTTTTAGTGCATGGATATTAAATGTACAATTCAATGAGTTTTGATGAAGATATACACCAGTGTAACTACTACTCCTATTAAGATAGAGACCATTTCTCTCAACATAGAAAGTTCCCTCATATCCATTTCCAGGCAGTCTTTACCATACCCTTCAATAGTCAACAAATTTGATTTCCTATAGCCATAGTTTAGTTTTATCTCTTCTTGAACTTCATATAATGAATCAGGCAAAATAGACTCTTTGTTTATGGCTTTTTTCTCTGAATATGATACCTGTGAAATTCATTTATATTCTTGTGTTGATTGATAAGTACTTGATTCTTTTTATTGCTGATGTTCTATTTCATTGTATGACTATGTCATGGAATGACATTTCAGTTCTTTGGCATATGATGAATAAGCTGCTTTAAATATTCTTATACAAGTCTTTTTGTGGACATATGTTTTCATTTTTCTTTGGTAAATCTTAGTGGAATTGCTAGATGAGGTAGGTGTGTGTTTAGCATTTCATTTTCACTCCCATAAGCAGTGCTTGAGAGTCCCAGTTGCTCAGCATCATCGCTAACATATGGTGGTGTCAGTCTTTTTAACTTTAGCCATTAGTGGGTATGTAGCAATATCTTGTAGTTTGAATTTCCTTGATCACTAATAATGTTGAATACTTTTTCATGTGCTGTTGGCCATTTATAGATCTTCTGTGGTAGGATGTCTGTTCAGTTCCTTGCCCATTTTAAAAATTGGGTTGTCACTTTATTGTTGATGTGTATTTATGTATTTTGCATTCAAAGTCTTATTGAATACATGTATTACAAATATTTTCTTCCTGTTTGTGGCTTGTTTTTCCCTTTCCTTAATGTATTTCATTGAGCAGAAGTTTATAATTTTCATGAAATTGAGTCATCAGTTTTTCTCCTTTAAGCTTAATAATAGCTTTTGTGTCCTCTTTAAGACATCTTTGCCTTTTTCAAGGTTGCAAAGATATTCTTCTGTTTTCTTTTTATCATTTGTGCATTTATGTTTATACATAGTTTTTTTTCTTTAATTCATTCAAAAAGCATTTATTGAATGCCTGCAGTGTGTCAGCCACTGTCATCAAGCATTGGAAATAGATAACAGCAGTGAAGACAAATAAAACATTTGTGTGTATTTTGTCCAGTTGTTCATACACTACTTGTTATGATTTTTCTTTTTCCTTGTATTGCCTTGCAGTCTTCTGGACGCCATTCTTTTCCATTCTTCGATTTGCTGTTAGTCTGAAATAAGAAATTTTCTTTGTTTGGTGTGCTGCTGTTTCACCATCTGCCTGTTCATTTCTTTCCCTTATCCTGCTTGGGATTTTTTGGGTTGCCTATTTCTGGGGTGTGGTGTCTTTATTTATTTGTTTGTTTGTATGACTATGTCATGGATAGACATTTCAGTTCTTTGGCATATGATGAATAAGCTACTTCAAATATTCTTTTTTATTTATTTATTTTTTAATATTCTTATACAAGTCTTTTCGTGGACATGTTTTCATTTTTCTTTGGTAAGAAAATGTCTTTTATTTTTTTCTAATTATTTTTTTATTGAATTATCATTGATATATATACTCTTATGAAGGTTGCACATGAAAATCAATGTGGATACTACATTCAACCATATTATCAACCCCCACATGTCCCATTGCAGTCACTGTCCATCAGTATAGTAAGATGCCACAGAGTTACTATTTTTCTTCTCTGTGCTACACTGTCTTCCCCATGATCCCCCCCACACCATGTGTACTAATCATAATACCTCTCAATCCTCTTCTCCTTCCCTCCCCACCCACCCTCCCACACCCCTCTCCTTTGGTAACTGCTATTCCCTCCTTGGAGTTTGTGAGCCTGCTGCTGTTATGTTCCTTCAGTTTTGCTTCGTTGTTATACTCCACAAATGAGGGAAATCATTTGATATTCGTCTTTGCCTTACTTATTTCACTGAGCATAATACCGTCTAGTTTCCTCCATGTTGTTGCAAATGGTAGGATTTGTTTCTTTCTTATGGCTGAATAGTATTCCATTGTGTATATGTACCACCTCTTCTTTATCCATTCATCTACTGATGGACACTTAGGTTGCTTCCATATCTTGGGTATTGTAAATAGTGCTTCAGTAAACATAGGAGTGCATATGTCTTTGAATCTGAGAACTTGTTTTCTTTGGATAAATTCCTAGGAGTGGAATTCCCAGGTCAAATGGTGTATCTATTTTTAGTTTTTTGAGGAACCTCCATACTGCTTTCCATAATGGTTGAACTAGTTTACATTCCCACCAGCAGTGTAGGAGGGTTCCCCTATCTCAGCATCCTCAGCCAGCATTTATTGTTCCTAGTCTTTTCAATGTTGGCTATCCTAACTGATGTGAGGTGATATCTCATTGTGGTTTTAATTTGCATTTCCCTGATAATTAGCTATGTGGAGCATCTTTTCATGTGCCTGTTGATCATCTGAATTTCTTTTTTGGAGAATTATCTGTTCATATCTTCTGTCCATTTTTTAATAGGGTTATTTGCTTTTTGGATATTGAGGTGCTATAGTGTCTTTAACCAGTTTTGGAAAATTCTCAGTATCTTGTGTTATATTATTTCTCCTTTTTTTTTTCTCTCTCCCTTCCTTATGGAACTTAGATTCTATACATGTTAGACCTTTTAATTTTATCTTCTATGTCTGTTAATTGCTCATATTTTCCAACTCATAATTTAGGTCATTTTCTGTTATGTTTTCCAGTTCACAAATTCTGTCTTTATCTGTGTCCTTTCTTTTCTTTAGCCTATCCACTGATTTTTTTATTTCAATTGCCCTTTTTCATTTCTACATACTTGTTTTGGCTCTCAGTTTTTTAATCCTTGGTCATACTTTTGATAATCTTACTTATTTAAGTATATTAAATGTGTTAAAATTTTTTATCATAATATCTGCAGTCTTTGTGGATGTGATTCAGTTGCATCTGCTTTTCTTGGTGGCTTATTCCTTTTTTTTTTTTAAAGTTCATTTTTTATTGTGAACTCATTGGAACTTACTTGTGTGAATTATTTCTGATTTATGTTTAGGGTATTCCCCTCAAGAGAGAAAAAGCATTTGCTGCTTCTAGGAACCCACAGACACTATCTACCCAGGACCACTTGACATTAAGTTTTCACTTGGCTTTACAGAGATAATTGAATTCTAATGCTAAACTTGCATGAGAGCCAGATTGTGGTTATAAAAGCCCCACCCCGCTACTATCACCTACTTCTGTCTAGAGCCAAAGCTAAGAAAGGCAAGAGTATGCATTTCTATGAAGATGGGGTTAAGTTATAGTTATTTTCCCCACTAGTTTGTCTTTCACTGAGGGTGTTGCCTTTTGGGGTCCAGGCATTTTTGTCTTGATGTGACTTGCCACTTTTGAGCAGATCCTTGGCTTTGTCTTATGTCTCACATGTGCAGTGCCCTTTAAAATAAGGCCATAGTTTGCATATGGAAAAACTAGAACTCTATGCATTACTGGTGGACTGTAAATTGGTTTTGAAAAACTTCTGGCAGTGTCTAGTAAATTCAAATATAGGCCTACCCTGTGATCTAGTGATTCCATTGATACTTATATATTCAAGAGAAATGAATGCATATATCCATAAAAGTGTGCTTTCTTGTGTTTGTGTGTATCTGGGGATTTCTTCCCCTCACTCCCTTGGTAGTTCAGCTGTGCATTTAAATATATTTTTAAAAATAAACTTGAACTGTCAATACATAGACAATTTCTCAGGGTTTATAGTCCACTTCTACCTTGCTGAGACCAATTTCCAAGATTAAAAATAAAAAAATACTTTCAGTTTCTCTTTATTAAAAAAAAACTGCTGACTTCATTGCAGAAGTACTATTTACAAATGAGAACTATATGTACTATATTTGATTCTTTATATTAATTCACTGTAACTGTTTTTTTCTTTTCCTAACTTTTAAAATATTTTCTGTCTTTTGCCATTGGCATTTTGCATTACTTGCTAACTTCTTTATCTTGGTTTGAATTCCAAAGACAGAATGAACTCTATAGTGAAATTGAAAGGAATTGAACTAGACAGAGTCTTAAGCCCCAGTAAGATATGGAAAGGCTGATAAGCACCTGGCAGTTTAGATCAGGGATGGCAAATACCTTTCACATATCATTCTTCTTTTATCCATTACAGGTATTGCTCATTGAGCACAGCACTCCTCTCTTCCTGAGACTTTCCTCAAAAAGCATTTTAGCTGCCTACTGCCAGTTGATTTATAGTTGGCATGAATGATGAAAAATCTACTTGACATCTCTTATTTACAGGATCAGTTTTTGGGAGAAACTTATGCAATATTTATTTTTATAATTAATGAGCTGTTCCATCCATTGTATAAAGTAAAATAATCATAATTTAGAGGCCCAATTATTAAAAGAATACTTTAATCATTTCTTATTACTTATATTTTTAGGTGTTTGTGAAGCCAATTGAAACTGCTTTTTATAGAATATTCTTGAAATATAATGTATTTTTTTTAAATCCATAGACTTGTATGTCATATCTTTAACCTTTAATTGGGTGACATTTTTCATAATGTTATTTACTTGTATTCTTGTGTTTTCCTTCCATTTTTAAGGAGTGGACCTATCCAATGAGACGAGAGATGCAGGTATGACAACTTTTTTGTTTATTCAAGGCAACCCATATTATTAGTATCATCATTATTAAATAACTTAACCTGGTTTCACAAAGGATCTGAGACCTGTTGGCTCATGATAATTAGGCTTCATCACTAAGTGTTTTAAATATTAACACGTTTAAGGTTAATTATGGATTTTAAGAAGATGGGAAGTGAATTGTTGCCTTTTTTCCTTAGATGAGAGCCATGGATATAATATATGTGTATGTTTAATGAGTCACTGTTTTTCCTCATCTGAAAAACTGGGTATGATATTTGTGCTCCTTTTGAAAGCAGTTTGCTTTCTGTGCTTGTCTACTTTAGATAAGTTAAGGAGGGTTAAAAATGGAAAGAGAATCATTCCTTTGAGTAATTGTTCATTTTTCTGTATGATTTCCACTATAACTGTAAGTAGCAGTTCTAATCTTGTATTTTGTGCTGCTTTTGATTGTCTACATAAGGTTGCAAAGGGATGATTTCTTTATGCCTATTTTATTCCTAGTCTACCGCAGAGAGTATAAGTAAAATTAAGAGATGTCTTATTAATCCAAAGACAGTGTGCTAATTTTACTCAACCTGCTTACAAAATGCACCATGGAAGTTCAAATATCTGGTTCTTTAGAACTATCCTTAAACTTTAACTGTCTCATTTACTATATAAAGCACATCTGCATTTTGCTTCCTAGTCACTTGCTCAGTGTGTGGCTAGACAGTGCTCCTGAAATAACAAGCTTTTTAGCAAATTATTATAACAACTATGAAAACACCCACAAAATCACTTATATGGTGCATATTTTGTACAGGTTTAAATTGCTGATGGTAAATATCTCAATTTTTTTTCCCCTAGGAAATTTTACCTGGATTGTTCTTAGGTCCATATTCTTCCGCTATGAAAAGCAAGGTATGAACTTTAGGTTAGGTTCATCAAGAAACTAACCAACTTTCTTGGAGTAAATTTTTTTAGTAGTAAGAGTTTTACTTGAATGAGAGTCCACAAATACTTCATGTTATTGGTAATTACCATTCTGGAGTACCAACCTCTTTCCAAATTTTACTGGACCAGTAATTCTTTAGTGTTGAACCACAAATCGTGAGTTTTTATATTTTACTTTTCTCATAAAATCCATAGGTTTGAAAGATTTACTAAATAAATGACCTTATTTACTTACCCTCTAAAATGTTAGTCATCTGTTATTGCTAATCATAGCTTTTGAACAATATGAGATAAAAATTAAAGCCCAAAACAAGGATATTTTAACATTTTAGCTAACCTTTCCTTACCAAGAGCAAGAGTGTGTGCTTGTATCCATGTGTTTTAATTGAAATGACTCAAATCTTATTTCTGTTTTTCCAGACTTTAGAGGTCTGGTTGCTCCAGGCTGTAAAATATTGTCTTAGTTAGTCAAACTGAAATGCATTTCTTCATTACACAATTGAAAGGGTAGATCTCATGTTAACACACAAAGCAGTGTTGTTGGCTGCTTCCTGGAGGATTCAGCCCTAAGAGTTATGACAATGCTACTAATTCTCTTTGAATTATAATGTGAAACATTGTATCACAAATGTTTTTCTTTGTACCCTGCCTGTTTACAAGTCAGTATTCTTGTGTATGGTATCTACCTACAGTAGGCTTTGTAAAAACTGTAGAGTTTTAAACTTTCATGATATGGTTTAAAGTATTTATGAATTTTAGGTTATTGGGAGGTTATTTTTTTAAGTTAGAGGCATCTTTTTGAGACTGGAAGGCTTGACTGTTGAGACATATCTAGGAGTAGCCCTAAACATTTTGATGCCTTCAACTAGGTTGTGAAAATGGGGTGTTAAAAAAAATTTTTTTAATACTAAGGAAAAGAGGGTAGATGACTTAAAGACTCAACTGAGAGTACTTTGTAAAAGACAAAAAAAAAAAGTTATAGCCCAAATAATGTATTTGCAAAACACTGGCCTTCAAGATTGTTTTAGATTATTTACTTTTCATATTCCCACTGCACTTTATAAATATCCTATTATAGTGTGTCACATTAAATTATAAGTATTTGTTTACAAATCTCCTCAAAACATCTTCCCTTTAAATTCACCATTGTCTAATTAGATTGAGGGAAAGCTTCTGTGGGCAAAATCACCTTATTTCCCACCCTGAGTTTCCATAGTGCAGCCTTTATTTCTTTTTATACTATAATCCAAAAAATATGTAACAATAACAATAAATAATAAATAATAATAAATATAAAGAAACTCTAGGGAATAAACTCCTTTTTTAATAGTCATATAGTTAAGTCTGTCTTTTATTACATTCAAAACTGGTTTTAATAAAAGGGACAAATTTAAGTTCCTTTTAACTAGTGAACTTTTTTTTGGTTAAATTTTCCTATGTATTGGTATAAGATGAGGTCATAATTTGCTTATATAAGTGAAAATCCATTGAGAAGTAAAAAAATATTCTGTGTGCTCTTACATTTGGGTTCTTTTTTTTTTAAGATTTGTTTTTAGTAGTAGTCTGATAATGTTCCTTTATATCTTGTTAAAACATGTTTTTATCCATAGTTATATGATATATTATAGTTTCTCATATTAATAAAATAGATATGAAAACTTCATATACATCAAGCATAAACAAAGGAATAAATATTGAATTCATTTTGAAGGTTTAATAAATATCTATATAGAATATTGATTAATTATTAATCCTACCAAGGCCTGCCTTCCTTCTCCTAACTCAAGATGTGCTCAGGAAATACAAAGATATTTAAACTTTCATCTATGTCAGAAATGCTAAAATTTGCTGCAAACAGTAACTTTTAAAACTTAAAAATCAAATTTTCTTCATCAGCTCAGGCTGCTAATATAAAATACCATAGACGGATGGCTTCAACACAGACATTTTTTCTCACAGTTCTGGAGGCTGGGAAGTCTGACATCAGGTTGCCAGCATGGCTAGTTTTTGGTGAGGGCCCTCTTTCTCGTTTCCTGCTTTCTTGTGTCCTCACATGGTGGAGAGAGGAAGATGACTCTTCCACTTCATACAAGGGCACTAATTCCACCATGGGGCTTCTACCCTGATGACCTCATCTAAATCTATCTAATTGCCTCATAAGGGTCTCACTTCCTAATACCATCACCTTGGAGGTTATGGCTTAAACATACGATTTTAGGGAGACACAAACATTCAGTCTATAACAAATTATTCTTTGACTTCTCTCATGAATTATTAGTATTACTGTTCTAGACTATTTAATACTCAAAGTGGGAATTAACTATATAGGCTGAAAATATAGAGAACTCAAGATTATTAATTCTGATTACTCATGCTAGCATGATTTGTTCATTCATTTATAACAATTACTGAATAACTATTATGTTCTTGTCTGTTACACGTACTTAATATGAATCTGTTCATACAAACAAAATCCTATTCTCATGGAGTTCACATTCTACTAAAATAGCATGTCATCTGTAAATGCTATTTACAGATATAACTATAAAAAACTATAAATAAATCAGTTGCAAATAAAACTTTATTTGATAATTTCTACTAATCCCCTCTAAAGAAAAAAATTGTAGTCAGTATATGTAACTACCATTAGTAAATGCTTACCATGAGCACCAGGTACGATACAGAATACATTTTATATAATTCTTACAACCACTCAGTGAACAGAAGTGTTTTCCCCATTTTCGTATAAGAAAACTGAGCCACAGAGCTCAAGTCCTTTGCAGAACTGGGATATATATAGAGCTAGGGCTTCATAACACCTAAGTCCATGCCCTTAGCCAGTATAAAGTATTGTTTCCCAAATAAACTATATTTAGGATCTCATCAAGCTCTAAAATTACAAGTGTAAAATTATCCTGTTAACTTCTTGAGGACATAGAGTATATTAATCTTGAATCATTGAAATATCTTGCTAATCACTTCAGTTATTATAAAATTAGCTGTACTACTAATATTCAGTCCTGTGTATTTTTCAAACATCTGCATTAAGATGATGTTTTGTATTTTAAACTATTTCTCTCCCCTCTCCTCACTTTTTTATAGCTATCTATACTACAGAAATATGGAATAACACATATAGTTTGCATAAGACAAAATATTGAAGCAAACTTCATTAAACCAAACTTTCAACAATTATTTAGGTAAGAACTATTGCTGTAGTTTATTAAAATGTTAAGGATAGCAAAAATGTAGTTTTTATTTCAAGTTGATTTTATCATACCAGACTTCTGTAATATATCATTTTATGAAAATGGGTCATACAGCACATCATTTGAAGAGTAAAATTCATTTAAAATATTTTAAATAAGTAATTCACGCACATAATGCAGAATTCTAAGTGTTCAAAAGAATGTATAATTAGGTACCTATCACCTAGAAACTCAATTTCCCTCCTAGGGCATCCATTGTAACTTCTTTTTTGAATATGCTTCCAAAGTTGTGTTACACATACAAGCATATTCTTACAGATGAACTTTTGTTTTTTGACACTGGCTTTTTTTTTTCTATTTGTCCAGTTGAATCTTTCCTACTGATCTTTTTTTGTTATTATTTATTTTTTTTATTAAGGTATCATTGATATACACTCTTATGAAAGTTTCACATGAAAAACAATTGTGGTTGCTACATTCACCTATATTAAGTCCCCCCTATACCTCACTGAAGTAGTCACTGTCCATCAGTGTAGTAAGATACCACAGACTCACTGGTCTCTGTGCTACACTGTCTTCCCCTGTAATCCTTTCCACACCATGTGTACCAATCATAATACCCCTCAGTCCCCTTCTCCTTCCCTGCTCAGCCATCCTCCCCCACCCTTCCCTTTTCATAACCACAAGGCCCTTCTTGGAGCCTATGAGTCTGCTGCTGTTTTGTTGCTTCAGTTTTGCTTCGCTGTTACACTCCACAAATGAGGGAAATCATCTGGTACTTGTCTTTCTTTGCCTGGCTTATTTCACTGAGCATAATACCCTCCAGCTCCATCTATGTTGTTGTAAATGGTAGGATTTGTTTTCCTCTTATGGCTGAATACTATTCCATTGTGTATATGTGGCACGTCTTTATCCATTTATCTACTGATGGACACTTAGGTTGCTTCCAAGGTGCTGCAATAAACATAGGGGTGCATATGTCTTTTTGAGTCTGAGATCTTGGCTTTCTTTGGGTAAATTCCTAGGATTGGAATTCCTGGGTCAAATGGTATTTCTATTCTTAGTTTTTTGAGAAACCTCTGTATTGCTTTCCACAGTGGTTGAACTAATTTACAGTCCCACCAGTGGTGTAGGAGGGTTCCCATTTCTCTGCATCCTCACCATCATTTGTTGTTAGTAGTCTTTAGATGTTGGCTAGCCTAACTTGTGGGAGGTGATATCTCATTGTGGTTTTAAATTGCATTTCCCTCATTATTAGCAATGTGGATCATCTTTTCATGTGCTTGTTGGTCATCTGAATTTCTTCTTTGGAGAAGTGTCTGTTCATATCCTCTGTTCATTTTTTAATAGGGCTATTTGCTTTTTGGTTGTGGAGGCATTTGAGTTCTTTATATATTTTAGATGTTAACCCATTGTTAGATGTCATTTACAAATACATTCTCCCATACTGTAGGATGCCTTTTTCTTCTACTGATGGTATCCTTTGCTGTACAGAAGCTTTTAGCTTGATGTAGTCCCATTTGTTCATTTTCGCTTTTGTTTTCCTTGCCCAAGGAGATGTGTTCAGGAAAAAGTTGCTCATGTTTATATTCAAGGGAGTTTTGCCTATGTTTTTTTCTAAGAGTATTATGGTTTCATGACTTACATTCAGGTCTTTGATCCATTTTGAATATACTTTTGTGTATGGAGTTAGAAAATAATCCAGTTTCATTCTCTTACATGTAGCTGTCCAGTTTTGCCAACACCAGTTGTTGAAGAGGCTTTCCTTTCCCCATTGTATATCCATGCAACATTTATCGTATTTTAAGTGATCGTATATATTGGGTTTTTATCTGGGCTCTCCAGTCTGTTCCATTGGTCGATTATTCTCTTCTTGTGCCAGTACCAAATTGTCTTTGTAGTAGACGTTAAAGTTGCGGAGCGTAATCCTCCCCAACTCCACTTTACTATTCCTTCTCAGTATTGCTTTGGCTATTCAGGGTCTTTCGTTGTTCCATATGAATTTTAGAACTATTTGCTCTAATTTGTTGAAGAATTCTGTTGGTATTTTGATATGGGATGCATTGAATATGTAGATTGCTTTAAGCAGGATGGCCATTTTGACAATATTAATTCTTCCTATCCATGAGCATGGGATGTATTTCCATTTATTGGTATCTTCTTTAATTTCTCTCTTGAGTGTATTGTATTTTTCAGAGTATTGGTCTTTCACTTCATTCATTAGGTTTTTTCCTAGGTATTTTATTCTTTTTGATGCAATTGTGAATGGAATTGTTTTCCCAATTTCTCTTTCTGCTAGTTCATCGTTAGTGTATAGGAATGCAACAGATTTCTTTTTCTTTCATTTTTTATTTTATTTTGGTATCATTAATCTATAAATACATGAAGGACATTATGTGTACTAGGTTCCCCTCTTCACCAAGTACCCCTACATACCCCTTCACAGTCACTGTCCATCAGCATAGTAAGATGCTGTAAAATCACTACTTGTCTTCTCTGTGTTGCACAGCCCTCCCCGTGCCCCCCTGACACTATACATGCTAATTGTAATACCCCTTTCTTTTTCCCCACCCTTAACCCTCCCTTCCCACCCGTCCTCCCCAGTCCCTTTCCCTTTGGTAACTGTTAGTCCATTCTTGTGTTCTGTGATTCTGCTGCTGTTTTGTTCCTTCAGTTTTCCTTTGTTCTTATACTCCACATATGAGTGAAATCATTTGGTACTTGTCTTTCTCCGCCTGGCTTATTTCACTGAGCATAATACCCTCTAGTTCCATCCATGTTGTTGCAAATGGTAGGATCTGTTTTTTTCTTATGGCTGAGTAATATTCCATTGTGTATATGTACCACAGCTCTTTATCCATTCATCTACTGATGGACATTTAGGTTGCTTCCATATCTTGGCTATTGTAAATAGTGCAGCGGTAAACATAGGGGTGCATCTTAGGGTCCTAGAAGTGGAATTCCTGGGTCAAATGGTATTTCTATTTTGAGTTTTTTGAGGAACCTCCATACTGCTTTCCACAATGGTTGAACTAATTTACATTCCCACAAGCAGTGTAGGAGGGTTCTCCTTTCTCCACAACCTCGCCAACATTTGTTGTTGTTTGTCTTTTGGATGGTTGTGATCCTTACTGGTGTGAGGTGATATCTCATTGTGATTTTAATTTGCATTTCTCTGATAACTAGGAATGTGGAGCATCTTTTCATGTGTCTGTTGGCCATCTGAATTTCTTTTTTGGAGAACTGTCTGTTCAGTTCCTTTACCCATTTTTTAATTGGATTATTTGCTTTTTGTTTGTTGAGGTGTGTGAGCTCTTTATTTATTTTGGATGTCAACCCTTTATCAGATTTGTCATTTATGAATATATTCTCCCATACTGTAGGGTACCTTTTTGTTCTATTGATGGTGTCCTTTGCTGTACAGAAGCTTTTCAGCTTGATATAGTCCCACTTGTTCATTTTTGCTTTTGTTTCCCTCGCCTGGGGAGATATGTTCAAGAAGAGGTCACTCATGTTTATGTCTAAGAAACTTTTGCCTATGTGTTTTTCTAAGAGTTTTATGGTTTTTAACTTACGTTCAAGTCTTTGATCCATTTTGAATTTACTTTTGTGTATGGGGTTAGACAGTGCTCCAGTTTCATTCTGTTACATGTAGCTGTCCAGTTTTGCTAGCACCATCTGTTGAAGAGACTGTCATTGCCCCACTGTATGTCCATGGCTCCTTTATCGAGTATTAATTGACCATATATGTTTGGGTTAATGTTTGGAGTCTCTATTCTGTTCCATTGGTCTGTGGCTCTGTTCTTGTGCCAGTACCAAATTGTCTTCATTACTGTGGCTTTGTAGTAGAGCTTGAAGTTGGGGAGTGAGATCCCCCCAACTTTATTCTTCCTGCTCAGGATTGCTTTAGCTATTCAGGGTCTTTGGTGTTTCCATATGAATTTTTGAACTATTTGTTTGAGTTCATTGAAGAATGCTGTTGGCAATTTGATAGGAATTGCATCGAATCTGTATATTGCATTGGGCAGGATGGCCATTTTGACGATACTAATTCTTCCTAGCCAAGAGCATGGGATGAGTTTGGGCAGGATGGCCATTTTGACGATACTAATTCTTCCTAGCCAAGAGCATGGGATGAGTTTCCATTTGTTAGTGTCCTCTTTAATTTCTCTTAAGAGTGTCTTACAGTTTTCAGGGTATAGGTCTTTCACTTCTTTGGTTAGGTTTATTCCTAGATATTTTATTCTTTTTGATGCTGTTGTGAATGGAATTGTTTTCCTGATTTCTCTTTCATTTAGTTCATTGTTAGTGTATCGGAAAGCCACAGATTTCTGTGTATTAATTTTGTGTCCTGCAACTTTGCTGAATTCCGATATTAGTTCTAGTAGTTTTGGATTGGAGTCTTTAGGGTTTTTTATGTACAATATCATGTCATCTGCAAATAGTGACAGTTTAACTTTTTCTTTACCAATCTGGATTCCTTGTATTTCTTTGTTTTGTCTAATTGCAATCGCTAAGACCTCCAGTACTATGTTGAATAACAGTGGGGAGAGTGAGCATCCCTGTCCTGTTCCTGATCTCAGAGGAAAAGCTTTCAGCTTCTCGCTGTCCAGTATGATGTTGGTTGTGGGTTTATCATATATGGCCTTTATTATGTTGAGGTACTTGCCCTCTATACCCATTTTGCTGAGAGTTTTTATCATGAATGGATATGGAATTTTGTCAAATGCTTTTTCAGCATTTATGGAGATGATCGTGTGGTTTTTGTCCTTCTTTTTGTTGATGTGGTGGATAATGTTGATGGATTTTTGAATGTTGTACCATCCTTGCATCCCTGTGATGAATCCCACTTGGTCATGATGTATGATCCTTTTGATGTATTTTTGAATTCGGTTTGCTAATATTTTGTTGAGTATTTTTGCATCTACGTTCATCAGGGATATTGGTCTGTAGTTTTCTTTTTTGGTGGGGTCTTTCCCTGGTTTTGATATTAGGGTGATGTTGGCTTCATAGAATGAGTTTGGGAGTATTCCCTCCTCTTCTATTTTTTGGAAAACTTTAAAGAGAATGGGTATTACATCTTCTCTGTATGTTTGATAAAATTCCAAGGTAAATCGATCTGGCCCAGGGTTTTTGTTCTTGGGTAGTTTTTTGATTACTGCTTCAATTTCATTGCTGATAATTGGTCTGTTTAGATTTTCTGTTTCTTTCTGGGTCAGTCTTGGAAGGTTGTATTTTTCTAGGAAGTGTCCATTTCTCCTAGGTTTCCAGGTTGTTAGCATATAGGTTTTCATAGTATTCTCTAATAAATCTTTGTATTTCTGTGGAGTCATCATGATTTTTGCTTTCTCATTTCTGATTCTGTTGATGTGTGTTGATTTCCTTTTTCTCTTAATAAGTCTGGCTAGAGGCTTATCTACTTTGTTTATTTTCTCAGAGAACCAGCTCTTGGTTTCATTGATTTTTTTCTATTGTTTTATTCTTCTCAATTTTATTTATTTCTTCTCTGATCTTTATTATGTCCCTCCTTCTGCTGATCTTAGGCCTCATTTGTTCTTCTTTTTCCAATTTTGATAATTGTGACATTAGACTATTCATTTGGGATTGATCTTCCTTCTTTAAATATGCCTGGGTTGCTATATACTTTCCTCTTAAGACTGCTTTCGCTGCATCCCACAATAGTTGGGGCTTTGTGTTATTGTGATTTGTTTCCATATATTGCTTAATCTCTATTTTAATTTGGTTGTTGATCCATTGATTATTTAGGAGCATGTTGTTAAGCCTCCATGTGTTTGTGAGCCTTTTTGCTTTCTTTGTACAATTTATTTCTAGTTTTATACCTTTGTTGTCTGAAAAGTTGGTTGGTAGAATTTCACTCTTTTGGAATTTACTGAGGCTCTTTTTGTGGCCTAGTATGTGGTCTATTCTGGAGAATGTTCCATGTGCACTTTAGAAGAATGTGTATGCTGTTGCTTTTGGATGTAGAGTTCTATAGATGTCTATTAGGTCCATCTGTTCTAGTGTGTTGTTCAGTGCCTCCATGTCCTTACCTATTTTCTGTCTGGTGGATCTATCCTTTGGAGTGAATGGCGTGTTGAATTCTCCTAAAATGAATGCATTGCATTCTGTTTCCTCCTTTAGTTCTGTTAGTATTTGTTTCACATATGCTGGTGCTCCTGTGTTGGGTGCATATATATTTAGAATGGTTATATCCTCTTGTTGGACTGAGCCATTTATCATTATGTAGTGTCCTTCTTTATCTCTTGTTATTTTCTTTGTTTTGAAGTCTATTTTGCCTGATACTAGTATTGCAACACCTACTTTTTTCTCCCTGTTGTTTGCCTGATACATCTTTTTCCATCCCTTGACTTTTAATCTGTGCATGTCTTTGGGTTTGAGGTGAGTCTCTTGTAAGCAGCATATAGATGGGTCTTGGTTTTTTGTCCATTCTGTTACTCTGTGTCTTTCGATTGGTGCATTCAGTCCATTTACATTTAGGGTGATTATTGAAAGATATGTATGTATTGCCATTGCAGGCTTTAAGTTAGTGGTTACCAAAAGTTCAAGGTTAGCTTCTTTACTGTCTTACTGTCAAACTTAACTCGCTTTTTGAGCTATTATAAACACTGATGATTCTTTATTTCTCTCCCTTCTTATTCCCCTCCTCCATTCTTCATATGTTGGGTGTTTTGTTCTGTGCTCTTTTTAGGAGTGCTCCCATCTGGAGCAGTCCCTCTAAGATACCCTGTAGGGGTAGTTTGTGGGGGGCAAATTATGTCAACTTTTGCTTGTCTGGGAATTGTTTAATCCCTCCTTCATATTTAAATGATAATCGTGCTGGATACAGTATCCTTGGTTCAAGGCCCTTCTGTTTCATTGCATTAAATTTATCATGCCATTCTCCTCTGGCCTGTAAGGTTTCTTTTGAGAAGTCTGATGATAATCTGATGGGTTTTCCTTTGTAGGTGACCTTTTTTTTCTCTCTGGCTGCCTTTAATACTCTGTCCTTGTCTTTGGTCTTTGCCATTTTAATTATTATGTGTCTTGTTGTTGCCCTCCTTGGGTCCCTTGTCATGGAGTTCTGTGTTCTTCTGTGGTCTGAGAGGCCATTTCCTCCCCCAGTTTGAGGAAGTTTTCAGCATTTATAATGGCTATATCCTCTTGTTGGACTGACCCTTTATCATTATTGAATGTCCTTCTTTATCTCTTGTTACATTGTTTGTTTTGAAGTCTGTTTTGTCTGATACAAGTACTACAACTCCTGCTTTTTCCTCGCTATTAATTGAATGAAATATCTTTTTCCATCCCTTTACTTTTAGTCCATGTATGTCTTTGGGTTGGAGGTGAGTCTCTTGTAGGCAGCATATAGACAGGTCTTGTTTTTTTTTTATCTATTCAGTGACTCTATGTCTTTTGATTGGTGCATTCAGAACATTTACATTTAGGGTGTTTATCAATAGGTATGTACTTATTGCCATTGCAGGGTTAAGATTCATGGTTAGCAAAGATTCAAGGGTATCTTCCTTACTATGTAACAGTCTAACTTAACTCACTTAGTATGCTGTTACAAACACAATGTAAAGGTTCTTTTTTTCCTTCCTTTTTCTTCCATTCTTTATATATCAGGTGTCATATTCTGTGTTCTTTCCCTATCTCTTGACTGACTTTGGGTTTAGTTGATTTACTTTTGCATCTGCTTATCAATTAATTGTTCTACTTTACTGTGGTTTTATTTCCTCTGGTAACAGCTATTTAGCATTAGGAACACTTCCATCTATAGCAGTCCCTCCAAAATGCACTGTAGAGATGGTTTGTGGGGGGTAAATTCTCTCAGCTTTTGCTTATCTGGAAATTGTTTTATCCCTCCTTCAAATCTAAATTTTAATCATGCTGGATGCAGTATTCTTGGTTGAAGCCCTACTGCCTTATTGCATTAAATATATCATGCCTCTCCCTTTGGCCTGTAAGGTTTCTGTTGAGAAGTCTGATGATATAGCCTGATGGGTTTTCCTTATAGGTGAACTTTTTTCTCTCTCTGGCTGCTTTTAATAGTCTGTCCTTATCCTTTATCTTTGCCATTTTAATTACATGTCTTGGTGTTGTCTTCCTTGGATTCCTTGTGTTGGGAGATCTGTGTACCTCCACCTCCATGGCCTGAGAGAGACTATCTCCTTCCCCAGATTGGGGACTTTTTCAGCAGTTACCTCCTCAAAGACACTTTCTATCCCTTTTCCTCTCTCTTCTTCTGGTACCCCTGTAATGCGAATATTGTTCCGTTTTGATTGGTCACACAGTTCTCTCAATATTCATTCATTCCTAGAGATCCTTTTGTCTTTCTGTACCTCAGCTTCTTTGTATTTCTATTCTCTAATTTCTGTTTCATTTACTGTCTCCTCTACTTCATCTAATCTGCTTTTAAATCCCTCCATTGTATGTTTCATTTCAGATACTGTATTCTTCAACATTTGTATCTCATTCCTGAATTCCTCCCTGAGTTCTTGAATATTTTTCTGTAGCTCTGTGAGCTTTATTATTATTTTTATTTTGAAATCTCTTTCAGGAAGATTGATGAGTTCAGTTTTACTTGGCCCTCTTTCTGGTGTTTGGGATTTTGGTTTGAACCAGGTTCCTTTGACATTTCATATTTGTAGATGGCACCCTCTAGTGCCCAGAAGCTCTACTCCCTGGAGCTACTCAACCCCTGGATCGATGATGGGGGTCACCTGCTTCCCAGCTGCAGTGTCTGCCTCCACTGCCAGGTCCTGTGGGCCAAGCGTGCCGGGAGAAGTCTCTATGCTTTGCACTTGTAGCTGCCATTGGCAGGGCCTCCCTCTGGCTGGCCTGGCGCAATGGTAGGGGCAGCTGATTTGCAAGCTGGTGCCCCCCAGGAGGAAGGTACATCAGGCTGCATATTGTGGTGGGGAGCCTAGTATTTGTGTAGTCAGCCAGGTGGATGGAGCACCTGAAGCTCCTGAAAGTTCCCAACCTGTTGGGCAGAGTGTGCCCAATTTTGTCTACCTATCATTTCTCCTGAGCAGCAAGCTCTGTACAATCCTTGCCCCTTTAGCAGCCCTCTCACTTAGAAAGTCTCTCAGACTGCCCACCTCTCTTTTGTCCCAGAGCAGCTGGTTGTGGATCCGTGTTTTCTTCAAGTGGCTGAATCTCAGGCTCTCCCAGTATTCTGCCTGTCTTAGCTTTCCAACCCTGCTAATCTCCAGAGCACCATGTAATGTAGGTTTTTGCTCCCAGAGGAGATCTCCAGGACTGGGTTCTCAGCAGTCCTTGGCCTCCATCTCCTTTCTGCTCTGTTTCTCTTCCTCCCTCCACTGAGCTGGGGTTGGGGAAGGGCTTGGGTCCCTCTGTATCACGGCTTTGGTACTTTACCCTTTTCCTTAAGGTGTGCTGTTTTCCTCAGGTATAAGCAGTTTGCTGCAACCCTCTTTCCTGTTGCTCTTTCAGGATTATATGTATTTATAATATTTTCATATTATATGTGGTTTTGGGAGGAGGTTCCTGCCTCACTTCTCATGCTGCCATCTTTAATCTGCTGCTCCCTACACTGGCTTTTTATAAAGAATTTTTGTAAAGAATTTTTTATAAAGAATTATATAAAGGAATTATCTCAAGATTTATGAAATGAAATAAGGTGTACACTATATGTATACTCTCACAGTGTATTTAAAAATGTATACATTAGGCATTCTGGAGATTGCTTCAAATCATTACTTAGAGAGATGCATTATTCCTTTTAAGTTGCATAGTGATACATTGTACGGCAATCCTATAGTTTAATTCAGCCCATGTCCTATTATTGGTTATTTCGGTTGTTTCTAGACTTTTACCAATATTAGCAGGTATCCATGTACATGTCATTTAATTCATATGTGAATATATCAATAGGATAAATTTGTAGAATTGATGGGTTAAAGAATGTGAGTGTTTAAAATTTCAATAGATGTTACAAATTGCCTTCCAGGGAGTTTTATTAGATTACCTTCCCAGTATGAAGTTAATGAGAGTGACTTTCCTTGTTATCTCTCCAAGACAGAATTATGAAACACCTTTAATTTTTCCTAATTTCCTGGAGTAAAGATAATATCTTACGTAGTTTTAATTTGCATTTCTCATTTATCATATAATGAGTCTGGTTGAGCATCTAACAGTTTTAATGTTCTTTATTTTAACTTCACTTCAAAAATAAAGAGTATAGCACATGTGATACAAAGGTCAAAGGGTATAAAACATATGTAATGAAAGTATGTCTCTTTTCTTCTTTAAACCAGCTTCTCTCCTGGGAAGCAGTTACTATTTTTTTTTTTGGTATCATTAATGTACAATTACATGAGCCACATTATGGTTACTAGGCTCCTCCCATTATCAAGTCCCCACCACATACCCCATTACAGTCACTGTCCATCAGTGTAGTAAGATGCTATAGAGTCACTACTTGTCTTTGTATATACTGCCTTTCCCGTGTCCCCCCCTGATACATTATGTGTGCTAATCATAATGCCCCTTTTTCCCCCTTATCCCTCCCTTCCCACCCATCCTCCCCAGTCCCTTTCCCTTTGGTAACTGTTAGTCCATTCTTGGGTTCTGTGAGTCTGCTGCTGTTTTGTTCCTTCAGTTTTTTCTTTGTTCTTATACTCCACAGATGAGTGAAATGAGAGGCAGTTACTATTAACCTTTCCTTGAATATTATTCTAGAGATACTCTGTATCTATATAAAAGCATATGTGTTAAAAATGTTTTAATGCTCTTACTTTATTGTTTATAAAAATTGAAAGCAACCTTAATGTCCATCAGTATAAGACTCTAAATACTGTGTGAATATACAATAGAATACTGTGAACATGAAAAAGAATGAACTACTTCTGTGTGTGTTGATTAGGAATTATCTCAAGATTTATGAAATGAAATAAGGTGTACACTATATGTATACTCTCACAGTGTATTTAAAAATGTATACATTAGGCATATATTATATATGCATAGGAAGTTTCTGGCCTAACAGACTAGAAACTTGAGAGTGGTTTTTTCCAACAAGGGAAATTCAGGGCCTGGGATGGGAAAGGGACCTATTTTTCATTGCAAACATTTTTATACTGTTAGAATTTATCATATATACACATCATTGAGTTAATAAAAACTAGTTTTGAAAAAAGGAGTGTATTCTAAATTAAAATTGAGTTGAAATTTTTGTAGTTGTGAAAGAAATGTTTGTCCTTCATAGATACTCTGGAAAATCAGAATGACCCCAAGAAAAATATTTTAAAAGTCATCTATTATTCCACAACCCAAAGAAAGCACTTTATTTGGCATTTTAGTATAATTCCTTCTAATTATTTCTTCATTATGTTTGTATTCACCATCATCTGTGTATTTCTTCATCTATATGTGTGTATTTATATACATCTACAGACTTGTATATATTAAAGAAAATGAAATGTTGTATTTTAAAATAGCATACATTTCTAATTTGTATATAATTTTTGTTTTTATTACCAAAATGTCCTGGTAACCTTTTCTCCTTAGGTTTAGAATACTGGCTTATAGACTGATAGTGGCATGCAGTAAAATATTTTAGTTTCACTGTGAATGAACTTTTGTTTCCTCTGAAGCATTGTTTTATGTAACAGTTAGGTCTACCAGTCGCTTTAGGGTATAGTCATTGTCAGACTCCTTAAATTTGTACATTGGATTATCCTTGATCCTGAGCTTCTACTTCTCTATGATAAGCCTTGAATTTACTGAAGTTGTTACCACCTAAATTATCATCAACTAATTTTTAATGCATATTGACTTTAAAAATTAATTTCATAACTTAATTACCTATAGTTATGTTAATAGGTGGTTTTGGAAATAGGTTAAAAATGGAAGTTTTCAGCAAAAAAATATAAGCCTAGGATGCTAATAATGCCTTATTTTAAATGTTTTCAAAGTGTAAAATTCTAGGATAGGTGGCCTCTTGGTTGTAAAATTTCTGCTCTACTGAAGGTTAGTTCAAACAATGAATGTTTGACTCATGACTCCATGAGACTTTGCTTTCTTTTTGACTAGCTTTTTTTCTTTCAGACTCTGGACTTCCTCTGAATTGTCCTGTGTAGGGTTAAGAGAAGGGGTCCTAGGGCCATTCAAAGAAGAATCTTTTAGTCCAAGGGAAGTTTGTAGAAATAGATAAGGAATAGCAGTAAGGGATACAGGCACTTAGTTTCTAAGTCCATTCAGATCAAGTTTCTTCCTAGTGATTTTTCTCTTTCAACCAGATTTTTTATACTGAAGTATCAGAGAAATGTTAATGTTATTTATGGCTTTAAATGCTGTGCTTTCAAGCAATATAAAATCTGTGATCCATTTCTTGGGAATTGATACTTTGAAAGTTGTTTTGCATTATTTTTATAATCACCAAGAAGTTTTTTTATATATATAGTTTTGTCTGAGAGTGTGCGTCTCACAAAATATTCTATTTTCAGATATTTAGTCTTGGATATTGCAGATAATCCAGTTGAAAATATAATACGTTTTTTCCCCATGGTAGGTATCAATATTTTAATACTATTTAAAACTTATCTCTGATTTGACCTCCTAATTGTGGTTCTAAAACTTAATGAAACACAATTCTCTCCTAAACTACTTTTACTTTGTTATGACTGAAAATTGTGAGATTATAGCTTTTTAAAAATACATTATTTTTGAGACCTTTTTATCTATTTAAAATGGCAAAGATCTGAGAAATCACACTTTGAATTTATTAAATTTAAATTAAATTTTTCCTCTTGTATAATTTTTTAAATTTGTAATAATCACCTTTGTAGCATTTTGGAAATTACTTAATTAAGGTAATTTTTCCCCATAAATTAGCAGGGAATTATTTTCAGTATATTTTGTTTCACTGTATAAATGTATTTTATGCTTATATTAGTCCATATGTTTTATTATAACACGTTGTCTTTTGCCTTCAGACTAAAGAATTTATTGATGGGAGCTTACAAACTGGAGGTAAATAATGTTTCCTTTACTTAGCTAATGTTTATTTTTTTGGAGATTATTTGTTACAGTTAGTTTTTTAGTTAGTACTTGTCTTAAATGCAGGATATGGAAATTGTAATTATATAAAAGAAACTAGTCCCCAGTTTGTGTTTGCTAACTTTGTGTTTCATTTGGATGGGCTTTCTTAAATACTCCTATAGAACTATTTTCAAATTCTGGGTCTGCTTTAAATCTCTTTAACCTAAAAGTCTGTTGTCTTTACACAGTTAATATGAATGAATTGTAAAGGGTTGAAAATTAATGAATATCCAAGTGGTGTGTATAAAATATCTAAGAGAAATTTATTTTACTATGGCAAATACATGGTTTCAGTATATTTTAGTTGCTAATTCAGGTGTTTTTCTATCAGAATAACTATTTCTTGTTTTTCAGGAAAAGTTCTTGTCCATGGAAATGCAGGAATCTCCAGGAGGTATGAAGTTAGACATAATCTTTCTTTCTCTAGCATTTAATTAATGAGTTGTGTTTTCTGTTTGTTTTTGTTTTTTTTTTTCTAAAACTTTTTCCCCCTCTTCAGTGCTGCCTTTGTTATTGCATACATAATGGAAACATTTGGAATGAAGTACAGGTAAGAAAGTACTCTGAAACCTAGCTACAATTTAAATTCTTATTAAAATGAAGCTTAGTGGAGATGGTTAGGGAGTCTGAATTTAATAGTCTCCTAATTTTTGTCATCTAGTCATGTTTGATTTAGGTATCCCCTTATATCCCTTGGTTGTTAGTATCTTGACCTTTGTATTTTATCTATCTTGTATAGATCTGTTTAGACTAATAATTTGTGGTTTATAGAGCTAGTGGTGACTTGTTATTTTAAGAATTCAAGGTAGTTAAAGTTGGAATACCTCATGGAAAATTACTTACCACTAGGGATTTGGTTAGTCTCAGTTTGAAAACTCTTAGACACAGAATTTACTGCTTGCCTTCTTTAAAAGGCGAATATATGTTTTTCATTTAACAGTAGTTAGGTGAAAAATTACCTAGAAATTGTTTTAGCTTTTGTTCATAATTCAGTGTAGTCTTTCTTATCCATAACCATCTTTTCCAGGCATACTGCATAGATGAAAAAGAGAGGGAGAGGCTCATGAGCTTCCTGCCCCAAAACAAAACAAAAACCTGGCCAATGTACAGTGCTTCCTTTCTTAGTGTGCTTACTGTGTAAGTTAGAAATCTAGGAATCACTGACACCTCCTCCTCTTTTACTCCTCATCTTTCTCCCAAATTGATCCATTACCAAATCCTGTCTTCTTTATGTTTTAAAATATATCTTGAATCAGTCTCTGTCTTTCCCTTCATCATCCTTTAATCTCCATTATCCAAGCTCCAGTCTGTTGCCTTTAGACTCTTCCAAGAGTAGATTTCTTAGTGGTATTATATATACCTTTCTTTCTCTAGTCTGTTCTTTTCTCCATACTACATTTGGAATGATCTTTTCAAAAGATAGATCTGATCATATAAACATCTTACCAAAAAAAAACTCTCAAATGTTTCCAATCCTTAATAGTTCTTAATATGGCTAGTGAAACTTTAACCTCTCCATCCTTATATCCCATTACTTTCTCTATTTGAGCTATAGCAACCATTTGATCCACACCTGACATGTAGTAGACATTCAAATGCTTGTTTAGTTTATTTGGTATCTTTTATGTTTAAATTATAATGGAAAAGTTTGTTTAAAAGTACCAGTTCTTAAAGGGATATTATGTTGATATATACAAATGCTTTGTTTACTTAATTGGAAAAGATTAATATTTGGAAGGCTTTGTTTTATATATTCTGTTTGTTATTTGTGTCTTGTCAGTAATATTAATAGTGAAAATAACTTACATTTATTGGATTTCTGCTAGGTGCCAAATACTATTCTAGTCCTTTTATCTCATTTATGCCTTACAGCAATACCAAGAAATAGATATATTTCTCCTTGTTTAACCAGTGATAATATTTTGAGCAAGTACTATGTGACAGATGCTATATAAGGTAGTCTACACATGCTGTTTCCCATTTTTACAATAGCCATGCAAAGTACGAATTAATACCTCCAATCTCTAATTTATAGATAAGAAAAATAAAGTTTAGAGAAGTTAAGCAGCTTCCCCTAGGTTACATACTGGAAAGCAGAGGGATTGTGAAACTTAGTTTGACCATGCTGTGGTTTTTTGTACTGCTCATCATTTAAGCTGTGGATGATTGATCCCGAGCATATAAATACCATGGCTTTAAAGAAGCCTCTATCCCTCTGTAGGACAAGCTATATGACTATGATTTCCTATTTTAGGTTCATTTTTAGATGAGTTCCATTTTAGGTAAATATTGGAAAAATTGAGATTAAATCATGAAATAATACCATTGCCTTAGTTTTCTTTTTTTGTTTTCAGAGATGCATTTGCCTATGTTCAAGAAAGAAGATTTTGTATTAATCCTAATGCTGGATTTGTTCATCAACTTCAGGTAACTTTTTTATTCTAGTTTAAGGCAGTCAGAAAATAGGATCATTAAAATCTTGTGTCCAACTAACTTAGGTGTAGAATTTACTTTGTAAATAGTTAAAAATCACCATACTGTGACTAATTTGGATTCTTTATTTCAGTTTACATCTCTATTTAAAAGTATTCTCTTAAAAGCTGCCATTACCAAGAAAAAACTATTAAAGACATATTGTTAAATCTAAGGTAAAATAATTGATGTTAGAAATTTCTTCCATTTTTTTCCTCTATTTTGATCACACACACAGAGCATCCTAAGAGTTTTGGTTCTAAGAATACTACATATAGCAACTTTCTATATTACATGCTTTTTCTCTTCCATCTTGTTGCAAATTTTGTTGGTGCCTGGAATATTCACTAAAAAAAGACAGTAAGGATAAACCTGGGAATTATCTAATGACACTAATTTTTTCTGAGAAGGAAAATTATAGGTTGAAGAATGTGCTCTGTCTGATTCCATCCAAATATGCAAAAATAAATCTCACATTGAGATAATAGGAGCATTCCAAAATGGATTACCTCAATTACCAAACTTCAAATTTTACTTCATTCTTACTTCTAATTTACTCTCTTAGTTTTTACTTCACTCATTTACAAGAGAAACATTGGTATCTCTGACTTCAACTTGTTTATGTAAAATGTTTATTTTTATTCCGTGTAATTTTTTACAGAATACAAAACTATAATTTATATGTTTCTTTGCCTTTTAGCCCTGTTGTATAAAAATCCATTCTCTTTTTAAACTGCTTTTTGTATTTGGAAAATGAGATATAGTCGTGGTTAAAAAAATTAAAATTCAGCAGTACCTAAGGAAAATACGATTAAAAGTAAGTCTCCTTAATAGCACATCTTGAAGATCATTCTAAAACATCATATATAGCAGGATAAAAGGGCACAAAAATCTCATGTGCAATATAGGTTGATCATGGGGATAAAAGTGTAGCATGGAGTGCTCGCTTCGGCAGCATATATACTAAAATTGGAACGATACAGAGAAGATTAGCATGGCCCCTGCGCAAGGATGACATGCAAATTCGTGAAGCGTTCCATATTTTTTTTAAAAAAAAAGTGTAGCATGGAGAATATAGTCAATGGTTCTGTAACATCTTTCTATATTGACAGTAACTGCACTAGTTGGGATAAGGATTTAATAATGTATATAACTGTTGAATCACTGTGTTGTATACTTGAAACCAGTATGATATTGTAAATCAACTGTACTTCAATTAAAAAAAAACTTAAAAATAAAGTAAAACAGCATATGTAGCTCTAACTACATAATATTTTTATATGTATATATGTCACAGTTTTGCATGACCAGTTCCTTACACATGGACCTTTAAACTGTTTTTTAGCTTTCATGATCATAAGCAACATTAGGAAGAATATCCTAGTAGGGGCATTGTTGTTTATATGTGTAAATATAGCTATTAGATAATTGAATCAAAGTAGAATTGCTCGGTCAGATAACGTTTGGGATTTGATGTTGCCAAATTGCCTAAAAAAGGCTGAAATAATGTAAACTTACACCTCCAGGAAACAAGGAGTACATGTTTCCCTATACCCTAATCTACAACAATCGATGAAAATATTGTATCAGTAATTTTGGTCATTGCTGCAATGGTGGTAAAAGTAGCAACTTCTTGTAGTTTGCCCATTTCTCTATGAGGTTGTTGGTTGGACATTTCTCATTCAATTGTAAGAACTCTTTGTGTATTAAGGAAGTCTGTCTTTAGCCAAATGATTTGAAATTCCATTTTTGTTATATACCAATTTCTGACCTGTATTTGGGTCTATTTCTTTGCATTCTGTTTCATTGATCTTTTTTATTGTAGTAAAATGATATTGATTTTAAATATTATAATATTATATAAGTAATTTATGGTATGGTCCAAGATACCCTTATGAAATGTTCCTTCTAGAATTTTCCTGGAAAGTTCTTACATTTCTTTTTTGAATGTGAACTTTACTGGAAGGAAATGCACATTTTGGAAAGAACTGTCATTTCTAAATTTTGTCTTCCTCTCGAAGAATATGTTCTATTAATTCAAGTCAGTTTCTAAAGTTGTTTTCTTTGTGTAGAGTAAATGCATGTATTAAATTCACCTTTTCTTTTCCCATTATCATTGAAATTGCTTTTTCCTTCTAGTATGTTTTCAAATTGTTTATTTGTATATAGGCAAGCTGATTTTTATTGTTTGCAGTTGGCAGCCCTACTAAGCTTATTGATTCTAAAAACTTTCTAGCTGATTATCTCTGCTTTTCATCTCATCTTCAAACCATGATAACTTTGCCACTTTTCTAACTTTTTAAAGCTTCTTTCTCATTGGATGTTCATTGTATCAGAATAGTAATAGTGGTTATAGTACTCAAGTTTACCTTATTCTTGATTTTAATGTCAGCACTTTTAGTATTGCACTGTGTTTGTGCATGCATGTGTTAGTATCCATCTGTTCCCATGTAAAGAGTTTTGTATCAGTAGATGTTGACTTTTAGCTTGTTTAAAAATACTATTTATGCTAGATCTAATATCTGAATTGAGTAAAGTTGCAGGATACAAAATTAATACCCAGAAATCTGTTGCATTCCTATACACTAATGAGGAACTAGCAAAAAGAGAAATCGGGAAAACAATTCCATTCACAATTGCATCAAAAAGATTAAAATACCTAGGAATAAACCTAACCAAGGAAGTGAAAGACTTCTACTCTGAAAACTACAAGATACTCATGAGAGAAATTAAAGAAGATACCAATGACTGGAAACACATTCCATGCTCACAGATAGGAAGAATTAATATTATCAAAATGGCCATCCTGCCTAAAGCAATCCACAGATTCAGTGCAATCCCTATCAAAATATCAGCAGCATTCTTCAACAAACTAGAGCAAATACTTCTAAAATTCATAGGGAACAACAAAAGACCCTGAATAGCCAAAGTAATCCTGAGAAGGAAGAATAAAGCGGGGGGAATTATGCTCCCTGACTTTAAGCTCTACTACAAAGCCACAGTAATGAAGACAATTTGGTACTGGCACAAGTATAGACCCATAGATGAATGGAACAGACTATAGAGAGCCCAGATGTAAACCCAAGCATATATGGTCAATTAATATATGATAAAAGAACCATGGATATACAAAGGGGAAATGACAGCCTTTTCAACAGCTGGTGTTGGCAAAACTGGACAGCTACATGTAAGAGAATGAAACTGGATTATTGTCAAATCCCATACACAAAAGTAAACTCAAAATGGATCAGAGACCTGAATGTCAGTCATGAAACCATAAAACTCTAAGAAAAAAACATAGGCAAAAATCTCTTGGACATAAACATGAGCAACTTCTTCATCAACATATCTCCCTGGGCAAGGGAAACAAAAGCAAAAATGAACAAGTGGGACTATATCAAGCTGAAAAGCTTCTGTACAGCAAAGAACACCATCAATAGAACAAAAAAACATCCTACAGTATGGGAGAATATATTCATAAATGACATCCGATAAGGGGTTGGCATCCAAATTATATAAAGAGCTTATGCACCTCAACAAAGAAAAAGCAAATAAGCCAATTAAAAAATGGGCAGAGGATCTGAACAGACACTTCTCCAAAGAAGAAATTTAGATAGCCAACAGGCACATGAAAAGATGCTCCACATCGCTAATCATCAGAGAAATGCAAATTAAAACCACAATGAGGTATCACCTCACACCAGTTACGATGGCTGCCATCCAAAAGACAGACAACAACAAATGTTGGCAAGGATGTGGAGAAAGGGGAACCCTCCTACACTGCTGGTGGGAATGTAAATTAGTTCAACCATTGTGGAAAGCAGTATGGAGGTTCCTCAAAAAACTCAAAATAGAAAATACCATTTGACCCAGGAATTCCACTCCTAGGAATTTACCCTAAGAATGCAGCACTCCAGTTTGAAAAAGACAGATGCACCCCTATGTTTATCACAGCACTATTTACAATAGCCGAGAAATGGAAGCAACCTAAGTGTTCATCAGTAGATGAATGGATAAAGAAGATGTGGTACATATACACAATGGAATATTATTCAGCCATAAGAAGAAAACAAATCCTACCGTATGCAACAACATGGAAGCAGCTAGAGGGTATTATGCTCAGTGAAATAAGTGAGGCAGAAAAAGACAAGTATCAAATGAATTCACTCATATGTGGAGTATAAGAACAAAGAAAAAACTGAAGGAACAAAACAGCAGCAGACTCACAGAACCCAAGAATGGACTAACAGTTACCAAAGGGAAAGGAACTGGGGAAGTTGGGTGGGAAGGGAGGGATAAGGGGGAAACTGCCACTTACTGACGTGAGAAAAACTGTTTGAGAAAGTTTGAAGGGAATAAAATCAAGAGTTTGGTTTTGGTCATGTTAAGGTTGAGGGGGCTGTTGGACATTGGGCACTTACACATTTAAGTTGAATTCATGTGTAAGAACCATGTGTCTAAGGGTAATCAGTACATAGATGCTGTTGAAGCCCTTAGACTATGTGAGGTCACTAGGTGAGTGATGTAGATAGAGAAGAATTCCAAAAACAGAACCCTAATAACACTCCAAAATGTAGAGGCTGGGGAAATGAGAAATTAGAGGAGACTGAAGAGTTGCCCATGAGATAGGAAGAAAATCAAGGTGGTATTGTGTTTGGGAAGTTACGAAGTAGTGAACGATCACTGTGTCAATAGGCTGATAATAGATAAAAATAAAGTAAGAGCTGAGAATTGACATTAGGTTAGAAACATGATGTCATTGGTGTCCTTGACAAATAGTTTTGTGGCGAGGATTGGTGGCAGGTTCCAGACAGCATATTTGTCTGCTGTTTGGAACAATCCAAGAGAAAAGGAGAAATTGATATTGTGCCAGAATTGTTATAGTCTGTTCTTTTTGTTGATTATTTTAAATTCATTACTTCTGTTTTTTTCTCTCCCATTCGTTGAGCTCTAATAGTTGCTGTATTATCTTTCAATGTCATATTTCTTTCATGAGTCTTTTTATCTATTCTTTGAACTCATTTCAGAAATGCTGTATTCTCATTGATTTCATCAGAAATTACTCATAATTTTCATCTGCTTCATGGTGTAATTTTCATGCTGTGTTCTTTATATAGCTTTTGGTTATATTGCTTTTTTCTCCTTGCAACAGCTTTATGTAACATCTACATTGGTGTCCTTTTGATTATTAATCGTCTTTGAATTGGAGATATTTTTCTTAGATCAGCTATTTGCCCAACAATAAAGCTGTGGGAAAAGGGGTCAGGGGAGTGGTTGGGGAAGGTAGCCAGCTTAAATTTTCCCAGTTATCTTGGAAGACTTTCTCATCAACATATTTCTCTGGTGCTATGAAGTGAGTGAGAAGTAGAGCCCTTATGTCACAGGTTTTTCTTATTCAGATTGATAAATACCACACGCACATCAGAATCACGGAGTGGTGGTCGTGGGCTTACCCAAACTAATTAAATGAGAATCACAGGGGGAGGTTGGACTGTGGGACCTGAGCATATATATATTTTTAAGCTCTTCAGGTGATCTTCCCAGACAGCCAGACTTGAAATTACTGTTTTAGCTTTTTAGCTCACCAGGATAAGAAGATGCTTGACTACATGTTACCCAGTTTCTCCTCCACCTTAATATGCATATATATAGCCTACTTCTTGGAAAAATGTCAGGTGTGGGTGTTCATTTTCCTTACTATTCCCTGCCTCCTCCCACTCATACTTACTGACTTTATTGTACTACGCAAGGGTCTGTTAGTTTTATCTTCTTCAGCCACCTTTTATTTTGTACCCACTCTGTCTGATGTCTGCAGAGTAAAGCATCTTGTATGCCTAGCTTAGGTTGGTTCTATTTCCTTTAAAAAGTTTATTGTGAATTATAATACACATATAGAAAAATGCATAAAATGTAAATAAGCATCCATGTAACCACTGCCTAGGTCAACAAATTGAGTATATACCAGGATCACAAAAGCCTTAATTCCCCTTCCCAACCACAACTATTTCTCCCTTTGTAAATTTAACCATTATCCTGACTATTTGGTTATCAATTCTTTACTTTTTTCTCTTCTTCTCATATCCAGAGTCATGGATGTTACCTAGTTTTATCACATAAGGAATTCTCTATTTCTTGTTTTCAGAAAGAGGGGAGAGAGACAGAAATGCCTTTATTGTATTCTTCCATCTTTAACTGAGAGTAGAGGATTGTTGAATTTAAGTAACTAGAAAGGCAAATTTTTGCATCCGTGAAATGCCTTATATTAACCTGATTTTTAAAATATTTTATAGCATTTTATTTTTATTGAACTTTTTTTCATTGTATTCTTATAATCATTTTATAAGCTAGCCAGTTTGGGTTTTGGGGTGTGTGTATATGTATGTTTTAATAGTCAAGTCAGAGATAAAATTAATGCCCCAGTGGCAGAGAACACATACTGACTGATACCCCATGTGAATCCCCAGTGCAAGCTATTGGCCTGACTTGATTTATAGTCTCAACAGTAAATGTGAAATCATGAGACAGAAATTTTAAGCCTGCATTTTTCTTACAATATGACAACAGATTTTTTTCGGTATAAAATAAGAATACCAATAATGTATACATTAACCACTGTTTGGGGATCAAATAATTTGAATGTATATTCTTGATAATATTTGTTTTAGGAATATGAAGCCATCTACCTAGCAAAATTAACAATACAGATGATGTCACCACTCCAGATAGAAAGGTCTTTATCTGTTCATTCTGGTACCACCGGTAAGAATTTTTTCATTTGGGAGAAAGATGATGGTATGAGAAGTAGAAAGAAGGAAGCATCATTTGCTTGTTAGAAGTTATACTGAAAATTTGAAACTGTTTAGAAAACTTTGTGTAGACATTAAGATAATTTCAGAATTTAATTTTATAATGAATGAATATATATTCAGCTTCTGCTATGTGTACACTGTACCTAGTTAATCAGAATATGCTGGTTGGAGGATCAAGTTTCTATTTGGTTTAGTTTTTAAATCTGTAAGTAGTATAACTGTATCGCAAAGATTAAAATAGTAAGAGGGGTCTGGAGAAAGGGTCCTAAAAACACTTTGGTGATCTTAGTAAAAATGAAAGGTGGTTATTAAATGAAGGCATGTTTCAAGTTGAGTAGGGTGACTAATGTGAGCTACCTCAGTTTTGCTATTGTCATCATTTCAATCCTTTCTCCTTTCTCTATTTCAGAGCACCCCCTCCCCCATTTTCAAAGTTAATGATCCAAGCATGCTCTCAAAATCTCTTAACTTTTACCTTCCTCCAAGACCTTGCTACCCTGTCTCTCCCTTTTTTTTTTTAAACACTACTTGAGTGCTCAAGGAATTTATGGTTTTTCTCTCTCAAAGTTCATGAACCAACATCCTTATAAGATCAGAACAGATGATATATGTAGTGTTTGACTTGGAAATTGAGCTCTTCTAATATGATCTACAAGTCCAGCACTACATTGTACTGCCTTTAATGATGTTATATATCCATCCCTCAAGCTCAACTCGCTAGTTACAGCTGACTCTTTCCTTTGCCACCTCTTTCTAATCAGTGTCCCAAACCAGTAATGTGTTTCCTTAGTACCTAAAATTCCTTCCCTCTTACAGTACCCCTAATCTCAATCTAGTTCAGGCCATTGGCCTCCTCTCCAAATTCTTGTTATTTAGTCTCTTCTGCATATTGTGGCCAGGCTTATTTTCATGAAAAGATAACAATATATTTTTCCTCTACACAAGCCTTCATTATGTGTTTTTTATTTAATTCCTGCAGAAGAAAACACAGTGTGTCATAGGTAGTAATTATTAAAGGCTCTTTGGATCTTTATTTGTATTTCTCTGTTCCTCTATTTATATGTAATGCTACATGCCATCCTTTCTCATAATTCTAGACTTTTTGGTAATAAAACCACAGCTTCAGTGGAAAAACATTTTTGGCAGCATCTGTAAAAGCAAAAAGACAATGATAATCTATAAAACAAAATCATACAAATATAAAATCAATTTCTTAAATTTTATGTCCTAAGTCACAAGTTTATGGTCCATTAAAAACATGAACTTGGTAACCACATGTTTATGTACCATTTTCTCTTTAAATATTCTTCATTCAAACTATGTTATAAATTAATGCTTATTATATGCAATACCTAAGACATACTTAATTCTCAAGAGGGGAAATGTGACCTGTTATAAAGATAATTTATATTTATTATGTTATAAATCATAGTAATTTATAACACAAGAATTTACTGATGTTTACTAAAAATTCAGTCATGGGATTTTCATAGTGCACATACTTGGTAACTCTAGGAAAAATGAACTTTTATTAGCTATAACATTCTAACAATTCATGTCCTCATATGTTATATTCATGCAATAACTTTCAGGCAGTTTGAAGAGAACACACGAAGATGATGATGATTTTGGAAACATGCAAGTGGCGACTGCACAGAATAGCTGACTCCAGCAACATTATAGAGGATGTGAATTTCTATTTGGGAAGCATAAAATATTAGACACAGTAATAATGTAAAATGGTATAAACAAGGTAGTTCCTTTTCAATTATATATTGCTTCCAAATCTGTTTCTCTGCAACTTGTCAAGCAACATTTTAAGATGTTGGACTTCTGCAACAGATGGCACTGAAGGTTTTACTTTTTTTTTTTTTACATGTTACAGTTTTATTATTATTATAAACCAAGAATTTTGGACTTGCAAAGAGGTATTGCAATAATGCACTTTTCATACTTGAAATTTATTTGTATGATATAAAGTTATTTACTTTAAACAAGATGCAAGCTAGGGGGGATTTGTTTATAAAATCTGGGTAATTTATAGCAAAAGAATTTACTAAAGTTTGCTAAAAATTATTTTGTGTTCTAGATATTACATTTTAAACTAATTTTACAGTTTAGTTTTATGATGGAACCTCTTACAGAAACATTAATGCAGGAATCTGCCACATTTCTTCTTTAGTATAATTCAATAGCTTAATTACCCTTTTATTTTAAACTTATTAATCCCTTATTAATAATCTTTAAATCATGGTATTAGCCAACTATGCTTACTTTAACATGATCCAAGTATTGCCTCCATTCCTATTACTTTCCTAATTTTTTTCCTAGAAAATAGTTTAATGAACAAAAGAAATATACTTTGCTTCATAATACCAGATTCTCGAAAATGAGTTTTAGGTTTTCAAGTGACTTTCCTTTTTTGCATTTCTTCAAAGCCAAATGTTGTGTTTGTTCTTTTTAGAGTTGCTTAGCCCATTTTTTTGTTTTTTGTCCAAGATGATTCTAAGTAGATTATAAGAAACCAATGTAGCACTGTTTTTCTCCAAATGAAGCCCAAAAAAGAAAAGTGCCTTGCATCATTTAAAAAAATAAAAATAAATCCTCATGACCTCTAAGTAAGTATGAGAGTAGTGAAAAGTTTTTAACATCTTTTTGTAATTTATTTTCTTCTTAAACCATATATTATTTTAAACTGAAAGCCTGAGGCTTGAAGAAACTCAGTAAATTACTTGGGATAAGAAACATTTAATCCATTTTTATGTTGTCTTAATGATTCTATGAGGTGGTTGTAGCTCAGACACCAGCTTTTCTTTGAAGATGCATTTATTGAGGAAAGTGATTTATGGGAGACTTTAGTGTATTTTAGTGTTTTAATTAATTCTTTACATTGAGTTAATCCAAATTTCCCCTACAATTTGCATTAGCAAAGTCACTTTATGGATCCTTGGTTTTCCTCGTTTTTATTTACACATAATAAAAATTGTTCTAAGAGAAACATTTTTGCTATTTTAAATATGGTGGGAGGAGAGGAGTATTTTTAACTTTGTATAGTTGATTTAGGGTAGCACAAACAAAACTTTGTATCTCACTTTTCTCAGTCCTCTTTGAGGTGCTTTACTGATGGGAATGATTTCCATACATTCCCCTTGGTACTAAGAGGTACTACAAGGTAACCAATTATACCAAGTTACTTGTTTTGGTTTCCTCCCTAAGGTGTAATAGTAAAGTAAAAGCTTTTTTATTCAGCACAGCAGGAGGGTGGAAATGAATTGAAATTGCTTTTAATTAAATTGTTAACTAAGAGTTAATTCATGTTCATTCAGCTAGTATTGCTCTTCTGGTTGCCCTTCTCTTCCCGTTTTGCCACCCTGAAAACAGCACACGGTTAATCTCACTGTTGTCTTGAATTTTGTTATGTGATTAGGTCATTTGGTGTGGTGGTCTAGTAGAGTCAAGATTTGCATTGTATTCAGAAATTCCAGTTGGTAAAGCGCCAGATAACACAGCTTTCCTGTATATAGAGCACTATTGGATAGGTCAGCAAAGATTTCTTGCAATCTGGTAATCTGTGATACAGAAACTCTGCTTGAAAGAATCTTCATTAATAGTACATTTAGGTTTTTAAGATGAGGCAGTTAAGATTTTTTAAAATTAGTTTCTTAAATATACATGTCATCTCGAGTAGTCTGGCCAAAAATACAGGTTTGGTTATTTATTAGTTTTCCACTTTTTCTAACCACTCTCGTTAACGTTGTCACTAAAGTGCCTGTCCAGCACTGTATATTAAAGATTATTTCACAAACACTAGAAAAAGGGACTGTCATCTTTTTGAGTATATTCACATGGACAAGAGGTTTATTCTTTCTTTCATATAAGAACATTGCAAGTTTATTTGGATCCATACTTCCACCTATAAGGTCTTCTGGTAGCTCTTCTATTTTTCTGTTTGGTTCTATTTTTGTAATTCCTTTATTTCTTTTATTTCCACAGATGTTTTGTGATAGTTAACTGTAGTATATTTAACCAATCACGATTTACTTTCTAGAACATTTTAATGTGAAGTGACATAATACCCAATTTTAAACATTAATCTGGGTATAATTTAAACAGAAACTGAGTCAAAACATAGGAAAACTGCTTTACTGTCCATTTTGAAAGTATGAAACTTAAATATTGAAAATATTTAAACTGGAATGGCAGTATTCTTACCTTCTACTGTCAGTTGTTTCTTGTTAATTTCTTATCTATCAGATGTTTAAAACAGCATTTACCTTTGTTTATTTATATCTGTTATATGGTGGAAATGTTAAACAGTTATAACTTCTGCTACCAATTCTCAACCACTTAACTTTAGAGCAGAATATTGGTTTTGGGGGATTTTGTGCTTCATCTGAGTTTAGAAGTCAGAAAATGTTAAGCATGTTCTTTTTAAGAAAATATAAGATTTCTAATTGTGTCTTACTAATAACCATGGTAATTTTAAGTGAATTAGAAGTATTTAACTGCAATCTTGAATTATAAAGCTGGGATGCATATCAGGCTTTCAACCTAATGTAAAGTAAATGAGCAGTTACCTGGTGGATTTTTAAAATAACTGGTTCAATCCATAGTATTTAACTACAATCTTGAATTATAAAGCTGGGATGCATATCAGGCTTTCAACCTAATGTAAAGTAAATGAGCAGTTACCTGGTGGATTTTTAAAATAACTGGTTCAATCCATAATTCCATAACAAACCTAGCTTCACTTCAGTTTACTTTGTCCATTCAACAATGTTCCAATAGGAAATGATAGGAAATAGCTGAGAACCAGTAAGTTTTTTATTGATTAGAAAAGTAAGTTTCTTGGGTCTTTGAATGCTGGATTTTTTTTTTGTCTTACTCATTCATGGCAGCTAAAAAAACAACCACTCAATATATTCAGGTTTACATGTTAGCTCTCTCATAGGGAGTTGCCATACCTCACAGTTCAAAGTGTATTCTATTGATCAGTAACATTATACTGACATGTAATTGCAATTTACTATGCAGTAAAAATGATTCAAGAAGAAAAATAACCTACAATGTCTATTTACCTTTGTATAGGCAATTGTTTAAGTTACTCTGCTTTTAACATTTGTACTTGGATAAAATGCTTATGTGTATATATAGGAATGTCAGTGCAAGATGCTGCTAGCCCAGGCACAAAGTATTAAAATTATTTTGTGAAGACTGGTGGTTGTATTAAAACTGTTGTGCCATTATACCTCAAAAAGATTGAAAAGCTCATTTATACTGCTTATGCCTCAGAACTTCTTTACTAGTTGTCTTCTAGGTTAAAGTAACCTAGTTTTACTCCCACAGATGAAGATGAATGAACATTGGATATTAAGAAGCATTTGGTATTTTCCAAAACACTGTGGTCACACATAAAAAAATTATGGTCAGTAGTCTACACAAAGCCCAAATTTCAGCTCATATATATTTTTAAGGAGTAGTTAAACAAGTTTGTAGTTGGAAGTGAGATAATATGTGTCTAAAGTAAAGATCATCCATAGACTAGCTTCCAGCACATTAAAAAACACTTTGCTTTTACAGTACCTTCTTACCTGTCAGCCTATCCACATAATATTCTTCACCAAATCTAAAATTTCATCACTACACCGTTATTTTGTATGTCACTAAAAGACAGAATATTGCTGAATAAACTGACAAGCTAATGATCAGAAAGTGCATCCAGATTTCCAAAATGTTAGTGTAAAAAAAAATGTGCATTTTAGGCAGTGAAATGCAAATACACAAAATATTTGGGGCACAATATTTCAACTGCCAATTACACCTTTTCAAAAGCAAAGCTCACAAATGTAGTTCATCTACGATGAGATGTTCTGTGTAACTTTTTTTGTATTCAAGTTTACTCACAAGATGGCTTAGAAAACCAAGCACACTCTGGTTAACAGAAGCTAAACAAATTGTTTTCCTCAGTGATACAATTTTTATACATTCTACCTTACTAATAACTTTTGGATGGGGGGGATTTAAGATAGGACCTTAAGAACATTACATAATGGGATTTATTGAAATAACCTTGTAGACCATCTTACCTCAAATTGTTCAGTGGTAAGATATGTAATAAAGCATTTAATTTTGTCATTTTTAGGCTTACTAACATGGGTTTTTTATTACTAGAATGTATACTAAGCTACAGTCATGCCAAGGCAGTAGGACTCCTGAAAAGGCAAAACTAGCTTTGTTGCTTTCACTAGAGACAGATCAAGTCATCTGCACAGATCACTGGTAGATAAGCAGTGCATCCTCTCTCAGTGAAGGGTTTCTATTTTAGAAAAACAACTTTAGTTTACTGTAAGGAGGCAAATCCCGAAATCCAGCTGAGGTAGATATAAGTCAAAGGGATGAGAAACAGTTGGTCCTTACAAGTTCATTTTACACAGTACACAAACTAAAATTATAGGAACCATAACTTCACCTAAAGTATAGAGTTCAACAGAAGACTGACAAGCAAAGACATTATGATTCTACAAAGACTTCATCATAGGAACAGGTTTAATGTAACATGGAATCCAAAAGATTAGAATCAATAAAGTTTTATCTAATTTTTATTTCAATTTAAAAGTAAATAAATAAAATCAAAATAGGAGTGACCAAAACAGTAGTACCATTATAATCACATTAAATAAAAAAGTTTCCATCAACATTTTAAGAATGTAACAGATGAAAACTCAGGTTAGAAATACACAAGATGCTAAGATTTGCTAATTCACTGCTAAAAGTACCTTATATTTGCACTTAAACAAATGAATTATTATATTTCATAAATGTGGTACTTTACATTAAAATTACATAAACATTTAGATATATATTTAAATTGTTTTACTTTGAACCTTGTAACATTTTGTAAGTTAATTGCCATTTCTACTTCAAAAGGCTGACCAGATTGTTTGCCAGTACCAGGATCAACAAAAATGTACTGTACTACATTTAGTTATATCAAACATCCAATTTCATACAATGTATGGGAAATGATATACCCCTAAATGGTATTTAGATGTTTCTTTGAAACAGAAATACTAATTTTATGAATGTGGTAAGAAATAGCCTTTCAATTGTATGCTTTTTTTCAAGTGAGCAGTACAGATAACAGATACATAACTCCTTACTGCTTATACTCTACCAAGAAATGAAACCAAACTCTAGAAAAATACAATGCAAGAAAAGATTCAAGTTAAAAATATATTCCTTTGGTTAAAAATCATCCCCTTTATAATAATCTTTTGTAATCTAAATTCACAGCATGTCCCACCAGCCCAGCGTAATCTTCTAAATGTCATTATGCTTGTCCCATTAGTTTTTTCAGTCCAGTTTTTACAGAGGTCACCCAGTTGCAGGGACAAAGTTCTTCAACCCCAGGAAGAATACAGCCAGCACAGCTGCATTAGCTCCTTTGGCAAACGGGTGTCTGAAAAGGTTTTTATTTTAGAAACCTCCGACACATGTAGTTTTCTTCAGATACTGTATATCCAAACTTTTTATAGAAGCCGACATTTTGTGGCAGACATTCAAGAGTAATCTTATAACAGTTAAGTTTCTTGCTTAGCAAAGTAAGGGTTGATAATAACCTGAAATTTAAAAAAAAAAGTGGGGGAAGCATACAGCACATGTTAGTAAAAATGGATGAGTAACTATGAGTGAATATTAGATAAAATTACAAGTTGATATTAGAAATAGGTTTAGATCATGGCCTTTCCCACTATTTTCATTTAAGTATTCAGATTGTAAGTAGATAAGCATTAAACTCACCCTAAACTCTCTTTAAAAAGAGGTTTTAGGATTAATGTTAACACTAAATACTCAAACTTTTATGTGGCCAGTATAAGATCCTACTGCCTTAGGGAGAAAAAACTAGAAAAAATACAAAAATGTACCTGAAAGGTTTTCTCATATTTGCACAGACTGAAAAATCCTATCATTTGGAGAGCAGAACAACTTCAAGTTACACAATTATAAAAGGACCAATTAAGTGGACTAGAATGCTAGGAATTTGTCTGTTTAGTTCACTGATGTATCCCAAATCCCTTGAGTAGTATCTGGTACACAGCAGGTGCTTAATACTTGAGTGAATTCCTTAAAACTCAGGAAAGAGATTAAAAAACAAGTTCTGTCTTATAAAATAGGCAATAAGCCAATGAAACTCTTATTTATTTTAAAAGATTTAGATGAATGTGTAAGGATTATACAGTGAAAACTTTTATTTTAAAACTAATAAAACTAAGAACATTTCCTTTGCTTTTAAACATGAAACAGGCAAATCATTTGGCCAAAAGTTTGTTTCATACTAGTAGGGAAATACTATTAAAAGGTAATAAGATGTTACTGTCTGTAAAATAGTACACTACCAATTTCTAAACTTCATGGTAAAACTAACATAAAAATCATTTATTCATTAAATTCAGTCTAAGCTATAGCTTGAGAGTAGGCTTATAATGAATGACCTCTAAAAAGAACCTCAAACAGGAAACTATTTTTTTTGACATGTGTCTTTGCAAGAAACTAAACTGAAACACAAAAAGTATCTTATTTATCCAAAGTTACCTTGTTTCTGCTTACTTACAATTTGCCAAGCTGCTTTCCTCTGCATTCATCACTAACAACAACATCTTCTACTCTTCCTCTCTGAAAATATTTACAATGTTTATAAAGGACTAAGCATGTAGTTTTGTTTTTAGCTAAACCAACAAGTGATAGTAAGCAATCACTGATAAAAAGAAATGTAAACTGTACAAAAACCGAAGTACAAAACTTATTTTAGAGAAAACAATTTAATGAAATCAACTTGTGGCCTATTCTTGTTTTGTCTCTATCCTAAATTTTCCCACCCTGTTTTAAAGCAGATCTTAGAATCCACACCACCAATGTATGTAATCTTGTCATGAACATACTCCATCCATCATCCTACTCCCTGCTAAACAGCAATTTATTTCAACATCCAAATACAACTTATTAGTTTCTAGTGCAGAAATCCCACCAAATTTCATACCTCACAATACATTCCAAGTGTTCCTATCTTATTCTCATTGAATTACTTAGGTTTTCTTTAGTATTTCATGTGAGTCGTGACTAATGAAAGGGCTCTATAGGCATTAAAAATGTCACAATTAGAACAATACAGTATTCTGAATGTTTTACCACTTGGAAAATAATAGGCATGTAGTTATGTAGCAAGTATTGTTTTGGGGAAAAGAAAAATAGCATTAGGGATTCTAAACATTACTGCCAAATTTCACATGCTGACTTTATTTCTCTATGACTATACCAAGCCAAACACAGAACAATTTTTAACAAACAATTCATATTGTTACTTTTCTTCCTCATAACTCTCAGAACACAGTGGGAAGATGCCTATTAGTAAGTGATATCTAAGAAACAGAATCTTTTCCAAGTTGATATAGCTATCGTTTCATATTGAAGCAATGAGAAAACATTTGTCTAATGGAAACTCATAGTCGGTTTTGCTCAAAACACCTATTTATTTTACTCATAAGCATTAATGTGAACACATACCTTAGCACAGGAATGGATGAACTTATGTTCTATTATCAGAGTTGCTGTAGCAACAATCTGTCCTAAAGTCACATCTTCCACAACTGTAACATAGTAATCCCCAGATTTCTTCATGTGCTCAAAAGATTCTGTAGAAATTGGAAAACTGTTGTTATAGACATCAGACTTCTTTAGGTACCAGAAAAATAACAAGGATTAACTGACTTTGTTACTGGATATTTAAAGCTATTTCACCATAGTAATTGACCCTTTGTTTCTAAAGAGATTATTAAAAATGACCAAGTGATAGTGATAGCAATCACTATCAACAGGAATATAGTCCATACATTTAAAAAAAATGTTAGCAAGTAAGACTAATACACATACTTGAGGTGAACAACACTTATGATGTGAGTAAACTGTAGATGTTGTTACTTTTGTGACTAATGAATGAGAACTTTAATAGAATTAGTTACTTTAAATCAATTTCTTTAACTTTTACTCAACATTTCAATAAAACAAAACTGCACATTTTAACAAGAGTATGTTTATATTGTCTTGATATGATTTGGTGATGAAATTTCTGTGAATAACCTAACCAGTGAAAGAAAATACCACAATTGAAAATAATCTGTAGAGCTGCCACCTAAATTCTATGCATCAGTAATTATCTTAAAAATAGTCAGATTGTTACAAAACATTGTAATTGCTACTTTTGGACTCTAGAACAGTTTAGTCACATTATGCATTTAAATAAGAAAATAGGTAATTTGTTATTGAATGATTTCCAGCTGTCTGAACAAAAACAAGGAGACACTGAACACAGCTCTAAACAAAATTAAAATCTTTTCCCTCTTTTTTTTTCATTCAAGAAAAAGAGGCTGTAGTACTTACTCATAAATTGTTCAGGATTGACAACTCCAGTCTCTGTCAGCTGACCTAGTACCTTAAAAAAACCTAGTTTTGAAAACAGATCTCAAAGTCATGAAAATAGCAAATGAAAAATCAAAAGAAGCAGTGTATTCAGCTGGTGGGATTATGGGCAATCATGCCAAAACTTTCTGTAATGAATAATTTTTAAATTATTTTAAAAGATAAAAAACTGAAACCCATTATAATTTTTAAATTATTTTAGAAGACAAACCAAAACCCATTATTCTTTTTATAATCACTGCATAAAACAAAGAAAAGTAAGTTTTATTAATGTTTTATTTATATAAGATTTTTGGAATAGGGCTGACCTTAATATTCAATATTTATAGAACCAGCATATTCATTTCCCAATGTAATTTGCATTAAGCTCAATGCAAGGGATGCCAAATTTCCCCGGATATACGCTTTGGTTTTTACTTTAAAGTGCAAGGTTCTCACTATGAGCAAATATGATATAATTTGTAAAATAAAATATAAATAATATATCTGTTGAGACAATCTTTAAAGATAACTAATTTCATTAATGTTAAATTAACATGAAAAACACATTCTAGAAATTTGAGAATCCTATCTTCTACACATTGAGTAATCAATTTGACCAAAATTAATTTGTTCAGAATCCTAACAAAAAGAAAACTATACAAGGTTGATTTTTTTATAACCAAAATTTAAGGAAATCATTTTGGAGAACATAGATGTTAAAAAAAGAAATGCCTGCAGACAAAACTTTTTGTAATTTATCTAAGTCAAATCTCCACCTTCATTCCATCAGCTTCAAGGAGAAGATTCTTATGTGTCATCATACATGACAACTTCACTTTATGAGACATCTTTCTGACTTTATAATTAGAAAGGAGTGTTACTGTACTTAAGTTATTTGAAATATTTCACCGTAATATCTGGTCCATGATATATACATGATAGTCATGATACCAACACGCTGAAATTGATTGTCTCAGTCACTTTAAGTAGAAGAAATAATCCAAAAGTCAAATGTTATTTTTCAGCAGCATCATAACATTTGTGAAGAAAAAAGAATGCTAACTCTAATTCTAACCAGAATTTGTAAACTAAGTGAGTCCATACCTCTATTTAAGTCAGCAGTACAAAGAGGCCTCAAAACCAGACCTTCTCCAGGATGTGTGGGGGAAATGGCTGGAGAAAATGTAGCTGTATTCTGGCTCCAGTCCACTTCTTTGAGTAGACTTGGGTCAAACATAGGAGTTTCATCAGGTTTCATCTTTGCAGTTAAGGTCTAAAATAAAATTTTAAAGGTTAAGGTATTTAATATTAAGAAAATGATGATAGGCAAGAAAGTAATTTCTTAATAAAAATTAATGCAATTAGAAAAATTCTTTAGCAGGTATGCAAGATGATTTATTTCAGCCTATCCTGAATCTAACATCCAAATGTCAAAACTAAAGATATATAAAAAATTCATGATTACTATCAGATAGTAAACAAAGGACTAAATTGAGGAGTTAAACTTTAAAATTCCATTTTTGAGCAGGTCTTTTAAAACTTTTCCTATGGGCTAATGCTACTAGCATACCACTGTGAATAGTTAATTTTTCATGGGCTCTTCTTTTTTTTACATTATTTGGGTAAGAAATGGTATGTTGGCTTACTTGCCACTAAGGGAACTTAATGTGCATGTAACTTTTTTAAAAATATGAACCATGAACAAGATGAACTTGCTTAAATTACCCTCTACAATCACTGTAATATTTGGTCTCAGATATGATAGATTCATACTGAGTTATCTGTTGGATTTTGTTTTCACAGTTTTCCAAAAATCTTTCGTTTCTCAGTTACATCTAAGCAGCTTAAGAATAGCCAGGGTTTTTCATGCTACTGAAAAATCAATTATGGTATGTCTCCTTTTTTGAACATTTAGAAATGGGCAGTTTCTTACTAGGTGTGGTCTAATAAAACTGAGATTAAATAACAGGTATAATGATAGAAGTGATGAAAAACATTACATAAAACATAAAAGTCTCAGGGGAGGCAGAATACTTCTGTGGAACACAAGGGTTGTTGGAAGAAATGGTCTTCCTAACAATTATTGTTAGGAGATTGTATAGCAATCTCCAACTTTCACTTCTATCCCTATGCCCAGTTTATGAAATTATTCTGTTTGATACCTGCTTCTGGCTCTTCTTTGATGTAAAGAATTTAAAGATACAGATCCACCACATACTACCATAAAAACAAGGAAGCGAGGCAGGAAAAATTAAAGCCCATTTAATGATACGACAATTTTCCCAAAAACCCAACTCCCAGATGTTCCATTTCATAAGTCACTTGCTTAAGGGCAACTCATTTTACCTTATTTTTCCTTAAAAGTCAATTAAACTTCCATATAGCCCAATGTAACTATGTAAGTAATGCTGGGGTATAGTAGCTTTGGGAAGGCAGGATGATATAACAATAGAAGTTAACATTTCTGCTGTACTTATGTGCCAGGGATTATTAAAGAACTTTACACATTACTAATTTGTTTACTTCAATCCTACAAGATGGGAATTATTATTTCCATTTTAACAGATGAGGAAATGCAGGTGCAGACATAAATAACTTGCACAAGGTCACAAAATTACAGGAGCCAGAATTTACACATAAGCATGGAAAAAGCATGAACTCTGGAGTCAGAGATGGTGTTCAAATGTCAAGTCTTTCTAATTTGTAAAATGGAGATGCAATTATTGGAAGGATGAAATGAACTACAGTATACAAGCAACCAACAGTGTGTACACATTACAAGTGCTCAACAAGATATACTTTAGTTAGCAATTAATTTAAAATTTGTTTATAAACTCTGGTAATTTTTTTCACCTTTAATTCATGAGTCAGGCACTATGCTGGGTGAAAGGGCTACAAAAAAGAACGACAGGTTATCTATCATGTTCGTTAAACTAAAAGCATCCTTAGATGGGAAAGAAAAAATGTAAAACGTCATCGTTTATTATGTAGAATACTGAGAATTTTTTTTTCCTCAAAGACTCAGATCATGTTATGCTCTCAACACTATACCTGGTTCTAAGAATTGAAAGAAAGACAATTATGATGATTAAAACAACCATTCATATAAAACTTAACAACCTTACAGTCTGTCTGAAACATTTTTTAATAGGTTAATTTTAGCACATACATTGTAATGGTGTCAGTCCCTGATCATGGAGCCCCTGAGGCTTTTGGGTTTATTCTCTGAAAGATGGGTAGCGATGTTGTTTTCCAGATATGCAGATAACAGGCCAAATATCTGTCAATAAGTAAAACGTGTACATTAAATACAGAGGCAAGAACGTATTAAAAATTTAAGTTCAGCAAGGCAATACACTATTTAAACTTTTTGATGTTCATGCTATTTAGTATATAGTTGTAACCATGAAGTTTAAAAAAATCTCAACATAACATATGAACGTTAAGACAATGTAAAGTTAACTTGATTCCTTTTTCCTGAGTTTACAATAAAATGTAGCCTAGAAAATACACAGAAAAGGGCTAATAATGTCCAAGAGAAAAAGGAGAATTAGGATTATGAAGCCTTTATTTTACCTAGTGAATTTTAAACAAAATACTAATATCTTCCTGTGCTTTTCTTTAACCAGATTGTCCTATTCCATGAAGATCATAAAAATAAATGGTACTGGCTAACATTTATTTAGTGCTTTATATTTGTTAACTCTCAAAAACACAACGAAAGAGCTATCATTATTATCCCCATTTTACAGACCAGGAAGTGGGCACAGGAACTTGCTCAGGGTAACAGCCAATAAGGAAGAGAGTCAGGATTCAAAACCAGGCAAAACACTGGCCCTGTGCAATTGCATGGGGCCCACACACTTGGCTTAATTCTGTCACCACTGTCTTGAAATTATTGATAATATTTTTAACACAGAGCCCTGCATTTTCCTTTTGCACAGGTTACTTGTACTCTCAGTACTGAATATGCAGTAGTGAAGAGGAATTTCCTACTTTATTCTACAAGAGCTAATAATTTACTCAAAAGCAGAACTTGTAACTTATTTTTGGAAAATAAAAATTTCAGCCCTGTCAAAATATATTAAAGCATTCTGGGTTGAGATAAGAATTCATGAACCAGATAATCAAAAATTAATATTAAAGTATTTTTATGAGCTATTTTACAAAACAGAGCCATACTTAAGGTTACATCCTTTTCTCTTACTTCAGCCCCATATAGTAAAAGTCTGCTGGTGCCCAAAAAATATGCTGGACAAGTAAAAGCAAAACAAGATTTGATACCAAATTTCAAAAGATTTTAGAAAGTAAATTTATTTGGTTTATAAAAGAACATTTTAACATCTTAAGGTGCCCCGAGGTACTGTAAAACTAAGAAATTTCAGTAAGAATTGCTGAATTCTAAGTTGCTTAAAGCTGAATGTCATCACTATGACTGGGGTCTTATTTTATGGATTTTAGATTAATTTTTAAAAGTAAACCCTAACCCTCCTTAAATATTTCTCAAAAACCATTCCTGTTTTACTGCTAAATTAGCATGCATTTACAAGGTCCATATACACCTCCCAGCTCATAAATGCCTAGTGAATGAATAACAAATGGTCTAAGACTTGTCTGGAGGTCACAAGTGATATCACAAAAAACAAATACCAAATTCATTTTTACTAAGATCACATTAGGTTTTCCCTCAATTGACCATTCTTTGGACACAATTTCACAATTTGGTTTCCCAGCCTCCATAATAGACTAGAATACAAATGGGGAGCAGCTGCTGCTAGAAGCAAGCAATTGAGGAGCAACAAGTGATAGACACTGGAAATAAAGACTTTAAAGTTGATTTTTTTAAAATCAAAAAGCATAATCTAAGACCAAATCTAAATTGCCTTACATATCTCAAGAGCTCCTGGACCAGCACTACATTATGTATGAACAAGGTGATTAGGGGTAGGGGGAATTTTTGATGTCTTGACACCTCTATAATATACAATTTCGGTAGTGATTTGACTAAAATTTGAATCTAAAGAACACGGCATTCATTGACGATTTTAACAGGCCTGGCCAAAGTACTAAATTATGCAATTACACTTCACTTGAGGAATTTTAAAAGTATTTTGTGATAGTTTGATCCCTTAGAATCTGGCATTATTCCCAGGCTACTGACGATGAAACTGGAGCGCGTGGAGCTTTCAGGACTTGACCCTAAGGTAACAAAAAAATGAGTGAAGTAGAACTAGAATCCTTCAATCTTCAGCTCTACAATACCATACTCCATAGACGCCAACTTTTACATCATCCTACCAAACGGGTAGCTAGCTCTACTCTAAAAGATGTCAGCGAATCCTGTCTTTAGAACTGATCTAAATGGTTTCTTGAGATCCATTCTAGGATTCGTTCATGAGTGGACATCCTAACAGAAGTCATCTCATAATCAACCCCAAAACTATCATCTAAAAATGTTTATATGACATTTTAAGAGTTCAGCTTACATAAACATCAGCTCCTATAATAGAAATCACAGTATTCAGTGTTTCTAGGGTTAGAAGCCCCAGGAAAAGAGACAAAGGATGTCTCCCTTTCCCTCAGTGAAAGCCCCGATTTAGTCAGTGTTAGAAGATGATCTTTGGAGCAGATGCCTGTCAAGTGGCACCCGACACCCCAGAGGTGCGCCTCGGAAAGGAAAGGTGAAAGGGGGCGCTGGGGTGTTTGTGCTCATTCAAAACCGATGGCGACAGACTAAGCGACCGTCTGGATCTCTCCACGCCAAAGCTTGGAGAGCAAAGAGTTTCGTCCCCAGTCCCTGCTCCCGCCCTGCCAGAACCGCCCCTGAACGGCCACACCACGGGCCACCGTGCCCACCGCAGCTCCGGCCGTGCGCGCCCAGCTGGCGAAGATGTACGTCCGACTGCCAGAACGGAAACCCCCGCCCGGCCTAGCTCGCCTCGCCCGTGGTCAGAAGGCACACCTGTTTGATACATCTGAAGGCAGGCCCAACGCAGGGCACCCGCCCGGCCCGCAAACCCCTCACCGGCAGCGGCCCCGCAGTCGGCGCTCCCCTCCAGCCCGACAGACTCTCACCCACCTGAGTACACAGTACGAGATCCGGATCCGGCTTCAAGCAGTCCCACCTCCTCCCGCGCCACGGTTGCTGCCGCAGCCGGTGCTGCGCGAGCAGCGGCCAAGACGTGGCAGCGCCAGCGCCTCCAACCCAGCCCGGCCCGCTTACGCAAGCCTGGCGAAGGGGGCCGGGCGCGCGCGGGCTGAGGGGGCGGGAGGAGGCTATGCCGGGACCGGGGGCGGGAGGCGTGGCGGGGGCAGGAGGGGCGTGGCCGGGCGTGGCGGGGGGTGGGGCTCGCGTCAGGCCTCTGGGCGTGGGGCGGTGGCGAGGACGTCTCGGGGCCTCCACTCCGCGGCTGCAGGGACGGGATTCTGACTTCGCTCCCTAGTGCCTTCCGCATAGCGGAAGTCTCGGTTTATCTGGAGTTAATTCTACTTAGGAGTCAGCTAAGCACTGTAAGTGCTAACTAGTGTGGGCCTTTTTGATTAAACCTCGGCCTCTTGATCTCTTCCGCTTGCCCCTTGTTGCCCCTTCTCCTAATACTCAATCCACTAGTTAGGACTAAGGCTACTCCCTGGCAGCTCGAAACTCCTCATCCCTTTTTCTCAGACACCTCTCAATCACCTGAGGTGGGGCCATGGCATTCTACTCCTTTGAGACTTGTTTTTTTCTTCCTCAAATCCATTTTGGATAAAAACGGGGTTAGGACACTGCCGCTCAGCTGTAGCGGCTTCGCCTCCCAGGGAATCAGCAGTGTCTGGAGCATTTTCAACCTCATGTCTGGAGGAGAGGTGATAGAGGCTGGAGGTGGGTGGGGACCAGGTATGCTGCTAAACGATTTACAGGACACTGCCCACCACAGAATTACAGGCCACAAATGCCAGTACCGCGGAGGTTGAGAAAGTGGTTTAGGAGACGGAAAATGACTTTTCTCTGAGGTCCCATTTCCACTACACGTGTCCCCATTTTACAGATTAGGAAACAGGTTCAAAGATGTTAAGTAATTTACCAGTCATAGCTACTAACTCTCCTTCCTTGCCATATGCTATAAATTTAAATTCACTGAAATTGCAAAGTATTTTACTCTTTAAACAATACTATTCGAGTAAACCATAGTCTGCCAGAAATTACATTTTCTGCTTATTTGTAAGATTTAAATTTCAGTTAACTTTTGCTGATTCAGGCATTCTCACAACTTCAAACATCAGTGAGGCTCGTAACACTGACACCTCTGTATTCATCCATGTTTTAACCCTTACACATACAAAAGAATGAGACAAAAATAAACACCACAACTCTTAAACATATAGTCTTGTTTTCTAATCACACTTCTGGCCTTGTGTTTTTGATCATTTTCTCCTGAGCAATAAAATCCTGCAAGTTTTATAATTTAGCAAAAAATAAAGGAATTGATTATAAAATTTGTCATGGAATGCAGGAGATCTAAGGTATCCCAAAAGCTCTCCTGCATTTCAGACATAGTCCTGCTTACCTTCTTTGTGCCCTAGGAACCTAATTTCTCCTTAACAGTCAATTCAGTTATTCTGGCTGGTACGGTGACCTCCTTTGATTGTTGGTTTATTGACAGTGAGGAACCCAAGGTAGACAGGTGACAATCTCAACTTCTAGTTTAATGGAATCAGTGGTGTGTCCTCTAGTAATTCATACTTGTTTTGTGGATTAAATTCTGTTAATTTTATGTGTATAGCATAATGCCACATACATATTGTGAGATTTTTACCACAGTAAGTTTAGTTAACATCCATCACTACACATAGTTACAAATTTGTTTTTTCCTGGTAATAAGAACTATTAAGATTGTTAGCAGTAGAGCAGCTTTCATATATACAATACAGTATCATTAGCTGTAGTCACCATACTAGACATTACAGCCCTAGGACTTACTTATTTTGTAACTGGAAATTTGTATCTTTTGACTACCTTCACTCATTTCATTCCAACCCCTATCTCTGGAAACCACCAATTTGTTCTCAATATGAATTTGGTGTTTTTTTGTTTTGTAGATTACACATATAAGTGAGATCATATAGTATTTGTCTTTCTTTGACTTGTTTCGCATAGCGTAATGCCCTCAAGGTCCATCCATGTTGTCAGAAATGGCAGGATTTCCTTTGTATTTATGGCTGAATAATATTCCACTGTGTGTGTGTGTGTGTGTGTGTGTGTGTACCAAAACTTCTTTCTGTACTCATCCATTGATGGACAGTTAGGTGGTTGTAAATAATGCTGTTATGAATATGGGGATGCTGTAGGGAAAATGGAAGCTCCATAGCCAGGAGCCTCACGTGACGCTGGTCTGCTCGCCCACTGCACACATGCAGTGCTCTCAGGCACAGGCTTGCACACGTGTTGACAGTGAGCTATTACTGACTCTATAATAAAGAGCTCCTCCCAGTGCTCTGGGCTGCAAGGTGGTGGAGAGCCCTGGAGGTAGAGGTCGGCTTGCTGCATGCAGACTGCCCAGAGGCATACGGGATTCTAGCACTTGACCTACCACCAGAAGACTAAAGCTTGGTGTAAGACCCTTTACCCCAAGAATGTTCTGTTGTCATGTTTCAGTCTCACCAAATCCATAGTAAACTTGCCTGGGGCTGAAACCCTCAGGCAAGACAGATGCATGTATCTTTTCAAGATAGTAACTTCATTTCCTTTGGATAAATACTCAGAAGTGAGCTTGCTGGATCATATGGTAGTTCTAATTTTAATTTTTTGAGAAATCTTCATACTGCTTTCCATCATGGCTGTGCCAATTTGTATTCTCACCAATAGTGCACAAGGATTCCCTTTTCTCCACATCCTTGCCAACACTTGTTTCCTCTTTTTGGTGATAGCTTTTCTAACAGGAGTAAGTGATATCTCATTGTGGTTTTGATTTCCATTTCCTTGATAATTAGTAATTTTTGAGCACTTTTTCAAGTACCTGTTGGCCATTAGTATGTCTTTGTTGGAAAAATGTCTTCAGTTCCTCTGCCCATTTTGAAATTTGATTGTGTCTTTGCTATTGAGTTGTATGAGTTCTTTATATTTTTTGGATGCTTACACGTTATCATATACATGATTTACAAATATTTTCCTGCATTCAGTAGGTTGTAAAAAATCAAAACTCTTGAGACCAAGAGATGTTTGAAATAAAAGGGTTTATTGAGCCTTTCCAGATGCTAGCCAGTAAAAGGACTAAGTCCTGGAACAGGAAGTTTCTGCTTTACCAGCAGCAAGGACAGTTAACAGAAATGACTGTGCCAGGCTCAAGAAATGGAGGACATTTATGAAGAGTATCAAGGAAGGAAAGCTCCTTAAATGCCCAGTGGCTATAGATAAGGAAGGTGGGCTAATGTGAAGCAGGGTGAGCCCAGAGATAGGTGGTGAATCCAGAAAGAAGGCTTGTAAGTGGACTGTTGGTGATAGACACTAGTCATGGGCAAGGGGGACTTGGTGGTTCTGGGGACCTTCTAGGTGATTATTGAAATGACATCATCCAGGAAAGTGAAATTTCTGGTTAGCTGTAGCCTGTGGCTATTGACTGATGACCTTCCCTTGTCTCTCTCCCTCATTCTCTGACTGATATGTCACTTAATTTAAGACATTTCAGAATTTTCCCTTATCAGTTGCATTTTCATTTTGTTGATGGTTTTCTTTGCTGTGCAGAAGCTTTTTACTTTGATGTAGTCCCACTTCTCTATTTTTGCTTTTTTTGCCTTTTGCTTTTGGTGTCAGATCCAAAAAATAATTGCCAAGACTGATGTCAAGTCACTCACCTCCCATGTTTTCTTCTATGAGTGGTAATGGCTTTAGGTCTTACATTCAAGTCTAATCATTTTGAGTTGTTTTTTGTGTATGGTGTAAAATGGTGGTCCAGTTTCACTTTTTTACATAGGGGTTATCCAGTTTTTCTTATACCAGTTATTGAAGAGACTATTCTTTCCTATATTTTTGACCCCTTTGTCTTAACCAGATATGCATGGGTTTATTTCTTGGTTCTCTCTTCTGTTCCATTGATCTGTTTTTATTCCAATACCATACCGTTTTGATACCAGTACCATCTTTTTGATAACTATAACTTTGTAACTCAAAATAGTTTGAAGTGATGAAATGTGATGCCTACAGCTTTGTTCTTTCTCAAAATTGCTTTGAATATTCAGGGACTTTTGCAGTTCCATGCAAATTTTAGGATGGTTTGTTCTATTTCCATGAAAAAGTACTTTAATAAAGATTGCATTGGCTCTGCAGGTTGCTTTGGGTAGTATGGATAAATTAACAATATTCTTCCGATTCAGAGGCATGGAATATCTTTTCATTTGTAGATTCTTCAATTTATTTCATCAATGTCTTATAGTTTTTACTGTATAGGTCTTTTGCCTCCTTGGTTAAATATATTCCTTAGTATTGCATTCTTTTGAGGTGAGTGTATAAAATCAGTTTTCTTATTTCTCTTTCTGATAGTTCATTATTAGTGTACAGAAATACAACTGATTTTTGTATTTTGATTTTGTATCCTGCAACTTTACTGAATTTATTAGTTCTAACACTTTTTTAATGAAGTCTTTAAGGTTTTTATATATAATATCATGTCATCTGCAAATAGAGATGGTTTTACTTCTTCTTTTCCAATTTGGATTCCCATTATTACTTTTCTTGTTTAATTGCCCTTGTTAGGACTCCTGGTACTATGTTCAATAAAAGGGGTAAGAGTGAGCATCCTTGTCTTGTTCTTGATTTTAAGGGAAAAGCTTTCAGTTTTTCACTGTCTATTAAGATGTTAGCCATGGACTTGTTATGTATGACCTTATTATGTTGAGTGCATTCTCTCTATACCACTTTGCTGAGAGTTTTTATCATGAGTGGATGTTGAATTTTATTAAATGCTTTTTTAAATATCTGTTGAGATGATCATATGACTTTTATCCTTAATTTTGTTAATGTTGGGTTTCATGTTAATTGATTTGTGGACAATGAACCATACTCTGCATCCTTGGAATAAACCCCACTTGATCATGGTTTATGATCCTTTTAGTGTATTGTTGAATTTGGTTTCCTAGTAATTGTGGGGGATTTTTACATCTGTGTTCATCAGGGATATTGGCTTGAAATTTTCTCTTATTTTAGTGCCCTAGTCTGGTTTGGTATCAGAGTAATGCTGGCCTTATAAAATGAGTTTGGAAGTGTTACCTCCTTTTTATTTTTTGAAAGAGTTAAAGAAGAACTTGGTATTAATTCTTCTTTCAATATTTGGTAGAATTCTCCAATGAAGCTATTTGGATTTTTGTTAGGAGATTTCTTAGTACTGATTCAACCTCCTAATTACAATTGGTCTATCAGGATTTTATATTTCTTCATTATTTAATCTTGGTAGATTGTTTCTAGCAATTTATCCATTTCTTCTAAGTTGTCCAATTTGTTAACATATAATTGTTCATAGTAATCTCTTGATCCTTTGTATGTCTGTGGTATCTCTTTCATTTCTGATTTTGAGTCCTCTCATTTTCTTGGTGAGTCTAGCTAAATGTTTTCTATTTTGTTTTTCTTTTCACAAATCATCTATTAGTTTCATTGATCTTTTCTATTTTCTTTTTAGTGTCTACTTTACTTCTTTCCACACATGGTTGTTATTTTCTTCCTTCTACTAACATTGGGCTTAGTTTGTTCTTCTTTTATAGCTCCTTAAGGTGTAAAGTTAGGTTGTTTATTTCAAATCTTCCCTATTTCTTAATATAGGTATTTATGCCATGAACTTCCTCTGAAAACTGCTTTTGCTGCATCCCATACATGTTGTATCTATATTTTCATTTGGCTCAAGATATTATTTGAGTTCTCTTTCTATTTCTTCTTTGACCCATTGGTTGCTCAGTAGCATGTTGCTTAATCTCCATTTATTTGTGAATTTTTCCAGTTTTCTTGTAACTGCTTAATAGTTTCCTACCATTTTGGTTGGAAAAAAATGCTTGATGTGATTTCAATCTTCCTATTAAGACTTACTTTGTGGCCTAACATATGATCCCTCCTGGAGAATGTTCCATGTGTACTTGAGCAAATGTGTATTCTGCTGCTTTTGGATGGAGTGTTCTGTAAATGTGAAGTGCACCTAGTCTAACATTTTAAGTCCAATGTTTTCTTACTGATTTTATGTGTGGAGTGACTTATCCATTGATAAAAGTGAGGTATTAAACTCACCTATTATTATTGTATTGCTGCCTATTTCTCTCTTTAGGTCTGTAAATACTTGTTTTATATATTTAGGTACACCTATGTTAGGTGCATGTAAGTTTACAAATATTACATACTCTTATTGGATTGACTCCTTTGTCATTATATAATGACCTCTGTTTCTTATCACAGGCTTTCTTATAGTCTATTTTGTATGATAGAAGTAGAGCTACTCAAGCTTTCTTTTGATTTCCATTTGCATGGAATATCTTTTTCCCTCCCTTCACTTTTAGTCTGTGTGTGTGTGTCCTTAAAGTTGAAGTGAACCTTCTGTAAGCAGCATATAGATGGGTCTTGTTTTTTTTTTTTTTTCAATCCATTCAGTTATTCTGTCTTCTGATTTGAGAATTCAGTACATTTTCATTTAATTATTTTTAAATGTCTTTATTATAAGTATGGGCTTTTTGCCATTTTATTTACTGTTCCACTGCCCTGACTTGTAGTTCATGGATCCTTTCTTCTATATCATTTAGCCTGCTGTTGAACCCTTCTACTGATTTTTTTTCAGTTCAGTTATTGAATTCTTGAGCTCTGTGATTTCTGTTTGGTACTTTCTTTTGTTTTCTATTTTTTTGTTGAAATTCTCACTTCATTCATGCATTGTTTTCCTGACTTGAGTGAGATCTTTAAGACCATTATTTTGTACTCTTTGTCAGGTAAGTCACTTATCTCTGTTTTAGTAAGGTCTTTTTCTGAGGTTTTATCTTCTTCTTTTGTTTGAAACAAATTTCTCTATTATTTTTCCTCAACTCTCCGTATTGGTTTCTATGCATTACATAAAAATAGGTACCCTTTTCAGTCTTGAAGGAGTGGTCTTATTTAGAAGATGAGCTTTATCATTCAACCCTGTCCCAGCTCATAGTTTTCTCTCAAATCTTTATGGTTTTCCAAGCAGTCTTCTGTATTCTTAGTGGCTCCTAGTATTGAGGGTGTGCCAATATTTGTCAGTGTCCCAGAGGGGAGGATCTCAGCCAGCATGTAGATACGAAGTGATTGGAAGCCAGACCCCAGACAGCATCTTTTAAAGTATGTAATTATACCTCTTTTAAGGGAAGACTGGGAGATTCTGTGTTTTGTCTGCTCCCTCTGTTCTGAGCCCTGGGGAGATAGCCAATTAAGGACTGTTTCTTCACTTGCTACCATCCAGTTGAACCCATGAATACAGCTTTGTTGACCACCAGTGCCTCACTATCAGAAGACATGTCCTTTGGGCCACAACCACAAGAGCCAGAATGCGAGATGTTTTCATAAGTTCCTTTCTCAGAGACACTGGCAATCTGGAGCAGGGCACAGTGAACACATGAAGATGGGACCTGCTGGCCCCCTGGTCTCTGGAGAAGATTGCAATTAGCCTCTAGATGTGTGTTAAAATAGAACCCTGCCCCTCAGGCCACAGCTATTAAGATATGCTAATATGACTCTTTCATGGAAGTTGGGCATTTTGGTCTGCTGCCTCTGTGCTGTGTCCTGGTGGGATAGCCTGTTAAGAACTGTTTCTCTATTTGTTACAGTCCTGTTGTACCTACAAATGCAAGCCACCAGAGCCAGGTAATCAAGGAGTGTCCTCTGAGGTGCAGCCACAAAAACTGGGACACCAGACATGTACACAAGCTCCTTTCTGGGATACTGCTGATCTGGAGTTGAGGCAGAGAGAGAGCTGAAAGATGTACCCACCGGCCCCTCTGGTATCTGAAGAGTATTATGTCAGCACCCAGATATGTTTTAAATTAGAAGCCTACCCATCAGCCCAAAGCTTTGAAGGTAAGCAAATAGCCTCTTCTTTGGAAAGACTAGGTACATTTCATTTGCTGTGTCTGTCCTGGGTCCTGGGGGATTAGCTGTGATGGGTCCACAGAAGCCCTTTAAGAACTGTCTGTTAGTTCACTGTAGCCTTGTGGGTCATGGATGCAATCCTTGTTGACAGATGTTTTGGGGGTCTATTTCTCAGATGGAAGTCTTAAAAGTTGTGGCACCATATGGAATCCAAACCCTTCACTTATCAGAGAGAAGCTGTGAGTTATCAGTTCCCTTCCAGTTGTCTGTCAACACACTGGGGGTGAAGTTTATAGAGAGATTGTGTCATAGCCTCTTCTACGTGTGTCTGTGGGTGTTTTCTCATTTGTCTGACATGTAAGAGCTAGTTTCTGGATTTCTTTCAGAGGGTATTATTCCATATGTAGCTGTAGATTCAGTGTATCTGTGAGAGAAGGTGGGTTTAGGATCCTCCTGTGTTGCCAAGTTGAACCAGAAAAGCATGTTATAGATTCTTATAAGAAATACTGCATCACCAGCACTTTTGATGGCATAGGTATGATATTTTGTGGGGTACCATCCATAAAACATAGATATCAGTGATTGACTTGAGGAATAATTCAAGAATATTGGACTCATTAATACCTTCAATGAATTTATTTCCTTCACATTTTCATAATGTTTATACAAGAATTAGATAAAACAATCCAAGTGTAATTAAGTATAAAGGGTTCTTTTACTACTATTAAATAAATGATAAAGTATGTGTTATAGTTTTTCATAGACCATGTCATTTCTTTCTTAGTGATATAGTGGTGCATCTTACAATGAATGTATCTGAAGATTTGATGAAACATAGTATATACCTTAAATAGTAATTCTCTAAACATGTTCATAATGAAATGAAATATTATCTCATTTGATCATCACATGAATTCTGTGAAATAAGGTGGGCATTATTATTGCCATAAGGCAAATGAGACTCAGGTAATTTCCATTTTCTAATAGGTGAGGCTGTTTGTTTTTTTTTATAGACTTTTGAACTTAACCTAATAGTTTAATGATTTGTTTGCTGTAATATCAAAGCACAAATTTAAGACATGTTTACTGTTGAGTAGATTGTGTTACATAATGATACCTTTTTGAGAGTGTCATGTTATAAATGAAAGATGATGGGAGATAAGCACAGGGAGGTTTATGTGTGGTGTTAAGGAATACTCGGATATTACAGGAAGTCCGAGAAAGGAAGCAAAAGGTCAAACCTGTGAGAAATGTGGTGGTGTGGAAAATATCTCAAACCTAGGCAAGAACATTTATGATCTTTATTGTCATATCATAGGTTTAGATCTCATTGTTCGGTCTTCAGAGGTGGCTCATTTTCTCCCAGATACTGTGCCTTCACGGTATATAGCTATAGCTGCCAACAGCTGCTGCTTGGTGGTCAGGTTCTTGCTTCCAAGTAAAAGACATCAACTCTGGAAGGATTGTTAGTTTACAGAATCGATGGCAAGACTGGAGATCCTGGCCGGGAAAATAATATAGACCAAAAGAGACTAGGCAGGCCAGAACACAACGAGCTGCCAGAGTTTGGGATAACCAGCATTTTGGTCTTGCAGCTTCCTCCTGTCAAAGAGTTACACATTGTTGCGTTCCCAAAATGGGGATTTAGATCCTGGGCAGCCAGAAAAAACTACATGTATACTTGATTATTATAGATTATACCATATATATTTTGTTTACATATGGCTGAATAGAAGATTTAAAATATACATTTAATAAAGCCATTTTTAGCTAAAAGGAATTGCTTTATTCCCGGAGTACAACATTCACCTGCAGGAGGCATAGCCATCTTATTAGCCCCTTCCTTGCCAAAAGTTAAAATACACAGGGGTGTTTTTTCCCTTGGGAAACAAATCCAATTTTATAGTGAAATATATGATTCACCTTATTTGCTGGAGGTAGCCTATAAAAAAGGCATGACTGTGGATGGTAGGGAATCATTTTTAGATATTCCTTGATTACATCAAGCTCCAGTGGTCATTTGACTTCCATCTCTGAATTTAGTAGTTCAAATATCTAACATATAGTTACCTATTTATTTGTTTTTCGCTTACTGCAAAAGTAATGAATGATTATTTGAAAATTTGCAGCATTACAGAAACAGAACAAAGAGTGGTCTGTCCCCATAATCCTGCCCTCAAGGATAATTACTGTTAATCGCTTGGTACATCTTACTCCAGAGTACTGGGTTCCATTTCCAGCTTTTCCATTTAGCTAACAGCCTCGGACAAGTTATTTGTCCTCATACTGCCTCAGTTTCTTCATCTCAGTGTAATAGTAATAGCTTATAGGGTTTGGTGAAGGTTTAATAAGCTAATATATAAAGTGTTCATCATAGTTCCTAGCATATAGTAAGTGCACAATAAATGCTGGTTTTGTATATATGTATTAGGATCGGCTAGATTATGTTACAATAGTGAACAATCTCCCAAATCTTAGTGACTTAACGTAACAGAAATTTATTTCTCGCTAATGGTACATGTCCCTCATGGACTGGCAGGGCGGTTTCTCCATGCTGTCACTCAGGAAGACAGGCTAGTGGAGGTTCCACTATGTTATGGTCACACTCTACAATATGTGGCCTTTTCACCATAGCAGTGAAAAGAGACTATAAATCACACATGGACTTTTTACTGCCTCAGCCTGTAACTGACATACTCCACTCCCACTTACAATTTATTGAGCATAACTAGTAACCACAGCTCTGTCCAACTGCAGGTAAGCTGGGAAATGTGGAGTGCAGAATACTTGTGCATAGTATAATAGCACCCAAAGTATACTGTAATACTATATTACAATATATAGCATAATATTATCCAAACTGTGTTGCAATTTTTCTATTTTTTAAAACTTGATATATCATGGACATCTCCCCATATCAATACAAATTTATTTATTCATTGACTATTAGCCCTTTTATGTGTCAGGCATTATTTAGGTACTAGGATATACCAATGAAGAAAACATTTGATAATTCTGGCCGTCATGTAGTTTAGATTGTGAACAGTAATTTTGTACATTTTGTAAAAAGTATTATGTTAGAGGGTGATAAATGTTAGGTGAGAAGTAACAAAGGGAAAAGGAAAAGGGAGTCTTGGAGATGCAGCCTTAAATAGATAGGTCATGGAAGGCCTCTGAGGTGATTTGAATTAAATTCTGAAAAATGTGAGCAAGTGAGCCTTGTGAATACCTCTGTTGGGGAGCATTCTAAGAAAATAAAACTATTAATAGCATGGCTTGGTGATATGAACATGAAGATGCATTTTCCTGCTTTTGTATATGTTTAAAATTTTATATGAAAAAAATTAAAAACAAAAAGTAGCCCTGATTGTAAATTTTATATCTGCATTTTGGAAAAGAAAAATCAAGCTAGAAAATTTATTAAATATCCTCAGTTTCTTTAATAAAAAAGGATTTTTACCAATATACCTCCTCAGAAACGATATTTTATCTTGTTTATTTCTCTACATCCTCATAAATGGCTACTATACAGTCTGGCACTTAATTACAGATTGTTGTGTGTGTTAGTCTTATCTTTCCAGTTATTTGTTAAACTCCTAATCATTTCTTGCTTTTTATCCCCCCCTTTCTATAATTCCCTTTAAAGTGACTAAACATGTAAATTCCCTATAAAAATTATAGATTGAGAAGTAAAATTTAGGGATGGTTTTATTAAATATAACCTCAGTCTCTAATAATTCTTAGAGCATTTTGCTGTGTTTAGAATGTAAAAAAGCAAAACAAAATAAAAAAAACCCTGCACAAAGTACTATATCCACAAGCAATTAAAAAGTTTTGGGCATAGAACTGGTTCAAAAATACTTCAGGTTTTTTCAAGTAATTGGCAGATGGGAATAAGAGTATGAATAGAGAGACCTTTTTCTTTGTTTTTTTGTTTGTTTATTTACTTATTCATTTTTATTAAGGTATGATTGATATACACTTTTATGAAGGTTTCACATGAGAAAACAATGTGGTTACTACAGTTACCCATATTATCAAGTCCCTACCCATACCCCAATGCAATCACTGTCCATCGTGCAGCAAGATGCCACAGATCCACTATGTCCCTTCTCTGTGCTACACTGTTCTCGCCGTGATCCCCCACACCATGTGTACTAAACATAATACCCCTCAGTCCCCTTCTCCCTCCCTCCCCACCCGCCCTCCCACACCCCGCCCCTTTGGTAACCACTCGTTCATTCTTGGAGTCAATAGAGACCTTTTTTAGTCATGGTTCTTCCACTAAGAAATCTGTTCTCTCTGTGATTTACTGTCTGTTGTCATACAATCAAGCTACATTGTACAAACATTTTTAGTACATTCTGTCAGTTTTTCCTTAAGATGACCAAGAGTTTCAACAATTAGATTGTGACTGATGAAAAATGAAATCATTCTCATTAAGCCCAAAGAGTTTACAGGACTCTCTAAGCGTATTTGGCTGGATTGTGAGGTGACACCCAGACACCAATGAGGAGTGTCTCTGAAAGCTCACTCAGAACCACCCTGTATTTAGGGGAAGTGGTGACAAGCTGGTCAAGTGGCGAGGAGACTTGTTCAACACAAATTTGTCAGTGTTAGTCACATAATTGAAACATGATGTTTAGAGGGAAATGCATGACACTGCTGGGAAGCTATGTTGGAAGAACTGGGGCAAAAGAAAAGATAATCAAAAAATTTAGGGAGAATTGCACTTCCATGACACAGATAACTTGGAAGTCTGGTGCATAAAAAGTTTTGTTTTCATAATTTAGTTCACCCTACTTATGATTTATTTCATATGAGGTTAAAATCTCTATTTTGACACCAACATTGTCACCTGCTGATATGCAGTTAGAAACATTTGTAAGATTTGGAATGATTAATTTCTCAGTATCAGCCTGTCTAGTCATAGGCCTTTTCTAATCACAAAAACAGTTTTGAAATAATAGCCATACTTCAGTGTCAAACACAGAAAACATGGAATCATCTTAATTCAAACATTATCAAGCTGCTCTGAGACCAGAGATAGTAATTTTCTTCTCTGAACCTCTATTTCCTCATCTGAAAAATGGAGACACAGATTATCTTCCCTTTGCATTTTGTTGGTTTATTTTAAGTATACCAAAATCCTGAGCCTAGTTCCAGGGAGAAATCTGAGCAAAGGAAACATAAAGAATAATAAAAGCGCAATTTATGGTGCCCTTGAAAAGGTGTTCCTTATGTTAATTACTAATCCCCTCTCTGAAATGAGGTTCTCCTTCGATTTTTACCTGAGGACTAGAGCTTTGCTTTTCACTCTCCTATCACATCACCAATTCTCTATTCAATAGTCATTCATTCATTCAGTCTTTTAATGAGTTGATCATTTAGCAAATATTAAGATTCTACCATGTGCCAAGCAATAAGCTAGGGACTAGAGATACAAAAAGGAATAAGGCATGGTTCCAGCCATCATGAAACTAATAACAGAGCAAAGGAGACCAACGCTGTACAAGTATTTACAAAGCTAGCAGCTGCTGTGGGAGCTTTCAGCAAATCATTATGTGACCTATTTGAGGGGTCAGAATGGGTTTTGGGGATATCAAGGCTAAAACAAGAAAAATGAGAGAGGAGTTGGCTAAGCAAAGAATAGAGGGGAGAGTAGTGGTTTAGGGAGCTGTAACAGCACTGAATTGATTTTGAAATACTGAAAGGAGGGCCAGCAGGACCCAAGTCTCAGAGGCCTCGCTAAGGGTTTGGTCTTTATTCTGAGAGTAATGAGAAGCTGTTTAAGTGTTTTGTTTGTTTATGTGTTTAAGCAGGGAAGTGACATGAGCACTTGCATTTTTAAAAGATTATTTTAGGCACAATATGCAGAATGGAGAAGAGGATGGCACACAGTATATGTGGGGAGACCGGTTATGAGGCAATTAGAGGAGATGAATTAGGGAGAGGGGAGGGGAGAGGGAAAAAATGTGGACTGATTGAAGAGATATTTAAAAACAGCATCAGTGGAATTTGATTATGAAGTCATCATGAATCAAGGATGACTTCTGGATTTCTGGCTTCAGCAAATGGGTGGATACCATTTATTTAAATAGGAATACTGGAAGAAGAGAAGGTTTGGGAATGAGAATCATAATCATATTTGACCAGCACATTGCATATGCAATAAACCCTTTAGAATACAAAAGTCCCAGGGTAAAGATTCATATAGTTGTGTAAATACTGGTTCTCATCAAAATCATTCTTATGACTGGATGATATGTATATACTTTCAGTGGTCTTTTACAGTCTTATTCTTGGGCATTTCATATCCGTTTAGGCCAGACCTTGGGTGTGGTACTGGTCCCAGCTTTAAATGACTCTCTTTGAAGCATCCTCTTTTTTTTTTCTATAGATTCTAAAAGTGTAACTTTTTGTTTTCTCTTGTCTTTATTCTCTCATGTGAGATCTGATTTCATCTGATGGTCACTCCCACAGATTGAATTTTCTTCATTTCTTACACTTTTTTTTCCCCATTGGGTTCTAATATATTCAATCACTTTCTACTGTCTAGCTACTAATCTTCCCTATTTTGTACCAATTTCCAAAACTGAACAAAAAATTAGAAAACTGAGGGAAGAAGCACATTTTATAACAAGTTATTATTGCCAAATGTTGGGGGGCATCTGTTTCACAGTATGAAATACAAGTAAACTGAATGCAAATGTTTTGCAGTCTTCACAAAAGATAAATCCATTGATAGATGGGTCTGTTCTTGTGCCAATACCTTACTGTTTTGAGTACTGTAGCTTTGTAGTATAGCTTTAAGTGAGGGAGCATGATATCCCAGCTTTGTTCTCTCTTAGGATTGCTTTGGCTATTTGGGGTATTTTGTGGTTCCATATGAATTTTAGGATTAGTTTCTCTAGTTCTTTGAAAAATGCTATTACTATTTTGATAGGAATTGCATTGAAACTGTAAATGGTTTTGGGCAGCATGGCCATTTTGACAATATTAATTCTTCTTATCCATGAACATGGGATAGATTCCCATTTACTTGTATCTTCTTTAATCTTTCTTATCAGTGTCTTACAGTTTTCAGAGTACAGGTCTTTCATTTCCTTGGTTATGTTTATTTCTAGGCTTTTTACTCAGGTGAAATACTTGTGAAAATATTTGTGACCATATACGGGCTATTAAATATGAACAAATTTCAGAAGAATGGTATCATACATACTGTATTCTTTGATCCTGATGGGATTAAATAAGAAGTATGTATTGGAAAAACAATTATAAAAAGTTCATATGTTTAGAGATTAACAAACAGACTCATGAATCAATTAGAAAATAATGGAAATTAGAAAATCTCTAAACTCAATGATAAAGATATTACATATTAAAAAATGATAGGGATTATTGCTCCTAGGCATGATGGAGTAACAGCTGTTGAGCTTAGCTATGTGCCATAATCAACTATAAAAGTAGCAACATATGTGAAGCAACTGTTTTCAGGCAATGGATGTCAACACAGGGCAATGATCCTCCAGATAAAGGAAACATGTAAGGTGACCTTTATGTCTGCCTTGCTTTTCTTAATGGGGGCACTTTCTGGTGTGTGGTCCAGGGAGGTGGGTCCAAGTACAGAGCAGCAATATTGCTAAGTAGAAGAGTCAGAGATCAGAGTCTGGGCTGCTGAGATGACTGCACTTTGTGAGTCAGTATACCCAAAATGATGGAACTGTGAAGAGAGGAACCTCAGAGGTCACTGGGGAGGTTATCTTCAGGACTGTGGCTAAGGCACGACCATATGAAGCCTACCACTAGTGACAGTTAGAAGACTTAGAACTTAACAGAAATGCCAGTGCTGGAAGATTGTGGAATTCCAACCCATTCAGACTGGAAAGATCTTTCTGAGTACCTTGGGCATTCATTTGAAACCCTCACAAAGTCCATGCCCTATGACTAAGGACAACACCAGAACTGGATCAAGGTGAATCAATGTAATCAACACCTTCCCAAATAAAACTCAACATTCTTTTAAGAAAGATAGTATAATACAGTTCCTCATACTATAGCAGCCAGAGTTGTTCCACATACAATAAGAAATTACCAGATGAGTAATTCAAGAAGCAGGGAAATGTAACCCTTGATCAACAGACAAAATTGTCAGTAGAAACAGTGATGACCCTAGCTGTTGGAACAAGTAGACATAGACTTTAAAGCAGCTATTATAAATGTGCCAAGAGTTTAAAGGAAAAGATGGAGTTTTCCTTTAAAAGTATGAGTGAACAGATGGAGAATCTCAGCAGAGAAATGGAAACTAGAAACAGAACTAAATGTAAATTTTATAATTGAAAAACTGCTAAACAGAGCTTACAGGAAATATTATCTAAAATGTTTCTATTATAAATAAATAAAAGATAGCAATTCATGCTCAAAGTATAAAACTTAAGAAGTTAGAAAATAGCAGATAAACAATATGGAAGGAAACAGACTAAGAGAAGAAACTAATGAAATAGTAAAGAAAATTATACAAGGCCAATGTAAGAGAATAATAAAAGCAACAAATTTCTAGCAAAGTTGGTCAAGAAAGAAAAATGTACAAATAAACAATAACAGAAATGAAAAGGAGGGCTTAGCTGGAAATGCTTTCAACATTAAAAATATAACAAGATATAAAGAAGTTTATGCTAAAATATTTGAAACTTGGATTAAACAGATAGTCTTAGAAAATGTAACTTTCTACAGATGTCTTCAGAAGAAATTGAATCTCTGAATGGTAGTTCCATAGCCATGAAATAAATAGACAATAAATTAAAATATTCCTGCAAAGCAAACTTCAGACCCAGAGTTCTGCTGGTCATAGAACATATAATTCCAGTATTATATGAACTGTATCAGAGAATAGAAAAGGAAGATTAACCCTCCAATTCTTTTTATAAAGCTAGTATAACCTTGGCATCAATATATCATATAACCTAATACAACAGAGGCTCTGTCATGACCATAATAAAAATCTTAATAGTGAAAATTGTAAGTTCAGTTAGAAAATGGAATCTGACAGTATATGAAAGATATAATACATCTTTACCAGGAGGGTATATCTCAAAAATCCAGGATTAGCTTAATATTTAGAAACAAAACATCTTTCATAAAATTCAACACACTTATGATTTTTTTTAAAAGCTTCTCAACAAGCAAGGAATAAAAAGGACCTTTACTCAAATAAATGTTACCTACCAAATACAGCAGCTAACATTATTCTTAATTTGATATGTTGAAAGCATTCTCTTTAAGCTCAGGAATAAAACAGTTAGCATAAAGGAGATCTAAACAGATTTTAGGAGGAGAAAGCTACCCCTAGAACTCTGTGTAACACTGTGGCCCAACATAAACAAATGAAGAGAGCTATCATGTTTACTGATTATAAGACTCAATATTGTTTCATTTTTTTTGTGTGGAATATAAAAACAAAGCAAAACCAAATGAGCAAAACAGCAGTAGACTCATAGACACTGAGAAGTGACTGGTGGTTACCATGGGGGAGGGAATGGGATGGGTGGGTGGGAAGGGTAGGAGGGGATTAAAGGGCACAAAAATTCTCAGTCATAATATAAGTTGGTCATGGGTATAGAAGTACAACATGGAGAATATAGCCAATGATTTTCTAACATCTTCCTATGTTGACAGATAATAATTGCATTAATGGGGGTGAGGATTTAATAATATGGGCAACTATTGAACCACTGTGTTGTGTACTTTAAACCAATATAAGATAGTTTATCATCTATACTTCAGTTTAAAAAAAGACCCAATGTTGTTTTTTCTTTAATCAGTTCTTCCCAACTTGATCTATGGATCTATGCAATCTCAATAAAAATCCAAATGAATGTATGTGTGTGTGTGTGTGTGTGTAACTTCTCAAACTGTATCTATAATTTATATGTCAAAGCCACAAATATATATTCTTGAAGAAAAACAAGGTAGGGAGATTTGCCTTACAGATTATCTCATTAAAAAACTAAAGTAATTAAGGCAGTGTATTGCTGGTTCAGGGATAGAAGAAGTGACCGACGGAATAGAATACAGGACACCCAAAGAGAACCCCACCTGTATGGAAGCTGGATGTGTGACAGGCTTGCTTTGCAGACCAGTGGAAGAATGAGTGGACTTTAACAAAAGTGTTAATACAATTTAAAAGCATAACATTAGACCCTTACTAGTTCTACCACTTACTAAAATAAATTCCAAATAAATTAAAGATCTAAATGAGAAGGGTACATGATAAAACTTAAAAAATCATACAGAAAACTATTTGATGGTGTTGGAGTCTAATAGAATTTCTTGAGATCCAAACATCATAAATCAAAAAGCAAAGATGACAGCCAAACAAATTTTGATTAAGACCAAAGTTGGAGGAATCGCACTACCCAGCTTCAAACCTTACTACAGAACTACAGCAATCAAGACACAGTGGCAATGGCATAAGGATAGACATACAGATTAATGGAATAAAATGGATAATCCAGAAATAAACCCTTATATTTATGGTCAGTTGATTTTCCATAAGGGTGCCTAGACAATCCAATGGGAAAAAATAATCTTTTCAACAAATGATGCTGGGACAACTGGATATCCACATGTGAATAAATTAAATTGGACCCCCTATCTCAGTCATACATGAAAAATAACTAAAAATGGGTCACAGACCTCTATGTAAAAAATCTATATAGCTGCAAGAAGAAAACATAAGAGTAAATCTTGCCTGACCTTGGGTTAGGCAATAAGTTCTTAGATACAACCCCAAAAAGACATGTGATTAAAAATATTTTGATAAATTCACTTAATCAGAATTAAAAACTTTTGCGGGGCAAACTTACCATCAAGAATATTAAAAGCCATCCCATAGAATGGGAGAAAATATTGGTTGAGAGTGGCAATGAAAACCATCTAGCAGAACAAGAGATGCACATGCTGGCAGTCAAGAAAGCAAGCCTTATTAATACTGAGGCCTCAAGGCATACAGGCAGGCACCAACAGTATCTGCTACACAGTCCCAGACGGTTATCAGTAGAATTAGGCAGGCCCCAGTCTCATCTTGGGTTTCCCCACAAAGTGCCCAAGCCTGAGAAGAAAGACTTATGTGCCATTACTTTACTAAGGGAAGCAGTTTCAAGAAACGGGTAGGAAAATGGGGAGTGAAGCAGGGAAGGAAAGAGAACTGATATGAAATTAAATGATTGAGTTGGCCCTCATTAAATACCACTGATTGTTTCATCTCTTGGGGTAGGCCTTAAGAAGCCTTAAAAAGCCCTTGGACTTTTGAACCTGAAAACCCAAAAAGTACCTGAGTACAATTTTTAAAAGAAAGATTGGTTTTCTTCCACAGGTAGGTAGTTGATATCTGTACATCTGTAAATTAAGATTCTCTTAAGACCTCATTCGTACCTCAGGTTCCCTTTAATCAACATCCAACACAAAATTGGTGGTAATGGATAGCAGGGATAATTGAAATGCACAGAATAATAGCCACCATTTAGTAAGCACAAGGCAGTTTTATATAATGTTGAATCCTCACAAAGTAGCTTTTGTTAAATCGATTTTATTAATGCCCAAACTGAGATTCAGCTAACTTAAGGAAGGAACTTGGCCAAAGTCACAAAACTAGTTAAGTAGCAGACCAGGTTTTGAGACCAGGTCTTTTTTTTTTTTTAATTCCAAAAACAATGTTCTTTCTATTTTATCATGATGCCTCTTAGAAGAAAGGATTGAGATCTCCTCTTAGCCAGTACTTTTTTAAAAATGTTATTTATTTTTTAAATAGGTCATACAAAAACATGGTTTAAAATTCCAGAAATAGAAAAAGGGTAAAGGGTATCCAGTGAAAACTCTCCTTTTCATCCTGTCCACCCAATTCAGGGGCGACTAATATTACCAATTTCTTGTCTCCAATTGTCTCCAAAACATTTGTGCGTTAAGTATAAATATCATTTTTCACCCTTTTAACAGAAATGACATGCATACACACTAGTCTCACTTGAGTTTTGTTTTTTCACTTAACAGTATATCTTGAAATTCACATCCATATCCTTACATAAAGCATAACCAACACTTTGAAACTTTCTCATCACTAGACCTTTTATTATTAAAGAGTACAAGGTAAATTACATTAAAATTTATTTACTCTTTCCCCTGTCCTACTTATCCACTGCTGAAAGAATAAACAAAAAACAAAATGGCAGAGTCAGGTAATAAGAAAGGAATGGAGAAACCTGAAATACACATAAGCTCAACAGTGGCTCTGAATCAAAAAATCTTGTTTTCTCTCTCAGGTTACTTGGCCCTAACTTATCTGTAATTTTCAGACATGTTTCATAAAGTGACTGTTGGTACTGTTCTGTGGTTTTTGTTCACATGCATCAGTGGAGTGTGAGTGCGGGTTTACCTTTTGGCAGCTTAGACTCTCTGGCACCAACATTCCCAGATCCAGTTCTTGTCCAGACTGCATAGTCCTAAAGCCTCTATCACACAGTACAGCACTTGATTGCATTTAGTCTAATGCTTTTCACTGGTCATTCCTTGTAGGTAGAAAATGACATCCTTCAGGGCAGAGACTGCATCTCACAGCATAGTGCCAAGCAAGCCAAAGTATGTTATGCATGTCAGCACGTACTGGAGGAGAGAAGGTGAATTTGATCCTGATACTTCCACCAGCATTGACAAGAGGCTGAGATAGTTGGGGATGTGGGGGAAAGTGAGGATGGAAGTAGATGGAATCACAAGTAATTGTCTTGAAATATATGTGCTAGTCCACCCACACTTCTATATCAACATCTCAGGTAGGGAGAGAGGATGGGAGATAAATACTTTGAAAAAGCTCCCTAGGTGATTCTCATAGTCCTCCATCCGCATACCCCAAATTCATAATTACGGCAAGGAGAGGCACCGAGACAGGAGAAAATGTCAATTATCCACTTAAGGTGAAAATTATTAAACAGCTTATTTTAAGGGGAAGAGGATAGGTCTTCCTTTTTCTCCTTTTCTTTGTGCTCCTTGTCATAGTATTAGCATACAGAAAGGGCAAACCATAGTAGTGAAAGCGGCCCACACACATGATCTGAGAGGCTCTAATGGTCAGTTTTTGTGTGTTCCAGGTGTTCTAATTTGTTTGGTTAAAGTTGTTCTCTTTTCTTCTTCTTCTTCCCGAAAAATTCCATCAGAAAGATCCTGGATCCATGTTGTTAATGTCCACTAATTTATGCACTAATATTTTCTAATTTCCTACTTCAGTGTTTTTTAAACTTGAATGAGTATCAGAATCACCTGGAGGGTTTGTTAAAACACAGATTGCTGGGACCCACTCTCAGATTTTTTGGTTCAGTAGTGTGAGGAGTCCAGGAATTTTCATTTCTAACAAATTCTCATTTGATGCTGATATGGTTGGTTTGGGGACACTTTTGAGAGCTAGTGTTCTAATGATGATTATTAATTTCATATTCCCCACTGTAGTGGGAGGAGGGAATCCTAGGAACAAGGAAGGGTGATTGGGAATGGGAATCCTGATAAATTTTAATAGATGAAGGCTTTGTAACTCATGTGTAGGGAGAACTGCTCTCTCAGCATAGGCAGGTCCAGAGGCTTTGCTAGGATTTGGATGAGACTTTTATGTAGTCCTAGTGAGAGCTTTTACCTAAAATTCATTTGCCCTGTGTGAGAATTCTCATTTTAAAAAAGCAGTGGGATGGGGGAGAAAAGGTTGCAACCCATCCTGATGTTACTTTTCCCAAATACCCATGAAATATAATTTGGACTCACCTACTTTTCTCCATCCTAACTGTCCCAGTTCTGAATCACTATTATCTCTCACCTGGATACTGCACAGTCTCTCAGCAACTTTTCAAAGTGTGATCTGTAGACCAACAGCCTCAGTATCACCTGGGAGCACAACAGAAATGCAGGATCTCAGACCCTCAGGCCAGAAACTGCATTTTAACAAGGTCTGAAAGTTATTTGTATGCACATTAATGTTGAAAAGCAATGTACCCAACTGTTTCATTTTGTCCCCCTTCCAATCCATTCTCTACAGCTACAAGGGTGATCCTCTTAAATTAGATCATGTCACTCCCCTGCAAAACAAAACAAAAACAACCCCCTGTGATGGTGAACCATGACTCTTAGAAGTCAGACTCAGTGCCCTGCTGTGAGCTGGCCCCATCCTCTCTAATACCTCCTCCTCTGTGTCATGCTCCTGTCTGTCACTGTGCTCTACCCAAACCTTACTTTTCAGTCTCTCTCACAGGTCAAGAACTTTCTTGCCTTCAGGCAAGTTCCTTCTGCCTGGAATGTTCTCCTCCAGTATCCATTGCAAATCTAGCTCCTTCTCTTCCTTCAGCTCTCAGCTTAAACATCACTTCTTAGAGAAACCTGCTTTGGCCATCCAATTAGTATTGCTCTTCCATTATTATCTTTCCTTCATGGTATTCATCATACTTTATAATTAATTTGTCTGTTCACTCTGGGGTCAAGATCCACCCTTACAAAGGAAGTAAGCCTCTCTGGGTCTCAGAGTATGGCCCACAGTACGCACTCAGAAAATATCCACCTAAGGAATGACCCCTTGTTTCTTTACCGAGCAAGGGAAAATTGGAATGGAGGTGGGGAATAGCCTTGGATTTTAAAGATCACAGAGGAAATGGGGCCTTAAATTTGGGGGAGAAATGAAAGAAGCAGGAATTTCAAGAAAAATTAAAAATAGTAAACAAAGCAGAGGGATGAAAAGTGGAATTTTGTTGTTCGATGTGTTATCCACGTGGGGACACTGCAAAGGGATAGCCAGAGCCACTTTTCATTTGTGGTAGGTGGGAAAAGGTTAATGAGTGAGTTAGCTAGCTAGCTAATTTGGTGTAATGCCTGACTGGTACTTCACTCACCACCTACTCCCAGCCTCTGGTTAGCTGAATGGTTTGGATTCTGTCATTGTCTACCAGGGACTGAGGAGGAAGGAAATATGCTTCCATTTCAACAGTGGTCACCTAAGGTGTCCTCTGTACAGAAAACAGAGGTGTCCAGGGCCCCACTCAGATTTTCATTTATACAGTGATGTAATTCTCATTTCCACTACTGGATCCTATTTTGTAGTTGACAGTGTTAGTTTAGAATGCAGATTGCCAGACTGATTTCTTAAATGTATCTACTTCATTCTGTTCCTAAACATGTTGAATTTCTGAACTAGGAAACATTAATCTATAAGACATACTTCATTCAGTTGTCAGTTTTGTTAATGCTGATTTGTAAAGTACCTGAAAGGTGGTTGTGAGTGGTACATCATAACTAATGTAATGATAAAGATATTAATGTTGTGGGTTTTCTTCTGTACTGGCCATGTAGATTTTCATGGAAAAGAAAATTGACATCGTTATAAATATCTCAGGTAGCTGTTCAGAATAGTGTTATTCAAACTTGAGAAATGAACAGGCCTCTTGGGAACACTTCTTATGGATATCTAAGAATATGTTAGCTGAAGAGTTGACTTGCTAAAGGTCTCTTTATGTAAAAATACCTTTTAATTGTGAATTATGATGAGAAATGAGTAGTTTAGAAGTGATAACTGTTTTAAAAGCAATTGTGGATTTGAGGACCCCAGTTTAAGAAATCTTGGAATATATATCAGGTAAGAGAGTGAAGCCAGCATAATTACTCATCACCACCAATGGAAAATAGTGCTACAGTCCTGTCTGTCCCCCTCTACACAAATACGCAATCATTAGAACAATGTGGAGAGTTCACTAGAAGAGGTGGCAACAAGGAGACACTTAACTCTGATCGAAAAGGACAGAAATCTTCCTGGAAGATATGACTCTTTTTTTTTTAATAAAAAATAGATTTAAAAAGAAAGGTCAATGATACACAGTCTTATAAAGGTTTCACATGAATAACATTGTGGTTATAACATTCACCATAATATCAAGTTCCCCACAAACACCCCATTTCAGTCACTCTCCATCAGCACAGTAAGATGCTATAGAGTCACTACTTGTCTTCTCTGTGCTGTACTGCCTTCCCCACGCCCCCCCTACATTATGTATACTAATCATAATGCTCCTTAATCCCCTTCTCCCTCCCTCCTCACCCAACCTCCTCAACCCTTTCCCTTTGGAACCACTAGTCCCTTCTCAGAGTCTGTGAGTTCGTTGTTATACTCCACAAATGAGGGAAATCATTTGGTACTTTTCTTTCTCTGCCTGACTTATTTCACTGAGCATAATACCCTCTAGCTCTATCCATGTTGTTGCAAATGGTAGGATTTGTTTTTTCTTCTAATGGCTGAATAATATTCCATTGTTTATATGTACCACCTCTTCTTTATCCATTCACCTACTGATGGACACTTAGGTTGCTTCCATATCTTGGCTATTGTAAATAGTGCTGTGATAAACATAGGGGTGCATATGTCTTTTTGAATCTGGGATTTTGTTTTCTTTGGGTAAATCCCTAGGGGTGGAATTCCTGGGACAAATGGTATTTCTATTTTGAGTTTTTTGAGGAACCTCCATACTGCTTTCCACAATGGTTGAACTAATTTACATTCCCACCAACGTGTAGGAGGGTTCGCCTTTCTCCCATCCTCACCAGCATTTGTTGTTTCTTGTCTTTTGGATGTTGGCCATCCTAACTAGTGTGTGGTGATATCTCATTGTGGTTTTAATTTGCATTTCCCTAATGAGGATATGATATTTGAATTGAGTTTGAAGTCTTTGCAGGACTTTCAAAAGCAGGTGGAGAAAGGGAAAAAAAATCTATTCTAGGCAGAAAAAATCATTATATGCAAAGATAGTAGTGAACAATATCATGACTCAGTTACTGCAGATTGTCTGTGGTATTTGAAGTGCAGGACACACATGGCAGGATGGTGGGTAATGAAGCTGTAAAGATAGAAGTTAGATGGCAGAGGGACCTGGTGCTCTGGGTGGAGGAATTTAAGTGGGGGAGGGCCATGATCAGATGATGTCAGCATACACTGAAAGCAGCAGGGAGAATGAATGGGAGGGGGTCAAAATAAGAAGCTTGGAGACAAGAAGTTATTTTTATAGCTTTATGTGAAGATGAAGAGTGTCTGAATTAATTCAAATGGGAATGAAAGTAATTCAAATGGGAATGAAAAGGCAGGGGAATTTTGAGACATACTATTGGAGTAGAATTGCTAGGGATTAGTAAAAAATGGATATGGGTTTGAAAGTGAGGGAAGAGTCTAGGATGAATCCCAAGAGTTTGTCTTGGATAACAGAGTAGTTTACAGTGCCATCAAACAGTATGAGGAAATAATGAGGAACTGGTTTTGGGAATAAGCTAATAGCTTAGTGTGAGGCATGACATCTTAGTTGCTGGGAGATGTTTATTGTTAGAAATATGGAACAAGGGTTCAAATAATGAGGTCAGAGCTAGAGAAAAAAAATTCTGGAAATTCTTGGTGGTCCCTACAAAGAGAAGGTTGCTGTTCACGTGTTTAGTCCTTTTCACTGGGCCTAGTAGTTCAAGGTCAAGTCTTAGGTATAGATGAGGTTGTTCAGTGGGAGTTACAGGAGGAGAAGAGAGCCAAAAACAAGACCTTAGGACACCTTAATGTTTAAGAGATGGATGAGGGGAAAGAACTTGCAGAGAAGACTGACAAGTAGTCAGGCAGAATAGGTAAACTCAGTTGTCTTGAGGGTGGAGAGGGTGGTGCAGAGACAAGAAATGTAAATAAGTGCATTGGGAATTTTTCAAGTGTCGGAAATTAATAGGAAGTAATGGGTCCTTTGGGAATTTATACGTCCCTTCCAAAGCCAGTAGCTGTATCTTGTCATAGGAATGTAGACCTGATGTTGCCAGATCTTTTGATTTTTTGAAAGACACTGGGAATTTTGATTTTTGCAAAATCTTTTATCAAATCTTCACTCAAAAAGCAAAAAAGAAAAAAAAATTTCTATGACCTTTCTTGGTAGAATCTTTAAAATGAGAAAACTGGATAATGGCACCATAATTTGGATATGCATTATAAGAGAAGATTAAATGTCTATACAAAGCTGCATAGTAAACCAAAAATGGAAGAACTTTATTTGATGATGCTATTTTCTGGGGTTATTCTATCAAATGTATACTGTTGTTAGACATCTGAGACTCTAAAAGAAATAAATGGCTATAAGATTTTAGGTTTTGTATATACAAGAATGTGTAAAAGGAACTTTTCCAAGATGGAAGTTTCTGATAAACTCTATTTCAACTGTAATTTATTATTATTTGGCATATCTGACTATTACCTCTGTTCAGTATAACTTTTGCTTACCATTTCTTTTTTTGGTCGAGAGCCAGATTGTAAATATTTTAAGTTTTGTGATCTCTGGTGTGACTACTCAGCTCTGCTGTTATAGCACAAAAGTAGCCAGTATGTAAATAAGTGGGCATGGCTGGGTTCCAATAAAATTTTATTTACAAAACCAGGTGGCAGACCAGATCTGACCTGTAGGCCACAGTTTGCTGACTCTTTAAGGGATATTTCTTAAACTGGAAAACACAGAGTAGTGTACTAGCACACCAGCATGATGAAATAGTCTTGATTTGCACTGTTTGCTGATTTCTTTAGAGTAAATACTCCCAATGCAATGGGTGATTTCAAGCTACTAGCAGTTTAGCAATTGCACTGCAAAATTCCTGAATATTTCACAGTTGGCTCTCTTGAGCTGGTTGGAGCCAATTCAAGCACACCACTGGGGCTACATACCCCTGGCATATGGGACAGTGTACTGGCAATAGGTAAAGCCAAAGAAAATATAAGGAGGAAAAAAGCATAGCTTTTTTTTTTCTCACACATGAATAAGCAAAATTAGTAGAATATCCTTTTCCATACTCACTAATATTTTTTTATATTGGACATAAATGTTTTGTTGTCTTTTTTCAGAGTTTTGAAGTTTGTTTTAGCACACAGGGTAGAGTTGTTAGTTGTGGATCAACTGATATTTTCGAGGATTATTTTAAGTTTTGTTAAAGTATGCCTAGAATAACTTTCACTCTAGGGCTAGTTTAGCTTTTGTACTAAGCCTTGATTCCAGGGTATGTTGATTACCCTATGGCTCAAGAGGGCTCTACTCCGACTAGGCAGACTATCTCCCAGCCCCATGTGTGCACTGAGCACGTTCAGATTATAGTGCTGGTAGCTGTTGGTGTTCAGTCAAAGGCTCAAGAAGACCCCTGTGAAGACTTTGGAAGCTCTTTCTCTGTATAGCTCCCTCCTTTCTGGTACTTTGCCCCACAAATTCCAGTTCCCTCCCATCCCTAAAGTCCAATCTCTGTCTCCTCAATTTAGTGGGACTGCTGTGCTTTCTTTGAGTTTTCCTTTCCTGGGTGTAATCTCAAAATTGCCACCAGGTAGGAAGCTGGGGCAATTGTAAGGCTCATTTTATTTGCCTTCTCTGATCAGTCTTCCCCTGCCAGTTGTCACAGTGTGTAAAATCAGTTGTCTCCTACCTTTCATCCAGGCTTCTGGTTGTTTACTGTACCAGTTCTTTGTGATGAATAGTGGAGCTCAGCACAATGTTGAATCTTCCTATCCTTGTTTATTTATTTAGATCTTCTTTGATATTTTAAATAAACTTTAAAGTTTTCTCTATAAATTATCTCCACAGAATCTAACATGTAGTGTTGTGTTTATTCCCAAATGTTCATACTATAATGCCAATACAAATGATAGCCTTTAAAAATTTTAATTTTCTACCTACTAGTTGCTAATATAAAGGAAAAGAATTAATTTTGTGTACTGACTTTTCTATCTAGTAACTTTGTATATTGACTTTTTGATCCAGTAATTAGAGTATTAATTATTTTGATTACTTAGATATCATTGTCAAATAAGAATGATAGCTTTTAATATATATATATAGTTTTTAATAACTATATATATATAGGTTTTTTTTCTTGCACTGCTTCACTGTTTAAAGTGCTCTAGTGCAATGTTGAATAGATACTCCTTTCTGTTTCTAGTTAGGTAAAATTTTTAAAAGTCACAAACAGATGTTGAATGTTGTCAAATTTTTTTGCATCTGTTGAGATATTTGTATGGTTTTCCACTTTAGTCTGTTAATATGGTATATTACATTAATTTTTTTTCATATGTGGAACCAACTTTATACTTTTGAAATAAACTCAACTTGATCATGTTAGATTTTCCTTTTTATACTTCTTCCTTTTATAGTTCCTTGATTTGATTTGCTATTATTTTGCTGAAGATTTTTGCAGCTATGTTTGTGAATGAGATTGTCCTGTAACTGTCCTTTTTCTTACTCTTCCTGTGAGGTTCTCACTTATATATTACAGTAGCCCTGAAACATTTTGGAATTGTTTATTTCTTGACTATCTGATAGAACTTGCCTACTAAGCCATTTAGAACTGGAGTTTTCTTTGTTTTGAACCTCTTTATTGCTAGTAGTGCTTTTTCCTTAGTTTATCTTGTTTCTTAGCCATCTTTTGGTTAGGATTTCATCTAGTCTGGCAATCTTACCTTTTAACTGGAACATTTAATCCATTATCATTTAATAGCATTTCTCACCTATTTAGACTTAAATCTATCATTTTATTTTGTTATTTCTATGTGTCCATTTCTTTTTCTCTCTTTCATTGAAATTTTTTTGGGTTGATTAAGGTTTTTTGAATAATCACTCCGTGTTTTCCCCTTTATTTGGAAGTTACAGTACATTGTTTCTATTCTTTAGTGGTTACTAGAAATTTCAACATGCATATTACCTTATCAAAGTCCTAAGCTAAACAATACTTTGTTTGGTATAACTAAGAACCTAAGAGCACTTTAACTCCATTTTTCTTCCTCATGATTTATGTTTTAATTACGTGTTTTCAAATTTTACTCCTTAAGTCATTATTATTTTGTACCTGCATTTACCAATAGATTTGCCCCTACTTTTTTGAATCTTGGACTATAGAGACTACTCCTTTGGTTAATAACAAACTTTGCGTGTCCTTCACAGCTGTCTGTTGTTTCTCATGATGCCTTGTTTCCTGTGTGCTTGGTTACTATTTTCACTATAAGCTGCTCATTTCCCTGAAAATTATTCCTGGTGATTCTGTGAGGCCTCAGATGAAGGTGAATTCCTTCAAAGAGTACTGTATGTACTCTTTGAGTGTGCAGGTGTTAACATTCTACCATACCAAGGCCACTTTAAAACTGTAGCTTGAGGTGTCAGGAATCGTCAGGTGATGTTTTAAACAATATTTCAAATGTTTATTAAGCATTTTTAGTTATCAGTGGGAGGGGCTGTCTGTATAATTGAGTGTTTTATTACTGAAATGGAAGACATTGTCTACATTTTATTCTAATATTTTTTTATTGTAAAATATACACAACAAATTTACCATTTTTAAGTATTCAGTTCTGTTGCTTTAAGTATATTCACATTGTTGTACAACCATCACTACCATCCATTTCCAGAACTTTTTTCATCTGCCAAATTGAAACTCTGCCTTAAAGACTAACTCCCCATTCCCTCCTCCCCAGCCCCTGACAATTACCATTTACTTCTGTCGCTAATGTATTTGACTATTCTAGACACCTCATATAAGTGGAATAATGCAGAATTTGTCCGATGGGTTGGCTTATTTCATTTAGCAATAATGTCTTCACATTTCATCCATGTTGCAGCACATGTCCTTCTAAGAGTTTTAAAGTGATTTTTTTTCATAGTTAGGTCTGTAATTCCCGTAGGATTGGTTTTTGTTGAGATGTGAGGTACAGATCTAAATCTATGCCAGCACGCTTCTCCTATTTTCCCAGTGCCATTTGCTGATATTCCATTTGTTTCACATTGATACGTAATGTCACCATTGTAATATATTAAATATCCATATAAATGTAAGCCTGTTTCTAAGCCATTTTACAGGGTTGTCTATTCATTTTATACCAGAAAAGAATATTAGTTATTAAGGCTTGAAAATAATTCTTAATATCTGGACCTCTCTACCTCAGAGGTCTAGGTTTTCCCAGCCTCAGCCCTGGTCACAGGGAGCTGCCACAGTCCTGTAGGCAAGGGTGAGAGAGGAGCACTGTGTCAGGTCTGTAGGCTGAGAAGGTAAGCCACTTGCTTTTTCACTTTGCTTGTGCCTGCAGGTCCTGGTGCGTTCAGTGCAAATGTTTTGTTTCTACTGCATTGCTGGAGATGCTACAGGTTATAGCTGTGTGGATCAGAAAGCACTCACCTCACGGCACTGCTTAGACCGAGTGCCTGCTGGTGGCCCATCATCTTCCCAGGGCCTGTTAACTGTCTCAAGAGCTGAAACATTTAGCTTATCTATTTAGTGAATATTTCTTGAATGCCTACTATATACTAGCACTATGAATGTAGTAACAGTTCAAATACAGTCTCCATTCTTATGATATTTATATTCTAGTTTATTAAAAGGAAAATATTTATTCTTTGTTGGGTACAGTGTTTTACTAAAAAGTACTAAGTGTGTAAAAATCCTACATGATTATTAGTGAAATTTGGTCCCTTACTAGTCTTTGTGCTCTACATTTCAAATATTTCTTAAGGCATATTAATTTTAAAAAATGCTTGATTTCTGGTGATGAAATCTTCAACAAATATCAGTGTTTTAATGAGCATAGCATTCACTGAAAAACAAAATTAAAGGTATCTGCATGACTGAGGCCAAATGTATGACTGGCAAAAAAGTCCTGTAAGAGTTCAGCACACTCTGAACACATCTTCACACTGCATCCTTCTGGAAGGTACCTTACCCCAAACAATGTGCTTCCTTACTTTCTCTGTGAAACAGGCTGGGTTAAAAACAAATAATTTTGTAAACAGTCTTACTAATTTTAGTCTTACTAGCATATGCGAACTAGTCACGCACACAGAAATAACTGAAAATTGATCTTTTGGATAGATGTGTGCTGGCTCAGGGTCAGGTACTGGCAGGAATCCCTTTGAATTCAGGTTTAAATTATTTCCTCTCAGAACCAAAAAGGTATCACAACAAACTGTAAAAAGTCTGCATAAGGTGAATGACTTAATTGCTCATCTTAATGCTGGTGGATGACTTACTAAATTGGCTTTTTAGCAGATTCAATTAACAACTAGAAGGCAGAACTAGCCATTTCTGTACAAGATTGCTGTAACTCCTATTTATCACAGAAGCCACAAGTTCTGTCAGGTTCTTGCATGCCATAGAAATGATGATGCTCAAGGTAAAAACATCACCAGTTATCCTTTTCTGAACCAGTTTTGACAAATACATCACGAGAAGAGACTGACAAAGAATCAGAGAGCATATTTAGCCCAATGTATGACTTAAACGATTCACCTTTTTTGCAAGATGACACAGACTGTTTACCAAAATGAGGCTGGAATTGTTGCATGCTGTCACCTCTTTTGCAATATTCTGTGTATATCTTATCAGGGATTGGTCTGCCATAACTCAGATTAAAGTATTATTGCGATTTGCATCTAAATCTTTATGTGCATCTGGACTCTCAGAATCCTGTGACACAAAAAAGAGAAAAAGAAATTATCTGCATGCTACACCTGATATTTGCTATTCACTCCCTTTCTTTGTGTCCAACTTTGATATATCCTCTAGCGTAATACAATAAATGGGAAACTCTTTTCCTCTTTAATGTTAAATTAAAAACCATTTTTATTAGTAAAACAAAAAATAGTTATTGAATAAATGCAAATTGGCATGAATTGTAATCGTTCTCCTGCAGCAGGTTGCTGTGGGCAGCTATTGGTGGACTGCTAAATATTTCTACCAGAGTGCCAGGATAAATCAGGGGGGCATGCTGAGGGGTTACCTCTACCTCAGTTTAACAAGTCTGGTAATTTACCAACATATTTTTACTGTAGTTTTCTCATCAGAATGGACAGGCATACTGTATTTCATTTATTCCATAGCCATATATTAGTACCCAGTATCTTCAAGGCTCTGTGCTAGAATCTGTAACAGTAAATGACTAAATCCATCAGAGTATTCAGAAGTAAGGACTTTATTACCATTTTACATAACAAGAACTTTTTCAAATTTTCTTGTGAAAATTAACTAGGAAAGCCTATGTAACCTGGGACCTAGTAAGTTCACAATACATGAGCTCTTCAAAGATGACAAATTATATGCAGTGTATAAAGGACATCAATGGACATTTGAGTTTCACCTGGATATTAGATATTAGAGCATTTTCTTAGGTGTGGCAATGACATTGGGTTATGAAGGAGAATATCCTTGTTCTTAGATGATGCTTGAGGAAGTATTTAGGGGTGAATGGTCATGATATCTACAATATAGTTTCAGTGTTTCAGGAATAAATCTAAAGAAGAATGTTAACCATGGTTAAATGTAAGTGGTATAAGTTTATTGGTGCTCATTGTACTATTCTGTTCTTTCCAAACTTTTTGGGATGTTTAGAAACTTCTAGAAAAAAGGGTTGGGAAAACTTTTAGTTCCTTCTTCTCGTTCCTGTTAAGAACAACTTATGATTATGCAATTCCCCCAAAGGGAATCTATTCCCAAAATATGAGTTGCAGATTGGAGACCATACAAATTTGAGAAAGTTTCAGGAAGGGATGTGTTTTTCTTTTAAATCTAAGTTATATCAATCAAGGGTAAACTCAGATCTGAGGCAATACTCTTCCTGAACTTTGTCACAATTACTTCAGTTTTATTTGCCTGAACTCTGGTTTGCCTTGTATATTCACCTTTGCCAAGGGAATTATGTCCTCATAGTCAGTAGCAAGCTCCTGTCAGTCCACACAAACTCTCATATCATAGCACCCCTGAAGGGAGGCATGGGTCCAAGATAATCAGAAGATGGACTTTGTGAGCTTACAGTTGAATTGGAAAGTTAAACATGATGCAGCTAAAGAACACTGTCAGAACAATCCAGAAAGTACAATTTAAAACAGTGTGGTTCCAAAGGGGTTTATAAGAGGAAGCTGTTGCTACCTCACAGTGTGGAAATGAAGCTGTTATAATAACAGAGATGTTAACAGTGACTGCACTTTCATAGACTTCAAGGCTTTCCATATATTAAATTTTTCTTCAGGTTCAAGTAGGTTCAAGGCACCACCCTGAAATTTTCTGATGCTATCCACATTTCCAGCTCAGGCATTCTTTTCCCTGAAGTTGAAGCCAGGGAGTGACATTGTGTCTCTAACCATAGAGACTCTTTTTTGACTGTGGTTTTCATCGAGAACCCAAAGCCCCCAAATGTAAAGAATGCATCTAGTATACCAAATATAGATTGAATACTGCAATTAAGTAATTATGATATCTGTGGTCCTTAGAGTCAGACATAAGATAATGTCATTGATTTTTCTCAAGCAACGACTAAGAAAATGGTTGAGCTGCTAAAAAGTGATGGTAGAAAAAAAATGAGCTAGATTTTTATAGAGCTAAGAACTCTTACAGATGCTATGACAGATACACTTATAAAGTTTTGTCCTGCCTTACAGAGGTGATTTAAAATTCTGATACATTTATTCAACCATCTTCTGCTAATATAAAATTTATTAACTTAATATTTTGCTGAAGACTAGAGATTCATTTTGAACTACAGGAAAAAAAATCTGTGTTTCTTTTTACCTGTAGGTGGTGCTGTGGATTGTTTTATGCAAGCATATGACAGCCTAATTTTGAAGTTGGAGAGAGTCCTAAAGATCATATAACTTATTTCAGAAGAATAAACTCAGATCAATTGAAATTTTGTCCTGTTTAAAATAAAAATTCTGGTTTGAGGCATAGCTAGGACTAAAACCATTTTTTTGGTAAAATGCTTAATGTTTGATTTATTTGAGAAAAAATTAGTCATTCCATAATTATTTTAAACAATATTAGATTGTCGTGGCAGGCTTAAGAGTTTATTTCTCTTTATGGATTCATGAAGTTTTCTGTAGAGAAAAGAAAACAATTTTCCCAACTTACATGAAAATAGATTGTTCTAAGGAAAGATAATTGGGTATCAGTATGTATACTTCTAAATTACTAAAGAAGAACTCCCAGTTAAAGAACACAGAGGCAATTTGCTGAAAAGGAAATACAAATTGCTAATAGTTAATGTGAAAATATATTAAAAGTCACTACTAATCAAAATGTTCCTTTCTCCTTCCAGATAAGCAAAAAGTCTGTAGTGGTCACCTTGAGAGATACTGAGGCAGAGGTAAGACAGGCACCTCCCCCACGGGCAGTGGGGGTGTGAATTGGTACAGTTTTTCTGAAGTTAATTTGACAGATGTTATCAAGAACCTCAAACTGTTCAAACTCTGACCTAGTTCAACTTCTAGGTTCCTTGCTGTAGGAATAATCAGAAATATGGACAGTGATTTATATATAAAGATAGTGATCACAGCATTATTCATAGGGTTTATAAATAAGAAAATCATTACATTAATCAGGATATGGTTATATAGGACAACCATTTACATACTGCTTACAGATAATTTTAAATGACATAAGAAGGTGTCCATAATATTTTACTGAATTAAAGAGGAGACTAAACTCTATAAACATGGTACTGTCGCAACTATATAAAAATATCACCATATTTGGAGAAAAAGAATGAAAAACAGGCAAACATTAACAGGTTATCTGGATGTGAGAAGAATGCATGCTTTTCTTCGGTTTCTCCCTGTGTCTTCAAGTTTTCTATGATGTATACTTTCTCCTAAAATATAGTAAATACATTTAGAGACAGAAAAAAATTATTTTTCAAAGGGAATAAGTAGCCTTTTGAGTGATTTCAAAACCTGTCACTCTGTTGACCGTCTGTGGCTGAGCTTTCTGCCTTCCCAGTTTGCTGCCTTGTGCTGGTGGCCAGAGTGGGGAAACCCTACGGCGTCATTTCCCAGAGTCAGGATAACTGTGTCTGATTCACTTTCCTTTTTAACTCTTTGATTAAGATTGAGAAAAGGTCTCAACTTCATTTTAGACAGTAGTAAATAATCTGCGGGACTGAACAAACCTCCCTGAATGTAGGTTGTCTACTTTTCTTCTTCAAGATTTTCCTTCTCCCTTCCTTTATTCTATGGTTTTTATTAGCTTAGTTTTAAAAATCTATTTCTGTGCATTCTAGTTTCTAAAATTCACATTGTTTGCTAACTAATATATAAAGTTCACAGATTCAGATGTTTTGCCAACTGCTCTGAAGTTCATTCTTGAATTGGTTACTGAAAGTTTCTGTTTAATTGAAATGGCCTTTTGCTAGTTCCCAATTGCCCTTCCTTCTTGTTCGAGGAAGAAGGGTTGGCTCATCTGAAACTTCCATTTTAAATTCAGATTTTCTTGTAATGATGCAATTCATAAAAAGCATATTCAGTGTTATATAGTGAAAAAAGTTTAGGGTTAACTGCCAGAGACCTTGACTTTTGTCCTGGGGTTAGGATGACAGTGAGGTAGGAACAATTTAGCATTTCCATCTGACACTAGTTACTTGTATGATCTTTGGCAAATTATTTATCTTCAGTTTCTTCGCCAATAAAAGTAAGGTGGTAGCCCAGGTGACCTATGATTCATGATCTGACAGAGGAGCAGAATATTCGAAATTGAGCAGGATATTAAAATTGGTAACTCTGGGCCACAAGGTTCCTACACATCTAAGATACCTTGTGACTCTGAAATGCTCTTCTGTTCAGTGTCCCTTCCTAACAGTGTGTATAGCAGGAATGGCTTGGACCCTGGCTTCTCAAGTTTGCTCCCAGATCCCATAGTTTAGAGGTCATTGTTTACTTCTGTTTTCATAGCCACTCCGACAGGGCACCCTGTAAGTGTTGGAGCTGGTGCATGGGCGCTACTGTGAACTCCTAAAATGATGCAGCCATGAGCACATCTGGAAGGACACAGCGGCCATATGCATGAATGTCCCTTTGTTTTTCACAGAGAAATGTTAGAAGAAACTCTGTTACATCACGATTTCCTAAATCTTCCCATCCAGGGCCTGCCTTAAAGTAGATGAAATACATAGCTGGCTACCTACAGGGCGTGATTTGAGGGGACAGCAGACAGGGTGCTTCATACAAAAATACTCCACTGCCTGCTAGTTGAACATTATTGAGCTTAACTTTGGTTCTTGAAAGCTACCACGAATGCTTTAAAAACACATATTTTAAAAAATGGAAAGAAAGATAAACTTAGGAGAACAGGAACACTCAGAGTACAGTAGGTCAAGTTAAAACTAAAACTTAAGTGCAGCTCCAGTGAGACTTTTAAGAAAATATCTCAGTGTACATGTCCTGACCCAGGGCATCTGTTTAACTCCACAAATAGTACATTAGCATCGTTATGTGTTCCAGTACAGACCTATGTTATCAAGTGTCCAGGCTTTAATACTATGTCACAAAGTCATCTCTCAGTTGGCCCATTCATGTTTGAGTTGCTGTTGAAAAATAGATTTCAGGTTGAGATTTACTCTGTGCCTGTTTTTAAAATTATTTCTCTGATCTGAGTCATACTCCATTTTTGGCCTTCACTGCGTTTGTAGGCAAACTTCTTATTTATCTCTAGGGTACTTTGTTTTAACAACTGCATTTAAAGCCTTTAATAATGAAACATTACATTTTTAAACAAGAAATTATGAAAATATTAAATATAGGGGAAATTTCTATGCCATGGCATTGTAAACTGTAAACAATATACAGGAGGAATTATTTATTTTCTCTCAGAGTTCTTAGCACTGTTCATAGTTTATAAACATAGTGATGGTATAAGCTTATAAGTTTATCATTTTAAAATTAGCTTAAGTTAATTAGTGATGAAGGCAAAAGTAGATTCCAAGAAAACAATTCTGAGCATCCCAGGTAGGTAGAGTGATGTGACCTAGTTTGGCCATAGTTTGCCTAGTGAAATTTATGATGTACTTGACCCATTTTGTTGCTTTTTCTATGATTCTTCTTCCTCCTTTACATTAAAAGTATTCTCTGAAGTTCTAGATACTTTATCCATTTGTTCAGCAAATCCTTTGTTGGGACACACATTGTATTCTGGGCACCACACTTGTGCCTGAAGTCAAGAAGATGAGGAAGACCAAGCCCCTCTCAGCGTCAGAGGGAGATGAGGACAGTTACAGCATAATAACACAAGAAATGTGCTTGAGGTTCCAAGAGGTCTCGTGGAAAGGAGCTCCCAGTTCTGCCTGGCAATGTCAGGGAAGACCTGCCTGGGAGGGAACACCCACCCAAGGAACATCCACTGCCATCATGATGTACAGAGGGAGAGAGCAGCGGATGTGGCGTGTGCTTGCCGCAGGGTACCCAGCCCAGCCTGAGAGGTTCTGGGAAGGTGCCTGGAGAAGGACCCCCTAAGGGTTGGGGGAAAAATATGGAACAGGAGAGTCTTCTAGGAAGGCAGATCACAGGCAATGGCACAAAGTTGTATAACTTATTCAGGGACTGGTGAGTGGTTCAGAAAGGCTGGGAAACAATTTGTGTGGGGAGTCAGAGAGGGAGGGAGTAGAGGGATATAAATTTGGGAATGATAATGGAGCTGGTACTTACTGAGTTCATACTATGTGCCATGAACCATTCTAAAAACTTAGCATGAGCTCATTTAAGCCTCATATAACTTTATGAAATAGTTGCTGTTATTTCCATTTTGCAGAAGAGGACATTGTGTGGCATTAAAATATGTTCACAGATTCTTTGCTTCCCTTTAAGAAGTAGACCCTAATTCCTCTCCTCTTGAGAGTGGACTGGTTAATGACTTACTTCTACCTAATAAAATATGGCAGAAGTGACAATTTGTGATTTCTGGGACTACGTTGTAAAAGGCTTTGTGGCCTTGCTCTGTCTCTTGGGTCATTCACTCTGGGGGCAGCCAGCTGCCATATGATAAGGACACCTAAGCAGCCCTGTGAAAAGGCCCACATGGCAAGACATGGAGCCCTCCTGCCAACAACCAGGGCGGGGGGCTGTTTTGGAAAGAAGGACTTCCAGTCCCAGTCAAGCCTTCAAGTGACTCAGCCCAGCCTTGACTGTAACCTCATGAGAGATCCTGAGCCCAGAATGACCAAGCTAAGCTGCTCCCAAATTTCTGACCCCTCAAAAAACCCTGGGATAATAGCATTTATTGTTTTAAACTACTAAGTTTTGAGGTAACTTGTTATACAGCACCAGATAATTAACACAGACAATAAGGTATCAACATATTAAGTGACTTTTCTAAAGTCACATAACTCATAAGTTACAAATTTGAAATTTGAGGCACTCAACTCCAGAGTCTATGCATCAAAACCATACTATTCTGATTGGAAAAGTAGTTGGGGGCCTGTCTCTGGAGGTCCAGAGCTTCTATTACACTTACTTACATACTCCCTCCCTCTCCCCATCCCTCTCTGCCTCTTTTTCTCTGTCTCCCTCTCTCTCCCTCTCTTCCTCTACACCCCTCCCTCCCACCCTTCTTCTTTTTCTTTTTTTAGGACTTAATCCTGGCAGTGATAGGGAACTACTGAAAGCAGTTGCATTTTAGAAAGATCCTTTGGTGTAGAGGCCTGATTGTAAAAGGGACTACAACTGGAATTAGAACAATGTCAGGGAATGGCAGTAACCCAGCAAGGGAAGGAATGGTGAGATCCTGAACCAAAGTATGGGATAGAAAGGACTAGCCAGGTTCAAGACATATTAGGGGGTGGACTCGAAGGACTCTTAGGTCGCTGGCTGGATATTGTGGTGCTGGCCTGTGAGAGGCCAGGAGGAGGCAGTAGAGGGGCTTTCAGGACTGAGTCCATCCCGATGGCACATCATGTGGGTAGGGAGGAGGATGTTGGCGGCTGGTGGTAGAGCAAGGTAGAGTCATGAGAGGTTGCACCGTGGGCATGGTACATTTGAGATGCTTTTAAGACACTCATGGGATCTCTGCAAGGTGGGGTCCCAGCTCCGTGGCACTGGCACTGCAGGGGAAAGGTCTTGTGAGTGGGGACCTGGGGGCCATCAGCCCACCCTTGGAGGGTGCTGGAGCGATGGCATGGCTGTCTGCCCATGGGAGGGCATGTGCTATAGGAGCTAGAGGTGGGGCCTAACCTGGAGGGTGAAGGGGGTACCGTGAGAAGCCGGAGAAGGGAGAGCCAGGAGAAAACAGCATGAGAAAAGCTGAGGGGAAAGGGTTTTTAAGAAAGAGTATTTAAGTGTTGAGGGCAGCCTCCGTATCTGATAGATGCCACTTTCTGGGTGCATGAAATCCAGCCACTGTGACTCCTGGGCCTGCCATTTGAAAGAACGTCCTGTGAACATTCTTGCCCACTGCCCTCTGGGGTTCTGGAAGGCTCCCTACAACTCTAGAAAGTAGCTGCAAATTTTAATGAGGGTCTGATGGCTCCTGCGGAGACAAAATTTTCTTTCTCTTGTGGAAGAGCTATTAGTGTTAACAGCAACAACAAAAAGGAGGCAAAGGCCTGGGACTCCAAATTTTTTCCTAATTTTTTTAAAGATTGAGTTTACAGATGCAATTTGAAAAGTTAACATGGATTAAGCTGAGATTTTTAAAAGGTCTTCTTCAATGACATAAACTTCTTTCAATTCCAGCTGTTCTAATGGTAACTTCGTGGCATCTGGGACTCGTTATTTTTAAAAGTTGTATTTAAATTAAATGAAATAATGTCAGTACTTAAACTTTTTTAGTAATTAGATATACAGATTAGATTCTCTTTTTAAATTATGCTTGAATTTTCAATTAAAACCATGCAGTCATAAAGTAATGGGTCCATAATAAAGTTTCAAGAGTATGAAAATTTTATAGACTAAAGAATACTGAGGGGGTGGAGCCAAGATGGCAGCGTGAGTAGAGAAGCAAAAATCTCCTCCCAAAAACCACATATATCTATGAAAATATAACAAAGACAACTCTTCCTAAAATAGAGACCAGGGGACACAGGACAACATCCAAACCACATCCACACCTATGAGAACCCAGCACCTCATGAAGGGGGTAAGACACAGGCCCTGGCCTGGTGAGACCCAAGCGCCCCTCCCCCCAGCGCCCCACCGTTCAGCTCCCAGCAGGAGGAGAGGAGTCAGCAGGGAGGGAGAAGGACACCAGAACTGCTGAACACCTAGCCCCAGCCATCCAGACCAGAGCGCAGACACAGTGCATGCGTGGGGTCCTGAATACCAGGGAAACAGGGCGGCAGGACCAGAGAGCGGATGCCTGAGGCTGATGACAGAGAACAAAGAAACGGGGGCGGCCATTTTTTTTTTTTTGGGGAGTGCTTTTGGAAGTCATAAAGGGTCAGGGAACCCAATACTACAGAAACAGGGCAGCAAGACCAGTGAGCAGGTGCCTGAGACCGGGCGTTTTTCTTTTCTTTTCATTTCTTTTTAATTATTTATTTAATTTTTGTTGTTGTTGTTGTTGCTGTTGTTGTTTTGGTTTGGAGAGTGCTTTTTGGAAGTCTTAAAGGGGCAGGGCAGGACACTTAGTCCAGAGGCAGGGAATCTGGGGATCTCTGGGCACTCTAACCCCCTGGGCAGCAGGGAGCATGGAGGCCCCTTACACAGATAAATAGCCTCCCGGCCAATCCCCCTCCAATGGGGCTCCACCATTTTGGAGCAGCAGCCGGAGCCAGGCCAAACCCACAGCAACAGTGGAGATAAACTCCATAGCAGCCGGGCAGGAATCAGAAGCCCTGTCTGCACACAGCTGCACAGCACAAGCCACTAGAGGTTGCTATTCTCCCAGGAGAGGAAGGCCACAAACCAACAAGAAGGAAAGTTCTTCCAGCCGTCACTTGTACCAGCTCTGCAAACTATCTCTATCACCATGAAAAGGCAAAACTACACGCAGACAAAGATCACAGAGTCAACACCTGAGAAGGAGACAGACCTAACCAGTCTTCCTGAAAAAGAATTCAAAATAAAAATCATGAACATGCTAATGGAGATGCCGAGAAAAATGCAAGAGCAATGGGATGAAGTCTGGAGGGAGATCACAGATGCCAGGAAGGAGATCACAGAAGTGAAACAAACTCTGGAAGGATTTATAAGCAGAATGGATAAGATGAAAGAGGCCATTGAAGGAATAGAAACCAGAGAACAAGAACGTATAGAAGCTGACATAGAGAGAGATAAAAGGATCTCCAGGAATGAAACAATACTAAGAGAACTATGTGACCAATCCAAAAGTAACAATATCCGTATAATAGGGGTACCAGAAGAAGAAGAGAGAGCAAAAGGGATAGAAAATGTCTTTAAAGAAATGATTACTGAAAACTTCCCCACACTGGGGGAGGAAATATCGAACAGACCATGGAAATACACAGAACCCACAACAGAAAGGATCCAAGGAGGATAACACCAAGACACATAATAATTAAAATGGCAAGGATAAAGGACAAGGAAAGAGTTTTAAAGGCAGCTAGAGAGAAAAAGGTCACCTATAAAGGAAAACCCATCAGGCTATCATCCGACTTCTCAACAGAAACCCTACAGGCCAGAAGAGAATGGCATGATAAATTTAATGCAATGAAACAGAAGGGCCTTGAACCAAGGATACTGTATCCAGCACGACTATGATTTAAATATGATGGAGGGATTAAACAATTCCCAGAGAAGCAAAAGCTGAGGGAATTTGCTTCCCACAAACCACCTCTACAGGGCATCTTACAGGGGCTGCTCTAGATGGGAGCACTCCTAAAAAGAGCGCAGAACAAAACACCCAATATATGAAGAATGGAGGAGGAGGAATAAGAACGGAGAGAAGAAAAGAATCTCCAGACAGTGTATATAACAGCTCAATAAGCGAGCTTAGTTAGGCAGTAAGATACTAAAGAGGCTAACCTTGAACCTTTGGTAACCACAAATTTAAAGCCTGCAATGGTAATAAGTACATATCTCTCAATAGTCACCATAAATGTAAATGGACTTAATGCACCAATCAAAAGACACAGAGTAATAGAATGGATAAAAAAGCAAGACCCATCTATATGCTGCTTACAGGAAACTCACCTCAAACCCAGAGACATGCACAGACTAAAAGTCAAGGGATGGAAAAACATAAAAGTCAAGGGATGGAAAGCAGGGGTTGCAGTACTAATATCAGACAAAATAGACTTCAAAACAAAGAAAGTAACAAGAGATAAAGAAGGACACTACATAATGATAAATGGCTCAGTCCAACAAGAGGATATAACCATTCTAAATATATATGCACCCAACACAGGAGCACCAGCATATGTGAAACAAATACTAACAGAACTAAAGAGGGAAATAGACTGCAATGCATTCATTTTAGGAGACTTCAACACAGCACTCACCCCAAAGGATAGATCCACTGGGCAGAAAATAAGGACACAGAGGCATTGAACAACACACTAGAACAGATGGACCTAATAGACATCTATAGAACTCTACATCCAAAAGCAACAGGATATACATTCTTCTAAAGTACACATGGAACACTCTCCAGAATAGACCACATACTAGCTCACAAAAAGAGCCTCAGTAAATTCCAAATTATTCAAATTCTACCAACCAACATTTCAGACCACAAAGGTATAAAACTAGAAATAAATTCTACAAAGAAAACAAAAAGGCTCACGAACACATGGACGCTTAACAACATGCTTCTAAATAATCAATGGATCAATGAACAAATCAAAATAGAGATCAAGGAATATACAGCAACAAATGACAACAACAACACAAAGCCCCAACTTCTGTGGGACGCAGCGAAAGCAGTCCTAAGAGGAAAGTATATAGTGATCCAGGCACACTTGAAGAGGAAAGAACAATCCCAAATGAATAGTCTAACATCACAATTATCGAAACTGGAAAAAGAAGAACAAATAAGGCCTAAAGTCAGCAGAAGGAGGGACATAATAAAGATCAGAGAAGAAATAAACAAAATTGAGAAGAATAAAACAATAGCAAAAATCAATAAAACCAAGAGCTGGTTCTTTGAGAAAATAAACAAAATAGACAAGCCACTAGACAAACTTATTAAGAGAAAAAGAGAATCAACACAAATCAACAGAATCAGAAATGAGAATGGAAAAATCATGACAGACTCCACAGAAATACAAAGAATTATTAAAGACTACTATGAAAACCTATATGCCAACAAGCTGGAAGACCTAGAAGAAATGGACAACATCCTAGAAAAATACAACCTTCCAAGACTGACCAAGGAAGAAACACAAAAGTTAAACAAACCAATTACGAGCAAAGAAATTGAAATGGTAATCAAAAAACTACCCAAGAACAAAACCCCACAGCCAGACGGATTTACCTTGGAATTTTATCACACAGAGAAGACATAATACCCATTCTCCTTAAAGTTTTCCAAAAAATAGAAGAGGAGGGAATACTCCTAAACTCACTCTATGAAAACAACATCACCCTAATACCAAAACCTGGCAAAGACCCCACCAAAAAAGAAAATTACAGACCAATATCCCTGATGAATGTAGATGCAAAAATACTCAATAAAATATTAGCAAACAGAATTCAACAGTATATCAAAAGGATCATACACCATGACGAAGTGGGATTCATCCCAGGGATGCAAGGATGGTACAACATTTGAAAATCCATCAACATCTTCCACCACATCAACAAAAAGAAAGACAAAAACCACATGATCATCTCCATAGATGCTGAAAAAGCATTTGACAAAATTCAACATCCATTCATGATAAAAACTCTCAGCAAAATGGGAATAGAGTGCAAGTACCTCAACAAAATAAAGGCCATATATGATAAACCCACAGCCAACATTATACTGAACAGTGAGAAGCTGAAAGCTTTTCCTCTGAGATTGGGAACTAGACAGGGATGCCCACTCTCCCCACTGTTATTTAACATAGTACTAGAGGTCCTAGCTATGGCAATCAGACAAAACAAAGAAATACAAGGAATCCAGATTGGTAAAGAAGAAGTTAAACTGTCACTATTTTCAGATGATATGATATTGTACATAAAAAACCCTAAAGACACCACTCCAAAACTACTAGAACTGATATCAGAATACAGCAAAGTTGCAGGATACAAAATTAACACACAGAAATCTGTAGCTTTCCTATACACTAACAATGAACCAATGGAAAGAGAAATCAGGAAAACAATTCCATTCACAATTGCATCAAAAAGAATAAAATACCTAGGAATAAACCTAACCAAAGAAGTGAAAGGCCTATACCCTGAAAACTACAAGTCACTCTTAAGAGAAATTAAAGGGGACACTAACAAATGGAAAGCCATGCTCATGGCTAGGAAGAATTAATATTGTCAAAATGGCCATCCTGCCCAAAGCAATATACAGATTTGATGCAATCCCTATCAAATTACCAGCAACATTCTTCAATGAACTGGAACAAATAATTCAAAAATTCATATGGAAACACCAAAGACCCTGAATAGCCATAGCAAACCTGAGAAAGAAGAATAAAGTAGGGGGGATCTCACTCCCCACCTTCAAGCTCTACTACAAAGCCCTAGTAATCAAGACAATTTGGTACTGGCACAAGAACAGAGCCACAGACCAGTAGAACAGAATAGAGACTCCAGACATTAACCTAAACATATATGATCAATTAATATGTGATAAAGGAGCCATGGACATACAATGGCGAAATGACAGTCTCTTCAACAGATGGTGCTGGCAAAACTGGACAGCTACATGTAGGAGAATGAAACTGGACCATTGTCTAACCCCATACAGAAAAGTAAATTCAAAATGGATTAAAGACCTGAATGTAAGTCATGAGACCATAAAACTCTTTGAAAAAAACATAGGCAAAAACCTTTTATACATAAACATGAGTGACCTCTTCTTGAACATATCTCCCCGGGCAAGGAAAACAACAGCAAATATGAACAAGTGGGACTATATTAAGCTGAAAAGCTTCTGTAAAGCGAAAGACACCATCAATAGAACAAAAAGGAACCCTACAGTATGGGAGAATATATTTATAAATGAAAGATCCAATAAAGGCTTGATGTCCAAAATATATAAAGAGCTCAAACGCCTCAACAAACAAAAAGCAAATTATCCAATTAAAAAATGGGCAGAGGAACTGAACAGACAGTTCTCTGAAAAAGAAATACAGATGGCCAACAGACACATGAAAAGATGCTCCATATCGCTAATTATCAGAGAAATGCAAATTAAAACTACAATGAGATATCACCTCACACCAGTAAGGATGGCGGCCATCCAAAAGACAAACAACAACAAATACTGGCAAGGCTGTGGAGAAAGGGGCACCCTCCTACAATGCTGGTGGGAATGTAAATTAGTTCACCCATTGTGGAAAGCAGTATCAAGGTTCATCAAAATGCTCAAAACAGACCTACCATTTGACCCAGGAATTCCACTCCTAGGAATTTACCCTAAGAACACAGCAATCAAGTTTGAGAAAGACAGATGCACCCCTATGTTTATTGCAGTACTATTTACAATAGCCAAGAATTGGAAGCAACTTAAATGTCCATCAGTAGATGAATGGACAAAGAAGATGTGGTACATATACACAATGGAGTACTACTCAGTCATAAGAAGAGGGCAAATCCAACCATTTGCAGCAACATGGATGGAACTGGAGGGTATTATGCTCAGTGAAATAAGCCAAGCAGAGAAAGAGAAATACCAAATGATTTCACTCATCTGTGGAGTATAAGAACAAAGGAAAACCTGAAGGAACAAAACAGCAGCGGAATTACAGAATCCAAAAATGGACTAACAGGTACCAAAGGGAAAGGGACTGGGGAGGATGGGTGGGTAGGGAGGGATAAGGGGGGCAAGAAGAAAGGGGGTGTTAAGATTAGCATACATGGGGCAGGGAGAAAGGGGAGGGCTGTACAACACAGAGAAGACAAGTAGTGATTCTACAACATTTTGCTATGCTGATGGACAGTGACTGTAAAGTGGTCTATAGGGGGGACCTGGTATAGGGGAGAGCCTAGTAAACATAATATTCTTCATGTAAGTGTAGATTAAAGAAAGAAAAAAGAAAGAAAGAAAAGGGGGATTACTCCTTGAAAGGATAAAACTAACTGTAAATCAACGATTAATGCATGCTTTAAATATCCTTAATTTTGATCACTTAAAGGGTGTCAGATGATTGGCTATGGAGGTATACTTTTCTGATAATATTCCTTTCTCTTAAAAAAAAAGAAGCAGTTCCTCTGTGGTGACCTCCAATGAGTTCTACACAATGGTATAAAGGGCATATCAAAGTGTGGGCAAAGGGTCTGTTTGTGTTTATACAGAGGATCAAAGCCTAATTTGGCTACCCAGAAAATAAACTAAGATATGATATGAAGAAGAACGTCCAACATCAGCACTCTCTGGAAGAGTCATACCAGAAGATGATCATCAAAAAACCTTAACAAAGATCCAGGTGATGCTGCAGTTGTAGCTGCATCCATCCCACCAGTTCCTGGACTTGCCATTGGAATGAAGAAGGAGATATCTAAGCTGGCCTGTGCTTTCAGTAAAACAACAAATTTGACTGGATCTATACTGTTGGAACTCAACCAAGAATTAGGAGAAGTGCAAGTAGTAGCACTCCAAAATCTTACAACTATGGACTATCTACTGTTAAAAGAACATATGGGATGTGAACAGTTCCCAGGAATGGGTTGTTTTAATTTGTCTGATTTCTCTGACTGTTCAAGTACAGTTGGACAATATCCATCATATCATAGACAAATTTTCACAAATGCCTATGGTGCCTAACTGGATTTCTTGGTTTCACTGGAGATGGCTGGTAATTATAGATCTGCTTTGGTTATATAACTGTATTCCTATTATGTTAATGTGTGTGTGCAATTTAATTAGTAGTTTAAAACCTATACATGCTTAAATTACTCTACAAGAAGATATGTCAAAGAAATAATCAATCCTCCCATGTTTTCTTCCATCTGCTACTTCTATAGCTTTTCTTCTTCCTTCCTAATTACAACCCTTAAATAGAATTTGTGCCTCATATCGAATTTACTGAGTATCATAATTCCTCCAAGTGGTAAAGATACCTCAAGACAAATGCTGGGCATAGAAGCCACAGGGCATAAATCTGCAAAGAAGTAAAAAGCTAACCTTTTCAAACAATATGGCTTCTCTCTTACTTACCAACTTTACATCTCCCTGTATGGCCCCAGAAGATGACTGGTTAGCCAGAGACGGGTAAAATTCCTCAAGGGAGGAACAACCTAAGACAGGCACAGTCGCAGGGGGGCCATCAGGTGAGAAAATGGGGATCAACAGTGGTGAGGCTTAGAACCTCAGCCCCCTGTTTTGAGAGAAATCTTCTGCATCCGTGGATGTTTTAATGCCCTTGTCTAGCTTGGATTAACACATAGTCTACAGGCACACACCTGATCATCTACATTTGCTCTCCTACAACACTAAACTATGTTTTCTACCTTTATCTTGCATCTACCTACCAATTCAGCATTTTATTAAAAATAAAAATAATAATAACAAATGGAGAAATGTGAGATCCACATATAAATCAAGTATAAAAATCAAACGAATATTCATATTTGACCTGATTGTTTATAGTTCATAATGCATGATCAAAACCTAAAGTTTCTGTGATGACTGCCATTGCACTGTTCACCATGTAAGAACTTATTCACTATGTAAGAATTTGTTCACCATGTAAGAACTTGTTTGTTTTGCTTCAGAAAATTGGAGACTGACGAGAATTAGGCTTGGGGTGGATTAATTATTGTGCATTGAGCATTGACTCCCCTATACAGAATTTTGTTGTTGTTAACAACAACCATTTGATCAATAAATACGAGAGATGCCCTCTCAAAAAAATAAAATTAAATTAAAAAAAAGAATACTGAGTTAAAAAAAATTAAATTCTGTGGCTTTCATTTTTAAGGCAAACAAGTTTCCCACTTATTTAAATAATTAAGACAATTAGAAAATTGTAAACCAAGCTTTCAATTCTGTAGCCCTTCATAGTATGAAAGCTAAATTGTAAATCTGCTGGATTTATTAACCAAGGATGCTCATTTAGTGGGACTAAAACCCTGTAACATAATGCTACTTACTGGGGGCTGGTTTTGTTTCTCTGTCTTAAAACTCTCAAAAAGTAAAAAGACTGGGAAGAAAACAGTTAATTGAGTCCACCTGGAAGAAAGTCCCATTCCCCCAACGGAAACCTTCTTATCCTGAAATTTCACCTCTTTCTTTGTCTCTGAAGCCCCATGCTTTTTTAAGCCCTACTCACCTGCTTTGAATTCCTGTGCTCTGTACTTTGGTATTGAGGCTTTCATTGTCATTTTAATTTATTCTATAGTTATTTCATGGGTACTTAATACAAGTTTGTCTTTACATTTACTCTTTGTGAAGACAGGGAATACTCTAGGCTTCATCTCCATTTCCCCACCTTGGCTTAAATAATGCTGATCACTAAACATCCTGGTACTGTGATAGTTAAATTACGTGTCATCGTGGCTAGGCTGTGGCACCCACTTGTTTGGTCAAACACCAGTCAAGATGTTTCTGTGAAGCTATTTTTCAGAGATAGTTAACACTTAAATCAGTAGACACTGAGGAAAACAGATTATCCTCCATGTGAGTGGGCCTCATTCTAGTTGAAGGCCTTTAAGAGCAAACACGGAAGTTGCCTGAAACAGAAGGCATTATTCTCAAAGACTGCAACAGAGACACCCTGCCTGAATTTCCAGCCTGCTGCCCTTCAGATCAGACTCCAGACTGCAAAGTCAGCTCTCTGAGTTTCCCCCCAGCCTACTCACCTGTGAGAAACACACTCACTGGTCCAAACTCAATAAGTGGACACAGAGACAAAGAGAACAGCAGAGCGAGGCTTTAATGATGCTCTTGCTAAATCGTGTGTCTGGTGGGCAGGCACACCTGGGGCCATTGGCACCAAGTAATTTATTCTCTAGTACATGAGTCCCTCCCTTGGTTCCTCATTGGCTGAGTACTACTGGGTTCACATTCTTTCCCGGACATCGCCTAAGCCAATTATATCCACACTGGGCCTTCTCTTACATTTGTCTTAATTTCATTGGTAGGTTTAAAAAACTCAAACAGGTATAGCCAGGTCCTTACCAATCCCCCACTCCCACCCCCACTCTCAGCCTGAGCAGCTTCCTGGCATATTTTCCACCACATGGCCCTTTGTTAATACCTTACTGTTAAAATGTTTAAACATCTTGGTGGGAATAAAGCACATTTAGGTTTTATGCTTTTTCTAATGTACCCTTCAGATTTCAGGCTACCCAGTCCCCACCACCACACTGGCTAATTCCTTCAAGGCTCATTCTCTCCTACTGGTTCTGCTTCTCAGGAGAACCCTACTGTTAAGTATGAAAAATCTATGTTAAAGGATAGAGCTGACTCTAAGAAATTTCAGTGGACTGTACAATTTTTCTAGTAATTCCCTGAAAAAAGTATCATCTAGCGATCTATTTGCAAAAGTGACACATCTTAAAAGAGCCTTACAGATTTTAGCCAGTCAACTGCTGTCCCTATGTCCAAAGCATAGTAAGCTCATGCCTCACTGATTTTTTTAAAAGACATTTTATTTGGAAATAATTTCAAACTATAGAAATGATGCATGAATAAGAATAACATAAAGAAAACCCATATACCCTCCACTTGACTTCATCTAGTTTACCCATTTACCTTATCATTGTGTACACACACAGTTTCTTTTTCTGAATGCTTTGAGAGTAAGTTGCATACACTGTAAGTCTTTACTTCTAAATGCTTCAGTATGTATCCCTAAGAATACGGGCATTCTTTTTTATTATTTTTATTTTATTTTGGTATCATCAATCTACAATTACATGATGAACATTATGTTTACTAGACTCCCCCCATCACCAAGTCCCCCCCACATACCCCATTACAGTCTCTGTCCATCAGCGCAGTAAGATGCTATAGAGTCACTACTTGTCTTCTCTGTGCTGTACAGCCCTCCCTGTGGCCCACTTCATTATGCATGCTAGTCATAATGCCCTCTTTCTTCACCCCCCCTTCCTCCTCCCTTCCCACCCATTCTCCCCAGTCCCTTTCTCTTTGGTAATTGTTAGTCCATTCTTGGGTTCTTTGAGTCTGCTGCTATTTTGTTCCTTCAGTTTTTTCTTTGTTCTTTTACTCCACAGATGAGTGAAATCATTTGGTACTTGTCTTTCTCTGCCTGGCTTATTTCACTGAGCATAATACCTTCTAGCTCCATCCATGTTGTTGCAAATGGTAGTATTTGTTTTCTTCTTATGAATGAATAATATTCCATTGTGTATATGTACCACCTATTCTTTATCCATTCAACTACTGATGGACACTTAGGTTGCTTACATTTCTTGGCTATGGTAAACAGTGCTGCGATAAACATAGGGGTGCATATGTCTTTTTCAAACTGGGCTGTGCATTCTTAGGGTAAATTCCTAGGAGTGGAATTCCTGGGTCAAATGGTATTTCTAATTTAGTTTTTTGAGGAACCTCCATACTGCTTTCCACAATGGTTGAACTATTTACATTCCCACTAGCAGTGTAGGAGAGTTCCCCTTTCTCCACATCCTTGCCAACATTTTTTGCTGTTTCTCTTTTGGATGGTGGCAATCCTTACTGGTGTTAGGTGATATCTCATTGTGGTTTTAATTTGCATTTCTCTGATGACTAGTGATGTGGAGCATGTTTTCATGTGTCTGTTGGCCATCTGAATTTATTCTTTGGAGAAGTGTCCGTTCAGTTCCTCTAACCATTTTTTTATTGGATTATTTGCTTTTTGTTTGTTGAGGAGTGTGATCTCTTTATATATTTTGGATGTCAACCCTTTATTGGATCTGTCATTTATGAATATATTCTCCCATACTGTAGGATGCCTTTTTGTTCTATTGGTGGTGTCTTTTGCTGTACAGAAGCTTTTCAGCTTGATATAGTCCCACTTGTTCATTTTTGCTTTTGTTTCCCTTGCCCGGGGAGATATGTTGATGAAGAAGTTGCTCATGTTTATGTCCAAGAGATTTTTGCCTATGTTTTTTTCTAAGAGTATTATGGTTTCATGACTTACATTCAGGTCTTTGATCCATTTTGTATTTACTTTTGTGTATGGGGTTAGACAATGATCCAGTTTCATTCTCTTACATGTAGCTGTCCAGTTTTCCCAACACCAGCTGTTGAAGAGGCTGTCATTTCTCCATTGTATGTCCATGGCTCCTTTATCATATATTAATTGACCATATATGTTTGAGTTAATGTTTGGAGTCTCTATTCTGTTCCACTGGTCTATGGCTCTGTTCCTGTGCCAGTACCAAATTGTCCTGATTACTGTGGCTTTGTAGTAGAGCTTGAAGTTGGGGAGCGAGATCCCCCCGACTTTATTCTCCCATCTCAGGATTGCCTTGGCTATTCTGGGTCTTTGGTGTTTCCATATGAATTTTAAAACTATTTGTTCCAGTTCATTGAAGAGTGTTGTTGGTATTTTGATAGGGATTGCATTGAATCTGTAGATTGCTTTAGGAAGGATGGCTATTTTGACAATATTAATTCTTCCTAGCCAAGAGCATGGAATGAGTTTCCATTTGTTAGTGTCCTCTTTAATTTCTCTTAAGAGTGTCTTATAGCTTTCAGGGTATAGGTCTTTCACTTCCATGGTTAGATTATTCCTAGGTATTTTATTCTTTCTGATGCAATTGTGAATGGAATTTTTTTCCTGATTTCTCTTTCTGTTAGTTCATTGTTATTATGTAGGACAGCACAGATTTCTGTGTATTAATTTTGTATCCTGCAACTTTGCTGAATTAAGGTATTAGTTGTAGTCATTTTGGAGTGGAGTCTTTAGGGTTTTTATGTACAATATCATGTCATCTGCAAATAGTAACAGTTTGACTTCTTCTTTACCAATCTGGATGCCTCGTATTTCTTTGTTTTGTCTCATTGCCATGGCTAGGGCCTCCAGTACCATGTTGAATAACAGTGGGGAGAGTGGGCATCCCTGTCTTTTTCCCAATCTTAGAGGAAAGGCTTTCAGCTTCTAGCTGTTAAATATGATGTTGGCTGTGGGTTTGTCATATATGGCCTTTATTATGTTGCGATACTTGCCATTTATACCCATTTTGTTGAGTTTTTATCATGAATGAATGTTGAATTTTGTCGAATGCCTTTTCAGCATCTATGGAGATGATCATTTGATTTTTGTCCTTTTTGTTTATGTGGTGGATGATGTTGATGGATTTTTGAATGTTGTACCATCCTTGCATCCCTGAGATGATTCCCACTTGATCATGGTGTATGATCCTCTTGATGTATTTTTTAATTCAGTTTGCTAATATTTTGTTGAGTATTTTTGCATCTATGTTCACATGGGATATTGGTCTGTAATTTTCTGTTTTGGTGGGGTCTTCTCCTGGTTTTGATATTAGAGTGATGCTGGCTTCATAGAATGAGTTTGGAAGTATTCCCTCCTCTTCTATTTTTTGGAAAACTTTAAGGAGTATGGGTATTATGTCTTCTCTATATGTCTGATAAAAATCAGCAGTGAATCCGTCTGGCTGGGAAGTTTTGTTCTTGGGTAGTTTTTTGATTACCGCTTCAATTTCTTTGCTGGTAATTGATCTGTTTAGATTTTCTTTTTCTACCTTGGTCAGTCTTGGAAGGGTGTATTTTTCTAGGAAATTGTCCATTTCTTCTAGGTTTTCCAGTTTCTTAGCCTATAGGTTTTCATAGTATTCTCTAATAAATTCTTTGTATTTAGTGGGGTCTATAGTGATTTTTTCTTTCTCATTTGTGATTCTTTTTATGTGTGTTGATTCTCTTTTTCTCTTAATAAGTCTGTCTAGGGGCTTATCTATTTTGTTTATTTTCTCAAAGAGCCAGGTTTTGGTTGCATTGATTTTATCTATTGCTTTATTCTTCTGAATTTTATTTATTTCTTCTCTGGTTTTTATTATGTCCCCCCTTCTGCTGTCTTTGGGCCTCATTTATTCTTCTTTTTCAATCTCAATAATTGTGACTTTAGACTATTCATTTGGGACTGTTCTTCCTTCTTTAAATAGGCCTGGATTGCTATATACTTTCCTCTTAGAACTGGCTTCATTGCATCCCACAGAAGTTGGGGCATTGTGCTGTTGTTTTCATTTGTCTCCATATATTGCTTGATCTCTATTTTAATTTGGTCATTGATCCATTGATTATTTAAGAGCATGTTGTTAAGCCTCCATGTGTTTGTGAGCCTTTTTGTTTTCTTTGTACAATTTACTTCTAGTTTTATACCTTTGTCGTCTGAGAAGTTGGTTGGTAGAATTTCAGTCTTTTTGAATGCACTGAGGCTCTTTTTTGTGGCCTAGTATGTGTTTCCTTTGACTTCTTTTGTGCATAGTTCATTTTATTTTTTGCCTAGTATGTGGTCTATTCTGGAAAATGTTCCATGTGCACTTGAGAAGAATGTGTATCCTGATGCTTTCAGGTGTAGAGTTCTGTAGATGTCTGTTATGTCCATCTGTTCTAATGTGTTGTTCATGCCTCTGTGTCCTTACTTATTTTCTGTCTGGTGGATCTGTCCTTTGAAGTTAGTGGTGTGTTGAAGTCTCCTAGAGTGAATGCAGTGCATTCTATTTCCTCCTTTATTTCTGTTAGTATTTGTTTCACATATATTGGTGCTCCTGTACTGGGTGCAAATATGTTTATAATAGTTATATCCTCTTGTTGGACTGAGCCCTTTATCATTATGTAATGTCCTTCTTTATCTCTTCTTTCTTTGTTTTGAAGTCTATTTTATCTGATACAAGTACTGCAACACCTGCTTTTTTCTCCCTATTGTTTGCATGAAATATCTTTTTCCATCTCTTGACTTTTAGTCTGTGTATATCTTTGGGTTTGAGGTGAGTCTCTTGTAAGTAGCATATAGATGGGTCTTACTTTTTTATCCATTCTGTTACTCTGTGTCTTTTGATTGGTGCATTCAGTCCATTTACATTTAAGGTGATTGTTGAAAGATATGTACTTATTGCCATTGCAGGCTTTAGATTCGTGGTTAACAAAGGTTCAGGTGTAGCTTCTTTACTATCTAGTCATCTAACTTAACTCACTTATTAAGCTTTTATAAACACAGTCTGATGATTCTTTGTTTCTCTCCCTTCTTATTCCTCCTCCTCCATTCTTTATATGTTAGGTGTTTTATTCTGTACTCTTTTGTGTTTCCTTTGATTGCTTTTGTGAGTAGTTGATATTATTTTTTGCCTTTAGTTAGTATTTGGTTGGTCTGCTTTCTTTGGTGTGATTTTATTTTCTCTGGTGACATCTATTTAGCCTTAAGAGTGCTCCCATCTAGAGCAGTCCCTTTAAAATATCCTGTAGAGGTGTTTTGTGGGAGGCAAATTCCCTCAACTTTTGCCTGTCTGGGAATTGTTTAATCCCTTCTTCATATTTAAATGAAAATCGTGCTGGATACAGTATTCTTGGGTTCAAGGCCCTTCTGTTTCAGTACATTAAATATATCATGCCATTCTCTTCTGGCCTGTAAGGTTTCTGTTGAGAAGTCTGATGATAGCCTAATGGGTTTTCCTTTGTAGGTGACCTTTTTCTCTCTCTGGCTGCCTTAAATACTCTGTCTTTGTTTTTGATCTTTGCCACTTTAATTATTATATGTCTTGGTGTTGTCCTCCTTGGGTCCCTTTTGTTAGGAGATCTGTTGGCTTCCATGGTCTGAGAAACTATTTCCTTCCCCAGTTTGGGGAAGTTTTCAGCAATTATTTCTTCAAAGACACTTTCTATTCCTTTCTCTCTCTCTTCTTCTTCTGGTATGCCTGTAATGCAAATATTGTTCTGTTTGGATTGGTAACACAGTTCTCCTAATATTCTTTCATTCCTGGAGATCCTTTTATCTCTCTCTGCCTCAGCTTCTCTGTATTCCTGTTCTCTGATTTCTAGTCCATTAATGACCTCTTGCACCTCATCCAGTCTGCTCTTACATCCTTGCAGAGATTGTTTTATTTCTGTATTCTCCCTCCCAACTTGATCCTTTAGCTCTTTCATATTTCTCTGCAGGTCCATCAGCATGGTTATGACCTTTATTTTGAATTCTTTTTCAAGAAGATTTGTTAAATCTATGTCCCCAGGCCCTCTCTCAGGGTTTGTCTGTGTGATTCTGGACTGGACCAAATTCTTCTGCCTTTTCATGTCGATAGAGGTTGTCATAGGCAGGTAGCACGTGTGTTAGCTGAGAGAGCAAAGTCCCTTCCTGCTTTCTGGTTGCCTTGCCCTTCTCCACTGCCTGTGCCAGTTACCTGCACACTGTGAGTAGTCTCGAGGTTAATTTCCTGAGCTGCAGTGGGCTGGGAAGCCCAGACCCATGCGGGGAGAGGCAGGCACACTGGGTGTGCTCTCTTGCAAGAACGGCACCCCTTTGTGCCTTACCCCAGCTTCCTCCGCCTGCCAGGCAGCCGCATGCTGGCGGCTGCTTTTGGATCTGGCCTGGGAAGCTGCATGCCTGGAGGAGGCTTTCAGCAGTTGCTGTGGGTGTGGCTGCTCCCCGGCTGCTCTGCTGGGGCCATGCGGGTGGGGGAATGAATGGCAGGGTGCTTATCACCATGAGGGGCTTCCGAGCTGTGCTGCTACCCAGGGGGTTAGGACACCTGAAGTTCCCTGGGATTCCCAGCTGCTGGGCTGAGTGTTCTGGGATTATTCCATCCAGCTGTGAAGCCCCTGTCCCTTTAAGACTTTCAAAAAGCACTCACTTTTCTTTTGTCCCAGGGGAGCCGGCTGCAGGGACCTGCTCACAGATTTTTTCCACTTCCCTAGTATCCAGCACACCATGCAGGAGGTGACTGTGCTCCCAGTGCAGATTACTCGTGCTGGTTATTTAGCAGTCCTGGGCTTCCACTCTCTTCGCGCCCCAACTCCTCTCCTTCCACCAGTGAACTGGGGTTGGGGGAGCGATCGCATCCCACCAGGTCACGGGTTGTATCTTACCCCCTTCGTGAGAGGCTGTGTTCTTGCAGACGTAGATGTAGCCTGGCTGTTGTCCTGTATCCTCTGGTCTCTCTGTTAGGCATAGTTTTATTTGTTGTATTTTCAAAAATACATATGGTTTTGGGAGGAGATTTCCACTACCCTACTCACGCTGCCATCTTCCCATAAAATGGAATAGGGGCATTCTTTTACTAACCCAGTATAGTTCTCAACTAAAGTAAATTTAATACTGATATACTATCTCTATTCCATAATCTGTATTCCAGTTGTATTCAAGGGTCTAATATTGTCCTTTAAAGCATTTATTTTCTTTAGAATAGGGTCAAGTAATCATGTCTCTCTAATCTGGAACATTTCCACAGCTTTTCTTTGTCTCGTATGACCTCAGTGCCCTCAGTTTTGATGCAAAATTTCCAGAGAAACTGATTGTTCAGCTAATGCTAGCTTTAAGAGAACTCAGAGTTGGAGATAAATCAATGTAAGATGTAATTTTTTCCCTAAGATTTAATTAGGATCACCCAGAATTCTGGAAGTGAAACACATATCGTAATAACACCCGACTGAATCAGCCCAGCGGCCCATCATTCTCTAGGATGCTGTTCTCACCTAGGTTTTCCTCTCTGCCCCGGGCACAGTGGGTGGGTAGGACAGCCTGTGTGCTGAGGTTGTGTGACTGAGCTTATTCTGACTTAGATCTGAGCTTGGGAATTCTTAGAACCAGATCTGTTTTTCACTTCAGTAATTCATGACATAAGAGAAAACTAAGAGTTTGAGTTTTTTTAAAAGTTAATGAGAAAACATTGAAGTCACTTGGAACAGACTTTTCCAAAATAAGTTCCCTTCAGCTTTACTGAATATGTTTTATAAAAACTAATATAATCAAGCTGGATTTAGCCCATAACAAGCTCTGGCTTTTTCTTACTTTCTTTTTTTTATTTTAACAGAGGGGAACATTTGATTAAATTACTAGCCATCTGAAAGTATTATTCAATGGGGAAAAACCCATTAGATACATAAGGACCAATAGTATTAAATAGTTATTTGGGAACAAAGAATCATATGATGTAATATAGGTAACTAAGAAAAAGAGTTCTTCATTTTTTAAAATACACTTTATGCAATGTCATTATAGTCTAGTTAAAATCACTGTCATGGTACTGTTTAGTCCAAAAATGGAAGTCATATAGTTTATCATGTGACATCTTCTCTTTGGCTGACTCACTGTCTTGGCATGTTTTTTTCCTGCAGATAACTATAGAGATGGCTCATGTCATATTTCAGAAAAATGTCTTTGGACAGCAGGAGACAGAACACAATTAAGGAGACTTCTGAATTATTAGATTTTTTAAATAGAGAATATGTTTAAAGACATTCTTGTGATCAATGAAAGTAATTTAGTTTTTTTAATAGGAAAAATATTAAATGAAAACTTGACGTGGTATACACAGGGTTGTATATGTTTAGGTGGTTAACAATTAGCTGCTTCCCAGTCAAAAATCCTGAAGAAATAAATATTACTCTGGGGCAACAGAAAACTTTTATTTTACTTACAAAATTTGATGAATAAAATAATTGCCAATTTAGAAAATTGAATACCATTCTCATTTAAAAACCAACTAATTGTGGGGCCTTTAACTAATGTCAGGAAGTTAGTAATAAAGTTTATTAGGACAAATGGCTCAGTCAACACCCCTTGTTGTGGAAACCCAAATGGCCTCAGGCCAAAAGAAGATCTGCTAGTACTGAGTGTAAAGCATCTCTGATGAAACAAAGGTTTCCAGACATTTCTAAAACATTCCCATTATTTAGCATGTAGGAGATTAGGTGTGATGCAAATGAAAGGCACTTGTTTTCTGTTAGTCAGAACCAACCAGGACTTCCCTGGGACACCTCGACAAAGGACAAGCACACACTTCTTTCTCTTGCATAAAGGGAATAAATTGTTTCCTTCTGAATGGGTCTGTACCAGCTGAATTCAGAAAGCACTCCTGTGTCCATGGATAAGTTCTGGCCTTTGTCTTCCTGCTGCTTCAAGTGGTTTTCCACTCCTTAATGTACCTAAATGGAATTCAGAGATGCTACTCCCCACTTCCTCCCAGAGACACATCTCCTTCAATGAGTCATGCACACAGACACACTCCAACATCCTGGGCGTTTTCTCCTCTAAGCTCGGCCGGGGTTGCATTGCTACAAATGCCATGTTACCTGCAGCATCAGCAGTTTGATCCAGTTTCTCAGAGAAGGCTGCCCGCCCTGCCCAGTGTACAGCCCTGAGGACCAAGGGAGGTGTCTGAGGATCCTACAGGGTAGGAGGGAAAAGTGGCTAACTGATGCCTGTTTCACAACAAGAGCAGCAGGTGTTTGTGTTGGTGGAGGGGTGGATAGAAGTGTGTAGAGCCTGGGGTGGGGTACACTGGTAGAGATGGTAAATGGCTTTAGGGTTTGGTTAGCCTGCACAGTATTTCATGGCTTTAGGCTTTGCATTTTAAATCATCATAAATAGTTTATTTTCCATTCTTCCAAGGCAGCTTAGATGTGGTCATTACATTTTACACCTTTTAGAAGGCTATGGTCCTATGGGCTCCACCACCGTTGGATTGTACCTATCAAAATACAATTAGGTGATTGGATAAATTATTGATTGCTTTGCCAGTAACTATGACTCCCATGGGATTATTGCTTTTGAAATGCTACAATTTTTTAAACTTAAAATGTTCCTGATGATACATGTTAAAGAAAAAAATTATTCTGACACTTGTTAAAATGGAAGCAAGACTTTATTCAGGACTATTCTAGTAAAAGTATTGCACTGGGGGAGAGATGTGACTCAACTCTAAATTCAAGAAAGATAGCTGAGGATTAATAGCCAACAGAGGGACTCAGTGAATGGGAAATTATTAGGAGGAGATAGGAGAGGCAGGGGGACTTGCTAAACAAATTTCAAAGGATTCTTGCCAAAGGAGGGTCAAGAATATATACATCAGCGTTGAGGGATGAGGAACTTAATCCCAGCAAAGATGAGAGCCGAGGTCAAGGCCTGGCTGAGAAGAGGGCTCAAAGGAGCCTGACTCAAGTTTGGTCAAGCAGACCTTTGTTTTATGTACTGAATCTGGTTGTCCACTGCAGAGAGGGGAGTAGGGGCTCCGGTACAGCTATCTGAGAGGGGAAAAGGCCTCGCAGACTTTTGTGCTTGGGAGATAATACAACATTTAGGGTGCTATGCAAGGGCCCATGACTTCAGCACTGAGGGTGGCCATGAATGCCGTGGGGGACCAGCAGGGGCGGCCAGAGCTTCTAGGCCTTCTGCCCACTATGTTCTTCCCCACCCAGTCCAGCAGAGTAATTTCCTGTTAAACTGGATCCAGGAAGACTTGAAAATCTTTATTGTTGCATGTCCCAGCATCAAAATGGAAGAATCAGATCACCTTTTACTAATTGTATGTATTTTTAAAAATTGGAAGTACATTTTGAGTTTAGCAACTTGTCCTTGTGTGATAATCACCTCAAAAGCTTATTCAGGTTTTTAAAAATTGTGATAAAATATACATAGCATAAACCATGTTAACCCTTCTTGAGTATACAATTCAGTATCATTAAAGTGTATTCACGTTCATCACCATCCATTTCCAGAACTTTTCCATTATCCTACACTGAAACTCTATATCCATTTAATGCTAACTCCCCATTTCCCCCTCTCCTTAGTCCCTGGAAATCAGCATTCTACTTCCCTTCTCAATGAATTTCTGTACTCTGTGAGGTATTCTAGGCACCTCATAAAAATGGAATAACATAGTATTTGTCTTTTTGCAAGTGGCTTATTTCACTTAGATGGTGTCTTCAAGGTTCATTCATGTTACAGTATGTGTCAAAATTTCCTTGCATTTCAAGGCTAACATTCCATTGTATGTATAGACCACATTTTGTTTACACATTCATCTGTCAGTAGGCACTTGGGTTGCTTCCATCTTTTGGCTACCGTGAATAGCGCTGCTGTGAACATGGATATACAAACATATTTGAGTCCCTGCTTTCTGTTCTTTTGGGTATATACTAGAATTGGCATTGCTGGATAATTTGGTAATTATATTTAAAAATTTTTGAGGAACCATCATATGTTTTCCACAGTGGCTACACCATTCTACATTCCCACCAACAGTGCACAGGAGTTCCAGTTTCTCCACATCCTCACCAACACTTGTTATTGTCATTTGTGTTTTGTCTTTGGAGAAATGCTCAAATCCTTTGCCTGTTTTTAGATTGGGTTGTTTGGTTTTTTTTGTTGTTGAGTTGTAGGAGTTCTTTATATATTCTGGATATTAGTCCTTTATGAAATAAATGATTTGCAAATATTTCCTCTTAGTAGGTTGCCTTTTCATTCTGATGATAATATCCTTTGATACACAAAAGTTTTAAATTTTGATAAAATTCAATTTATCTATATTTTTCTTTTGTTGTTTGTACTTTGGTATCATATCATAGAATTAATTGCCAAATCTAATGTCATGACGCTTTTCCCCTATGTTTTCTTTGAAGAGTTTTATAGTTTTAGGTCTCACATATAAGTTTTTGATCCACTTTGAATTAATTTTGGTATATGGTGTAAGGTATGGGTCCAATTTCATTCTTTGTATGTTGACATCCAATTTTCCCAACACCACTTGTTGAAAAGATTGTCTTTCCCCATTGAATGGTCTCAGCATCCTTCTTGATCATTCAGTTTTATCTCACATTGAGAAGAAGAAACTTAGAATTGTGTCACTTTTAGAAGTACATTTCACCTTTCAATGGGTTTGCATCTGCAGAATTTTCCACCAGCCCTTTGTGCAAGAGTCACTGGGTAGAGACTTTACATCTATTAGGGATAATGAGGCCTGGCCTTATGAAGGACTCTGCCAGGGTGATGGTACTTGTATAGTTTGGAAGGAAACCAGACCTCTCCAGATTTTCTTTGTTGTATATCCTACTGATTGAGATTTCCTCCTAAGGAATATATTCCTTTAGTTTAACAGGCTTTTAGAATGCCAGTACACATGGGAGGAATAAAAACATATTAATCACTTAAATGCCAAGTATGAATTCATTTACAATATTTTTCCCCTCCCAGTTGATTAGCTGAGAAGAAGGGAATGTTAACTCCAACTTTATTGGAGGCTTGGGAAGAAGTAGAGGGAGAGAGAGGGAGAAGCACAACTTAAAAGACAAAGCCACAATCCAAGAAGGGCAGGCTTGGGTGTGGTGCTACCCTGGACAGCATGAGGCATTGAGCACCTTGGATGGAATCAGAAGAGAGGAGGACCATGGCACAGAAGGGGAAGCTGTAGAATCTAAAGATAATTTTTGTCTATTCCACAGCTGTGCCAGGGAGAGGCCCTGGGAATAAGCATGAGTAATCCATAGATGTGTATGACCAAGACCCAGCCCTTTGGTGGTTATTTTAAAATAACAGCAGCACATACTTCCCCAGGCCTAGCAACATTTTTTTAAAGGTATTGTCTGTCTAATCCCCAATCTTTCTTTTAAGGGAAGAATGAAAAGACTACAGTGCTGAAAAACATCTAACTAGAGGATTTTCTTTCTGTGATCCTCACCTCTATCTCCAACACACACACACACCCCTCCTCTGGGATTTGTTATGATTTGTAAAGATTCTAATTGGAGTTGATTGTACACATTTAAATATTAGCACATATATTTAAAATGTGGGCTCTATCATTGAAGCTGGGATAACTCTGATAAGAACTGCACATTTTAATAGTTCCATTCATATATTTCAAGGATTATTTAAAATTGCTGAAGATTGACATTTGTCCTCTAAACTCCTGTTTCTAGCCAAAATCATCTTTACTACATGGTAGGGAAAAATAGTTTTAAAATTTGGTTCCATTATCTCTAAAGCAATATTTTATTCACAAAGGAAAAGATGTGCCTAGATAACACAAAATTTGTATCTCAGTAATGCCTCATTAATGCCATTAATTTGACCACACAGGACTTGGCCATTCCATGATGGATGTTAGTCCCATAAAACATGAGGGAGTTAGGCCGAACTCATACTCCCTTAGTTCCCTGCTTAGAGTTTTCCCTTTTCTATTACAGAACTCCTCTCTCACTTATTGAGAGAGTTGACATGTGACACCAGAGTGCAAGGTATCACACGTCACTCCAGCCACTGTTCTTTGACTTTCGTCACTCAAGCCGATGTTCTTTGACTTTAACAAATCACACTTAACTGTTTTAAGAAGTTAATGAGAGAGGCTGTCTTGTGCTGTCATTAGGCAACTGGAGTTTCCACTTTCCATTATCTTTCAGCCAGCATCTACATACTTATTTTTTTTTTTTAATTTATGTTGTCTAACACTTTAGGGCCTCAAATCTTATGACTAATCTCCCCTACTCTCAGGTAGACTGTGTGACCATCCCCTTCACACACTGCTAGAAAGAAATGTATACACCAAGAAAATAAACAAAAATATATTTTAACACAGCAGTGGCTGTCTTGCTTGATTAGCTCATACATATTTCCTTTAATTACATTTTTGGGAATGCACTTTTCCCTGTTTGGAATTATTGCTATTATTTGAGGTAATCTCTGACTAAAATAGTGCAATAGCTATTAAGTTTTTGAGTAGGGTCGAATGGAATAGAAAGCATCTTTAGCCTTGGAATAAGATATTGCTGAGAACATTTTTTCTTTTAAAGATTTCAATATGGTGTCATGAGTTAAAGGTACATGACCTGACTCATCAACTATCGTACATCAAATAAGTACACTTTTTTTGTGTATGTTATGTCTCAACTAAGCTGTTTTTTAAAAAAATGTATAACTTTGTTTTTGTCAGGTAAATAGAGGCTGTGTCTTGCCAAAAAGAAGATTCCAACAAATGGTAAGAGATACCATACTCATGGATTGGAAGTCTCAATATTGTTAAAATGTCAGTTCTCCCAAAAGTAATGTAGAGATTCAGTACAACCTCAATCATGATCCCATGGGCTTTTTAATGTAGAAATTGGCAAGATGATTCTAAAGTCTATACAGAAATCCAAAGGACCTAGACTTGTCAAAACAATCTTTAAGAAGAAAATAAAGTTAGAGGACTTATGTTATCTGACTCAAGATTTACAATATAAAGCTACAATAATCAAAACAGTATGAGAGAAGAAGGAAAGAAATGCATCATTTACAGGCAGAACAGAGTCTAGAAACCCATCTTTCTTATATAGTCAGTTGATGTTTGTTAAAGAGGCAAGGCAGTTAGTTCAATGGGGGAACAATAGTATTTTCAACAAATGGTATAGAAATAACTGGGTAACCACATGTAAAAAAATGAACCTCAACCAATACCTTATAAAAATATATACAAAACTTAAGATGGGTTCTAGATCTCAACATAAAAGTTAACATAAGAGAATACATTCAAGAACTGGGAGTGGGCAACCATTTTTTAGATAGAATTCAGAAAGCAATAACTGTAAAAAAATTAATCAGTTAGTTTCTTCAAAAATAAATATTTCTGTCTCAGAAACACTATTCAGAAAATAACTAAGCAATTCATAGCCTGAAAGGAGACAGTGGCAAATTGTATATAAAGGACTTGTATCCAGAATATGTGAAGAATTCAATTGTAAAGACAGCCCACTTTTTGAAAGATGGACAAAAATCTTAAACCAGCATTTAACAAAGGAAGATATCTGAATGGTCAGCAAGCACATAAAAGGAATGCTCAACATCATTCGTCATTAGAGACGTGCACATTAACACCGTAATGAACCAGTAGTGAACACCATCAGAATGGCTAAAATTAAAAAGACAGACATCAGATGTTGGTGAGACTGTAACAAGTCTTACACAGAGCTAGCGGAAATATAAAATAGTTCATATTCACTTTGGAAAAAGGTTTAGCAGCTTCACATAAAAATCAAACATACACCTACCCTTTGACTTAGAACCTCCACTCCTAAGAGAAATGAGCCCCGTGTTCACAAAAAAGCTTGTACGAGAATGTTCATAGTAATTGTACCCGTAGTAGCTCCAGAACAGAAATATCCCAATGGATAGACCAATGGTGGTGTATTCATACAAGGAATGAACTACCAATACCTTCAACAACATTGGACAAATGTCAAAAATGTGCTGAGCGGAAGCAGCCAGATACCAGAGGACATACTAAGTGACTCCATTTATACGAAGTCTAGAAGAGACAAAACTAAGGTGGAAAACCTGAAAAAAGTAGCAGTGGTCACCACTGGGGATGGGGAGGATTGGCTGGTAAGGGACAGGGAAGCATTTTCTGTGGAAATGGGAATTTTTTTTTAATTTTAAAAAATTTTTTATTTTGGTATCATTAATCTACAATTACATGAGGAACATTATGTTTACTACACTCCTCCCATCACCAAGTCTCCCCCACATATGCCATTACAGTCACTGTCCATCAGTGTAGTAAGATGCTATAGAGTCACTACTTTGTCTTCTCTGTGCTGCACAGCCCTCCCCATGCCCCCCCCACATTATACATGCTAATCATAAGGCCCCCTTCCTTTCCCGCACCCCTTATCCCTCCCTTACCACCCATCCTCCCCAGTCCCTTTCTCTTTGGTAACTGTTAGTCCATTCTTGTGTTCTGTGATTCTGCTGCTGTTTTGTTCCTTCAGTTTTTTCTTTGTTCTTATACTCCACATATGAGTGAAATCATTTGGTACTTGTCTTTCTCCACCTGGCTTATTTCACTGAGTATAATACCCTCTAGCTCCATCCATGTTGTTGCAAATGGTAGGATTTGTTTTCTTCTTATGAATGAATAATATTCCATTGTGTATATGTACCACCTTTTCTTTATCCATTCAACTACTGATGGACACTTAGGTTGCTTACATTTCTTGGCTATGGTAAACAGTGCTGCGATAAACATAGGGGTCCACATGTCTTTTTTAAGCTGGGCTGTGCATTCTTAGGGTAAATTCCTAGGAGTGGAATTGCTGGGTCAAATGGTATTTCTATTTTGAGCTTTTTGAGGAACCTCCATACTGCTTTCCAACAGAGGGACTTTCCACAATGGTTGAACTAGTTTACATTCCCACCAGCAGTGTAGGAGGGTTCCCTTCTCCACAACCTTGCCAACATTTGCTGTTGTTTGTCTTTTGGATGGCAGTGATCCTTACTGGTGTGAGGTGATATCTCATTGTGGTTTTAATTTGCATTTCTCTGATGACTAGCGATGTGGAGCATCTTTTCATGTGTCTGTTGGCCATCTGAATTTATTCTTTGGAGAACTGTCTGTTCAGTTCCTCTAACCATTTTTTTATTGGATTATTTGCTTTTTGTTTGTTGAGGTATGTAAGCTCTTTGTATATTTTGGATGTCAACCCTTTATTGGATATGTCATTTAAGAATATATTCTCCCATATTGTAGGATGCCTTTTTGTTCTATTGGTGGTGTCCTTTGCTGTACAGAAGCTTTTCAGCTTGATATAGTCCCACTTGTTCATTTTTGCTTTTGTTTCCCATACCCAGGGAGATATGCTCATGAAGAAGTTGCTTATGTTTATGTCCAAGAGATTTATGCCTATGTTTTTCTCTAAGAGTTTTATGGTTTCATGACTTACATTCAGGTCTTTGATCCATTTCAAATTTACTTTTGTGTATGGGGTTAGACAGTGATCCAGTTTCATTCTCTTACATGTAGCTGTCCAGTTTTGCCAACACCAGCTGTTGAAGAGGCTGTCATTTCCCCACTGTATGTCCATGGCTCCTTTAGCGTATATTAATTGACCATATATGTTTGGGTTAATGTCTGGAGTCTCTATTCTGTTCCACTGGTCTGTGGCTCTGTTCTTGTGCTAGTACCAAATTGTCTTGATGACTGTGGCTTTGTAGTAGAGCTTGAAGTTGAGGAGTGAGATCCCCCCCCCCACTTTATTCTTCCTTCTCAGGATTGCTTTGGCTATTTGGGGTCTTTGGTGTTTCCAAATGAATTTTTGAACTATTTGTTCCAGTTCGTTGAAGAATGTTGTTGGTATTTTGATAGTCATTGCATTGATTCTGTAGATTGATTTAGGCAGGATGGCCATTTTAACAATATTAATTCTTCCTAGCCAAGAGCATGGAATGAGTTTCCATTTGTTAGTGTCCTCTTTAATTTTCTTAAGAATGTCTTGTAGTTTTCAGGGTATAGATCATTCACTTTCTTGGTTAGGTTTATTCCTAGGTATTTTTTTTATGCGATTGTGAATGGAATTGTTTTCCTGATTTATCTTCCTGTTAGTACATTGTTAGTGTATAGGAAGGCAATAGATTTCTGTGAATTAATATTGTATCCTGCAACTTTGCTGAATTCAGATATTAGTTGTAGTATTTTTGGAATGGATTCTTTAGGGTTTTTTATGTACAATATCATGTTATCTGCAAATAGTGACAGTTTGACTTCTTCTTTACCAATCTGGATGCCTTGTATTTCTTTGTGTTGTCTGATTGCCATGGCTAGGACCTACAGTACTATGTTGAATAACAGTGGGGAGAGTGGGCATCCCTGTCTTGTTCCCGATCTTAGAGGAAAGGCTTTCAGCTTCTCACTGTTAAGTATGATGTTTTCTGGGGGTTTGTCGTATATGGCCTTTATTATATTGAGGTACTTACCCTGTATACCCATTTTGTTGAGAGTTTTTATCATGAATGGATGTTGAATTTTGTTGAATGCTTTTTCAGCATCTAAGGAAATGATCATGTGGTTTCTGTCCTTTTTGTTGATGTGATGTATGATGTTGATGGATTTTCAAATGTTGTACCATCCTTGCATCCCTGGGATGAATCCCACTTGTTCATGGTGTATGATCCTCTTAATGTATTTTTGAATTCAGTTTGCTAATATTTTGTTGAGTATTTTTGCATCTATGTTCATCAGGGATATTGGTCTGTAATTTTCTTTTTTGGTGGGGTCTTCTCCTGGTTTTGGTATTAGAGTGATGCTGGCTTCATAGAATGAGTTTGGGAGTATTCCCTCCTCTTCTATTTTTTGGAAAACTTTAAGGAGAATGGGTATTATGCCTTCTCTATATGTCTGATAAAATTCTGCAGTAAATCCATCTGGACCAGGGGTTTTGTTCTTGGGTAGCTTTTTGATTACCGATTCAATTTCTTTGCTGGTAATTGGTCTGTTTAGGTTTTCTGTTTCTTCCTTGGTCTGTCTTGGAAGCTTGTATTTGAGATGGGAATATTTTGAGTCACAAGAGGACTACAGATCACATGTGTGTGACCATTTGTCAAACTGTACAGCTGAGATTTGTACAAGTCAATGTATATATTTTACTTAAAAAGAAACTGCAAAAAAGTAATTGAGTAGGTAAAGGTAAATATGACGCAACAATGGCAAGATATTGGTAATTGTTAAAATTGTGTGATGGGTATATGAGGGTTCTGTTATATTTACTTTATACATGTTTGAGTTTTTCCAAAATGAAACATTTAAAAAATACTTATGAAATATAAAAAGTTAATTGATTACATGAGTCATGGATCACTCTTGTTGCTTACTTTTCCTGGGCCATATTCCGTTATCCATATTAATTAGCAGAATGCAGTGGTTAAGAGAGCCACTTATTAGCTATGTGGCTTTGAGAAAATTCCTTGATTTCCCCATAGTTGAGGTCCCTCACAGGGCTTTATGAGGTTTAAATAAGATGAAATATGTGTAAAGGGCTTTACCAAGTTCTTGCTCAATACATGTTGTTGTTATTAGTGGAGGGAAAATGTGGCAGAGATCATTTTTTAAAAATTATTCTTACTTGGCTTTGAAAAAATCCTTTTCTGTTTAATTTGAATGTGACTGTCTCTAATATTTTGGGAATCAACAGAATGAGGTCACATTGAGGAAGGTTTGGCTGGGAAAAAATTAGAAAAGTGTTCCTGCCTTAGCAGCGAGCTCTTCTAGTTTGAGTTTAACTTGAGAATTAACACCTGAGCTTGATCTCCATGAGATGTCTTTAAATTTCTAACATAAAATGCACAAAGTAGTGACACAGGCAATTCTGAAATCTTTTTCTGTTGTTTGCTTTTGAATTTGGCCTTTTTTTTCTTTTGAGAGAGCACCTGTTTCTGGGATATGTTGCTTAGGCCAATATTTAAACTGGCTCTGCTTTCTAACTTCAAAACAGCTAGTGGTAGGGAGAGAAGCCTAAGATTTTTGGATCTAAAAATAGCAAAATAAATAATCCCCAGCTGACTAGTAAAAAAACCAAGTACATGACCATATTCAATCTCAGACCTAGATTCCTCTGAGTTTCTTTCATTAGTGACTTTTACCTCCATGTTTTCACATTGTTAAAGGTGAATCCTTTTCTTTATGGCTGGAATTCTCTCATTCATTCAAGGAATACGTTTTGAGCACCGCCTCTGTACTGTGCCCAGTTTGGCCCTGGGGAGGCAGGCATGAGGACTGTCCTCTTAGTTCTAGGGCTGGGAGACACTGAGTGACTAGTAAGTAGCATGTGGGCAGAGGGTTGTCAGGGTCCCAGGATGGCCTGAGCGCAGACCCTGTCCAATGAGAAGGGCTCTGTTGGTCTCTTTCCTGCTTTCCGTAGTATTCGTTATAGCATTGGTTTGGGGGGTCATTTTTCTTTAGAGGACCTAAATGGAGTTTTCCAGAAAAAGCTGGCTTTGACGACTTAACTTTTGATAGTCCTTCAAGTCCCTTCACAGTTTTTCTCAGCACCACAACAGATTGTTTTAGAAAAGCAGAGTCAGGCCATCTGCTCAGGGGGAAGCTCCCTGGGCACCCCTCACCGCGCTGCCGGGAGATTCCCACGCCTCACTCACTTGCCGGCTGGTGTGATTTCCCCAGTCCCTTCCATCCTCCCCTGAGGACGTGCTCATGTTTCCGGCCCATCTCCCTCATCCTGAAATTTAAGGAGCATCTTTTAAAGCGGAAATTGGCCCTCCTGTGGGTCTTCTCCATGACATCTTGTTTTTGGAAGCTCCAGTGTGTTACACTCTTTTATCTTGCACTTCTGTAAAACCTTTTATGTTGTTCACTCATCTTTGTTCCTCCACTGCTTTAAAAAAAAAACAAGCATTTATTCTAATTAAAGTCATAGCAGATGCTCGTGTGTACGTATTTTCTGTTTCTTCCAGTTGGTTTGTATGTTTTGTCTCCCTGAAACATTCTGGCTTTCCTGTCGGTGCCTCTGAAATTGTTACCTAAATTTAGCTTCATTTGAATAACTCCAACATGAGCCACATGACTCCACATGATTTCTCTGAGCATTTTAATCAGGTCTTTAAAAAAAATCCCTCTTTTAAGTTTCCGCAAATATTTATTGAGCACCTACCATTTCCTCATGTCAAGATTGGGATTTTTCTCACCCTGGGGCCTTGCTTCCAAACGTCCTGCCTTCCTGCCCTCTCGCCCCACCCCAGTTTCTCTCCTTGTCCTCCAAGGCCAGGCTGTGTCCCCTTGGTCAGGCAGTTTTTCCCGGGTGCCACTGGCCCCTGGCGTTCTCTGACTCATGAGCACTTATCACTTCCATTGCTTGCTTGGTTGTTAGTCATAAATGGCCATGTGACATGAATCAAGCTTCTCATGTACCGTCTTCCACGATTATAAGTCTTCTCATCTCCAGACCCTACATCACTTACTATTCTGAGCTCTCTTCCTTCTGAGAGCTCGAAATATTATTTTTATTAAAAAGGTAATAGCTCCTTGCTTTCTCCTTTTCCATCTTCAGCCTCAGTAGCCTACTTTGGTTCCTAGCTAATATAAGTTTCTTCCCTTTCTCAGAAGAATGGTCAGCTGTGCAGCTTTACCTGCCTCGCTGAGGAATGCATTTGAATTTATAAGTCTCTTGGAACAGAATAAGCTGATTGGCCTCCAGTGATTTGTGACCTCTTGGAGAGACAGAACTCAATTAATTATGTATCAAACAATTAGTTATACTCCTCTCCCCTCTGCTCCTCTTTCTTAAGAAGTTGCCTAACATATTGCAAAGGCTGTGTGTGCTCCAGGCTTTAATGAGACACAGCTTCTTAGTGCAACTTCTCAAAGTATCAGTTAAGGCAAGATTTATAATCAATCTCATAGAATTGGAAATCATTTTTGTTTAGAGATCAACATGATTTGACCTCAAGCAGTTCTTGGGACTAAAGGAAACATTGTTAGTATATGTTGTTTGCCTAAAAAACAAACAACTCCAGAAATTGTACATTCCACAGATTTGTCTTAACTGGTGAAGATTAAAGAAAACATCTGTCAGTTCCCTCTTTAAAGATCTTCATAGGAAGAATTCTCGGCATGTGAAAGGAGTCAAGTTCACAGGTCAGCCTCCATCTATAGTACAGCAGGGTCTGGCCCTGGTGCTGCAAGGGACTTAGTCCGGCTTCCTGCCGAGAGTAAGTAGAAGGCATTTACTCTTCCTTATGTGGTCGCTTTCATCAAAATCTACGTGAAAGCAAAAGGAAGCTTCCAAACTACTGCCAGATGGCAAGTACTTGGAGTACTGAAACGAGACTAAAACCAGGAGAAGACACGGAACACGATGGGGACCAGCCAGCGGCCCTCTTTTGAGAACACCTGAAACTGGGGCACTGACCAGGGTTCTGTGATGACACAGGCCGATTGTACAGGCACTTCCTGAGTGTGAAGTTTAGGAGTAGGAATCATACCTGGGTGACAAAGATGACCTCAAAACAATCTGCCATTTGCTGCCTTTTCTTTGCTCTTGTTAATGAAGCTTCTTCCCTGTCGAGGCTATTTTGAGGACCTGGCTGCACCTATATTTGGTGCAGATCAACTGTTCTTGTCACCCTCTGGTTAAGTGATTGTTTTCCAAAATCCACCCTTGTAGGAAAACCTTATATATGTCTTGCTTAGTCCACAATACAGTGTGTCTTCCATTCTCATGGAAACTGCCCTGAGCCAGTTTTTCCCAACAGTATTCCAGGGATATTGGTATGTAATTATATTGTCTGGTTTTGGTACCAACGTGATGCTGGCCTCGTAGAATGAATTTGGAAGCTTTCCTCCTTCTTTTCTTCCTTCCTCTCAGTAGTTTGAGAAGTATTAACTCTTCTTTAAATGTTGGGAGAATTCTCCTGTGAAGCCATCTGGTCCTGGATTTTGTTTATTGGGAGATTTTTGGGGACTGATTCAATTCCATTACTAGTAATAGTAATTACTAGTCTGTTAAAACTTTCTCTTTCTTCCCGGTTCAGTCTTGGAAGATTGTATGTTTCTAGGAATTTATCCATTTCTTCTAAGTTGTCTACTTGGGTGGTATAATATTCATAATTGTTGGTATTTCTGTGATGTTGGTTTTAACTTCTCTTTCTGATTTTGAGTTCTCTTTGTTGATGAGTAGCTAAAGGTTTATCAATTTTATCTTCTCAAAGAACCAGCTCTTAGTTCGTGATCTTTTGTATTGTTTTTTCAGTCTGTATTTAATTTATTTCTGTTCTGATCTTTTTATTTCCTTTCTTCTACTAACTTTTGGCTTTGTTCTTCTCTTTCTAATTCCCTTAGGTGTCAGGTTAGAATGTTTATTTGAGATGTTTCTTGCTTCTTTAGATAGGGATATATTGTTACAACCTTCTCTCTTAGGATTACTTTTCCTGCATCCCAAAGATTGAACCATTATATTTCTATTTTCATTATTCCCCAAGCATTGTTTGGTTTCTTCTTTGATTTCTTTGATGACCCATTTATTGTTTAGTGGCATGCTGTTTAGCCTCCATGTGTTTGTGCTTTTTCCATCTTTTTCTTGGAACTGATTTCCAGTTTCATACTCGTTTGTTCAGAAAAGATGGCTGATATGCTTTCATTCTTCTTAAATTTAGTGAGACTTATTTTAAGGCCTAACATGCAATCAATTCTGGAAATGTCCCACTTGCGCTTGAAAACAATGTGTAGTCTTTGGTTTCTGGATGTCATGTTCTATATATATATATATGTTAATTCCATTTGGTCTAAGTGTCATTCAAATCCACTGTTTTCCTATTTATTCTCAGCCTGGAGGATCTATGCATTGATGTAAGTGGGATGCTAAAAGTGCCCTACTATTATTGTGTTACTGTCAATCTCTCCTTTTATGTCTGTTAATATTTGCTTTATATATTTAGGTGTTCCTCTTTGGGGTGTTTAGATGTTTACAACTGTTACATCTTCTTGCTGGATTGTGCCTTTAATCATTAATAAATGTCTCTCTTTGTCTCTTTAAAATATGTTTTTTCTGATGTAAGTATTGCCACTCCAGCTTTTTTGTTCATCCCTGCTTGCGTGGAATATCTTTTTCCATTACTTCAGTTTTTGTCTATGTGTGTCTGTAGGTCTAAAGTGAGTCTCTTGTAGGGAGCAAATAGATGGGTCTTTTTTTTTTTGACAGTTATAACTGTGCTTTATTACCAACAAATAGAAAAAAAGTACAAATTTATCGGAAATGCTTACTGCAATAAAAAATTTAAAGAGATACTACAAAACCAAGGAAAAAAATGATGAGAAGCTTCCCAGAAATGTTTCTCTTGAGGATTTAGATAGTTTTTCTGCCCCCACCTAGTTCACATCACTGTCGATGAATGTAACTTATTGCTTGAATGGAAAATGGTTCAGCATGAGATATATTCTGTCTTTCCTGTATAATGAATGGGTTGAGAAACTTGCTCACTTAAGTATGTAGAGATCCAGTATATAAATGTTACTTTTTTTAAAAACATTTTTTTTGTATCATTAATCTACAATTATATGAAGAACATTATGTTTTCTAGGCTCCCCCCTTCACCAAGTCCCCCCCACATACCCCTTCACAATCACTGTCCATCAGCGTAGTAAGATGCTGTAAGGGTCTTGTTTTTTTATTCATTCAGTCACCCTGTGTCTTTTGATTGGAGCATTTAGTTCATTTACATTTGGGGTGATTATTGATAAGTATGTAGTTACTGCCATTTTTTGTTAAGTGTTTCTTGGTTATGTTTCTTTTCTCTGATTCTTTGTTCCCTTGTGCACTGTGAGTTTATTTAGTGTTATGTTTAGGTTTCCTTCTCTTTGTTTTTTGTGTATCTGTTGTAGGTTTTTGGCTTGTAGTTAGCATGGGGTTCTTATATGACACAGACAACAATCTGTGATAAGTTGATGGTCATTTAAGTTTGAACCCATTCTAACAACACTACATTTTTTACACCCCCTCCTCCATATCATATGTATATTGTGCCATCTTTTACATCTTTTTATTTAATGATTCCCTTAATTAATTTTTAGATCTAATTGATTTTACTACTTTTATCTTTTTGACCTTTATACTAACGTTAAGTAATTGATCTGTTACATCTCGTGTATGTCTGTTTATGCCAGTGAAATTTTCACTTCCATATTTTCCTTCAAGTCAATGTCTTTCCTTTTCCTCTTAAAGAAGACCCTTTAACATTTCGTGGAAGGCTGATTTAGCAGTAGTGAACTCTTATGATTTATCTGTGAAGCTCCTTATCTCCCTTTCCATTCTGAATGATAATGTTGCTGGGTAGAGCATTCTTGGTTGTAAGTTTTTCTTTCAGCATTTTGAATATATCATGCTGCCTCTTCTGGCCAGTAGAATTTCTGCTGAAAAAGCAGCTGATAGCCTTATGGAATTTCCCTTGTAGGTAACTCATTTCTTTTCTCTTGTTAACTTTTAAGATTCTCTTTGTCTTTGATCTTTAACATTTTAATTAGGTGTTTTGGTGTGGACCTCCTTGGGTTTATCTTGATTGGGACCCTCTCTGCTTCCTGGACCTAGATGCCTGTTACCTTCCCTAGGTTAGAGAGGTTTTCAGTTATTTCTTTAAGTAAGTTTTCTACTCCTTTTTCTCTTCTCCTTCTGGGACCCCTATAATGTGAATGTTTGGGCAGTTGATATTGTCTCAGAGCTCTCTCAGCCTCCACATTTCTTTTTATTCCTGCTATTCAGCTTAAGTGCTTTCCATTACTCTGTCTTCCAAATTATTTATCTGTTCTTCTGCCTCTTCTAATCTGCTGTTGATTCCCTCTAGTTTATTTTTCACTTCATTTATTGTATCTCTCATTTGTTCTATTTTATATAGTCTGTCTCTCTGTAGAGGTTCTCTTCATGCTCCTCTATTCTCTCAAGTCTGGTGAACATGTTTATGATCATTAATTTGAACTCTTTGTCCAGAAGATTGTTTAACTCCATTTAATTTAGTTCTTTTCCTGAGGTTTTGTCATGTTCTTTTGTTTCAAGTGTGCTCCTCTGCCTCATTCTGTTTGACTTTTTGTGCTTGATTCTGTGAACTAGGAGAAAGGGTGGCCTCTCCCAGTCTTGATGGATTGGCCTTGTTTAGGGAAGGTTCCTGGTAGCCTGCACGTGCCTGGTGTGCTGGTGGCCTACTGAGCATGAGCCCTAGGTGTCCTGATGTCAGGGCTCTCAAGGAATGGGTGGGGGGCCTAGTTCAAGGGACCCAATCGAAGGGGTTCCTGAGTGGATACTGATGGGATCTAGGCTGAGGGAGAGGCAGTGGACCCAGATACAGTCTCCAGGAAAACCCTGCCTCTGCCATTACCAGCTGAATGTTTGCAGTGTGGCAGCAGTTGTGGCCGAGTTGCATCTCTATGGGTGGGCAGGACTGGCTTCGAACACGGAGTGGCCCTTAGCCCAGGGCAAGCCCCCAGGGAAGCCTCACCCTTCACCTACTTGCTCCCAGTCTTGTGTCCACAGTGCAGCAGCATCTCTACAATGACCAGTGGCTGCAGAGAAGCCCCAACTCCATAGCCAATGGGTCTGCATCCGTAGCGCAGCGGAGGCCAGGATGCACTTTCCAGGGGTCTGAGACACTGGCTCTGCACCTCAGGGAAGATGTGGCCCAAATGCACTCTCCAGCTGATACATCTGGGTGTGGGCAGCAGCTGGGAAGCTGCAGAGGCCACGTCTGAAGTTGAGTGTGGCTCCAGCCCTGCTCCCCTTGTCATTGTCAATGCAGGGAAGGAGTGAAAACAGTAGCACTCTCCAGACCTCCCATCAGGAGGGAGTTCTAGCTGTTCACCCACCAGCAGCCTTAGTTCTATAAATTGGGATTTTTCACTTCAGAGTCTAGAAGCACTACTAAAGCGCAACTTTTTTTTCTGTGCCCCAGGGCACGGAAAATCTGTGTCTTAGTCCCTCAGCAATTTTCCTCTTTGTGTTTCCTTGCGCTGGGGGTGGGTTTCCTCCATTACTGTGTCTCTGTGTCCTGCCATTTCTGTTTTCTTTTTGATCCCTCATTGTGCAGAATGTGCTCACTCAGTCCTCAGTTACCCTCAAGCTGGATTGCTCTGTGTATAGGTAACGATTCCGTGTGAAGGTAGGTGGGAGGCGGTGGGTTCAAGTTCTTCCCATGCTGCCATTATCCCATAAGTTTACTGGTCAATTTTTAAATTTTATAACAGTTTTACCTACCTACCTACCTAGTTCTTACTCTGGTACTTTCTGTATGAACCAGCCACATTTTTAAAACAAACAAATCAAAATAGTTGCTGGGCATTTTCAAGATCATTCTGCTCTATAGCAGTGGTTTTTATCCTTATCATTTTGACTTCATGTTCATACATTTATAAAGTATTTCCAAATCATGAAAGACTAACTTCTTGAGAATCAACATCTTGTTGAGAATTCCTATCTCACAATGTCCGCATCTGCATCTATAGAAGGTTGGAAATAAAGTATAGGAGCACTTTTGAGAGTAATGCAGGCAGCAAGAGAAGCTGTCAAGTAAGTTCCTTGACTCCTCTGCCGTGACTCGGATGGTTTAATAAAGTTCAGGTGCACACCTTCACACCTGCTTGTGAGTAGTGAGGCTGTGATTTGTATACTGACCAGAGCCTTGAGCTTAAAGTTGGTTTTCTAATTGAGTCAATAGATCTGTTCTAGTCCCTTTTGTGAGCAACCCTGCACATTTAAGAATAATGGTGCAGCCTTTAAGCACAACACTGAGCAAAGCTAACTCGACCACAAGGGAACTGAACCCCTGACCCTAGGCTCATCAGCGCCAATCTTAACCCAGCACAGCCAGTCAACAATTAGTGATCTACTTGGCAGCAGAGGCCAGACTTATGTGCTGATCTAGGACAGTATATCTATCAAAAGAGCAGAGTGGCAGCTGTCAGAAGCAAGACTCACGACCTGCCATTAGGCAATGGTGACTTTTAGTGTCACTGTTTCACACTGGACTTTAGAATCACCAAATCTATTTTTTTTAAATGCAGTGTTTACAATAGAAGAATATTTGCCACTTCAATTTTTTTAATGTTTAGCTATCTTGAACATTTTATTTTCTGATTTCCTTTTTTTAGTTAAGTATAGTTGACATACAATATTGGTGTCAGGTGTACAACAGTGATTCCACAATTAACATTACTGTACATTATGAAATGCTGACCAGAGTAAGTGAACTTTCTGTCACCAAAGATATTAAAATATTGTAGGTTATATTCTCTATGCTGTACTTTTGATCCTCATGACTTTTTATAACTGGAAGTTTGTACCTCTTGATCCCCTTCACCTGTTTCTCCCATCTGCCCACCTTCTCTACAGCAACCACCAGTTTGTTTTCTGGATTTTGTTTCTATTTTGTTCTTTTTAAAAAATGCCACATATAAGTGAAATCATATGGTATTTGTCTTTCTCTGTATGACTTATTTTACTTAGCATAATACCCCCTGCGTCCATGCATGTTGTTGCAAATGGTCAAGATGTCATTCTTTTTTATGGCTGAGTATTATTCCATTATATACACACACACACACATATACATGCACACATCTTCCTTATCCATTCATCTATTGATGGGCACTTCAATGGCTTCCATATTTTGGCTATTGTAAACAATGCTGCAGTGAACATGGGGTGCCTATATCTTTTCAAATTAGTGATTTTATTTTCTCTGGGTAAATACTAAGAAGTGAGATTACTGGGTTGTATGGTTTTCTATTTTTAATTCTTTTATAAACATTAATTCTGCTTTCCATAGTGGCTACACCAGTTTACACTCCCACCAACAGTGCATGAAGGTTCCCTTTTCTCCACATCCTCATAAAAATACTTGTTATTTCTTGTCTTTTTGATACTAGCCATTTTTACTGCTGCGCTGTGATAGCTCATTGTGGTCTTGATATGCATTTCCAATTATTGGTGATGTTGAGCATCTTTTCATTTGTCTGTTGGCCAAAAATCTTGCACATTAAAAAATTTTAATCATACCATGGTGTCTTGCCAATGGGTTTCAGCCCTGGGCAAGTTCGCTATGGATTCAGTGTGACCAAAGAAATTGACAGCAAAACGTTCTTGGGATGAAAGGGTTATACCCAAGTTTATTTCCAGGTGGCAGGTTAGTCACTAGAATCCCATTCACTCAGAGCGAGTCTGCATGCAGCAAGCCAGTCTCTGCTTCTGGGCCTCTGTCTACACAGCCGTCCCACACAACCATCCTCTGAGCTTCTGTCCTAGGCACTGCCACCACTCCAGCCTCTGCTCTGCTCTCCTGCAGCCTTGCAGCCCTGCCACCATGTCACACCCAGAGCACTGGGTGGAACTCTTTATATAGAGTCAACAGCCATGTATTGACCACAGGTGTGCAGGGAGCTAGTCAACCATGGCCTGGTGAGAATCCTGGCCACAGGAACAATCATTTTATCCTCACATGGGATCTGCAGCTAAATTTTTGGTTCAGCACATGAGACTCACCTATGTTGTTTATTGTAATTATTCACTCTATTTTGATTCTATTTTATGACTATTACAATTTATCCCTTCTGTGATACTTGATTGCTTCCAGTGTTTTTGCTATTGTAAGTGCTAGTTCAATGCATATTCTTATACATGTCCCCTGGTGTGCACACCCAAGTTTTTCTAGGGTATATACATAACCAGGAGTAGAATGGCTGGGTTGTAGGATACTTCTTCAATTTTACCAGATATCAATGTGTTTCTGAAGTGCTCTGTTCCAATTTATACTCCCAACAATATATATTCCAGTGATTCTACATCCTAGCTAATAACAGATAGTCAGACTTTGAAAATTATACTAATATAGGTGTGAAACTTTAATTGTACTTTTTTTCAATTTTCTAGAATACCAGTGAAGTTGAACAGCTTTTTGTAGATTAAACGTGTTTCCGCCTTTGTGAAGTACCCAAACCAGTGTTTTGTCCATTTTTCCTTTGATCAGTGAGCACATGTATTTATACTCTAGATAGTAATCTTCTGTGTTGCAAATATCTTTTCCCAATTTGATTTTCCTTTTTACATATTATATCTTTATAGTTCTCATTTTAGTATTAATGCTTTGTACTTTTTGTGTCTTAATACATAAAATCTCTCCTCAATGTTGTATGAATGCTCTCCTATGTCATCTTTTAACTTTTTTCTTCATCGTTTTGCTTTCCACATTTAAGTTTTTAATCTATTTGGCATTTATTTGGACTACTTCATACATATATGAGGCAGTGGTCCAAAATAAAGATAACTGCTAGCACCATTCACTGGGAAGACATTGTTTCATGTAGGTCTGTAGGCCAGCTCTCAGAAACCAAGTTCTCATTCATGTGCATGTTTGTTTCTGGAGTCTCTGGACTCCGGTTATTTTTTTATCCTTATGCCAACACTACACTTTTACTGTTATACATCTTGCTCTCTGGTAGAAAAAGGCTAGTCCCCTTATCTGCTGTTCTTCTGGAATGTTTTGGCTATTCTTATCCCTTTGGTCTCCTGGAATAGAAGAAATGTCTATTTTCTAAATGTTTCTTCAAATAGCGAATTGAATTTACAATTAGGCAATGAGATGGAAACAAAGTTTAGGTGCTCTGCCCAGTAAACCTGAGAATAAATATATTTACTTGAATTTTACTTAGTCATAAAAATAAAGTTCACAAAATTTAGGTATGAGGTAAGAAAGAATTTGTGCTCGAAAAGGTATCTTCTTCTTTACTGTGAAATACCTGCAAACCGTATTTACACAAATATGTTAAACCCGTTTGGTTGGCTGTGCTGTTTTTATCACAAATATAATTAACACTGAACTTGGACTTCTTCCCTGAGCTGTAATATAGATAATGCCAGGCCAGTGAAGCCACATGAGACTATAATTAGATCTCATGAAATAATAGTCTTAAATTATTTTAAGTGCTTGTAATTTTTAGTTATGCAGTCCCATGCACAAATATCAAGAGAAACTCAACTCGGGGATTGTGTAGGCTAAGAATTGTTTACTAAGGGAATAGAGAATGTTAGTGTACACATTCAGCCTGGGAAACTGTATTGTTTATTAAATACAACAGAGAAATCAAGAGAGAAATTAGCAGTGGGAAATAAGGTCACCAGATAAGGCTTTTTTGCTTCTCTGTTTCCTGTTCTGGGTGGCTGTGCAATCTACTCTGAGAATTTCATCCCTCTTCCCCAGAGTGAAAATTTCCCATTTCCTGTCACTGTGTCTACCACCTCCCCATTCTTGAACTGCCAAAGCAAAGCAGTTCAAACAGATAAAGACACAGTTAATTTGTTGAAGAACACACAGCTTTCAGTAAACAACTTCTTCCTGGATATTACTGTGTAGAGATGACTGGAACTTTAAAAGCAAAATGGAAACTGGGTCAATTTATTATTGTACCGTGGCTATCAGGTCTGCACCCATATAGCTTAAGTCAATTCATGTTTGCTTCTCTTCACAACTGTATAGCTGCTAAAAGAGATAACTACAATAGCTACAAAACGTTTTTAGGCGTGACGGGACTTAAAAATCAGTGTCTACATTTTTAGAATAAAGCAGAGCACATGGAAGGCAGCTGTGCTGGGTCATACATTGAAGAGAGGCAATCAGTAAGTGTCAGTGAAGATACTGTCACAACAGGATGGGTTTCGGAAAACCCTGTTCCTTTTTTTTTTAATTGACATACAATATTATACTGGTTTCAGTATCTGTTCTCTTATTTTCTGAATGATCAAGGTGGTGAAAATGTGATTAGTCCAAAAACAGCAGCAGCCCTTGTCAAACTTGATTGTAAGAAGTAGGAACAGTTATGAAAGGCATAGGATAGGGATGTAGTCCAAAGGATCAAATACATTTTGAGTTAAAAAAACCTAACATTTTACTGGGAAACTACTATATTCAATGCAGGTACAGGGTAGGTTACTTTAAACATTTTATTTAACTGTGTGGTATTTTTTGCAGATAAATTAAGGATCAGGAACTCAGGTTGGTCTGATTCCACTACATTGCAAACTGATAACTAATTAAAAGCATCTTAAGACCTTGAGCATTAAAAAACAAAAAACAGGAATTACGGTGTATAGCATAAAAAACGTACAATCCACGTAGTTGCTGGTTGGCTGTGTAAGAGCAGATGGTCAAACTGCGGCTTTACTTCTACGAAGTTCTTGTCTCTGGGCTGATGGATGCATTAGATGGGGGAATTCTTTCACGTGCATATGTGTATCAAATCACCACATGCACATTTTAAATAGCTTACAATTCTGTCCGTTTTACCTTGGTAAACCAGAAAAAACAAACCAAAACACCCCACCAAGTTCGTGTCTCTAGGTTCCTGATTTGAAGTTTAAAGTTGTCAAAAATAATTTGTACCGAGCTAAGATTACTGCTGCGCTGTGTCAGGGCTAACAGCAGGTCGCCCACCCGCTGACCTTAGGTGAACAGAGTTGGAAGGAAGCGTGGCTGTTCTCCCATCCTCAGCGCCCGCATGTCCCCATGAAGGTGAGTCACACAGAGCAGAAGCCTGAAACGATGTCCAGGGCCCCAGCCGGTGTTCTTCTCATGGACTGATGTTCTCTCTGCAGAGAGAGCTCACTACCTACCACGAGGGTTCCTCAGGACTCATGTAACGTTTGTTTTTAACACCACTGGATAGAGAGATGGAAACCTGGGTCTGTGTCTAGCTCTGCCTTGGCACTAGTTATAATTATGTGGCTTTGAACAGGCCACTTGCCTTCTCTGAGCCTCACCTACAAAATGAGGAGGCTGCATGGTATAAATCTTTAGGAGAGAGAATGTGAAAGCACTTAGCATGCCTCTTAATGCATAGCTGATGTGTAAAAACATGCTTATTATTTCCTCTGTATTAAATTATGTTGAGGCTGCAAAAATTCTGAGTTTTTGTAATTCCTTGATTTCTAAAGTAACCGTCATTATATTCAATAAACAACTGTGTGTTAACAGATTCTGGGTAGAAACCGTGAGGCTCAGACCCAGTTCTCAGCAAAGTGGCCATTAGGGGCAGTGGGAGACACGCAGCCACAGTGAGGATGATGCTCTGACACTCCCCAAAGGACCAAGTTCACCGGCAGTGCAGAGGAGCAAGAGAAAGTTGGGGTGGCAAGGAAATGTGGAAGTATTCATGGAAGGAAGAACAAGAGTTCTTTCCCAAATGTCTAAAATGCTAGACAGATGTAATTTGGACAGGTGGAGACTAGAAGATTTGGGGATAAAGACATTGCCAGCTCGGGAATGACACAGAGACAGGCGAGTACAAAGTGTGTCTGCCTAGTCTGACTGGAATGCACAGACTTTGCAAGGCAAGGATCAAAGTAGTAAGCTGGTAAGCCGACCACAGACGACCTCTTGATTAGGGAGTCTGGCTTTTACTTCGTAGGCAACCAGGAGTCATTACAGCTGAAATACAGACGGTGCTGTCCTGGGCTGAACTAACCTCAGAATTGCTGGGAGGGCCGAGGAGCTAGAAATGACCTGGGTGTGCCATAGTCTGAATATATTTTAGGGCTTTTAGTAAGTGACTGTACAAGGTGGTTACCTCTACTTAAAATGAGGAAAGGGAATATATAACTTAAAAATTTTAATAGGATGCTCTTAAATTTTGGAGTGGGGCCTGTTATGACCTGGCCTTCAAAGCCACAAGAATGTAATCTGAGCTTTGCTTGAAGAGGCTCCTGCCTCCTGGAAGGCACAAAGATGTGAATTCAGGTGAGGGTGACAGCAGTGACAGAAGACAGAACAGTGGCAGGGAGGAGATACCAAATGTACTTGGTCCGATTAACAGCAAGAGGTATTGGAGAAAGGCCAGGACTGAAGTTCTCAGTTTGAGCGGTGTGACAGCAGTAACAGCAAGGAGTAAATTCATAAATGGGGGTGTGTGTTTTTTTAAACCGAGTCATTTTGCTGTTTAAAACAAATTCTGCCCAAGTCAACAATGTCTGTTCATCTGTCATATTACTGTTTATAACTGCTTTTATAACATTTAGAAATTATAGTTTATTTTTAAGTAGTATGAAAAATGAGGTGTTCTTAATTTAAGTGGAAGAATCCATTTTAGAGATTAAGAATCTTTATCTGATGACACTTCAGAATACTCCTTAATTGTTCTCATAATACAAGATGTAGGCAAATCATTTCCAAAAGGCAAAAGATCATCTCTACAGAGTTAATGCTTTGTAAACAGTAAAAACAAGTACAAGAAAAAACATTAAATAAAAGATTTTGCTTTTATTTAAAATAAAATGTATTTTATACAGTCTTTAAACCATGGATTATTGGACAATATTGGTAATCCATCCCTCCCTGGCACCCTTTTGGGCTACATGAGCTAGGAATTTTCTGACTAGCACCAATGCAGATTGTAACAGCGCAACAGACTAGAACATGGCCAGCCCAGGCATTAGAGTTAAGGACATTGTGGCAAATCATGACTATAATGGAAGTCATTCTTAATTTAGCAGATATTAAAACTGCACATTATATTTTTAAAAGCATTTAATTAATGCAAAGATGCTATATTAAGTAATCCATTTGCTAGCTGTGAGTAGTTTAAAAAAAACTGTACAATTTTATAAAATTTGTGTTTGTACATTAGTTACACAAAATGCATACTTCATAGACCTTTTACTTCATATTGTAATGCAAAAGTTGCATATTTTAGGCAGATAGTGAATATGCTGGTGAATACTAAAAGTGTTGTAATACAATATGGTGTAAAAATAGAAACAGAACAATATACAAACATGCTTATTCAAGGACAAAAATAAACCAAGCATAACAGACTAATAGAATTTTCCTCCAAGGTCAAACAATGACATTAAATATCAGGCATCATTTGCAGACCTGATTTATTTGGGAAGGTGGAGAGGAGAATTAAATGGCTACCAGAAGTAGGATATTTCTTAAAACACAAAATCAAATTAAACATACATTAAAACACATGCATTAAACATGATAAATAGACTTCATATAGTTTAAGCCCTGGATAGCTTTAAAGTAGATGGCTTGAGTTTCTTAGTTTGCTAGCTTAAAATCAGTGATATTTTGTTCCTGGCTTGCCCACTACTTTCGTTTTCAATTCATGGCCCTAAGGAATGTGTGCCATATTCAAGTCCATATACTGCATCATGATAGATTATAGTGCTTATTAGTGCACATATTAATTGGTCTGGTAAGGCAAAAAAGTTTTCATGATAAAATGATAAGTTTCAAGCTTACTTTATCAAGCAGCATATTACAAACAACAGCTCTCAAAGTTAAATATTGTTATGGCCATGGAGTTCCGTTACACAGCATTTTAATTCACACCCAACCACTGGTAAGTTTGTAGAACATCTCTTCATCTAAACTCTCATTTTGGTCTTTTGCACGTGTAGAGAGAAATATGTAGCCACCAATGAATTCATGAACCACTTTGCAATCTACTTCAGTGCAAATGAAGGACAATCGTACTTCATCTGCAAACTCTACAGTGACCTGGAACAGAGACAAAGAGCTATCAGTCCCAGGAAAACTTCAGATGGCTGGGTCCAGGCAGAGCTACTGAGCTGTTCAGGGTCTGCCCTAACACAAAATACTTGCTGATCCCCAAATATTCTTTTTAAATCCTAAACTAATAATACTTTCAAGTAAAAAAGAGTAAGTGAAGTTTACTGGCCCTTCCCCCTCACTCCTTTTAGTTTTCATGTTCTGAAAAGGAAGACTGAATGCAAGAGGTTAAGGCCATCAAGTTCCAAAAAGGTCTCTGGTGGTTCAATTAATGAGAATGCCTCTCTTCCAGCCCTGGGAGAAAATCTACTTCCTGTGTTTAATTTAATATTTGCTTTAGATATTTAACCTTTAGGTATCATGTTCAAATATAGCTTGTAGTCTCCAGTTATCCACAGGGGATACATTCCAAGACCCCAAGTGGATGTCTAAAACAGCAGATAGTACCAAACCCCATATATATTGTTGTTTCCTATACATGCATATACCTATAATACTTTAATTTATAAATTAGGCACAGTAAGAGATTAACAGCTAGGAACAAAATAGAACAATTATAAAAATATACTATAATGGAAATCATGAATGTGTTGCCTCTCTGAAACATCTTACTGTACTGCACTCACCCCGCTGCTGCTTGTGATGATGTGAGATGATAGTGACTGCGTGGTGAGAGGAAGTGAGGTGAGGGTTGTAAGCACTGTGATGCAGCATTAGGCTATTACTGTCCTAACAAGTCAGAATGGTGGTTGACTGTGAGGAACTAAAACCATGGGTAAGGGGGGGGACACTACTGTATTTCAGAAATAAGAGATTCAATGAAGTAGTAGGATGATTTATTTGAAATGATATTCATGTACTGGAAAGCTAGAGACAGCATGAGATGTAGATTATCAGGCTTTAGACACCTAGATTATGAATTTGAATCCTGATTGTATTACAGTGTGGGTCATGGATGATAATGGCTCTCAGGCCTCTAAAGCTTAGCATCCTCATCTCCCCCTCATAAGGCTGTAATGAGGTTTAGAAATAGGATGCAAATGTAGAATATCTGACATCATGCCTGGCACAGAGTAGACTTCCAATAAACAGTAGCTGCTATTGTGAGTGGAAGGGATTTATCCATTATAGAAAGACAACCTTAAAGAACAGGCAGTATTTTAAGGAGACTATTATGTTCTTATAATTTTAGTAACTGGGCTAGTTACAAAATAGGCAAGTATAAGTGGGAAATTAAAAATCGACCATGTTTTTTTTTTACATGTTAAGAAGCAATGGTACAAATAATCTTCAGTATTCACCTTTTTCTTAATTTACTGATTTTTTAACAGAAGGACACACAGATGTATGCAAGGAATACTGTTATAGCTTACCATTTTGATTTCCCAGTTTACATTCCACTGTTTCATGTTACTGAAACGCCATGTTTTAATCGCATCTCCTGTGCCGGCGTCCATCCTTATCAGTCTGTTGTACGCAATCCCAATAAGTTCTTCTTTTTTGCCCCCTTGGAACCTACAGCATCAAAAACATAATAAATGTTGACAAACATGGTAGGGGGTGGGCATGTTGGTCTGTTTTTTTTCCTACAAGAGATGTGCTCTTTACAGATAGTGCTGTTTTTATGAGTAAACAAACACAATCCATTTTGAATTTTTACACAAATAGTACAAGTATAGAAAATACATTCCAACATTCTTTAAATTTTATGGTAAACAGATTAATGGATCTTAGTATGTAGTTTTAAATGTTTAATTTCAAATTACATGAAGTAGATTAAGTAAAAAGGCATGGATTCAGGATCACATACAGGTACACAGGAAAAACACTGACCTTGCAATGAAGTGTGTGATGCCGAATTCTGGTAGCGACTGCCATGCTTGGATAAACCTCATCTTGGCTTCAATGAGACTCATCTGAGCTACATTTTGATGGGCCTCCAAGATTCTTGCTGTTATCTAAACATGATTAAACATCACTTTTACTATTAGACATTATTCTCTCATGGTAGAATCAAGACAAAAATTTTAACATAAAAAAATTATGTGCCCCATCCCAAAACATATATTACAAGAGTTGGAATGAGAAAACATCTGAAGCTACATTTTGGGCATTTTAGTAAAATAATGACTCTTCAAAATAAACCTTGATGTATTTCTTCTTAATTTCAGTTTCCAAATAATCACAAAACAAAAAGTACTAGTAGGAGACATAATTGCCCCTTTTGAGACATACTCCAAATGCACACATATGTGATATTATTATAAAACAGCATGTTCTAATCTTCATATATATGTGATGAGTCTTGAATTTAGCACCAAGATATACGATTAGAATGACCTGGAATACAAGTTTCTAGCAGGAATTTTTTTTAGCAGTTTAAAGTACTTGCAAATCACCGTAATAATTTTTCCTAAAGGAATTATTAGAGAAGTTAATTTTTAATTTAAATTACACTCACTTTGGGATAACTACTCCCACAAGGAGTGAAATGAAATTAATCTGTGAGGAGAGATTGGTAGCTAGGGCTTTAAATATTTTCTTTTTCTTTTTTTGGTAAATATGAAGAACTTACCAAATCTCTTATATAGCCTGGCTGTAGATGGCAATGCGAGGAAAGAAAAAGGAAGCAAGAAAGAAAAAAAGGCAATCAGAAAAAATGGCAATGAAGCAAAGAAAAAGTTGCGGTAACCTGCAAACCAAAATTCTGGCCAAACTCCATGCAAAAAATCACTTCAGATGGAAACTGAGCAAAGGAAATGCAAGCATGAAAATGAAAACAAGGAAGCAGCAACTACTTCTCATTCACGATACTGAGAAACACGCTGTGTTATTTTTAAATCATTAAAGTTTTACTGTAATTATGGGTAGAAATCTGTAGGTTGAAAATAAAAAGAGCAAATACCCCAGTCCCCCTCATGTACCAGTTTTTACTGGTCAGGATAAAGCCAGTAAAGCCAGTATTTTAGTAGCAAAATAAAAATTAATATTCAGAAGCCTTTAATGTTGTCTCAGAGTGGGTCAGATAATATGATCCATGCATTGCTTTTCAGAAATAAGCTGAAGGCATAAAGTAAGTAGAGTGATGATACTATTTCTTTATTTACATAAGGAAAGCAAGCCCTTCAATTACCATCTGTTTTTTGCATCCTTTTTCCTGGAAGGGAAAATAAAGAGATGCCATACACTGCACTAGCAATAGTGGCCGTAAGTATATTAGTCCATTTCAATTTGGATTAACATGGGTAAAATTAGAAAAACTCTCTTCTTTAAAATGTAAAAATCCAGTTTGGAAGCCATACTCATGTAAAAATATCCATATCAAGTTTAAGTATACATAGTTTTAGGGAATTTTAAAGTAAATTAAATATAACAAAAGCTTACACACCTCTGAAACTTAAAGACAAATACTTGGAGGCCCAAAGGAAATCCATGAGCTTTTTGCCCTGCTAGGGACAAATGAGCCCACGGTTTGTGCACAGCCCCTACCTGACTCCTGAATGCCACTGGATTACACTGTTTAACAGAAAAGTCCTGAACGCCATGTCCAAAATGTCGTACAGTGCCTGACATACAGTAACAACTAAACCTGCCGATCAGCACTTACTGGGTATTAGGGCAATATCTGCTGGCAACAATACCTTCTCTCTCTACTTTCTGGCAACAACCTATAATTCCATTAAGGAAAAGAAGATAAAAAAAAATGTGCATTTGGTAAGATGCCCAAGTGGAAGACAGGCAAGAAGGACCCTTAACCATGGACCAGACATACTGCCATCCACCAGTTATAGACCAACGTTCACTGTCTTTGTCTTCAAGAGAATTTTCAGTTGACAATCTAGTTGAGATCTCAGGGAAAAAACTACCTTTTAAAAGTGAAAGTTATTTGGGGAGGATGGTAGGGAATAGGGGGAAAAAGGGGCATTACGATTAGCACACATAATGTAGGGGGTGGGATGGGGAAGGCTGTACAACACAGAGAAGACAAGTAGTGACTCTACAGTATCTTACTATGCTGATGGACAGTGACTGTAATGGGGAATGTGGGGGGACTTGATGATGGGAGAGTTTAGTAAACATAATGTTGCTCATGTAATTGTAAATTAATGATACCAAAAACAAAAGAAAAAAGCCTTTTGGATTTGGAAAAAAAAAAGTGAAAGCTACTGCTTTAAAAGCTTCTGACAAAACAATTCAATGACTATCTCTGACAGCTGAACCAACATTTGGCAGTCTTCACAATTAATTATACTCTTACCATCTTTTTTCCTGACACCTGATAGTAAAATGACAGGATTGCTAGGATTTGAATTATCCACTGCCTTTGAAAGCAAATCCACTTTTAGAAACAAGTTTCTTTTCAAATAATTTTTAAATGAAATCAGAATAAAATAATGAAATTAGTACTTGATTCACTTTCCCTTTTTAACTTACAATCTACATTCCACAAAGCTCCCTGGGGCAGCATTTCCTCCATTCCTTAGTACTCCCACATCATATGACTGTGGGATAAACAAGCTCCATGTAACTTACACAACCTCTGAAACTTAAAGACAAATACTTGGTGACTAAAACATCCGAACATTTCTAGCCAGGTCATTTCAGACCCATATGATAAATATTGTATTTGAAGTTAAGACCTAACAGTAGTAAGTGTTTCTGGGTATTTCATTGGCCCTTTTCAGAAGTGTTTAAAAATTATTCTTTAAGAAAGATAAGAATGAAACTAGATAAAAATGAAATATTTATTTTAAAGGTCTTCTCCCCCGATCCCCCGCCCCCCCCACCCCCGAAGACTGCAGCTTTTTCCTTTTATGGCATGATGTTTGGTGTAGAAAATACTGGGGGCTAGCTATCTCAAGTGAAATTACCCTGCAAAGAACCTTTTACGTTGTACAAAAGAACCATTTTCCTAAATAGCAATTCCTTTTATGGTATTAATTTCCAGAAAAGGAATTCTAAATAGTATGAACAAAAGCAGTGAATTACAATGAAAATTCTCCAAACTTTGTCACATTACACAAATCTCAGTTAGGTTTTCAGTGTTTAATGCTAAGAATAGACAATGTTCAAATGTAGACTGTTTCTACCCTTGTAACAAAGCTGGAAAAAACAATTTCAACACCAAGAGTCACTATAGATTTTGTTGAGAAATGCTGGCTGTGCTTTATATCATACTTAATTTAATTATACAAGGAATAAAACTGCATGAAATAAAGAACACAAAGCATTAAGACCATATTCAACTCCGTGAAAGAACATCCTGTTAAGAGTGATTTCTCTAGGGTGTTTAGAATAAATATGCTCCCAACTATTTCACCTCATTATCTGTCCTATTAAAATGATAGGGTTTTTTTTTTAATGACCAATTTAAACTGAAGGCTATTTATTGCCTATGTTATATTCTAACCACCTAATATGAAATTAAGACTACCAATTCAGACTGAAAAACTTAAAAGAGAAGACTGAAAGTATATATATCATAAACAAACCAGCAGAAAATAGTAGAAGTAAAATGAATGAGGTACCTGCTTGTTCTTGTACTTTTTTAGATAGCGAGGGGACACCAAACATTCAGGGTTTATATCAGTTGTGATCTGCTCTGGTATTAACTGAGGATCTGGGTTTAAATGCTGCATCTTCAAGAAGGAAAGAATATTCTGAACTTCTAAATTGTAAGAACTGTCTGCCATGGTTTTGCCTTTGGAGGCTAATCTGCAGGCTGCCATCCAGTGTGCATACTGTTTTTCCTGTCGAAAAGAAAAAATGAGGTATGAAACATATCACAGGATGGGCCCTGCGAGTATAAAATACAAGGATGACTGGTCAACTCATTAAGGAATTGAAGAAAATAGAGCTTACTTTTATTGGAAAACTTACATTGTCACATCGAAGCCAGATCTCATTCATGCCCTCTGCAACTGGAATCAGGAGTTTAATGTTAAATTTTTGGCCTGAAATGTTTACATCTGGGGTAACTTCACATCCTGTAATAAAAAAATTACTACAATGGTCAAATTTACTTTAAAGAAATCCCAAGCCAATACAGGCAGCCCTCATTTTATGGCATCTTAATAAACATGTCAAATTTTGCTATTAATGGGATATATAAATCAGGTAATAAATTCTTTATGTCCATAGTAATTTTGTGTGGGGCGAAGATTTTTTTACAGGGCTAAAGCAAATGATCCTAAAATTTGTATGGAACAACAAAAGATCCCAAGTAGCCAAAGCAATCTTGGGAAAGAACAAAATTGGAGGTATTATGCTCCCTGATTTCAGACTACACTAAAAATCTATAGTAATCAAAACAGTGTAATACTGGCCCAAAAAAAGACACACAGATCAATGGAACAGAATAGAAAGCCCAGAAATAAAGCGTACCTATATGGTCAATTAATCTGTGACAAAGGAGGCAATCATGTACAATGGGCACAGTCTCTTTAGTAAATGGTGGTGGGAAAACGGAGAGCTGCATGCAAGAAAAGAAGGGAGAGGGGGAGAGGGGGAGAGAGGAAGAGAGAGAGAGAGAGAGAGAAAAAAGAAAGGAAGGAAGGAAGGAAGGAAGGATGGAAGGAAGGAAGGCAGGAGAGGAGGGAGGGAGGGAGGGAAAAGAAAGAAAGACAGAAAGACAAAGACAGACAGAAAGAAAAAGAAAAAAATAAACTTGAAAAGAAAGAAAAAGAAATAAATAAACTTGAAAAGTATCAAAGATCTAAATATAAGACCTGAAACCATAAACCTCCTCTAAGAATTTACAAGCAATAAATTCCTGAAAATCAGCATTAGTAATTTTTTTCTGGACATATCTTCCCAGGCAAGGGTAACAAAAACAAAAACAAGTTGGGACTACATCAAACTTAAAAGCTTCCCGTACAGCAAAGGACACTATCAACAAAACAAAAAACCATGTATTTGTTAAGGGGTTAATACCTAAAATATATTAAAAAATTCATGCAACTCAATACCTAGAAAAACAAATAATCTGATTTTTGAAATGGGCAGAGGACCTGAATAATCATTTTTCCAAATCAGACATACAGATGACCACAGGCACATCACTAATCATCAGGGAAATCAAAACCATAATACACCTCTAAGAATTACTACTACCAAGGAAACAGTAAGTATTGGTAAAGATGTGGAGAAAAGGGAACCCTCATACATTGTTGGTAGAAATGTAAATTGATGTAGCTGCTATGGAAAACAGTACAGAGGTTTCTCAAAAAACTAAAAATACCATACGACCCAGCAATTCCATTTCTGGGAATCTACCCAAAGGAAATGAAATCATCAATTCGAAAAGATACATGACCCCTATATTTATTGCAGCATTATTTACAATAACCAAGCTATGGAAGCAAGTATCCATTGATAGATGAATGGATAAAGAAGATGTGGTACATATATACAATGGAACATATTACTAGGTCATAAAAGAGCGAAATCTTGTCATTTGTGACAACGTGGATAGATCTAGAAGGTATTATGATAAGTGAAGTAAGAGAAAGACAAATACCGTAGGATTTTTTATGTGGTATCTGAAAAAAACAAAAAACTAAAATAAACTCATAAACACAGAGAATGGGCTGTTGGTTACAGGCAGTGACAAATGGGTGAAATAGGTGAAGGGGATAAAGAGGTACAAACTTCAGATTATAAACCAGTCACAGGGATAGAAGTACAGCATAGGGAACACAGCTATTAATATTGTAATAACTTTGTATTGTGACAAGTGGTAACTACATGTATTGTGAACATTTTGATGTACAAAATATCAAATCACTATGTTCTTCTGAAACCAATACTGTATATTAACTATATTTCAATTAAAAAATTTTTTTAAAATTAAGTACACAATCCCATAATAATTAGGCCTCTTTTAAAAGAAATACCAAGAAACCAAAAAGGGAAAACAAAGTGAGTGGTAACCAAGTGCTAATGTAGGCACAGAGGCACTTCCCAGGCCACACCTCAGACAATATTCACTCCATGCCACCTCAACATGCTCAGCTTGGTGTAACCCAGTTATTTATTATTCCTCTGAAATGTTAAACACAAAGAGCCCATTCTGATCACAGTTTTCAATTCTAACTCTCTCTCCTCAGACTCTCTGAGGGACCCTATCCTGTGACCCCTTAACTTTCTCCCCATCAACGTTTTCACCTCTTCCTTCTCCCAGTCCAGCCTGGACCCCCTTCACCAGATATCACCTCCAACTCCCTAGACTCACCACTACACACACTTAGCAAAACCTTAACCCAGTTCAATTCAACCATCTATCTTTCATTCGCCTACACTCAGGGTGCTTAGTACTCTAAGAAGAGGGGGGAAAACATCACAAAATAAACAGCTTTCACTAGAAATTCATGGATTCTCAACTTCAACCTGGTCCTCAACACTTTCAGTTCATCTGTGTTTACAGACATTCTCAAGAGCATTTACATCAAATCTCAGTCTCCCTATGCCACTCACTGTTGGGGGACCTCACCTCTTATTTTCCCAAGAAAATGAAAGCCATCATAAGTGCAGCCCCCAGCTTGTGCCACAGGAGCAGGTAAACCTCGCTGCCCATAGTGGGGGAGGCAGCTCTCCCCCTAAGGCCCTCCTGTCCAGGTGGGCTTTTTCCTACCATCCCCGGAACCTTGCTGAACCATCAGAGATCCTCTCCCTCTCACAGATGCTAGATTTCTTTCTTTCTTTCTACTGTGATGTTTCCATCAGCATTTAACTTCCTGAGTCTCTCCCATCTTAAACCACAAAAGGTCTCTCCTTCCCTTTATACTTCTCTCTTTTGTTACTGCCCTTTTCTTTCCTCCTGGACATATATAAGCTTTATTAAAATGCTACTTTTTCTTATTTACTTCACAAGGACTGTACTTTGGCTTCCAAACTCAAAATCTCACTGAAACCTGCTGAATCTGTTCTTAATCAAGGCACTAACCTCTTCCATGTGGCTACATCCACCTATGGAGGCTTAACAATCTTTACCTTACTTTCCTGTAGTAGTTGACACTTTGACTACTCTGTCCTTTTTTGAAGGTTTTTTTACCTTAGCTTCCTTATTACCCCATTTCCAAGGTTTTCCTGTGCATTTTTTTTTTATTCCCTTGCAAGCTCTTCTTCCTCTCATCTGCTGTCCCTTAACCATGGGTGTTCTAGAGGGTTCTGCTCTTAGCCTTTTCATATTATGGACAGTCATTCAATGGCTACATTTATTATTAATGCTAACTGCTACCGTAACAGTATCTGTAACATGGATCTCTCCCATGGTCCAATAGTGTATCTAGAGAGAGAGATCCCACAGGCACCTCAAATTTAAAATAACCCAAAACTAAAATAATCATCTTTCTCCTCACTCAGCTTTTCTATACTCTTAATCTCAATATTCTTACCCACCCAGTTGCACAAGCAGGAAGCAAGCCCCTCCCAAGTTAATCAGCCAGTGTGTTGATTGAACTTCCTCAGTATCTACTGAATTTGCACTCTTTTCTCCATCCATAGTGATCACCTTGATTTAGATCATTATCCCTGCTCTCACACTATTCCTCTCTACGATAGCCTGCACACACGCGCACGTGCGCGCGCACACACACACACACACATGATGGATCCTGTCATTTTCATGTTAATCTTTCAGTGGTACTTCATTGCTGTCAGTTTAAAAAATAATCTCCTTAATGTTTTTATCCTCCTATTCCCCTGTTCCTTCTGCTATTACCTTTCATGACAGGAGGAATCAGATTCAACTACTAAGGAAGCACGAAAGCTCCTGTGGTTGGTGATGCTTTTCTCCTGGCATTTTTCCACACTGGTCTCTGCCTGGAGGGCTCTTTTACGAACTCTTCTTCCTTCCACGGATCTCAATTTTCTCTTTTGGATCTTAACTCCAACATTATTTTCCCCATGAAATCTCTCCTCATTCTCTCCACATCACTGAAGACCAACTGACCTGTTACTCACTTTTTAAAGTACTATTTATTGCCCAAATTATAATTATTATAATACTTGTATTTGGACAAAGATACCAAAGAAAAGAACACCTTACTTATTCCACAAAAAAAACTCCCCAAATAATTTCACTTACTGCTTAAAATACAGAGTTGCTTTTCCTGATTTATATTTTTAATTTTTCTAAATTAGCACACTCTTATCAACATCTTGAGGGATAAGTCTGTAATTTGTTCTTGCTCATGTCTCTATACCCAACAACAGTTTGTGGCACAGGAGTTCATTAATATTTGCTGAGCTGAATTTTTAAGGGGCCTTAGAGAGTACCTGGTCCAACACTCTCAGGATATACTGAGGTCTGGATAGGCTATTCTCTCCAAATCACAGAGCCTGTTTAGTGGGAGAGCAGAATCGAGGCCATCTGATTCGTAGGCTCATGTCACCCTCATCAGTGTGATGTGCTGGAGAAGTGCTCCACTGGGAGGACTTGGGAGAACTGGGATAAGGGTGCTTTGCGATCTGTTCTCCATACCAGGTCTTGACTTCTTAGTCATACAGAGAAGACAGGGGCCAGAGGACAGACAGATCTAGTCGCTAAATCAAGAGTGGATAGTGTGAGCTGCCCCTGGGCAGTTTACAGGAAAGCATGAAGAGAACTGGAATGGATTCTGAGAGTAAAAAATAGTGGTAGAGACCCAAAAGGTAAACTCATGGGACTTAGAGAGAAAGACACTGAGCCTAATAAAAAGTTTTAGGAAAATTACAGAATTCCAACACACAGGCAGAGCAGTCTCCTCCCCTGGACAGAGGTTTTCTATTTTTTAAAATACATGTGACTGTAAAGCAGCAGTTAAGATGACTAGTGGGCAGAACAGAGATAAGGTAGAGATTTGGACATCTTGTTAAATATACTAAAAATATCCTAATGCACAATGTAGTAAGAAAAATTAAGAAAATAAATCAGGAAAAGCAACTCTGTATTTTAAGCAGTAAGTGAAATTATTTGGGGAGTTATTTTTCTGTGGAGTAAGTGAGGGGTCCTTTTCTTTGGTATTTTTGTCCAAATACAAGTATTTTTAGTTTGAAGGGTGTATATTGCTTTACATATAATAATAAACATATATGTAAAATGTAACCCAAAGGGGAGATGGGCGGGGCTGATGGGACTAACTCCTTGAATGCTGCCTCGGAACTGGCCTGCCAAAGGAGGTGCAGCCTTCTCTCCAGTCAAGGAGCTGGGAAAACAGGGAGCTGCTGGGGCAGCTGCAGCTCCAGAGCCTGGAGCACCTTGCTTCTTGCTCAAGAGCACCTCTCCAGTCCCTGGACTCATCTGGGGGTGCAAGGCTCACATGAATGCATCTGACTGAAGTCTTAATCTCACTGGGAATGAGTCTGGAACATGTGTTTAGTTTTCTAGCCTTTACTGTAAGGGAAGGCACAGTAAAAGGAGTGTGGGACAGTGAGGAGTGCATGTACCGCATCCTCCACCAAGCACATCATGTGCCAAGGGGGCAAGCAGTGCTGGGTGAGCTCGTGGGAGAGCTGTTCTCAGGGGTACGGCTTGCCAGAGGAAGTGGTATCTCAGCTGGAAGTGAGCCAGACAGTTTTAAGTGAATAATGTATCACCACAAGAGAGTCATCAACAATCTGCAAGATCAACTAAATGCCCTCCTGAGAAATCACAGCAAGAGGCAGCAGGATGTCCTCCAGCTACAGAAGAACCAGACCAACCTAGAAAGGAAAAATTTCCTTCTACCTCAGCTGATGCACCAAGATGAAAGGTGAAGGAGCAGTGTGAAGAACTAACAGAAGTCACTGAAACATGAAATGAAGCTATAGCTCCACAGACCCAAATGGAAAAATAAAGACCAAAGCCAGCAGCTCTGAGCTCTCAGCCAGGCCATGGGGAGCAAGCCTGTGAGAGTTGCCACAAAGGAGAGGAAATATGTCCAGGAACATGAACCTCAAATACCTACCTTTAGTTCTGAGACAGCTTTGCATTTGAAAAGACAAGAGAAAACCAGTGAGAGTCAGGTTGTCAGCTCGGACCTCAGAGAGGTATCCTGGGGTTACCCCAGAAGCCAGACCAAGAGCAGACTGTTAAAGACAACAAATATGTGCAGGGAAAAGCTGCTGGGAAAGGTGAAAAGCTTTGTCAAACTCCACAGGAGTCAGCTACCTCACTGGTGAGCTGGCAAACCAAAAGGCTGGGGACTCTGAGGGGGACCAGCTGTCACCAGTGAAGGTCAGGAAGAGGAGCAGGACGCTGATGAGGAAGGGAGAAGCCAGAACACGCTGGGAGGAGACAACTACAGCATGGGTGTGAGGCGCCATCTGAAACAGCCAAGCAGGCAGCTACTGCAGAATGAGGACCTCAGTGTCCTAAAGCTGAAGGCCAGAAAGGAGACACAGACATTTACTTGACAAGTGAGAAAAGCAGAAAGACTTCAAGTAGGGACTGAACAGAGAGGTTACGATGAAGTACCCTGTTAAGTTGAATACTCAAAACTGGAAAGTCCAATAATAAAAAAAAAACCCAAACATATAAAAAAAAAGTACCCAAATGAGTAAAGAAACCCATGAAAAGCACCTTCCCCACACAAAGCGTAGTTCACTATTAGCCAGCAGACACCCCACCACCAACACTGGCCACTCCGAGGCTCTCCTCACCTCGCAGGTTCATCTGGTGAGCTGGTGTGCCGCTGGATTCTTCTTTGCTCTTATAGCAAGAGATAGATGTGTCTTTAAAGGTGCACCAATATTGTTTATAACCTTTTAGAGTCAGCTTTTTTGGCCTATGTGTCAAATAGAATTAAGAGAAAAAGTTATTTTGAAATAATTTTTATCAAGGCTATGTTCTAGCTGCAAAATTTCAGTGTGAAACGTCTGAGGCCAAGTTTTACATATGCTGAATTCAGTTCCCTTGGACCAATGTATTTTATTTAGTGTTGCTGTTACTGAATTTGCCCCTTTCTTCTCAGTCAACCTCCTTGGGAAGATCTCACCAACAGTGAGTGGACAGAGGGGGAAAAAGTAGGAGAGCCAACATTCCAGTATTTCTGTCCATTGTAGCCATCTCTATCACTAGTAGGTCACATGGAAAGGACAGGAGAAGAAAGGCGGAGAAGAAAGTCACATGGCATGACTAAAGGGAAGGAAGAGCTTCCCTCTCTGAGGGGTGTGTGTCAGTGGTGACTTTACTTGCCACTCCAAAGTCAAACACAGTCAGAGCCGTCATAACGAGAGGGGATACAGAAAGGCAAAGGTGGATGCAAAAGGTGTGTACGGGGAAAAGAGAGAGGGTAGGAAGTGAAACCTGAAATCATGCCCTTTTCTTAGAAATGTTACATATGTTGAGCTGTTATATGTTTAGCTGCAGTAAATGGTTTATTCCATTAATGCCTTGATTTCTTTTATTCCACATCACCTCCTTTCCTCTCCTCTCTCTGCCTTAATGCCTAGCTCTCTTGATTCTGTGGAATATGACTATTTAAATCTAGATAAGATGCACTGAACCTTATTATAAAATGTTCCATGAACAAATGAATAAAATCCAATTGAACCTGCAGCTCTGAACAATGGAATAACCACTGGCAACAGTTTTTATGTATTGCTTTCACCCAGAGGGGATGCCTTACACCGACATGACACTGTATGTTCCAGAATCTACATGATGCAATCTAGGTTACACAATCTTATTTTTCCCCTTAAGAAAAATAAACAGATAAAACAACTTGATGAATAGTTTAAATTTGATAAAGATGGTTATTTTCCCTCATTATAATTTAGTGTTCATCTAATTGTTAAATATTTTTAGAGATGCATTTGTCAAACTTTACAGTAAATTTCCATAATATGAACATGACTATAAAACTGACACTTATTATTCACTAATATTTACTATCCCTCCCCCTTTTGTACTTACTTGAAAACTTTAATATAGTCAGCAAGTTCAGGAATGGAAGTGATGTCACCCTAGGGAAAGAATTAAATCATTTTTTCTTAAATTTGAAACAGGTATCTGATATCAAGAACCAGCATATGCAGTAAAAAGACAAAATTACATAAAAGTACAGACTATAAAGGTTTTAAAGGTATAATCATTACATGGTCATATAGTAAAAAGGCATTTTCAAATGGCATAAAAAGCTAACAAGAATTTGATCAAAATTACAGTTTATATAACCCATAAGAACATACTATTGATTCTAATACAGCTAAAACTATTTGTTGCTGCATATGGAAATTGAATAAATCATAGTAGCTCTAAGATAAGCATTTTTTCCATAATAACTAATTCCTAAGGTAACTAATTCCTTACCAAACTTAACATTTAAATTTTTTCCTGAAATCTGTTTTTCTCTTCTTTTTGAAATGTTTTAAATTTGGACATCACTACATGGATTTTGCCATGACTTGAGATAGGTAAAAAGATTCACCTTACCAATATTGTTGATGTTTTACCCCCTTCCAGAGTAATCTCCAGGTCTGAAAGGGCAGCATCAACTTCATCAACTTCTTTGTCACTATTGTTCAAATGATTCTCTGATGTCATGATTGACAGCTTATTGATATGATACTGAAACCAGAATAATATTTAAATGACAGTAATCTCATTTTTAATGTTTTACAGTTACAACAATCTGTTTCTGTATGGAATGCTTTTCATTACCTGATTTGAAAACATAAAAGTGACTAAGAACTAAAACAATAGGAAGATAAAGGGCACAGCATCTGAAATCAGTGTCCTAAACCTGCCAATAAATACTTATCCAAAAGAAGCAGGGTGTGTGCCCCAAAGAGCCAAAGCAATACTGAGAAGGGAGAACAAAGCTGGGGGGATTATGCTCCCTAACTTCAAGCTCTGCAAAGCCACAGTAATCGAAACAATTTGGTACTGCAACAAGAACAGACCCATTGATCAATCGAACAGAAGAGAGAGCCCTGATATAAACCCACATATACATGGTCAATTAATATACGATAAAGGAGCCATGAATATACAATGGGGAAAAAACAGCCTCTTCAACAACTGGTGTTGGCAAAACTGGACAGCTACATGTAAGAGAATGAAACTGGATTACTGTCTAACTCCATACACAAAAGTAAACTCAGAATGGATCAAAGACTTGAATGTAAGTCATGAAACCATAAAACTCTTAGAAGAAAAGTTTGGCAAAAATCTCTTGAATATAAACTTGAACAACTTTTTCCTGAACATATCTCCTTGGGCAAGGGAAATGAGCAAAAATGAACAAATGAGACTACATCAAACTAAAAAACTTCTGTACAGCAGAGGACACCATTAGCAGAACAAAAAGCCATCCTAGAGTATAGGAGAATATATTCATAAACAACTTATCTGATAAGGGTTAACATCCAAAATATATAAAGAGCTCACATGCCTCAATACCCAAAGAAACAAATGACCTGATTAAAAAATGGGCAGAGGATATGAACAGACACTTCTCCAAAGAAATTCAGATGGCCAACGGGCACATGAAAAGATGAGTCACAATGCTAATCATCAAGGAAATGCAAATTAAAACCACCATTTGTTATCACCTCACACCAGTTAGGATGGCCAACATCTGAAAGACAAGAAACAATAAATGCTGGTGAGGATGCAGTAAAAGGGGAACCCTCCTACACTGCTGGTGGGAATGTCAAAATAGTTCAACCATTGTGGAAAGCAGTATGGAGGTTCCTCAAAAAACTAAAAATAGAAATACCATTTGACCCAGCAATTCTACTCCTAGGAATTTACCCTAAGAATGAAGCAGCCCAGTTTGAAAAAGACATATACATCCCTATGTTTATTGTAGCACTATTTACAATAGCCAAGAAATGGAAACAACCTAAGTGTCCATCGGTAGATATATGGATAAAGAAGATGTGGTACATATACATGATGGAATACTATTCAGCCATAAGAAGAAAACAAATCCCACTATTTGCAACAACATGGATGGAGCTGGAGGGTATTATGCTCAGTGAAATAAGCCAGGTGTAGGAGGACAAGTATCAAATGATTTCACTCATTTATGGAGTATAAAGACAAAGCAAAACTGAAGGAAAAAAAGAGCAGCAGACTCACAGACTCCAAGAAGGGACTAGTGATTACCAAAGGGGAAGGGTTGAGGAGGGTGGGTGGGGAAGTAAAAGGGAATTAAGAGGTACTATAGGAGGGTGGGTGGGGAAGTAAAAGGGAATTAAGAGGTACTATAAGTGCAATTACAATATAGCTTGGTCACAGGGAAGGCAGAATAGCATGGAGAAGACAAGTAATGACTATAGCATCTTACTATGCTGGTACAGTGACTGCAATGGGATTGGGGGTTGAGGTCTTGATGTATCAGTGAATGTTGAACCCACAATGTTGTTCATGTGAAACCTTCATAAGAGTGTTTATCAATACTATAATAATAATAATAATAAAGAAGAAGTAGGATCTGTGGACATACATGAATGAATTCAATTTGTGGGAGGCTCCAGGACTTTGGGAGTTAATATGTCCTCTGCTGAGCACTACATGAGCAGATTTTTGTGGGTTTTTTTTCACTGCAGTATTTATTCCCTGTGTCTAGAATGGGGTCTGGAACCAATGAATACTGAAAGAACTGACAGAACCTGCAGAATTTTATAGAAATGGATTAACGTTGATTACCTTATTATTAGTATATTACCCAGCAGGGGCAAGTTAGTTATCACTATCATGCTGAAGTTACCGCTATTATGCTGAAAGCTAAAGCTCCACTTTTCTCCCAGCTTCAATTCAGTGCTGAAAACATCAGAGGGAGATGTTTATATTCTCAGTTACATAAGAATGATAAGATAGATTACCTTTATATGTGAATATACACACAAATATGCACAAATACATAAATCTGTGTGTTTGTGTGTGTGTTTAAATAAAATGAATAGTGATAAATACTCCTATATGTAGATAGAAAAATCTTTGGGTACAGAGTAGCCAGTTATGATTTTAAATAGTGATCTGATTAAAACAAGTATTAATGATTAGATTTTGATGCTAAACCTTAGGCTTTATTTATTTAAAGGTTAGAGCTTTTTTAATCAGTTACCTTTCAAAGTACTAATTTTTAACATTTTCTGAAGTATTTGTAAAGTATTCATTCACTGAATATAATCTATTCAAGGGAACTTTTAATGAACTAATCTGAGACTAATTATCAATGTTCCTCTGTATTTTAAGATATAGTGAATTATGAATAGTCTTTGGCTATACATTCAATTGTGCTGAAATGAGATCTTTAGAGTGATATACTTCCATGTTTACAAATCACAGAGAATGAGGTGGGTTAAGGTCATGGCCTCAAATGTCAAATTATATTAAAAATCATGTGGAGAGTTGGTTAAAAACAAAGGTTCTCAGGTTCAACCCCAGAGATTTTGACTTGGCAAATCTGGGGTCAGCCTGAATTTGCATCTTTACCAAGTGCCTTAAGGTGAGAGCTTATGAGTCATACTAGAGAAACCCTGGCTGTGAGTGGGAGGTCACAAACCCCAGCTCTGCTTTCAGAGGCCATGGGATAGCTGTTAAATGTCACAATACATACTTGGATTTAAATGCTTTAAAAACAAAACCAAACAGTGTTACTAACTTAACTATTTTATTTTTTATCTAAAGTTTATACTTAGATTTTGTTTCTTTGTACTGTTGTAGATTTATCTTACACACAGAATCAGAAGCCCCACAGAGAGACTAATCCCACTTATAGGCTATGTCTGAATTAAAAAATACAGATATCTTCTTGCCATACTTCAAGTGTTTCCCTCTTCTGGTACTGGATAGCTCCTTAGTGCCTTCAGGTCTGTCTCTGGGAAGGCTTCTAACAACCAAGGGGATTTTGTAGTCTAAAATTCTCTCATTAAACCTAGAGTCTAAAATGGTCCTGGAGGGCCATGTTTTCAAATTAAAATGAATGCCAGGGAGAAGGGGACTGAGGGATATTACGTTTAGTACACATGGTGTGGGGGATCATGGGGAGAACAGTGTATCACAGAGAAGGGACATAGTGGATCTCTGGCATCTTGCTGCACTGATGGACAGTGACTGCTTTGGGGTAATGGGTGGGGACTTGATAATATGGGTAAATGTAGTAACCACATTGTTTTTTCATGTGAAACCTTCATAAGAGTGTATATCAATCCTACCTTAATAAAAAATTTAAAAAATTAAATAAAATAAAATGAATGCCAGTGTTTCAATTAAATCCATAGTTCCTGAGGTGTTTTCTACTGCACCAAAATGGGAGTGAGGGGAGCTGCAGAATAATCCCATTTCTGTGAAAATATGACTGTATTTAACAAATATTTTTTGAGCACCTGCTATGTGCCAGTACTGTATGTCTGTTGGTTTTTTTAAAAAATGCATTATTTTTATAGTAAAAAGATAAAAAGAAATACTACATAGTAAAATCTGATTTTTATATATATTTTACATGTGTTATTCTTATTATTGTCATTGGCAAAACATTCACTAAGAAATTAAGAGCCTGTATTCTAAGTGAGAAAGACAGGTAGAAAGCCACAACAAATGAGGTACTTTAAAAAAAAACTGCTCCAGAATTTAACTCAAGAAATTCTTCAGACAATCTGAACCATCCAAAAACACAAACAAGATTCTTAAGTAGTTAATTAAACAAGTCTTTAGAAAATAATTAAACTAATTCATTTGTCATTAAAGATTTTCCTTGTCCGAGCCTTGTTTCAATTCCCTTCTTTCATTATGTAAACTAGAGAGAAAAGTCCTCCTAAGGGACTTTCTGAGTCTTAGGAAAGCCTTTCTAGGTACATAAAAGCATTTGGAAGATTGACAGCATTTTGATTGGTGTTCTAAGGAAAAAAGTGAACTCATTTTTATAGTGAAAGCCTTTCAATACTGAACGTCAACTTTACTCCCTATACTTAAGGAACACCAACTTTACTGGGACTTTAGCAAAACTAGAATTGCACCATAATATGAGAACACTCACCAAAGCCTCACTCAGGTATCTAAAAGTATCTAGTGTTAATCAGACCTTGGTGTCAGAAAGAATGCTGATTTGTAGCTACCACCCTAATGTTATTTTAGCAGAGGGCATAGCAGTAATGAAGTGGACAATTTCTCAAAAGCCCTACTGTAATTCTGAAGCAGGTGATATGCAAGAACCACATCTGGAAAAACAAGGGTTTAATCTGCCTGATTAGCTGCCTACTTTTAAGGATAATATGTTTACCTTCACTAGTCTCTTAACATGTTACATCTCAAACGGTATTATTTCTGCCATAATCCACTTTATAAATATTATCATCCCCAGCTATTTATAAAATTATGAAAGTAAGCTTCATTTCAGAAATCTGATTTGTAATAGATTTTATTTCCAAGGGAAGACTGGGTAGTTTTAAGCTAATCTACATCTGGGGATGGGAAGATATTTTTCTCCTATAGGATACAGAAAAACAACTATTAAGTATACTACTAAACTCTTAGATAATATAAAACATTAAACTAAATTCATACATTTATCATTAATTTGCCTTTTAAGAGTCTATTCACTTTCTACATAGCAAAAGGTAACACAACCTATCAAAATGCTACTGGAATTATTATACCACTTTACCATTTAAAAGTAACCCCCCTACCCTTCCCCTGGAAAAATCCCATTTACCAATATTCTCCTCTACCTGCAAGGCTGCAAACATCATCATTTCTTCTTCAGTACACTCAATTTCTTCCAGAAGAATAGCCCATTTGGCCTGTTCATAAAGCTGATTAATTCTGATTGCATCATACTGCAAGAGATACAATTCTTTCATAATACATGACCTTCAACATTGAAAAGTTTGAAAACTGAATATTCAATTGGAAAGCCCAAGAAAATTTTGTTATACAAAAATTTGGGGGGGGTGATTTTTATCACTATCAAATAATAAGAAAAAGATACATATACGGTTAGGCGTACCTATATATGCCCACATCTAACTTCCCATTAAAAATAACATTAAAATGTGGGAAAAGATTACTGTTCATTATTAGAAACATATTCTGTATGTTATTTCCCAGGGAAATAATCATTAGATATTAGAGTCCTTAAAAAAAGAAATCTAACTTGAAGATATTAAAAGTAGAACTAATTGTTTTTCAGTACTGTTAATGGAACTTGCTACATTAAAATATCATAATCAGAGATTAAATTATTTCCAGGAATATCTTGCTCACTATGGAAAAGCATACCCAAAGGCAGGTCCTTGGAAACAGTAATTAGGAATGCAAAGCAGAGGGTACATATATACACTTGTGGAAAAGATTTATTTAATGTTATTGAGTTCTCCATTTACTTATATTAATAAAAATCAATGGTAATGTCTAATAATACTATCCTAGAATGTTAACAAAATACATAGCCTCCTTCACAACCACCACAAATTTCTTACAATTGATATTTTACAATTGTACTACATACATTTTATTTTTGTATAAAGATTTAAGCACTTAAGCATCTAATAAAAAATGATAAACATACACATAAAATCTAAACCATAATCTAGACATAATGATACGGCAGTCGAGAGGTTTTTGCCTCCCCCATGTGATAGGGAAGCAAAAGATCCAAATCTCTGTGCCCTATGTGTTTTGTTTCTGGGGAAAAATACTCCAGATTTTTAGAGCAAATTTACACCTTATTGGAAAACCAAAGTATTTGAGTAACACAGATGATGCCAATCATTTGATAGAAAAAATATATCATAATGTTTGGCTAGTAAATAAATAGGAAGAAATGTAGAGCTAAAAAATTTTTTAAGTTTTTAATAATACATACTACAATGATATAAAAGATGAAGCAACATTTTTAGTATGTAATACAGACATCTGAACATAAATGAAAAGTTACAAAAAACTTTTCTCTTAAAGTACAGCTGCAAAGAGATATATATACAAAAAAAAAAAACTCCAAAAGCAACTTTACCAATTCTGTAGCACCAAGCTAGTGCCTTAAAAATACAAATCAACCAAAAATTCAATTAACAAAAAAAGAAAATGGGTTAGTTATGCTTCCAACCTACTAACACAGTAAACTTAATTAAAATACAGATGCCTTAGTCTAAAGCCTTGGGTTTTTAATATTATTCAAGACTTCCTATATACAAATGATGTCTTATACCTCACCAACTTCCAAAAAGCAAACATCCAAATAAAACAAATGAAAAGGGAAAAAAGAAGAGAACCCTCTATAAACCCTTGGTACCTTTGGATTCAAATCAAAAAAGCTGTAATACTTGAATCGTAGAAGCAATGCCTCATTTTCCTTCACATCTTGTTCCATAAGAGATCTTGAGGAATCAAGCCACCTGGACAAATTAACGAGGCGGGGAACAAATAGGACAGAATTACTAAAATATTTCTACTTCTAGTTGGATAAAGAAATTCTTTCATTGTATTTAAACTTACCCTTGGTTTATTTTTGCTTTGTCAAGAAGAGCTTGAGGCTTGAACATTTTTGCCAAGATTTCTGGTGATGTGATGGGCTGACTGACGGCAAGTACACCAGGATTGCCTTCTGACAAAGCACTGTCACCAAACCAGGCAGAAGTCGGTGACAGGGGGCTTCCATCATGAGCATCGTAAGTGGGGGTCATTGTTTTACTATAAAGTCCTGGGCTTGAATATATACTTCCTAATAAATATCATGGAAAATAGGTGTAAGTATGAAGTACAGAATCTTAGTTTTCTATATATACTATGATGATATAAAGCACATTATGAAACACAAGTTTCATTCTGGAAGGAAAGCTTAGTACATTATTTTATCTGTCTTGAAAACATGAAATTAACTAAACTCTGTTTGTATAACATTAGAACATGTAGTAACAAGGTCAAAATATATAAGTTGGTGAAAATTCCAGGGAAAACATCAGTTCAGGAGAATTAGGAGATAAGTTAAGGATATAGCTGAAGCAGAGAGACCAATACTTTTTGTTTTCAATTGTGGCGAGGCTCACCTTTCAGAGGGCCAATGTAAAGAACATCAGTGCCTACAGGAAAGGAAAGGAAAGAAAGGAATTCAGAAGGTAAAGGAAAGGCAGCAGTAGAAGACAGAAACAAAAGAATGAAAAGGAAAAGAAAATTGGAAAAAGAAAAAACAGGTATTTTTTAATTGCGAATCATAAATTGAAGCAAATATTTTATGTGGATTTACGAGTACATAAAGCAATAACCTAAATAAAGTAAGTTTTCTGTCCAACTCCAAAGAATGAAGTGCTGTAGTGGAGTGTCTAGGGACAAACATGTCCACATTTATCACCCTTTGAAAGCCATACTGTTTTGATAAATTCATAGACACTAAAAGAATAATTTTATGCTAATGTTTTCTCAGTGAATTGCTAAACTGGTTCCAACAGATTTATAAACAAAGTATTGAAGCAAAGGAGATAAAATTTTGCCTTAGAAGGGGACTAACAAGGGTACATTTTATAATGAAACCCCTGAAGGCAGGGATACTGTCTTTATCTTTTGATTCCTCAGTATTAAAGAGCTAGGCATATGGTGGATGCTAACTAAAGAAAAATTTGTTGAAATAAGTCAATTAATGATATATCATCTGTCATTTAAACAACAAAAATTAAGATCAGATTGAGTTTAAGTTCAGAATGACATTCTGAACTTTAAATGTTCAAAGGCATCTCCCCTCCTAAGTATTAAATTTGTTAATTATATTTTGTTTTTTAGTCATAATTTTTAAAAATAAAATGTGTAAACAGGTGTCATATTGTTACTGGATATGGAAAGAGAATGGTTGTTTCCCTTACCTAATGTAGGAACATGTTTAGGATCTCTTCTTTACTGTCTGTCTAATCCCCATCCCACCCATGGAATGACAGTAACAATTAAATATAAAAAACTAGCAATAATGCTAGAATTTTTGTAGTTGTCATGTCCTAGTATAAACACACATACAAAAAATCTCTTGCTGGCCACAAGGTATCTAATTTGAAGTCTCCAATATGTGTTCTTCCATTGTTATAGTACTAAATAAACTTGTATAATCTGGACATTGTTAACTCAACAACAAGAAAGCTGTGAACTCTCCTTTATTAGCCTTTAAAGAACACTGGATATTTAGTTGTAGCTTTAAAACCTTGAATCTTAAACAAGGGCATTTTGTGAGAGGATACTTGGGTACCCCACTCTTATTAAAAGGTCTGAAAAGATAACTCCAGCTCAGCTGGGAAAATAATAATTCTGTTACAGAGAGTATACATGTAAGTACCCTGTGGGAAAACATTACCTTATAGACAGAAACTTCTCACTGTTTATTTCAAAGATTTGTGGAAAAACATTACCTTCTAGGCAGAAATTTCTCTTTGTTTATTTCAAAGATTTAGTAAATGTATCTTTTACTAAGAATCTCAGAATACTGGTAATTCATTTCTGTTGTGATGAACTAGAATTACTATTCATAAATGAGTAAAGTTAAAATTGACAATTTCTTTATGAAGTTTCTAAAACAGAAAATATATTCCCCTAAATAACAACATTTAATTGAATCAGCCACCCAAACCCCCCCCTCTCAATTTCCTGTACTTGTATATTCTACACTTCATATCTGATAACTTCATTTTTTCCCTATTTGTTCTTAACTTTGTTAGGCACTCTATGGAAACAACTTTAGAGCTTCCAACAGCCTTATTAATCTCATTTTAAAGAAGCAAACTGAAGCACAGTTTAAATAACTTGTCCAGTGTCAAGAGCTACTAAATTGCAGAACGAAGCTATAAATCAGCCAGTCGCACTGCAGCTATACTCACTGCCTCCTAAGTACCCTAACATATTTAAGCCATTCCCAACTGGTATACATTTATTTCTTTAGTTTTTTGTTTTGTTTTGTTTGTACAGTGCGTTTATTTAAGAGTTACTAATGTCACCACTGTGATTGCTCCCAATAAACATTTTGGGTACTCATTTCCTAATTCTAGCAGCATGGCTGGGTCAGAGGATGTGTCTTAAACTCCTTTTAAGTCTCAGTTCAGTGATAACTGCAACTAGCTAGTATTCCTGATTGCCCAGTTTAAACATACTTGAAGCAGAAAACTAATATGGGGTAAGATGAAGTAACACATTTAGTCAGCAACAAAATACGAGTTTGCTGAACTACATGGAATGGTAACAAAAAACTCTTAAGGAGGAAAAATAAAATAAAGAGTTCAAAAAGCACTACAGTCTCAGGCTAACTACTGTCAGTGATAAAAAACCCCATGGAACTAATCGCTCCTGAGAGTATTGCTTTATGTTAGTGCAGTAGAATCTGCCTCTTAACTTACTTATTACTAATTACCTTTTACATATTCTATTTATAAAGAGAGTACTAAAGTATTAAATATATTTTAGAAAATTTTCCATCAACCTATCTCATACCACTTAAAAAACAAATGACAGCAGAACTAAAAACATATAAATGTTGACATTATGAATGAATTAAAATACATAAATATGAAATAATTATAAAGTGTAATAATTAAACAGTATTAAAAGGAAATAGAAAAGGATTTTTTATATTTGTGAAGATTTTCTCAAGAGTGAAAACCCAGAGCTATTAACTACAGAACTATAAATGTGACTACATAAAAATGTAAAACTTCACTAAGAAAGTCCACAAAATTTAAAATATGCTAATATAAGGATAATATATATACTATGTATTTATTTTTTAATTTTAATTTTTTTGGTGTCATTAATATACACGTACATGAACAATATTGTGCTTACTAGACTATCACCCCCTTCTCAAATCCCCACCACATACCCCATTACAGTCACTGTCCATCAGCACAGTAAGATGCTACAGAATCACTACTTGTCTTCTCTGTACTATACTGCCTTCCCCGTGTTCCCCCTCACACACACACACACACATTATGTGTGCTAATCATAATGCCCCTTTTTCCTCTTATTCGTCCCTTCCCACCCATCCTACCCAGTCGCTTTCCCTAATTGTTAGTCCATTCTTGGGTTCTGTGAGTCTGCTGCTGTTTTGTTCCTTCAGTTTTTGCTTTGTTTTAATACTCCACAGATGAGGGAAATCATTTGATACTTGTCTTTCTCCACCTGGCTTATTTCACTGAACATAATACTCTCTAGCTCCATCCATGTTGTTGCAAATGGTAGGATTTGTTTTCTTCTTAGGGCTGAAGAATATTCTATTGGGTATATGTACCACATCTTCTTTATCCATTCATCTACTGATGGGCACTTAGGTTGCTTCCACTTCTTGGCTATTGTAAATAGTGCTGTGATAAATGAGGGTTTCCATTTAAATATAAAGTAACTGAAAGCAGGGATGGTTCTACTGTCAGATGCCTTCAGCAATATAAATCATGTATAAATTAAAATTTTAAATTAACCTTACTGTAATGATAGACATATTCTTTTATTCTCTTTTACTTCATCAATCTTTAGGCTACCTGCAACCCTTTCTCCTTACTCCCACCTCCACATTGGACTGGAAGTAAATTTGATTTTCTTCTAAAAGAATGATTTGTTCATTTTGTAACATATTCAGAAACCAATGACTCAGCAACACGCTAGTCTAAATTCCTCAGCCTGATATTAAATACCTTTCAGAGTGATCCTGAAATTCCTTCAAGGTCCCTCTTCCATGAACTAATTCAAGTGGTTTAGTCACGGACTGTACTGCTTTTTTGCCAGGATGTTCTTTGTCAAAATCTTTCTGCTTGAGTTGTCTTTTCTTCTTACCAAAATACTAGCCACTGGAACTTAGCTTAAGTCACAAACTTAATTCCCCAAACCATAAACTGAATATCCTCTATTTGGGATTGTTTTGTCTTCTGAATTCCTACATTATTTTCTGTAACATTTATTTGCCACTTATATATTATCTCCTTAAATACAGTAACTTCTTTTCAACTAGCCTATAAACTACTTAGGAACAATGGTTGTCTTTCTTCTTGTTATCTCTCAAGTGAGTACAATCGGTGTATGAGTAGAAACATAAAAGTTACAAGGTATATGTGACCTTAGATGTTCCTAACCTAACTGTACCATTTCTTCAACCTCAAAATGTGATAAGATAATCCATTTCAGTGGGCTGTAGTGAGAATTGAGTTTCCACAAATAGTGTGAAATAGTTCCACAGATAGTGTGAAATAGTTCTGAGTGTAAGTACTAATTGTGTTTGCTTTCATGATTATCAGCACCCCAGAGTTAAAAAAGTCCAGAACAACCTAAAATTAGTTTACATAGTTGTTAGAGACCTATCCTAAGAATTGGATTTATAAATGTGTGACAGATGGAATCACAGAATACTATAATGTCCAGTCCCTATATATGCCCAGGATAAAGAACTACATGTAACCTTATTAACTAGACAGATCTAGCTACCCAAAAGACATTGTCCATGTTCCTGCTGGATGCCATATGCTAAATTAAGTTCTCATAAGAAAGGTAAGAGTACCTTCATGCAGGGAACTCAAAATTATTAGGAAAGATACAGTACACCACCAAACACAAAAGGGTCTGATGACTTATGCCACCTTTATCATGTTGGGAGTAGGTAATAGAAGGAAATCTGAGAAAGCTTCTTAAAGCAACAAAACCTTAAAGGAAAAATACAGAGAAGCAAAGGGACCATTATATGCAAAACATAGGGAAGGCTGTAAATAACCCAGCAGAAGTAATAATGTTGTAACTAAATAATGGTTCACATAATACAGAAAAAAAGGAAATACTAAAAAGTCATCCAATTTCTGCAAAGAACTGAGCTCAGTTACTATCATCCCTTTGTGACTCTTTCTGAGCAGAAAATCAGCCTTCCTCTTTATTGATGCATATTAACACCTGACATGATGATTTGCATATGACAGACTGGTGGTGATTTTGATTGAGGGAAAAGATGCTTAAGGACAGTTTTTTGTTGTTTTTTTTTTAACTTGTCCACTCTTCTGACCTATGTAATCCATTTATCCAGTATCAAAAACACACAGACATACAGTCCACGGTTCTCACACTGAGCCCTTGCTTAGTCAAAGGCTACCTGATCCAGGAGTGCTGAGAGGCCCTTCTAATTCCAGGGCCTCATCCTCAGGTTGGTCATCCAGCTTTTTCTTTTTTTTCTTTGTTGGATCCCTGGGTTTTCTCAAGAGAGAAAGTTCTTCGGGGTGTCTGATATCTGTTAAAATAAGAAAACAGATTATTTTACTAGAATAATGAAAAATTTAAATACTTTATACTTGGTAAATACATCTATTAATCCATTTCAAGGTAAAAATTTATAATTTCCTTCCCTGTCTATATTTTGCCAGCCACTTATACCATGTGAAAATGAATTACCAAAGCACTCTTAATTCATAACTATCTAATAAATGTAGTTACCTCAAAGTGGCGAGATAACAATCTACAAGAGAACAGAAAACCTAGAAGTCGTGTGTGTGTGTGTGTGTGTGTGTGTGTGTGTGTGTATATATATATATACACACACACACACACAAATCTAAAGCCTTAAGAAATTATGCTTTATATCCAACTACAGCAACTAGGCAAGAAGAAAAAAATGCAAATTTGGAAAGGAAGAAGTAAAACTGTCATTTTGCAAATGACATGACACTGTATACAGAAAACCCTTAAAAGACTCCAACAAAAAACAGAGTAAATGAATTTGGTAAAGTTGCAGGATACAAAATCAATATAAAACAGTATGTTACATTTCTGTACATAAATGAACTATCAAAAAGAGAAATTAAGAAAACATCCCAACAAAAAGAATACTTCTAAGAATAGGACACAGATGAAAACCATAGGACACAGATGAAAGAAACTGAAGATGACACAAATGAATGGAAAGACGTGCCATGGACTGCAAGAATATTGTTAAAATGTCTATACTACCCAAAGCAATCTACATTTTCAACATACCACAGGGTATCTATCTGAAGAAAACAAGAACACTAACTTGAAAAAATATATGCACCTCGACATTCATTGTAGTATTATTTACAGTAGCCAAGATATGGAAACAACCTAAATGTCACTGACGCATGAATGAATAAAGATGTGGTATATATACATCAGAATTATACTAAATCACACCATTTGTGACAACATGGATGGACCTTGAGTGTATTATGCTAAGTGAAATAAATCAGAGAAAGCCAAATACCTATGATTTCACTTACATGTGGAATCTAAAACACAAAGCAAAACTAAGACTCATAGATAACAGAGAATATAGATTGGTGGTTACCAAAGGGAAGGGTGTTGCAGGTGGGAGTAATACAGGTGAAGGTATTAAGAAGTACAGAGAAGCACAAGTAGTGACTCTATAGCATTTTACTACGCTGATGGACAGTGACTGCAATGGGGTATGTAGGGGGGACTTGATAGTATGGATAAATGTAGTAACCACAATGTTGCTCATGTGAAACCTTCATAAGATTGTGGATCAATGATAGCTTAATAAAAAAATAAAATAAAAAGTACAAACTTCCAGTTATAAAATACATAACTCATGGGGATATAATGTACAGCACAGGAAAATAGTCAATATTGTTTTAACTTCATATGGTAACAGTAACTAGATTTATTGTGGTGATCATTTCACAATATATATAAATGTTAAATCCCTATGTTGTATATTTGATATTATTCATCTTAGTCAATTTTTTAAATTTTAAAAAATTTGGTCAATTTTTTATGTATGCACCCTTACATTAATCACCACACTATTTGCAATAGCCAAAATACTGAAGCAACCTAAGTCCATCAATAGATGAATGGATAAAGAAGATGTGTTACATATATGCAATGGAATATTATTCAGCCATAAAAAAAAAAAGAAATCCCACTATTGCAACAACATGGATGGACCCAGAGGGTATTATGCTCAGTGAAATAAGCCAGGTGGAGAGAGACAAATACCATGATTTCATGTATTTGTGGAATATAAAAACAAAGCAAAACAAAAGGAACAAAACAGCATTAGAGACAGAGAAGCGACTAGTGGTTACCAAGGGGGAGGGGTTGAGTTGGGGTGGGGAGGATGAGGGGGATAAAAGGACACAATAATTTGCAATCACAATTTAAGTTGGTTGTGGGGATGGCAGTACAGCATGGAGAATATAGTCAATGATTCTATAACATCTTTCTATGTTGATAGGTAGTAACCGCACTAGAGGGAGTGAGGATGTAATAATATGGGTAACTGTTGAACTACTGTGTTGTATATTTGAAACGAACATAAGATTGTATATCAATAATACTTCAACTAAAAAAATTTTTTAGTCAATTTTTAAAATTAAACTTTATATTACATGGTAGTCCTCATTCATTCTGTATGTCATAAGTTACATATGATACATGAAGTAAATGTAGAGAAAATATTTCATGTCATTACCAAATCTTAACATTTGGTAATGTTTCAACTTTTCTGCTTTGTATCAAACTTTTCTGCTTTGTATCAAATGGCTACAAATTGCTGTGTTTATCCTACTTATTTTCATGTGAGGAATCTGGAAAGAGGGAAAATGGTTAAATGAAACTAACAAAAGAATTAAAAATAATCCTAATAGATATGTTACAAGTATCATACATATTACATACCATGTTCATGAATGGCAAGAACTACTTAGTCAGTTCTCTCCAAACTGAGCTAAAGATTCATGGAATCCTAGTCAAAATTCCAACTCGCTCTTTTGTACAAGTTGACAAGTTGATTATAAAATTTATATGGAAATGAGAAGAATCCTAGGATAAAGCAATTTTTAAACAGAATAAAGTTGGAGGACTTATATTATCTGATTTCAAGACATAATAAAGCTATACCAATCAAAACAATACAATTATTGACTAAATGCTAAGTCATATATATATATATATATATATATATATATATATATATATATATATATATATATATATATATATATATATATATATATATAAATGACTAGAAAAAAACAGCCCAGGTTTAAGTGAAGCAATTACTCTGGACAAAGGTGCCATATCAATTCAGGCAGAAAGGAAAATCTTTTCCACAAACAGTTGAATGAGAAATTCCCATGTTTAAAAAAAAAAATTAGCCCTTAACTAACATAATATGAAAAAGTTAATCCCAAATAGATCACAGAATTAAAGGAAAATATAAGTAAACAAAAGACTTCTTAGGAAACACACACCACAAAAAATTGCCCTTTATTACATGAAAAACCCTGTTCTTTAAAAGATACTGTTGAGAAAACAAAAAGGCCAGATGTGTATTTGGACAAAATATTCACAAACCATTATATGTATCTGACAAAGGACTTCTGTCCTGAATATATAAAGAACCCATACAACTCAATAATAAGCAGACCAATGGGCTAAAGATTTGGACAAGTACTTTACCAAGAATATGTAAGAATGCCCAAGAAACACCTGGATAGATGTTCAACATTGCTGGTCAGGGAAATGCTAATTAAAATGATCAAATAGCATTAGACAACCATCAGAATAGCAAACATTAATAAGACTGATAATCCCCAGTATTGGGTGAGGATGTGGAAAAGAAACTGGAACTTTCATATCCAGCTGGTGGAAATGTGAAATGAGACGATTTTGGGAAATAGTTTGGCAGTTTCTTATAAACGTATATACAATTACATCAGACATTCCACTCCTAGTTATTTACTTAAGAAAATGAAAGGCACATTAGTAATAGCTTTACTCATAAAAGCCAAAACTGGAAATAACCCAAATGGATAGCCAAAATGCAGTAATCTCATACCAATGGAATACTACTTATACAGTGGAACACAACTCATCACTAAAATGAAACAAATAATTGATATATGGAATAACATGAATGTATCTCAAAATCATTACACTAAGTAGAAGAAAACAACTAGAAAAGGGTATATACTGTATGATTCCATTCAGAAAACTTTTTAGAAAATGACAACACATCTATAGTCACAGAGCAAATCAGTGCTGCCTGGCTAAAGTTTGAGAGCTAATGGAAAAGTTCTGGGTCCTAATTTTGGTAGTCTCACAAATGTAAAGATCTGTCAAAACTCATCAAATTGTACACTTTAAATATGTACAGCTTATTGTACATATAGCAAAATAAAGTTAATTTAAAAAAAGAGTGTAACAGAGGAAGAGTCAAGAAAAAACAAAAAAACTTGAAAAAGTAGCCAAAGGAGAATCACCAGGTCTACCTATATTATCTCAATGCTTGGCAACACTATACTGTGTGCCACGGTACAAGACTAGACAACAAGATGCAAACGACTACATAACTTGTAATGCTACAGTTTGCTAAGTTACCCAGTTTTTCATGTGGCAGTTTGTACCTTCAGGAGCCCACAGTACCCACTAGATTCAATTCAGTATAATAGGTTCAGGAAGCTTTCTGTCTGTAGGAGACACAAAACTTGGACGGACCTAACTGCTGTAGAGCTGCCGAGGCATCATCTGAGGCAGACGCACACAGCCAAGCTACCTGCATGCCAATCTCAGTTCCACTGTTTATCAGCTGTGTGACTTTGTGGGAGCTACTCACCCTGCCAGTGTCTAAGTTTCCTCATCTGTAAAATGAGACTAATAGTACCTCACGAGGTTGTTGTGAAAATTAAATGATTAACATGGGTAAAGTTCCTTTAACAGGGCCTGGCACATAAGTACTTCATTAAGTATTAGATATTAATGATTTTCTCTAATTAAAAAAAATACATACAATCATGGTAGAAATCTAGAAATTACAAAAAACGTGTAAAAGTCATTTAATACATGTTCTTGAAAAATGGAATATGACCATGTAAATAAGTGATCATTTCAACAGATGTATAAAATTCTACTGTGTAACTTGTCCAAAGAAGAAATTCAGATGGCCAACAGGCACATAAAAAGATGCCTCACATTGCTAATCATTAGAGAAATGCAAATTAAAACCACAATGAGATACTGCCTCACACCAATTAGGATGGCCAACATTCAAAAGACAAGGAACAACAAATGGTGGTGAGGATGTTGAGAGGAACCCTCCTACACTGCTGGTGGGAATGTAAATCAATTCAGCCATTGTGGAAGGCAATACAGAGGTTCCTCAGAAAACTGAAAACAGAAATACCATTTGATCCAGGAATTCCACCCCTAGGAATTTACCCAAAGAAAACAAAATCCCAGATTCAAAAAGACATATGCACCCGTTTATCGCAGCACTATTTACAATAGCCAAGATATGGAAGCAACCTAAGTGTCCATCAGTAGATGAATGGATAAAGAAGATGTGGTACATATACACAATGGAGTATTACTCAGCCATAGAAAGAAAACAAATCCTACTATTTGCAACAACACAGATGGAGCTAGAGGGTATTATGCTCAGTGAAATAAGCCAGGCAGAGAACAAACAAATGATTTCCCTCATTTGTGGAGCATAACAACAAAGCAAAACTGAAGGAACAAAACAGAAGCAGACTCACAGACTCAAAGAAGGGACTAGCAGTTATCAAAGGGGAGGGGTGCGGAGGGAAGGAGAAGGGAATGGAGGGGTATTATGATTGGCACACATGGTGTGTGTATGGGTCACAGGGAAGATAGTGTAGCACAGAGAAAAAAAGTAGTGACTCTGTGGCATCTTACTAGACTGATGGACAGTGACTTCAATGAGGTATGGGGGGACTTGATAATATGGCTGAATGTAGTAACCACAATGTTTGTCATCATAAGAGTGTATATCAGTTGCTGATGGACAGTGACTATAATGGGGTATGTGGGGGTGACTTGATAATGGGGGGAGTCTAGTAACCATAATGCTGTTCAAGTAAGTATACATTAATGATATCAAAATAAAAAATTTTTAAAAAGAGTGTATATCAGTGATACCTTAATAAGGAAAAAAAGCATCAAAAGGATCTGATTCCAAGTAAATTAACCAATAAGCAGAGAAAAAGCCAACTCTACTTAAAAGAATACAAAAAGAAATTTGGCCACCAACAATGTAAAATTAATAGAATCTAGCATTCAATAAATCATTACAGGCATAAAAGAGACAGGAAAATATAACTAACTATAGTAAAGGAAAAAAAGAAATGAGGAAAAATAACTACAATGTAAAGATCAGTAATCAAAGATTTTAAAATAGCTATTATAAGTATGTTCCATATGTTTATGTAGAGGAAAGCACAAACAAAACAAAGAGAAAAATGAAAGACTTATGTGTTTTTAAAGGCCAAAATCAAACTTCTGATGATTAAAAAATACTTCTGAAATGAAAACATGCTAGATGAGATTAACAGCAGACTGGCAGACAAAGATAAATGAACTTGAAGACATAGCAATGGACAGTACCCAAAATGAAACAGAGAATGGAGCCTGAAAAAAAGAACAGAGAAATCAGTGACCCCTGGAACAGTAACAATTGGTCTAACGTACCTGAAAGCAGAGCCTCACAAAGGTTGAGAGGTATGGGAAAGGACAGCAAAAATTACTTGAAGAACTAACAGTTGAAAATTATCCAAATGTGATGAAAATTAAGCCCACAGACCTAAGAAACACAATGAACCTAGAACAGAATAAACCTAAAGAGAACTATGCCAGGACACATCAGAATTAAAATGCTGAAAACCAGAAGAAATCCCTAAAAGTCTAACAGAGAAAACATAGAGGAACAAATAAAAGAGGAATAACAGACTTCTCTCTAATTATGCAAACCAGAAGATAACAGAAAGGCATCTGAACATTACTTAGGGGAGAAGAAATCTAAATTTTTTTTCTGCTTCTGCATTTTTTAAAAATTAAGGTATCATTGATATACAATCTTATGAAGGTTTCACATGAGCAACATTGTGGTTTCAACATTCACCCATATTATCAAGTACCCCCCCACCCCATTTCAGTCACTGTCCACGAGCATAGTAAGATGCTATAGTGATTACTTGTCTTCTCCATGCTATGCCACCCTCCCTGTGACCTACATATATTGTGTGTGCTAATTATAATGTCCCTTAATCCTTCTCTCTCCCTCCCCACCCACCTTCCCCAAACCCTTCCCTTTGGTAACCTTCTTGGAGTTTGTGAGTCGACTTCTGTTTTGTTCCTTCAGTTTTGCTTCATTGTTACACTCCACAAATGAGGGAAATCATTTGGTACTTGCTCTCTGCCTGGCTTAATTGACTGAGCATAATACACTCTAGCTATATTCATGTTGTTGCAAATGGTAGGATATGTTTTCTTCTTATGGCTGAATAATATTCCATTGTGTGTATGTACCACCTCTTTATCCATTCATCTAGTGATGCGACACTTAGGTTGCTTCTGTATCTTGGCTATATTGTAAATCGTACAATGATAATCAATGGTGCATATGTCTTTTTGAATCAGGGATCTTGTTTTCTTCAGGTAAATACCTAGGAGTGGAATTCCTAGGTCAAATGGTATTTCTACTTTTAGTTTTTTGAGGAACCTCCATATTGCTTTCCACAATAGTTGAAGTGATTTACATTCTCACTAACAACATAGGAGGGTTCTCCTTTCTCCACATTCTCACCAGCATTTGTTGTTTCTTGTCTTTTGGATGTTGACCACTCTAACTAACTGGTGTGAGGAGGTAACATCTCATGATGGTTTTCATTTGCATTTCCCTGATAATTAGCGATCTGGAGCATCTTTTCATGTGCCTGTTGGCCAACTGAATTTCTTTGGAGAAGTGTCTGTTCAGATCCTCTGCCCATTTTTTAATTGGGTTATTTGATTTTTATGTATTGAGGGGTGTGAGCTCTTTATACAAGAAATCTAGAATTTTCACCCAGCTGCAGTATCTTGCAAAAGGGAAGGCAAAATAAGTTACATAGACAAACAAACGGTGAAAAATGTCACCACCAACAGACCTGCACTATAAAAAGGACATCACAGGAAGTTCTTCAGGTATTAGAAAAAGGATATCGCATGGAAAATATCCTCAGAAATAGCACAGAAAAATGGTAAATGTGTGCATAATTATACCATTTTGTCTTATTTTCTAATACTTTTAAGACATTGTTTTAGGGGAAAATAATATATTGTGAGTTTTAGCATATGTGAAAGGAAAACATGACAATAGCAGAAAAGGAGAATAAAGGAACATGGAAGTATACTGTTATTAAGATTATTATACTACGTGTGGAATGGTATACTATTTGAACACACACTGAGAATATGTTAAATAAAGTCATACACTATAAATCCTAAAGCAACCACTAAAAAGCCAAAAAAAAAAAAAAAAACGTAAGAGCTAGTAAGTCACTGGTGGAGATAAATGCCATCACAAGAAACCCCCCTCACTCTAAAAGAGGGAAAGAGAAAAAAATGGAACACAGAAAATAAAAAATACTAAGTAAAAACCAAATACCAGGATGGTAGATTTAAACCTAACCACATTGACAGCCATGTTAACTATAAATGGTCTAAACAGTTTATGAAAAGGCAGGGATTGGCAGAATAAATTTAAATAACAAGTCCTAGGCATACGTTATTTAAAAGAAATCTAGTTAGAAGACACAGATGAAAAGAAACAGGACAGAAAAAGATAAACAATGCTAATACTAATTAAAAGCTAACTATAGTATTGTTTTCATATCAGACATTATGTTCCAAAGCAAACAATATTACCAAGGGGTCATATCAAGTGTTAACAGAGTAAATTCTTCAAGAGGATAGTACAATTTTAAATGTGTGCACATACTAATAAAAATACTTCAGTAAAACTGAAAGAAGTGAAAGGATAAGAAAAGACCAACAACTATAGTTGAAGAGTTCAACGTTCCTTTCTTATCAACCAACTTGACCTATCATTTACAGAACATTCCCACTCAGTGACAATGTACATTCTTTCCATATGCACTAGAAAGTTTTAAATTCTTGGGATAAATCTCACTTGATCATGATGTGATCATTTATATACTGCTGGATTCAATTTCCTAAAATCTTTAAGGACTTTTGTGTCTGTGAACAAAAATCATTAAAGAGATCATAAACTGGTCTTCATCAAAATTAGGACTTTTGTTCTTTAAAAGACAGTGAAATAAAAGGGTAAGCTACAGACTAGTGAGAACATATTCACATAACATATAGCCAGTAAGTTTTCCATATCTGGAATATACAAAAAAAATGCTTACAACTCAATAAAGTGATAACCTGCTTTTTAAAAGGGAGGCAAAGAATTCAGCATTTTACCAGAGAAGATATATGGGTGGCAATTAAGCACGTGAAAAGAGGCTCAACATCATTAGTTATGGAGGCAACGCACATTAAAGCTACAAGGAATTATTACCCCACATTCATTAGAATTGACAAGAAAATGACAAAATTCAAATGATCCTTTATTTCTTTTTATTCTTTATGTTTACAGAAAAAGTAATTATTTTTACTCCTAAAACAAACTTTCTGTATAAGAATCCTTACGTACAACTTAACTTACCCAAGGGAAATAACTTTTATAATTAAAAATAACTTTTTTTAACACACTGAGTTTCAGTTAATCTGAGTTCTGTTCTGCTACCATTGTGAGCTTTCTCTATCCCTGCCAAAGAGATTCTTCTTCACAAGAGTAGAATGAACAGAAAGAGAAAAAATGTGAATGAATTAGTGTATGTCTAATGTTACTGGACATATACTAATGTCTGAGACCCAAGTAACATGTTATATTGATGACATGGCATGGTAGCAAGCTCTAAACACAGAATATATTCCTTTATAGAAGTAGCTCTACATAACTTTTCAAACTTTGGGAGATTTTTTATTTCTTTTTAACAAGGCTCTTCATTTGTAAAGCCTGTGTTTCAGAATACATGTTCATAAAAGAACTTAGCATGCTTTGCCCAGTGTTCTTTTCAAAAAAAGGAAGGAATATATAACTAAGAAGTTCATCATTATATAAAAAGCATTTTCTTAAAAGTTAAAAAATAAAAAAAAGATAATTTTTGCCAAATAAAATACTTGGAAAGCAATTCATCAAAACTCACATGCTAAGACTAGATAATCTGAATAGGCTTACATCTATTAAAGAAACTGAATCAATAATTAATAACCATCCAAATCAGAAAGCACTAGAGCCAGATGGGTTCAGGGGTAAATTCTACCATTTTTTCTAATTTCACTAGAGATATCATTGACATACAGCACTGTCTAAGTTTAAGGTATACAGCATAATGACTAACATATATTGTTAAATACCACATTAAGTTAACATTCATCATGTCATAAACATAAACATGCACAGAAGTTTTTTTTCCCTTGTGATGAGAACTCTTAGAATCTGCTCTCTTAACTTTTAAATATGCCATATGGCAGTGTTAGGCTTATCATGTTGTACATCACTTTCCAGTATTTTATCTGGTAAAACTAGAAATTTTTACCTTCTGACCACATTCATTCAATTCCCCTACTTTCCACCTCCAGTAAACACAAATCTGGTTTCTTTTTCTTTGAGTTTGTTTTGTTTTTAGTTTTGTTTTAGATTCCACATATAATACAGTATTTGTCTATCTGACTTTACACTTAGCAATAATGCCCTTAAGGTCCATCTATGTTGTCACAAATGGCAGGATTTTATTCTTCTTTATGGCTGAATAATATTCCGTTGTGTGTGTATAATGTGTGTGTGAATATATATACAGAGAGATCACACAATTTCTTCATCCATTCATCCATCAGTGGACATTCTGGGAGATTTCACTTTGGGAGGTTGTTTCCATGTCTTGGCTACTATAAATAATGCTGCTATGAATATGGGGGTGCAGACAGTTCTATGACATAGTGTTTTCATTTCCTTTGGATATAGTCCCAGAAGTAGAATTGCTGGCTTATATATAGTAGCTCTATTTTCAATTTTTTGAGGAACGTCTATACTGTTTATAATATCGATTACACCAATTTACAATTCCACAAACATGCACAAGGGTTCACCTTTCTCCACATCATTGCCAGCATTAATCTTGGTCTTTTTTTTTTTTAACCTTTTTTTTTTTTTGAGAGGGCATCTCTCATATTTATTGATCAAATGGTTGTTAACAACAATAAAATTCTGTATGGGGGGGGTCAATGCTCAATGCACAATCATTAATCCATCTCAAGCCTAATTCTCGTCAGTCTCCAATCTTCTGAAGCATAACGAACAAGTTCTTACATGGTGAACAAATTCTTACATAGTGAATAAATTCTTACATGGTGAACAGTACAAGGGCATTCATCACAGAAACTTTCGGTTTTGATCACGCATTATGAACTATAAACAATCAGGTCACATATCAAATATGAATATTCGTTTGATTTTTATACTTGATTTATATGTGGATCCCACATTTCTCCCTTTATTATTATTATTATTTTTATTTTTAATAAAATGCTGAGGTGGTAGGTAGATGCAAGATAAAGGTAGAAAACATAGTTTAGTGCTGTAAGAGGGCAAATGTACATGATCAGGTGTGTGCCTATGGACTAAGTATTAATCCAAGCTAGACAAGGGCAGCAAAACATCCACGGATGCAGAAGATTTCTCTCAAAACAGGGGGGGTGAGGTTCTGAGCCTCACCTCTGTTGATCCCCAATTTCTCACCTGATGGCCCCCCTGCGACTGTGCCTGTCTTAGGTTGTTCCTCCCTTGAGGAATTAATCTTGGTCTTTTTGATGAGACCTTTTAATAGGTGTGAGGTGGTGGTATCTCATTGTGGTTTTGACTTGTATTTCCCTAATGATTAATGATGATGAGTATTTTTTTATGTACCTGTTGACCATTTGTATACCTTCTCTGGAAAAATGTCTTCTGGTCTGTTGCCTATTTTCAAATTAGATTATTTGGTATTTTTGCTGTTGAGTTGTATGAGGTCTTTATGTATTTTGGATATTAACCTGTTATCAGATACATGGTTTGTAAATATCTTTTCCCACCTCCATAGGTTGCTTTCCATCTTGCTGATCATTTCTTCTGCTATGCAGAAATTGTTTTGATGTAATCCCACTTACCTATTTTTGCTTATGCTATTTCCAAAAAAATCATTGCCAAGCCCCATGTCAAGGAGCTTTATTCCTCTCTACCAGACACTTAAGGAAGAAATTATAATACTTCTCTACAGTCTTCTTCAGAAGACAGAAATAGAGGGAATACTTCCTAATTCATTCTATGAGGTTAGCATTATTCCAATACCAAACCCAAAGACATTACAAGAAAATTATAGACCAATCTCTCATGAACACAAATGCAAAACTCTTCAACAAAATATTAGCAAATATGACCAAACAATGCATGAGATGAATTAATGAATTATACACTGTGACCAAGTGGGATTTATGCTAAATATGCAAGGCTGGCTCAACACCCAAAAATCAGGTAATTCACCAAATCAAAAGCCTAAAGAAAATTCACATGATCACATAAGTAGGCATTTTTAAAAAGCATAACAAAAAGCCAACACTCATTCACGATAAAATTCAGTAAACCAGAATAGAAGGGAACATGTCCTCAACTTGATAAAGAATATATACAAATACAAATACTCTTCAGCTACAAAACATACATGCTGGTGACAAACCTAAAGATTTCACACTTAAGGTCTGGAACATGGCAAGGATGTCTGTCCTTCCTCTTTTACCATTGCTTTTCAAAGTCATACTGGAAGTCCTGATTAATGCAGTAAGATAAGAAAAGGAAATAAAATGTATACAGGTTGAGAAGGAAGAAAATTGTCTTTGTTTGCAGATGACACGACCATCTCTATAGAAAATCTAAAGAATCAATAAAAACTCCTGGAACAAAAAAATGACTGTAGCAAGGTTGTAGGACAAAAAGTAAATATATAAAAGTAAACTGCTTTTAAAAATACCAGCAATGATCAAGTGGAAATGAAGGGTAGAACAAATACTACTGACATTAGCACCACAAAGTTAAATAAATAATAATAGTTATAAATCTATTCAATCACAAAATTGATATGAGGAAAACTATAAAACTGTGATGAAAGAAATCAAAGAAATAAACAAATGTTCACAGATAGGAACACTTAATGTTATTGTCAAGATATCAGATCTTCTTGACTCAACCTAATGATTCAATACCATCAAAATCCCACAAGTTATTTTATGTATATCAACAAACTAATTCTAAGGTTTACATGGAAAGGGAAAAACCCAGAATACCCAACACAATATGGAAGAAGAACAACGTTGGAGGACTGATACTATTTGACTTCGAGAATTACTATAAAGCTACAATAATCAGGATATGGTGGCATTGGCAAAAAAAACAGCAAACAGATCAATGCAACAGAAAATAGAGCCAAGAAATAGAATACAGACCTAGAAAAATATAGTAAACTGATCTTTGACAACAGCAATACAACGAAGAAAAGGTAACTTTTCAATAAACAGTGCTAGAACTGGATATCCAGATGCAAAAAAAAAATGAATACACATTACGTAATCCAGACACTACACAAAAATTCATTCAAAATAGACCACAGACTTAAATATAAAATGCAAAACTATAAAGCCCCTAGAAGATATCATAAGGAAAAAATCTCGTTGAACTTTTTGATACAATAGCAAAGGCATAAGCCATGAGAGAAATAACGCATTACCTGGACTTTATTACAATTAAAAATTTCTGCACTGTGAAAGAAACTTGTCAGAGAGAATGGAAAGATAAACCAGAGATGGATAAAATATTTGGAAAAAACATATCTGATAAAGGATTATTATCCAAAATATACAAAGAACTTCTAAAATTGAACAATAAGAAAAACAACCTGATTAAGAAACAGGCCAAAGATCTTAACAGACAACCCACCAAAGATATACAGCTGGCAAATGAGCATATGAAGAGATGCTCTACATCATGTCATCAGGAAATGCAAATTAAAATTACAATGAGGCCACTACACATCTATTAGAATGGCAGAATCCAGAACACTGACAACACCAAGAGCTGGTGAGGATGTGGACAATAGAACTCTCATTCATTGCTGGTGCAAAAGCAAAATGGTACAGCTACTTTAGAAGACAGTTTGGCAGTTTCTTGCAGAACTAAACATATTCTTACCATATGAACCAACTATCAAAACATACTCCTCAGTATTTACCCAAAGGAGTTGAAAACATACACACAAAAACCTTCATATGCATGTTTATACCAGCTTTATTTAGAATTGCAAAACTTGGAAAAATTAACATATCCTTCAGTAGGTGAGTGGATAAATTGTGATAGATCCAGACAATGGGATATTATTTAGTACTTTTAAAAATGAACTATTAAGCTATGAAAAGACATGAAAGAAACTTAAAAGCATATTAATAAGTGAAAGAAGTCAATCTGAAAAGGCTACATACTGTATGATTCCAACTGTATGACCTTCTGGAAAAGGTAAAAATTTGAAGAAGGTAGAGACTAGTGGTTGCCAGGGGTTAGTGGGGAAAGAGAAATGAACAGGCAGAGCACAGAATATTTTAAGGGCAGTAAAACTTATATTATGATTGAGAATTTCTGTGTCCCTTTATCCCCCTCACCCTCCCTACCCACCCATCCTAACTCTTCCCCCATGGTCAGTACCAATCACTTCTCATTATCTATGAATCTACTGCTGTTTTGTTCATTTTGTTTTGTTTTTAGATTCCACATATAAGTGAAATCTATGGTATTTATCTTTTCCCACTTGGCTTATTTCACTGAACATATACCCCCTAGGACCATCCATGTTGTCCCAAATGGCAGGATTTTTCTTTTTTATGGCCGAATAATATTCCATTACATATATGTACCACTTTTTCTTTATTCATTCATCTACTGATGAGCACTTTGATTGCTTCCATATCTTGGTTATTGTCAATAATATGGCAATAAACATAGAGGTACATGTATCTTTTTGAATCAAGGATTTTGTTTTCTTCGGGTAAATTCCTTGAAGTGGAATTACTGAATCGTATGGTATCCTGTTTTTAGTTTTTTGAAGAGCCTGCATACTGCTTTCCACAGGGCTGCACCTTGGTGGGTTTTTTCCTCAAGTTTCAGATACCCACTGTCAATTGTGGTCTGGAAACAGATTTTCCTCCTTCTGATATATTGTCAGAAGGTCAATTGTAGTTAACACTATGTTATAATGCCTGTTTCATCTCACCTCATCACAGAAGAAGGGGAGATACAGTATAGTAAGATAATTGAGAGAGCAACTATATTCACATAAGTTATTACAGTACATTATTATGTTCTACTTTATTATTATTGTTGTTAATCTCTACTGTGCCTGATTTATAAATTAAACTTTATCACAGGTATGTACATATAGGAAAAAATATACTATATATAGGGTTGATTGAGTACTATCGGTAGTTTCAGGGGTCTTAAAACTTATCCCTTGCAGGTAAAGGAGGACTGCTATATAACCACTTAGGATAATATTTTGACAGTACTCTGAAATGAATTTTCTGTACATTTTAAACAGTTCCACTTTCTACTTCTACATAAACAGTCAAGAGAAATTCCTGCATATGTGTACAAAACTGCTAAGAAAATAACACAGCAATGACAGTAACATTGTTTAAGGAGATACATACATAAAGCTATGGATACATGCATGCATGTGTATGTATATGTGTGTTTATGTATTGTTAAAAGTCCTGCAAATACACACAGTAAACTTATGACAGTAGTTGCTTTGTAAACGGAAATTAGAAGAATGTCAGTCAAGAATTTTACTTGTATTGTGTTGACTTTAAAAGTTTGGCAAATAATGAAATATCAGCTATTAATTCTAGATAATAGGAATTAGGCAATTATTATATAATTCCTTGTACTTTTCTATATTTTAATTTTCTTAAAAAATTCCAATATGCATAATTTCAATCATTAGATCAAAATAATAACGTCCTGTATCTTCCTCAACTCTATGGTACAACAGAGTTATGTACTAGTCAGTGATAATGGTTCACATTTTCTCTGATTGTTGAATACTTCCTATCATATAACATACCTGGGTCAGCCAAAAGTAATCCACGTGTTGTCTCAGACAGCATAAACACAATTACTATATGAGTGTTCAAATTGTAGACTGCTTAAAGAACATAACACTCATGGTGATTTCCTTAGGAGTTGTGTCAGGCCTTCAATAAGAAAGTGACACAGTGTGCCTGAATCACTAAAATGAAATGGTGACTTATGTGAAGGGAACACTACAAAAGATACATCCCCTCCGAAAATAATGCCTATTCTGTTCTCCTTCCATGAAAATAAATTGTCATCAGAATGAAGTATTATATAATAACAAATAACTGATAGACTTCTAGGAAGGAAAAAAATCTCTACTGAATTCCTCCTGTTTCACCTTAACTCACTATTTCTATCTTACTGTAATATGAAACTTTAAGAATAAAGTAAAAACTTCACATACGCATACAAAAATGGGTATCTCACTCCCATCCCTACTCAGATAAGCTAAATGGCAGTCATCAGTCATATATATACATCATACAACTCATAATTCCATGAAGAATTTAATACTTACTAAAAGTCTTACAGATGTCAGAGACAGCTTTGAAGACTCTATCAGAGAAATTCACTTTCACCTTCACATACTTCATGTTGGGAAGTTGCAGGCGTAGGAGTTTGTGCTGGGGGGTGAACTGAAGCTTAGCATCTGCCTGAATGCCATACTTATCCAAGGTCCAATGTGTCTTAAGGAGCCAAGTTCTCTTCTTTTCCCACCAGAGAGCATGGTCAGACCAATCTTTTTTTACATCTATGAAAATAAACAAACAAAACACTTACTAATCACAAAGATTAACTTGGAAATTACAAGCAGAAAACTAAATAACTGGTATTTAATACAATTAAATACTAAGTCCCTGTTATGTGATAGGTGCAAAACAAATACTACACAGCTGAGAAAACACTCTCTGCCATTCAAAGCCAAAAATAAGATAACTGAGGCAGAACACCAAGGGTAACCAGTAATGCTCAAATAGGGTACAATATGGGATACTCGTGACACACAGAGTAGAAGTACTCTCTGCAGTCATTGGGAGAACAGAGAACCCTGGGACTTGAGCTGGAAGGAGTGGCGATGAAGTGGAACTGGGGGGTTCCAAGCCAGCCTTGAGGAATCAACAATATTCTGATAATAAAGTGGGTGGAAAGGCTGAGGTTTGCGAGACTGCAGAAGCACACTGAGGTAGGTAAGAAAGTGGTATAAACGGAAATGAGCAAAAAAAGTAATATCCTGGGTTAAGGAATAGAGCATGAGCATGGCAAAGGGAACATTCATGAACAACATTCTAGAAACAGAAAAAAAAATTTAGTAGAAAAAGACTTTCAACTTCTAAGACATTTAAAAAAATTTTTTATCAGTGAGTACTTTAATGGGAGGTTACTTGTGATTATATTGCATTTTGAAATTTTAATATTTGTTTTGGGAAAGCCCAGTCAATTATGTCATTTGAAGTCTGGCTGCAGAAATACTTGTAACTGCTATTTCATTCAGTTATGACAAATGTATATAATAACCTGCATCTTAAAAATTATTTTCAAGCATAGATTTTATCAACTTTTAGAAATAGCAAATCTGGCCTACCTCACAGAAGACAGCCAAGGTTGGTAAATTTTCATGAACCATGCATGATGTGAATGGTCACACATATTACAGATGGTTTGTTTTTCAGAATAGAGAACCCAAGGCAGAAAGAGAATAATGGTAACCCAGCAGAGTAAGGCTGATCTGAAGTAAATTGATGGATGTAGCTATATAAATACTTTCTTCCTCATAACCTAGAGCTCATTCACTTCTGCTATACTATGGTACCAGTGTCAACCATGAAGGAAGCTACATCACATACTCTCATTGGGAGAAGACAGGAGGAAAAAGCAGTACCCTGCAAATAAAAATAATAATGCAGTATGTAAACACTGACTTAAATCATTTGGGTTATCCCCAAAAGTAATCCTGAGATGATAACTTTGGTGCAAATAGCTTTTGGGAGGCAAGAGAGATAACAGGAAGCACACTTGAGGGGATTAGCAAAAATAAGACAGAGGAAGAAAAGTCTATTAAGGATTCATTAACTGCTGTGGATAACTGGAGTTCAGTCCGGCTAGAGACCCTCTAAGGAATCATGCAGGACATGCCTTAGAATTGTCCTACTAAGGAAGAGAAAGCTGGTGTATCTGTCTACTTCCTTCAATGAGGGTTGCTCCTAAGGCCATTAAATTCCCAGCACTTCCCAGCTGCCATGCACTGGGCTGGTCACCCTGCACTCAGGCAGAGCAAATGCATGAAGCGCAAAATACTTACTACCTGGACTTGTACAGAAAAATTCTGTAGGACCTTGATGTGGCTAAATCTCAACTTTCCATCAATTGGGCTTAGAACTATGACATCAGGAACAGGAACCTCCCTCCTGATATTACCATCAATTCCACCTTGGTTTTTCACACCAGAAGAGAGGCCCACCTGCATCCAGCAATAAGAAGTATAGACAAGAAGGGCATATAATCCAAACATTATATACTAGACAACACTATGAGGAGTCTACTTACCCAGAGAAGGTAAGAAAATCTTATTGACTAGCAATAATGGTAGACTAGTCTTTGCCCTTTTTTTTTACTAAGGTATTATTGATATACTCTTATGAAGGTTTCACATGAAAAACAATGTGGTTATTATCCATATTATCAAGTCTCCACCCATACCCTATTGCAGTGACTGTCCATCACTGTAGTAAGATGCCACAGATACAATATTTCCCTTCTCTGTACTACACTGTCTTCCCCGTGACCACCCACACCAAGTGTACTAAATATAATACCCCTCAATCCCCTTCTCCCTCCCTTCCACACCCCTCCTCTTTGGTAACCACTAGTCCCTTCTCTGAGTCTGTGAGTCTGCTGCTGTTTTGTTCCTTCAGTTTTGCTCCTTGTTATACTTTACAAATGAGGGAAATCATTTGGCACTTGTCTTTCTCCACCTGGCTTATTTCACTGAGCATAATATCCTCCAGCTCCATCATGTTGCTGCAAATGGTAGGATTTGTTTATTTCTTATGGCTGAATAGTATTCCATTGTGTATATGTACCACCTCTTCTTTTATCCATTCATCTGCTGATGGGCACTTAGATTGCTTCCATATCTTGGCTATTGTAAATAGTGCTGAGATAAACATAAGGGGTGCATATGTCTTTTTGAATCTGGGATCTTGTTTTCTTTGGGTAAATTCGTAGGGGTGGAATTCCTGGGTCAAATTGTATTTCTGTTTTTAGTTTTTTGAGGAACTTCCATAGTGCTTTCCACAATAGGTGAATTAGCTTACATTCCCACCAGCAGTGTAGAAGGGTTCCTGTTTCTGTGAATCCTCACCAGCATTTGTTGTTCTTCGTCTTTTGGATGCTGGCCATCCTAACTGATGTGAGGTGATGTCTCATTGTGGTTTTAATTTGCATTTCCCTGATGATCAGCAACATGGACCATCTTTGCATGTGCCTGCTGGCCATCTGAATTTCTTCTTTGGAGAATTGTCTCTTCATATCCTCTGCCCATTTTTTAATTTGGTTATTTGCTTTTCGGGTGTTGAGGTGTGTGAGTTCTTTATATATTTTGGATGTTAACCCCTTGTCAGATATGTCGTTTACAAATATATTCTCCCATACTATAGGATGCCTTTTTGTTCTGTTGATGGTGTCCTTTGCCGTACACAAGCTTTTTAGTTTGATCAGTCCCATGTGTTCATTTTTGCTTTTGTTTCCCATGTCCAAGAAGATGCATTCAGGAAGAAGTTGCTCATGTTTATATTCAGGAGATTTTTGCCTGGGTTCTCTTCAAAGAGTTTTATGGTTTCATGACTTACATTCAGGTCTCTGATTCATTTCAAGTTTACTTTTATGTATGGGGCTACACAATAATCCAGTGTTATTCTCTTGCATGTAGCTGTCCAGTTTTGCCAACGCCAGTTGTTGAAGAGGCTGTCATTTCCCCATTGTATGTCCATAGCTCCTTTACCATATATTAATTGACCGTATATGGTTGGGTTTATCTGGGCTCTCTAGTCTGTTCCGATGGTTTATTGTTCTGTTCTTGTGCCAGTACTAAATTGTCTTGATTACTGTGGCTTTGTACTAGACCTTGAAGTTGGGGAGCATAATCCCTCCTGCTTTATTCTTTCTTTTCAGGATTGCTTTGGCTATTCGGGGTCTTTTGTGGTTCCATATGAATTTTAGAACAATTTGGTCTAGTTCACTGAAGAATGCTGTTGGTATTTTGAAAGGAATTTAATTGAATCTACAGATTGGTTTACGCAGAATGGCCATTTTGACAATATTAATTCTTCCTATCCATGAGCACGGGATATGCTTCCATTTACTGGTATCTTCTTTCTCTCATGAGTGTCTTGTAGTTTTCAGAGTACAGGTCTTTCACCTCCTTGGTTAGGTTTATTCCTAGGTATTTTATTCTTTTTGATGCAATTGTGAATGGAATTGTTTTCCTGATTTCTCTTTCTGCTAGTTCACCATTAGTGTATAGGAAGGCAACAGACTTCTGTGTATTAATTTTGTATCCTGCAACTTTAAATTCACATATTAGGTCTAGTAGTTTTGGAGTGGAGTCTTTAGGGTTTTTATGTACAGTATCATGTCATCTGCAAAGAGTGACAGTTTGACTTCTTCCTTACCAATCTGGATGCCTATTATTTCTTTGTGTTGTCTGATTGCTGTGGCGAGGACTTCCAGTACTACGTTGAATAAAAGTGGGGAGAGTGGGCATCCTTGTCTTGTTCGTGATCTTAAAGGAAAAGCTTTCAGCTTCTCACTATCAAGTATAATGTTGGCTGTGGGTTTGTCATATATGGCCTTTATTATGTTGAGGTACTTGCCCTGTATACCCATTTTGTTGAGAGTTTTTATCATGAATGGATGTTGAATGTTGTCAAATGCTTTTTAAGCATCTATGGAAATGATTATGTGGTTTTTGTCCTTCTTTTTGTTGATGTGGTGGATGATGTTAATGGATTTTTGAATGTTGTACCATCCTTGTATTCCTGGGATGAATCCCACTTGATCATGGTGTGTGATCCTCTTTTTGTATTTTTGAATTTGGTTTGCTAATACTTTGTTGAGTATTTTTGCATCTATGTTCATCAGGGATATTGATCTGTAGTTTTCTTTTTTGTGGTATCTGCCTGGTTTTGGTATTAGAGGGATGCTGGCTTCATAGAATGAGTTTGGAAGTATTTCCTCCTCTTCTATTTTTTGAAAAACTTTAAGGAGAATGGGTATTATGTCTTCTCTAAATGTCTGATAAAATTCAGTGGTGCATCCATCTGTTCCAGGGTTTTGCTCTTGGGTATAGTTTTTTGATTACCGATTCAATTTCATTGCTGGTAATTGGTCTGTTCAGATTTTGTGTTTCTTCCTTGGTCAGTCTTGGACGGTTGTATTTTTCTAGAAAGTTGTCCATTTCTTCTCATTTATCCAGTTTGTTACCATATAGATTTTCATTGTATTCTGTTTTTTTGTATTTGTCATATCCATCGTGATTTTTCCTTTCTCAGTTATGATTCTGTTTATGTGTGTAGACTCTCTTTTTTTCCTGATAAGTCTGGCTAGGAGTTTATCTATTTTGTTTATTTTTTTCTTAGAACCAGCTCCTGCTTTCATTGATTCTATAGTTTTATTCTTCTCGATGTTATTTATTTCGGCTCTAATCTTTATTATGGGCCTCCTTCTATGATGTTGGGCCTCATTTGCTCTTCTTTTTCTAGTTTCATTAATTGTGAATTCAGACTGTTCATATGGGATTGTTCTTCCTTCCTGAAGTAGTCCTGTATTGCAATATACTTCTGTTTTAGCATGGCCTTTACTGCGTTCCACAGATTTTGCAGTGTTGAATTATTGTTATTTGTCTCCATATATTGCTTGGTCTGTTTTTACTTGGTCATTGACCCATTGGTTATTTAGGAGCATGTTGTGAAGCCTCCATGTGTTTGTGGGATTTTTTTCATTTTCTTTGCGTAATTTATTTCTAGCTTCATACCTTTGTGGTCTGGGAAGCTGGTTGGTACAATTTCAATCTTTTTGAATGTACTGAGGTTCTTTTTGTGGCCTAGTATATGATCTATTCTTGAAAATGTTCCATGTGCACTTGAGAAGAATGTGTACTCTGCTGCTTTTGGGTGTAGTGTTCTGTAGATGTCTTGTTAGATTCATCTGTTCTAATGTGTTGTTCAGTGCCTCTGTCTCCTGACTTATTTTCTGTGTGGTTGATCTGTCCTTTGGAGTGAGTGGAGTGTTGAAGTCTCTAGAATGAATGCACTGCATTGTATTTCCCCTTTTAATTCTGTTAGTATTTGTTTCACATATGTAGGTGCTCCTGTGTTGGATGCATAGATATTTATAATGGTTATATCTTCTTGTTGGATTAACCCCTTTATCATTATGTAATGTTCTTCTTTGTCTCTTGTAACTTTCTTTGTTTTGAAGTTTATTTTGTCTGATACAAGTATAGAAACTCCTGCTTTTTTCTCCCTATTAGTTGCATGAAATATCTTTTTCCATCCCTTCACTTTTAGTAACACCAGTCTTTTTTACCCACAGAAAATAGCAGGTAAGTAACAATAAAGAAAAATTACACAAAATAAAAGCAGAAACAGGACACTGGAAAAGATCTGATGTGTCAACAGTGCACATACCAAATGACAAAAACAAAGAAAAGCAGGCATTCTGATAGCAAAAGAAGTAGACAGTGTTAGAAGACGTAATGGTTGGACTGTGAAAGCCTATGACATATAGTGAATCAGAATTTTGGTAGCATTCTTAAAGACTCAAAATGTCAACAACCTAATCAGCATTAATTATAGAGTGATCACTACACCAGGATAGGAACAAACAACATCTATAAAATATTCATTAATTCAACAAATAGCTATTGAACATATACTATGTACCAGATGGTACTGTTCTAATGCTAGAGACTCAGTGATGGGAAAAACCAAGTTCCAGCATCTTTGAAGATGTTCAATATGACTAGGAGGAGGAGGTAAAGAAAGTAGTAGGAGATGGCTTAGGACAGCTAGGCAGTAGCCTTGCAGTCATAAAGTTGTGCAGCTTTTATTATGAAAGAAGGCACTAGAGCAGCAGTTTTTAGCCTGTTTGACATTAGAATTATCTGAGCAACTTGTCAAATATACTAATGCATGGACCCAGCCCAAAGCACTCTAGGTGTGGGTCTGGGTACTGATTTTATGTAGAGGAGTGATTTATGTTTCATAATCATCACTGATAATTTTGAAGAACTGCAGGGACAGGGGTATGCAAGGGTGAACTTGAGAGACCATGCAAGAAGTTAATGAAGAATTGGAAATGATGAAAGTTTGAATTACAATGGCTGGGTGGTGGAGGAAGTAGAAATAAGGAATATAGACTTTACCTGAGTATTTTGTTATAATGGGGAGCAGAATAATAGAAGGCAGGTGGACATAAAGCATACAGCAGGTCCAAGGAATATTTTTTGTTTTGTTTTTAAGAAGGGAAAGTTATTTCAGTATTAGAAACGGTGATTGAAATGATCCTGCAAAGCTTAAAACATATAATTATTATTTAATTTGCTCCTCAGCAAAGAGCCACCATATCACAGTTCACTTCAAACTTTTTAAAGCCTTAATTAAGCTCTCTTAAATATCCAAAGACAACCTTTTCCCACCTTCTAGAAAATCCTTCTTTGGTGCTGGCTTTGTATTATACTATGAATATTATTTTGAAAGTAGTATCTACACATCACATCTCACAACTGGCTCCACTCTGAATATCATAAGAATATATTTATTCTATCCAGAAGTAGCAAAATCACATTTTATACACTGATCAAAATCCTGAGAAAAATGGTATGCCAACTGAGAATCATTCACTGAGGCAAATGTAAGAACCAACTCCCCATCAAAAATACTTAATTGCACAAATAGTATGTGTGTGTATATAAAGCAGTGTATCTTAATGCAACAACTCCTGAAAGTACCCAAGTTGTCTAGTATATTACAGCATGGATTGTCTCTACAGTGGCAAGTTAAACCATAACAACATGCTATGCAACCGTAGCTTGTATAAACACTATGTGCACAGCAGATTTCAGATATCAACATACAGATTTTTATATTCTTCTAAAGAGTAGAAGCATAACAACATGCTGACTTAAAAAAGAAAACGGAAGATGCATTTAAGAAGAGAAAGCATAATTATTTATCCTTAAATAATTATGAATAATGGCAAGCAAAAGAAAATGCTATTGATTAGGGTTCTTTTCTGCAATTAGGATTCACAAAGGAATAGTTATTGAAGTTCCCTGCATTTACGTAATCTACAGCTTTGGAACAACTTTCCATACCTGTAACCCCTCTCTACATCACAATCTGGGCCCTGGACCATGTTCTAAATAAACATTTCTGCTCTTTCAGAATGGCAGCCTTGGTATTTTAACATAGCATTAGACAACTGAATGCAACACACTCACACTCACTCACACACTCACACACACACACACACACACACACACAGCATAATTAGTCTGGCCCTTGCCATGGTAAGAGTTAGCAAGTCTACCAAAGTAGACTTGTTTCATTCAAGGGGTAGGCCATGCTCAATAACATGTTCTAATAGTCAATTTTCCAGTGTTACAATTTTCAGTTATGCTCCAGATATAGTGTAACATTTTACTTGGTATATTGTGACTTTAAATTTTTGTTTCTAGATTTTCAAAAGCAACATACCATAAATACAAGCTTTCTCAGAAAGAAAACCTAAGGGGGAAATATATTATTATGGAACATATCATAAATACAAACCTTCTCAGGAAGAAAACCTAAAAGGGGAAATGTTATATTATTATGAAGTCTTTATTTATTTTCTTTCTTTGGGGGAAAAAATAAGGGAGTTTGTTATTTACTACTTTAGCCTGGCTAGTAGTTTTTTAGAAGTCCAAGAACTACTTAGATTATGGTTTAATACAACTAACAAAGGTCTTACTTCTATAATGAATTTTGGCAATACATTAGCTTTTCAAAACATCTTGCCGGAACTCAATCATGCTGTGTTCTGTTGCACATAAAAGTAACAGTATCTGACAGGCGCTCAAATTCATATCATTAAAACTGCAAATAGCTAAAACATTAACTAAATCAATAAAAATCTACCCCCTGGACTATGAATGCCCCTCTGATTCAAGAAGTGCCTGTATATTTATTCTTTAAAGAAACCATGTGTGCATTTTAAGGAACAGAAGACTAGGTTTCATTATTGGGAGCTAAGTATAGAAATAGTGCTTGGTATCACAGCATTAACCCACCATGCCCCTTTATGCAATGATAGCTAGCTTACACTCTAGAAAATATGAGAACAGAGAGGATACATTATTAACACCCTATTTAATCTTTTCCCAATAGGGTCACCAATTCCTACATGACCATTTTGATATGGGTTTCTAAAATGCAATTATTTGCTTTTATCTTAGAAGATTTTTGTTTAAAAAGTCAATAAAATGCCAAGCAGAAAGTAAACAAAATAACTTATTTTTTTCTTAAGTACCTACATTTTAAAATAAGTAACTCATTAGTAACAGTTTGGAATGAACAGGAGACAAGATGTTACTTTTTAGTGGCTTAGATTTCTAAGCATATGAGAGATAACATTTATTCAGGAAGGAAATGCAAAATTTATCTAGCATTCTCGAAACTTCTGTAAACCAGAAACAAAGTTTGTATTATATTAGATAATCTTTGGTAAGGAAAACATTTCATTTTAAATTATAAGTACAGAGAAGCTTTCTGGGCACATACCTTATTTTTGGTTAAACAGAGATTTTTGTATTTTGCTAATATTAGTAACACTTTCTGTTTTCCTTTTCATTTAGAATCTTCTTGAGCCCCAAACTAGGTAGCATAACTGTTACTATATTCAAATTTGGCCCGTCTTTATGGATGGCAAAGAATACTTCAATCCTAGTGTGTTATTAACAAAGAACTAAGCAGCTGGTTCTGACACTACTGTAATCAAGCCACGCAAACTGACCAGACCAGGTAACATCATAGGTCAGTCTCCTCAGGACCTCCATAAGATGACTTTCAAACTCTTATTCTAGCCCACCATTTACCTTTACCACCTAGTCACTTACTCACCAAACTTAGAGGATTTTCCCTCCTTCACTGCACAACCAACCAACCAGGAAGACTGAAACAACTACTATAAATTTATGGTCAAGAGGGTCCAAGATAACACTGGGTAATCCTACTAGCTTCTTCTGCCCGCCTCTGTATTTCGAACTTCTCAGTCCTGCTCCAGCTCCTTAGTACCTCCTTCTTCTCAGTAGATGACAATGGACTCTACCTCAGAAAATACAGAAGCCATCAGACTGGAACTATTTCACTTATATGTCAATCAGATTTACTAAACTGCATATATACCTGTATGGGTCTTTTTGCCTTTCCGTTAATGATGAAAGAAGCTCCTTTCTTTGTATTTATTTGAACCCATCCCACTATCTATGCTCTGCTGCTCTTCTAACCTTCTAGGAACCATAAACCTCTTACACTGGCTCCCCCTCCATTCCCATGACTTTAAATGGCATCTATACACTTACCTTCCTAATTTTTATCTCCAGCCCAACTTTCTGCTCAGAGCACCAGCTTATACATCCTAGTGCCTATCACACATCTCCCTTGAATATCTCAAAGGTATCTTAAACTTAACATACCACAACTTAACTCAATTTCCTTCTATCCCTGTTATGAAACAACACTATCAACCCAGCTGCTCTGGAGGTGTTGGATTCTTTTCTTCCCCTCTTCCCCACATTTTTCAGCAAAAGCCCTTCAGTTCTGCTTCCAAGAATTCCCCCTTAAATCTCCACTGGCACCACTGTTTCAGATCACTATCATCCCTTCCACTGATGGCTGCAATGACCTGTCTTGTCTCCCTGATTCCATTCAGCACTTCCTACACCACACCTGAGGTGTTCAATACTTTCATGTCATTCCCCTGCTGAAAATCCTTTAACTGCTTCCAGCTGCACTTAGAATGAAATCGCAATGCCTATGATAGCCTAAGAAGCCCAAAAGAATATGGCCCATTTCTCCTCCAAAGTTATCCTCTGCTATTCTTCCTCTGCTTCAGCTATACTTTTCTTCCTTTAATTCTAAGAACTGTCTAACAAGCATAGAGCATGGTACCTGGCACACATTTGATAAAAGAATGAATCCTCATATTGAAAATTTTAAAGATCCTTCATTATTTAAATAAAGCATTAATCCTTACAAGGAAAATATTTTTAAAACACCATGAAAAATATGTAACATTTATTAATTTAGTTGTATGTTTTAAAAAATCACTTTATCTTCATCTTCAGAATTAAAACATGCTTCTATACTAACCAGAAGTATGACAGAGATTTCCCTAGACATGGGAAAACAAACTGAACTGACTCCCTCTTCTTTCTTACATCTTCTAAAAAGGATGAATTCCTTTGCTCAGGATAATCCCTACTGTACAAAATGATCATGTTCTAAAAGTTCATATATAAGTCTTAGAATTCATATTTGCCACAAAGAAACATTATAAACAACAATTCAGTTCCAAATCAGACGGTTAACCAAATCTAAAATAACCCAAAGTGTAACTAGCAATACTGTACCACACTGATCATACCATAAGACTTTTTGCAGAATATATGGTCAATGCTTCAACTTGAGGTTCAAGGAAAACTGCTAGAGTGGCACCTGCAGAGCCTGGGTTAGAAGGGGAAAGAGAGGGAATGCTGCTGCTAAGCTGTCAGGAGACAAGGGTTTCCTGCTAAGGAAGGGCACTTGACTACTCCTAGTCATCTTCCCACAAACTCCAGGAATTAACCTGCCTCCACCCTCTTTGCCAGCTACTATCTGTCTTAGGCCAAGGTTTCCTTCCTTTGCTGAGCTATTAACAATAGAAAAGCTCTACCTTGTACTTTCCTTTCCAATTCCTGAAATGAATATATAACTCTTCCAACGTTTCTAATGAGATATTATTACCAGTACTGTGTAAAGACAGGTTCTACAAGAAAAATTAACAATTTTAAAATTATCTCTATAAATGTTATCCCTAATATTTATTGAAATGTAAAGGACATCAGATACTAATTTCACTATTCAATCACATAATCTTTGGTTCTTTTGAAGTACTTACTCTCAAAATCCCTTTAGGTCTCTCTCCTCCCAAACTCTTTTTAATTTCAGGTGAAGATGCTAAGGATCCCCCTCCCTTGCTTTTAAACTGTTGCCTTCTTGTTCTTGTCTCTTTTAATCATTCAGACCTTCAAAAAGGGAAAGAGGAGGCAAAATGGATCGCGAGTGTTGCTCTTCAAGTACACAATCAGCAAGTGACTTCCATTCCATTCCATTCCAAGTACCACGTGCCAGAAACTAAGCTAGACCATGGGAACATACAATTGGTTAAGTAAAAGTCTCCATCCAAAAGGTGCTTCAGTACATGTGAGGAACAGACAAGTAAAATAAGCTAAGAAGGCAAAGAACAAAATGCCATAGAAGCAACCTTAGATGTGAAAGATGAGGCTCTCAGGAAGCAGCAGTATTTCACCTGGGTCCTAAGACATGTGGGAGCTCCATGAGGCACTGGGAGTGACTGTCCTACAGACAGTGGGGGCTCACAATTAGGTTTTTAGACAAAGGTAATTATAATGAGATTATGGAGAATGAATCAGAAAAAAGGAAGAACCTGGCAGCAAGAAATTTCCTGCAATATTCTGAAACAGAGTACAGGACCTGACCTAAGGCAGAAGCTGAAGAGAAGGAGCCCAATATTCTAAGTGAGAATCACAGGTCATAATGATATTACAGATGAGAGAGGACAGCTGGAAAGTGAAAAGGAAAGCTAGAAGGTTCCTTGCTTGAGAACTAAATGAATGTTAAAAATAAAATGATATTTATTGAATACTTAGTATGTATCAGCCACACTTAACACATTTAATTCTCACAAAAATGCTAAGCGGTTAAGTACTATTCTAATGCCTGTTTCAGAAATGAGAAAATTGAAAGACAGGAGTTATATAATTTGGCCAAAGGACATAAAGCTAGCATATACAGAAGTTAGGATTTGAATCCAGATCCGTGTAACTTTAAGAAGTGGTTTTCTTAAATAACACTCCATTAACCAAGATAAAATTATTCAGAAAAGAAACAGATTTGGATATGCTGAATTGAAGACCAAGGTTAAGATTCATTTACATTTCACAGTAAAATCCTGATGATTATACAGCAAATTTCTTATAAAAAATAGACAGGTATTTAGGAATGAGAAAGAAGACAGATTAGACATCTACAGTGAGGTGAATTATTAAATACAGTGGAAACTTAGGTCTTGACAGAGGGACCAACCAGCAATGCAAAGTGAAGTATGCTTCACATGGGGACTGTATTTCATTTCTTCACTTTCTTAACTCAGCACCTGCCTTCCCTACCTCAGAGCTAAGTGACTTGACCAGGTAAGATGATTTCTACGAGGTAGATATCAAGCAATCTCAAAGGCAAAAAGGCTGCAGAAAAGAGTAAAATTCTGGTGAGTTTCAACACTTTCCCCAAGTGCAACATCACCGGATCTTCTATCCACTTGCTTAGTCTGTGCCTTTCTCCCCACCAGTATCACAGAGATGCTGAGCAGCTCATGTAAACTGGGAACTGAAAAGGTTCTTATACGTCAATTTAAATCCATCCTATAATCAAAGAAACCAGGTCCAGTGAGGTTAGTGACAAGTCTCACAGTTCCTCAGTGGCAGAGTTAAGATGAGAATCCAGTTCTCATAGATACCTGATTTGTCAGCTGAATAGAGATGAACAGAATGACAGGATAGATTCTAGACTAAATTTATGTTCAGCCAGCTCTGCCTAAGGTAAACAAACACTGCCTCCCAGGCACAAAGAGGCCTTGTCACCTGAGACTATTCCCTTAGGGTCCCCCATAACTGTGGTGAAATAGTCGCTCAAACCATTCCACTTTTCTGTTCAAATATAATCCATACATTGGAATGTCCCTTTATTTACATATAAGGGACCTCATCCTCCAACATACACTTACCAGTTCATCACCAAAAAGCTACTCAATTTGAGATATAGCCTAAGAAAGATAAGCTGTTATACCACAAAATTAAGGACTGGTCCACAGAATTTGTAATTTAAGTGAGGGAGAACTATAGTATTCAGAGGTACTGCCTAGAACCAGCCAATACTACACAAGTTTCTCATCAGTTCATTCTCAAAACACCAAATGTGAAGGAATATCTGTATTATGCCATGTCTTTAATTGACTTAATAATGGCAACTGCAAACAATAAAGTTCAAAAAGGTAATGTTTAACAGCTATTTAACTATTTCAAAGCTACATATACTAATACGCAAAATCAAACTGAGCCTAGAAGAACACAAACATGTCAACTGCAAAGAAGCAATCTAGAAAAATAATTTAATGCAATCACTTTTGGTTTTATATTGGAAATTAGATTTATATTACTATAAAATGAATATATTCTTTCATCTAAAAATAATTGGAATACCTTCTAAGTCATTCATCTCTTCCTTAACATTGTTCTAGAAAGAGACCAGAATTCCTAAATTAATCTTATTCTAAAGGATGACCTTCCCTTCCAGAACTACCCTTTATTCTAGAGAACCCCAAATAGAATTCTCAGTAGTGCATTCTACATTACATCACTACAATACTATCATCGAGGACTTGATCAGTTTCTGTAACACAACTAGTCATATTATTAGTATAATAGAAAGTATATTCCTGATTTCCACAGCAAGAGAAAGATTACTTAAAAAAGTCCCAATGCTTACATAGCTGACATATACATTTGTTAATAAACTGAAAAAAACTGGCAATGAAGAATACAAATATTTTATAACTTAGTAGTTATCCCCCACTCCGCCATACGCCATCCAACAAACTAAGGAAAACTATACTAAGATCATACAAATAATAATTATATTAACTTAATATAGCCAATTCCCTCTTACAGTTGTCCGTTTCTATAAAATATCTCATGAGTTTATCATGGGAAACAGAGAGGCAACATAACTACATACAGATTTTGCTGTGCAAGCATGAACTGTGTAACAGATATACAGTGACCAATCGTGGACAGACCTTGAAATAAGTGACATGACTGGTCACTGATCATGATGCACATCTGTTATTTACATAGTGAATTATGGACTGAAGAGTTAGAAGAAAAGTTTGTACTTCATGCAATTACTCATAAACTGTCATGGTAATAAAAATGTGAAATACGTATTTGGATGGCTGTTATACTTACTTGGATGGTGTTATACTTACTTAATTGTGGTGACAGAAACATGAACATTGAAACTGTGCAAAGTGTTGACGGTCTCCAAAAATCTGGTAAGTCATATTTTTCTAATGTTTTTTAATCTGTTACCAGAAGTTATACATTGCTTCAAAGTTTACATATCAAATTGCCAACATCTTTCAATTAGGGTACCCCGTTCAATTTCAGCTTAAGAAAATTACTGTTTTACATTAAGGCTTCAATGACTAACTAAAACAAATGAATTGACCAATAATGGAAAACATTTAGAAACTAAACTAAAAAGTGACAAGTTGGTGTTTCTTCAGCATAGCTGATTGAAAATTTAGGAATTCACTCATTAATATAAAATAAAATCAACTAAGTTTACAAACAGCCTTTTGAAGTTACTCATAAAACCAAAATAATATCTATCAATTTGAATTTACTATTTGTTACTACAAATACACTAATTCAAAGTAGTTAAGCTTTTATCAGATCACATAAACCATGCATGCAATTACAGAGTGCACACAAATAGAAGGTATGCCAATTATTCATTTCCAGAGGGTGGGTACTTTTCTATACAACTGAAGGTTTACTACTAATTTGGTTCAACCTGGCTTAGTTCCTAGAAAACTGGACTCAGAGTCCATGCAGTATCAACACCTGACAAATTCTAAGAGAGTAACATCAGGGTTGAATTCATCAGTTAATATTTGATTCACAGAATACTAAAATTGGATGTCTTTTAAAGGTGATCAAAAGCACTACCTATTTGATAATTCAAAAAAGAACTTAGTAAGAATATTTTATTGGCTTTGACATTTTTAATTTATCTCAGAAAGTACTAACAAATCCAATTAAAGGACAAGACTATAAACCACTAAAAAAATATTTATTGGAATTCAAGAGGCTTATTATTGCTTACACCTTATGTTACTGACCTCTATAGACCAATGAAATTCAAATTTATAAAATCTGATGTCTCTCCCTGTTGAAAATCTTTTATTGGCATCTCACAGCTCTTAGTATAACACTGAATCTTTTAAACCTGGTTTACAAAGCTCTTTAAGCACCTGCTTATTTCTTAAGCCTGTCAAGCCACCAGTTCCCTAGAACTCCTCCATCATTAGACTTCTTTCAGTTCCTCAGATGGCCACTCTTCCTTGCTCTACCTCTCCTGCTGGGCTCATCTTCTCCCAGCCTGTTGTTTTTCCAACTCATGCCCCCAACCTAACATCCTCTGCCACTCTTCTAGCTCAATTCCTTCAGCTCAACTTAAGAGTGATTTCCTCCAGAAATCCTTCCCTATATACTAAGTCAGGTTCCCTGGTACATAACTATTCAATTATCCTAACACTCATTAAGGCAATTACTTATTTAAGGGCACTGTCTTGCCCCTAGATCTGAAAGTTGAATGAGGATAAGGAATGAGTTGATTTTGTTCATTTCCTGTCTCTCCCATTTAGTGTAGTGTCTAGCATTCTGTAGGTAGTCATTTAAAATACTTAGTAGGTGAAGGAGGGATAACAGAACAGCGTATCATTTTCTCACTTACTTAACCTATATCTTTTCTCTCTACAATCTTATCCTCCACTTCTCCAAGCTATTCTCCAAAACATCATAAACACTAGAATCCTTAACTAACCTGAAATGCCTCTCTTCATATAACTTTTCACCCTGGCCCTCTTCAAACAAGGCCAGTCATTGCTCATGCTTCTAAATCTTCATCATCTTCCTATACTACTTATTTGGCATTTCACAACCAGACTGTCAACTCAAAGCAATCTTCTGTTTTAATTTTGGTAGTAGAAAGCTGCTTACATTTTGAGTAGGGACTCCCACTATGTACTACTGTGCTTGGCCATCCATAAATGTTTGCCGCTGGTACTACTGAAAAGCTCACATTCATGTACCTCTTTTAACGCCACAGACATCTCATGTTATATACCTCTACAACTATCAAAATAGACTGTGCAGAATTATTTTTATGCAGGAATGTTTATACACAAATGTCCCATCTCATGCCAAAGCACCACCCCCCAGCTTTCTTAGTTTAAATTCTTTAGGCATTTATTCCCCAAATTCTTAAGGTAAGGCACTTAATAGTGACATATCCCAGAGGTCCATTACAATCCTCAATAAAATAATTATAATAACTAATACTTACAAGGTGCCAAGAACTGTTCTAAGTGCTTTACAGATATATATTTACTTATAATCCTCACAACAACAGTAAGAGACAAGTATACTATTATCGACATTTTACTTATAAGGAAACTAAGTCATGACAATAATAAATAATAATGGCACATGGTCACCAAGCTTATAATAGATAGTGAAGCCAGTATTCAAACCCATGGAGTCTTGCTTCAGGGAAAATATTCATAGCTCAGAACCAGTAAACAAAATTAACAAAACCAAAAAAATAAGAAGGGGTTTCAGTTAAATACTAAATAAATACAATGAAAATGATAACTACTTCAATCCACAATTCAAATTTGTTTTAGGTTTACATATTTGAAGTATAACTGAAGATAACACTGAGCTTTTATTAAAACAGGCATTCTACTAATTACCAGGGATTCTCTGCATCCTTTTAACATCATACTTGCTTCTTATATTAACTCCAAGAAACAAATTAGACAAACAAAGGTAAAGTGAAATTATATAATCAGGAGAGGTTAAAATACCATGCCAAGGTCATATGCAACTATAAGTGGCCATGTTTTACAATAAATTCTTAAACACCAACAAAGTTAACATTTTTAAATAAGGCATTTGTCTAAACCAGAAAATTACACTTGTTGGAAATACCCTCCATTTTAGCATAGTTTATAATTTTGTATATATTAGACTATAAAACCAGCTTCTAAGACATCTTTGTCATACTTACCTTATATTATCAATAGTCATGCAAGGTAGCACAATAAAGTTAAAATACATTCCTAATATGGTAGAAAATAAGTTAATACTACTTGGCTTACCAGTATAAAAAGAAACATTCTCAATTTTTTATAAAATATTACATTTCTCTAGCTCAGTAAAAGAGTAAATTTGTATACCACTAAAATAAGCATGGACTACAGTCATTATAGCTACATTTACAAAGGCTATTCTAAAACACTTCATATATTTTAACTAACTTAATCCTTATAATAATCCTACAATAAAGGTACTATTATTATCCCAATTTTACAGATGAGCAACCAGAGACACAGGTCACACAGCACAAGGGTGCACAGCTAGAATGTGGTAAAGTCAGGATTGTGACACAAGTAGGCTGCCCCCCAGTAATGATCCACAAGAGCATTCTACCACAGCAACACAATTCAGCAACACCCTGCATAAATTTTAAATTGATACAGCAACTGTTTGCTTTTTTTTTCCAAGTTATTTTTAATTTCACAAGTTAATTTTAATTTCAAAAAATTACAAAATTCAGGAGCTACATTAAGGAACATTAAGCTAGGAGGCACTTATCCAATAGACATCTTTGTCTACAATCAATAATGTTGGCATTTTACTGGTGTTTTATTCATAACCCTGATTGTTCCATTAAGAAAAAGATAATCAGAATCATCATTACACTGATGCTTTGAAATTACAATTGATCTTTAAAACATCTGATGTAGTTTTTACTTGCAGAATATAAAAATAACAGTTAAATATCTGAGAGAAGATTCACTACAGATTCTAAAGCAGATGATCCTGTGGGCTGGATATTATCGGCTTCCTAACCTTGAAAACTGTGTATAAGAGTTGCCCAAGGATACCCTGAAGCTGGCTTGTTTTTATACAACTAGACAGTAGATAACTGAGTCTGAAAACTAAATCATGAAAGGAAAGGAAATCCAAATGTAAACCTCAAATTTTAATCATTTACTGCTTACCTTCTCTTATATATACCAATTCACTTAGAAGCAGATTACTGAAACTCAGAGAAAATACCATAAGATATGATTTTCAAAATATTTTACCACATAGTTCTAGGTCACTATGAATAGTATATTCTAAACAAAGGAAAGTAGACCAGGATTTGAATAAGGACTACTTAAACCAGTACAGTAGTGTTTTAGAATGGTGTATCTTCCAGGTCAGAAAGGCAACACATTTGAAAAACAATTTTCAAAGAACTAATAACATTAGAGGAACTTAAGTGAACATTTATACTGTATTTATCTATGCTGTACAAACAAGGAAACTGAAATTCTGAACATTGAAAATCATGACTTAAAAAAAAAAAATCATAGCTATTAAGCAGTATAGCCAGGCTTAGAACCCAGATTCACTTATTTCTTCCTGTAACATTAAACTCTGAATCTTTTATCACTCAGATGCTTCACTCTAGGTCCACTTTTATAACTGAAGTTCTAAAATAATCAAAGTTTTCTAGTAGATTCATAACTCAGTTCTCATTGGACTATTATTTTATATCTTAGATTCTACCACATTAAATTTGTAATTATATAAAGTTAATATAATGCAATTATTTTTCTGATACATAAAGTAATATATACCTCATATACCTTTAACATGTAAAAAATCAACAAGCTATACAACTTATCGGACAAAATCTCTGCAATCTTGATTAAGCAGATTTCAAACATGACAGTTAAAAAAAAAGGTTTAATCCAGAAAAGAAAAACCTTCATGCAATAGACTTCATTAAAATTAAGATCTTCTGCTCCTTGTTAAGGGAAAGACAAGCCACAGTCTGTCTAGGGAAAAAAATACCGCAAACACATGTCTGATAAAGGACTACATCTAGAATATATAAAGAACTCTTAAAACTCAGTAAGAAAACAACATAATTTTTTTTTAAACAGGCAAAAGACACTTCACGTACCTTATATGCCACAGAAAACATTATAAACATATAAAAGCTCCCCAGTATCATTAGTTATTAGGGAAATATGAATTAAAATCATCAGATAAACACTACATACTTATTTATCTGATTAAAATTAAACACAAAAACTGATAATACTGTGTGCTTGGGGAGGACTCAAAGCAATTGTAACTCTCACAGAATTTTTTTTAGTTCTCATACAATGCTGATAGGTACTGCAAAACGACATGGCCACTTTGGAAAAAGTTTGGCAGTTTCTTATAAACTTAAGCAAGCATATACATAGTATACTACCCAGCAACCTCACTCCTTGGTAGTTATCCAAGAGAAATGAAAATATATGCTCATGCAAATGTTTACAGCAGTCCTATTTACATCTCTTCAAACTGGAAATAACACAAATGTCCTTCAACTGGTGAATGGATAAACTGACTCAGCAATAAAAAAACTACTGATACATGCACACATATACAAATTAATCTAAACCGTATTATGCTAAAGTTTTTAAATAAAACAAAACATTAACTCAAAGAAACCAAACTCAAAGCTACATACTGTATGGTTCCACTTACAGGACATTCCAGAAAAGGCAAACTATCAATAGTTTTCAGGAGTTGGGGTTGAAGGGCTGGGTTGATTATAAAAGAACACAAGAAACTCTTTGAGTGTTGGTAAAATTCTCTATCTTGGCTGGGGCAGTTTTACATGACTGTATACATTTGTCAAAACTTAGGCACATTATACTAAAAAGGATGAATATTACTGTATATAAATTATAATTCAGTAAGATTGACATTAAGAAAAAACTAACAAGAAAAATGCAGTAATTTTGCAAATAATGTTACAAATGAATTATAATATGAATTTGTAACCAAAAATGTAAGTGTAGCACCACTCACCCCAAAGGACAGATCCACCGGGCAGAAAATAAGTAAAGACACACAGGCACTGAACAACACACTAGAACAGATGGACCTAATAGACATCTATAGAACTTTACATCCAAAAGCAACAGGATATACATTCTTCTCAAGTGCACATGGAACATTCTCTAGAATAGACCACATACTAGCTCACAAAAAGAGCCTCAGTAAATTCCACAATATTGAAATTCTACCAACCAATTTTTCAGACCACAAAGGTATGAAAGTAGAAATAAATTCTACAAAGAAAACAAAAAGGCTCACAAACACATGGAGGCTTAACAACATGCTACTAAATAATCAATGGATCAATGAACAAATCAAAATAGAGATCAAGGAATATATAGAAACAAATGACAACAACAACACTAAGCCCCAACTTCTGTGGGATGCAGCGAAAGCAGTCTTAAGAGGAAAGTATATAGCAATCCAGGCACACTTGAAGAAGGAAGAACAATCCCAAATGAATAGTCTAACATCACAATTATTAAAACTGGAAAAAGAAGAACAAATGAGGCCTAAAGTCAGCAGAAGGAGGGACATAATAAAGATCAGAGAAGAAATAAACAAAATTGAGAAGAATAAAACAATAGCAAAAATCAACGAAACCAAGAGCTGGTTCTTTGAGAAAATAAACAAAATAGATAAGCCTCTAGCCCAACTTATTAAGAGAAAAAGAGAGTCAACACAAATCAACATAATCAGAAATGAGAATGGAAAAATCACGACAGACTCCACAGAAATACAAAGAATTATTAAAGACTACTATGAAAACCTATATGCCAACAAGCTGGAAAACCTAGAAGAAATGGACAACTTCCTAGAAAAATACAACCTCCCAAGACTGACCAAGGAAGAAACACAAAAGTTAAACAAACCAATTACAAGCAAAGAAATTGAAACAGTAATCAAAAAACTACCCAAGAACAAAACCCCGGGGCCGGACGGATTTACCTCGGAATTTTATCAGACACACAGAGAAGACATAATACCCATTCTCCTTAAAGTGTTCCACAAAATAGAAGAAGAGGGAATACTCCCAAACTCATTCTATGAAGCCAACATCACCCTAATACCAAAACCAGGCAAAGACCCCACCAAAAAAGAAAATTACAGACCAATATCCCTGATGAACGTAGATGCAAAAATACTCAATAAAATATTAGCAAACAGAATTCAACAGTATATCAAAAGGATCATACACCATGACCAAGTGGGGTTCATCCCAGGGATGCAAGGATGGTACAACATTCGAAAATCCATCAACATCATCCACCACATCAACAAAAAGAAAGACAAAAACCACATGATCATCTCCATAGATGCTGAAAAAGCATTTGACAAAATTCAACATCCATTCATGATAAAAACTCTCAGCAAAATGGGAATAGAGGGCAAGTACCTCAACATAATAAAGGCCATATATGATAAACCCACAGCCAGCATTATACTGAACAGCGAGAAGCTGAAAGCATTTCCACTGAGATCGGGAACCAGACAGGGATGCCCACTCTCCCCACTGTTATTTAACATCGTACTGGAGGTCCTAGCCACGGCAATCAGACAAAACAAAGAAATACAAGGAATCCAGATTGGTAAAGAAGAAGTTAAACTGTCACTATTTGCAGATGATATGATACTGTACATAAAAAACCCTAAAGACTCCACTCCAAAACTACTAGAACTGATATCGGAATACAGCAAAGTTGCAGGATACAAAATCAACACACAGAAATCTGTAGCTTTCCTATACACTAACAACGAATCAATAGAAAGAGAAATCAGGAAAACAATTCCATTCACCATTGCATCAAAAAGAATAAAATACCTAGGAATAAACCTAACCAAGGAAGTGAAAGACTTATACTCTGAAAACTACAAGTCACTCTTAAGAGAAATTAAAGGGGACACTAATAAATGGAAACTCATCCCATGCTCATGGCTAGGAAGAATTAATATCGTCAAAATGGCCATCCTGCCGAAAGCAATATACAAATTTGATGCAATCCCTCTCAAATTACCAGCAACATTCTTCAATGAATTGGAACAAATAATTCAAAAATTCATATGGAAACACCAAAGACCCCGAATAGCCAAAGCAATCCTGAAAAAGAAGAATAAAGTAGGGGGGATCTCACTCCCCAACTTCAAGCTCTACTACAAAGCCATAGTAATCAAGACAATTTGGTACTGGCACAAGAACAGAGCCACAGACCAGTGGAACAGATTAGAGACCCCAGAAATTAACCCAAACATATATGGTCAATTAATATTTGATAAAGGAGCCATGGACATACAATGGCAAAATGACAGTCTCTTCAACAGATGGTGCTGGCAAAACTGGACAGCTACATGTAGGAGAATGAAACTGGACCATTGTCTAACCCCATATACAAAGGTAAACTCAAAATGGATCAAAGACCTGAATGTAAGTCACGAAACCATTAAACTCTTGGAAAAAAACATAGGCAAAAACCTCTTAGATATAAACATGAGTGATCTCTTCTTGAACATATCTCCCCGGGCAAGGAAAACAACAGCAAAAATGAGCAAGTGGGACTACATTAAGCTGAAAAGCTTCTGTACAGCGAAAGACACCATCAATAGAACAAAAAGGAACCCTACAGTATGGGAGAATATATTTGAAAATGACAGATCTGATAAAGGCTTGACGTCCAGAATATATAAAGAGCTCACACGCCTCAACAAACAAAAAACAAATAACCCAATTAAAAAATGGGCAGAGGAACTGAACTGACAGTTCTCCAAAAAAGAAATACAGATGGCCAAGAGACACATGAAAAGATGCTCCACATCGCTAATTATCAGAGAAATGCAAATTAAAACTACAATGAGGTATCACCTCACACCAGTAAGGATAGCTGCCATCCAAAAGACAAACAACAACAAATGTTGGCGAGGCTGTGGAGAAAGGGGAACCCTCCTACACTGCTGGTGGGAATGTAAATTAGTTCAACCATTGTGGAAAGCAGTATGGAGGTGCATCAAAATGCTCAAAACAGACCTACCATTTGACCCAGGAATTCCACTCCTAGGAATTTACCCTAAGAACGCAGCAATCAAGTTTGAGAAAGACAGATGCACCCCTATGTTTATCGCAGCACTATTTACAATAGCCAAGAATTGGAAGCAACCTAAATGTCCATCTGTAGATGAATGGATAAAGAAGATGTGGTACATATACACAATGGAATACTACTCAGCCATAAGAAGTGGAAAAATCCAACCATTTGCAGCAACATGGATGGAGCTGGAGAGTATTATGCTCAGTGAAATAAGCCAAGCGGAGAAAGAGAAATACCAAATGATTTCACTCATCTGAGGAGTATAGGAACAAAGGAAAAACTGAAGAAACAAAACAGCAGCAGAATTACAGAACCCAAAAATGGACTAACAGGTACCAAAGGGAAAGGAACTGGGGAGGATGGGTGGGCAGGGAGGGATAAGGGGGGGGAAGAAGAAGGGGGGTATTAAGATTAGCATGCATGGGGGGGAGGGAGAAAGGGGAGGGTGGGCTGCACAACACAGAGAGGACAAGTAGTGACTCTACCACATTTTGCTAAGCTGATGGACAGTAACCGTAATGTGGTTGTTAGGGGGGACCTGATATAGGGGAGAGCATAGTAAACATAGTATTCTTCAGGTAAGTATAGATTAAAAATTTAAAAAAAAAAAAGAAAGAAAGAAAGAAAAGGGGGATTACTCCTTAACAGGATAAAACTATTGGTAAATCAAAGATCAACGCATGCTTTAAATATCCTTAATGTTGATCACTTAAAGGATGTCAGATGATCAGCTATGGAGGTACTCTTTTCTGATAATATTCCTTTCTCTTAATTAAAAAAAAAAAAAAAAAAAGCAGTTACTGTGTGCTGACCTCCAATGAGTTCTGCACAGTGGTATAGAGGGCATGTCAAAGTGTGGGCAAAGGGTCTGTTTGTTTCTATGCAGAAGATCAAGGCCTAGCTTGGATACCCAGAAAATGAACTAAGATACGATATGAGGAGGAGCTTCCGGCATCAGCACTCTCTGGAGGACTCGTGCCGGGGGATGATCATCAAAAAGCCTCCACAGGGATCCGGACGATGCTGCGGTTGTGGCTGCATCCAGCCCACCGTCTCCTGGACTTACCATAAGAAGGAGGAGGGAGATGTCTAGGCTGGCATGTGCATACAGTGAGACAACGAATTTGACTGGATCTGTACTGTTGGAACTCAACCAGGAGTTGGGAGGGGTGCAAGTTGTAGCACCCCAAAATCTCATGACTATAGACTATCTATGGTTAAAAGAACATATGGGATGTGAACAGATCCCAGAAATGGGCTGCTTTAATTTGTCTGATGGTTCAAGTACAGTTGGACAATATCCATCATATCATAGATAAATTTTCACAAATGCCTAGGGTGCCTAAATGGTTTTCTTGGCTTCACTGGAGATGGATGGTAATTATAGATTTGCTTTGTTTATGTCACCGTATTCCTATTATGTTAATATGTGTGTGCAAATTAGTTAGTAGTTTAAAACCTATACATACTTAAGGTACTATACAAGAAGATATGTCAAAGAAATAATCAATCCTCCCAAGTTTCCTTCATATGCTACATCTATAGCTTTTCTTCTTCCTTCCTAATTACAAACCTTAAATAGAATTCGTGCCTCATATCGAATTTACCGAGTATCATAATTCCTCCAGGTGGTAAAGATACCTCGAGACAAGTGCTGGGCATAGAAGCCACAGGGCATAAATCTGCAAAGAAGTAAAAAGCTAACCTTTGCAAACAATATGGCTTCTCTCTCACTTACCAACTTTACATTTCCCTGTATGGCCCCGGAAGATGACTGGTTAGCCAGAGACGGGTAAGATTCCTCAAGGGAGGAACAACCTAAGACAGGCACAGTCGCAGGGGGGCCATCAGGTGAGAATTTGGGGATCAACAGAGGTGAGGCTCAGAACCTCACCCCCCCTGCTTTGAGAGAAATCTTCTGCATCCGTGGATGTTTTGCTGCCCTTGTCTAGCCTGGATTAATACTTAGTCCATAGGCACACACCTGATCATCTGATCATCTACATTTGCCTTCTTACAGCACTAAACTATGTTTTCTACCTTTATCTTGCATCTACCTACCACTTCAGCATTTTATTAAAAATAAAAATAATAATAATAATAGGAGAAATGTGGGATCAACATATAAATCAAGTACAAAAATCAAATGAATATTCATATTTGACCTGATGGTTTATATGTCATATTGCATGATCAAAACCGAAAGTTTCTGTGATGACTGCCCTTGTACTGTTCACCATGTAAGAATTTATTCACTCTGTAAAAATTCGTTCACCATGTAAGAACTTGTTCGTTATGCTTCAGAAGATTGGAGACTGACGAGAATTAGGCTTGAGATGGATTAATGATTGTACATTGAGCATTGACCCCCCTATACTGAATTTTATTGTTGTTAACAACCATTTGATCAATAAATATGAGAGATGCCCTATCAAAAAAAAAAAAAAAAAAAAAAAAAAAATGTAAGTGTAGAATATCACATCTCAATCTTTAAAAATTATTTTAAAATATTCCTTTAGAACATTTGTTTACTTCACACTAGGTATATATACTATTTTGTAGCATACCATGGCATTAGCATTATAAAAATACTGCATACATTTGGTTTTCTTTGAAACCACTTTCATTGGTTTTTAAATGGATCCAATGTTTTCTTGTGCCACAAAACAATTTGTCATTCCTTTGTTTAAACAGAATAAAAAACATTGCTTGTCCAAAATTTAACTTGCTACTGAATGCCTTCATGGTTATAAATTTTTCAAATCTCTAAAATAACATGATCCACTTATCAGTCCATTCCATTTCAGAAATCTCATGAACACGCTATTTCAATAGCTCTTTGCTACATTAAAGAGGCAGGTGTGTATTTGGAAGTGAGAGGAAGGGTGGAATGAGAGATATTTTTCTTGTTTAGAGGGTGAAAACACAAAGCAGTCCCAAACTAAGTTCGTTCTGAGGAGTACAATTCTCTACTGTTAATGCTGGAACCTATTCAAGTTAGATAATCTAGCTTACATTTCAACTCCTTTTAAAAGCAGTTCTTTTTTTCCAGTTCAGTGTATTCAGGGACTTTCAATGCCACTGAGAAAATAGCCACTCTTTTGATTTGTATAGCACTAATAGCTTACATCATGCATTTTCATATATATTATCTTTTAATTCTCACCAATACCTATGAGAAAGTTTTTAAATTTCCATTTTACAGATGTCAAAACCCACTAAGGTTGGATTAGTTTGGTTCAAAGATCACACAAACCAGTAGTGGCAGGGCCAGAATGTCGTTTCTTATTACTCTGTGTATCCATCAGCACCTACTACAATCTGAAGACATGCAACGTTACAGAAAATGTACACCCAAAAATGTCTAAAAATATTATCAATACCTTACTAATAGTAAGCTAAGAAGAAAACTGAACTTTATAAAATATATGAGAAAGAACCTACAAAAGTATTATGAAGTGAAATTCACACTGATAAAGAATCTACATTACAAAACTAAATGTCTTGAAAGACAAAGGCTATAGAACTGTTCTATTAGGGTCACTAGAAAGCCTGAAAACAAGTACTATTAAAATATTGTATTTTAATGCAATATTTATAAATCATTTATTATGTACTCTCCTGTGGTTCCAAACTTGGTAGCCATTGTGTATACTCAAGGAGACTGAGTAAAGAAGCCAATTTAGTGGCAACTAAATGTGGAATGAGATCCTGGATGGGAAATCAAAAGGCATTTACTGGAACAACTGACAAATCTGAACATGGATGCATATTAGAGAACACGATTGAAACAATGTTAAATTTCTTGAATTTGATAACTTCAATATGTGAGTAATATGTATCCTTACTCTTAGGTGATACATATTTTAAATACTCAGGGATGAAAGGTTATGTCTGCAACTTACTCAAAAGTTTAAAAAAATGTGTGCCCACAAAAAAATCAAATGGCAAAATGCTAACTGGTGATCAAGATGAAGCTTATGCAATATGCACTGTTATTCTTGAACTTATAAATTTGAAATTTCAAAAAATAAGGACTTGAAGATAAAAAGCAAAACTATAAATTTTCTGTTTTCTTCAATGGCTATTACACATTTCCAATATCTTTTGTAAGAAACTGAATGAAAACAAATGTATTCATTTTAATGTCTCTATAAAGCTAATTCTAGTTGTAATCAAACAGTATTTGATTTTTTTTTAAATAGTACATAAAACAAGGCAGCAAAAACAATGTATCCAAGGAATAGCTCATATTTTATTTGGTGCTATGAGAATTTTAATAAAATTTACATACTGTTCTCTATTTTTATGGAGCTTAAAATTTGCTAACGAACAGATAAAATTCAATGTTCAGTTCCTATGGATCACTAACACATTTCTGAACACTGAGTAAACTTGCTATCAGATAGTATGTATTTAACTAAAATTCAACTCACTTTAATATATGATTTCATCATTGCTTCTCCCACCTTACTCCAAAATATTTTTAGAAATTTTTTTATAACCTTAATATATTTTACTGTGAATGCAGTAAGGCTGTACTAGATAGACTCTTATTTCCATGAATTCAACCATAAACCCTCAGGGAAAAACTGAGGATTTCAACAGCATAGACACCATTCCACTTAAATAAGCCTGCCTTCCCCAAGTAGCACTGAGTACAGTGAAGCTGTCCATTGGCATATGCCTCTCTCCGTGTGCATCTTCCCAAGGTCCAATCCCAGTGAAGTACTTCTGTGTGACAAAGCCACTACGCAAGCCAACCTCTTCATCTGGTGCTCAACTAAATAAATTTGTTTTTTTAGTTTCTTAAGGAAAAACTAGCTATTCTGCACTTCCATGAGATGGAATGAATGTATACAGTATTTTATAATCACTTTAAGGGATTTTTAAGGGTAATTTTAAATAAAATCTTTTGTTGTTGTTGTTGTTCTATGTGCTAACTTCACAACTAACTCGATCCTAACATGCAACTCCAACATAAATATACTATATTTCATTATTATGGCAAGAGCATGGCACACTTTAAAGCAAAGACATCTAAAGGCTACATTCAGAAACATTCCTCAAATTTTCTGTCAACTCCTTACTTTCCTTTTAAGCTACTCCTTAAAGAATTACTTAAGAGAGTTACTTGGTTACTAAGAGTACCCCAACTTACATTTTCTTTCCCTCTGGATTACTATTTAACCTGATCTAGCCCAACTTCTACATTCTTCCTACTCAGAATTAGAGGAAATCAGTCTATTCCAACCTCTAAGCTCATAAAGATGTTGGCTGGAGACTTCCTTTCATGGAGTTCCAAGTTACAGTAAATTCCTTAACTTCCAACTAATACAAATTTTTAATTTTTACAGAAAGATTAAGAATCTAATTGTATATATTTAAAAGGCAATTTTTATAAAGTAATAATAAAACATAGTGAAATATACCATCTCTTTGGCATTTAGAATCCTCAACACTGACTAAGCTCCAAATTCTAAGTAGAACATGTTTCTTGATCTCCAGAGTAACTACTAGAGAGGAATCCCTTAAAACTGGGCCTCATACTTACAAAATTTATTTTTGAATACAATCATTTTATAATTTTATTTTGATGTCTTATTTTTATAATCTTTATCGCCGGTGTTTAAGATTTTAACTCTTTAAAAAAAAAATGCAAGTTTCAAAATTGTTTTTAACAAAAAGTACAATAAAAAATTTTAAATTCCATTTAAAGCTTTCAATCTGGATTTTTTTTTAATAAGAAGGTGAAAATAATTTTTGATTGTTATTTTTCAGAATGAGGTAAACAGATAGATGTTGAGATTGTTTGTCTAGTTATCAGCCTGGACTAAATAACAGATATAAAAGTTTCTGTGACATCAGGGTTTAATTCCCTAAAGCCCACTTCTTCAATGGTGTATACTATTTTCTTTCAAAAGATTAGTGCAGAATGACAAGTGTGTTTTATACTAAGATTTAAAAAGGGACCATTCAGATTTTTAAATTAAAGTCATAAATCAAAGAATTATAGTTTAGTGACCTTAACTGAAGTGCAAAAGTTCTCTATAAAATTCTAACTAAATATAAAGATATTGCTGACACAGATTAAAGAAGCATTATTGACTTTTTTAGCTTGCTTAATTAAAGTGCCTAAGCCTGAGATGAACACTGTACCTTCACAATAAGGCTGACCTTCAAGGGCCAAACCAGAGTTGTATCATAACCTTTTATTTAATCACAGACTTCTTTGAGAATCTAATGAACGCTAAGAAGTCTCTTCCTAGAAAATTCCCTGCAGTCCTCTGAGGCCTGAGATCCTGTGCCATCTGATCCCTACCATGATCTCCACCTCTTATCATGTAGACCCCCACAAGCTGCTTTGATCTTCTTTAGCTGTTGACAAGCAGCCATCTAGGTCTGTCCTTTAATACCCTCCCTGAAACAAGTTAGGGTTTCAGAAAGCAGACCATTCCAGTTTTAGCTAACTCTGAAGAATTATAAAGTTCTTTTCTAATTTGACTAGCCTCGTTCTATTAAGTTTTAAATGCTGCCCTACTGAATCTACTTACTGCCAATGAGTAACAAAACAGCTTACCATTCAAAGTAGCTAATCCTAACCAGGAGCAAAAAAATAGTTGAGCTCTATTTTTACCAAACAGAAGTCTTCAGAATTATGCTGAAAAGCACTATCTGGAAGTCAAAATATAAAAGGATCAGTACTGGTTCAGTTAAAGATGAAGATGCAAGGTTTCCATATACACAGCATTTCCTAACTTGTTGGGCTTCTTTTCACTGCATAAAAAATAAAAAATGCATCAACATTAAAAGATTAAGATTACAGTCACTTAAAATTTACATGAATTCTGCCTGCAAATAGTTTATTCTCTGTATTTCTATTTATACTTGTGATTCTGTAATAAACAGTTCTAATCAATGTGATATAAATATAAAAGTCATTATTTATTCATTAGGTAAAGAAAGACTGGCTTTCAAGAACTCCAAGTTGTCTCAGTCACCTTCAACAGCTCTTTTTTCACAATTAAGTCTTACTGAAACCAGTGAATTAATAAGGTTCATTTATCATATATAAAGCAATCTCTGATGCAAATACATGTTTCCCTTGAAACTATTAACAGTTATATTCGTTATTCTCTTTCCTTAAGTAATCCCACACTAGTGCTAGACAAGAAAAGGTTCAAGATTTTGCAAACAGTAATTGATTTAGTCAAATCGGTTAAGCACAATGTTAACCAAGTTAGTTGGATAAACAAACAATCCAGCAAAATCTCATTCAAAGGGCTGGGGAGGGCGAGGGACACGACTCTTTCCTAGGCTCTGTCTCAGGGAGCCAAACAATGCACAGTTCTAAGGAGGCTCCATTGCAAGGAGCTTCATTTTGGTCTTTCAATAATTGAACTTGCCGCAGGGATACAAGAAGCCCACCTAAATGAATTCTGCCTTGTTTTTTCAAATTGCATGAGGGCACTATTTCCATTAAGTTTACATGATAGGTGTACAACCCCTCGGTAAGAAATACATTTCCTGATATATAACCGCCTCTTCACTTTTCCAGAGTGGCTTGAAAAGGAATACTGTGCTTACAAAAGACACCCTCCCCACCTCAAAAAACAAACAGAAAAAAAGTCTACAAACACAATACTTACACATTTCACCTTATCAGAACTGAATTACAAACAAAAGGCAGTCCTCAGAGCAATCCTCTAGTAATAAAATCATTCAATCAGTTTATTCTTCCAGCTGAAAATGTTTTCATTCATCACAAGCAAACTGTGTCCTGCAAAATTTTCTTACACTTAATATTGTTGGATACCCTATTACTTAAAATTGAGCCAATTTAAAATCAATCCGGTATACATTTGTACCCAAGAAAATACGTCTCGTATTACTCATGTCTACTTTTTGACACAAAATTCATTCTTTCATTAGCTTGTTGAAATATAAAATCGAACGTTCGAAATAGCTTAAAGCCCGGACTGTAGATAGGCGAACACTGCCCCACCCCTTGTAAGAGTGGATGACTGGAACATTTTAATACACTCCATTATGTGTACAGCTAGAGAACCTTCATACTGGCACCAGAAGTTGAACATTTTCCAGTACAGTTTATTCTTAAATAGGTTTTGCATCATCCTCAGTATCAAACGTCACCAACATTCAGGTATACTGAAGAGAGTAACTGATAACCACAAACCCTGTAACAACCCCCTCAACACTCACTTAAGCACTTTTTTCCTTTCTACGTGATGTCGCTAAATTCAAGTTTTCCCCGGCAATTACGCAATTATTAAGTGGAAGGCCAAAATCGCTTTATTATGAAAACTTCAAAGTAATAAAACAAGAGGCGAAGAGAAAGACATCTATTTGCTTAAATACTTAAAGATCTTACAGTTCTAAGAAAGTTATTTGCGAGAGGTCAATCAAGATTTCCAAAATCCGCCCCTCCCCCGCGCGGTCTCCTCACCCCCACTCCCCTCGTCCGGGAGGTCTTTCCCGCGACGCGGCTGGGATGCTACTCACCGAGTTTTTCCACCAGCTTGAGCATCACCCCTCCAATATGCACCTCCCCAGTCACTCTCAGGGTGACATCGCGGTTCAGGTCCGTCACATGAACGCTCAGTTCCCAGGTCCCATCCGCATAGCAGCCATCTGGCATCCTTATCCCGTCCAGAGCCATGGCTCCTTCCTGCGAGCACGGAGGAAATGGCTCTTGTAAGCGTCACTCCCCCAAAGGAAGGCAAATCCCACCGAATTCGCACCGAAGTCGGCGGCGGGAGGGAGACGCCGGACCTGACGGTTTCCGCACGAACTGGGTAGAGCGGCGGCGGGGCCGGCCCGCGGGTGAGAGCTTGCGCCCCGCGCCCCTTCCCGCGGCCCCGCACCCCCGCGCTGCGGCTGCCTTCGGCGGCCCCGGCGCCGCCCGCCCGCGTCTAGCGGCCCTCGGCGGGCTTCACCTGCGCGCCCGCTGGCCGCGCCCCGGCCCGGGAAACGCCGCCCGCCGTCTCAGCATTCGTCCTCCCCACCCGCGTTCCCCTGCATGTCCCAGCCAGGGTCCTAGCCCCTCACCGCGCGCTCCTTGCGCTCCCGGCCCGGGGCTCGCACAGCGAGAGGTGCGGGGCGGTGGGGTGCGGCGGCCGGCCCCCTCCTCGGCCGGCAAAGCGCTGCCTCCTGGACGGAGCGACTAATGGAGTCCTGTCGTCGCGGCCCCTCGCCTCTCCCCAGCGCTCCACCCTCTCTCTCCGCCCCCTCAGCCGGTCCCGCTCGGCAGGGCGCGCCTGCTCCCTCCTCCTCAGGCCAGCCGAGCCGCCCGGAGCGGGTCGGGCCGCCGGGCCCTGCCCCCACCGTCCCCCGCGGCCGCGCTCCGAGCGGCGGGCCCTGCGCACTCCCGGGCCGGGGGCGGGGCGGCGGGGGCGCCCGCGGCGGCAGCGATCTCGGCCCCGCAGAGCCGCTGCCCTTTTATGGAAATGAAGGACCCGGCGCAGGGATTGAATCCAACATCCGGGCTCTGGGCGGCGGGACCTGAGGAGGGGGAGCGCGGGGAGCGCGGTGGCCTCCCACGGGGCGCGGGTGGGCGGCCAGGCTCTGCCTTCCGCGCGCGGGGCTCTGGCTTTGCGAGGGCCCTTGGCGGTGGGTGACGGTGCTTCCAGCGGGAGGAGAGGGCTTATCCGTTGGAAATGGCCACAGGAAATTCCCAGAGCAAGGTCGTTTCCCGGGAACAAAGTCCCCAGCCCCCTCCCCACGCCTGGAGCTAGTCCAGAAGTCGGCGCGGCCAGAGGTGACGCGTTCCAGGACTTGGAGAGCGGGGTTTGGGACGTGGAAACTTTAAAAAGTAAATGTCCAAGGCAGCTCCCTGGACATCCCACAAAAGAATGAGAAAACCCAGAGGAAGGTGAACCACAAAAATTTCTTTGCAAGCAACGTCCGGCACAACCGGCAACTCCTACTGGACTCCCAAGAGTGCATGCGCCCTTAACCCATTCGGAGCTCCACCTAGAAGTGCAACTCAAATACGTCCTAATTCTCTCGTTAGAAAATAAAAAAACGGTTTTATTCAGAAACCGTTTCTCCAGTTCTTTGTATTTGTGTGTTTTTAACGCAACTTATCTACTAAGGATTTTAGTTGGATATACATCCTCTATTCCACCCTCAGCCACAGGTTGAAGGAATTTTAATAGTTCTGGAACAGTGTCCGCAGGTACAGGGAAGAACTGAAGGATTTTACCTGTTGAGACTAGTGTCGGAGAACAGTCCTCCTGCTTCTCGCTTTCCCCATTTACTGTTGCGCTCCGTGGACGAGCCTCTGTGCAGAAACAGCTAGCCAGGGAAACTGCCTCTCTGGCGAATGTATGGCTCAGAGTTTAGGCCAGGACTACTCAGATAAGATATCCCAGGTTCCATAAAAGACCCCAGTTTAAAAGTCTCAAAGTCGAGCTATGTCAGACACCTCGAAGAAGAAAGAACACGCACAAGACAACCTTACGTCCATCAATACAATTGGGAAACGAGGTTAGAAGCCTCACAATTGGAACCCATAAAGGTTCCATAAAGGAAGGCAGAGAAATTTAGTCAATTGCCAGAGGTTTGGCACGAAAAATAGGGGAAACCACTACGGTATTTTCAGCTAGTCATCATGGAGAAATGAATGCCTCAAGTCTGTAGTCTCGCCACTCTAATTGTTTCTACTAATCCAGGTTCCAAATAATTCACTTGGAAGCAATATAAATGTCCAGAGAGGAGGGAATGTTTACGTAAATTCGGGCGTTGAAAATATACAGGAACATGTTTTTAATAAAATCGGTAATTGCTTGTTAGGGTAAAAAACTGAAAACGGCATGCAGCTGTAAATCTCAAGTTTATCTATTCTTAAATATTAAGAGAAAAAAGACTGGAAGGAAGTACATCAAAATGTTAGAAAGCTGCCTGGGTGTTGAGATCATGAGATTTTTTTCTTCTACTATTTATTTTCTACAACTACTGCATTCAGGACTTTTCTATCACTAGCTTGAGTTGTTGCATTCAGCATCTCAATTTCTCTGTACCTGCCATTACCCTCATAATGACAGACACAAATGAGAGCACAGCTACTGGACTCCTGGGCAGGGATTTCAGGGGTTTGCTTTTGTGTGTTTTAATACCCCAAATAAAACATGAGTTCTTTAAGAGCAAGGACTTCAAATTCTTTACATTGAACACAAACTTACAAATAGCTTGGCACAAAGAAAATGGAAAAACATGCTGGTACCATGTCAGTACAAACATTAAGGGAAGAGTTGGTCATGGAGAAATCTCACTTTCCACAGGTTATTTCCACATTGACCTGACTCCCAAAAGAGTTATGACAACGTGTAAGGGTGCAAAAAACGTTGAGAGAGCACACATTATAAATGGCACAAAGCAAAGAAGTCAGTAGGTAGAGAGAGATTTAAAATGGAGTGGGGGGAATGAAGCTAACAACTGTACCTTAACGAACTTATGAAGTTCTCCCATAAGGTCTGATTAACTACAGCTTCTCAAACGTGCCTTTATAGAACCAAAAATATCCACGTCCTTTCTGAATATTCCCTTTCCTTCAGACAAATTTATCGGAGCAACTTTCATGTCAGAGAAACCTTTTTAATACTCGGTTTCCACATACTCTACTAGTTCTTTTTTCACTCTCCACTGAGTTACCTACTGAACAACCTCCTACCACGGTGCCTAGTGCCCACTTTTGTGAATGTTCCCTACGTGGGGCTGAGGGGAGAGGATGATTTAATAAGTAACAATCCCATTTCTTTACATCTGAAACAGCTTAATTGTAGCTTTATAAGAGACTTTACTAGCTTTAGAAAATCAGCAGTTTATGTTTGAGCAGTTTAAAGCACAGGAAAGCAGTGACCCTCTGTTAAGCACCACTGGAGGAATGATTAGAATGGGATGGGTGCAGCTGGTCCCTCAGGCCTTCTTTTTGAGTATTTCAAGCTGTTGCTTGCTTTGAAGATTAAAGGGGAGTTAGACTTGAATCTCTGAAACTGGGATTTTTCCCCCCAGTTTATCAATTAAGACATTTGTGCATTTCTTAAATATTTACTTCCACCTAATGTTTTCCAGTATATTTGGATGTGGAATCTTATCTGAAATCCCCCACTAGAACCTCTAAGACAATGCAATACTTGTGGTACTTACATCATACTGAAAAGTAGCCGAGAACTCCAGTGTTTGGAAGAACAGCCCAAGCACTGAAAGCAGCAATATCCAAATAAGGTACCAAGCACCGGACTTAGATTTCGACCAAATGATACCTCACAGATCTGCCGTCAAATGCAGTACTCGGGCTTGGTAATCTGCAGGTTGACTTCAGCTTCTTCTCTGAGCCTACCTAAACTGTGCTTTATATGTCTAAAAGGTTATTACTAAATATAACTACTGGCTATGAAAGAGAGGCTGAGGGCTAGGATAAAAGAAGGTTTGTGTGAGTGTGAATGTATACGTGTGGTTAAAAATGCGCTTAAAAAAGCCATATGAGGCCAGCAAGATGACATGTAATGAATTATCCCTGTCAAATACCTGGTGAGTAGAATTCTCTCTTTGTCTCAGGATCGCCCAAAATGGAACATACTGGTAAAGCTCCGAGGAGGCAGAAACCCAGGAGCAAGGGATGTGAACTGAGGATGGGAAGGAAGGTTGCAGGGGCCACTTTGTTGATAGAGGTAGGGAGTCACCAGCAACAGCAAGAAAAGGAATGGCATACTGAGAAAGAAGGCAGATCTGCTAGGAGTGGGGCTGTTTTGACACAGACCGAGACAAGGGCTCTGAGATAGCAACGAAATCTCTACTTCAAGGGGAAAGAAGTACACTGCTTGCATTTAGTGCTTTAGATTACAGAAAGTGTTTTGTAGAGAACCATTCTGGGAAATACTTAAAAGACTGTTTTACCTTTAAGTTTAAACACTATGTCATCTTGTAAAATGTTCTGCCCCTAAAAAAAACTTGAAATGTTCACATAATACTCACACAGCCTAGGTAGCTAAATGTGTCACCGGCCATAATGTAAGATTAAAACTATAATATTCTTACAAAAAAACAGGAGTAAACCTCTGTAACCTTGGACTAGGCAATGGGTTCTTAAGCAAGACATCAAGGCAAAAGCAACAAAAGAAAAACTATATTGGATTTCATCAAAAATTCCTAAATTTCAAAGGACAGGATCAAAAATGTGAAAAAACAACTCAGAAAAGGGGAAAAAATATTAGCAAATCCTATATCTTTTAGGGGACTTATATCTAGAAACATTTAAAGAACAATTACAACTCAATAATAAGGAGACAAACACCCCAATTAAAAATTGACAAACTATCTGAACAGACAGTTCCCCAAAGAAGACATACAAATGGCCAATAAGCACATAATAAGATGCTCAACATCATTAGGCACCAGGGAAATGCAAATCAAAGCCACAGTGAGTGAGATAACTCTTCACACCCACTAGCATGATACAAGATGACAATAGCAAGTGTTGGCCTGGGAGAAACTGCCCCTCATGCATTGCTGATGGGAATGCAAAATGATCAGCTGCTTTGAAAAACAGTTTCGCAGTTCCTCAGTACAGTAAACATGAAGTTACCATATAACCTAGCAATTTTACTCCTAGGTATATACCAAGAGAATTAAAAACATATGTCCACACAAATACTTGCATATGAATATTAATAGTAGCCAAAAGATGGAAATAACACAAATGTCTTTCAACTGATGAACGAAAGACGTTTGGATTGTTTCCATCTTTTGGCTATTATTATTTGTATATATGTACTTAACAAATGACTCAAAAAAAGTCAGAAGGGAGAAAAACTCTAAAGACTAAATTATGATGTACAGACCTACTTTGAGGGCTGTGATAACCTAGCATCTGCAAGAAGGTCATCAATGAAGTCTCTGAATGTTTATGAAGAAATAAATCTAAACAGAGAGCAGGAGTAGATGGAGTTAGGCCCATCAAGTAGACCAGTATATGAAATTTTGAGGTAGAAGTGAGCATAACATGCTCATCAGCCAGGAAGTTGGAAGGCATAAATGCCAAGGAGATGCTCTAGGGAAAAGTGAGCATAGAATGAGGCCAGACCAGGAGGATAGAAGTTAGACAATGAGATAGAATTGTGCATGGTAGTAATATCATGAAAGCAATGTCCACATAAGATTAATCTAATAAAACTATGCTTGATGGATTGGAAGAACTAGATGCTAGAATCAAGAAGGTTGATTTGAAATCTATTCATAACTTAGATGTAAGAAAAAGTCTTTGGATGGTAAGGTAAGTAATGGGGTGGGGCATGGATGGAATTTTAAAAGATTTACTGTCAAGAGTTTTTGAGCATTTTTGATGTTCTAACTGCTGTGCAGGGAACTTTAAATGCTCCTCGCCACAACCCTGTGTTTTTATTACCTTTTTTAAATGTGAGTTAACTGATAGCCAGATTGGTTATCTGGTTATGTAACTTGTCCTAAAACACACAGATGGTATATGGAAGAACTGGGATTAAAATCTATGTCTGAAAAAGGTCATAAAATGCTTCAAGGTTTTTGTTGAGGTGACCAGGAAGAACAGTGGAGTTACTGAATTGAAAAATAGAAGCTCTGGGGGGGCTGATATAGGGAGCAAGGGAAAGATGAAGCATCTTAAAAAAGAAATATCGAACTTGGGGTAAGAGCTGTAGTATATCCCAGTGGAAACATTTAGAAAGCAATTAGATAAATAAGCCCAGCAATCTTGTGAGAGGATCAGATCACACAGAGAAATCATTAACATAGACACAAGCCTTAATTGATGGCTCAGCTCCCCAAATGAGACTGACCCTTGGGTAACTGCTCCCAAAGGCAGTAGAAAAGGTAGGAGAAAAGTCACCTGAAGCAACAGAGAAGAAGGGATCAGAAATAGGAAAAGAATCAGGTTAGTCCATTTTCAGGCAAGCGAAAGGAGAAATAAAAAGAAAAAGAAGGGAAGGAAAGGAAAGGAAAAAAGGAAGGAAGAGAGGGAGGAAGGAAGGAACAAGAGAAACTATTTCAAGAAGGAAAAGGTGGGGACAGTGACTGTAATGCGGTATGTGGTGGGGACTTGATAATGGGGGGAGTCTAGTAACCATTAATGTTGCTCATGTAATTGTACATTAATTATACCAAAATAAAAAATAGAAAAATAGAAAAAGAAAGAAAAGGTGGTCAGCAGTATCAAATGATGCAGGCAAGTCGAGGAGATTTTAATGAGTGATTTAAGAACACAAGGACTGGTGAGAATCACTGTTCACCTTGCAGAGGACAGTTTATTGCCCACTGAAGACAGATTTCAAAGAGTTAAAAAAAGAAAAAAGAGAAGTTTATCAGCTGAAGGAAAACAAAAAACAGTAATTTGGAAGTGCCATAGGAACAAAGATGCTTTTTTGAAACAAAGGAGATCTGAGTGTACATGAAGACTGTGGAAATGTAAGAGGGACATGGTTGCTTAACACACCACTTTGCAAGGAAGACTCTAACCATTTTATAAAAATAGAAACAGCAGTATACAGCAAATCAGTGCATACATATATTTAAATGATACTAGTTATATTAGCCAATGAAAGGGTGGGGCTGGCTGGGTTATTGTGCTGCTCAGATGGACACCCCACCCAGAGGTCAGATTCGGGGTGGGGATGTAAGAAAGGAAGGATGTGATTAAGAGATTATTTCAGCACAACTAGGGCAGAGATTGAGGCCCATCAGGGAAAACCAGTGGTGAAAGCACAGATGCCGACTTGCCCAGCCCACAGGTGTTGCTGGGGGTCAGCTGGCCTGAGCGCAGTAGGGCCATCATCTGTAAATCACTGGGAGACTACAGGCCAAAAGGCCAATCCACACAGCTGCCTTCCTGAAGTCAGTTCCTGCAGCACAGCAACATCTCCGACTTGATCAGTGTTTCCTTCTTAATGAATACACTAGGCCTCTCCCCATTTTTCAGTGGTATTTATTGTCTAGCTGGTTCCTCCCAGTTTTTGGTGGCAGGTAAACTGCTGATCCCCAACCCCCATTCTGAGAAATGATCCCTATCCTTTGGGCTTGGTACCACAGTGTCCTCTTCGAATGCACAAACCCTCTATTCTTCCCAAACCAGGAGTTGCAGTTCCACTAAAAGAGCCAAACCAAAAAGTCATCTACAATTCCAATTGCCCTAGGGACAACTCAGTCCAACTTGGAAGGACAAAAGTGCTTTTTATATATGTGCTCCAAGAGCACCTTGTGCTTAGGTGACAGAGAATTGACCACAGCTGAACATCACCATCTGGTGCCTGGGAGGTGTCACTGCAGATCTTTCCACTCCTTTGAACTAAATTCAACAAACAATTCATTGAGAACTTAGTAAGCAAATGGAAAAACTGTCCCTGAACTTACTAAATATAAACTCTTTCTTTTGGGGTCTCATCCTCACGTTAGGACTGTGCTTTTGGAGGTATCCACTGTTTATCTACATCAGCAGCTTTTCCTGTTTCATCTAATTCTCCTCTTGCTTCCAGATCATTGTCTTCACAGTATAAACAGTACAAACAGATGGTATAAATCTAGTATCTTCTATTTAAAGAAAGAAGGAAAAAGGTCTTTCTTGGTCACATATATCCTTCTGCTACCTGTTTACCACTATGGTCCCCTGGAACAGAAAGCCACTCAAATGAGATCCTTATATGTAGCATCTCTACTTCCTCAACTCTAAATTATTTTTTAACTCACCCCCAAATTGGTCCTTTCCACCACTCCACTGAAATTGTTCTTTCTTTCACTGTTGACCTCTGCATTGCAAAACACGTGGTGCTTTTCGATCCTTTTCTTACTCAACCTCTCAGCAGTATTAGATGCTTGCCGGCTCTCTTTCTAAATGCTCATTCCTCTTGGAATCAAAATTGCCATCTCTTTTTTGCTTCCACAGCTCTGTTCTCTTTTTTCAGTCTCCCTTGCTAGTTCCTTATCCTGTAGCTAATCTCTAAATTCAGAATGGTTTGTATGGGAACTTATCCAGGACCTCTTTTCTTCTCCATGTGCATTCTTTCTCTAATTGATCTCATCCTACCTTGAGACTTAAAATGCTGTCACTAGGATGATGATTCCCAAATTTCTAACCCACACCTGTCCTTGAGGCTCCAGACTTGGAGATCCACATGTAATAGGCATTTCAAACTAACATGTGCAATGTGAGACTGACTTTCTTCCAATACCTATTACTGCTCCAGTGTTTTCCGTCTCAGTAAATGACACTATTGCTCATTCATTTGCTAATTCTAAAAACTAGGAGTCAGCCTTGATTTCCCACATTCCTTTATCAGCCTCTCTCCATGACTAGTTTAATGCTAAGTCTGTCTCTAAAAGAGATCCCAAATCAACCCACAGACCACCCTACTCCTAGCTACTGTCTTCTCACTTGGGTTATTCATTCATTAGCCTCCTAAGTGGCCTTTGCTCTTTCCCTTTCCAGTCCATTTCCTATACAGTAGCCTATGTGGTCCTTAAAATATGTAAATGACATTCATTCTTCTTTCAAGAGCCTTTCATCATGCTTAGAATAAAATCCAAACTCCTGGAGGGAGGAGCTAAGATGGCGGCGTGAGTAGGGCAGCGGAAATCTCCTCCCAAAACCATATATATTATTGAAAATACAACAAATACAACTATTCCTAAAAGAGAGATCAGAAGATACAGTACAACAGCCAGGCTACATCTACACCTGCAAGAAACCAGCACCTCACGAAGAGGGTAAGATACAAGACGCGACCCAGTGGGACCCGAGTGCACCCCCCAACCCAGCTCCCTGTGAGAGGAGAGGAGTCAGAGCAGGGAGGGAGTGGGAGCCCAGGACTGCTAAATACCCAGCCCTAGTCATCTGCATTGGGAGCGCAGACACACAGTGTGTAGTGTGCTGGATATTAGGGAAATGGAACAGTAAAACCTGCGAATGGGTCCCCACAGCTGACACCCCTGAGACAAAAGAAAAGCAAGTGCTTTTTGAAAGTCTTAAAGGGACAGGCGCCTCACAGCTGGATGGAAGCATCCTGGCACACCCAGCCCAGCAGCTGGGAATCCCGGGGAACTCCGGGCGCCCAAACCCCTGGGCAGCAGTGCAGCTCTGAGGCCCCTCATGGCGAAAACAGCCTCCTGCATGTTCCCTCTCCGGTGTGGCCCCGCTGTAGTGAAGCAGCAGCTTGAGGCCAGCCATGCCCACAGCAGCCACGCTGAGCTTCCTCCGCAGCCACGCGGGACAGACTCAGGGACACCATCAGCGTGCAGCTGCCCAGAACAAGCCGCTAGGGGTCACCATTCTTGCAGGAGAGGAAGGCGACAAGCAAGCAGGAAGGGACTTTGTTCTCCCAGCTGACACACACACCAACTGCCTACAACTACCTCTATTGCCATGAAAAGGCAGAAGAATTTGATCCAGACCATAATCACATGGACATCCCCTGAGAGAGAACCTGGGGAGATAGATTTAATGAATCTCCTGAAAAAGAATTCAAAAAGAAGGTCATAACCACGCTGATGGAGCTGCAGAAAAAAATGCAAGAGCTAATGGATAAAGTTGGGAGGGAGAATACAGAAATAAAACAAACTCTGAAAGGACATAAAAGCAGAATGGATGAGATGCAAGAAGCTGTTAATGGAATAGAAATAAGACAACAGAAATGCAGAGAAGCTGATGCAGAAACACATAAAAGGGTCTCCAGGAATGAAAGAATATTAAGAGAACCATGTGACCAATCCAAATGGAACAATATCCGCATTATAGGGGTACCAGAAGAAGAGAGAGAAAAGGGGTTAGAAAGTGTCTTTGAAGAAATAATTGCTGAACTTCCCCAAACTGGAGGAGGAAATAGCCTCTCAGACCACAGAAGCACACAGAACTCCCAACAGAAGTGACCCAAAGAGGACAACACCAAGACACATAATAATTAAAATGGCAAAGATCAAGGACAAGAACAGAGTATTAAAGGGAGCCAGAGAGAGAAAAAAGGTCATTTACAAAGGAAAACCCATCAGGCTATCATCAGACTTCTCAACAGAAACCTTACAGGCCAGAAGAGAACGGCATGATATATTTAATGCAATGAAACAGAGGGCCTTGAACCAAGAATACTGTATCCAGCACAATTATCGTTTAAAGATGGAGGAGGGATTAAACAATTCCCAGACAAGCAAAAGTTGAGGGAATTTGCCTCCCACAAACCACATCTACAGAGTATTTTAGAGGGACTGCTCTAGATGGAAGCACTCCTAAGGCTAAATAGATGTCACCAGAGAAAATAAAATCACAGCAAAGAAAGCAGATCAACCAAATAAACTAAAGGCAAAAAATAAAATCAACTACCCAGATCAGGAGGGGGAGGATTAAAGATGGCGGCATGAGAGGAGAGACAGAGGCTTCCTCCTAAAACTGGATACAATTAGAAAATTTAATTGGTGCAACTAATCCTGAGAGAGCAACAGGAAAGAGGACGGTGCCAGACTGCACACACCTGTAGAAAAGAGCAGACCTCACCAAATGGGGTAACATACCAGAGCTGTGGCTCCGTGGGACTCGAGCCCCTCCCCCACCCCAGCTCACCGGCAGGAGGAAGAGAAATGGAGCAGGGAGGGAGTGGAAGGCTTGGGACTGCTGAATACCTAGCTCCAGAGCTCTCCTCTGGGAGCACAAACCTACATTTCATGGTACTTTCATGAGGCTCGCATGACTACCGGATTAGAAAGTGAATACAGGCAGAGTTCCTGGGAGACTGGGATTCTGGCTGCTTGTGGAAAGCAGGGATCCATATCTAGCTGCTCTGGGACAAAAACATACCTGTGTGACCGGCCCACTGGCTCAGGCAGTGGAGACAGGCACAGCAGCTGGGAGGCGGGGAACAGCTCTTTCCTCCCCCCAGGTACCAGTACCGCTCACCTGTGACCCCCAACATTGCTTCAGGGGCTGAGCAGCTCCAGAATAGAGCTTCTGGACACTAGAGGGTGCCATATACAAACATGAAATGCCAAAGGAACCTTGTCCAGAGTAAAATTATTAATACAACTCCAGAGAAAGATTTAAATGATATGGACCTCGTGACTCTTCCTGAAAGGGAGTTCAAAGTAAAAATCATCAACATTCTAATGGAGGTACAGAAAGACATCCTAGAACTCAGGAATGAATTCAGGTCAGAGATCCAATTGTTGAAGAGCATGATGGAGGGTATTAAAAGTGGGTTGGATACAATGGAGGAGACAATAAATGAAATAGAAACTAGAGAAGAGGAATACAAAGAAACTGAGGCACAGGGAGAAAAAAGGATCTCTAAAAATGAAAGAATATTGAGAGAACTGTGTGACCAATCCAAGTGGAACAATATTCACATCATAGTGATACCAGAAGAAGAAGAGAGAGAAAAAGGGATAAAAAGTGTCTTTGAGGAGGTAGTTGCTGAAAACTTCCCCAATCTGGGGAAGGAGATAGTCTCTCAGGCCATGGAGATCCACAGATCCCCCTACACAAGGGACCAAAGGAAGGCAACACCAAGACACATAGTAATCAAAATGGGAAAGATCAAGGATAAGGACAGACTGTTAAAAGCAGCCAGAGGCAGAAATAAGATCACATACAAAGGAAAGCCCATCAGGCTAATATCAGACTTCTCAGCAGAAACCTTACAGGCCAGAAGGGAGTGGCATGATGTATTTAATGCCATGAAGCAGAAGGGCCTGGAACCAAGATTACATTATTTGGCAAGATTATCATTTAAATTGAAGGAGGGATTAAACAATTTCCAGATAAGCAAAAACTGAGAGAGTTTACCTCCCATAAACCATCTCTGCAGTCTATTTTGGAGGGACTGCTATAGATGGAAGTGTTCCTAGGGTTCAATGCTTGTCACCAGAGGTAGTAAAACCCGGTAGGGATGGTGGAGCAGCTGATTGTGAGGCAAACACAAAATTAAATTGACTATCCCCAATGTCAATCAAGGGATAGACAAAAAACAGAATTTGATACCTAATATATAAAGAATGAAGGAGGAAGAAAAAGGAGGAGAAATAGAAAAGAACCTTTACATTGTGTTTGTAACAGCATACTAAGTGAGTTAAGTTAGACTCTTAGATAGTAAGGAAAGTAACCTGGAACCTTTGGTAACCACGAATCTAAAGCCTGCAATGGCAATAAGTACATACCTACCGATAATCACCCTAAATGTAAATGGACTGAATGCACCAATCAAAAGACATAGAGTCACTGAATGGATATAAAAAAAAGACCCATCTATATGCTGCTTACACGAGACTCACCGCAAACCCAAAGACATGCACAGACTGAAAGTCAAGGGATGGAAAAACATATTTCAGGCAAACAATAGGGAGAAAAAATCAGGTGTTGCAATACTAGTATCAGACAAAATAGACTTCAAAACAAAGAAAGTAACAAAAGATAAAGAAGGAGATTACATAATGATAAAGGGCGCAGTCCAACAAGAGGATATAACCATTATAAATATATATGCACCCAATACAGGAGCACCAGCATATGTGAAACAAATACTAACAGAACTAAAGGAGGAAATAGAATGCAATGCATTCATTTTCAGAGACTTCAACATGCCATTCACTCCAAAGGACAGATCCACCAGACAGAAAATAAGTAAAGACACAGAGGCACTGAACAACACACTAGAACAGATGGACCTAATAGACATCTATAGAACTCTACACCCAAAAGCAACAGGATACACATTCTTCTCAAGTGCACATGCAACATTCTCCAGAATAGACCACATACTAGGCCACAAAAAGAGCCTCAGTAAATTCAAAAAGATTGAAATTCTACCAACCAACTTTTCAGACCACAAAGGTATAAAACCAGAAATAAATTGTACAAAGAAAGCAAAAAGGCTCACAAACACATGGAGGCTTAACAACACGCTTCTAAATAGTCAATGGATCAATGACCAAATTAAAATGGAGGTCCAGCAATATATGGAAATAAATGACAACAACAACACAAAGCCCCAACTTCTGTGGGATGCAGTGAAAGCAGTCTTAAGAGGAAAGTATATAGCAATCCAGGAATATTAAAGAAGGAAGAACAAACCCAAATGAATAGTCTAATGTCACAATTATCAAAATTGGAAAAAGAAGAACAAATGAGGCCTAAAGTCAGCAGAAGGAGGGACATAATAAAGATCAGAGAAGAAATAAACAAAATTGAGAAGAGTAAAACAATAGGAAAAATCAATGAAACCAAGAGCTGGTTCTTTGAGAAAATAAACAAAATAGATAAGCCTCTAGCCAGACTTATAAAGAGAAAAAGAGAATCAACACACATCAACAGAATCAGAAGTGAGAAAGGAAACATCATGATGGACCCAACAGAAATACAAAGAATTATTACAGAATAGTATGAAAACCTATATGCTCAGAAGCTGGAAAACCTAGAAGAAATGGACAACTTCCTAAAAAAATACAACCTTCCAAGACTTACCAAGGAAGAAACACAAAATCTAAACAGACAAATTAACAGCAATGAAATTGAAGCGGTAATCAAAAAACTACCCAAGAACAAAATCCCAGGACCAGGTGGATTTACCTCAGAATTTTATCAGACATACAGAGAAGACATAATACCCATTCTCCTTAAAGTTTTCTAAAATAGAAGAGGAGGGAATACTCCCAAACTCATTTTATGAAGCCAGTATCACCCTAGCAATAAAACCAGGCAAAGACCCCACAGAAAAAGAAAATTACAGACCAATATCCCTAATGAACATAGATGCAAAAATACTCAACAAAATATTGGCCAATCGAATTCAAAAATACATCAAAAGGATCATACACCATGACCAAGTGGGATTCATCTCAGGGATGCAAGGATGGTACAACATTCGAAAATCCATCAACATCATCCACCACAGAAACAAAAAAGATAAAAATCACATGATCATCTCCATAGACACTGAAAAAACATTCGACAAAATTCAACATCCACTCATGATAAAAACTCTCAATAAAATGGGCATACAGTGCAAGTACCTCAACATAATAAAGGCCATATATGATAAACCCACAGCCAACATGATACTGAACAGCAAGAAGCTGAAAGCCTTTCCTCTGAGATGGGGTACAAGACAGGGATGCCCACTCTTCTCACTGTTATTCAACATAGTACTGGAGGTCCTAGCCATGGCAATTAGACAAAACAAAGAAATACAAGGAATCCAGATTTGTAAAGAAGAAGTCAAACTGTCACTATTTGCAAATGACATGATATTGTACATAAAAAACCGTAAAGACTCCAATCCAAAACTACCAGAACTAATATCTGAATTCAGCAAAGTTGCAGGATACAAAATTAACACACAGAAATCTGTGGCTTTTGTATACACTAATGATGAACCAATAGAAAGAGAAATCAGGAAAACAATTCCATTCACAATTGCATCAAAAAGAATAAAATACCTAGGAATAAACTTAACCAAGGAAGTGAAAGACTTATACCCTGAAAACTATAAGATACTCTTAAGAGAAATTAAAAAAGACACTAACAAATGGAAACTCATCCCATGCTCTTGGCTAGAAAGAATTAATATCGTCAAAATGGCCATCCTGCCCAAAGAAATATACAGATTCGATGCAATCCCTATCAAATTACCAACAGCATTCTTCAGCGAACTGGAACAAATAGTTCAAAAATTCATATGGAAACACCAAAGACCCCGAATAGCTAAAGCAATCCTGAGAAGGAAGAATAAAGTGGGGGAGATCTCGCTCCCCAACTTCAAGCTCTACTACAAAGCCACAGTAATCAAGACAACTTGGTACTGGCACAAGAACAGAGCCACAGACCACTGGAACAGAATAGAGACTCCAAACATTAACCCAAACATATATGGTCAATTAATATTCAATAAAGGAGCCATGGACATACAATGGGGAAATGACAGTCTCTTCAACAGATGGTGCTGGCAAAACTGGACAGCTACATGTAAGAGAATGAAACTGGATCATTGTCTAACCCTATACACAAAAGTAAATTCAAAATGGATCAAAGACCTGAATGTAAGTCATGAAACCATAAAACTCTTAGGAAAAAACATAGGCAAAAATCTCTTGTACATAAACATGAGTGACATCTTCATGAACGTATCTCCCTGGGCAAGGGAAAGAAAAGCAAAAATGAACAAGTGGGACTATATCAAGCTGAAAAGCTTCTGTACAGCAAAGGTCACCATCAACAGAACAAAAAGGCATCCTACAGTATGGGAGAATATATTCATAAATGACAGATCCAATAAAGGGTTGACATCCAAAATATATAAAGAGCTCACGTACCTCAACAAACAAAAAGCAAATAATCCAATTAAAAAACAGACAGTTCTCTAAAGAAGAAATTCAGATGGCCAACAGACACATGAAAAGGTGCTCCACATCGCTAATCATCAGAGAAATGCAAATTAAAACCACAATGAGATATCACTTCACCCCAGTAAGGATCGCCACCATCCAAAACACAAACAGCAACAAATGTTGGTGAGGTTGCAGAGAAAGGGGAACCCTCCTACACTGCTGGTGGGAATGTGAACTAGTTCAACCATTGTGGAAAGCAGTATGGAGGTTCCTCAAAGTGCTCAAAAAGAAATACCTGTTGACTCAGGAATTCCACTTCTAGGAATTTACCCTAAGAATGCAGCAGCCCAGTTTGAAAAAGACAGATGCACCCCTATGTTTATCGCAGCACTATTTACAATAGCCAAGAAATGGAAGCAACCTACGTGTCCATCAGTAGATGAATGGATAAAGAAAATGTGGTATACACAATGGAATATTATTCAGCCATAAGAAGAAAACAAATCCTACCATTTGCAACAACATGGATGGAGCTAGAGAGTATTATGCTCAGTGAAATAAGCCAGGTGGAGAGAGACAAGTACCAAATGATTTCACTCATATGTGGAGCATAAGAACAAAGAAAAACTGAAGGAACAAAACAGCAGCACAATCATAGAACCCAAGAATGGACTAACAGTTACCAAAGGGAAAGGGACTGAGGAGGATGGGTGGGAAGGGTGGGATAATGGCTGGGAAAAAGAAAGGGGGCATTACGATTAGTATGTGTAATGTGCGGAGGGTGCACGGGGAGGGCTGTACAACACAGAGAAGATGAATAGGGATTCTGCAGCATCTTACTACGCTGATGGACAGTGACTGTAATGGGGTTTGTGGGGAGGACTTGGTGAAGGGGAGAGCCTAGGAAACATAATGTTCTTCATGTAATTGTCGATTAATGATACCAAAATGAAAAAAAAATAAAGAAATCCAAACTCCTTACAATGGCTTACAAGGCCTTACAGGATCTGAGCCAACCTACCTCACTGACTTCCTACTCACTGTCTCCAGTCATACAGGCCTCCTCACTCTTCTGTCTTAGCACCTGCCATCCCCCATGTCCCCATCCTTTTCCCTGGATCCTCCCATGACTCTGTCTTTCTCAGCCCCAACATCATCTCTTCAGAAGGCTTTCCCTGGCTACGAAGTTTTAGTAGTCCTCATCCCCAACCTACACCCAGTTACTTTCTATTTCCTCATCTCCTTGTTTTCTTCCATAAAACTTATGAAAAATTTGAAATTATCTTATTTGTTTGCTTATTTGTCTCCATCCCACCCAGGCTTCGCCTCTGTCATTAGTATGTAAGTTCCTTGAAAGAAGGCAACTTCCAAATGCATTGTGTTCCACAGCCACGTGGGCACCATTCATGTTGTTCATATGATGGAAGTCTCTGTGGGAAGCTGCTCTGTCTGCTTCTTCAAAGCTATATTCCCCCAGAACCTCACACAGTGCCTGGCACATGACAAGTGCTTGTGGAACAACTGAAAGAATGAAATGCAGTGTGCCGATGACCCCAGACACATATCTCAGATCCATGCCTCCAAGAAACTTCACCAGAATATAAACATCACATGTAACACTGATGTGTTTCTCAGGGCCACTTGTATATTTAGTAGCATTGTGCCTCTGATCGTTGAGCTATAAACAAGTACATCAATGTACACAGATACAGTCCTCATTATCACACAGGGAGAGTCCACTTGAGAAAATCAGGTTAAATTGAAGTCAGAATTTTTTTTTCTCACAGTGTTAAAACAAAAAATCATTCTCTAATCTTCATTGTCCTTGAATAGTCAACCCTGGCCCTTCCAACCTAAATTCACTCCTCATTCTTCCATGACTCCATCTCTTATTTCCCACTGAACATTGAAACCAGCAGGGAAGAGCTCCCTTGAGTTATGTCACCAAACCTTAAATCCTGCCTGCATCTGTACAAGGCGCCCTCTCCTCCTTTGCTACCATTAGGTGGAAGAGGCATTCATGTACCTACCAAAGGTTAACCCACCTGTGCCCTGCATCCCATTTCCTCCTATTCTGAACTCATGAATTTTTGGTTATCTATTTCCAGAGTCTTGAGACTCTCCTTAACCCAGAGACTTCCTGTCAGCATCTAAATATGCTCAAGTCTTGCCTAATATTTGAAAGGCCAGGTTGAGGACAGGTTGAGAAGCCCTTCCCAGACTTGGCTGTCTACTTAGTTGCTATCCTCCTCTGCAGAGTTCACGAAACTTCTCAAAGGCATTTTAAGCATTGTTTGTGCACTCATTATCCCAATTACCACTCTCTTACTATTGAACTTACTTCATCCTTGTTTCTCCCTCCTACTCCACTAAAGTGGCTCATGTTGGGGACATGAATTTCCATGGTCACTGAATTCAAAAGGCATTTTTAACCCTTCTATTACTTGTTCTCTTGGCAGCTTTTAAATGTGGCAACCACTTTGCTCCTGCAACACTTCCCTTGCCTCCTGTAACACCATGTCTTCCTGCCTCTCCCGTGCTGCTTCTCAGACACTTTCATCAGTTTGTTTTTCATTATGACCATGATTTGTTGGAGTCCTTGAGGTTCTCTCTGAATCCCCTCTTCTTCTCATTCAAGGTTCTCTTTTTCTAGGGGTCTTCAAACACCGGCTATATTAATTACTCCTAGACTTAAATCACCAGTCCAGAACTCTCTCTGAACTCCAGGGTTGTACACCTAATTGCATGGATGATCTCCTTGGATATCCCCCATGGACCTCAAACCCAACATACACATATGCATCAGAATCCCAGCTTTTTTCTTGCAGGCGATTCATCAATCCAGCTGCACAGACCAGACATTTAGGGGTCATCTTTATATATTCAACCTGTTTCCTCACCTTAATCCATCATTAAGTCCTGTTGACATTTTCTCCTTCATGCTTATTAAATCTATCTGCCTCTCTCCATCTCCACTGTGACCACTTTAATGAAAGCTCCATGGTCTCTCACCTGGTTTGCAGGGGAAGCCTTGCAGACGTCCTCACACCTACCTTGCCCCTTCTAATATGTTCTCGATGCTGCAGCCAGAATGAACACTGAAACACAATAAATCTGATTGGGTCACTCTCCTGTTTAAAACCATTCAATGCCTTTGCCTTTCTCGTAGAAAAACCCCCCACAAAATCTTCACCATGCCTCCAAGGCCCTGGCTGGCCTGATTACTGCACACTGTGCCAGCCTCCTCTTGTTCTCCTCTCTCTCCCTTCCAGTCCTACCCTTCAGTCCCTTCAGTCCCTTCAGTCTCTCCAGCCTCAGGGCCTTGGGAGAGGGTTTCCCTCTGACCCTGTGTCTCCTGAATGACTACCATCCTTTAGATACGGGTATGTAACAGGTACTATTGATGCTCTGTCCCACAGCTGGTCTAAAGCAGTGGATCTCAAAGTGTGGTTCCTAACCAGCAGCATTGACATCTCCTGGGAATTAGTTAGAAATGCTTTTGCCAACCCCACTCCAGACACAGCGACTCAGAAACTCTGGGGTGGAGTCCTGCAATCTGTGTTTTATCAAGTCCTCTAGGTGATTATGATGATTTGAAAACCACTGGCTTATAGCATTCATATAAGCTTCCTATGTTTCTCTGCCTCAGAGGGAGGCTGTAAGTACTAAGAAGTTGACACCCCTAGAGTGACACCCTTAACTAATGAGGGATGGGAGCTGGACTTATACTCCTTTGTGAGACATATTTAGGCATGTTCTACAAACTCTCTGAGCAAGTCCTCAGTGGGACTGAGCCCCAGTTACTGACAGTGGGTAACTTGCCCATTAATGGTTTTCCTTCCTTCCTTGTCTTACTTCCTTACTGATTCAGAGCTCTCTGGAATCAACTCCAGAATACGTCACTTGTGCCCAAATCCTTGCTTAAGGGTCCGCCTTTGGGGAACCCAAACTAAGATGATGCAAATACGCCATGTAAAGGAAGTTTCCCCTCACCCCTAGATTAGATCAGTGCCCTTTGTTACACACTCTTTTTCACCCTCTTCTTTTGCAGCACAGCACTTTTCACAGTTTATAGTTAGATATTTTTGCAATTCTTTGGTTAATATATTCATTCCTCACCTTGAAAGAACAGTGTCTGTCTTATCCTTGTTTTATCCTCAACCCCTCCAGTGCCTGGCACAAAAATAGACACCAATGAATGTTGAATGAATGACAATGAATGGATAGCACCTTGTCATTCATAACTTGCTGAAGGGCTGTCTGAGAAAGTCTCAGGGTATCTGTCATCTACATTTCAACATGTTTCTTTTACGTTCCTCCTAGTTTTTTAAACTGCAGTTTTTTCATTTCATATTAAGGACAATGGCATTCTCCACATAATACTACTCTCTCTTAATTTTGTCAGAGTTTATTTTTTAAAGTATTTTCTTTCCAATTGAAATAGTTGTCCTCCTTCTCTAATTACAGAAAAGACTCCTTTTATAATGGTACTTTTTATTTTCAAGCTGCAATATTCCTTGCTATTCATCCTTAAAGCCTATAAACCTTTTTTCTTTTATTTTTTTCAGTTCTGTTTTGTTATTTTTTATTGAAATATACTTGATATATAATATTATATTGGTTTCAACTATATAACATAGTGATTAAAAAATTATATACATTATTAAATCCTCACCCCAACTAGTGTAGTTACTATGTGTCAACATAGAAAGATGTTACAGAACTACTGACTATATTCTCTATGCTGTACTTTCATCCTGTGACTAATTTATATAATGATTGACATTTTGTGCCTCTTTATCCCCTTCACCCATTTATCTCCTTCTTGCTTCTAAAGGGGGTGAACATAAAGATACATATTAAATAATTTTGCATTTCTGAGATTTAATCAGCCCTTATAAATAATATATTTTTTTGTGGGAGGAAATAGGGAAGAAGATACACCCCCCTTCCCTCCACACCTTTCTTATATTTCTGTTGCCTAAATGCTCCAAGAGAGTTAATTTTGTAGTTGAGAGCCCAGATTATTACTTGGGACAGTCTTGTTAATAAGCAGGTTTACTGTACAATAAAGTTTGCACCTACATACAGATTTGTGTATGTGTGCATGTGTGTGTATGGAGTACGTATACCACACCTGGGGCAGGCTGAACACCTTCCTCTCTTTCATTACATGTAGTTTGTAGAGACTCAGGCCCCTTCTCTCTGGGGGACAAAAATGAGACTTCACCTAGACCTTAAGCAGAAGCCACATTTTCCAATTGAGCCACAGACCCCCTTCCTCTCTGTGGGAGTATGAAGTGCTTGCTCAGTTATTAATGAAATAGAACTTTGTTTTGTATTTGGCTCTTTCTTCTAATATGGTTGAGCCAGCCTCATATGAACAATGCTTGGCAGCGCAGGATCTGGGCATTCCTGGATCTGTAGTGTAATATGCTCAAAATAGGACCCAAACCTACCTCCATCCTCTTATAAACCATTTATTTTTTCAGGAACTCCGCATAGCACTTTCAGAACTTATGCCTGAAACTGAGCATATGGGTTTTGCTTCTTGGCAGAATCTTGAAAATAAATAATAGAGAAGCCCCAGTAAATCTTCCAGTCTGGTTCCCCAAAACCAGAACAGGATCATTTCCTATACTAGGCCTGTCTAATGTTTCATCTGATTTAATTTTAATATTTTGGATGATGACTTTTACAATTTCCCTGAGGAGAGTATTTCATAATTTAATATTTCTCTCCCAGACAGGGAGTGTTTCCAGTAATCAACCTAAATCTTTAAATTTCATCTTGTTCTCTGGGAGGCTAAGTATTTCTTCTCCTTGAAAATTAAAAATTTTCAAATACAGTATTAGTATACCAACAATTTAATTTCCCAGTAGGCAATCTTTAGTCTCCTGAAAGAAATTAAAACCCATAACCATTTTTTATTGTTTTTCTGACCACCTATTATTTTTCTACCCTTTCATTATCTATGTGAATTATCCTTTCATTATCTTATTTTCTAGTTGTAGTCTCATTCTTATTTTAATTAACTATTTTTGTAGTCAATTATTTTATAATGTTTTTGTAATAAAATATACATAACACAAAATTTACCATTTTAGCCATTTTTAAGTGTACAGTTTAGTAGCATTAAGTACATTCACATTGTTTTGCAGCCATCACCACCATCTGTCTCCAGAACTCTTAGATCATCCCAGATGGAACCTCGGTACCTGTTTAAATCCCTTTCTTCCCACTCCCAGTGGCTAGGAACCACTATATCACTTTCTGCCTCTATAAATTCAACTATTCTAGGCACTTCATACAAGTTCATTTTAGTTTTTTAAAGATACTAACACCTCTGAACCTGCTGCAATTTTAAAGGATTATAAAAATAACAATACCCTATTACAGTTGTATTAATTCAAGGGTGATACTCAAAATAAGTAATGACTGGCATGACAGGGGCACTGAGCAATCAAAAAAAAAGCTTAGCCTAGGCAGGGTGGATGATTCATGTTAAAAACAGTCTATCCTGACCAGTGCTTACATCTGCATGGCAATTCTTTATCTTTGTATAACTCACTCTAATGTTACTGCGCCTTGAATTTTTAGTTATTTTATTTTCATGTAATAATCGTGCAGCTGATTTTATTGACTCTCTGGATTATTTTGCAGGCCTAATGGAGTTGTAAGCCCTTAAAGTACATGGGAGAGAGGAATAAACTACGTGTCTCAAGGAAGATGATGTCAGTGTCAAGATAGAAACTCCAGCAAAGTTGTCCCGTGGAAGACAGGGTTGAAGGCTTGGCATAAAAAAGTATTTCAATCTTTAAATTCTGAGAGTTAGAATTTATGGTGATGAGCAAAAGGAATGCATTGTAACAAAGGATACAAGAAGCGAGCAGTCTGGGGGAGATCACAGTATAATTTTCCTTTTTTGTTATAGTAAATAAAAATGATTCTCAAAAGTGACTTTCATATAAATACATAGCAAGCCTATGCCAAACATTCATTTAACTTGTCAAAAAGGAACCAGCAGGATGGTAAAACTGATCCAAAGAGGATGCAGGATGCTGACATATAGGATTGGCAAAAAAAAAAAAAGGAATACTGGAATAAGATGACAAAATTTGATACAAAACCAGTAAATATCTTACAGGGCAGGAAAAGGTTATCTTGCTGACTGGATAAAAATCATTATCAATTTTCTACATGGTAATATTTAACTTTACAGAGTCAAGGGTTTAGTCAACAGTAAATAATATATCAAACATTACATTTCCTTGAGAATCAGATTTATTAGGCAGTCTTGTTAGCTAATGCTCTAGTATAATATTGAAAGGGCACACAACACTTGGTTTTACATGAGGGTTTTGGATACTTTCTTTACAATGATGTGTAGAGAACATGGTTTCTCAAACCTCCCTGCTCTCCTTACTGAAGACATGTTTGCTTTGAAGTAAAACTTCCTGCCCTCAGTGAGATGTGACAAGTTGGGAGAAGACCAGAGTTGGAGCTCACCAAGTTTTTCGTACTCCCTAATTGTGTCACTCTGAAACTCTAGCATTGAACTTAGATAGTTACAGAATCTGCCTTTTTGCAAGTCATGGCATCTAGTTCCATTCTGGGTTCCAGGTACAATTTCTTACTACCTCACCAGTGCCAGAGAATTACAAGAACAAAACTATGAACACTCATCTGTCCTTTGCTTAGATACACTAATTGTCAGCATTTTGTAAATTTGCCTTATCTCTTTCCTTTTCTCATACTCCCACAAATATATTTTCCTGAATCATTTGAAAGTTAACTATATATCATGATATTTCACTCTTAAACATTATATCTGGTAGTCCTAAAAACAAGGACTTTAAAAAAAAATAGTGGATACTAAATTACTTTGCCCAGATCCTCCTTAGGGTGTGCCACTGGCACATCATGCTTAGCTCTTGGGTCTTCTCTGGAAATTGTCTTGGCTGAAGAGACCTTGTAGCTGAAGGTCACACTGTCCCCCAGGTCATCTGTATCCCATGACTGATTGATGTGGAGGTATAGAGGCCTGGACTCCTTCCTGATTGAGGACAACTCAGAATGGCCATTCCAACTTCAGCTCTCCAAGGGGTCATGAGGCCTTTGTGAGACTGCATTGCAGCCCAACTTTCTCCCTGTCCAACTCTGCTTTCTTTCCCCCCATCCATTCTCTTCTATAGGTATTGGTCCCAAGAGCATTTCCTAATAAAATGCACACTAATTTCCATTTCAGAGTCGGCTTCCTAGGAACCCCAGTCTGTACGTTTGATGCCAGAAGTGGTTTAGGAGGGCTGAAAGTAGTATTATCAGCATTAGTGACTCATTCCAGAATTTTGTCCTCATGACAGCTAAAAAGTACTTTCTTATGTTAGACTTAGAACTCTTCTGTTTCAACAGTCTCCAAGATAATATTAATTGAAAAAAATCAAGATTCAGTATTTTGCATATCATGAACATCCATTTGTAAAAAGAAAAGGGGTGGGGGGAGAACACATTTACATACACATTTATATGTGCATAGATTGTAAGGAAACAGAAGAGCCCGGTAACAGTGGTTGCCTCTGGAGGAGAAGACCAGGGGCCTGGGGGCAGGGGACTTACTTTTTACTGTATTCTATTATTCTAATTTCTATCATACACTCTATGACATTTTATTTTTAAGGGTTGGAAATAAAAATAAAATGGTAATGGTTGCTAATTCTGGGTGATAAGAATATGGGTTTGTATTGGTTGCAATTTTCTATAGTTTTACAAATTAAAATTTCTAAAGCCCAAAACTTATCTGCTTAATATATTTCTTCTTGTGGACATCATAAACATCCTACTTATTGAAATGCTCTATTTGAAAAGAATGACCAAAGAATTTCACAACCTTTTTTTCTATAAGCTACCTGAATTAATAACTTTCATTGAAATAATTTATTATCTATTGATTTGATCATCCTTGTCACTTTTCTTAGAACCTTAAGCACATTCACTATATCTTTTTCAAAGCATAATCATCAAAACTAGATATAATGCCAAAGATATAAATAATGCAGAAGACAGAGCTAATTTTTTATTGATGTCCTAACCTTGCCGAATCATGCTCAACCCATTCCCAATTACATTTTTATTCAATTTGAGCATAATCTGAAAGTTTAATTTCTTGATTTTTTTAACTAAGAAAGCCAGTGAAGTCCACAACACTAGGTTTATATTCCTGAGCTTACTCCACCAGGTAGAGCAAAGGAGAATAAATCCTCTCTGTGGGTAAGCAGAGGCAGAAGAAGAAAGACACGGCCGAGCAAGTGTGCACAAGCCTTCTTCAAAACCCACCATCCCATCAGTCAGGCCTCCTACTGTGGGCCAGGAAGATGAGGGCAGGGAAATCCTACTTCCCAGAGTTGCTATGGGGGTTCTATACATGACCACATTACAAATATTAGTAAGTATTAATATGTGTTTATATTTAATATATATTTGGTAATTATAAAATATACTATAATAAATAAAAAAACATTAATACATAAAATTAAATAGGATTAAATTACTATGAATATGTATTAATATATTAAAATAACACAAAGCACTTAAAAGAGAGCTAGGCATATACTATCTGTTCAATAAGTGTTTGATATGCTTATTTATCTTTGTACCCCCAACACTTAGTACTGACACTTACTAGATGTCTAGTCCATGTTCATCCAGCTGTATACCCCAACCACTTATTGACTTATTAGGGGGTATTTTGCTTCTTACCTACGCCTCTGGTTTCTTTGAGGAAGGATCTTCCCAACTCTCTCACCCTCTTGCTGCACCTCTTATCTTGCCACAGAGAAGTGGAGTGGGTTACCTGGCTGGTGAGTTTGGGAAAGGCTCTCAAGGGTGGTGGTGGGGGCATAGCTTACATAGCTTAGCCTCTCTCTCCTCTCCTTTCTTGAGCACATATTCTGTTCTTTCTGTAGGAGGTGAGTTCTTCTCCCATGGGTATGTGAATGGAGTTTTCTACTGTAGTGAAGTCTAGGTGAATGAAGCTCCTTGATTTGGGGTTTTGTATTGGGGATACCAATGTTGCTGTAGGCCTAAACTTCATTTTTAACAATTCTACTGATTGTGAAGCTAATACTTTGATCTCCTTCTGAGATTGTTTCCTCTAACTTTATCTCTCAAATGGCTCTAAACCTAGGCAGGGAAAAGAGAAGTCTTGCCTATGACTCCTCCTTGCAAATACCAATGTCATTTAATAAATGTTTTTGTTGTAGAAGTGCCAAGGAAAAGACAGTCAAATCTGAAGCATCAATCAGAGTAAACTCCAAGAAGACATGGTAAAGATTTCCAAGTTGAAGGATAAAGGCCTGTGGTAGGGGAGACATGCAGAAAAGAGAACTTAAAAGACAGCTGGGGAGCTGGATGGGGAGAATGAGGGAATCTAGATCAAATGAGGGCTGATATAGGTAGAGAGACGCCACATGTATCCTAAGAGCAGCAGAAACACCATTGGAGAGCTTTTCATTCAGAATGACCTCTTTGGCTGCTCTGTGGAAAATGGATTGTAGGAGACCAAAAGGGATGTGGGTAGAACAGCAGGAGTCAAATCCAGAGGAGTTATCATCTCTGCCTGGATGACAGAGGTAGTAAAGAGGAGGGAAGATTTGAATGGTATTTAGGAGGCAAACTTGTCAAAACTTTGTGATGGATTGGATGTGGACAGTAATAGACATGGAAGTGCCAAAATAACTCCTGTGCTTGACTGAGTGAATGAGGACCACCATTCAATGACATCAGGAGCAAAGAAGACCAGGTTTTGAGAGAGAGACTATGAGTTGGGTTCTGACATGTTGAGCCTTGAAACATCCAAGCCACTGAAATTGAGCCCCTCTCAAGACACAAATATGAAATGTTATGAGGAGCTTGTTAAAGCTGGCTGGATCCTCTGCCTTCTGCCTCCTGTTTGCCCACGCTGTGCAAATGGAAGAGCTTGACTGACTCCTCCATTGGTGTCACAGGGGCCAATGAGAGGGTAGGATGTCAAACCACAGAAAGGGAAGAACCAGCACAAGCTTTGCAGTCAGAAGATACCTGGTAAACATTTTTGACTCACTGGTAACTATTTGAACACCATCAATGTATCAATGTTCTCAAATCTATGGGGCCTGATGTTTCTGCCTTCTGGGAGACATCATAAATTAGTTAAAGTCACCCAAGTGCTGCCTGGCTCTAGGCATCTCCCCAGTGGAGATGTTAAGAAGGCATTGATATGTGGATCCGGAGGTCAGAGGAGAGAGCTGGGCTGAAGGTATGCATTGAATCACTGTACAATATATATACTCCCTCTCTTTTCTCTGTATAGCAATTGAAGTAATACATATTACAGTAATTGAATTGACTCTCTGCTTCTCGTTTCCTCCCTCCTTTGCCCCCTCTCTCTCTATACTATTTACAGTAATACATACATAAAGTAAACTAAGTAAATTAGAGTAATAAAATAAACATAGTAATTTATAATATAAAGTAAAATTGGCAAAGTAAATTATAGCAATTACAGTAACAAATATTTAAAGTAGTTGAATTAAAATTATAGGTAGTAATTAAAGACAAGAGTGTGGTGAGATCACTTCAGGAGGAAGTGTAGCTAGATGGAGAAGAGAAGGGAGCCCAAGACTGAGCCATGGGGCTCTGCAACAAGTAGAGGTCAGATGGAGGGGGAGCAGCCATGAAACAGACTGAGGAGTGGCCGGAGAGGTTGGAAGAAAAGCAGGAGTGTGTAGAAACCAAAGAAGGGTTCAGAGAGAGTATTTGTTGCACTGAATTGAAGATCTAACAAGAGGCTGTGTATCATTCATCCTAATTTTTGTCCCTTTTAAAAATTCAAGTTCTTATAGGTTGCCTTAATTTTTGCTCACCATCTATGCTGGAAAATACCTTGCCTCGCATCCTATTTGCTCAATGCTCCCAAAATGTCAACACTTAAAATGCCCTGGGGTTTATTTAGAATTACTTTTTCCACTTTGGCGAAGAGATGAAGGCCTGAGGCTCATAGACAGCACTTCTCAGGGGCAAATAATAGATGGAAAACGAGCAAGCTCCAAAGCTCTGTGAACCCAGTGCGCTGCACTAAACAGCATGGGAATGGTGAAAGAAGATGGTTGCAAATATTTTGTTTTGCATTTGAGAGTTTGAATTTTACAAGGCAATGTGCCCCAAATTTCTAAGAGCCCACCCACTGCATATAGCCTGGTAGCAAGAATTCCTGACTGGAACAGAAGGGTGCTGCCACTGGGGGAAGACATGATCAAAGAGGTATTATGGTGTGACAGAGGCCCAGAGTGAGAGGGCAGGTGGAATGACATCTACTCACTTCTTCTGAATATGTCTGGATGACACTTGTTAGAAATATGAATAAGAATCATGTGTGACCCCCTTTTCTCCCTTTGGCTCATTTTTGGCCAAAATCATTTTGCTTTTGGAGGGTGATAAAAGTGCCAGTCATCAACATTCTCTTCTATGTATTCTTACAGTCATTAAAGCAAGAAGTTTGAAAACTAGGTAGTACAATTTGTCATCAGCTTCCTGAGAGCTGAAACTTTGTTTTATTCACTATTATAACCACAAAGCCTGGTACTGGTACAGAAAGGAGCTTAGGAAGTATGTGTTCCATGAATGAATGAATAAGTGAGTGCGAGAGCACCTTCATCAGTTATTATACAAACAGGGTAATACACTGTCATCTGAAACAGGGCCACTGAAATTGAGCCTCTGCCAAGGACACAAATATGAAATGTCATGAGAAGCTTGTTAAAGCTGGCTGGGTCCTCTGCCTTCTGCCTCCTGTTCGCCCACACTGTGCAAATGGCAGAGCTTGACTGACTCCTCCATTGGTGTCACAGGGGCCAATGAGAAGGTAGGATGTCAAACCACAGAAAGGGAAGAACCAGCACAAGCTTTGCAGTCAGAAGATACCTGGTAAACATTTTTGACTCACTGGTAACTATTTGAACACTATCAATGCATCAATGTTCTCAAATCTATGGGGCCTGATGTTTCTGCCTTCTGGGAGACATCATAAATTAGTTAAAGTCACCCAAGTGCTGCCTGGCTCTAGGCATCTCCCAAGGACAAACACATTCCTGAGAACTGGAAAACGGCCAACTTCATGTCTTTCTGAATGAAGGATGAAAGAGATGACCTTGAAAATTATTAAGCTTGTGGCAATATCCTGAAAAGTAGTGTAATAAATCAGCAAAATATCAATTCAGAAATGCTGAGAAGAGAACAAAGCATAAGGGTATGGTATTGTAATAAATGATCCTGGGCTGACTCATACAATTCCCTTCTAGGCAGAGGGATAAGCCTGGTTGAAGGAAAGGGAACAATAAATTAAACAGTTTTTTAACCTATCAAAATTTTTCATTGTCTTGCATAACAATTTAAAATAAGAAAAACATATTCTTAAAAAATGGTTCATTAGTAAAATAGCAGTAGACTCATAGACACTGAGAAGTAACTGGTGGTTACCATGGGGGAGGGGTTGGGGTGCAGGGTGAGAAGGGTGAGGGGGATAAAAAGGCACAAAAATTCTCAATCATAATATAAGCTGGTCATGGGGATATAGTACAACATGGAGAATACAGCCAGTGATTCTGTAACATCTTTCTATGTTGACAGATAGTAACTGCACTAGTGCGGGTGAGGATTTAATAATGTGGGTAACTGCTGAATGATACTTCAATAAAAAAAATGGTTCATTAGTATGATGGTTATCTAATTAAATATTACTAAGCAACAAGGAGGAAAAAAACATATTCTAGGCAAGAAGAATCATTGCCAACCGGTATAACAAATGTGTTTCAAAGAGACTCAAAGGGATCATATAGATATTGGTTCTATATTCATTTATTGAAGACATGGTTATTGAATACTTATTATTCATATACTTACATTTTCCAGGCTCTGTTCTAGAACTGGGGACACAACATGGAACAAACCAGACAAAAATCCTTGCCCCTTGGAATTTACATGTTAGATAAAATTATGAATTAGGAAGAAGAAAAAGCAGGGAGGGGGATAAAGTGTGGGTGAGGGGTTACAATCTTAGACTGACTCTTGGAAGGCTGTATTTGAAGGAGGTATTTGTATAAAGATTTGAATAAGGTGAGAGAGTCATGCAGATATTTGGGGAAGAGCATTCCAGATGTGAAAACAGAATGCACCAAGGCCTTGGAGGGGGAAGCATGATTGGTATTTTGCATTGAGACTGTGGTTGAGGTCAGACAAGTAGCAGGAGCACAGCGCATTTTACCATTTTCAGCAATGACTATGAGATGTTCAGTACTGGGTAGCTCTTTGTATTGGGGAGAATACTCCATCATGTAAGTCCAGGTAGGAGGCAGAATGCTCTCGACCCCAGCCTTTAAAGTGGAATGGACCCTTTCCCAATTCCTGGTCCAAGAGGGAACAAATGTATTTGGATGAACGTTCCTCCTCAGACTTGGAGCCGTAAGGGAAAGATTCGAAGCCTCAGGCACACGCACATGGCACTAAGGGCCCTGAGGCCACATGCCTGCTTTCCAGTATGTGCTGTGCCCAGGCAGTGCCCTGCTAGGATGTCCTCATGGTGCCACCATGGATGTGCCTTCCCACCCAGCTTTCCTTAGGCTCTGTCCCCATTCTGAGTCTAGTTCTCCAACTGTCCTGTCCTCTGTGACTTAATTGATGAGCCAGCTGTCATATAAAAGGTCCCACAACTCTGCTGGAGAGAGACCAGTGGAAAGATGACTGAAGACATCTTGAACACCAGCCTCAGCCAATCTCCCAGTTGAATGCAGCTCCATGCGTGAGCCCAGTCAATGTCGTATGAAGCAGAAGGACCACCTAGTTAAGTCCAGCCTAAATTCCTGATGCATAGAATCATGAGCAAATAAAATGGCTTTTGTTTTAAGCCACAAATTTTGGGGTTGTTTGTTATACAGCAATAGATAATGGAAACATACAAATGTCACAATAAAAATTTTAAATTGAGCACTTAATTGCATGTGATTTCAGTCAGGAGATTTACAAAGACAGGTGTGTCTGTGCTGGGGGAAGGTCAAGGAAATATCTAGGAAAATTGAAGAAAGCGAAAGAAGAAAAGGGAAAACAACAGAATGGCTCACCTCTCTTTCAGGACCATATTTGAACTTAAGAACACTGGAAATAAATTTATTAAACTGACCCATGTTCAACTTTTGATCCTATGAAATCATTCATCTCCCATTCTATCCTTCAGTGTAGAAATTGGTAGAGACGTGATTGTACTGGTTTTGCTCACTGACACATCCCCATATGAAAGGTACTGGGCCTCTCTTTTACACACTCACTGACAACTTGTGGCAGGAAACAAACACACACAGAAATCACAATATAATTAAAAATTTCTACCTAATACCAGAAATATGATAGAGTAGTTCATCCAATTTAGGGTTTCCAAACTGATGACTGGTGAGATGAGAAGAGGTGGAGTGAGTTGATTGAAAAGAGTTTCAGAAATCTGTACAGTAAACACAATACCATTACCAATAACTCAGGAAGGGATAGGAAAGTTAAAGGTCCAAATGAAGCCCAGGTTTGTGAAACTATTTGTCAAAGGGCTTTAAATCTCTTTAGCAGCAGTTCCCTTTGTTTAGACCTCTTATCGTATCTTCATCTTTCCTTTCATTTTCTTAAGTCAGAAAAAGATCTTCAAATTGGAAAGTGTAAAATATACATGTAAAGAAGTAAGATAGAGCCTCTCAGTCCTTTAAGTGAGTTCAGGCCTCTAGGCCCTGCAAGTGAGGTTTGGGGAGGGTGGCATGGCCTCGCTGAGTGTACTCATTCAGTTCTGCCCAGAGGGCCTGGGGGTCCAGGCTTCCTGAAAGCAGATGCACCTGCTCTTACAGGTTTGGTCTTCAGTCCAGACATTGTTCAGGCTGATCAACTTCATGAGACCCCCCAGGGCCCCTCTTTGAGGAATGAGCTCTGACAAGCCTTTAGTAAATTCTAATAGCGTCAGACTGGCCCCTTCCAAGCCACCACTGCCCTCCAGCAGATGTGGCACTTGCCATGCCTGAGGGCTTGCCTCACAAGGCACCCCTCCAACCAGCCCACAGAAAGGGCAGCCAGACGCAGCTCTCCTTTGGTCAATTGGGATAGAAGCCTCCCCAGCAGCAGGTATGTACAGGATGAACATACAGAATCCCACACGTTTGTTCTGCACTGGGGAGCTATCTGGGGACCCCATCTGAACTCTCCTCCTCTGGAGTGAGCAGGTCTTGACACTAATGGACTATGGTTCCTCCACAGGCCCGTGGTGCTATGGATCCAGCCAGACATGCTGAGTTCTTCCCATTTTTTAAAAAACCCCTGCTGAATACAGTGCATTAGCATCTGAAATACTATTAATGTATTACCAGTCATCAAAAGTACCAAACTGATTGAGCTTTTTCCCAGAATGCTTCTTTGTCCAAATGACCTCGGCAAAAACTGCAAAGTTTACACATATGCTGCCTGCTTCACTGCAATGAACTCATACTCTGTGATATCGTCCAACATTTCTATGGATAAAAGCCCAGAAATGAACTCATAAAGTTAAATAACTTTTTCAGGTCATCGATCAATGGTCTAATCTTAATTTATCCTTTAGCAAATGTCATGTATTGGTTGGCACACAGATTCAAAGAAAGTTTTTTAAAGTAAAGTGTAAAGTCAAAATGTTAAAAAAGTTATGTATTGAATCATATACCATTGTATCAAGATTAATTGTGCATCATTATAAGCTTATTTGCAAAAAAAAAAAGACTAGAAGCAACTCAAATGTCTATTAGTAAGGGTTTGGTTAAAGAAATGATATGATGGGAATACAGTGTAGCTGCACAAAAGGAGGAAGAAGCACATTATGATTAGGTAAGGAAAAATTTCCAAAACATGGTAAGTAAAAAAAGCAAAGATCAAAAAGTGTGTCACATTTTTGTAAAGAAGAGTGAAATGTAAGAATGTATAGTTAGTTGGAATTTACATGTAGGTACATTAAACAACTCTGAAACTAGGTCTGTGTTAAGAAGAGTGGTTACACATGAAGTGTGGGAACTAGGCTAATAAAGAGATGGATTTGATGGGGGGGAGCATTTCACTATATAACTTTTTTATACATTTTGATTTTAAACCATGAGGATTACCTATTCAGAAAACTAAGTTTAAAAAAAAAGATGAATGTATATAAAGCAAAACTTCAGTAATTCAGGTTCTACTCATTGGGAATTTGTGGGAAGTTGAACATGTTAGAGGCAGGGGTGATAAATTATCTGTTATTCCATGGGGAGGATGGGTACAGAGACCTTGGAAGTGAAATGGGACTCTTTCCAAGTCTCCAACTCTTGTAAGAGTGAATGGGAAGAGAAGAGGGCACCCCCCTATCCTCTTCCCAGCTTTATCCAAGTCCCCTATGGGACTTTTAGTGCACATGCAAGTTTTTAACAAAAGCCTAAAACCATTGGAGAATTATGCATTCAACAAACATATATTAAGGACCTACTGTGGGGATTCAGACGTTTAAAATAATCAGTTCCAGTCCTTGAGAGAAGCACAATCCAGGAGTCAGGGGGCAGATAGTAAAGTGGTGGGATATAGGTAGGTACATGACTGAGTGTGGAGGAGCACTTACTCTAGCCTGGGAAGGGATGTATGTGTGTGGGTTGGGAGGCGTATGGGCTGGGAGTAGGTGTCAGGGAAGGGTTCCCCAACAGGGGAGAGGTGAGCTGAGGTGTGAAGGACAAGTAGGAGTTAAATTAGGAGGAAGATGGGAAGGGAACCAAAGGGAAGGCATGTGATGTACAGAATCACAGAGTCATTATTTTCCCTGCTTACAGGATGGGGAAGTGGGAGGAAATGGCCATGATAATATTAGCTGGAGAGGAGATAGAGACCAGATGAGGAAGGGCTTTGAATGCAGGACCAAGGGTTGGGATTCTGACCTAAAGGCTAAGGAGACTTACAGATTAGGTTTGGGTTGTGGAGAGAGGTGAGTCTGGAGATGCCAATGAGTTCAAAGTACCGCTGATGACAGAGATGTGAAAATTTGCCTGTGAATTATTGCTTGTGATTGTTATCAATTGCCCTAAAATATGCAACTGCTTTACTAGGTTCTGGTAATATGTACAGTATTTATTCCTATTATTTTTGAGAGTGAAGACCAAGCACTATTGTCTCAGTCCGAATACTAAAAGGAAACAGATGGCACACTTACAGGAGGACTTGAGGAGGGTTTATTTACAGAGTGACCACACAAAGGGTGGGGGATGTAGAGTCACTGCAAATAATTTTGTAGTAACCTGGGTCTTGTGGCAGCCTGGCTGAAAACACAAGCCTAGGCATGCCATGTTATGGACTGAATGCATGTGTCCCTCCCCAAAAATCTGTCAAAGCCCTATGCCCTAAGGTGATGCAAAATGGAGGCGGGGTGTTTGCAAGGTAGTAGGGTTAGATGAGGCCATGCAGGGGGTTCCTGCTGGGCTAGTGCCCTGGCGAGAAGGAACCAGGGTGCTCCCTTGTCCTCCCTCTCCCTCCCTCGCTCTGTTTCACTCTCTCTGTTTCTTCATGGTAAGGACAGCAAGAAAGCAGCCCCTGCAAGCCAAGGACAGGGCCTCACCAGGATCTGACCATGCTGGCACCCTGATCCCAGCCTCAAGAACTGTGAGAAATAAATGTCTGTTATTTAAGCCACTCAGTCTGTGGTATTTTGGTATGGCAACCTGAGCTGACTGGGCTGGGCTGACTGAAACAAGGAGCACGTGGACAAGGGCAGGGAACCACTACTTGAATCTGGAAGGAGAGAGTCAAGGGAAACAGTCCAGATTGAGAGGGGCCGTGAACTTCTGTTAGGACCTCACAGGGAAGGAACCAGCGCAAGAACTGTCCTGACCTCGCCCCTCCCTCCTTCTCATCCCCCAGGCCCTCAGAGGACTGAGAGGCCCAGAATGTAGGTCAGGCTTCAAGGGCTAAAAGCAGGGTACGGAAGGACAGAACACAAGTCTAAAGGGGCAAATGACAGATGCCCAGTACACACATTATAATTAAAGTTCCCTCAACTTATCCTTTCTTGGGTGTTTCCTCCCTTTCCCAATAAAGTAAAATAGAAGAATTTTGCTAGGCAAGAGTTAGAAAAGGCTTATTACTGTAAAAAAAACTGACCCTGAAGTGTATAATGGCTCAGATACCTATTTTAGAGCTTATTTCTTGTTTACATAGTGATACTCACGAGTCACAGGGGTGCCTCTCCCGGCAATCATTTCAGCACTCAGGGCTGATGGATGCTCTACTGTCTAACCTGGGGCTTCCAAGTTTGCCTGGAGGGGGGTCATCTGCATTCCAGCCAGCTGCTAAGGCAAAGAGCAAGAAGGTTAAACCTAGGAGTTTTTAATGGGCCTGGCCTGGCAGTGGCACACACCACTTCAGCTGGGACTCAGTCACATGGCCTCTCCCATCCGTGGAGCACTGGGTCACATGGTGCAGCCACGCACCCAAGACGAGGAGGCAGCTGGCCTCTCTGCCATAGTACCGAAATAATGTCCTTTAGCAAAAGTGGTTTTTGCTAAGTGATAACTAAACTGATGGAACCATACTACTGTAAATAGTTTTATTCTTTATTTACATCTTCTAACTGCAAAAATAGCAAAGCACAGTGCAGTTCATGAATGAAATCACTGAAGAGCTGAATAGCCAAGAATGTCATATTTTAACTTCAAAATTTATAGCTGTCTTATTTTATTTTCCTTACAGGTAGCCTCTCTCTGCTTCTAATTTATACCTCTCCTGCGATGGCTGTCATCCTGCCATGAGAGGTGGATGAGCACAATCAGTTCTTTGGAAGTTGCTAAGAGCACATGGGAATATACACCGCCAAGAATCACAGAAGCTGATCTTGTAAGAGGGAGCAACAATGCTGTTTTAGATGTAGTATTGTAACACAGCCCATCATGGATCCATTAACAAAATGGACCATCCCTACGCCTCTTCCGGTATAAGCTGTCCTCCGGGAGCTCCCCAGCATTCCCTTGCATAGCCATTCCTTCCTTTCACGTGGGCTGCTGTGTGCTATTTCTGTGCCCATTGTAGTGAATCATGCACCTACAGTTACAAGTCTGTCACCATCCTGAGAGCAGACTCCCTGCCTTATTGCTGTCACCCTCAGCCTCCTGTGACACACAAGGCACACGCAGCCAACACATTTGAATGAAAGAAAGGATAAATGAATATCAATGAGTGCAGTTTTATTTTGGGTCCCTGAAAATAATGTTTATTACAGACATTATAAACATTATCCTTAAACTTAACATTCACAAGCAGATGCCTGTCTCACCTTTCTATTTGGTCATAAAAAAAGGTATAACCAAAAAATGACCCATGTTCTAGGGTCACTATCTTTTTTTCAAAAGAGAATCTAGTTGTGACAATCACTCTAGTGTGCCCTTTTATTCAAGCATATTAAGGAAGGTGCAAACGTACCCTAATAATAATCGAAACAAAAAAAGTAAACAAGTAGAGGAAGACAAATTTGATTTGCAAACAGATTTCAGCAAAATACCAAACTCTCACAACTGTTTGCCAAGCAGTTATTATAATATTACTGTTATTTTTAAAAAATATTTTTAAATTAAGGTATGATAAACATGCCAAGGAAGCTGTACATATTTAATGTATACATATTGATGAGTTTGAGGGTAAGTATATACCCATGAAAATGCTACCGCAATGAATGCAGTGGGGGTGGTATGGGGAAGGCAGTACAACACAGAAAAGACAAGTTGTGATTCTATGGACAGGGACTTGATAATGGGGAGAATCTAGTAACCATAATGTTGCTCATGTAATTGTATATTAATGATACCAAAAAAAAAATGCTACCACAATAAACAATGCAATAAATGTAAGCAGACCCTCTAAAAGATACCTCCTCTTTTATTTATTTACTTTGGCGACAAATACATTGAACCTAAGATCTATTCTCTTAGCAAGTTTTGAATTATATAATACAGTGTTGTTACCTATATGCACTATACTGTAGAGTAGATCTCTAGAACTTACTCATCTTGTCTAACTGAAACTAGGTACCCCATGACCAACACCTCTCTGATTTCCCACTCTGAGCCTGATCCTACGCTCTACTTTCATCACTGTTCTTATATAAACAAATTAATAGCCTGATAGATGTTTGATTTTGATATAGCAATGGTTAGCTAATAGGTGCTTTTATGTAACTCTTTGGACACTATATCACAATTTGTAGAAGCAATAAGAGTGCCATGTCATTTTTTTCTTACTTATGTTTATTGTGTATGTTTAAGAAATGCACAATATAAAACCTCAAATAGTACAGAAGGGCATATACTTCAAAGTGTCTCCCTACTACATTATTCCTCCATCCTATCGATCTTCACCAGGGGTATTGAACAATTCAGTTTCTTGTGCATCCTGAATTTAGAGAGAATTCTAAGCATATGTAAGAGAGTTGTTTTTAAAAGTTTACATATGTAGTTATCAATTGGATTTTAAAGTGTTTTTATTTGATATCATGAAAAGTGATCTGAGTCATTAATTTTTATGTAAGTGATGGAGATGATCCTTCTTAACTACTTATAAGCAGAGGCCCAAGGGACAGGGTCTCAAAAATGTGCTCAAGTTCTGTATTAGTTTCCCAGGGCAGCTGTAACAAATTACCATAAACTGGGGTGGCTTAAACACCAGAAATTTATTCTCTCATGATTCAGGAGGCTGAAAGTCTGAAATCAAGGCTTTGGTAGGGCTCTGCTCCCTCTGCAGGCTCAAGGAGAGGGCCCTTCCTTTCCCCTCCCGGCTTCTGGTGGCCTCAGGTGTTCCTTGGCTCACAGGAGCTTAAATACACAGTCTCTGCCACCATCTTCAATTGGCCTTCTTCTCTTCACGTGTCTCTGTTTCAACTCTCCCTCTCCTATTTTAAAGATATGAGCCATCGGACCTAGGGCCTATCCTAAACCCAGGTTGATCTCATCTTGAGAGACTTAACTTAATAGCACCTACAAGTACCTTAGTTTCAAATAAGGTCACATTCACAAGGACTGGAAATTATGTAGTTGCATATATTGTTTTTGGGGACACGATTCAACCCACTTCAAATCCCCTGTGTAGAAAAGCCACAGGTTCCTCCCTGGCCTGCCATCTGGCACCCACGTTTCCTCCAAATATCCAAGAGGCTGGGCTTTACTCAAGACATGAACCAAGTCTCCACCTGGATGACACTACAGATGTGGGCACATGTTCTGGAATTCTCTCTCCACTCTCCCTATAAGTATTTTCTGAGTGTTTACTTTACTGTATGTCAGTCATAATTCAAGGGACTGGGGATTTAACAATAAGTAAAACAAAGTTCTTACCTTTATCAAGTGGATATTCTGGTGGAAGACAAATTATAAGCAAAATTTAATAGGTCAGGTGATAAGTGTTAAGAAAAATAAACAGAGGAAGAGGACAGAGTGATACTGTTTTAGACGGGAGGACAAGGAGCCTCTCTGATGAGCAGAGACTGGAATAAGAGAAGGAGCCATCTCTGACAGAGGGAACAAATGCAAAGGTCATGTGATGGTTATAAAAAATATGTCCATGAATGCTTGATACTCTTCATCAGGTGGAGTTTCACTCCCCTCCACTTGAGTGTGGACTGAATTTGAAATAAACAGAATGTAGTAGAACTGATGGTAGTTACCTCTGAGATTAGATTTTTATATTACAGCTTTAGATCACAGCTTTCATTCTGGGTGCTCATTTTCTCTCAGATCATTCTCCGTGGGGGAAGCCAGCTGCCAGGAGAGCTGCTCTATGTTCTACAAAGAGGACCACATGGCAAGGATCTGAGGACAGTGTCCAGACAGCAGCCAGGTCAGAAATGAGGCCTTCAGTCCAAAAATCCACGAGGATCTCAGGTCTGCCAACAACCTCATGAGTGAGCTTAGAATTGGATCCTTCCATCGTGGAACCTTCAGATGAAACTGTAGCCATGGCCAAAAAGTACACTACAACCTCATGTGAGATCTTGAGTCAGAACCACCCAGCTAAGCCACTCCCAGCCTTTTGATCCTCAAAAACTGTAGGAAATAATAAAGCTTTGCTATTTTAAGATGAAAAGTGCAGGGATAACCTGTTATGCAGCAATATATAATTAATTCATTTAGGCCTTGGGGCTGCAGCTTGTTTGCCAAGTTGGGAGAATAGCAAGGGGCCCAATGTGGCTGAAACAACTGTGCAGGAAGGAGAATGGTAGGTGATGAGGTCAAAGAGCAAATGGGGTGGGACAGTCAGCTCATGTAGAGTCTTGTGCAAAACAGTAAAGACTCTGGCTTCTAATCTGAATAGGTGAGGATCCAGACTGCAGCATTTTGAGTCGAAGAGTAACATGATAAAAGGGAAGACTTGAGGCAAGTGGTATGGGGGAGTATTGAATGTAGGAGACCACCTGGAAGGCTGTTGTCACAGACTACCTGGCATAGAGAGGTAGTACTAGTGTGCTGAGAGGTGACTGGATTCCAGAGAGATTCTGATGGTGGAACAGTCACAAAGGAAAGAATGGCACATTTCTGTAAAGGCTGGCCTATATGCTAGACTTAGAATAATTCTACAGAAATTCAGGGAAAAAGTTGAAGAAATAAAGTTGGTTACCATAGTCCCTGGCAGGTCTCCCTTCTGTCCTTTGGGCTTTTTGGAGGTGTTTCTCACATGTATCACACACATATCTTCATGTTATTTTTCACCTCCCCCTTTGTTCTTGCTAATATTTCCTCCCAGGGAAGAATCTGTGCAACTCATTCCCAAGCAGGTATAAATAATTGATAAGACAAAAATCAATAGCATTTCTTTACACTAGCAATATGCAACTAGAAAATATATAACAAAGAAATGAGGTATCTTTCACAGTAACAACAAAAACCGTGAGAGTAACTAGAAATTAACAAAGTATACTCAAGAACTCTATAAAGAAAACAAAACAAAAAAGACATAAAAGGAGATCAGAATAAATGGATAAATATTCTATGCTCATGAATAGAAAGGCTTAATATCATAAAAATACAAATTCTCTCCAAATCAATCTGTAAATTAAATTCAACTTCTATCAAAATGGCAGCTATTCTGTTTATATTTTTGAGAAACACTAAAAACATATTTTAAAATTTACTTAGAAAAATAAGTACATGATTTGGTTAACTGCATTTTGAAAAAGGAAGGCAAACAGGGTATTTAAGACATACTGCTGACCAATGCCTCAGAGCCAGCCACCTCAGGGGCTACCTCACCCACCAGAATGCCCACAGCAGTGGCAGCCAGTTCTTTCAGACAACCTGGCTGGGGCCAACCCCACCCACCAACATGCTCCATAGTCACAAGCCAGTCCCAAAGGGGGGCACATGCAGCATACACAGGGACACCCCTGTAGTGTTGGGGATCAGGGGGATTGTCCTCCTGGGACCCACAAGATGCCTTCTACATAAAGCCATTACCTTCAAGACCAGGAGATTTAGCTGACATACCTAATACACAGAATCAAGCAGAGAGATTCAGATAAATGAGGAGATGGAGGAATTGTTCAAATGAAAGAACAAGAACTGAATGAAATGAAGATAAGAAAGCTATTTGATTAAAGTTCAAAGTAATGGTTATAAAGATACTCACTGGACTTGAAAGCATGGATGAACTCAGTGAGAACTTTAACAGAGAGAAATATAAAAAAGAACCAATCAGAGCTGAAGAATACAATAACTGATACTAAAAATAAACTAGAGGGAATCAACAGCAGAGTAGAGGAGGTAGAATAGATCAGTAATCTGGAGAACAGGATAATGTAAACCACTCAAATTGAACAACAACAACAAAAAGAATGAAAAAATGTGGATAGGTTAAAGGACCTCTAAGACAACATTCAGTGTACTAATATTTATATTATAGAAATCACAGAAGGAGAAGAGAAAGGAAGGGGTAGTAAACTTATTTGAAGAAATAATAGCTGAAAACTTCCTAACCTGGGGAAATAAACACAAATCCAAGTCCAGGAAGCACAGAGAGCCCTAATAAGATGAACCCAAGGAGGTCCACACCAAGAGAGATAATAATTAAAATGTCAAATATTCAAGATAAAGAAAGACTCTTAAAAGCAGCATAGAAAAGCAAATAGTTATGCACAAGGGAGCCTCCTTAAAGCTACTGATTGATTTTTTTCAGCAGAAACTCTACAGACCAGAAAGGAATAACATGATATATTCAAAATGCTGAAAGGAAAAAACCTACAACCAAGAATGATAGCAAGGCTGTCAATCAGAATTGAAGGAGAGACTGAGTTTACTGGACAAACAAAAGTTATAGAAGTTTATCACCATTAAACTGGCCTTACAAGAAATGTTAAAAAGATTTTGTGAAGTAGAAAAGGCCATAACTAGAAGTAAGGAAATTATGAAAGAAAAATTTAATTGGCAAAAAGCAAATATATAGTAAAGATAGAACAATTACTTATAAAGTTAGCATGAAAAATCAATTATATCTATAATAATTAGTTAATGTATGCACAAAATAAAAATATGTTAAATATGTCACATACATAAAAATGTGACAGGGAAAATAAAGATGTAGTGTCTTACAACATACTTGAACTTAAGTGGCCATCAACTTAAAATAGACTGCTATATGCATAGGATGTTATATATGAACCACATATATAACACGGTAACCACAAACCAAAACCTACCATATATGCATAAAAATTAAAAGGAAAGGAAAGTGTAGCTCTGGAGGAAGGGTATTCCCAGTCTGGGGTGAATGCCCCTATGAAACAAGTGAAATTGAAATAAGTCAAGGGAAAGGGTAAGTTGGGAGAAAGGCTTTTGTTCCTTACAGTCACTAGCCAGGCTCAGCACCATCCATCCCCTCTGGCCACAGCTCATGTTCTCCCTCTCCTGCCTCCCCTCTGGCAGGAACTCCATGGGTAGGTGCTTAGTGACTGGCAGACACCAGACCAATTGTGTACCAGGAACAGAGGGGAGGAGAGAATGACTGTTTGCTTTCCACCTCTTGCCCTGGAGGGTGCAGAAGTGTGCAGCAGTAAACACCCATTGATATGTAAGTGGACTAAGGCTAGGTGGGAGATTCTGGAAATTCTGCCATTTGCCTCATAGAAGGCAAGCATAACACCAAAGTAAATCATCAAATCACAAGCAAAGAGAGCAAGAGAAGAAAGGAATAGAGAAAAGCTATAAAAACTACATGAAAATGATTTTAAAAATGGCGGTAAGTCATACCTATCAATAATTACTTTAAATGTAAATGGACTAAATGCTCCAATCAAAAGACATAGGATGACTGAATGGGTAAAAAAACAAAACCCATGTATATGCTGCCTACAAGAGACTCACTTTGGACCTAAACTTATATAGACTGAAATTGAAGGGATAGAAAAAGATATTACATGCAAATGGAAACAAACAAAAAAAGCTGAGATAGCAGTACTTACATCAGACAAAATAGACTTTCAAACAAAGACTATAACAAGAGGCAAAGAATGGCATTACATAATGATAAAGGGATCAGTCTGACAAAAGGATATAACAACTGTAAATATCTATGCACCCAACATAGGTGTACCTAAATATAAAAGGCAAATATTAACAGACATAATGGGAGAAAATGACAGTAACACAATAATAGAGGATGTTAACACCTCACTAATATCGATGGATAGATCATCCAAACAGAAAATTAATGAGGAAACAGTGGATTTGAATGACACATTAAGCCAAATGGACTTAATAGATGTATACAGAACATTCCATAAAAAACCAGCAAAATACACATTATTTTTATGTGCACATGCAACATTCTTCAGGATAGATCACATGTTAGACCACAAAACAAGTCTCAATAAATTTAAGAAGATATAAGTCATATCAGGCACCTTTTCTGACCATAATTGTATGAAACTAGAAGTCAATTACAAAAAAAAACTGGAAAAAACACAAACATGTGGAGACTAAACAAGATGCTCCTAAACAACAAATGGGTAAGTGAAGAAACCAAAGAGGAAATGAAGTTACCCTGAGACAAATGAAAATGGAAACACAACATTCTAAAATATTTGGGATGCAGCAAAAATAGTTCCAGAAGGGATATTTATAGTGATACAGGTATACATCAAGAAACAAGAAAAATATCAAGTAAACAACCTAACTTCACACCTAAAGGAACTGGAAAAATAAGAATAAACAAAGCTCAAAGTTAATAGAAGGAATGACATAATAAAAATCAGATGGAAATGAATGAAATTGAGTCTAAAACAAAAAATAAGAAAGGTCAATGAAACTAACAGCTGGGTCTTTGAAAATCTAAACAAAATTGATAAACCTTTAGCCAGACTCATCAAGAAAAAAGAAAAAGGAGTCAAATAAAATAAAAAATGAAAGTTACAACCAACATCACAGAAATACAAGGGATTATGAGAGGCCATTATGAAAAGTTATATATCAACAAGTTGGGCAACCTAGATGAAATGGACAAATCCCTAGAAACACAGACTCTTTTAAGACTAAATCAGGAAGAAACAGAAAATATGAATAAACTTATTACTGTCAATGAAATTAAATCAGTAATAAAAAAACTCACAACAAAAAATGTCTAGGACCAGATTTCTTCACAGGTGAGTTCTACCAAACATTTACAGAAGAGTTAATACCAACCCTTCTCAAATTATTCCAAAAACTTGAGGAGGAAGGAATGCTTCCAAATTCATTCCATAAGGCCACCATTACTCTGATACCAAAACCAAAGACATTATCAAAAAAAAGAAGATTACAGGTCAGCATCCCTGAGGAACATAGATGCAAAAATCCTCAAAAATAATTAACAAACCAAATTCAACAATACACTAAAAGGATTATTCACCAAAATCAAGTGAGACTTATTCCAGGGATGTAAGGATAGTCTAAAATCTTCAAATCAATCAATTTGATAAACCACATTAACAAAATAAAGGATAAAATCATGAGCATCTCAATAGACACATAAAAGCATCCCACTCAACAGTGGTGAGGCTTAGAACCTCACCCCCCCTGTTTTGAGAGAAATCTTCTGCATCCATGGATGTTTTTAATGCCCTTGTCTAACTTGGATTAACACATAGTTCAGCATTTTATTAAAAATAAAAATAATAATAATAATAAAAAAGGGAGAAATGTGGGATCCACATATAAATCAAGTATAAAAATCAAATGAATATTCATATTTGACCTGATTGTTTATAATTCATAATGCGTGATCACAACCGAAAGTTTCTGTGATGAATGCCCTTGTACTGTTCACCATGTAAGAACTTATTCACTATGTAAGAATTCGTTCACCATGTAAGAACTTGTTTGTTATGCTTCAGAAGATTGGAGACTGACGAGAATTAGGCTCGAGATGGATTAATGATTGTGCATTGAGCATTGACCCCCCTATACAGAATTTTATTGTTGTTAACAACCATTTGATCAATAAATATGAGAGATGCCCTCTCAAAAAAAAAAGCATCCCACAAAATTCAATACTCATTCATGATAAAAACTCTCAACAAAATGGGCATAGAACATTACTATATAATATATATATAATATATAATATATTTTATATATATTTATTATATATATATATATATATGTATGTATAGTATAGCATAGCACTATGTACAAACCATAGAACTGGAAGGCCTAGCCACAGAAATAAGACAAGGAAAAGAAATAAATGACATCCAAATTGGTAAGGAAGAGGTAAAACTGTCACTATTTGCAGATGACATGATGCTATATATAGAAAACCCTAAAGACCATCAACAATTTATTAAAATTATAAATGGATTCAGTAAAGTTGCAGGATACAAAATCAATATACAGAAATCTGATGCATTTTTATATACTAATAATAAAGTAGCAGAAAGAGAAATCAAGAAAACAATTCCATTTACAATTGCATCAAAAAGAATAAAAGTACCTAGGAATAAATCTAACTAAGGATGTGAAAGACCTGTAGTCTGGAAACTATAAGACATTGATGAAAGAAATTGAAGATGTCACAAATGCTCATGGACTGGAAGAATTAATATTGTTAAAGTGTTCATACTACCCAAAGCAATCTACAGATTCAATGCAATACCTGTCAAAATACCAAAAGCATTTTTCAAAGAACTAGAACAATTAATCCTAAACTTTGTATGGAACCACAAAAGATCCAGAATGGCCAAAACAATCTTGAGAAAGAAAAACCTAGCTGGAGGTATCACAATCCCAGGTTTCAAACCATGGTAATCAAAATGGTATGGTACTGGCACAAGATAGACACATAGATCAATGGAACACAACAGAGAGCCCATAAGGAAACCCATGCTTACATGTTCATTTAATCTATGACCAAGGAGGCAAGAATACACAATGTGGAAAAGACAAGTCTCTTCAATAATGATGCTGGGAAAACTGAGCAGCGATATGCAAATGAATGAAACTGTATCACTTTCTTACATCATATACAAAAATAAACTAAAAATGGATTAAACATCTGAAACTATAAAACTTCCAAAAGAAAACACAAGCAAAAAACTCTTAGACATCAGTCTTAACAATATTTTTTTGGATCCATTGTGTCAGACAAGGGCAACCAAAGCAAAAATAAACAAGTGGGACTACATCAAACTGAAAAGTTTTTGCACAGTGAAGGAAACTATCAACAAAATGAAAAGGCAACCTACTGAATGGGAAAAGAAGTTTGTAAATGATCCATCGGATAAGAGGTTAATATTCAAAACACATAAAGAACTCATACAACTAAACACCAAAAAAATAAAATCCAATTGAAAACAGGCAGAGAACCTGAATAGACATTTTGCAAAGAAGACATACAGATGGCCAACAGACACATGAAAAAATGCTCAACATCATTACTAATCATCAAGGAAACACAAATCAAAACCACAGTGAGACATCAACTTCTACCTGTCAAAATGGCTAGTGTCAAATAGACAAAAATAGCAAGTGTTGGGATTTGAAGAAAAAGAAACCCCCATGCCTTGTTGGTGGGAATGTAAACTAGCCACTATGGAAAACAGTATAGAGGTTTCTCAAAAAATTAAGTAGAAATAGCATATAACCCAGGAATTGCACTCTGGGTATTTCCCCAAAGAAAATGAAAACACTAATTCAAAAAGACTTCTGCACCCCTATGTTCATTACTGCATTATTTATAATAGCCAGGATATGGAAGCTGCCTAAATGGCCACTGATAGATGATGAGTGGATAAAGAAGATGTATATACACACAACAGAATATTACTCGGCCATAAAAAAGAATGAAATCTTGCCATCTGTGACAATATGGATGGTCCTAGAGGGTATTGTGCTAAGTGAAATAAATTAGACAGAGAAAGGCAAATATCATAAGATTTCACTTATATGTGGAATCTAAAAAATAAAACTAATGAACAAACAAAAACAAAACAGAAAAAAACTCATCAACACAGAGAACAAATTGGTGGTTGCCTGAAGGGAGAGGAGCCATGAGGATGTGGTGAAACAGGTGAGGGAGATTAAGAGGTACAAGCCTCCAGTTATAAAATAAACAAGACATGGGGATGTAAAGCACATCATAGGGAATCTAGTCAGTAACATCATAACTTTGTATGGTGACAGATGGTAACTACACTTATATACCTGAAAATAATATAATACTGTGGGTCAACTAAATTTCAATTAAAAAATATATACTATTAAGCTATGATCATTCAAACATTATTGTGCTGGTTCAAGAACATACAAAATGGATAACTGGAACAGAATAATAGATGGCTCAGAGACAGAACCGTGTTTAGATTGGAACTTGATCCCAATATCAAGGTGGAAAGGACGGACCATTTACTAGATGGGAAAACTGCTCACTGTTGAGAAAAACAAAACTGAACCCCCACCTGCTGCATAAACAAACATTGGTTCTAAATGGGTTAAAGACCTATTTTTCAAGACTATTATGAAGCTAGTATATATATATAGTTGTGATCTATGTGTGGGGACGGACTTCTTAAAATGCAAAAAGCACAAACCAAGAGATGAAGCAAGATTTGCTTGATATTGCTAAGGTTGCCCTTTCTGCTCACTGCTGCAGCTGTGGAGGGCTGGGCCTCCAGGGTCACCCATCCGGACAATTTTATCTGGACCAACTCAGAAGCTCTTCAGAGTGGTCCTCTCTGCCAGTATGTAATTCACCTCCAGAGACTCAGGCATTTCTTACCAACCCCTTATCTGAGACACTGAAGATGGGGTCCCATTTTCATTACTTCCAAAAAACCTGCAAAAGCTGCTCCTTGTCTGCTCCTCAGGCTTGGTGAAATGTCTACTTCCTGCCCAGCCTCTGTCCCATCCTTCTCTGGACTCATTTAAATCAATCCCCCATGCTGGAGTGCAAAACTCTTTACTTTTCACTGGGACAATAAGAGTAGTGAGTACCACTTAGACTCTGAGAATCAAGATACAACAAGTTTAGCACATATAACACAATGAGTAATTGAGGGAAAAAAACCTCTGATGGGACACTTCCTCCTGCACTCTCCCATGGCAATGGGTTTTAAAGACTCAGAGAAGTCTTTATTCCACCCAGCCCCACTGTGTGGTATGTTATGAGGGATAATTCAACCCTCCCTTGGTGGAAACGGTGGGGCAGGATGCTTAGGTGGGTTGTGGGCATTTCCAGATGGCACTGAGGAGTGGGGAGGCAGGTGGGACTAAATGAAGAAACATACGCTTGCTGTACTTGCGGGAAGCAGTCCGTTAGTGCAGTAAGGTAGGAAAAATACCTATGAATTGTGAATAGCCCTACATTGTTGAGTGCTGCTGATGGGAGAGCAGAAAGCGCCAAGGCATTACACACACACATACACAAACCCCTTTGTGTTAAAGGAACTGGGTAGAAATTTTGCCAGCTGAGATTACCAGTTCAGTTTCTCCTTCACCCAAACCTCCTTTAAATTGCCCTTCCAGGAGTACTCGTCCTTTGTCTGCTCTGCTGCTTATCACCTGTACGCTCTTGGAAACTTGTTTAGTCTCTCTATACTTCATTTTTTTAATGCAAAATAAGGGTAATAATAGTACCTACCCTCTTAAGACTGCTGTGAGTACTAAATACATTAATATATGTAGAACACTTAGAAAAGTACTTGGAATTTAGCAAACACAATGTTAAGTGATGATGATGGTGTGGATTAAAAGAGGGGTAATAAAAAAGGAACTCTTTTAGAAAAGAAAGGAGCACAAAAAGGCAAATGGACAAAATAGAATATTGTTATGGAGCCATGGAAATTTTAAACAAACATAAACCTGTGAATTGCAATGGACAGTGACCCTTGTTCCTCCCATTTTCTTCCTTTGTAAAAGGGAGTGTCTATAGCTGCTATCCTTTGTCTGTCCCACCACTGTTTGTTGGTTGTGTGGGCAGATGACTTGTCACATTAGCTTCACAGGTCTACAGATGGGGGGGAGTTATGCTCCAGGAGCTGGACTTAATGAACTATATACCTGAGAAGCCTCAGCCACACCTGAGCCTGACTAGAAGATGAAATTCTGGACTTTGAAATGATGCTGTGAAAGAGATTTGTAGAGAACTTGAGAGAGGGTGGTGCATTTTGCCTTTTGCATGTGGGAGGGGCATGAATCATCAGGGGCCAGAGAACAGTCTTTCGGATGGCCCTCAGTGAGTCCCCGCTTCCTAGCATTTATCCCCTTGAATGTGAGTTGGGACCTGTGACTTGCTTCTAACCAATAGAATATGGCATAAATGATGGAACATCACATCTCTGTGTTGGATGAGATTGTTATCTGCCATCTTGCTAGTGGACTCTGTTGACTCCTCCTTGCTGGCTGTGATGAAGTGAGCTGCCCTGTGGAGAGGCCCAGGTGGCAAGGGACTTAAAGTGGTTTCCTGAAGCCAGCCAGCAAGAAACTGAGGCCCTCAGTCTGACAGCCTACAAGGAACTGAATCCTGCCAACTGCCACTCAAACTGGGAAGCAAATCCTTCTCCAGTCAAGCCTCAGATGAGACATCAGTCCCAGCTGACACCTGGATTGCAGCTTTGGGAAAGTCCTTAAAGCAGAGGACCCAGCTAACCTGTGCCTGCATTCCTGACCCACAGAAACTGGGAGGTCATAAATAGGTGTTATTATGTCAGTAAATTTGTGGTGATTTGTTATGCACCAATAAATAATGACTACACAAATACGTATGTAAACTTTGTTTCTGATAAAGGTAGCATTTCAGCTTAATGGTTAGGGGGGATTGGATTATTCAATAAATGGTGTTGGAACAACTGGATAACCATCTGCAGAAAGATACAGATGGAGCCCTACTGATCTCACACTACACTAAATTCCAGCTGTATCACAGATCACAGACTTAATGTTAAACACAAAATATTATATCTTACAGTACAAGACATAGGGGGAAATCTTCATAATTTCAGGGGAAATACTATCTAAATGCTAAACTTTCCAAATGCCAAGAATTTAAAGTTAACTTCAATAGCATAAAACTGAAAAGAGTTCTGTGTGAAATAAACATTGTAAGGATGGAGGGAAGAAAAGGCAAACTGGAGAAAAAATGTCCTATATATACATTGACAAAGGGCTATTTTCCTTATAATATATAGTTCAGTGAATTTATCAAACAATGCAATAGAGAATGGGCAGAAAACACAGTTCACAGAACAGAAAATACCAGTGGCTCTCCAACATAATAAGTAAAGATGTTCAGCCTCACTTGTAATAAGAAGAAACTAAATTAAAATTACAAAGAGATACCATTTTTTAACCTATCGATTGACAAAAGTAAAAAATTGGATAATCCTTTCCCAAAGCTGCAATCTGGGTGTCAGCTGGGGCTGTCTCATCTGAGGCTTGAATGGAGAAGGAGAGGAATATGGGAAACAGGCACTTTCATGCATCTGAGTGTAAATTGGTATAGTCTCTGTGGAGGGCAATTGAAAAAAATATGTATCAAAATGTAACATAGTAATCCCACCTCTATAAATCCCACCCTAGAAATCTGACATATACCTGCACATGATACACATTCAAAGATATTCTCTGAAGCACAGTTTGTAATAGGGAAAGATTGAAAATAACCAACCTGTGTATTAACAGGTTACTGTTTGAATACCTAGTTAAAATGAACAAATTAACAAAGGAGCTCTATTTGTACTGATAGGAAAGTTTCCAACGTTGTTAAAACAAAGAATGGAACATTGAGTAATGTAAGGTATTTGTACCAAAATGTACCTACATCAGACATGCTTGTATATGCAAAGAACACTTCTGGAAAAATACACAAGAAATGAGTCACAGTGTTTGCTTCTAGGATGGAGAATCGGTTGGGTGGGCAGAAGGGAGAGAGATACTTCTTATTCTATGGTTTTCGAAGTGTTTTGGATGAATATTATAAGTATATCCTCTATTAAGTAATAAAAACATTTCAAAAAGACAATGCTTTGACACCGAAATGTTCTCCCTGGGACTAAAAGGGAGGAGTGCTTTCAGGCAGTGAGACGGAGCCAGCGAACGCCCCCTCTGTTGGCATTAAGGAGAGAACACCCACTGCAATTGTAAAGTGCATCTTAAAATAACGGTCTATTGCAAAGCTCAGAGGCTTCAGCCCTTCATGATTGTTGGTTAGAGAAGTGGAAGGGATCAATTTCCAAAAGCCAATTTACAATCCTCTATATTCCAGAAGGTTGTTTTTCCTGTGAAAATGTTTAGGACTTAGAGAATGTGGTGAGAAATGCTGACAGCTCCATGCTAAGCAGGTGGGGAAGCTTCGGAGGAGTGGTCTCTTGCAGCTTCCCCGCCCCCGTTGTTTTCTTTCCTCATACCAACCAGTGCTGACGCTCCTCTTGCCTCGCAGTCCAGCTTTGGACACAAGCTCTGCAGCTGCTGTGACGGACCCTCCTCACTCCTGTAAGCCTGCAGCAGCCCTTGTTGGCACCTCTGCAGCTGTGACTCATTGCAAATGCTTTGCATTCCGGCATGTTCCGCAGGGTTTTTGGTCTCCCCTGTGGCTCAAAGCATTAGGCAAGTTGAAAGAGAGGAAAAAAGAGGCCTCACAGCTGCCAAAACATTGCAAGGATGAGAGAAAATTGTTGGGAAAACTGAAAAACTTTTGGGCAGGCAGGACCCCAGTCAGCCACTCCCTGGCTTGGGCCTGCTGGTAACTTGAGCAGGCCTGGGAGATACCTTGGAGGTCAAGTTAGGTGGTTGTCCAAGCTCCAGTGGGGGCCATTCACACATCCAGAAGCACCATACACCATCTGGAGACCATCTCCATCTGTCTGGGAAGGAGTGGATTGAAGCCACTCTGGAAAGCAGATATCTATATCTCCTCCAGAATTCTTTCAAATGTAACTTTAACTTTAAATCACTGGAATTATTTAGTTAGCTTACTCCTGCTCCCCACCACCTACAGCTGTACATAATTTATGTTTATACTCAGGTCAATTGACATCTACTTTTAAAACATTAGTGTTCTTTTTCTCTTTGTTAAACCTATGGAACCCCATAGTCTTCATGTAAAAGAAAGAAATGACAAACTGCCCAGGCTAATTAAATGAAAGTGGGTGAAAGATTGGGGAGGAGAATGCCCTGCTCACTCATTTTCACCTTCATTTCTTCCTGGCTTCTCTATGCAGCCTCCAATGAGGCATGATTTTTAAAAATCTTTTAAATAAACTTCATTGAGGCAGATTTACATACAGTAAAATACATCCATTTTAAGTGTACAATTTGGTAAGTCTTGGCAAAACTTTGGAACTACTGGCTTAGTAAACATGAACACAATGAACTATATGTACTTTTCTTTTAGGGACAGATCAATAGTATTTAATACTCACCTTTACTGTCTTAATCCCATGGGTGTGACATCATCTCATGTTAAGGCTCCTTTGCTATCAAATAATATTCAGTTTAGTTTTACTTGAATTTCATTTTCAGGAAAACAACTTACAAGTAATAGAAAATAAAATTATACATTGACCTCTTCTACAAAAGATGAACTCTCATGCCTTCTCCCATCATCACATCCCCGCTCAACTTTTATATTATTGATTTATCGATAAGATGGTAATATTAACATTCTCTTCAGTGTTGTCCAAAAGTTTATATTGGTCTCTATTTAAATGGATTTGATGTTCACCAAAAAGGCTTTTATGTGGCTTCTCTATTCCTTTTTTCCCTGTTATTTAAATTCTCCTCTTAAATGCCAGCATATTGTTAAGCAGTTTTTTGGAGAGGCCCATGGGTGCCGTTCCCTGTTTTTTTCATGTTTGGGAATGTCTTGCCTATATACCAGGATGACAATTTATTTGGATAAAATATTCTTGGTTTCAATTCTTCAGTCCTTGCTCCTGGTTTTTGTTATTGAATTCTGAGTACATCCCCTGCAGACAATTTGTTAGTCTGAAAGCTTGAAGAATTCCTTCTTTACTTTTGAACTTCAGTAGGCAGGCCAAGGTATGTGTCAGTACTGTATGTTCCATGCTGAAGTTTTCTGAAACACAACGTAGTCTTCAGTTCTGCAGATTAACTTTTCTTTGTTTCAGGGATATTCTCTTGAATATATATATATATTTTTTGAGAGGGCATCTCTCATATTTATTGATCAAATGGTTGTTAACAACAATAAAATTCAGTGTAGGGGGGTCAATGCTTAATGTACAATCATTAATCCATCTCAAGCCTAACTCTCGTCAGTCTCCAATCTTCTGAAGCATAACGAACAAGTTCTTACATGGTGAACGAATTCTTACATAGTGAATAAATTCTTACATGGTGAACAGTACAAGGGCATTCATCACAGAAACTTTCGGTTTTGATCACGCATTATGAACTATACACAATCAGGTCAAATATGAATATTCGTTTGATTTTTATACTTGATTTATATGTGGATCCCACATTTCTCCCTTTATTATTATTATTATTTTTATTTTTAATAAAATGCTGAAGTGGTAGGTAGATGCAAGATAAAGGTAGAAAACATAGTTTAGTGTTGTAAGAGAGCAATTGTAGATGATCAGGTGTGTGCCTGTAGACTATGTGTTAATCCAAGCTGGACAAGGGCATTTAAACATCCATGGATGCAGAAGATTTCTCTCAAAGCAGGGGGGATGAGGTTCTGAGCCTCACCTCTGTTGATCCCCAATTTCTCACCTGATGGCCCCCCTGCGACTGTGCCTGTCTTAGGTTGTTCCTCCCTTGAGGAATCTTACCCGTCTCTGGCTAACCAGTCATCTTCCGGGGCCATACAGGGAAATGTAAAGTTGGTAAGTGAGAGAGAAGCCATATTGTTTGAAAAGGTTAGCTTTTTACTTCTTTGCAGATTTATGTCCTGTGGCTTCTATGCCCAGCACTTGTCTCGAGGTATCTTTACCACCTGGAGGAATTATGATACTCGGTAACTTCGATATGAGGCACGAATTCTATTTAAGGGTTGTAATTAGGAAGGAAGAAGAAAAGCTATAGAGGTAGCATATGGAAGAAAACATGGGAGGATTGATTATTTCTTTGACATATCTACTTGTAGAGTACCTTAAGTATGTATAGGTTTTAAACTACTAACTAATTTGTACACACATATTAACATAATAGGAATACGGCGACATAAACAAAGCAAATCTATAAATACCATCCATCTCCAGTGAAGCCAAGAAAACCGTTTAGGCACCCTAGGCATTTGTGAAAATTTGTATATGATATGATGGATATTGTCCAACTGTACTTGAACAGTCTGAGAAAAATCAGACAAATTAAAGCAGCCCATTTCTGGGATCTGTTCACCTCCCATATGTCCTTTTAACCGTAGATAGTCTATAGTCATAAGATTTTGGAGTGCTACAACTTGCACCCCTCCCAACTCCTGGTTGAGTTCCAACAGTACAGATCCGGTCAAATTCGTTGTCTCACTGTATGTACATGCCAGCCTAGACATCTCCCTCCTCATTCCAATGGCAAGTCCAGGAAACGGTGGGGTGGACGCAGCCACAACCGCAGCATCGCCCGGATCCCTGTGGAGGCTTTTTGATGATCATCCCCCGGCACGAGTCCTCCAGAGAGTGCTGATGCTGGAAGCTCCTCCTTATATCGTATCTTAGTTCATTTTCTAGATATCCAAGCTAGGCCTTGATCTTCTGCATAGAAACAAACAGACCCTTTGCCCACACTTTGACATGCCCTCTATACGACTGTGCAGGACTCATTGGAGGTCAGCACACAGGAACTTTTTTTTTTTTTCATTAAGAGAAAGGAATATTATCAGAAAAGACTACCTCCATAGCTGATCATCTGACACCCTTTAAGTGATCAACATTAAGGATATTTAAAGCATGCATTGATCTTTGATTTACCAATAGTTTTATCCTACCAAGGAGTAATCCCCCTTTTCTTTCTTTCTTTCTTTCTTTTTTTTTTTTTTAATCTTTAATCTATACTTACATGAAGAGTACTATGTTTCTATGCTCTCCCCTATATCAGGTCCCCCCTAACAACCACATTACGGTCACTGTCCATCAGCTTAGCAAAATTTTGTAGAATCCCTACTTGTCCTCTCTGTGTTGTGCAGCCCACCCTCCCCTTTCTCCCTCCTCCCCCATGCATGCTAATCTTAATACCCCCCTTCTTCTTCCTCCCCCTTATCCCTCCCTGCCCACCCATCCTCCCCAGTTCCTTTCCCTTTGGTACCTGTTAGTCCATTTTTGGGTTCTGTAATTCCGCTGCTGTTTTGTTCCTTCAGTTTTTCCTTTGTTCTTATACTCCTCAGATGAGTGAAATCATTTGGTATTTCTCTTTCTCCGCTTGGCTTATTTCACTGAGCATAATACTCTCCAGCTCCATCCATGTTGCTGAAAATGGTTGGATTTTTCCACTTCTTATGGCTGAGTAGTATTCCATTGTGTATATGTACCACATCTTCTTTATCCATTCATCTACCGATGGACATTTAGGTTGCTTCCAATTCTTGGCTATTGTAAATAGTGCTGTGATAAACATAGGGGTGCATCTGTCTTTCTCAAATTGATTGCTGCATTCTTAGGGTAAATTCCTAGGAGTGGAATTCCTGGGTCAAATGGTAGGCCTGTTTTGAGCATTTTGATGAACCTCCAAACTGCTTTCCACAATGGTTGAACTAATTTACATTCCCACCAGCAGTGTAGGAGGGTTCCCCTTTCTCCACAGCCTCGCCAACATTTGTTGTTGTTTGTCTTTTGGATGGCAGCTATCCTTACTGGTGTGAGGTGATACCTCATTGTAGTTTTAATTTGCATTTCTCTGATAATTAGCGATGTGGAGCATCTTTTCATGTGTCTCTTGGCCATCTGTATTTCTTTTTTAGAGAACTGTCTGTTCAGTTCCTCTGCCCATTTTTTAATTGGGTTATTTGTTTTTTGTTTGTTGAGGCGTGTGAGCTCTTTATATATTCTGGATGTCAAGCCTTTATCGGATCTGTCATTTTCAAATATATTCTCCCATACTGTAGGGTTCCTTTTTGTTCTATTGATGGTGTCTTTCGCTGTACAGAAGCTTCTCAGCTTAATGTAGTCCCACTTGCTCATTTTTGCTGTTGTTTTCCTTGCCCGGGGAGATATGTTCAAGAAGAGGTCACTCATGTTTATGTCTAAGAGGTTTTTGCCTATGTTTTTTTCCAAGAGTTTAATGGTTTCATGATTTACATTCAGGTCTTTGATCCATTTTGAGTTTAACTTTGTATATGGGGTTAGACAATGGTCCAGTTTCATTCTCCTACATGTAGCTGTCCAGTTTTGCCAACATCATCTGTTGAAGAGACTGTCATTTTGTCATTGTATGTCCTTGGCTCCTTTATCAAATATTAATTGACCATATTTGTTTTGTTAATGTCTGGAGTCTCTAATCTGTTCCACTGGTCTGTGGCTCTGTTCTTGTGCCAGTACCAAATTGTCTTGATTACTATGGCTTTGTAGTAGAGCTTGAAGTTGGGGAGTGAGATCCCCCCTACTTTATTCTTCTTTTTCAGGATTGCTTTGGCTATTCGGGGTCTTTGGTGTTTCCATATGAATTTTTGAATTATTTGTTCCAATTCATTGAAGAATGTTGCTGGTAATTTGAGAGGGATTGCATCAAATCTGTATATTGCCTTGGGCAGGATGGCCATTTTGACGATATAAATTCTTCCTAGCCATGAGCATGGGATGAGTTTCCATTTATTAGTGTCCCCTTTAATTTCTCTTAAGAGTGACTTGTAGTTTTCAGAGTATAAGTCTTTCACTTCTTTGGTTAGGTTTATTCCTAGGTATTTTATTCTTTTTGATGCAATGGTGAATGGAATTGTTTTCCTGATTTCTCTTTCTATTGATACATTGTTAGTGTATAGGAAAGCTACAGATTTCTGTGTGTTAATTTTGTATCCTGCAACTTTGCTGTATTCCGATATCAGTTCTAGTAGTTTTGGAGTGGAGTCTTTAGGGTTTTTTATGTACAGTATCATATCATCTGCAAATAGTGACAGTTTAACTTCTTCTGTACCGATCTGGATTCCTTGTATTTCTTTGTTTTGTCTGATTGCTGTGGCTAGGACCTCCAGTACTATGTTAAATAACAGTGGGGAGAGTGGGCATCCCTGTCTGGTTCCCGATCTCAGAGGAAATGCTTTCAGCTTCTCGCTGTTCAGTATAATGCTGGCTGTGGGTTTATCATATATGGCCTTTATTATGTTGAGGTACTTGCCCTCTATTCCCATTTTGCTGAGAGTTTTTATCATGAATGGATGTTGAATTTTGTCAAATGCTTTTTCAGCATCTATGGAGATGATCATGTGGTTTTTGTCTTTCTTTTTGTTGATGTGGTGGATGATGTTGATGGATTTTCAAATGTTGTACCATCCTTGCATCCCTGATATGAATCCCACTTGGTCACGGTGTATGATCCTTTTGATATACTGTTGAATTCTGTTTGCTAATATTTTATTGAGTATTTTTGCATCTACATTCATCAGGGATGTGGGTCTGTAATTTTCTTTTTTGGTGGGGTCTTTGCCTGGTTTTGGTATTAGGGTGATGTTGGCTTCATAGAATGAGTTTGGGAGTATTCCTTCTTCTTCTATTTTTTGGAACACTTTAAGGAGAATGGGTATTATGTCTTCTCTGTGTGTCTGATAAAATTCCGAGGTAAATCCGTCCAGCCCCAGGGTTTTGTTCTTGGGTAGTTTTTTGATTACCATTTCAATTTCTTTGCTCGTAATTGGTTTGTTTAACTTTTGTGTTTCTTCTTTGGTCAGTCTTGGGAGGTTGTATTTTTCTAGAAAGTTGTCCATTTCTTCTAGGTTTTCCAGCTTGTTGGCATATAGGTTTTCATAGTAGTCTTTAATAATTCTTTGTATTTCTGTGGAGTCTGTCGTGATTTTTCCATTCTCATTTCTGATTATGTTGATTTGTGTTGATTCTCTTTCTCTCTTAATAAGTTGGGCTAGAGGCTTATCTATTTTGTTTATTCTCTCAAAGAACCAGCTCTTGGTTTTGTTGATTTTTGCTATTGTTTTATTCTTCTCAATTTTGTTTATTTCTTCTCTGATCTTTATTATGTCCCTCCTTCTGCTGACTTTAGGCCTCATTTGTTCTTCTTTTTCCAGTTTCGATAATTGTGATGTTAGACTATTCATTTGGGATTGTTCTTCCTTCTTCAAGTGTGCCTGGATTGCTATATACTTACCTCTTAAGACTGCTTTCACTGCGTCCCACAGAAGTTGGGGCTTAGTGTTGTTGTCATTTGTTTCTATACATTCCTTGATCTCTATTTTGATTTGTTCATTGATCCATTGATTATTTAGTAGCATGTTGTTAAGCCTCCATGTGTTTGTGAGCCTTTTTGTTTTCTTTGTAGAATTTATTTCTAGTTTTATACCTTTGTGGTCAGAAAAATTGGTTGGTAGAATTTCCATATTTTGGAATTTACTGAGGCTCTTTTTGTGAGCTAGTATGTGGTCTATTCTGGAGAATGTTCCGTGTGCACTTGAGAAGAATGTATATCCTGTTGGTTTTAGATGTAGAGTTCTATAGATGTCTATTAGGTCCATCTGTTCTAGTGTGTTGTTCAGTGCCTGTGTGTCCTTACTTATTTTCTGTCCGGTGGATCTATCCTTCGGGGTGAGTGGTGTGTTGAAGTCTCCTAAAATGAATGCATTGCAGTCTATTTCCCTCTTTAGTTCTGTTAGTATTTGCTTCACATATGCTGGTGCTCCTGTATTGGGTGCATATATATTTAGAATGGTTATATCCTCTTGTTGGACTGAGCCATTTATCATTATGTAGTGTCCTTCTTTATCTCTTGTTACTTTCTTTGTTTTGAAGTCTATTTTGTCTGATATTAGTACTGTAACCCCTGCTTTCTTCTCACTGTTGTTTGCCTGAAATATGTTTTTCCATCCCTTGACCTTTATTCTATGCTTGTCTTTGGGTTTAAGGAGAGTTTCTTGTAAGCAGCATATAGATGGGTCTTGCTTTTTTATCCATTCTATTACTCTGTGTCTTTTGATTGGTGCATTAAGTCCATTTACATTTAGGGTGACTATTGAGAGATATGTACTTATTGCCATTGCAGGCTTTAGATCCGTGGTTACCAAAGGTTCAAGGTTAGCTTCTTTAGTATCTTACTGCCTAACTTAGCTCGCTTATTGAGCTGTTATATACACTGTCTGGAGATTCTTTCCTTCTCTCCCTTCTTATTCCTCCTCCTCCATTATTCATATGTTGTGTGTTTTGTTCTGTGCTCTTTTTAGGAGTGCTCCCATCTAGAGCAGTCCCTGTAGGATGCCCTGTAGAGGTGGTTTGTGGGAAGCAAAATCCCTCAGCTTTTGCTTGTCTGGGAATTGTTTAATCCCTCCATCATATTTAAATGATAGTTGTGCTGGATACAGTATCCTTGGTTCAAGGCCCTTCTGTTTCATTGCATTAAGTATATCATGCCATTCTCTTCTGGCCTGTAGGGTTTCTGTTGAGAAGTCTGATGTTAGCCTGATGGATTTTCCTTTATAGGTGACCTTTTTCTCTCTAGCTGCCTTTAAAACTCTTTCCTTGTCCTTGATCCTTGCCATTTTAATTACTATGTGTCTTGGTGTTGTCCTCCTTGGATCCTTTCTGTTGGGGGTTCTGTGTAATTCCATGGTCTGTTCGATTATTTCCTCTCCCAGTTTGGGGAAGTTTTCAGCAATTATTTCTTCAAAGAGACTTTCTATCCCTTTTCCTTTTTCTTCTTCTTCTGGTACCCCTATAATAAGAATATTATTCGTTTTGGTTTGGTCACATAGTTCTCTTAGTGTTGTTTCATTCCTGGAGATCCTTTTATCTCTCTCTATGTCAGCTTCTATACGTTCCTGCTCTCTGGTTTCTATTCCTTCAATGGCCTCTTGCATCTTATCCATTCTGCTTATAAATACTTCCAGGGATTGTTTCACTTCTGTGATCTCCTTTCTGTCATCTGTGATCTCCCTCCAGACTTTATCCCACTGCTCTTGCATTTTTCTCTGCATCTCATCCCATTGCTCTTGCATTTTTCTCTGCATCTCTGTCAGCATGTTCATGATTTTTATTTTGAATTCTTTTTCAGGAGGACTGGTTAGGTCTGTCTCCTTCTCAGGTGTTGTCTCTGTGATCTTTGTCTGCCTGTAGTTTTGCCTTTTCATGGTGATAGAGATAGTTTGCAGAGCTGGTACGAGTGACCGCTGGAAGAGCTTCCCTTCTTGTCGGTTTGTGGCCTTCCTCTCCTGGGAGAATAGCGACCTCTAGTGGCTTATGCTTGTCAGCTGTGCGCAGACAGGGCTTCTGCTACCTGCCCGTTTGCTATGGAGTTTATCTCTGCTGTTGCTGTGGGCATGGCCTGCTGGGGCTGCTCCTCCAAATTGGTGGAGCCTCGTTGGAGGGGGAGCAGCCGGGAGGCTATTTTTCTCCGTAAGGGGCCTCTGTGCTCCCTGTTGCCCAAGGGGTTAGAGTGCCCAGAGATCCCCAGATTCCCTGCCTCTGGTCTAAGTGTCCTGTCCTGCCCCTTTAAGACTTCCAAAAATCACTCTCCAAACCAAAACAACAACAGCAGCAATGAGAGAGGGAACAGAAAAAAAAAAAAAAAAGGAAAAAACACGCGATTTTTTTTTTCTTTTTCCTCAAGCGCCGGTCCCAGGCACCCACTCACTGGTCCTGCTGTCGTGCCTCCCTAGCACCGGGGTCCCTCTCCCTTCAAGGCTTCCAAAATGCACCCGCCCACCGGTCCCGCAGGGAAAAATGCGCGATATTCTTTGTCTTCAGGCGCCGGTCACAGGCACCCACTCACCAGTCCTACTGCTCTGCCTCCCTAGCACCGGGGTCCCTGTCCCTGTAAGGCTTCCAAAAAGCACTCGCCAAAAAGAGAAAAAAAAAAGGGGAAAAATGCACGATTTCCTCCGTCCTCACGCACCGGTCTCAGGTACCCGCCCACCGGTCCCGCAGGGAAAAACGTGCGATAATCTTTGTCCTCAGGTGCCGGTCCCAGGCACCCCCTCACTGGTCCTGCCGCCCTGCCTCCCTAGCAACGGGGTCCCTGTCCCTTTAAGGCTTCCAAAAAGCACTCACCAAAAAGAGAAGAAAAAAAAAAAAGGGGGAAATCGCGCGATTTCCTCCGTCCTCAGGCGCCGGTCTCAGGCACCCGCCCACTGGTCCCGTAGGGAAAAATGCACTATCTTTGTCCTCAGGCACTAGTCCCAGGCACTGCTCACCGGTCCCGCTGCCCTGCCTCCCTAGCAATGGGGTCCCTGTCCCTTTAAGGCTTCCAAAAAGCACTCCAAAAAAAAAAAAAAAAACCGTCCTGGTTTCTTTCCACCCGCCGGGAGCCAGGGGGAGGGGCGCTCGGGTCCCGCCGGGCCGGGGCTTGTATCTTTACCCCCTTCGCAAGGCGCTGGGTTCTTGCATGTGTGGATGTGGTCTGGATGTTCTCCTGTGTCCTCTGGTCTCTATTTTAGGAAGAGTTTTGTTTGTTATATTTTCATAGCTCTATGTGTTTTTGGGAGATTTCCACTGCTCTACTCACGTCGCCATCCTGGCTCCGCCCCCTCTCTTGAAAATTTTTAATTGGATGGGTTTACTATTTCACAGACACCATTTGTCATTATATTAGATAATCTTTATCTGGACTCCACTACTTAGGTCCTTTCTACCAAAATTTTTGTTTTTTTAGCCTGCATTTAGGGTAATCACATCCAACCTTTGCTCTGTTTTAATCTGTTTCAGCTGTTTCTACTGTTTTGTGTTGTTCCTGTTTTTATGTATTAGTTTTGTGATTATATTATTTTGTCCTCATTTTTTCCCTAGCTCATTCTTTTTTTTTTAAATGACAGGATATTTAAGCCCTCATTTTATTAATTCATGTTCTTAAAATGTTTTGTTGTATAAAGCACAATTTGTAGGCAATTCCTTGTTTCTAGGGTTATTCTGAGCCAGGCCCTTTACCTGTCATGTTTATGCTCCTTTCCTTTCTCTGAATTTTTAAAAAGCAAGTATATTTGTAAAAGAGCTTTGCAATTTTTTTTTTGCAAATTCCACTCACTTTCTATCTGAATCTCTATTTTCTATTTACTTTGAATCAAGATTCTTTTCCCTCTATATAAATATCCAAAACCAGTCCCATTTTGTTTTCCTCTCTGTGCCACAGTTTGAGGACTGGAAATTTTGTATTTCATACTTTTCTGTGACTTAAGGTGGTTCACAGAAGGGGATGAAGGAAACAGACATCAACTCGGCAATATGTGGATGGTAACAACGAGCCTCTGGTCGGTTGGGGATGTTCCAGGGTGGCTCTGCAGCAGGGGGACTCTGGGAGGGTGAGGGGCATGTCAATGGCAGCAGAACCCAGCACAGATAGGTGTCCAGTGACACATCTTGGGGCGGTGAGGGCCTTGCTGCTGAGTGTATGTTGTGAGGAGCCCGCTCTCCATCCCCTCGGGGCTCGTCTGATCCATTTCCACCTTTCTTTGATTCTAGGAGTCACCAGATACGCATCCAATATATTCCATTTCTGCTTAAGGAACTGTAGTTGATTTCTGTTATTTACAATCTAGAATCTTGACAAGTACAATATAACTGAGCTCACAAACCAAAAATCAACTAAGAAGACTCAGTCAGTTGGCGATTCATGGGTAAAAGACCTAGGAATTCTAGTACATTTTGATGTAATGGGTGTCAATGAAGGGACATGGCTGCCAGAGGGCTAGGGTGGGTAGTTCAAAGGTCAGAGGCCTACTGTATTCTTCCACTTTTGTTAACTACAGTTAGAGTGTATTTTCCTGTTCAAAGTGTTTTAAGGCAGACAGGGACAAAGTAAAATATGTACACTGGGAGAGTGACCAGGAAGTTGATGAGTCTTTATCTGAGGAGCTGGAGAAATTTAACTTAGAAAAGCCAGAGGGAAGACATTCTATAATTCTTTTAAATTATGTTACCACTGAGATAATTACATAAAGATGTAATGGTACAAAGACAGATGCAAAATGGCCTTAAAAATAAAATGTCTCCCACAAAAATAGTGGGCTCTGTGTGTTTATCCCAAAAGATGGGAGAAAGTGAGAGCTGGAACTTTCCAGATGGGACAAGGATGAGAAATGAATGTTGTTCATACACTAACTTCTATCATTAGTAGAATGAGCCTGGAGGGACCATTTCCAGAGCCCCAACCCGACAAGCACTTTCCTCTTGGGGGCCCTTATTCATGGGGTGGAGATACCTTCTTCCCCAACAGTGTTATAAACCAACTAGTTGTTTCAGAGACTCAGATGATTCACCTTTTCCATTGTAGAAGAAATGCAAGATCTAAATTTATTGAAATATTCCAAATGCATATTATTATGTTCTTACTTTGCCTTCTGGTTTTGAATGTGTTCAAATGAATAATAAGCCCCAAACCCTGTTCTTTCCTTGAAACGTTGTAAAAAAATCTAAGGTCACTTCCACCGTAGAAGCATTCCTGAGGATAATGTTTATTATTTTGAATTAACTATTTCAAGTAAGAAATAATAAACATATCTTATATTTACACATTACTTGATTATTTCTTCCCACTTCTATGTAGAATGTCAGAATTGAAATAATTAAGGATATTTTACATTTACAAGAAATCAAAATCTCTGAAGGTAATTAAACTCTTTCACTAGTTTGTATCATAAACTGGTTCTACCACTCCCAGGATTCATTGGCATCAAGAATTGAGAGGTGTGGGGAAAGGAAGGCCTCCCCACCTTCAATTCTCCTTGGCAGAGCATGCAGGACCAATGCTTCTCCTAGGAAAATACATCACAGGATTCAATACTGACAGAATTTAGAGTCAAACAAAAGCTTCATTCAGGCTCATGAGGGTTGCTACAAGCAATACTGCTATGAGAATCCTTCTGACTACTGAGCATGCATATTAACCAGCTCAACTTTTGTTCCTTGTTGTTACAGTTGGGGCAAATGATCTGGGTTAAGCCACCCCCACTTCTCCCTGTCCTGTTTTGTGACACCTATTTCTACAAAGTTTGATTGAGTCTGGAAGAGTAATCTTTAGCAGTAGAACAGGCTATGATTTCCTCAGGGTGGCGGAGGCGGGTGTGGAAAGAGGAAAGCTCTATTTATTGAGTTTTCTCTCTTTAGCGTCCAGGACGGTCACAAGCACAGAGTAAAGGACTGTTGAATTGAACTGAATTAAAAGAAACAGAACTGATTCATAATACTGAAACCACACATATGTAAGAAACACTTGCTAAGTATCTACTTAAACACTAAAATTGATAAATGAATCAACTTTTTGGCAGTGAGAAGCTGGGGATGTATTTTTCCTTGATTTTCATATTATAGCTTGACCCCCTTATATAATAATTTATAAATAAATAAGGGAACAGAAGAAGGCCATTTTAAAGAAAGTCAGTAAAACAGCATTCTTTCTACTCCTGTTTCATATTTGGTTTGTTACTTAGGAAAAATGAATTGTCAACAATTCCAAAATCAAAAACCCTTAGAGAGTTAAATTTGTAATTACATTAACCTAAAAGAAAGAAAAAGAATTAAGGACTTCATTCTGTTTCTCCTCACTACAATTTTTTTTTTTAAATCACTAAGAACCATTTCAGACTGCTGACCTCCAGAGCTCTAAGATAATAAGTGTTTTTTGCCACTAAGTTTGTGGTGACTTGTTACAGATGGAAGTGTAATTTTAAGAGGCCCCACTTCACTTATACCCTCATCCGTAGACTTGTAAATTCTGGGTATGAGAGAAATAGCCCCCTTTTAGTTCAAAGTACATGGCACATTTTGTTCTCCTCACTAAAATTTAATTTTTCCTTTAAAAAAAATTTTAATTCTTCATATGATGGGGCAATAGAAATGGCATTGTAATTATTTTTTATTTAAACAATTTCCAGAATGCTACAAAAGGTATGAAGTGGAATACTACAGTTAATACAGCAAAAGGAAGGAATGCATAAAGATAAAGGTATGTATTAAAGAATTAGAAAATAGAAAAATGGTAGTACTAATAAATAAATCCAAAAAGCAACAAAATTAATAATTTTTTAAATGGATAAAGCATACATACTAAAAATAGGAAATGGATATGGATTAATAACCATAGACTTAGGGGAAATTAAAAGACTTCTAAAACTTGATTTTTCTCAGCTCTAAGCAAATAAAAAAATTTTTAATGTACAAAGTAGATGATATTCTAGTAAAATATTAATTGCCAATGTTGTTCCCAGAAGAGACAATCAAAACTTAGCAACTACTATGAGAAAACTGTGGAAAGTTGTCAACCTCACTACCAAAAATAAACAAATAAATAATGCTGTAGTCACAGATGATCTTACTAGTAAGTTCTGCCAACTTTTAAGTAATAGATGACACAGAATGTTCCAGACTATGCAGAAAATAAGAAAAACCTCCAGATCTTCATGATGAAGCCAGCCTATAATTGATACCAAAACTCAACAAAGGTAACCCAAAATAAACCAGACCAAAAGCACTTATGAATATCAATGCACAGATTTCAAAGGGTGTATTAACACAGTCAACAGCACATAAAAAGAATAGCACACTCTGATAAAGTAAGACTCATATAAGAAATGCAAAGATGTTTCCATCTTAGGAAAATATCCATATAATTCACCATATTAGTGAAGAGAAAAAAATCATAAGATCATCTGCATAAATGCCAAAAAAGCATTTGAAAATTTCAACCACTCTTGATTAAAATGGTAAAATAGGAATAATCATATATCATATATATGATATAACCAGAAAGACTATGCTGTATAGACAAATACTAGAGTATCTACCTTCCCCATTATTATTCTGGAGGTGACAGCCTATACAATTGGATAACAGAAATAAATAAGAGTTACGAAAATTGGGTTGTAAAGATAGAGTTAAGATTAGTCATTATTTATAGCCAATATACACACCAGAAAAACTCAAGAAAATCACCTGAAAAAGTATAACAAACATCATGCGTATTCACTAAGGTAATTATGAGTAAAGTAAATATAAAAGAATCATTGGCATTCCTATTAGGAAAGCTATATGAAATTGTCAATATTTAACTAACCTTTCTGACTTACAGAAATGGCAATTTCATATGGGTCAGCCTACCATATACAAATAGCCACCTCTGAGAAACCATAATGGGTAAAAGAGGCCATGTATAATGGTCATGAAAAGAACAAAATTCTACAGGATAAAAATTAAGAAATGCTCACGGTTCATACAAAGAAAACTTTACAAAACTCTAAGGGACACACAACTTGAATGGAAAAGCATATCCTTTTCTTTATAGGAGTTTTGATATCAATAAAGATGTCTGCTTCCTCCGAATTAGTCTTGAAACTTAACATAATCTCAGTGAAAACACCAAGATAAATTTTCCAGAAGTAGAAAAACTGATTTCAAAATTCTTATTGGAAAACAAACAAAAAACTCTCAAAGTAATAGCCAACAACTTGACTTAAAAAAAAAAAAAAAGAATGATGAGGAAAAACCAGCCTTACAGGATAGTATGACCTTATCAAACTGCATCTAAAGTGTGTTTTACGAGTGAAGTCAATGGAATAGCTACTAGAATCCAGAAAAAGACACATGAAGAATTTTAGCACGATAAAGGTAGCAATTTAATTAAACAGGAAAAGCACTGATCATTTAATACAACATGGTTGGACAATTAACTGAGAGACTATGAAAATAACCCAAAACACTTTATATACCAAAATAAATTTGAGGTAGATCAGCAGATTTAAATGTAAACAAACTAATTTATAAAAATGCTAGGGAAAATCCTGGGAAGATTTTTTTGAGTAAATACCTAAGATGCAGAGTCGCAGAATGAACTTCGCAAACAGTTGAGGAAGGAGAGTCAGGGCAGAGGCTTTTATTGAGAGATACAGTGAAAGGACAGAGCTCCTGGCTCACACAAGGAGGGGACAAGAGAGCCTGGGGTCGTGCACTGTCTAGGGGATTGATAGGCAGTTGAGGATTTTGGGGAATTGAGGGCGCAGGGTGTGGACTTGTACCACCTGCCCTGCCCTCAAGGTGGGCTGGGTTGTTATGTTTGCTAGGGCTGTTTACAGTGAAGTCATGGGTTACCCTTGTGGAACCCATTCCAGGCCAAGTTGCTCCTGGCCTTTTGACCTTTAATTGATGTTACTGAAGATGTCTATATTCCTACTCTAGTATCTTTACCCTAGAGAATTAGTGTGACCTTGACTTTGCATAATGCTGAACACAGAGTTTTGATAGGGACTTTACATTGTTACATTGCTTTGACTGTAAATATCCTGCCTTGCTTTTTCCGGAGACCCTCACCCTAGTCTAAGCCCATGCTCCCTGTCTCACCTAGGAGGTTCTTTGGAGGAAGCAAGTATCTAAAAAATCTCAGAAGAAATTAGAAGTCTTAAGAAGTCTGATTTCCTGATCTAGAGTTGGAGACTGGGTTAGTTTAAATCTCTGAAAGTTTACTCTTAGAGGAAAAAGTGGGGCATTTTAAGCATTCCCTTTGTGCCTACTAAATGCCATTGATACAGAAATGTATGGCCTGCTTTACTGTTTCAATTTGAAGGTCTTGAGTGGAGGGAGGTATGACCCAGGTGTCAACTGGATTACCTTCTCCTTTGAAATTCAAATGAAATTAGTTTGAGCTCTTGCATCCTTTTTCTGGGAAATGTGGGTAATCTATGCATTTCTCAATCATTTCTCTAGATTTAGAGAATTCATTCAGTAATCAACTGTTTTCCCTCACCAGGTGCTGTTACTGGTCTGCACTACTTTCTTCCAAGTGAGGAATATCAACCCTTTCTCCCTCATCTTATCATTCACATAAGGCATTTGTGTATGAAGCAAATTTTCCAGAAGGTAGCTTTCCTTTCTCTCGCAGACCCTTTGCACCATTTCTTACCTTAAATTTACCTGGGCTCCAGGGTTCTCTATTCATCAGCTCAATTTTCATTATAAGTGTAACTATTTTGATCTTTTCCAGGCCTGCCTTTGCATATCCCAAAACTCATGAGCATGTTTTGTAAAACAATGGCTCATCTAAGGGAATGTGAACCTTAAATCTTCAGTGAAACATATTGGCAAAAACCTTCCTTTTTGGCCTGTGTGTGAGGTAGGAAGCAAATATTTCTGCATTGGTAGGAATTTTGATTCCATTGTCCTTAGAAGGCAGAAGTGGCCAGTCAGTTTAGGTTTTTCATAATTTGCTTCTTCACCATCCTAGAAAGGATCAGATTTCATAGCCATCTGGGTCACGTTTTTCCCCTTATCTAACGTTAAATAGTACATAAAAGAAATAAGCAACTCAAAGGTAAAACAAAACTAACTACAAACTCATTAAGTTCCTCGGTCCTGTGAGAAAGTGCTCAGTCTTAATCTTGTGGACTGTATTTAAACAATATTCCTAAAGTGTTTGGACTCAAAGGCGAGGATTAATGGGCAAGTGTTATGATTTCAAGTTTTTAGGTTATTAGTTTGCCTTAAAGCCATGCCTGGGTCTGAAGTTCTTTCAGAATACTGGAACGGATAGTTAAAGCATCCTACTTTGAAAGATTCTGATCCTTTATTGCTGTCTGGTAAGACATTTCTTTCCTATTTCCTACATTTCACAATCTCCCCATATCTGCCTCTGGGATAATATTTATATTGCTCAATACTCTCAAAAGAATAAGGAACATTTAGATTCCATGGTGTTAGGCTGTGGTACATAAATTCAATTGGAGATTACTCTTCATAAAACAGATCTTATTTCTACTATCAGTGTTGTATTATTTCTTAAAAAAAATCCATACTTATGCATGTAATTAAAAATTCAAAAAGCACCTAGACAACATAACTAAAAAGTGAGCCTCCCTCCTCACTCCTGTCCCTCAGGTCTCATTCTCTTTTGCAGAAGAAAACACTAGGACTAGTCTCTCTCTCAGATGGATCTTATACTGCCCACCTTCCCTAACAGCATACTTCTATACACATCCTACATTCTATACACACTGTTCTGCATCTTGGTTTTCCCTTAACTATACAGCTTGGGGAATTGTTCCATACTTGTACATACAGGAGTGCCTTATCTTTAACTTTTTTTTTACATCTTTAAGCTGCGCATCATTCTACTTTATGGAGGTACCATAATTTATTCAATCCCAATGAATGGATATTTACATTGCTTCTAGTCTTTGGCTGTCATCAACAATTCTGTGATGAATTACTTTGTATTAAGGTCATTTTCCATGTTTAAGAATACTTGAAGGTTTAAATTTGTAGAGGCAAATTGCTGATGTAAAGGGCATGGGCATTTTCACTTCTGAGTTATTGCCAAGCTGCCGTCCAAAAGGTTGTACCTATTCGTGTTTCCACTAGCAAAATTTGAGATTTAGAGTCTTCTCACTGAATGATTTAAAATGTCATCCTGATCAGATAATAAATTTGTCTATTTGATGTATTTCTGGACTTTCTCATTTATTCCATTGGTTTCTCTTGTCTTTTTATGTTATTACTGTAATGTTTTGATCACAGTAGCTTTATACTATGTTTTACTCTACAATAGGTCTAATTACCCTTATTGCTCTTCTTTCCCCTAAGAAATTTCCTATTTTTGTGTATTTTTTTCTATATGAATTTGAGAGTTAGTTTGCCTTTAAAAAAAAATACTGTTGCATTTTTATTGAAATTGTATCACATCAACAGGTTATTTGGGGATACTGTTACTTGTTAAACAATATCACTGAAGGCTTACCATTTCTTATCCATATCTTTTGAGTCATGTCTTCCTGGTGCTTTTATCTTAAATAAAATGTTTTCTTATTAATTCTTCATAGTGTCTTTGGAAACAGACAGGGAAGACAGAAGATAAGGGATTAGCCAAAGATTATATTTAATAAGAAGCCCTGAGCCAGTTTTATATCTACCATTTGGTAATGCCTTACCCATTAATTTCATACAAATTCAAAACCAAAAGAAGTGTTTCTACCAAGGATTAAATTTCCCTATTGCAAAAATCTAGCAATATGCAAGCACAATTCCAGAGATTTCTTGCGTGATGATCTGTGGCCAAGCCACTGTGGAATGCATTCCAATCATGGAGTAACAATCTCAAAAGAAAACAGAGTTGGCTTGAATGCCGTGCAATGACACTGAGGATCTTGGCCTGTATCCCAGATTTTCCCTTTTTGGTTTACTAGCAAGTTTGGTCATGCCTGAGAATTTGCTGAACATGGTACTTGAATCAATGGCTTCCTTAATATGACATTGGAATCAATGATATTTTCTGCCCAAGGGTATTTAGACTGTAAGTTTTTAGACATACTGCAGTTGTAAATGAGTTCTCTGCTGAAGTATATCACCCAGGAAGCCCTGGCACAAGGGTGCAAACAGGCAGGACAGTTTGTGAACTTATTCTAAAAAGGCAAAGATCTTGAGAGAGAATGTTCTATTGTGAATATTGAGTTACGTACGTGGGCACATTGGTATTCCAGCAGAAAGATCCTCAAGTGTTTAAATAAATATCTTATGGAATTATAATATATTTTTAATGCCATCTTTGACAAATGGCCACTCACTAGGGGGTTATCAGTCAAGACTTGATAAAAGTTGATTATCTGCAGCTACCTGGGCACTTTCTATCATCACCCTAGTTAACCTGGGGAGAGCTGAGAGTCTGCATTAGTTACTGAATTACTTAGGACAAGTATGTGTTGACATATAGCTGAGTGTATTTTTGGACTACATTTCCAATACAAATAGAGTTTTCTTCACTTTTAGTCAACACTTTTTTCAATGGCATGAGTAATTAAGAGTTGACTTATGCAAAATATTTAAAAAATGTACAGTAGTATGATATACATACCTAGATAACATCTGAGGTTATTTGCTACCACATGAATGTGAACATTCTTCAGCTCATCCCTCTGCAACAAAAAGACTACTGTGTCCTAAACTAGAATGTTATGCAAGAATCTGAATAGCATACAGTTTACAGAATGATCAGCTTGTTTAGTGACATACCAAAGAGTAGGACAAAGGCTAAAGCAAAAACACAGGGCAAGCTTCAAGCAATGAAGTTAAAAGCAGATGGATGATGAAATACTTAATTGCCAAGGCAGAGACTAGGCTAAAAAATAGCCAATGGAAGTATAAAAAGATGATCTGTGAATGGGATAGCTGTCTAATTTGATTATTTCACTGGTTTTCACTTCAGCTTAAGTGTTGCTGAAGTCACAAAATTAGGCCTCTTTAAACAGGGAATGGCAATGGTGTGATGGTATGATATATCACTTGCCTTTTATTCCCACTATAATGGCAATACCATGAGCTATAAATATTAACTATTTAGTGATAATAGCAAAGCAGAAAGTGATTTTAAGGGGTGGGAGGGGAATGTGGCTGGAAGACTTTTATAGGATTGGCAGCTCTATTGGAACCACATGGAGTGGGTAGAGCAGTAAGTACTTCATAAGGCTGGGGAGGAGAGGACCCAAAAGAGGAGAAATAGGATGTTGGACAGACAAAAACAACAGGTAACCACTACAGTAACGAAATACACATATTCTTAGGCAAATGGTGTGGTTCGCTTTGACAGAAACCTGACTGCCGAAGACAGGTAGTGGGAGATCAGGCAGGAGAGTCAGGTTGGGCTAGGTTGTGGGGAGCCCCGCTGATAAATGGAGCTGTTCCAGGGCTTCGATTGGAGGAATGATGTGATCAGACCTGATACCCTATTCCCCTTTTCTCAGAAATATAACCTCTGGGCTAACTTTTCTGAAATATCTAAGCCATCAGACTATCATGACTGTGCACCAAGGCTCCTTCCTCCCCCTTGCTTGCCTTTTCTTTCTCCAGCCTGTCCTGTCCCACCACAGGTGGATACTAGTCCCTACATCCTGGGCACTTATTTCCCAACCTAAGGTCAATACCACTTCAGGGAATTACTTTTGTCCAGAATTACTTTTGAAATTCCTGGATTCTTACAACATTTGTCTAAAACTTATTTTTCAGTCACTTTGCCACAGGGTTAATTTTCTATCAGTTATCACATATTCAGCTTAGCCAGAAAGCTTGAGAACTATGGTTATCTTTTGAACCCTGGACTGAGAAATTGTGAATGGGTTATACCCTACAAAATCAGAATGTGCCAATCTCTTTCTATACATGTACTTTATCCTCTGCTAGGGACTTTGAGGAAGCCAGTGTGCCACTGTGATCATCAACCCTCTGAGCAGGAGATAGTGTGGTGGCCACAGGTCATAAATAGATATTTCATTATCTTTCACTCTTCATAGATTTTTGGATTACCACAAACTGTATAGGATCAAGAGGATTATGTTTCCAAGGATGTTTAGAACAGCTTACTCTGTGGGTGTTTACAATAGGGCACAATTACTTGCTTCCGGTGAATGATCAATTCAGCTAGAAATACAGTGTAATCCAGGAGAAAACTACATTTATCTCTTAATTCTTTGAAATTATTAAATGTACATGCACTACTTCCAGTTGAGAAAAACCACAACTGCATAGTTCTAAAATGAAAAGTCTTTTTTTTTTTGCCATGTAAATATACCACTGCAGAGACAAAACAGGAACGATTTGGTAAAATTGAAGATTCTGAGAAAATTAATGTGCCTTGACTATCGAAAATGAGGTAACAAAGGAAAGGAAAAAGAAAAAAGGCTACATTCTGAGAGTTCTTACTGCAGTCACGGACAGCATGCAATACCGCTAGGGAGAGTGAACATAAGGTGATAAAAGGAAACAATGTAGGGGGTCTCAGGAGAATCATAGTGCTAGCTGCTCAGAGAAATGTACCTAGGAGCAAAAAGCAAAAAATCTTCCCAGACTCTTACTGGCAGAGTTTGGATTTATTATGATAGCCTCAGAACCAGAAAATGCTTATACTTTTCTATGACAAAGCTCATAGGGAGTCAAGTATTTTCCAGAGGCCAAGCAGAGATGGTAGGGTGTGTGTGTATAGTTCAGGCGAGGTATGAATGATGCTCACAGATAGTCGATGTCTTACAGGAGAGAGCATTAAAGGTGAAGTATTAAACTTGTTTTCCATCTTATTCCAACAGAAGAGCAGATGTAATCTTCCTAAAGAATAACTCCCCAATACATCCTGACAACTGCAGGGTGGGGAGGAAGCCAGTTGCACCCTGGTAACATATAAATGAAAAACCATAAGGTAAGAGACAATACTGAGCACAGTCCCACCCCTATTCAAACACAAAGCAGAGGAAAAGTTCATGCTAATCACCTGCCAAAAGACTATTTCTGGGGAAAACATGCACACAGACACACAGAACAGCAAAAACTCTCCTGTTCTCCAAACAGTATAGTACTTAAATTTAAAAATTTCTATTGGTTAACTCATGTTGGAACAGTTTTAGAAGGGACCAATTTGTCATGAATTGATAAAAGACCAACCTATAAACACTATGAAAGGGATATTAAACACTATTTAATATTGTGCAACTTGTGTCCCTACCAAGTTTGCATTTGTCATCAGAATGGAAAACTGATGTTTGTTATTTTGTTTTTTCTTAATATACTTAACTTTTTCATTCTTTTGCTTTTTCCTGGGTACTTGAATTTGAGACCTGAAAAGAAGTCTGTCCAGGCCTGACAGGGCACTCTTTCAGGAGGACCTGGGGACAAAGGAGACCAGTGGGGTTGCTCAGGCCTGAGCCACTCGTCAGGAGGTTGCTGCAGGCAGACCATCAGGTCACTCAGGAGGGCTGCAGGTTGGGAGGAGAGGAGGCACAAAGAAACAGAGGCAGCTGCCGCCCTTGCGGAGTTCCCTATCTACTACTAGGGGAAGGAAACAGGCAGTACGCTGTAAGACAGAGCTGGGAATCGGGGGACTAGGTTCTGATTCTCACTGACACTGGCTGACCATGTGATCTTACAGGGTGGAGTGGACACCTGTTAAGTGAAAGAATCACATGAAAGGAGGAATCTGTAAAATGAAGGGATTAGATGTGATCAGCATTTCTCCATTAAAAAAAGTCTGGTTAGACGAGTTTGGAAAAATTCCCCTTCTTCCACTGCACCAGATAGATTCCCACTGCATTTAGTGTAATCAAAGGCTGCCAAAGTCCTGCTGGGAAGGAATTTTTAAATTTGGCATTTCCCAAACTTGTTCTCTGAGACATCTGTTAACATCTGCAGAACATGCCTTGGACAATGATCTCTAGATTCCTTTCCAGATTTAGAATTCTACTATCATAAAGGTATTTTCCCTAGAGATCCCATCATGCCCCTTCCCTGCTGCCGTGTCTGAGTCTCTGCGCTGAACCCAACTTGCCATTCCCCGCTTTCCTTTTCATTACCTTGATGCTATTTAAATCCTTATGTGAACCTAAAGCAGGGTTGCACTAGACCTCTAAAATCTGTGCAAACCCTGAAATTTTGGGATTCTTTAGAAATATCTCAAACATCTCACTGAAGAAACAGGATGTTCCATCCCAGCACCGATGTTTACTGAATGAGACCTCTGAGATGAAATTCTATGCCTTGCCATTCTGTGCACTGCCCGCAGCTCAATACTGTAAATATTTCCTTGAAACTTCCTTTCTCCTTGACTGAGGCAAAAAGAGAATTTAGGGAGACAGTGAAGGTTGTATGTACCCACTCTAGGGCCATCTTAGATGTAGCAAAATTAAGAGTTCAGTGGGAGTTTTGGCTTCCTGCCAAACCTGCTCTTTGTACATACAGCAAACTTTTTTTTATGTAGGCCAATTATTACAGAAGTTAGGAAACTTACGTATTGCTCATACCCAACCATAAAAGTATTTAACACAAGTGTTTCATATTCAGCCAGAGTACCACCTGGTTCCTGGAGAGGCTTGAGACCAAGGGCAAGATCAGAATGTGGGTAAGAGAAAACTTGAGAATAATCACAGAAATCAGCTACCCAATACTCAAGACAATTTTTAGTCAAATTCTAGTTCATTCTCTAGTGTATAATTGCTACATCCTCTTCTAGCTCTGCCTTGACCCTTCTTTAATATCACAATTTCTTCTTTAGCCCCATTCCCATGACAATTACGAAAAATAATTTTAATACATACACTCAGTTTTCTCAATTGTCCAGATGTAGTAGCTGAGAAGACAGAAATATTAATCAGCCCAATTAATCAGAAAGCAATTCGATTATTTTTCCTCTACTGTAGGTCTGACAGTGAATCTCTAGGATTGGTCCGACTTCACTTTTTAGGGGCTCCAATGCCATCACTGGAGGGAATGGTGGAACTGGCTGTCAGACTGCACTGATGATTTCTTTCCTTTGTGTTCATTTTGGGGGAATGCAAAGCTGGGACATGGTGTGTTAAATGCCTTGCCAACCAGAATATTTAAGCCCGCAGTAAGACAGAAAGAGTAAGACAGAAAGAGTAAGAATGAATGTTTACATGCTACTTTCTGAGGGCTTCTATAGAGCATGTTCAGTGTAAGAATTTCCAAAGGCTGACAAATATTGTTTAACAGAAACAAGTAAAACCTAAGATTCCTAAGGCTTGTTTCACATATAAAGTAGTAGTCACTGGGAAACCCGGTACATTTTATAACTATGTTCTACAATACAGTTACATTGGATTATTACATGAGCACAGTTACTGCTGAAAAATCAATTTATGAACAAAAGGCTTTAGAAAAGGCCAATTTTAAAGTAAAAGGAAGATTTAATCCAAAATATTCTCTGTATTCTGTTTCAATAACTCTTGGGAGCCTAAGTGGATTCAAAATGAAAGATCTGACCAGTACTCAGAAGAAGCATCATAGCATGTGCACAAAATAGAGAATAAACTTTTAATGGTATCAAAATCAGAACTTTTTGGCCAATTTAGTACTTACGGGAATAAAGTTGCAAAATGTTACTCAGTAACTGACTTAGCTTCTAAATCAAGCCAGAATTACACATACTCTGTATATTACTTGAGTATATACAAGTACATTCCATGATAACATGCAGAGACATGGAAATAAGAGTACTGTAAAATCAAAATCACCATCTCTATTGATGAAATAATGAATTGAAAATAAACATGTCTAGTAATCCAGGATATTTTGAAAAGGGAGTTTTGAATGTTACTCTTCTCAAGAATTCAAATAAATTCCATGTGGCTAAACTTGATTTTGTTTTCTCACTATGAAGAAAGGGAAGCAGATATATTCCTATAGTTATGGGAGCACACTTTTCTTTTTACTCAAATTAAAAGGTTTGCTAGGTTTTCAGTCTTCTCAAGTGAGAATGGCTCCTCACATTCTAGCAGTTAAGAATGAGTTCCTCAAAGTTCTTAGGCATCTGAGTGTCATGTAGAGCAACATATGCTCAAGTACCTTTAATGATATGGTCATATGAGACAGGTGTTTAATTTTCCTGAGAACTAAATTAGACCTATGTAATAAACAAGGTATGAAAATGACCTGAGTTCACAGGAATCTCAAATTCAAAAGATTGCTTCAGCTTGCTAAGATCTCATCAAAAGCCTTTTATAGCAAGGGTTTCTTCGTGAGTCACATATTTGGTCATGGAGCCTTGGGATCTTTTTAAGCACTAAAAAAAGTGTTTTATGTTGTGCAAATTCAATGAAAGGCCAAAATGAACAAAAGGACTGGGTGCTGCATAAAACCTGCAAGTAAGCCACAGATCCTACTCTAAAGAAAGGAGTAGGTAAAGAAAGGAGTAGCTGACCAACTTTGCTCCCAGTTTGGTGATTACTGGGAAGCTAAAAAATTCCTCACAGGATAAGCAAAGACAGCACCTTAGGTGGAAGCTAGTGGAAGCCACTCAGAAGTGAGGCCTGGTGCGGAAACAGCTAATGATCCCTGCTAAGTACTCCTCCTCTGTGTGTGAGAACCCAAGAACTTGTAAGTCAAGCACGGTAAAATGTTAGCTGCACAGTTATTTCTCCAAGTTATGAACTGTAACTCCCATTATTATTATTTGCAAACTACTGAGAGGTCACATGTGAATTATCAGTCACTGAACAGCATATAAAAGTCTAGCTTCAATTTGAGCTCTCCTGATGTGCTTTGTTATCTAATTCAAGGCACTTTAAATGTTTTGGTGCCTTAGCATATTAATATGTACCACAAGAATAACACTCATTTACTTACCTCAAGGAGCTACTACATAGATTACTGAATCTTATAGCACTTTGAGCTCCTCAGATGAAAAGCACTGTGGAAACAATTACAGCCGAGGAAAATCCTTCCAATGCCTTGGAATCCTGACCTATTGAGCCTTACATCACAATCATGTTTTCTTACACACTTTAGAAATAAAATTTGTTAGTGGCATTCCATCCTTTTATATATGTTAAATGTTTGGCACACAGACGTTTATACATTTAAAATAGCTGTCATACTCACTACTCCAAAGCAGTTTACTGATTTTCCAATAAAGTTAATGAAATTCAGCCATTATGGAGCACTTTGTGTCAAGTTTAGAACACTTTAGCTTTCTCTGAGGTACATGTGACATAATAAAAAGTTCATTTTTTTCAAAATAATTGAACTAGTGTTATTTGTGTGAAAACCAGTTTTTAATGAAAAAAAAATACTGAAAGTATGCCACAGTGTCTATATATTCATCTGAAGAGTACAAAGATGGAGTTGAGAAAAAGGGGTCTTAACACTATAGAAAATAAATGTGGTTCTTAAATTGTTCAAAGAAACATTAAAAAAAAGTAATGTTTCGTATATTGAAATAAAGCAATTAGAGGTAATAAATTATAAATACAGTAGTTCAAATATTGTTTCTTTTTTAGAATTAGTTTTTCTAAACAAGTTAAACTCCAAACACTTCACATTTGTTATATTCTTTCAAAGAAATTGTGGAACTAAAACAATGATTCCACCTCATGATCTTTACATAGACTACACTGGACCTTGACCATTTTAGATTTAAAACATACTTTGGTTGATAGATTCAAAGATTCAACCCATTAGTATGCCTTTGTATTTGAGAGAAATTAGACTGTATTTTATAACTTTGCAGTTCATCCAAACCTTCCTTACTTCCAGGTCTTGCTTGATTCTCTGCAGGGGATTCTGTCAGACAAGTAATTAAAATGACTTCTGAAGACTATAATTAACTTCTTTCAGACTGGAAAAAAGTTTTTTTTTTTACATAAAGTGCTTTTAAATGCAAATATTTCTTGCCCTAAATAAAAATGAAACATACTTAAACCTGAAATCTCCTATCTTGACACATATATTTTAACAGAAAAAATAAGTTTTGGGCCATTATTGTCGTTCAAGAGTTCAGATTGGATCAAAATTGGGTTTTGCATTATTATCGTGCTCATGTTTGTACATGAAGGTTAAAAGAAAGAGGGCAACATCCAAGGAGGACCAGTAGGCAGTATGCGACGTGACAGCTGACCAATAGCGGCTCTCCACAAGGCCTTCTCTGAGTTCAAAATCAATTCTGTGATCCAATTCCACTAAAAAGAAAAGAAGTCAAACAAATGAATGAATATTACAATACTGTATGTTCTATATAGACTTAGCAGAGTTGAGAATAAAGATTTATCTAACAGAAGAATTTATCTAACAGAAAGAATTATCTCCTAATAATTGTTATTTTAGTGACCTTCCACTCTAATCCTATGGGAAGAAACATTCAAAAGAGCCAAAGTAGCTCAGTACTCTAATGGGTGGAGTCCTTTGCTTTGTATGCTCAGGTCAGTACGGAACAATAAGGAAGAAAGCAAAAAAAATTCAGTTGCTATCTAGAGTATATTTGGAGTAAAGAAAATGGGCTCAAATCCTGGCTTTCCCATTTCATCTTTGTGTCTAATCAGTAAAATAAGGAAAATAGCCCTCTTGCAGAATTATGGGCCAGGCAATGATGTCTGTGGGAGTATAACAAGTCACTCAAAGGCTCCTTTATTGGGGAGACCCTCTACACCAGCTAGCTCTGTGTAGACATGGTGGATGATAACCATCTGTTTACAGTCCTATAATGTTTTCTTCCCCACTTGGCTGAATTTCTCAAAGGCAGCTATGACACACCCTATTCTCCACTGAGTCAGCAGGGCCTGACATGTGCCCGGGACATACAAGTGCTCAGTAAATGTTTGTCCAAAAAAGAGTCCACTGAGTGACTAGGACAGTTAAACTGAGAGGAAATGTGGTCATCTTTGGGAGGAAGGAGTTCCTTTTTAACAATGCTGTCCCCATGATTCAGTGAATTCAATCAAGTCTTTCCTAAAACCCCTTGCAATACCATTAGAGAAAAAGCACTGTCACAAATCAAAGTCTATGAGAACTGCAATGAATTCATTTAACAAATCCTTAGAGATAAATCACTTAGAAAAACAATACTTTGATCTTCAGGAACTCTTTTAAGAACTGTCAATGAGCCATATAATATTTTGAAGGGTATGTCTTAAAAACAGAAAAAACACCCAAATCACTATCACTCAGACACTTAGAGTCTGTTCTTTGTTCAGAGTGCCAGGAGATAAGTAAAAACTAGTAAAAACTGAGGAGGTTGGAAAGTTGTGTTTTGCTTTCCACTGGGAATTTGATAATCATATGTAGGAAATCTTTCCACTCTAGAGAATAATTTCATATGTCTAGCTAATGCTTATTTTAAATAGGTATTTTGTGACAATACCATTAGGTGATCATATAGTTACTTTTCTATTCAACTGTAATTTTCTGGCAGGAACTGTCCATGGATCTATCTACATTTTCTATCTATCTACATTTTCAGATAGGGTTTACAGTTAAGGAGCATAAATACAAATTAGTTATTAAAAATCCTGTAAATAGGCTTTTTATGAAGTTTTCTTAAGTGCTATTTTTCTTACTTAAATTACAATAAAGCTAATTCACAGTAAGTCTGAAAGAGTTGAAATCCTTTTGTACTGTGGGATAATAATGTCTTAATCGTTTTATCTTTTGTATTGCATTGGACATTTGAGTTAGATGTAGGTACATTCCAGCACAACAGACAGGAAGATGAAAAGGGAGGAAACTGGAATGCTCCAGCACAGAGAAGAGCCAAGCGTCAAGCGGAAGTTAGTTTTAAAGAAAAAAGAGAAATAAGAGAAAAACAGAAGAGATGGGAAACATTCACATCAATGTTGGTGAAGACCACAAGGCTATACTGTAGAATGTCTTTCTAGTCCAATGGTCTTAACTTGAATTGTTTTAAAGTCAAAGAAAGGGAGATTTTCCCAGTTATAACAAGAGTTATTTGGCTCTTTGATTTTTAGTCCCCTGAAATTTATTCTTGATATGCTAATATGGTTGTACAACACTACCTTTCTTATAAAAGATACTCTAATGCTAAATTTAATTATCATATTATATGCCTTGTCAGTTTTATCACCTATAGGGACTTAATAAAAATTGTTAGCTAGATTGGTCTTCCCTATCCCTATTTATCTGTTCGTTGTCCCTGTCAAAATGGAAGTTAGGTAGTCAGCTTGTACCTAATGAGCCTTGTCTTCCTCAAAAGGTTTACCATAGGCAGTCTGGCCACTGGTGCAGTTGACCTCACATATGTGTTGGTTTTGCAGGTGGATGGATGGAATTAGGTGGCCCTATGTCCTATCTTGCTCCCTTTTATGCAGATCACAGAATTCCCAAGGGAATGAAGTTCTAGACAGTACCACCACTTTTCCCTATGTGCTGTGAGATGCGTTCTCGGTCAAACTAGGCCCCAAACTACATGGACTTGTCCTGGACCTATTTTCTCATTATTAGCAAATCAAGAATGTGTAATACAACACGGGTTGGTATTTTTTTCCTAGTTTCTCTGAGGAGAATACAATCATTATTTGTCCTCCTTTCTGAGTGCCTAAATGATTTGTCTATCCACAAAGAATGAGATACTGAATAATTGAAGAGAACTAAATCTGAGAAAAAGACTGCTGGATTAATAATTATCAGCAGTTTGCGTCTACTGTTTTAAAACAGGGATTATTTTCCTTTCTGAGGAGGTAAGCATAAAGGCATGCTTCCCTCCCTGTTTCCCAAAGAGAGTGCCTGCAATTTACACAGTGTGGTGGTGAAGTGTCATCATTACTGTACTTCCATCAGGGACTTCTGTGCACAGGCTTATTGTTAACATGGATATAGTACTAAAAAATACAGAAAAATAAAAGTAAGCATCTTACTATTAAAATGCATGCTAGTTGGACAGATTTCTACTATTTAATGGAAGGATCTTAACTACTTATCTTAAGTAATAAATAATGGTCATAATTGTACGATTTTTGGCTCCAGGCAGATATCAAGAAAAATACTTAAAAATACTAATAAAGGAAACTCTGTTTCCAAATGACTGGTGAAAGATTCATTTTAAGAAAGATTATGCTCGAGTTCTTGTTGGCATATTGTATCTTAATATTACTGAACTGCTTCAGAGCTACTATTCATTTCATGTGGTTAGGAGTTTGACATTCAGGAATTATCATAGTCCCAAATATATTTAATAGTCTCCAACCATCCTTTATTTGAAAAAAATAACAAAAACTCTAAAGCAAGTTTTATAATCACATCATATTTGCCAAAATCATTTCCCAATGCTAATTTATGAATATACCAATGTCAAATACCCAACAAGAGATGGGCTATGTGGATGAAAAAATAAAAAAAAAGGTCTCCAGATGGCCAGATTTGTTGGACCCTCTATCATCTGGTTTAATAAACTTCCAATCATATTCTGAACTACTCCCTTCCACTCATCCTTGGCTGTACTCAAGAAAACTAACTTCTGGTTCTCTGCATACTCTGTGCTTCCCACTTCTGTACTTTTGCTTATGCTGTTTCTTCTCCCTGCAATGTTTTTTCATCTCTGCATGCCCAAATCCTATTTTCACAGTCTTCTATGATTTCTTTAGGTGAAAGCATTTTTTCATTCCTCAGCACTGATGGGATCCTTTACTGTATCTTTGTTATATGGCTCATCACTTCTACCATATATTATAGTTATTTATGTAATTACCTACCTTCCCTACTAGAATCTATGCCCTCTAGAAAATACTCAATATCCACACCAGCACTTAATATCTTTCTGGGCAGCACTGAAGTCTATTTTATCTCGTTATTTTTTATAGTGATTACCTTGGTATCCTGGCTCAAAGTAAATGCTTAATAAATAGTTGCTGAATTAATGAAAACAGGGGAAAAGAAAACAGAAACTATATATATATTATTATCTGCATCAGTTTGTGTAGCTATGATTAGTGGTCTAATTGCTTAAGTAGTTGGGATGGTTTTAAGATAGCAGATATGAGGGCTACTTGAATGCAGGTCAAATGTATGAGTGGATTAATTTTCTTTTCTCTAAATATGCAAGAAACACAAATCAAATTATTTCTTTATGGAAATGACTATTATATGAGCAGGGACCACAGAGAGGACACATATATAAGATCACTCTTGAGGGGAATTCATGGAGTTGGATCAACACAAACTGTTGCTATGGAGCAAAAAAACTAAATCAATTTGTTGTATTAAAATACTGTTTTGGAATTTATATCAAGAGGTTTTTTTGAAAATAGAAAAAAGTATGAAAATTAGCAATTAAATACAGAAATCATAAAATTATATGTGGCTAAAAAATCCAAGGAAAAACCTGTAACATTTTTTGTCAAAGACAAAAATCCAGTATTTTTTTTAGAAAAGACAGGAACTGTAGAAAAAAGAATGGCAGTTAATGATAAAATTATTTTAATAATAGTATAATAATGATTTTAAGCTGGTTAAATTAATCAGTGATACATTTATAATATGCTGAAAACAGAGAGACAGAAAAATCTCTTGTATTCAGTAATATTAATTTTTTAAAGCAAACCTACCACCTCTTGAAGAACATTAAATACCTGTGCTGAAATCAGGTATCAGCTGTTTCATACCCATAGCCCTAAGTAGTAATTTTACTGATATCTGAAATAACTAGGAATGATTAAATTCTTTATACTATGAAACCCTTTTATATCAAAGTTTATTACATGAAAAGAATAGTGAACCTCTTTGATGCTTTCAGGACAATAAAGAAAGAAAATGGCCTAATGCTCTTTTTCCCTCTGTAAGAGCTTCCTTCTTTGCAGGAGTGTGCAGGAGGATCATACACTTTAGCACATTAAGAGGCTCACCAATACTTGAATATCAGGACCATTACCATTTAAAATTAGAAAATACAGTAAGAAAATACATATAAAATATTCTACAATGGTAACATTCAAGCTTATCTTGTAGAAGAACTGACTCAATTTTTCAATGAATGGAAGAGGTCTAAGTAGATCATTTTCATAGTATTCTGAATGCTATTCCTGACATATACCATACCGAGGGTATTATCTTTATTCTGCATTACATTTTCCGGAAAAAGAAGTTGTGGGAGATTAAAGAACGATTCTTGAAGTCTGAAATCTGTGAAAAAAAAACACAAGATGCTGTAAAGAGTTGGCTGATGGTTACAGATGGCCCTCAGTGATGCAGCGGCCAGAAGTTAGAGCAATACTCCCAAATAATATGTTGAGTAAACCTAGCATACATAAAGAAGTACACACTTTGGTTTTTGTGAGGGGCTCTTTCATGGAAAATGTAAGCCTAATTAACTTGGAAATACAATGCTATAACCTGTTAATACCAGATATCCCCCAAACTTACAGCTCACTTAAATTCTAACCTAGAGGCAAGCAATGTAAAAAGAAACAGATCTTTTCTTTTCATAATATGTTACAAAGACAGCAGAGCACAAGAAATGAAACAATTAAAACTACTGGAAATAAGCCTAGACTTTTTATAAGAATCGAAGAATAGCTATATGAGATGTTTCAACTTGATGACAAAGTGCTTTCAACTGACAACACATATTCTTCGAGGAGAAAAACCCTGAGTGATCATGACTTCAAAGTCTGTGTCCATCTTACAAAAGCAAGAGACTCAAAGTCGGTAGCTTCAGAATAAAGGTTATCAAGAAGAACTGAGGCAATCAATGTGAGCAGAATGAAGGAAGCCAGAATAATCACCTGATCACAATGACCAAATTCCAGAAAGAAGATTTAAGGAGGAAAGGTTTTATGATTTGCAAGATAAAGCCAAAATAGCAATTGTGACATTAGAAACTTATCTAAATCAGAACTATACAAAAGAGTATATTATTGAAGCAAGTCCATGAGTTAGTAAGGCACATCTTGGGGATCTAATTTAAAAGGCAGATCCAATTTTAATAATTACATCTATGTCTAGAGATGAATATATGTAATTAGATTCATAACAGAGTTCATATTTAGCTGAGTTTGTAGCTGACAAGGAACTTACCATTAGGACCAACAAAGAATTTACATGCAAGAATGACAGAAAATGTATTTTGTTAAGCAATGAAAACATAATGATGTAATACAGCTAAGCACTTCTTACTGACTGTTGTCCTGAAATAACAGGAGGTTTCACTATTACTGTTTTGAGATTACTATGTTAAACAGTAAAGAAACTAAAATATAGTTTCTGCCCTCAGATCCTATGGATTCTACTGTCTTCATTACCCTTTATCAGGGGCTCAAATTCTACCTTGCTTTTCTGCTCCTTCATCCTTCCTCATGTTTATTAGCATCACTGTTACACATTAACATTGCAAGGAATTGTGGCTTTTTACCTTCCATCTTACAAAATCCTTTGAAAATACATCTCCTCAGAAGTTTAGTTTTCTTTTGGCATCTGCATGTCACAACAGAATATTTTATTTTCACAATTACATTTCTGATATTAAGCCAAAGTGAGAGCTTAAGTCAGCAATAGTATAGGAACTTCTTTAAAAAAACTAAAATACAAATTTTGTACAAATATCAAAGTCTAAAATGAGTTTACTAGAGAGTGTTCAAAGGCTTGCCATTATAAATTGTCAGTACTCAAGAGTCTGACACAGATAGGATTAAGTTAAAAAATTGCTATTGAGCCAAATAGAAATGTTCAAATCAGAAATGTCCAGGATAATTATCCTAGAGTAAGGTTGACTGGAGAAAAATCCAGCCTCTAGGACTGTCACACCTGAACTTCCTTTTTAAGTAGGTTTTATGGATGTCAGTGGATGCTGGTTGGTCATTTTAAAACTTGGAGTAGGTAAGAAAACAGCTACAAGTACCTGAAATGAAATCTGTTTAAAAATCTTCAGAGAAAGGAAGTTTTCCTTTTGCTATAGTTACAGAAAGAAGGTAACTTGTTTCAGAATCTACACTTCCTTATATATAAGTCAGTGGAAAAATAGGACTTGACTTAATAGTCTTATTTCAATGGACATTTAAAAATAAGGTTCACCGTGTAGACCTTTTGAAGTAAATGTATACTAAGTGAATTGAATTTCACACCTATTCAAGATTTTAAACCTTACAAATACACTGAAAAAAAGTTCCATTCTAATGCAAAGTCCAGCATAACTATTCACTCATTCTCTCACTTCTTGAGTACCTAACAGTCACTTTAGGTAGCTGGGATAGGATTAGAAGCCATAGAGTGGATCCAATGCAATTTAAGCTTTGAAGGTTTTATAGTTAGGTTGGATGAAGGGAACTGTGAGGATTAGCAGCAGCATGGCTTTTGGCACAGCAGTTTTAAAAAAAGTATCAAGAGTACATACAGCACAGGTTTGAAGCAATTACATGAATTTTTAAGGTTGAGAAGACAATATTTTAAAAAAATCTACTTTATAAAAATCAGGAGGTGTTTACGCCAAAGAAATTTGTTTCATGTTTGATGCTTAAGATCCCTGTGCTACAAGCCCTGGTAATTAATGTTCTTGACTATTAATTCACCAGTACAGAGAGTAAAACTGCATTTACCTGGGGATTATTCTTAAACTGTAATCAGAAGAAAAGCATTTTTTCCTTAAAAGCTGAGTATGCTTTACAGTTGACTGCTAATGTTAATATCTTAATCTTCTCTGCCCTCCTCAAGTTTCAAAAAAATAAAGTATAAACTTAAGAAAAGAATGGTATGAACTAACATGCAGAATCAAGAAAGCCAGAGCTGCTCTGTGGAAGGGTCTGTGTTGCCACAATGGTAGTAGGAGGCGAGGCAACTGGTTTCTTCTCATCTTCTACTGAGTCTTTTGATGTCTCACATGGCTGTGATGTAGATGAACGTCCAAATCTTGAGAACAACATTCCTCCAAGTCCCTTTCCAATGCTAGCAGCCCCTGCATTTCACAAAACAGGGCAGTCATTCTGCTGAATTACACCACATACCAAGCTAAAGAGCATCACCCACTAGTCATGTTTTTCCAGGGTAGGAACATAATAAAATTATAATTTATATTGTAGGTTTCTAAATGTAAATGATGTTAAATAGAATGAGAGTTGTACAAACTCAAGGAATATGGCTTATGTATAAAGATTCTATTTTATTCAAGTGATCATTGTTTAAGTATTTGGTAAGATAAAACTTTAATAAAAGAACCATGCCACTGACACGGGCATATATTTACTACTGACATGCTTACTACTGAAGTGAATGTTCTAAAGTTATCAATAAACTGTGACAAAGTAAACTAGCAATGAATCCAACAGATAAAGCATATCTATAGCGCCACCTTGTGGCACTTTCTATTAAGGTGACTTGTAACCAAAAGCAGGGACAAATTCAAGCAGCACATAATTGAGCTCCAGTGCCACACCAAACATTGTGGCTGGTACTGGAGATCATTCGAAGAGAAACTAAATATTCTTGTGGTCCTCAGAGAACACAATCTGAGAGAGTTTTAGGACACACACAGAACAGAGAAATGGTTGGTGAGGGTATTCCCTCATTTTACAGATGAGGAAGCAGAGCGTTAAAAACTGTGACTTGCCCAAGATCTTGCAGTAAGATTAAATGAGGGACTTGACTCCTATACCTTTTCTTGCCCATCTAAGCTATGTCATAGTCTAAAACTAAAGGTCTGACCTAGTTAGAGAATGTCTGGGCTTTTGGCCCTCAAATACAAACAATGAGGGGATAGTTAATTCTAAACATGGGAATTAATGGTTAGATGTTTTGTACTACATAAAGTATTTTCAAGTACCCAAAATTTAATGCCCATATAAAAAGTTCTTATTGGTAAGAAATATTTAAGAGAAATTACCTAATATGCTTGCTTTGCCTATATTTGTTATAGATTCCCCATAGTGTCGGCGGGACAAGACTGGCGAGGTCACCGGGCTTGGTATTGTTGAAATGCCTTCATTCTCTGAAATTGAGGTAGGTTCTTTTGCTGGGTGGAGAAAGCTTGGCTTCATATGCTCATAAGGTAGAGGATTGGAAGTATTATACCAGTGGATCTGAACAGGTGAAATGTTGCTGTAGTGTTTCAGTATTAATGGTTCTAACCTATAAGCCTTGATTAAAAGAATTCAAAGAAACACAACATTAAGGCACAATGCTTGGATTTTAGTAAACTGTTTATTTTTATTCTATTGCATGCTTAGTAGACTGTAGAGGTAATTTTAAAAAACCTGATATTTCTAACATCTATTTCTACTTGTTCATTGCTAATAATGTGTTGTTGGTCTAATTATATGTCTTTAATGATGAGATTATGGAAAAAGGATTAGGCTAACAGTACCCATTAATTCATTTTTCAGAGAAATAGATTCATTTTTATTATATTTTGATATCATCTAACAATTAGACTTATATTAGCCTCACAAACAAAGCTAAAGCAGTAAACTGGAACACAGCAAGTAAATCGGTTTTTCTTGGGAGCACAAGTTAAACTATTTTCAAATAGATTAATATAATAACAGCACAAATTAGATGCTGATATAAAACCTTTTGTCTAATGTGAAGTAGGGATGATAAAGCAGAAAAGGCAATGGTTGTGGCATCAGAATTCCCTGAATTCATTTTCTGGCCTCTGTCACTTATTAACTGTATGACACTTACCAAGTCACAAGGTCTCAGAGCATCAATTTCTTGATTCATAGAAAGGAGATAATACTTCCTACCTCACAAGGATGTTGGAAGAATAGATACTGTTTGTAAAAACTGCCTAGCACAGTTCTGGCATACACTATTTAAACAACATTGTTTAAAAAAAGATCACAGAAAAACTATAAAATTAATAATAAAAATAGTAATAAAATGAGTTTGGAACATTTCTTTATAACAAAGTTTAAGGTTATACAAAGGACAGGGTATATACTAAAAGCTCAGAGTTCCCCAATGAACTCAAGTTCATTTTCAAGCTATAAGAGGATGAGTAAAATGAATGTATGGTAAGGAAATATTTAATGTCTAGCTGGGTGTTTTCACAGTTTACTTAATCCTAACAACCTTACAAGGTAAAATATTATCTGCATCACACAGGTAAAAAACAGTCTCAGAAGTGACTTGGCCAAGACTGTGCAGTCTGTTTGTGAATCTAGTATCAGATTCCAGTTCAGTGAAACTTACTTCTCAAATACAGCAGTTTTGATTCTTTAACATATGGGAAATTTTCTAAAATTCTCGTGTTTAATCAATGCTATATTATTTTGGTATTAGCTAAGATCTTTCAAAAGACTTCACATAATTATATAAAGCTACTTTTCAGAGAATGAATGCTATTCAAAAGTTCGTTTTAAATTTAGTTATATATACCCTCGTCCTCAAAAAGATTTAATAAAGCATTTTTCTCATCTAAAAATCTTACTTGGCATTATACTGTTTTACGTGAATGCAAGATCCTTGGAGCACCTGTATTAAAAAAACTATTTATAATACAAAAGTAGAGAATTGTAAAAACCCCAAATTTCATAATTCCACCAGGCTAATAACATAAACTCTTCCACTTTCTCATCTTTAATACATAATATTTAAATAATTCCATTTCTAAGAACATCTCCTAAACATATTTCAATTGTGTAGCATGCTTTGGAGAAGAAAGTATTTAAAGGGGGATCTTCAAAATTTATGATTGCTAGGTTATTATCATAATTGGTTAATTCAAAAGTCTGAAAGGCCCCTGTCCTTTGTGTTGTCTGGAGACAGTATTTTACATTATGCTCTAATACTGTAACATAAATGGATCATCGCCAAGGTATTTTAATTCTTGAGCTCTAAATTAATCAAAACACAAATGTTTTAAAAATATGAACCTATGCAAATATAATCAGATACACAAACTATTTCTCATTAATTCAGTGGTACCTTGAAAGATTTCTTATAGATTCTTTTAGGAACAATTTAATATTGAGAGAAAAATGTCTACATTTGCAACTCACCACTGGATCTGTTGGATGAAAAATATTTAATAATCGGTTGCAAATATCTCTGGGCAAAATATGATCCTGACTTCCAGAGTTTCCTGGGCGGATGCCACGCAGTGCCAAAAAAACTGCTAGTGGGGATCCCATGCAGAAGAAATTCTCAACCTAAAATTATAAAGTCATCCTATATTTTAAAAACTGTGAAGTGCTTTTCAACAGAATTTGGGACAACATAATAATATATGGTAAAATACAAATAATAAAATCATCTTCAAATACAGTATTTCTTTCACAAGCTCTGTCCAGATGGTACTGCATTTTTTGTTAACAATATGGCAACAATTAATTATTCTAAACAATCTATTTCTAGGAGCAACTTTATTACCTTTAATCTACTAGAAAATGAAGAATGAGAAGCAAGGAGAAGGAAGATCACTTCATTGTGTGCTCCTATACACTGATCAAAGATCTGTTAAGCTACTATTTTGTGTGAATTAATAAACTAAGTGCTTTGTGCATATAAAGACATATAAGGCAGAGCTCCACAGAGTTTACAATCCTATGGGGGAAGCAGAATAAAATGAGAGCATAATACAGGGGAAAAGTGCTATATGAGAGGAGAGAAAGGAATACTTAATTTCAACTCTGGAGGTTTTACAAAGGAAGAGCCATTTACACTGGCCATAGAAGATGAATGGGATTTCCACAGTTGGGACTGGGACACTGGGGCTGGACAGGTGGACATTCCAGACTGAAAGAACCAAATGAACTAAAGCAGAGGCTGGAAGGAACCTGGCTTAATTTAAAGAATAGAAATAGTCTGATATGGTTGAAAAATTGGGTGTGGGAAAATACAGCTTGGAATGGGAATGTACACAACCTTGACTGTTTGACTAAGGAAGTTGGACTTATATATTATAGGTAGTGAAGGAGGATAGGATGTTTGGAGATTAGTAAACCTGGTAGTGCTGTGTGGATGAACTAGAAAAGTGAGAGGCTGGGGACTTGGAGACAAGTTAGAAACTATGGAAAAAGTGTAGCCAAGACAATCTGAACTTGGGCAAGACAAGCTGTTCCATTCAGAAATGGAAATGAGAGAGGATAGGGTGGAATCAACATGACTGAATGAAGATGAGAATGAGGAATAAATTAGAGATATTTTACAAGATTTAGGTATGGCTGACTGGGAAGACAGTGCTTCCATTAATTTTAACCGGAAAACTCCAGGTAAGTCCTGTTTTTGTTTATAAGAAGTTTGAGGTATTTGTAACATAACTAACAGGTAGCTAAAAACTTAGGAGCAAGAGATAATACAGAACTGGATATGTAATCACCCTAGTCTATGTATTACCATTATAAAGTGACTTGTAAAACTAAAAGAAGGGGTAAGATCATTTAGGAAGTACATAAAATAATGGGAAGGCTTTTCATAGAACTATGAGGAATCTTTATATTTGATTAGCAGGTGAAGGAGGTAAAACTACAAAAGAGGAAGTGAAAGGAGAAAGAGAACCAGGGTAATATAGTATCATGGAGGCCAAGGGAGGACAGGGTGTCCAGAAAGGTCAACTGTACTGGTTATATACAGATGGTAATCAGTAACTTGACCTCCTAAATCCACCTTGCTTCTATCATATGTTCCATTACACCTTTATGATTGAGACATTCCAAATCCATCCTTCCCATTTATACCTGACATCTAAGAAGTCATTCCAAAAGGTTTTACCAGTTCACCTCATCACCTCTTATCTAGACTATATTATAACAGTGTACCTCCCTCCAGTTTTATATATCTTTTTTTTTTTCTCCTTGTCCCCACACCTGTGACACTCTATGTCCTTCTGTCCCAATCCTGTCCTATTGCTGTGCTTGCCAGGGTGTGTTTACATCTAAGGGAGCTCTCCCAGGAAGGGCATACCTTTAATCCACCCCTGTGGATATTGAATGGGGTGGGGGGTAAGGAAAATGAGGCAAAGAGGGAAAACCCAGGAAAACGAGCAACGTAGACAGAGGATAAACAGGATGGGGGCAGGTGTGATGTACTTGGGAAGACACAGTAAAAGTGAAAAGAAAAAGTGACCTAGGTAAGAAGCAGTGGGGAGTGTGAAAATAGAACTGAAATATTAAGAAGTGGTGCTTGTAGGATTTTGGGGGATGAATGCCTGTGGGTAGTTAGCAGCCAATAAATTCAGGTGTTGGGGCTAGGCTTGAATAAAAAGCTCTGAAGAAAGTGATGAGAAAACATTTCTGAAATAATAGGATTATTCTATATTGAAGTCCTGGTTGGGCAAATGATGTATGGTGGTCCTGACATGTGCTTTCTCCAATAATGTTCCCTTATCACTAGTATACCGTTAGTATACTGGTTAATGAACTGAAGAATAACAGGAATGTTGAATGTTAAAATGAAATCGCATTACTAGATTAGATGTTATGAGAAGGTAGACAGAGCTCTTGGGAGCTCAAGGACTGGGCTTTAGTATGTGACATGCATGGGTTTGTGGGTCATTAAATATTATCATGTAAGTCTAAAGGCTCACTAGCACAGTGAATATATGAGGCCAAATTAAAGTTATCACAAATTCAAGAATAGTAAGTATAAAAGAAAAATAAAAGTGATAAAAGCCACGGTGGGACTAACGCTTATTAGGACTAGGGTTGCTCTTCCAGTTAGGTGAATTAGTAGTTGACAGCAGTAATATTAGCTGTTAGTCATATGGCTAGGGCTGCTTGCTGAATGGACAGACTAGTAGTTTCAATAATTACTAGTATAGCATATGGGATGTGTGCCTTCGGGTAAGAAATGGGTCAAGGATGCTTTTGTTTTATGACAAAAACCATCAATTACTGTTCCTGCTCCTAGGGGATAGGCATTCCTGGGTTACTGAAAGTTGTGTAATGGATGTAAATGAATGTGGTAAAAGGCTAATTTGTGGAGCCAATAAATAAAATAAGTGACATAAGTATCAGCCCCAAGTTTGTTCTTTATGATTATGAATAGCTATTACTTGTTTTGATAAAGGTTGAATTAATCACTGTGAATAGAAATTAAATGGCTATTAATTAATCATGTAGGTGTGAGAAATAGAATGCTTGGGAATCTAATAATTAGAATTAAAATATTTGGGATAGAGGAAGGTGAATAGATTTGCCTTCATCTTTTTTCTTACAGGGTGAAATGTTGATGTTTTAATTATTTTTAAATCTAAATTTGAAGAATAGAAGCGTTTTGAAAAGTTAAGTTGACATATAATGAAAATACCATAATTATTGAATAGTAGTAAATTATGTTGACGTATCTAGCTGTGGCATATCATCAAGAAAACGTTTAAACTCTCACGCTTTAACTTAAAGCTTAATACTCTTTAGCTTCTTAGTGATGTTGCACTATATATACATATCATTTTCCAAAATATTTTAGTGGGACCAATTTGAGAATGATAGGTACAAAATTATGGTTCAACCCACAAATTTCTGAACATTGTCCATAGTATAAGCCTGGTCATGCAGATATTAGGGAAGATTAAGGCCTCCTGGATTGGCATCTGTTTTTAGGCCTAAGGAGGGAATGGTCCATGAATGTTTGACATCTTTGTTTTTTGTTTTCCAACAGGGATTTTCCCCAATTTATATACTTTAATCTCTTCTCCACATAGTCACTGGAGTGATTTTTCTATTTTCCAAATGAAAAAGTATATATGAATGAATACATTATCTTGAAAATAAAGAAAAATTAAAATATAAGAAGCAGCATTTGAAATAAGGGACAGATAAAAACACTGATTTCTGAAAGGAATAAGGCCACTTCTTCTGTAAAGTGAGGAAAGAATAAAGGATGAAGATACAAAAATAGTTGAGATAGAAAAACAAAGCTATGTAAATCTTTTCTACATGATATATATATGCATATACATACATACACCATAGCAAAATACTTTATGCATTGGTCAGGAACGTCATAAATATTTACTGAATTGCTACATCAACGGAATAAGCAAACTTTCTTTCTTTGTTTAAGAATGGTCAGCAGTTTGATAGACAAAAACACAAAGGAATTATTCTCTGATAAGAATAATAACTGCTTTGGTGATACTTACATCCATCAAAGAATTTTAAAGGTGAAAATGAGCCTTAAACATTTAGTCTATTGTCCTTGTCCTGAGATGAGTAAACAGATGAATTCAGAGACGTTCAATAATTTGGTTAATGTTACATAACTAGCCAGTACAAAACCTCAGAATCAAAACCAAAGTTTCACACTCTCTAGACCAAAGTTTGTCAACACTTTTTTCTTTTTTTTAAAAAAAAGTTTTCAGCAGGCAATTATTAGATTCAAGATAGCGGCACAAGAGGTGAGACGGAGAAATCTTCCCAAAACCACATAGTATGAAAATATAGTTGATTAATACAACTAAGCCTAAAACAGCAACAAGAAGGAAGGCTGAATCAGACTGCATACAGACCTCAGGAACAGAGCAGACCTCACAAAACAGGGTAATGTACCAAAGCCTTGAGCGGGTGAGACCAAAGCCCTTGCCCCACCCCAGCAGGAGGAAGAGAAACGGAGTGGGGAGGGGTGGAAGCTTGGGACTGCTGAACACCTAGCCCTGGAGATCTGCTCTGTGAGCAGAAACCTATATTGTGTGATGTTCTGGACGCTGGGCAGCCTGGATAGGCGGAGTGCTTGAGAGACTGAGATTCCAGCTGTTTGTGGAGGAGGGGATCCACATCCAACTGCTCTGTGTCACAGGAAAGGCAGGCAGTCTGAGAGGCTTCCTAGCAGCGAGAGGGCTGCTGAAGGGAAGGGGTTTGCATGGAGTTTGCTGCCTGGGAGAAGGGATTGCTGGACAAGGTTGTCTGGGCACGCTCTGCCTAGCTGGTTGGGAACTTTTGAGGAGCTTCAGGTGCTCCATCTCCTGGGCTGCCTACTCAGCTCTGAGGCCCCCTACTGTGATACACAGCCAGCTGCGCCTCCCTCCTAGACTTCTGGCACCGGTTTGCAAACTGGCAGTCACTGTGCTGGTGTCAGGCCAGCCAGAGGGAGGCCCGCCAACAGCTAGAGATGCAAAGCACAGAGGCTTACACCGGTGTGCTCAGCTCACTAGCTCTGACACTGGAGACAGGCACCACAGACAGGTATCAGGAAACAGATCTTTCTTCCCCCAAGGCACCAGCTCCACTCCCCTATGATCCCCAACCTTACTCTAGGGACTGAGCAGCTCCAGAGACTGGAGCTTCTGGGCACTAGTGGGCACCACACAGAAATATGAAACATCAAAAGAACATGGTTCAGACCAAAGTCTCACAAACCCCAGGAAAAGGGCCAAATGAAACTGAACTCACCAATCTTTCTGAAAAGGAATTGAAAATATAAATTATAAATGTTTATGGAGGTACAGAAAAATATTCAAGAATTCAGAAACGAATTTAATCATTTAACGAATTTAACGATTCAATCATTAAGAAATTTCATATCTGAAATGAAACATACAATGGAGGGACTTAAAATCAGATTAGATGTAGTAGAAGAGACAGTAAATGGAATAGAAATTAGAGAAGAGGAATACAAAGAAGGTGAGGCACAGAGAGGAAAAAAGAATCTCTAAGAATGAATGAATGTTGAGAGAAATGTGTGACCAATCCAAATGGAACAATATTTGCATTATAGGGATACCAGAAGAAGAAGAGAGAGAAAAAGGGATAGAAAGTGTCTTTGAGGAGGTAATTGCTGAAAACTTCCCCAATCTGGGGAAGGAGATTGTCTCTCAAGCCACGGAGGTTCACAGATAACCCAACACAAGGAACCCAAGGACGACAACATCAAGACATATAATAATGAAAATGGCAAAGATCAAGGCTAAAGACAGACTTTTTAAAAGCAGCTACAGAGAAAAAAGATCATACACAAAGGAAAACCCACTAGGCTATCATCAGACTTCTCAACAGAAACCTTACAGGCCAGAAGGGAGTGGCATGATATATTTAATGCAATGAAGCAGAAGGGCCTTGAACCAAGAATACTCTACCCGCCAAGGTTATCATTTAAATTTGAAGGAGGGACTAAACAATTTTCAGATAAGCAAAAGCTGAGAGAATTTACCTCCCACAAACCACCTCTACAGTGCATTTTGGAGGGACTCCTATAGATGGAAGTATTCCTAAAGCTAAATACATGTCACCCAAGAGATAGACAAAGAGTACAGAATATGATTCATAACATACAAAGAATGGAGGAAGAAAAAGGAGGGAAAAAAAAAGAACCTTTAGGCTCTGTTTGTAACAGCATACAAAGTGACTTAAATTAGACTGTTAGATACTAAGGGAATTACCCTTAAACCTTTGGTAACCATGAATCTAAAGCCTGCCATGGCAATAAGTACATTCCTATCGATAATCACCTGAAATGTAAATGGTCTGAATGCACCAATCAAAGACATAGAGTTACTGAATGGATAAAAAACAAGACCCATCTATATGCTGCCTATAAGAGACTCACTTTAAACCCAATGACATACACAGACTGAAAGTAAACTGATGGAAGAAGATATTTCATGCAACTAATAGTGAGAAAAAATCAGGAGTTACAGTACTTGCATCAGACAAAATAGACTTCAAAACAAAGAGAGTACCAAGAGACAAAGAAGGACATTACATAATGATAAAAGGGTCAGTCCATCAAGCGGATATAACTATTATAAATATCTATGCACACAACACAGGAGCACCTGCATATATGAAACAAATACTAACAGAATTAAAGGGGGAAATAGAATGCAATGCATTCATTTTAGGAGACTTCACACACCACTCACTCCAAAGGACACATAAAATAAGTAAAAAGACAGAGGCACTGAACAACATATTAGAACAGATGGACCTAACGGACATCTACAGAACACTCCATCCAAAAGCAACAGGATACACATTCTGCTCAAGTACACATGGAACGTTTTCAAGAATAGATCATATACTAGGCCACAAAAAGAACCTCAGTAAATTAAAAAAGATTGAAATTGTACCAATTAGCTTCTCAGATCACAAAGGGATGAAATTAGAAATAAATTACAAAAAGAAAATGAAAAATCCCACAAACACATGGAGGCTTAATAACATGCTCCTAAATAATCAATGGATCAATGACCAAATAAAAACAGAGATCAAGCAATATATGGAGACAAGTGACAACAATAATTCAACAACACAAACTCTGTGGGGCGCAGCCAAGCTGTGCTAAGAGGAAAATATACTGCAATACAGGCCTACCTCAGGAAAGAAGAACAATCCCAAATGAACAGTCTAAACTCACAATTAATGAAACTAGAAAAGGAAGAAAAATGAGGCCCAAAGTCAGTAGAAGGAGGGACATAATAAAGATTAAAACAGAAATAAACAAAACAGAATAATAAAACAATAGAAAGAATCAAAGAAAGTGGGAGCTGGTTCTTCGAGAAAATAAACAAAATAGATAAACCCCTAGCTGGACTTATCAAGAAAAAAAAGAGTCTACACACATAAACAGAATCAGAAATGAGAAAGGAAAAATCACTATGGACACCACAGAAATACAAAGAATTATGAAAGAATACTATGAAAAATTATATGGTAATAAACTGAATAATCTAGAAGAAATGGACAACTTTCCAGAAAAATACAACTTTCCAAGGCTGACCCAGGAAGAAATAGAAAATATGAATAGACCAATTACCAGCAAGGAAATTGAATTGGTAATAAAAAAACTACATAAGAACAAAACACCTGGACCAGATGGTTTTGCTGCTGAATTTTATCAAACATTTAGTGAAGACCTAATACCCACGCTCCTTAAAGTTTACCAAAAGTAGAAGATGAGGGAATACTTCCAAACTCATTCTACGAGGCCAACAGCACTCTAATACCAAAACTAGGCAAAGACACCACAAAAAAAGAAAATTACAGACCAATATCCCTGATGAACATAGATGCAGAAATACTCAACAGAATATTAGCAAACCAAATTAAAAAAATATATAAAAAAGATCATCCATCATGATCAAGTGGGATTCATCCCAGGGATGCAAGGATGATACAACATTTGAAAATCCATCAACATCATTCACCACATCAACAAAAAGGACAAAAACAACATTATCATCTCCATAGATGCTGAAAAAGCATTCAACAAAATTCAACATCTACTCATGATAAAAACTCTCAACAACATGGGTATAGAGGGCAAGTACCTCAACATAATAAAGCTCATATATGACAAACCTACAGCCAATATTATACTTAACAGCAAGAAGCTAAAAGCTTTTATTTAAGATGGGGCACAAGACAAGGATGCTCACTCTTCCCACTTTTATTCAACATAGTACTGGAGGTCCGAGTCATGGCAATCAGACAACACAAAGAAATTAAAGGCATTCAGATTGGCAAGGAAGAAGTCAAACTGTCACTGTTTGCAGATGACATGATATTGTACATAAAAAACCCTAAAGAATCCACTCCAAAACTACTAGATCTAATATCTCAATTCAGCAACGTAGCAGGCTACAATATTAATACACAGAAATCTGTTGCATTCCTATACACTAACGATGAACTAGCAGAAAAAGAAATCAGGAAAACGATTCCATTCACAATTACATCAAAAAGAATAAAATACCTAGGAATAAACCTAACCAAGGAAGTGAAAGACCTATACCCTGAAAACTATAAAACACTCTTAAGAGAAATTAAAGAGGACACTAATAAATGGAAATTCATCCCATGCTCTTGACTAGGAAGAATTAATATTGTCAAAATGGCCATCCTGCCCAAAGCAATCTATAGATTCAATGCAATCCCTATCAAAATACCTATAGCATTCTTCAATGAACTAGAGAAAATAGTTCTAAAATTAATATGGAATGACAAAAGACCCCGAAAAGCTAAAGCAATCCTGAGAAGGAAGAATGAAGCAGGGGGAACTATGCTCCCTGACTTCAAGCTCTACTATGAAGCCACAGTAATCAAGACAATTTGGTATTGGCACAAGGACAGACCCATAGACCAGTGGCACAGAATAGAGAGCCCAGATATAAACCCAAGCAAATATGGTCAATTAATATATGACAAAGAAGCCATGGATATACAAGGGGGAAAGGACAACTTCTTCAACAGCTGGTGTTGGCAAAACTAGTCAGTTACATGTAAGAGAATGAAACTGGATTATTGTCTAACCCCATACACAAAAGTAAACTCAAAATGGATCAAAGACCTGAATGAAAGTCATGAAACTATAAAACTCTTAGAAAAAAATATAGGCAAAAATCTCTTGGACATAAACGTGAGCAACTTCTTCATGAACATATCTCCCCACGCAAGGGAAACAAAGCAAAAATGAACAAGTGGGACTATATCAAACTATAAAGCTTCTGTAGAGCAAAGGACACCATCAGTAGAACAAAAAGACATCCTAGAGTATGTGAGAATATATTCATAAATGACATACCTGATAAGGGGTTGACATCCAAAATATATAAAGAGCTCACACACCTCAACAAACAAAAAGCAAATAAGCCAATTGAAAAAATGGGCAGATCTGAACAGACACTTCTCCAAAGAAGAAATTCAGATCACCAACAGGCACATGAAAAGATTCTCCACATCGCTAATCATCAGAGAAATGCAAATTAAAACCACAATGAGATATCACCTCACACCAGTTAGGATGGCCAACATCCAAAAGACAAACAGCAACAAATGCTGGCATGGATGCGAAGAAAGGGAAACCCTCCTACACTGCTGGTGGGAATGTAAACTAGTTCAACGATTGTGGAAAGCAGTATGGAGGTTCCTCAAGAACTCAAAATAGAAATGCGATTCGACCCAGGATTTCCATTCCTAGGAATTTATCCTAAGAACGCAGCAGCCCAGTTTGAAAAAGACAGATGCACCCCTATGTTTTGGCAGCAGTATTTACAATAGCCAAGATATGGAAGCAACTTAAGTGTCCATCAGTAGATGAAAGGATAAAGAAGATGTGGTACATATACACAATGGAATACTATTCAGACATAAGAAGAAAACAAATCCCACCATTTGCAACAACATGGATGGAGCTAGAGGGTATTATGCTCCGTGAAATAAGCCAGGTGGAGAAAGACAAGTATCAAATGATTTCACTCATCTATGGAGTATAAGAACAAAGAAAAACCTGAAGGAACAAAGCAGCAGCAGACTCAGAGAACCCACGAACAGACTAACAGTTACCAAAGGGAAAGTGACTGGGGAGGATGGGTGGGAAGGGAGGGATAAGGGGGAAAAAGGCACATTACAATTAGCACACATAATGTAGTCTCGGGGGGAGGGGGACACAGGAAACGCAGTATATACAGGGAAGACAAGTAATGATTCTATAACATCTTATTACGCTGATGGACAGTGACTGTAATGGGGTATGTGGGGGGTCTTGATAATAGGGGGAGTCTAGCAACCAAAATGTTGTTCAAGTAATTGTACATTAACGATATAAAAAAAAAAGTTTTCAGCAGTCACCTATAACAGAGCTGACACCTGTATTCTGAAAGTAAATCCATCTGCTTGTTAATAGGCACAGAAAGACTTCTGTTCCTTTTAGAACTCTGGAGTCCTTAATATTAACTTGCCAATTCATCAGATATTTCTTTTTAAATTTCACATTTCTATATTTTTTCTCTCTGAGTAACTATATAACTAAAAAGTCATAGTATTAGAATATATATGACTGTGTATTAGAAGAATACACAATTACAATGTATGAGTTCTGGTAATGCGATACTGAATTTTGAGATCCCAATATGTTTAGTGGATAATATACAAGTCTCCAGTAAAAAAACCCAGGACATGAAATAGAAAAGTTTCCTTTTTTCTATCAGATTAATTCTATATATTTAACATATTGATTATGTATAGTAAGAGTGAAAGGGATGGAACTCAAATTCCAGGTGAGGATGACTCCAAAGACTATGCTTTTATGGCTTTTAAATGTATGTTGGAACTGTACCATATGGACTTTAAATGTGTAAGTTAAAAAAAAAACTTTATAAGTCACAGAGGTAGATTCAATATGAAAATTCTTACTGTTTTAAAGAGAATTTCCGTATTATTTCATTATTTAACCTGCATGCTAAGTTCCTGTGATAAAGGAAACATTTCAAGAAGAGACAATATAGTACACTTGACACGGGGAATACATTCAACAGGAAATGTGTATTAGGAAATTTATAGCATACTCCCTTTCACACTGCAAACAAGTTACTTGTTTCCAGCTGTAGGCTTTGTCCTTTCCAACCCTCAGGTCAATATCGACATCTCTGCCAATGTAAGAATGCTGCTTTTAAAGCTCCATTCTGATGCTCAAAAACCCGGAAAACCTTTCCAATGCCCGCATCAAATGTTAAGTTTTTCATTTCCAGCTCTTCCTGCTGTCCCAGTCCCCTTGTCTGCTGGTTTGCCTAACCTGCTCCAACCTAACCACACATACATCCTCATCTTATGGCTCTTGTCATATACTTACTGATTGAAATGTCAGCTTTCCATTCCTGGAATCTTCACGGACACATCCATTTATTTTTCTTACCACCTACAACTAGTTGGGCACTAAGATCGGTTAATTCTAAATATTAAATGCTTCCCAGATCTGTCTTTCCTTTTCCTTTTCCCACTACTCTAAATTATTTGTGGTTTCTTGGCGGTACCATGAAGTTATAACCCTCCATGCCTTTGTTTATGCTGTTTCTTGTTTCCTCCAGTTGGCAGTACCTAGTTTATAGATAACTAAAATCGAGTACATATGTCACTTCTTTGTAAGCCTTTCCAGGCAAAATTACAACCTCTCTCTAGTGCATACATAAATCTATATACTGCTAATAGCACCAATAACACTGTGTCACATATCCTGAGATATCCTGAGAACTGACAGACCATCTTGTTCATTCTTTTCTTTGTAGAACTCAGAAACTAGCAGTGTCCAATACATAGAATGAGTTCAATAAACATTCATTTGACAGAAGAATAGTTAAAGCTTTCCTTGGAATCCTACTGTCATGCTTCAAATGAAGTTTGAAAAAAAACCTGAAATAAATAATGAAAATCTCACTTCTCTCTTTCTTTACCTTAAATTTTAAGGCAGGTGTTTGTGTCACAGACAATGTCTTCAGTCCATGTAGCCGTTCTTCTATTTCTCTCAGCCTAGGAAGCAGTTATGAGATTATATACACATTTATATTTACAATTTCATGAATATTAGATGCTTTCTAGTTCACTGAGGTATAAAGAAGATGATCCATTATCCAATTCCTCAAATTAATCTCTATTCACAATACTTAGAAAATGTACCTGCTGTAATACAGAAAATCTATAAAAGTTTAATAACTGATGTTAATAACTTTTTGGGGGGATCCTTTAGTAAAATGTGAGGCAAATGTAAGTATATATACAACTTAAAAACACATGACAACAAAAAAAAAATACATAAAGCAAGGGCCAGCACATGGTGATGAACATATAAATGTTAGCTTTCATTTTTTGTATATATAATTTAAATAGAAAATCCATATATGAAATACAAACATGCAATAAACCTAATTGAAGGGAAAAAAAACATGACACCACATATTCATGCCACATACACTGTTCTTTCTCTTTTCTACATGAGTAACAAATCTTAGAGATCTTTCCATTTAATTGTCTCCTGATTTACTTCAGTCTTTATAACAGCCATGTGTGTAATTGCTCATCATACACATGAACCATAGTTTATTTAACCCTTCTCTGATGATGGACATTTGGGTTAATTTTTTCCCCATCCATATTTGCTTATATTTAATTTTTTATAAATTGAATAAAATATTAAATAATGGAACTAAGTTTTTAAAAAAATGTGCACTTCATTTTCTGTGCCTGTTTAAAAAATATTTTTTTACTGGATTTTATATCTAAAATGCCGCTGAGACTTGCCAAACATGACATTTTCTTTCAAAACTACCAATTATTGTGACATAAAATACATGTATTTAGCCTGTAGTACTTAATAAACTTCTAAATGAAATCCTTAGACAATATGAACAAAACAAAATCCAAACTTATTAAAAATTTTAGTCAACTAAATTGGTTATTTTTATATAGTTAATTATCAAAATGAGTGCCTTTTCACTGTTAGAACTGATCAGATGATCATTAAGAGGACAAAGACATAAGAATATGTATACATGCAAATAAGAAAGTCATAAAGAATTAAAATATAGTATCAAGAAGGCTACCAGCAATCAAATAACTTATATTTGTGTAGTTATAAAATGTCAAACTTATAAAATATGTCAAAAATATATATGCTAAGGGAAAAGGGCTTTAAAATTATTTTCAGAATAAGAAAAGTAAAGGCCCCTCCCTAAGTTTAATAAAACTACAAAGGATTACGACTGATAAACATTTTCAATAAGAATTCTATGTAGTAAGTAACTCAGCTTAGAATGTTTTAGGTTTCACTCCTAATAAATTGTGAAGAAAAGAGAACAAGATGATAAATGTATTTTATGCTGTGGGAAAATGCATATAATTAGCATGAAAATTTAGTTTCTAGCTTGATGATGATTATTAGCATGTTATCTAATAGTCTTTGTACCCTGAACAATGTATTTTTTCTTTATCATGAAAATCTTAACATTTTCTCCTAGGAAGCTCAGTAACTCCACGAAAAACATTTGAAATTATTTTAAGAGACTGGGTACTTCTGATTGTTTGTAGTTCATAATGTGTGATCAAAACCGAAAGTTTCTGTGATGACTGTCCTTGTACTGTTCACCATGTAAGAACTTACTCACTATGTAAGAATTTGTTCACCATGTAAGAATACTAGTTATGTGTTGTTCCCATTTTTAAACTTCTCATTTGTTCGTTATGCTTCAGAAGATTGGAGACTGATGAGAATTAGGCTTGAGATGGATTAATGATTGTGCATTGAGCATTCAACTTCTCATTTCAAAACTTATAAATATGCCAGCTAGTCCAACACACAAATACTAGTTATGTGTTGTTCCCATTTTTAAACTTCTCATTTGTTTGTTATGCTTCAGAAGATTGGAGACTGATGAGAATTAGGCTTGAGATGGATTAATGATTGTGCATTGAGCACTGACTCCCCTATACAGAATTTTATTGTTTTTAACAACCGTTTGATCAATAAATATGAGAGATGCCCTCTCAAAAAAAAAAAAAAAAAAAAAAAGAGAGACTGGGTACTTTACCGGCGTTTTGTTATATAGAGTTCATCAAGAAGATGTCGCTCTTCATAGCTCATCCATCGCTCATCAGGCAACTCTTTTTCCTTCTGCAGTAACTGTTCATAGAGTCGAACTGGATTCCAGCCAGTCATTATGTCATAAGTGATTACACATCCCAAGGAATGTGACACTATTGAGACTTTACCCCCTTTTTCTTCAAAGTCTGGATTCCGAGAACAGAAAAGGGAATACAATCGATTCAGCTCTTGCTGAAGGCCTTTAACTAGCTGTTTGAAATAAGAAAACATGATATTAGAGTAGTTGCTGACCACTATAAAACTATTTCTAAACTCAAATACATTAAGAAAGAAAAACAACCACCACTGGCCACATATATCTACGGTATTAAAATTAACTCAGGTGCTTCAAAACCTTGCAGGAAATTAAGGCATACATAATAGTTTATACCACCTCTAAAGAAAAAGGAAGATACTATTTACACAGATCCTTTTACAGTCCTTAAACCAACCATATAAGCCTGCAGTTCCATAGTTGAAAAAAGGAAAAGTTCCATGCAGATTCCATTAAGATTTCCAGAGTCCCTGGAACTTTCTTCTTCATTGCAACTTACTCATATGCAATTCTAACTTTTTGTACCTTGTGGTTTTAAACCATAGTAAATTTTAGAAAATGAGTATATGAGTTTATGATAAAAGGTGTGCTACTGTATTATATGTATTATTACATTATGCACTTAGGTAAGAGCAATGTAACGAATGGTCATTACATGACTGAAAAAAAGCTAATGTTGACCTACTTGATACTCTAAAATTCCCACTAAGCTGGCAACAAGAGGTAAGAGGAAAAAGTTGTTTTATAGAAAGCAGGGTTTTTTAAAGTTTAGAGATTAATAATGTGGGAAGTATCTTAGTCATTTTTCTTTGTAAAACTGCTTTGAAATTAGCTTTAATAATATTACTTAGATGTTCCATAAAGTCAGAATTAGGTTCATTTGTTTCTCAAAGCCACACTCAGGCCCTGACATGAGTTTTAAAGCAGTGCTCTCCTCTTCCTATCATTGTTTACTACAATTATTTGATCATATATTTCCTCCTTGATATTCAACTTCTCATTTCAAAACTTATAAATATGCCAGCTCGTCCAACACACAAATACTAGTTATGTGTTGTTCCCATTTTTAAACTTCTCATTTTGTCTCAAAAGACTACTCCTCTCTATCAGATTTTTACTGAACATTCTCTACCTGCTGACATAAACTGAAAATTACTTGAGCATTCATGCTTGGCAGGGTTAGCAGCAACATCAATGTGGTCGTGGTGTCCCGACTGTTGATCTCAGTGCCTTACAATGCAACACTTAGGCCTGGTTAAAGCTACTGAAACCATGTGCTGGGTTCGGCCAATGAAGGAAGACAAGGACAAGATGACCTGGTAGCCATGTGGAAGGATGAAAAGCTGCCTTTCCTCTAGGGAGGAATGCAAAAGCTCTACTTTAATTGGACATTTTTTTTTTCAGGAAAAGCAGAAGAATTCCATGTGTTGGTGCAGTGCCTCTCAACTTTCAATGAGCATCAGATCACCTGGAGGGCTTGTTAAATACAGCTTGCTGGGCTCGAATCCAGTGTCTGATTCAGCAGTTCTGGAGACCACACTTTAGGAACTACTATTTGGTGGCAAATGCACAAAAAACCTTCCGAGAAATGATTGTAGGTAGTTGTAGTCAATATAGTTTAAGGAGTATGTAGTGTGATATGTAGTTACATGGTTCTGTTCAAAGGAAGCTGTAATGTAATACTTTGGGCTTGGCTTTGATGAGAATATCAACTAACCGTTAAACTTTTCTAATTTTCCATTTATAATCTACATGAAGGGTGATACAGAAAGAGCTAATGTTTAGATAAAATAAACTCCTTTAAAAGACATTTAACAATAGCTTTTACTTTCCTTGATTTTAAGACACATACCATGTAAATCTGGAAGTAATGAAAGATACACAGTTATGTATTATGGCAAAATGTAACCAATCTTTTTGTTTTTTAAAATACCAACTCCCCAAATTAAATTTTTAAAATATTTTTAAAATTTATTAAGGTATTGCTGATAAACACTCTTATGAAGGATCCGCATTCAGAAAATTGTGGTTACTACATTCACCCATATTATCAAGTCTCCCTGATGCCCCACTGCAGTCACTGTCCATCAGTGAAGTAAAATGCCAGTCACTACTTGTCTTCTCTGTGCTCCAGTTTTTTCCGTGACCCCCACCCCCATACCATGTGCGCCATTCATTAACAACCCTCAATGCTCTTCTCCCTCCCTCCCTCCCAACCCTCCTTCCACTACCCCTCCCATTTGGTGACTGCTAGTCCCCTCTTGGAGCGTGAGTGTACTGCTATTTTGTTCCTTGTTTTGCTTCATTGTTATAGTCCATAAATGAGGGAAATAATTTGGTACTTGTTCTCCACCTGGCTTATTTCAAAGAGTATAATACCCTCTAGCTCCATGCATGTTGCTACAAATGCTAGGATTTGTTTTCTTCTTATGGTTGAATAATATTCCATTGTGTATATATACCACCTCTACTTTATCCATTCATCTACTGATGGACACTTAGGTTGCTTCCATACCTTGGCTACTGTAAATAGTGCTGTGATCAACACAGGGGTACATATGTCTTTTTGAATCAGGGATCTTGTTTCCTTTGGGTAAATTCTTAAGAGTGGAATTCCTGCATCAAATGGTATTTCTATTTTTAGTTTCTTGACGAACTTCCATATTGCTTTCCACAATGGTTGAACTAATTTACATTCAAACCAGCAGTGTAGGAGGGTTCCCCTTTCTCAGCATCCTTGCCAGCATTTGTTGTTCCTTGTCTTTTGGATGTTGGCCATCCTTACTGATGTGAGATGATATCTTTCTGTTGTTTTAATTTGATTTCCCTGATAATTAGTGATGCGGAGCATCTTTTCATGTGCCTGTTGGCCATGTGAATTTCTTTTTTGGAGAAGTGTCTGTTCAGATCCTCCGCCCATTTTTTAATCAGGTTATTAGCTTTTATGGGTTTCGAGGCATGTGAGTTCTTTTTATATTTTGGATGTTAACCCCCTGCTGGATATGTTGTTTATGAATATATTCCCCCATACTGTAGGATGCCTTTTTGTTCTACTGATGGTATCCTTTGCTGTACGGCAGCTTTTTAGTTTGATGTGGTCCATTTTGCTCATTTTTGCTTTTGTTTCACCTGACTGAAAGTAAAAAGTTTCTCATGTTTATATTCAAGAGATTTTTGCCTATAGTTTCTTCTAAGAGTTTTAACAGTTGCATGACTTACATTCAGGTCTTTTGATCTATTTTGAGTTTACTTTTGTGTATGGAGTTAGGCAATAATACAGTTTCATTCTCTTACATGTAATTGTCCAGTTTTGCCAACACCAGTTGTTGAAGAGGTTGTCATTTCCCCATTGTATATCCATGGCTTCTTTATCATATATTGACATATATGCTTGGGTTTATATATGGGATCTCTATTCTGTTCCATTGATCTATGGGTATATTCTTGTGCCAGTACCAAATTGTTTTGATTAGTGTGGCTTTGTAGTAGAGCTCAAGTTGGGGAGTGTAATTCCCCCAGCTTTAATTTCCCTTCTCAGGATTGCTTTGGCTATTTGGGGGTCTTTTGCAGTCCCATATGAATTTTAGAACTATTTCCTCTAGTTTGTTGAAGAATGCCATTTGGATAGGGATTACACTAAATCTGTAAACTGTTTTAGACAGGATGGCCATCTTGACAATATTCTTTCTATCTTTAATTTCTTTCATGAGTGTCTGGTAGTTTTCAGGGCATGGTCTTTCAACTCCTTTATTAGGTTTATTCCTAAGTATTTTATTCTTTTTGGTGCAGTTGTGAATGGAATTGTTTTCCTGATTTCTCTTTCTGCTAGTTCATCGTTAGTATATAGGTATGCAACAGATTTCTGTGTATTTTGTATTCTGCAACTTTGCTGAATTCAGCTATTAGTTCTAGTAGTTTTGGAGTAGATTATTTAGGGATTTTATATACATTCCTGAGTTCTAGGATGTCTTCCTGTACCTCCATTAGAATGTTGATGATTTTTATTTTGAACTACCTTTCAGGAAGAGTCACGAGGTCCATATCATTTAAATCTTTCTCAGGAGTTGTATTAATAATTTTACTGTGGACAAGGTTCCTTTGGCGTTTCATATTTGTATATAGTGCCCTCTAGTGTCCAACTCTATTCTGGAGCTGCTTAGCCCCTGAAGCAATGTTGGGGGTCACAGGTGAGCAGTACTGGTGCCTGTGGGGAGGAAAGAGCTGTTCCCCGCCTCCGGCTCCTGTGCCTGTCTCCACTGCCTGAGCCAGTGGGCCGGTCACACAGGTATAAGTTTTTGTCCCAGAGCAGCCGGATATAGATCCCTGCTTTCCACAAGCGGCCGGAATCCCAGTCTCCCCAGGAACTCTGCCTGTATTAACTTTCCAACCCGGTAGTCATGTGAGTCTCATGAAAGCACCATGAAATGTAGGTTTGTGCTCCCAGCGCATCTCTGGACCTAGGTATTCAGCAGTCCCAGGCCTTCCACTCCCTCCCTGCTCCGTTTCTCTTCCTCCCGCTGGTGAGCTGGGGTGGGGGAAGGGCTCAGGTCCCACAGAGCCACAGCTCTGGTACGTTATCCCGTTCGGTGAGGTCTGCTCTTTTCTCCAGGTGTGTGCAGTCTGACGCTGTCCTCTTTCCTGTTGCTCTCTCAGGATTAGTTCCACCAATTAAATTTTCTAATTGTATCCAGTTTTAGGAGGAAGCTTCTGTCTCTCCTCTCACGCTGCCATCTTTAATCCCATAGGATTTTTATATACAATAGCATGTCATTTGAAGAGACAGTTTAACTTCTTCCTTACCAATCTGGATACCTTTTATTTCTTTGTGTTGTCTGATTGCCGTGGCTAGGACCTCCAGTATTATGTTGAATAAAAGTGGGAAGAGTTGGCATCCTTGTCTTGTTCCTGATCTTAGAGGAAAAGCTTTCAGCTTCTTGCTGTTCCTTATGATGTTGGCTGTGGGTTTATCATATATGGCCTTTATTATGTTGAGGTACTTGCTCTCTATACCCATTGTGTTGAGAGTTTTTATCATGAGAGGATGTTGAATTTTGTCAAATGCTTGTCAGCATCTATGGAGATGATCATGTTGTTTTTGTCCTTTTTGTTGATGTGGTGGATGATGTTGATGGATTTTTCAAATGTTGTACCATCCTTGAATCCCTGGGATGAATCCCACTTGATCATCATGTATGATTCTCTTGATGTATTTTTGAATTTGGTTTGCTAATATTTTTGTTGAGTACTTTTGCATCTGTGTTCATCAGGGATAGTGGTCTGTAATTTTTTTGTGTGGTGCTTTTGCCTGGTTTTGGTATTAGAGTGATGCTGGCCTCACAGAATGAATGTATTCCCTCCTCTTTTACTTTTGGAAAACTTTGAGGATGGGTATTATGTTTTCTCTAAATGTTTCTTAAAATTCAACAGTGAAGCTACCTGGTATAGGGTTTTTGTTCTTAGGTAGTTTTTTGATTACCAATTCAATTTCATTGCTGGTAATTGTTCTGTTCAGATTTTGTTTCTTCCTGGGTCAGTCTTAGAAGGTTGTATTTTTCTAGAAAGTTCCCCTTTTCTTCTAGGTTATCCAGTTTGTTACCATATAGTTTTTCATAGTATTCTCTAATAATTCTTTGTATTTCTGTAATGTCTGTAGTGATGTTTCCTTTCTCATTTCTGATTCTGTTTATGTGTGTACACTCTCTTTTCTTCTTACGTCTGGCTAGGGCTGTATCTATTTTGTTTATTTTCTCGAACAACCAGCTCCTGGTTTCATTGATTGTATTGTTTTATTCTTCTCAATTTCATTTATTTCTGCTTTAATCTCTATTATGTCCCTCCTTCTACTGACTTTGGGCCTCATTTGTCCTTCCTTTTCTAGTTTCATTAGTTGTCAGTTTAGACTGTTCATGTGGGATTGTTCTTCTTTCCTGAGGTAAGCTTGTATTGCAATATGCTTCCCTCTTAGCACAGCCTTCACTGTGTCCCACAGATTGTGCAGTGTTGAGTTACTGTTGTCATTTGTCTCCATATATTGCTTGATCTGTTTTTATTTGGTCATTGATCCATTGATATTTAGGAGCATGTTGTTAAGCCTCTATGTGTTTGTGGGCTTTTATTCTTTGTATAATTTATTTCTAGTTCATAGCTTTGTGGTCTGAGAAGCTGGTTGGTGTTATTTTAATCCTTCTAAATTTACTGAGGCTCTTTTTATGGCCTAGTATATGATCTCTTCTTGAAAATGTTCCATGTGCACTTGAGAAGAATCTGTATCCTGCTGCTTTTGGGTGGAGTGTTCTGTAGATGTCTGTTAGGTCCATCTGTTCTAATGTGCTATTCCATGCCTCTGTCTCCTTACTTATTTTCTGTCTGGTTGATCTTTCCTTTGGAGTGAGTGGTGTGCTGAAGTCTCCTAAAATGAATGCATTGCATTGTTTCCCCCTTTAATTCTGTTAGAATTTGTTTCACATATGTAATTGCTCCTATGTTTGGTGCATAGATAATTATAAGGGTTATATGCTCTCATTGGAATGACTTGTTTATCATTATGTAATGTTGTATCTTGTTACTTTCTTTGTTTTGAAGTCCATTTTGTCTGATCCAAGTACTGCAACTCCTGCTTTTCTCTATTATTTGCACGAAGTATCTTTTTCCATCTCTTCACTTTCAGTGTGTGTACGTCTTTGTGTTTGAAGTGAGTCTCTTGCAGGCAGCATATAATGGATCTTGTTTTCTTATTAACTGAGTTACTCTATGTCTTTTGATTGGTGCATTCAGACCATTTACATTTAGGGTCATTAAAGATAGATATGTACTTATTGCCATTGCAGGCTTTAGATTCGTGATTACCGAAGGTTCAAGGGTTCTTTACTATCTTTCAGTCTAACTCAACTCACTTAGTACACTATTACAAACAATCTAAAGGTTCTTTTTTTTCTTTCTCCTACATTCTATATATATTAGGTATAGTATTCTGTACTCTGTGTATCCCTTAACTGACTTTGGGGGTAGTTGATGTAATTTCGCATTTGCTTAATAATTAATTCATCTACTTTCTTTACTGTAATTTTATTTTCTCTTGTTACAGATATTTAGCCTTAGGAACATTTCCATCTACAGCAGTCACTCCAAAATACACTGTAGAGACAGTTTATGCATGGTAAATTCCCTCAACTTTTGCTTATCTGGAAATTGTTTAATCCCTCCTTCAAATTAAAATGATAGTCTTGCTGGGTAGAGTATTCGTAGTTTGAGGTCTTTCTGCTTCATTGTATTAAATATATCATGCCACTTTTTTCTGGCCTGTAAGGTTTCTGTTGAGAAGTCTGTTGATAGCCTGATGGGTTTTCCTTTGTATGTGACCTTTTTTCTCTCTCTGGCTGTTTTTAATACTCTTTCCTTATCCTTGATCTTTCCATTTTAATTATTGTATGTCTTGGTGTTGTCTTCCTTGGGTCCCTTGTGTTGGGAGATCAGTGAACCTCCACAGCCTGAGAGGCTATCTTCTTCCCCATATTGGGGAAGTTTTCAGCAATTACCTCCTCAAAGGCACTTTCTATCCTTTTCTCTCTTCTTCTGGTACCCCTATAATGTGAATATTGTTGCATTTCGATTGGTAACACAGTTCTCTCAATATTTTCATTCTTAGAGATAATTTTTTCTCTCTCTGCCTCAGCATCTTTGTATTCCTGTTCTTACACTTCTATTTCATTTACTATCTCCTCTACTACATCTAATCTGCTTTTAAATCCCTCCATTGTAGGTTACACTTTGGATGCTGTATTATTTAATGTTTATATCTCATTCTCGTATTCCTCCCTGAGTTCTTATATATTTTTCTGTAGCTCCGTGAGCATGTTTATAATTTTTATTTTGAAATCTCTTTCAGGAAGAAATGAGTTCAGTTTCACTTGGCCCTCTTTTTAGTGTTTGTAGGATTTTGGTTCGAGCCAGGTTCCTTTGACATTTCATATTTGTAGGTGGAGCCCTCTTGTGCTCAGAATCTCTACCCTCTGGAGCTGCTCAGCCCCTGGAGTGATGGAGAGGGTCACAGGCAAGTGGCGCTGGTGTCTTTCAGGATGAAAAGCTCTTTCCTGCTTCCTGGCTGTAGTGACTGCCTCCACTGCTAGGGCGAGTGGGCCGAGTGCACAGGGAGAAGCCTGTATACTTTGTGCTTGCAGCTGCCATAGGCAGGGCTACCCTATGGCTGGTCTGGTACAATGGTGGGGGCAGCCATTTTGTGAGCTTGTGTTCGCCGGGAGGGAGGAGCAGGCTGTGCATTGTGGTGGGGTCCTCATAGCTGTGTTGCCAGCCAGGGGGTTGGAACTCCTGAAACTTCTCAAAATTTCCCAACATGCTAGGCTGTGTGCGCTGGGACAATTTTGTCCACCTGTCATTTCTCCTGCGCAGCAAGCTTTGTGTAATCCTTGACCCTTTAGCAGCCCTCTCACTGTTAGGAAGTCTCTCAGTCTGCCTACCTTTCTTTTGTCCCAGAGTGGCTGGTTGTGGGTACCTGTTCTCCACAAGCAGCTGAAATCTCAGCCTCTCCAGGTATTCCACCTGCATTAGTTTCCCATCCTCACTAATCTCCAGACCACCATGTAATATCAGTTCATGCACCCAGAGCAGATCTCCAGTGCTGAGTGTTCAGCAGTCCTAGGCCTCTATTGCCTCCCAGCTGTGTTTCTCTTCTGCCCTTCAGTGAGCTGGGGTGGGGGAAGGCCTTGGATCCCTCCAGATCATGGCTTTGGTACTTTACCTTTTTCCTTGAGGTCTCCTGTTTTCCCCAGGTGTAGCCAGTCTGCCACAGCCTTCTTTCCTGTTGCTCTTTCAGGATTAGTTGTATTCGCTATATTTTCATATTATATGTGGTTTTCGGAGTTTTCTGTCTCACCTCTCACGCCACCATCTTTAAGCCTCTCTTCCATCAATGGTTTTCTTACTGGCACCCCCAAAACTAAAATTAAAAATTTTTTAAAGTAAAAGTTCTAACAGTATCTCCACCTACATTAACCTATTTCATATCAAAAAATTTTTAAGCATCTCTCATTATACCCAATACTGCATGAGTCCAGCCATCATATATGGATAACTAAACAAGGGTAAATGTCCAAGACAGAGGAAGCCTATTTGACATAAAAATATTTCACATTTCACCGTGGTATAAAAGATAGAGGACTGTGTCTGAACAGCTGATGCCTTCATGTTTTAATAATTGTGCACTTCATTAGAAATGTTCTTTGCATTTCCTTATTAGAACATATCTAGATCAACAGCATTTTAAATGTTTATCTATAGCTTACATATACAGGAATATTTATGACCAATACATTATGATTTTAGAAGCCAGCTTTTAAATTGGCTGTGTACTACATTTAAATGCTTTTATAAATAATGCACTCATCAGCAAAAGGAGAAATCCACCTTTATGTTGTATTTAAAATGTCTACTCTAATTAGGGTTTGTTCCCTTCCTTTCCTCTCTGATCCAATATATGTTCTTCCAGCCAGGATCCCTCTGTGACGAGGCAGATTCATTTGGGATATCTGAAGGAACATTAATGATATGCCCTCTGATCTTAATTTTATTAGCTATATAGTATTATCTAATCATATCAGCTAACTTCTTACATAATAAGCACTGATGGCTTTGAAAAACCTTAAAAGATTTCTAATTCTCATAACCACTGCTTGCTTAAAAGGTAAAATTTATGAAGTAACCCAAAAGAAAAAAACAGAATAGTTTCAGGAAAGAATGTAAACACATAAAATATGGCTGAAGAGTATAATAATCCTTTGTCCTTCCAGCTTCAGGGAATTTTAGTGGAAAAAAGAGTAATTCAGAGTTTTAGTCACACACACCATTAGTTTTCAAATAACAATGACAGGATATGGCTATGACAATCCTTTATATAATTCTTCATTTTTAAAAGTCATTGAAAAAGAGTTCAGATGTACACAAGATACACAGTTCTCCCTGGATTTTTCATGTACTTCATTTAGGGTTGAAGGAAGGGCCAAAGGCTCTCTAATGATGTGTTGACAAATCTGATTAATCACCATTTTTCTTAACTGGGTCTCAGAAAGTGTGACCTGAGAACTGCTGACTGACACACAAAAGTTCTTCCTTAACCATGGTTTTTTAAGTGATTATTGACATAATCACTTACTAGGGTCCTCCGAGGAGCATCTCAGAATCTCAAGTGTAAAGGGATCTCAGCGATGCCCCAGTTTAAAGTGCTGTGAAGGCTGGAGTCCCTTCAGCAGCATCCTTAGTAAGTTGTTCATTATCCAACCTCATGAGTCTCTTCACTCTAAAGTGGTCACTTCTATTTTAAGAATTTTTTGCCAGTTTTATTGCAGTATCATTGACATATAACATTGTATACATTTGTGTACAGCACAATGAATTGATAAATGTATATTACTATGAAATGATCACCACAATAATTTTATTAAAAAGCCATCACTCACTTTACAAATGTTTTTCCTTGTGACATTTCAATTTTTTTAAGGAAACTTTAGTTACTACAAAGTTCTTCATTAGGTAACAAACCTTTCCTTTCCATATTTTCTATCACTGATCTTTATTTTACTTTCCAGAGTTAACAGAATATATCCTTTTTTAAAAAAATGGTAGCCCTTGAAATACATAAAGCAGATGTATACTTGTCAGTTACAACTTGAAAATCTAAGGATGAGAAATTATACTAGGAACTTTAAATATATGATATCTTTAAACCTCATGACAACTTTTTTCAGGTCGGTATGTTGTGTCCATTTTATAAGTGAGGAAAGTAAGAAAGTAAGAAATTTGATCTGAGGTCACATAGCTAGTTAAGTGTCAGGTTTTGAATCTACATCTGTTTGACTCCAAAGGCTGAGAGGAAGGGAAAAAGGCACTTGCCTATGAAATAACCCAAAGAAGGTGCATTCACCAGACATGAAATAGTCTTAAAAAACCTTGGCTTGCTTTAACTTTTCATTACTTCCCTAATGCAACTTATATTCTTTAAAAAGTTTATTCTAGAATAGTGGCACATCAACCTTGTGCTAAATGAGATTTTTGATTACATCAGCTTTAAAAAAAAAAATAATGACAGTTTTTGCTCACTTCTCATTAAGTTTTTTGTTTCTTTTCTTTTGTTCTTCACAATGCCTTAAGCAATATTTCCCAAACTTCCCCAGTGGTATCACCTGGGGAACTGTTAAAAACACAAATCCAGAGGCTCTACCTCAGACCCACTGAATCATAATCTGAGAAGACTTTTTTTATTTCCTTTTATAACTTTTTATTTGGAAATAATTCCCAATTTATAAAATGTTGAAAAACAAAAACAGTGTAAAGATCGTTCATATATCCTTTACCCAAGATTCACCCTTTATTAGCATTTTATCCTATCTATCATTTGTTGTTTCTATAACACATGTACACAACTTTTTTGTGAAACATTTTAGAATATTTGCCCTTAAAAACTCCAGTGTGTATTTCCTAAGACTAGGAATATTCTCTTCCATAATCATGGTGTAGTTATCAACTTCATAAATTTACTTTGACATAACATTTCATCTTATCTAATCTACCATCCACATTTTAATTTTGTCAGTTGATTTAACAGTAATAAGTATTGTAACATTTTCCTCCATCCAGGGCAGGATACAATCTAGGAGGAGATGTTGTTTTAGCTGCCATGTCTTTTTGGCTCCCATTAATCTGGAACATTTTCCACAGCCATTCTTTGTCCTTTATGATATGGACATTTTATTTATTTTTATTTTTATGTTTTTATTAAGGTATCATTTATATACAATCTTACGAAGGTTTCACATGAGCAACATTGTGGTTACATTTATTCATATCATCAAGTCCCCCCAACACACCCCATTGCAGTCACTGTCCATCAGCATAGTAAGATGCTACAGAGTCATTACTTGTCTTCTTTGTGCTATTCTGCCTTCCTTGTGACCTACCTATACTATATGTGCTAATTATAATGCCCCTTATTCCCCTTCTCCTTCCCTCCCTCCCCACCCCCACCATTCCTACTTCTTCCCTTTGGCAACTGCTAGACCCTTCTTGGAGTCTGAGTCTGCTGCTGTTCCTTCAGTTTTGCTTTGTTGTTATGCTCCACAAATAAGTGAAATCATTTAGTACTTGTCTTTCTCCACCTGGCTTAATTCACTGAGCATAAAACCCTCTAGCTCCATCCATGTTGTTGCAAATGGTAGAATTTGTTTTCCTCTTATGGATGAATAATATTCCATTGTGTATATGTACACCTTCTTTATCCATTCATTTGCTGATGGACACTTAGGTTGCATCCGTATCTTGGCTATTGTAAATAGTGCAGCGATAAACATAGGGGTGCATATGTCTTTTTGAATCTGGGATCTTGTTTTCTTCGGGTAAATTACTAGGAGTGGAATTCCTGGGTCACATGGTATTTCTATTTTTAGTTTTTTGAGGAACGTCGACGATACGGACATTTTCAAAGAATGCAGTCCCATTCCTACTTTGTAATCAGAACTTCCTCATTTTGTATTTGATGTTTCCTCATGATTGGAATATTGCATAAATGATACTGTATCCTTTTCTGAGTGTCCCTTAGTAAAATCCAGTGTAAAGTGTTGCCCCAATTTCTCTAGTACATACTTTTCCTTCTTTTATAACAAATAAGCAGTCTGTGAGTATACACTTTAAGCTCATGCAAATATCCTGTTCCTCATCAAAATCGGCCTGCAATTTAGCATCCATTGATGATTCTTGCCCAGTTCCCTCTCTACTGATCTTACTATGCATGAGAGCTACAAAATGAGGATTTTCCAACTCTAGCATTCCGTCCACATTTACTAGTAAGTACTTGGCATTCTACTGTAAACAAGGACCTCCTTCTCTCCTATTAATAATTGATAAGGACTTAGAAATTTTTCAATGATTTTTAATTCCCTATAATAATAATAATAACTTAATTGTTTTGGTGTTCAAATTGTTTCAGGTCTGGCCATGAGATTTCCTTCTTTAATTTGACTCCTGTGTCCTTGTGATGCACCCCATTATTCTTCTGAGCCACATTCATTTTCCTACCTTCTGTTATAACAAGTTGTTCTTGCTCCAACCTGTACTTTTCCTGTTCCTGCCCTGGAATCAGCCATTTTTCCAGGGCACTCTAATTATTCTTAGTGGGGAAGAACAATACTAAAGGCAAAGATCTGGGTACAAGGTATGCTCACTAGACTGGGGCATCTTTGTGTCTTGGCCTTTTGAATGGAGAGAGGTAGAAAATATATGCATACATGTACACTTTATACACTTAAATATAGAAATAATATCTACATACAACCACATATTTTCAAAATTGTGAAAATTCACAATACTCTCAATTCTGATGCCCCCACCATGGTGTTTTTTTTTTGCCTATATTTCTAATAAGCATCTCAAGTGATTCTTCTCATTAGGGATGTTTAGGAAACACTGCTAAAGATTGCTGATGAATCTCAGCCACAATTCAGTGGTTTTCCATGAAATTCAATTAGATCCAGGACAAATTAATTTAAAACACTGGGTATTCTCTTTCTAATCAATTTATCTTGGCTACCAATTCCCTGTTTGTACCAAATATCTGCTTATTCAATTCCATTCTGAGGATCATTGTCTTTGAAGATATAAAAACTTAAAGTGACCACTTTCTCAGTCATCATTAGCCAATGGCCAGAGCTTTGAGTGTGACACATTTCTCTTTCTAGTTTTTCTTGCTGTTAATGTTGACTTAAAACTTCAAAAAAAAAAAAAGCTCATTATTACTTTTGGGGAAGATGCTCCAGCACATTTTAGTCTTAAGCATTCAGGCTACCTTCTTAGGAGTTCACCACTCGTGTGTGTATATAAGGTATGTATGTGGTGTATAAGTCTGTGTGTATATGTCATATATATGTTTTAAATATATATAGTAATGTGTTCTCAGCCTTTCTCCTCCTCCCCCCCCTTCTCCCTGCTACCACTACTGGTTTTCCTCATAATACTATAGGTTCAATTTCCTAAATTTGGTGCCTACTAACAATGGGCACTCACTAATAATCTATCAATGCCCACTATACACTATAAAGGACTATGAACATGTAAATTATTAGTATTCTACTTCATTAACTGGGCCTTCTTTGTTGGTTAGAATTAGGTCCAGAATAGCAGTTCTCTTTATAGTTTCTTTTACTGTTGCCAGTCAGATTAAGGCAGATCTTGACCAATACTGGTATATGGCAATGAGGGAATACAGGAAGAGGAATGGAGAAAAATCCTAAGGGGATGGTAGTGTAAAGAGAAGGAAGTTCTGTGGCAACTAAGCAAACATATTTTTGTAGACATGTGAAGACTATCCTGAATAAAGTCAAGGAAGAACTTCAAATGAATGAAGTCTGAAATGGACTGGTTTGGAGCAGTACAGAGCAGCTCTAATTACTCCTTGTACCAGTTTCTTTATCCTTCAAATGAGGATAGTAATCATATCTACTTCACAGGGATTTTATGAGAATTTAAATAAGTTAATACCTGTTCGGTAATGAACAAGGTTATTCCTGCCAAATAAAATCCTTTTTCTTTTACAAACAAAGTGACAAAATGCATTTGGTAGAGATTCTCCCATCCCCTCACCCCCTTTTAGGGTTATCCGTGTGATACATTAGCAACATTACCATGTGAGAACTACAGGAATCCACTACAGCAACAACACAGAAAACCAGATCTATTATATACAAAAAACTTGAAGGAAATTTCTAAGTGTCTAAAACTCTTTTGTGAGGCCAATTATCATAGACATAAATAATCAGATTTATGAAAACTGATATTTTTCAGAGGTATTTTCTAACCGGTCTCCCACTTTCCAAGGTTATTCATTTTATAAAGGATCCCAATGTGTAGCAGAAAACTACTATATTCACTATTATAATACAGACTATTTATAGATTAACAGATTTCTGTAATTTCTCATTTGCTTGTGAAAAAGAGCATAAAAATATTAAAATTCAGGACATATATACTATCAATCCCAAAGTACCCCAAAACAAGATAATCCTAATACTTACTTCATCTCTATAAAGTGGGCTAGTGTAATACATTATGTCCATTGCACTGCTGTTTAACATATCCCTTAAGCCCCGTACTTTGTCAGGAGTAATTGAATCAACAGTGTCTACAAAAAAAAAAAAAAAAAATTTTTTTTTAAATGTAGGCAAGATCTCTGTTTAGGGAAAAAAAGAATTGTGAAAAAAACCACATTCCCTAAAATAAAAGGTCTTCAGGTTAACATTTAAATATTCAAGACTAGTTCTGGATCTAATGAACCACAACTTCTTGCAAAATGTTGCGAGGAAACAAAAAGACAAAAGGGGGCATGAAAAGGAACAAAAAGGACAAAGACCATTATCAAATCTATGAAGACCATTTTTTTCTATGTACTGGCTTTTTCTTGACATTTGGAGTAACCAGGCAATCTCTCTTCCTGGGACATGTGTCAAGGGATACAATCTCACTCTTTCTGTACCCCTTTACTGTTTCCTTTCTCCTTTTCTTTGCCCTATGTATGGTGGGCCTGGCAATACCCATGTAGAATGCCTAGAACCACTGGTGACAAACCAGCAACTCATTAAAAAGTTTCCCTACACTTCACGTGATGAAACAAAGGTCTCTGGGCAGGAGCTGTCAAATTACAGATACTGTATGCACAGAGGCAAATCAGCAATGGGCCTCCTTCGTAAGCAAGATAAAGTTAGTGTAATTCACTTCTGAAAACAAACTGTTGCAGAAACTGCATTGCAAAACACATTTGATTTCTCTGGGTTGACAGCTAACTTATGCAAATTCTACCTTGGGAAGATTATTCTATTAAATGCCTAATAAAATGATTACAGATGCCAAAAATTTTCACCTTTCTTACATAAACATAAAGAAATCCTATACTTGGATATCATGACTTGAAAGTACAAGGTGGGGAGAAGAAGGCTCATATTTTTAGTTGTGTACAATTTCTTTTATCTTCCAGTTTTCTACTATATCAGTTTAAATTATTTTTATTTATTCCAGTTTAATATAATCTAAAAAAATATAATATAAAAAATGACTTAAAGGCAGCGACCCAAACAAAAGCTGTAAGACTTTTTAAAGATGTAAAGGGAAATAGCGTGACTGCTTATGGGTAGCACAACATATTTATGGCCTCTGCCTATTTTTAAGTTGTAAAAAAGTTAAAATATGTGACTTCCATGCTAACACGAAAAGTTTAGATGTCACTTTAATGCATTTCCAAAAAAAGTCTATACTGTGAAATTCATATACCAAAGGTATTTAATATATATATGCAGCTCAAAGAAAGCTTATTAAAGAGTAACATAAAAATAACTTATAACAACAATTTTGACTTTCTTTATAGATTTCCTACCTGTCCATTAGTCTTAATAATTTGAGCCTATTCTATAGCATTTACTATGTTCTGGAGCCTAAGTATTTTATTTTGTCTGTTTCTGAAGATTATTTAAATTGGGTTAATGTACCTGGTTTGTTTCAGCTCCAGTATTAATGTTTCTGAGATTCACCAATGCATATAACTGTAATCCTCTCATTTTTCTTGCTGTATTCTACTCTTAACATATCTTACAATTTACCCATTTTCCTTTGAAAGACATTTGGGTTGTTTCTAGTTTTAGTTTGCTAATATAAATTGTGCTTCTAATAACACTGTTGTACATGTCTCCTAGTATACATAAGTAACAGAGTTCCTTTGGGGTATAAATATCTAGGAATGATAGTTCATAATGCGTGATCAAAACCGAAAGTTTCTGTGATGACTGCCCTTGCACTGTTCACCATCTAAGAACTTATTCACTATGTAAGAATTTGTTCATAATGTAAGAACTTGTTCGTTATGCTTCAGAAGATTGGAGACTGACGAGAATTAGGCTGGGGGTGGATTAATGATTGTGCATTGAGCATTGACTCCCCTATACAGAATTTTATTGTTGTTAACAACCATTTGATCAATAAATATGAGAGACGCCCTCTCAAAAAAAATAAAAATAAAATCTAGGAATGAAACTACTGTGTCATAGGGATGGATGTAATATATCATTATAATTTTTATTTGCATCTCCTTGATTACTAATGAGATGCACTTTATAGTATATAAAATATATTTAAAAATATACCACTCAGCCATAAAAAAAAAAAAAATGAAATGTCACTATTCATCTGTACCCTTTGTAATATCCTTTAAACCAGTAAATGTAATTTAAACCAGTAATTGAAAGTAAATATTTCCCTGAGTTTTATGAGTCCTTCTAGAAATTACCGAAACTCAGGGTGGGATCGTGGGACCTCCCCAATTTATACCTGGTCAATCAGAAGTACAGACAACAAACTGGGATTTGTGATTGGCTTCAGAAGTGGGTGGGAGGCAGTAGTGTGGGACTGAGTTCTTAACCTGACTGCACTATCTCTGGGCAGTTAGTGTTATAATTTAGTTAAATTTTAGGATACTCAGTTGGTGTCCATCAAGAATTGGAAAATTGGTTGGTGTGGGGAAAAAACCCAACACGTGTTGAGAATAGAGAGAAATAACGGTGTTTTTCCTTTAGTTTCTTTCACTCAGCGTAATGCCTTTGAGATTCTATTACAGTAATTACAGAAAATTACATAGTCAGGGGCTTTATTAAATGTTAGTTCATCCATGTTGCCTACACTCCTGAGCAGCCTAACAAACTTGTCTGGGTGAATGCAAAAAGCCCAAAAGATAGTGTATTACACTAGAAATTTATATATGATCTGTTGCTGCTAAGAAGCATTCTTTGGTCACTAGCATTTTTTTTTTAAACTCATTACAATTTTTGATGCCATCTGAGTAACTGACATTCCTGACTGACTGACTACGAGACAGAATCACAGACTTGGAAGAATCCTTGGAAACCATCCAGGAAGACAGGTCAGCACTATGATGAACATGGGCTCTGGTATCATACAGACCTAGATTCTGCCTGCCATTCTTAGTTAAATTCATCTGAGTTTCTGCTTCCTTATCAGTAAAACAGAAAAAATAAAATAGGTATTTCACAGATTTGTGACAAGATTAAATAAGCTACTTCACTAAAAAAAACTTCAGATTGCCAGGCACACAGTAAAGGCCCCACAAATGGCAGTTGCTATTATGTCCAGTACGATTCTGATTTTCCAGATTATGTAAACAATCAATCTGAACATTCTATTTCAGTAGTTTTAATATTCAAAGGATACAACTTTGTGTATAAAAAGATGCGTATTTCAGCTAACAGCTCTTTAAAGAAGTAAACAAAAATGATTTCATTTAAAAAATATATTGTACAATTTCTCTAATATGCTAGATTATAATTCACCAGCCCAGGGGACACAGGAACAACAACAAAAGAAAGCAAAAAACCTGATATTTTAATCTTCCAAATATGGGTTGGGGGGGAATGGGGATTATTAGGAAGAAAATCTTAGCTCATATGGAAATGTGGACAACAAATGTTTTGAAAGTATTGACAGATCACTTTTCTGTCAAAAACTTTGGAAAACATTTTGTATCTTCCACATGCTTCCTGTCGTTCTAATCCACAGAGGGCATAAATTAAAACTGCTCTCTCTGAAACTGAAATCTATATTGTGGTCCAAAATGATATGTCAATGTAATTATATATAAAAAAAAAACCAATGGATTTTATTTTCTTAATAATCTAGAACAAAGAGTTAGGATACCTCAAGACAACTAAGTTAAAGGCACTTAGGAGACATTGGCTAAATCCTTTAATTTTTAAACAAAAATGTACCTCCATCAAGAGTAAGTTTTGATCGCCACTCAACAGGCAGAAATTCAACATGTGTTGCATGGTTGGAAAAATGCCTTTCTTCTATCTTTCTTGCAGCCTCTCTCATCCTAAAAGTAAAAAATAAAAACAAACCATTCTTAGAGTAACTTCACATGTGTATTCACATGGTGTAAAATAAGATGGTCTTAAACCTATCACTTCTACTTTCTTATAACTGTCTAATTATGTTTCACTTAGTGTTATACTATGAAATAGTTTGCAACAGTAGAGCACCTTCATTTCAAAACTATTTTCCCAAATTAGCCATCTATGATTTCAAATATTCCAAGTTTTCACATATTCTGAATAATTATATGTATCTTTAGTAAGGAGAACAGTATGAAAACCCCTGTGCCATCACCCTGATCCAAATATTATCAAGTCATAGCTTGTCCTGTTTCATTTATTCTTCTCGTTCCCTCCATAAATATGGATTTAAAGTTTTTATTTTTAAAATTAAGATAAAGCAATGTTGACTTTTCTCCCTTTTGCTGTCAGTTGTATAGATTCATGATTAGCATCACCACAATCAAGTTACAGAATCATTCTATTGCCCCCAAAATTCCACCATATTATCCCTTTAAGTAGCATCCTTTCTCCCTATTTTAAAGCAAATCCCAGACATCACATCATTTAATCTATTAACTAGTCTAGTAAATACTTCTAAAATTTGTAAGAAAAACCTATTCAGTACTATTTTCATGTCAAAAAGTTTGTGCAGCAAATAAGTAAGCAAATAAGTAAGTTCAGTGGTCCCATTTTCCCAGTTAAATTATAAATGTTATTTTATAGTAACATTAAAAATGTTTCTATGCTTGTTTGAATTGAACCCCAAAACACAGCAGACCTTATGCACAGACCCTTATGCACAGAGCATATGTTCCAGCATATCTCCCGTGGATGCCTGAAACTAGACAGTACCAAACCCTATATACTACTTTTTCCCCATAGAGACATACTTATGATAAAGTTTAACTTACAAATTAAGTACAATATGAGATAACAATAATACAACAGAATTATACTTCAATAAATGTGAATGCAGTCTCTCTCAAAATCTTACTGTACTGTACTCATCCTTCTTCATATAATGTGAAATGATAAAATACCTGTATGATGAGATGAAAAAAATGACATAGGCATAGTGATGTAGCATTAGGTGACTTTGACTTTCTGATGAGACATCAGATGAGGATTATTTGCTTCTGGACCATGGCTGACCATGGGTAACTGACACTTGGAAAGTGAACCTCAGATAAGTGGGGACTACTGTACAGTTCATGCATTGTAATTGGCAGATATGTCTCTTAAGTGTCTTTTAATCTCTAGGTTCCTCTCTCTTTTTTTGCTTTGTAATTTGTCTAAGTCCTCCATCTTTATTCTTTATCAAAATTGTTTTGGCTATTCTGGGTCCCTTGCATTTCCATGAAAATTTTAGGACCAGCTTGTCAATTTCTGCAAAAAAGACAGGTGGGATTTTAATAGGAATTGTGATGAATCTGTAGACCAGTTTGGGAAGCATTGCCATCTAAACAACTTTGTCTTCTAATCCACAAACATGGGTGGTCTTTCTCATCTAATTAGGTCTTCTTTGTTTCTTTCAGTGGTGCATTGAAGTTTTCAGTGTATAAATCTTGCACTTTTGTTAAATTTGTTCTTGAGTTTTTTCTTCTTTTTGATGCAATAATACATGGAAATACTTTCTTAAATTTTGATTGTTCATTGCTAGTGTATAAATATTTTCTACATTGATCTTGTATCCTGCAAATCTGCTGAGTTCATTTATGGCGCTAGTAATTTGTGTATGTGTGGATTCCTTAGGATTGTCTATATATAAGATGATGTCATCTGCAAACAGAAATGGTTCTAATTCTTTTTTCTATTCTGAATCTCTTTTCTTTGTCTTGACCAATTGCGGTGGCTGAAACCTATAATACATTACAGAAGTGGTGAGCAGGGACAGTTTTGTTTTGTTCCTGATCTCAGGGGATGGCTTTCAGTCTTTTGTTAAAGTATAATTTTAGCTGTGAGCTTGTAGATGTCCTTTATCAGGTTGAGGAAATTCTCTTCTACTTCTAGTTTCCTTAGTGCTTATATTATGAAAGGGCATTAGATTTTGTCAAATGCCTTTTCTGCTTAAGAAACAACAGTTATATTCCTGTGTTCTCTTAATGTGTGTGGTGTACTGCCCTTAATGGATTTTTTAAAAAATGTTGAACCAACCTTGCATAGTTGCGATAAAATCCCACTTGGTCATAGTGTATAATCCTCTTTATAATTTGCTGGATTCAGTTTGCTGGTAGTTTGTTGAGGATTTTTGTGTCCATAAGGGATAGTGACTTGTGCTCATAAGGGAAATAGTAGTCTAGTTTTTTTTCCTGTTACGTCTTCAATCTGGTTTTGGTATCAAGGTAATATTGGTCCATTGACTGAGTTGCTGGGAAGTCTCCCTTTTCTCTTCCACCTTGGAGAGTTTGTGAAGAACTGGTGCTGATTCCTTTTTTTGTTTCATAAAATTCACTAGTGAAGCCATCTGGTCCTGGGTTTTTTTTAAGACAGTTTTTTTTTGGCTATTAGTTCAAATGCTTTATTTGTTAAAGATCAATTCAGATTTTCCATTTCTTCTTACCAATCACCAAATCAGTTTGGTAGTTTGTGTCTTTCAAGAAATTTGTCCATTTCATCTAGGTTATCTCATTTGTTGGCACAGAACTATACAGAGTATTCCTCTAAATCCTTTTGTTTCTATAAGATCAGTTTAAATGTCCCCTTCTTATTTCCTGAATGTAGTTATTTGAATCTCCTTTTTCTTGGTCAGTCTAGCTAAAGGTTCTTTCATGTGATCTTTTTCAAAGACCCATATAATATATAGATATCTTCCTCATTGTGCTTTACAACTGCATAGTTTCCCATTAATATATATAGCTATAGTTATCAACTAGTCTCTTACTGATGAACATTTGGGTAGTTTACTATTATCAGTAATGCTGCAATGAATTGCCTTGTACTTATGTCTTTTTGTATTTTTGCTGATACTGTCTTTGAATCAGAAGTACGGGTAAATGCATATATAATTCTGACAAATACTGCTACATATTTTCTCCTTCATGGCATTCAACTGTTAGTATGAGAATACCTATTACTTACAGCCTGACCAAAAGAGTATATTGTTAAAATTTTGGACTTCTGCTAATCTAATAAGTCAAGAAATGGTAACTGAATGTAATTTTAATTTACATTTTATGAGTAAGGTTGAGCATTTCCTTCACTGGGAATCAGCTGTTTACATTTTTATTCTACTTTTCCATAAAGTGGTCTGACACTTTTTCCCCTTTATTTTTAGAAGTTATTTATATATTAGGGTTATTAACTTCATCTGCAATATAAGTTACACATGCTTTTTACCAGTTTGTCTTATTTTTTGCCATATGGCTTTTTGGGGCTGATGTAATATTTATTAACATTTTTCCCTCATTGCTTCTTGATCAAATCATAGGACAGTTTTCTCTATCTTGCGGTACAGAAGAATTCAAACTCCTCTCAATCCCACCTTTTAAATGTATAGTATTGGTATGGTTTCATTTTTTATGTTTAAATGTGATCCAAATAAAATTGATCTTAATGTGAAAAATGGATCCAATTTTATTTATTTCCATATGGCCATTTAGTTATTCCAACACTATTTGTTATGAAGTCTTTCTCCATTTTCAGTATATATTAAAAGGCATTATTTATAATGTAATTATACTTAATTGATTGTATATCATCAAAGTTGCCATTTTGAAGAGTTTCAGTAGATTCAAGGTTGTCAAAAAGAAAAATTTGCTTCCCTTATCATCGCCTTATGTCACCTGAAAATAAAGATGATAGCTAAAACATCAGACTTGAAGGCAGGATCTCTTTCAATACTGACAGTGTCTGAAAGGTCCATTTTTTATGGCAAGCATTCTAGTAATGGTTATAGATAATTTTTTAAGTTTCTTCACCAACTTTCCAAATGATTTAGTTTTAACAAGAATGAGTGTACCCAAATACATTTTAAGTTTTCTAATATTATTCTATCGACACATTCATTTCAATGGCTGTACAGTTCTTATAAATTTCACTGTGGTATAATATCTAGGAAGTAGTATGTGTATTGCTATCCAGAATTTAAAAAAAAATCATTTAGACTAGTGGTTCTCAACCATGGGCAATTTTTTCCTCCAGGGAACACCCAGCAATGTCCAGAGACATTTCTGGTTGACACAGTAGGGGTTCTATTTGTATTTGGTGGGTAAAGTCAGGGATTGCTGCTACATACAATGCATAGGCCAGCCCCCTATAACAAAGAATTCTCTGGTCAAAAATGTCAATGGTGATGGGATTGAGGAATCCTAATTTTGAGTTATAAATTCAGCAGCCCTACTTTTGCTTAAAATATTACTGTTCTCTTCTATAGTAAATTTATACAACCTTCCACTCCACAGGATCACTATCGTAAGTCTCAAATAGTCACAAATGTAGATACCAATTAAGCAAGCATGTGTGTCTACTAAAACACTTGGTTTATCTGTACACATATGCACAGGAAAGGAAATAAATACAAAATATATATATATATATAAGAAAGGAGGTAAACAGAAAATCATGAAAATAATCTCCAATATACATTTTTACATAAGAAGGTGTATACACTCTGCCATCTTTAGTGTGAATTGTATGTATTTGATTTAAAAAAACTTTAGAAAAATATAAAATGAATAACACTGGTTTGAGACAAGGAAAAGGGACAGTGGGGGAATATGGGGACAAGAATGGCAGTCAGATCTATACATTTTTAAATTTTATACATTTTTCACACTACACATTTTTATATTTTGATTTATGAACCATGTAAATATATTTCCTATTCAAAAGATCAATTTTGTTGACATTCTTGTTTGCTATTTTTCTCCCGTTTTTTCGGTCTTAAGGGATTTGTCTTAAAAAAAAATTCCCTTCCTTTCATTTTTAGTGAGGTCTCATGAGGGGATAGGCTTAGGTGTTAAATCTGCCATGTTTAACTGAAAGTCTATACTATTCTACAATTACAGCTTTAAGATGAATCATATTTGACAAAGAAGTTCACTGAAGATTTTCCTCATAATATAATGCCACAGAAAGTAAATCCAATTGTATTTCAGTACATTCATCTCTTTTAGTTACCAATTTTGATATTCCCAGAAGCTGTCTATAAACTTTCTTTTCAACCCTGTAAGTAGCAAACATATTTTGCTAAAACAAAATTGATTAAAACCAGTTTGAATTCATTATCATATTCACTAAAATAAGGTGACAGGGAAGAATTTCTAATTCTAGGCATCTGAGACATGATTTCAAGAGATACTGAGAGAATAGGTTGCCAAAGGAATGGAGTGTGGTAACCCCATAATCTACCTTGTTTATTTCAATAGTAATCTCACAAATCCAATCACTAATACAAACATGCTTCAGAATGACAAAGTTAATTTTATTTTATTTTTTAAATAGTCCTGGAAAACTAACTTAGGAGTGGTAGAAAGCAGGGAAAGGACAAGAAATCCTCTGGATTTTCCATTTATTATCAAGCAGAATTCCTTTTTGCTTGAATATTTTCCATCAATTACTAATTTATACAGGGAGTTTTCCATCAAATTAACCTGTTTCTGAAGAAATGACAGCAATCTTTCTGTAGTGGATACTTGATTTTTTTTGAGCTACCTTAGATTCATTCATTGTATTTCCAATAGTAGCTCTTGATTTTTTACTGTGGCTCTACCTCTCCCGATGGTTGATGAAGCCAAACATCTGATTCTAGAGTGGGAGGATGACAAGTTTCGCAATAAGAACCTGCATGGCTGCATGTATGATTCAGGCAGTTGTGTGTGACACCATCAGTCACTGAAATGCATAGATTAGCTGGGACCAGCAAAAAAGACTTATTCTTTTTCCTTGAACACAAGATGATATAGCCATATCTGGAACCAAAGGAGATGCCTGAGAATAGCTCAAAAATGAAGGAGAGTAGAGCAGTTAGAAACTGGACTCTGGCAGACCTTAGACTTCTTTTTTTCTTCCACCTTTACGCTTACGCCTTTTGGGTTAGGTTTTCCGTCACTTGCACCCAAAGAAATTAAGCTGATACTTTCCCATTTATCAAAAGCTTCAGAGAAAACATGCCGTTAAACCTACTCCTCAGATTCCTAGATATCCAAGCAAAAGATTAGCACTTTGACATAACAATATAAATATTACGGGAAGTAAGTGCAACTCATCAGAAAATAAAATCTGAATTTGAAGGAAGAGGATGAGGGGTAGAAAGGGGCACAAAAATATAAATCATAAAGTAAGTTAGTCAAGGGGATGGGAGTACAGTATGGAGAATACAGCCAGTGGTTCTGGTTCTGTAACATCTTTCTATGTTAACGGTTAACTGCACTAGTTGGGGTGAGGACTTAATAATGTGTGTAGCTGTTGAACCACTGTGTTGTATACTTGGAACCAATATAATATTGTATAACAACTATACTAAAGTTAAAAAAAAAGAATTCAAAGGAAGAGATTTGTTATGCCAGTTGCGGAGATTGACAAGGATCAGGGAGTCTGGCAGTATCTGAAAAAGCTTTATTTTTATTTTGGTATCATTAATCTACAATTACATGAAGAACATTATGTTTACTAGGCTCTCCCCTACCCCAAGTCCCCCCCACACACCCCATTACAGTCACTGTCCATCAGCATAGTAAGATGCTGCTGAATCCCTACTCATCTTCTGTGTTGTACAGCCCTCCCTGTGCCCCCCCGACCTTACTACACATGCTAATCGTAATGCCCCCTTTCTTTTCCCCTGCCCTTATCCCTTCCTTCTCACACATCCTCCTCAGTCCCTTTCTCTTTGGTAACTGTTAGTCCATTATTGGGTTCTGTGATTTGGCTGCTGCATTGTTCCTTTAGTTTTTATTTGTTCTTATACTCCACATATGAGTGAAATAATTTGATACTTGTCTTTCTCCACCTCGCTTATTTCACAGAACATAATACCCTCTAGCTCCATCCATGTTGTTGCAAATGGTAGGATTTGTTTTCTTCTTATGGCTGAATAATGTTCCATTGTGTGTATGTACCACATCTTCTTTATCCATTCATCTACTGATGGACACTTAGGTTTCTTCCATTTCTTGGCTATTGTAAATAGTGCTCCAATAAACATAGGGGTGCATCTGTCATTTTCAAACTGGGCTGCAACATTCTTAGGGTAAATTCGTAGAAGTGGAATTCCTGGGTCAAATGGTATTTCTATTTTGAGCTTTTTGAAGAATCTCCGTATTGCTTTCCACAATGGTTGAACTAATTTACATTCCCACTAGCAGTGTAGGAGGGTTACCCTTTCTCCGGAAACTTGCCAACATTTGTTGTTGTTTGTCTTTTGGATGGTGGCCATCCTTACTGGTGTGAGGTGATATCTCATTGTGGTTTTAATTTGCATTTCTCTGATGATTAGCGATGTGGAGCATCTTTTCATGTGTCTGTTGGCCATCTGAATTTCTTCTTTGGAGAACTGTCTGTTCAGCTACTCTGCCCATTTTTTTATTGGATTATTTGCCTTCTGTTTGTTGAGGTGTCTGAACTCTTTATAGATTTTGGATTTCAGCCCTTTATCAGATCTGTCATTTATGAATATATTCTCCCATACAGTAGGATGACTTTTTGTTCTATTGATGGTGTCCTTTGCTGTTCAGAAGCTTTTCAGCTTGATATAGTCCCACTTGCTCATTTTTGCTTTTGTTTCCCTTGCCCAGGAAGACATGTTCATGAAGAAGCCACTCATGTTTATGTCTAAGAGATTTTTGCCTATGTTTTTTTCTAAGAGTTTTATGGTTTCATGACTTACATTGAAGTCTTTGATCCATTTTGAAATTACTTTTGTGTATGGGGTTAGACAGTGATCCAGTTTCATTCTCTTACATGTAGCTGTCCAGTTTTGCCAGCACCATCTGTTGAAGAGACTGTCATTTCCCCATTGTATGTCCATGGCTCCTTTATCGAATACTAATTAACCATATGTGTTGGGATTAATGTCTGGACTCTCTATTCTGTTCCACTGGTCTGTGGGTCTGTTCTTGTGCCAGTACCAAAATTGTCTTGATTACTGTGACTTTGTAGTAGAGCTTGAAGTTGGGAAGCCAGATGCCCCTGCTTTATTCTTCCTTCTCAGGATTGCTTTGCTTTGGCTATTCAGGGTCTTTGGTGGTTCCATATGAATTTTTGAACTATTTGTTCCAGTGCGTTGAAGAATGCTATTGGTAATTTGATAGGGATTGCACAGAATTTGTATATACCTTTGGGCAGGATGACCACGTTGATGATATTAATTCTTCCTAGCCAGGAGCATGGGATGAGTTTCCATTTGTTAGTGTCCTCTTTAATTTCTCTTAAAAGTATCTTATACTTTTCAAAGTATAGGTCTTTCACTTCCTTGGTTAGGTTTATTCCTAGGTATTTTATTCTTTTTGATGCTATTGTGAATGGAATTGTTTGCCTGATTTCTCTTTCTATTAGTTCTTTGTTAGTGTATAGGAAAGCCACAGATTTCTGTGTGATAATTTTGTATCCTGTAACTTTGCTGAATTCCGATACCAGTCATAGTAGTTTTGGTGTGGAGTCTTTAGGGTTTTTTATGAACAATATCATGTCATCAGCAAATAGTGACTGTGGGACCCCTAGAAGGTTAGCTTGACCCCCACCTCCATTTTGTGTCTTCCATCTTGAATAACTATGTCCCCTACATGACCCCTAGCCAACCGGACCGCCTCCATTTTTTTCTGTGTCCGCCATCTTGAGTAAGAAGTTTCCCGCTCAAGCCATGCCGATTCCCATGGAAACCATGCCCAGCAACCTGTGCAACAAGACCCTGACCCTCCTCAGCCAATCAGCTAAGGTCACAATAAACCACCCCCTTGGAAAGCCCCTAACTGTTCCAAAAGTATAAAAGCAAAAAGGGAACTTTGTTCAGGGTCTCAGTCTGAGTCCTGTGTTCTGACGGGCCACTGAGACCCTAGTTCAAGATAGCAATAAAGACCTGTTTTGTTCTTGCATCTCATGACTGAGCCTCATGTCTGTGGCTCCACATGGGGGACGCAATGAAATGGGGCACAACAGTGACAGTTTAACTTCTTTACCAATCTGGATTCCTTGTATTTCTTTGTTTTGTCTGATTGCCGTGGCTAGGACCTCCAGTACTATGTTAAATAACAGTGGGGAGAGTGGGCATCCCTGTCTTGTTCCCGATCTCAGAGGAAAAGCTTTCAGCTTCTCGCTGTTCTGTATGATGCTGGCTGTGGGTTTATCATATATGGCCTTTATTATGTTGAGGTACTTGCCCTCTATACCCATTGTATTCAGAGTTTTTACAATGAGTGGATGCTGAATTTTGTCGAATGCTTTTTCAGCATCTATGGAGATCATCATGTGATTTTTGTCCTTTATGTTTCTGTGGTGGATGATGTTGATGGATTTTCGAATGTTGTACCATCCTTGCATCCCTGGGATGAATCCCACTTGGTCATGGTGTATGATCCTTTTGATGTATTTTTGAATTCAGTTTGCTAATATTTTGTTGAGTATTTTTGCATCTATGTTCATTAGGGATATTGGTCTGTAGTTTTCTTTATTGGTGGGGTCTTTGCCTGGTTTAGGTATTAGGGTGATGTTTGCTTCATAGAATGAGTTTGGGAGTATTCCCTCCTCTTCTATTTTTTGGAAAACCTTAAGGAGAACAGGTATTATGTCTTCTCTGTATGTCTGATAAAATTCTGAGGTAAATCCATCTGGCCCAGGGGTTTTGTTCTTGGGTAGTTTTTTGATTACCGCTTCAATTCTGTTGTTTGTTTGTTTAGATTTTGTGTTTCTTCCTTGGCCAGTCTTGGAAGGTTGCATTTTTCTAGGAAGTTGTCCATTTCTTCTAGGTTTTCCAGCTTGTTAGCATATAGGTTTTCATTGTATTCTCTAATAATTCTTTGTATTTCTGTGGGGTCCGTCCTGATTTTTCCTTTCTTGTTTCTGATTCTGTTGATGTGTGTTGATTCTCTTTTTCTCTTAATAAGTCTGGCTAGAGGCTTATCTATTTTGTTTATTTTCTCAAAGAACCAGCCCTTGGTTTCATTGATTTTTTTCTGTTTTATTCTTCTTAATTTTATTTATTTCTTCTCTTATCTTTATTATGTCCCTCTATCTGCTGAACTTAGGCCTCATTTGTTCTTCTTTTTCCAATTTCGATAATTGTGATGTTAGACTATTCATTTGGGATTGTTCTTCCTTCTTTAAATATGCCTGGATCGCTATATACTTTCCTTTTAAAACTGCTTTCGTTGCATCCCTCAGAAGTTGGGGCTTTGTGTTGTTGTCATTTGTTTCCATATATTGCTGAATCTCCATTTTAATTTGGTTGTTGATCCATTGATTATTTAGGAGCATGTTAAGCCTCCATGTGTTTGTAAGCCTTTTTGCTTTCTTTGTAGAATTTCTTTCTAGTTTTATACCTTTGTGGTCTGAGAAGTTGGTTGGTAGATTTTAATCTTTTTGAATTTATTGAGGTTCTTTTTGTGGCCTAGTAGGTTGTCTATTCTGGAGAATGTTCCATGTGCACTTGAGAAGAATGTGTATCCTGTTGCTTTTGGATGTAGAGTTCTGTAGATGTCTATTAGGTACATCTGTTCTAGTGTGCTGTTCAGTCCGTCTGTGTCCTTACTTATTTTCTGTTTTGTGCATCTATTCTTTGGAGTGAGTGGTGTGTGGAAGTCTCCCAAAATGAATGCATTGCATTCTATTTCCTCCTTTAGTTCTGTTAGTATTTGTTTCACATATGCTGGTGCTCCTATAGTGGATGCATATATATTTATAATAGTTATATCCTCTTGTTGAATAAATCCCTTTGTCATTATGTAATATCCTTCTTTATCTCTTGTTACTTTCTTTGTTTTGAAGTTTATTTTGTCTGATACCAGTACTGCAACACCTTTTTTCTCCCTGTTGTTTGCATGAAATATCTTTTTGCATCCCTTGACTTTTAGTCTGTGCATGTCTTTGGGTTTGAGGTGAGTCTCTTGTAAGCAGCATATAGATGGGTCTTGCTTTTTCATCCATTCTATTAGTCTGTGTCTCTTGATTGGTGCATTCAGTCCATTTACATTTAGGGTGATTATTGAAAGATATGTACTTATTGCCATTGCAGGCTTTAGATTCATGGTTACCAAAGGTTCAAGGTTAGCTTCTTTACTATCTTACTTAAACTCACTTATTGAGCTATTATAAACACTGTCTGGTGATTTTTTGTTTCTCTCCCTTCTTATTCCTCCTCCTCCATTCTTCATATGTTGGGTGTTTTGTTCTGTGCTCTTTTGTGTTTCCTTTGACTGCTTTTGTGGGTAGCTGATTTTATTTTTTGTCTTTAGTTAGTATTTGGTTGGTCTTCTTTCTTTGCTGTGATTTTATTTTCTCTGGTGACATCTATTTAGCGTTAGGAGTGCTCCCATCTAGAACAGTCCCTCTAAAATACTCTGTAGAGGTGGTTTGTGTGAGGCAAATTCCCTCAACTTTCGCTTGTCTGGGAATTATTTAATACCTCCTTCATATTTAAATGATAATCATGCTGGATACAGTATTCTTGGTTCAAGGCCCTTCTGTTTCATTGCATTTAATATATCATGCCATTCTCTTCTGGCCTGTAAGGTTTCTGTTGAGCAGTCTGATGATAGCCTGACGGGTTTTCATTTGTAGGTGACCTTTTTCCTCTCTCTAGCTGCCTTTAAAACTGTGTCCTTGTCCTTGATCTTTGCCATTTTAATTATGTCTTGGTGTTGTCCTCTTTGGGTCCCTTCTGTTGGGAGTTCTGTGTGCTTCCATAGTCTGAGCAACTATTTCCTCCCTCAGTTTGGGGAAGTTTTCAGCAATTTTTTCTTCAAAGACACTTTGTATCCTTTTTTCTCTCTCTTCTTCTTCTGGTACCCTTATAATGTGAATATTGTTCTGTTTGGATTGGTCACACAGGTCTCTTAATATTCTTTCATTCCTGGAGATCCTTTTATCTTTCTCTGTGTCAGCTTCTCTGCATTCCTGTTCTCTGATTTCTATTCCATTAACAGCCTCTTTCACCTCATCCAGTCTGCTCTTACGTCCTTCCAGAGATTGTTTCATTTCTGTAATCTCCCTCTGGACTTCATCCCTTAGCTCTTGCATATTTCTGTGAAGATCCATCAGCATTGTTATGACCTTTATTTTGAATTCATTTTCGGGAGATTGGTTAGGTCTATCTCCTCTGGCCCTCTCTCAGGGGTTGTCTGGACTATTTTGGATCAGACTAAATTCTTCTGCCTTTTCATGGTGATAGCAGTGGCTGTTGGCCAGTAGTGCGTGTGTCCACTGGGAGAACAAAGTCTTTTCCTGCTTGCTGGTCACCTTGCCCTTCTCCGCTGCCTTTCTTGGTTACCTGCACTCCTGGAGCAGCTTCCAGGTTAATCCCCTAAGCTGCTGAGAGCGGGTTGTCCGTCAGTGTTAGCTCAGAGCCTTGCGGGGGGTGGCAGGCACGCCAGGTGTGCTCTCCCATGAAATCTGCATCCCTGCTGGGAAGCTGTGTACCAACAGTGGCCTTTGGGTATGGCCTGGGCAGCTGTGTGCTGGGCTGAGTGGCTGCTCAGGGAGCAGCCACTGCTGGCTCACACGAGCCGCTCCTGGCCCCATCTGGCATTGCCGCCGGGGGCTCATGCGGGCCGCTCTGTCGCCACCTGCTGCCTGCCCACATGGGCTGGTCCCAGGCTGCCCATGTGCCGCCACCACGGGCTCGCGCGGGCTGCTCTTTCGCTGCCACCACTACCAGCCCAGGTGGGCCGGCCCCGGACCACTTGGCTGCCGCTGCCACGGGCTCATGCAGGCTGCCCCCAGGCCCCTCTGGCGCCACCTCTCCCGGCACGCGTTGCCGCTCTCCCACTACTGGGCCAGTGTGTCGGGGTGTGCACCAGTTGGGGGAACGACTGCTTATCCCCATGAGGGGCTTCAGAGCTGCACTGTCACCAAGGGGGTTAGGTCGCCTAGAGTTCCCCAGATTCCCAGGTGCTGGGGTGTGTGTGTTGGGACGACTTCGTCCTGCTGTGAGGTTCCTGTCCCTTTAAGACTTGCAAAGAGCACTTGCTTTTCTTTTGTATCAGGGGCGCTGGTTGCGGGGATTTGCTCACAGGTTTTGCTTTTCCATTTCTCTAATATCCAGCACCCAGTGCACTGTGTGTCTGTGCTCCTGGTGCGGATTTCTAGAGCTGGTTGTCTAGCAGTCCTGGGCTTTCACTCCTTCCCTGCTCCAACTCCTTTCTTCGTGCTGGAGTCTGAGGTAAGGGACTGTTCGGTTCCCGCTGGGCCACAGCTTATATTTTACCCCCTTCATGTGATGCTGAGTTCTCGCAGATGTAGATGTAGCCTGGCTATTGTACTGTATCTACTGGTGTCTCTTTTAGGAAGAGTGGTATTTGTTGTATTTTCAAAAATATGTATGTTTTTGGGAGGAGATTTCTGCTGAACTACTGATGCTGCCATCTTCGCTCCTCCTTTTTTTTTTTAAAAAGATAAACTATACTTTTACTTTAATCCATCAGTTGGCATTAAGAGGAATACAATAAAAAGTCAAACAAAACTCAACACTGTATTATTATAGACATGTTGCTGAGGGCTTAAATCCTTGTATCATGCAATATTTGCTTAACAAGATTCAAGAAATACATTACTTGGAAGCCTCAGAAACAGATAAATATATTCTCACCAACTGATTTATTCTCATCACATCATAAATCGATAAAGATTCTTCTTTATATTGGCTACTAGTACAGAGCCAAATTTGTGGTGGAATCCTTGACCCTAACATTTTGACACAGTCCTTAATATTTTTCAGACACACACATATTCCCCCATCCCCATAAAATCTTACATAGTTTTTAGAGTAAAGCTGAATATAAATAAATTTATGAGGCAAATAACCTGCCTGGTATGTTGGTATAACATCCACTGTTCTGTGTAAAATTTAGAGCTTCATTTCCTTCGGTAGTAATTAATTGGACAGGTTAAACTGCTAAATGGTATTTAAACAATTCTTAGATTTTTCAGAATTATGCAACTGTGCAGTATTCTCAGTTTCTGCAGTTCAGAGTAAGATACAAACTTAACTACACATTTTTCTTGCTTTTAACCTTAGTTTAATGTAAATTAACTTAATATAGTAAGCTAAATAGGTTTTCTTATCCTTCCTTCATGCTGTGGAGGAAAAAAAAAATTCAAAACATCTAGACATAATTACTCTCAAAATTTCATCCAGCAACTTCATTTCCAACTTATAGGAGAATAGTTGGCATTGGAGAAACATGTGGTGGAATCCCTAAACTCTGTTAATACTTTGGACAAAAGTTTAGATTCTAGATTAGATGGAGAATGTATTATTTATCAGAAACTCACATGGCTGTATTTTTGATAATTCTTCCTTGGTCCATTTTCTGCCCAATGCCATGCACAACAAATACAATATGGGTTGTCTGTGATGGCTTGTCTTCTAATGTGGCTTCTTCTACATAACCTCTATGAAGTCTGGTCCCACTACTTGATGCTGTAGAAAAATTATGATTCTAACTTTAATATTTATTCCAGAAATAGCATTTAGAAAATATATTGACAGAAATAAAGTAAAAGGAGTATCAACAAAAATTTTCACTGGGTTGGGAGAGGGGGATAGAATTGTTAGATGATGTACATTGACTCTGATACAGTGTTTAACTGGACATGACACCAAAGTGTTAAGGAAATATAAGGAAAAAGAAAAGGAAGGATGAACTGAACACAATAAAAATGAGAAGAAAAAAGTTCTCTATTAAAAAACCCACACGAAAAAAAAGACAAAAGATGAATGACATACTGGGGAAGATTTTGCAAAATATGATGAGCAACAATTACTGAAGTATACAAAGATAGCTTTATTAATCAAAAAGTGAAAAGACAACTACTGAAATAGCAAAATGTATTAAAAGTTATAAGGTAATTCATAAAAGAAATACAACTCAATTGTGAACATACAGAAAGGTAAATCCATCTGTTCTTAACGAAATTAAATAAAAAATGGGATATTAAAAAAAATTATATCAGACTTAACAAATGTTTTTGAAAACATCTATTTTTTGATAATGTTCTCACATCTTCCCCAGGTATCATTCCCTTTTTTCTTTCTTTTAGTTAAACTTCATTAAAGAGTTGTCTAGTCTCATTGCCTCCATTTCTTCACCTACAACCCATGTGAACCTGGCTTCTATCCCATTAATCCATTAAGTCACCAATGACTTCCATTTCACTATGTCCAATGCAAACTTTTCAGTCTTCATCTTCCTCGATACTATGTTGAAGCTGCCATGTTTTATTTTCACCTCACTGTCTCAGGTCAGACTGCTTCTGAGCTTTCAGAAGCATAAAAAATATTTTTGTCAGATTATACTTCAAAAGTAATTATTCATGGATGAATACATGTCAACTTACTCATCTTAGTAAAAATTTTAACAGGGCATTGTCTAGCTTGGATTAACACATAGTCTACAGGCACACACCTGATCATCTACATTTGCTCTCTTACAACACTAAACTATGTTTTCTACCTTTATCTTGCATCTACCTACCACTTCAGCATTTTATTCAAAATAATAATAATAAAGAGAGAAATGTGGTATCCACATATAAATCAAGTATAAAAATCAAACGAATATTCATATTTGAACTGACTGTTTATAGTTCACAATGCATGATCAAAACCGAAAGTTTCTGTGATGACTGCCCTTGTACTATTCACCATGTAACTTATCCACTATGTAAGAATTTGTTCTCCATGTAAGAACTTGTTCGTTATGCTTCAGAAGATTGGAGACTGACGAAAATAAGGTTTGGGGTGGATTAATGATTATACATTGAGCATGAAGTCCCCTATACAGAATTTTATTGTTGTTAACAACCATTTGATCAAAAAAAAATAGGAGAGATGCACTCACAAAAACAAACAAACAAACAAACAAATAAATAAATAAATAAAGATGAATTTAAAAAAATAAATAAATAAAATAAAGTACACACTTCCAATTGTAAAATAAGTAAGTAACCGGAATGTAATGTATAGCATAAGGAATATAGTCAAAATATTGTGACAACTTGGTATGGTGATAGCTGGTACCTAGAATTATCATGTATATAAATGTTCAGTCACTGTGTTGTATACCTGAAACTAATGTAATACTATATGTCAACTACCCTTCAATAAAAAATAATTATCTAAAAAAAAAAGAAAAGAAAAGAAAAAATTTTAACAGGGCAGTTAACTGCCACTAAAGTTAACACATATTTAAAATATACTAAAAATACAACTTGAGCAGTCTATCTTGAATACAAGAAAAAAGTCAGATTCCCAAAATTCTGACAAACTATAATAACATTTAACATTACCTTTAGAAAATCCTAGTTTTTGAGTAACTGTTCTTGCAATTTTAGACGTTGTTGCATCACTATAGATATATACTTCATCCATACTGTGCCAGTCCACATGGTTTCGACTCAACTTAAAACTATGAATAGCTGTTGTAAGAAAAGGAAAAATGAATTTGAAGGTCTCCAAGACAAACTTCACTTGTGAAAAAATATAATACACAGACTTTTGAATCAATACTTGAACTCAGTTTAATAAACTATTTCACTGAAACATATATTGATGTGAAGCAAGGAATAGGGACTTTATTTTATAATGATAACCATACTATCAGGGAATGGCAACTTGTTAGAATATGGAATAACTGGCTTAACTACTATAATTTTAAGTTCTAACACATAGCTAATGTTTTGATTGTTAAAGAACTGCTTTCTCAGGTAATGTGACCATTCTTTAGATCTAAGAGAGATATACTTTGATGCAAGTCCTCAAGAGCTTTGACACAGAAACCTAAGTCCCCTTTCTTTTGTTGACTTTATTTTTGGATTGGTGAAAATTTCACTTACTGCAAGATGAAACAAGACTCAGAGGGAAAAAAATTACCTTTAAACTGGGAAGAGAATAATTTATTAGATACAAGTTATTTCTGGAATGGATATTAAAGCCAGTTATCACTGAATATTGCTCACTATAACAGAAGGCCAAAGTTGAGACATTTTAATTAGAAATCAAAGACTTTTTCTTATTATGGTGTTCAAAATCAGTACGGTTACTGCATTTCTGAGGTATGCTTGGTGAAAATGAGCTCTAAAAATAAAAAATCAAACATAGATGCTCTAGGAATATATAAGCTGTATGAGACAGGGACTATGTCTTGATCATTTTATATTACTAGCACCAAGCACAGTGCCCTAGCACAGTGTCTGACATGTATCAAATTCAGTAATGTTTGTGGAAGCAATGGATTAAGAAAATGTCATAATTTATCAATTAATTCATACTGATAATTCTTATATAGTTAAGGACCTTGAACTTTTCCTCTGTATCTATCATACAGATGAAAGAAAAATTCAAATACCTATCTTTAGAGAATTAAGCACTTTCAAATCACTATGCTTGATTTACTTTTTATCCTCTTAAAGCAAAATATTATCACCCATTATATATGGCCACAAAGCGAGTTCTGCCAGAGCCTAAATCTTCTGATTTGAAGAGGGGTTGAAAATAACCTCAATCTGAATATGCTAGGATATAGTCTTGGTCAGGACCTCAGGTCATAAGCCATTTTAATGAAAACTATTGCCCAGTAGAATATATAGAAAAGTAAATCCTTTCCAGGAAAATGTACTTCTTAGTTATGTTACAAATGCAATTTAAAAAATTTATGAAAAACCAATTTATAGTTTACTTACTTACCAGGACACATTACTAATATTGGACACAAGACCAAGATGCCATTAACATAAACATTAATACTATCTTGAGTTCCAAAGACAGCAATTTATAAACTCGGCTTATTAAATAAAAAATTCTCGTAAGTTAAAATAATTTTTGGCAAGAATTTAACAATTACTGACTTTTCTAATTACATGTTTGATCCAAGTCACTATTTTAAGCCTTTTCATCTAATGTTTATAGACCATATTTTTCTTAAAATAGTTGTGAGCTGTTGCTTAAAACCCTAAAACTAGAAGACTAAGATATTAAGATAACAGTGTTAGGCCAACAAAATTTGTTCCTCCTTAAATTATCCACATACTGTCTTAAAGTAAAACATCAACACTGGCAAACATCCCATTACTAGACTATACACACTGTTTACAAATGTTTATACCACTTATAATTAACACTAAGTAAAACAGCACAATGGATACAATTCTAAAAAACTAATAATTTCTATGCTTTAAATACAAAGGAATGCTATAAACACAGCTAAATGCTACAGGCCAGGAATATAACTACATGGAGAAATAAAACTACAATTACTGTACCTTGGGAACGCTTTCGTTTAAGACCTGTCGCATCTGTACTCTCCTTATATCCTCTCCATTTGAACAGAGAAGGGAGGGAGAAGGGAGGGAGGTGGTAGACAACTAAGAAAGCAAAAACACTGAGCTTCAAAGTAAATTTTAAATGAGGTTTGCTATTTTGCCTTTTTGTTGCGGTAATTTTAAAGACTTGTATTTGACAAACATTATTCTAAATGCTTTATTTATGTAATTTCTAATTAAAAATCAGTAAAGCAAAACATTAGTTTAATAATGTTTATCGAATACATGCTCTTTTACTGAAAGAAAAAAAGGCAAATATATCTAAATTTACCAGTTAAAGGCAACTATGTGATCATCATTTTTAATTTTTTTGGATAGACAGAATAAAAAAATAAGACATGGTATTTTTGTATATGTAAGAGATTTATAAACCCCATCTTTACAATACTAAGGTTATTTACTCTTAACAAATTTGTGAGCCTGACATAGCCAACAGCTGATGTGCAAAACTGAGAATGCAGCAAATAACATCATAAACATCTAATGCAGCTTTCCTGAGCAGATATCACAGTGTACTTTCCACTAGATGTTTCCCATGTATTAATGGAGTTTCCCCACAGAAATATTCTTTTCACAACTCTGTTCAAGATGTTAAAAAATTAGTTTTGCAAAAAAAAAAAATCAGAAGCTCTATTTCTAACTGATTCAATAGTGATAAAGTAATGATTTGTTAGGGATAAAATAATGAAAAAAGTCATTAGTAAAAATGTATATGGTTCTATCTTGTAAGCATGAAACAAACATAAAGCCATACATAGGCTTGATATTTGGCAAATCAGTAGACAACCTTAAAGTCAACATTTTCCCTGACAAACACTGCTAATTATAAATCAATACACTTATTAATTTAAAGTAAGCAATTATTTAAAATCTACTTGAAATAAAACCTTTTAAGTTGGTTTCTTAACAGTTCAATTAATGAACCGCAGAACCTTTATGCTTTTGTTCAAATTTATGTTCTAATACATTTGGTTTTCATCTTCACTCCCTTCTATTAATGTGGCATTCAAAGGTTAAATACTGCTCAAATATATATATTTTTAATGCCTGTTAGCACTATAGAAATACAAAAAAATTTGTTGTATGTGCAAATGAGGTATATTAAAAATTTTGTGCAATAAAGGTAATTGAGAAATGCTTATGAGGGACTTAATATCTACGATTATATGTACTTAGATGGCTATAAAAAACTATACACTAGGATTAGAAGCTAGGTTGTTTAACATCAGGATTAAAAAACATCTCATTGTCAAAGAGGGGTGGAAAGATTTCTTTCATGCCTTCTGGTCAGTTATTGAGAAGTAGATGTAGATGTACTACTTGCAGGAAACATTAAAAAAAACTGATTATGAATAAACTAACATCAAAGTAGATCAAACTGGCATAAATTTGATACTTTATTACTCAAGAAACAAAGCCTAGGTTTTATATATCTACTAGTAAAACCCACACAAACCAAACTATGTATTACTAAAAGAGAACTTATGGGAAACATACTGACCATTTGACCATACTTTAAAATTATACACCTTCAGAAAGGTAATCAAGACACAAAAATAAAAGACTTTTCTTTCTAAAGCAATAATGTAATTTTGGAATTAAAAAACAACACAATCAACTAAATACAGAGAAGCATATTTATTCAAAACATTTTCAAATAATAGACATGGTTCTTTACCTTCTTCTCAAACTTAATATTTACACTTGAAAGTCACTTGCTTTATTTGTTATAACATTCTGTAGCATAGTTCGAGAGCTTGCTTTTTCAACACAAAGCACAGGTTTTGGGGTACTATCATAAGTAGAGGAGAGACAAAAGGGTTTACTGTCAATACAAATGGGGATCAATTCAAGTGCAAGAAAGCATTGCTTAACTTTCTCTTTTTCTAAAAGTTTTAGTTAGAATTTCTCATGCAGTGTTAGCACAAGTATGCATAAAGTCAATATGCAGCTAAGCATGCTAACTTACCAAATGCTAACATTAATTAAAATGTTTTTATATATTAAAGTCTTAAATAATGAATGATTTACAGTACTAAAATATAGTATTTCTGTTAGGCAGAAAGACAGAAATGAGTGGGATGAAAAGGAGGGCCCCCCAAAGACAACTCAGGGAGTTGATCAGATAGAGCCAGAGAGCCAGAAATGAGTCAGTTAATCAGATGAAGCCACAGGGTCCAAGAGTGACTCAGGAAATGTCCAGGGTCCCCCCAGATAAGAAACATGAAAAGCATAGGCACAGCACAGCCCGTACTCATTTCACCACACCAATCAGAACAAGCCTAGAGAGCTGACAGCTGTCAGTCAAGGACCTCTCTCTCTGCCCTGCCAAAACCACATATAAGAAGCCTCAAAATGAGCATCCAGGCCTGTCTCAACTTAGGCAGGCCCACTTCGTTACTCTATGCAGAATGTATTAAAATTTACTTTGCTTTCTTGACTTGGTTTCTTGTTGCACTGTATCTGACTTCCCTGAGACACCAAGCCAAGTTCTTTCCTTCCTAATATTTCCAATAAATTTCCTTGTTAATTCAGCTTCTAAAAGAAATTTTCTTTATTATATAATTCTGAAAACAAGAGTATCAAAAAAGGGGGTTGCTATTCTAGGGACATAGTAATCCCTGGAATAGAATAACTCAGTACCTTTTTCCTTCATAAAAGCTGACAACCTGGAATAACCTCAACTTCAGAGGAAGCAGGTTTGCACACCTTAAACCTGCTATCTATAATGAGAAAACTGGCAGTCTTCTTGGGTCTTGGAAAAATTAAGTTAGATAAATTTATTTAAACAAATGACTAAAAGCTAAAAGGTAGGAATCCTCTCAGTCACCAATGAGAGGAAAAGCAAAGCTGGTTAGGAAGGATTAGCAATCCTCCCCTCTTCTACTCCTTCCCCTATCTTTTTGCCTTCTGAAATTCTATATTCACAGTTTGGAATATCCTATCCAAAAATAGTAATGGGAATACACACTTTACAATATAAGTCAAGTCAAATTGTTCAAAGCTGTAAATCCCTCCAGATCCACTAAGACGTGTGCTGTCATAAAACCCCAAATTACCTTGAACAATAAAAAGTCCATTTTTTAATTTTAATCTATCTGGGACTTTATATTGACAGCATGACTCTTGTAGACAAGTACAGTCGGGACTGCATTCCTAACACATCTGTCAATCTCTGACTTTTAACTGGAGTGTTAGTTCACTTCATTTACTGTAGTTATTGATATGGGTGAACTTAGGTTTAACATTTCCCATTTATTTTCTCTTTGTTCCATTTGTACAGTTGACCCTGGAACAACGTGGGGGTTAGGAGTGCCAATCCACCATGGAGTTAAAAATCTGTATATAATTTTTGACTCCCCAGAAACTTAACTACTACCAAACAGTCTACTGTTGACCAGATGCCTTACTGGTAACAATGAATTAACACACACTTTGTATGTTACATGTGTTATATACTGTATTTTTACAACAAAGCTAGAGAAAAGAAAATAAATTGTTGTAAATCTGAAAAACTTTTTACAATATATTTACTGGACAAAACCCCACGTATAAGTAAGTGGATGAGGGCAATTCAAACCTATGTTGTTCAAGGGTCAACTATATTTTGTTCCTTATTTTGCTTTCCTGATTTCTTTTGGGTTAATTAAATAATTTTTATTACTTTAATTCCTCTACTGGCCTTTTTAAGAAAAACCTTTTTATTGGGGAATGATTTTAGACTTAAGGAAAAGGTGCAAAAGCAGCAGTTACCATATATCCTTCATCCAGTTTCCCATGTTAGAATAACTATAAAACAATTATCAAAACTAAGAAATTAACATTGGACAATACTATCAACTAAAATAGACTTTATTCTGATTTTTCCAGTTTTCTGTCTTTTTATGTTCTAGTACTGAATCCAGGTTACCATGTTGCATTTCACAATGTGAAATGTCACATCTTAAACATATCATGTTTTCTTAGTCTCCTCTAAACTGTGTCGTTCCTCCATCTTTCCTTTTCTTTCGTGACCTTGACGCTTAAAAAAAAATTCAGTTTTATTGAGGTATAACTAGAAAGGAGCACAAGATGTTTGAAGTGTACCTTGTAGTGATTTGATACTACATTGTGAAAGGACTTCTCCCATCTACTTAATAATAACCGATTCTTTTGGGGAGTAATAATCAGTTATTTCATTAAATGTCCCTCAATTTGAGTTTATCTGATGCTTTCTCATGATTTAGTTTATGTACTTTTTGGCCAGAGTGAGGTGCATGCCTAACTCATTTAGTTTACCTGTTTTTACTGATTAGTGCTTAGATAGACAAATTATAAAATGCATGAAACACTAATCTGGTACTGTGATTAAATATTTACAAAATTATTTATTTGAAGGCCTATTTTATTTGTACGATTCATCCCGTGAAACTCCAAGCTTTCATTTATTAGCCTTCTAGATAAATGTGTTCTTGCTTAGGAGGTGTGGTGGGAAGAGAATCAATTTTTAACTCTCAGATGAAATGAAATTTAGATTAAAATATCTAAACCACAAAAAGTGATTATAATTTTGTGGGTTATCTTTAGTTGTATGCTAAAAATATTATGCTAGACTATCATCCACCTATTTAACTCAATGCTTACTTTGAGATTAGCAACAAAATTAATAAGGAGAAAATATTAAACACATCCAAATACATTAAAGCTACCCTAACCAAAATACAGATAAGGTCAAAAAGAAAAGGAATTATTTTATTTCAATGTCCTTTAAGAACTCTGTTTAGTTTCTTAGAAATTTCTTAGAGTACTTTAGAGTCCTTGACTATGACATTTTAAAATGTTTTTAATTATTAAATGGGATTTTTCCAGAAAGCCTCACTTGTATAACTCCACTGCACTGTGGTAAAATCTTTTTAATTCCAAATCTCTTTTCAGAATGTATAATATTCACTGTCTACTGTGTTACCTTGTACTTGCTCTTTGTAACTGGTCTTATCTGTAGGCTTTGTTTTCCCCAACAGGTTTAAGACTCCTTGAGGGTCAAACACACTGTTTACTTCTTCCACAAAAGCCTACCAACACAGTGCTGTCTGCACACGAAAGCATTCAGAATCAGACAATATGAAGAGTTAAGGCTCTATCATGCGTACATGGGAAATTGAAGTTATGTCTTCCCCGTCAAGTTAATAAAGTATGAAATCCCAGAAGCTTGCAAGTAAGAAGCAAAACAACCAAAAGATTGTAATTTTTGCCTTTGCAGATAATGGTAAATTTTAGTTATTTTTCCAAAACTGGTGGCTTTTTGGACAGCAAATGTTCTTTCCTTACGACCAATGATAACTTCCAAATTTACTACAAAATTTTCCATAATCTTCAATGTTAAAAGTCACATCTTAAACACATGAGTGTATGTTTTACATTATACTGAATGATGAATAAAATGGCTGGAAATTTATGACAACAGTAAATACTGAATTGATATTAATACGAAAACATGCTGAAGCTTTACCTGTTGCCACAGTATATTTTATAATACCAATTTTTCTTTAATGAACCTCAATGAATCATTTTGAAAGACTGCAAACCAAAAGTTTTTAGCAGTTTAACAATTAGTAATTGTTATTACTAATTAGAATTTTGCCACTCAATGTGTATCTTTAAAGCTAGCAAAAAATATTAATATCCTAGATTGATACTCTAGAACAGACACACACACATGAAAAAATATAGTAAAAATCCACTCATACAAATAAATCATGTTCTTTTATGAGAGAGTTAGCTGATGAATAACTTCCACAGGCTGAATTAAAAAGTGGGAAAAAAAATGTTTCCAATATAGTATGAGAAAGGGGAATAATGTACTTATATTTTTATTCATTCATATTCATTCTTTTTCTCCTTCAGCTCTTGGGGTTATTTTTCATGCATTAATAGCAAATAATTTGGGTGGCTGAAACTGGATTTGTTAAGGTGAATTGTCTTTTTTGAGACATGAATAGAAGGGAAAAATCTAGAATACAGCTTTCTTTAATAGCAATGAAATTATAATAAAAAGTCAGTCCTTCAAATACTATGAAGTAGGCTTTTGTGATTATTTTAGTAGTGGTGATGAGAGGTGATAAGAGTTACAAAATATTTCAGTCACTAATAAAAGATCACATGTATAAAACTTGCTATTTGTGCTATAACCAGACAGAGTATTTTTCTACAGCAATCTGCAGGAATGTAGATAATAGCTCTGTTCTGTAGACACCGAACTGCCCTTATGTATATGTAAAATCCCTGAGCTTAAATTTTCAAGTGAGATTAGGATATATCTGACTCTATAGAATAGGAAAATGAGCTACTGAAAACTCCTAATACATAATGGACAATTATTATTATATAAATGTTAGATTTAATTGCCATTTTATTCAAAGGCCATAAATTTTCCTCAGTTACGTAGACTTTTAACCAACTAGACACAAAAGATATTTTATTTTGGTATAAACTAAACTACATAGTTTCCTTGCTTGTACCAAGTGTGTGTGTGTGTGTGTATTTTTAAAGAGAGATAAAAGAGAAAAGACTTGGTATGTTACTAACAATAAGAAAAAAAATAAGCCAATATAAAGCTTATTGTTTTGCCATTAATTGTTATATAAACAATTATTTCCAACCACATAATTCATTTTTTCCAAGTTGCATTCTGTGAATTACTTGATCAATATTTTTTCTGCTTTGGAGATGCTTTAACAATGGGAAGAAAAAAAGTCACTTAATTCATATCTTAATTCACTATATGGCTTGCCAAGAAACGTCCCAAATAAACGCAGGCACAGATGAAGAAACACTTTTAGAAAAAAAAAGATATCTACGAATTCTAATCTACCTGTATTGTTATACTCACCAGAATAGCTGATCCCACTGCCTGCAGTAAATGGAACAATAGAAGTTTTTTTAACTTTACCAAAATTCAAAAGTTTTTTGAATTTTACTCAAAATCAGATATATGATGAAACATGGCAATTTTGTCTGTTCTTTAAATATTTTAAGCTACTGCAAACAATCCAAATACAGAATAAGGAAATATAAGGAACAGGTTGTTTCAAATTAAAAGTTTATGTGGTTATCAATATGGGCTCAATTAAAGTTTCTTTTAAACTTCAGGAAAAGAACCAATTTAACAATATTAACAAAACTGCTCTTTTGATATAATAACAGGACTTTTTTTGTAAGTTCAATTTTCTTTGACAACTAAAAAATGCTGAACAGGACTAATTCAGAAAGCACACTATAACCATTTGTACATTTATAGTAAACAATGTTAGTGTCATGCCAGTAAACATAAATATTGAGATAGTTAAAAAATTCATTAACAGTTTTAATTTGAAAATAATAATAAAATGTTTAAATAATCAGAGATTTTATAAATTCAAACACTCCTGAACTACTTTGTCAAACTTAGGAACTACTCTAAATTTTATCAACCAAGTTGATTTACAGAACATATGAAATATATTAATTGTTCTTACCATCTTTTCCATCTATGGATTTTGATATTTCAATATCAAAATTTTCCTGCATCTGCTGACCTCTAAAACAGCTGAGATGTTCTTGCTCAATTAAATTACTTTCTTCTTCTTCTAGAGGCTGCCAAGTACCATCGATAAACCACTGTCCACGCATTACTGGTATTTTATCAGCCTCTGAAGAGAGAATCACAGAGTTAATTATACATTAGGACCCAAACTCCCACAAAGAGGCTAAGCAATTAAAATTTTGCATTTCGCTACTACTGTGGCGAAAACAGACTATCATGACTCAAAAGAATCATAAAATTTTAAATGTTTGATTTTAAGCTGCAACATATAATTTTTTTACAGCATGTAAGTTTACTTGCATTAAATACTATAGATAAAAATTATTTTGTCATTAGAATGGTAGATGAGTAGTAATCTACATAAACCAAGGTCCTGAGTAAACAAAACTGGTAGGCTAAAGGGTGAAGGCTAGTTCTATGCAAGGCTTTGGTCTTTCCAATGTCTTAGAAAATATTGGTAGACATTCCGAGAAGTAGTTTAGAAATATTATGTGTGGTAGTATATTGCACATTTCTGGGCTGCCTTGAAGGTTCTGGGCTCTCAGTTAGTATACAGGAATAACTGAAACACATAATTATAGTAATTCATCACATTTTAGAAAAAAATTGAGAAAAGTTTTCTTGAATAAGTCAACATTTCTTTGCTTAAACACTATTCCTATAAATCTAAGACTTTTATAGTTGCTGTATGTTTATCTGCTTAAATATTTATTATTTAAAACAAACCATAACTGTCAGCTTAGCTATCCTGAATCCTTTAAAATTTTTAAAAAATAAAGCAAAACTAAAATGGAAATAACAAAACCCTAAAAATAAAAAGCAAAATGAAATAAATTGTATAGATTTGGTAGTTTCATCATATACAGGGAAATTATTTCAGCTAGATTTAAAACAGTAAAATTTGTACATACATGATAGGATATAGCCTTTGGACAAAAAGAGCTGCAAACATATCTTAAATCCTTTGCAACGTAATTGCTGATAATTGTATTAATATTGGTACTGCTAAATTGAAGCATAGGTTAAGATGATTAATGTTGTTAATACTATTAAACTATTAAACACCAAGACTTTTAGCACAAGAAAAAAGAGAAATATAAAAATCAAAGAAATAAAAACAGCAATTTAAATTTTCAATTAGAAATTTCAGCAAGAACAATGTATTTTCTATTTTAAAAATCTCCTAAGCTTTGTCCACTAAGAAACAAAGACCAAACCAGTGTAAGTGAGCCCACCTGAGACAGACAGAGATCATGCTCTCTATCATTTCCCACTAAAAGAAACCAAAAGTCCTGGAAGAAATGGATAATTTCAGATTTGGGACAGGAAATTTACTAGATGATCCTGAAACATCTTATAGGAGACTTGTACTGTGATATATTAAAAATCTTCCATTATGTGTTTTTTTTTTTTTCCATTATCCTATATTCTGCTACAGCAATTCTGCTATATTTAGGTGCTTAGTGTGCTATTTGGTGCATAGATACTAAAAAATGTTATAACTTTACAGTGAATTATGGCTTTTAACATTATAAAGCATATCCATATGTTGCTCAGTGATTTTTTTTTGTCTGGATTTTGCTTTGTTTATTGAGATTGTTAAACCCAGCTTTCTTATTGTTTGAGTTTAATTTTATTTTTAACCTTTTGGAAACACTCTGCTTTAGATGTATCTCTGGTATACAGCATAGAACTGGATTTTGCTTTCTGAAATCCTTTTTTTTTTTCAGTGATTTAAACTCATTTATATTTATTGATATAACCAACATGCCTGAATTCTATATTCTACCATTTCACTATTTTTATTATTCATACTTAATTCTTTTTATTTTACTCTAGCTGGCTTTTTTTTTGTTGTTGTTCTAACAGTTACTTTCACAAACTGCATGTGTTATATGTATGTATGTATGTAAGCGTATCCTAAATCCCTTTAATTCATTATGCTTTTACTATCTGGCCAGTCCATTTTATGTAGTGTCCTATAACTCCCACTTATTACTTATACAATAGGGAATGACTTTATTCTATTTTCCCCTTCTTCACTCACTTTTAGTTTTATTCTTTTTACTTTGACAGAACATGTAACAATTACACTCATGTACCCACCACTGTTTTAGACTTGGATTTACAATTAAATTCTCATTAAATATTTCCTAAATTCTTTCATGCTCAAAACTGTTTATCTATAGCCCTGATGTTTGACAGGTTGACTAACTTTTAACTTTGTTTCCCCAAGTTTGTAAAAATGCTACTCTGTTGTAGCCTTGCTTTGTGTATTCTTAAGAAGTCTGATATAAACTTAATATACTTTTATTAGTAGCATAATCTCCCTACTACAACCAGAAGGCCCAGAAAAAAAACTTGTCTTTAAATATAATAGTTTTACTTGTCTTTAAAATCTAAGTTTACAACTCAACTTGTCCAAGGTGGGCCCTTTGAAGAAGTAGATTTTAGTAGTACTCTTATTTTTGGAAAGTTTCCTTGGATTATGGTTTAATAATTAGTTCTGTGCCATTGATTCTTTAAAAAATTGTCTTTATTAAGGTATCATTGACATACAATCTTATGAGGGTATCACATGAGTAACAGTGTGGTTAAAACATTCACCCATATTATCAAATATCCCCCCACATCACATTGCAGTCACTGTCCATCAGCGCAGTAAGAGGCTAGAGAGTCACTGCTGTCTTCTCTGTGCTATACTGTCTTCCCTGTGACCCCCCTACATTATGTTGCTAATCATAATGCCACTTAATCACCCCTCCTCACCAACCACCCTCCCCAACCCTTTCCCTTTGGTAAACGCTAGTTGCTTCTTGGAGTCTGTGAGTCTGCTGCTGTTGTGTTCCTTCATTTTTGCTTTATTGTTATATTCCACAAATGAGTGAAATCATTTGGTATTTGTCTTTCTCTGCCTGGTTTATTTCAATGAGCATAATACCCCCAAGCTCCATCTATGTTGTTGCAAATGGTAGGTTTTGTTTCTTTCTTATGGCTGAATAATATTCCATTGTGTATATGTAACCACATCTTCTTTATCCATTCATCTATTGATGGATACTTAGGTTGCTTTCATTTCTTGGCTACTGCAAATAGTACAGCGATAAACATAGGGGTGCATATGTTTTTTTGAATCAGGGATCTTTTTATTGTTGGGTAAATTCCTAGGAGTGGAATTCCTGGGTCAAATGGTATTTGTATTTTTAGTTTTTTGAGAAACTTCCGTATTACTTTCCACAATGGTTGAACTAGTTTACATTCCCACCAGCAGTGTATTCCCCTTTATTTGCATTCTTGCCAGCATTTGTTGTTCCTTGTCTTTTTGATATTGGCCATCCTAACTGGTGTGAGGTATCTCATTGTGGTTTTAATTTGCATTTCCCTGATGATTAGTGATGTGGAGCATCTTTTCACGTCTGTTGGCCATCTGAATTTCTTCTTTGGAGAACTGTCTGTTCAGCTCCTCTGCCCATTTTTTTATTGGGTTATTTGCTTTTGGATGTTGAGGTGTGTGAGCTCTTTATATATTTTATATGTTAACCCCTTATCAGATGTCATTTACAAATATATTCCACATTGTAGGATGCCTTTTTGTTCTGCTGAAGGTGTCCTTTGTTGTACAGAAAACTTTTTAGTTTGACATAGTCCCATTTCTTCATTTTTGCTTTTGTTTTCCTTGCCCGAGGCGATGTGTTCAGGAAAAAGCTGCTCATGTTTATATTCAAGATTTTTGTCTAAATTTTCTTCTGTGAATTTTATGGTTTCATGACTTATATTCAGGTCTTTTATCCATTTCAAGTTTACTTTTGTGTATGGAGTTAGACAATAATCCAGTTTTATTCTCTTACATGCAGCTGTTCCGTTTTGCCAACACCAGTTGTTGAAGAGGCTGTCAATTCCCCACTGTATATCCTTGGCTCCTTTATCATATATTAATTGGCCATATATGTGTGGGTTTATATCTGGGTTCTCTATTCTGTTCCATTGATCTATGGTCTGTTCTTGAGCAAGTACCAAATTGTTTTGGTTACTGTAGCTTTGTAATAGAGTTTGAAGTTGGGAAGTGTAATCCCCCCAGCTTTATTCTTTCTTCTCAGGATTGCTTTGGCTATTTGGGGTCTTTTGTGGTTCCATGTGAATTTTAGAACTATTTTTTCTAGTTCATTGAAGAATGCTGTTGGTATTTTGATAGAGATTGCACTGAATCTGTAAATTGCTTTGGGCAGGATGGCCATTTTGACAATATTAATTCTTCCTATCCTTGAGCATGGGATGTATTTCCATTTGTTGGTATCTTCTTTCTTTTATGAGTGTCTTGTGATTTTAAGGGTAGAGGTCTTTTACCTCCTGGGTTAGGTTTATTCCTAGGTATTTTATTCTTTTTGATACAGTTGTAAATGGAATTGCTTTCCTGATTTTTCTTTCTGCTAGTTCACTGTTAGTATACAGGAATGTAACAGATTTGTGTGTATTAATTTTATATCCTTCAACTTTGCTGAATTCAGTTATTAGTTTAAGTAGTTTTGGGGTGAGTTCTTTAGGATTTTTTCCATTGATTCTTTTTCTCCTATGGGGACTTTCATTAGTTGGGTCTTCCTTTGCCTTTATATACATTTTACCTGCTTTCTCTCTGAAGTTTTTTTTATTTCTTTCTGCATGTCATTTTCTTTTCTTTTCTTTTTTTTTTTTTGCTTGTTTTCCTTCCTTTCTTGTCAATGCCCCTTACTTACATCAATGCCCTATTAGTTTGTCCACAAATTTGTTTGAGTATACTTTATTTGGTTGGAGCATTATAATACAGTTTCCATTTGTTTTGTGCTTGCTTTTTAGGGGAAGACTTTTTAACCAGTGGAAATGTATTGATTCACATTTTCTGTAATTCTCTTAAAGTAGCTTTGTGTGTCATTTGATTTATTTATATGCCTGAGCATTTTATGAATAGAGCTCTTCTTTCAATAATGTTTGCTTCTGAAGATTAGTAAGAGCCACTCCTTTAATGGACAATGGTAGGTGGTGGTAGGGGTGGGTGAGCATCCGACTGGACTGGTGTGCCTTCTTTTTAATTTCTTCAGGACCCTTAATTTTCTTACATACTTCTTTCCTTTCACTGCCATGGTTCCAAGGGGCATCTCTTTCTCCACCTCCTCTCTTAAGAGCAATGTTTCTCTGATACTGCTACTCCTGTTCCCTAACACTTTTATTATCTTATATCTGATAAAAGCTAGGACACTAATTACTAAGTTATAGGCCTGTGTTTGTATTTTGCCAGTTGTGTGTGGGATTTCTTCTTTCTGAGGGTGACTTTGTTTGTGCTTTATTTTAACCTCTGATCTCATTTTTCATTACCTCTTAAGCTTCACCTTGCCCTACGCTCCAGACTCAGAGGTTTTTTGTTTTTCTGATCAAATCCCTAGACATAATTACGATTTAACAGAACATACAAAGAGACAATGGAACAGAGGAACATGTTAAATGACACTGTGAGTATGTAATAAGGGAACTCCAAAACATAGATTCTTCAGAACAAATAACCTGGTTTCAGAAAAAGAGAAGAGGAGAAAATCTATACATTAAAAGAGAGTTACAAGAAAATTCACCATATTCAGTGTGAGAACCTTGTTTAAAACTTAAATCAACTGTAAAACATAAATGAGATAATTGGGAGAATGTAATCAATTACTCGAATCAAGGATTTATTAATTTTTTTAAGCACCATATCTTTGAGAGTTATATTAAAGTATTTATGGATGAAGTGATATGTCTCAGATTTGCTTCAGAGTAATCCAGCTAGGGGATCTCAGCAGCGTCCTGGATGGGGAAAAGACATTACACCTGACTTGTGGCTAAGAGTTTCTGAACATAATGGCCATTAGGGCTGTAGCACCTGCCCTGAGGAATGGCTGTAATATGCTGTTTCTTTACATACAAATAATTAAAAATTCCTGGTATTATCTATCTTGTAGCAATGCTGAAGGTGTGAGTCATGTATGGGTTGTGTGCATGTGTGTGTGATGTTTTTGATCTTAATGGCTTTTTGGTAGGATATGCGGAAAGATTAAGATCTGGACAGTTGCCATTATTCTCCAGGTCAAAAAGCTCTTTTCATTTAATCTTGAAAAACAGTTACAAGTGTCCCAGTTTTACAAGTAAACTGAATCTTAGTAAAACTCAATAACTTGCCTAAAAGCACATAGTTATGACAAACAAGATTCCAACTAAAGTTGACTCTAAAGTTCATTTAATGAGCTCTTTCTACTACACAATGCAACCTATATTCTCAAATAAGAAAAGCCCCTTTTTAGCCCTCTCAGGAGACAAAGATTATTTAGTTGTGTTGCTAACTTTAAAATAATTTGGGAAATTTTACATTGCTAGTCTATGAGACTTACAAACCAGAGCCAATCATGCCTCCTCATAAAAATCACTGGAGGTAAAAAGCAGAGTTAAAAACAGTAAAGCAAGTTTATAGCACACATCTGCACTCTTCTTTTTCTCTCGTGAGCCTAATAAATCTACACATGTATGCTTTTGATACATGTTTTGGGAGCTTTACCTAAACTTTAAATTCCACCACTATGCTGTCAAATACTGTATCTTTCTGGTTCAGGACTCTGTCTTTAACTCTAAACCCAAATTTCAACTGCTAATTAAACATCTCCTAGAAGACAGACCAATGGTTACCAGAACCACAATTAGCTATGGAACATACTAGGTTCCTGGAAAAAAAGCAAAACAACTCAAACCTCTTATTCTACCTATTCCCTATCATAGAAAAATGGTGTGCTGATAGTATTCAGCTGGTCTGGGAGTCATTCATGATGCCTCCTTCTCACATATTTCTTACAACTATAACTGAACACTAACTACTGCTTACTGTATCTTCTAAATCACCCTCAAATTTATCTCAGTCCTACCGTCAATGACAAAATTCACACTTATCATTTCTACCTGTTTTATTTCAGTAACTTCCTATCTAAACTTAATATCCCTACCTTCAACTATGCAACACTACTAAATGACTACTCACAAGCCTGTGTATGTGTAAGGACATGCACACACACACACACACACACACACACACACACACACACACACACACACACAGATTCCCTTTACTCTCACCTCTTTAGAAACTCAATAGAGTTGTCAGAGAACCTTTCTAGAATACCACAAATCTGTTATTTGAATACTTAAATTCCTTTATGGTTCTTCTCTGCCTTCCAGGTGATCTTTGAGCTACTTATATAAGCTCATTATTGTTGTTTCTTGGACAACCTCTTCACATACCTGATGCTACTTCACATATTTATTCTTCCAGATATCTGAATGTCTACCATCCATCAGGCACTAGGGCAAGCTCTAGGGATACATAAGATAATGCTAACAGTCCCTGTGCTTTCCATGTCAACAAGGACAGTTCCCTGAATGTGTTATGATGAGCTGTACTTCTGTATCCTGCATGTGCTGTTCCTTCTTTTAAGGATGCTCTTCTCTGTTTTCCTCACATAGTGGACTTTCATACTTTTCTTCAGGAAGTCTTTTTTCACCTTTCCTTCTCTGTGATTCCACTGAGTTAATTCTGTGTACATTCATCAATGTTTATCCTGCTGTATTATATTTAGTCTTCCTCACTTCTTTGGGGTCTTTGAATAGAGGCACTATATTCATGTGTATCTAGAACCTAAAAGATAAGAATACCTATTATAAAGTATGGTTTTGATGAAGGTATGCTGAATGTTGCTGCTCAAGGCATATATTTCATTCAGCATTACTCCACAGGGTTGCCAAGTTTGGTAGAATGAGCACCTTCAGTATTGCTCCAAACTGGGCCTTCCTTAGTATTAGGTGGCACTTGCCAATCTGTTTAGTAGGTCTACTTGCTGCAGTGATCTGTCAGACATTAGCATTCTGTTTTCTGATAATTATCTGGCTCAGAGCAAAGAGCTTGACATTTTCCAAGAAGCAAGACCAAGGAATTTCTTGGGGGTGAACGTTTTGTTATATGGCCCACATAAAGACAGGTGCACAAGTCATTAGCACAGAGCTCAATGGCCTTCTACAGCTACACACAGATCTCAAAGAACAGTATTAGCATTTCAGAAACCTTCTTCTTGCATCTCCCTTCCAGGTGCTACCCTCTTACCCCTCACAAGGGAAAACATAGTCCTGACCTCTAGCACCACAAGTTACTTTTGCTTTTTGGTAATTTATATAATGGAATCATGTAGAATGTACTCTTTTTTTGGCTTCTTTGAGGTGGTGTTATGTTTGTAAATGTCAGCCACAAAGAAGGGGTGGATTATTTTGATGGTTACAGTACTTGCCAGAAGTTAGTTAGCATGTGAGCATTAGATAGCTATGAGCTAAATTCTTGGCCTAGCTAATCCTACCATTAAAACAATTCTCAGCAACATGGAGACATCAGCCAACAGATCCCTAATTATAGCTGTAATAGATATTAAATCATCAAGTCAGTAATGAATCTCCATAGGGAAGAAGCTCTAATGCTGGGAAACCACCCTAAATCGGATTTTTAGACATGTACATGAAGAATTTTCTTTTTTTGGGTTTGAGAGAATTATCCCTGCCTTTCCAGTATGGGCATCTTTTATACCCTGGTTCATGCTTAGAATACCCTATGCCAGCTGCCCTCATGTCTGGCTACCCTCCTAACTTCCATTTGAGCTCTGGCATCACACAATAAGCAAGTTACAAGCTATTATTAAAAAATACCTCTGGGGACAAAGAAGGACATTACATAATGATAAAGGGGTCAGTCCAACAAGAGGATATAACCATTATAAATATCTATGCACCCAACACAGGAGCACCTACATATGTGCAACAAATACTAACAGAATTAAAGGAGGAAACAGAATGCAATGCACTCATTTTTGGAGACTTCAACACACCACTCACTCCAAAGGACAGATCCAACAGAAAATAAGTAAGGACACAGAGGCACTGAAGAACACATTACAACAGATGGACCTAACAGACATCTACAGAACATTCCACCCAAAAGCAGCAGGATACACAATCTTCTCAAGTGCACATGGAACATTCTCCAGAATAGACCACATACTAGGCCACAAAAAGAGCCTTAGTAAATTCAAAAAGATTGAAATTCTACCAGCCAACTTCTCAGATCATAAAAGTATAAAACTAGAAATAAATTATACAAAGAAAATAAAATGGCTCACAAACACATGGAGGCTTAACAACATGCTCCTAAATTATCAATGGATCAATGACCAAATTAAAACAGAGATGAAGCAATATATGGGGACAAATGAAAACAAAAGCACAATGCCCCAACTTCTGTGGGACTCAGTGAAGGCAGTTCTAAGAGGAAAGTATACAGCAATCCAGGCCTATTTAAAGAAGGAAGAACAATCCCAAATGAATAGTCTAAATCCACAATAATTGAAACTGGAAAAATAAGAACAAATTCACATAATAATGCACTTGTACAACATACCAATTTGAGCCACACACAAACAAGGTGGGGTTTATGTGAACATACAAATACAAAGATTATAAAGATAATGTAATAAGACATTAGAACAAATATTAATGAGTGTATAATTTATTCTTAAATGGCTATCTGGAAAATTAGAAAGCAGTACATAAAACAATTATTTTTATATGATCATATCAGTATTTTTAGCTTTTTTTAGTTCTCTGGCACAGACAATTCTTATTTTTCACCACCTTGAATTTCATTTGTCCCCTAAACCAGGAATATCAAAAAGCATCTGTATTATGCTCTTCATTCTATTAATCCACTCACTTGTCAATGATACACATCTTTTGTGGGCATAATTTCTCTTTACCAAGTCAGATTCAAAAGAGTAGAGTTACAGGTTATAGATAATGACTATAAAAAGTGATGTTTTTCCTTGCTCTACTTTTTAACTGAGCTTTTAGGAATGCACTGTGGCAAAAAAGAAGAGACCGTACCTATATCCTTTATCAGTGTTGAAGGTTTCCTTGATAATATTCCATCACACTCATGTAAACATCACACTCATTTAAAACAGTTTAAATTCCATCACACTCATGTAAAAATAAAGATAAAGGTCTTAGACCAGATTTCCCAACACTCAGGGATTCTACACCTGCTTACCTCCCCATCTGCCAATAATCAACGTAGCCTCCTGTGAATACATTCCTCATTTTACTCTCTCCTTTCTATTCCCTTACTCTCCTCACCTAGTGTCCATAATTCTCAGGGGATTCCACAACTAGAACATCCAGCTTTTTCTTGCTCTCTACAGAAAAGGTTCCACCCCAAGATTCCAGACATCAAAGGTCTTAGCAAAGCAGAAACTATAAGACCTGATATGGAGATAAAAGACCCAGGAAATAAATCCGGAAGAGGGAAGAGTACAAGAGGTCTTTTTCATGACAAAACAGTAAAGGAGGAAAGACAGGGAGAGGAGGTGACGGAGTAAACAAAACATACTAATTAGCACTGTACAACATGCTTTATTACATTTGAGCCAAGCAAGGTGGATCAGCAACTGGCATTACATCAGTTTTTAAACTAATGTATAATGCAAATGGAAAGAAAAGTCCTGACACCTTGTCAGGTTGTGCCAAGCCCTGCCCTCCATACATGGACATTCATATTTTTGTGCTATTTCTGAAGGTCAGTGAAAAATGCAGTTTAAAACAGGCTTGATATGGAATAGGGTTCTCTTAATATGGAAGAGGGTTCTGCTGGGGTTCTGCAAACCTAAGCAGCCAGGGTTCCAAAGCCCCTGAGGCTGCTTTCTAGTCTGTGCCAATGGGAAATAACATGGTTAAAAAGAGTAAGACAGAAAAGACTATCAAAACTTTTTCAGAATTAGGTAAATCAATCCCTGGTCTCTAATCTCTATAGTTCTGCTTTATGGAAAGCAGAAACTGATGAAGAAATTTGAGTGCCTCCTACCAGCTTGGACTCCATTTCTTCCCCATGATATGCTGTACCTCATAAAGTATTATTAACCCTTAAATGAAATAGACCTAAGAGATGGTTACTGGTATGCCAAGTTAATAAACATACATAATTTGGGTAATCGCAGAAAAAGCCTGAATTTTTCTACCTAATTTTGTTAGAAATATTATTTTCTCCTCAATACATCATGAAGACTGGTTAAATTATATGTCTTTGAAGCTGAAAATGGTTTAGAATTATAGTTCAAATAGGCCTCAGGCACACCAGAAAGGTAGGGAAGAACTATACATTCATATAAATATTTTATCAATTAAATAACAGTAGGAATTCAGTTAATGAATGGAAATTACATACTCCTTAGTATACCCTGCATCAGAATTGCTATGAGACTATTCTAAACTCATCAAATATTTCCACAATGTTCCATATGCCTTCCCATTGCCATTACTAAACGCTCTGGCCACTTTCATGCTAATACTGTATATATTCTTTCACTTGTAATGAGGTACAGGCCAATAAAAACAAACCGTGGGTACTTGACAATTTTGTACTGGTCAGCCTTAATAATCTTCATATTAGTTTCCACAAGCAAGATATATTGTTTTTTAGATCCACATATAATTAACACCTAATGCTTTGTACCATTGTTCTAGGCATGTTGTATATAATAATTCTCAAAACAAGCTTATGAGGTAATTACAAGATGCTTAGGAAGAAATGGGGAGCAAGAGAGTTCACTTAACCATTACTCAGCACTAATCAATTTTTACCTATAATGTCCACATACAGCCAGAAAAATATCTAGACAGACAAAAAAGGCAAAAATAAACTTGCTATAATTAAACTTTTTTCATATGTAATAATATTGGTTTCCTATCTATAGAAGACACATTCTGTTCTTCTAATTCATGTACCCTAAATTTGTTCAAATTTTATCTGCTAATAAGAGTTCAAAAGGCAAAGTAAAAATAGTATAAATTAACACCTTTTTTTAGATTGGACACAGATAACTGTTGGTCTTGACACCCAGATGCAGTGGGCTCAATTATGTCACAAAAGTCTATTAAATGGCTACTGGAATCCTACCACCATTCTATATAGGAACTTACTGGATTTTTTTTTTTTTAACTTTTCATTACCACTATTCAGAAAGTTTCCAAAAAGGTTAAAAAAGAAAAGCAAAATGGGAGGATGGTCAAAAGCTGAAAATATCATTTGTCTTTCAACTTGAAGAAAGGCTGAAGAGACCATGCTTGTACTGTAATACAAAGGCCTGAAGAAACAATTAGAGCAAAGTTCCATGGGATTCTGTAACAAGTGGTAAATTATGGAGAAAAAGCACTATTGTGTTTTCATTGCAGCTAATATGAAGGCTTGAGTGACTCACAGAATTGTGTATTACAGAAAACTGTTTAGAAAATGCTAAAACGGAGTTGAAGTAAGTATTGCTTATAATAATGCTAGTTAACAAAAGCATAGTTATAAGCTACAACGAGCTATTGCTTATCTGCTCCAAGGAAAGATTTGAGAAGACTTAAGTCCATGTTTCCTTTCAGGTTAAATTTTATAGGCCCTTATTGTTTCACATTTGATTTATGATACTGGTATTCTAATGATACTCTCTAACTCTCCAATTCAACCTTTGTGTTGTCACTCATCACCTAAGTAACAGAGATCCTTTAAATGTTTGGTTCCCTCATAATCACAGCACAAAGTCCAAACTTCTTAGCACTGCATAACCATCCTTCTTCCTTTTCTAGCTACTTTCTCAACTGCGCCATTTGCAGGCAGGTGCGCCCTTCACAATCTCCTCCTGTTCCTAACCAGACACGTTCGTCTCTGGTCATCAAATCCCAGACCTACCCTCTGTGTCTTGGCTTCTGCAAGTACAGCCCTAATTTCCTCAAAATGACATGCAGGTTCATGCTTCTGTATCCTTGCATATGTTATTCCACTGCCTGGACTGTCTTTTCCCCTATCTCCCTGTGCCTTCTGCTTAACTAAATTCATCCTTTAGGACTCAGTGTTACATTATCTGGGAAGCTTTCCTGACACCCTCACCACTGGGTGGGTGAAATGCTCTTTGGACACTGCACTGTAACTTCACTAGACCATGAACTGCTTTACCACTCTCTGAGTGACCTTGAACAAGTTCATTAATTTCTCTGAACCCATTTTTCATATCCATAATGCCAGCATTAATTTGATGTCAGTAGGAAATAACGTGAAAAATCATTTTGTAAACAGTAAAGTACTATGCAAGCATTAACAGTTTTATCATAAACCAAAAGAGCACAAGTATTCTAAGTGAATAAACTTTAGTTGCTTTAACAGAAAGATTCATCCCTTGGCTCCCAGTTCCCCCACTGAGGATGTCCTGCATTTTATCCAATTTTATGGCTCCACTAACTCTTTGGTCTTCTACCTTCAAAGGAAAAATAATCTACAGTCTATGTGATGTCTAGGTCACTTGAAGAAAAAACTATGTGGGAAGCTCCTGAAGGGTAAGGACTGTCCTTTTTTCCAGCTTTCAAAAGAGTACTGTGTTATGCAAATACTTGGTAAAACTGAAAGAGCTGGCTGAATGATCGAGTGAGTAGAAGTTTACCATGTCCTTAGTGAGCTTATATCAAAAGGAGTGATATATGAGAATCTGGCCTTGTGAAAATGGTACCAAATACCTTCAATGCCATCTTAAAGTATAGTAAAAAATCAAGTTTCCTGCTACGATTATTTTATTGGGAATTTGATAGATGTTTTAATGCTATTTTAGTGACTCATGCTTAACCTATGAATGTTCAACATTATCAGAATCACTTATGCAATTCAATTCCTATTTGTTGAATATCTGTTACACTAGGTCCTACGAGAGTACTAAGAAAAGGTGATGTACTCTGCCTATAAAATGCTAAACACACAGAAATCAATCTAAGTCATCAATGCCTGTAATTAATACAAGGCAAAATGTTGTAAGGTGTAGGGAAGACCTTAGGCTAGTGCATCAATGAAGACATTGAATAGGGGACTGGGCCCCTAAAAATTAAAACTGTATGTTATAAATTATTGGTGGCCAATAGCTTGTTACTATAGAGTATCTGTTATATATTAGACATTTAACATTTGCTACATGCAATGAACAGATATTTCTAATCGCCTTCTTCCTTAATCTAATTACAAACATACGTGTGTGGCTGTTTAATGAAAAAGGACCCATTGTTTACACTTATATCACCCATGTGTGCCACGTACAGTTCCCAGACCTTAGGTATATTAGCTCATCTAATCTCCATGGCAACCCTACAAGGCAGTTTTAAATTATCCCTATTTTACAGACGAGGAAACCAAGTCATAGGGCTTGTAATATTTCAAGGGTGAGGGGCAAAAATGGAAATACGTAAACAAGTATCTAAGAGACAAAAACGAGTGTTCCATATAGAGTGCGCGGAACCACTTGCTAGAACTGCTTCAGGCAGTGCTTTCTCTCTCCCCCAACACACCTGGTAGGAACCGCCTATCTCCTTTCCCTTCCCGCCAGGGATTAATTTCCTTTTCCTGAGTTCATAACGGAACTGTTGATTCTCGTGCAAATCCTCTCAAACATTTCCACTCCAGGGATCGGTTGCTATTTAAATTATAGCAGTTCAGGGTAAATGAGGCCGTATCAGATCCCCGGGTGGACAAAGCTCGGGTAGGATCACGAAATTAAACCTTTCGATCTGGGCATCCGTTCCTGGATTACTCCATCTGGCAGCAGCGGCCGGCTCATCCAGGAGGCGCTACCCCGGCAGGATCCTCTCCTGACCCAAGGCAGCTGGGATTTAGCCGCCTGCTCGTTTACCATTCACCTGCCGGTTCTGCCTGCACAATCTCCATCTCGCTCCGACCAAAAGCCAGGCCTCACGCGCTTCTCTGCCCACTGCGGTCAGGTCACAAAACCCGCAGGGGTGCTTGTGGGCAAAGGCAGCCCGTCCCGCTCCCTTCCCCGGCCGGCTACTCACGGTTCCAGTACACCGGGTAGCACTCTCCTTGGGTCACATCCACCTCGTAGAGGCCGCCCCGCACACACACCCGCTCGATGTTCACCAGCTCCTCCATCTCGGGCTCGTGCCCGGCCGTGCGCGGGCAGAAGCCGCAGATGCGATCCTCATCGTCGTCCTCCCCGGAGCTGGAGGCCAGGCCGCACACACGGTCGCCGTCCGCGTCCTCGGCCTGAGGCCGGCCACTCGTAGCCTCAAGTAGGGTTCGGAAAGCGAGCTCGATGCGAAATGAGTCATAGCCAATGAAAGGCTTCCAGGTCTTCTTGTCCTCCTTGTAGAACCAGCGCACCTCCTCCGGGCCCAGCTCTGTCACCACCTCGTAGCGGTGTCGGGCGGCCGCGCCACTGGGCCGGGCGCGCTTCCTTTCGCCGAGCCCCACTCCCGCCGCCCCGCCGCTCTCCGAGTTCGACGGGACCAGCGGCGGCGGCGGGTGCAGAGACGAGCAGCTGCCGCCCCCGCCGCTCTCACCCGCGCTGTAGTAGCGCAGCGAGGAGCCCGACTCGGCCGAGCTGAAGTCATAGGTCTCGTCACTGAGACAGGGGTCCAGGGCCAGGTGGTGATTGTGGTCTTCCGCGGTCGGCGCCAAATGCAGCCCGGTCTCCCCGCGCAGCAGGGCCGGGGGCACCTCGCCGTCGCCCGGGTCCCTGCCCGGCAGGTGGTCGAAGAGGCAGACGGGGCCGCCGAACGCCGGCTCCGCATCCAAGCCCAAGCCGTTAGGCTCGGGGTTCCGAAGGAACCCGTGGCCCGGGTAATTCATGGTGTGGAGACGCTGTCGTCTGCCCGGCCCCCCGCCGAGCCGTGGCCCCCAGCGTTTCCGCCACACATTCAACGCAGTCGCCCTCTCCACCGGTAGTTTTTAATCTTTCAAATCCCGACTGGGGATGCGGCGGCAGCGGCGGTAGCTCCGCCTCCCCCGAGGCCCGCCGCAGCCGCAGCTGCGTTCCACCGCCCGCCCCATTGTTACGCAGCCCGACGTAGGCGGTGCTTGGCCCTAGGCCCCGCCTCGCCGGCCGCGCAGGCCGCCCCGGAAGTCCCGGGTCCACCCTCTCAGCGTCCAGTCGGCGCCTCCTGCCTGAAGGCCGCGCGTGCTGGGTCACCTCAGGGCACCCGGCCATCTTCTGGGCTCCTCAGTTCTCCTTTCCCTCCTCTCCCTGCATAGTTGCCCTGTCCCCCGCCCTTCTCGAGGTCAGAGCACAGATGTGGACAGTCTTTACCCCACTCATCCTTGTAGTCTGGGTCGTGTGCCCAGAGGCTTAAGCTACGTGGCCCGGGCCCCCGAAAGCAGGAGTCTACTGATACTGCTTTTGTGACCTTAGGTTCCTCAGTTGGACCTTCGTAGTCACTTAGTTCTGGTCCCTTCTGAATTGCTGGCCCACATGAGGCCACTCCATCCCAATAGTGGAAACTTCCCTTTATTCGCCACCTCATATTAACGTTAATCTTTTGCAACTCCGCGGGGGCGGGGGGTGGGGTGGGGTTCGATAAGTTCCCAAACCGGGGCAAGTTACCTATGAAGCCGAAGTCAGTCAAAGGCAGAAATAAAGTGGGAGAAACCGTTTATTGCTTACAAGCAGTTGTTCACTTCTGCTTGCCCATGTCTCTTGTGACCCCGCTGCAAAAAGGGACCCCACCCAACATCTCTGGTCCAGATAGGCCCTCGCTCCCCCTCACAATCACCTATTGCTATGGAGATGGACTACACTCCACCCCTTGGAAACACCTATTGATTTGAAGATACACTAAAGCCAGGTAAGAGATTCTGGAAATACTGCAATTTTACCCACATCTTTAAATACTTATTTCATGTTTTCTCAACCTCCTTGTAAGGCTCTTGATGGATACTGAGTCTATGTCCCAACCTCTCCCACACGGTGGGTGCACAGTGTTGATATAATCATGGCCAGTCCAGCCAGTTGTGTAGGTTATTAGAAGAAAGCCACAAAACACCTAGATTCTACACTTAGTTTTGCTAACCACTGGCAAGTCATTTAATCTTTTTAATCTTTTTTGTTTCCTCGTCTGTGAAATGAAATGATTATTGGACCAGATGATCTCTAAAGCTTCTTTCAGCAATGGAATTCTATGACCTTCAAGGTTCTTCCTGTTCTTCGAACATCTCTGATTATAGCTCACTTTCTGCAATCAGGTTGAGCACTGAGGCTCCCTTTTGTGATTCTTGTATACTACTAACAAGTTTTATTTTATAAGCCCATCACCCTATGCTGAGAATCCAGAGAAAAACGTCTTCAACCTCAGGGTTCTCAATTCAAGATTACAAAATCTTCACTGTTTCTTTTACTCCCTTTACGGTGTAATCAGATTAGTACTATGGCTTTTTCTTGCTTCTAGGATTTAACTTGTCAAAGATTAAGTCACTATTTGAAGCAGGACTGTCTCTAGCTTGTACAATGCCTTTATGTATGAATTTGAAAGAGATGACAAATAATGTGTTGGTGAAGATGTGGAGAAAAAGAGAACCCTTGTGTACTGTTGGTGGGAATTCAAATTGGTGCAGCCACTGTAAAAAACATATGGAGGTTTCTCAAAAAAATTAAAAATAGAAATACCATATGACCCAGTGATCCCACCTCTGGGTGTTTCCCCAAAGAAAACAAAATCATTAATTTGAAAAGATACATTCACCCCTATGTTTATTACAGCATTATTTTCAATAGTCAAGATATGGAAGCAACCTAAGTGTCCATCAACTGATGAATAGATAAAGGAGATGTATTATATGTACACAATGGCATGTTACTCAGTCATAAAAAAGAATGAAATCTTGCCATTTGTGACAAAATGGATGGACCTAGAGGGTATTATGCTAAGTGAAATAAGTCATAGAGAAAGACAAATATCATAACTTTACTTACATGTGGAATCTAAAAACCAAAATGAATGAACAAACAACCAAAAACAACCAAAAATCCCAGAAATAGACTCATAAATATAGAGAACAAACTGGTGTTTGCCAGAAGGAAGTGGGTGAGAGGATGAGTAAAAGAGGAGAAGGGGATCAAGAGGTATAAACTTTAGTTATAAAATAAATAAATAAGTCACAGGGATGAAAAGTTTAGCATAGCAAATATATGGAATATAGTTAATAATATATAATGATTTTGTATGGTGATAGATGGTAACTATACTTATGGTGAGCATTTCACAACATATATTAATGTCAAACCACTAAGTTACCTGAAACTAGTACAATATTATGTCAACTGTACTTCAAAAAAATTGTGTTAAAAGATGACATTTCTTGTGGGCAAATACAGAGCAGTGTGGGAGGTGTTTGGCTTGGTAAGCAGATCATGGGCTGGATTTTTGCACCAATTTGTGCCATTGCCAGATGATAATCTTATGTAATGAGTAATGTGTCCAACTGGACATTGCAGCCCTGACTCAAAACATCTAACGTCAGAGCCCTCATTTCCATTTATACAGCTTTCTATGTACCTGCTTTTCAGTTTCTTCTCCAGTCTTGCTCTATGCAATGTGCAGAATATGAAATTGTGTGTAAACTTTGATCTATTTACTACCCATGAAAAGATTCATTCTAAGAGTGCTTTTCTGGCCACCTATGTACCAGGCACCTCTGTGCTCGGTTCAGATACAAAAGAGAAAGGCGAGACACTCAGTTCCTTCAAGGACCTTACAGCCTAGTGGGGGATACAGACAAATAGACACACTATAGAACAGTATGAAAAGTACTATGTAGGGGATTTTAAATAAGGGATATCATGACATTTAAACTATCCCTATTCCTTTAGGTTTCCTGATGGAATATAGCCTACTTGTATAGCTATCTAGTCAGATTATTTTAGCCAAATGTCAAGTCAAGGAAGTATAATTCCTGTTAATGAATTTTATCCCCTGTATAAAAAGATTACTCCCTACTCTATTGAATGAATGTTTCTGTTGTTTAGATATGGTACTCATTAGGTTATACTGAGAAGATGATTCTCTTGTGGTCCATTGTGTAAGGCTACACTCTTTTAGATAACATGATCTTTCTTGAAAAAGATGTTGATCCTGAAAGATGATGAAAAAAACCACAGTCCAGTTGGCACGGAAAGGGAAGCCCAGATTCTTTCCTGACCTTGCTATCTTGGTTTAGACCTTGGTGAGTGGAGGTGTCACTCAGTATTTGTGGGAGTTGAGATCGTTTTTGCCTCTTGAAACTGAACTGGAACTAGGACAGACTCATGTCACCATTCCCAGGCCGACAGTGAATAAAATATGCTAGAAAGTATAGTATCTAATTTCACGTTACTATGTGTTTATTTCCTTGTTATTCCTTAGCCATATCAAGGCAAAGGCCATGAAGCTTCTCTCCTCAACTTTCTTTTCTGCTTTAAAAAGCCATCCTTTATCTGATTTGTCCTGGTACTACTCTCCTACTCTCCTACTTTTGCCTTCTAGAGCATCTTATCATGTTATAATATCTTGACTAGAGAGGGAAGGGCTCCTCTATTCCAGTCCCTACCTGTTGGAACTGGTGTCAGGTGGCTCCTCACCACTCTACTTCACTACTGTATGCAATTGACATGGCAGTATCTGAACTTCCTTGGTTGTATGTAAAGCATTCTATTGTATTTTAGTAATGTCCCAAGAAGCCAAATAAGTCTGATGATTCAGACTTCTAGCACGTGTGTGGATCCAGGACTGTTGCAATAACCAGGCAGATGTGGAATGAAGCCTGAGGGAGTTCTCCTTGGTGCAGGAGAGAAAAAGAGGCAAAGCCAGCTGCTTTGTAGAATAAAAGACTGATGTCACTCATCTGCACATCCTACCATGCTCCTTTCCCCATCAGGCATAGGGTAGGGCCCATCAACCATGGCTGTCTTTCCCTTCCTCATCTTTTAGAAGTTATGTAGTGAATTTTATGCCACCTTTCTTTTTTCTTCTCTCTCAAAGGTTGTCACTGTTGTTCATTTTTACCTATTTTATCTGTGTAAAAGTATTAGGGTAGTCTTATTCCATATAATTTATTCTGAGCCAGTGACCCAGACATGCACTTGAAATGGCTTTGTCCAAAGTATATGACAGAATATTTAGAATGAAGAAAGACAGTGGTCATATAACCATACCGCAATCTGCTGTATCTCGTCTTTAATAAACCATCTACTGCATTTGGAATTTTATTTTACTTTTATTTTTAGGATTACTGTTTGTCCAGTTTATTAAAATCAGAGTGTCTTAGTCTGTTTGGGACTATAACAAAATACATAAACTGGATGGCTTGTAAGCCCAATGCATTTTTCACAGTTCTGGAGGCTGGGAAATTCAAGCTCATGGTGCTGCCAGATTTGGTGTTTGGTGAGGTCTTCCTGGTTCATCTTTTTACTGGGTCTTCACATGTCAGAAGGGGCTTGGGAACTCTGTAAGGCTTCTTTTATAGGGGCCTCATGACCTAATCACCCTCCAAAGGTCCTACCTTCCAAACCCATCACCTTGGGGATTAGGACTTCAATATACAAATTTTGGGGGAGACACAGACATTCAGCCTGGAGGAGAGAGTCTCTAAAGGGAATGATAACCTAGGCTGAAGAAGGAAACATTCATTGAACATCTATTAGATGTCTGCTGAGTTTCAGTCACTATGCTAGGCCCTTTGGGGAAGCATTCACAGTTTAGCCATATCTTTAAATAAACCCAGAATGCCAACTTTTTAGTTCCTGGGAAGAATATAATTGTACTTCCAGAATGACCACAGGAGCCATTCTTTCCCTCAAGACAGATCAATACAGGAGGCCAAATTACAATCAAAAGCTAGCTAGATGAGCAGAAATACCAGGAATACAAATGAATAAAGTTATTCATCCCTCTATTTATTCATTCAACAAATATTTATTGTGTAGTGCTATTTTGCTGATGGTTTGTTTTTGTTTTTATGTTTAAATGAAGTCACACTTGAATTGTACAATTATCAAATATGTTTACTTAAAGATTGTAAGAGGGTCTGCCCACAAACCTGTTTTTACCAAAACGCCATAAATTTTTAAAAAATATTCTTTCTTGAAATAAAGGTCAATTGTATTGAAGGTATATATTCAAATGACAGAAAATGTAAATCAATACAATATTGACATACTTTATAAAGGCAGCCACAAAATCCTCATCAGCTTGTTTATAACAGAGAAAGAAGATTCGCTTGCCCTTTCATTATGGAAAAGTCAATTAGACTTTAAACAGAGGCTGCAGTGAGGCCCACATTATGCATCCATTGTAGATACATTTGATGACTTTGTGCTGCAGGAATTTTTCCAAAATTATCCAAGGGGTAAAGTGAAAGTACATATGTATTTATTCACAAAGTATATAGTATGTAACTCATATGAGACCTTCAACAAAAAGTAAAAGGTGATCATAATATTGTGCTAAGATTTGGAAATAGCCTCTTGTATATGGGTAGATTTTCCTGATTTTCATACAGGAAAGAAAGAATAGCTATATTTCAATACAGATTTCCAGTAGTGCAACTCTGGGTAATTTGTTGAGTTTTTAAAGGACTGAATGACAGAATCAATTCACTGTTGTTGTAACTGCTTCCTAAGAAAATGTGTTTGTCCTTACATCATAAGTCAGCATTTTCAAATATTAGGTTTCAGTTTGAGCAATATATGATTCTAGACTCACAAGCTCACAAACCCCTTCTACAGCTCTCCCACTGGCTCTTTGAAGCATGCTGGATAGCCATTAGGGTGACATTACTAATACATTTAAATGGGAAGGTAGGAAAGCAAAGGTTCTTCAGAAATTTCATTTTCTTTAAGATTAAACAACCTGTATTTTAAATTTAAGAAATGAATAATAATGGCTTTGCAATTACAACTCATTCTTTCTTCACGCCTTAAGTTTATAACTTTGGATTCAAACTAATTCTTAATCAACAATGACATCTCACAAGCAGTCCTTCAACTGATTATTTATATTATTATACTTAAGTTAGAAATTATAAACCTTGATCACTCGTAATACTGTACTTTCAGGTTAGAAACTATATCTCAGGTGCTCTTAAGATAATTTTAAGGAGGATACAGAGGGACAGTGCATTAGTTTCTAGGGTTGCCATAACAGATTTCCACAAACAGAATGGCTTAAAACAATAGCAATTTACTCTCACAGTTTTGAATGCTAGAAGTCCAAAATCAAGGTATCATCAAGGTTGGTTCCTCTGGAGGCTCTGAAGGAGGAACAGTTCCATGCTTCTCTCCCAGTTTCTGATGGTAATCCTTGGTGTTCTTTGGTTTGTAGCTGCGTCACTGCTGACTCCGCCTCCTCATCGCATGGCTTCCTTCCTGTGTGTCTGTATGTCTGTGTATCCTCTCTTCCTCTTATAAGTACACCAGTCATTGGATTTACAGCCCACTATAATTTAATATGACTTCATCTTAACGAGTTACATCTGCAGACTTTATTTCCAAAAAAGGTTAAGTTTAAGGTTCTAGGTGGACAAGAATTTTGGGGAGGACACTGTTTAACCCACCATATGTAAACACAAGTGTTTAAACAACTTTGTTGAATATATAAACAAGGACTAGATTAATCTTTACTTGAGAACTTATGTATATTTAAATGAAAATGGTAAATGTAAAAATCGTAAATACAGATACAAGAATTCAACATTCCAAATACAGAAAAGGTTTTGGTGCAAAGGAGATTTTGTGATACATTTACTACAGGAAAGGCAGTGATTCATTACCAAACAAAAATAATATTTGACAGAGGTATCTCAGGAAAAGGTGCCTTGTGACCCATTCAACAATTTCCATTCATCCACCCATCTAGTTATCCATTCATCCTCTCACCTGTTCAAAAAATTTTTGAGTAATTGCAGAAACGGGAAAAGGTGAGGTTAGAAAAATAAGAATTCAAGGAATTAAACATACTGGGTAAAGTCCCATATGTTTGTGAAATAGAGAGGGCCACAATTTGGCTCTTAGCTTTCCAGCAGATTAGTTATGTTACTCATAGTCCCAATAAGATGCAACATTTGTTACTGATATTTGTTCTTTATAGGTAAATAAAGAAAGCATTTTTCAGCAAAAGGAATTACTTATTTTCATCTTCAGAATTTTAGATGATAAATATATTTTCATCTAAAAATATTACAATATTTTTCCTTTCTGAAATTTCTCATATAAAGTCACAGATTTTCTACAAAACAGTTTTTGGCAGTCAAGAGTAGAGTAACTTTCCTAAACCCTTAGTGATAGAGACATATTACTAGAAAATAAAATTAAAGTATATTATCCATGTTTTGAAAGCAAAACAACAATAACAACAAAACAAAAACCAACCAAGATAGTAGGAAATATGTTGACACTGGAAAGAAAATTTCAGAATGGTTTAAGAACTTATTGTGCCTCTATGACTATGGAGCACTACACCAAGAGTAGTTATAAAGAATGTACTGGCACAGAAAGTTCTCCCAGTGATATTAAGTGAAAATAGCAAGGTACAGAAGAATCATCTGTGGTTTGATCTAATTTTTACATTAAGAGCACAACTAAGTCCACACCATACATGTGTACACACACATACACACACACACACACACGTATGTGTATATGACAGAGGTAGCTCAGGTAAAGGTGCTTTTTCTTGATAAACTTCAAATTACCCACATAATTACTTCCGGATTATAGTGAAGAAATGGAGTTGGACCGTAAGTTCTTTATTATTTTAACTTTATATGGTGAGTATATGTTTGTAGGTTACTAATATAATTAAAAATAACTTAAAACAAGTAAAATAAAATACAGAATAATATTTTTTAGTACAGACCACCCCCACCTGCATTAGAGGTTTCTCTTCTCCAAAGAGCTTCTCTTTGTATGACAACTCAATCTAATTGACTAGCACATTTAAATAAAATCACTGTCTACAAGTGTCCTAGAAATCACCCTTAGACTGCAGACAGATTGAGGTCCAGTTCTCAGTCTTGTCAAAGATGAGTGATGTGAGCTTTGAGCCTCAGGTTCATCATCAGTTACATGGGTAATAACAATACTTGCCACACTTTGATGTGGTGAGGATTATATAAGACAAAATGAGATGATGTATATGAAAGCACTTGTGGAACCTGCCACAGCTGGCAGCAAACACATGTAGCAGAAGACTGTCCTATATTTCCAAAGGTTTCCTTTTTTTTTTTTAACTCTCTCTCTTTTATCTATAAGTCTTACGAAGTAGAATCAGTGGCATTCACCTTCTAAAGTACCTTTTTTATTGACATTTCAACTAGCCCTGTGACTCCTCAGTTACTTAACCTTGTGCTGCTCAGAACTCTTGGCCAATCCACACAGGGGTTAACAACTAAAATTTAACACTCTTCATCTTCGAAATCTTCTTTTGAGGAATCCAGGGACCTATGAGATTCTTTGGTACCTACACATTCCTAATCTCCTTCAAAGGTATGAAAACTATGAGAACCAGATTAGAGCTAAGTGAACTTTAAGGTAAGTGAAACTTTCTTGGAGTTGTCTGATTTGGTGAGTTAGTAGTCTGAATTGGTGGTGAAAACATGGAATTCATTATTGTAATTCTTAGTGAGGAAAAAAATGCAAATAAAATTTTATCTTCAGTGGCATCTTTCAGCTCTTGTAAATAATGGTCAGGCAATATTTCCCTACTTGTGAAATAAAAGACAATTGCAATGACCATTCTTTCAAGGGGTATCATTTATTAGGAGAACTGACCAAAGATCAATTCTAATGAACAAATATTATCAAATGCATATTCAATATGAGGCATACACTGTATCAGGGACAGAACTTACAGTCAGTTAAATACGCAGTTAAATATGGGAAAGACAAACAGCTAAATATGCAGTCACAAAGTTGAAAGAACCCATGAGAAGGGTCTTGAAGGGTGCTGTTGCAGCATTTAGAGGGATGCCCTCCACCACCCAGGTACCCGAGCAGCTCCAGGCTGACTTGGAAGGAAGGGAGACCAGTTCTCTTTCCAGGTCTGAGTCACACCTTCTACCCAGAACCCTGAGCACCACTGCTGTGCCTAGTGTCATAAGGCTTCCCCTTCAAACTTTCCCTCCAATTTCCAGTGCCCAGGGGGCAACTCTCAGCTCCCCTTCTCTTCCTTTCCTCACCCCTCTCAAAATAAAACCATGAAAAGCCTCAAAGATAAAGCTTGCGGTCAATCAGACCATAATAGTATGTGATCAGATTGGAACATCTAGCATAAGTGGTCAAGTTAACACACCAACAAAGTCAAGCTCCTGGATAGTTTTCCCAATAACTATTACTAGTCTCCTGCAGAGGTGAAGAAAAGAGTCTGCACTTCTGGTACAAAAGAACCCGCAACTCTTAAATGGCAACTTTCTTACTTATACTCACCTAGGTTTCAAATATCTTTAAGCTCAGGCCCAGCTAGGGCACCCTGGGCATAAAGGATGACCTGATACCCAGAAGGAAAGGGAGCTCTTTTCTATTAATTCAATAAATTCCCAATAGTTTGGCAGATTGGTAAAGGCACAAAGGGTCAAAACTCTCAAGACCAGTGATGTCAATGTCTGAAATAGCTGTAGAAATATTCAAATAGAAAACTGGGTAGTTCCATATGAATCTGGCAGAAGGTGAGGGGGAAAGCTTCCAAAAAGAGATTCCAGACATGAATTGTGTGGAAGACAAACTTTGGCCCTATTAATTGAGCTGTAAATGTTTTGACCTTCTAAAGTCACTCAGAAGCTAATATCGTCAACAAATTCTGAAAAAGATGTCAAAAATATGACTAACATAAGACCACAAACCTTAGTAGGTAGAAAAGTCTCTAGTCATAGATTGAAAAACACCAATAAGGCCCCATCAGAAAACTGGGCAGAAGTTATGAACAGAAAATTAGTGAAAGAGGAAATGAAAACTTAAATGGTTAAAAGAATCAGATAAAAGGTTCATCTGGCACATTAAAAAACAAAAACAAAAACAAAATATATATATATATGTAAAGGAGAACAGTAGTTGCTACTTTGTGCCATATCCAGAAGACCCCAAATGCCATGTTCATGAGGCTGGAATTTATTCTGTACACAGCAGGAAAACACTGACAGATTTTTTAGCAGGAGTGTAACGTATTTTCATTTCCCTCTCTTTTTTAAAAAGGAAGGCTAATTAGTCCATTGAGCATAGGATGGATTAAAGAAAATGATATTGTCTACCATAATTGTAAAGATGAGGGAACAGTTCCAGAAATGCTCTGTGCAGGCATGTTGTTACAGATCTAGCTTTGGAAAAACCCATGAGAAAAGACTGAATTATGTACCAACTTCTTCCATCCATTATACTGTCTCTCAGTAGAACTGGCTGCCTCATAAGTGATGCTAATGTACCATGAGACTCTGTATAAATTGATATCACACAAGAACAGCCCAGAACTCATTTTTCAAAATGAACAGAAGTGTCCTTTTAAAGAGATTTTGCTTTTCTATAAAAATTAGGAGGCGTCAGCATCAAGAATTGGGGATTTCCACCTTTGGAAAATGCTGGGTTTTCCCCCCTCAATATCCATGACACATGAAGAACAATTTTCTCAGTTTTCTTAAAATGGCTATGCCATCTATTTTTAGTGGTCCACCTTAATTGCAAAGATAGCCTACCTTCCTAATAATGAGGCTTCCTTAAGTTTCCCTTCATTCCAAAGACAAAGAGTTTTCTGGTACTTATTTTTTAAAATATTGCAACCTTCCTAGAAGATGCCTTTCCCTAAATGAACATAAATACTGTTTCCTTCCTTTAGAGAAAGAACTGAACAACAGCTATGTTAAACTGGCAATAACATTGAGCAAACCCCTGTTTTCCCTGCCCAGATTTCTTGCGTTTCCTTCCTGTGATTTAGCCATGTTCCCTAGAGCTCACCAAGATGGTGCAATGGTGGTTTACCCTTTCCCCCGCTGAGGCCTGCTGTCATCCAGACCATCAGCTGTGCTGAAGTGACCAAGGGAGCTAATGAGTTGGCTTGCCTTATTTATTACTATTACATGGGAGTATTCTTCCTAGCTTCTTCAGGCAGAGCTCTAGGTATAGAAAAACAGAACCTTTGGGCTTTGGTAACTTTCTTTTTTTGTAGGGTACATAGGTCTTGCGGATCCCAGCTGTCCTTAAGAGTGTCCTTCATAGAAATGGAAGGTAAAAAGTTGGTACTGCTCACAGAGATCAGAGAAAACATGTGTGTTTCAAGATGTGTAGTGAATAGCAGCATATGGGAATGAAAGAATGGAATAAGTATGGGACAGGAAATTTGGAAATCTGGATTTGAGACTCATGTCTGCCACTAACTAGAAATGTGATCTCTGGCAATCCTTTTATCTTCAGAGTCTGACTTTTCTTATTTCTAATATGAGGAAGTTGAGCTAAGGTCATTTCTAGCTATGAAATTTTATGGGTTTTTTTTCCTATTCTCAAATTCAGTGTCTATGACTGTATAAGACTTTGGCCCTTTTGCCAGATGGGGCCATCTAGCATGCCATTATTAGCACCAACCAAGACATACACCATTGAACTGCTAAGTTATGTTAACCCAGAGGAAACTAAAGCTATTGAAATAGTAGGAGTGTCCTGGGAGCTGGGGATATTGGATGTGACTTAGAAATTGCTTACATGATCTTATTTATTATTTCTCTTTTCTATACTTCTTTCATTTTTTCATTCTTGTTTATCTTTTTTTTTGTTTTATATTTCTCTTCCAAGCCTGACCTTTTTTTTTCCTTTCCAGTGCTCAGACTTCAGTATTCTTGAAAAGGAATTCAAGGTCTGAAAGAAATGTCACAGTGTAACCCTTGCTAACTGAAATACAATCCTAGCCACCTTCATGCATCTGTTCACACTGGAGTGTGAGCCTGGGTGGCGCTGCCCCTGCAGGAGTTCCTGGCCTTGGAGTTCCAGGGAGAGGAGCCTTACTCATGTGTCATCTTCATTCTGTGTCCTCATATGGCAGAAGGGACTTCTTTTATAAGAGCACTAATTCCATTCATAAGAGTTCCACCCTCATCATCTACTCACCTACCAAAGGCCCTACTTCTTAAAACCATCACATTGGGGGCTGGATCTCAACCTATGAATTTTAGGGGGACATAAACATTCAGCCCATAGCAGCGTCTTAGCTCTAACCTCATCTAAAATACTTAGATCCTCTCATTCCACTTTTGGCCCATCAAAGTGGGTCAGGGTCAGTGCAAAAGGAATTACCTAGAATATCATCAGGCTTCCACTGTCCATCCTGACCTGTTCACACATGGTTCAGTGTCCCCTCACTTGACTTTGCTTGTCCTGTTGCATCTATATCTGCCTAGTCAACTCTGCAGTGACTGACTGGTTGTGAGTGGACTTTGGTATCATTCTCCTGCCTTTCTGATTGCAGGTTTCTGCTCTTGGCCAGATTTTGGATACTTGTGCCAAGGCTCAGGATCTCCCTTTGATATATTGTTGCCCAGACATATGAAAAATAATCTTCAGGTTATTAGAGTGATGGGGGTCAGGACTGGGAGTAGAACCTTTTCTAAGCTATTTCTAAGCTTTTCTAAGACATTTAAGCTATAATCTCATTTCTCTTACTTGTCTTCATTTATTGGAAAAGATGCTGTATTTTGGATGCTAAATGTAACTCTATAAAAACTGCTTTTCAATAGCCTGTTTGTAGTCTTACCATCACTGATGGTTAGTTACTTGAAATAAAACAAATAATTGTCTATGCTTTCATTCTAGCTGACAAGCCAGCAGAACACACCTTTAGAATCAGACGCTTCTTAAGTATTATTAGCAAAGGAAATTATTGGCTGAAGGTTAACAAAGCTTGTTTGGGAGACACTCCTGAGGTATAGTGAGACTTAAGACACATCAGCTTCAGACCAAGGAGAACATGGATGCATTGAAACAAACACACTTTGTGGAAAAGCAGCAGGAACAAGCAAACCAGCCAAACACTTAAGAATCCCTGATGGGGGTCCTTTTTGAGAAACATTTCAGGACAGATGTTGATTAGAAAGACAGTCTTGCAAACATGGTCCAGTATCACAGAAAGCAGTCCTACCTTGCCCAGTCTTTCTCAGAGAGCTGGAGGACAATTATCAGAGTGGCTGAACCTAAGCTCTGGGACCAAGTTGGAATCCTGGCCGCTCTGTTTACCAGCCGTGTGCTCTTGTGCCAGATAACCAAATCTTTCTCAGCTCTTTAATTGTAAAACAGAGATAGTAATAATCACCTGAGACGTTATTGTAATGCTTAAAGACAGTTCATGTAAATCTCTTGGTCATTAAATGATTGCTCTTGTTTCAGGGAAGGAAGGTCAACTTCTACTCACTCTCAGTTGGCAGACTCTCTGGTTATGACAGACAATACACACATATTCCTGGATTCAAAGGCCCAGCTCAGAATGATCTGTGATTGCTGACGATTTCTAGAGGCCTATTGCCAGATCTTCCTTATTTTTGCCAAGTAGAGATAAATGCTGATGGAAACTGTCACTTGTCACATTCCCAGAAGCCAGATTTCTCGGTTCCTTTCCAAGCAGGGCTGTCAGGGAAGGCAAATCAAGAGTCTCCCTTGGCCTGCTCATAGAGATGTGCCAGGTGCTCAGAGCCAGCTTGGAGGAATATGCTGGAGGAGCCCAGATATTTTAATAGTAAATAACACTTTTGTTATTAGTTTGAAGCAAAGGCTTATATGTTTGTATGATAAAGGCCACATTTTAAGAGTAGTCATGGCTATAATTAGTAACAGTTTTAATACAGTGCTGCAGTGTGAGCAAGTAAGGGGTCTTGGGAGAAGGTTCTGGACTTTTAAAATTCATCTGAACAGAATTTTTAGAACTTGGGTGTTATTGCTGACATGAAGTCTCACTTCTTTATTACATGGGTTCTTATTTCCTGATTTTATTATCTACTGATTTCAAAATAATGAGTTTACCTGCCATTAGTGACCATGAGAGCAACCATGATTTCATCAGCTCAGGCCTGGAGATAGAAATGAGGTTTTTTTTGTTAATAATTTGTTATTATTATTTATTAAAGAATAGCTGATATAATATTATATTGGTGAGGCTTGTTTTTGCTTAGGGTCTTCCGCTGTCTTTCAGCCAATCATGTATGAATAGCTTGTTCATTCAGTGCCTCTACTGCCTCAAGTCAAGTGACAGAGAAAATTAGAATCACTGTCACCACAGACATTATCACCACTGAAGAGCATTCATCACAAATTCACCATTGCATGATGCCAAGACAAGGAAGAGAGGCAGAATGACTGCCCTTGAGTTAAGGCTGTTTAACACACAGATTGTTTGACAGAGCCCTTCAGACACCAGCACGAATACCACAGCAGGGCCTTGGTAGGACATTAATTTGCAACAAGGGCAAATTATATGGATAAGGAGGCAGGAGAGTTGGTAATATTCTAAAAGTTACTTAATTACAAAATATATGTTGCTATCTCTTCACCTTTAAAGTATTCAAAAAAGGAAAACAGGAGGTATTTAGGTCAGTGGTTTCTAGATGTTTGTTTTTCACAAATCTGTTAAATTTACAAACAAAAATCAGAGGGCTAATATAAAGCTGCCAACTTCCTTATAAAATTTGTCAAGTAAGGAAATTAAAAAATAGATTTCCTATAAACCATTGTTATAATTTCCTGAAGAAAGAAATTTGAGTACCAAAATAACAGGCTGGATATAATTTCAGAATAAAGAATGCTCTTTCAAATTAAATAATAGTTGCTAATTTTTATATTGAACACACATATACAAGGTGTTGCTCTAAGACATTTGAATGCGCTATTTTACTCATGTAACCTTGTGAGGTGGATACTGTTATTCCCATTTTACAGATGAAGATATTGAGGTACAAAGAGGTAACATGTCTACAGTAACACAGCTAGTAATGGTAGAGTTTTGATTCATTTCTCCAGAGCCTATAGTTTTAAAAAAATATGTGATAAGCCTTAATACTACCTTCCATACATTCACTAAAAAAATGGTCACATAACTTACTTTTCTAATTCTGACATCAACAAGTGAAAACGTGGTCACAGACCTGAACTAGTCTGGATATCAGGGTCTCTCTGGACGAAGGGGCAAGTGGTAGACAGTGAGAGTGTGAGGCTGGAGTAGTCTTGGGCCTCACTTCCTAAGGGGTCTCAAATTTATACTTTTAATGTTACCTTCATATATTGTTATGTACATAGACGCAAAGAGAAACCAATTGCTTTAAAAGACAACCAAAAGAAGTCATTTACCAAACTTCTTTTTACTTACATGTTATTACCACCCATAGTGCACTGTGAAGTGATTTTATTCTAAGTAAATTTTATAATTATCTTGTGAAAAACACCATTCTACTGGCATTGAAACTATATTGTGAGGGAGACAGTACTTATTTCCCACTTCTCAAGTTTCCAGACAGGGTGGAGGATCTTTTTTCTTTCTAGAAAGGACATGCATGCCAGGACCCCTTTTAACTTCTGCCACCTTGTTCTGTCCTCTTCCAGGGAGATGGAATAATGTACCAGACTGGTAGATTGGCTTGGCTCTGTACCTTCTGGGTTTATCTTTCAGAGCCAGTCTGCTCTTTCCTGTGGTTGACCTATAGAGGCAGCTCTGACCCTAAGATGAGGCCTGCTGTTTTGGAGTTGGGGTGAATTCACTTCTAGGAGGGTATTACAAGCCTCTTTGTCGAAGAAGACACAGCAGCTGAGAGGGTCGGAAGTGAGGGGGTGGCAGTCCGTGGAACTGAAGGAAGGCTGCTGCAAGGAAGGTGAGGTTGGAAACCCTGGGATGATGCTAGAGACTCTGTAGGCTGTGACAAGAATTTTGGGTCTTATTTCAAGCACAAGGTGATGCCATCAAAAGGTGTAAATAAAGGGAGTGATGGTTGTGCCCATTTCTCTCTGTAGCATCCCTTATTTGTAAACCTTAAATTCTGGCTATATCAGAGAGAAAGTTCCTGTTAGATGTGAGTCTCTCTTTAATACCTTGTGGTTTTTAATGAACTGCTCATCTCCCTCTTAAAAATGGGCCGTGTGTGTGAAAGGTGTTCAGTAATTCTCAGCCTCAGGAATGCCATAGGATCACCTGAAAACCCTGTAAACATTCTGATGCAAGGCTGCACTCAGATCAGTTCAATCAGAGTCCCTGGCACAAGAGCCAAGCAGCTGTATGTTTTGGACACAGCAGTCTCTGCAATTCTACAGTAAATAATTTATTGAATCCTTACTGATCCTATATCCAGGTACAGTGTTAGATGCTCTGAATAAGTGTTAAGTGTAAATAGGTAATAGCAGCTGTGAACTATTCTAAAGTTGTAGCTTCAGCAGTTGCTACAAAAGCAAGCAAGGATGAAGCAGTCCCAGGGATCAGAAGACAATTAAAAGAATCCTTGAAGTTCAAATCAATGAAAACAATAAATCAAGCGGTTTCATATGTACAGTATCTCACCTGGTCTTTTCACCTCATCACCACTTAGAAGGGAACCCCAGAAATCAGGAACCTTCAGCCAGAAAAAGTGGCTGCTTGTTCTCCTGGTGCAGTGTGTGAGGAACACAGCAGTCAAAGCACCCTGCTGCTTTGATTGCTCCTCCTTACCTTGCTGTGGAGAAGTGACCAAAGGAGGCAACACAATCATTTATTCATTTATTTTTATTAAGGTATCATTGATATACAATCTTATGAAGATGTCACATAAGCAACATGTGGTCATTACATTTACCCATATTATCGAGTCCCCCCCACCCCATTGCAGTCACTGTCCATCAGCATAGTAAGATGCCACAGTCACTGCTTGTCTTTGTGTTACACTACCTTCCCCGTGAACGTCCCCGTACCATGTGTGCCAATCATAATGCCCCTCAATCCCCCTCTACCTTCCTCCCCACCCACCCTTCCCAACCCTCCCCTTTGGTAACTGCTAGTCTCCTCTTGGAGTCTGTGGGTCTGCTGCTGTTTTTTTTTCAGTTTTGCTTTGTAGTTATACTCCACAAATGAGTGAAATCATTTGGTACATGTCGTTGCCTGGCTTATTTCACTGAGCATAATACCCTCCAGCTCCATCCATGTTGTTGCGAATGGTAGGATTTATTTTCTTCTTATAGCCGAATAATATTCCATTGTGTAAATGTATCACCTCTTCTTTATCCACTCATTTACTGATGGATAAAGCACTTAGACTGCTTCCATATCTTAGCTATTGTAAATAGTGCTGTGATAAACATAGGGGTGCATATGTCTTTTTGAATCTGGGATCTTGTTTTCTTTGGGTAAATTCCTAGGAGTGGAATTCCTGGGTCAAATGGTATTTCTGTATTTAGTGTTTTGAGGAACCTCCATAGTGCTTTCCACAATGGTTGAACTAGTTTACATTCCCACCCACAGTGTAGGAGGGTTCCCCTTTCTCTGCATCCTCACCAGCATTTGTTGTTCCTAGTCTTTTCTATGTTGGCCATCCTAACTGGTGTGAGGTGATATCTCAGTATGGTTTTAATCATTTCCCTGATAATTAGCAATGTGCAGCATCTTTTCATGTGTCTGTTGGCCATCTGAATTTCTTCTTTGGAGAAGTGTCTGTTCATATCTTCCACCCATTTTTTAATTGGGTTATTTGCTCTTTGGATGTTGAGGTGTACGAGTTCTTTATATATTTTGGGTGTTAACTCCTTGTCAGATTTGTCATTTATGAATATATTCTTCCATACTGTTGGATGCCTTTTTGCTCTACTGAAGGAGTCCTTTGCTGGGCAGAAGCTTTTTAGTTTGATGTAGTCCCATTTGTTCATTTTTGCTTTTGTTTCCCTTGCCTAAGGAGATGCATTCAGAAAAAGGTTGCTCATGTTTATATTCAAGAGATTTTTGCCCATATTTTCTTCTAAGAATTTTATGGTTTCATGGCTTACATTCAGGTCTTTGATTCATTTTGAGTTTACTTTTGTGTGTGGAGTTAGATAATAATCCAGTTTCATTCTCTTACATGTAGCTGTCCAGTTTTGCCAACACCAGTTGTTGAAGAGGCTGTCATTGTCTCATTGTATATTCATGGCTCCTTTATTGTATGTTAATTGACCATATCTGCTTGGGTTTATACCATTTATTCAAACATTTATTGAGCACCTACTTTGTGCCAGGCAGAGTGCTAGGTATTGGGGCTACAAAGTTTGTCCACATTTCCTGAACTCAAGTTGCTCACAGAAAACAAGGGATACAGTATGTTTTTTGGTTTATCGAATCAATGAAAATATGTCTTCTGAGCATATTTCAAAGGCTTGTCTGTGGATAAAAATTGATTATAAATATTGAAGTGCTTTGGAAAATAAGGGATCAATGCTGAGTCAAGAGAAAATTCTATACGTTGAGCCATGAAAACATAAACTGTTAAGGTTTGCTATTTTTGCTACTGATTTTGGAATGTTTTTTCAGAGAGTAGCAATGATTTCTTTTTCACTTGCTTTATGTATGGTCTAGCATTGTATAGGCAAAAAAGGGTATATATGTAAATGTTACTTTGGTTATGATTAAATGACTCTGTCCAAGTTAGAAAGGACAGATTTTGTGGGGAACGGAGCTAAAAAAGAGAGAGAGAGAGAGATTCCAGTATGAAAACAGGCTAAGTTTTGAGGCCAAATGAGAAAAAAATAAAGATGTAGTTCATAGTCTTAGAGAATCTTGATTTATGGGGGGTGAGGGAGGACCCAGAAGGCCATCCAGAATGACCTAGGGAGCTTTTTCACAAACAAACCTGCCAGGCCTCTGATGGGGTGATCTGAGGTAGAGGAGCTAGGCATGGGGAAGGGGCATGATGCTTTTAAGAAGCCCTGCAGATGATTCTGATGCCTCTTCTAGTTCAGAACCACTTTTCAATTTCCATCAGTCTTTCTATAGATGAAGAAACCAAGAGATTTTTTTGAAGCGAGCTATTCAGTCTCACAGCTAGTGACATAAATTAATATTGTGTTTTCCATTACATCACGTAGATTTCCATATTCCTGCTCACATTACCAGAACCTCCATTCCACGGACACAGTCTTTGCTCTATAAATAATTAAGACGTATTTTTTCCTTGGATATTGTGTAAGAGGGAAGCTTAGCTCTGAATGGACCAGCATGCCTAGTCTCCAGCAGCAGTTAGAGGAGGTATGATTATTAATACCTCAAACAATCCTTTAAATAAGAGATAGGGTTCCTTTGGTGTGATCTCTCAGGATTTGAAATACAAAGGAAAATGAAAAATCATTCATTAGTTTAAGTTTTATTATAATACAGTTTCTTTTGTTCTACTCTGACTTATGAAATTAAATAAACTTAGATAAATAAAATTAAAAAACATGGTATTGTGTATTGAAAACATTAAAAAAATTTTTATAATAAAATAATTTGGGTACAGGTACTTTTCTTTCTCACCTGCTGCTAAAAATTTAAGATACTTTCCCCTCCATCTCAATTTTAAGTATGATCAGAAACTTGTACCTAACTGATCTACATACATATTGAGTGGAAAGTTGTGTGTCAGAGTTAGGATTTAACACACATCCTCACATCTGTTTTAAAACACTCAGAAGATTAGTATACATAGTGCTGTTTATTGTAATGTTATATATGAATGCAAGTCCCAGTGGAACTGCAAGTATGTTTGTTCCAACGGCCCCAAATATAAGGTGGGCAACCTGTTTTTTTGCTCTTCTTTTTTCTAAAATTGCAAATTGCCCAGCTAGCTTAGCCCACAAATAAGGTGAAAAAGGGGCAGTGTGGGCAGAGGTTGTGTGTTTGCTTGTGTGTGTGTTCATATATAAGTGTGTGTGAGATGGAAGAAGAGAAGAGATAAGCTTAGAGAAAGGAGTTCTGTGGAACTTCTGTAGGTGGCCAGTTATTTTACTATCTCTTCCAAACTTCCATTTTGTAAGCAGCCCTTTACTTTTTCCTGTCCTATCCAGCTATCTCTCTTTTTTATTTCTTTTTTTTCCTAATTTTGGTAACATTAATATACTTAGATGAGCAACATTGTGTTACTAGATTCCCCCATTATCAAGTCCCCACCATATACCCCATTACAGTCTCTGTATATCAGCATAGTAAGATGCTATGGAGTCACTACTTGTCTTCTCTCTGCTATACTGCCTTCCCTGTGCCCACCCCCTACATTATGTGTGCTACTTGTAATGCCCCTTTTCCTCCTTATCCCTCCCTTCCTATCCATCCTCCCCAGTCCCTTTCCCTTTAGTAACTGTTGGTTCATTCTTGGGTACTGTGAGTCTGCTGCTGTTTTGTTCATTCAGTTTTTTTCTTTAATCTTACACTCCACAGATGAGTAAAGTCATTTGGTACTTGTCTTTCTCCGCCTGGCTTATTTTACTGAGCATAATACCCCCTAGGTCCATCCATGTTCTTGCAAATGGGAAGATTTCTTTTCTTTTTATGGCTGAATAATATTCCATTGTGTATATGTACCACCTCTTCTTTCCATTCATCTACTGATGGACACTTAGGTTGCTTCCATTTCTTGGCTATTGTAAATACTGCTGTGATAAACATAGGGGTGCATATGTCTTTTTGAAACTGGACTCCTGCATTCTTAGGGTAAATTCCTAAGAGTGGAATTCCTGGGTCAAATAGTATTTCTATTTTGAGTTTTTTGAGGAACCTCCATACTGCTTTTCACAATGGTTGAACTAATTTACATTCCCACCAACAGCATAGGAGGGTTCCCCTTTCTCCACATCCTTGCCAACATTTGTTGTTTGTCTTTTTGATTGTGCCCATCCTAACTGGTGTGAGTTGATATCTCATTGTGATGGTAATTTACATTTCTCTGATGATTAGTGATATGGATAATCTTTTCACATGTCTGTTGGACATCTGAATTTCTTCTATGGAAAAGTGTCTGTTCAAATCCTCTACCCCTTTTTTAATTGGATCATTTGCTTTTTGTTTGTTGAAGTGCGTGAGCTCTTTGTATATAAGATATAAACACCTTATTGTATATATCGTTTATGAATATATTCTCCCATACTGTAGGATGCCTTTTTGTTCTACTGATGGTGTCCTTTGCTGTACAGAAGCTTTTTAGTTGGATATAGTCCTACTTGTTCTATTTGCTTTTGTTTTCCCTTGCCCCTAGAGATGTGTTCATGAAGAATTTGCTCATGTTTGTATTCAAGAGATTTTTACCTATGTTTTCTTCCAAGAGTTTTATGGTTTCATGACTTACATTCAGGTCTTTAATCCATTTTGAGTTTACTTTTGTGTATGGGGTTAAACAACAATCTAGTTTCATTCTCTTACATGTAGCTGTCCAGTTTTGCCAACACCAGTTGTTGAAGAAGCTGTCCTTTCCCCATTGTATATCCATGGTTCCTTTATCAATATTAATTGACCATGTATGCTTGGATTCATATCTGGACTCTCTATTCTGTTCCACTGGTCTATGGGTCTGTTCTTGTGCCAGTAGGAAACTGTCTTGATTACTGTGGCTTTGTAGTAGAGCTTGGAGTTGGAAAGTGAGATCCCCCCTGCTTTCTTCTCAGGATTGTTTTGGCTATTTGGGGTCTTTTGTGGTTCCATATGAATTTTAGAACTATTTATTCCAGTTCATTGAAGAATACTGTTGGTAATTTGATAGGGATTGCATTGAATCTGTAGATTGTTTTAGGCAGGATGATCATTTTGACAATATTAACTCTTCCTATCTAAGAGCATGGGATGAATTTCCACTTAGTATCCTCTTTTATTTCTCTTAGGTGTGTCCTATAGTTTTCAGAGTATAGGTATTTCACTTCCTTGGTTAGGTTTATTCCTATGTATTTCATTCTTTTTGATGTAATTGTGAATGGAATTGTTTTCCTGATTTCTCTTTCTGCTAGTTCATCAACAGATTTCTGTGTATTAATTTTGTATCCTGCAACTTTGCTGAATCCAGATATTAGTTTTAGTAGTTTTGGAGTAGCATCTTTAGGGTTTTTTATATACAATATCATGTCATCTGCAAACAATGACAGTTTGACTTCTCCTTACTGATCTGGATGCCTTTTATTTCTTTGTGTTGTCTGATTGCCGTGGCTAGGACCTCCAGTACTATGTTGATTAAAAGCAGGGAGAGTGGGCATCCTTGTCTTGATCCCAATCTTCGAGGAAAAGCTTTTAGCTTCTCTCTGTTAAGTATGATGTTGGTTGTGGGTTTGTCATATATGGCCATTTGTATGTTGAGGTACTTGCCCTCTATACCCATTTTGTTGAAAGTATTTATCATGTTTGAATATTGAATTTTGTCGAATGCTATTTCAGCATCTATGTATATGAGCATGTGGTTTTTGTCCTTTTTGTTGATGTAGTGGATGATGTTGATGGATTTTCAAATGCTGTAGCATCCTTGCATCCTTGGGATGAATCCCGCTTGATCATGGTGTATGATCCTCTTGATGTATTTTTGAATTTGGTTTGCTAATATTTTGTTGAGTATTTTTGCATCTATGTTCATCAGGGATTTTGGTCTGTAGTTTTCTTTTTTTATGGTGTCTTTGCCTGGTTTTGGTATTAGAGTGATGGTGGCTTCATAGAATGAGTTCCGTCCTCTTCTATTTTTTTGGAAAACTTTAAGGAGAATGGGTATTATGTTTTCTCTAAATGTCTGATAAAATTCAGCAGTGAATCTATATGGTCCTGGTGTTTTGTTCTTGGATAATTTTTTAATTACCGATTGAATTTCATTTCTGGTAATTGGTCTGTTTAGGTTTTCTGTTTCTTGCTGGGTCAGACTTGGAAGGTTGTGTTTTTCTAGAAAGTTGTCCATTTCTTCTAGGTTATCCAGTTTTTTAGCATATAGATTTTCATAGTATTCTCTCATAATTCTTTGTATTTCTGTGGTGTCCATCATGATTTTTCCTTTCTCATTTCTGATTCTGTTTATGTGTGTAGATTCTCTCTTTTCCTTAATAAGTCTGGCTAGGGGTTTATCTATTTTGTTTATTTTCTCAAAGAACCAGATCTTGGTTTCATTAAATTTTTCTATTATTTTATTCTTCTCAATTCTATTTATTTCTTCTGTGATCTTTATTATGTCCCTCCTTCTGCTGATGTTGGGCCTCATTTGTTCTTCTTTTTCCAGTTTCAATAATTGTGAATTTAGACCATTCATTTGGGATTGTTCTTCCTTCTTTAAATAAGCCTTGATTGCTATATACTGTGCTCTTATAACTCCCATTGCTGCATCCCACAGAAGATGGGTTGTTGTGCTGTTGATTTCATTTGTTGCTTCATCTCTGTTTTAATTTGGTCATTGATCCATTGATTTGTAGGAGCATGTTGTTAAGCCTCCATGTGTTTGTGAGCCTTTTTGTTTTCTTTGTACAATTTATTTCTAGTTTTATACATTTGTGATCTGAGAAGTTGGTTGGTAGAATTTCAATCTTTTTGAATTTACTCAGGCTCTTTTTGTGGCCTAGTATGTGGTCTATTCTGGAAAATGTTCCATGTGCACTTGAGAAGAATGTGTATCCTGCTGCTTTTGGGTGGAATGTTCTATAGGTGTCTGTTAGGTCCATCTGTTCTAATGTGTTGTTCAGTGCCCCTGTGTCCTTACTTATTTTCTGTCTGGTTGATCTATCCTTTCAAGTGAGTGGTGTGTTGAAGTCTCCTAAAATGAATGCATTGCATTTCCCCCTTTACTATCTGTTAGTATTTGTTTCACATATTTAAGTGCTCCTGTGTTCAGAGCCTAAATATTTATAATGGTTATATCCTCTTGTTGGACTGACCCCTTTATCATTATGTAATGTTCTTCTTTGACTCTTGTGACTTTTTTTGTTTGGAAGTCTATTTTGTCTGATACAAGTACTGCAACACCTGCTTTTTTCCCCCTATTTGCATGAAATATCTTTTTCCATCCCTTCACTTTTAGTCTGTGTATGTCTTTGGGTTTGAAGTGAGTCCTTGTAGGCAGCATATAAATGGGTCTTGCTTTGTTATCCATTCTATTACTCTGTGTCTTTTGATTGGTGCCTTCAGCCCATTTACGTTTAGGGCAATTATTGATAGATAATGTACTTATTGCTATTGCAGGCTTTGGATTCATGGTTACCAAAGGTTCAAGGGCAGCTTCTTTACTATCTAACTATGTAACTTAACTCACTTATTACACTATTATAAACACAGTCTAATGATTCTTTATTTCTCTCCCTTGTTTTTCTTCCTTCTCCATTCTTTATATGTTAGGTATTTTATTTTATACTCTTATTTTATACTCTTGTGTTTCCCTTGACTGATTTTGTGGATAGCTCATTTTATTTTGCCTTTAGTTAGTATTTGGTTTGTCTACTTTGCTTTTGTTTTATTTTCTCTGGTGAGAGCTATTTAGCCTTAGGCATACTTCCATCTAGAGCAGTTCCTTTAAAATACATTGTAGAGGTTTTTTGTGAGAGTTAAATTCCCTCAACTTTTCCTTATATGGAAATTGTTTCATCCCTCCTTCAAATTTAAATGATAATCTTGCTGGATACAGTATTCTTGGTTCGAGGCCCTTCTGTTTCATTGCATTGACTATATTATGACACTCCCTTCTGGCCTTTAAGGTTTCTGTTGAGAAGTCTGATAATAGTGTGATGGGTTTTCCTTTGTAGGTGATCTTTTTTCTCTCTCTCACTGTTTTTAATACTCTGTCCTTGTCTTTGATCTTTGCCATTTTAATTAGTATGTGTTTTGGTGTTGTCCTCCTTGGGTCCCTTGTGTTGGGAGATCTTCGGACTTCCTTGGTCTGAGAGACTATTTCCTTCCCCAGATTGGGGTAGTTTTCAGCAATTATTTCTTCAAAGACACTTTGTATCCCTTTTTCTCTCTCTTCTTCTTCTTGTACCCCTATAATGCGAATATTGTTCTGTTCAGATTGGTCACACAGTTCTCTTAATATTCTTTCATTCCTAGAGATCCCTTTATCTCTCTCTGCCTCAGCTTCTCTGTATTCCTGTTCTCTGATTTCTATTCCATTAACAGTCTCTTCCACCTCATCCAGTCTACCCTTAAATCCTTCCATTGTTTGTTTCATTCTGTTATCTCCCTCCTGAGTTCATCCCTTAGCTCTTGAATATTTCTCTGTAACTCCATCAGCATGCTTATGACTATTATTTTGAATTCATTTTTGGGAAGATTGGTGATTTCAGTCTCACCAGGCCCTCTCTCTGGTGTTTTAAGAATTTTGGACTGAACAAGGTTCTTCTGCCTTTTCATGAGTGGTTGCTGGCAAGTTTGGCATGTGTGAACTGGGAGAACAAAGTCCTTTCCTCCTTGCTGGTCGTTTTGCCTGTCTCTGCTGCCTGTGCCGGTTAACTGCACACAGGGAGTAGCCTCTGGGTTAATCCCCTAAGCTGCTGTGGGTGGGACGGCCTTTGAGATGGCCTAGGGCAATGGCAGGGGTTGCCCATCAATGTGTTTTCTTACTCAAGAGCAAAGCCCCTTTTTGCCTCCCTGTCTCTGTGCCCATCACTGCTGTCTGTGCTGGTGAACCATGTGCAGGTAGCAGCCTCTGGGTTAATCCCCTGAGCTGCCATGGGCAAAGTTGCCCTCAGGATGGCCTAAGGCACTGGCTGGTGTCACAGGTGAGTGGCACCTGTTAGTCTGTGAAAACAGAGCCCCTTCATGCCTTCTGGAGTCTGCACTCATCTCCACTGTCTTCACCCCACCATACGCAGGGAGCAGCCTCTGGGTTAATCCCCTGAGCTGACATGGGTGGGGCAGCCCTCATGATGGCCTAAGGCACTGGCAGGGGTTGCAGGTGAGCAGTGCCTGTTCTGACACGAGAATAAAACCCCTTTGTGCCTCCCGGACTCTGCGCCAGTCTCTGCTGTCTGTGCCAGTCAACTGTGTGCAGGGAGCAGCCTCTGGGTCTGGGTCTGTTCACTGTGTGCAGGGAGAAGCCTCTGTGCTAAGCTGTGTGGTTGCTGTAGGTGGGACTGCCCCCCTCCCCTGCTGTGCTGCAGCAATGCCGGGTCAGTGGGTTTGCTTGCAGTGCTGGTGGTGTGGGAAGGATCTGCAGGCTGCTTATTGCCGTGAGGGATTTAGGAGCTGCATTGCCACCCAGGGGGCTAGGGTGCCTAAAGTTCCTTAAAGTTCCCAGCCTGCTGGGCTGAGTTTGCCAGGACTATTTTGTCCACCTTGTCCCTTTAAGACTTTTAAAGCAACTGCTTTTCTTTTGTCCCATGGCAGCCAGCTGTGGGCACCTGTTCACAGTCTCAATCTTGGACCGTGCTTTCCTGCTCCTCCAATATCCAGTGCACTAAGCAATGTGTGTCTGTGCTCCCGGGGCAGACCACCAGGGCTGGTTATTTAGCAGTCCTGTGCTTCCACTCCCTCGCCACTCTGATTTCTTTCCTCCCCCTGGTGAGCTGTGGTGGGGGGAGTGCTTGGGTCCCACTGGGTCACAGCTTTGTATCTTACCCTTTTCCATGAGATCTTGGGCTCTCGCAGATGTAGCCTGGCTCGTGTACTGTATCTTCTGGTCACTCTTTTAGGAATAGTTGTATTTGCTGTGTTTTCAAAATATGTATGTTTTTGGGAGGAGATTTCCACCACCCTACTCACGCTGCCATCTTGAGAATCTCCTCTCTTTTTATTTCTTATACAATGTTATATCACTAACATTAGTTTAATCATTCTTAGTACCATAAAAAGCATTAAACAACAAATAAAAAAAGGCCTAATTTCCAGAATCTCAAAATGCTACCAAAAAAAAAAAAGAAAGAAAAATGAATGCTGTGAAGCTACCAGTGATTCCCTCCTCAAAATGTAACCCTTTCTAGTCCCTGATAGAGTTTTGCTTGTGCCTTCTGAATACCACTTCTTGGTAACCTTAATTCAGCAGCACAATGTAAATGCATTGTGGCTACTATATTTAGGCATCTGCATCTTCCATAGTCCCTAATCTGGTACCTTGTACACAGAAGACACTCACAAGAGAATATCAGAAGACTGCATCTCTAAGATTAACCTAAAGGGAGGGGAGTCACTACTTGATGCAAGATGTGGCATAAAACATTAATGTAAGGCTTGAATGAACATACCAGTTTCATTAAAGAAATGTTCTCACATTACATGGCAATCAGACAGATGATTGAAGAGGGAACAGGTTTCTTTCAACTGCTATGTCATATCATGGGACTTTGAATGAAGATGCATCTAATGCTTTAGAAAGCTCTTAAGAGAAGCTTCCTACTTCTCTAAAAATAGGAAAGGTGAAGACCATAATGGAAACCTTTACAGAGGCTCTCCTTAATCTGATAGAGTTATGTCCCTACTTGACTACCTCTCAGAGACAGTTACCTGGCTCCAATGATAGACTACTTCCATAATTCTCAAGGTGGAGCTCTGAACCAACAACTGATAGTTCATGTTGCTTGGGAACTGGCCATAAAAGTAAAAATTCTTAGCCTCCCAGTGATTAATTTTTCATGCCTGTGATGAAACATGCTGAGATATAAATTGTTTGGTAAGAACAGGAGGGACTCCATCTTAAGGCTAATATTCTGTTTTAAAAATGAGTGAGTTAGGAGGTAAGATGCCTGATATATTTTATTGTAATTCGCCAACAACTGTCCCTACCTTAAGGCAGGGCAAACAGTTGTAAATGATATGTTTCCACTGTTTGAAGGTAACCATTTTCTTGGAGAATAACAGGACAAATAAATTCCTTGTGTTAGGTTTATCTTACAGAATATCTAGCTGACTGATCATGTTAATGTCTCTGTCACTAGAGATAGACATTACAAGACCACAGGTCAGCCTATGCTCCCTTGGCCCTTTACCCCATTCTTGAAATCCTTAAAAACCCAAATCCTAAGCCTTTAATTGTACCTCTTCTCTAAGGTTATCGCACTCCCCTTTCTTTGAGTGGGTACTTTGCCTTAAATAAAACCGTCTTGCTGCTCAGCTTATTGAATTTTGTCTCTGTGCTCTTCCAAGTCTGTCAGTAGATTAATAAGAAACCCCTTTTCCAGTGGTAAGTGTCTTTGTTACTTTGCTGCTTTTTCTAGACTTAAGTACAAGTCTTCTCTTTTCTCTGTTTTACTTCAGACAAGTAGGGGGGGGTTACTGAGATCTCTGATTTGGGCTTCCAAGTTTCAATCTCCGGGTGACCCAGACAGGACTGCAGCTGTATGGTCATGTTCTTTATTAGCTTGTCCAAAAATCTCTCTTTGCTTTGGACAGTATTCAGAACATAATCTCACTCCATCCAGTGCTCCACAGCTCCCCCAGATCCTGGGGTGGTAGGTGCTTAGTTCCCACATTGTGCAGATTCAGGTGGACACTGGGACACCAGGTGACCCTGGCTGCCAGCGAAGCCTGGTTTCAGGAGTTGGTGAGGGATGTGCCCTATGCTGAGCAGTTCAGTGAACATACCTTCCCTCCCTCTGTTCTTCCTTACTCTCTACTGCCTGCATGGCTGCTGCCATTCACTACTACTATTGCTTTAATGAATACCTTTCTTACCTACACTCATCTGACCTATTAGCAAATTATTTCTCCATCAGAGTCAAGAACCATGTGCCAGATTGAGTTCTCACCATGTGTGGAGGGAGATTACCCTGAAATGGATTGCCCAACAACACTATGATATACTGAACCAGAAATGCTGGGATGGAGCTCAGCAGTCTGTTTTTTAACAAGTCCTCCACGCTGATTTTGCTGCAGGCTAAAGTTTGAGAACACTGCTCCACCCTGACCCGGCCTGACTGTAGCTTAGATCACCCTCGGGAAAGCCCCCTTGGTCCTTGGGCTCTTGGACAGTGGAGGAAATGAATGTTTATTTGGAGTGAGGGGGAATGAAGCTTATGCTCTTTTTTTTCCCTATTAAAATGAAAACACTTAAATGGTCTCTCTACTAAAATAACACCTTCCTTATCAATCGTGATCTTGATTGGAATTTACAAATGCATCTGAGAGCGGGACTAGTGCTTAGTTGGACACTGTAACTTCATCTGGATGTCCTGGGCTGAGTCAGTCCAAGCTGACATTTATCAACTGTGATGGCCATGAAGGAGGGGTTTAGTAAGATAATCAATAGTGAATAAACTATTTTAAGAAGTATGTTTACTTTATATAACAAAAAATACCAGCCTCAAGAGGCCTTTAGAAACGGATTATTTTTCTGATCTCATTTTACAGAGGTCTTCAGAGGCAGTTAAGGATATTTAGGATCACAAACCAAATTGTCACCATTCCTGAAGGAGTGTTTTTCTAGGGATTCTAATACACTAATGGAGCCAGGAACACTTTTGTGGGGTAAAGCACAGAATCTCCGGAATCTCCCGCCAGGCCTTAGTCCATTTACATATCAGTTAAGTGTTTACCACTGCAGCTTCCTGAGGCCTCAGGGAGAAGGGGTGGAGAGGATGGCAGTTGTCTTCTCCCCTCCGTTTCTGGTACCTAAATGGTCTGGTGCTTGTCAGTTGCGGGGACCCACCTGTGGAGTTCCTCCCATTGGGCAGTGTGGGTAGAATTGTAACATTTCCAGAGTGTCTTGCCTGGCTTTAGTACATTTACATGTCCTCAGGCGTAGAGAGCAATTCATCTCCATGTTAATGGATAATTACCTGGGCAACCAAGGGCGTGTCTAAACCTGACAGTTTAAAGGGAGGGGCCAGCTTGCTTGCTTGCTTCTTCAGGAGCAGAGGAGAGAGACGGCCCTGAAATGCAGTTCATAAGCAATAAATGGGTTATAAACTTTATTTCTCCCTTTGGCTGATTTCGGTTTTTAGAGGTATTTTGCCCCAGGGATTCCTCTCCCTGGACTTACAGGCAGTTGGGGAATTAAGTGAGTGTGCACTGTGACTGCAGAGGCAGAGACATAGAGCACTGAGTGGGCTTTGCTGGTGGGGGCCTGGGTGAAAGGGAAGAAGGGAAAGTGGTGGCTGGAGGACGAAGCCAGGCCTCATTGTGAGCAATAAAAAGATTTTCTCCCAAGTTACTCTTTCCCTTGACTGATTTCGGTCCCTCCAGTTTATTTGCCCCACTCTGGGAGCACTCTTTCCCTTGGAGCTACAACTTTATACCACTCAGCACTTAAATTTCAGCATTTTCTTTACATAGAATGGTGACAGGCCTAAATTCTGGATAGTTCAAAGACCAAGATGATATCCTGCCCTGAAGGAATTCAGTCTGATGGTTCTGTTAAAAAGAAAAATGGAGGCCCAGCACAGGGTCACTTCTAGACCCAGTCACCAAACTGGGCCTTAGTGCCCAGCCTAATTGCAGTTTCAGTGTCTCCCAGGAGTGGAATTTTAAATCAGTCAGTTTGGAGCTTCCTAATGAAGTCATATGCATAAGACTCCCACTAGTGACCTCACTTGAAACAATCCCTAATCTCCTCTTTTGCTAATTTTTTGCCCCACCCTTCTGCCTTCTGTCTATAGAAACCTTCCATTTTATATAACTCTTCAGAGCATTTCTCTACTTTCTAGGTGGGATATAGTCTGATTCATGAACTAGTTGATAAAACCAATTAGATCTTCAGTGTACTTAATTGAATTTTGTTTTTAAGCAGTTATAGTCATCTTAATATCTGTTCAAGTTCTAGTTGAAGAACTAATTATACTCATTCACTGTTTCATCTAAAGATTACAGAAAATTCTCTATGAGTTCATTGTATTAATTAGAATTGTTTTGGTTGCAAGAAACAGAAGTCTACTTGAGCCAGCTTAAGCAAAAAGGGGGCATTGGTTACAGTGGAATGGGAGGAGAGTTGGATAAGCAGGCCTCAGGATTGGTGCCCAGAAAGTCCTCATTCTAGGTTTCTTCTTTGTCTGCTTCTCTCTGCTACTCAGTCTCATTCTTTTCTCATGGAACAGAATATTTTCCTGTTTCCCAGCATATGTGGGTGAAAAATAAGCCTCAGATAGTCATGAGTTTTGTATGTTGTATGTATAACTTACCACTGAAATACTTGATATTTTCTAATTTTAAAGTTTTTTAAAAATACCAGCTTTATTGAGATATAATTTAAGAAATTCACATGTGATAAAATTTCTTTTAAAGTATACAGCTCAGTGGATTTTTGTGCAGCTGATCATTCATGAACATGTGCAGAGTGGCAAAAAGTTGAATTGCCAGACACATGTTTCCAGCTAAGGTTAAACCACTCTTATTATCAAAGACAAGTGCCCTTTCTGTGGTCAATTTAGTGCCACTTTTTTGTGCCTTTTATTGGTAATGTTACTGTTTAAAATGACCCCAGGTATAGTGCTGAAGTGCTGTCTGGTGTCCCTAAGCACTAGAAGGCTGTGATGTGCCTTAGGGAGAAAATGTATGTTAGATAAGCTTTTTCCAGGCATAGGTTATAGTGCTGTTGGCTATGAGTTCAATGTTAATGGCTCCACAGTGCAGTACATCCAGAAAAAGAGGAGGAAATTTGCCAGCTTGGGAAGGAGGCTACTCTGGAAAGTGCTAAATATTTATTCAAATCATTTTCCCATTTACAAAATAGGAATATTTGTTGAGTGTAAGAGTTCTTTATATATTCTTGATGCAAGTCCTTTATCAAATATATGATTTGTTTTCTCACATCCTAGGGGTTCTCTTTTTATTTCTTGATGGCTGAATAGACTTTTGATCCAGAGACCAGAGTCTCTTTTTGCATAGGTTCACTTTGCACAGGTTTCCACTTTTCAGATGATGGGGCAACTTTGGTGATTGCTCCCTGTGTAGTCATGGAGAGTTGGGGGAGAGGACAATTCCCAGAAAGGGAATTGGGCAGGACAGATGACCAAATGGGGATTTGCTGCAGTTACATAGCTATTATTATGTCATTTCCTTTCATTATAGGGAGGGATGCACAATGACTTGCAGGGATTATATATCACTATTGCTTAGAGGGCCAAAGATGTTACTTGCTGATAATGACTTCTTTTTTTGGTCTCAAAAGTAATTAATTGTTAGAGCAAATATAAATATAACTGATAATATAGATAAAAATGTAAAAATAACTGAAAATGTTAGGGTTTGAGATTGTTCTCCTTGGTTCTTGTTCTTACTGCAACAAAGTGAAGCAGAGCAAAAAATTTTATTTGAATACACTCCAAGTGAGGGGTAGGCCAGAGTCAAGGTAGACAAAGACGCTGAACTTTTAGGGGGAAGGTCTATTTATCATGACTTAGCTGGGAGGCACCTTTTTTGATTGACAGAGTGAGGTCATTTGATGGACAGCTTTAGTTATACACTCATTTTTCTTGGTGCACATGTCTTTTCCCAGAATGTACACAGAAAAGCCCATGGGAGCAGGGGGAGCAAAACTACAATTTTATTTTAATGAGATTATGAGGAGGTGTGGTTTGGGTGATTCTTAGTTTTGTTCCATTGCACCCACTTTGGGACCTGCTTGGGGCTGGTTTGGCCTGGTCTCAATAGGCAAGAGGTTATCTCCCTGCAAAGCCTTTGTTGTCTTCACATGGGCCCTGTTCCTTGGCAGTTTGGGTGGTTTTTCCTTGAACCTTATCTTCCCCTTCCCCAGCTGTTCATGCCTATTTTTATCTAACATTCCTAACAAAAATACAAAAACTGACTTCTTAAAAGACAGCACAATTCTTGACTCAGGAACTGCTTGATTTCTTATGAAAGTGTGGAAACTCAGGAAAGATACTGATATTTAAAAGTCATCCATTTTCTTTATTTTTAATGGAGAGAAAAAGGATGGCATTTACAAAAAGCATTCTCTTCCTTAAATAATAGTTTCTTCTTTAAAGTTTCAGAGGCTGCTCAAATAATGCTCCCAAAGAGTAGCATTGTCTATGTACAGTGACCAAAATTATAGGCAAAAAAAAATTAAAGAAATTTCAAATTTATTTTAAGTATGTACTTTAAAGTTAACAATTTTAAACAGATTTCAAAAGAGACCTGTGTTGTACCTTACATTCCTTGTGCTATTAGACTGAGCTGAGGAAACATATAGTTTAATTTTATCTCTTATCAATTCACATATTTCTATTTTAATTTTATTAATGTTATGAGTTGAGTTGTGTCCCCCTGCCAAATTCATATGTTGAAGTCCTGGCCCTCAGTACCTCAGAGTGTGACTATATTAGGAGGTTGCATCTTTAAAGAGGTAATCAAGGTAAAATTAGAGTGGGCCCTAATCCTATATGACTGTTATCCTTATAAGAAGAGACTTGAGCAGAGACAATACAGGGGGAAGGCCATGTGAAGACCCACATAGTAGACAGATATCTACAAGCCAAGGAGAGATGCCTCTGAAAGAACAAACCCTGACAAGACCTTGATCTTAGACGTTCTAGCCTGTTGATCTTAGACTTCTAGCCTACAAAAATGTGAGAAAATAAATTTCTGTTGTTCAGCCACCCAGTCTGTGGTACTTCGTTATGGCAGCCCTAGAAGACTAATACATTTAGTGTTGCTATAGAGATGATGTTTTCAAATATCAACATTTTCCCTGCTGAGAACCTGCTTTTTCAATAAAAGGTCAGGTAATAAATATTACAGACCTGTGGACCATACACTCTCTCTTATAACTATTCAACCCTGCCACTGTCCTGTTAAATAGTCATAGATAATATATAAATAAGTAGACAGGGTTGTATCCCAAAAAACTTTATTTACATAAACATCCAGTGAGTTGGATATGGCCTGAAGGCCATGGTTTGCCCACCCTGGTCTAAGTGTAGGTAAATTCATATCTTCTTTGAGGCAGATTCTACTTCTTACATATATTTATGCTAAAGTACAACCTTGTGGACTTTTCTTTCGAAATGCATAATTTTACCAATTATAATTTAGAATTACAGTGACTACTTTGGAAACCTTTTGATATGGACAAAATTGTTCATTTGAGAGGGACCTTAGAATAAAAAGTGGGCAAAATCAAAAACATCCAATGTCCTATAATTTTTTGGCTGGTATGAGGAAGCATCAAAAGAAATTCAGATTTCAATATTGCTTTTTGAAAGGATTATGTTGCCAAAGTGTGAAACAAAACTGAAAAAACAAAGTAATCTCCCCAAGTCACAATATAACCTGAGGACTTTTATCCTACTATTTCTGCTCCTCTATTTAACCCTGTTCCCATATTTACTGACAGGCTCTCTTTCCCTCTCGACCACCTAGAAATCCCCAAACATCAGTTACCTCTTAACTTAGAACAGGAAAAGTCACTTGTGGTTGATTTTTATCCCCTAGACTCATTCTGAGCTGAGAGCTACTTTAAAGACTTTTGAAAGCCTTAGGATAGAAGTTTACAAAGAAAATTAGATTATTGTCTGAATGTATAATAGGTCATATGTTAAGAGGACACTTCAGGTGCAAAATGATTATATAGAAAAGGTAGAATAGGAAGACATTGGCTTAAAAGATGTCGAATACACAGGAAATGAGAGGAATTTATAAAAGCTGTAGATGGTGTACCATTTATTTTGGAGACTATCCTAAAATCTTCCCTGTGAAAATAGATTGGGTTCTGTTTCAGTCCTATAAGCAAAGAAAGGATGAGTCCAATTGGAGATGTCAGGGAACAGCTCTTTAATATCTTTAGACAGAATTCAGGAGTGTATCATAAAGCAGATGTGACCCCAGTTCTCTCTTAACTTTTTGCAAATGGCCTTATGTCTGAAATAGGGGGCTTAATATGCAACAAGAACCAGAATGGGAAATAGCTCCATGCCAGATTTCTAATACCCTTGCTGAACATATTGAGAAGAGTCTTAAAATAAAAACAGAATAACACTTGGAATAAACTGATAGTCTTACAGATAAAACAACTAGATGCACTATCCTAGTCATTAACCTCTGGAAGAGGGAGTCTCTTACTAAAGTTACTTGTGGTTTCTGTAAACAGAAACATTGGGAAAAGAAATAGTCTCTGTTAACTAAGAACTTAAAGAGGAAAACAATGAAGTGAGTGATCAGTGAAGATGCTCCAAGGGAGAATCAATTGTTGTCAGGCAGCTGTGTCTAGAGAGGTCTTTCCCTGCACATTAGGTGAAGCCCTAAGAGAAACCTCAACCTGAACGGCGGAGGGTTCTTGACTCTGAATGAGAAAGAATTCTCCAGCAGGTCCTATGAGGATAGGTAAGGAAGGAATTTTTTAAAGCAGTAGTAGCAGGGAATGGCAGCTGCTTCACAGACAGCACAGAGCAAGGAAGAGCAGAGGGAGGAAAGGAAAGTTCACTGAGCCTCCTCTTCAGCATATGGCAGATCCCTTGCCAACTTCTAAACCAGGGTCACCTAGTGTCTGCTTGGATCTGCATGGCATGGGAACTAAGTCCTTATCACCCCAGGATTTGGGGAAGCCACAGAGCACTGGATGGAGTGAGATTATATACTGAGAACTTCGCAAAGGCAAAGAAAGAAGATTTTCAATCAGGCTGCTAAAGAGCATGATTGTACAGCCATCGTCCTGTCTGGGTTACCCAGGTGACAGGGACTTACAAGCCCAAATCAGGGCTCCCAGTAGCCCCTCCCTACTTATCTGGAGTAGAACAGAGATGGAGTGAAGATTTGTGCTTAAGTCTGGAAAATAGAATGAAATGGCAAAGTGACAAAGACACCACTGAAAGAGTGCAGACACAAAATGCAATAAATTGAGCAGTAAGAAGACTTTATTTAAAAAGTACATGCTTGAAGAAAAGGGAGTGTGGGAAACCTCAGAGTGGAGGCACACTTAAAGGCATAGGATTCTGTCTTTTAAGGCTTTCAAGAATGGGGCAAAGGGTGGCAGGTGCAGGGGCTGCAGACTTGCTGTGGTCTCATGATGTCTTTCTCTGGTGAGAGACATTATGTCACCACCCATAGTCAGTCCTCTAGATAATTCTGTAAAATAAACTTAACGCAAGGAATTTATTGATCCTGTTCCCCAAGATATTGGTTAACCTCAATATCTGGCAGTGCTGGGAACATATCAGGTAGGACTGCTTGCCCTGCCTTAAGATAGGGTTGGTTATTGGCTGATTACAAAAGAAGGTGTTAGGAATCTGTAAGTCCGGGGAGAGGAAATCCCAGGGCAAAATACCTCTAAAAACCGAAATCAGTCAAAGGGAGAAATACAATTTAAAACCCGTTTAGTGCTTACAAAACTGCAGTCCAGCCCATCTCTCTCTCCTGCTCCAGCAGCAGCAAAACTGGCCCTCCCCTCACCTCTCAGGTACAGATAAGCCCTCCTTGCCGAGATAATTACCCATTGATATGGAGATGAACTTCTCTCCACCACTGAGGAATGATACAAATGCACTAAAGCCATACTTCTTTCCACCTCTGAACGCCTATTGATATGCAGATTTACTAAAGGCAGGTGAGATATTCTGGAAATGTTACAATTTTACCCACAGAATCTTACCTCCTAATTTCCTGGTTCATAAAATGCAATCTTATCCTTAAGGTAGAGTCCCTCCTGTTCTTACCATACTGTTTTATATCTTGACATTTTTCATCCTAGGCAGGAAAAGTTAATCATGATGCTTGTCCCATGTCCCTGTCCTACTTCACAATAGACCATTTTTTCATACCTTTAATTGCACAAGGAAAAATATTTCTACATACAGGCAGCACAATATCAGCCACAAACCCTAACATTGTTACACAACTGTTTCCCCAAGGCCAACAAACTACTTAGTTTATGGGTATCTCTAATAATTCTCTGATATCCTCCATAGCTCAAACCTTAGCTGTCACCTTGGGACCTTTAAGAAACATTCTTTCCTTCTTTGTGACACTATATCTACTAACTTAATATGGTGAGAATAGTTATGAAATTAAAATTGCCAGCTTAATCTCTGTAACTCTGGGGGTGGTATGGTATGGTATGGGGGTGGGTTGGGGAATATTTTCCCAGCCTGGAACAAAATACCTTTGGACCAAAATCAGTCAAAGGGAGAAATAAATTGGGAGAAATCTGTTTATTGCTCACAAGCAGTCGTCTGCTTCTGCTTGCCCGTGCCTCTTGTGACCTGGCTGCAAAAAGGGACCCCACCCAACCTCTCCAGGCCAGATAAGTCCTTGCTTGCCCTTGTAATTACCTATTGATATGGAGATGGACTACTTCTCTTCACCCCTTAGAAACAACTATTGATATAGAGATGCACTAAGGCCAGGTGAGAGATTCTGGAAATGTTGCAATTTTACCCACAATCTCCCAATGAGTACTTCCTTGTAATCTCTAGAGACTCCCCTATTTATAATGTATTCCTAACTAATTTGGGCATTGACTCACAAGTTATCCTTGAGCCTAAATCAATCCAAAATGGAAGATAGCAAAAAATGCTAGCAAAAAATTACACTGATATAGGCAGGATTATTGGGGTTGAATCCATCAAAGTTCAGATTGACTCATCTACACCTCTACCCAAACTTGAAGAATGCATTCTAAAACAAAAAGCTAAGGAAAAACAAAAACCAAAAGTTGAGAGCCTAATAAAGAACTTTGTTCTTTTCTTTGTAACACTCCTAACCTCTCAGTCAGAAAACCCAAAGAGCAGGAATAGAAATTCTTTCAGTACCTTAGGGCCATAAATAAGATAGTCATTCAGCACTATCCTGTTATTCTGATACCAATTGGTGTGCTGCAAGGCAATTCAATTCTGATGCTCACTACTCAGAGTTACCCTCAAACTCGAAAGGTTTATGAACATAGTCCACAACAACTTCTCCACTTCAAACATTAACTGACAGTAAGGTCCCAAAGCCATCTACTTTTCTAATCAACTGGCTACAAACCCAGGGGGTTCCCACAACCTAACTCCTCTCAGATTTGATAAGATGACTCACAGAATTTAGGGGAGTATTAAATTTATAATTACAGTTTTACTATAAAAGGTACATATCAGGCCGAGTCAAATGAAGAGACACATAGGGTGAGGTTTGGGAGGGTCTCCAATGCAGATTCTGTGCCCTTTCCCTATGGAATCAGGTGCCTTATCCTCCTTAACATTGATGTGTTTACCAACCAGGAAGGTAGAATTTTTATTGGGGTTTCATTATAGAAGCTTGATTGATTGACTCATTGGCCATGTGATTGAACTCAATTTCCAGCCCTCTTCTCCATCTCTGAAGGTCAGTCTCACTCATATCCCCAACCGTCCAATTACATGGCTGATTTTTCTGATGACCAGCCCCAATCCTGAGTCATCTTACTCATAAACCCAGATATGATCCAAGGTGCTTATAAATAACTCAAGAAAATTCAAGGATTTAGAGTCTTTCTCCCAGGAAACAAGGGTATAAAGCCAGTGAAATTATTATACAACAGGCTACCCCTTGGCCTTTGACCATCATTCTTTTTCTGAGCCTGACATTTGGAGCAGTGTCGGATAGGTAAAGGAGGATTTTAATCTCCCACTACATTCGACTGTCAATATAAGTATTATAATCAATATTATAGTCATACCAACAATGCCAGTGTACAGTATGGTAGGTGTAACCTGAAAAATGAGTCAAAAGATTCTGCACATTAGTAGAGTCCCTTCAATCATTAATAATTAGTCTAGTTCATCATCATATCACATGACCAAAATGTCTCCCAGGGTGATGTCACCTAGGTTGCAGGCTTCCATTTGATCTTGCCAAGTTCCGAAAGCAGGAGTGGTCTCAACAATACACGGCTTTACTTGTTCAGGCATCTGGTATAACTGAGCTAAGAGACAGTATTGACTCTTGTCCTGATCCTTTTTTGAAGTGTTGATGTAATGTTGGAGTTCCCTCATTGCATTCATTCCTTTACCCTCAGCTGAGATTTCTCCTCTCTATTTATACCCAAACTTTTTCACCTTTGGAAAGGATGTACGGTTCAGCTACTGTGCTGATCTAGATTACCAGCAGTAATACTTGTCCAGCAAGTGCCTCCCCTTCACCCACCCCGACTCATATAGGGTATGGTTACATAGGCCCAGAACAAGTGGGCTATTTCCACCACTAGGCAAAATAGCTGCATTTAAAGGCTGGTCAATTTGTTTTTATTATACAACACCTATAGTGGCAAATCTAAATATTATTTCATCTTTGGAGCTTCTGAGGTTATATATTTTATAATTGTAAGTCTGTATTCTTTCTGCAGTGTTCATTTGGATTGAAACAGTTAGTGCTTGTTTACCTTCTCCTGAGAAAATCAATAATATACCTGAACTGTTAAGCCCCAAGGGTTTATTGAGGTATTTGCCTACAATTCACAAATCTTCAACCAAGACTCCTTTCTATTCTCATGAAATATGTGGATGACCTTTTTGTTGTGTTCCAAAGATGAGGTAAGGTCTAAGACTAATCCTTCTATCAATTTACTGTTCTGGCTTAGAAAGACACAAGATTTCCAAAGGACAGTTACAATATTGTTATTAACTAGGATATAGTTTATCCAGTGGTTCTTGTTTCTTCTGTTACCTGCATAATCAGGGTAAAATTGTAAAGCTAGGATATGGGCAAGAGCCCAAACCTCAGTTCCTGAACACCTCCTCCAGATTTCCATAACTACTCCCTGCAAAGTTACTTTTTTTTTTTTTGAGAATTTTTTTTTATTAAGGTATCATTGATAGACACTCTTATGAAGGTTTCACAAGAAAAACAATGTGGTTACTACATTCACCCTTATTGAGTCCCACCCCCCCATACCCCATTGCAGTCACTGTCCAACAGTGTAGTAAGATGCCACAGAGTCTCTACTTGTCTTCTCTGTGCTATACTATCTTCCCTGTGACCCCACACACACATGTGCACTAATCATGATACCCCACAATCCCCTTCTCTTTCCATCTGTACCCACCCTCCCTCCCTACCCCCTGCCCCCTCACCCCTCCCCATTCGTAACTACTAGTCCCTTCTTGGAGTCTGTGAGTCTGCTGCTGTTTTATTCCTTTAGTTTTGCTTCATTGTTATATTTGAAAAATAATTTTTTTTTTAGAGGGCATCTCTCATATTTATTGATCAAATGGTTGTTAACAACAATAAAATTCTGTATAAGGGAGTCAATGCTCAATGCACAATCATTAATCCACCCCCAGCCTAATTCTCCTCAGTCTCCAATCTTCTGAAGCATAACAAACAAGTTCTTACATGGTGAACAAATTCTTACATAGTGAATAAATTCTTACATGGTGAACAGTACAAGGGCAGTCATCACAAAAACTTTCGGTTTTGATCACTCATTATGAACTATAAACAATCAGGTCAAATATGAATATTCATTTGATTTTAATACTTGATTTATATGTGAATCCCACATTTCTCCCTTTATTATTATTATTATTATTATTATTATTATTATTATTATTATTATTATTTTGAATAAAATGCTGAAGTGGTAGGTAGATGCAAGATAAAGGTAGAAAACATAGTTTAGTGTTGTAAGAGAGCAAATGTAGATGATCATGTGTGTGCCTGTAGACTATGTGTTAATCCAAGCTAGACAAGGGCAATAAAACATCCACGGATGCAGAAGATTTCTCTCAAAACAGCGGGGGTGAGGTTCTAAGCCTCAGCTCTGTTGATCCCTAATTTCTCACCTGATGGCCCCCCTGTGACTGTGTCTGTCTTAGGTTGTTCCTCCGTTGAGGAATCTTACTCGTCTCTGGCTAACCAGTCATCTTCTGGGGCCATACAGGGAAATGTAAAGTTGGTAAGTGAGAGAGAAGCCATATTGTTTGAAAAGGTTAGCTTTTTACTTCTTTGCAGATTTATGCCCTGTGGCTTCTATGCCCACCATTTGTCTTGAGGTATCTTTACCACTTGGAGAATTTATGATACTCGGTGAATTCGGTATGAGGCACTAATTCTATTTAAGGGTTGTAATTAGGAAGGAAGGAAAAAAGCTATAGAGGTAGCAGACGGAAGAAAACATGGGAAGATTGATTATTTCTTTGACATATCTTCTTGTAGAGTAACTTCAGCATGTATAGGTTTTAAACTACTAATTAAATTGTACACACACATTAACATAATAGGAATACAGTTACATAACCAAAGCAGATCTATAATTACCATCTATCTCCAGTGAAGTCAAGAAAACCAGCTAGGCACCCTAGGCATTTGTGAAAATTTGTCTATGATATAATGGATATTGTCCAACTGTACTTGAACAGTCTGAGAGAAATCAGACAAATTAAAACAACCCATTCCTGGGAACTGTTCACATCCCGTATGTTCTTTTAACAGTATATAGTCTGTAGTTGTAAGATTTTGGAGCGCTACAACTTGCACTTCTCCTAATTCTTGGTTGAGTTCCAACAGTATAAATCCAGTCAAATTTGTTGTTTTACTGTATGCACGGGCCAGCTTAGATATCTCCTTCTTCATTCCCATGGCAAGTACAGGAACTGGTGGGATGAATGCAGCTACAACTGCAGCATGCCTGGATCTTTGTTGAGGTTTTTTTATGATCAACTTCTGGAATGACTCTTCTAGAGGATGTTGATGTTGGAAGTTCTTCTTCATATCTTATCTTAGTTCATTTTCTGGGTAGCCAAATTAGGCTTTGATCCTCTGTATAAACAAAAACAGACCCTTAGCCCACACGTTGATATGCCCTTTTCTACCATTGTGTAGAACTCATTGGAGGTCACCACACAGGAACTGCTTTTTTTTTTTAAGAGAAAGGAATATTATCCGAAAAGTGTACCTCCATATCCGATCATCTGACACCCTTTAAGTGATCAAAATTAAGGATATTTAAAGCATGCATTAATTGTTGATTTACAGTTTGTTTTATCCTATCAAGGAGTAATCCCCCTTCTCTTTCTTTCTTTTTTTTTTTGTTATCTTTAATCTACACTTACATGAAGAATATTATGTTTACTAGGCTCTCCCCTATACCAGGTCCCCCCTATATACCCCTTTACAGTCACTGTCCATCAGCATAGCAAAATGTTATAGAATCACTACTTGTCTTCTCTGTGTTATACAGCCCTCCACTTTCTCCCACCCCTCCTATGCATGCTAATCTTAATACCCCTCTTCTTCTTCCCCCCCCTTTTCCCTCCTACCCACCCATCCTCCCCAGTCCCTTTCCCTTTGGTACCTGTTAGTCCATTCTTGGGTTCTGCGATTCCGCTGCTGTTTTGTTCCTTCAGTTTTTCCTTTGTTCTTATACTCCACAGATGAGTGAAATCATTTGGTATTTCTCTTTCTCCGCTTGGCTTATTTCACTGAGCATAATACCCTCCAGGTCCATCCATGTTGCTGCAAATGGTGGGATTTGACCTCTTCTTATGGCTGAGTAGTATTCCATTGTGTATATGTACCACATCTTCTTTGTCCATTCATCTACCGATAGACATTTAGGTTGCTTCCAATTCTTGGCTATTGTAAATAGTGCTGTGATAAACATAGGGGTGCATCTGTCTTTCTCAAACTTGATTGCTGCATTGTTAGGATAAATTCCTAGGAGTGGAATTCCTGGGTCAAATGGTAAGTCTGTTTTGAGCATTTTGATGAACCTCCATACTGCTTTCCACAATGGGTGAACTAATTTACATTCCCACCAGCAGTGTAGGAGGGTTCCCTTTTCTCCACAACCTTGCCAACATTTGTTGTTGTTTGTTTTTTGGATGGCAGCCATCCTTACTGGTGTGAGGTGATACCTCATTGTAGTTTTAATTTGCATTTCTCTGATAACTAGCGATGTGGAGCATCTTTTCATGTGTCTGTTGGCCATCTGAATTTCTTTTTTGGAGAACTGTCTGTTCAGTTCCTCTGCCCATTTTTTAATTGGATTATTTGATTTTTGTTTGTTGAGGCATGTGAGCTCTTTATATATTTTGTACGTCAAGCCTTTATCGGATCTGTCATTTACAAATATATTCTCCCATACTGTAGGGTTCCTTTTTGTTCTATTGATGATGTGTTTTGCTGTACAGAAGCCTTTCAGCTTAATATACTCCCACTTGTTCATTTTTGCTGTTGTTTTCCTTGCCCGGAGAGATATGTTCAAGAGGAGGTCGCTCATGTTTATGTTAAGAGGTTTTTCCCTATGTTTTTTTCCGCAAGTTTAATGGTTTCATGACTTACACTCAGGTCTTTGATCCATTTTGAATTTACTTTTGTATATGGGGTTAGACAATGGTCCAGTTTCATTCTCCTACATGTAGCTGTCCAGTTTTGCCAGCACCATCTGTTGAAGAGACTGTCATTTCACCATTGTATGTCCGTGGTTCCTTTATAGAATATTAATTGACCATATATGTTTGGGTTAATGTCTGGAGTCTCTAATCTGTACCACTGGTCTGTGGCTCTGTTCTTGTGCCAGTACCAAATTGTCTTGATTACTATGGCTTTATAGTAGAGCTTGAAGTTGGGGAGTGAGATCTCCCCTACTTTATTCTTCTTTCTCAGGATTGCTTTGGCTATTCAGGGTCTTTGGTGTTTCCATATGAATTTTTGAATTATTTGTTCCAGTTCATTGAAGAATGTTGCTGGTAATTTGAGAGGGATTGCATCAAATCTGTATATTGCTTTGGGCAGGATGGCCATTTTGACAATATTGATTCTTCCTAGCCATGAGCATGAGATGAGTTTCCATTTGTTAGTGTCCCCTTTAATTTCTCATAGGGTGACTTGTAGTTTTCAGAGTATAGGTCATTCATTTCTTTGGTTAGATTTATTCCTAGGTATTTTATTCTTTTTGATTCAATTGTGAATGGAATTGTTTTCCTGATTTCTCTTTCTATTGGTTCATTGTTAGTGGATAGGAAAGCTACAGATTTCTGTGTATTAATTTTGTATCCTGCAACTTTGCTGTATTCTGATATCAATTCTAGTAGTTTTGGGGTGGAGTCTTTAGGGTTTTTTATGTACAATATCATGTCATCTGCATATAGTGACAGTTTAACTTCTTCTTTACCAATCTGGATTCCTTGTGTTTCTTTGTTTTGTCTGATTGCCATGGCTAGGACCTCCAATACTATGTTAAATAGCAGTGGGTACAGTGGGCATCCCTGTCTAGTTCCTGATCTCAGAGGAAAAGCTTTCAGCTTCTCTTTGTTAAGTATGATGTTGGCTGTGGGTTTATCTTATATGTCCTTTATTATGTTGAGGTACTTGCCCTCTATACCTGTTTTGCTGAGAGTTTTTATCATGAATGGATGTTGAATTTTGTCAAATGCTTTTTCAGCATCTATGGAGATGATCATGTGGTTTTTCTCTTTCTTTTTGTTGATGTGTTGGATGAAGTTGATGGATTTTCGAATATTGTACCATCCCTGCATCCCTGGGATGAATCCCAGTTGGTCATGGTGTATGATCATTTTGATATATTTTTGAATTTGGTTTGCTAATATTTTGTTGAGTATTTTTGCATCTACATTCATCAGGGATATTGGTCTGTAATTTTCTTTTTTGGTGGGGTCTTTGCCTGGTTTTGGTATTAGGGTGATGTTGGCTTCATAGAATGAGTTTGGGAGTATTTCCTCCTCTTCTAATTTTTGGAAAACTTTAAGGAGAATGGGTATTATGTCTTCTCTGTGTGTCTGATAAAATTCCAAGGTAAATCCGTCCAGCCCGGGTGCTTTGTTCTTGGGTAGTTTTTTGATTACCGTTTCAATTTCTTTGCTTGTAATTGGTTTGTTTAACTTTTGTGTTTCTTCTTTGGTCAGTCTTGGAAGGTTGTATTTTTTTAGGAAGTTGTCCATTTCTTCTAGGTTTTCCAACTTGTTGGCATATAGGTTTTCATAGTAGTCTTTAATGATTCTTTGTATTCCTGTGGAGTCTGTCATGATTTTTCCGTTCTCATTTCTGATTGTGTTGATGTGTGTTGATTCTCTTTTTCTCTTAATAAGTTTGGCTAGAGGCTTATCTATTTTATTTTCTCAATGAACCAACTCTTGGTTTCATTGATTTTTTTCTATTGTTTTGTTCTTCTCAATTTTGTTTATTTCTTCTCTGATCTTTATTATTTCCCTCCTTCTGCTGACTTTAGGCCTCATTTGTTCTTCTTTTTCCAATTTCGATAATTGTGATGTTAGACTATTCATTTGGGATTGTTCTTCCTTCTTTAAGTGTGCCTGGATTGCTATATACTTTCCTCTTAAGACTGCTTTCGCTGCATCCCACAGAAGTTGGCGCTTAGTGTTGTTGTTGTCATTTGTTTCTATATATTCCTTGATCTCTATTTTAATTTGTTTGTTGATCCATTGATTATTTAGGAGCATGTTGTTAAGCCTCCATGTGTTTGTGAGCCTTTTTGTTTTCTTTGTAGAATTTATTTCTACTTTTATATCTGTGTGGTCTGAAAAATTGGTAGGTAGAATTTCAATGTTTTGGATTTTGCTGAGGCTCTTTTTGTGGGCTAGTATATTGTCTATTCTGGAGAATGTTCCATGTGTACTTGAGAAGAATGTATATCCTGTTGCTTTTGGATGTAGAGTTCTATAGATGTCTATTAGGTCCATCTGCTCTAGTGTGTTGTTCAGTGCTTCTGTGTCCTTACTTTTTTTATGCCTGGTGGATCTATCCTTTGGGGTGAGTGGTGTGTTGAAGTCTTCTAAAATGAATGTGTTGCAGTCTATTTCCCCCTTTAGTTTTGTTAGTATTTGTTTCACATATGCTGGTGCTCCTGTGTTGGGTGCATATATATTTAGAATGGTTATATCCTCTTGTTGGACTGAGCCCTTTATCATGATATAGTGTCCTTCTTTATCTCTTTTTACTTTCTTTGTTTTGAAGTCTATTTTGTCTGATATTAGTACTGCAACCCCTGCTTTCTTCTCACTGTTGTTTGCCTGAAATATATTTTTCCATCCCTTGACTTTTAGGCTGTACATGTCTTTCTTTGGGTTTGAGGTGAGTTTCTTGTAAGCAGCATATAGATGGGTCTTGCTTTTTTATCCATTCTGTTTCTCTGTGTCTTTTGATTGGTGCATTCAGTCCATTTACATTTAGGTTGACTATTGAAAGATATGTACTTATTGCCATTGCAGGCTTTAAATTCGTGGTTACCAAAGGTTCAAGGTTAGTCTCTTTAGTTTCTTACTGCCTAACTTAGCTCACTTATTGAGCTGTTATATACACTGTCTGGAGATTCTTTTCTTCTCTCCCTTCTTATTCCTCCTCTTCCATTCTTCTGTGCTCCCTGCAGCCCATGGGATTAGAGTGCCCAGAGATCCCCGGATTCCCTACCTCTAGACTAAGTGTCCCACCCTGCCCCTTTAAGATTTCCAAAAAGCACCTGCCAAAACAACAACCACACACACACAAAAAAAATGGCCGCTCGTTTTTCTTTATTCTCTGGTGCCAGCCTCGGGCACCTGCTCACCGGTCTTGCTGCCCTGTTTCCCTAGTACTGGGTTCCCTATCCCTTTGAGACTTCCAAAAAGTGCTCACCAAAACAAAACAAAACAAAACAAAAAGATGGCCGCTCGCTTTTCTTTTGTTCTCTGGCACTGGCCTCCGGTACCTGCTCGCCAGTCTTGCTGCCCTGTTTCCCTAGTATTGGGGTCACTGTCCCTTTAAGACTTCCAAAAATCCCTCACCACAACAAAGCAACAACAACAACAACAACAAAAAAGATGGCCGCTCGCTTTTCTTTTGTCCTCTGGTGCCGGCCTCCGGTACCTGCTCACCATTCTTGCTTCCCTGTTTCCCTAGTATCCAGGGCCCCGTGCATGCACTGTGTCTGCGCTCTGGTCCAGATGTCTGGGGCTGGGTGTTCAGCAGTCCTGTGCTCCTTCTCCCTCCGTTTTGACTCATTTCCTTCCGCCGGGAGTTGGGGAGAGGGGTGCTCGTGACCCACCAGGCCGGGGTTTGTATCTTACCCCCTTTGCGAGGCACTGTGTTCTCGCAGGTGTGGATGTGGTCTGGATGTTGTCCTGTGTCCTCTGGTCTTTATTCTAGGAAGAGTTGTCTTTGTTATATTTTCATAGATATATGTGGTTTTGGGAGATTTCTACTGCTCTACTCACGCCACCATCTTGGCTCTGCCCTCCCAAAGTTACTTTTAAATGTCAGGTTGATTGAGCTGTACTTTACACTCAGAAAAATGTCCTTTTTAGATCACATTTCTATGAGTTTTGACAAACACATACTGTTAATATAATCAATATCACAGTCAAGATATAGAACATTTTTATCACCTGAAATGGTTCTGTCCTTACCCTTTTGTCATCAACCTTTCTTCTAACCTCTGCTCCTAGAAACCATTGATATTTTTTTATCTCTATAATTTTGCATTTTCCAGACTGCCATATGAACAGAATCATATCATATGTAGCCTTTCAAGTCTGGCTTCTTTTACTCTAAATAATTATTTTGAGTTTCATGTCATTGTGTGTATCAGTAGTTACTGCCTCTGTATTGTATGCTATACCACAGTTTGCTTCTACATTCATGAGTTGAAGAAGAGTTATTTACAGTTTTGATGGCTATAAATAATACTGTTATAAACATTTACGTACATGCTTTTATATGAACATGTTTTTATTTCTTTTGGGTAAGTACCTAAGTACTTAGGAGTGGCATTGCTTGGTCACATGGTAAATGTGTTTAACTTTATAAGAAACTTTCAAAATTTTTCCTAAAGTGATTTTACCATTCTCATACAGCAATGTATGAGAGTTTCAGTTGCTTCACATCCTTATCAAACTTGGTATAATCAGTTAAAACATTTTTTTCCAAGCCATTCTTATAGGCTGTGTAGTGGTATCTCACTGTGTTTTAATTTCATTTTCTGAATGACAAATGATGTTGAGAATATTTTTGACTTTTATTTATCTTGTTTGATAAAATGTCTATACAAATATTTTGCTCACTTAAAAACTGTGTTGTTTTCTTATTATTTAACATTGAGCATTGTTTATGTATTCTAGGTAATAATTATCAGATATGTGTTTAATTACTTTCTCCTTATTTATGGCTTTTGTCATTGTGGGGTAAATTTCAGAATTTCCAGAATCTCATGCCTAGCCTTAGTTCATTTACATATCAGTAGGTTTTTAGCTTTGCAGCCTTTGGGGCAAGGAGTGGAGAGATAATGGCCATTCTCTCTTACCCTCCATTCAAGGTTCCTAATTGATCTGCTGTCTGCCAAGGACCCACCAGTGTAGTTCCTCCAGGAAGGGGTGGGTGGAAAATAGTGCACAGCAGGGGCAGAGTAGCTGCTGGAGGAGACTGATGGGACTGGGCCTAGCTAGCGAATTCAAGCAAGCTGTGAACAATAAAAAATGCTTTCTCCCAACCTATCTTTTCCCTTGACTTATTTTGGTTTCCCCAGTTTCAAAGGGAACTCACCTGGGCCTTCCCCACAGAACTACAGTCATATTTAAGAATCAAAGGTAACAAATCTCATGTTTTTCATTTAGACATTTTATTGTTTCAGGTTTAGCACTTAGGTTTATGATCCACTGGACCTTATTTCTGTAAATGGTGTAAAGTATTGATTTTTTTTCCATAAAGTTGTCCACCTGTTCCAGAATCATCTGTTGAAGACTATTTTTTCCTTTTCTGTAATAGTCTCAAAGGCGGGGTTTTCTTAGTGATTCTTACTTCCTTTCCTGTGGCAGTCAAACTTTGCCTTATTTCCTTGGCAGGAGAGTATTTCCTTCTTCCATCTTTTGTGCTACTGCCATACTTCTTACTTGTGTTATAAACCATATTACATTTCTATATTTTTGCTTTAGACATTCATCTTTTAAATGATTAAAAATAATACACAAACTTTCCTATTTTCCTTCATTTTAACTATTTCTGAAACTCCATTTCTTTGTGTAGATCCAAATCTGTGAAATGTTCATTCTTCCTGAAGAATTTCCTTTAGCATTTCCGGTAACACATGTATGCTGCTAATGAATTTTGCTAATGAAATTTTCTTGAACTGAAAAGCTTTTATTTCACCTTCATTTCTGAAAAAATACTTTTTGCTGAGTATAGAATTCTGGTTGACAGTTTCTTTCAGTAAAGATGTCTTTCCCTTGTCTCTGGCTTATATAATTTCTGACTAGAAGTAAGCTAATGATGGTCTTTGTGTCTTTGTATATATATCAGTTCTTTTTATTCTGGTTGCCTTTAAGATTTTCTTTGTGTAAGATAAATTCCAATAAATTCCAACTGAAGTAAGCAGGCAAAGAGAGGCAACAAAGGGCCAGGCAGTTTATTTGAACACAATCCCTGGGTGATATTCCTCAGTCTGAAACACAGGCCAGGGAAGTCACACCCAGCAGGGCAGGCAGCAAGTTTTTAAAGAAGGCTGGGGGAGGGAGAGCAAAGGTGTACAGTGGCGCGAGGATTCGCTCGCCTAGGGTACTTGGGGGTCTCTCATTGGCTTTTAGCCAGGTACTGGAAAGTTACCACTAATCTTTTAGCTTGGGGGAAGGGCTCTAGTTGGGAGTGTTATCTGATCAGGCTCTGGAATGTTGTCAGACTGGAACCTGTTGGTCTCTTCGCCTTGTGAGGCCTGAGCTTGTCCATCAGGCTCACCCCTTCCCCTGGTGCCTCCATCCTTACATTCCAGCCTTTTGGTCATAATGGGCGATGACTGGATCTGGCTACTTCCAGCTGACAAGGGGTCATCTTGGGGGGGCGGTTTAAGACTGGTTGACAGCTGGAGGAGGCTCAGTCAGGAGGGGCGAGTACTAGTGCAGCAACAGTTGATTAACTTTTATGTGTGAAATTTCTGCCATGCACTGTTGAAGGAACTTGAAAACACATGGGGCAATTAAGAGTAAACCACTTAAACTGTTATTAAGGGGCCTAGCAGAGGCATTAGCCAGGCCATTATGGGAGACTGAAGCCACCATGAGGGCCACCTTCAGGTACTCGTGTTTTGTGGAGGTCTTTTGTAGTTCTTGTAGTTTTTTTATGCTTTGTTCTATGACCCCAGACTCATTGATATAGTAGCAGCATTCTTCCTGCAAGAAAATACAGGTTCCGCCTTTTTCTGCAGCAAGCAGATCTAAGGCCTGCCAATTTTGAAGGGTGACCTGGGCAAGGGAAGTAAGTTGTTGCTGGAGGGAAATAAGGGAGGTCGAGGTTTCTCCCAAGGTTAGGCTCACTCTATCATCTAATTCTGTCAATTGACTTGCTAGACCCTGAGAGCTGACTAAGCTATGGCCTAACACTCCTGCCCCTGTGGCGGCCGCGGCCACTGCAGTAACTAGGCTCACTCCCACTAGCACAGGTAGAAAAACTGCCCTCTTCTGTCTAGTGTTTTGATATATAGACCATTCGTCTAGTGCCTGTCTTACCTCAGGTTTGCTGTACAATGTTAGTTGGGGCACCAGCATCACTGAAAAGCAGGGTCCCACCGTGGTGCAGTTGATGCATTGGGTAAGTGTATTATTGCACCAGAAGAACCCGCCCCTTGAAGGGAGATTGGAGTGTCTATGGTTACCCGTCGTCGGCATTGGCTTCCCATTGACAATTCTGAGATGGTGGAATGCTGGGTCAAGTAGCAGGTCAGTGGGGACAATGGTTCTTTGCGCCGTTTTCTGGTAGCCCCGGACCTATGTCAAGCTTCGGGCTTAAGGCTCCTTTTTCACATTGGTACCTCGCTTAAAGGGAGGCTGCAGTCTTTTTCAGAGTTTACTGGTTGAGCCTGGAAAAAACTAACAGGAACTGCCACCACCGGGGGGTGGGGTGGGGGCGTTGGAGGTAGGCACAGAGGAAGCAGTCAGACACATTGCTGAGGATATGTGAAGCATTAAGAAACTGCACTGTTTCTCTAATGACTCTGGCCCAGGAAAGCGGTGCTCCTGCTGGATGTAGAGAGTAGGGGTAGGGGTCTGACTGAATCTTCTGTTTTAGTGCCTGTTCTGTTTTTAGAATATTACTTGATACCTGTGGCTGGGTGTTTAGAACTTCCGTGAGAGTGGGATTTACAGTGGTCCATTCCCTCTTGATGTATACTGTGCCCTGTGGGGACCATTGGTAACTATTGGATAGCTTGCCCTCTACTCCTTTTTCCCAGTGTGGATCCCATGGGTCACTAATGGTAATGTATAGCTTATCTTGTATTCTGAAGAACATGTTGTCAGAGACTCCTCCTGCTGTTTTTTCTACTGCATGAACTCTACATGTGTCTAATTCAGGATGACATCCCCCATACATGTCAGATTGGAAAATACATGTATGAGAGATTTGGTCATACGGAAAGCACAGCGTAGGGTTTGAGAAAGTGTTTAAGATGTCTGTGTGTACCAGTATTTGAATTGGTGCCTGACAACCTACACGTGGGCAACTTTGGGTGCCTACTTCTCAGTTGATTCCATAAAGAGTTAGTTGGAGCTTAAACTTCCATGCAGAATAACTGCCTGGAGACTACCGGGCTATTCATCTGGCTGGTTGTACCTGACACGACTAACCTGCAGCTTAAGAGGACCCACCTCACAAGACACCCACTCATCATGTCTGGGTACCCATTTGAGCCTAGAAATGTGATACTAGGAGGAATGCCCATGTAGTTTTGTGGGAGTCCAGCTCCAGCCTAGGGGTGGGATGCCCGAAGGTGCAGGATGGAGTCGGCACGTGGAGAGACAGGACACGGAGTCAGATGGAGGTGGTCTCTCGACAAAGTGTCGATGACAGCTTTATTTATACTATTTTGCACAAGGATATGATTATTTTTTATTATTCTGATGATTAATTAGTATAGGCAGTTGGTTAATAAGTATAGGCAAGCTTTTTTCTTTCTTTTACTTTCTAATCTATTCATGGTTGGTCAAGCGTTAGACAGGTGATTGTTTTTCTCTTCTTTGACTGAAACTTTTCTTATTAACATGTACTCTATTGTGTTTTATGTTTCTGTGCAACACAGTTTCTAAGTAGTGCATGTGACCATAGGAGCGTGCAGTATGTAGCAGCGACTATGCAGTCTATCAGCTCAGGGTGAAATACAGGTCACCTAGTGCCACAGTTAGCTAGGATTCTTTCCCACAAAAATATTCTTAGAGGCTTTAATAAATTTATAATCAATCTAAAATCATAAACTCGTATCTTCACTTTATACCCCTTTATAGGGCACAATAGGCAGCAAACTAAATTTCCCCTTCTTATCTACATTTCTCTTTCTTCTGTGTGGATACCAAAATCTCCCTTATATATGCTACACAGGTCTCCATGACTCCACTACTGCAGGGACTAAACAAGTTCTTACATGGTGAACAATGCAAGAGCATTCATATCATAGAAACTGTTTCTGTTTTAACTATAAACCTTAAACTATAAACAATCACGTCAAATATAATGTATGATTATTCATTTGATTTTTATACTTTATATGTGAATCTAATAAAATGTTAATGTAGTAGATAAATGCAAGATATAAATAGAAAGCATGATTTAGAACTGTAAGAAGGCAGGTGTAGATGATCAGGTTTGTGCTTATGGACCAGGTCTTAATCCAAGCTGAACAAGGGCAACAAAACATCCACAGGTGTAGAAGATTTCTCTCAAAACTGGGGGGGTGAGGTTCTAAGCCTCACCTCTGTTGGCCCCCTTTTTCTCACCTGATGGCCCCCCTGTGACTGTGCCTGTCTTAGGTTGTTCCTCCCTCGAGGAATCTTACCCGTCTCTGGCTAACCAGCCATCTTATGGGGCCATACAGGAGATGCAAAGCTGGTAAGTGGGAGAGAAGCAATATTCTTTGAAAAGGTTAGTTTTTCACTTCTTTGCAGATTTATGCTCCGTGGCTTCTATGCCCAGCACTTGTTTTTGAGGTATCTTTACTTCCTGGAATATGGTACTTGGTAATTTCACTAGAAATTTACTACAAATTCTAGTAAAGGTGAGGCACAAATTCTAGAAAAGGGCTGTGATTAGGAAAGAAGAAAAACAAACTATGGAAGTAGTAGAGGGAAGAAAATATGAGATGATTAATTAAGTGTCAACAGGGTTATTCTATTCAATATTCTCTCATAACTTGATTTCTAGAAAACTTTTCATCACCAGTTTCACTAGCATTGTAAACAAGGGGGGCATTCTCAGTGGAAATGGGGTGGTCAGTGTTTGACTAACAGCAGGTTTTGGTACTTTATGCTAAGATCACTATTTGGCCCCTGCGTGTTCTATTCTTCAGGAGCACTGTCCTGAAAAGCTTTTGGGAAGTTTATGTTCTCATCTTTTCCGTGCTGCTTAGCAAAGGTTAGCTTAGTCTTTGGCAACAATGCAAGTAAAAACAAAGCCAATAGTTTAATGGAAAATAACAAAATCAAGGTGGGTAATAGAGGGAGCCAGCTGCGAAGGCTCCTGATTTGTGGGGGTCTTCCTCCAGCCTGAGCTTTGCTACGCAGCTTGAGTAGCATGGCTCCCAGCATAGTTTGACTGCTGAGGGTGTAGTGAGGATTACAATATAAGGCCCTGTCCAGTGGGGTTGGAGAGATTTTGGCTGGAGTTCTCTTAGGAGTACCTCGTCTCCTGGCTGAAGGATTGCTATGTCTCCTGGGTTGTTGGATGACGTAGGTTGGGGTAGGAGCTGGTCTGCATGTTCCCTAAGAAGATGTCTCAACAATGTAAAGTAAGGAAGGTAGGAAGCCAAAGGAGGAGAGGTAGCAGGCAGGCCTGTGTTTAGTAAGAAGGCCCTGCCATACATCAGCTCTAAAGTGCTTAGTCCAGCCAGGCCCTGGGAGGCAGCACGCAGCCGAGCGAGAGCGATGGGGAGAAGATTGGGCCATGAGAGTTTTACCTCTAAAGACAGCTTAGTTAGTTGGTCTTTTAAGAGACCATTAGCCCTTTTGACCTTACCCGACGGTTGGGGGTGGTAGGGTATCTGGAGGTTCCAGGTGATATTGAGAGCCTCGGCTGTTAGCTGAGTGACCCAAGAGATGAAAGCAGGCCCGTTGTCCGACTGTAGCAAGGCAGGCAGGCCAAAGCGGGGGATGATATGCACCACCAATGTCTGTGCCACTACTGAAGCTGTCTCTTGGCTGGTGGGGAAGGCTTCAATCCACCCTGAAAAGGTATCAACCAGAACTAGTAAATACCAGAGCTTTAATGCTTAGGCATGTGGGTGAAATCGATCTGCCAGTCCTGTCTGGGGATTGTTCCTCTCATTTGGTGGAGGGCCATCCGGATCTTCAGAGCACCTTGAGATGAGACATGTTGACAAATAGTGCAGGCTTGGTGCACCTGATCTATGGCCTTGTGGAGACCATAAGGGGCAAATACAGGGGAGAGAAACCGGTGCATGGCTTCTGGCCCAATGTGTAGAAACTGATGAATTTTGGGTATGACATCTCTGCCTTGGGCTTGGGGGAGGGCAATTCATCTCCTTAGATATATCCATCCCTGATCTTCCAACGTCCCCCTTTGATGTAGAAGCAGTCGCCGTTCATCATTGGGGTATTGGGGCAATAGAGAGGGGGAAAGAAACAGCACAGAGGGTTGCCCCGACCCGGATGTTAATTTTCGGGCCATGGCATCTGCCAACGCATTACCTCTTGTTACTGGATCATTTCTAGTCTGATGTCCCTTACAAAGCATGATGGCCACTTCTTTGGGGTATTGTAGGGTCTGTAGCAGGCGGCTGATAGCCCTACCATTGATGATCAGGGTTCCCTTAGTGGTAAAGAAGACTTTCTTTCCAAATTACAGCATGAGTGTGTGTAATTAGGAAGGCATATTTAGAGTCAGTATAAATTGTGGCCCTCTTCCCAGCTGCCAGCTGTAATGCCCAGGTAAGAGCCACTAATTCAGCTTTCTGGGAGGTGGTCCCAGATGGGAGTAGGTTTGCTTCTATCACCTGTGACAGAGTCACCACTGCATAGGCTGCCCTTCGCACCCCGTCACTCCCCTTCACCGAACTTCCATCCACAAAAAAAGTCAAGTCAGGGTCTTCGAGGGGCACATCCTGTAGGTCCTCTCTAGGTTCCCTAAGAGCCTCTACAACTTCTACACAGGAATGAGTGGGCTGATCTGCCTTATCGCCAATGGATGCAAGAGGCTAGGTTAAGGGGTGGAGAGACTTGTTGGGTTACCTGCGCATGTTCAATGAACAGAAGATGGAATTCTTGTACCCTTGAAGGACTCAAGGAGGCCAGGGATTTATGACTCAGAAGATCCTGTAACCGGTGTAGGGAATACACAGTAATGGGCTGTTGGAGGGTTAATTTCAGGGCTTCTCGGGCCAGACTTCCTGCAGCTGCCAGGGCTCAGAGGCAAGGTTGCCAACCCCTGGCAGTGCTATCTATCTGTTTGGAGAGAAAGGCAATGGGATGGTACCCCAGCCCCACTGGCTGTACCAGCACTCTGGTTGCCACTCCTGCCCTCTCTGCTATATATAGAATAAAGGGCTTAGTTAAGTCAGGGAGCATCAATGGGGGGGGGGGGTGAAAGCAACGAATCCCACAACTGATTGAAAGCAGAAGCCACCTCGATGGGTGAAGTCAGCGGCCCAGTAGGAGTCTCCATTGCAGCCACATAAAGTGGACTGGCCAGAAGGGCAAAGTTAGGCACCCAGTGTTTGAAAAACCCCACCAATCCTAGAAAGGATAGCATCTCGGCTCCTGAAGTAGATGGCAGGAGAGCTTTAATCACAGCCGCTCTGTCTGCTGTCAGGGCTTTAGTGGTGGGAGTTAGAGTTAACCCAAGGTATGTAACCTGAGGTAGAGACAGCTGTGCTTTGGCAGGGGATACCCTGTATCCCATGTCTGCTAGGAAATTAAGAAGGGATGTGGTGTCCAGGACCGAGGCCTCCTTTGAGGGGCTGCAAAGTAAAAGATCATCCACATATTGGAGGAGAGTACTCTCGCCCATTGAATGTCACGAGAGGTCCTCTGCCAGGGCCTGTCCAAAAAGATGAGGGCTATCTCTAAAACCTTGAGGTAGAACTGTCCAGGTCAATTGTCTTGATTGATAGGTGTCAGGGTCTTCCCACCTAAAGGCAAATAGAGGCTGCGAGTCTGAGTGGAGAGGTATAGTGAAAAAGGCATCTTTAAGGTCCAGTACAGTAAAATGAGAGGTACCGGAAGGAACCTGAGACAGAAGAGTATATATATGGGTTAGGCACTACAAGGTGTAAGAGAATAACAGCCTCGTTAATTATTCAGAGGTCTTGAACGAGGTGATATACTCCAGAAGGCTTTTTTACTGGCAAGGTGGGAGTATTGTGTGGAGAGTTAGTCGGTACTAAAAGCCCCTGTGAGAGTAGATGATTAACAATAGGCTGTAGTCCCCTTCAATGAGCCTGCAAAATAGGAAATTGAGGCCGAGAGGGGAAGCAGGATGAGTCTTTAAGGCATATTAAAACTGGGGTGTGGTGGGTTGCCACCACAAGGGGAGAGATGTCCCACATGACCAGATTGACAGCAGTCCAGGAAGTTGGGAGACTGAGGTTACCATCGTCTAACTCTCCTTCACCGACCAAAGCAATGAGGGAGTTTCTGGCATTCTGTAAGCATTTAAAAGGTGGGAGGGAAATAGAGGCTCCTAACTTACAGAGCAAATCCTGTCCTAACAGAGGGGTAGGGCAGGAAGGCATGACTAGAAAGGAATGGGTAAATGGGATGCCTTGGAAGGTGCAGGCCACCGGGCCCATCTCTAAAGGCCTGGAGAGGGTTCCCATGACCCCAACTACGGAGACCTTGGCAGGGTTCAAAGGCCCTTTAAAGGAGGGGAGAACAGAGTAGGTAGCCCCCATATCCACCAAGAAGGAGATGGGCTTACCCCCTACCCACAGCTTGGCCCTGGGCTTGGCGAGGGTGATTGGGGTGTCCGAGTCCAGGCATCTTCAGTCTTTGAGGATGCCCAGCAGGTCTGAAGGGTAGTCATTCGAGGGCATCCACCCCCCATGGGGCTCTGCCGCCGGAGGATGACCACCTCCGAGTGGACAGTCTAGTTTCCAATGACCTCGTTTACCGCAGCTGGGGCATGGTCTGGTCGCTCTGTGTCGTTGGTTGGGGCACTTCCATGCCCAGTGCCCTTCTTCACCGCACCACAAGCAAGGGCCTGGAGGTTCAAGTCGATCTTCAGGGACACCCCGACGATCTCCATTAGCTGGCCGCAGAGCAGCTGTTATGGTATGAGTCTGTTCTGCCATTCGAGCAGCTGACCTCCTCTTGCTCTTGTCCTCTCGGGTATGAAAAACTTTAAATACCATATCTACCAGGTCTCCTAGAGAGGTTTGGGGACCATCCTCAGCCTTTTTAACCTGTGCCTGATGTTGGGAGCTGACTGAGTTATAAAATGCATGGCTAGGAGAGAGGAACCTAACGCTGAGGCCAGGTCAATTTTAGTAAAAGCTCCTAGAGTTTCTTTTAGGTGCTTGAGGAATTCTGATGGGTTTTCATCAGCCTTCTGGGTAATCTCTTTAAACTTATCATAATTGATAGCCTTTTGGGCGGTTCAGTTCATACCTGCCAATAAGTAGCGAACCATGCAATCCCGGCATGCCTCACCCTCTGGAGTATTATAATCCCACATGGGTTCCTGTAGAGGAACGGCTTCCCTGCCCATAGGTTCCCATTCATCTGTGGTGTGGGCTTCATTGGCACAGTGCTGTGCTGCTGCTGCTGTGACACGGTCATATTCCTCCAGGGTTAGAGTGGATTGGAGGACTACATGCACATTGTGCCAGGTGAGCTTGTAAGCTCGAGTGAGATATTTAAACTGCTTAGTGAACATTACGGGGTTGGAGGAAAAGGATCCCAATTGCTGTTCTACTTGGGATAAGTCTGCCAGAGAAAAAGGAACATGAACCTGCACTACCCCTTCAGCCCCTGCTACCTCCCTCAGAGGAGCCATCACATGAGCTTGAGACCGCTGTGACTTAGAGCAGGTTACAGGAGGGCTAGACTGTTTGGGCGCCAGCCATGGCAAGTAAGACGGTGGCGGGTTTGAAGGAGGGGATGGACGGGGCAACCTTGGCAGTGGGGGATACAACTTGGGAATTGATGCAGAGCTTGAAGCCAGGGGACTGGGGTATGGGGGAGTTTTATATGTTTTATCTGAAGTAGAGTCGGCACCTGTGGAGCAAGATGGCAGCGCAACTGGAAAAGAAGGGGAACAAGATGGTGGAGAAACCAGAAGAGAAGGAGAACAAGGTGGAGAAATCAGAAGAGAAGGAAAATCAGATGGTGGAGAAACCGCAAGAGAAGGAGAAGGAGAAGGAGAAGGAGATGGTGAAGAAACCAGAAAAGAAGGAGAATGAGATGGTGAAGAAACCAGAAGAGAAGGGGAACAAAATGTTGGAGAAACTGGAAGAGAAGGAGAATGAGATGGTGAAGAAACTGGAAGAGAAAGAGAACAAGATGGTGGAGAAACCGGAAGAGAAGGAGAACAAAATGGAGGAGAGATACATTGAGGAAGGGAGCTGGCCCCCACAGTGGGCCTGGAGGAGCGGGAAGGGGGGTAGCTGAGATCCTCCACCGAGTCCGTCAGAGAAGAGCCTCCCAGTAATAGGAGTGATAGAGATCGGTGGTCTTTGGCAGAGACCTGGGCTAACAAAACTTGGGAAGGAGTACACTTAACACACAAATCTGGGCGGGTGCGCAGAGTCCAAAAAGGCTGCACATATGGGATTTCACCCCACTTTCTGCTCTGGTGGCAATAATTAGTTAAGTCAGTGAGGAGGCCAAAATCGAAAGTTCCCTCAGGGGACCAGCGAGATTGGTTGTCCAAGGGATACTGAGGCCCGGCCTGAGAGCAAAGGAAGACCAGCTTCCATTTGCGAACTTCCCGGGACAAATACAGAGTAGCCAAATTAGAAATGAGACACTACAGTGGGGTCTGGGCCTCTGCTTTTGAGGGCTGGTTCCCCATGTCTGCATCACCCCTCAACTAATCCCACTGAGAGGAGTGCCCAGCATCCCAAGTGTGCTAAGTCAGGGGAGACGTCCTGGGAGCCTGGGTGAGGGACGTCTCTCACTCCATAGGGCCAGGTGCAGGCTGGATGCCCACAGATGTTCTGGGGCCTGGGGTAGGGATGTCTCCTGTACCTCAGGGTCAGGGGCAGGCCAGATGCCTGCAGAGAGTGGGCTGAATGCCCAGTGGCTGGATGCGCCCCTGGACATACGTATGATTTCTAATGGACCAGGTGAAATGGAGTTAGGAAGGGAAACAGTCTGGTGGAAACTGAGGGACTCACTGGAAAATAGTCCACCCAGCGGAGAGCAGCCTGAGGTCCCGGGTCGAGGAAGGAGGGGGCGGGGCCACTGGTGGCCCGTCGGGGCCCCGCCCTCTCGCTCCTTCCCCGGGATTTTTCCACCACATATAAGATAACTTCCAATAAATTCTAACCAAAAAAAGCAGGCAAAGAGAGGCAACAAAGGGCCAGACAGTTTATTTGAATGCAATCCCCTGGTGATGTTCCTCGGTCTGAAACACTGGCCGGGGAAGTCACACCCAGCAGGGCAGGCAGCAAGTTTTTAAAGAAGGCAGGGGGAGGGAGAGCAAAGGTGTACAGTGGCGTGAGGATTGGCTCATCTAGGGTATGTGGGGGTCTCTCATTGGTCTTTAGCCAGGTACTGGAAAGTTACCACTAATCTTTTAGCTTGGGGGAAGGGCTCTAATTGGGAGGGTTATCTGATCAGGCTCTGGAATGTTGTCAGACCAGAACCTGTTGGTCTCTTCGCCTTGTGAGGCCTGAGCTTGTCCATCAGGCTCACCCCTTCCTCTGGTGCCTCCATCCTTAACACTTTGTATTTCTGGTTTTCAGAAGTTTTTTTTTTACTTTTCTTAATATTTGTCCTAATTGGGATTCTCTGATCATCTTAATCTGTAGTTTGATGCTTTTTTTATTTTTAGAAATTTCTCACTTATTATCTCTTCTAGTGTTCCTTTTGTCCTGTTCTCTCCCTTTTCACCTTCTAGGATTCCAATACCTGTAGGTTACAACATTCATTATTGTCTCATGGAAACTGAATGCTCTGTTCTTTTTTAAAATCCATTTTCCACATCATTTTTCAGTTAAGCTAATTTCTACTCAGCTATTTTCAAGTTCACTGATCTGTTTCTCAACTATGTTGGGTCTATTTATGAGTCTGTTGGACTCATTTTTCATCTATGTTTCTCTGGATCTCAAAATTTATTTTTAATAATGTTTATTTCTTATAGTCTTTATATTATGCTAAACACCCAAGGTGTTCCACTAGAGCCTCTATGATATTAATTCTGGTTATTTTAAAAGCCCTATATGGTAAGTCAAACATCTGTGTCACCTCTGTGTCTGGTTCTATTGATTATATTGTCCCTAGACAGTGAGTTGCTTTTATTTGCTTTTTTTGTTTCACATTTTTTGAGGATTTGCAATATTTATTTTCTTAGCAACCACCAAATATATAGTATATCATTGACTACAGTCACCACATTGTACATTACATACCCAAGACTTATTTACTTTAAAACTGAAAGTTCATACTTCTTGACCCTTTACCCTTTTCACCGCCCCATCCCAAACCATCCTCTGATGACCACAAATCTATTGTCTCAATCTGTTAGTTTTGTTTTGCTCATTTGTTAGGTTTTTTGATACTACATAAAAGTAAAATCATATGATATTTGTTTTTCCCTTTATTTCACTTAGTGTAATACCTTCAAAAACCATCCATGTTGTCACAAATAGCAAGATTCCATTTTTTTGTCTGAATAGTATTCCATGGCATATTTATACATCTTTTTTTTATCTATTCATGCACTGATGTAAATATAATGCTGCCATAAACATAAGGATTCATATCTCCTTTCAAATTGGTGTTTGGGGTTCTTTTTGGTTAAATATCAGAAATGGAACTACTGGATGAAATGGTAGTTCTCCTTTTAATTTTATGAATAACCATTATATTTTTTTCCATAGTGGGAACATCAGTTTGCATGCCCACCAACAGTGCATGGTCACATCCTCACTAACAATTATTATTTCTTATTTATTTGATAATAGCCATTCTAACAGGTGTGAGGTAACATCTCATGGTGGTTCTAATTAGGAATGTTGAGCATCTTTTCAGATGTCTGTTGCCTATCTGTATGTCTTCTTTGGACAAATGTCTATTCAAGTCCTCTGCTGTTTTTTAGTTGGGTTGTTTGCTTTTTTAAATTGAGTTCTTTATTTATTTTGAGTTATTTATATATTTTGGATATTAACCCCTTATTAGGTATATGACTTGCAAATACCTTCTCCCATTCAGGAGGCTGCCTTTTCATTGTTGTTGATGGTTTCCTTCAATGTTCAGAAGCTTATTTAAAATTTTTTTTTCATTAAGGTATTATTGATATACAGTCTTATGAAAGTTTCACATGAAAAAACAATGTGGTTACTACATTTACCCGTATTATCAAGTCCCCACCCATACCCCATTGCAGTCACTGTCCATCACTGTAGTAAGATGCCACAGATTGACTATTTGCCTTCTCTGTGCTACACTGTTTTCCCCATGACCACCCACACCAAGTATACTAAACATAATACCCCCCAATCCCCTTCTCCCTCCCTCCCCACCTGCCCTCCCACACCCCTCCCCTTTGGTAACCGCTAAGTCCCTTTTTGTAGTCTGTGAGTCTGCTGCTGTTTTGTTCCTTCAGTTTTGCTTCGTTGTTATAGTCCACAATGAGGGAAATCATTTGGCACTTGTCTTTCTCCAACTGGCTTATTTCACTGAGCATTATATACTCCAGGTCCATCCATGTTGTTGCAAATGAATTTCTTCTTTGGAGAATTGTCTGTTCATATCCTCCGCCCATTTTTTAATTGGGTTATTTGCTTTTTGGGGGTTGAGGCATGTGAGTTCATTATATATTTTGGATGTTAACCCCTTGTCAGATACGTCATTTACAGATATATTGTCCTATACTATATGATGCCTTTTTGTTCTGTTGATGGTGTCCTTTGTCATACAGAAGCCTTTTAATTTGATGTAGTCCCATGTGTTCATTTTTGTTTTTGTTTCTCTTGCTTGAGGAGATGCGTTCAGTAAGAAGTTGCTCATGTTTATATTCAGGAGATTTTTGCCTATGTATTTTTCTAATAGTTTTATGTTTTCATGACTTACATTCAGGTCTTTGATCCAGTTTCAGTTTATAACCCCTTTCTGTATGGGGTTAAACAACAATCCAGTTTCATCTCTTGCATGTAGCTGTCCAGTTTTGCCAACACCAGTTGTTGAAGAGGCTGTTGTTGACCCAGTGTGTGTCCATGACTCCTTTATCAAATGTTAATTGACCATATATGCTTGGGTTTATATCTGGGCTCTCTATTCTGTTCCTTTAGTCTATGGTTCTGTTCTTGTGCCAGTACCAAATTGTCTTGATTACTGTGGCTTTGTAGGAGAGCTTGAAGTTGGGGAGAATAATCTCCCCAGCTTTATTCTTCCTTCTCAGGATTGCTTTGGCTATTCGGGGTCTTTTGTGGTTCCATATGAATTTTAGAACAATTTGCTCTACTTCATTGAAGAATGCTGTTGGTATTTTGATAGGGATTGCATCAAATCTGTAGATTGCTTTAGGAAGGATTGCCATTTTGACAATATTAATTCTTCCTATCCATGAGCATGTGATGTGTTTCCAGTTATTGGTATCTTCTTTAATTTCTCTCATGAGTGTCTTGTAGTTTTCAGAGTGTAGGTCTTTCACTTCCTTGGTTAGGTTTATTCCTACCTATTTTATTCTTTGATGCAATTGTGAATGGAATTGTTTTCCTGATTTCTTTCTGCTAGTTCATCGTTAGTGTATAGGAATGTAACAGATTTCTGTGTATTAATTTTGTATCCTGCAACTTTGCTGAATTCAGATTTAGTAGTTTTGGAGTGGATTCTTTAGTGTTTTTTATATACAATATGTCATCTACAAACTGGGACAGTTTAACTTCTTCCTTGCCAATCTGGATGCCTTTTATTTCTTTGGGTTGTCTGTTTGCCATGGCTAGGACCTCCAGAACTATGTTGAATAAAAGCAGGGAGAGTGGGCATCCTTGTATTGTTCCCAGTCTTAAAGGAAAAGCTTTCAGCTTCTCGCTGTTAAGTATAATGTTGGCTGTGGGTTTGTCATATATGGCCTTTATTATGTTGAGGTACTTGCCCTCTATACCCATTTCATTGAGAGTTTTTATCATGAATGGATGTTAAATTTTGTCAAATGCTTTTTCAGCATCTATGGAGATGATCATGAGATTTTTGTCCTTTTTGTTGATGTGGTGGATGATGTTGATGGATTTTCAAATGTTGTAGCATCCTTGCATCCCTTGAGTAAATCCTAGTTGATCATTATGGATGATCTTTATAATGTATTTTTAAATTTAGTTTGCTAATATTTTATTGAGTATTTTTGCATCTATGTTCATCAGGGATATTGGTCAGTAATTTTTTTTTTTTTTAGTGATGTCTTTGCCTGCTTTTGGGATTAGAGTTATACTGGTCTTGTAGAATGACTTTGGAAGTATTTGCTCTTCTACTTTTTGGAAAACTTTTAGGAAGATGGGCATTAGGTCTTCACTAAATGTTTGATAAAATTCATGGTGAAGCCATCTGGTTTAGGGTTTTGTTCTTAGGTAGTTTGTTGATTACCAATTCAATTTCGTTGCTCGTAATTGTTCTGTTCAGATTTTCTGTTCCTTTCTGGGTCAGGCTTGAAATGTTGTATTTTTCTAGACAGTTGTCCATTTCTTCTAGGTTATCCAGTTTGTTAGCATATAATTTTTCATAGTATTCTCTAATAATTCTTTGTGTTTTTTTGGTGTCCGTAGTGATTTTTCCTTTCTCATTTCTGTTTCTGTTTGTGATTGTAGATTTTTTATTTGAAAATTCTGGCTAGGGGTTTATCTATTTTGTTTATTTTCCCAAAGAACCAGCTCTTCTTTTCATTGATTTTTTTCTATTGTTTTATTCTTCTCGATTTTATTTATTTCTGCTCTAATCTTTATACTGACTTTGGGCCTCATTTGTTCTTCTTTTCCTAGTTTTGTTAATTGTGACCTTAGACTGTTCATATGGGATTGTTCTTTTGTGAGGTAGAACTGTATTGCAATTTACTTTCCTCTTAGCATGACCTTTGCTGTATCCCACAGATTTTGCAGTGTTGAATTATTGTTGTCATTTCTCTTCATGTATTGCTTGATCTCTGTTTTTATTTGGTCATTGATCCATTGGTTATTTAGGAGCATGTTGTTTAGCCTCCATGTGTTTGTAGAATTTTTCATTTTCTTTGCATAATTTATTCCTAGTTTCATACCTTTATGATCTGAGAAACTGGTTGGTGCAATTTCAATATTTTTGAATTTACTGAGGCTCTTTTTGTGTCCTATTATGTGGTCTATTCTGGAAAATGTTACATGTGCACTTGAGAAGAATGTATTCTGTTGCTTTTGGATAGAGTGTTCTGTAGATGACTGTTAGTTCCATGTATTCTAATATGTTGTTCAGTGCCTCTGTGTCCTTACTTATTTTTTGTCTGGTTGATCTGTCCTTTGGACTGAGTGGAGTGTTGAAGTCTCCTAGAATGAATGTATTGCATTCTATTTCCCCTTTTAATTCTGTTAGTATTTTTTTCACATATGTAGGTACTCCTGTGTTGTGTGCATAGATATTTATAATGGTTATATCTTCTTGTTGGATTGACCCCTTTATCATTATTTAATGTCCTTCTTTGTTTCTTGTGACTTTCTTTGTTTTGAAGTCTATTTTGTTGGATACAATTACTGCAACTCCTGTTTTTTTCTCCTTATTAGTTGTATGAAATATCTTTTTCCATCCCTTCACTTTTACTCTATATATATCTTTGGGTTTAAAGTGAGTCTCTTGTAGGCAGCATGTAGATGGGTCTTGTTTTTTTATCCATTCAGTGACTCTATGTCTTTTAATTGGTGCACTCAGATCATTTACATTGAGGGTGATTATCTATAGTTATATACATTGCCATTGCAGGCTTTAGATTTGTGGTTACCAAAGGTTCAAGGTTAACTTCCTTACTATCTAAGCGTCTAATTTAACTCACTTAGTAAGCTATTACAAACACAATCTGAAAGTTGTTTTTTTCTTCTCCTTTTTCATCCTACTCTATTCTTTACATATTAGGTATCATATTCTGTATGCTTTGTCTATCCCTTGATTGTCTTTTGGGGTAGTTGGTTTAATTTTGCATTTAATTAGCAATTAACTGTTCTACTTTCTTTACTGTGGTTTTATTACCTCTGGTGACAGCTATTAAACTTTAGGAATCCTTCCATCTATAGCAGTCCTTCCAAAATGCACTGTAGAGATGGTTTGTGGGAGCTAAATTCTCTCAGCTTTTGCTTATCTGGAAGTTGCTTAATCCCTCCTTCAAATTTAAATGATAATCTTGCCAGATAAAGTATGTTCTTGGTTTGAGGTCGTCCTGCTTCTTGCATTAAATACATCATGCCACTCCATTCTGGCCTGTAAGATTTTTACTGAGACGTCTGATAATAGCCTGAAGCACTTTCCTTTGTGTGTGATGGTATTTCTCTCTCTGGCTGCTTTTAGTAGTCTGTTCGTATCCTTGATCTTTGCCATTTTAATTACTATATGTCTTGGTGTTGTCTTCATTGGTTCCCTTATGTTGGGAGATCTGTGTACCTGCATGACCTGAGAGACTATCTCCTTCCCCAGGTTGGGGAAGTTTTCAGCAATTACCTCTTCAAAGACACTTTCTATCTCTTTCTTTCTCTTCTTCTTCTGGTACCCCTATAATGCAAATATTGTTCTGTTTGGATTGGTCACATATTTCTCTCAATATTCTTTTGTTCTTAGAGATCCTTGTTTCTCTCTGTGTCTCAGCCTTTTGTATTCCTCTTCTCTAATTTCTATTTCATTTATTGTCTCCTCCACCATAACTAATCTGCTTTTTTTATGCCACCCATTTTTTTTTCCAGTTTTTGTTTGAAGAACATTGTGTTTACTAGGCTCCCCCCTACCCCAAGTCCCCCGCAACAAACCCCATTACAGTCACTGCCCATCAGTATAGTAAGATGTTGTATAATCACTATTTGCCTTCTCTGTGTTACAAAGCCCTCCCCTTTCCCCCACACCCCACATTATACATGCTAATAATAATACCCCCTTTCTTCTTCCCCACCCTTATCCCTCCCTACCCTTCAATTCTCCCCAGTCCCTTTCCCTTTGGTAACTGTTAGTCCACTCTTGGGTTCTGTGATTCTGCTGCTGTTTTATTCCTTCAGTTTTTCTTTTGTTCTTATACTCCACAGATGAGTGAAATCATTTGATATTTGTCTTTCTCCGCTTGGCTTATTTCACTGAGCATAATACCCTCTAGCTCCATCCATGTTGTTGCAAATGGTAGGATTTGTTTTCTTCTTATGGCTGAATAATATTCCATTGTGTATATGTACCACATCTTCTTTATCCATTCATCTACTGATGGACACTTAGGTTGCTTCCATTTCTTGGCTCTTGTAAATAGTGCTGTGATAAACATAGGGATGCATCTGTCTTTTTCAAACTGGAGTGCTGCATCCTTAGGGTAAATTCCTAGAAGTGGAATTCCTGGGTCAAATGGTAAGTGTATTTTGAACATTTTGAAGAACCTCCATATTGCTTTCCACAATAGTTGAACTAATTTATATTCCCACCAGCAGTGTAAGAGGGTTCCCCTTTCTCCACAACCTCACCAACATTTGTGGTTGTTTGTCTTTTGGATGGTGGCCATCCTTACTGGTGTGAGGTGATATCTCATTGTGGTTTTAATTTGCCTTTCTCTGATAACTAGCGATATGGAGTATCTTTTCATGTGTCTGTTGGCCATCTGAATTTCTTCTTTGGAGAACTGTCTTTTCAGCTCCTTTGCCCATTTTATAATTGGATTATTTGCTTTTTGTTTGTTGAGGTATGTGAGCTCTTTATATATTTTGGATGTCAAGCCTTTATTCTTCCATACTGTAGGGTACCTTTTTGTTCTATTGATGGTGTCCTTTGCTGTTCAGAAGCTTTTCAGCTTGATATAGTCCCACTTGTTCATTTTGGCTTTTGTTTCCCTTGCCTGGGGAGATATGTTCAAGAAGAGGTCACTCATGTTTATGACTAAGAGAATTTTGCCTATGTTTTTTTCTAAGAGTTTTACGGTTTCATGACTTACATTCAGGTCTTTGATCCATTTTGAATTTACTTTTGTATATGGGGTTAGACAATGATCCAGTTTCATTCTCTTACATGTAGCTGTCCAGTTTTGCCAGCACCATCTGTTGAAGAGACTGTCATTTCCCCATTGTATGTCCATGGCTCCTTATCGAATATTAATTGACCATATATGTTTGGGTTTATGTCTGGAGTCTCTAATCTGTTCCACTGGTCTGTGGGTCTGTTCTTGTGCTACTACCAAATTGTCTTGATTACTGTGGCTTTGTAGTAGAGCTTGAAGTTGGGAAGTGTGATCCCCGCCATTTTATTATTTTTTCTCAGGATTGCTTTGGCTATTCGGGGTCTTTGGTGTTTCCATATGAATTTTTGAACTATTTGTTCCAGGTCATTGAAGAATGTTGTTGGTAATTTGATAGGGATTGCACCAAATCTGTATATTGCTTTGGGCAGGATGGCCATTTTGATGATATTAATTCTTCCTAGCCAAGAGCATGGGATGAGTTTCCATTTGTTAGTGTCCTCTTTAATGTCTCTTAATAGTGTCTTATAGTTTTCAGGGTATAGGTCTTTCACTTCTTTAGTTAGGTTTATTCCTAGGTATTTTATTCTTTTTGATGCAATTGGGAATGGAATTGTTTTCCAGATTTCTCTTACTATTGGCTCATTGTTAATGTGTAGGAAAGCCACAGATTTCTGTGTGTTAATTTGGTATCCTGCAACTTTGCTGTATTCCGATATCGGTTCTAGTAGTTTTGGAGTGTAGTCTTTAGGGTTTTTTATGTACAATATCATGTCATCTGCAAATAGTGACAGTTGGACTTCTTTACCAATCTGGACTCCTTGTATTTCTTTGTTTTGTCTGATTGCTGTGGCTAGGACCTCCAGTACAATGTTAAATAACAGTGGGGAGAGTGGGCATCCCTGTCTTGTTCTTGATCTCAGAGGAAAAGCTTTCAGCTTCTCTTTGTTAAGTATGATGTTGGCTGTGGGTTTAGCATATATGTCCTTTATTATGTTGAGGTACTTGCCCTCTATACCTATTTTGCTGAGAGTTTTTATCATGAATGGATGTTGAATTTTGTCCAATGCTTTTTCAGCATCTATGGAGACGATCATGTGGTTTTTGTCTTTCTTTTTGTTGATGTGTTGGATGATGTTGATGGATTTTCGAATGTTGTACCATCCTTGCATCCCTGGGATGAATCCCAGTTGGTCATGGTGTATGATCATTTTGATATATTTTTGAATTTGGTTTGCTAATATTTTGTTGAGTATTTTTGCATCTACATTCATCAGGGATATTGGTCTGTAATTTTCTTTTTTTATGGGGTCTTTGCCTGGTTTTGGTATTAGGGTGATGTTGGCTTCATAGAATGAGTTTGGGAGTATTCCCTCCTCTTCTATTTTTTGGAAAACTTTAAGGAGAATGGGTATTATATCTTCTCTGTATGTGTGATAAAAGTCCAAGGTAAATCCATCTGGCCTGGGGGATTTTTTCTTGGGTAGTTTTTTGATTACCGCTTCAATTTCTTTGCTGGTAATTGGTCTGTTTAGATTTTGTTTCTTCCTTGATCAGTCTTGGAAGGTTGTATTTTTCTAGGAAGTTGTCCATTTCTTCTAGGTTTTCCAGCTTGTTGGCATATAGGTTTTCATAGTAGTCTCTAATAATTCTTTGTATTTCTATTGGGTCCGTCGTGATGTTTCCTTTCTCATTTCTGATTCTGCTGATGTGTGTTGATTCTCTTTTTCTCTTAATAAGTCTGGCTAGAGGCTTATCTATTTTCCTTATTTTCTGAAAGAACCTGTTCTTGGTTTCGTTGATTTTTGCTATTGTTTTGTTCTTCTCAATTTTGTTTATTTCTTCTCTGATCTTTATTATGTCCCTCCTTCTGCTGACTTTATGCCTCATTTGTTCTTCTTTTTCAATTTTGATAATTGTGATGTTAGACTATTCATTTGGGTTTTTTCTTTCTTGTTTAAATATGCCTGGATTGCTATATACTTTGCCCCTAAGACTGGTTTTGCTGCGTCCCACAGAATTTGGGGCTTTGTGTTGTTGTCATTTGTTTCCATATATTTCTTTTTTTTTTTTTTTTTTTTTTTTTTTTTGAGAGGGCATCTCTCATATTTATTGATCAAATGGTTGTTAACAACAATAAAATTCAGTATAGGGGGGTCAATGCTCAATGTACAATCATTAATCCATCTCAAGCCTAATTCTCGTCAGTCTCCAATCTTCTGAAGCATAACGAACAAGTTCTTACATGGTGAACGAATTCTTACAGAGTGAATAAATTCTTACATGGTGAACAGTACAAGGGCAGTCATCACAGAAACTTTCGGTTTTGATCATGCAATATGACCTATAAACCATCAGGTCAAATATGAATATTCATTTGATTTTTGTACTTGATTTATATGTTGATCCCACATTTCTCCTATTATTATTATTATTTTTATTTTTAATAAAATGCTGAAGTGGTAGGTAGATGCAAGATAAAGGTAGAAAACATAGTTTAGTGCTGTAAGAAGGCAAATGTAGATGATCAGATGATCAGGTGTGTGCCTATGGACTAAGTATTAATCCAGGCTAGACAAGGGCAGCAAGACATCCACGGATGCAGAAGATTTCTCTCAAAGCAGGGGGGGTGAGGTTCTGAGCCTCACCTCTGTTGATCCCCAAATTCTCACCTGATGGCCCCCCTGCGACTGTGCCTGTCTTAGGTTGTTCCTCCCTTGAGGAATCTTACCCGTCTCTGGCTAACCAGTCATCTTCCGGGGCCATACAGGGAAATGTAAAGTTGGTAAGTGAGAGAGAAGCCATATTGTTTGCAAAGGTTAGCTTTTTACTTCTTTGCAGATTTATGCCCTGTGGCTTCTATGCCCAGCACTTGTCTCGAGGTATCTTTACCACCTGGAGGAATTATGATACTCGGTAAATTCGATATGAGGCACGAATTCTATTTAAAGTTTGTAATTAGGAAGGAAGAAGAAAAGCTATAGATGTAGCATATGAAGGAAACTTGGGAGGATTGATTATTTCTTTGACATATCTTCTTGTATAGTACCTTAAGTATGTATAGGTTTTAAACTACTAACTAATTTGCACACACATATTGACATAATAGGAATACGGTGACATAAACAAAGCAAATCTATAATTACCAGCCATCTCCAGTGAAGCCAAGAAAACCATTTAGGCACCCTAGGCATTTGTGAAAATTTATCTATGATATGATGGATATTTTCCAACTGTACTTGAACCATCAGACAAATTAAAGCAGCCCATTTCTGGGATCTGTTCACATCCCATATGTTCTTTTAACCATAGATAGTCTATAGTCATGAGATTTTGGGGTGCTACAACTTGCACCCCTCCCAACTCCTGGTTGAGTTCCAACAGTACAGATCCAGTCAAATTCGTTGTCTCACTGTATGCACATGCCAGCCTAGACATCTCCCTCCTCCTTCTTATGGCAAGTCCAGGAGATGGTGGGCTGGATGCAGCCACAACCGCAGCATCGTCCGGATCCCTGTGGAGGCTTTTTGATGATCATCCCCCGGCACGAGTCCTCCAGAGAGTGCTGATGCCGGAAGCTCCTCCTCATATCGTATCTTAGTTCATTTTCTGGGTATCCAAGCTAGGCCTTGATCTTCTGCGTAGAAACAAACAGACCCTTTGCCCACACTTTGACATGCCCTCTATACCACTGTGCAGAACTCATTGGAGGTCAGCACACAGTAACTGCTTTTTTTTTTTTTTTTCTTAATTAAGAGAAAGGAATATTATCAGAAAAGAGTACCTCCATAGCTGATCATCTGACACCCTTTAAGTGATCAACATTAAGGATATTTAAAGCATGCGTTGATCTTTGATTTACCAATAGTTTTATCCTGTTAAGGAGTAATCCCCCTTTTCTTTCTTTCTTTCTTTTTTTTTTTTTTAAATTTTTAATCTACACTTACCTGAAGAATACTATGTTTACTATGCTCTCCCCTATATCAGGTCCCCCCTAACAACCACATTACGGTTACTGTCCATCAGCTCCATATATTTCTTGATCTTTATTTTAATTTGGTCATTGATTCATTGTTTATTTAGGAGCATGTTAAGCCTCTTTGTTTTTGTGGGCCTTTTTATTTTCTTTGTACAATTTATTTCTAGTTTTTTACCTTTGTGGTCTAAAAAGTTGGTTAGTAGGATTTCAATCTTTTTGAATTTACTGAGGCTCTTTTTGTGTCCTAGTATGTGGTCTATTCTGGAGAATGTTGCATGTGCACTTGAGAAGAATGTGTATCCTGTTGCTTTTGGGTGTAGAGTTCTATAGATGTCTATTAGGTCCATCTGTTCTAGTGTGTTGTTCAGTGCCTCTATGTCCTTACTTCTTTTCTGTCTGGTGGATCTGTCCTTTGGAGTCAATGGTGTGTTGAAGTCTCCTAAAATGAATGCATTAGAGTCTATTTCGTCCTTTAGTTCTGTTAGTATTTGTTTCACATATGCAGGAGTTTTGGGTGCATATATATTTATAATGGTTATATCCTCTTGTTGGACTGAGCCCTTTATCATTATGTAATGTCCTTCTTTATCTCTTGTTACTTTCTTTGTTTTGAAGTCTATTTTGTCTGATACTAGTACTGCAACACCTGCTTTTTCATCCCTATTATTTGCATGGAATATCTTTTTCCATCCCTTGACTGTTAGTCTGTGCATGTCTCTGGGTTTGATGTGAGTCTCTTTTAATCAGCATATAGATGGGTCTTGTTTTTTTTATCCATTCTGTGACTCTGTATCTTTTGATTGGTGCATTCAGTCCATTTACATTTAGGGTGATTATCAATAGGTATGTACTTATTGCCATTTCAAACTTTAGATTTGTGGTTACCAACGGTTCCAGGTTACTTTCCTTAATATCTAAGAGTCTAACTTAACTCACTTAGTATGCTTTTACAAACACAATGTAAAGGTTCTTTTCTATTTCTCCTCCTTTTTCTTCCTCCTTCATTCTTTATATGTTGGGTATCCGATTCTATACTTTTACTCTATCCCTTGATTGGCTTTGGGGATAGTCAATTTAGTTTTGCATTTGTCTCAGAATCAGCTGCTCCCCCCTCTCTACCATGACTTTACTACCTCTGGTGACAGCTATCCAAGTCTAGGAACACTTCCATCTATAGCAGTCCCTCCAAAATAGACTGCAGAGATGGTTTGTGGGAGGTAAACTCTGTCAGCTTTTGCTTATCTGGAAAATGTTTAATCCCCCCTTCAAATTTAAATGATAACCTCACTGGATAAAGTAATCTTGGTTCCAGGCCCTTCTGCTTCATGGCATTAAATACGTCATGCCACACCCTTCTGGCCTGTAAGGTTTCTGCTGAGAAGTCTGTTGTTAGTCTGATGGGCTTTCCTTTGTATGTGATCTTATTTCTGGCTCTGGCTGCTTTTAACAGTCTGTCCTTATCCTTGATCTTTCCCATTTTAAGTACTATATGACTTGCTGTTATCTTCCTTGTGTCCCTTGTGTAGGGTATCTGTGGATCTCCATGGCCTGAGAGAGTATCTCCTTCCTCCGATTGGGGAAGTTTTCAGCAACTACCTCCTCAAAGACACTTTCTATCCCTTTTTCTCTTCTTCTTCTGGTATCCCTATAATGCGAATATTGTTCCGCTTGAATTGGTCACACAGTTCTCTCAATATTCTTTCATTTTTAGAGATCCTTTTTTCTCTCTGTGCGTCAGCTTCTTTGTATTCCTCTTCTCTAGTTTCTATTTCATTTATTGTCTCCTCCACCATATCCAACCTGCTTTTAATACCCTCCATTGTGTTCTTTAACAATTGAATCTCTGACCTGAATTCATTCCTGAGTTCTTGGATGTCTTTCCATACCTCCATTAGGATGTTGATTATTTTTATTTTGAACTCCCTTTCAGGAAGTGTAACGAGGTCACTATCATTTAAATCTTTCTCGGTAATTGTATTAACAATTTACTCTGGACAAGGTTCCTTTGGCATTTCATGTTTGTATATGGTGCCCTCTAGTGTCCAGAAGCTCTATTCTGGAGCTGTTGAGCCCCTGAAGCAATGTCAGTGGTCACAGCGGAGCGGTACTGGGGGTAGGAAAGAGCTGTTCCCCGCCTCCTGGCTCCTGTGCCTGTCTCCACTGCCTGAGCCAGTGGGTCGGGTGCACAGGTATAAGTTTTTGTCCCAGAGTAGCTAGATATGGATCCCTGCTTCCCACAAGCAGCCGGAATCCCTGTCTCCCCAGGAACTCTGCCTGTGTTAACTTTCCAACCCAGTAGTCATGTGAGTCTCATCAAAGCACCATGAAATGTAGGTTTGTGCTCCCAATGCATATCCCCAGAGCTAGGTATTCAGCAGTCCCAAGCCTTCCACTCCCTCCCTGCTCTCTTTGTCTTCCTCCCATTGGTGAGCTGGGGTGGAGGAAGGGCTCGGGTCCCATGGAGCCACAGCTCTGGTACTTTACCCCGTTCGCTGAGGTCTGCTCTTTCCTCCAGGTGTGTGCACTCTGACACCATCCTCTTTCCTGTTGCTCTCTCAGAATCAGTTGCGCCAGTTAAGTTTTCTAATTGTATCCAGTTTTAGGAGGAAGCCTCTCTCTCTCCTCTCATGCCGCCATCTTTAATCACAACTCCTCTAATCTGCTTTAAAAACCTTCCCTTGTATGTTTCATTTCTGATGCTGTGTTCCGTAATGATTAGATCTCTGACTAGAATTCATTCCTGATTTCTTGAGTATTTTTCTGTACATCTATTAGCATGTTAATGATATTGATTTTGAAATCTCTTTCAGGAAGGTTCATGAGGTCGATTTCATTTGAATCTTTCTCCTGTGTATTTATAATTTTGCTTTGAACCAGGTTCCTTTGATGTTTCATATTTGTATGTGGTGCCCTGTAGTGCCCAGAAGCTCTACTCTCTTGAGCTGATTAGCTCCTGGAACTATGTCAGTGGTCGCAGGAGAGCAATTTTGGTGCCTGGGGTGAGGAAAGAGCTTTTTCCCTGCTTCCTGTCTGCTATGCCTGTCTTTATTTCCATAACCAGTGGGTTAAGCATACAGGTATAAGCCTCTGTGCTTTGTATTTGTAGGTGCTGTGGGTAGGGTTTGCCTGTTTGTGTGCCAGGTGGGTCTGGCTGGGAGGAAGGCCCAGCAGGCTACATATCATGGAGGTGGGCCTTGGGGCTGCATAGCCAGCCAGGGGCTGGAGCGCCTGAAGATCACGAACATTCCGAATGTCCTGGGTAGAATGCACCTGGATAATTTTGTCTACCTGCCCTTTCTCTTGAGCAGTGAGCTCTGTGCAATCTTGCCCCTTTTGCAGCACTCTCTCTGTTAGGAAGTCTCTTAGGCTGCCCACCTTTTTTTTTGTCCCAGAGCAGCCAGATATGGATCTCTGCTTTCCACATTGGCTGGTATCTCAGTCTCCCCAAGTATTCTGCCTGTCTTAGGTTTCCAACCCCCCTCATCATGAGAGCATCAGGAAATGTAGGTTTTGCTCCCATAGCAGATCTCCAGAGCTAGGTGTTCAGCAATCCCAGGCCTCCACTCCCTCCCTGCTCCATTTCTCTACCTTCCGCCAGTGAGCCTGTGTCAGGGATGGGCTTGTGTCCTGCTGGACCATAGCTTTGGTACGTTACCCTGTTCCGTGTGGTTTATTTTTTTCTCCAGGTATATGCAGTCTGGCACAGCCGGCTTTCCTGTTGCTCTTCCAGGATTAGTTGTATTAATTATATTTCCATTTTATATGTGGTTTTAGTAGGAGGTCTTTGTCTCACCTCTTATGGTGCCATCTTTAATCAAAATTTTTATTGAAATGTTCTTCTTGTGTAAAATCGTAAAGGTAAAATTAAATATCATTGAGGCCAGGCAACACATACACTTCTTCTTTTAGTTGTTTTCACAGTGTTGTCAGGATTTGAATTGGGTTTAGTTGTTGCTTTGTGGTTACCTTCAATGCACAGAATCTTCAATTTCCTTTAGTATGCATTGCTTGGTATTAATGGATTTTTCTTAATAGTCTAGCTCTCCCCTCAGCTTTCAGCCCTTCTTGTGTGCTGGTGCCACAGAAGTGTTTTATCTACATGTTCTTACCCTCCCCCAGGGTTAGATTGCTATTAATTATTACTTGGCACATAATAGCTTAGTGGCAGATTCTCTGTTTTCTGGTCCACAGATCCTATATAATCCTCATCTTTGGCAGTAGAGCTTTCTCAAGATTCTGCCCATTCTCCTTGGCATCCAAACTGTGCCTTGTATCTTAGTGGATTTCGTGTAAAAGAGTTTCTTGCCTTCCCCCTAATTTTAAGGAGATCTGTTATTGTCTGGACCCAGAACTGTTTCTTTTTCTACTCTCAGGAGTAGGGGGCTTTTCTTTGCCTTTTCCTTAGCTTCAGTGGGAATTCACTGGTGTGCTGGATATAACAGGATTTTCCATCACTCTACCAGTGTCTTAAATCTCTTGCTCCATAGGGGAATATGGAATAGATATGGTTTTGCACCTTTTCCATACAGGTGGCCACTTCTCTTTATGTATGCATCACTGAAGGAGGCTTTATCCAGTCTACTACTCTGCTCCCAATCTTTTTCATTGGGCTCATGGAGAAGTCCAGTGAGTAGAGGTAAACTCCATTTGTGTCTTCTGCTTTAAGATTTTATCCTCTCACAGTACTCCACATTCCAACGTTAGCATTCCTTAAAGATTTGAGGTGGATTCTTCCTGTTGGTTTCTGTGACACTGGGTGTCTTTCCTTCCCCCAGTGCTCTGCCATATGTGAATCAGTGCTCTTGTCCCAGCTCTCTTTTCAAGGGCATGTCTTCCCTTGGACTTCAGGCTTCTTTACTGCATTATGACTTCAGGTCTTGGATGAGTTTAAGAAATATTAGTATGTTATACATTATGTAGCATTTTATTTTTGTTAGGAAGAGAGTGACATGATTTCCAATTCTCTACATTCTAGACAGAAGCAAACTCCTATTTCCTAATAGTTGTTTCTCTCAGGGTGGATTGAATTGATTCCTTGTTAGAGATCTATGGCCTATGATTGCAAAAAACCCACAAAAACCCGAAATTTATTTGATTTTGTTCCTGACTTAGATAATTCTTACCTATCTTTCTAATCTCAGCCCCCTTCCTGAGACTATTATTAAGAAGCGTTGTAAACTCTTCAGCTTAAACAGAAACTTCACTGTCCATATTACTCAAAATTTCAGGAATGCCACAAAATACAAATGGAATTCCAAAAACTCTGTTAGGAAAGACCTTAGAGACTCCTTTATGTCCTGAGATATTTCTATTGGCTTTTATCACAGTGAAATCATCTGGCTTTCATTGACTCTTCCTTCATGGGCCAGTCCATGCATCTAGAATAGGATTTTACAGTCCATCCTATCTCAACTGTACATGACCAAGCAGACATGCAGAGTACTCATGTAGTGCACCTAGTCTTATCAACCACTATGAGCAGTCTTTCCAAAACATCTAAATATTCCTTTTATGATCTAAAACCTGAAGACCTGGTCTTTTGAAAAAAATATAAGACAAAAACAGCCCTTGATCCCAAAGGAAAGGACCCTCTTATATAACTAGCACTGTAGTAATACTCTAAAAGGTTGCTCCTTGGATTCATGCTTCTTAATTAAAGAGCCATATCCTTCAATCACTGGATTAAAGTCACTGCAGGAGACCTCAAAATGAACATTCTTAGGAACCCTCCAGAAGTAGACAGTCTTTGAAAGGACACAGCATTTGTCCATGACTTCCAGATAAAGAAGAAAACTACATGAGATGTAGACAAGTTCTACCCAAGAGCCACCAAACAAGACTAGATATTGTCATGTTTTAATCTGCATTCTTTGTGCTTCATTTTTCTAGCTGTCCTATTTCTTCTTCTGGTGGTATAATGTTACTTTTACCTATATTACCTGTAAGGCCTCCATTCTTAATACTGCTTTTTGCATCATCAATCACTCTTGATATGAGTCTAATATCTGGATCCATTTTAGTTGTGAACTGGCTAATGCATTCAACAATATTGACTGTTGGGTTTTCCTTTCAGAGCCATCTATCTTTCTTTAATACTGGTTCCTTGTAATATGTTAGTTGGTATTCTGGGTAGCTAGTCTCAATTGTAACATGGCTTTTAAGATGGCAACATCACAACAGGCCATAGAGCTATAAATTAAAAACCCTTTGTCATGTCTTATCTAGAAAAGAAAATTCCTGTTTTTACCAAAACAACACTTTGGGACTTTCATGAGAGCAGCTTTGAAACTGAACTTTCACAGAAAGAGAGCTTGGAAGAGAACCAGGGAACAGATGGTATATTTTTGGAGACCATCTTACTTTTATAGCTCTTACAAGTAAAGCTACTTCTCTTTTGCTAAGTATCTTGCTACTACAAATTTCAGTCTTTGGTCCTGTATCATTCTTGATTCATGGTACCAAAATATTACAACATTATGTCAATATTGAAAGGAAAGGAGCGACACACAGCAGCAATTCGCCAGAGAGTTCCCCTTTATTAGGGAAAGGTGCTGGGTTATATAGGAAGGGGCATAGGGTGATTGTGGTGTTACTTCTACGGGGCTGGTGGCTGTTGGCTAGGTGCTGGGATTGGCAGGGGGGCAAGAGGTGATTGGGCTTCAGGTGGCACCGGCGGGAACTGAGGACCCTGAAGAGAAGCCGGAAGTTTGCCATCTTACTGGTGGGGACCCTTCATTCCCCCCTTTCTCCTCTATGGGTTTGTGGACGTTGCTTTCTCTCTGCTTCTTGCTGAATAGGGGCGTAGAAGGGAGTGAGGGTTTGAGGATTGGGAGGAAAGGGTTGATAGGATTCCCCACAGTAAGGATGAGTAGATGTGGACTTCTTCAGGTTGGAAATCAATGAAGGTTCCTTGTAACCATAGGTCGAGGACCTGTTGATTCCAATGGTGCCAAGAGGATATGGGTGTCAGGAGCCAGGCGTCTGCAGCCATTGTTTCCAGGAACAGTTTCCAGTGGAGAGAGAGGTCCATCTCAGCATGTGGTGAGGAGGTCACGTGAGGGTGAGGGATCTTCTGTGGCCAGAAGCTGGTAGTTCCTGAGTAAAAGCTGGTTGAAAGCTTGATTAGAGATTTTTCCGACTTGGGATTTGATGAACTTTATTATACAGGGTAAGAAGAGACAGACGAGAAGAATGACTATTACGGGGCCTGCAATGGGCCAGACCCAGGTAAGGAGGGGGTTTGTTAGTATTGAAGAGAATGGGTTGGAATTGGAAGCAGAGTGGAGACTGGAGGCAAGGTCGGTGAGTTTGGTGATGTCAGTTTCTACAATGCCGGATTCGTTGATGTAATAGCAACACTCTTCCTGGAGGAAGACGCAGGTGCCGCCCTTCTCGGCTGTAAGCAGATCTAGGGCCCGCCAGTTTTGAAGGGTGACTTTAGCTAGCGAAGTGACCTGTCTTTGGAGAGAGGCTAGGGAATCGGCAGTGGATGTCAGGGCTCCCTCAAGTTTGGCGTCGAGATCTCTAACTACCCATAGAGAGTGACCCAAGGCTCCTCCCGAAAACCCTGCCCCAATGGCTGAGGTGATCAAAGAGATACCGACCATGATGGGAAGGAAAGCAGCCCTTTTTGTGCACGAGGGCAAGGGAGGTTGGAGCTCAAGGAATTCTGCCATGCTGTAAAGTGTAAGCTGTGGGATTAGGGTGATGAGAATGCAGGGTGTATTGGAGTTGAGAGGCAGTGAGTTGAAAAGACTGCCATTACACCAAAAGAAGTGTCCCGGTTGTGTAAAAGTCTTAGAGCTGGAGGTTGGGGTGTAGATAGAGAGGCAGTGAAGTGTGCTGGAGGGGGGTGGAGTTGGGCCTACACAGTGGTGGATGGTGAGATTATCTGCGTATTCTGGTTCCCATAGGGGTATGTCTGCCAGGGGGCGAAGGGGTTGTCCTTCTGCATGGAAAGAGTAGTTGGAAATATTGAGGGGCACGGCGACCAGTGGGCGCTGTAGTGATGCGCACAAGAAACAATTGGTGGTGTTGAGGGTGTGGTTGAGAAAGATGGTGGTGTCCTGAATGAGCTGTAACCAAGAGTAGGAGGAATAAGAAGATGAAGAGGTGCCATCAAGAGTTTGGATAATGACTTTCTCGGAATGTCTGATATCTGATGCAACTTGAGAGATCTGGGAGCGAGAGGGAACATACTCTCAAGAGATATGAAGGGTACCGTGGGGTGTCGAGGACCCCCCATAGTAAACTGAGGCTGTTACTCCAGCAGCCCATCGAGAGTCCCAGGGATCTGGGATTGATAAGGAGAATGAGCCGTTGGGATATTTCATGAAACAGTTGGAGGAGTAATACTGTGGGTACTGGAAGTCACCCATGTAGTGAATGGCGCAAGACCAGTAGGGACATCCCCCGTAGGTGTCTTGGCATCGCTTGCAATAGGCTTGTCTTTGGTCATAGAGGAAACAGAGGTAGGGAGAATAAAGGTAGCTGTAAATGTATACTTCGGTGGAGGGAGGAAAGTGGAGGTACAAAGGCTCAGAGCAGCCTTTCAGAGGGCAGTCTGATGTGGCAATGAGGGCAGTAAGTTTTGTTTGATGCTCTGTGTAAGTCTGCCTGACTTTGAATCACCATACAAAGGAGGGTGGGGCGGCGGGGAAGACAGTAGGAATGAGGGAAAAAAGTGAGAGAGCAGTAAAGGAGGAAAAAGTCATGATTCGGGTATGGGTGGCAAAGGGGGTGTACGGGAGATGCGGAGCTTCAAGGGATCAGAGGGATGAGGCGTGGTAGAGTAGACAGCATCTTGGGCTGTATCCGAAGAACTCTGGATTGTGATTGATGGGTCTTGGGTGTCCAGAGAAGGTGGGTCTTGGGTATTTGGTTTCAACCTGGAGATATGAATCCAAGGGGTGACAGAGTTATCAGGCAGTGAGAGCTTGGCGGCCGAGGGGGTGCAGAGAATAACTGGGTGTGGACCTTCCCATTTCGGGGTGAGAGAGGGCCGATCCTCTGGTGGCTTATAAAACACTAGTGGGCCGGGCTGTAAGACAGGAGGATTTTTGGAGGCGGATGGATGAGGAAGGAGCCAATCCTGATATTTCCACAATTCAGTGCGGAGGAGAGAGAGTAGTGGAAGGGCTATATTGGGAGGAATTGGTCCTTTGTGGGAAGGGAGCTCCGGGGGTAGAATCGGGCAGCCGTACATGATCTCAAAGGGTGACAAGAAGGAAGGTTTCTTTGGGAGGGCTTGAATGCAGAGTAGAGCTAAGGGAAGTAAGCGAACCCAGTCAAGGTGTAGTTCTAGAGATAGTTTGGTCAGGATGTCTTTTAGAGTCCTATTGGCTCTTTCTACTTTTCCTGAAGCTTGTGGTCGATAAGGACAATGTAAATGCCAGGGAAGCAAGAGCGACTTGGAGAGGTTCTGGATAATTTGGGCAGTGAACTCAGGGCCGTCATCTGATTGGAGGGAAGTGGGCATCCCGAACCTAGGAAAGATCTGGGTGAGGATAGAGGCAACCGCGGACGCTCCTTTGTTAGTGGTGGGGAAAGCTTCGACCCATCCTGAAAATGTATCTACTAACACGAGTAGGTATCTGGTGCGTCGTACAGGGGGCATGTTAGTGAAGTCTATTTGCCAATCTGCAGCGGGGACATTACCCCTTGCTTGATGAGCCGGGAAGGGTCGGGCTTTGAGGGGGGTATTAGGGTTAGTGCGTTGGCAGATGGTGCACTTGCAGGTGATTTGGTTAAGTAGGGTTTTGTCTTCAGGAGAGAGAGGAAAAAAAGATTGTAAAAAATGGATCAAGGATTGGGGGCTGGGATGGAACAGATCATGTAAGAGGCAGAAGAGAGACTCTTTGTCCTGGGAGCAGAGGGTGTCTTGTGATAAGGCTAAAACCACAAAGGCAAACGGATTGTTGTCTGGTGTGTCTTCTGATAGGGCAACTGACCGGGCTACTCTGTCGGCTTTGTTGTTACCTCTTGCAATGGGGGAGTCATCCTTTTGATGTGATTTGCAGTGGACTATGCCTCGTAGGTGTGGGAGTTGTGAAGCCTCTAGAAGTTTAGTAATTAAGGCTGAATTAGTTATGGAATTTCCTTTTGTGGTGAGGAGGCCTCGTTGTTTCCATACTGCCGCGTGAGACAAGAGAATGTGGAATACGTACTTGGAGTCAGTGTACAATGTGAGAAACGTGTCCCGGGCCAGAGTGCAAGCTCTGGTGGCTGCAATGAGTTCAGCCTGCTGATTGGTTGTACCAGGGGGTAGGGCTCGTGCCTCAATGACATCTTTGAGGGACACTACTGCGTATCCTGAGTAGTGGGTGCCCTCATGTTTAAAGGAGGACCCATCAGTAAACCAGATGAGGTCGGAGTGTGAGAGAGCTCCTTCGGAGATCGTGGAGTGGCACGGAAGGAAGTTGTGAAGGGCTTCTAGGCAATCATGCGAGGAAGTATGAGGAGAGTAGGGTATTGGAAGAAGAGTGGCCGGATTCAGGGGCTGGCAGGGGAGGAAAGAAATGTTTGGATTTTGGAGGAAAGAGGATAGTAAGGTCAGGAGTCTGGAGGGAGGGAGAGTGTGTAAACTTTTGTAGGTTAAGAGATCTTTTAGGTGATGTGGGGACAGAATGGTAAGGGGCGCTCCGAATGTTAGTTTATGAGCTTCTTTCTGCAAGAGCTGTCCAGCGGCTAATGCCCATAGGCAGGGGGCCCATCCCCGAACTGTGGGGTCTAATTGCTTGGGAGATAAGCTACTGGGGCAAAGGATGGGCCATAATATTGGCCTTGGACTCCTAGAGCTTGACTGGACCTCTCATGAATGTATAATGAGAAGGGTTTTGACAAATCAGGGAGATGGAGAGCTGGAGCTTCCACAAGGTCTTGACGGAGCTTAATGAAGGTGTGTCAAGGTGAGGATGATAATGGTTCTTCAGGGGGGCCCTTGCTAAGGTCGTATAGGAGTCTTGCCAACAGGGACAAGTTAGGGATCCATGCTCTAAAATACCCAGCCAAGCCTAGAAAGGAAAGGATTTCTGTCTTGATTTTGAGAACGGGCAGGTCAGAGAGGAGTCATTTTCTGTCTAAGGTAATGGACTTTCTTTGTTGAGACAGAAGGAATCCAAGGTAAGTGACAGAAGGGGAAGAGATTTGAGCTTTGACGGGGGATACCCGGTAACCTCTGGAAGCTAGAAGGTTAAGTAGAGACACAGTGTCAAGTTGAGACTGTTCCCACGAGGGATTGCAGAGTAGAAGATCATCTACATATTGTAAGAAAGTGGACTCAGGGTGATCATGATAGAACTGTTTGAGGTCTTGAGCTAGAACTTGTCCAAATATATGGGAACTATCTCGGAAGCCTTGTGGCAAAACTGTCCAAGTAAGTTGTTCAGAATGTCTGGTGTATGGGTCCGTCCAGGTGAAGGTGAAAAAATCTTGGGAGGAGGGATCTAGAGGGATAGAAAAAAATGCGTCCTTGAGATCTAGGACTGAGAAGTGGGATGCTGAGGCAGGGATCTGCGATAAAAGGGTGTATGGATTTGGAACTAAGGGATGGATAGGGACAACGGCCATGCTGATGAGGTGAAAGGTCTTGGACAAGGCGGAACGATCTGTTGGTTTTTTTAACAGCTAATATGGGGGTATTGAATGGGGAGTGAGTGGGTCTGAGGTAGTTTTGTTTAAGAGATCTTGAATGATGGGTTGGAGGCCTATGAGGGCTAAAGTGGTTAAGGGGGTATTGGGCCTGACAGATTTACTGAGAGGGGTCACGTAATTTGATAGAGGCAGGGGGACATAGGGCCACGGAGGGGCTTGTAATGTCCCAAACTTTGTAATTTACAGTGTGTATGAGGGCGGAACCGGAGCTTTCATTGGGTAGAGGGGGGTTGTCGGCTATGAGGGCCATCAGAAAGGGAGTACTGGGGGCTGTGGGAGTGGATATAGTTATGGAAACATGGAGGAGGGAAAGGATGTCCTGTCCTAGTAAAGGGATGGGACACTGGGGGCATAACTAGGAAGGAGTGGGATAAAGGTAAGGGATTGTCTAGGATTGTGCATAAAAGGGTGGGTGGGGGGTTTATTGGGAAAATCTGTTTACCTCCTACCCCGACTATAGGAGTAATGGGTGGCGTGGTAGGGCCCCGGTATTCTTGCAAGACTGAGAAGGTGGCTCCTGTATCTAGGAGGAAGGAGAGGGGGCGACCGTCTACTATTAAAGTAACCCTGGGCTCCTGTTTGGTGATGGAAATGGTCGGGCGAGAAGCCTCCGGGCCCCATCAATCTTCTTCTGCCAGCCCCACTATGGCGGGCTTAGGATGGGGGTTGTTCGTCCAGCCTCCCTTTCAGGTGGTTGGGCAATCAGACCCCCAGTTGCCCTTTTTTGTGGCATCTGGGGCATGGGGTGGTAGGAGATCTGGGGGAGGGGCACTCCCTTGATCAATGTCCCTCTTTTCTGCACTTGAAACAAGCTCCTGGGGGGAGCTTGTTTGTAGAGGGGCACCCAGGTTGTGGTTTTATCAGCTGGGCCAACATCTGGAAATTGGCCTGATCAGCCTTTTGTTTACGGCGTTCTTTCTCCTCCTCCCGGTTATGGAAGACTTTAAAGGCCACTGTTAGGATCTCAGTCTGTGGGGTAGCGGCGCCCTGTTCTAACTTTTTGAGTTTAACTTTAATGTCTGCGTAGCTTTGAGCTAGGAAGTATGTCATAAGGACATGTTTTCCTTCAGGTGTTTCTGGGTCTAGGCTGGTATACTGTAATTGGGCTTGAGTGAGTCTAAGAACTCGGAGGGGATTTCGTCTCTCTTTTGAATTATGTCTTGGAGCTTTTGAAAGTTGACTACTTTACGAGCTGCCTTTTTCAGACCTGCTATTAAGCAGGAGGCAAAAATATCTCGAGAGTGGAGACCCATGGCGGTGTTATAATCCCAGTGTGGGTCTTGTTCGGGGACAGCAGGGGGGCCAGAGGGATAGGTGGGGTCAGTCCTGTGGGTCTCGGTAGCATGCGGTTGGGTGAAGTCCCAAACTCGTCTACGCTCTTCAGGGAGGAGAGTATTGGCCAGGAGCATGAAAATGTCATGATGCGTGAGGCTGTAAGACTGGAGGGTCCATTGAAACTCCCTGATGTATGTTGTGGAATCAGTGGAAAAGGCACCTAGGCGTTTTTCTAGTTGGGCTAAATCTCCTAAGGAGAAAGGGACGTGAACGCGCACGATGCCTTCAGATTCTGCTACCTCCCGGAGGGGGGGATAATTTTTTGAGGCCCTCAGGACCGGGTCTGAGGGGGACTGAAGGGTTCTGGCTCAGTCTGTGTCGGGGAAACAGGTGATGGGGGCAAAGCCACGATAATTTTGGGAGGCCTTTGGGACCGAATCTGAGGGGGCAAAGACGGAGGAGGCTCCTGGAACTTAGTTAGAGGGGGGCTGAAAGGCTCATGCTCAATCTGCGGGAGGGGGGCAGGTGAGGGGGATGGAGGAGGAGGGGGTGAGGTGGGGAAGGAGATGGGGGTGGAGGGAGGGGAGGAGGGGGAAGGGAGAGGACGGGAGGCTTCTGCAGGGGTGGAGGCAGCAGCGGCGGCAGTGGTAGCGGAAGGGGGAGGGGCTATTGTAGGAGAAGAAGGGGAAAGGAGAGGACGGGAGGCTTCTGCCGCGGGGAAAGAGGCAGCGGCGGCGGTGGAGGGTGGAGGGTTTGTAGGAGCGGGAGGGGCCAAAGGGGGAAGTCTATGGCAGAGGCTCGTCGGCCAGGTCGAAGGTAATTGAAGAGGGACTGGGAGTGTGTGGAGGGGAGGGAGACGGCTTGCAGGCTAGGAGAACTTGGGGTGGGAGCAGGTGGTGCAGAGGCTGGGATTTTGAGCTAGGAGGCGAAAAGCTTCGATATAGGGAATCTCCTTCCATTTTTTCATGCGCTGGCAGTAGTTAAAGAGATTGCGAGTGATGTTAGGATCAAGAGTTCCCCCTGCAGGACATTGGTTGTTATTGTCTAGGGGGTATGTCAGCCAATCTTGGGAGCAATATTTACGGAGAAGTTTTGGTTTTATATCAGGCATCAGGGAGAGGGTAGCCAGATGCTTAAGCAGGCATTCAAGAGGTGAACTTTCAGGGTGGGATGAGGAGGCTCCCATGGCTAAAGGACAGAGAAAGAGACAAACAGGGGAAGACAAACGGAGATCCTCGGACTGGAAGCAGACTGCAAGGAGACAAAGGGCATCCCCGATGATCCTTGGTGGTCTGCAGAAACTCGTACATGAGTCGGAATTTCTTAGGAAGTGTGGGTCATCACCCAGACTTCCCTAAGAAGGCAGTTTGCCGGAGTCACGAGGTACCTTGCGCTAGGAGTTTTTGGCAGAAGAGATTTCGGTGCACGGAACAGAAGGACGTGGGAGGGGGGGAAAGGGAGCGTTCTCATCTGCAAAGGAGTCACCTCATTTATGGCTGTTGGAGTTGTGCCTGAGGGTCTGCCGCAGCCGTGAACGCCTGAGGCAGGGATTTATGACTGTCGGAGGAGGGGCTTGAGGGTCCGCCGCAGCCCTGAAGGCTTGAGGCGGGGATTTATGACTGTCGGAGAGGGGGCTTGAGGGTCCGCCGCAGCCGTGAAGGCTTGAGGCGGGGATTTATGACTGTCGGAGGAGGGGCCTGAGGATCCACCGCAGCTGTGAAGGCTTGAGGCGGGGAGAGTTCCCTCCTTGTCCCCGAACGTCAGGGCCTTGCCGGACAATCACGGTCAATGGACTGCGATAGCTCGGAGAAGAGTGGCCCACTCTGGGGAAATTTTGCTTAAAAAGTTTAAGGCCTGAGGCGGGGGTTTATGGCTTTTGGAGGAGGGGCCTGAGGGTCTGCCGCAGCCATGAAGGCCTGAGGTGGGGAGCATTCCCTCCTCGTCCCCGAGCGTCAGGGCCTTGCCGGACGATCATGGTAAATGGCAGTGCAATAGCTCGTGGAAGAGTGGCCCACTCCGGGGAAATTTTGCTTAAAAAGTTTAAGGCCTGAGGCGGGGGTTTATGGCTGTTGGAGGAGGGGCCTGAGGGTCCGCCACAGCCTTGAAGGCCTGAGGAAGGGAGAGTTCCCTCCTCGTCCCCGAGCATCAGGGCCTTGCCGGACGATCACGGTCAATGGCACTGCGATAGCTTGGGGAAGAGTGGCCCACTCTGGGGGGAAAACTTACCTAAAGGCCAGAGAGGAGTGGTGAGTGTGATGAGCCAGCGCTGGAAAAAGAGGACGAGGCCAAGCTGCCGCTGGTGTCGGGGCGAAGACGGGGCCCAGTTGGGGCGACCCGTCTCCTGGGTTTCGGCACCAATGAAAGGAAAGGAGCGACACACAGCAGCAATTCACCGGAGAGTTCCGCTTTATTAGGGAAACGTGCTGGGTTATATAGGAAGGGGCATAGGGTGATTGTGGTGTTACTTCTACGGGGCTGGTGGCTGTTGGCTAGGTGCTGGGATTGGGAGGGGGGCAAGAGGTGATTGGGCTTCAGGTGGCACCGGCGGGAACCGAGGACCCCCAAAGAGATGCCGGAATTTTGCCATCTTACTGGTGGGGACCCTTCAAATATGCCTTAGGTATATTTTCGCTAAAACAGGTCACAGGGTACCCTCTAGGACTGATATAAAATTGGTATGCAAAGCCTTACTGGCTACTACTTACAAATGGTACAGGACCTTGTTATATTGGTAAACTGCTACCTGTGTCATATAGTTCGTCATTTCACACAAAACCCATTTTGGCCTATTGGTTTCCCTTTCAGAACAATATGTTGTCAGATAACTTAAACCAGAAAGGAAAAAACTTGGGCTTTGATTGGAGAATTGAAACCCTAATTATTCAAAGGGAATTCTGGACTGCTTTCCACTCTCTTTCAGCCTCTTTCCTTTATGTTTTATAGGAAGTTAAGAAAATAGGGGAATCCTACATGTTATGGTGCAGAGGGAGTTTGGGTAAAATTGCAGTATTTCCATTATCTCTCCCCAGGCTTTAGTGCATCTCCATAACAATAGGTGTTTCCAAGGGGTAGAGAGAAGTAGTTATTTCCATATCAATAGGTAATTACAAGAGCCAATGAGGGACTGGGGAGGTTGGGTGGAGTTTTTTACTCTGCTGTGGCAGCTGGGTCTAGAGAGATCTGGAACAACTGCTTGTAAGCAATAAATGGGTTTCTTAAACTTTATTTCCCCCCTTGACTGATTTTGGTTTCGAAGGTATTTTGCCCTGGGATTTTCCCCTTGAGTTACAGGGAGTTAGACAATTCCACGAAGACAAATAGAACTAGTTCAAGAGGTTCATGAAATTGGATAGGCCTTGGTTCAGAACAGAAAAATTTAGATATAATATTGGCCTCTTAAAGGGTGTTTTGTGATGGTTTTGGGAAGAAGACTGTATTTATATTTCTGTAGACCTCTTTGGGATCTTTAATATTATTAAAAAGCTCCAGGAACTGTAAGTCCAGAATGAAGGAAATCCCGGGGCAAAATACCCCTAAAAACCAAAATCAGTCAAAGGGAGGTTTAAAACCCATTTATTGCTCACAAACTGCAGTCCCAGGCCTTCTTTCTTCTCTGCTCAAGCAACACCCACACCAGCCCTCCCCCTCACCTCTCAGGTACAGATAAGCTCTCTATTGCCCAGGTAATTACCCACTGAAATGGAGATGAGCTTCACCACCCCTGAGGAAAGTGCAAATGCACTAAAGCCATACTTCTCTCCACCTCTGAATGCCTGATGATATGCAGATGTACCAAAGCCAGGCAAGAAATTCTGGAAATGTTTCAATGTTACCCATAGAAGGAAAGAAAGAAATTACAAAATTAGGTAATTTGCATAATATTCTATATCTGGTTATACAGAGTCTTCACTTTGGGGATGGGGTCTGTTTTCTTGGTTTAATTTGGTCACTCTTGGTTCCTAGATGAAAAGTGGACTACAGACTATAATCATAAATTCTTTTCTTTGTATTTGCTTGTGCTATGATTTTCAGATGAATGCTATTTTAAGTCCTATGGTGTGGTCACTGACCTATCAAATGAGCCAATAAATGATCATCCAAAGAAACACTAGAAAACCTTGACACTTAGGAGGTTGAAAAGACCACCTTTTTCAACATGAAACATAATCATGAGAGTAATGGACATCTAGATTGATTATGCTTCCAAGTGTTAGGGGTCTACCCTTTAGCTGAGGTTTAAGAGTGACTATAAGAGAGGACACTGAGAAATAAGACCATCTATGTATAAACAGCCTAGCTTCTATATTAATATAACTTTTCTATTTCATTGACTTCATCAATATGGCTTTATTATTTCAGGAAACTCTTACCCAGGAAGATGTACTGTACTATAGTAAGCAATAAACTCAGCTTTGCCTTATGAATAGATTATTTGGCAGTATTTTGAAGGAGCCAGCCTTCAACAATGTTTAGCAGTCAGTATAGCATTAGTACCCATTGTAAGGCTGGAGAAAGGAAAAACAAGGACATGCAAACAGAACAGAGAGATGCCATAGGGGGAGAACAGACCAGACCCCAAAGTCTGTGCCATATATGGAAAGGGGACAGCTCTCTCTGAATTCCATCCTGATGTGCCAACTGGCGCCCGGATGTCAGCCTTCTACCTCTTGGAAAGAAAAAAGTTTCTAGTTGTCTATTATGTCACCTTTAGCCAATTGTACCTCTCAACACCCCCCTAAGATAGTTTGCCCACTCCTCCCCCTCCTAATCCCTTATAAGCACCCCACCTCCCTAACTGGGCGTGACTTCTCTGGCCTCTGGCAAGAAGGCCATAGAACCTCACCTGGGGATATTTAAATAAATTACCTGGCCCTTTGTTGCCTCTCTTTGCCTGCTTATTCCTGCTAGAATTTATCTTACACCCATCATTCTGAAGCAGGTTCCTGGAATCCCTGGTAGTATCTGGCAGTAACTCTTTAGGTGCTGGATTGTAGAGGAGGTACTGGAGGCTCCCAGGTGGAGGAGAGTTGGGGTGGTCAGGTCTGACGGCTGGAAGGGAATGCTCAGGGTAGCATCTGTTTACTAATTAGTTTAGAAATTTTTCAGTATTTTAACAATGTTAAAGCAATGTGTTGTACTGGGGGTGCCAGATATATATCAGCCCCTGGTTAACTGATCATGGTAGACCAGGTGGAAAAAATAATTACTCATGGATGCCAGTGTGGGTAGATGACTATTCCAGGGAATAGATGTATTTATCTCTTGGATTACTTGCCAAGATCTAAGCCCTCTGGAATTGAAAAATAACCTTTAGCAGATTAAAACAAACAAACAAAAAAACCTACAAGAACATGGGATATCGAGTAGGTTAAGATTAAGTTTTTGCCACCAGGATGACCAGGAATTCAATGTAGACATTGTATCTATAGCTCTAGAGAAATACAGCTATCAGTTTTGGGTTATACTTCAGTTTTTGAACTGAGATTCAGAAGTGCTATGCATACATTTTTTCTTTATGCAAAAGGGGATTACTGCTTTTCTCTACACTTAATAATATGTCTGTGATATAATTAAAACAGTAATCTATCTCACTGTTCATATAGTTGCAAAGTATCTTATTGTATGAATGTACTATGATTAATATAACCACTTTTATTATGAGCATTTATATTGTTATAATTGTGTTGCCCATGATAAACATTACTGCATAAAGACATCCTTTTACATACATCTGAGGAAAAATTCCAGTAAGTGGAATTTAAGTCAGATATTGCTTAATTATCTTAAAAAATTTGTACCAATTTATATTTCACAACATGTATGAAAATGGGTATTTCCTCTTATTACCAACAGTACGTATTAAATTTTGCAAATCTGGTAGGTGGAAAATAATATCTTTTTCAAAATGTTTATTTAAGTAGATGTAAAGATGAACACATTTCGTATCTTTAACGACTATGGTGTGTGTGTGTGTGTAGTGCCTGTTTAAATCTTTTGTCTGTATTTCAAAAATGTGTTGTTATTTTGGTAAGATTTGAGCTTTTTGTCTATGGAAGAAATAATTCTTTAGTCTGTTGTATGTGTTACAGTGTTTCCCCACAACCTTTAAAACTTGGTTTGTGGTAGTTTTTCTATGTAACTTTAATATTTACAGGTAGTGTAAGACCCAATGGCCTTATTCCGGTCTGCACTTCCCCCCAGTGAGGAGACGAAGGCCACGGCAGATCGATGCAACAAGCAAGAGGTTTATTATTATTCCAGCTAGCTCAGGTCCAAGTGTCTGCCCAACACAGCGGGTTTCAACAAGGACCCCGAGCACTCAAAGCCAAGGGTTTATATAGCATTTTCAAAGCACTTAACTCATAGTAATTTCCCACAGCTATACATTATTCTTGCAAGACATACATCCTGGGGTTAGGCAGGAGCAAGATAAGACCACTCCTCAATTGTCAGGGCGATTCTGCACGATAAGCTTGGTATGTAGGATTTACTGACCAAGGCTAGCTGACCAGGGGTCACCACTGCCTGATTCCGGTGCTCATGATTGATTAACTTGTTTTTCAAAGCCTTACCCAGTTCCTGTTTTTCTTTTTAAGTCACACACACTCAGAAAATGGCTTCTTGGCCCTTAAGATGGCTACTCTTATGCTAACCTATTTCTATTCTTACATTCCCCTCTTTTTCTTGTACCTATTTCAATCATGAAACTAGGGGTCATCTGTTTGGTCAACATTCTGATAGTTCTGTCTCAATACCATGATTTTCATGGTGCTAATGCGTTCTTTGATAAAGGTAACTAGGCGGTTTAGGATGCAGGGACCAAAAGTTAGAATTAATATTAAGATTATTAGTGGCCCTACTAAAGTAGAGATGAGGGTAGTGAACCATGGCGAGGAGTTGAACCAGGACTCAAACCACCCTTGGTTTTGTTCTCTTTCTCTTTTCCTTTTAGCTAACCCTTCTCTAACTTTGGCCATGGAGTCTTTTACTACTCCTGAATGATCTATGTAGAAGCAACATTCTTCTTTAAGGGCAGTGCACAGTCTGCCTTGTTGGACATGGAATAACATGTCTAACCCTCTTCTATTTTGTAGGACTACTTCTGATAAAGAAGTTAGAGAGTCTTGCAGGGTGGATATGGATTTCTCTATTTCTTCTAAGTCTGCATCTATGGCTTCTCTGAGACTGTGGTAATGCTGGTTCTGGAAAACTAGTGAGGATGCTCCTGTGGCTGCCCCCGCTGCTCCTAGGCCAAGGCCTAGTAGGAGGGAGATAGTCAGACTCACAGGTTCTCATTTGACTCAGGGCAAAGACTGGCTTAGTTGGGACAGGACTTTGTCATAAGGATGGTAAATAAGGCGGGGTATTAATTGTACTAGAACACAAAAGTCAGACGTTTCGCTTAACTTCTGGGAATGAACGCATGGAATGACTCCAGTTTGGCAGGCCCACCACCCGTTAGATGGGGGAATATAATAAGTTGGGGTGGTGCTTATTACTTCTGTCTTGTTGCAGAGGGAGGTGTAAGTTTTAGGAACTTTCCCAATGCAGGTTCCTTGCCCACTTACAGAGGATAAAGTGAGTCTTGGTCCTTTCTGCTGCCATCTACACTGGAAGGGGTCAGAAGACTGGTTGAGAGCATTAACAAATGCTATACCTTCATAGTAAGGGGGAGCAACATCATAGCATAACCAGCAGGAGCGAGTTAGCTCGGGACGGGAATTGTTGACAACTTGGAAAGCGCCTCTGATTAGACTAAGAAGCTGGGATGGCTGGCTTTCCACAGCGGGGGCTGGTGTCCAAGCTGGGCTCAGGCTCTGGGGAAGGGGCTTAGGGGGCTGTGTCACTTTGAGGGGCTGTCTAGGGGTTTTGGGTGCTTCAGGTTTCAATTTATTTGTACCTAAGGCTATCTCGACTATTGGTTCAACTTTTAATTTGACTCGGATAAGGGTTCCAAAAGGAGGGGTCTGATAAAGATATAGGCCCCTGGTTAACCCTGTCTGCCATCGGGTGTCTTTTTTCCCTTGTTCTGTGAACTGGAGCCTGAGCAGATTACAGTCTGGGCTGTACCTAGTTCGGGTGCACGGTTTAACAAATGAGAGAGTGATGAGCTGGGGAGTTACTTGCCACTTCCACTCCCCGTCATTGGTGGTAACACAACTCCAGCGTGCACAGTATCGGGACTCAGCCCCTCCACACTGCTGCTTTGCTGGCTCTGTTCGAAACCCTGGGCATGCATAAAACCCATTTTGACTCACAGAGACTCTGTGCTGCTTTTCTCGCCAGTTTCCCCCTCCCATTCCAACTGGACAGAACTGAGGGGCACAGGGAAGAGGGAGGCCTGAATGCTGACTCCTGCCCTTTCCACCTCTCTTTTCTAAGTCTGCTACTCTATCTAGGTTAAAGTACAGGTTAGGGAACCACGTGCCTAAGGGGGTCGTGTGGGAAGTGTGGTTGTATATTCATGAGTTTCCCAGTTCTCTATTTCCCAGGTGAGCCAATAGGGGACATGGGGGTTAGGGTTGCTGAGCGCAATAGGGGAAAGGCACAATATATATAATATGAGCGGCGCAGTCTTAGCTTTTGTGAATTGTCTTTGTCCAGCTGACATGGTCATCTTGGAATAGAGTTTTTGGGAATGGTGCGTGAGTCAGCTGAACAGCACTGGTGTCTCCGGACGTGCACCTGCTCACTTTAGGGGTCTTCTGGTGATTTTAAGCCGGAGAGGATTTTCAGTAGACTGGGCTCTCCACGTGAGATGGTCATTGGCTGTCTCGGCTGAGATAACGGGTTTCACATGAGATGCGTGAATCCAGGCGGCAACCCCATCGACTTTGACTGCTGTTGGGGTGGTCAGCAACACTAAGTAGGGTCCTTTCCACTGTGGCTCGAGGGTCTGTGCTCGGTGCCACCTTACAAACACAAAGTCTCCAACTTGCAATGGGTGGGCTGCTTCTGGAGTGCCGGGCTCGTAGACTGCTTTTAGTTGGCTCCACACTTCTCTTTGGACTGCCTGGAGAGCTTTCAACCTATTATATAAATCGCGGTTGTCAGTCTGGGTAATGGGGAGGGGGTCATGCAGGTAAGTAAGTGGGGCGGGGGAGCCATACAAGATTTCAAAGGGAGTTAGATTGAGATGAGTAGGGGTGTTCCGAGCTCGGAACAAGGCCAGGGGAAGGAGCACCACCCAGTCTGAGCCAGTCTCTATGGTCAATTTAGTTAAGGTCTCTTTTAGGGTTCGATTCATCCTTTCTACTTGCCCTGAACTCTGGAGTCTGTACATGCAATGTAATTTCCAATTGGTCCCCAAATACTTAGCAACTCCCTGACTTACCCGGGCGATGAAAGTGGGTCCGTTGTCAAATCCTATTACCTTAGGTATCCCGAACCGAGGAAATATTTCTTCTAATATTTTCTTTATTACTACTGCAGCTGTTTCCTGCCTTGTTGGAAAGGCTTCGACCCATCTTGAAAAGGTATCTACAAACACTCGGAGATACTTAAATTTATACTTCCCTGGTTTAATTTCAGTAAAGTCTATTTCCCAAAACTGTCCAGGCCGGTTCCCCCTTGCTCGTTTTCTAGTCCATTTCTTCTTCCCAGGTGAGTTTGTTTCTTGACAAGGAATGCACGACTTAACTACGGATTCAGCTATCTGCTGCAGGTTCGGCACATACCACCCAGAGTTTAAAGCAGTCTGAGTAAGTTTGTGTGCTCCTAAGTATGTCCACTGGTGCATCTGTTTGATTATAGCTTTGGCAGTTGCTTGGGGCAGGATGATTTTTCTATCTTGGGTGCACCAGGCTCTCTTCTGTTCATCAAAATAGTGAGTACGGTCTTTGGAGATTAGTTCTAAATCTGCTGGGCTATATTGATAGGGTGGCAGGCTTGGCTCAGGCTGGGTTTCAGAGAGGAAGATTTCTACAGTCTTTGTGGGTGCTTCTCGGGCCGCTTGATCAGCCATATTATTGCCTATGGCGATGTAGGACCTCCCGGGTTGGTGAGTGGGGCAATGAATTATACTTACTTTGACTGGTTTGTGCAGAGCTTCTAAGAGTGCCGTGATTTCCAGCTTGTTTTTTATTTCTCTTCCTTCGGAGGTGAGGAGTCCTCTTTGTTGGTAAATGGCTCCATGCACATGTGCCGTCGCAAAGGCATATCTACTATCTGTATAGATGTTAATTTTCTTTCCGGACCCCAGCTCTAGCGCTCTCGTAAGAGCAATGAGCTCAGCCTTCTGTGCCGAGGTTCCCTCAGGGAGGGGCTGAGCCCACACTATTTTTTCTCCATCTACTACAGCTGCTCCTGCCTTACACTTTCCTTGGTCAAGGTAGCTGCTTCCATCTGTGAACCAGGTGGCTTCAGCATCTGGTAAAGGCAGGTCAGTCAAGTCTTTACGCCACCCATGGGCTTCGGCTAATACTTGCTGACAGTCATGCACCGGGGGTTCAAGATAGGGGTCTGGCAGCAAAGTGGCCGGACTGAGAGTGGTCGGCGGAGAGAATGTCATCTGGTCAGAGTTGAGCAACAGGGCTTGGTAGTGAGTTATCCGAGCATTTGTAAGCCACCGATGCAGAGGCTGCCGGATTATGCTTTCTAGCGCGTGCGGAGCAGTCACGGTTAGATTTTGCCCTAGGGTCAATTTGTCTGCATCTTTGACTAGTACTGCTGCTGCCACGATTATTTTCAAGCATGCAGGTCAGCCGGCGGCTACTGGATCTAGTTTTTTAGACAGGTATTCTACAGGCCGTTTCCACGATCCGAGCTTCTGAGTCAGCACCCCTTTGGCTATCCCCCTGTTCTCTGCACTAACAGGTGGAAGGGTTTTGTCACATCCGGGAGTCCCAGAGCTGGGGCGGACATCAATGCCAGCTTAATGGCATCAAATGCCTTGTGTTCTTCCTCTCCCCAAGAGAACCATCTAGCTTTGGTGAGAGGGTAAAGGGGGGCTGCCATCTCTGCAAACCCGGGGATCCATAGCCTGCAAAATCCTGCAGTCCCCAGGAATTCTCTGACTTGCTTAGGAGTCTCAGGCGGGGGGATATGGAGAACAGTCTCTTTCCTTGCATCTGACAGCCACCTCTTCCCTTCTCGTAACACATAGCCCAGGTAGCTTACCTGTCGTTTGCAGATTTGTGCTTTCTTGGCTGATGCCCCATATCCTAGAGTTCTTAGTTCTGCCAGAAGTTTCTCAGTCCCTTTCAGGCAATCTTCTCTCGTTTCGGCTGCAAGCAGATCATCAACATATTGCAACAAGGTTACCTGGGGGTTAGCTTCTCGATATAGCACCAGGTCTTGGTTGAGAGCTTCATCGAAGAGGGTGGGGAAATTTTTGAATCCTTGCGGGAGCCGGGTCCACGTGAGTTGCCCTGTCACTCCTCCGTCTGGGTCTCTCCATTCAAAGGCAAAAAGCTCTTGACTCTTTGGCACAAGTTGGAGGCAGAAGAAGGCGTCTTTTAAATCTAAAACCGTATACCAGTCTCGGAGAGGTGGCAAGGAACTTAAAAGATTATAAGGATTAGGAACTGTGGGATGAATGTCCATTACCTGCTTGTTAACTTCTCGCAGGTCTTGGACTGGATGGTATTCATTTGTGCCTGGCTTCCTGACAGGAAGAAGGGGGGTGTTCCAGGCAGATTGACATCTGCGCAATATCCCCAACTGGAGGAATTGGGTGATATGGGGCCGGATTCCCTCTCTGGCTTCTCTCGGCATAGGGTACTGGCGAATGGCTACGGGGGTGGCTTGCGGTTTCAGTTTGACATAGACGGGCGGCCTAAATTTAGCCTTCCCAATTCCTGCCATCTCTGCCCATGCCTGAGGGAACTTTCTTAGGCACAGGCTGAGATCTCCCAAGCCTGGGTTCTCTTTTTCGAATTCAAAGAGTCTATACTCATTTTCTAACATCACAGTCAATATCTGGATGGGGTCCTCTGAGGGCCTTTTAAGCTGTGGCCCCTCTGGCAGGAAATGGATCTGGGCTTTCATTTTTGTGAGCAAGTCTCTTCCCAATAAAGGATATGGGCAATCCAGGATCACGAGGAAAGAGTGAGACACTAATCCTGTTCCCAGGTCTACCATCTGTGGGGTGGTCCAAGAGTACAATTTATTCCCCGTGGCTCCCTGGACCCATGATTTCCGATTTGAGAGCCGTCCGTCAGCTTGTTGCAATACTGAGTGCTGTGCCCTGGTGTCTACTAAGAATCGAGTAGGTTTCCCCTCCACAGTTAGGGTTACCCTAGGTTCGGGGAGGGGCTCCGAACCCCGTCCCCCCTAATCACTGTCTTTGTGCATGGTCAGAATTTTAGGGTGGGCAATGGGTTTTTCCCACTGCTGAGGTTTCTTTCTCTTGTTTGGGCATTCTCTGGCCCAATGTCCTTTCTCTTTACAGTACGCGCACTGATCTTTATCTAGCTGCTGTCTCCTGCCGCCTGGCCCTGGTTTAGGTTCTCTGGTCTCTCTTACAACAGTGGGGGGATTTTATGGAGGTTGCGTTCTTGCCATCTTTCTATCCTCAGCTCTCTTTCCTCAGTCTCTTGCAGCTTCCTACCTTCTTTTTCCTCTTCAGTCTCTCTATTATGATACACTTTCTCTGCCACCTGTACTAAGTCTCGCAGGGTTTTGTCCTGCAGTCCTTCTAGCCTCTGCAGTTTCCTCCTGATGTCTCTACTAGATTGATCTATAAAAGCTACAATAACTGTGGCTTTATGTTCCTCACTGACTTGATCATACAGAGTATACTGCCGAAAAGCCTCTATGAGCCTTTCTAAAAATGCTGAGGGGGATTCATCGGGTCCTTGAAGGACTCCCCTTACCTTAGCCAAATTGGTGGGGCGCCTCGCTGCTCCCCGGAGACCTGCCATCAGAGCCTGGTGGAAGACTTTCAGGTGCTCCTTACCTTCCGGGGTATTGAAGTCCCAATCAGGACTGGTTAAGGGGAACCCCTCCTCGATAATGGCTGGGTTCAGAGTGGGTCACCCATCGGCCCCCGGTACATTCTTCCGGGCCTCTAGGAGGATCCGGTCTTTTTCTTCCATGGTAAACAGGACATATAACAACTGGTTGCAGTCATCCCAAGTGGGCTGATGGGTGAAAAGTAAAGATTCAATCAGATTGATCAACCCTCTGGGATTTTCTGAAAAAGGGGGATTTTGGGCCTTCCAGTTGTATAGGTCTGAGGAAGAAAAAGGCCAGTACTGTAGGAGTTGCTGGCCATCCTCAGAGGGGGGGCCGAGGGCTCGAAGGGGAAGTGTCACAGCGGCCCCTGGTAAGGGGGCCCGGTGGCTCCTTGTCCCTCCAGCTGGGCTAACGTTCTGCCCTCTGCTGGCCTGAGGGGTCGGGGGAGGTGGGGGAATGATGGGAATGGGAGGGACAGGAGGAACAGGAGAGAGAGGAGGGGAAGGAATAGGGATGGGGGGATGGCAGGTTAGGGGGGAGCGGTAGGAGGGTATGGAGGGGGAGAATCGAGGAGGAGGAGATCTGCATCGGGGGGTGAAGGCAGAACTTTCTTAGGTTCTTTTGGGTCTTTGCGGAGTGCAAAAACCTCTGAAGATGGGTGGGGTAAGAAGGGCTGAACCCAAGAGGGGGGTTGTGTGACTAAGCTTTCCCAAACAAGAATATAAGGAGTCTGGTCTTGGCATGCGCGGGATCCGGTATCGAAGACTTTCTTCTTGACTGCCTGTATAAGGGGTAGAGAGAAAGATCCCCCAGGAGGCCAGCCAACCTGAAAGGCCGGCCAGTCGGCTGAGGCCAGAGTGTTCCATTTATCCTTTTTAACAGAAACAGACATATTATTTTCTCTACTCTTTACGTCCCCCCAGTGTCTTAAAGTCAAGTCTAAAGGAGTCGTCTGTGTCTGTCCCATTTCTTCCGTCAGTAACAATGCTAGGATAAACACAATAGCTAACAAACAGGCGCCTACAGAAAAGAATCTACCGTGGCCGTGGAGGCAAAACTGAAACTGAGTTGAGGGTCTGTCAGACTGCAGCGGCAGCCAACTTTCCTCACAGATGAGGTCTTTGTCCTCCAGACAGGGGCAAGGGATGTCTCCCAAGACCCTTGGCCGGTGACCTGCCAGCGCGTCCGCCTAAGTCAATGCCGACCCAGATATAGATTGGAGCGCCTACAGGCTTTATACAGGTTTCAGGTTTGTTCGCGAACAAAAACACCAGGTGCACTCACCATCCGGCAAGGCACTTTCTGATTAAACACAGAATGTTCTTACAGGTTTGACAAGAGACACACGGATACAAACACAGTATTACCTGGCCAGGGCAAGCCTCCGATCCTTGGCTTGTCATTCCTCCGGGGGGGAGGGGGGAACGCGATCCCGGACGAGCCCCCAAATGTAAGACCCAATGGTCTTATTCCGGTCTGCGCTTCCCCCCAGTGAGGAGACGAAGGCCACGGCAGATCGATGCAACAAGCAAGAGGTTTATTATTATTCCAGCTAGCTCAGGTCCAAGTGTCTGCCCAACACAGCGGGTTTCAACAAGGACCCCGAGCACTCAAAGCCAAGGGTTTATATAGCATTTTCAAAGCACTTAACTCATAGTAATTTCCCACAGCTATACATTATTCTTGCAAGACATACATCCTGGGGTTAGGTAGGAGCAAGATAAGACCACTCCTCAATTGTCAGGGCGATTCCTCACAATAAGCTTGGTATGTAGGATTTACTGACCAAGGCTAGCTGACCAGGGGTCACCACTGCCTGATTCCGGTGCTCATGATTGATTAACTTGTTTTTCAAAGCCTTACCCAGTTCCTGTTTTTCTTTTTAAGTCACACACACTCAGAAAATGGCTTCTTGGCCCTTAAGATGGCTACTCTTATGCTAACCTATTTCTATTCTTACAGTAGTCAGATTGCTTTTGTCCTTTGTTGCTTCAGACTGCTTTTTTCCTCCGGTATTTTTCTAGATTCAATAGCACACTTAGAAAGTCTTTTCTACTCAAAGAATATTATTTTAAAAGCCCCAATCATGTTCTATTACGTTCATGCTCCCTTTTTTATGTTTGAATCTTTGATATATTTGAAAGTCATTTTAATATGATATGTAAGGTGGTGATCCAGCTTTATTTTTTTCACTTTCTACTTGTTCAATATTGAGTATACTGGGATTGATTGCTTACTTCTTTGGAATCTTTAATGACGGTTTCCCAAGTCTTCATTAATGAGAATGCTTAAATTCCACTTTAGAGGTAGTTTTTAGCAATTCATTCTGTGTGTTGTTTTCCCACAAATGCTGGCTGACGGCAAGGAGAAAAACGTTTTCTGAAATTAGAACAGACTGCAGCTGCCTTCACATAGCAGGGGAGTAGCATGAGTCACAATGGGAAAGATGACTCTTTGTTTTAAAAAATATCTTGGCAGACTCTTTGGGTGGGAAAGGTAGCTCCTCTCTCTCCATCCACTTCACCCCAGGGCACAGTCCAGAGGCTGTGGGTGAGTTGCTTTGCATGGTACAAGGAAAAGAAAACAAAGGTCATCAGCTGGCAGCTAGTTGAACCAGGGGTTGGGAAAAGAATTCTGGCAGAAGGGGAAGATGGCCATAAGCCAGAGCTGCAGGGAGAAAATGGCCACCAAGAAACTGCCCACAGGGGAGAATGAGTAGAGGCTTTTTAGATTAGTGATTTTCAATATTCCATTTTAAGTTGTTGCTTGCATTTCATTATGCTATGATCTCCTTCTGCCACCCTTTCCTCCTACGAAAGCTCGTTTTACACACCAGACACCAGCTTGCAATAATGGTGCTCAGTGGGGCGTGAAGGAAACCGGGGTGGTATTTCCCATCAAAGCAGAGAGAGATGGCAGCAGCCACCAGGATACAGGGGATTACAGGGGAGCAGCAGGCTTAGGAGGGGACCCACCAGAGCAGCCTAACCCCTCCCCAAATCCCCTATTCCAAACAGAGAATGTGAGCTCCATGAGGGCAGGACTTTTTTACCTACGTTTTTCATGGTCTGTGTCTAGTGCCTAGAAACAGCTTGACACAGCATGGTCATTCAATAAGAAGCTGGGATAAATGAATAAAAATCCCACCAGAGATTCTGGACTGCCCATAGTACTTAGGATGGGGGTTGAGCCAGTGCACTTGGATGGCAAAGCAAAAGGTAAACACAGAAGACTGGATATTTGGGAATCTGGCTGTAATTTATTAGTTTAGAATCCTGGCTGCTTTAGCTCTGGTCTCTCCTGTGAGATGTCTGTGCGTATGTTTGAACCATGTCTATACATAAGCAATTTGTGACACTGCAGTGATGGACCATCTTTAAAATCTTAATTACTTCCTAAATGAAATCTCTGCTGAAATGGGTCTTTTATTGTATATTATTGTGATACCTTCTATGTAACTCAGTTACATCAGTCCCTCAGGGGTGTTACACCTACAATGAGAACGTATGGAGGCTAAAAGGCAGCCTTTTACCCAGAATTTTATTCTTTCACCTGGGGCTGTGGGACCCCTGGAAGGTTAGCTTGACCCCCACCTCCATTTTGTGTCTTCCATCTTGAATAACTATGTCCCCTACATGACCCCTAGCCAACCGGACCGCCTCCATTTTGTTCTGTGTCCGCCATCTTGAGTAAGAAGTTTCCCGCTCAAGCCACACCCATTCCCATGGAAACCATGCCCAGCAACCTGTGCAACAAGACCCTGACCCTCCTCAGCCAATCAGCTAAGGTCACAATAAACCACCCCCTTGGAAAGCCCCTAACTGTTCCAAAAGTATAAAAGCAAAAAGGGAACTTTGTTCAGGGTCTCAGTCCGAGTCCTGTGTTCTGACGGGCCACTGAGACCCTAGTTCAAGATAGCAATAAAGACCTGTTTTGCTCTTGCATCTCACGACTGAGCCTGGTGACTGTGGCTCCACATGGGAGACTCAATGAAACGAGGCACAACAGGGCCATTTAATGTTTGGAAGAGAGAAGACACAGGAAGGCCTTTGTGAGTCCCACAAGGTGAGAATTGGGGGCTTTAATGAGGAAGCCCTTTAGACTATTGGATGCTTCCACCATAGCTGTCATTCAGATGATCCTCAATGATCAGGTAAAACTATACCCATTCTGCACTGAGGTGACAAAATGTGAAATGCATCTGTAGAAGTATTTGACTGTGGTTAGGAACTGCTGGGGAGCTTGGTAGTTTGGGACTTGGAGTGGCCTCATAGAGAGAAAGAAGTCCACCTCGGCCCCTCACCTTGGATCCAGATCCTTTGGACACAGACATCTCTAAGATCCTCTGAGCTTCAATTTCATCATGCATAGAATGGAAGTACTAATACCTACCCTGCTGGGTTTTCATAAGGTTTAGAGATAGTCTGTCTATAAATACCTGGGTGAGTGCTAGGTACACAAGAAACATTGAAATAAATGGTAGTTATTATGATCATAAATGTTTTTCAGGTTTGCTTAGAAGTAACTAGACAGCATGCAGTTCCAGGAAGTCCAAATAAAGGCCTCATGAGAGAACAGACCTTTAACATATTAACCTAGACACAAAGTGTGTATCGGCACCTCTCTCTTCCTCCAATATAGGAAGTAGGCAAGAGGCCATGCACTCATGCACTCACCAGGGCTGAGACATGGCACAGAATAGAGGGCAAGACTCCACTTTCAATTGCTGGAAACATGTTTAAAAGGTATGTTTATTTTCCTGGCAGAGCCTCATGAAGTAAAGGACATAATGAATAATCAAGATGGCAACAATAATTATCATTTTGGAGCATTTACTATGTGTCAGGTCCAGTGCTGAGCACTCTCTTGGCATTTTCTCCCATTGAATGTTTTTTTGCAGCTGTTGGTTCTGAAATCTATATTCTCTGGTTCTGGTCTAGGAGGTAGGGTAGATGAGCTGGATTGAGGAAATTTGTGTTTATCCTGTTAAATTCCATTTAGTTAGATTTCGCCTGTTGGTGCAGATAGTTGTGACCCTTTTTTGGATCCATTTACCACCTTTTTTGTGGCACATTTACCATTACTGCTCTTTCCCATCTTCAAAGCTGTCCGCAAATTTGATCGCTGAGCCATAGATACCCTCATTAAGTTGCCAATAAAAGCATGCACTAGTTAGGGACAAGGGTAAAGCTTTGCTGAATGCTTTTGGAAATCTCTTTCTGGGGTGACTGATTCATAATTCAGTATTCTTTGAGTTCGGCTCTTTTAAGCAGGCCATGTTTATCCATCTGTTCACAAGGATATCATGATTCCTGAAATGCAGATTTATAGTATCTATAGCAACTCTGTAATTACCATACCAGTAATCTTTGAAAAAGTTTTGTTATGAGTGCTCTTGAATTCAAGATAATCCTAGTGTCACATTTTCCTCTTTAAGTGCTTAATACCTCCTACATAATTCATTCTAGAATTTTTCCTAGAATCAGTGGTGGGCTTACCTACCACCCACTTTAGTTTTATAAAATTCATATTTTTCCATTTGTTGAAAATCAAGAATAAAAAAGGGTATTCTCCAGATTTCCGGCATCTCCTCTCTTTTCTGTGGGATGCCATTGATGATCTTAGAAAAGTTTCAGAAAAGGGTTAACACTGGAAGTCAGATTTTAAGGTTTTGAGTTAGAGGGGAATGAAAGTCAGATCTTAAATTTCATAATGATTTACCTTAATATATTCAAAACACTTTTTGTTTTGAGTTCAGCCATAAAAATAAGAATTTCAGTTCACTATTAAGTTTGTGCATAGACAGCCCTTTAGCTTATTTCTGGTGCTTCTTCTATCAGGTGGTTATTTCATAACAGCACAACTTACTGAACTTAGCACCATTCTTACCCTCATATATGCAAATTATGGTGTTTCAAATATGTCTTTGATGACTTCCATTGCCTGGACAGTTAAGATTGCCAGAAAAAGAGCATCATGAGAGTAGTACCTGATGAAGAATTCCAGCTATTTGTCTTTCATTTTAATCTTTTATTCTTTTAAGAATAAAAAAGAGGCCAGTGGGGGGCCTAATTCCCTCACTCAGCTTTGGTTTGCTCAGCTTCATAACTGAGCTCCTCTCCATCATCATGAGAATCAGCTGCAGAACACTAGAGTGTGCAGTGTTGGCCTAGTATCTCTATCTAGTATGTACATGACTGTTTTTAACACACATTCAGTAAGGGGTGACTCTGGAACCTGATGCATGGAGCCTGGGAGTCAGGGACCTGGGGTAGATTATGCAACCTATTTCTAGAGCAATGTTAAAACAAATTACCCCAGCTCTGGAAAGTTTAGAATTATCTGGGCTGTGTTTTTAAACACCAAGCTCAAAGTCAAATCAACCATATAGGCATTCCTAAGATGTGTTTGTAAAAAGTTGGTTGAAATTGAGTTGTAGATTGGATTCTATCTTAAAGCACTTTGGTGGCTTACTAGTTGAAAGTATGTGTTAAGATCTTCCTTTTGTAGTGTGAAAGAACATTCTCTCATATATAATCTGTTGAAATATGGCTTTTTATTACATAATTTTTCTCAAAATAAGAGTTTTAAAAAAGGCCTGACTCTGCTTTAAGACAGACTGTGAAAATAATGGTCCACTCTGGAAGCCAGATTCCAGTGTCACATGCCTGGAAAACTGACATTCGGCATCCATTGATGTTGGCAGCACTTTCTTTGCAGGTACACTGTGTTATTTCTAAGAAAAATATATATCATAATCATAATTATCTAAATAGTTACTAATCCTTTTTAGCATAGTAGTTTGAGAAACATTAAGTAAACATCAAGGAAAGCTATATTTTAAAAGCTGACAGAAATTTTTTTTCTCATGGGTTTAGATAATGATGCCAACAGTTCTCAGTTCTGGTTGTGTATTAGAATTACTGAGGAACTTTTACAAGATACTGATGCCTGGGCCCCTCACCCAGACATTCTGACTTAATTGGTCTGGGAAGTAGACTAGATGCTAGTTGTAAAGGTCCACAGGTAATTCTCGCTCAGTCGAGGCTGGCAACCACTTTTATACAGTTTCAAACTTAAAATGTGGTCTGTGGATAGTATTAGCCTGACCTGGAACTTGTTAAAAATTCAGACTTTCAGGCTCTACCCCAACTTCCTGAATTAGAACCCATGTTTTAAGTAGAACTTGAGAAGATTCATTTACAGAATGTTTTTCATAGCTTTCTGGCTTTAGAAGTGTTTTCATAGTCATTCTTTCATTCATTCATACATTTTTTAGGGAAAGGAGAGAGCTCCATTTATTAAGTATCTGGTGGGGACAGACATACACTAGATATCAGGAAACATGAAAGTATAAGTAAGATTTGGGCCTTCCTTTTAGGGAGCTTGAAAAGTAGCACGGTGGGATCAGGGTGGAGACAGGCTTGAGCCGATTCAGGACTAGCAATATAGCAGTGACAACTGTCTATAGTCTAATGGGAAGAGAAAAGGGTGGTGAAACTCGTCCCTTCTCCACTCCATCTCCACCCAGAGAGTGGGCTTTGAACCAGGTTTTGGAAATAGAAGAAGCTGTAGGGCCCAAGGTCCCTGGACCAGCAGCATTAGCATCATCTAGGAACTTGTTAGAAATGCCAATTCTTAGAGGCGGTGGGTGCAGAAACCCGAAAATGAAACAACACAAGAAATGCCAATTCTTGGATCCTTCCCAGACTTAAATCATGAACTCTGAGGGCAGGGACCACCAGTTTGTGTTTTAATAAGCCCTCCATGGATTTTAATACACACTGAAGTCTGAAAACAGGGAATGCAAGCGTTTTCCAGACAGAGGAAAGGGGAAGGAGCATTGTTGGCCACTGGAATATTGCACCCCAAATCAGAGTAAAGTTCATTCTCAGTGTTGCATAAGTCTGTCATGGTTTGAACATAGTGAGCAAACTCCACTAGGAATTTCCCAACCATTTTGCTCAACATTTTTTTCTAGGCATCTTTATTGTTCTGTAAAGCTTAGTCCTTCCCTTTTTGGGTCATTTGGTAGTAAGTCATGCTTTTAATCACATTTAAAGAGAGAACTTTATGTGTGGTTGCATGCTTATTTGATTGTTTCATTTTTGAAAGTTAAACTCTGCAGTTGGCTGAAAACTTTTTTGTTATAATTGGAAAACATTGTGATTACTATAGAAATGTGTGGGAAGACCACAGCATAAGATCATCCTTTATCCTTAAATGAGCCCACTTTAAGTGGTCTTTCTCGGTGTGGAGCTGGATTTGCATAGTTTGTGACCTTGTGGGGTAGGGTGAGTCCTTATAAACCTAAACCTCTGGGTCCAAACATCAATTTTAGGGATGTCAGTTTTTACCTTTTGAATATTGTCTTTAAATATTTTTTCAATATCCAGGAAGGAGGAAATGATGTTTTACTTTTCTTCCCCTCCTCCTCAAGTTGAAGTGCTAATTAGTACCTTAAAGGTTACTGAAGAGAAGAGAAGGGCCTGGATAATGAACCATGAAGCAGAGCTTGAAGAAAATTCCCATTGTAGAGCTGGAAGGGATCATAGGAACCAAATGGCTTGGCATTCTGGCAACAGAGGCCTCTGAGAACCTAAACAAGTTGCTCAGAGTCACGCTGCTATTGGGGAAGCTGGAACCAGAAATCACATTTCCTAACTCCTTGTTTATTGTTTTGTCTATTACCCCCTGGACACACAGTGGACTGTATCCCCATGAGAGGAAAACAAAAGGTTTGTGGGTGTCTGTAGAACATATGATCGAATTTTCCCCTTGCAATCCCTAAGGGGCTAGTTATATACCAGGTCAAATCCACTTTAACTATATATTGGTTATTATCTCCAAAATCCTCTTTGAAATGAGTTAGAATGTGAGGAGATGATAAAAAATAATTAAGAAAATCAATCACTCCAATGCTGACTTCCCTGCTGAGGCCCAGGTTTTATGTTCAGTAAACTCCTAAGCAGGTCCACTGGACATTCCATTTGGGCATTAAAAAATAACATTTCCCCAACTGTATGTATATTGTCTCCTAAAACTTATCCCCCCTTATAGTCTGTCATTCTTCATTCAGAACCATTAAGATTATCCTCATCTCTTCCTTGTCTCTCACCCCACACACCCACTCAATTACAATCTCTGCAAATTGTGTCTCCTGTCAAACTTACCTCTTCAATAGTTTTAAAATCCAATGCTTTCTCACCCTCTGCACTTTTCATTGTCTTCACTTAGGCCTCTCTTATTTCCTTATCTAGGCTTTTGCTGTGCCCTTCATCCTCATTTACCTGCCTCCAGCCTTGCAGTTGGAAATTTCTCCTTTTCCCTAATTCCAGAGTGATCTTTGTAAAGTGCAAGGAGGATCACCCCACAACCTATGTATAAGACCTATAACAACTCCCCATTACTAACAGGATAAAAACCTTAGCACAGTACATACAACCTTCTATAATTTGGCCTCTCTTACCACTTTATCCCCACCTCTGGTCACTCTTCCTAACATACCCATGCTCCAGCAAGATCAGACTATCTCCTGTCAATCAAAATGGTTTATTTGCCAACTTCTTTGACTGCCTGCTGAAATCCTATTTGTCCAGCACAACTCAGATCACCTTCTCATAGACATAGTCTACAGCATGCCTCTACTATTCTCCAGGGTTAGAGTGAAATACCTTCTTTTCTGCCCCCTTGAAGCTTACGTATCTTCTATACCTTCATATAATTTCTCCCAACATTTTATCACGAAAATTTCCAAGCAGTCAGAAGAGCTGGGAACATTTTGCACTGATTTCATAAATAGCATTTTACTGTGCTTACTTTATCACATCTCTATTTCTCTTTATCCATCCCTCAATTCATTTTTTAAAATTCATTTCAAAGTAAGTTGCAGATGTCAGAGGACTCCCTCTCAAATAATTCAGAGTACCTATCTTTCTGAGTTCACACATAGCATGTAGAGTTCTATATTTGCTTGCAGTTCTTTGTTTTTTAACTGTCAGGTAAAATTTACACGCAATGAAATTCACAAACCTTAAATATCCTGTGAGGCGCTTAAACTTCTCCTTCCACGGAACATGACTTTACCCTGGGAAGTTCACTCACGCCGCTTCTCAGGAAATCCCTGCCCCCTCTCCCCTCTGAGGCGATGACTGTTCTGATCTTTTTCCAACTAGTTTTGCCTATTATAGAACTTTATATAAATGAGACAGTATACTCTTTTGTGTAAGACTTCTCACACAGCATAACACTTTAAGATTCATACATTTTGTTGTATGTATCAAAGCTCCTTTTTTTCATATTACTGGGTGATCCTCCATTGTATGGATATATAACAGTTCTGTTTTTTTAATCCATTTGTTTTTTAAAACCCATTGCCCAGTTGATACACACTTGGGCTGTTTCCAGTTTCTGGCTATTATGAATAAAGCTGCTGTGAATATTCTTGTACAAGTCTTTTTGTGGATATATATCTCCAACTTTTTTTGGTAAATGGTAAGATTGGAATTTCTGGATCATATTATATTTGCATTTAGTTTTATAAGAAACTGCCAGATTCTCTCCAAAGTGGTTTTATCACTTTAACTCCTACCAAAACTGTTATTTCACATCTTCACCACCATTTGGTCTATTTCTATAGACTTTGAGCTTCTTGAATACAGGCACTTTACTCATCTCTAAATTTCCTGTGCTGAATAATGTCTGGTAACAGTATGGCTCAACAAATGTTTGTTGAATTGAACTGATCTGAATGGAATTCTGTATGTAGAAAAAAAAATCACCTTCCTTCATAATTGTTTTCTTTTGGTCAATGAGACTGAGCACTTTTGTCATAAGTAGTAACATTTGTGTTAAGATTGGAGTGCTATCAACTTGGAGTGATCTGCGGTTTCTCCAAATGTTTGTCCCATTGCCCCTCTTTTTATTTTAATAGCTTTATTCCTTTGGGTCTTTCTTAATGGCTTCTCCATTTTCATAGAGCCCTATTCGAATGACAGTCTATCCAGGAGGCAGATGAATTAATGCTTTAATTATAACCAGTAAAAACTGTAACTTTGACTTTTCTCCTAAAGGATGGAAAGCAGGGTGGAGTGGGTATAGAGAGAAGGCAGAACAGCTCATGATCCAGTGAAGGTGCTAAGGTCAAGTAGCTGCTGGAGGAAGGGCATCTTTAGTGTTTCAGAAGTTACACAATGGGTATTTTATTAAAGTTCCCACCTCAGGTATAATATGGCCTTCTATCTTCTTCCTTCTTTCTGAGCAAATTCCCCCCTTCCATTTCTGTCTCTGTCTCCCATCCTCACCCCAGTTTGTGTTGTATTTCTGTAACTTAAAATGGTCCCTGGCATAATTTAAGTGCTCGATAAATATTTGTTAAGTAAATATAGGCTTTTTCTCCAGGGCCTTTCAACTTTCTAATAAAATAATTATTTTAAATTTAGGGTAAGTTAGTGAGCTAACAGTGGCCACCTTTACCCTGGAGATATTTGTAAATATGGTTACATAAAAGCAGTAGAGTTGACCAAATACTGGTTCTGACTGTATCATTTTGCACAAGTTTCTGAAGACCATTCAATCTCTTTTCTCAGGGTAAAATATTCCTTACTTTGCAAGGTATTGTAAATTTTGGAGGTAGTTTACATCTGACAGGATAGATTTTTTTTCACACATGACTTTCAGTTTGCTTAGTTTTTCTCCCAAGGTATCCTCTCCTTCTCCTACTCCAAAACTCACATTCAAAAGGTCATTTTTGGTTCTGTTAATTGCTCTTCTTTTCTTGTATTTCTGGTCACACAGGTTTTATCATTTTGCAGCCTAGTTGATACTTTTAAATTTTAATTATTAAAAATTGTGGTAAAATACATGTAACATTAAATTTACCACAGCCATTTTTAAGTGTACATTTTAGTGGCATTAAGTACATTCACATTCTGCAGCCATCACCACAGTCCATCTACAAAACTATTTTCATCTTCTGAAACTGAAACTCTGTATTCATTAAACAATAACTTCCCTCAGCCTCTGGAAACCACCACTCTACTTCCTGTCTCTATGAATTTGACTACTTGAAATTCATACAGACTTCATATAAGTAGGATCATAAAGTATTTGTACTTTTGTGACTGGCATATTTCACTTAGCATCATGTTTTCAAGATTCATCCATGTTTTAACATGAGTCAGAATTTCCTTTTTAAGGCTGAATAACATTGCATTGTACAGACATAGCACATTTTGTTTATCCATTCATCCGTTGGTAGAAAGTTGAGTGTCTTCCACTTTTTGACTATTGTAATTAATGATGTTTTGAACATGGGTGTACAAATTATCTGTTTAAGCCATTGTTTTAAATTCTTTTGGGTATGTACCCAAGTAAAATTGCTGAATCTTATGATATTTTTAATTTTTTGAGGAACTATTGTATTCTTTTCTGTGACACCTGCACTGTTTTATATTCACACCAACAATGCACAAAGATTCCAATTTGTCTACATCTTCACCAACATTTCTTATTTTGTGGGTTTTTTTTATAGTAATCATCCTGATGTATATGAGGTAGTATCTCATTATGGTTTTTACTTGCATTTCCCTAATAATTAGTGATGGTGAACTTTTTTTATGTTCTTTTTGGTTGTATGTATACCTTTTTTTGAGAAATGTCTAAGCCCTTTGCCCATTTTTAAATAGGGTTTTTGTTATTTGTTGAGTTGTAGGAGTTCTTTATATATTCTGAATATTAATTCCTTATTACATATAGAATTTGTTGGCTAAACCTTTTTAATTCTTGTTTGTATTTTTAGTAATTTTGTGTTTAGAGGAGAGAATATGAAAGGTTGACTTCACTGAGTCATCTTGTCCAATTCTCACCACTTCTTAAAAAAATATATTTTTAAAATATTTATTTTACTTTATTTTGATATTGTTAATATACAATTACTTGAACAACTATGGTTACTAGACTTCCCCTATTATCAAGTCCCCCCCACATACCCCATTACAGTCACTGTCCATCAGCATAGTAAGATGCTATAGCAATTTTTACTACTTTTTTAATTAAAAAAAGAATATTAAAAAAATATGTTTGCCTTTTACGATTATAATTATTTTAAAGATAATAGCAAAAAAGGCTGTACATGAATGTAGAAAACAACAGTGCATTTAACTATAACTGAGTGATTTTTTTCTGTTACTTTCATGCAAAAAGATGAGAATGAATTTCTGTTATGATGATATAAATAGACTTTATTTAAAAATAAGTAGTTTTGTATGAAGGGGAAAATGAGAGGGACAAGGAAAAGGCTGAATTTCCTGGACTGAGGGAATATTTTACTGGGGAGTCATGTTGTTTGTTTTGTCTTAGCTTATTATTATTTTTTGTTTCGTGGAAGATTGTTGAACATGTTTTAAGTACAAATGAAGGAAATAATATAGAGACGGATTGAAGAAGGGGGAGGGTAAGACAATGGTGTCCAACTGCTAGAAACAGAAGATAAGAATCCAGAACATCTCAAGGGAATGGCCTCCATCAGGAGGAGAAACTGTAAATTTGGAAAACTGCGTGAATAAAATTGTGTTGGGAAGCCTTGAAACTGAGAGAGCTGAAAAAAAAATTCTTTTACTTTTTCTAAGTGAGAGAAGTGTTATCTTTTCAGAGAGTGTTTGGGAGGATGAGTAGAAATGGGGAGGTTATTTTGACAGTCACAGTGTGAATGGGAGAGTGAGCTGACCAGGAGCAGGGCAGAGGTATTTCCGAATGGTACTTAAGTGGCTGCGGTGGGAGATCATGCATTTATTCTGGCAGCAATCCACCTGGCTCACAGGTAGGCAGATATACAGTGGATTTTTGGACTGATCTATTGGTGAAGGTAAATGTTGTGCCCAAAGTCACGAATCCCAGAAGACCACCAAGGAGCCAACACTGATGCAAAAGCAAAGAGCCTTTATTTGAGCTAGCTCGAGCTCAATCTCTCATCTACACCAAGGCAGTGGCAAGATGCCAGAGAAAGAGAGCACGTTTTCCCCATAACAAAGGTTTTATGGGTTTCCAGGGCGGTTTGGGGGCAGGTGATGGCCATGGCCCTGGCTGATTGGCTGGGCCTGGGGGTAATTGGGGGGTGATGAGTCGTGGCTTTGGTCGGTTGGCAGGGTCCAGGGGTAGTGGGTGTTCTTGCTGACTGGAGGGGAGAGAGGGACTAAGCTCCGATTGGCTGAAATAGGATCCAGGTCCCAATTGGCTGAAATAGAATCTGGGAGCTTGCCCTTTCAGTAAAGAGATCTGCGAATTCTATCAAGAACATAGTGGAATTGAATACCACTGGGTCTGCCTAGGCTGAACACGGAAGTGGGAAGCTGATAAATTACATCAAGAGGGTGGGATTGTGGAATTGGAGTTCTCAGCAGGAGGTAGAAAATATTGATTTTGGAATAAAGGAATTTAGAACTGGAAGAATAGAAGACTGGCCAGAGAGACGAACTTAGTGGGATTTTATCAAGCTTGACTAAGAATTCTGAAATAAAGAGTTTTTTCAAAGTGACAATCAGAAATACCCATGTTTAATAATATTTTACATAAGAATCACTATCTTTTCTCACTTCTGCCTCTTTAGAAAAACATATTAGTTTGTTTCTTTCCCCTCAGGGATTTCTGTGTTTTGAATCTACAAAATGAAGTTGTTACTTACTTTCTAAGTGTGGTAATGGAAATTGGAAGAAACTCCTACAATGCTGAATTGAAAATGTGAAATAGATCATCACATTACATTGCTAGCCCTGATTACAGCCAATGTTCTAATTGACACTTTGTTATAAATACTTTATCCCTTTTTTCCTTTATAGCCTTCTGATAATTAGAGTTATTTATGCCATTTTATATCATTATCAGCATTTTGATAATTAGAATGACTTAGTACCATCTTTTTTCACAAATTGATTTAAAACTGGCTAAGGTAGATGTAATATGAACCTTTTGGCAAATATTTGACAGTCACTGAGTTACCTGAATTTGGTTGTTTATTTCAGTCAGATTACTCTGATTGCACTGTCCTTCCTTTCATCGTGAGTAGAGACACATTTCTTCAGAAAATGAGTCTAGCCTAGGTCCCCTGAAGCTTTTTGTTAGGTAGACTGTCCATGCTTACTCCCCATCTTCTCTCCATACCAGCAGTGAGAATTTAATTAATTATTCCACTGGCTGCCAAGCAATGCCAAATGACCAACTGTTGGACTAGTTCAACAATTGCCACCTTGGAATCTCTCCAAAGCAATGCCATTTAATAGACACCTTCTATTCTACAACTACTTAGCCATTCCTTCCTCCTGATTTATAAAGCTCCTGAAAAGAAAGCTCACTCATGAAGCCTTCCCTAGTGACCGTGGAAAAGATGCTCTCATTCCACTTGACCTATCCTAAGTTTCTTGCCTTCTGGTTAAGGATTGACTTAATCTTGTTTGGCCTCCCGTTTGATATTTTAAGATGATGATAGGGATCAGGTCTATTCAACGTTTAAAGAAACTATAATCCTTAAGTATATTGACTTCTGCAATTAGGCACTTAATACTTTTTCATAAAGTTAATGACAATAATGATGATATCAGACAAACAAAATCCTTATTTGCTTTCTACTGCTCACCTTATTATACCAACAGACAATTGGTAAAACTAGTAGGACATTTCTGGGGTTTTAGAACTTGTATTGAGGATGCAATATATGTGTCTACTAGTATTTGCTTTTATAAGTAAACACTGTCAGTTTATCTTTTCCTTGAATATGAAGAACACAGAGAGAAAATAAGGGCAATTTATTTCAGTTGTAATGTCTTAATTATCTCTTTTGTTCTAAAGCTGCCTCCAATTCATTTTACAACATGTTCAGTTACATTTTAAAAAGATTGAATGCATTCATAAAGGGAATAATTGAGATGAGCTTCCCCTCTTATCCTTGAGATTTTAATCCCTCATCTTGTAATTCTGGGAAATCTTATATATTGGTTCTTTCTCTTTTCTAGAATGGGCAAGAATTTAGACCAGGGGAGTAATAAAGCATGCTAACCTATTTCTTTTTATTACTTTTGTATATCCCAAGAGGATGATGACTGAGAGGAACACATATTTATAATAGTAGCTGATTATGCTACTGTTCACAGCAGGATTTTTAGTTGAGATGATCGAAATGCCTGTGATGGAATAGTGACTGAAAAAATTAAACAAAAAAATCCATCAATCAAAGTAATTAAAACATCTTTCACAAAAAAGAAATAGAAGATAATGTACTGGAATCAAAATATTCCTTGGCTTCTCAAAATTCTCACTGGGAAGCATTCAACAACTTCCACTGTGTCCTGAACTCAGCCCTTCTCTCTCTCTCTCCTTTCTAATTACATAGACCCTTCTGTTTCTGAAGATTGGACTTATTTTCAGGCCTTTGTTCTAAGAATGAAATAGGTACTTAATCTCTGTACATAAAAAATAATTTAATCTTTTTGGAATTTTGATCATAGTTTTTTAGGCATTGAATCATGTTGGGGATCTTCCTGCTCAATAGGATTTAGCAGAAAGATTTTAGAATTAGAGGACCTCTATTTGAATATCACCTTACAATTTAGCAGCTGTGTGAACTTCAGTCAAGGCAGTTAAACTCTCTGAATCTATTAGTTCTTCATCTCTAAAATGGAGATAATTATATTTGTCTAAACCACCTCACAGAATTGTTATATCGAAGTATGTAAACTGTGAAGCACAGTGTGAATGTGTTACTATTACCACTGCAATTTGACTTATGAGAAAACCTAGGCTAGTCACAAAGTTTAAGTGTTTTCCCTAAGGACACACAGGTTGTTATTTAATAGAGCAGAAACTAAAAACTGAGTTCAAAATTCTCAGTTGAATTCTTTCTTAATGATTCTGAAGTGCTTTATTTCAACTTGTGAGAGTTGTGATTATCTCTCTCATTTTGTGTGATTGGGTTTCACTGACCAATCAGTAAGGTAAAAACTTAAATGGTGTTTCTACAATTTTAGATTTGAACTTGAGGGACATGTTAACTCCCTGAATTCAGAGGAAAGACAGAGAAAGTTCGTAGATGCCATATCTCTTTGGCAGACTGTTTGGTTGCAGGAGACTGATTATCCTCAGGAGTGGGGTATTTTTGTATATGGGAATTCACCTTTACCACGGCATTTCTGCTGCAATTGATGATGGCAGTGTGTTTGATCATATACCTTCAAATACGCAATGCAGTTCTTAATCTGAAAGATCATCACAGATGGGACCCTGCCAAGTGTCCCTGAGGTTAAGACATTGAATTTAAACAACAAACTGTTCTTTTTTTCCAGATGAGCAAGAGAATACTCTCTTTACTTGATGTTCTGGTCTCTCCATTTAATGTTCTAATTAAATGTGAGTAGAAATTAAATGGGATCAAAAGAGCCCTGTAACCAGAGGGAGGAGGTTTGTTTTGTGTAGTCATTGAGTGAAAAAAAGTGAAAAATGTGTTACACAGACACAAAGTGGGTAGGAAGCTGTCTGAAGGTGACTTGGGCAGTACAGACAGTGTTTCAACTATGCAGTTCCTGTTACCACTTTAGATTTCTATCAGATTGTTTCCTTTTAAAAGGAAACAGCTGGAGGATAGCAAATGGGAAATAAAAAATTGCACTGGAGAAAGTGTTGTTTTAAAACCAAAGGCGTATAGTGATTTAATATACTGAATAAAGTGAAAGTTCAAGTACAACTTGTTGAACCTTACAAAAGCAACTGATCTCTAACCCAGTCAGAAATCAGCCCCCCAAAAGGTATGTTTTGGGGGATACTACTACTCTCAAACATCTGCCTACAAGTTCACTGCATCAATAGGCATGCCAAGCAGGAAACACCTTTGGAAATGCCTGTAGCAGGAAAGTTCTGTCAGATCCATGAGGGAAGTTGATAGGTATCCAAAAAGTAACAGGGAGTGAGAGAGAAACGGAGTGTGCTGGCTGTGGCTGCTGCAAGTGTATGTGTGTGTGTATGTGTACAGGAAATAACTTGCAGGAGAAGCACAAATTCTCTTCTTCCTTTGCTCTAGCACATGTGTGTTGGGGGAGTGGGCTCGGGCGGGCAGGGGAGCAGGCCTTGGCTTCATGGAACTGTGGCAGAGAAGAGAGTTCTTGGACCTTACAGCCGGAGCAACCTGGATTTATAACCCAGTTTTGCTTCCTACTGGCTGGCTATCAAGCCTGTATAGAAAGGATAAAGTATTTCTTTGAATAGAAAATACAGAACACCCAACCAAATGTGGCTTATGCAGTAAAGACATCAAGTTCTATCACTAAAAAAGAAGTCTGTGGATAAGCTCCTGCAGGGCCAGTGCATCAGTGTGCCAGTGTCATCAGGGGTCCAAGCTCTTTTTAAATTTCTTTCTTTTTCTTTGCCATCCTGAGTATATTGGCTTTTCATGTTACTAGGCTGGTCAAGTCATGGACTCAAGATAGCCACCTTAGCTCAAAAATAATGCCCCACAGAATCATATCTGGAACAGGAAGATAAGGAGTAGGAGGCAATAAGATCTCTCCTCACAAGACTGCTTTTTATGTGAGAAGAAACTCTTTCCCCCAAATTCTCTGGCTCACTTCCCTTTATGTCTCACTATGCATCACATCTAGTCTTCTCAACTGGTGATGCAGTGTGGGAAGGGGGTTGGGGGCCTATCTTCTTTGCTGACATCTATTAGCAACTACCTCTGCGGCAGGTAATCTCTCTTTTGTAAAGCAGTAGTAAGCGTTAGAGATCATTTGTATAAAGTTGTTAGCACTTTGCCTAGCCCATCTCAGGCCAGCATTAAAGACCATTATTATTATAACTTTTCAAGTTATTAGCACTTTTTCTACAATCTTTAAATTACCTGTGAACACTTGAATATAGTTGTGATCAGTATACAAAATTTTGGATTCTGCTTTCGTTTCATTATATGTATAGTATAAACATTTCCCAGTGTTTCTACATAGTCTCAATAATACCATTTGTACAATGGCTGCATTAAAATGAAGTCTATCAAACGACTACAGTAGGATTAATTTAACTATTTTTGCATGTATTGTATGCTTCCAGTTATTTATTTTTTTTCTCCTCACTATTATAAAACTTCTTTGGGTAAAATTTTCCATATTTTGGATTGATTATTTAGAATAGAGTCCAGGAACAATGGTGTTACTAGGCCAGAGGGCGAGGTAGAGATAAGCTAGCTGTTTACCAAACCATTTGTTTTTCTTCCTGGGCCCACAGGTAAACTACATTTCTCAAACTCTGTTTCCTTTGCGTTTAGATATGGCCAGAAACAGAATTCTTGCCAGTGGAATGAGGGCATATGTGCTGTACTCCATTTTTGTACCTGGTCCAGAAAGCCTCTGAAATCTTTCTCTTTTCCTGGCCTTCTATGCCCTGGATGGCCTTGTGGTGAAGATGGCAGACCCTGCCACAGCCTTGGGCCCTGAGTCAATGTGTGAAGTGGAACTCACTGCTCCACCCCCACACCACTGCTCAGAATTGAGATGAGTGAGAAACAGATGCTAGTAGGGTAAGCCAGTATAACTTTTGGGGTTATTTGTTATTATGGTTATTACCACAACTAATGCAGAAAATTGGTACCTTGAATGGTAACTATATTGCAGTGAACAGGCATACATCTAGTTTTATTCATATTTACTCTCCAGAGAGCAATCTTTCAAAATAAAAGAACAACAACAAAAATGAATGCATTTAAATAAAAAGCATCAAAATAGTTGAGATGCAGAATTAGTATGCATACAGGAAGAAAATAAACCCATAAATGCAAGTTGCTTGGAATGATACATAGTTAATGTTAATATAAATCAAGGAATAAGAACTATTTACCATAATAATTTCTAAGCAATGCATATATTTAATCACTTTAGTTTGAGGCTTTCAATTAAGTAATAAATTAATAAATTATTTTAAATACTGCTGAATGTTTCTGATGTAAAACATTGTAGTGTCCCATGTCTGTGCACATTATAGCCATGTGAGCAAGCAGTCCATGATACCCAAGGCATTTTAGGAACCCTGGTCTGTATCCCCAGAGTTAATACCCTGAAGTTGTAGTTCAGACCCATTCCAGCAGAGGAGATAGCTTTAACATAGATCCCTGGGTAATGTGGAGGGCCCCAGGGAGACGAGTTTGATACTGGGTCCAGTAGGTAGCTCTAAATTAGGTAGAGAAGTAGTGGCAGAGGCTGATACATTGATATTCGCTCTCTGCGGGATGCATAGCCAGAAAAGGAAAAAGGAGAGGTCATTTTTGGAAGAGTTTTGCCTGAATCTCTTGGCTATAATTAGTTACCCATGCTCAGTAGTTTGAGCCAGCCAGGTATTTCCCAGTCATTCAAAGAGGAAACAGAGATCAAGGTATAACTCCATGCCTGGCCCATGGTACGCACTGTGGAGGTGGTGATGATGATGATAGCCAGGCCACTGGACTTCTCTGGTGACTTTGACTTTCAACTTTGGGCAACAGGGAGTCAAACCTTAGTTTAAGTGTGTCTCCTGTTGGGGCAGGGCGGGTCTGGTGGGCCCTGCCCTAGTCTCGGTGAAGAACTAAGAAGATAGCTGGGGAAGCTGTGGCAAGAGAAGCAGGCACTTGAGTCTGAGGCAGAACAGCTTCCCCAGCGTGTGAATTGCAGCTCTACCTGCTTCGTGGAAAATATCTGATACAACTTAATTCTCTTTGCTTAGGGTGCTAGTTAAATAAATTGTTATAGGTAAAAAGGATGAGGTAGATCTATGTATGTTGATTTATGAATATCTCTAGGCTATGGTCTCAAGTAAAATGATCACAATTCAAGTAATAAATAAAATGAGATAATTATTTATGAAAAAAATTAAATACCCAGAGAAAATGAATTCAGTAAACTTAGTCCAATATAATAACATCTTTTTTCTTTTCTTTTTTTGAAAACAAATTACTCATCTTTCAGATTTCCTTTCCCTTCCCTTCTCCCCAAGGTGGTGACTGTATATATGCAGGCCCTTGCTAGGGAGAGGGGACGGTGGTCCCTGGGTCCACACAATGCCCATGGGCCTCTCTTTAGTCTTTGCTGGTCTATTTAGAGATAATGTTCCTTATATTTTAGCCACTACTCATCCTAATTGGCATCTGTGTTCTAACTTCGCATCTGGTGCAGTCCTGTCTCCTCCTTCTCCTTACACAGGGCCCTACAGTCCCTCCTGGTGTGTTGAGTGCTAAATGCCCCCTCGAAGTCTGACTGTGACTCCTATTTGGTCCCCAGACAGGGATGTCTATATTTCGGCTCCAAGCGACAGTCACCTGACCTATTAAGACAACTACTGTAAGCTTGCCAGTCTGCACCATTTCAAGGGCAAATGGAAACTTTTGAACTTTCCGGTAGCTTCATATCACATGAGCAGCAGAGGGAGACCTTGAACTCACACAACTTTCTTTGCTTTTAACCATACTGCATCCATTAAGGAGGCTCCTTTCAGAGTCTTGTTTTAGGAAGGGGGAAAAAGTCCTTCATACTCTGTCTGCAGCTTCCTTTTCAGGCTAATACATTGCTCTCTCTAGGATTTTTACTAGGAAACAAGTGGTTATCATACACATTTTTTACTACCTGTTCTTCCTACAGTCCTACCTTTCTCCATTTCATGGTACTTTGACAAGAAGGGACAAGCTTTCTAGTCCCTCTAGTTCTATTCCTCTAGATTGTTTTAGTGAAGGATGTAATAAGCTCAAGATCTCCGTCACTAAGGTAGAATCTTGGAATACGAAATGATGCTAAAATTTTTTGAAAATTCTTTTATCTGTCAACAGTAAAGCCTGATTTTAAGAGTGCTGGATTTTATCAATTCAAAGATGCCACGATTATAAGATACACTATTATTCTGTGGCCATTAACACTGTGACACAATGCCTTAATGATAGTTCTGTGGAAGGCATGGTTTGATCATACCAAATCCTACTGCAGTGGAATCTCTTTTATTTACACCAAAGGACTCGGAATTTCTCTTGCCTTCAATCACAGTGCTTCTCAAGAGTTGAGCATTTTTTTGGTAACTATGTCAATAAAATAATGTAACTTAGTTTCAGTGGCATGTGGGTATCTTTCTTTCATAGGTCTATGAGAGCACTTGGTTGTTGTTAAGCAACAAATTATGAATTGCAATCATTTATCCAGCTACAAATATTTTGCTTCCCTATATCAAATTTATATTTCATTGTAGTGTTTTTGTGCCCTTCTGTATATGAAACATTTTTTTTTACCCAGTGAAAAATTATAGTGTAATCGTTTCGAAGACAATTTAATTTTCAATTAAACTCAACCTGGAGAAGATGATTATATTCGGGAGGCAAGGTCATCCTGAGTTGAGTCTTGAGGCACTCTTAGTGGGTAGCTCTTGATGGAGCAGAGGCCACACTGAGGCAACCTACTTGGCTTGGTGGGCAGCTGAAGCCCTAGTAATTAACATCTTTGAAGGAAAACTGAAGAAAAGAAGAAGAAAACCACAGACATTCACAGGGTAGCTGTCTGGACCACACTCACTTTCTGTTTTCCTTTAAGGCTCTTCCTAATGCACTAGAGGTCAGGTCTTCTGTTAAGTTCCCCTCCTATCATACTACTTAGTATTAAAGAAAACAATGACTTGTTTAATTGTATATCTTCTTACTAGAAAGGAAACTCCACAAGCATCTGTGCTGTGCACCATCAGATCTTTGCCTAGCACAGTGCCTGGTATGTAGTAGGCATTTAGTGTATATGTGCTGTAAAGAAGGAAGGAAGGAAAAGGAAAGAGAGCAATGTCATTATTGAAAATGCTGATCAATAATTGGTGTTGGAGATATAGAATAAGATACTTAGGTTCTGGAGTCCTGCTGTAACAGAGAAGGACTAAAATCTCTGTCTTAGAGTTTTTGGATGCTGACTCTCCAGATGAAGAATCAGAACTCATGCTCTCTAATAATGTATCAATACTGAGACAGCTGGGCTTGTCCCTACTCCCCATGAATGTGTCTGGAAGTGCTTTTTGTTTGCATGAATTGAGAAGGGGCAGCCTAGGCTTGGGCAGAGGTGTGCCTAAACACTTCTCCTCCTGCAGGGAAGGGTAGATCGTTGATGAATCACTTACCAGTCTAAACAGATACCCTAAACAGAAAACATATGTGAAAGTCGTTCATATATTCTTATACTTTATGCTTATCAAATCAATTTTAAGGATACTGCAAAATTTCTTAATCATGGTAGGCCGAATAATGGCCCTGCAAAGATGTCCATGCCCTAATCTCCAGAGCCGGTGAATATGTGACCTTACATGGAAAAAGAGACTTTGCAGATGTGATCAAGGTTAAGGACTTTGAGATAGGACATTATCCTGGTTATCCAGGGGGGTCCAATCTAATCACATGGGTGACTTCCTTAAAAGAGGAAAACCTTTCCTAGCTGTGGTCAGAAGGAGGCATGGCTATGGAAGAATAGTCAGATAGCAATGTTGTTGGCTTCAAAGAGAGAGAAGAGGGGCCATGAGCCAAGGATTGTAGACAGTTTCTAGAAGCTGTAAAAGACAATGAAAGATTATTCCCTAAATCTTCCAGAAAGGAGTGTATCCTTGCTGATACTTTGACTTTAGCCCAGTGAGACCTGTGTTGGACTTCTTACCTACAGACCCATAAGATGATAAATCTGTATTATTTAAATCACTAAATTTGCAGTAATTTATTATAGTGGCACTAGAATACAAATATAATAATGATCTATAATTAATAATTTTATTCTAAGGTACTCTATCAAGATATAGATGCTTCAACAAGCTTGTATCTGCTAAGTCTTTCTTGTTAAAGACCAAAGATTCTATTAGGGTCACTCAAGAGCCAGCCCCAGACCTGGCATGATCTAGGTGCTCAGGGGAGTTAACACACCCAAGGGTTACCCTTCACCAGTGGGGAATGGAAATGGGTAGATTTATGCCTCACTTCTCCTGTCTTCTCCTGGAGTATTTTGATCCATGTTTCACATGGTTTCTCAGAGGGCCCATCATAGGGGTGAGCCCCAATTCTCCAGAGCAGCAGCCTTTCTCTATTTTTTCTATTCCCTCCCTTGAGTATTATGTGGAATTAGGCAGAACTGAGCTGAGATTAGGAAACCAAAACAGAAAGAAGGCGAACTACACAACAGAATGCTACCTTCTTAAGGCCAGGTATCTCCTGGTCTAGAAAGAATCATGGGTGACCCCAGGAGAAGACTTCTCTGTGTAATCCTGGGGATGGTGGTGCATTTGGTTGCCAGGTAGTGCTCAACCAAGGTCCTCAGCCACGTGAGCATGAATACGCTCAGCGAGCCTGGCTGTGACCTTTTCCTATGAACAGGCTGGGATTCCTGGGGAGGTCTGGCCCTTCTTCACATGGTCCTTCATGAGAAGGAAGGACCTCCCTGGCAGAGTGAACAGTGGGTGCAAAGGCATAGAGGCCTAGGGTGATTGGGGAAAACCTATAGCTTTATTTGATTAGAGGATGAGGAGTGGGAAATGAAGCTAGAAAATTGACACTAATAATATTCATAATAACTGCAGCTTATTGAGTATTTACTATTTATAGGCACTGGACCAAGGGCTTTAAGGGTGATTGCATTTTGTTCTCCTAACTGCTGGTCATTTGCTTTTTGCTCTTAAGTGCCCTCTCTGTCTGGGGCTTTGCTCAGCATTAATGGGGATTACAAGTCAGATTCATAGTGAGACTGGTCAAGAGAAGACCCTAGTTAGGGAACAGAAAGGAGGGAGAGGGGAGAAGGCAGGGTGTTTCTCCCTCTCTCCAGCAGCAGCATCTCCTTTCTTGCCCCAGTGTGCTCACAGCCTGCTTCCCTGCTTTGCTTGGTGGTCCAGCTCCCACCAGGGAGGCTCGCCATGGTCCTGTCAGCTGGGGCTAGATCTTATCCTTCATCGTAGGAGTGGTGGTAGCTTTCTATTGCTGTAAACCTCTGGGTTGCCTTCCTGTCCCATGTTTAACTTCTTATTCCTTTCCTCACCTGTTTACCCCATGTGCTGTATTGAATTTCCTCTGTTTGAAGTACTAGAGTGGTTTCTCTTTTCCTGACTGGACCCTGACTGGCACAAAATGCCTGGGTTGATATTGTCTTTCTGTTCTCTTAATTGTTTGCTATATTTTCCTGCAGATTTAGCTAAGATCAGAGTTGTTATGAACATGAATTGAGTTAATAGGTATGAAGCATTTAGTGTTGTGCCCAGCACATTGTCAGCATTAGTTATCATTATGAACTATTATGTGAGTCATCCCATGGTTTGCATGGAAAATTTTTATTCTCACCATATAAGTCAACAAATGTTGGAGCATGAATATATTTATGGGAGGAGAAAAGACAGTAGTATGCGATATATTATTCCACAGGTAGCATTAAACTATTTAAATTTCATTTTAGTGGCTGCAAACATCAATCATTCATTATTCCCTGCAATTGGGATGGCAGTCCTTGTATTCCAAGTCGCTAGTGTAATGCCATGAAGGGAAGTCACCAAATTTGGGATAAAAGAAAGGGTGAGGAAGGGGTTGGAGACAGTACTGGGGACCTCTCATGGCCTACTTGCTACTGGGGTGATAATGTGGTGGTCCTCTTTCTTTCCTCCCAGTGGCATGAGCTGCTACTTCTGATCAGAGTTCCTTGTCCCAGCCCAACATGGAACAAAACAGTCTATTTGTTGTCTCTGTCCCCCCAAGGCAAGTACACGTTCACTTTTGGGATTTCTAAATTTAGGATACATGCTGATAATAGAGGACAAGCTAGGAGTTAAAGCAGAACACGAGGCTCCCTTTTTGCTCTCCCTTGCCTAGGATTCTCTCTTCATTTCATGGCTGTGGTGGCTGCTCTAAATTCTTCCCTCTGGCTCCTCACACAGAAAGACGGCAAGTTGTTTTAGTCTTAGTCATCCTGCAGAAATCTGACTAGTGTCTTTCTTCCAGCTAGAAATTGTAAAAATGGGGAACTCACTCACTGCCAGCAGCCCCTTCTTCCGAGTTTGGACCCTCCTTCAGAATCTGCCCACTTTTGGTCATTCTTTAGTGGCTGCAGATAGTTATTTTTATAATTTGTCTAGTGTTTAGAGTTCTTATTTCTGAAATGGTTGGTATGATAGAAATTTACTTGGCTATTAACAGAAATGGAGCTCTTGTATTTGATCTAAAATTAATATTTACTGAGTTCTTAATTTCATTTATTGTATTTTTGCAGTTGTAGAATTTCCTAGTTCTTTAAAAATAGTCAGATTTAACAGTTAAAATTCTCAACCTTCCCCAAATACATTAATCATAATTATTTTAAAGTTTCTATCAGATACATCCCTTATTTGGATCCACTGGGGGTCTATTTTTTTCTCTTTTTTTAATGAAATTAGAATTTCACCATCAGTTAAAATTTTAAGACCATTCATGGAAAAAAGGATAAATTCATTTCTTGATCCCACTCTTCTGGTTAGCTATAGCCTCACTTGTTTGCTTCCCTTTGCCACAATATCTTTGAAAGAATTGTTTATTCTTACTTTTTTCCAATTACTTGCACGCATTTTTCCCTTAAACTCAGTATGGGCAGTCCTTCTCGCATAGACAAGGTCCTTCTTTGTGCCAGTAGTGGCTGAATCTGGAGGTTCAGCAAGTGGGTGGTCAGCCCTCATCATATTTGATCTGTCAGTGGATTATTCCCTCCTTGATAAACTCTCTTTACTTGTCCACTAGAACACTGAACAGACACTGGGCGTTCCTTCTCTTTCTCCTTCATTGTCTCTCCATTGTCTTTCCTCCCTCCCTCCTTACCTCCCTCACTTTCTTGGATTGACCCAGTGCTAAATGCCTGCTCTTCTCTTTAACTGCACTTGCTCCCTTGGTGATTTCCACCTGTCTCATAGTTTTAAATTCCATCTATGTATTATAATTCCAAATTTATACCTCCAGCCCAGCTCTCTCTTCCAAACTCGATAGACTCATATATTCAATTATCTTTTTGATCTCTATACTTGGATGTAAAATAGGCACCTCAAACTCAGTATATCCAAAGCTGAGCTCCTCATTTTCTTCTCCCCAGATCTACTTTACCCTCAGACTTTTTAATCTCAGTTTATGGTATCTCCATTATTTCTGTGTCTTGGGCAAAAATTCTCATCCTTCCCCTCATCCTTTAGTTAATTCTTTTGAAAAGAGGTTTATTGAGATATAATAATTTATGTACTATAGAGTTCACCTGTGTAAAGTATACAATTTCATGGTTTTAATATACTTACAGTGTTATATAGCCATCACCACAGTCTAATTCGAGGACATTTCCATCATTCCCCAAAGAAATCTTATACTCATTAGTAGTCATTCCCTTTCTCTGCACCCTTGCCCTGCCACCACACCCCTCCTCAGCCTGCCCAGTCTGTTTCTCTCCCCTCTTGGGTTTCAATCATGCTGCATTTTTGTATGCTTTTAAGAAGATGAATGTCAAATATTGTATATGAATACTCAGTAAAGATAATTCTAGATTCTATGTGATGATATCTTACTCTAGAGAGGATTTACTTTTGTTTCTAACATTCAGGTAGCCATGGCACTAGCAATCAATCCCAGTTCATCACACTTTGATCAGGACTGAATGATTCAAATCTAGTTTTCAGTTCCCATGAAGATTGGCCTACTTATAGTTTACTCTTATCCTAGAGTATAGTTCTTTGGTGTTGCTCATGAAAATCTGTTGTACTTACCCTTTGTATCTATTCTTTGTGGACACTGACCCCCTCTTTTGTCCTCTTGACTCTATTATTTTATTGAAGTTGTGGGGGAGCAAAAGTACTTTTTCTCTATCCTTTTATGTTAAGTTACTGGGGGCCTGTGAATTAAACTGATAAAAGATTAACAAGAGAAAAAGTGTATTTGTGTGTGTGACGTGCATACATGCAGCAGTGCTCAGTGATGAGTAACTCAAGGTCATTAGAATTTGGGGCTCATACACTTAACATTATAAGAAAGGGAAGGAGCAGAAAAGGATCCTACGGAAAGAACAAATAAGCTTCTGTAGGAAAGACAAATAGGTTTTTAGGAGAGCAGTTGTTTATGCAAGTGCAAGTGGTCTTTTTCTCTTCTTCATGGGCAGCTTACTCCCCTGGAAAGGGAATTTATGATAGATTTACTCCTGGTCTCTCTCCTGGGAATAAACCTTTACTGAAGAGGGAATTTATAGCAGTCTCATTTTTCAGAAGTTTCTGCTTTTAGTCAGATAAGTGAAGCTCCAAGAAGGCTTCTAGCTCATCTGTTGACTCTCAAATGTTTTCATCTTAAACTAATCTTTATACCAATTATGGGATTCTGAGTCAGTCTCCACAGAGTCTTTATTCAGCTACTCAGACTTTCAGTTGCTGCTTTTAGAATCAGAAAATTTGGAAAAGCATCCCCCAATGCTGCTCTACTCTCTTGGCTTTCCTCTTCTCCTGGATTTTGATTTTATAATCCTCTCTATCTAGAAGGACCTCCAATGCTTTTCAGTAGATTAAAGAAAATATTTTATTCAACTTTTCTAGATTTTCCTTGTAGGAGGATTGATTTAAAAATGGCCTACTCTGCCACTGCAAGAAGCAAAACATTTTAGGTGTCATTTGAAGGTCTCAAAAACAAACAAAGAGGATAAGTATGGAACAGTTCTCAGTCCTGCTATGCCTCTTTGTACATGCAGTTGTTAGCAATCCCTCAAAGTCTACAGCTTCTAGACGGTTAAATATATTGTTTGAGTTCCAACCAGAGTTAGTTCCAGGCTCCATCAACTGGAGGTAGTATATATATATATATCCTTGTTTTCTTGTAGGAAGTAATTAGAATTTTTTCCTCTGGTTAACCTCCCAGTGTAGGGTTACAGGGTAGGAGATGGGACTGGTGTCATACTTCCTCAGGTGAAGAAGCAAGTCAAAAATAGAATGGGGGAGGATATTCACAAACTTCTTTCCATCCTTTCACAAGACAACTTTTACTCCATTCATTTCTTTGTTGATTTCCAGTGTCCACAGGGCTCTGGATGCTTTATTTATTTGAGCTTTACATATTCCTTTAATCATTCTCTTAAAATATTCCTTCTACTTAAATGTGGACCACTAATCATAGACCTGTTTTGTATATGTAATTTTGGAAGTTATGATTGTTTATCATAAGATCTATTTTATGATGGTTACATTTATGTTTCATATCTACTGGAAGCTGATTGCTTTGAAAAATCTAACTTTTTTCCTACTACTTTGCTTTTCAAATGCCATTTGTCTAGGCAAACTAATTCCATTTTAATTGCTCAGAAGACTTCTTATCTTTTGATATTATTAGCTAAATTGTTTGAAATTAAGTAAGACAATATAACTAAGTAGGTCTGACCTTTTCCACATCTTTTCCATCAGATTGTCATCTGTATCTGGCCTGCCTCTTTTCTATATATCACATAAATAATTTCAGATTTCAAATTTGTTGATTAAACAATTGCTAAATGTTAAATAATTTATGTTATAATGTATTCTCTTAAAGGAAAATGTGAAGTCTTTCAGTACATTACAAGATAGATGATAAACAGTTTAAAAATATGTGTGTCAAATGTTAGGTATAATGAGTGATTTGGAGAAAAAGATGATAAGGGACATAGATTATCCTTGAGGTAGGGGTGAGGTTGATATTTTATGTAAGGTGAGCAGGAAAGACTTTGTTGATAACGTGACCTTTGAACAGAGAGCTAAAGGCAGTGAGGGAACCAAAGATGTGGAAATTGAGGGAATAATAGTTAGGATATTGAGGGGAGAATCTCTCTTTTGCTAGCGATCTGTAAGTGCAAGTTGAGAGTATGTGTGGACTGTTTGAGGAACATCAAGGAGAACTTATTCCTGTAAGTGAGGGGTATAATTACAGGAAGTGAGATCAGAGAGATACCAGGGATGTATCATGTTGGGCTTTGAGGTCATTATAAAGTTTTTACCATGAGGAAGATGGGATGCCTTTGGAGGGTCTGAACAGAAAAAATGTCACAATCTGATTTAAGCTTTCACAGGGTCATTCTGGCTGCAATGTTGAGGATCAACAGTAGAGAACGGAAGAGGGAAAAGGGGGCTCATCCAAGATGCTGTTGTAAAACTTCAGGAAGACAATGGTTTGGGGGTATCGAAATGGCGGAAACAGCGAGAAGTGGTGGAATTTTGGAAATACTTGAGAAAAGAACAGACAGATTGTATGTGGGGTATGAAAGCAATGGAAGGGCCAAAGATTATTCTAAGTTTTTTTAAACTAGACTGACTGAAAGAACAGATTTTCCATTACTGAAATGGGGAGACAATGAGAGGGGCAGGTTTGAGTGTTGGACACCTAAAAAAGAAATGGTACTGCAAGCTTGGGATTCAAGGTAAAAGGCCACTGAAGAAAATGTTGGAATTGTCAATATATACAAGGCTATGAAACTGTATGAGATCATTAAGGGATGAGTATAAATAGAGAAGGAAAGAGTCTGAAGCTTTTCTGGGGAATTCTAACATCTAGAGGTCAAAGGGAGGAAACTTCCAGTAAAGGAAACTGATTCACAGCTATCAGTGAGGCAGGCAGAGAACCAAGAGAGAATCATGTCCCAGAAACAGAGAGGGGCAGCTGAAGAAGGAAGGTGTGACCAATGGGTCCCATACTGTTGTGAGGCTGACTAAAATGAGGTCTGAGAGTTGACCATTAGACTTGTGATCACTGAAGACCTTGACAGAAGTGGTTGCATTGGAATGGTGGGCTCAAAATTCTGGCTGGCATGGTTTCAAGAGAGAATGATAGGAGCAGAGGTGGAGACAGTGAGCATAGATAACTTCTTCAAGAAGTTTTCGTGAAAAGGAGAGCATAGAAATGGGATTGTAACCAGAAGGGGATGTGGAGTTTTTTCTTTTTATGATGGAATATATGATAGCATATTTATGGAATGATCTAGGAATGAGGAGACATTTGATGATTGAAGAGTGAGGGGAGACATTTCCTGGTGTGACGTCTTTGAGAAGGTGAAAGGGGATTTGACCTGATATGTAAGTTAGGCTCAGCTGGGAGCCAAGTGTTGGCTAGCTAGGAACATGTATAATCCATCCATGGTAACAGTAGGAAAGTCAGAGTATAGTGATGGGGAGGTGTGGTGGTGAAACCATATGGAAGTTCTTGCAGTGAAATGTTTCTCATTGAAATAGGTAGCAAAATCATGAACTGCTTTGTAAAAAGGGAAGGAAGTTTAAGGTGAAAGGACAAGGTGTGACACTGGAGTAGGGAAATGCAGTAGAGTTGCCTGGAAGCACTAATGGCCTACTGGAGGTTACGTATAAAGCATTTAAATTGAGACTAGTGAGCATATTTGTGTGCTCTTCTCCACCCACATTCACCTTCAGTTACAGAGTGTGTTGATAGTTGGATATATTCACAGTTGGATTCTATTAGGTGTGATGGTTAATTTTATGTGTCAATTTGACTGGGCTATAGGAAAAACGAATAGCTGGTAAAACATTATTTCTAGGCATGTCTGTTAGGCAACTAGCATATAAATTGCTGAACTCCAATGTGGGTAGGCATTGTCCAATCTGATGAAGGTAAGAATATAACAAAAAGGCAGAGGAAAGGTGAATTTACTCTCTTTCTGCTTGAACTGAGAAATCTGTCTTGTCCTCCCTTCTATATCAACACTCTTGTTCTTGGGCTTTGGGCATCAGATGGGGATTTATATCATTAGCCCCCCAGTTCTCAGGTCTTTGGATTTGAGATGAATTATACCACCAGCTTTCATGGTTTTCCATGTTATTTTTATACATTGATAATAAAGTGCTTTTTTGCATATATCCTATCAAATATAAACCTTAATTGTTTGCATCCTATCAAATGTAATGATACCAAGTCTTCTCTTAAGCCACTCATATGCACTAGCTAATACAAAGCCCAATGGTTAGCTTGATGGTATAAGCAGTCCAGGCCATTGAATTGGAAATCAATTATTTTTGTGAATTCCTTCTTTATCAAGTAAATTTTTATATTATTTCTCATGTATCCAGTACTAAGAAGACACAGGAAACAAACTGAGCTCTCTGAAAGACAGGGACTTATATATAACTATTTAGGGTAATACAATATTTGATTCTATGTTATTTTTATGTATTAGATGATTTAATTTTATTGACCAGTATATGATGATGGTTCTGTTGTGGCCTGGTATCTTCTGGGCACTTTATACTTCATCTTTAGAACTTAATGCCATACCAGAATTAGATTTTAAAGGCAACACATAGGGCAAAAGTAGAAGGGATTGACAAAACCCCTTAAAATAGTCTCAAAATGTGACCCATAGATGCACACATAAGCATCACCTAAGAGCTTACTTGAAATGCAGATCCCCAGGCCTAGTGAATTAGAATTGGTGGTGGTGGAGCCTAGGAATCTGGTTTTAACAAGCTCTCCACGTGATTCTGAAGTATGTTTCAATTGGAGACTCTCTGCTGCATTCTCTAGCCATCCTTCACTCCTGGATTAGGATTTCATGTGTTTCCTTTTTTAATTTTTAATGACAAATTTGTTTGCAGACCCCCATAGCCAGACATTCCCATTGTTCCAGAGTCTTAAATTTGAGTGAGCATAAATAATGAATGTGAATACAAGATTATATTCATGAAACCATGCTTACTGTATTTTATGGGCAATTTAAGGATTTTTCTCCAAAGGTTCATTAATTTTGCCATTCATGTTGTCTTTGCAATCTAATCCTAAACTATGACCTCACTCTATATCACTATAGCAACATCATGATTTATTAGAATGATTAAAGCTTTCTGGAACTTCGAAATACTTCTAGTTAAACTGCAGAGTGAATGGAAGATGATTTAATGTCAACCATAATTGAAAAATCTTCTAAAATATACCTTTTTCCTGGTTTATTCAGTAGACTGTAACAAAAATGATAGATGCTTTCTTTGATAATTTAAGATCTTAAAATGTTTCAAGATGATTGTGATGGGTATCATTGGGCACTACTATTTATAAAGAATATTTATGTTAATGGGCTGAATCTGTGCACATTAGGAAATATTTCAAGGAGATAGTAAGCAGTCTACCAAGTCAGGGACTGGGAAAGTATTATTTGCTTAGACGGGAGGAGTCTTTTATCACTTACATTGTTAGAATTGCCAGTTCAAGAGGATATTAAAAACAGAACTTCTAGTTGTTCTATTATTATGTTAAATTTTTCTGCAGAAAATACATTCTCTTGTTTACTGTACCCTAACAGACCACTTCCATTGCTTCTCTTTTGGTACACCACTGGGATACAGAATAGTAGAGAGAATAATATCATGAATATCTATCTACCTGCTATCCAATTTTGTCAGATCTTAGTATTTTATGATGTTTGTTTCAGATTGCTTTTATTTTGAATGAAATGCAACATTATAGATATAATGGAAGCCCTCTGTGTACTCGCTTTTCTATCTCTCCCTACAGGGAATCGCTATGTTAAATACAGTTTTCTCCATTCTTATGCATATTTTAATCTTTTACTCTGTACGTGTTTACCCCAAACCAACACGGCTTATCCGTAAATAATATAGTATTATTTTTGCATGTTTAAAACTTAATATAAATGGTATTGTAATGTCCATATTGTAGAGGCCAAAGGCAGGCCACCCCCAAATGTGCCACTTTGGCATATTGATAACTTTGAACTAAAGTGACAGGAGAAACATCTGGTCCAATCCAAGGGGATTCTTAGACCCTCCGCTGTGATCCCCTTCCGCCCAAACCAGGAAATAAATCTCCCATGTTAAATCACCCTCCCTAAACCTAAAGGAGGTAGACATCCTTATCACCAGAGATATGGAATTTAGAGCCAAAAAGGCTGCATATGCAAATCTTGTTACTTTTTGACTAATTTACCACCCCAGTCCAAATGCTGTTTAGAATTCCTTACTAATTGAATCTCACACACATATGTTTTCTTTGTCCTGTCAGTTCCTCACAGATTTATTGTCTCTGTCTAAAATGTATTAAAAACTGCCCACCTTGGTAATTTCTTTGGGTCTCAATTTCATTATTTGGCCTCCACCACACATAATGAAACTTTCTTTTTTTCCTCCTGTTAATCTGTCTCATGTCAATTTGATTATTAGAACACCAAAAAGAAACGTGAGGGGTAAAGTGAAAATTCTCTGCCCCAAAAATACCTATCTGCAACTTTTTTCCTTTTCAAATTTATATATGTGATATTTATCTATCTTGATAGAAGTAGTTCTGATTCATTAATTTTCACTGCTATGTAGTAGTTCATTGTATGAATACACCAAAAACTTTCCTGTTGAGACATGTAGGTTGTTTTAATTTTTTTCCTTATCAAACAATGCTACCACAACACTCTTGTTCATATCTTTTTATTTATTTATTTTTTATTTTGGTATCATTAATCTACAATTACATGAGAAACATTAAGTTTACTAGGCTCCCCCCTTCACCAACTCCCCCCACAAACCCTATTACAGTCACTGTCCATCAGTGTATTAAGATGCTGTAGAATCACTACCTGTCTTCTCTGTGTTGTATAGCCCTCCCCGTGCCTCCTCCCACATTATACATGCTAATTGTAATGTCCCCCTTTCTTCTCCCCCACCCTTTTCCCTCTCTTCCCACCCATCCTCCCCAGTCCCTTTCCCTTTGGTAACTTTTAGTCCATTCTTGGGTTCTGTGAGTCTGTTGCTGTTTTGTTCCTTCAGTTTTTTCTTTGTTCTTATACTCCACATCTGAGTGAAATCATTTGGTACTTGTCTTTCTCTGCTTGGCTTATTTCCCTGAGCATAATACCCTCTAGCTCCATCCATGTTGTTGCAAATGGTAGAATTTGTTTCTTCTTATGGCTGAGTAATATTCCATTGTGTATGTGTACCACCTCTTCTTTACCTATTCACCTACTGATGGACACTTAGGTTGCTTCCATTTTGTGGCTATTGTAAATTGTGCTGCAATAAACATAGGTGTGCATATATCTTTTTCAAACTGGGATTCTGTATTCTTAAGGTAAATTCCTAGGAGTGGAATTCCTGGGTCAAATGGTATTTCTATTTTGAGCTTTTTGAGGAACCTCTGTACTGCTTTCCACAATGGTTGAACCAGTTTACATTCTCACCAGCAGTGTAGGAGGGTTCTCCTTTCTCCACAACCTCGCCAACATTTGTTGTTGTTTGTCTTTTGGATGGTGGCAATCCTTACTGGTGTGAGGTGATATCTCATTGTGGTTTTAATTTGCATTTCCCTGATGACTAGCAATGTGGAGCATCTTTTCGTGTCTGTTGGCCGTGTGAATTTCTTCTATGGAGAACTGTCTGTTCAGCACCTCTGCCCATTTTTTAATTGGATTATTTGCTTTTTGTTTGTTGAGGTGCATGAGCTCTTTATATATTTTGGATGTTAACCCTTTATTGGATCTGTCATATAGAAATATATTCTCCCATACTGTAGGATACCTTTTTGTTTTATTGATGGTGTCCTTTACTGTACACAAGATTTTCAGCTTGATATAGTCCCACTTGTTCATTTTTGCTTTTGTTTCCCTTGCCTGGGGAGACATGTTCATGAAGAAGTCACTCATGTTTATGTCCAAGAGATTTTTGCCTATGTTTTTTTCTCCGAGTTTTATGGTTTCATGACTTACATTCAAGTCTTTAATCCATTTTGAATTTACTTTTGTGTATGGGGTTAGACAATGATCCAGTTTCATTCTCTTACATGTAGCTGTCCAATTTTGCCAATACAAGCTGTTGAAGAGGCTGTCATTTCCCCATTGTATGTCCAGGGCTCCTTTATCATGTATTAATTGACCATATATGTTTGTGTTCATGTCTGGAGTCTCTATCCTGTTCCACTGGTCTGTGGGTCTGTTCTTGTGCTACTACCAAATTGTCTTGATTACTGTGGCTTTGTAGTAGAGCTTGAAGTTGGGGAGCGAGACGCCTCACTTTATTCTTCCTTCTCAGGATTGCTTTGGCTATTCGGGGTCTTTGGTGGTTCCATATGAATTTTTGAACTATTTGTTCCAGTTCGTTGAAGAATGCTTTTGGTAATTTGATAGGGATTGCATTGAATCTGTATATTGCTTTGGGCAGAATTGCCATTTTGACAATATTAATTGTTCCTAGCCAAGAGCATGGGATGAGTTTCCATTTGTTAGTGTCCTCTTTAATTTCTCTTAAGAGTGCCTTGTAGTTTTCAGGGTATAGGTTTTTCACTTCCTTGGTTAGGTTTATTCCTAGGTATTTTATTCTTTTTGATGTAATTGTGAATGGAATTGTTTACCTGATTTCTCTTTCTGTTAGTTCATTGTTAGTGTATAGGAATGCAACAGATTTCTGTGTATTAATTTTGTATCTTGCAACTTTGCTGAATTCCGATATTAGTTCTAGTAGTTTTGGAGTGGAGTCTTTAGGGTCTTTTTTATGTACAATATCATGTCATCTGCAAATAGTGACAGTTGGACTTCATTACCAATCTGGATTCCTTGCATTTCTTTGTTTTGTCTAATTCCCATGTCTAGGGCCTCCAGTACTATGTTGAATAACAGTGGGGAGAGTGGGCATCCCTGTGTTGTTCCCGATCTCAGAGGAAAAGCTTTCAGCTTCTCACTGTTCAGTATGATGTTGGCTGTGGGTTTATCATATATGGCCTTTGTTATGTTGAGGTACTTGCCCTCTGTTCCCATTTTGTTGAGAGTTTTTATCATGATTGGATGTTGAATTTTGTCGAATGCATTTTAAGTGTCTATGAGATGATTGTGTGGTTTTTGTCCTTCTTTTTGTTGCTGTGGTGGATGATGTTGATTGATTTTTGAATGTTGTACCATCCTTGCATCCCTGAGATGAATCCCACTTGGCCATGGTGTATGATCCTCTTGATGTATTTTTGAATTTGGTTTGCTAATATTTTGTTTAGTATTTTTGCATCTGTGTTCATCAGGGATATTGGTCTGTTATTTTCTTTTTTTGTGGGGTCTTTGCCTGGTTTTGGTATTAGGGTGATGCTGGCTTCATAGAATGAGTTTGGAAGTATTCCCTCCTCTTCAGTTTTTTGGAAACTTTAAGGAGATTGGGTATTATATCTTCTCTGTATGTCTGATAAAATTCCAAAGTAAATCCATCTGGCCTGGGAGTTTTGCTCTTGGGTAGTTTTATGATTACCGCTTCAATTTTGTTGCTGGTAATTGGTCTGTTTAGATTTTCTGTTTCTTCTTTGGTCAGTCTTGGAAGGTTGTATTTTTCTAGGAAGTTGTCCACTTCTTCTAGGTTTTCCAGCTTGTTAGCATATAGATTTTCATAGTGTTCTGTCATAATTATTTGTATTTCTGTGGGGTTTGTCCTGATTTTTCCTTTCTCATTTCTGATTCTCTTGATGTGTGCAGATTCTCTTTTTCTCTTAGTAAGTCTGGCTAGGGGTTTATCTATCTTGTTTATTTTCTCAAGGAACCAGCTCTTGGTTTCATTGATTTTTTTTCTATTGTTTTATTCTTCTCAATTTTATTTATTTCTTCTGTGACCTTTATTATGTCCCTCATTCTGCTGACTTTGGGCCTCATTTGTTTTTATTTTTCCAGTTTCAATAATTGTCAATTTGGGATTTTTCTTCCTTCATTAAATAGGCCTTGATTGCTATATACTTTCCTCTTAGTACTGCCTTTGCTATGCCCCAGAGAAGTTGGGGCTTTGTGCTGTTGTTGTCATTTGTCTCCACATATTGCTTGATCTCTGTTTTAATTTAGTCATTGATCCATTGATTATTTAGGAGCATTTTTTTTTACCCTGCATGTGTTTGTGAGCCTTCTTGTTTTCTTTGTACAATTTTTTTCTAGTTTTATACTTTTGTGATCTGAGAATTTGGTTGGTAGGATTTCAATCTTTTTGAATTTAGTGAGGCTCTTTTTGTGCCCTAGTATGTTGTCTATTCTGGATAATGTTCTGTGTGCCCTTTGGAAGAATGTGTATTCTGCTGCTTTTGGGTGTACAGTTCTGGAGATATCTGTTAGGTCCATCTGTTCTAGTGTGTTGTTCAGTGCCTCTGTGTCCTTATTTATTTTCTGCCTGTTTGATCTGTCCTTTGGAGTGAGTGGTGTGTTGAAGTCTCCTAAAATGAATGTATTGCATTCTATTTTCTCCTTTAATTCTGTTAACATTTGTTTCACATATGTCGGTGTTTCTGTGTTGGGTGCATATATATTTATAATGGTTATATCCTCTTGTTGGACTGACCCCTTTATCATTATGTAGTGTCTTTCTTTATCTGTTGTTCCTTTTTGTTTCGAAATCTTATTTTGTCTGATACAAGTACTGCGACACCTGCTTTTTTCTCCCTGTTGTTTGCATGTACTATCTTTCTCCATCCCTTGACTTTTAGTCTGTGCTTGTCTTTGAGTTTGAGGTGAGTCTCTTGTAAGCAACATATAGATGGATCTTGCTTTTTTTATCCATTCTATTAGTCTGTGTCTTTTGATTGGTACATTCAGCACATTTACATTTAGAGTGATTATCGATAAATATGTACTTATTACCATTGCAGGCTTTGGATTTGTGGTTACCAAAGGTTCAAAGTTAGCTTCTTTACTATCTAACTGTCTAACTCTCTTATTAAATTATTATAAACATGGTCTGATGATATTTTATTTCTCTCCCTTCTTAGTCTTCCTCCTCCATTCTTTACATGTTTGGGGTTTTATTCTGTACTCTTTTGTGTTTCCTTGGACTGCTTTTGTGGATAGTTGATTTTATTTTTTGCCTTTAGTTAGTACTTGGTTGGTGTGCTTTGTTTGCTCTGATTTTATTTTCTCTGGTGACATCTATTTAGCCTTAGGAGTGCTTCCTTCTAGAGCAGTCCTTTTAAAATACCCTGTAGAGGTGGTGTATGGGAGGTAAATTCCCTCAACTTTTGCTTGTCTGGGAATTGTTTAATTCCTCCTTCAAATGTAAATGATAATAGTGTTGGATACAGTATTTTTGGTTCTTCTTTTTATTGCATTAAATATATCATGCCATTCTCTTCTGGCCTGTAAGGTTTCTGTTGAGAAGTCTGATGGATTTTCCTTTGTAGGCGATCTTTTTTCTCTCTCTTCATGCGTTTAATACTCTGTCCTTGTCTTTGATCTTTGCCATTTCAGTTATTATATGTCTTGGTGTTGTCCTCCTTGAGTCCCTTGTGTTGGGAGATCTGTGGGCTTCCATGGTCTGAGAGACTATTTTGTTCCCCAGATTGGGGAAATTTTCAGCAATTATTTCTTCAAAGATACTTTCTATCCCTTTTTCTCTCTCTTCTTCTTCTAGTACCCCTATAATACGAATATTGTTCTGTTTGGGTTGGTCACACAGTTCTCTTAATATTCTTTCATTCCTAGAGATCCTTTTATTTCTCTCTTCCTCAGCTTCTCTGTATTCCTGTTCTCTGATTTCTATTCCATTATCAGTCTCTTGAACCTCATCCAGTCTGCTCTTAAGACCTTCTTTTGATTGTTTCATTTCTGTTATCTCCCTCTGGAGTTCATTACTTAGCTCTTACATATTTCTCTGCAGTTCCATCATCATGGTTATGACTTTTATTTTGAATTCTTTTTCAGGAAGATTGATTATATCTTTCTCATCAGGCCCTCACTCTGTGGTTGTCTGAGTGATTTTAGACTGGACCAGATTCTTCTGCCTGCCTTTTCATGGCTATAGAAATGGTTGCAGGTAGGTAGCTCCTGTGTCAGCTGGGAGAACTAAGTGCCTTCCTGCTTGTTGGTTGCCTTGCCCTTCTCCACTGCCTGTGCCATCTACCCACACACCGGGAGCAGTCTCTGGGATAATGTGCTTAGCTGTCATGGGCGGGGCAGCCCTCGGGTTAGTCTAGTGCACTATAGGGTGTCCAAGCCGCACCCGGTGTTTTCTCCTGTGAGTATGGCACCCCTTCGTGCTTTCCGGGCCTTGCTCCAGCTTCTCCTGTCTGTTCCCATTACCCACACACCAGGAGGCAGTCTCTGGGATAATCTCCTGAGCTGCCATGGGTGGTGCCGCCCTCAGGTAGCCTAGAGCACTGCAGGCATTTGCAGCCACATTGGGTGTGTTCTCCTGTGAGAATGGCGCCCCTTTGTGCCTTCGGGACCTTTCTCCAGCTTCCATTGCCTGTACCCATTACCTTCACACTGGGACTCTGGGACAATCTCCTGAGCTGCCGTGGGTCGGGTGGTCCTCAGGATTGCCTTGCACACTGTGGGGGTTGGCAGATATGCCAGGTGTGTCCTCCAGTGAGAATGGCACCCTTCTGTGCCTTCTGTTCCTTTTTCTGGCTTCCTCCATTTGTCCCGGTTAGCTGTACACAGGAAGGAGACTCTGTGTGGTTGCTGTGGGCAGTGCCACTCTCTGACTGCTCTGCAGCTGTGGTGGGTCAGCCGGTCCACTTGCTGTGCCAGCCAGGTAGAATGAATTTGAGGCTGCTTATCGCCTTGAGGGGCTTTGGGGCTGCTTTACCCCCTAGGGTTTAGGGGGCCCGAAGTTCCTCAAGATTCCCAGCCTGCTGGGCTGAGTGTGCTGGGACCATTTTGTTCAGCTTTTGAGCCCCTCTCCCTTTAAGACTTTTAGAAAGTGCCCACTTTTCTTTTTTCCCTGGGGAGCTGGCTTTGGTGACCCACTCGCAGTCTCTGTCTTGGATTTTACTTTTCTGTTTCTCTAATATCCAGTACACCATGCAATGTGTGTCTGTGCTCCCGGGGCAGATTACTAGTCCTGGTTATTTAGTAGCCCTGTGCTTCCATTCCCTCCCCACTCTGACTGACTCTTTCCCTCCTGCTGGTGAGCTGGGGTAGGGGGAGTGCCCAGGTCCCACTGGTCATGACTTTGTATCTTACCCCCTTCGTGAGATGCTGAGTTCTTGCAGATGTAGGCGTAGCCTGGCTGTTGTACTGATCTTCTTGTCTCTCTTTTAGGAATAGTTGTATTTGTTGTATTTTCAAAAATATATATGGTTTTGGGAGGAGATTTCTACCGCCCTACTCACGCCACCATCTTGAGTCCCAAACGTCCCCTCCTCCAAATTTATATGATCATCATCTTGCCAGATAGTTTATTCTTGGTTTGAGGCTCTTCTTCATTGCATTCAATATATCATGCCACTCCCTTCTAGCCTGTAAGGTTTCTGTTAAGTAGTCTCATGGTAGCCTGATGGGTTTTCCTTTGTTCATGATCTATTTTTTCTCCCTGGCCTCTTTTAATTCTCTGTCCTTCTCCTTAATCTTTGCCCTTTTAATTATTATATGTCTTGGTGTTGTCTTCCTTGAGCCCCTTGTGTTGGGAGATCTGTGCACTTCTATGGCCTAAGAGACTATTTCCTTCCCCATATTGGGGAATTTTTCAGCAATTATTCCTTAAAGACACTTTCTATCCCTTTTTCTCTCTCTTCTTCTTGTATCCCAAATGCGAATATTGTTCCATTTGGATTGATAACACAGTTCTCTTAATATTCTTTCACTCCAGAGATCCTATTTCATCTCTGTGCCTCAGCTTCTTTGTATTTCTGTTCTCTAATTTGTATTCCATTTACTGTCTCTTCTTCTACATCTGATCTGCTTTTAAATCCCTCTGTTGTATGTTTCATTTTAGATATTGTATATTTCAAAGTTTTTATCTTGATTTGTTCCCTGAGGCCTTGAATATTTTCTGTAGCTCTGTGAGCATATTTATGATTTTTATTTTGAAATCTTTATCAGGAAGACTGGTGATTTCAATTTCACGTAGCTCTCTTTCTGGTGTTTGTGGGATTTTGATTTGTACCAGGTTCTTTTGCTGTTTCATGTTTGTATTGATTCCCATGGAATAATAACTTTGTGTAGGCAGAGCCCTCTAGTTCCCAGGAGCTCTACTCTCTGGAGCTGCCCAGCACCTGGGCAGTGGTCGCAGGTGAGCAGCACTGGTACCTGCCAGGAGGAAGGAGCTCTTTCCTTCTTCCCGGCTGCAGTGCTTGCCTCTACTGCCAGGGTCAGTAGGCCAAGCATGCAGGGAGGAGCCTCTGCATTATGCCCCTAAAGGTACTTTAGGTAGAGCCATCCTCTGGCTGGCCTGGTGCAATGGTGGGGGCAGCAGATTTACAAACTGGTGCCTGCTGGTCAGAAAGAGCAGAAGGCTGCGTATCGTGGTGAGTGGCCTTGGCATGTGTCGTCAGCCTGGGTGATGGAGTGCCTGAAGCTCCTGAGAGTTCCCAAACTGCTGGGCTGAGTGTGCCAGGATGATTTTCTCCATCTGTCCTTTCTCCTGAAAAGTGAGCTCTGTGTAATAATTTTCCCTTTAGCAACCCTCTCACTGTTGGGAAGTCTTTCAAAGTGCCTGCCTTTCTTTTGTCCTGAAGTGACCGGTTGTGGGTACCTGTTCTCCACAAGTGGTTGAAATCTCAGTCTCTCCAAGTATTCTGCCTGTCTTTGCTTTCCAACTCCACTAATCTCCAGAGCAGTGCTCCCAGAGCAGATCTCCAGAGCTGGGTGTTCAGCAGTCCTAGGCTTCTACCCCCTCCCTGCTCAGTTTCTCTTTCTCCTGCTGGTGAGCTGGGGTTCAGGGAGGGCTTGAGTCCCACTGGATTGTGTCTTTGCTGCTTTACCCTTTTCCATGGGGTCTTCTCTTTACCCCAGTTGTAGGCAGTCTGTCGCAGCCTTCTTTCCAGTCGCTCTTTCAGAGTTTGTTGTATTTGCTTTTTTTCATATTACATGTGATTTTGGGAGGAGGTTTCTGTCTCACTTCTCACACTGCCATATGGCATCAATATTAATAATGTTCTGTAAAAATCTGTGGTATGATTATGATTAACAGCTATCTTCTTTTTGATCATTTATAGTTTCCTAAAATTTTAACAATAGGCATATATTATTTTTGTAGTAAAATCTTAAGTATAACACCTTTAATATTTTATTATTTTTTATTCTTTATTTTAATTACAAGGAGGCAAAAAAAGTGCAGATCATTGAGCCCCTCTGGGTTGTTATTGGAAACAGAATGTCTTGAAAATGAATGTTTATCTAATTGAATTTTATTCCTAAACATTTGTAATAGAAAAGTGTGCAAGGCATCACAGATAACCCACTGGGAGGAAATTGGGAGATAGTAATGTTCGCCAAAGAAATAGAGGTGGCATTGTTTATATAACATAGAATGGGTAGCTTTTCACTTTTCACTATGTTATGGGGGAAAAGACAGAAGAATGTTCTCACAAAATTTCAAATGAACTTTGTGCAAAGAAAAGGCATTTTTATTAGGGGAGTCCCATGAAATATTCTTTATCTTCATTACCATTATCATCATCACTGTTTGTGAGAATGATAGCAGCATGGTTACTGATGAAGATGGTTGCCTTGGAATTCCACAGTTAAGTTTGAATACTGGCTGTTACCTACTGTGTGATTCTGAGCGAATTGTTTACATTTCTTATTGTTAGCTTCAGAATTTTTTAAAACATTACCCATAATATTTTACTAATTAATTGAAAACCCCCTTTCCCTGACTATCAGAGACAAGGTGTTTGAAATTTCTACAGATGGCTTTAGATGTCAGAACAATATAGCTTAAAAATGGGGCATCTATATTTTAAACAGGATATATTCATTTTCTGGATCCACTTTTATTTTTTATTTATTTTTATTTATTTATTTTTATTAAGGCATCATTGATATACATTCTTATGAAGGTTTCACAAGAAAAACAATGTAGTTACTACATTCACCCTTATTATCGAGTTCCCCACCATACGCCATTGCAGTCACTGTCCATCAGTGTAGTAAGATGCCACAGAGTCCCTATTTGTCTTCTCTGAGCTACACTGTCTTCCCCATGATCCCCACTAGTCCCTTCTTGGAGTCTGTGAATCTGCTGCTATTTTGTCCCTTCAGTTTTGCTTCATTGTTATACTCTACAAATGAGAGAAATCATTTGTTATTTATCTTTCTCTGCCTGACTTATTTCACTGAGCATGATACCCTCTAGCTCCATTCATGTTGTTGCAAATGGTAAGATTTGTTTCTTTCTTATGGCTGAGTAGTATTCCAGTGTGTATATGTACCACATCTTCTTTATCCATTCATCTACTAATGGACACTTAGCTTGGTTCCATATCTTTTTGGGTGTTGAGGCATGTGAGTTCTTTATGCATTTTGGATGTATTGTATGTATGTATTGTAAATAGTGCAGTGATAAACATAGGCATGCATATGTCTTTTTGAATCAGGGATCTTTTTTTCTTTGGGTAAATTCCTAGGAGTGGAATTCCTGGGTCAAATGGTATTTCTATTTTTAGTTTTTTGAGGAACTTCCTTATTGCTTTCCACAATGGTTGAAATAGTTTACATTCCCACCAGCAGTGTGGGAAGGTTCCCCTTTCTCTGCATCCTCACCAGATTTGTCGTTTCTAGTCTTTTCTGTGTTGGCCATCCTAACAGGTGTGAGGTGATATCTCACTGTGGTTTTAATTTGCATTTCCCTGATAATTAGTGATATGGAGCCATCTTTTCATGTGTTTGTTGGCCATCTTCTTTGTTGGAATTTCTTCTTTGGAGAAGTGTCTGTTCATATCCTCTGCCCTTTTTTAAATAGGGTTATTTGCTTTTTGGGTGTTGAGGCATGTGAGTTCTTTATGTATTTTGGATGTTAACCTCTTGTTGGATATGTTAGCTTCAGAATTTTTAAACTGGGATTATAATGCCGGCTTGAAAGGATTTTTATGAAAATCAACTGAGATAATGTACTTAAAGAAAGACCGCTTTTTAATAAAATGAGCATTCATACATACATGCAGGAATTGCTGATAAGAATGATAATAGCAATTGTTTGTACCACTTACTGGTACATATTATATCCAAGGGATTATTTTATTCCCTTTAGGTTTCTCTTCCCCTTATTCCTTAAATCAGCTTTATGACATGGATGGGACAACTGAGTCCCAGAGACTTTAACTTACTGGCCCAAATTAAAGAAACAAAAAAAACCGAGATTTGAACTAGTGTCAATCTGATTGGACTATTTCTTCCAGGAGTTCAACATTCCACAGTATTAAGGGTTGATAAAGTATTATTGATGATAATTATTTATTTCTGGTAATTATCAGTAAGATAGTTTGAGTAGCTTTCTCAGCAAAACTCTGATTTCTGCTGGAAAAATATTTATATGACCACCAGGTGGCGATTGAATCAGTTTCTCCTGTTACACTCAGCACTCAGAATCCCTCACAGTTGCATTCTGAAGTGAAATAATTTGCCAGGTCCAATGTAGGTGAAATTGCAAAAGAAAGCGGTCCATAAAATGAAGCAAATGTATTTATTCTTGAATTGGAGTCTATTTTATATAGTCTATGGAAAAATATGGGAATAAGTCTTTGGACTATTTTGGTATATCTGTCCTTAGGCACACAATTTACTTAATGAATACAGTTTGCTTTGATATGTATTAAAATAGCATCTGGTTTAATAATTTCTATGATAACTTTCAGTTTAATATGATTTTCATGTACTTAGTTATAATACTTGAAACTTGAGATTTATGTAGAAATGGTAGGTAGCTACTAATTCTGGTTACAAGTGGAACAAGGGCATCTATTTTATTGCCCCTGAAGGAACTGAACAGGCACACACCTAGTGTTTAAATAAAACAAGTATGTTGTCATTTAACAGCAGTTTACCAACTGAACCCTTGTAAGGGTGTGTTATTTTTGCCCTGTCAGTCTTGGTAATTTCTACAGTTTATATATAAATCTATGAATTCTGTTCTTTTAGGCACTTAATTAACCTGTAGCACTTTGTATCAACTCTAATTACAAGAATAATTACAGCCATCCCATATTTGAAACCTGTTTAGAATATTTGCAGTTTAAATTTGCCAATGGAGAAATTACCCTATAATGTTAATAATGAAGAGTAAATCTGAAATGAGGATAAATTCTGAGTTTTTAAGAATTGAATTATTTGATTTTTCAATTATGTGAGTCATTTTGCTTCTTGTTCACTCAACAATTATGAACTGGCACATAGTTTAACTAAATGAATGTTGAATGGATAAATAATGAGTGCATGTTTGTCATATAGAAAGCAGAAATCTAGGTGCTGTGGGTACCACAAAATAATAGCTTCAGTGGCTTCCAATCTCTAGGAAGTTTGTGTATGATTGGAGTATCAGAGGCATAAAATGGGTTGGCAGAGCCATGGTCCCTCAGAGGTGCTAGTGGAGACCCGTTTCCTTGCCTTTTCTTAGCTTCTAAAGGCCACCTGCATTGCTTTGCTTTGGGACCCTTTTCTCTATCTTCAAAGTGTAGCACCTTCAAATTCTCCCTTTGACCTCTGCTTCTGTTGTCCCATCTCCTTTTCTGATTCTAGCTCTCACGCCTTCTTTATCAAAAGTACCTTCTGATTATGTTGGGCCCACCCCAAATAATCCCAGAGAATCTTCCCATCTTAAGATCTTACACTGAATCACATCTGCAAAGTCCCTTTTGCCTGTAAGGTAATGTATTTACAGGTTCTGGAGATCAGGACGTGGAGATCATCAGAGGGGGGTGATTACTCAGCCTAAAATAACCAGTTCTCCAAAACAGCAGCAGAAGCACAGAACCCAAGAATGGACTAACAGTTACCGAAGGGAAAGGGACTGGGGAGGACGGGTGGGAAGGGAGGGGTAAGGGCGGGAAAAAAAGAAAGGGGGCATTACAATTAGCATGTATAGTGTGGAGCGGGGGCACAGGGAGGGCTGTGCAACACAGAGAAGACAAATAATGATTTTACAGCATCTTACTATGTTGATGGACAGTGACTGTGAACGGGGATGTGGGGGTGACTTGGTGAAGGGGGAGCCTAGTAATCATAATGTCCTTCATGTAATTGTAGATTAATGATACCAAAATAAAAAAAAAAACCAGTTCTCTTGGTCAAAACATGAACCTGTTAATTTCTTCTTCTTACACTGTGTCACTGTAATTCAGCTTCACATGCTGCTGATGTTTCTTTCTCACCAACAACAAAAGCAGTCATGGGGCCACAGAAGTCTCCCCACACTCAGTGATGCCACATTCTTGTGGGGCTGACTCCTCCTGGCCAAGGGTGGTGTGTTGGCCTTGACACCGCTGCCCTTCTGGCTCTGCCGCCATCCACACACTCCTGCTGTGGAAGGGACCAACAATGTCCACACATTTTGGGGTTTTCTTCATCCCTTTGGGAATCAGATATGAGTCTGGAGAGGGGGTACCAAGAGCAGATGAGTGACAGGCACTGCGCCCTGTCAGTAATCATACCGCCCACTGTCTCTGTAATATGCTTCTCTCAGGCCACCTTCCCCGGTGTTCACATTCCATACTCGAAGAACTCTGGCTCCTTCAAGAAACTCAGCATAAAAAAATCAGTACAGTTTTTAATTTTTCACACTTTCTACCTAGTCTAGGGTTAAGCATCTGGATCCCATTGGAGGCCCTTTGTCCTAATTTAGCACTTCCTATTAATTTTGTAGGGGGTTACTATTGAAATACATTATTTAGTAACTTCAGATTTTACAAGCTATGTCAAGTGCCATACCAAATAGGGTTTGACTGGATTTATTACTGTTGAAAAGGAAATCTTTGATTTCACTCCTCCTAGCTACTATTGATTCATTTCATACTAGAGTGTGGGAAACTGGAGCTATAGGAAACATTTTTCTACCCTCCCTTGATCTGGTTTCAGATAAATGTTTCCACTTCATGAAATAAATAATGCAAGACTTTTCATGAATTTTAATGTATTTTTAGTGAGTTTTTTTCCTCAGGATGGACTGTATTAATATTTCACATGTTGTCCTCCCAGGATGCTGAGGCATCTGAGATAATAGAAGAACTTCAGTTTGTCCAACAGCAATTACTTCACAACGTTCAGGGCGGTGGCCAGGCGTCTGGCTGAGGAGGCTGACCTTGCACAGGAGGCAGGCTGAGGCTAGGTCAGGGGCTGCAGTGAGGAATAGTTTCTTCAGTTTGGTGGCTTCTGATGCCTCAGGGACTAAGGAGCAATGAAGGGAGTTGAGGGGTAGGTGTGGTGGGACGGATGAAGCTTTCAGAGACCACGAGAGGGACCTGGCCAGGTCTTCTGGGCCGAGGTTCATCAATCAGCCTTTCCACTGCTGGCCAAGATTCTTTTTTTTTTTTTTTTTTTATCATCTCTTGGGGGTAAGAGTAATTTCTTCCTTCAAAAAGAAATTGCCAAGTGGGGTTCGGCCTACCCATGTTTGAACATGATTCCTGACAGCCTGAAAATGTATAGTTACATTCCCATGTGCGTTTATACGGAGACACGCCCACTCACACTGACTGGGGCTGGAGCTGCCGCTGCCTGCGTCCCGGAAACAGAAGCAAAGAGCGCTCCTGCCACCTCCTGGACGCTCTGAGGAACTCCAAGGATCTTTCCACAGGAAAAAGGGGACTGGATGAATTTGGTTTCAAATTTTCTTCAACAGATGAGAATTTAGCCAAGTATCAAACAGATTAATTTTTGCCTTTGTGAAGGCTTCCACGCCTTTGATCACGCAATTGTCTTAATGAACGCAGAGTGGGTATTTCCGATTTGGCCTTGAAGCCTTGGCAGGCCGCCTGGGTCTGAGTCCTGCGGCCTTGCTGCCTCCGGCTTGGGTTCCTCGGCTTTGGCAGGGCTTGCCTTCCCGCTGAGGGAAGGTTTACAAAGAAAAGAAATCGTTATGTCTGAAATCCTGCCAGGACACATCCGCATATTTCCAAGCTGCCATCTATCATGTAACTCTGAAGATTTAATATTTAGAAAAATATTTGCAATGCACCTGCTCCTGAGGAAAACTACCTTATCATAGGAGAGCATGCTATTGTGAAATCAGTGAATTTAAATTTTTATTTATTAGGGTTTATAACTTGGGTTTCTTCCTTTAGGTTTCCTGGTCTCTGTGTTAAGTGCAACTTGCTTCCAAGGTCATCCACCCACCCTCCACAGTCAGCCCAAAGATTTACCAGGGGCTTCTGGCACCAGCTTTACCCAGCCAGCTGAGCACAGCACTATTGGTGGTCATACCCTAAGTGATTCAGCAGCTCTGATATCTTTAGAGTCTTGTCTCATCACACACAAAGCTCTTTTCAGACTCAGTTTGACATTATTATATTGTACTTTGGCCCCTCAGGGTCAGGGAGTATAATGTGGTGATTCAGTATCTGCCTCAGAGCAGAAAAAGGGCATTTATTCAGTGTTCTGCAAAAGGACAGGATGACAACAAGGAGCGTGCAAGGGATCATTTAGTGGATTCTGCCTCTTTGCTTGGGTAGGAATGTAACATCTCACCTGAAAAAAAAAGGTTCCAGAAACTCATGGATTCTTGTCTGTCATTTTTTAGCCTCTGGTATCAGGGCCTCAGCCCTGAGTTGATTGGGTATGGCTACAGGAGAGGCTGTTCTCTGTGGGATCCTTTTATTGGTGTACTGGTTTATGGCAAGTCAACTGAAGCAGGATTCATTGAAGTCAACTTAAATCATTGAGAAGGTCTGCTTAAATTGTTGAGTATTCAAGTTTTGGTGGTGTGTTTGGAAGCTGAACTCTATGACAGGCTTTTCCAAATGATCCTCTACAATTTCTCTACTTTTGTTTTCTTTGACTAGGTTCTGCACCTGGTCCAGTTTTAAAAGCTATTTGTGGCCTTCCTGGAAGTGAGAATAATAGAGCCCTCAAGAAAAGTGGGATATTGGGTTTGCTCATGGAATATAGTATACCTAGAGTAGCCTTTCATTCCAGAGCTATTTTAGAGCTGGTTCCTCACTTAGAGAGCAAACTGATGGGTAGGACTGTGAAAAATAGGAAGTTCTTGAGGACATGATTTAGATGTTAACTACTTACCTTGCAGGGAAAAAAAGAAAATGCCAGCCATAATTTGTCCCTTGTGGGTTAACATGCCATTTCCAGCTGTTGTTGACAAGCACCAACAACCATGGTAATAAATCCAACCTCAGGCTTTGTTTCTCGGACCTACAGAACTCGTGTTAAATAAAACTTTCTTCCAAGTTGGCGGTCCCACCCTGTATAACTTGAAGGGATGACATAGTTTATGTTATCTGGGTTTTGCTAATTCCACATTGGGAATATTTTCTTGGGGCAGATTGACAGGAAGTTTATCTCTGCACCATTTGTGAAGATCTTGTTCGCTGAACAACTTAATATTATCAAGGGGGGTGGGAGTATATTGTGGAGAAGTGCTTTGCTGGAAGTGAGGCCATATGAGGTCTGGTTTCATTCTACTACTCACCAACTGCGTGGTCTGGGATAAGGGATCTCTTTAGCCTAAATTCCCTCCTCTGGAAAGTGGTTGGCATAACGATTTCCATGGATTCTTCCAATTTCAGAATTCTGTAATCTGCCTTTTGAAGAAGTTGAGCTGTTCTTTAGGCACTTAGAGCTTATAAATAACAGTCTAGCAAATTAGTTTTGTATCTGCATTTAAATAGGATTTGAAATATTAATGTGAGCAGTTAAAATATATCCTGTATCTATTTATGCATCTTTTATCTCTTTCCATTCTCCCACCCATCCACCCATCCACACATTATGTTGGGTTATTAAGTAGACAGATTTAATCATTCTTGAGCAGTGGCACCACCAAAAGTGTTTTAAAAGGATTTTGATATGGATATATGAAAAAAAGGTGAGTTTGTTAGATTTCCTTACATTCGTTTTTAGGGGCTAATATTGTATGTACTGGAGGTAGTAGTCTTGTAGTTTTTTAGTTTGCAGAGTTTCTGTAAGTTTTTATTATACCTCTGTCTTGAACTCTGTCTCTAGATCTCTGGCCAAACACACACACACAGACAAATTATCTGCCAGTCACCTACTGAGTACATCTGTTGAATCCTCAGATTAATTTTAGGGTACAATATGATGAATTTGTGAGCTGTGATTGTCCCCTCAGTATCCACTCTGCCCCTCTCCTATTATTTTGCTGTGACTCTCAGATCCAACCTTTTGCCAAAGTGACTGGTGGCACATGAACAAAGGTGGTCTAACTAAAGAAAAGCCCAGGATTTTTGTTAGATGGCTAGGGAAGAGACACCCCTGTTTATTAAATATGAATTACAGAACATGAAATTCCAGAAGCTTCTGGCGACTATCTTGCCATCGCAGTGTAGCAGCCGTGGAATGATATGGATGCTTCTGAGAACAGAGGAGACAATGGAAAGAAGCTGGGTATTTCAGGAAATTGTTGAACCACTGAAGCCTTCCCTACTGCTGACTTTTCAATTATCTAAGATGTTAAATTCCCTTATTTATTTGGGTTTTATGACTTACCACCAAAGGCATACTAACACAGGTAAACATTCTTCCCATTTTACTGATGAAGAAACTAAAGCTCAGAGAGACTGATATAGGCATCCTTTAGAAAATCTCCAAGGTCACACAGCTGAAATTGGGATTGAAACCCAGGCTGGCCAATTCCAAAGCCAGTGCACAGAACTGCCACATTACTTTTTCTCTTCAAAAGAACATTGCATAACCCAGACATCAGCCATTTAATATTGGCTTACTTTCTACATGGGGACTAAATCTAGAATCTTAAAAGTAAAGCCAGGCAATATTTCAGAAAGAATGAGACTTGGGTTGCATTGTATAGGGGCTACTATTTCTGCCTGTCCAGTACCTCTTTTCCTCTTTTCTGCTGGCAAGCTGCCACACCCTACTCTCCCTGCACCAATTACCTTTGGCCGTGTGGCTAACTGCCTGACCAGATTCCTTCCCCCAACTCCCTCCAGAATCTTGAGTCTCCCTGCAGGCAGAGAGTAGATGGAGCAGTTACCTGTGGGATGTACCTCGTGGAGGAGACCCCTGAGCTCCTGAAGGGGTCTGCAGAACTGTCAGGTGCCTGTTCTTTCTGAGGCCTGGTTGCTCATCTGTTCTTAACGATTCTGTGAGCTCCTACCGTGGGTCTCTTTGACCTTAAGTTAGCCAGACCTGGTTCCTGTTGCTTGTAACAAAATGTCCTAGGTTATACTTATGGCAGCATTCAAGGCTGTATTCCTAAGGCTACCTATACATTTGGCATTTGGATAACTGGTAGACTGAAGGGGTGTGAGTCCGGGGAGAGGAAATCCTGGGGCAAAATATGTCTAAAAACCGAAATCAGTCAAAGGGAGAAATAAAGTTCAAAACCTGTTTATTGCTTACAAACTGCAGTCCAGGGCAATCTCTCTTCCCTGCTCCAGAAGGAAGCAAAACCAGCAAGTAAGCCAGCCCCTCCCCTTAAACTCTCAGGTTCAGACATGCCCTCAGTTGCCCAGGTAATTACCTGTTGACATGGAGATGAACTTCTCTCCACCCCTGGGAATATGCAAATGCACTAAAGCCAAGTGAGATACTCTGGAAATGTTACAATTTTACCCACAGGCCACCCTTCTAGAAATCTTGCCTTACAATCTGCTCATTCCCCTTCTTCCACAATGGTCCCTGGGTGAGAAAACTGGAGCATTGTGACCGGACTAATGAAATAACAATAGCAACAGCAATAAAATTATGACAACCCTCAAGCCGGAGGATTCAGCTAGGTTCAAAGTCTTAGCAAGATTAAGGCTGTATTCCTACGGCTACCTATACATTTGGCATTTGGATAACTGGTAGACTGAAGGGGTGTGACTCCGGGGAGAGGAAATCCTGGGGCAAAATATGTCTAAAAACCGAAATCAGTCAAAGGGAGAAATAAAGTCCATAGCTTGTCCATTCCATAGACAGGCAGTAGTCGAGGGTTCAGAGCAATCATCACATGGCAGCTACAGCCAGGGGGTGCATTCAGGCCAGAAGGATTGTAGGAGAAAGAAACCTTAAGGGCAGTAAGATACATGTTTTAGTGACACCAGCATAGGCAAAGCTTGTCCATCAGGTAGGATACATGCAAGAGAGTGGTCTTGTGATAAAACAGTGGCAGGAATGGGATCTCACCCTGCTCTAGTATACCAGACTTTCACCCCCTCCCTGTGGGAATTACAGATGGGTTAATATATAGGGCTACAGGCGGTACATGCACTGGCCAAAAAGATAAAAACAAAACTTCCCTGCAAGATGCTCTTACCTCCTGGACGTTTTGGGTACAGTACCATGACTTTTGGGGGCCATTCAGCTGTTATTCCAGGAATACACAGGCCAGCTTCCAGGCCTTTCCCCCAAGGTGCCAGAAGGGCCAGCCATCACTGGTCCATGTGTCGAAATGTCCAGGGCGAGGTCCTTTCGACAGTGTCTCCAGGGCTTAATGCAGTAGGGGCTTGGCAGCAGGATGTTGCTCTGCTGGCCATATCCTGCCTTCAATAACTCTTCTTTGGTTTGGATGTACAATTATATAGGAGAGGCAGCAAGGTGTGTGAGCATATCCACAGGGCTCAGAGCTCCTTTACATGGCTTCTCATTCAAATGCTGCAACACCATCCATAGGTGAACTGACCAACCCCATAGACTATTGGTGTCCCACTTCAGGCCAGATTTCAACAAACCGTTGTACCTCTCTATATGTCTGCCCCAGTAGGATAATAGGGTACATGAAATTTCTACTTTATTCCTAATTGCTGCACCCATTCTTGTAGTAATGCATGTCCAGCAAAGTGGGTGCCTTGATCGCTCTCAGTCACTTGCGGCCAGCCCCAGGCTGCAAAGAGATGCTCCAAGCCCCTCTTGGTGGTTTGCTGATCTGCATGACATGCAGGAAAAGCAACCAATAGTCCAGTAGCCATGTCCACACAAGTCATGGCATACTGATATCCTTCTGATATGGGCAGAAGCTAAATATAGTCTATTTGCCACCTGACAAAGGGTATTGGCCCCCTTACTATTGTCCCATATTTCTGTGGGACGTGGTGTAAATCCTTCTTAGAGCACACAAGGCACTCCTTCCGGGCTCTGCTGACTTCTTCAAAGTTCAATGGCAAGCCCCACCTATGGGCTACAGCCCACATTGTCTTTTGCCCCATGTGCAACAAATGCTGGTGTAGCCATTGGGCCACATCAGAGGCAGGCTTTCCTTCTAGACAGCACACTTGGGCCAATGTGTCTGCTTTATCATTCACTGGGGATGATAAAGCAGCCAGTTGCTTCTCTAGCAAGGTGTACCAGACCTCTGCTCCTTTCCATAGTTGTGACCAGAATCCAATAGGTTAGCATGTCCATTCAAGCCGCTGCCAAAGACCTCATCCATAACCATCTTTGGTTACATGAACATCTAGTTCACAGGGCCTTGATGGATCCATATTATAGATAATATTTTTCATACCCAATTCCCTCGGTACCTGTTGGAGCTGTGCATATGTTTTCCAACTACTGGGAAAATATGGTAAATCACCCTGATTAGGCCAAACTATCCAGATGGCAACTGTCAGCCATTCCAAGAGTTTCTGATTCCCTGAGGCATGACAGGCACTTTACAACCATTGCCGGAGGAAAGGGTGAGTCATCAGGGAAGCCATTCTACTCATCTCAGTATCCAACACAACAATGTTTTCCACCCCCACATCCCAGAGGCGTAAAAGCCATGTAGGCAGAGATTCCGATGGCCTCTGCCTATACTGGACGCTCATGTCCACCAGCTCATCCTGGGTATGGGGGCGGAGCATGGAGTACTCCACAACCTGGGGAGGGGGCTGCTCCTTCCCCTGAGGAGCCCATGGTTGTTTCATTTTTATTTTCTTAATTACAGCTGGGTGGGCCTTTAAAACAGGAGAAGATGGTATCTCCGGTGGTGGCCTGGGTAGCAGATCCACCAGTGGCCCTGCCTCCTGCTCTTCTCCCTCAGGTTCCTCCCCCACGGCCTCCTGCAACACGGCTTTTCCTGCCGTCTCTCCCCTCGCTGCTGCTAAGGTATCTTCTAGGAGCGTGACCTGCCTTTTCAGTAACCATCTCTCTTCTTTAATAGCATCTCATAGGTTATCGCCCAGCTCCTCCAAGCGATGCTGAAGTGTGTCTCTCTCCCATCTAAGTCCCTCTCTCACCTCGCTAACCCTCTCAATAATCCTCTCGCCCATATAACATTTTCCACTATCTTGATGAAAAGAGAACCTACAATGCCAGCCGTTACATGGCCCCCTAAGGTCTCCAAGCAGTCTTCCAACTCAAGGGCTAATTCTGCAGCTTCCAGTTCTTCCACCCTTCCCCAGTTCTCGGGAACGCCCCACCCCTCTAAGAGGTACTTTACCCTAGACCAATTCCCCACTAGGGGTTCCCAACTTGGAAGCCCAAAAGCTGGGGGGATAATAACAGGTGAAGTGACACCCTCTGCCATGGCATCCACTGGGGTCTCCCCACAATCCACAGGAGCAGCCCTCCCAAAGGTTGCACCCATTATGACAGATTTCAGAGGAAGTCTGCTGACTTCACCAGAATGTAAGTCTGGGGAGAGGAAATCCCAGGGCAAAATACCTCTAAAAACCAAAATCAGTCAAAGGGAGAAATAAAGTTTAAAACCCCTTTATTGCTTACAAACTGCAGTCCAGGGCCATCTCTCTCCCCTGCTCTGGAAGGAAGCAAAGCCAGCGAGCAAGCCAGCCCCTCCCCTTAAACTCTCAGGTTCAGACACATCCTTGTTTGCCCAAGTAACTACCCATTGACATGGAGATGAACTTCTCTCCACTCCGGAGGATATGCAAATGCACTAAAGCCAGGCGAGATACTCTGGAAGTGTTTACAGTTTTACCCACAAGAGGCATGCAGTTATTTCCATGCAAAGATGATCCCATATGATCAGTTCAGCCTACCTATCTCAGGAGTTTCCATTTTAGCAAGATTTAAAAGGATTCTTTTAAGAGGGATTGTGAAAAGCTCCAATTTGTTGAAAAGATAAATTACAATGAATGAGTGATGTGCTTTATATATAATAATTAACTTAGGTATACTATAATTAATTACAGTATTAGAAGTATCCTTATTTAATTACCTATCCCAGCCCCACTCAATTAAGGACGGGTAAAATCTTATTGCTGGTTATAGACAAAGAACTCTAATCTTCATCCTGATCTTGGGCCTTTCCTCATATTACTATATCCTGGAGTTTCATGGCCAAAGATATCAATGATTCCTCTGCTTTTGTTTTCAGAATGCTTGGAGGGCGTTTACTCTCTCCCTGGAGTTTAGGATCAAACTATTTCCGGGAAAGCATGGCTGTGTATGCTGAGCCCCTGGAAAATAGCAGGATTCTTTCTCTGAGATACCTTCTTCCTTAGCCCCCCGCTCCTTTTTTTTTTTCCCCCGTATTTCCCCACTTACCCTATGTCTAGGACTGGGGTTAACTTTCCCTAGTCTTTCCCAGCTGCGCTTAGTGTGATCTATTGATACTCAGTTCTTGAGTCACCACCGAGAAGTTCAGAAAGTAGAGCAAGAGTGCTAGCTGCCTTGAGTGAGGAGGGTGAAGATGCAGGATGAAGTGTGCTGCCCAGGCTAGATGCGCAGTGAGCAGGGAGGAGCTCTGAGAGCCCGTGTAGCTTCTGATCCAAGGCGCTGCTTTCCTGTCTTTGTTCAATCTGTTTTAATTCCTACTCTCAGGATTTTTTTCAGGAAGCTTGTTGTCCTTTACTGCCATCTAGCTTCAGTAAGGGGCCACAGTGGTCTCTTGGAGAGATTTTGACCACTTTAAACCTCATAGTGAAGGGATTGGAGTCTTTGCTTTTTCCTCTTTTATGTCTATTTCTACATAAATTCTTGTGTACAACTGGTGCCTTAGTGGCACAGCTCTGTTAAACTTCCTTCAGCAGCACCCAAGCTCTAAGTTGGATCAGAAAGCCCTATTATACTGATGCTTTACAGCATTAAGTGAACAAACCATTCTCTGCTATAAACATGCATTGATACAGTTTCCTATAACACACATAAAAAAAGCTAAATGTGCTCATAAAAAAGCTAGATGCTCTTTTTATATAAGGAGCTCAATAAATGATAACTTAAACTGAACCATCAAGAAATATTAGCATAATCACATTAATTAGAAATATGGAGGTAACTATTATATAAATAGCTAAAAGAGCTAAAAATGCTTGCTTCTGAACTGTCTTTGTTATGTCTTGTAGAATTACTTTAGGTTTTTAAAAGGCCAGGAGCAGATGGTTTGATAGGTGAATTTTCCCAAACATGGAAAGAAGTGCTAATACCTATCCTTCTCAATCTATTCCAAAAAATAGGAGAGGAAGGAATGCTTCCAAATTCATCATATGAGGCCAGAATTACCTTTATATCAAAACCAAGGATACCACAACAAAAGAAAATTACAGGCCAATATCCTAGATAAACATAGTTGCAAAAATCCTCAACAAAATATTTGCAGACTGAATTAAAAAATTCATTAAAAGGATCATTCACCATGATCTGCTGGAATTTATTCCAGAGATGCAAGGATGTTTCAATATCTGCAAATCTGTTAATGTGATATACACATTAACAAAAGGAAGGATAAAAGCCATATGATCATCTCAATAGATGCAGAAAAAGCATTTGACAAAATTTGACATCCATTCATGATAAAAACTATCAACAAACTGGGGATAGAGGTAATATATATCAGCATAATAAAGGCCATAGATGACAACCCCACAGCTAACATCATACTTATAAGGTGAAAAGCTCAAAGCTTTTCCTCTAAGATCAGTAACAGGACAAAGGTGCCATTCTCACCATTTTTATTCAACATAGTACTGAAAGTCTGACAAGAAAAAGAAATAAAAGGCATCCACATTGATATGGAAGAAGTAAAACTGCCACTGTTTGCAGACAATATGATACTATATATAGAAAAGTTAACCCCACTAAAAAATTACTGGAATGAATGAATTCAGTAAAGCTGCAGGATACAAAATCAATATATAGAAATATGTTGTGTTTCTATATGCTAAAAATGAACTGGCAAAAAGAGAAATTAAGAAGAAAATCCCACTTATGATTGCAGCAAAAAGAATAAAATACCTAGGAATAAATTTAAGCAAGGAGGTGAAAGACCTATACTCTGAAAACTATAGGACTTTGATGAAAGAAATTGAAGGTGACATAAATAACATGGACTGGAATCAATTTAAGAATCAATATTCTTAAAATGTCCGTACTATCTAAAGCCATCTATAGATTCAATATAATCCCTATCAAAGTAACAAAAACATTTTTTTACAGAACTGGAACAATTAATGGAACCACAAAAGACCCTGAATAGCCAAAGCAATCTTGACAAAGAAAAGCACACTGGAAATACGCTTTCTAACTTCAAACTATACCACAAAGCCAGAATAGTCAAAACAGTATGGTACCGGCACAAAAATAGGCACATAAGTCAATGGAACAGAATAGAGAACCCAGAAATTAACCCACGCTTACATGGTTAATTAATCTATGGTTAAAGGAGGTAAGAATATACAATGGGTGAAAAGACACCCTCTTTAATAAATGTTGTTGGGAAAACTGGATAGTTACATGAAAAAGAATGAAACTGAACCACTTCCTTACACCACATACAAAAATAAACTTGAAATGGATCAGAAGCTTAAATGAAAGACCTAAAACCACAAAACTCCTAAAAGAAAACATATGCAGTAAACTCTTGGCATTGGGCTTGGCAATTTTTTTTGTGTGTGCACATATCCCCAGGCAAGGAAAACAAAACTAAACTAAACAAGTGAGACTACATCAACTAAAAAGCTTCTGCACAGCAAAGGAAACTATCAACAAAATGGAAAGGCAACCTACTGAATGGGAGAATATATTTGCAAATGATATGTCTGATAGGGGTTGTTTCTTGTCAATGTGTTTCAGCCCTGAACAAGCTCACTGTGGATTCAGTGAGACCAAAGATATGACAGTAGAATGAAGATTAGTGAATCTCCTACCCATGAGACCTACAACACTATAGCAAACAAAGAAACAGTGATTGTTATTGTTATAAACAACCAAAGATCTGAAATTGCTATTTTTTAAAACACTCCAAAAAGGGAGATTGAAACTTCTATTGAATTTGCTGACATGTCATCAAGTACTTGACACTGGCTGGTTGAATTACCCCACAATAAAAAACAAATCTGCCAAACTGAAGTCATTTGCAAGCTCCCATTGTTATTAATTTTTGCTCTGATTTGATCCTACCCTCTTCTTCAACATGAAAGCTATCTGGCCGTAACTTGTTCCAGAGAAATTTTAAACCAAGCATTAGGTTTTGAATGTGTCATTACTCGAGGGAGGAACAAAGTAATAGATTGCAAAATGAAGCCTAAAAAAAGTCAGGGAAACAATGAGTACAAGAGAGTTGTGATGTCTGAGAGTTGGGGAGAGGAGTGTGAAAAGAGGACATTTTTGGAGAAACGTTCTTGTTGGAAGAGCTCCAAGGGCAACAAAAAGCACATTCAAGGACCTTAGGCAAGTTCCATTAAGAAAGAGTTGGGTGTGAGGAACAACCCCAGGTCAGCAACCTGGGCTGTGCATCCAAGAAACAAGAGATCCCTGCTCAAGGAGATTTTGGTGAGTGGGAGATCCAGGGATCATGAAATCACAAGAGCTAGCTATGTCAAAGGAATTTTATAGAGCATAGACAATTCTCTAACTCATGGGAATTTCCAAGTTTTGTGCTCACTAGGAACTTCTCTGGCAATAAGACAAACAACTTAAAGAAGAGAAAACTAATCAAATGATTACAGCCAAACTTAAGATAAACAGTATGGGGGTAGTGCTTAAGAGTCTGAACTTTGGAATCAGATATTCTGGGAGGTTAGTCCTTGTTTCCCCCTGGCTAGCCATGCAATTTTGGTCAAGTAATATTTTTTATGAGCCTTAGCTTTCTTATCTTGGGATAACAAAATATATTTTTTGGGTTATTCTGAGGATTCAATGAGAAACTATTTGTTAAGCACTTAGCAGGGGCCTGGTACACAGTAAATGGTAGCTGTGCCACCACCATTATCTTCATTGTAGTAGAGCTGGGTTGCTGTCCATGAATGATTCATGCTCCTTTTCCATTGAGAAAAGCAAAGTGGGAAATTTTTCTGGGAAGTGGCTTCCCCCAACGGAACTACATTTCCCAACCACTCTTGCATTTATGTGGGACCATGTGACTGAGTTCTGACCAATGGAATGCCAGGGGAAGTCATGTACATCACTTTCAGGTCTGGCCTGTAAACACTTCCAGGGAGCTCTGTCTTTACTCTTACCCTCTTCTTTGAATGTATGTAAGTGGCTGGAGGGACCTTGGAAACCAGGTGTTAAAAATGGTAGATCCTTGGAGATAGAGGATTAAAGATGGCAGTGTGAGAGGTGAGATAGAGGCTCCTCCTAAAACTGCATATAATACAAAAATATAATTAATGCAACTAATCGTGAGAGAGCAACAGGAAAGAGGACTGCACCAGACTGCATACACCTGGAGAAAAGAGCAGACCTCATGGAACAAGGTAACATACCAAAGCTGTGGCCTGGCAGGACCCAAGCCCTTCCCCCCCCCCCCAGCTTACCGGCAGGAGGAAGAGAAACTGAGCAGGGAGGGAGTGGAGGCCTGGGACTACTGAATACCTACCTAAGGAGATCTGCTCTGGGAGCACAAACCTACATTTCATAGTGCTTTCGTGATACTCTCGCGATTACGGGGTTGAAAAGCTAGACAGGCAGAATTTCTGGAGAGACTGAGGTTCTAGCCACTTGTGGAATCCATATCCAGATGCTCTGGGACAAAAGCTTATACCTGTGTGATCAGCCCACTGGTTCAGGTAGTGGAAACAGGCATAGCAGCCAGGAAGCAGGAAACAGCTCTTTCCTCCTCCGAGGCACCAATACCACTCCCCTGTGACCCCCAACATTTCTTCAGGGGCTGAGCAGCTCCAGAGAGTAGAGCTTCTGGACACTAGAGGGCACCATACACAAATACGAAATGCCAAAGGAACCTGGTACAGAGTAAAATTAATATAACCCCTGAGAAAGATGACATGGACCTCATGACTCTTCCTGAAAGGGTGTTTAAGATAAAAATCATTAACATTCTAATGGAGGAATGGAAAGATATTCAAGAACTCAGAAATGAATTCTGGTCAGAGATCCAATCATTGAAGAGCACAATGGGGGGGGGGTATTAAAAGCAGGATGTATATGGTGGAGGAGATGATAAATGAAATAGAAACTAGAGGAGTACAAAGAAGCTGAGGCACAGAGAGAAAAAACAATCTCTAAGAATGAAAGAATATTGAGAGAACTGTGTGACCAATCCAAATGGAACAATATTCACATTATAGGGGTACCAGAAGAAGAAGAAGAAGAGAGAGAAAGGGATAGAAAGTGTCTTTAAGGAGGTAATTTTCCTCCTCAAAGCTTAAATGAAAGACCTAAAACCTTCCCCAATCTGGGGAAGGAGATAGTCTCTCAGGCCATGGAGATCCACAGATCTCCCAACACAAGGGACCCAAGGAAGACAACAACACCAAGACATATAGAAATTAAAATGGCAAAGATCAAGGATAAGGACAGACTGTTAAAAGCAGCCAGAGGGAGAAATAAGATCACATACAAAGGAAAGCCCATCAGGCTTTCATCAGACTTCTCAGCAGAAACCTTACAGGCCAGAAGGGAGTGGCATGATGTATTTAATGCAATGAAGCAGAAGGGCCTGGGACCAAGAGTACTTTATCTGGAAAGATTATCATTTAAATTTGAAGGAGGGATTAAACAATTTCTAGATAAGCAAAAGCTGAGAGAACTTAGCTCCTACAAACCACCTCTACAGTGTATTTTGGAGGGACTGCTATAGATGAAAGTGTTCCAAGTTTAATAGCTGGCATCAGAGGTAATAAAACCACAGTAAAGAAAGTAGGACAGGTAATTACTAAGCAAAAGCAAAATTAAACTAATTATCCCCGAAGTCAATCAAGGGATAGACAAAGAGTACAGAATATGATACCTAATATTTAAAGAATGGAGGAGGAAGAAAAAGGAGGAGAAAAAGAAAAGAACCATTAGATTGTGTTTGTAATAGCATATTAAGTGAGTTAAGTTAGACTTAGATAGTAAGGAAGTTAACCTTGAACCTTTGGTAACCACAAATCTAAACTCTGCAATGGCAATAAGTACATACCTATCAATAATCACCCTAAATGTAAATGGACTGAATGCATAAATCAAAAGACATAGAGTCACTGAATGGATAAAAAAAACAAGACCCATCTATATGCTGCCTACAAGAGACTCACTTTAAACCCAAAGACATACACAGACTAAAAGTGAAGGGATGGAAAAAGATATTTCATGCAACTAATAAGGAGAAAAAATCAGGAGTTGTAGTACTTGTATCAGTCAAAATAGACTTCAAAACAAAGAAAGTCACAAGGGACAAATAAGGACATTACATAATGATAAAGGGGTCAATCCAACAAGAAGAATCTATGTTCACAACACAGGAGCACCTACATATGTGAAAAAAATACTAACTGAATTAAAAAGGGAAACAGAGTGCAATGCATTCATTCTAGGAGACTTCAACACTTGACTCACTCCAAAAGACAGATCAACCAAACAGAAAATAAGTAAGGAGACAGAGGCATTGAACAACACATTAGAACAGATGGACCTAACAGACATCTACAGAACTCTTCACCCAAAAGCAGCAGAACACACATTCTTCTCAAGTGCACATGGAACATTTTCAAGAATAGATCATATACTAGGCAACAAAAAGAGCCTCAGTAAATTAAAAAAGAGTGAAATTGTACCAACCAGTTTCTCAGACCACAAAGGTATGAAACTAGAAATAAGTTACACAAAGAAAATGAAAAATCTCACAAACACATGGAGGCTTCACAACATACTCCTAAATAACCAATGGATCAATGACCAAATAAAGACAGAGATCAAGCAATATATGGAGACAAATGACAACAATAATTGAATACCACAAAATCTGTGGATGCAATGAAGGCTGTGCTAAGAGGAAAGTATACTGCAGTACAGGCCTAGCTCAGGAAAGAAGAACAATCCCATATAAGCAGTCTAAACTCACAACTAATGAAAGTAAAAAAAGAAGAACAAATGAGGCCCAAAGTCAGTAGAAGGAGGGATGTAGTAAAGATTAGAGCAGAAATAAATAAAATTGAGAAGAATAAAGCAATAGAAAGAATCAATGAAAGCAAGAGCTGGTTCTTCATGAAAATAAACAAAATAGACCCCTAGCCAGACTCATCAAGAAAAAAAGAGAGTCTACACACATAAACAGAATCAGAAATGAGGAAGGAAAAATCACTACAGACACTACAGAAATATAAAGAATTATTAGAGGATACTATGAAAAATTATATGCTAACAAACTGGATAACCTAGAAGAAATGGACAACTTTCTAGAAAAATACAACCTTCCAAGGCTGACCATGGAAGAAACAGAAAATCTGAAAACACAAAGTATCAGCAATGAAATTGAAGCAGTAATCAAAAAGCTACCCAAGAACAAAACACCTGGACCAGATGGCTTCAGGGCTGAATTTTATCAAACATTTAATGAAGATCTAATACCCATCCTCCTTAAAGGTTACCAAAAGTAGAAGAGGAGGGAATACTTCCAAACTCATTCTATGAGGCCAACATCACTCTAATACCAAAACCAGGCAAAGACCCCAACGGAAAAGAAAAGTACAGACCAATATCCCTGATGAACACAGATGCAAAAATACTCAACAAAATATTAGCAAACCGAATTCAAAAATACATCAAAAAGATCATCCATCATGATCAAGTAGCATTTATTCCAGGGATGCAAGGATGGTACAACATTCAAAAATCAATCAACATCCACCACATCAACAAAAAGAAGGACAAAAACCACATGATCATCTCCATAGATGCTGAAAAAGCATTTGACAACATTCAACATCGATTTCATGATAAAAACTCTCAACAAAATGGGTATACAGTGCAAATACCTCAACATAATAAAGGCCATATATGACAAACCCACAGCCAACATCATACATAACAATGATAAGTTGAAAGCTTTTCCTTTAAGATCAGAAACAAGACAAGGATGCCCACTTTCCCCACTTCTATTCAACATAGTACTGGAGGTCCTAGCCATAGCAATCAGACAACCCAAAGAAGTAAAAGGTATCCAGATTAGCAAGGAAGAAGTTAAACTCTCCCTGTTTGCAGATGACATGATATTGTACATAATAAACCCTAAAGAATCCACTCCAAAATGACTACATTTAATGGGTGGATTCAGCAAAGTTGCAGGACACAAAATTAATACATAGAAATCTGTTGCATCCCTAATGTAGTGTTAGTACACTAACAATGAACTAGCAGAGAGAGAAATCAGGAAAACAATTCATTCACAATTGCATCAAAAAGAATAAAATACCTAGGAATAAACCTAACCAAGGATGTGAAAGACCTATACCCTGAAAACTATAAGACACTCTTAAGAGAAATTAAAGAATATACCAATAAATGGAAACTCATCCCATGCTCATGGATATAAAGAATTATTATTGTCAAAATGGCCATCCTGCCTAAATCAATCCATAGATTCAATGCAATTCCTATCAAAATACCAACAGCATTCTTCAACAAACTAGAGAAAATCATTCTAAAATTCATGTGGAACCACAAAAGACCTTGAATAGCCAAAACAATTCTGAGAAGGAAGAATAAAGCTGGGGGCATTTCACTCCCCAACTTTAAGCTCTGCTACTAAGCCACAGTAATCAAGACAGTTTGGTACTGGCACAAGAACAGACCCATAGACCAATGGAACAGACTTGAGAGCCCTGATATAAACCCAACCATATATGGTCAATTAATATACAATAAAAGAACTATGGATATACAATGGGGAAATGACAGCCTCTTCAACAGGTGTTGGCAAAACTGGACAGCTACATGCAAAAGAATGAAACTGGGTTATTGTTTAACCCCATACACTAAAGTAAACTCAAAATGGATTAAAGACTTAAATGTAAGTCATGAAACCATAAAACTCTTAGAAGACAACGTAGGCACACATCTGAACATAAGCATGAGCAACCTCTTACTGAACACATCTCCTTGAGCAAGGGAAACAAAAGAAAAACTGAACTCATGGGACTATATCAAACTAAAAAGTTTCTGTATGGCAAAGGACACCATCAACAGAACAAAAAGGCATCCTACAGTATGGAACAATATTTGTAAAGGACATATCCAACAATGGGTTAACATCCAAAATATATAAAGAGCTCACATGCCTCAACACCTAGAAAGCAAATAACCTAATTAACAAATGGGTAGAGGATATGAAGAGATAGTTTTCCAAAAAAGAAATTCAGATGGCCAACAGACACATGAAAAGATGTTCCACATCACTAGTCATCAGGGAAATGCATATTAAAACCACAATGAGATATCACCTCACACCAGTAAGGATGGCCTGCATCGAAAAGACTAAGAACAACAAATACTGGCAAGGATGCAGAGAAAGGGGAATCCTCCTACACTGCTGGTGGGAATGTAAGCTAGTTCAACCACTGTGGAAAGCAATATAGAGGTTCCTCAAAAAAACTAAAAATAGAAATATTGTTTGACCTGGTAATCCCACTCCTTGGAATTTACCCAAAGAATACAACTTCTCAGTCAAAAAGACATATGCACCACTATGTTTATCACAGCACTTTTTACAATAGCCAAGATATGGAAGCAACCTCAGTGTCCATCAGTAGATTGAATTGATAAAGAAGATGTGGTACATATACACAATGGAATACTATTCGGCCATGAGAAAGAAACAAATCCTACCATTTGCAACAACATGGATGGAGCTGGAGGACATATGCTCAGTGAAATAAGCCAGGTGGAGAAAGACAAATGCCAAATGATTTCCCTCATTTGTGGAGTATAACAATGAAGCAAAACTGAAGGAGCAAAATAGCAGCAGACTCAGAGACTCCAAGAATGAACTAGTGGTTACCAAAGGGGAGGGGTGGGGAATGGTGGGTGGGGAGGAAGGGAGAAGGAGATTGAGGGGTATTATGTTTAGTACACATGGTGCGGGGAATCATGGGGAGAACACTGTAGTACAGAGAAGGCACATGTTGGATCTGTGGCATCTTGCTGCACTGATGGTCAGTGACTGCATTGGGGTATGGGTGGGGACTTGATAATATGGTAAATGTAGTAACCACGTTGTTTTTTCATGTGAAACCTTCATGAGAGTGTATGTCAATCATACCTTAATAAAAGTTTTAAAAAATAATACAGCTTAAAAAGAAACAATAATAACTAGGAAGTCCTTTGGGTTTTGATATGGAAAGCTTTGCAAGATAAATTGTTGCTACCATTTATGTAGAAAAAAAGTGGGGAGTGGTTGTGTGCCATCATTTGTCCTCACTTGCAGTGACCTTCCTGTAGTTCTCTCTAGTGACCTATATGTGGAAGAATTCAGAGAATAAGTTCAGGCAGCTCTGGATAGCTGGGAGGGAGATTTTCAAAGTTCATAGTTCTATAGCTTTTGGAATTTAAAACAAAAGCAAATAAACAACCAAGTAAACAAACAACGACAAAAAAAATGGTAGAGCCTTTATTAGTCTGGTTCCTGAATGAGTGTGCAGAACAAGGATTTCCAGCTATATCTGTTACAGTAGTTTGTGTTACCTTAACAATACAAACAGCATCATCATGGCTCAGGATCCAATAGCCTGGTCAAGTCTGAGCTCAAGATTAAGCCTTGGAGAAATCAGCCAGGAAGAATTCTACCTTGCCAGTGACTTAGGTGACAATGAAATGGGCTGATATATAAACTCATGCATCACTCATCATAGTCAATGTTTCATCATGAAATTTGTTTACACTGTGTTCTAAACTGCTGACTGGATATTTGTCTGTTGGATCTTCTGTCACAACAGACCAACCACAGCAGTGTACTGAGGAGAAACCATGGCCTTTACAGGAAAAAGCCCATTTTCCTTGGTGTTGGAGCATTTATCACTAGAGACTAAAGCCAGGGAGACTTTGATTTTTGGACTCCTCCTTGCCTGGTTTAATCCCAGGGCACTGCAAGTCTATCTACTACTCTGTTGAAGGTTCAGGTTCCTTTAAAAAAAATCAAGCACCTTTTAAAAGTGTTGAATGTGCAGCCTCTATCTCTAGAATCTAGCCAGGTCAGATGATTATCTCAAGGAAAACTTAGTGGCTTGGAAGTCCAAGCCATTCAGAATAATGTAGTGCTGTTCTCTTTCTTGCTATTTGTAACAGCTGTTCTTTTCTATTACTTTCAGAGGGAAAAACCAAAAACATACAGGCCACTTCCCAATTACCTCTTGGGTAGTTTGATCCATTCAGCAGAATAAACTGAAATTGTTTTCTAGGTGGGAGTTGGTGACGTTTCCTAGCGTTGACTTGGGGAATGGTGGTGAGGATGTGGGGAGTGGGTGGTAAGACAGGGAATGCCTGAAACTGAGCCAAAGAACTGTGGCATGGCTGGGACAATTGGAGTGTTGTCAGACGCTATTGTTACTTGTTCTGCACTTTCCCATTTCTCTTCTCCAAATCTCTCCAACCTTTTTGTTCTCTCCTTGGGTTTGGGTGGTGCTGGTCATGATGACAGAGCTGCATAGCTGGGTGGGGGGGAAGCAACAGCATGGGAACCATGGGCGTGGACTCCCACTCTCTGGAACTAAGCTTGGTCAATTAAAAGGGGGAAGGGTGTCCCCAAAGCAGTGGTCAGGATGTTGGAAGATCTAAAGAATCAGAAAGTGGGCCTGTGATGCCCTGACTCATCTATCAGTTAATCCAAATCTGATAATCCAAATCTATCAGTTAATCCAATCCCAAGGCAAATGTTATTTTTAGATGAACCTTTAGCTGGGCTGGTAGTTGGGAGTCAGCAATTTTAGGTGCTTACTAGAAGAAAACTCTTTTTTTTTTTTTTTTTCAGTTACCTCATTTTTTTTTTTTTTTTTTGAGAGGGCATCTCTCATATTTATTGATCAAATGGTTGTTAACAACAATAAAATTCAGTATAGGGGGGACAACGCTCATTGTACAATCGTTAATCCATCTCAAGCCTAATTCTCGTCAGTCTCCAATCTTCTGAAGCATAACAAACAAGTTCTTACATGGTGAACGAATTCTTACATAGTGAATAAATTTTACATGGTGAACAGTACAGGGGCATTCATCACAGAAACTTTCGGTTTTGATCATGCATTATGACCTATAAACAATCAGGTCAAATATGAATATTCATTTGATTTTTGTACTTGATTTATATGTTGATCCCACATTTCTCCTATTATTATTATTATTATTATTTTTATTTTTAATAAAATGCTGAAGTGGTAGGTAGATGCAAGATAAAGGTAGAAAACATAGTTTATGCTGTAAGAAGGCAAATGTAGATGATCAGATGATCAGGTGTGTGCCTATGGACTAAGTATTAATCCAGGCTAGACAAGGGCAGCAAGACATCCATGGATGCAGAAGATTTCTCTCAAAGCAGGGGGAGTGAGGTTCTGAGCCTCACCTCTGTTGATCCCCAAATTCTCACCTGATGGTCCCCCTGCGACTGTGCCTGTCTTAGGTTGTTCCTCCCTTGAGGAATCTTACCCGTCTCTGGCTAACCAGTCATCTTCCGGGGCCATACAGGGAAATGTAAAGTTGGTAAGTGAGCGAAAAGCCATATTGTTTGTAAAGGTTAGCTTTTTACTTCTTTGCAGATTTATGCCCTGTGGCTTCTATGCCCAGCACTTGTCTCAAGGTATCTTTACCACCTGGAGGAATTATGATACTCAGTAAATTCGATATGAGGCACGAATTCTATTTAAGGGTTGTAATTAGGAAGGAAGAAGAAAAGCTATAGATGTAGCATATGAAGGAAACATGGGAGGATTGATTATTTCTTTGACATATCTTCTTGTATAGTACCTTAAGTATGTATAGGTTTTAAACTACTAACTAATTTGCACACACATATTAACATAATAGGAATATGGTGACATAAACAAAGCAAATCTATAATTACCATCCATCTCCAGTGAAGCCAAGAAAACCATTTAGGCACCCTAGGCATTTGTGAAAATTTATCTATGATATGATGGATATTGTCCAACTGTACTTGAACCATCAGACAAATTAAAGCAGCCCATTTCTGGGATTTGTTCACATCCCATATGTTCTTTTAACCATAGATAGTCTATAGTCATGAGATTTTGGAGTGCTACAACTTGCACCCCTCCCAACTCCTGGTTGAGTTCCAACAGTACAGATCCGGTCAAATTCGTTGTCTCACTGTATGCACATGCCAGCCTAGACATCTCCCTCCTCATTCCAATGGCAAGTCCAGGAGACGGTGGGCTGGATGCAGCCACAACCGCAGCATCGTCCGGATCCCTGTGGAGGCTTTTTGATGATCATCCCCCGGCACAAGTCCTCCAGAGAGTGCTGATGCCGGAAGCTCCTCCTCATATCTTATCTTAGTTCATTTTCTGGGTATCCAAGCTAGGCCTTGATCTTCTGCATAGAAACAAACAGACCCTTTGCCCACACTTTGACATGCCCTCTATACCACTGTGCAGAACTCATTGGAGGTCAGCACACAGTAACTGCTTTTTTTTTTTTTTTAATTAAGAGAAAGGAATATTATCAGAAAAGAGTACCTCCATAGCTGATCATCTGACACCCTTTAAGTGATCAACATTAAGGATATTTAAAGCATGCGTTGATCTTTGATTTACCAATAGTTTTATCCTGTTAAGGAGTAATCCCCCTTTTCTTTCTTTCTTTCATTTTTTTTTTTTTAATTTTTAACCTACACTTACATGAAGAATACTATGTTTACTATGCTCTCCCCTATATCAGGTCCCCCCTAACAACCACATTACGGTTACTGTCCATCAGCTTAGCAAAATGTTGTAGAGTCACTACTTGTCCTCTCTGTGTTGTGCAGCCCACCCTCCCCTTTCTCCCTCCCCCCCATGCATGCTAATCTTAATACCCCCCTTCTTCTTCCCCCCCCTTATCCCTCCCTGCCCACCCATCCTCCCCAGTTCCTTTCCCTTTGGTACCTGTTAGTCCATTTTTGGGTTCTGTAATTCCACTGCTGTTTTGTTCCTTCAGTTTTTCCTTTGTTCCTGTACTCCTCAGATGAGTGAAATCATTTGGTATTTCTCTTTCTCTGCTTGGCTTATTTCACTGAGCATAATACTCTCCAGCTCCATCCATGTTGCTGCAAATGGTTGGATTTTTCCACTTCTTATGGCTGAGTAGTATTCCATTGTGTATATGTACCACATCTTCTTTATCCATTCATCTACCGATGGACATTTAGGTTGCTTCCAATTCTTGGCTATTGTAAATAGTGCTGCGATAAACATAGGAGTGCATCTGTCTTTCTCAAACTTGATTGCTGCATTCTTAGGGTAAATTCCTAGGAGTGGAATTCCTGGGTCAAATGGTAGGTCTGTTTTGAGCATTTTGATGCACCTCCATACTGCTTTCCACAATGGTTGAACTAATTTACATTCCCACCAGCAGTGTAGGAGGGTTCCCCTTTCTCCACAGCCTTGCCAACATTTGTTGTTGTTTGTCTTTTGGATGGCAGCTATCCTTACTGGTGTGAGGTGATACCTCATTGTAGTTTTAATTTGAATTTCTCTGATAATTAGCGATGTGGAGCATCTTTTCATGTGTCTCTTGGCCATCTGTATTTCTTTTTTGGAGAACTGTCTGTTCAGTTCCTCTGCCCATTTTTTAATTGGGTTATTTGTTTTTTGTTTGTTGAGGCGTGTGAGCTCTTTATATATTCTGGACGTCAAGCCTTTATCGGATCTGTCATTTTCAAATATATTCTCCCATACTGTAGGGTTCCTTTTTGTTCTGTTGATTGTGTCTTTTGCTGTACAGAAGCTTTTCAGCTTAATGTAGTCCCACTTGCTCATTTTTGCTGTTGTTTTCCTTGCCCAGGGAGATATGTTCAAGAAGAGGTCACTCATGTTTATGTCTAAGAGGTTTTTGCCTATGTTTTTTTCCAAGAGTTTAATGGTTTCATGATTTACATTCAGGTCTTTGATCCATTTTGAGTTTACCTTTGTATATGGGGTTAGACAATGGTCCAGTTTCATTCTCCTACATGTAGCTGTCCAGTTTTGCCAGCACCATCTGTTGAAGAGACTGTCATTTTGCCATTGTATGTCCATGGCTCCTTTATCGTATATTAATTGACCATATATGTTTGGGTTAATTTCTGGGGTCTCTAATCTGTTCCACTGGTCTGTGGCTCTGTTCTTGTGCCAGTACCAAATTGTCTTGATTACTATGGCTTTGTAGTAGAGCTTGAAGTTGGGGAGTGAGATCCCCCCTACTTTATTCTTCTTTTTCAGGATTGCTTTGGCTATTCGGGGTCTTTGGTGTTTCCATATGAATTTTTGAATTATTTGTTCCAATTCATTGAAGAATGTTGCTGGTAATTTGAGAGGGATTGCATCAAATCTGTATATTGCTTTGGGCAGGATGGCCATTTTGACGATATTAATTCTTCCTAGCCATGAGCATGGGATGAGTTTCCATTTATTAGTGTCTCCTTTAATTTCTCTTAAGAGTGACTTGTAGTTTTCAGAGTATAAGTCTTTCACTTCTTTGGTTAGGTTTATTCCTAGGTATTTTATTCTTTTTGATGTAATGGTGAATGGAATTGTTTTCCTGATTTCTCTTTCTATTGATTCGTTGTTAGTGTATAGGAAAGCTACAGATTTCTGTGTGTTAATTTTGTATCCTGCAACTTTGCTGTATTCCAATATCAGTTCTAGTAGTTTTGGAGTGGAGTCTTTAGGGTTTTTTATGTACAGTATCATATCATCTGCAAATAGTGACAGTTTAACTTCTTCTTTAGCAATCTGGATTCCTTGTATTTCTTTGTTTTGTCTGATTGCCATGGCTAGGACCTCCAGTACTATGTTAAATAACAGTGGGGAGAGTGGGCATCCCTGTCTGGTTCCCGATCTCAGAGGAAATGCTTTCAGCTTCTCGCTGTTCAGTATAATGCTGGCTGTGGGTTTATCATATATGGCCTTTATTATGTTGAGGTACTTGCCCTCTATTCCCATTTTGCTGAGAGTTTTTATCATGAATGGATGTTGAATTTTGTCAAATGCTTTTTCAGCATCTATGGAGATGATCATGTGGTTTTTGTCTTTCTTTTTGTTGATGTGGTGGATGATGTTGATGGATTTTCGAATGTTGTGCCATCCTTGCATCCCTGGGATGAACCCCACTTGGTCATGGTGTATGATCCTTTTGATATACTGTTGAATTCTGTTTGCTAATATTTTATTGAGTATTTTTGCATCTACATTCATCAGGGATATTGGTCTATAATTTTCTTTTTTGGTGGGGTCTTTGCCTGGTTTTGGTATTAGGGTGATGTTGGCCTCATAGAATGAGTTTGGGAGTATTCCCTCTTCTTCTATTTTGTGGAACACTTTAAGGAGAATGGGTATTATGTCTTCTCTGTGTGTCTGATAAAATTCCGAGGTAAATCCGTCCGGCCCTGGGGTTTTGTTTTTGGGTAGTTCTTTGATTACTGTTTCAATTTCTTTGCTTGTAATTGGTTTGTTTAACTTTTGTGTTTCTTCCTTGGTCAGTCTTGGGAGGTTGTATTTTTCTAGGAAGTTGTCCATTTCTTCTAGGTTTTCCAGCTTGTTGGCATATAGGTTTTCATAGTAGTCTTTAATAATTCTTTGTATTTCTGTGGAGTCTGTCGTGATTTTTCCATTCTCATTTCTGATTATGTTGATTTGTGTTGACTCTCTTTTTCTCTTAATAAGTTGGGCTACAGGCTTATCTATTTTGTTTATTTTCTCAAAGAACCAGCTCTTGGTTTCGTTGATTTTTGCTATTGTTTTATTCTTCTCAATTTTGTTTATTTCTTCTCTGATCTTTATTATGTCCCTCCTTCTGCTGACTTTAGGCCTCATTTGTTCTTCTTTTTCCAGTTTTAATAATTGTGATGTTAGACTATTCATTTGGGATTGTTCTTCCTTCTTCAAGTGTGCCTGGATTGCTATATACTTTCCTCTTAAGACTGCTTTCGCTGCATCCCACAGAAGTTGGCGCTTAGTGTTGTTGTTGTCATTTGTTTCTATATATTCCTTGATCTCTATTTTGATTTGTTCATTGATCCATTGATTATTTAGTAGCATGTTGTTAAGCCTCCATGTGTTTGTGAGCCTTTTTGTTTTCTTTGTAGAATTTATTTCTACTTTCATACCTTTGTGGTCTGAAAAATTGGTTGGTAGAATTTCAATATTTTGGAATTTACTGAGGTTCTTTTTGTGAGCTAGTATGTGGTCTATTCTGGAGAATGTTCCATGTGCACTTGAGAAGAATGTATATCCTGTTGCTTTTGGATGTAGAGTTCTATAGATGTCTATTAGGTCCATCTGTTCTAGTGTGTTGTTCAGTGCCTGTGTGTCTTTACTTATTTTCTGCCCGGTGGATCTATCCTTTGGGGTGAGTGGTGTGTTGAAGTCTCCTACAATGATTGCATTGCAGTGTATTTCCCTCTTTAGTTCTGTTAGTATTTGCTTCACATATGCTGGTGCTCCTGTATTGGGTGCATATATATTTAGAATGGTTATATCCTCTTGTTGGACTGAGCCCTTTATCATTATGTAGTATCCTTCTTTATCTCTTTTTACTTTCTTTGTTTTGAAGTCTATTTTGTCTGATATTAGTACTGCAACCCCTGCTTTCTTCTCACTGTTGTTTGCCTGAAATATGTTTTTCCATCCCTTGACTTTTAGTCTATGCTTATCTTTGGGTTTAAGGTGAGTTTCTTGTAAGCAGCATATAGATGGGTCTTGGTTTTTAATTCATTCTATTACTCTATGTCTTTTGATTGGTGCATTAAGTCCATTTACATTTAGGGTGACTATTGAGAGATATGTAGTTATTGCCATTGCAGGCTTTAGATTCGTGGTTACCAAAGGTTCAAGGTTAGCTTCTTTAGTATCTTACTGCCTAACTTAGCTCACTTACTGAGGTGTTATATACACTGTCTGGAGATTCTTTTCTTCTCTCCCTTCTTATTCCTCCTCCTCCATTCTTCATATGTTGTGTGTTTTGTTCTGTGCTCTTTTTAGGGGTGCTCCCATCTAGAGCAGTCCCTGTAGGATGCCCTGTAGAGGTGGTTTGTGGGAAGCAAATTCCCTCAGCTTTTGCTTGTCTGGGAATTGTTTAATCCCACCATCATATTTAAATGATAGTCGTGCTGGATACAGTATCCTTGGTTCAAGGCCCTTCTGTTTCATTGCATTAAGTATATCATGCCATTCTCTTCTGGCCTGTAGGGTTTCTGTCGAGAAGTCTGATGTTAGCCTGATGGGTTTTCCTTTATAGGTGACCTTTTTCTCTCTAGCTGCCTTTAAAACTCTTTCCTTGTCTTTGATCCTTGCCATTTTAATTACTATGTGTCTTGGTGTTGTCCTCCTTGGATCCTTTCTGTTGGGAGTTCTGTGTAATTCCATGGTCTGTTCGATTATTTCCTCCCCCAGTTTGGGGAAGTTTTCAGCAATTATTTCTTCAAAGAGACTTTCTATCCCTTTTCCTCTTTCTTCCTCTTCTGGTATCCCTATAATACGAATATTATTCCTTTTGTATTGGTCACATATTTCTCTTAGTGTTGTTTCATTCCTGGAGATCCTTTTATCTCTCTCTATGTCAGCTTCTATACGTTCCTGTTCTCTGGCTTCTATTCCTTCAATGGCCTCTTGCATCTTATCCATTCTGCTTATAAATCCTTCCAGGGATTGTTTCACTTCTGTGATCTTCTTCCTGACATCTGTGATCTCCTTCCGGACTTCATCCCACTGCTCTTGCATTTTTCTCTGCATCTCGTCCCATTGCTCTTGCATTTTTCTCTGCATCTCTGTCAGCATGTTCATGATTTTTATTTTGAATTCTTTTTCAGGAGGACTAGTTAGGTCTGTCTCCCTCTCAGGTGTTGTCTCTGTGATCTTTGTCTGCCTGTAGTTTTGCCTTTTCATGGTGATAGAGATAGTTTGCAGAGCTGGTACAAGTGACCGCTGGAAGAGCTTCCCTTCTTGTTGGTTTGTGGCCTTTTCCTGGGAGAATAGCGACCTCTAGTGGCTTGTGCTGGGCAGCTGTGCGCAGACAGGGCTTCTGCTTCCTGCCCAGTTGCTTTGGGGTTTATCTCCGCTGTTGCTGTGGGCTTGGCCTGGCTGGGGCTGTTCCTCCAAAATGGTGGAGCCCTGTTGGAGGGGGAGCGGCCGGGAGGCTATTTATCTCTGTAAGGTGCCTCTGTGCTCCCTGCTGCCCAGAGGGTTAGAGTGCCCAGAGATCCCCAGATTCCCTGCCTCTTTTCTAAGTGACCTGTCCTGCCCCTTTAAGACTTCCAAAAAGCACTCTCCAAACCAAAACAACGACAGCAACAATGAGAGAGGGAACAGAAAGGAAAAAAAAAAAGGAAAAAACACGCGATTTTTTTTTTTTTTTTTTTTTTTGTCCTCAGGTGCTGGTCCCAGGCACCCGCTCACTGGTCCTGCTGCCCTGTCTCCCTAGCACCAGGGTCCCTGTCCTTTCAAGGCTTCCAAAAAGCACCCACCCACCGGTCCCGCAGGGAAGGAACGTTCGATATTCTTTGTCCTCAGGCGCTGGTCCCAGGCACCTGCTCACCAGTCCCGCCGCCCTGCCTCCCTAGCACCGGGGTCCCTGTCCCTTTAAGGCTTCCAAAAAGCACTCGCCAAAAAGAGAGAAAAAAAGGGGAAAAACACGCGATTTCCTCCGTCCTCAGGTGCCAGTCTCAGGCACCCGCCCACTGGTCCCACAGGGAAAAATGCGCGATATTCTTTGTCCTCAGGCGCCGGTCCCAGACACCCACTCACCAGTCCCACCGCCCTGCCTCCCTAGCACCGGGGTCCCTGTCCCTTTTAGGCTTCCAAAAAGCGCTCGCCAAAAAGAGAAAAAAAAAGGGGAAAAACGCGCGATTTCCTCCGTCCTCAGGTGCCCGTCTCAGGCAACCGCCTGCCGGTCCCGCAGGGAGAAACGCGGGATATTCTTTGTCCTCAGGCACCGGTCCCAGGCTCCTGCTCACCGGTCCCGCCACCCTGCCTCCCTAGCAATGGGGGCCCGTCCCTTTAAGGCTTCCAAAAAGCACTCGCCAAAAAAAAACCGCACCGGTTTCTTTCCACCCGCCGGGAGCCGGGGGGAGGGGCGCTCGGGTCCCACCGGGCCGGGGCTTGTATCTTACCCCCTTCACAAGGCACTGGGTTCTTGCAGGTGTGGATGTGGTCAAGATGTTGTCCAGTGTCCTGTGGTCTCTATTTTAGGAAGATTTTTCTTTGGTATATTTTCATAGCTCTATGTGTTTTTGGGAGGAGATTTCCACTGCTTTACTCACGCCGCCATCCTGGCTCCGCCTAGAAGAAAACTCTTTTAAAATGCATTTCTCTCATTTACCATCTTTTCCCAAGTTCACTATTGATACAGATTTTGCTTATGGACTCTTGGCAAGGATGGTGAGGAAGAAAACCCCTTTTAGAAAATAATTATCAGCACCTCTTTTGATTTACATGACTAGGAAGAAGGTAAAAAGTACTGGAGCCTATTCAGGAATTAACCAGAAGTGCAGACACTTGAATGCTGTGGTGTGTCAAGGTTGGATAACAACAAAAAATGATACTGCTTTGGATTCCTTCTCTCTAGTAAGGCATATTGATTCATATGAGACTCACAGTCTAGTAAGTCAAGGTAGCTGATTCTGTGGAATGCAGGATTCTAGGTGTCCCCTAATGACCCACTCTCTTGTCGCTGAGTGTGGGAGAGACCAGTGAATATGAAGGGATGTCACCCTTGTGATTAAATTTCTATACCATTGACACTGAGTTAATCAAAAGCAGGATTATCCTGTGAGGGTCTGACCTTAACAGGTGCACCCCTAAAAGAAGACAGAGCATCAGAGAATTGCTCCTTGTGGCTGAGAAGAGGCAGCCTGGGAATTGCCTATGTAGGGCTATGTGGTTAGGACCTAAAGGACTGCCTTGGGAGCAGCCTCTAGGAGCTGAGGGTGATTTCTGGCCAATAGCTGGCAAGGAAGTGGAAAACTTTCTATCAACAATGATGAACTTGGAAGAGGACTTGGAGCTCAGGGTGAGAATGCAGACCCTTGACTCCCATTCAGCCTCATGAAATCTTGAGTGGAAAACACAGTTTGCACTCTGCCCAGATCACTGACAGAAGCTGTGAGATAATAAATGGGTGCTGTTTTAAGCCAATATATTTGTGGTAATTTGTTATGCAGCAATAGAAAGTTAATGTACTGTATTATCAGCCAACTTCTCTTTTTAAGCCTGGAAAATAAGCATTTGTTTTATATAGGGCTATAGGTCATTTCACTGTCAACACTACATTTTGTGACATATCAGAGAAAGTAATACACTAAAAAAAGAGAAAAATATCTTGTTTATCTTTGAGGAACTCACCAAAGCTCTGCATGTCTCATTTAATTACTAACTATGTAGATGATTTGGGTGTATATATATATATATATATATATACATAGAGAGAGAGAGAGAGAGAGAGAGGAGAGAGAGGAGAGAGAGCACAGTAATGATAATACAGCATGCTTAGGCAGGAGGCCTGAGGCCAAGCCCCTTGTTCTCCATGGCCTGTGTGTGGCACATAAAGGGTACAGATGTTCTTATGTTCTCCCAACATGTCCCTGCCCCCTCAGTGCGTCAAATGGGAAGTAACTGCAAGTGCTTGCCGGTAACCTTGCTAACTGGAGGACTGAAGCAAAGGAAGAAGGGACTTTGTAGATGACAATAGTAGGCAGCCTTCACAGAATGGGGCTAAGTGAGAGTGGCAGGCACATCTCAGGGAAGCCGTAGCACCAGGGAGAGCCAAGAGGGGCCTGCAAGCGCCCAGGAGCAATCACCATTTACTGCCACATTGAGGGTCCAGGCTCTGAGTCACACCAGCTGAAGCTAACTGCACAGAGGTGAAAGTGCAGGCAGAGGTCAGGTCCAGAGATATCAGGCAAAGGCACCTTGAGCAAAGGTATCAGGGAATCCTTAACCAGCACCATGAGGATATTTAAGATTAGCCTGGCACCAAGATAACATGCTGATGTGGATGGGACAGGGTGAGAGGAATCTCTTAAGACACATAGATTCTTAGAATTTACTTGATAGGGGCTGTAGGCTTGAGAAAGCTATTGAGTAAAAGGAGTTCAGTTGACCAGAGAGTCTTTGAAATAAGAGATTAAGTTACCTTTAATGGATAATCAAAAAATTCTCTCTTTGCCGTCTCCTTTCGGCCTTACCACTACAACTGTATCCTTGTACCCAATTGATCAGGGGATGGAATTGCAGATGCAGTTTCAAATTGGTAATGGGAGATGAAGGAAGGTGTGTTTTAGTTGTAGCATATACATTTGGACCCTAATACATTGCTAAGTGTCCCCATACCCTAGGCCCCGCCTCAGGTAGTGAGTGCCATATGGACACCGTGCTGTTCTGTGCTGGAACCACTCCCTTAAGCACACCAGTGGGAATTTTTTTGGCCTGGCTTTTGTTGATTCAGCAAATTGCTTAGGAGAGGATGATCCATTGTCAAAGAAATGATTCTTACAGAGAATGCATGTCTGGCAGACATAGCCCTCAATTTGCAGATTGTTGTGGTATCTGTGGTAATGAGGATTCTGTATCTTTTTCCAGTTTAAGAAAATTTCTCTGTGATGATGGTGTGTGGCTCTTGACATCCAAGTGAACTGATAACATTCTCACAGTGTACTGCATATTCCTGTGGCTCTGCTGGGTGCTTTGTACTATGTTGCTTTACAGTTTTCAAGATGAACTTGACATTTTGGGATCAATGGTAAATCCTTATGTACCAGGGAACTTTTCTTATCATAGGTGAAAGTTTGGGTCACTTCCTTTTAGTTCCTACAAGGGAAATTTCCGTGTGCAAAGTCTGAAGCCATCCCTCAAAGGGCAGTGCTTCAAGCTTGTGTCCACATCTTGTGGTGGTTTGTGAAGAATGCTGCCCCTACCATCAACATCTAGATCAATTTTAAGGACATTTCCTTATCATTCCAAAAATTGCAGAGAGCAGAGATTTTGTAGCAAGTGATGTAGAAAGTCCTTATCACATTAGGAACACCTAACAATAAGCAAAAAGCAATGGGAGAGGGGAATATTACCCTGCACTTAAGGAAACAGTTCTATGGACCCATCAAATTGGCTGCCTAAGTCTAATGGAAGGTGCAGAAAAACTGAAGTGGAAAACTGTTCTGCATCCCTTCTCTCCCAGACTTACACTGGAAATGCTTCTTAGGAAGTTGTTCTTGAATAAAAACTATTAAAAACACTGTAGATTCAATCTTTTAAGAAAAGTGAGCAGTGTTATTGGACTTAGTAGAGGTCTTTATAGATGAATCACTTGAAACTTAAACTGTACTTGTGAGAAAAAAAACAAGGTGTAAGTAGGTTTATTAACTTCCTGGCATGTTTGTTTTCTTGGGAAGCCCAAGCCCTCTTACCAGCCCAGTTTCACTGTGCACAAGCTCACTTTTCTTTTTTGATAATTTCCTTAGAGGGTTTAATTATAATAGTTGAAATCATCTTGAAAAAGATAAAGGAAATATTGGACAACAAAAAGATGGTGAAGACTTTAGAAGGGAGGGGAGAAAAGCCTTATTTCCCTGGAGCATACATTGCTACTCAGAGTGTTTATGAAGGAATGATAAGTACCATGGCAATAAGACAATAGTGATTTGTATCCCAAATGTTGGTCCATGTAGTCATGTATTAAACCATAAGAAAAAAAAAATCACCCTTGGAAACCTTAAGAGGCAGAGGGTGTAAGGTCAGGATCTACTATAGCTCAATAGAAAGACACAGAAGGTCTGAACAATTTTTAAATTTTACTACATATCATAAAATCCACAGTATAGAGAATAGAGGGGAACAAAGTGTTCTTGTTCTTCAGTGTATGTCAATGTCCAGGTCTGTGAGGAAGGGACAGGGTGTGCTCTAGTCTGCTGTGGGCAAGGGCATGCCTCGCTGGAAGGAGTCACTTGACAAGAACGTTACAGATTTGAAAGAATGTGGTCCTGTTGGGTTCTGGTACCACTGCCTCCTACTCCTCACTTTCCCATGGCCTCTTTCAACTCATATTTTCACCAATGACTAAAAGAAAAAATTATATTAATTACTCATTTTTTCATCTTGAATTGTTCAGGTCTGAGGTTGTTTGTCAACTTTATTTCCTAAGAGACTTGAACTCTAGGGCTTACTACTTATTTGTGTGGTAAAGTCATCTGACAGAGGACAAAGAAATGAAATGTCTGAATATCTGGCTACAACCACTATCGGGAAGGTGGGGCAGAGATGGCTAGCTGTCCACAGTTAGGAGTGGCTGCTTAGCCAAGGTCCAGCCACATTTCCTAGACTACTTTGCATCAAGATGGGGCCATGTGTCCAGTAGAACATGAGTGCAAGTGGCATGTGCCCCTTTTGGATTGATGTGGTGGAAAATGCATGTGCATTTTCTCTGCTCTCTCTCCCCATCTGCCAGCTGGATCTTGATGCCCAGGGGGACTTTGGAGCCCTTTGTTGAAGGTGACAGAGCTTCTGAAGCTCAAGTCCCTGAAACAGTGTAGAGCAGAGACTCTCCTCACCCCCACTCCCAGTCCAACCTCCTCTTACTCCATATATATCTTTGCACATGGAGCAGGAACACCTGTTTTGTTTTATATGTGAAATAAACTCAAGTAAATAAGAAAATGTATTAAGCCACTGAGATTCCTGGGTTTACCTCTTACAGCAGCTGGGGCATCTTTAAACAAGAGAGACCACCATGAACCATTGAAATTATAAAGGTTTATGTTAGTTTTTCAAACAGAAAAGTTGGCTGTGAAAGAAACAGGTTGGAAAAAGTTCCTTTTCTGAAGAATATGAAGCAAATTTTAGAAATCACAGCAAAGAAAAACAAAAGTAACTTTAATTTTTTTTTCTTGGAAAACTAGCATTTAAGTGTTTATTCCTCTCAAAAGAAAGCACTCACATTGAGGGGTAGAATTTGAGAGTGAAACCAATGGACAGAAAAATAACTTTCATTTCTATTTCATGTGCTTTACAATTTTAAAGCATTTTTCTGTTCATCAATTTATTTAATCCTCAACAATTATGAGAGTCATGTGGCAATAACATGTCATGTTCTAGGCTCTGTGTTAAGAGCTTTATATATACATCTTCTTAATTTTGACAGCAATGCCCCAGAGATGGACACTATATTCCTATTTTAAAAATTAGAAAATTGAGGCCTAGGGTTGTTAAATGACAGTTAAATGCCACATCCTAGTCAGTGGTAAAGTCAGGATGGAAGCCTGAGATGCCCGGGAAGCCTTCGTTTTATCGCCGTGCCATGTGGCCTTCTGTTTCGTTCTCGGCATCATTGGCACCTGCAGATGAAGCTGTTAAAGCCCAGTGAGCTGGAATGAGTAGCTCAGGTCACAACTGCCAGGATTTGTCAAAGTCAGATTTTCTGACTGACTTCAGTACGCTTTCAACTTGGAATACCATAAATTAAAGCAAACATTAACTTGGTTATGGGGCAGATGGTCAATATTTTTAGAGTGTTTACAGAAAGGAAGTAAATTTGGCCTGGCAAAAGAGCAAACTGAAGGTAGTTTTACATTCATTTCTATTTCAAAAGGAATCCGTGGAATTGGGAAAATTCCCATGGTGCTGCATCACTCTGTGGGGTATTCAAGAAGAGCAAACCCCTTCTGCTCCCACTCTAAACCTTTCAAAAGCAAATTTCGTAGATTATCTTACTGGGCTGGTTGACTTCTGAGTCTGATGCAAAAGATTGCTTGGTGTTTGGCATGATTTGGTGAGAAAGTATCTGCATGGTTAGCTTTGTGTCTGACCCTCACTGGGAGGTTAAGGCTGGGTTTTATATCTGTACCCCCACATCCCATCTACCTCCATTCTCCTTGGCATGATAGGAAGTGCAACCAGGAGGAGTGGAGCCAGGGTGGGCTGTGCCACACAAAGGTCAGAAGGGCTCAGGAATCATACTTCTGGGTTCAACTCCCAGGCCCACCATGCTCTGGTAGGTGATCTTGGACTCGATGTTTTAGTTTCCTCATGTAAAATAGGAATCATTGCCCCTTTGGGCTGCTATAACAAAGTACCATAGACTGGGTGGCTTATAAACAACAAAAATTAATTTCTCGTAGTTCTAGAGCCTGGAAGTCCAAAATGAAGTTTCCAGCATTATCAGGTACTGGTGAGGACCCTCTTTTGGGTTGTAGATTGCTGACTTCTCATTGTATCCTTATGTGGCAGAAAGAGGGAGGGAGAGCTCTCAGGAGTCCCTTTCATAAGGGCACTAATCCTGTTCATGAGAACTCTACCCTTATGGCCTAATTACTTCACCAAGACCTCATTTCCTAATACCGTCACATGGACAGTTAGGATTTCCACATATGACTGTAGGGGGAGGCAAACACTCATTTCATTGCAATAGGGGATGAGAGTTTTGCTGTATGTGGACGACAAGATATTGCATGTCAAGGGTATAGCCTTTGAAATGATTTATACTAAGTGCTCGGTAGAATTTAGCTATAGTTATTAAAGAAAATGTCTGAAGGATGGAGTGTCTAAGTAAAGAAGAGCAACATGGTCCACTTTTTGCTGTGGATTGTGTGGTCATGTTCTCACCAGTGCCCACTAATGCTGAATTTGGCCTAGAAGGAGTGGTTTGAAGGAACCAGTCAGTATAAGTTTCTGAAGAAATAGGTCCATGCCTAAGATGCAGAATTTGGCTTCGGGGTTCCTAGGAAGTCACTGGTGGACAGCTCATTAAAAGTGTAGCTATAACCACCCCTTCCCCATTCTTGGAAAAAGCCAACAGTGGTTCTTGGGGAATGATTTACACCAATCTGGTTTTTTTCCTTCTCATTCTCACATTTTTCTGCTCAGAATTAAAAAAAAAAAATCCTGCTGTAGTCATTTTGATTTCACCACGGGTTTTTGTTTTTTTGGTGTCAGGCTAGTCCATTCAATATCTTATTAGTGGTGAGAAGTCAACTGCTTTTCAAGACAAAGGAAGGAAAGAACAAGCCTCTGTGTCCACCTCGCCCTCCTCCCGATGATGTGCTTATCCCATGACTGCCCTGAAGGAATGTGGCTGCGGCCTGAGGGACCCTCCAGGAAATGGGGTGCTCCAGGGGCCTGAGAAGCTGAGGCAGGAAAGAGTAGGTCAGACAAAGCCAGGAAAGCTGGTGTGAGGAGCAGTGTGGGGGGAAGTGAGTGATGGGGCCACCTGGTTTTGTCTGAGAGGTGGGTGAAAGGTTAGGCTCTCATGGGCCTACAAGAACACTCTCTTTCCACAAAAGGACTGGCAGGAGTAACAGTGAAGAGTCAGCCCTGGAGCTATGGGAATGTGGCCGAGTTCCAATAGGTGTTCTCTTATTCTCCATTTCCCTTCCTGCTTTGTTTCTGGACATGCAAGTCCTTGTGCCTTCTTTGAATTTTGCCTTGGCTGATGAATTTTAAGAGCAGTTCAAAGTCTCTGAGCCCTTCCCTCCTCTCTCCTTCCTAAACTCATCATCATGATATGACCAGATCAGTTACTCTTGCTTTTCAAGGGTATAAATTATAAATAACCTTCCTGAGGAAAGAGCACTGGACTGGGAGGCATTATCTCCAGGTGTGTTATCTTGTTGTCACTGTAGTGGAAGCTGTGGTACATCACCCAGATGCCCCACCCAGGACTGGGGCTCCATTCTCCAGATGTTGGGAGTATTGACTGCTGATAGCTGACTCCAGTCAGTAAGAATTACCCTCGGCCTCAGGCAGTGGTTTTTAATGGAGGCAGTTTTGGCCCCCAGGACATTTGGTAATGTCTGGAGATGTTTTTGGTTGTCACAACTGAAGAGGGGGCTGCTACTGGCATCTAGTGGGTGGAGGCCAGGGATGCTGCCAAACACCCTACAGCTCACAGGACAGTGTCCTACCAGGCCAAAGCAACCAGCTGAGTGTCGATAGTGCTGAGACCAAGACATGCTGCTCCACGGGAGCCCAGATTAAACCCCCTCCCCAGAGGCAGCCTGTACTCTGGAACAGGTTTATGGCAGGTACAGAGGTGTGAATCCTTGCTTCAATGTAGGCCAATTCAAAAAGGCCTCTCCAACTCCCAGGCTTTCTGTATGATTGGCTGAGGTCTCTGCTGTAACTGCATCACACTTCAACATCTCCCTCTGTCCTATCCTACTCCTTCCCCCATCTGGTAGGCTGAGTATTTGTGTCCCCTGCCCCTACAAATTCATGTTGAAACCTAGAACTCAATATGATGGTATTGGAAGATGAGGCCTTTGAGAGATGTTTTTAGAGCGTAAGGTTGCAGCCTCCACAAATGGGATTAGTGTGCATATAAGAGAGACCTTCCCCCCAGCCCCATTCTGATGCCACCCCCTCCCACCAGAGCTCCCTAGTCCCTTCTACCATGTGAGGACAGTGGAAAGATAGCCATCCATGATGGAGGAGGTGGGCTTCTCTGAGCCCTGAATCTGCCAGTGCCTTGAATCTCAGACCTCCCAGCCTCCAGAACTGTGAGGAATAAATTTCGGTTGTTTATAAGACATAGTCTGTGGTATATTGTCATAGCAGCCCAAATAGACTAAGACATCTCACAGGTGCTGAGCAACGTTTTCCAGTAAACCTCCTGCACTCAAATCTCTCTCTCAGTCTGTTTTCCAGGGTGTTCAGACCAAGACAGTGGGTATCAAAAGCAATCCTAAGAAGCAGTTTGAAAGCTGCAGTACCTTGCTACTTGTTAAACCTGAGGCAAATTTTACTTTACCTATCAGAAATGTGTGACGGAAATTGCTAGCTGTATCCAGTGTCTCTTCTCCCATTTTTACATAATAATACGAATTTAAATGGGGCTAATGTAGATGCTAATAGCCTTGATAATATGACCAAATTTTGACCAACAGGAAAGAAGTTGTTCTTATGTGTGCAACTTCTGGGTTGGGCCTTTATGGAAAAGGATCATGTTCTATGACCCTTTCCCCTTTCTATTTACCCCTTTCCACTGGTTGGACTGCAGATGTAATGGTGGAGGCTGGAATAGCCGTCATAAAGCCTCATGTTGAGGATGTCAAAGCAACAAAATAGAAGAACTTGTGTCCCTGATGATTAGGGTGCCATGTATGACCTCTGGGCCACTTTTCAGGACTGCTATGTGAGAGATAAACCTTTTTTTGGTTTAAGTTAATGTGTCTTGTAACTCAGTTATACAGCCAAACCAACAAGTAAGCCATGTACATCCTTAGCATAATAAAATGATGTTAATAAAAGGTGATGAAAACATGCATTATTTTTTGTGATAAATTTCTTAATCACATTTTAAATTTCCATTCTCAAGATCAAGCACATAATTTCATGATTGAATCCCTATTGTCTACATAGTAGTTCTAACCAGTAAGAAAGAGAGTAGGGCTGGGAATGAGGTAAATATATCAGAATCCCCTGGAGAATTATTTTAAAAATACACATAATGCAGTCTTCCTTCTGCAGAGGTTTAATATACCCTTGGGATGAGGTATGTTTCAGGTAGATGTTTTGAAAACTTAGGATGTGTTAAAAACTTAGGATGTGTGAAACTCTGATATACTATCTTGCCCCATATAGGAAGCACAGAGTAATGACTTAATAAATGTCTTTTGAATAAAGAAATAAAATACTTGGGATTGGAGGTATACTAGATGCTATCGAACTTTTCTTCTTTTCTTTTTTTTTTTAATTGCAAAGTTAACAGCCCCTCATGAGAACTCAGAAGGCAGGCCTATGTTTCCAGGCCATAAAGATAAAACTCAGCAGATTTGTGAATATCCAAGATGTAAAAAAAAGTAAGAGCAGAGCTAGGTAAAAGTTCTCCACTTGCTTTTAATAGATATACTTTAAAATGATGTTTGAAGTCTAAAATTCCTCAGAGAGATTCAGATATATTAAAATTGGGAGATGATATCATAGGCACATTAGGTAACCCTATCATTTTGGCCAAAGATTCATTAGGTACTTATATAAAATATTTACAGTGGGGTGGCATTTGACTAAAACTTATATGGCCTATAACTTTGTTTACTGATTGTAACTTAGAGTAGAATTGTTAGTATGCACTATCTATCTAGTCATGTCTAGATATTTCAAATAGTTATATAAGTCCAGATTAGGAAGTAATAAGTATAGAACTTTAGAAATTTATTTAACCTCTGCTGAGCTCAAAGAATTGGGTGGGGTCAGAGAGTGGTGTGGGATGATGCTGATAAAAGCAAGAGCTCTGCCCTAGTGCTCATTTGCCCTGGCGTCTCTCACAGAGCTCAGTGTTAGGGCTTCACTGCTGTTTCACTGTACTGAGCCCCAGAATGCCTCAGATTGTAGCTGTAGGGAAGGAGAAAATCTTTTTTCTCTACCCTCTTAGGTTCAGTGCAAGTTAAACTGAGAAAAGATTACAGGAGAAGAGAAAACAGAGTTTATACAAACAGTGTGCATGTATGTGGGAGAAACTCAGTGATGTGCAATTCAAAGGGGTGGTTAGACCTGGAAGCTTATACACCATTTTAACAAAGAACAATAAAATTGTGGAGAAGTGGTAGGACAAAGGAAGAGGGTTTTAGGGGTAGCAAACTATGGGAAGGTAAATATATGGGGGAAACTAATGGGAGATAAGAATTGTTTAATAAGGTTTCTTATGTAGATTCACCACAGTGCTGCAGCTGGGCTGTTAAGAATCTAGGTTCTCTGGTGATTAATAAGAGTTTTTCCCATCCTGGTATGAGAGAGGAGGAGAACACATTCACAAAGGGAAATTTATGCCGTGTTTAGGCAAACAAGGAGAGGCCGCTATCTGCATGTATGAATACATGTATGTATATACCTGCTGTTACTCAAGTGCCCTCAGTTCAAAATAATGCCCATGCCAAATGGCACATTTGGGTTTTGGGGGTGCTGTATTCTGATCCACTTCACAGCCCAGGGACAGGAAATAGATGGTAACCCAAGTGTTATATTATCTTTAAGACTTTGGGTTTTTCCTTTATGCTGAAACTCTCTTCTTCTTCCTTAACTACATCCTGCTTCTTTCTTAGGCTTTTTCATGTCCCTACTCGATACCCCAAACTCTCTGTTACTCATGAACATGTAGCTCCCTCTTCTCTTGGTAACAACCTCAATCTTTCAGTATTTGAATAAGTTCAAATTCTTAAGAGAGAGAAACTGGCTCATCTTTGTGTGCGGGGCTATGTCAGGGAACATTCACTAACTCCTCCATGGCTTAATTGCCTTTGGGTCAGTGATTACCTGGCCAAGGATCAGCAACTCCCCCTCCACAGTCCTGTCTTCCATTTCCTTGAACATAGGCCAAAAGAAGGGCTGCATTAGCTTAGAGGAGAAAGTTGGGCACTTCAGTGACATGTGCAGTTCCCACAGAAAGTCATTTGTATTGTTCAGAAATAAAGTTCTACTGTGTCATGGATAAAACCATTTATTAAAGAGTCTGCTTTGAAAGTTATATGCAGTTCTCTAAAAGGTCTGTAAAAGTTGTTCTTTAATGTAGTTGAAGATGGTCTTTGTTGATTTTGCATTTATTTATTAACTTCAGAAGAGACTTAAATTTCAGACCTCTGTTATACATGCAGAAATCCTATGAGGGGAAGCAAGGTTGATCAGCCTTTTAGTATTTTAAGATTGTGGAATGTTGAATGGGAAAGTTATCAGAGTTAAGAAATTCCACATTTTAGGGATAATTTAATAGTCTCATGAGGGTTATCATGGTGATTAAGTGTGTTAACCCATGTAATGAACCTGGCATTTAATAAATGATCAATACATGGTGTTGGTTATTATTCCTTGTGAGATCAAAAGTCTTGAAATTTTGAAAACATTTATTGTTGAATGGTTTAGTTTTTCTGTTTTTATTGTTTAACCTGGTCAATTTCTGCCATGAAAAACTGTAATCTCTCTTGTCATTGAGACAAAAATATCTAATATCCAATTCCAGTATCCAAAGGAAGGCTAAGCATTCTAAAAGCTTTTAATTTACCCTTAGGTGCTTTGCCTTTACTGCTGTAAGCTTACACCAGATGATTAGTGATGCCACATTAAATTATTTTTAAGCATAGATAATGTGTACAAACTTGAATACAACTTGGGATAGCACAGTTCTGTATTTTATCAAAAAAATTGAGCAGGCATATGTCAACTTTACCTTCTAAAATGAAATTGCAAAATGCATAATATCATTTGGCCATTCAAAGGAATGAATTCGTAGAGAAGGTAAAAATTTTTCATCTACCCTCTTAGGTTCAAATTATGTGGGCTGTGGATTAAATTGACAAAAGGCAGATTAACAGGAGAAAAGGTACACAAAGATTATTTATAACTTTACATGCTCAGGGCATCCTTAGAAAGTGAAAACGTAATGCAGTTAGACCTGGGACTTTTTTTTATTTTTTATTTTTTATTAAGGTATGATTGATATTCACTCTTAAGAAGATTTCACGTGAATAAACAATGTGGTTACAACATTTGCCTATATTATCAAGTCCCCACCGATACCCCAAGGCAGTCACTGTCCATCAGTGCAGCAAGATGCCACAGATCCACTATGTGCCTTCTCTGTGCTGTACTGTTCTCCCCGTGATCCCCCACACCATGTGTACTAAACATAATACCCCTCAATCCCTTTCTCCCTCCCTCCCCACACACCCTCTCCCACCCCTCCCCTTTGGTAATCACTAGTTCATTCTTGGAGTCCCTGAGTCTACTGCTATTTTGTTCCTTCAATTTTGCTTCATTGTTATACTCCACAAATGAGGGAAATCATTTGGCATTTGTCTTTCTCTGCCTGACTTATTTCACTGAGCATAATGTCCTCCAGCTCCATCCATGTTGTTGCAAATGGTAGGATTTGTTTCTTTCTCATGGCTGAATAGTATTCCATTGTGTATATGTACCATATCTTCTTTATCCATTCAGGTACTGATGGACACTTAGGTTGCTTCCATATCTTGGCTATTGTAAAAAGTGCTGCATTAAACATAGGGGTGCATATGTCTTTTTGAATCTGAAAAGTTGTATTCTTTGGGTAAATTCCAAGGAGTGGGATTCCTGGATCAAATGATATTTCTATTTTTAGTTTTTTGAGGAACCTCCATATTGCTTTCCACAATGGTTGAACTAGCTTACACTCCCACAGGTAGGAGGGTTCCCCTTTCTCCGCATCCTCACCAGCATTTGTTGTTCTTAGTCTTTTCAATGCTGGCCATCCTTACTGGTGTGAGGTGATATCTCATTGTGGTTTTAATTTGCATTTCCCTGATGATTAGTGATGTGGAGCATCTTTTCATGTGTCTGTTGGCCATCTGAATTTCTTCTTTGGAGAACTGTCTCTTCATATCCTCTACCCATTTGTTATTCGGGTTATTTGCTTTTTGGGTGTTGAGGCGTGTGAGTTCTTTATATATTTTGGATGTTAACCTCTTGTTGGATATGTCATTTACAAATATATTCTCCCATACTGTAGGATGCCTTTTGTTCTGTTGATGGTGTTCTTTGCTGTACTTTTAGTTTGATGTAGTCCCATGTTTTTGCTTTTGTTTCCCTTGCTCAAGGAGATGCATTCAGGAAGAAATTGCTCATGCTTATATTCAACAGATGTTTGCCTATGTTGTCTTCTAAGAGTTTTATGGTTTCATGACTTATATTCAAGTCTTTAATCCATTTCAAGTTTACTTTTGTGTATGGGGTTAAACAATAATCCGGTTTCATTCTCTTGCATGTAGCTGCCCAGTTTTGCCAACACCAGCTGTTGAAGAGGCTGTCATTTCCCCATTGTATATCCATGGCCCCTTTATCATATATTAATTGACCATATATGGTTGGGTTTATATCAGGACTCTTTAGTCTGTTCCATTGGTTTATGAGTCTGTTCTTGTGCCAGTACCAAATTGTCTTGATTACTGTGGCTTTGTAGTAGAACTTGAAGTTGGAGAGCATAATCCCCCCAGCTTCATTCTTCCTTCTCAGAATTGCTTTGGCTATTCAAGGTCTTTGGTGGTTCCATATGAATTTTAGAATGATTTTCTCTATTTCATTGAAGATTAGGAATTGCATTGAATCTGTAGATTGCTTTAGGCAGGATGGCCATTTTGACAATAATAATTCTTCCTATCCACAAGCATGGAATGTGTTTCCATTTATTGGCATCTTCTTTAATTTCTCTCATGAATGTCTTGTAGTTTTTAGAGTATAAGTCTTTCACTTCTTGGGTTAGATTTATTCCTAGGTATTTTACTCCTTTTGGTGCAATTGTGAATGGAATTGTTTTCCTGATTTCTCTCTTTGCTTGTTCATCATTAGTGTATAGGAATGCCACAGATTTCTGTGTATTAATTTTGTATCCTGCAACTTTGCTGAATTCATATATTAGATCTAGTAGTTTTGGGGTGGATTCTATAGGGTTTGTTATGTACAATATCATGTCATTTGCAAATAGGGACAGTTTAACTTCTTCCTTGCCAATCTGGATGCCTTTTATTTCTTTGTGTTGTCTGATTGCCATGGCTAGGATCTCCAATACTATGTTGAATAGAAGTGGGGAAAGTGTGCTAGACCTGGGGCTTTATGTACCATAAAGACTAAAGAGTACAGACTAAAGAGTCCTGATATAAACCCAACCATATATGGTCAATTAATATATAATAAAGGAGCCATGGACATACAATGAGGAAATGACAGCCTCTTTAACAGCTGGTGTTGGCAAAACTGGACAGATACATGCAAGAGAATGAAACTGGATTATTGTTTAACCCCATACACAATGGGGTTTTAATGAAGGGTAATGCATTGTTGAGAAGTGACTAGACAAAGGAAAAGGTATCTGGGCTACTAGGGAGAGTAAATTGTGGGAATATAAATACCTGAGGGAAACTAAAGGTAGTAAGGGTTATATTTAGTAAGGCTTATTTGTGCAGACTCATCATAGTGCGGTCTCCATTTCTGAGGATGAATGTTGTTCTCCTTTGGGGACAGGAGAGGGCAATACCTTCAAAAGGAAATTTATATTACCATTACATAGGGAAATTTATGAACTTGCTTTTAGAAGATAGGGTAGGGCAGAGAGCTCCTCTTGTGCCTTTTATTCCTCAATTGCCTTCAGCTCAAAATTATCCTTATTCAAAGTGGCATATTTTGGGGTGGCATATTCTGATTCCCTTCAAGGTGTAACTTCTATGTATTGAGATGGAAAGATGTTCAAAAAGTATTGTTAAATTAAAAAGAAAATTATAGAACAGTTTTGTAGTACGTTCCCATTTTTGTGAAATTGTAGTAAGTATAATAAAATACATTTCTTGCACATAGAAAAACAACTAGAAAAGTACACAAACTTCACGGTGCTTTTCTCAGAGGGCATTAGGGGAAAATTCTACTTTGTATTGAAATATCTGAGTGTGGTTAAACTTTACAGTGGAAGGTATTATTTTCAAAATTGTAAAAATAACAAATATTAAAAAGTAAGTGAAAACATGCAAACCGATTTATTTGAAGCAAATTTTATAAAATGTACAAGGTGATTAAATACAAATAGGGTGTTTTTGTTAGTGACTTAAGTTTAAATCAGCCCTCTACCAGTTGGTTTAGTATTTCCAATATTTTGGCTACCTCAGGCAATTTTCATTGCTTATTACAAGCTTTTCTGTTTCAGTTTAACCTCAGCTTCTAGAATACAGGTGTTAAATACCATGTAATTGCTCTTTTGGCTACTCCCTCTCCACATGAGTAATCTCAAGTTAGTGCTTAAGTTCTACTTCCCAGGCTCGGGGTGCTCCTTTCCCTACAGGTGGTCTTCAGATGACTTTGAAGGGGTGTAAGGACCCCCTTTCTCATGAATCTGTGGTTAATTCTTTGATTCTAGATAGTTATTCTCACTTTCAAATGGTGCTCCCCAGGGAGCAGGGCAGTAGTGTATCTCTCAGACTTTAGTGTGCATGGAATTAATGAAGAGTTTGTTAAAATACAGAGCCCTGAGTCTGAGTTGCAATGATTAAACTTTGGTAAGTAGGCGATCAGGCTCAGGAATCTGGATTTTAACCGAGCATCTAGATGATTCTGTTCTGAGCCAGGGGTTTTGTGGAGATGCTTCAAGCACCATAGTCAGGATCCATTTGTTGTCAATCAAAATATCTCTGCTTTCATCTGTTTTATAATTATACATCTGGTAAAATTTTATTTGGGGAAATTTGTCTATCCAAATCTACTAAACATTCCCTTTTGAATGTGATTTGAAAGGCCTTCTCTAGCCCATGATTCCAAAAATAAGCAGTCATACAAATAAATCTCCCCACAAAGTCACTTATATTCCCTTCTAGCTTTTTTGTGACTCCCTTTTACAACATTTAAAAGTATATCCAGAATTCTTTTTGATTTTTGTGGTTTTTTTTGTATTGGGTATAAGGTAAGGATTCATTTTCATTCTTACCCCAAATAGTGTACCAATTTTATTAGCAAGATCTACTAAATAATCTGTCTATTTTTCCATAAATTTGAAATGCAACAGTTATCATATACCACATACCTACTTGGGTCTATTTCTGGGTGTCTTATTTCCCTGATACAGCTGCTATTCTTCTACTATCATTGTTTCTTAATTACAGTACAGTTCATTATCTGGTAGAGCAGATTGTCTTTTATTACTCTTCTTGAATGTTTTCTTATGTTGACTTATATTTAAAAGAATAATTTTGTTTGATTTTAAGAAACTCTGAGATCTTAACTGAAATTTCATTCTATTTATAAATTAATCTTGTAGAGGAAGAAAGAAGAATTGGCAATGACTATTGAGTATTCTTTCCAGGGATATAGTGTGATTTTCAATGTAATCAATCTTTTACATATTTCAATTAAGCTTTGTTAATACCTTCTTATAGAATCTCTACATTTCTTGTGAAATGTTCAGTACAGAAACAGCACATAGGCATGATAAAGCCTGTGGGCTCTGAAGTCAGATGCCTGAATTCAAAGCCTGCCTATGGGACTTTGGGAAAGTTGCTAACCCATGCTTATCTAAGTTTTCTTTTCTGTAAACTGGGGATGATATTAATTGTAATTGCCTCATGGAGTTGCTTAAGAAATGAATAATTAATACATGAAAAACACTTGGAACATTTCTGGCATGAATTAAGTATACCATAAATTTCAAATTAAGCGATCTTCCAGCAGCTGTAGTTGTTTTATCCAGAAGTTATTTGCTTAACGACCAAGTATATAGAAGAGGAGTGAAGACCTTGAAATGAGGAAGCATATAAAATAGATGGGTCAAACAGTAACTCAGACAATGTCCATTTATGACAAAACTCTCAATAAAGTGGTATGCAGGGAATGTACCTTAACATAATAAAGGCCACTTAGGATGATCCTATATAACATCCTAATAGTGAAAAACTTAAAGCTTTTCTTCTATAGAACAGAAACAAGACAAGCATGTCCATTCTCATCATTTTTATTCAATATACGATTGGAAGTCCTAGCCATAGCAATTAGGCAAGAAAAAGAAATAAAATGCATCCAAACTGGAAAGGAAGAAGTAAAACTGTCGCCAATTGTAGATGACATGATACTATATATAGAAAACCCTAAGTAATCCATCAAAAAGCTATTAGAACTAATAAATGACTTCAGTAAAGTTGCAGGATACAAAATCAATATAGAAAAATATGTCATGCTTCTATACACTAATAAACATCAGAAATCGAAACTCAGAAAAAAATTCCTGCTTACAATTGCATTGTAGAGAATGAAATGCCAAGGAACAAATTTAACCAAGGAGGTGAAAGCCCTGAACACTGAAAACTATAAGACTTTGATGAAAGAAATAGAAGATGACACAAATAAACGGGAAGATATTTGTATACATGGATTGGAAGAATTAGTATTGTTAAAATATTCATATTGCCCAAAGCAGTCTACAGTTCACTGCAATCCCTTCAAATTTCCAATGGCATACTTCACAAAATTGAAACAAATATTTCTAAAATTTGTATTCAACCACTTAAGATCCCAATAGCCAAAGCAATCTTGAGAAAGAATAAAGCTCATGGTATCATGATCCCTGATTTAAAACTATACCACAAAGCTATAGTAATCAAAACAGTTAAATATTGGTATGAAAACAGACACACATATCCATGGAACAGAATTAAGAGCCCCAAAATAAGCCCATACATACAGAGACAATTAATCTATGTGAAAGGAACCAAGGACAAACAGTGGAGAAGACCAGTCTCTTCAATAAACAATGCTATGAAAACTGGACAACTGCATGTAAAAGAATGAAATTAGACTACTATCTTATACTATACCCCCAAATTAACTCAAAATCTATTAAAGGCTGAATATAAAACCCAAATCATAAAACTAGAGGAAAACATAAACCACAAGCCCCTTGAAATTGGTCTTAGAGTTATTGTGGATATGATTCCAAAGAAAGGATACAAAAGCAAAAATAAACAAATCGACAACATCAAACTAAAAAGCTTCTTCACAGCAAGGGAAACCATCAACAAAACGAGAAAGCATACTGAATGGGAGAAGATATTTTCAAACCACATATTCAATAAGGGGTTAATATCCAAAATATATAAAGAACTCTTACAACTCAACAACAAAAAAAACCAAACAACTTGATTTAAAAATGGGCAGAAGATCTGAATAGACATTTATTCAAAGATGACATATAGATGACCAACAGACACATGAAAAGATGCTCAACATCACTAATTATTAGGAAAATGCAAATCAAAACCATAATGAAATATCATCTCACACTTTTTAGAATGACTATTATCAAAGACAAGAAACAAGTGTCAGAGAGATGTGGAGAAAAGGGAATCCTCATATACTTTGTGGGATTTTAAATTGGTGCAGCCACTATGGAAAACAGTAATGAGATTCATCATTAAAGTAAGCATAAAACTATCTTATGACCCAACTTTTCCACTTCTGAATATTTGCCTGATGAATATGAAAACACTAATTTGAAAAGATGTATACATCACTATGTTCACTGCAGCATTATTTATAAGAGCCAAGGTATGGAAACAATGATAATGAATGGATGAGGAAGATGTGGCGTATTTATACAATGGAATACTACTTGCCATAAAATATAATGGAGTTTTTCCATTTGCAACAACATGGATGGATGGACCTTGAGGATATTATGCTAAGTGAAATAAGTCAGTTGGAGAAAGACAGGTACTGAGTGATTCACTCATATGAGAAATCTAACAAACAAACAAACAAACAAACAAACAAACAAAAATGAACAAATAAAACAAAGATAAACTAGTAAGTAAAGAGAACAGACTAGTGGTTACCAGAGGGAAAGGGGGTTGAGGTGAATGGAATGGATGAAGGGGGTCAACTGGATGCTGATGGATGTTAACTAGATTTGTGGCAGTGATCACTTTGTAGTGTAGACACATGCTGAACTATAAAGCTGTACACCTGAAACTTAAATATTAAGGAAAACAAGGGTGCTTGTTTGGGGTGATGACAAATTTTGGAAATAGTGGTGATGGTTGCACAACACTGTGAATGTAAGGAATGCCATTGAATTACATACTTAAAAATGGTTAAAATGAAACATTTTATATTATATGTATCTACCACACACACATACACACACACAAAGGAAGCTTAAAAAAAGAATAATATCTCAGAGACAGTTATCTAAAGAACTGAGGATTTGCTCGTATGTAAAGGCTCAACAGTCTCTGAAAAGGCTGCTTCTTTGAACAAAGGCAAAGGCAAGGTTTATAGAAAGTGAAGCCCTTAACATCTCACAAGAGCAAGGGATTGGTTGATTTAAGCAAGCGTAGTTCAGGTTTGGTTAGTATGCAGTGGAAGAGGCTGATTCCTGCCTATTATGTTGTGGTTTCTCTAGGAATTAAGTGTTCCCACTAAAGCTCATCCTCTTTATTTGGGCTCTCACCCAGAACCAATTTTCTTTTATTTTAGACATTCTTTAGTCAGTCTGCTTCTGTACTCCACTGTAAAAATGATTATTCCACATATTTAACTGTAACTTTATTCTTGCTCTTTTAACCCAGTAGACTCTGAACTACTCACCACAAAACACTGTTTTTTTCACATTTGAAAAGGCATCTTGTTTTAAGCACCTTGACCAGATTCTTGTACCTACCAAGAACCATACAAATGTTGCAGTGGATGAAATAATTTCCCAGCCTGTATAAAAGTTGGGGACAAGAGTCATTTAAACTGAAACAGTACACTGGCTACTGGAAATTAAGTGATCCAACCTCTGTGGATATCCATTTAATTTATCTTAAAAGGAAGAGTTTGGACCGTATCAATGGTTTTCAACCCTAGCTGTACACTGGACTTACCAGCAGAATTTAACAAGATTTCCAGTGCTCAGGCCCCATGCCACCCTGATTGGATCAGAACCTCTGAAGTTTTGGCACTGGTATTTTAAACCCCTGCTTCTAATTCTGTTATTCAGCCACATTGAGATCAGCTGAGCCAGGTATTCTTTCGCAACTATGACTATGAGGAATATCTGATAATCTTAAAGTAGAAGAAGTAAATTTAAAATCTCTAGTCATCTGGGATCACCTTGTGTAGTAGCAAATATTCTAACCCGCTTTCACAGTCCTTGAGAGGACATCATTACGCTATGTAGTCCAGAATGTAATTGCTGTCCACATGACTCAGCAAAGTAGACAATTGGGGTAGTATATTTTAATAAGATTTACACAAATATGCATAAAAATTTTTAAAAGATTGGATCCTTAGTAGGATAGATTAGGTGTCTGGCAAAGTCACACACGTGGGCTCCCTCCCGCTTCATGGGTGCCTGGTCATGGAGGCTTGTTGTGGCCAGGGTCATGGTGTGAGTAGTCTGGTGCACTGTGTGGCTCTGCGGCTCCTGGTTAAAGTATGGAGATGACAGCACGGCCAAAACCAAAGGAGAGCTGCTTCCCTGCCCTCAGGGCCTCTTGTCTCTGCCACTCTACTTCTCTGTCCCCTTCACAGAATACATCTCAACTGAGATTTTTGCCCTCATTTTTCACTCACTGTTTCACTCACTGTAATCTGTGTTTTTCCTACCACAGTCTGGAAATTGCACTTACAAGATCCAATGACAGCCAAACCAGCAGGTACTTTTTATCAGCTCACCTGACCTTTTAGCAACTTTTAACTTTCTTTAACACTCCTCTCTTCCAGTTTTCCTCCTACTGCTGGCTGCTCCCCTGTCTCTTTTCCTGGTCTCTCCTTCTTGACTTGATGACTAAATAAATATATTGGAGTGCTGTGCGGAACCATCCTGAACATAGGTTCTGCAAATTTTTGTTGGAAATAGGAGCTGAATATCCAAACTTGCCTGACTACATAGCAGTTCTATGGCTTAACAGTGCCTTAGTTTTATTGCGATTTTTCAAATTGCAGTTGAAATCATCCTGAACGAGAACTGTCCATTACTGTTACAGAACATTGAATGGCTTTAGAAATTTTGTTGCAGACACAATAATGTTTCTTAATTAATTCAACCTAAATTACAACACAAAACAGTGCCTATAGGTGAGACTTGTATTTAGAAAAGTCATCTTAGTGACAATTAATGATGTCTGAATCACAAGTAATATCAAGCTCAAATACATTTTCCAGGTTCTCAAAGTTGAAACAGAAGGCAAGATCTCAGTTCCAACATACATTTGCAGCATATATATTTACTGAACTCAGACCACAATTCCAGCAATGTTATTTGGATCCCAGTCTAACTGCAAAGGGAATTTCCATATTCTGAAATCCATTTGACTGTGCAGTTGAGGAGCTTCCAATTAATTGGAAGTGATTAATCTGCAATGCAATGACATGCCAAAAGGCAAATATCAAAAGAGGAATCTAATAGAATTCCATAAATGCCTTCTGAGTGGTGAATATGCTTAATGAAAATCATATGCTTTGGACTGACATCAGTTTTTATCAGTATTTATCTCGTGAAAGGCATTATCAAAGTTGAAACACATAAAATCTTATTACAGATCAGCACTAACATGACATTTCAACTGATCTTGATAAGGAGCAGAATTTCAAATCCCAATTAAGCAGAATGTGATCCACCCCCAAATAATTATTTTCCTTTCATTAGTAGGCCTGCATTACAAAAATTATTATTAATTATATTTTGCACTTCTTCAACAAAAAACTTGTGGAACTTTCCCCTCTCGTTATATAAATACTGACATTATATCCTTGATTTTGCCTCCTGGTCCTTTACAGAAAAAGTTTGCTGATCCTTGGCCTAACCCACCACCGTCATTTCTTCCATGCACAATTGTCTTGCCAATGGGTTTCAGCCCCAGGCAAGTTCACTATGGATTCAATGTGACCAAAGAAAATGATAGCAAACGTTCTTTAGGGTGAAAGGGTTTATTACCTGGCTTGTTCTCCCAGCAGTAGGTTGAGCACTAGTGTCTGTGCCTCTGCCCAGAGCCCTGGCCAGCTCTCTATATAGTGCAATAATAGCTTATTGCCTAAAGGTATGGAAGTGGTAGCCTAGCAACAGGCCAGTTACATCATCAGGTGGTTTAAGTTCAGTGAGGATCCTGGCCATAGGAACCACAACTCCCCACAACTCCTCAAAAGATTCTAGGTTACGAATGATCTGCATCCTGTCTACTTCTTCAACCACCCTTGCCTCTCTTCCTCAAACACATCAGAGCCTTCCCTTTATCAGGACTTTTATAGTTGCTACATCCTATGCCTGAATGCCTTTAAAGGTTCATTCTTGTGGGACCAAGCCCTTCACCTGTGGGGTCTGTGTTACTTCCAGGCCATTAGTATCAGAATTGCATGGTAGAAAACCCATGCATCTGGTGTCAGAAGTGTCAGTATGGTTGTAGTATGAAAATACAGGAAAACATAGTGAGGTTTTCCTAGATAGGCTTTATCATAATCTAGTGATTAAGCACTAAAAGATGTTCATTTTTTGATATAGTTGGACCTTTGTAAATGTAGTTACGCTCATTGTTCACTGGCCTGTAGTTGTGAATGGTTCACCCTTATGTTTGTTGTCCAAAGTACAGTAAGTTAGAGTTAATATTTTCCTAATTGTGGGGAAAATGGAAATTCCTATGGCCAGGATCCTCACCTGACCCTAAATTACCTGATGATGTAACTGGCCTGCTGCTAGGCTACTGCTTCCATACCTGTAGGCAATAAACTATTATTGACTGAGTCACTATATAAAGAGCTCAGCCCAGTGCTCTGGGGTAGTTAGAGATGGAGGTAGGTTGTCAACGTAGTTCTAGTGCCCCACTGACTGCCTTGGGAATAAAGCCAGGTAAAAACCCTTTTACCCTAAGAATGTTCTGTTGTCACTTCTTGGTCTCACCAAATCCATAGTGAATTGCCCAGGGCTGAAACCCTCAGGCGAGACACTAATCAATAAGGACCCAGCTTGTTTCCCTATGTGGGGCCTCCCTCCCTGGGTATGAATAAGGGCCTTCTGTATGCTTACTGGTGTCTAAACTTCAGTCCTGGTTTGTCCTTTCTCCTTGCTAATGGAGCAGATTCTCAGACTTGCACTCAAGGTGCAAAGGCTAGACCTTTGTTACTCAATGCACATGGTGTGAGGACAAGCTGCGTTGGCACCTCTTAGGGACTTGCTAAAAATGCAGCATCTTGCTTGCTACCCTAGATGTATGCTCAATCAGAATCTTCTATTTAACAAGAATCTCAGGTGACTCTTAGGTTACCTCTAGTCCTGGAAGCTGGTTGACCTGGAAGGTGGCTCCAGCTGGCTGTTGTTGATCACCTCTGCTGATCCTCCAGAGATCTCCACCCCATGCACCACAGCTAACTCCTCTTAGTGAATGCTGTATCACCATCCAGATTGGAATCTCGGCAAGGTCACACCTCTCCCTAAACCAGGTTATTCTATGGGAGGAACGTGGCTCAGTAGAGTTCAAATGGTAATCTTTAGCAAAATTTAACTGTTGATTGGGGATTATAGGATATCATAGAACCTTATTGCCATTCTCCTGGTCTGCCTCTGCCATATCCTGGGATGGCTCAACATCCAACACTAAAACAACTTGAGACAACTCCCTGCCCCTGATCAAACCTTTTCCTGGGTGCAGAAAGAGAAGAAAGTTTTCCTCTTAGGACTCCTTGTCAAAGCTCTCATTTCTTGACCAGTATTGACCCTTCTCCAGGATGATTGACAGAACATCCATTCCCTTCAGAGGAAACCCCACCCCGACCCACAGGGATGTGGCCTGACATATAATAGTTTGACATAAGCACGTTCCCTGGAGTCCAGGTTATTTGGTCTTAAATAACGCCACATGTTACCAACAGCCCTGGCAACTTTCTGCTCAGTTTCTTCTTATCAAAGTTCTGAAGCCTGATTGTCTAGGTTCATCCTGGGATACCTGGTTATGTAATAATTTGCTTGACAAGTCGTTTAAAACTTATTGAGAACAGGTTATATACTTAAGAATCTAAGGAGAAAAGCTGTGATATGGCTGAGGTGTAAATAATGGTGTGGTGAAATTTTCTCCTAATCTTTCTGAACAAAGAGTATTAGAAAGTATTAGAAAGAGATCCTGGCACTTTTGAATTACTATACCCTGACTCTAAAGAGATTGGCTATTGTTGATGTATCTGAACAGAGCTTCTAGAATAACTTTGAATCACTTAATGCTGTCCTGGAAACTCTCCCAAATGGCAATTTTTAGCTTTCCTTTTCCATTTTTGAGCTTCTGTATGAGCTTTAAAAATAACCCATTTGCACTGGCTGCAAGGCAGTTTTTCTGCAAAAGATTTTCTAGGGGTTGGAAAGCAAAAAAAACAGTAAGAAACACTTGCTGTTATTGAACTTAATAAAAATGTCTTATATTTGTATGATCTCAAAGGCATTTTCACATACAGTCTTTCATTTTATCCTCATACGAGCTCTGGAATTATACAGAATAGGTGCTTTTATTCCCATTTTAAGGATTTGGAAAACTGGAGCCCAGAGAAGTTAAGTGGCTACAAAATAGTGAGGTTGATTGTGACTCTAACTTCAGTCTTCTATCTCTGTCTAAAAAATGTTTGAGTTCAGGCTAAGAGTATAGGTGGATCAAGATCAGGGAATGTGCCTGAGCTGCTTACATGGCCTATGGAACCACCATTCATTTCTGACTCCATCTACATATGGTACGGAGAAAAGTATCTAGACCAAAGCTCCTACCTGAACTTTTCTTTTTCCCGTTTGCTCTTTCTCTTTTTTCTCCCCTCTTTTTCATTTATTCCTCAAATAATAGCTTTCTTTCCACTTCACTCCCTCTAGCTTAACTAGATTTTTAAACAACTTTACTGTTAACATCCTGGAATGACTCAGTGTGAAGGAAACCACAGCAGATGCAGAGAAGGAAACAGAGGAGTGGGTGTAGAGGGGGGGAGGTGAGGGCGAGGGCAGGTGTGGAGAGCAGTTTAGCACAGATACACAAATTTCTGTGTTCAGACTGGTATTCTGAGGTGCTCCCTGCAGCTGTGGAATCTCTGTAAACACAGGGATTTTTCTGTAATAACTTTACAGCTCAGCAGGAAGCCTGCTAATGGCCAGGACTCTCAAACTGTGAGTGCTGCTGAGAAATTGAGGGAGGAGGTGCTCTCAGCTTGGCATGCAACCCCACCCAGGCCTGCCGGCGCCCACTGAAGCTGGGACAGGGCCATGGAGACTTATCGTGGAGACTTGTACCTGCTCCCTTGTGGCTGTGGCACCTGCTCCACTAACAGGGAGGTAGAGTCAAAAGTCACCTTGTGAAGACATCAACCTCATCTTTATGCTGTTACAGTGAGACACACCTAAAATGTCACAGAAAGCCATTAAAAAAACAGCCCTGTTCTTATGTTGTTTTTTTTAATAGGAACATTCATAATTTTACTCAGCAATACTACTTCTCAAAATTCTTTTTTTATGAGAAGAATCTACATCTTTGCTGTTGCCATTTAATTCTCTTTGCTCTTTTTTCCTTAATGGCACATGTTTTATGAGAGCCTCGGGGAGTGTTTCTGTCTCAGTGCTGTGATTGAGACCTTGGGCTTTTGAGTACAAAAAGCTGTTGAGAGGACAAGGGAGGGCAACATGAATGACTGGTGTCTAGGGGAGGTGACAGGCAGAGAGTTACACTTTAGTCTGCATCTGCTGTAAAGAAGGGTACTGGAAAGGGATTAGGAGCCTGGCTTGTATCACAAGGAAGCACTGTTGTGCTGAGGGAAGCAAAAGGAAGACCGTGCTGGGCTTTCTGCTTTTCCACAATGCTCGTAACCTCACTCGCCTGGCATGGCAGGCCTCTCCTTCCCTTGCCAGATGAATGCCCTGTAGACGAACTCTTAGATGCTGCTTGGTAACTAATTTTTCTAACAGTTATTATCAGTGGTTTTATAGGATTCAACTCCTGGAAATATTACTAAACTAGCTGTCTTAGGGTTTTCAGAGAAACAGAATCAGTAGGATCCCTATCTCTATCATCTCTTTCTCTATCTTTGTTTCTATCATCACTGTTCTATCTCCATATCCATATTTATATCTATACCTAAAGCTATATCTAATTAGAATACTAGTCTGGATATCTATCTATATTAAGAGACTTATTTTAAGGAATTGATTCATGCTAATTGTGGGGGCTGGCAGGTCTGAAATCTGTAGGGCAAGGTGGTAGGCTGGAAATTCAGGTAAGAGTTGATCTTACAATTTTGAGTCATCAGCCTGGAAACTCAGGCAAGTTTCTGTGTTCTTCTTTGGGAAACCTCAGTCTTTGCTCTTAAGGTCTGCAACCAACCGACTGGATGAGGCCCACCCATATTATGCTTTACTCAAAGTCAACTGATTTAAATGTTAATCACATCGAAAAACATACCCTTACAGAAATATCTAGACTAGTGTTTGACCAAACAACTGGTCACCATGGGCTAGCAAAACTTACCCACAAAATCAACCACCACTCAAGCTTCTAATTTACTCACAATTTATATTGCCTCTTTAAACTGAGTTTTTTCTTTTGTAAAATGGCGACAATGAAATAAAGCTCAGCCCAGTGCCTGAATATACTAAGTAGTCAATATATGTTGGCTATATTATTGTAATATTTGCAAGTTCTCAAGTATATTTATAATATGGGTCCCATGGGGGCTCTATGCACTGGAAATGAAATAAGGCAATCAGGTTGATTTATTATGTTTATTGATTTTTTTTTTCCATCAGACCCAAATGTTTAGGTTGATATACCGATACTGACTGCTTAATGTTAGAAATATGTATATTTATTAGCATAAGCATTAGTATAATAACAATAAAGGTAAAATAACAAAAAGAAAGAACATTCTTCTATAATCCTATGACCCCAACAAAGCAACTGTGTTCATTTTTCTGTTATCTCTGCCAGTCCTTTCCCATCCATGCATAAGCATATTATTCATAGAGCTATATTCAGGGTAGGTCAATTTTTGTACTTTGCTATTTTTCAATGAACAGAATAGCTGTTAAGATATTAAACCAGTCAAATGAATTGCATGTTGGTAAAAATTACAGTTATGCTCTCTCATGCCACCAATGAGCCTTGGCATTGGGGCAATGTGTTCTCTCAGTGTGCCAGCTTGGCAGACAAGCTGTCTAGATGTTTTGCAGCTAGATTGTTTTCCCACAGAAACGGTAGCTGAAGGATAAAAGCTCATGAATGGATTGTAGGTTTGATGTATTTTAAGCTAGAGAAAAAGTCAATCCAGTTTTGCATTGTTATGGTTTTTATCTATGTCATTCTTTCATCCATTCAAAATGTATAAAGTCCCTTCAATGTGCTGTGTGCCAGACACTGGGAATATACCCAAGCACAAAGCAAACCTCAGATCTACTTGCGCAGAGTTGCAGACTAGGTGGTGAGACAGATGATAAGGAGACATGTAAGGGCCACAGCAGGTTGGAATGTTTAACTGGTGCATGGGGCTGGGGGTAGCAGCAGGTGGGGGAGACATCTTAGAAGATGTTGTAAGTTAAGCTCTGAAGGATGAATAGGAGTTTGCCAGATGAAAAGGGGAGAAGGGTTACTATCTTATTCCCTTGGTGGCAGGAAAAAAAATTGATTTTGCCAGAAAACAGAGTCCAGATGTCTTTCCATTTATTTAGGCAAACCTACGAATCTCTGGTAAGGCCATGGGAACAGCATATGCAAAGGCCCACTGGCTGTACACTGTGGTTTGGGGCTCTGAATATTCTCTCCCATACACCTGACTGATAAGGGAGTTTATTCTGGAGTGAAGGGTCCATACTGAGGAGTTTGGACTTCAGTCTGTGGTCAGTGGGGAGCCACTGAGATGTTTTAAGGAGAGCAGTGACATGGCATGATCTATAGGAAAATCACTGAGGCTATAGCAGAGGGAATCTGTGATGAGGGCAAGGTTGGTTACATGGAGACCAGTTTGTGACCAGTGGGTGATCGGGTAAGAAGTGATCAGCAACAGCAGTGCAGATGGTGAGAAACTGATGGAATCAAAAGATATTTAGAAGCCAGAAGGGCTGGACCTTGGTTACCTCTGGTGTATGGGAGAGAAAGCTGTTACGGATAAAGTTGAGGATAAGGTCTAAAACTGAAAATGAAGTTTTTGTTATCTCAAATTATTTTGCCTTTAAGGGCAATCACTCTCATGTCGTCTAATCAAATATTCTGTCATGGCATAGAAAGCACTGTGCCTGGGGGAAAGAGTACTTGCTGGAGGCCAGGTGCAGGTCTACTGCAAACCCCCAATGTGGCCCTGCCAATTTTATCTCCTTGCAGGAAGTGTCAATGGTTACAGTATAAGAGAATGTGATTATAAACAGGAGGGTGGCTTTGAGTTATGGCACATGTACATAATGAGCACAGTTACAGGGCAATAAGAGTAAACTGCTGAGGCTCCTCGTAGCCTGAAGAGACAGGCCTGAACTTCTGCCTGCTCTAGGTCCTGCCTGATCATACCAGTAAGTGAGGTCAACCCATATTTTACCAGGCCTCTGATAAATTAAGGACATACCACTGTGCTAAAGAACACCTTTTGGGAAGCCCTGGCATAGTGGTTAAACTCTTGACTTACATAGTCTGAACTAGCATCCTCATTCCAACATTTAGAAGCTGCGTGACCCTGAGAGAATGACTTAATGGTTCTAAGTCTCAGTTTTCTCATCTGTAAAATGAGGATAAAATAGTACTATCAACAGGGTTGTCATAAAGATTAAATAAGAGAAGGTGTATTAATACTTGCTCCTGAATACAGAATAAATGTTCAGTCCATGTTAGCCATTGTTGTCTTTATATAATCTTTTTCTTTAAAGTGTACAATTCAATGATTTTTAAAGTAAATTTACAGATCTGGGCAAGAATCACTACAATCCAAATCTGGAACATTTTCATCACCTCAAAAAAATGTGCCCAGTTGTAGTCAGTAGTTATGCCCTGTTTTTACCCAACCCCAGGCCACCATGAATCTGCTTTCTGTTTCTATAGATTTGTCGTTTCTGTACATTTTATATAAATTGAGTCATACAGTATGTTGTCTTTTATGTCTGGCTTCTTTCATTGATTATAGTGTTTTTGAGGTTTATCCATGTTGTAGCATGCATCAGTACTTTTGTTTGTTTTCATTGTTGAATAGTAGTCTACCATATGGGCATACCATATTTTGTCATTCATTTACTCGGTAGTGGACATATAGATTGTTTCCACTTTTTGGCTATTGTGTATGATGGGCTATGAGCATTCATATATAAGTCTTTGTGTGGATATATTAATATATAATTTTCCAGTTCTAGAAGTATAAAATTCTAAGAAACATTGAGCTTGTGAGGAGGATGACTACTGAAACATGTCTTGGTTCTTATCCTAAGGCAATAACTGTATTTTTGCCAGCATATTTTGAGGAAGCACCATTATTCATATACAACATAGAAGTTTAAACTTTCAACTGAAAAGGAAAAAAGAACAAAGTTAATTTTCATAAAATACCTACTCAGAAACTGATCAGGGATTGGGTGTGTTATTCTTGAATTTTAATTAAAATCTTAAGTAGAGGTAGTCTAGAATCTAAGGACTACCATGCTGCACAGCTGCAGGGGGCAGCCTTTCATTGGGGCTGTATGTCTGTGCTACTCACATGGGATACAGTGGAAACATTGCTGTCCAGAGCTGTGCTGGAAAAGAGGTGGCCACATTACCAATCCTGTGCCTCTGTACATGAGGCCTGTTCTTCTATGGAGAGCAGTGCCAAGTCAGACGTGAAGCTGAGGCCTGGGATGCCATTCTGCAGATTCTTGTAGCTCCAGAATCTAGGGAATTGTAGGCAGGACACTTGTTTGAATTCAAGGAAATATCTTAGTAGAATTATAGATGGTACACTTGAATTGCTGATGGGATGGATAGAAAGCTCTGACAGACTCACAGCCACAGCAGTCTCCTGCACATTCTCCTGTCTGGAGAGATCAAGTCACATGCCTACAGGCTAGTTAAAACCTTGAAGGTTCGTTCTTGCCTTGGAATTGTATCCCTTTGTTTAGGCGAGAATGGGTTAGACCTCTGTGCAAAGTTTGGGGGAAAGGGAAGCCAACTAGGATCTTACTGGGATGTGGCCTTTGTCCTATCCTACCACTAAAAGTACTGGGCTGAACCCTCTCAGCAGAGTTGTGGAAAATCAGAGACATTCTATGGAAAGACCAAGTTAACATTCAAGTCAAAATCTGATCTTAGGTCAAATATCTCTTGCTTTTGCCAGTAAAAAGAGCCCAGATGTTTTTCTATTTATTTAGGCAAACCCTTGCAACACAAGTTAGTGATATAAAACTTTACATTTTCAATGTTAAGAACCCATATTTGGAAAGTCACAAGCATAAAATATATGCTGTGAAATGGGAGGTCAGGATGGTGAACTCATTTTAGAACCATAGGTTTGACTCAGGAATTTTGATGGGGTCTTCACATTGGTTGAGCTTCTTGGTCCTAATATCATTGAGAGAATTAAATCATGATATTAAAACAGTGAAACACTAATGCTTTGTTTTTATTGGCAAGAATCAAAATGATCTAATACTAATGCCATGAAACATCAGTGACATTTTGCCTGATGAATAAGATGAACTTTGGCTGCTTATGATAGTAAATTTAATAATGTCAGTGATTTGAACTGTTTTAAATCTAAATGTACAGAAATGTGTCTCCCTCTTGCTCTCTCTGGTACTACTACTGTCAGGAAGTTTTGTAGTAAATAAGTGCAAATACACACATTAGCACATATCATTCAGATGTGCCTTGTGTGTGCCCAAATATGAGTACCCACGGCAAGGCCCCCTCTCACAGGTGGTCTGAATTTGCTTCTAGCTGGTCCTGTAAGCAGATTCAATATTTCATAAGCACTGCTCCATCTCATGCCTCCATTATTGACACCACATGGAAGTCAGGAAATTGGTTCTTTCTGGGAACGGTTTGCAGAAATATGCAGCCTGTCAGCCCCTTTCTCATGGGTGCATTAACAGAACGGCTCACCATTACAAGTAACGAACCTTCTCCAGATGTGTGTAGCGACTCAGCTCCAACTTTATCTTCAGTCTTGAAGATGGACTTGACAGGATGGATTATTTGTGGCTGTATTGTTAAAACTTTGTGAAATTGGAATTCCCAGTGATTGTAATGGAGGGTGAGGAATCAGCAGCAGAGGAAAGGAGAATTTCTTCTTGCAGAAAACAATACAAAAGGGCAACAACAATAAAAAGCAAATCGGCTGTGGCATTTTCTTGCCTTGGACACTGTCTCTTCCAGACTGTCCTAATTCTTTCCCTTTCATGATTCTGTTTATGTTACACACATTAAAGTTAAGTCATGTCTTTAATAAGATGGAAACTGGAAGTGAGATTTGGAAATGACTGAATCAGACTTCTTAACATTTTTCTTCTCTTGGAGAGCTCCAAAACAGCTGACAGAAAGGGATATACCAAAGAAAACAATTTTAATTGTCGGCTTCCTTGGAAAATTCAACCCAGTCTTTCATTCATTCCCTTCCCAATGCAGTGCCAGCACACTTTTCTCTCTGTTGTAAGGGGCTTAAGTTAGCTAACAAATTTCTGAAGATACAACTAAGTTTCTAAAAGAAAGAGTCTAACTGTAAGTGATGCATATGCTCTCTCTCTTGGTCATAAAAGACAGAAAGATTTTTCCAGGATAAATAATTGGGGGTAAATTTCTCTCACATTTTTATTAACAGTGATGATTTCAAGTGAGTATTCCCTTAAAGCAAAGCTGCATTTAAATCTATTTTTAAAATCACAAGTCCCCTGAGCTGATAGCTATAAAACTGTGCTCCTTTGGGAGTTATTTGTCCATCTTCAAGGTTAGCACTCTTACATGTTTGATGTAGATGTTCTAGATAAAATTCCTCAAGACCAGCTGTTATGATTTAGCTTAATGTTTATATAAAAAGATTTCCTTTGTCATCGAAGGGATGGAATCAAAACAGAATTAGTCATTCTTGCATCTTCTATTTATAGCCCAGCCATTACTCAGATGCACTGTAGAAGAATGATGTGGACAAGAATTTTTCTGTTTTTTTTGTAAATGAAACTCCTTTAATACCCTGTGTATTTAACTTTACTTGCTAATTTAGATAACACTTAATAAAAATATTACTACATAAGTGAAAAATTACCCAAGCCATCTCATCTCCATTTGCAAATGAAATGTTTGTCAGTACAAGGAATGTGGGATGACCGGAAGTTATGGATGACTTACATGCAAGTGACAGGAGTAGGAGAGGTCAATTTGAAAAGTTGTTTGTATAGGTTGCTCATGACTAATAGTGCAAATCATGGGAGTATTGAAACACAATTCTACTCTATTTGTTTAGCTTAATGCCAACATTAGAGCTAGTCCCCAAATTTAGGGACAGTCAAACTTAGGTGATTTAAGGTATTTTTTTATTTGGGAGAAATTTCAATAAGTTGTTTTTTTGGAGGTGAGATGGGGGTAGAGGCCTTGGGAACCTGTACTGGGACAAGTCGAACAGTTACATAAATGGGTTATAGAAACTGGTTGTCAGAACTTCCCAGGCCAGTGGGTTTTCTTATTTCTTTGTTTTGGTAGAGAGCTGACTTGAGAGGGATCCAGAATAGCTTGCTGGGTGGAAGGAGGTAAGAAGCAAGACTACTAGTTTTTTACTAATCTGATCTATATGGAAATTAGTTATAGAAAATGAGGTACACATTAAGTAAGATGAAGTATGGGGAAAGTGCTTCGTAAATTCTCAGATCCTCTGCTATTATTGATTATTGCAGCATCTGAACCAGCCTCTGTTATGCAATAGTCCTTAAATTAGTGTTTGTTGAGTTATATGTCAAATCAAAGAATGGCTGGACAATAACAAGTCATAAATATAAGTAGAAGGCTGAGGCAGTTGGCAACTAGTGTTCTCCATCTTAAACTTCTTCGGAATAGTGTTGAGTCAGCAGATGGCTTATTTTCATTGGCAACAACACGGAAAAAGATTTGCCAGATACAAGAGCAATGTATTCTAGCAATAGGGGCCTGAAATTTTATTCTTTTAAGGGTGTTGGCAACCATTCAAATTAATGAATGGCTACCAGGTATTGAATTTGAGTGTCACTCCTGGTGATTATAGGGTGAGTGTGTCTTTGTTTCCTATGTATTCAAAACTTGCATTAGGAGTTTTATTGGTTTGAGGAGATAATTGAAGTTGCCTCTAGGGGAATCTGAAAATCCAGCATATAAACATAAGAATTCTGTGCTAAAGACCAAAGCCACTGTCACTACAACTTTTCAGATGTCTGGTCGTTAGTAATCAATATTGGCACTCAGAGGGTAGGTGAGAGTTTCAGGGCAAGAATTCTCAGGCTTTGAGGAACCCCTGAGGAAATCAGACCAAGATTTCCCCCATCCCACACCCCAATTCTTCCAATTATTCTGAAGCTAGTTGGGAGGAGAGCAGTATTGTGGGTAGACCTTCATAACACTGGCCTGAGGATGAATGTCTGGACAGGAGGATGCTTTTGAGGAGAGCTCACCCTCTGTTGCTGGTGTTGTGTTGCCTCATTCCTCACAGGATGACAGGCTAGAATGGAAGTGATGGGTCAGTGATAGCCAAGGCCCATGAAAAGGCATATAGCAGCCAGTGGTAGCATCAGTGACAACTTGTAACCCATACAAAGGGAGACTCAAGAGGAGCAGTGGACCCAGGGCTGGGGATGCTATGGATGCTGCTATGGCAGTGCTCCAAGCCTTGGGGTTGTGAAAAGGCAGTGTGTGTGGGTGGAAGGAGGTATCACTTTGCCATCACTGCTCACACAGTATGGTCCTGAGACAGCCCAAATCGCTACATCCCAGGAGTCCTCAGAAATGCTGGATAGGCTCTCATTTGGTGTGTAGAGACCTAATTTTGTCACAGCAGAGATTCCTGGGAAGCCCCATACTCACAGCTAGATTCTAGCACCTTTGTCAAGGAGCACCTGTCTGGAGGCCTGGAGGAATAGAGACACGTCTAGGCTTCTGCAGAGGGTGCTGGGTGGGGGCTAGGTCAGCTGTAGGCACCCAGTCCAGAATGGGGCTCAGAGCAGGAAGAACTAGTATGCAAAGTGGGAACTGAGAAAGAAAGCAAAGTTATATAGATGGGTTGAGTTTCAGCAGGGCTTGGTAAGGAGACTGCAGTAGAAGACTTCTGGGCCCCAGTAGTTCCCTTCAGGGGCGCAGGGTATCATGCTGGCAATGGAAAACCCAGTTTAACTCTTTATTACTGTGGGACTGGGCTTCTGCTAGACCACCATTCTGGGGTCTCAGGGGATGGTTTGAACTGTCTCAGAGTCTAGCTGGGGCTGAACATGCAGATTAAATCTTTAACACCTTTTGCTGGATGGAGTTGGAGTAGACACTCTCCCTGGGGGTAATAAAAGGTCTTTATGACATAGAATAGCTATTGTTAATGTGGAAAGCATTAGACTATTATCAAGGGCATATTTGCAATATTTCTGGGTGGCTCTTATACCAAGAGAAGTATGATAATATCCCCGAATAAATCGTGGGTTATTTGTTTTGGGAGATAAATGTTGTGAACCCCAAATTAGAACACCTAGTGTGACAAATATGAGCATACTTTTGAGGATAATTGGAGAAGATACCTGCACTCAGGATTGTTTTGAAAGACAGGAGATGATGTGGTTTGCCAAGGCTATGTTACTTCTTACAGTTAGAGGGCTTACCTCACAATAGGAGGGAGAGGGCTGCGCATGGGGAAGTAACAGAGGCATCATGTGATAGGTGCTTAGCAGAGGAGCTCAGGAAAGGGAGAGAGCTTTTCCAGCTGGGGTAATCAGGGAAGACTTCATAGAAGTGGTGGCACACAGTTGGATCTTTGTAGTTATACAGGTTTTGAAAAAAGAGCTGTAGGTATGAGGGCCTTTCAGGTGGAGGCACAGAATGAATGAGACCCACAAATTTGGAAGCAAAACTTGAAGAGTACCACTGTCAGTACACAATTCATTATGGGGAGTAGGATGAGGTAAGACTGGAAAGATATATTCCACTACCTTGTAGGAGATCTGGCATTATACCATGTGATGGGAATTTAAAGATGGAAAAACTCAGTAATGAGGACATAAATTTGGGAGCTGCAGATTAAATTAGAATTCATATGGTTGGAAGTCATTCATGGAAATAGGTGAGATGAAGTATGTTCAGAAAGAGACAAGAGCTAAGGAATAAATCTTTGATTTCTCAGGGTGTAGGGAGATACTTAAGATGTATTCATAATATGTTTAGGAGGAAACTCTGGGTTGTTCAGCATTAGGGCAGCGAAGAGAGGAGTGGGTGCCAAAAGGATTACTGCTGAGAGGCCAGGGGAAATAGAGACGGAGAGAAGACCACTGGAGATGCCTTTTTAGACTTCTGTGGCTTTAAGAATGTGGTTTCAGGTAGGGATGGTTAGGGATATGAGGAAGAATGGAATCCCCAGTACAAATGGTTACAGCAGTGGTTCTCAAAGTGTGGTCCCTAGACTAGCACTGTCAGCATCACCTGGGAACTTATATCTGCAGTCTTAGGCCCTTTCCCGGAAAAGCTGAATCAGAAACTCAGTAGGACCAGCAATCTATGTTTTATCAAGCCTTCCAGGTGATTCTGATGGCTACAAAACTTTGAGAACCAGTGTGTTGGGAATGCATGGTGAGACTGTTGAGCCCTAGGACCACCAACTGTTAAATCTAGTTATTGAAGGGTCTCTAGTCCTAGAGTGTTCTCAAAGCCTTCCTTATTTATCTTGGAAGGCTTAGATTGCCATTTTGTTAGGATGGTATATTTGAGGAGAGAAATGTCAACCTTGCAGGGTATTGCAAATTGTGATTTTGCATATTATTGTCCAAGTCCATTGGGTCATTGGAAACTTTTGGGGTTCAAGAGTTTTCCCTCCAGCCCATTTTTTTTGAGGGGTGGATTGTGATGATAACTTAAGCCAGGGATGGCAAACAGATTTTATCTGTGTACTATGTTTGATTAGGAATGATTGTTTAGAATTCTGAATTGAGATATAGTAGGAGGCCACACCCACTAGGGAAAGAACCCTGATTAGTAACATCTGACACAGGCATAGCCAGCAATGATAGGGGCACACTGTGATATATTTACCATATTTACTATCCCTGCCATAAGCCTTTATCTGGATTCCCAGGAAACAAGATACTTTGGAGGAAACAGAAGTCAGGAGAAAGAAAGGTGTTGAGGAGGTGCTGAGGTGTGGGAAAGCATCTTAAATTTTTTCCTGGGGCCTCCCATGTTGGCTTCTAATATATGTTCCTGATACCTGACACTAACATGAATACCCACACCTTGGCAGAGTTCTAGGAAATGTAAGAAACCTCAGGGCTTGAGAGCAGAGAGGAAAAACTTGCTATTGCTCAGTAGAGATGTGAGAAATTGTATAGTTAGGGTCTGCTGTTCTCTTCTGGAATCTACTTCTGGCCTTTTGTTTTGCCTGCTGTACAGACATAGCATCCAAATGAGTTTGTGGCCAGGAACAATAGTAACTGTTCCCCTGCAGGTCCTCTGGGCTTCCAGAGACACGGCAAAACAGCCCTGTACCCGGGAAGCTTTGTGTATTTATCCACTTATATAAACAGTGGAATTGGCTCACTGAGTGGTATTCCTTCACAGACAGCCTGTTATCCTACTTACCATCCTAGTCAGGGGAGTTAAGTTATTTTATATATCTTTTGCCCTGTGGTAGCATAATGACCGTTTTAAAGCAAACATCTTAGAGAATATCACAAAATGTAATTAACTATGACACCTGGCATAAGGAAGAATCCAGTAATGTTATGTAAAGCATACGATTTAGGTTTCCTTTGAGTAAGATACGAACAAATGTTTTTCCTATTCCAACTTAAAAAATCAGAGTCAGTGACAAGTCTGGGTTTATACTGAAGGTTGTCCACTCAACTTGCAGTATAAATAATGAACTTGGGACAGAGCTGGAAAAACATGGGATTGGGGGACAGGAAAAGTATTTTAGTTTTGGCTTTAGCAGTACTTTTGTGTTCTTGGGTAAGTCCCTTAATCTCTCTTTATTTCAGTATCTGGATCTAGAAACAAAGAGACTGAGCAAAGTACTCTGTAAAGTCCTTTCTGGTTCTAAGATATTAGTTGTCTGTCTGGGTTTGTCATTTATCTGACCTGAATGTGCTGCTCTCCTAGGTCACTGGGTGGAATGTTGAGTCTTGCTGCTGGTTCTGTTTTTTCTTTTTGCCAGGGAATGTTTATTCTGTAGGTCCAGTCATCTGAGCCAATGTCTGGCTTCATATTCTCCTATATACTGCTCTGTGGAACCCTACCTGTTGGGAGAGCAAATAAAAAGTCTCTGAGGTATAATTCACAATAAAATGAAAAGTCCCAGTCATTTCACAAGATCATCCAGAATGCCTGAAATTCCTTTTATTTACATCTTTAGTTTAAGGCATTTGGCTCTTGCCTGTACATTAACTTATATCTCCTGAGGTCATATTATATGAAATACATTGTGTTAGGAAGCACAGACCCAATCTTTGCTCTTGGGGGGCTTACAATCCAATGAATAAATTATCGGAAATAAGTCACATGATGCTAATACCTCTAGAGTTATTTTTGAGCAAAAGAGTGGTCACTGAGGGCAAAATATTGTATGAAAAGAAATATTATCTACAGTATGGTGGGAAAGGGATTCCATTCTGGGATCCTGGCTTTGCAACTATGGTTGGGAACTAAATGAATGACACACATGTAATTTTTTCAATGCTGTGGGAAGTCAAGAAAAACCTGAATTCCCATTTGAAAAGAAATACAGTCTTCTCTATTCCAAATGTAACTCAAATTAACTTGATAATACACTCTTTCAAGTAGAGATGCAGCCAAACCTGCTTGAATGAGCACATAAGACACACTCATGGAGAAAATACCCAATAATTTTTGTGTTACAGTTCTAAGGCACCGTAATTCCTTTAGATGTGCCAAATGCATCAACCCTGCCAACATAGTGTTCATTTGCTTAAGGAATCTTCATCCATTAAAGGAAGATAAATTTCTGGCAACATCACATTCTCCATTAGTGGAATTCAAATTAATGAGATGTCAGCCTACTTTGCTCATAGAAACCACTGCAAAATGTGCAGTGAACAGTAATCTTGAGAGGGTGCATGTGAGACTCCTACACCACGTGTAAGTATGAGCACTTACTGTGTACTAGCAGTTTCTGGTATTAATACTTCCACGTCACTGGAATCCAAGAGCTATTGAACCTTTCAGAGAACACCATTCTAAAAACTAGAGAGCATTGTACACTTTTTAGATTTTTTAAAAGCATACAAAATAATCAGACTTAGCTTGTATTTGGGAATCTGCTGAGCCATTGGGAAGCATAAAAAGTTCTAGATTAGCCCCAGGATTGCCAGAGTTGCCAGAGTACACTAGCAGGACTTTGACAGAACTTGTGCACTTGTAAACTTGGCAGGCCTTAGCTGTAAATGGTTGGACCAGACCAGATGAACTGTTGGGAACGTTGAGAGAGCCAGGAACTTGCTTCCTTCTGCTGCCTGGGAGAGGGAAAAAATAATCCAAATGACAGACATGCAGCACGATGGTGGTTCAGTACTTGGAAAGCAGTGAGACTGAAAACCACCAAGAATCTTTAGTTTTTTATTTTTAACTACTATTTTGGGCTTTGTACCTCAAGTAAAATGCCAGTGGCACAGAGGTGGACAGTTGCTTATGTGACATTAAGAGTGAGGCCTTATGACTCACACCTAGTTCAAGGTCCCCATGAAATAGAAAGAGTGAATGTACTGGACTAAATTCAAAGAACAGAAATTTGAAAAGTATAATAGCTGGTTTAAGAAGACAGATTAAGAGGCCTAAATGTGTTTGACTTGGGTGAAGAATGAAAAAAAGGCATATAATAGCCTTCTGCAGGTCCTTGAGGAGCTGAAACTCAAACTAAATAAGGAGAAGAATTGTTTGGGGTGGTGTACAGAGGCACAGCTATGCCTGACATGATGAAATTGAGAAAAGGAAAGCTCAGCCTGAATGTCAGGAAAATATTTCTTATACAAGTTCTATAAATCTGCCAAGGGAAGTGGTAGAACTCTTGTTATTTGAAATCACTTAAAAATAGATTGGAGAAACCACACATATTTTTCAGTCCTCCCTCACTTATTCTCTATCTAAAAATCTATGATTTCTTTTTTCTCACTGGTATTTACATGTTCTCTAAATTGGTTGTTTCCTGTGAAAATCTTACAGACATTTTATATCTATTTTTAATTTTAAAATAAATAATAAAAGATTCACTGAAAAAAAAAACAAAACACCAGGATGCTTATGACATTTTCCCTGCTTCCAGAGTTATGCCTTAAATTGTTCTGTTCAAGATTATTTGGGTACAGCCTTTAGTTTTCCTTTATGTTTAGAATAGAATTGCAACAAGAGTAATTTTGATACTTCAAAGTACTTAAAAAAACTTATATCAGGAATCAATAACAGAAAGGAACTTAGAAAATTCGCCAGTACTTGGAAAGTAAACAACATGCTCCTAAATAATCAATGAGCCAAAAAAGAAATCTTTGGGGAAAATAGAAAGTATTTGGAGGTGAATGAAAATGAAAACAACACAGCAAACTTACAACTTACAGGATACAACTAACAGTGCTCAGGGACACTTTATACCTGTAAATGCCTGTATTAAAAAAACCAGATCACAAGTCAATAACCTAACTTCTCCCTTAAGAAACTAGAAAAAGAAGAGCAAAGTAAACCTACAGCAAGCAGCCAGAAGGAAATAACAAAGACTTGAGTGGCCATAAGTAAAACAGAGAATAGGAAACAGTACAAAAATCAATGAAACCAAAAGTTGGGCCTCCCAAAACATCAACAAAATTGATGAACATTTAGATAGATGGGCTAAAGAAAAAAGAGGACTCCAATTGCTAAAATCAGGAATAAAGAGGGAAATCACTATTGACCTTACAGAAATGAAGAGAGTTGAAGGGAATACTGTGAACAACTGAATGCCAACAAATTAGATCATTTAAATGAAATCGGAAAATTCCCTTACAGGAACAAGTTATTGAAACTGCCTCAAGAGGAAATAGAAATTTGAATACATTTCTGTAATATAGTAAATACTGTGATAAGCACATAATAAGAGATTGAATAAATGAAAAACTTCCCACAAAGAAAAAGCCAGAACCAATGGCTTCTTTGGTGAATTCTATCTAACACCTAAAGAATAAATACTGCCAATCATTCACAAACACTTCTGAAAATTAGAGAAGGGCGTACTTCTAAATTCATTCTATGAGACAGGCATTCCAGAACAAGCCAGATAAAGATACCACAAGAAAATACTTATGAATACAGATGGAAGAATCTTTGCTCCAAGATCAGGAATAGGACAAAGATGTCCATTCTCATCACTTCTATTTTACATTGTACAGAAGGCAGTTAGGGAAGGAAAAGAAATAAAAGGTATTCAGATGGTAGAGGTAAAATAATTTCTATTTGTAGGCAGTATTGTCTTCTATAGAGAAAATCCTAAGGAATCCACTAAAAAAAAAAGTCTAGTAGAAATAATAAACAAGTACAAGTTTGCAGTACATAAGATCAATATGTAAAAATCAATTGAATTTCTATATGCTAACAATAAACATCCCAAAGATGAGATTAAGAAAGCAATTCCATTTACCATAGCATCAAAAGAATACAATATTTAGGTATACATTTAAAAAGAAAGTACAAAATTTGTATACTGAAAACCATAAAACATGTTGACTTGGTTATATGGAAAGATATAAATAAATAGACATTCCATAATCATGGATTGGAATATCTAATATCGTCAAGATGACAGTCCCCCAAACTGGTCTGCAGATTCATTGCAACTCATAAAAATAGAAACTTTTTTTTATTTGCAGAAATTGGTAAGTTGATTCTAAAATTCGCGTGGAAATGCAAGAGACCCAGAATAGCCAAAACAATCATGAAAAAGAGAAGCAAAGTTGGAGCACTCACATTTCCCAGTTTTTAAATGTACTACTAAGTACAGTAACCTAGACAATGTGGTACTGGTATAAGAATAGACACACAGACCAATGGAATAGAATTGGGAGTCTGGAAATACACCTTTACATTTCTGGTCAGTTGATCTTTGACAGGGAAAAAATCATTTTAAAATGTGACACCCAAAGCACAAGCGACTAAAAAAAGTAGATAAATTGGACTATATTAAGATAAAAACTTCCATGTTACAAACAATGCCATCAAGAAATGAAAAGGCAACCCATAGAATAGGAGAAAATACTTAAAAATCACATATCCAATAATGGACTTGTATCCAGAACATGTAAACACTGCTGTATTATAATTGCTGTTTACTTATTAGTATCCCCGACTGGACTATGTGGCTCTAGGTGGGCAGAGGGTGTTATAATGCCAACATGCAGTACCAGGTCCAATGTGGCACAGATAGTTTAAGGTTATTATTGAATAAGTGAATAAATGTTGTGAGGACAGGAAGAGTGAAAAGTGACTAAAGACTGCAAGCTTAGGGAATAAAGAGGTAGTGGAAAAAAATGGGAAGGGGTGTCTATTTGTGGGAGAAAATTATGAACACCCACAAGCTAATTTCAGACAACAGGTGGGGACTCAAAGGCGGTGTGCAGCCCTCTGGGCCTCCTGTCTGGCACTGACTAAGATGTGGAAAATGACCTGGCCCTGCTTACATTACTTATGGCCTCCTAAGGACTCAGATGTATGTTTTTCCCAAGGACATTTCATTTTGAGAATTGCAGTCTTTTTTTCCATGTCCTTTTGAAGGCTGTGAAATAATTTTGGATGCAATAGTAATTCTAAGTACTGGCTTACTCTTGACCTTTGAAGTTTGATTCAAACCATCACACACCTCTTAGCCCAGATGCTGACAAATTGATACATTGCTGAAGGAATGACTTGGGTCTTGTTTGAGGATCTGGAAATATTCGGTAATGTTATCTCACCTTGTCTTCGTCCTCATTGTTCTTCAGGGTACAACTGAGATACAGTTTGGTTGGTATAAATGGTCTTGGCAGTATGAAGAATTAGGAAAGATAATGAAGCTTCCTAGTGTTTATGCCTGTGGGCTCTGTCATGTAATCAGTGTAAGAACTCTTCAAGACCTATGGTGACTCTTCTAGACAAGAATAAAAATGATAATGTTCAGCTAAGTGAGTCCAAAGGCTTTTTTTAGAGCTTGAGATCCTTTTATTCATTTCCTACATCCAGTCATCATCCTGGGTTTCTAAATGATAGGTGTCACACAGAACTAACTACTAAACCTGTTCGGCCAACCACTCTTAACAACTCGTTAGTTTTTTAACTGGCAAACTGAGAAGAAGAATGTCTTTAGAAGGCAGGCAGTCAACAAATGCAGCTAAAGCTGTTTGGTACTTCTCTCAGTATACGGTGAGTCATACTAGTGTGGGTCTATTTCTCAAGATTCTCTACCGGATAGTAAGCATCTTGAAGATATGGGACAGCTAGTCTTTTCAGCGCCTAACATAACAATTTACATTGGCAAAGTGCTTAATACCTATATGTGGAATGGACTAATTAATCTGTAGCACCTTTTGGGTGCTGGTTAGCTGGTTAGGGTGATGTGCTGTGCATGTATAGATCAGTGAATACTGATGAATTAAATGAAATGAGATCATCTCCTAACACGTCCTTAGAATTTATTTTTCTGGGGAAGGGCAGCTAATCATGCCCTGAAGAGTCTTAGCACCTTCCTCTGGCAAGCTTGCTGTTTTCAGGCATGAACAAGGCTGGTTCTAGAAGCATTATCAGTTTCTCTGAGTAGGTAAAGAATTCCTGGTTCACAGAAGCTGTAAGTTTATATGTCAGGTTGCATGACCCATTCATGGCAGAGTGGAGGCCAGAAACCTCCCTCACCAAATAGGGGACTTCTTGAAAGCAGTTAAAAGCATCCACCTTTTAAAGGAGCAGACATTGTCTTACATGCAACTGGGCCTTTATCTCTTTCAGTTTTCTTAATTAGAAGATTTTTTGTTTTCTTTCCTTTCATTGCCTTTATATAGGAACCTCTGCTTATGAACCCTCTATTCTTTTTAACAGTAGTTTATCAGTAAGGTATCTTCATTCTGGAGAAAATCAAAACCTCTTCTAGGCTCTGTTTAGACTGCTGCCATCTCCCCTCTACCTACTTCCCTGCCACACACTGCTCAACGTAAAACTGTAAATTCCCAGATGCTTCCTCTGAGTGATTGAAGATACCCTCCTTTCTTTCCATAACCGCATAATACTTTCTCTTTCCCCCTGTAATCCTTTATGTATGACCTCAGACTCACAGAAAACTTTGCTGATTCTAAAATACATACATTTGGTGTGTGTGTGTGTTCTCAGGGATGAAGTTCTTTTGACGGAGAACTATTATGAAAAAGGCTCCCTCCAATTCTGATTATGCATAGTGCTTAAAATAAGCTCACAATGCCATCACATTCCAGGTCTCCTATCTGAGACCCATTGGCGCACCGGTATTTTCACTGCCATAAACTGAAAATACATCCTTGTAAAATTTTCTTGTCCCCTCCTGTTCCCCAGAGGGTGCTGGAGCAGCAGCCAGCACAGCAGTCAGCACCAGCAGTCACTGGCAAGGTGTGCTGGGCAGCACTATTAGCCAGATGCCAAGTTCTATCCTGTTCCAGTAACAGCAGCTGGGTGGCAAGCTCGTTTCCTGCTGACATATAAATCTGTCACAGCCCCGTGGAACGTTCCTGGAAGCCCAGACTTGTGCTGGCTGCTAACCACCCGCTGCCCATTTCAGGACAGGGAGTGGACTATACCTGATCTTTTGCTAAGATGCAGTAACTGTGTGGTAGAATTCTCTGTTAGGACTGGAGAGACTTTCTGAAGGCTGAATGCCTGCTCCTTTTGGTGACTGCTGTGTCTTCCTGCACCACCTGATTCTTTTCTTGGTAACTTTCCATTCTCTAATGCAGAAATGTTCACCAAATGCTCCTTTACCTCTGTCTTGTCTTGGGAACAGTTGGATCCTGAGTCTACCAGCCAACTGGCTTTGGAAAGGCAGATAGCTCTGCTTTATTTTTGCTACAAATATGCTGAAAGGTCTAAACTGCCCCGTGTGAAGGCCAAGTCAGTATGAACAGTCTAAATTTTTCACTTCAATTACAGTAATTTCCAATGCTCAGTGGATACTCAAAAGTACTCTTATCAAGTTCCTTTGCAAATAGGCACTTGTTCCAGGCAAGAAAACCTCCTTTAAGTAGACAGTAAATGAAGATGTCTCATAGCTCCTACCACAGTTAAACTTCAGATGGGAGATTTTCTTACAGTTGCATGTACGAAAATAATAGGAAGTCTAGCTATTTAGTAGGGAGGTGCAAGGCTTTGGAATCAAGTGGCCAGGGTTTGAATCCTGTTTCTATTCTTACTAAAATAATACAGTTAATAATAATACTAGTAATAAAGATAATTATGATATAATATAGTAATAATATAAGTAATAGTAGAATAATATATAAATAATACAATCATAATTTTGAAGAGTACTGCATTTGAAAATCAAATGTAAAAGTGCATGAAATGTACTTAACACCTGACAAGAAGTTAATATTACTCAGTGCTTTAAGAATATTTTTTCAGTCCCTTTGCAAGTCATAAGGACAGACTTGTGTCCACGCTTTTCAGCACTGCTGGCAGTTAGCATGGATGGCAGAAGAGACTTAAGGCAGTTGATTTGAGGTTGAATTCCCTTGCTCCAGTGCTGCACAGACCCATCTTACTGTTGCATAACTTGAATTTTTCAGTTTCAGCCTCAATGACAGGTTTGTATAACATGCTGCAGGCCTCCCTGTAATTGTGACTGGATGAAAAGAATATATGGGACAATGATACAACTTCTTTTCACCCCTTGCTCAACACTGTTTTGTAGAAGGAAGAAGCCTCAGCAGAAAGCACTTCCAGAATGGCAAGCACATGTGTGCTGCATTGTCTTAGAACATGACGTTCTTGGATTCTGCTCCCGGTGGACTTGGTCAGGCCCGTTAGGCTGAGGTTCACTATAGGAGGTTGTTAGAATTTAGTGCTGTGCAAGCAAGTGCAATTCATGGCCACTGAAGATTTTGAAGAAATGTTAATGTTTGTGAAGTTCTCTAAAGTTCATATTTTCCATGCATCTGGAAATTCCAGTTACCAAAATTGAATTGCTGCTCTTTGACTGTAATTTCCATTCTTTTAGTTGGTAGCTAGTCTGGGACTGCTCTTAATCAAGGGCTCGTAGCTTCCTTCCAAATTCCTCCTTCATCAGTCTTCATTTCTCTAACAAACTGAGGGGCTTCTGGCTTTTTGTTGGAACCTAAGAAGAGAGTATAGGTGTCTGAGCTTTCTCTGTCACAGTCTGGTAAAGAGCTGTCCACCATTTCCTTTCCTTTTACATACTTTATCAGGCAGCAGAATTCCACATTAGAGCTTTAAACTTAGTATGCATACAAATGTTTATTCAGTTGCTGATTGAATTCAGGAGGTTGAGCTGACCTGAGATTCTGCATTTCCAGAAAGCTGCCAGGTGATTTCCATTCTGCTGGAGTACAGATCAATAGCTCAAGTATAACTTCATCCCCAGTTATACATGGAGTTCTGTAGGGATTCAATTCTCCAAACGTTTACTGAACCTTTCAGCAAATCTAGCTATTTTTTCTCTCTAAATCCTCAAGTGGAAGTTTCTGATCATTTTATCTTTCAGCAGTACTGAACACTGTAGATTTATGAAGTCTTTTAACTTAGAGGTCTATTTCTCTTGATTAGTTTATCTTATGTTGGTGTTTTTCATCCATGTAGAATTTCAACCCTTGAATATTTAGTTACTGCTGTGTCAGACAGTATACACAGAAATAGAAGTGTATAGTAAGCTTCAGTGACTCTCTTGGGGCCATTTTATTTTTGCTAGCTTTTGGATTCCGAGTTCCCTTTTGTTGATTTCACCATCAGATTCATGGCTTTGTCCATTCATAATTCCCATCCCATCTCCTAAGTACTTTACTAGATTACCTAAAAATAATAACTCAAGCAATTAAAAGTAGTTAGCTAAATTACTAGGTTGTTTGAGATCTTCCATTTTTGTTCTTTTTCTTTTTTTTAAGCAAGGTATCACATGAAAAACATTGATGGTTACTACATTCACCCCTATTATCAAGTCCCCGACACATCCCACTGAGGTCACTGTCCATCAGAAATATTTGAGGTTGTATATAGTAAGAAATATTTGAAGTTGTATATAGTAAGATGCCACAGAGTCACTACTTGTCTTCTCTGTGTTACACTGTGTTCCTGGTGACGCCCCCCCCCACACCATGTGTACCAATCATAATGCCCCTCAATCCCTTTCTCTCTGCCCCACCCCTACACTTTGGTAACCACTAGTCCTTCTTGGACTCTGTGAGTGCTGCTGTTTTGTTCCGTCAGTTTTACTTCGTTATTATACTCCACAAATGTGGGAAATCATTTGGTACTTATCTTTCTCTGCCTAGCTTATCTCACTGAGCATAGAACACTCTAGCTCCATCCAGGCAAAGGGTAGGATTTGTTTTCTTCTTACGGCTGAATAATATTCCATTGTGTATATTTACCACATCTTCTTTACCCATTCATTACTGATGGACACTTAGGGTGCTTCTATATCTTGGCTATTGTAAATAGTGCAATGACAAACATAGGGGTGCATATGTCTTTTTAAATAAAGTTATTTTCTTTGGGTAAATTCCTAGGAGTGGAATTCCTGGGTCAAATGGTATTTCTATTTTTAGTTTTTTGAGGAACCTCCATATTGCTTTCTACAATGGTTGAACTAATTTACGTTCCCAACAGCAGTGTACAAGGGTTTCCCCTTTCTCTGCATACTCACCAGCATTTGTTGTTCCTTGTCTTCTGGATGTTGGCTATCCTAACTGGTATGAGGTGATATCTCATTGTGGTTTTAATTTCCATTTATCTGATAATTAGCAATGTGGAGCATCTTTTCATGTACCTGTTGGCTATCTGAATTTCTTCTTTGGAGAACTGTGTTAATATCCTCCACCCATTTTTTAGTCAGGTTATTTGCTTTTTGGATGTTGAGACATGTGAGTTCTTTTTGTATTTTGGATGGTAACCCCCTGTCGGATATGTTGTTTATGAATATATTCTCCCATACTGTAGGATGCCTTTTTGATCTGCTGATGGTGTCCTTTGCTGTACAGAAGCTTTTTAGTTTGATGTAGTCCCATTTGTTCATTTTTGCTTTTGTCACCATTGCCCGAAGAGATGTGTTCAGGAAAAAGTTGCTCATATTTATATTTGATAGGTTTTTGCCTATGTTTTCTACTAAGAGTTTTATGGTTTCATGACTTACGTTCATGTCTTTGATCCATTTCAAGTTAACTTTTATGTATGGATTTAGACAATAATCCAGTTTCATTCTCTTACAAATAGCTGTCCAGTTTTGCCAACACCAGCTGTTGAAGAGGCTGTCATTTCCCCATTGTATTCATGGCTCCTTTATCATATATTAATTGACATATATGCTTGGGTTTATATCTGGGCTCTCTATTCTGTTCCATTGATCTATGGGTCTGTTCTTGTGCCACTATCAAACTGTCTTGATTATTGTGGCTTTGTAGTAGAGCTTAAGTTGGGAAATGTAATGCCCCAGCTTTGCTCTTCCTTCTCAGGATTGCTTTGACTATTTGGGGTCTTTTGTGGTTCCATAGTAATTTTAGAATTATTTGTTCTAGTTCACTGAAGAATGCCATTAGTATCTTGATAGGGATTGCCATGAATCTGTAGATTGCTTTAGGCAGCATGGCCATTTTGACAATATTAATTCTTCCTATTCATGAGCACAGGATGTATTTCTATTTATTGGTGTCTTCTTTAATTTGTCTCATGAGTGTATTGTAGTTTTCAGGGTATAGGTCTTTCACCTCCTTGGTTAAACTTAAGTAATTTATTCTTTTTGATGCAATCATAAATGGAGCTGTTTTCCTGATTTATCATTCTGCTAGTTCATTGTTAGTGTATAGGAATGCAACAGATTCCTGTATATTAATTTTGTATCCTGCAACTTTGCTAAATTCAGCTATTAGTTCTAGTAGTTTTGGGGTGAGTTCATTAGGGTTTTTTTTATGTACAATATCATGTCATCTGAAAATGGTAACAGTTTAACTTTTTCCTTACCAATCTTGATGCCTGTTATTTCTTTGTGTTGTCTGATTGCAGTGGCTACGACCTCCAGTACTATGTTGAATAAAAGTGGTGATAGTGGGCATCTTTGTCTCGTTTCTGATCTTAGAGGAAAAACTTTCCACTTTTCGCCATTAAGTAGGATGTTGGCTGTGTGTTTGTCATATCTGGCTGTTATTGTGTTAAGGTACATACCCTCCATACCCTTTTTGTTGAAAGTTTTTATCATGAATGGCTGTTGAATTTTGTGGAATGTTTTTGCAGCATCTATTGAGATGATCATGTGATTTTTGTTCTTTTTGTTGATGTGGTGTATGATGTTGATGGATTTTTGAATATTATACCATCCTTGCATCTCTGGAATAAATCCCATTTGATCATGATGGATGATGTTTTTGATGTATTTTTGAATTTGGTTTGCTAGTATTTTGTTGAGGATTTTTGCATCTATGTTCATCAGGGATATTGGTCTGTAGTTTTCTTTTTTTGTGGTATCTTTCCCTGGTTTTGGTATTAGAGTGATGCTGCCACATAGAATGAGTTTGGAAGTATTCCCTCCTACTTTTTGGAATGCTTTAAGAAGGATGGGTACCAGCTCTTCTTTGAATGTTTGGTAGAATTTGGCTGTGAAGCCATTTGTACCTGGCCTTTTGTTTTGGGGGAGGCTTTTGATTACCAGTTCAATTTCATTGGTCATAATTGATATGTTCAGATTTTTCTGTTTCTTCTTGGGTGTGTCTTGGAAGGTTGTGTTTTTCTAGGAAGTTCTCTATTTCTTCTAAGTTGTCCAATTTATTGGCATGTAATTTTTCATAGTAAAAATTCTTTGTATTACCTCTGTTGTGAGTATTCCTTCTTCATTTCAGATTCTGTTTATGTATGTACACTCTTCTTTTTCTTGATAAGTCTGGTCAGAGGTTTATCTATTTTGTTTATTTTCTCAAAGAACCAGCTCCTTGTTTCATTGATTCTTTCTTTTATTTTATTCTTCTCAATTTTACTTATTTCTGCTGTAATCTTTATTATGTACATCCTTCTACTGACTGTATGTTTCATTTGTTCTTCTTTTTTCTAGTTTCATTAATTGCAAGTTTAGACTGTTCATTTGGGATTGTTCTTCTTTCTTGAGATACGCCTGTATTGTAATATACTTTCCTCTTAGAGCTGCCTTCACTGCATCCCACAGGTTTTTGGGTGTTGAGTTGTTTTTTTCATTTGTCTCCATATATTCTTTGATGTCTGCGTGTTTTTTTTTTTTTTTTTTTTTTTGGTGTGCATGAGGGTGAGTTTGGGTGCTGGGGCTTAGGGGTAGGTATAGAGTTAGGGTTAGGTTTAGGTGTAGTGTTATGCTTAATTTATTTTTATTTGGTCATTGGTTCTGTGATTGTTTATGAGCATGTTGTTTAGCCTCCATGTGTTTGTAAGTCTTTTTGTTTTCTTTGTGTAACTTATTTCTAGTTTCATACCATTGTGGTCTGAGAAGCTGCTTGATACAATTTCAATCTTTTTGAATTTATTGAGGCTCTTTTGTGGCCTAGTATGTGATCTGTTCTGGAGAACATTCCATGTGCACTTGAGAAAAATGTGTATCCTGCTGCTTCTGTATAGAGTGTTCTGTAGATGTCTGTTAGGTCTATCTGTTCTAATGCATTGTTCAGTGCCTCTGTTTCCTTATTTACTTTCTGTCTGGTTGATCTATTGATGTCAGTGGTGTGTTAAAGTCTCCTAAAATGAGTGTGTTGCAACATTAATTCTGTTAGTATTTGTTTTACATATTTAGGTGTTTCCTCTGTTGAGTGCATAGATATTTATAATGGTTACATCCTCTGTTGTTGGACTGATTCCTTTGTCATTATGTAATGTCCTTCTTTGTCTCTTGTTACTTTCTTTGTTTTGAAAATTGTTTTGTTTGATATAAGTACTGCTACTCCTACTTTTTTTCTCCCTATTTTTTGCATGAAATTTCTTTATCCATCACTTCACTTTTAGTCGGTGTATGTCTTTGGGTCTGAAATGCATCTCTTGTAGGCAGCATATAGGTGGGTTTTGTTTCCTTATCCATTCTGCCCATCTATGTCTTTCGATTGGTGCATTCAGTCCATTTACACTTAAGATGATTATTGGTAGATATGTACTTACTGCCTTTCTGTTAATTGTTTTCTGCTCTTTTTCCTTTCTGTTCCTTTCTCCCTTTCTTATATTTCTTCTTTTGTTATTGATGATTTTCTTTAGTGTTGTAGTTGGATTTCTCTTCTTAAAATTTTGTTTTTTGTAAGAGTGTATTTACTGTAGTCTTTAGTTTTGTTGTTACCAAAAGTTTAAGGATAGCTTCTGTAAGTCCAGGGAGAGGAAATCCCAGGCCAAAATACCTCTAAAAACTGAAATCAGTCAAAGAGAGAAATGAAGTTTAAAATCCATTTATTGCTTACAAAACTGCAGTCTGGCCCATGTTTCTCTCCTGCTCCAGCAGCAGCAAAACTGGCCCTCCTCCTCACCTCTCAGGTTCAGATAAGCCCCTCCAGTTGCCCAGATAATTACCCATTGATATGGCAATGAACTTCTATCCACCCCTGAGGAATTATGCAAATCCACTAAAGCCATACTTCTCTCCACCCTTGAGTTCCTGTTGATATGCAAATATACTAAAACCAGGTAAGATATTCTGGAAACATTACAGTTTTACTCACAGCTTCTTTGCTGTATAATAGTCCTTCTTAAATTGCTTATTACTCTATTTCAAACACAATCTAAGGTATTTTTTTGCGTTTTTCTTCTTCCTTCTTCACATTTTTTGTATTAGATGTCATAATATGCACTTTTTGTGCATCCCTTAACTGATTTTTTATATAGTTGATTTTGCTTCTTTTGTTTTAATTTCATACTTGCATGGTCTACTACCTTTACTGTGGGTTTATTTTCTGGTGAAATCTAATTAGGCTTAGGATCATTTCCATCTACAGAAATCCCTTTAAGATATCATATAAGATTGGCTTAGTAGTGGCATATTCTTTCAACTTTTGTTTATCTGGAACTTGCTTAATCCCTGCTTCAAATTTAAATAATAATACCCTGGGTAGAGGATTCTTGATTGGAGGTCCTTTTGTTTCAGTACATTTAATATAACATGGCACTCCCTTCTGGCCTGAAGAGTTTCTGTTGAGAAGTCTGCTGATAGCCTGATGGGATTTCTTTTATAAGTCATCTTTTTTTCTCTGTCTTGCTGCTTTCAATACTCTCTCCTTATCTTTGATCTTTGGCATTTTAATTATTATGTCTTGGTGTTATCTTGCTGGGGTTACTTGTTTTAGAGGATCTCTGGGCTTTCATGACCTGAGTCTCTATTTCCTTCCCCAGATTGGGGACATTTTCAAGAATTATTTCCTTAAAGAGACTTTCTATCCCTTTGTCTTTCTCTTATCCTTTTTGTACGCCTATTTTGAGAATGTCATGTTGTTTAGATTGGTCACGTAGCTCTCTTATCATTCTTTCATTCCTAGAGATCCTTTTTTCTCTCTGTTCCTCAGCTTCTTTGTTTTCCTGTTCTCTAATTTCTATTTCATTTACTCTCTCCTCTGAATGATCTAATCTACTTTTAAATCCCTCCTTTGTGTGTTTCATTCAGATACTGTATTTGTCAGCTCTGTGTTGCTCTTTTTCAGGTTTTCTCTCTTTGTTGAAGTCCTCCCTGAGATCTTGAATACTTTTCTGTAAATCTGTAACCATGTTTATTACTTTTATTTTGAAATCTTTATCAATCAGATTGGTGATCTCTGTTTTATTTAGCCCTGTTTCTGGGGTTCTGTCTTTTAGTTTTGATTAGATCAAATTCCTCTGCCTATTCATTTTTTCAGGGATTCTATGTTTCTTCCTTTGTATTAGAGGTCTCTGCTATGCTTTCTGGTCTAAAGAGTAATGGGTTTATGAAGAAGGTGTGTTATGGTGCCCAGAAGCTCAAGATTCTTTACTCTAGTGCCTCATTCTATTTTGTGGGGGCCCCAGCTGTTGGTGTGCCACAGGTGGGGTCACCTTTCTGTCTGGTTTCTGTAGTGGTCTAAATCTGGGTGAGAAGTTTTCTTGATCTTCCGTCTTTATGATCAGCTCAGGAATCTCTGTTGAGTTCGCTGTGGGTGGGGCTGCAGTGTTAATGGGATGGGCAGACTGATGTGTCCACCTGGATGCACAGCACTGGATTTTCACACCTGCTGGGAGGAAGGAGCTCTTGGGGCTGGCTTCTCCAGGCACCTCTCTGGTTGAGCTGAAATGGAGCCAAGGAAGCTGGGAGAGTCTCCCTCTGCCTGCCAGGCAGCTAAGTCTGATGCTGCTGGGCCAAGTGGGTTGGTTCCCAGTAGCATGCAGGGAAGTGCCTCAGGGATGCTTTGCCAGCAAGCAAAGGGGATGGTGCATCTGGGGCTCTGAAGAGTTCCTGATCTGTTGGGCCAAGGAAGAGCTGGGGAGATATACTCCACCTGCTCTTCCTCCTGAGGAGAGAGTTCTGTGCAATCCTCCTCACCTCTGGTACCCCTCCTACTGCTGGAAAGTCTTTCAAACTGCCACTTCTGCTTTGGATTGCCTGCCCTCCACTCTGGCTGGAGTCTCAGTCTCCCAGAGTATTCTGCCTGCTCCTGGTGTTCAGTCCCGATAATCACCAGAACCCAATGTAGTGTGGGTTATGCTCCTGGAGCAAATCTCCAGGGCCAGGTGTGCAGTGCTCCTGGGCTCCTTACCCCTCCCCTGTCCATTTCTGTTTCTCCACCCTGTAAGCTGGTGTAGGGAGAGGATTTGGATCCCACTCGATCTTGGCTTTGCAGCCTCACCCTTATATGTGTGGTGCTCTCTTCCTCAGGTTAGGGGATCATTCTGCAGTCCTCAGGTTGTTTTCAGATCTATTTGCATTTGCTGTATTATCCTCTTTTATGTATTTTTGGGAGAAGGTTTTGGTCTTGCCTTCCTATTCCTTCATCTTTAATGTGATCTCTAACTTAAATAATTTTTTTCATTTACCTTTATACTGTAATTAAGTGATTAGCACAATTCATATTAGAGTATTATAAATTTGACTATCCACTTACCTTCATAATGTGCTGTGTATTTTCCTATGTTGTCATATTACTAATTAGTGTCCTGTCTTTTAAACTTGAAGAACGGCTTTCAGCATTTCTTGTAAGGCAATTCTAGTGGTGATGAATTCCTTTAAACTTTTGTTCATCTGGGAAAGTATTTTTTCTTCCTTTCCTAAGGACAAATTTGCTGGGTAAAGTACTTTTGCTTGGCACTTTTTTCTTACAGTCCTTTGAATATGTCATCTCACTCTCTCCTGGTCTATAAGGTTTCTGCTGAGAAATCCACTGATAGCTTTAAGAGGTTCCCTTGTATGTGAGGAATTTTTTTCTCTTGTAACTTTACAATTCTTTGGCTTTGATTTTGGACAATTTTATTATAATGTGTTTGGAGAAGATTTCTTTGGATGGAATCTGTCTGAAGGCCTATAAGCTTCATGAATTTGGATGTCTGAATATCTCTCCAGATTTCTGGACTCAAACTTCCAAGTTTGACTTAGTCTGGGGATGACAATGGTCAATTTCCTTTGCTGACTCCTCTTTATCTTTTTGACTTATAAAGATTAAAGTATCCCTATGCTCAGATGTCCTTTCTTTTCCAGCTATGCTCACTCTCTAAGTGATTTTATCTGACTTATATATTTAAATACCACCCATACATCAATGATTGCTATATTTCTTTCTCCAGCCTGCTCCTCTCCACTGAAGTACAGACTTACCCAACATCTCTAACTTAATATATCTTGATTCCCTTCCAAACCTGTTTTTCTCACAGTATTCCGCATGTCAGAAAATGCAGCTACGTGCTACCAGGAGCTCAGGTCAAACACCTTTCTTTCTTATCCATCACATAAACTGCCAGCAAATCCTCAACTTTCAAAAAGTATCCCAAATCTTATTACTCTTCATTGTGGCCACTCTTCTACCCTTTTCAAAGTCACCATCATATCTCTCCTGGATTATGGCAGTAGCTTACTAATTGATCTCTGTTGTCCCATTCACCACCAGCCCTTCGGCCTCATCTCTCACCACCTCTCACTCCCTCCACTTCTGCCATTTTGATTCCTAGCTCTTCCTGGAGTGCACTAAGTATATCCCATCCAGGGCTTTCACACCAGCTGATCCCTCTGCCTGGAAGGTTCTCTCTTGAGATATATGCAACCACACTCTCTCACTTCCTTCAGGTCTTTGCTTAAATACAATCTAGCAGAGAGAGCATCCCTGACCAACCCACACAGAATAGTGACAGCTCTGAAGCTTGATTTTCTTTCTTTCCATAGTATTCACCCCCAACTGAGAGGTTTTACATTTTTATTTCTTGGTTGTCTAGATCCTCTCATCAGAGTGTAAACTTCAGGAGAGAATGGCTTTTATGACAATACTGAATAGGCACTCAATAGATATTTATAGAGTGAATGAAAGAGAACTGTATTTCCAAGCAATAATTATCTAAGCTCAACGTCATATTTCTAACCAGAAGTTTATTGTGGTCACTTTTCCTCTCTTGCTTATCTCTATGTGGTATGCAGTTGCACTAGGCATCCAATAAACATTGATAAGTGAGTGAGTAATTGTAGGGTGGATGAAATACTACAAACTTTAGATAAAGGGAGTTAGGCTCAAATTCTAGCTTGGTCTTATATTAGTCATGCAACTTTGGCTAAGTTATTAAGTATTCCTGAGCCCTCATTTCCTAATAAGAGAATAAAAGTTCTATTTTCATATGGTTATTCTAAGGATTAAATGAGATAACATAAATAAACGTCTTAATATAGGGACTTAACCATATTAAGAATTCAGTATATTGATGTTAATTTTCCTTGTCCTGACCAATATTAAACTTTTATCTCCTTTCCTCTTTCTTATACTTACTCCCCACCTCACAGATTTTTTAAAATCAGTGTACCTACCCAAGCTTTGGTAACTGAGCTCCTCATTGCCCCAGGATCCTGTGTCCTAGATTAATGGAAATCCTAGATTTATCCCAAACACTCAAGAGGATGAATGGCCACAGTTTGTAGTCTGGAGGTTCTTAAAAATGTCTAGAATGTATTCAGAATCCAACTACTTTCACCTCTATGTTTATCTCTCCCCTGAGTTAATGTAATGGATTTCCTAGCTTTTTCCTTTGTACCCCTCACATTCTATTCTCCATCCCACAGACAGATTTATCTTTATTAAAAAGCATGCCAGATCATGTCACTCTTGTACTCCACTGGCTCTCCATTTAATTCAGAGTAAATGTCAGAGTTCTTTAAAAGGCCCACAAGGTTCTACAAAATCTCATGTCTGTCACATCTCCTTCTCCTATTTCTTTCTTACACTCACTCTATTCTCAACTACAGTGGACTTCTTGTTGTTCCTGGACATGTCATCATGCATGGTCTGGTCCCAAGATCTTTTTATTTGCTACTTCCTTCTGACTAGAATTGTTTTCCCCTAAATATCAGTAGCACTTACATTCTCACTTACTTCAGATCTTTGCTCAAAGGTCATCCTTACAAGAAAGTTTTCCTTCGACCCCTTTTTATAAATTTCAATGCTCCAACTCTAAGAAGACATATGACTCTTCCCTACCTCATTATTCCTTTGCTAACCCCATGTCATCACTGTTCAAAGTATATATTTCATTTATATTTTATTACCCCAGATTAGAGTATAAGCTCCAAGAGATTGGGAATTTTTGCTTGTTTTGTTCTCTGCTCTACCTGTAGTGCATGACATGTAAGAGGTGATTGATAAATGTTTATAAACTAATTGCTGAATGAATAAGGGAAGACAGATGGATTAAGTGTGGCCTGGGTGTCCTGGTAGGAGTGAGAACTGGAATGAAGAATGGTCAGATTTAGAATCCAACATCTTCTTCTGTGTCCTTAGGCTTGGCTGGCTCAGAGGTGGCTCAGCTTCTGTCACCTGGCCCACTGACAGCTGACACCATACAAAGCAATGTGCTGGAATGAGTCAGGTTTTAAGAATGTTGGAAAACCTCCCCATGTCAGGGTAACCTTGAAAGTGGGGATCCATGTTCCCTTGTCATATAGTCTCCCCAAATGATAAAGCCAGAGTCCCTCTCTGCTATTATCCCCAGTTTTCAAGGAATAAATATGAAAAGTGGTGGTAAAATATAATTGACTTCTCTGTTTTCTGTCTTTCTGAATTATGCTTTTGCTGGCTTGAGGGAGGCAACTGACTGTGTAGGTTTAAAATGTTCCTTTAAGAGTCCACTATATGTCAGAGAGTGAAGAAAAGGATTAATTAAGAAAAGTAGAACTTGGAAGATGATTTGACTGTAGCTACTCATCATCTTCAACCTTGGTGTTTTCATTATGCTCAGGAAGCATACTTTCTGGGTAACTGCCTTTTGAGGGCTCACTCCTCATGCCTAACCCCAAAGGATATGGGCAGTTGGCTCAGATCAACATTGTTGGACTGCTTCCTTCCTTTGGAGAGTGGGCTGGAAAACTTCTCTTTTCTCAGAGGTGCCTCTGGGGGATGAAAAAGATGAATCAGATTGCAAGCAAAAATCAGAAAAAGAGACATGGGGTGGAGTTGGGGAAGAGTCACTTCCTAATTTAATTGACTTTTCCTTACTCTGAAAGAAATCCTTTTGTGGTTTTTTGGAAGGATTAGCAACTGAATCTCCTCCAGGATTTTAGGCTCCACTGGGTAGCCTCTCCCTCTGTGGGCCCAGCCCCTGCTGGAAACCCCCCTTCCTGGCTCAGTTACCATTGGGTGGACTCTGAGAACATCACCTCCAACTGTTGACCTTCCAGCTGAAGGTGTGGTGGCATCTTCCTACTTTTCTTCATGTTGGGGAAGTTTTGCCATTCTTTGTTTAGATTCTCAGCTTTTCCATCATCTGTGTAACCATTCTGTGTACCAGTTTCCTTGTTTGAAAGATACAGAATGGCTTTTGTTTTCTTGACTGCACTCTCACTGGTTTTCTCAGCTCAAACTGTTTTCAAATTTTATAGACATAGGACCACTTGTCACATTGTTTTTGAGATTTTTCTCAGTGTAGAAAGCTGAAAATTGTGACTTTGATTTGTATAGATGTATACAAACCCAGTCATGTGTTTGTTGAATACTTTTATACAACTTGAGCATGGACACTAGGACAGTGATTTTTTGTTGTAGGTTGAAAACTAGACAATGTGTAAATAATTTTTACTTAGTCTCCTTTTGTGTCATCAAATGACTGCTTCCAACTAGAGGTATGGTTTTTGGAATTAGTTTTAACTTCTCTGGGCTTCAATTTCTTCCACTGAACACATAATTATTGAATGCTAGATGCTAGGCTATATAAAGATTAATAAGGAAAAAACATGGCAGCATGAGAAGTGAGGCAGAAACCTCCCCAAACCCATATAACACAAAAAATACAACAAATACAACTAATTCTGAAAGAGTGACCTGAAGACTGCAGAACAGATTACCTATATCTGGGGAAAAGAGAAGACCTCATAGAAAAGTGTAAAGTAGCAAAGCTGTGGTCCAGTGAAATCCAAGCCCTCCACCAACTCCAGCTCACAGGCAGAAGAGAAACAGAGCGGGGAGAGAGAAGAAGCCCAGTACTTCTAAAACCCAGCCCTGGAGATCTACTCCAGGAGCATGAACCTACATTACATGGTCCTCTGGAGATTAGTGGGGTTGGAAAGCAAAGACAGGCAGAATATTTGGAGAGACTGAGACTGTCTCTTGTGGAGCTACATGTGTAAAACAGGTATGCACAATCAACTACTCTGGGACAAAAGAAAGGTGGGCACTTTGAAAGACTTCCTGACAGTGAGAGGGTTGCTAAAGGGGAAAAGATTACACAGAACCTGTTGCTCAGGAGAAAGGGCAGGTATACAAAATCATTCTGGCACATTCAGCCCAGCAGGTTGGGAACTTTCAGGAGTTTCAGGTGCTCCATCCCCGTGGCTGGCAGCACAGCCCCAAGGTCCCCCACTACAATTCACAACCTGCCACTCCTTCCTCCCAGCAGGCACTGGTCCACACAACTGCTGACCCTGCCATCACACCAGGCCATCTGGTATGGCCCTGCCTATGGCAGCTACATAAGTGTAACATGGTGGCTCCTCCCTGTGTGCATAGCCTACTGGACCTGGCAGTGGAGGCAGGCACTGCATCCTTGAAGCAGGAAAGAGCTCTTTCCTCTCAATAGGCATGGGTGCCACTTGCCATTCATGCTATAGCTCTAGGTGCTCTGCAGGTCCAGAGAGTAGAGCTTCTGGGCACTAGAGGGTGCCACCTACACAAAGCTATTATTCCATAGGAATCACTAGAATGAAAGGGCAGAAAACAATTTGTACAAACAAGAATTCAAAAGCCAGAAAGAGGACTAAATGAAACTGAAATCACCAATCTCCTAGATAAAGATTTCAAAGTACAACCACAATGAGATATCACCTCACACCAGTTAGCCAACATCCAAGAGACAAGGAACAACAAATTCTGGTGAGGATGCAGAGAAAGAGGATCCCTTCTACACTGCTGGTGGTAATGTAAATTAGTTCAACCATTGTGGAAAGCAATATGGAGGTTCCTCAATAAACTAAAAATAGAAATACTGTTTGACCCAGGAATATCCACTCCTATGAATTTACCCACAGAAAACAAGATCTCATATTCAAAAGGACATATGCACCCCTATGTTTACTGCTGCACTATTTACAATAGCTAAGATATGGACACACCCTAAGTGTCCATCAGTATATGAATGGATAAAGAAGATGTGGTATATATATATACAATGAAATGTTATTCAGCCATAAGAAGAAAACAAATGCCACCATTTGCAACAACATGGATAGAGCTATTATGCTCAGTGAAATAAGCCAGGCAAAGAAAGACAAATACCAAATGATTTCACTCATTGTGGAGTATAACAACAAAGCAAAACTGAAGGAACAAAACAGCAGCAGACTCACAGACTCCAATATGAGACCTGTGTTTAGCAAAGGGAAGGGGTTGGGGAAGGTGAGTACGGAGGGAGAGAGAAGTGGATTAAGGGGCATTACAGTTTACACTCACAATATAAGTAGGTCACAGTGAAGGCAGTATATCACAGAGTAGACAAGTAATGACTCTATAGCATCTTACTACAATGATGGACAGTGACTGCCATGGGTGTGGGGGGGGTCTTGATGATATGGGTGAATGTTGTAACCACAATGTTGCTCATGTGAAACCTTCATAAGAGTTTATATCAATGTTACCTTAATTTAAAAAAATTAGTAAGTAAGTGGCATTTGCAAGCTCACAATCTAATGGGAAGGAGATTTTAAACAAATCACTCTAATACATCATGATAGTGATGTAAGTGATATCAGAGCTCAGATGAAAGATGTCCAAGCTCTTCAGGGTGATAGTAATGGTGGGGGAGGGATAGTTCTTGGGATTCTGGAGCTGAGTCTTGAAGGGTCAATAAAAGATCATCACCAGTGGATATCAGGGAGGGAAATCCAAGTGGAGGCATCAAGATGTTTGAGGAAGTTCTAGTTGGTGGATGTTGCTGTAGCACCAAAGAGAAGAAGGGACAAATGTAAAAGATGAAGGCCTTGTACACCAGGCCAAGGAGTTTGGGCTATCTTGTTCAGCAATTGGAGCTATGGGAGAGTTTGAAGTAGTACATTATCACAATCAGATTTGCATTTTAGAAAGATTCTTTGGAGCAGGTATTGGTTGGAAGGAGATAAGACTGGAGGTAAGACCAGTAGAGAGCCTCTAATTCAATAGTTGAAACAAGAAATGATAAGTGCTTAAACTAAGACAGTGTCTGTGGATGAGGTGGGGAAACATTGGAAAAGTGCTTATGAAGTAGAATAGATAGGATTGGCCATCATCTGGAAAGAGAATGGTAAGAAGAGGGAGCTGCCGAGGATAACTCTCAGAAACCTGGGCTCCACAGAATGTAACTCCCAAGTTTGTGCTTTGGGAGTTGGGTAAGAATGGGGATGCTATTTCCTAAGGTGGCAAATGCAAGAGAAGATAATGTTGGATATGTTACGTGAGAAGTAAATGGGGATGCTGAGTAGAGATGCTACATGGACAGTCCACACACTGAAAATCATATCAAGCTCAAGAAATATTCCTTGGCTTGAGATTAATTTGGAAACCATAAATATATACATGACCATAAATTCTGAAAACATAGATAATAATATTTTGTCATGTATTATAGTATCAGTAAATCATTTCTTATGTATTCACCTATGTTTCCAGATTTTATGACCATCTTGTAGAAATTTGTTAAAGCCAGAAAGAATACAGATCAGCCAGAAAAAGAACATAAAATTAGAAAAGAAAGGGCCTGGACATGGAATCCTGGGAACTACAATATTTATGGGACAAAGGAGACTGAGAAGAAACATAGTGGAGGTGAGATTTAAAGCACAGAGAAAGCCCAAGAGTACAGCACTACTTCTATTGAGATGGAAGGGAAAGTGGTAAAGATGAATAAAAATTGCAGATGTCAGCCCAACTTGCCATCAAAACTCCTTTAAACCTTTTCCTCCAGTGGCCAAAAGTATTACTTCTTCTAGAACAGTGGTTCTTAACTTTTATAGGGTTACATGTTCTTTGAGAATCTGATGGAAGCCATGGATCCTCTTCCACACATGAATAGCAGGAATGGAATGCAATATAAGGGGGGTGGGGGAGGGTGGCAGACCTTCTAAAGGTCTGTGAAGAATCCCAGGTTAACACTCCTGATATTTTGTAAAACTACTTTTAAATATTCACAGGGAAGATCATAGTTTCCCTGAACTTTGGGGGAAAGCTTGCTTTTTCAGAAGAAACAGAATAAATATTATGCAGTAGCATAATGTCATTAAGTTTGTCAATAACCATAATTTTTTCTCTCATTAGAGAGATTTTTTTTTCTGCCTTTTATTCCCCCATGTTATCCCTTTCTCAGCAACTTTGGATTTTTTCCTTAACTGAAATTGGCTTTAGCCTTATTTGCATAGTTGTTGATTGTTGTTACCATAAATTGCTTCAGCTTATAAATTTCAGCCACAGAATTTTGAGACTTTTAGGATCATATTCCTTCCAGAGAACATTTGAATCACATTTTCCTCCAACAGATAAAACCCAGTTTCCTTATATTGCTTTTCCTTTGACACTGTGACCATGTTTTCTTTTAAATATTCCCTAATTTTGGCTTCCTTGACACTGTGCTTTCCCTTTTTGCTAACTTCCTTTTTTGTAAGTTTCTCGTCTTGATGGTTGACTTGTTTTCACAGCTGAGGGCTTCTTCGAAGTCTCTGTTCTTGGCTCTGTGCTCCTGTTTTGGTTTACCCATCTCTTTTTCATTTCAGTTTATTCTAACAAATATTTATTGAGTGTGGACTATGTTTGGTGTGCTTATTAATTTAACTGTAAAAATCTTCTCTCTATGAGGATTTATGCCTCCAGCTCTGACACAGTGCAATTACACAATTCCCATAGCTGCCAAGTGCATGACTTTGAGCTCTTCCAGCTCTTCTTCCTCTCCTAACTGGTTCTCTTACAATTTGATTTCTCCATGCCAGTCAGTGGTCCCATCAACTTTCACAGTTTCTCAGCCTAGAAGTGTGGAATTTCTTCAATCTTTGATAATATCTGAGGTAAAAACCAAAACGAAATGCAAATTCTCAACCAAAACTCTTCTGAAAACTCTGCAGCCTTGGTAGGTTCATAAAGTATTTTTTCAAACTTATTGATTGATCTTTATTCTCTCTTCTGTCTTTAGCAAGTCCCCTTTTTGGTCCTGCTATTTTTATTCTATTATTTTCTTTTTTCTTTCATTTCCTATCTCTTCTGTTTCTTGTATTTTAGGTCCTTCTGATTCATTATTCTGTGGTGCTTGAGCTCACATTGCTCTCCCTTAAATGTTTTTGAGCATTATATGCTTTTGCACATATTATATGTGTGGACTGTGCCCAACAGGTATCAATCTTCCTTTTATTTTGCACATATTGCCCCTGTTAATAATTTGATGTCAAGTATTGAAATTCTCCATTCAATATCTGGAATTTATTTTATTCAACTGTTCTTCAATAATGTCTGGTTAAGCTTGGAACACTTCTGATGGGAAAATTTAAAAGTTACAAATTACTTGTCGGGTCCTAAATTTTACAAGTTTTGTGTCACAACTCAAGTTTTCTTCTCCTTGGTACTATGATTAACACACTTGGAATATGGCAGAGTTGAGATCAGAATCATACTCTGACCCTTCTAGTCCAAAGAGATATTCTGACAGAAAGTACACACACCATTAACATCCTATTTAGCACATTAGGGGGTTGATATCCTGTAGAGGGGCAACTTTTGAAAAGGTGACAAATGGGCCAGAGGAGAGTCTGATTCCATCATTTAGTTTGGCTTTTGGTTTTTCACTAAATATTTGTTTTCTCCATGAGGGTATTTATCATAATAAACACATTTTTAATGTATCAATCAGGAGTGTGTGTGGTCTTATTTATTTGTGGTTAAAAAGCCTATGCCAAATAAGAATTATTTCAAAGTTGCAGTATTAATTGGAGCAATAAGATGGTAAGGCATAATTAAAGGATGTGGCTTTCTTTCAAAAAGAAAAATGGATCTGGTGACCACATGCACTCTCCTTTTCCTTAATGATTGTGATGAAAGACATCAGGATAAGAAACTATGGAGTCTGGAGATAGAGCAATTATATACTAATGTGTCAGATTCCAGCCCAGATTCCCACATTGACGACATTCAGAGGAATTTGCAACTTGTGACATGGTATGCTAACTGGCAATGCAAGCACTTCATACCATCACTGTGCTTGGGCTTGTGGCAGTGGCAGTGCCCATATCCACTCCCTTCACCTCCTCACCCCACACACCTCTTAGATGGGAAGTATAGTTGCTTATCCTCCCCATTTTGAACTCTTGGACTACAAACCATAAATTACTAAGGTACTGCTCATGAATTATAGCCATTTAAGGACTTTCTATTTTAGCTGGTTTGACTTGGAAAACCCAGACAATCAAGAATGAGAAATTATCCTAGGGACAAACTGCTTTTACTATATACAGTGCTGTTTTTTACTTTTTGCAAAAATCTTGTTGAGTACATTCACTAGCACTAAAACAAATTCCAGTCCTTTTGGTCAGTACTGAACGATTTGACCTCATGTCTTTGTGTCTTCTGAGAGTTGTCCAATGACTTCCTCACAGCACATTAAACAGCTGCTTCTCTGTCCTATTTTATACTTTATTGGTCAATTCCCATTGGTATAAATAGTTTCTGTGCCTTTAATAGGACTTTCTATGTGAATTAATATTCATAAGTACAATGATGTGGTGATAAGGATCATCTTCTATTTGGAATTTGGTTAATTTCAAATGCATTGAATAATGTTGACTGAGATCTAATTTAGGGAAAAAAATAAAAAAGAATGTGGTAATACACCTATTGTCTCATTGAGAAAATAAAATATAAACAAAAAAGTAACTCAAGAAAAATATAAACTATGTTCCATGAATGGTATAGGAAGTAAATGTGAGAACAATAAGAGTAGGCTATAAGCAGTAGGTCTGTATTCTTTCTGAGATAGAGGAAAGGTTGATGGTACTGTCACTGACATATGGGAAAGAATTAGGGAACCTTAATTTCCTCTTCAGAACAGAATGCTTTGCCTTTGGCCAGTTGTTTATTAGACTACTAAGACACAATGCTTTTGGTTAATTACCCTGCTAATGCACTAGAACACACTTTTAACTAAGTTTTAACATTTCTTTCATTTTAAAAAACTTTAACAATCCACCTAAGGCCAGCATATGCTTTCATTTGGGATGTTTCGAAATTAATTATCCTACTCATGGGAGAATAAATATGAATATTCTTTGTGGGGATCAAGGACTGTGTTCTAAGACTTTAGATATTGCCTTTTTTATAAATTATGCTTCATTATACTATTTTGAGTAGATAACATCTTGATTCTTCTCTTAAGTATGTGAAGGTGAAGGGTCATGCTACTGGAGTGGTAATGTGGACAGCTCAGACTCTAATGTTAGATCTTGGTAGGAATTCAGGCTTTCTCTACGTTTGACATGTCCTTGGACAAGTTATTTAAACTCTTAAGCTCAATTTTCCCATCTGTAAAGTGTAGGTTATATCCTACTTTGCAGATATATAAAAAATTAAAGTATGTTGTTGTTTGGGAAATAGTGGATGCTCCAAGGAGTATAGCTGCTATTATAGCCATCTCAGCAATAAGAAAAATAGTAGCTGACACTTACAGAGTGCTCTCTATATTCTAGGTACTTTTCTAAGAGCTTTATGTGTACTATCTCATTTAATAAGCCTCACAACAATTTTATGGAATGTCCATTGATTGCATTTTGTGGATAAGGAATAAATTGTTTGAAATATCTTTCTCCATAGTTATTTACTCCACAGTGAAGCATTGTATAATTCCAAAGATCTGCATTATAAGCAATGCAATGAAACATTTTAGAAAATGGTGTCCATTAACAAGGCTTGGAAACTCAAGAAGATTCTCAGCTCTTGCCCTTTGCTCAGCCCATCAATTTTTCAGTACATGCCCATTGCAAAGACTGATATTTTAGCACTTGTGGACATGTTTCAACTTCAGTTCTATATTCCTTTGGCAAACTATCTCTTTCTAGGAGGCAAACTGTTTGCCTTCATGAAATCTAACAATACCTGAAGCTAATTATTATTAAATAATCTGTTTAGATTCTTTAATAGAGAAGCAGATAGGGTCACTATTGACTGATACTACAACTTGAAAATGATTAAAAATTTTTAATGCTCATTATTATACACAAATGACATTTCAGTCTATGGGCCAGTGCTCTTATCTGTTTCTTTTGTTACTTAAAAACAAACACAAACTTGTTTAGAAGTGAAGTCATAAGGCCATTAAATAGTTGCACTTTTTTGTTTATATTTTATTTTCTGTTGAAATAGCATAACTAAAAATAAGTTAACAAAGTCAGACCATTCTGCATTTATTTGGCAAGGAGCTATTTTAATTGGGTAATGATCACTATTTCTTTCTGCTCTTCAGAGTCAATTTATAGCATGAGACATTTATATTTTTTGCCATAAAATTTGGATAGTTCTATATTTTTTGGAAGAATTTGAGAAGGACTTGCATTAATTCTTCTTTGAATATTTGGTAGAATTCACCAATGAAACTGTCTTATCTGAGACTTTTGTTTGTTGGGAAGTTTTTGATTACTGATTCAGTCTCCTTACTAGTAATCCCTTTGATCAGAGAAATTAAGGAAACAACTCCATTTACAGTTGCATCAAAAACAATAAAATACCTAGGACTAAATGTAACTAAGGAGGTGAAAGACCTGTATATTGAAACCTACAAAACATTAATAAAAGAAATTGGAGAAGATACAAACAAATGGAAAGATATTCCATGCTCATAGATTGGAAGAATTACTATTGTTAAATTGTCTATATTTCCCCAAACAATCTTCAGATTCAATGCAATCACTAGTCCATTGACATTTTTCATAGGAATAGAACAAACAATTCTAAAATTTGTGTGGAACCATACAAGACCCCAAATAGCCAAAATAATCTTGAGAAAGAACAAAGCTGGAGGCATCACACTCCCAGATTTCAAACTATATTACAAAGCTATGGTAATTAGAAGAGTATGGTATTGCCACAAAAACAGACACATAGCTCAACAGAACCAAATAGAGTGCCCAGAAATAAACCCATACATATATGGTCAATTAATTCATGACAAAGGAGGCAAGAATATGTATTGGGGAATGGTCAGTCTCTTCAATAAATGGTGCTTGGAGAACTGGACAGCTTTATTCAAAAGAATGAAACTCAACCACTATCTTACACCATACCAAAAAAAAAAACTCCATATGGATAAAAGACTTGAATGTAAGGCCTGAAACTATAAAACTCCTGAAGGAAAACATGTGCAATAAGTTCCTTGACATAGGTCTTGGTGGTGATTTTTTAAATCTGATGCTAAAAGCAAAAGCAACAAAAGTAAAATCTTGTTGAAGTGGGACTACATCAACTAAAGAGTTTCTGCAAAGGAACCACCAACAAAATGAAAAGGCAGACTACAGAATGGGAGAAAATATTTGCAAATCATGTGTCTTCTTAGGGTCTAACATCCAAAACATATAAAGAATTCATACAACTCAATAGCAGAAAAACAATCTGATTATTAAAAAATGGTAGGAAGAACTGAATAGACATTTTTCCAGAGAAGACAAAGAGATGGCCAACAGGTACTTGAAAAGATGCTTAAGATGGCTTTAATCATCAGGGAAATACAAATCAAAACCACAAGGAGATGTCACTTCACACTTGTTAGAATGGCTAGTATCAAAAAATAGTGTTAGTGAGGATGTGGAGAAAAGGGAACCCTTGTGCACTGTTGGTGGGAAAGTAAATTGGTGCAGCCACTATGGAAAGCAGTATGGAGGTTCCTCAAAAAGTGAAAATAAAAACTATCATGTGATCCAGCAATTCCACTTCTGGGTATTTACCTGAAGAAAATGAAAACATTAACTCAAAAAGATATACTCACCCCTGTGTTTATTGCAGCATTAACTACAATAATCAAGATATGGAAACAACCTGTGCTCATGGATGGGTGAGTGGATAAAGAAGTTTTGAGATATATGTACATACATACAGTGGAATATTATTCAGCCTAAAAATGAAGAAAATTTGACATTGGCAAGAACATGGATGGACTGCAAGGGCATTATGCTAAGTGAAGTAAGTCAGAGAAAGACAAATACTATATAATCTCTCTTATATGTGGAATCTAAAAAAAACCTCAGCAAAATAACAACAACAAAACAAGAACATTTGCAAAGTCAGACCATTCTGAAGCATTTGGCTATGAGCTACTTTAGGTAATGATTACAGTTTCTTTCTGTTCTTCAGAATTTATAGCCTGAGACATTTAAAATTTCTTACAATAAAATTTAAATAGGTTCGTATAACTTTCACAGTTTTATAGTGACCAAGACATAAATATTATGATTAAGATTCAAAAAGTAAAATGAAACCCCACAGGAGGGATTTGTCTAAAAATATACTGAGAAGTTAGGTAAACTTCCATAAAATTCATTAGTAGGTATCGTGACCTTTTGTTATTACTAATAATGTGCACATTTTAACACATTAGCAATTTTTAAATCTCACTGGAAGTGAAGAAAATAAGAGGTTTGAGCTAACTTTTCCTGAACCTTCTGGCAATATAATCTGCAATATTGTAATATTATATGTAAAAAAACTAAAGTTGAAATAATTTGTTTCTGGTATGTAATATACTAATGATAATTTGCAGTATTGTCCTTTGTATTCATATATTGACAGATCAGAAGTCTAATGATTTTAACTTGGCTATTTCATTTCTAATTTTGGGGTGGTGGTTTTAAAGGACCCCTGGATACATTGGTTCCTAGGACCTGGAAGTCTAGTTTGAGAGAACACATTGGTCTAGTTAATTACAGATGTACAGCAGCTGGAAGAGGTGTGGGCAGAAGCAAACTCCTCAAAGAATCTATTATACCAACATTTTACTGAAATTCCAACTAGTAGTTTTACTACAGAAGAAAAGGTTCTTGACTTTTTTGAGGGAAACCCTCTCAATTCCACAAGAACTGTGTCAGTCTGGTATAAATGCTCTTAAAATTCTTTGAGGAAAAATACCCATGCACTAGATCACTATTTGATTATATATATTTCCACATGTAGGCAAGATCTGTATCCTCTTGCTACTGTCAGATTTTGTGTTTCAAATACTCAAGGATTTTTATTTAATTTTTAAACCAGAGTGAAATTCATCCCTCTTAAGTGTACAATTCAATGAGCTTTGAGCAGTGAATACAGTTGTATAACCACCACCACCATGAAGATGCAGCATTTCAGGAACACTACCAAGCTCCCTCATGCCCCTTTGTAGTCAGTCTTCTCTTCCTACTCCCAGATCCTGGCAGCCACTGATTTACTTTCTCTTCCTATAAGTTTTCCATTTCCAAAATAAATCTTGCATAAATAAAACCATGCAGTGTGGAGCTTTTTTAGTTTTCATTAACAAAAATGATTATTTCAAGAGAGAACCAAGATGGCGGCATGAATAGAGCAGTGGAAATCTCCTCCCAAAACCATATATATTTTTGGAAATACAACAAATACAACTCTTCCTAAAAAGAGAGACCAGAAGACACAGGACAACAGCCAGACTACATCCACACACCACGAGAACCCAGTGCCTCACGAAGGGGGTAAGATACAAGCTGCGGCCCAGCGGGACCAAGGCGCCCCTCACCCCAGCTCCTGGTGGGAGGAGAGGAGTTGGAGCGGGGAGGGAGAGGGAGCCCAGGACTGCTGAACAGCCAGCTCTAACCATCTGCACTGGAGCGCACACACACAGTGCGTGCATGGGGTGCTGGAACCTAGGGAAACAGGACAGTAAGACCTGTGAGTGGGTCCCGCAGCCAGTGCCCCTGGGACAAAGAAAAGTGAGTGCTTTTTGAAAGTCTTAAAGGGACAAGGACCCCACAGCTGGACGGAAGCGCCCCAGGACACTTAGCCCAGCAGCTGGGAATCCCAGGGAACTCTGGATGCCCGAACTCCTGCAGCACAGCTCGGAGGCCCCTCACCATGATAAACAGCCTCCCACCTGTTCCCCCTCCAATGTGGCTCCGCCATATTGGAGAAGCAGCTTGAGGCAGGCCATGCCCACAGCAACTGCAGAGCTAAATAAACTCCATAGCGGCCTGGCAAGATCAGAAGCCCCATCTGCACGCAGCTGCCCAGCACAAGCTGCTAGAGGTCGCTGTTCTCCCAGAAGAGGAAGGCCACAAACTGGCAAGAAGGGAGTTTCTCTTACCCAACACATGCGCCAGCTCCCCACAAATATATCTATCGCCATGAAAAGGCAGAAGAAATTGATACAGACCAAGATCACAGAGGCAAACCCTGAGAAGGAGATAGACCTAACCAGTCTTCCTGAAAAAGAATTAAAAATAAAGCTCATAACTATGCTGATGGAGCTGCAGAGAAGTATGCAAGAGCTAAGGGATGATGTCCGGAAGGACATTACAGAAATGAAACAATCTCTGGAAGGATTTATAAACAGAATGGATAAGATGCAAGAGGCCATTGATGGAATAGAAACCAGAGAACAGGAATGCGTAGAAGCTGACGCAGAGAGAGATAAAAGGATCTCCAGGAATGAAACAATATTAAGAGAACTGTGTGACCAATCCAAAAGGAACAATATCTGCATTATAGGGGTACCAGAAGAAGCAGAGAGAGAAAAAGGGATAGAAAGTGTATTTGAAGAAATAATTGCTGAAAACTTGCCCAAACTGGGGGAGGAAATAATCGATTAGATCATGGAAGTGTACAGACTCCCAACAGAAAGGACCCAAGGAGGACAACACCAAGACACATAATAATTAAAATGGCAAAGATCAAGGACAAGGAAAGAGTTTTAAAGGCAGCTAGAGAGAAAAAGGTCACCTACAAAGGAAAACCCATCAGGCTATCATCAGACTTCTCAACAGAAACCTTACAGGCCAGAAGAGAATGGCATGATATATTTAATGTAATGAAACAGAAGGGCCTTGAACCAAGAATACTGTATCCAGCACGACTATCATTTAAATATGAAGGAGGGATTAAACAATTCCCAGACAAGCAAAAGCTGAGGCAATTTGCCTCCCACAAACCACCTCTACAGGGTATTTTAGAGGGACTACTCTAGATGGGAGCACTCCTAAGACTAAATAGATATCACCAGAGAAAATAAAATCACAGCAAAGAAAGCAGACCAACCAAATACTAACTAAAGGCAAAAAATAAAATCAACTACCCACAAAAGCAGTTAAAGGAAGCACAAAAGAGCACAGAATAAAACAACCAACATATAAAGAACGGAGGAGGAAGAATAAGAAGGGAGAAAAATAAAGAATGACCAGACAGTGTTTAAAATAGCTCAATAAGTGAAGTAAGTTAGACAGTAAGATACTAAAGAAGCTAACCTTGAACCTTTGGCAACCACGAATCTAAAGCCTGCAAATGGCAATAAGTACATATCTTTCAATAATCACCCTAAATGTAAATGGACTGAATGCACCAATCAAAAGACACAGAATAATAGAATGGATAAAAAAATCAAGACCCATCTCTATGCTGCTTACAAGAGACTCACCTCAAACCCAAAGACTATAGGAACAAAGAAAGACTGAAGGAACAAAACAGCAGCAGAATCATAGAACCTAAGAATGGACTAACAGTTACCAAAGGGAAAGGGACTGGGGAGAAAGGGAGGGAAGGGAGGGATAAGGGTGGGGAAAAAGAAAAGGGAAATTATGATTAGCATGTATAATGTGGGGGGGGGCATGGGGAGGACTGTGCAACACAGAGAAGACAAGTAGTGATTCTACAGCATCTTACTACGCTGATAGACAGTACTGTGATGGGGTTTGTGGGGGTGATTTGGTGAAGGGGGAACCCTAGTAAACATAATATTCTTCATGTAATTGTAGATTAATGACAACAAAATAAATAAATTAATTAATTAAAAAGAACACGATTATTTCTCTGCTGCTCCTGCCTGTGTTATGTTTGTATTCATTGCTTGACTAGTGTTGTTTTGGATACCAGGAGAGCACTAGGCAGGCAATGAAAAGGAGACAGAAGCAAAAGCAATTGTTTCCACTGGAACTGAGAGATATCAGTATGAGAAGTGATTAGATGGAACAAATTCTTTCTGTCTGCTTCCACCTGTGGAAAAGAGTAGATGCCTAATTTTAACAATGTCCACTCAATAGCATTAGCTTTTCCTCTATTCAGGTTACAATAAAGTAATGTGATGACACATTTCCTTCTCTTGTTTATGTAAAAAAGGGAGTTCATAGTCAACTGAGGATTCCAAAAGATTTGGATCTTTCAACATTCTGGCCTCTCTAGTTGGACTAATTTCTCTGTAATTAAGAGGCATTTACCTTCTTTGAACCTTGTCAAAGGGAGACAGTGAGGAACAACAGAAAGATTGTTTTATTAGCTGTATAATCTTGAGAATTCTCTAACTTCCTTTGAGCCTTAATTTCCTCACCTGGAAAATCTAGGTTTATAATAATATCTTCCTGATAGGGTGTTACCACATAAGATAATGCAAATAAGGTCTGTGTCCAGGCATAGAAAACACAGAGAAATGTTATTATCCTTCTTTATTTTCTTTTTTTCCATATAATATAGGGCAAAAAAGTAATATTTTAGAATAATATGTGACTCTTGTTGGTATATCATAGCAATAATAACATGACAGCATGTATTCAGGTAAGAAGCATTAGTTGAGGGTATGGAAAATTAGAAGATGTGGTACCTATCTTTATGATGTATCTACTTAACTGAAAAGAGAAAAAAATCTTGAAATAATCAGGTTATAAATCAACATAAAAGTAAGGGTGTGATAAGTCAGTATAAAATAATATCATAAGACTGAGGAAATGGGGCTAAATATTGGCATTACAAATTTGCCTGTTGCAAAACATTTTTGGATGTTAAACCTAGTCTTTGAGGGTGATTGACCCAGATTGTGGGCAGGCTGACCAAGGAGAAGGGATGGCATGTGTAAAGGTAAGGAGGTAAGAAATGTGAAGGATGATGGAGAAACAAGGAGGAAATCTAATGGCCCAGATGGCAGGGCTCTGCTATTCGTAAGGAGCAATAGAAAAGAAATAACCTAATTGGGAAGGTAGGAAAAGAAGGAGGTGGGGCAGTTAGAAAATGTAGTAAGTTGGTATAAGAATTTAAATAATGCTTATAGTTGATCTGAAGTACAATCTGGAGCTACTTTAAATTCTGGAAGGGAATAGTGACATGGTGAAAACTGAGAGGAAGACTGTGCTTCCAGTTGCCGGCAGAGTGGTCCAGGGTAAGGTCAACGGGGATGTGTGAAGATGTACAGCACATACCTGGCTATTTCCGCCTCCTTCTCCCCTGCAGACATCAACAAATCAACCTTTGCTCTGGTCCCGGATGTAGCCTAGCATCCTTCTCAAGACAGCTTTCATAAACTTACTATTGTTGATCAGAATTGGCAAAAGAGATGAAATCTATTGCCACCGCACATGCTTACGTTAAGAGCTGTTAATGAGGCATCATGGGTGAGTATGTTTTGCAGGTCACTGAGTGTTTTGAATTCATTCAGGAGCAAGATCTCCATCAGGACTTTGGTGGAATCTATCACAGAAATGCTTTTAAAGGGCGTTATTTGAAGTATGATATGACATTTTATCCTCTAAATATTTTACAAGCTTTACAAACTTAGAGGATAAATTTACCAAACCCTGTAATTTTTTCCCATTAATGTCTTTTTCATAGTCATTAAACATTCACTTGTTAAAGGTTTAATGCATTCCATTGTTCAACAGAAATTATATTTGTAACAAAACTGTGTATCAGTGCAGTTTAGGATTAAATCAATGTAGCAGCTCCTATTTATCAATTTGAAAATCCAACTGCTGGAGGACAGTGGGTGATTTATACCCGTGTGTGTGTGTGTGTGTGTGTGTGTGTGTGTGTGTGTGTGTGTGTGTGTGTGTGTGTATGTATACATACACATTTTGCATAAACTTGTAGGCTCTGCCCTGGTATTTCTTTCAAACTGGAGAATTCCTGATTAAATAACCCTTTAAATACCTCAACATATGGTTTAAATCATCAAAGAGATAAAATACTTGTAAAAGTACATAGAGGGCACCCAAAAACATGTACATCTTACCAGTTAACTCCCTTTGCAGTCAGTGTAAACCAGATAGTCATTTTTGAGTCAAATTCCAACATATGTATATTTTTCAAAGTATCTCACTAGTTTGAATTATGGGAGGTGCTCAAGTCAGGACAACATGGGAAAAGCATTATACTTAACACTGTGTGCTTATAATTAGAATATTTTCTGATGAAAGGTCAAAACTATTTTGAATGCCTGTGTTGCTATGGATTTTGTTTGTCCTAAGAGCTGGTAAAAAGGAATAAGAAGACCAATGATTTCAGATGCTTACATGCTCCATTGACATTCCATTGGCCAGGAATCACACAAAATAATAGGAATTAAATGGTAATTCAACCAGTTCAATAGATGGTGACAAAGATGTTAGTACTTTTAGCATTTTTGTAGTAGAAACATGAAGTCACCCAATTTTAGACCTAAAGAGGCCTCAGAGATGATCAGCTAACCTTGTCCTTTTACAGATGTGCACACCAAGCGTCAGAGTGGCTGTACAAGTTTGTTCACTATGAAATTGCACCTGTGTTGGTGGTGCTCCTTTCTGTTGAGAAGAGCTGAGAGGTGGTGAAAAACTTGTATCCATGGTCCCTGTGGTGTGAGCTGACACATGGGGGCATGGAATTGGGGCCCCTTTACTGAGGGAGGCCAGAGTCAGGGTGGTTGGTGGCTGGGTGACTTCTCCTTTCTCTGAATTTATCATCACTGACGTGGAGTTTAGTCATGGAATGAGCAATCTTGTTTCATTACCTGGCATTGTTGATAAAGGTTGTGATCTCCTTTATTATATGTGTTGTCTTGTTTATGCAGCACAACGGGATGGCCAGTGCAAGGCCAAAAGACTGGTGTGGGGAGACCATGAGACCTCCCTGAAGTCCTCTGAATAGGCTGATGGGCTCTGAGAGTCCTGTAGGCTGGGAGGGACAGACTCAGGGAGGTATTATTTGATGCTCTTGTTAGGCTGAAGTTTTCACCTGCCAGTCTTCTCTTCGTGCATCTGACAAACTTCTATTCATCCTTCAAGACTAAGCACTAATGATTCCTATTCTTTGAATCTCCCCAAGACTATGTTTTTTCCTTCTATCTCCTTTGTTCTCCCAGGAAGATATATTTGAAAAGAGGGGTTTGGGCTGGATGGTTTCTGAGATAATTTCCAAGATTTAACATTTTCTAGTCTTTTGACTCTTTTAAACATTATGGAATACTAGACTTTGTACACATCCTTGGTTTTTGGATGGAGAAATCATTGGAGCAACTCATGTCTGTCTCTGCTTATCCTCGCCCTGCCCGCTCCCATGACTAAACCCTCCAGCTGGCGGCCAGCTTGGCACTGGATTGAATCAGGATTGGGAGGAATTTCTCTTTCAGGGCCCATCTGCTGGGATGTGGATTGCATGAAAAAGCTGGGTCCTACACACCCAGAACACTGCCTCTTGAGCAGGCTCTGCAGCTGGCACGCGAGGACTCGTGCCATTGTCAGCTCGGCCCTTCTTTGCCTTCCTGTAAACAAATGAACGATCAGGCTGTGGCTTCAGGGTCATTCTTCTCTCCTCTCTCCCCCTTTCTTTTCAGGAAAAAGATGGGTACTGACTACATCTACTGCCCAACCTGGGAACCACCCCTTCCTTGTTCTCCTCTGGAGGAAAGTGTTTCTTAGGTTTCCAGTCTCTAGACCCTCTTGCCTCTCAACACTACCTTCCCCAACCCACACGCATGCACACACACACACACACACACACTCACTAGGGGGCATCTTAGGAGTCTATATATCTCCCTACATTATAACTATTCACTAGGGAATGGCTGGGGAGACTTCAGTTTAATTATGTGTGGATCACCTGACTAAAATGTTCTCTATCACAGTGTATACACTTTTCTGCTTTACTTTTTCTTCTTTGTACTCATACCAAACTGACTGTGGTATGTATTTTGTGTACATAGGTTTCTTAGCTCTCTACCATGACCAGAATGAAAACTCCAAGAGAACAGGGAATCAAATAGTTTTTTTGCTGCTATATCCAGACCCTGAAAGACTGTCTGGAATCGAGTAGGTTTTCTTTTTTCTTTTAATTTTTATTAAGATATCATTGATATACACTCTTTTGAAGGTTTCATATGATCAACATTTTGTAGTTACTATATTCACCTTTATTATCAAGTCACCCCCATAACCCATTGCAGTCACTGTCTATCAGTGTAGTAAGATGCCACAGAGTCACCACCTCTCTTCAATCTATACTGTCTTGCCTGTGAGCCCCCCACACTATGTGTGCCAATCATGATGCCCTTCAATTCACTTTCCTCTCCCTCCCTCACACCCCTCCCCCACACCTCCCCTTTGGTAGCCACCAGTCCCTTCTTGGAGTCTGTGAGTCTGCTGCTGTTTTGTTCCTTCAGTTTTGCTTCGTTGTTATACTACACAAATGAGGGTAATCATTTGGTATTTGTCTTTCTCTCCCTGGCTTATTTCACTGAGCATAATACCCTCTAGCTCCATCCAATGTTGTTGCAAAGGGTAGAATTTGTATTCTTCTTATGGCTGAATAATATTCCATTGTGTATATGTACCACATCTTCTTTATCCATTCATCTACTGATGGACACTTAGGTTGCTTCCATATCTTGGCTATTGTAAATAGTGCTGCAATAAACATAGGGGTGCATATGTCATTTTGAATCAGGGATCTTGTTTTCTTTGGGTAAATTCGTAGGAGTGGATATTCCTGGGTCAAATGGTATTTCTATTTTTAGTTTTTTGAGGAACCTCCATACTGCTTTCTACAATGATTGAACTAATTTACATTCCCACCAGCAGTATAGGAGGGTTCTCCCTTCTCCACATCCTCACCAGCATTTGTTGTTCCTTATCCTTTTGATGCTGGCCATCCTAACTGGTGTGAGGTGATATCTCATTGTGGTTTTAATTTGCATTTCCCTGATAATTAGCAACGTGGAGCATCTTTTCATGTGCTTGTGGGCCATCTGAGTTTCTTCTTTGGAGAAGTGTCTGTTCATATCCTCTGCCCATTTTTTAATCAGGTTATTTGCTTTTTGGGGTTTGAGGCGTGTGAGTTCTTTATACACTTTGGATTTTAACCCCTTGTTGGATATGTTGTTTACAAATATATTCTATACTGTAGGATGCCTTTTTCTTCTGTTGATTGTGTGCTTTGCTGTGCAGAACTTTTTAGTTTGATATAGTCCCATTTGTTCATTTTTGTTTTTGTTTCTCTTGCCTGAGGAGATGTGTTCAGGAAAACGTTGCTCATGTTTATATTCAAGAGATTTTTGCCTATGTTTTCTTCTAAGAGTTTTACGGTTCTAGTAGGTTTTCAATAAGAAGATGTTGAATGAGCAAATCCTCAGTTCCCCTAACATAATTATCTTTCACCCTCCACCTCACTCCTCTGTGCCTCAGCCCAGAGGGGCAAAAAGAGACAAAAACTCCAGGTTGATGGGTAGGTTGAGGGTGAAAGGGAAGCAGGAGGAGCAGATACTTAAGGACTTAAGCAGAGGGTGCAGGGCTGGTGCTCAAAGAACCACGTGGAACCTGCTGCACCTCCAGCACAAGCTGAGTCATTCCACTTCACAGGGAAGGTCCACATCCCTGAGGTCCTTCCTCCCAGTCCCCCCACAAAGTTATGGAACTTCTGCACAAACGCAATCTTGAGAGAAGGAAAATGCAGGAAGACATCCTGAGAAGAAATAATCAGCCCTGTTAAGGTTTGAACTTTGAATTAAATGAATATTTGATTCACTAAAGACCGAATGAGACCAGGAGAGGCTAAGATAGCTTTAATTGACAAATACAAAGTTTTTTAATCTTTCGTCCTTATTGGGCATATGAATTTGAGGGTGAGATGAGATTCATTGGAGATAATAACAATAATGCCTTTTTAAAAGTATATCTAAGCATGGGATAAATTAAGCTATCCCTCCTCCTTCCCTATCACCAAATGATGTTTTATGAAAAGATTTAATGAGTAGAAAATAGGATTGGCAAACTTAGACCTGCAGATCACCTAGGGAGATAGTTTCACACAGTCTTGGAAACTTGATTATCGCTCTTAGTCCCCAAGTAGGGCCGGAGTGCTTTCTGTCTTTGGGGGTCTGTCATATCCTCTGCTCCAGCACTCCTTGCCTGGGAACCCTCCCTTTTTGCTCTCCCCTGATGCACTTCCCACATATGAATCCCCAGAACAGAGGGCCTTGCACATTTCTGGAGACCTTGCCTCTTCCATGAACATGTCATTGATTGGGGACTTTGGGGACATTTCCACACCCTTTGGTTCTTTGCATATCATGATGACAAACTTTATTATCTTAACACTTGGAGCCAAAATTCCTCTTAGTTGCTTTGCATAAGAAAACATTTGATAAACTCTTGGGAGTCAATACTGACTGAGACAAGCAGGTTAACTGTAGATAAGGCAACAAAAGAGAGAGGTGGCTGGCTCTGTAGTTGATCTGAATGGCCCATAAGTGAGGAGATGGGGAAGGCGCTGGAGGGAGGACAACTCAGTGGAGTTGATGAAGGACTTTAAAGAACAACTGTGTGCCTTTTATGTTTATAGATTGCCATATTTACAATGCCTTTTGTGTTTTTGCCTTTGCTTGTTTGTTTCGTGTGAAAATTATGAAAAGTGGCCAGTAACTCTATCTGGATTAGAAGATGAGATTAGCCAAAACTGGAGGAATTCTACAGGTAACCTTGAGAATGAATATAAGGAACCCAGGAATTCACAGAAATCTGGGGTACAGCATTGGACTTTCCACAAATGATGAAATGGGGGTTTCAAGACAATCTTATCTGTATTTTAGACTAACATCTGGATTACATTAATTGAAAGTCTTGGCCAAACCTAATACTTCTCCCTCCTTCTTCTCCCCCAATCTCAGTGAGTTCTTATTTTGGAGCATTTTAAGTTTTCATTCCTTAGGTGGAGCTGTTTTCTATTCTCTTCAGAAAACATGGAGGGAAGGAGGAGGGCCCACATTTTCTATCTGGGTTTCTCATTTCCAGGGTGGAGCCACTGGCTGGTTCAGAGAAGGGTACATGGGAAACAGAAACTTCTCCACACAAGTCCATATCAAAATCACATTTTATTGATTTGGCAGTGAAAATATTATGTGTGCAAATATTGAAAGAATTCTTTAATTGAGGGGCTGAGAGGTGTGATTTTAAATCTGGCTGTCCTTTCCTCATTAAATATGTGTGTCTGCCGCACCCCGTCACCAACTGGTCAAGCCCAGATTGCTGCAGGTTTTTTATTTTCTCTGCAACAAAATACAGCTGTTTCTGTGACTCTTGCAAGCCTTGAATCTAGTATGTTTCATTCCCCAAAACTTTCACTATGTCACATAGCATTCAATGGCTTTTAGTGGCACTGTACAATAGTAAGGACTTTTCAAATTAAAAAAACAAAAAAAGCAAAATTTAGATACCTTAGAAAAATAAGAAAGTTTTTTTTCTTCTTTGGACTCATATAATTGAATCATCTTGGGGTTGAGTCCTGGTTTAGGTATGGTTGGATCCAATAACTTAAATTACATTGATTTTGAGTTTGTTTGTTATATACTTAGAGTTGACATGAGAATATACAGTAAAAATCCCATCGAAATATTCTCTCTCCCATTTGCTTATGTTAGTATCTTCCTATTTCTCCACTATCTACCTACAATTTGTCAGTTGTGTATGAACAAGTAACACACACACACACACATACACTTTCTTCTGCTGGATGGAGTTACTCGGGAGCTTATTCACAGATCTGTGAATTAGGCAGGTGGCTTAGTGGATTTAGAGTCTGATATAAATTAACCCACACTAAAATGCCTTAGATATTTATGCTGGTGCACATAGGTGTTAGTGGAAAGTTGTCCTCCCAGGAGTTGTGCAGCTGTGGCAAATAACCAAGGAAGGAGAAGATGAGCATTTTATTAGTCAAATGCAGCTTTATGCCTATGGCTACATAAATGAATTTCTCATGGCAGATAAAGAAAATCTGTCTCTTAAATAACCAAGCAGATAGTGCATGCACAATCACTCATCCACCTGGTCCAAAATCTGAGGCTTACAGCCTTACTGGTTTGGTTTTAATTTCCAAGAGATGCAAGTTAAAAATGTTAAAAATTTCATTCCAGGAAAAGGAAGTCCCAAATAAAATTTCCACTACAATACTTTCCTTTTGATTCTTAATTGTAGCAGCTATCATATATTCAAGTGTTTAAAATATATATATAATTTAAAACAAACAGAAATGTACTCAATACTTAGATAAAGACAGAATATTACCAGTAACTTAGATGCTTCCTATGTGCCCCTCACCAAAAACATCTCCCATTTTCTCCACCAAGAGGTGACCACTGCTCTCTACTTTGGTTAATTATTCTCTGGCTTTTCTTCATTGTTTTATCACCTATTTATACATCCCTAAGCAATATATCATTCAGTGTTGCTTATTTATGACCTTTAAATAAGTTGAAAGAATACTGAATATATTTTCTGAGACATGCTCGTTTTGTTCATTGATTTGAGATCATCTACGCTGATGCAGGTGGCTGTTGTTCCTTCACTTTTCACTACTAGATAGTAGTCCACTGCCTGAATACACAGCAATATATTTATCTATGCTATTGTTGATGGACATCTTGCCAGTGAAGACAGTGCTGCTGAGAAGTTTGTCTCCTGATGCATATGTTCTAGTGTTTCTCTTGGGGTTGCTGAGCCATAGAAATGTATGTGCTCCCCTCTGGAGGTAATGCCAAGCTGTTTTCCCAAGTGGTGGTTTGGTATTAGCCAACTTACAAATGTTTGCTAATTTGGTGTGTGTAGAATGGTATTTCATTGCAGTTTTAATTTGTCTTTGCCTGATTCCTAGTGAGGTTGACAGTTCCTCTCTCTTTCTATCATTTGTTCTTGTTGTTAAGGTTTATGGGGCATTTGGGTTTCCTCCTCCTGTTTATGTATTTGACTCATTTTTCCACTGAGTTCTCTTTGTAGGACTCCTTTATATAGTCAAGATACAACCTTTTGTCAGTTACACATGATATACACATCTTCTCACACTATGTGGCTAATCTTATTCTTATTATGGTGTCTTTGGATGAATTAGAAATTTTGATTTCATAATAGTCAAATTTATCGTTTTTTCTTCTACATCTTTATGCACTTTGTGTTGTGTTTAAGAAATCTTTCTTAACCTGAGATTGCAAAGAATTTCTCTTTATTATCTTAAAAAGTTTTATAGTTTTTTAATCATATGCAACACTATACTTTATCTATGATAGATTTTGGTGTTGTGAGGGGTAAATAATTAAATTATTTTTTTCCTATATGAATAGCTAATGGTAGCCCACCTTTCATTTCCTGATCTGCCATGCTTAAACATAAATAGAATTTCCATTATTTTAATTATGTTTCATTAGTCTGTTTGCCTATCCTTGCACCAATATATCCTTCTGACTTGATTAGTATGGCTTTATACTTGTAATATATTTATATATATATATATATATATATGTATACATATATATATATAGTAAGTCTTGATGTCTGATAATATAACATCTACTTTATTATTCAGGAGTATCTTCATGTTTTTTTTTTGTCCTTTGTCCTTCCATACACATTTTAAAACCAGCTTTTCAAATTTTATTAAAAATTCCAATGAAAATTTGATTGGTATTTCATTGAAAATATGAATACATTTGACAAACATTGTAATCTCTGTTATATAGGGTTTATCTGTCCAATCATTTAGTGCCTTCACTAAATTTTATCTGTAAAGCAATACCTTTTGTTAGATGTGTCCTTAAATATTTAATATTTTGTGTTTTGTAGATATTGTGCATGGTGGCTTTAAAAAATTTACATTTTCTAATAAATTGTTGCTGGTGAATGAAAATGAATTTGATTTTTTATATTATTTTTTAAAAGTTCAGTTATCTTGCCAAACTTCTTAAACCTTTCTAATAATTTATTAATTTATAATATAAAAACATTATGTAAATAGCATAGTATTAAATTTTTTTGATATTTGACCACTTTTTATTTTTAATTACAATGCCTAGTCTTACTTTCTCTCTCTCTTTGGGCTCTTTTGCATTGAGGCATCTTCCCCATCTCCTTTTTATTCCTCCATACTTAAAAATTGTGAAGTTGACCATCTTTTTCCTCCTTCAAAATAAGGGTAGATATTCTCAGAATTAACCATTTTGAATCAACTTTCCCAAGTACATGGTGATTTTTAAAAATATGTTTACTATTTTTTTCTTATTTCTAGAAAGTATTATTTTTCTTCTTCAGGGACTCCATTATACATATATTAATTCTTATTTGCCAGTCTTCTATTTCAACCATTTTCTGCTTGATCATTTTTACTTCTTTCTCCTCTTTATCTCATTTTTATTATTGTTTGTTTTCCTGCCTTTCTTCATTTGTAAATATTCTCTTTTGCATACCGTATAATTTATTTTTCATTTCTGAGGTTGTTTTCTTTTCCTTCAACTTTCTTCTCATTCAACTAATATTTCTTTTATATTGAAATATCATTGATATACAATATTATATTGATTTCGAAGAGATCTTGGATGATGGGTGGCTTATTTGTTCTCCTTTTTGTTCTTACAATTTTGGGGAGAATATGTGCCATGATTTAGTCAAGTAGGTACCACTACTTAATGTCAACCAGAATTCCTGTGCACATCCTACTGTGAAAAAAAGCTCTCATAATATCAACACCCATATCAAAAATGGGAGGAAGTCAAGTTATAAAAGAAAAAAATTCCAATGACCAAAAATATATGAAAAATATTAAATCTCACTAATAATTAAAAACACAATACAAACAATAGAATTTCCTCACTCTCAGAATGAAACAAAGGGAGTAGGAAATTGATAATCTCATATACTGTTAATGGCAGTACAAATTTGCACTACTTTTGAGAGGGCAGGTTTTCATATAAACAAAAAAATCTTTAAAGGAATATATTCTTTCATCTAGTTATTTCACATCCAGATATTTTGGCAAAAGAAATCATTATCAAGCTATTAGTGATGTATGTCAGTTACTTATCAGACAATATTTTTGATTTATAAAACCTAATTTACCACTATGGGAGGGAGGCAAGAAGCAGAATGTAGATTTCATGGCTAGAAAGCATATTTTCTAGAAATCTATCTCCATTATCAGGCTGGAAAGAACATAATTTCTTTGGACATAATTTAAAAAAATTATGTTAGTTTATTTATTGATTGTGGTTATTGTTATGTCAAAGTATTTGTATAAAAATTTTGTGTTCCCTTTAATTAATCCAATTACTTCCCTGTATACAACAGAGAAGTTCCTCCTGTAAGTCTATGGGTTGGATAAGATGACTTAAGATACAGTCGTATACTAAAATTCTTGTTTATATGTCAAAACCAATGATATTTGTAAAAAGGAGTTGGTAACTTTGTTCTTATTGCATATGTTTGTTGTGGGAGAATTAGAATACAGAGATAAGGAAAGAAAGAAAACATATAATCTTACTATCTGATGATAACCATTGTTAATGTTTTGGTTAACTGTGACATTTTACATTTCTTTGTGTGTGTGAATTGCAAAAATAGAGATATTTTTAATTTTATCTACCTTCTAAAAGGAATCATGAAACTGAATGCTCTCACTTATTGTACTTTTTGTTGAGTTATAATTTATAGATAGTAAATTTCACCCTTTTTCGAGTGCAGTTTTGAAAAAAAAGCATATAGTCATGTAAGAACTACGAAAGTTAAGATACAGAGCATTTCTATAAGCTGTAATAGTTCTGTCTTGACCATTTGTCAAATTGTCCCTGACCCCCAGATTCTAGCATTCACTGATATTTTTTCTCTCCTTACAGTTCCCCCTTTCAAGAATGTCAGAGTATTCGGTCTTTTGAGCCTTCCTTCTTTCACTCAGCCTACTGCATTTGTCCATGCTTCTGTGTTATACTAGTACTTTGTTTCTATATAGCCGAGTATTGTTCCATTTTTTGGATGCATCATGGTTTGTTGACCCAGTTACCAGTTAATATATAAGTTGTTCTCAATTTTTGGTGATTATGAATAAAGCCACTACTATAAACATTTACATTCAGAGTTTTGTTTGAACATATGTTTTCATTTATTTTTTGCCTAGGAGAGAGTTGCCCAATCATATAGTTAGTGTATGTATAACTTTGTAAGAAACTGCTAAAGTGTTTTCCAAAGTGGGAAATTCTAATTACTCTGCATCTTTGCCAACATTTGGAGTTGTCAGGTTTTTTTTTTACCCAAACTAATAGATGTGTACTGGTATCTCATCATGGTTTTAATTTACATTTACCCAATGACTAATGATTTTGAGCATCTTTGAATATGCTTATTTAGCATTTGTATATCTTCTTTGATATTTAAATATTTTGCCAATTTTTAATGGGGTTGTTGTTTTCTTATTGTATTTGGAGGGTTCTTCATGTATTTTAGATTCAGGCTCTTACCAGATATATGTTTTGGAAATGTTTTTACAAGTCTTTGGCTTGTTTTTCATTTTCTTTACAGTATCTTTTAACAAGCAGCGGATTTCAATTTTGATGAAGTTCAGTTTATCAACTTTTTCTGTTGTATATCATCCTTTTTTGTGCTATGTCTATAAAGTCATTGCCTAAAATATAATTTGCTCAAGGTCACAATACTTTCTCTGTTCTTATTCTTATTTCTATATTCTTACAGAGGTTTATAGTTTTCATTTTTACAGTTAGGCCTATGGTCCATTTTAGGTTAATTTTTATATATGGTATGGGTCAAGGTTTATTCTTTTGCATATAGATGCCCATTTGTTCCAGTACTATTTGTTGAAATGACTATCCTTTCCCCACTGAATTGCCTTTACAACATTACATTTTGATAAATAACATAAGCCAGTAATTTGAATATATTGCCAAATGCTAGGTCACGGGTTCCTGTGGCTGGATCTGTTTTATGTGTCACGTGTATAACTGAGATGACAAACTATGTTTGAAAAGGATCAGTGCTTCTTAGAGCAAGTTGAGTTTTAACACTTTTGTCTAGTGTATGTATATATATATATATATATGTATGTATATGTATATTTACTACCTACCTTTGGTTTCATTTACTTTAAAGCTTTTCCTAATTTTAAAACCAAAACTAGGAGAAATTCCTAATTTATGGTTTTTTGGAATTTGGAATGCATTTTTACATGGAGTGTTTGTAAATGATGGTTACATGGCCACACTATCCTAAAAATATTTAATTCATACATCATGAAGAAGAAATGCCATATATTTATAACAAAGAGAAGAACCAGTAAGTAGATGGAGACTTGTGGAGATTTTGATAGGAATTCATTGAAAAGGTTTTAGGTATCACAGACACTGATTCTTCAATAGAACAAATTAGCCTAGACAGTATGGCTTTTCTTTTTTGATGCGATAGCATGATTCTTTTATGCATCATTCATGATGATATTAGAATGAGTGATATTCATTAAGTAGTTACTCTGTGCAGATAGGTATTAGTGCTTTTCTTAAGTTATTTTAATTAATCTCATTCCTATAACAACTCTTTGAAGTAGGCAATTTATCCCCATTTTATAGATGTGAAAACAGATTTAGAAAGGTTATGTAATTTGCTCAAGACCTCACATTAAATAAGTGGTGGATCTGGAATTCAAATCTATTTCTGTCTTACATCAGAGCTCACTATCCCTTTCTGATTAAGTTGACTTTTTGTCTAGTAAAATAAGTAAGTGGGAGAGACATCTTCCTTTGCAGATAGAGAGATGAGAAGAAAGGGAATTAAGGGGATCAATGTATATGAGTGAGAAAGATAATCTAAGTAGAATTGAATGACCTGTGAGTGATGACTTAAAGGAGGTAAATATGTTCTGCCAAAAAAATCCTTGAAGCACAAAGTAGGGTAGAGCGTAGGAAAGTTTAAAAAAATGACCTTTTTTTTAAATGATTCTCTTTCTGACCACTAGATGACACCATTGACAGAAAACACCTTGGTTGCTGTCGGGGAGGTGGTGGTAATAGTGGTTGTGGGGAGCTTGAGGCAGGGAAGGGGGCAGAAGGACTCTAAACAAGAACTGGCAGTCCATCTCCATAGTGGACATTCAGAGCTATCAGAAGTCATGCTTTATTGAGAGAGGAGCACAGCATATGGCCTGTCACTTTTGGTTTAAATGTGAATCATTGATATTTTTGACAAACACCTCATAGAGGGGCAGTGTAACTATAGGAATTAAGAGCACAGAATCTGGAGCTGGGCTTTATAGGTCTGGAGCCTGATTCTGCCTCTAATAGCCATGTTTTATCAGGCAAGTTACCTAATCTTTCTGAGCTTCCGTTTCCTTTTCTGTTAAGTGAAAATAATAATACCCCAAAGAGATGTTGTGAGGATTAAATGAAATAATAGAGATAGAACACTTCAAATAGTGCTTTCTTCAAAGTTCTTGTTTAATGCTATCATTGTTATTACTCTTATTAGATAGAATCTCTAAAAAATGACAGCCAAATTAAAATAAAAAATGAATGAGTTAAACAGTTCCCAAACAGTAAAGAGAGAGAGGCTTTATAGCTCAGAAAATAGAATTTCATTTGCTTTTGTCATGTGTAAACAAAATGTTTAAGCTTAAACGAGGACTGCATTTTAGCCTCCTATATACCTTTTAATTTCTAAGTAATAATAATAATAAGATTGTGTCCTTGTGTATTTTGCTAAGAAGCCATGGAAATACTGTAATATTCAAGGTCAACTCTAGGCAAAATTTCAAGATGAAATTCACCTTTGATGCCTTCTCGGCTCTTCCATTTTGGTGGCCCTCATTCTCCTTTCCTCTCCCACCTCCTCCCCAACCCTCCCTTATCTTTTCCCCAAATTTCCAATGATCTATTCTGATATTTAACTACCCTCAACAACTGTACAAAATGCCCAGAATGCTTTTTATTTCATGACTTTGCAATCCAAAAGCTGCAAAATTACTTCTTCATTCTCCCCATTCCCCACAAAACTCCAATCCAGTCAATTCTTCTGTCTTTAGAGATCAAAGGTTGGATTTGACTGATTCATAATAGAGAATGAATGGATATTCTTATCATCCCTAGTGATGTTTGCATATTATAAAGACCATGTTAGTGAAAATAAATCTATAGCTGTGGCATTTCAGGCCTGTATGAGAAAATTAAATGAAGGATTCTGAGCACTGTGGAGGGCAGTCTAGGAGTGGAGGAGTCCTCATTAACTCAGCAGTTAGGTGGCCACCCAGAAATGCACATCCCTGAAAATCACTCTGCACTCAGAGACTTTCATTTATTCAATACTTTCAATTTTTTATTCAAATTTTCACCAATGTTGCTTGCACTTAGGAAAATTAATTCTCTTTAGTGTCTTATTTCTCCATTTTATCATTTTGCCACACTGTTAGTGTGGCAGAGGCTCCTGACTACTTTCTAGTAGCCACTCTCTTTTTCTTTCCATAGAAATAAGTCCTTAATTTTACAGTAACCAGAATAAAGACCACGGTCCCCAGCTTTCTTTGCTAGTTGTGGCCATGTGTTTACATTTTTAATATTAAAGTGCAAGCAAGAATGTTGTTTGCAACTTAAGGAAATATCCTTAACAGAGAAGGCCTATCCATCTCCTTGGCTTTCTCCTTCCAGTTGGCTAGAAGGCAGATGTGAAGACTAGAACTCTACACACCATGTTAGACAGGGCCACTGCCGTCCGTTTCCTAGGGGTGCCATGGTGAGAAGTGGGAAGGAGCCTGAGTCTCCGAGGAACAAATCCAAAATGTGTACCAGCTTTGGACTGCTGATCTCTGGAACTTTGATGTAACAGAAAGAACTTTGTAGGTTTAAACTACTGTTAATTTGTTTTTGTCATGTGCAGGTGAATTTAATTCTAGCTACAGGTAGCCGGCAGAAAGTCATAGTTGAACCAAACAATCAGCTCATGGATAATTGTGAATCCGTGGAAGTATACTTCAAATTCACTAAGACCATTTTGTGGTATTTTTGTGGGTTAATACCTATAATACACAGCCTATGTCTCCCAGCAGTGGAATCTCATACTCTGATGATTTCAACTAGAGACTGACTGGACTGTTCAGCAGAATTTCCAGCAATGATGGAATGTTCTATATCTAGGTTATCTCTGTGGAAGCCATTAGTCAGGCATGGCCATTGAGCACTTGGAATGGGGCTTTTGTGACTGGGAACTGAATTTAAAATTTTGTTCTTAATTGGTTGAAACCTGAGTAGCTACATGCCACTAGTGGCTACTGAATTGATGAGGACAGCTCTGAGAGTTTTACACATACTCTATTAGTGCATCTACAATTTTCCTTGATGTGAGCTATATTTTAAACAAAGGAACTGAATACTGAAAATGAGCAATGTGAAGCCAGGCACTGCTAACTGAAGCTGCCTGTTAGAAAGGCAGAGAATTGGAGGAAGGTTAAAACATCCTCCCTGCCCCATAGGAAGAATGTACCCAAATTCATTCACCTTAAATGAATTGTACTAAAATATTTTAGGATCTTAAAACATGGAAGGTTGAAATACAGATTTGTTTCTTTTGGTAGCAGCCCTCAGAAGCCAAATGGTATGTGACAGATTTGTTCCTCCCCCACTCCCCACAATTTTGACCCTTGACCTTATGCTATTATCTCAGTGGCCCCACTTATTTCCAGGTTTATTTCTCATTTCTGGCCAATAATGAGGTCTTTTTCCTAAGCTCAGGTGTTCACTGAGATTACCGGGCTCTGCCTACAGATGGCACAGTGTGAGCGTGGCTTTTATTCTGGAGCCCTTCCCATTCCACTTTCCTTGCAGTCACTGGAAAACTGTAAATGGCTAAAACAAATACCCTTTGCCAGTGGCAGCCTGTCACGTGTTCTATCAACAGCCAGGGCCATTATTAGCAAGGTGGACCCTGCTCATTTTCTAACTCTGACTATAAGCAGATTTGTAACAGCTGGTAAGGGGAAGCCTGGTATTGTGGCTTTTGTATGTGTATAAGGGAATCTTTCTTTAGAGAATGCTTTTGGATTTAGAAAAGAATGCCAGCATTCCAAAAAAGCCCCAAGATCTTCATTAAGAGACCACACCTATTATGGTAGTCCCCCTCTTATTTGATGGAATACCTTCCAAAATGCCCAGTGGACTCCAGAAACCACAGATGTACTGAAGCCTATATATACAATGTTTTTCATATACATACATATCTATGATAAAGTTTAACTTATAAATCAGGCACAGTAAGAGGTTAACAACAATAACTAATAATAAAATAGAACAACTGTAACAATATACTGTAATAGAAGTTATATGTATGTGGTCCCTCAAAATATCTTACTGTATTGTACTCATCCTTCTTCTTATGATGTGATGATTTTGGGCATCTGGTGGGTGGTAACCCTGAAATGTGCTTTCCCAAGGTGAAAGGAGATGACTGATGCAGGCATTGTGATGTAGTATTAGGCCATGATTGACTTTCTGATGCAACATCAGAAGGAGGATCATCTGCTTCTGGACTGCAGTGGACCATGGGTAGCTGAGCCCTTGGAAAGCAAAACCGTGGATAAGGGGCTTCTACTGTGTGCATATATACATAGTCTTATGCTGGAAGTTGTAGTTTTCTGAACAAGTAGATTTTCTTGTTTATAAATGATTCAGTGAAGGGGTATCCCTGTCTTTCTGCTTGGATTCTGGAGATTAATGCTTGACAGATAATAGGGAAACATATGAGTGGCTCTGATTGTTTTCCATAGGCAAAAAAAAATGAAGTTCTGCATAGACCTTTATTTCTTGATATCGTTTCCCATCCAGTCTAAGGATTGACTATATGGCTCAGGGCAAGTTGTCTTTGTGATTATAGGTAAAGTACCACCACCTGGAAAATTTCTGCTTCTTATGTGGGCTCAGACATTTTAGTTGACATCTAGATTTAGGGTCAAATCCTAATTCCCCTGCTTCCTAGCTGTATGATCTTTGGCAATTGTTTAACTTCTTGTCTTACTCATCTGTCAAATTTGGGTAATAATAGTTCCTGCTTGATAGGGTCATTATGTGATTTAAGTGTGATAATGTATTAATGTGGTTAGTACTGTCTCTGCAACACAGTAAATAAATGGCATTGGTGCTATCACTATACTGCTTCAAATTGGTGAACAAATACATAGTAATTCTTTTCATTAAAAACATTAAAGTGCCCACTTAGACTTACTCTTATTCCGAGTATAGAGTTACTGACACAGACTTGTAAAAATATAAAATATATATATGAACTATAATTCAAACCAGGTTTTTGTTGAGGTATGACATGTTGAAGGATGAACAGAAAATAATTTCACAGGAGAAAATCAAGGCAGAAGAGTCAAAAGGAAATTCACTGTTTGAAGGAAGACAAACCAGGTCAAATGCATTGTTAAATACTAGAATATGCAATAATTCATCATCCCCCACCCCCAGAATAGTAAATAAAATCCAGCTTAACTGAATAAGGACATGCAAAAATCTGAACTCATCCACCAAAGTAGAATGAGAGAAAAAACTGTCTGGAAAAGGAATTAGTGTCACACTGGACCCTGGAAAGTGGGGGACAGTGGAGACAGACTCATTGAACTATAAAAAACAATCAGTGCAAAGTGTCAGAGTAGGTCAGTATGAATACAAAATGAACAAAAAGAACTAAAGTTCAAGGAATCTAGAATAGGAAGAGCCCAAATAAATGTTGGTTAAATGAAAAATTTTTGGTTGCCTACTACTAGATTAATATTAATCGATACTACCATGCTCCTCCCAAACAATACTTAAACAAGGCAAACATTTATTTCTCCCTCATATAAATTAAGTCTTGAGATAGAGAATTCATGGTTGCTTTAGTGGCTCCTTGAAATTAGAGATCCAATTTCTTTCCAGCTTACTACTCCACCATCCCCAAGAAGTAGTTTTCGCCTTTGTCCTCATGGTCCAAGATGGTTGCTGGAATGCTAGCCATCACAACCATCTTCCAAACAGCAAGATGGAGGAAAAAGAGAAGAGACAAAGGGTGCATGCCACCTGTCCTTAAAGGAAATTTCCAGGTATTTGTCACATAACAGTTTTGCTTACATCTCATAAACCAGAATTTAGGCACATGTCCACTTAGCTATAAGGTCTTTTATAGGGCGGTAAAGTCTTTAGTTTTGTCAAGTGAAATCTGGAACTCTGTTATTAAAGAAAAAGAGGAGAATGAGTATTAGTCTAGGCAATTAGCAATCTCTACCAGCATCCTTTCACTCTCATCCTACATCCTGATAGAATCTAGATGTTACTATGGAATCACCCCTCCTCCATCATATGTTGTGTAGCAGCCTTAAAGTTTGGGCCAGACTGACTTCTCTTCAAGCTCCAGAGATAGACCCTGATTTGTTAATAGTATAGAAGTCTGACACCTCTACTCTTTCCAAACACTTAATAATTTTTTACCTGTAAATGAAGACAAATCTGCTAATTGTCTGAAAAAGGAACTCACTCCACTCCTGAAGCAGTGAAATATTGCATATTATAATGTGCTTATTAAATAGATGTTTATATAATAAACATATAATATGAAATACCTATATCTCTTTGACACTACTATTTAGTAAGATACGATATATATTACAGATTTGGGATTAGTGTGTATTGTTCCCCTTCTTCCTCTCTTCCAAATGGGACTTATAAAAATTGCAGTTGTCTTCTTCCTTCTCTGCCACTGTGTATTGACTGTATTGATGGGCATTGCTTCACTATTTGGCCATGTGTCACTGGGCTCTGACTTATTAGAGTAGTCAGACCACCAGCCATGTTTCCTAGGCTTGGAGCTGGGTGTAGTCACTACATGAGACATTGCTTTGTGCCTCATTAGGTGAGTTCATTTTACATGGGCACAGACAATTTTGAAAAGACATGTAGGAAGGTGCCTATGTATGGATTTGGGTAGTCAAAGGGGTGGACTGGACTGTGGAGGACATGTATTGATTGCTTACTCAGCATTCATTTCCTCTTCCCTCCTTCCTAACACTCTCCAGATTGTCATTAGGGAAACCTCTCCACCACTGTGTTGCAGCTGTACAGAATGGGGTGGGTTGATCTGAGACAATTCAAATAATCCTACCCCCCTTGCCACAGTGATTGGGTCTGGAAACCCTGACCTGCACCATTTGGTGCACTTGTTAGTTCCCTAGGCTTAAGAGATTTGGGGGTATCTAAAACACAAAGCTTATAATTCTCAGTCATTGATTTTGACATTCAGTCAAAACTCCCCCTCTCCCATTCTTTTGCCCTCTCCCTTGCCATCTCTCTTCACCATGTCCTGGATATAAACAAGGAAGCTGGAACATGAATTGCTACTGACAGCCATCTTTCAGCCAGGAGACAAGTCAGTCTAAAACACAATCTGACATACAGAGGCAAATAAATCTGAGCAAAGCAGAGCCAGGGTCCTGATCGAACCACATCCGAAGCTCACATTACTGCTGGCATTTTCACTTAATCAAACAATAAATCTTTTCTATTGTTTGTCAGTTTGACTTGGTTAATCTGATACTTGCAGCCTAAGATGATACATGCATGGAGGGAGAAATGAACCAGTTATTACACAGAAGTTTAAGGTCAGGTTGAAATCAGGAGCTCAACCAGATATGAGGTCCTGAGAATGGAAATGATCCCAATGCTCCTTAAATAAGAAGCTCTACTCCAAACAAGAGTCTTTTTATGTAGCAGAATCAAAATATAGTCTTCTCAGGGCTTGGTTGGCAAAAGTCTGCAAGCTCAAAGTGTAGCTGTGTTGCAAACTACTACGTGGAAGCAGAGGTTTCCCCAGGAAAGCCTGGCATTTAGGTTCCTTCCCATGCTGGGGTGTCTACTTAGTCCAAAAACATTCATAGAAGGTGCTAAGAAAATAGAGAAGTAGTCAAAGAAGGAGAAATAATCAAGAATTTTTTATTATCCTCAGAAAATAAATCATGAAATATTATTGCTAAATGCTTCGTGCTCAGATCTGGTTTTAATCCCTGGCTCTACGACTGATCAGCAAGTTATTGCTGAGCCTCATTTTCTCATTTTTAAATGAGAGAATACTAATAACTTCTTTGAAGGTTGTTACAGGTATTAAACATGATGTTTTATGTAAAGCCTGGGCAATAGAAAAATTCAGTAAGTGACAAATAGTTATTATTTGTTATTCATAGAACTAAGTTTGTACATATTGGTAGAACATTTGATGGTCTTTTTAAAGCTGGGTGGGCTGCAAGCTTTTGTGACTTTAGCAGGAAGGCTGTCCTGATGTGTAGTGATCATGTCATTGCTCCCCTTTGGGATCTCTTGATAATTTTTATACCCTTCTTGCCAACCTTTGGCCTGGAAAGCAGCCATCCCAAGTTAGAGTAATTTCTAATTTCCACCTGATCCAAGTTGCACTAGTTATTTGATTGGAATCATACTTGAACTCACTACAGGCTTTAAGGCGATGGGACCCAGTACTGAAATTGCAGTGCCTGGCACATAAGTGCTGTCTGACATTTAGGCACAGCAAGTTGATTGCTTTTCCAAGATGTGATGATTAGAGGATACTTTGGGAAGGCACCAAAATATATAAATAGGGCAGATTCTCTTCCTGTTCTGTATTTTAAGACCTTTGGGCATGAGTTCATTGTTGTTCTGGAATAGAATAAACTTACTGTGAAGATAGTAACTAAATCGCCTACCTCCTCTAGAAATGGTTCTGCTCACAGGACTGATCTCAGAGTCTCTCAGAGCTCAGGCCCGTTAGAAGGGCTGAGGTTAGTGCAAGTCCTGTTGTTAGCTGGCTCCAAGGCCTAAGGCAAGCCATTTAACCTCTTGGTGTCAGGACTTCCTCATCTGAGGGCTGGGGGTAATGACACGCCCTGCCTCTCAGGTGTGTTGGGGGCATTAATTAAAGTTTGTCCTGTGCTCCAGGGTCTCTGATGAAAGGCAAGTATCATTATTGTCGGGTTGCTGTAGGCAAGACTAGATTATAGTTCTCCAGCTGGGTTGTATATGGGAAGTAGTTTTAGCAAAAGATTTTCCCAAATGAAAATACAGGCTTTAAAGGTTTGAGGCCACTTCAAAAGACAAGGTGCCAGGGGAATGTCACCCTTCTTTTTGCCTTAGTTAGCTCAGGTTTTACATGGTGGAGAGTTAGAAATCAGCATCCTGGCTTTATTTATTTATTTGACAAGCAACATTTAGTTGGTTTGTTTCAGAGGTCTCTTTTCTGCATAGATTTTTAAAAATCCAATTAAGTAGGTTGTTGTTGCAGAAAATGCTGAATTCCTTGTGAAGAGCATGTAGTGTGTAAGGGCCATTTAGTGTGTCTATCCCATGATAAGCGGCATAGACAAAGCCATCACGTTAACAGCACCAAGTGGACAAGAGGTTTCAATCTTTTCGTTTTGTTTTGTTTAACTTCCTCCTTCCCGGCCCCTACTCTTTTAAAAATAGCCTTCTACCCTAAAGAGCACTGGTATGTTTTGAAAAGCTTTTAAAGAGGAACATTTTGAGAAGCCTTTTGGGCAGACAGACAACTGAGTATCTGGATATATTAATGCCAGGAGGAAGGAAGAAAATCTCTCCTTTGAGTACTAGACAAATTTTTGTTTTCCAAAAACTGGAAATACTGACCCAATTAGTATACTTGTCCAATTAAAGGGCAAACATAACATTTCTTTCCCCATGAGCTGAAGTGCATTTTCTCATACAAATACAGAAGGAAGCAAAATTGAATATTTTATTATCAACACAGTAGTAATAGGAAAACAAATAGGCAGAATCTTGGTGGTGGTTAATTCATGCTGCTGAATATTTGCTGGAACAAGGATTCCATGACGGAAATGCAAGTGGTGACAGCACCGTGAATGCGTTTGAATGAATCACAAAACATGCAGCACGTTCGTTCATTCAGCAAACATTCACTCAGCGTATTCTAAGTGTCAGGTACCATTCTGGACACTGGGAAATGATTGCTGAGCAACACAGGCAGGGTCCCAACTCTCACGGAGCCAGCATTGTGGTGGGGAAGACAAGAACACTCAATGAAACAATTGTAAATTGAGTGAACAGGGAACTAAAATGAGGTGATGGGATAGAGAGTTAGATGGTGATTTAGTTTGGGTGGGTAGAAAGCCCTCTTCAGGGGGTGGCTTAAGCCAGTTAAGGCCTCACGTTGGGAGCAGGTATAAGACTTAATGTTGGAAAATGACTTTGCTGTGATAAAGTAGCCTTCAGTGGGTATGGATGCAGCTTGAGATTCCAGCATATCCCTCCAATGTGGTATCCAACTGTTTCTTCTCTAATTTAGATTCCTCCATCAGCCAATACATATAAGAGAAGGCAGATTATGTTTGGAACCATCTAGCTGACTGTTCTGAAAAGGACTGAGGACAGGAGACCTTCGGTTGGAGCTGGTTCTTCCAGTGGGTTAGCAATACAGTCTCTCTATACCTTGATTTCCTTACCTGAAAAAAAAAAATCCCAAAAGATGTGTTGGTGAGGTCCTTTTGCTCTTCTTTTAGGAGCAAAATGGAAGTATGATTTGATTATTGGAGACCCTTGGTTTTCAGCAATCTACAAAGAGGAGTTTTAAGAAGTGGCAAACATTGAGAAGTAGTTATATCAGTAGCTTAAAAATTTGTCAGGGAGATAGTTGGGTGCAAAAGTTAGAGATCATGCATGTTCTTAAAATGAGTCTTTTTAATTTCTTACTACTTTTTTTAGAAAATGGGAGTTAAAAGAACCTGCAGCAGACAGTTTTCAAAACATTAGAAAAGTACATAGTGATTACTACGATAATGCCTGTGGTTTTGTTACATTTGGTTTTCCCTGCTTTCACCAACTGCCAGAAATGAATAGATGTGAAATGTCTTAGAGTTCTGCAGCTAAGAATTCTACTTGTAACAAAAATTAGACTGTTAAAGTAAGTTCAGTAACTAAGAGTAGAAGAATAATTTATACTCTGATAACCAAAACTCTTCATAAGAAGTTAAAATTTTTCTCGAACAACAATATCCCAAACACAATTTTATGAGCAAGTAAAATTATGCATTATTTTTTCCTGCAATCTAATAAAGTGACACTAGCAATATTACCTTCTATAATACTCCACACTTTGCAAAAACAGTGTAATGTTTCTTGTCTTATTTGAGCCTTATAACTGCTTTGGAAGTAAATTGGATAGAATTTATTATTCCCACTTCATATGTGAGGAAAAAGAGGTACAGGAGTTGGGATGTTCCTGGGTTTACATAGCTAGAGATTTAAGCCAGGATCCAGCATCCTGAATCCGTCTAGTGATCCAATCATCCAAAATTGTTGCCCACCTAACTTGAGTGGCTCTTCCCTGTTTCACTGTTTGTTGTTAGTGTTTTGTTTTTCATGCAGGACTCCAAAGTACTTCTAGGAATTTCCAGAAGGCTTTGAGGCTGTTGCATGGCACATGAGCTCATGAGCAAGTCTGGGCAGCTCCGGTGAGCCTGCCAATCTTAGTCCTTCTGCAGTGACCCTGCTCCTTCACGTCCTGCTTACTTTTTGGGCATGGCTGTCACTTCCCTTGGGTCGCCCTTACCTATTGCTATGGTGAGATCTTGGTTGCACTGGGGTATTTCCCTTGTTTTAGACAGAATCTGGGTAAGAAATGGTGCATCTCACTCTGAATTCATTTTCACATTGCATGGCAATACAAAACTGAGACAAAATCCTGTTAAAGGCCACGTTTTTCTTGGAGTCTGCAATTTTAGAAATTGGATTTGAAGAATCTCATTATCTTTTGCATAACATCAATCAGTAAATAGTACATTCAGTGTTATGAGGAACAAAGAAGGTAAGACTTTGTGCTGCTCCCCAGACTTTACAGGCTCCTGGGGACACAAAATATTATACCATTCAATTATAATATAGTCGAATGATTATATGAAATATTTTGCTGTATCATTTTGAGACAGTGCTCTAAGATCTGCTAAATACATCTACAGGTCAAAGAGAGGGAGGCAGAATAATCCATTTGAAGGCTGTGCAGAAAATGTGGAAGAAACACAAGGGAATAAAAGAGTTGAGTTTAGAGGGAAGAACCAGGAAAATTTTATTCAAAATTTCAGTCTTTATTAGCAATAAATTAAAATAAGGTGGTGTTTTTTGATGACTCATAAGATAGATGTTGCATGAAGGGATTCTGGAATCAACAGGCACAAATAAGACAGCCAAATATGGGAAAATGATCATAGGTAGAGCATTTGTTCCACTTGCCTTTTATCTTTTACACCTGTGTTTGAATTCATCCAAACTTGCATAAATCCTTTACACAGCTGTCGAAACTGCACCTGAAAAAAGGCTGAAGTAGTCTCAGATGGGCTAACATTTCATCATTCTGAATGCTTAAACCCAAACAGGCTTAAACACTTTGCCAAACCCAAGGATAACGGGCTTCCCATTGATCTTTGCTCTGTTCAAATGTTCAACTACGTGTGCCAAAAGGTACACAGCAAACTGCATTGTATGGAATCCCATGATTTTCAGCTACAGAAAGGTGAAAAATACAGTTTTAAGGATGGAAGTTCTCCTTTGAAATGTACACAGAAACACATACTTTGATAGGTGTAATGATATAGAGAACAGTTTATTGGCTGCTTGTACAAACCAATCCACTGAATTTAATTTTTCTTTTCTTGTCAACAAGTAGTTAAACATATATTTCTGAGAAGAGCTAATTGAATTTCTGGTATTTTCACTAGACTGTTTTTTATGTCTATCTAACTTCCACAATTTTATCACTTTTAACTTGGCGTCTATTAAAATTATAAACATATACATCAGCATTGTGAAAAAAGTTCAAACAGCACAGAAAGATACACAATGAAAAGTACAGGTCCTTCTATACCTCTTTTCTCCAAATTCCCCCCTCAGAGGTAACCCCTGTAACGGTTTGATCTATATCCTTCCAGATCGTTTGTAAAATGGATTAACTTGTGTGTGTATGTGTAATTATAAGTGAGATCATACCATCAATATTATTATGCCACTATCTTTGCCTTAAAATAGCATAATGCACTACCAATATTTACAAACTTTGCCAGACTAATGAGTGAACGTTGGTATCTCTGGGTGTAGGATTTACTCTGGGTGAGGACTCAATGAATTTAAATTATTTTCTTCAAACCTAATTCTATTCTCTGCTTCCTTATTCGCAACACTACCAAAAACTAGTAGGAGGCTAGTAGGCTTGCTTGCTAAACATGGTACCCTGAAGAAATGAGTCTGAAAGTTAACTTCAAAGGAAATTTAGGGCTTGACTTCATGGATAGAAGGAGTTAAAAAAAGGAAATGTGAGGTAGGGGAGGTTCTGTGAGCAAAGCCATTGAAACTGGAATCCCTTACCTGTTTTCTTGGTCCTACCTGTCTGTGGCTGTGTTTGAGGAAGGCTTGGTCCATCTTTGTAGCTGACATGATGGATGTCTATCCTCTGGACTCTTCATTAGGACTGCATTCAGTTCTAAGTGTGAATGGACTTTCTCTTTAGCATGCTTCCGCACTGTGCTCCACTGTTTCTTGCTCTTTCTCATTAGGAGCTCCTTTCTGAGGGAAGAGATGGATTTCCCTCAGTATGGTCAAGGAAATGCCTGAGTGGGCCTTTGCCTGAACTTTATGAGATGATTTGAAAATAGCTCCAGGGAGGCTTTGATCACTGGGGGAACTTGACTGTAACCTGGTTGGCAAGATAATACTGAGGATGTTGCAAGTGGCACTGGTGAAAAGTCTGGGTTAGTGGGTAAGACAGAGTCAAGGGACAAAGTGATTCATACAGAATATCTGTGGTGTTGAGTAATAATGTTGGAAACATAAAAAGGAACAGAAGATATAGGAAGTTCTAGGGCTTGGCACTTGGACCTGAACCAGAAAAAATTAAGAAAATGAGAGTCATGATGAAATGAAGTTACCTTCATTCATTATGCTGCCATGTGCCATTTCCTGTCTTTTCAGCTTTCTGCATTCCTTCAGCAATGTCAGGGCTGGGCCTGTGCAGATGACCCGGCTTTGCCAGCTGGCGCCCTTGGGCTGTTAGCCTCTGGGGATGGTAGGTGGGGAATGGGGGACCTTCTTCTCCTGCTCCTTGTGAGTTCCTGTTTGCTTCCTGTTCTGGGCGACATCCCCCTGGCCTCACTTCTTTACAACAAACCTGGCAGTGGTACTGGATTCTAGGAGCAGCTGTTGAATCCAATGAGCAGTTTGGATTCACTGAAGTTGCTTCCTTGCACTCCCGCTTTCCACAACACCAGCCACATCTGAGAAGCACTCTCCCACTCAGGGGTCCCAATCCGGCAGTACCCTCTTCTAGCTCCGGTACACCAGCCCCAGCCAACAGCACCCCTCCTCAGAGGCCTGGAGATTTCAGCTCCGTGAAGCCTCTTCTTCTGAGCTCTAATAACTCCAGCCTCTTCCCTCTGTTCTCCCACCCTTGAGGATGGTAGTGGCTCCCTGTAGTTATTGCTTCGATGATGCTCTCAATTTGTTCTCCTCGTGAATTTCCTGCCTTCTATATTTAGTAAAATTCTTTAGACTATATATAATATATAACTTCTGTCTCTGTACCAGAGCCTGCCTGACATGGGCTCTCCCCAGAGTCACTGAAGCAGGAGAGCCCATGAGTTCCTCTGTCACTCAGGAACAGTGAGGCCTGTGTCGTGTGGAACTAGGAGTACATAAGGGAAGAGGTACAGCTGATAAATTTTGGTGGGAAGGAGCCAATGGAACTTGATGATTAGCCACAGGGAGTGAAGAGGGAGCAAAAGAACAAACAAGAGTTTCTTCTGACAGTGGGGGGGCGGGGGATGGCAGAGAAACCTGGGGAAATTGGGGAAAAACCCAGACATATATGCAAGTGTAGATATCTTCAAGCGTCTGGTAAAATGGAACTGAAATTCAAGCGAGAGAACTAGAGTGGTGGCCTCCAACAGTGAGGAGGGGCCTGTGGCTGTTTCCTGAGGACATGCAGATGGAGGGACAGGAGTTGCTGCATAGCTTGTAAAGAGAGGCTTAATGCAAAGTCCAGTACGGGGACATCCTGCCCACATCAAGTGCAGGTGACCTCTTTCTTAATACCCTGTATGGGTTAAGAAGGATGAGAACTACAGGGCCACTATTTTAACCAGAAGGTGTTAGTGATTGAGATTCATGTAAACAAACTTTAATTCTGGTTGAGTCAATAGAGTAGAAGAGCATCAGTGAACAATATTGTCTTTAATTTTTTAAGATGGTAGCAGATGAACAAGCTATATAACCAGCCACTTTACATGAGCAGCAGACTATGAAGCCTGTTGTCATCAAATAAAACACAGCAAAGTTTATCTGACACAAACTTCATAATATTCATAGTCATCATTGTGCTAGATTGTAATTAGGCATAGGTGGTAAGCAGTTCTTGTGAACTATTGTAATTCATACTGATGAAAGTCAAATAAACTTTTTATACTCTTTTTGCCTTTTTAGTTCTTTATCTAAAACGGATCTGTCAGCAACTTTTATTGATATCATGTACCATCAATTAAAATCCATTTATCAAACATTTACTGAATCTTTATTATGTTCCAAGTATGCTGGGTTCTGTGGGATGTAAACATGAAGAGTCTTGTCTTAAAGTTGAGAAGTTTATGTGTATTCTTTAATCTGAATCACAGATGCTACAGAGTGACTCACACATGTTCCTGTATCTTGTACTCTGTGCTCTCCTTGATTAAAATACTACTTCCTCAGAGAGCTTTCCCTTCTTCAATGGACACTTTCACCCCCCCATGCCTGCCTTCTTCCTGTCCTCTGGCAGGCACTGAGGGGTTCTCTGCAGCATTTTCCATCCTATGTTTCTGGGATGGTAAATGTCTGGATACCAGGGAACCCTGGTTCATGACCCCAGAGCCATCTTGCTCAGAGGAATAATAGATAGATGGTAGAGTGGATGGCATGTGGAGTAGAGACACACAGGAAGAAGGGTCCTTTCCTCTTTGGAAATGGGTGTCTTAGGGAAAAGAAGCTAAAGGTTAGAAAGAAGAGCCTGTGCTCAGTCTGGAACAGGAGGAAGGGTTTTGCTAGGGCAGGGACATGTTTGAGTAGGATGGTTTCTAGCCAGAGGGACGTTCCTCATTCGGCAACTTGAGGGGAGGGGCTCCACGTAACAGAAGCTGGCACCGTCCCTTATCTGTTCTCTTGAGGAGGACAGAAAACATTTGGGAGAGAGATCAAAGAACAGTGCTGCCTTGTTCTGGTCCCTCGTAAATCAGAAAGGATAGGTTAGATGATGGTGTAACAAGGCCTCACATCTCAGGGGTGTAACACCATGAAGGTAAATTTCTCCCTACTCTGCATGCCTACCATGGGCTGGCTGGGCGCTTTTCTCCAGCTCATCCTGACTCAGCATGCAAGCCGCAGGGCCACCACTCTCTGGGGGCATCAGTGCCCTCTAGGTGAAGGGGAGGGAAGGGCAAGGAAGAGCACATGCTGGCTCTTCAAAGTTCTGCCCCCAAATCACACAGGCTGCTCATTCACGTGTCATTGACCGACGTCACCGGGCCATGCCTTTCCTTAAGGTAGTAGAGGGACCAGAATGAGTTGAAACCGGGAACGTCCTGCCTCCACACCAGGGCTGTGTGGCGAGTCACCGCGCATTCTCAGGCAGCGACTTTGTGGGTAGGGGCACTGTGATTGTCCAAGGTCCCTGGAGTGAGAGGCCTCCACCATCCCTGAAATATCTTTTTTACCTTCTTAACGGTATTTGAAATTCCTTTAACAGCACATAAAATTGTGTACAATTAAAAAGCCTTAAAGAAATCACATTAACTAAGCCCTTTACTATCAAGTTACAGATCTAGTCCTTGTGCTTTGATAGCTGGGAAGGGCCTTAGAGGACAAAAAGGAAGATGGGGTAGAGCATTCTGGGCATCCATGATACACCAATATACCTCATGTCAAGTTCATCCCTCAGCCCTCGCTATAGCTCAAGATAGTTTGGTGGCCAAGAACATGGACCCTGGGGCCTGGCTGCCTGGGTCGGAGCTCTGGCTCTATTGTTTAGCAGCTCTGTGACGTTGGGCAATTCCTTGATTTCTCTGTGCCTCAGTTTCCTCATCCATGCAGTGCAGATTATAATAGTGTCTACCTCAGAGGTGTGTGAGGAGCAGCCAATGTGTAGAAAGTGTTAAGAACAGTGACTGGCAGAAAGCAAACTCTCAGAAAGAGCATTAGTTAAATATATAAAAATAAACTATACAAAGTAGCCCCATTTACAAATGGAAACTAGGGACTCAAGCTCTAGGGGAGAGAAAGAGCCAATATTTACCTTATTTTTTTCCAAAGTTCATGTTCTTTCTTTTATACCTTATTGGGTGTGATATGATATCATCAAAAGGAGAAAACAGCATAGAAATGGAGGCATGAAAGACAAGCTTTTCCACTTTCTCAACATTACCTTCATTTGTCTCCAAAAGTTCTTATATTCTGAATGGCTCTTCAGTAGGAACTTATCATTTGCCAAATGATTGCCCTAGATGAGGCAGGTACCATTTGGTGCTATAGGCATAGGACACTGTCACTGACATCCTGTTTTGTTTTTAATTAAGTTATAATTGACATATAACATTATATTAGTTTCAGGTGTACAATGTAATGATGCGTTATTTATAAATATTGTGAAATAATCACCACAATAAATCTCGTTTATATCCATCACCTTACATAGTTTCACAATTCTTTTTTTCCTTGTGGTGAGAACTTTTAAGATCTACTCTGTGTACTGACGTGCTTTGTGCCAATAATTTGTCAAGTGTACAGTGGCCTGGAACACCTGTCAGCCATTGGTCATGTTTTGAGGATTTTATAATCTTATATGAATTAGCATAATTATTCAAACATAAAATGTTTGGTTGAAGTATGTGTGACACATTTTCCCCTTGAAAGAAAAAGTCCTGGGGAACATCAGCAAGACAGTAAAAGAGCAAGATAAATTCAGTATAGTTCAAATGTTAGGTAGAAAAATCGAATGAATGAAAGCAAAGGATGACTTCCCATGAGAAGCTGCAAAGAGCCATGAGATGCACATTCTAATTCTTACCTTCTTGTTTTGAAGAACCTGGCTATTGATAGGAGGAACTACTTCCTGGTGGTTAAAGGCAAACTCTGAAGTCAGATAGACCCAACCTTGAATCTAAGCTTTATTGCTTACTGGTTTTGTGAGGGTCAGTTTTCTCATGTAAACCATAGAGACCATGACATTATAAGTGTCCTCCAATAGCCATTCCATTTCACCCCTATTGTGTAACATGTGCTTTGTGTGACATTGACCCCAACCCCAACTTCAGTAATGGCTCAAATAATTGTTTATCTATCATTGTACTTCTACCCCTTGTCCCAGTGAAGGTGTCAGGATATACAGATAATTCATGCCTCAGTATGAAGCTAAGTATAAAAAGGTAACTTTGTTTACTGGTTCTGGGATGATATCCATCCCCTTGAATATGAATGAAGAAGCATGTAAGCCTGATTATTGCTAGCAACATTTTGTGATTGAAGGGAATGAATCTGACAACAGTTATAACACATGGAGGAAGACAGAGTTGAGGGAACTACAGAGAAATTAGATCCAGAGCTTTGATCAAGCCATACCTGAAGCTCATACTATCACTGGATTTTTCAGTCATATGTGCAATAAATCTTCCTTATTCGTTAAGCCAGTTTGAGTCGATTTATTTTCCACATAAACCAGTTTGTATGCTTACTTCTAGGTGGTTGTATGTAAACCACCTAGAGTAAAATATCCTAGTAGAGTGCCTGGTGAATTCTAAGACAGCATCCATCATGACAGAACATTATTGTGGGGGAGAAGTGGGAGTGTGACATTGACATGTAATGAAGCCCCAGCAGTGGGGTGGTGGTGATAAATATACAGTCTTATATATTCTGTAATTTAGAGTCATTAATCAGAAGGGGGTACATGATTTGATTGTCAATTCAGAGAGCCCTGGGATTTCAAGATACATGAAGGGAGTGCAGCAGAGATCTTAAAATTATTTGTCAACAGTTGGATGAATAAGAAAGCAGAGTTTTAAAAAAACAAAACTGAAGCAAAATCAGTTGAGTTAACAATGTTGTTCTTTCAAAATCCCGTTCTAAGATTCTAAGTGAAGTTGGTGAGCACAGTCTTAAACTGAGCCGGACTGTAGGGGCGGAAAGCTGCCTTTCTGCAGCATGGGGTGATGGACTGCCCTGCGCCCATCTGGGAACTCGGGGGTTGGAGCGAGAGGAAAGGGTGCTATTGACAGCTTTGGAGAAACAGGGAGAGAACGAAGGGGACTGTGGAGAGATAATGAGCTCTGTGTCTGACATGTTTAGTTTTAGGAGGTGGTGGGACACCCAAGTAGAGATATTCTGCAGACAGAAAGAAATATGGGACTGAAGAAAGGGTGAGAGGTCAAGGCTGGGCCTGGAGATTTGGGAGTCATCCACATTCAGGTGGTAATTAAAGCCATCTGACGGGGGGGGGGGGTTGGTGGGGGGGAGCTTCCAAGAGGAGTGTGCTGTGAGTGAAAAAAGCCCATGGCCCCAAACTGTGAGGGAAAAAGCCCAAAGCCCCAAACTGAGCCTTGCTTCAGGAGAGAAGGAGGAGGGAGCAAGGCCGCAGGCGGGAGGTTCAGGGAGGAAATGATGAGAGGGGAAGGGAGAGATCTGCAGAATATGGTCCTTACAGCCAAGGGCAGATGACATGGATGGAGAACCATTAAAAAGGCTCACCGAAGTTGAGAAAGTGGCTAGGATGTTTCCAACGGATGTTTCCATCCTTTTACAAACACCATTCAGAAGGAAGCAAAGGTCATTTTCCACTACTCTTCCAAGACCCAGTGAAACATTGGTATAAGGTGAGTGACTTGAGGGAGGATAAATTCTCAGTGCTTTCCCTTTCTACCTAGAAAGGAAATAATATCGATCAGTTTGAAGGGATTTATGAAGCTAGTAGTACTTGCAGGGGAAAAAATAAATGAGAAGTTCTCATTCATTATAATACCATATAAGACCTTGAGGGTTATCATCATAATGCTACTAAGATTTTTTTTTGAAGATAGGTCTTGAAAGTTATAGGAAAGAGGACATGACAGAGATGGCTCACTGGGATAAACAGTACCCTAGGAACACAAGCATTAAGAAAAAATAAAACCAATTGGGAAACACTCATTAGTGTAAATGCCCGGGGTGTCATCCCCTGAAATGGTGTTGCTGAAACTAGCTGAGCAAACTGAACTTCTATGGATTATGGACTAGAAAACCCTGATATGTTTCCTTTTAGTTTTCTCCATGACAGAAGTCAGTGGGGAGTCATGCTTTTATACCCTAATATATCTTAATAACGCCAGGTGTGATGGTCTGCTCACTCACTCAGTTCATAATCCTGAAGGAATTTCATAGTGACAAAGAGCTGCGAATCCTGTCCCTCTAATAGCTTGGCAAATGCCTTTAGGCAAGTTGTATATTAATAATGGAGTAATGATAAGATCATTTCCTCAGGATCTTTAGAGCCAGTGTGTTGACTAAGGTGGTGCAGGGTGGCTAAGACGACTGCAATTAAAACTCTTGCCCAACGATTAAAAGAGAACAGAACATGCTGGATGAGAACATTGCTCTGTCAGGTTTAGTATTTAACCCCCAGGGGTAACCAGTAGCTGTTCATTTGGAGGAAGGCAATCACGTTTCAGTAATGAATCTAAAGGGTTGGGTAAGGATGAATAGGGATGCTCAGAGGGAGGACTGGGTTGGAGCCAAGGACAAACGGCTTCCCTAAACATTATAAGTACAAACTTTTGTTCTGCATCCTAAAGTTTGTTTTGCTCTTACTTTTTCATTTATAATATAGAATTGATTTTTCTAGGCCCCTTTAAAAATTCCATTACTGAATTTGATTGAATTGTTATAAAATTTAGACTTCCTCATAGAGGTAAAAAAGAATGACAGGACAAAGTGAGACCAGTAGGAGCACAGAAGGGGAGACGTTGGAAGAGTGGAGTGTGGTGCGAGAGGAAAAAGATCTCTGCCCACTTTTGAAGGTCACAATAATCTCTGTTGTATTTCAGGAAGATTAGAGAAAGCAAGGAGGGAGATGGATCTAAAATCTACTGGGTGCTGTTCATGGTCCAGATATAGCATATGTGTGAGACTGTGTTATAATAAAATATATATTTTGTTTTCATCCCATTTTGGACACAGAGCTCCTAAAACCCTTGTAATTTTCTAAGTGATGAAAACAGCAAAGGTGTCTTTTGTTATGTCAGTGAGGTGACTTTTGGTCTCCTCCTAAGGTTAGAGGCTGGTTGCGGGGAGAAACACCATGGGGTTAGAGGGATGGAACTTTCAGACCCACCCCAAACTTCCAGAAGGGGCAAACGGTTGAAGATGGAGTTCTAGCACCAACAGTCAATGATTTAATTAGCTGTGCCTATGTAATGAACCTCCATAAAAACCCAAACAAGGAGAGGTTTCAGAGAGCTTCCAGGTTGGTGAACATGTGACTTCAGGGGAATGTCATGCTCAGAGAGCGTGGAAGCTCTGAGCCCTACCCACATACTTGACCCTGTGCATCGCTTCCACATGGCTGTGCCTGAATTATATCCTTTTATAATAAACCACCTCTATAGATAAAGTGTTTATCTGGGTTCTGTGAGCTGTTCTAGCAAATTAATGGATCCCAAGGAGGGGCTCACTGGACGTGCAATCTATAGCAAGTAGGTCAGATACGTGGTGACGTCCTGGGCTTGGGATGGTGTCTCAAGTGGGGGCAGTCTTGTAGGAGTGAGACTTTAATCTGTGATATCTGACACTAATCTCCAGGAAAAAGGTGTCAGAATTGAGTTGAATTGTATGACGCCCAGCAAATGTCTGAGAACTGCTTGGAGGTAGGGTAACTGTCCTCACCCCCACATTGGAATTAGAGCTCAGAAGCTCTAATATGTTAATCATGTAATTCTCACAATAACTCTGTAGGGTATGTATTAGTGTTCTATTTACCTGTAGATGAATGGAGGCTTAAGTTCAGTAACTTGTCTGAGGTAGTTGCAGAGACAGAATTTGAAATAAGTCCCCTTTCCGTCCTCCCTCCCTGCCTTCCAGTATGTTAATACTTTCCTCCCTTCTTTTTATGTTTTGGTCCCTTTATGAGTAACTTACCGGAACGCGCTTGAAGCTCCCTTTCCATCTCATATAGCAGACCCACCTGCACACGTGTGCTAAGTGTCTGACAGCATCTCATTGACTTAGCAAAGGAGTAAGACCCACAGGGGTCAGTGGAATACTTCAGAAGGGCCCAGGTGTCTCTTGTGGTTCCAGGTAATTTGCACACTCTGAGCTGCTCCCATGTCAGAACGTACGGAGGAAATAACATGCTCCATTTTCTGACAATTACAGAGAATCGGGGGCTCAAGTCTCAGATCAGAAGTTGTGGCTGAACTTCTGGACTAGAAAGAATGTCTAGAGTACCAGGCAGAAACTGGTCAGAATTCAGGAGGAAGATGAGACCACAATCCAGTTTCACAGCTAGGTCGGTGTAGGAGTGGGGGTTGGAGAGGGAGGGCCATGCCAAGGGCCTGCTGAATCCCTGGTTACAGTAAAGGGGCTGGAGGTTGGGCACATGACACAGGGGCCTATGATGACACGGCTGTTCTAGTTGGCCCTAGGAAGTGGCAGGAAGGATTTTAAAGAGTACAAAGACCTGGGGTCAGGGGAAGATTGAGTCAGAATTGTTATTCTAGGGGAAAAAGACCTAAAATATAAGTTCTTTTTTGAATAAAGAATGAGTAATCAGGGGGCCCATGCTCAATAGCACCGAGAAGAAAGGCAAAGGGGTTTTCATGCCCATGAAAGATTTTCAAGAGCTTGGAACAGAGGCTAAGAAACATCTGACCTTGGCTAAAGAGGGATGTGTAGAAGTCGAGACAGGCTGATGCTGACACTTCACCAGTTTGCTGCCAGAGAAAGGTGAGGACTGCCATTCTCTCCGTTCTCTCACCAGAGCTCTAACCCTGGCTCCAGCTGGGGCAATTCTGTCCTGCAGGTGGGCCGCCAGATAAAACACAGGATGCACAACTAAATCAGAATTTTAGGTAAACAAATAGTTTTTAGTGTAAGTATATCCCAAATACTCCATGGGGTATACTTATACTGAAAAATGATTTGTTGCTTTTCTAAAGTTCAAATTCAACTGGGCACCCTGTACTTTCATTTCATAAATCTTTTTTTTCATTTCATAAATTCATTTCATATGGCACTGCTATATTCAGTGGATTGAAACCATTTGGGGATGTTTTTATTGTCACGACTGGGAGGGAGATGCCGCTGGCATTTAATGGGTAAGAGGTCAAGGATATAGTCACAAGTATCAACAGAGCCAAATGTCAGCTGAGACTGAGAGACCAGAAGCTGGCAGGCCAGTATCCTTGTATCTAGCCCCCAGGACCCAAACCCAAGCAAAATTAATTCACTTCCCTAGCATTGTGTGTTTTATTTAGGTGGCATTCTTAATTAGCTGCTAATTAAAATGTAGTGAGTGAATAGGTACTCTCCTAAGCCCACCTCCACCATTTACTGTGTAATCTGGCATAAATTACTTAACCCTTTTTTTCCTGAGTTTTTCTCATATGTGAAATGGGGAAAATTGTAACATTGACATCATTTTTGTATGTCCCTGTGAGGATGAAATGAATTGTTATATACAATATTTTATATTACAAAACTAAGGACACTGCCTGGAACATAAAAAAAAACCTCAGTAAGTGTAATTATCATTACGGTTAACTACTGTTACTAATTTTAAAAAGAAAATAAATCTCTTATACTCTAAAAATGCTTTAAATAGAGGGCACAATTCCCTTCATTATTTGGTGGATGATGTTGATGGATTTTCTAATGTTGTACCATCCTTGCATCCCTGAGATGAATCCCACTTGGTCATGGTGTATGATCCTTTTTTTGTATTTTTGAATTCAGTTTGCTAATATTTTGTTGAGTATTTTTGCATCTATGTTCATCAGGGATATTGGTCTGTAGTTTTCTTATTTGGTGGGGTCTTTGCCTGGTTTTGGTATTAGGGTGATGCTGGCTTCATAGAATGAGTTTGGGAGTATTCCCTCCTCTACTATTTTTTGGAAAACTTTAAGGAGAATGGGTATTATGTCTTCTCTGTATGTCTGATAAAATTCCGAGGTAAATCCATCTGGCCCAGGGGTTTTGTTCTTGGGTAGTTTTTTGATTACCGTTTCAATTTCTTTGCTCGTAATTGGTTTGTTCAGATTTTCTGTTTCTTCCTTGGTCAGTCTTGGAAGGTTGTATTTTTCTAGGAAGTTGTCCATTTCTTCTAGGTTTTCCAGCTTGTTAGCATATAGGTTTTCATAGTAGTCTCTAATAATTCTTTGTATTTCTGTTGGGTCCATCGTGATGTTTCCTTTCTTGTTTCTGATTCTGTTCATGTGTGTTGATTCTCTTTTTCTCTTAAGTCTGGCTAAAGGTTTATCTATTTTGTTTATTTTCTCAAAGAACCAGCTCTTGGTTTCATTAATTTTTTCTATTGTTTTATTCTTCTCAATTTTATTTATTTCTTCTCTGATCTTTATTATGTCCCTCCTTCTGCTGACTTTAGGCCTCATTTGTTCTTCTTTCTCAATTTTGATAATTGTGATATTAGACTATTCATTTGGGTTTATTCTTCCTTCTTTAAATATGCGTGGATTGCTATATACTTTCCTCTTAAGACTGCTTTTGCTGCGTCCCACAGAAGTTGGGGCTTTGTGTTGTTGTCACTTGTTTCCATATATTGCTTGATCTCTATTTTAATTTGGTCATTGATTCATTGATTATTTAGGAGCATGTTGTTAAGCCTCTGTGTTTTTGTGGGTCTTTTTTCTTTCTTTGTACAATTTATTTCTAGTTTTATACCTTTGTGGTCTGAAAAGTTGGTTGGTAGGATTTCAATCTTTTTGAATTTATTGAGGTTCTTTTTGTGGCCTAGTATGTGGTCTATTCTGGAGAATGTTTCATGTGCACTTGAGAAGAATGTGTATCCTGGTGCTTTTGAATGTAGAGTTCTGTAGATGTCTATTAGGTCCATCTGTTCTAGTGTGCTGTTCAGTGCCTCTGTGTCCTTACTTATTTTCTGTTTTGTGGATCTATCCTTTGGAGTGAGTGGTGTGTTGAAGTCTCCCAAAATGAATGCATTGCATTCTATTTCCTCTTTCAATCCTGTTAATATTTGTTTCACATATGCTGATGCTCCTGTACTGGGTGCATATATATTTATAATGGTTATATTCTCTTGTTGGACTGATCCCTTTATCATTATGTAATGTCCTTCTTTATCTCTTGTTACTTTCTTTGTTTTGAAGTCTATTTTGTCTGATACTAGTACTGCAACACCTGCTTTTTTCTCCCTGTTGTTTACATGAAATATCTTTTTCCATCCCTTGACTTTTAGTCTGTGCATGTCTTTGATTTTGTGGTGAGTCTCTTGTAAGCAGCATATAGATGGGTCTTGCTTTTTTATCCATTCTGTTACTCTGTGTCTTTTAATTGGTGCATTCAGTCCATTTACATTTACGATGATTATTGAAAGATATGTACTTATTGCCATTGCAGGCTTTAGGTTCATGGTTACCAAAGGTTCAAGTTTAGCTTCTTTACTATCTAGCCATCTAACTTAACTTGCTTATTGAGCTATTAATAAACACTGTCTGGTGATTCTTTATTTCTCTCTCTTCTTATTCCTCCTCCTCCATTCTTCATATGTTGGGTGTTTTGTTCTGTGCTCTTTTGTGTTTCCTTTGACTGCTTTTGTGGGTAGTTGATTTTATTTTTTGTCTTTAGTTAGTATTTGGTTGGTCTTCTTTCTTTGCTGTGATTGTATTTTCTCTGGTGACATTTATTTAGCCTTAGGAATGCTCCCATCTAGAGCAGTCCCTCTAAAATACCCTGTAGAGGTGGTTTGTGTGAGGCAAATTCCCTCAACTTTCGCTTGTCTGGGAGTTGTTTAATCCCTCCTTCATATTTAAATGATAATCGTGCTGGATACAATATTCTTGGTTCAAGGCCCTTCTGTTTCATTGCATTTAATATATCATGCCATTCTCTTCTGGCCTGTAAGGTTTCTGTTGAGAAGTCTGATGAGAACCTGATGGGTTTTCCTTTGTAAGTGACCTTTTTCCTCTCTCTAGCTGCCTTTAAAACTCTGTCTTTGTCCTTGTGTGTCTTGGTGTTGTCCTCCTTGGGTCCCTTCTGTTGGGAGTTCTGTGGGCTTCCTTGGTCTGAGCAACTATTTCCTCCCCCAGTTTGGGGAAGTTTTCAGCAATTATTTCTTCAAAGACACTTTCTATCCCTTTTTCTCTCTCTTCTTCTTCTGGTACCCCTATAATGTGAATATTTTTCCATTTGGATTGGTCATACTGTTCTCTTAATATTTTTTCATTCCTGGAGATTCTTTTATCTCTCTCTGCGTCAGCTTCTCAGTATTCCTGTTCTCTGATTTCTATTCCATTAATGGCCTCTTACATCTCATCCAGTCTGCTCTTAAGTCCTTCCAGAGATTGTTTCATTTCTGTAATCTCTCTCCAGACTTCATCCCTTAGCTCTTGCATATTTCTCTGAAGTTCCATCAGCATGGTTCCATCACCTTTATTTTGAATTCTTTTTCAGGGAGATTGGTTAGATCTATCTCCCCAGGCCCTCTCTCAGGGGTTGTCTGGACTATTTAGGACTGGACTAAGTTCTTCTGCCTTTTCATGGTGATAGAGGTAGCTGTAGGCCAGTAGCACATGTGCCAGCTGGGAGAACAAAGTCCTTTCCTGATTGCTGGTCACCTTGCCCTTCTCCGCTGCCTGTGTCAGTTACCTGCACTCCTGGAGCAGTTTCCAGGTTAATCCCCTAAGCTGCTGTGGGCGGGGTCTCCGTCAGCATAGTGCAGAGCCCTGCAGGGAGTGGCAGGCACACTGGGGGCACTCTTCCACGAAAGTGGCACCCCTGCCAGGCAGCTGTGTGCCTACAGCAGACTTTGGGTCTGGTCCGGGTGGCTGTGCACTAGGCTGAGTGGGTGCTGGGGGCACGGCTGCTCCTCCACTGCTGCCGCCGGCTCCTGCGGGCTGCTCCTGTGCCCCTCTGGTGCTGCCGCGGGCTCACACAGGCTGCTCCCAGCCCCCTCCAGCACCGCCACCACAGGCTCATGAGGGCTGCTCTGTCACCACCGCTGCCGGCCCACGTGTGCCATTCCCGGACCGCTCAGGTGCGCCACCATGGGATTGCACAGGCTGCTCCCAGGCCCCTCTGGCACCTCCTTCCCTAGCGCATGCTGCTGCTCTCCCACTACTGGGCTGGTGTGTTGGGGTCCGCGCCAGTTGGGGGAACTACTGGCAGGCTGCTTATCACCGTGAGGGGCTTCAGAGCTGCGCTGCTGCCCAGGGGGTTAGGTTGCCTAGAGTTCCCCAGATTCCCAGTTGTTAGGGTGTGTGTGTTGGGACAACTTTGTCCAGCTGTGAGGTCCCTGTCCTTTTAAGACTTGCAAAAAGCACTCACCTTTCTTTTGTCTCAGAGGCACCAGTTGTGGGGATGTGCTCGCAGGTTTGGCTTTTCCGTTTCTCTGATATTCAGCACCCCATGCACTGTGTGTCTGTGTTCCTGGTGTGGATTTCTAGAGCTGGTTGTTTAGCAGTCCTGGGCTTTCACTTCCTCCCCGCTCCAACTCTTTTCTTTCTGCTGGGGTCTGGGGTAGGGGGGCATTCAGGTCCCGCTGGGCCATGGCTTATATCTTACTCCTTTCGTGTGATGCTGAGTTCTCGCAGATGTAAATGTAGCCTGGCTGTTGTACTGTATCTATTGGTGTCTCTTTTAGGAATAATTGTATTTGTTGTATTTTCAAAATACATGTTTTTGGGAGGAGATTTCTGCTGAACTACTCACGCCACCATCTTGGCTCCTCCTTGCTCTTGGTAAACTTTATCTTTAAAGGGCTAGATAGCAAGTATTTTAGGCTTTGCAGGCATATTTCATCTCTGTTGCATGTTCTTTTCCCACTCTTCCTCCAACTTTTTTTTTTTTAAGCAGCCCCTTAAAAATGTAAAAATCATTCTTAGCTGTGGGATGTAGAAAAACAAGCCATTGGCTGGATTTGGCCTGTGTACTGCAGTTTTTGGGCTCTTGGTCTAATACCAGTGGAGTTTGGAGGTGGTATATAGGGCCCTGATGTAGTATATTTATTCAGTTATTATGTTTATAATTTATAATGGAAAGGAAACTAGCAGCACTGACTATAAGTTATTGGCATTTATTTAGCATTTGCTATAAGCAAGGCACAGTTCTAAGTTTCTTGTATGTATTAACTCATTAAACTGAGACACTGGAGAGGCCAGGTGCCTGGCACAAGGTCCGGTGTCAGCAAGGGGTGGAGCCGGGATTTGAGTTTGGGTAGTGCAGTTCTGGAGTTCACAATCTAACAGTGATGCTATATTGTCTCTTATGAGAGTAATAACTACCTTTCAAAATGTGTAATATTCTTGTCCCCAGCTCATTTCATCTTCCAAGTAACTTAATATATAGGATTTCAAACATACTGAAATGACTAAAGAAGGAACACTTATTTTACTTTGTATGCCGTTTAGAACTTAAAGTAATTTCAGACTGATTGGAGTAAATCAAACTGGATGATGTCATCAGTGGGTAAGGATCATATAATATCCTGGCACAAACAGAGCAAGTATACATAATTCGAGACTGTGGAGTTTAGGAACCCCCAGGCAAGGGAGAAATTTCTGTGGTTCAGAGAGCCTAGAAATGAGGTTTTCATTGGATGTCTTAGGAGTAGGAAAGGCTTAACTATAAAAGAAAAGGACATAGCTACTGGAAACCTCTTGCCCATCCAAATGTATTATCTGAGGGGGGTCCAGAGATGGGTATTTATGAACACTCTCTCACTTTGGCACCTGGTGAACCTGGGAATATTAACCAGACAGACTGGGGAATTTCCTCGTTCTCCACTATTTAATCTTGCAAGCACTCTTGGAAAGAATACATCAAGAAGTTTAGAACCCTCCTACATTGTTGGTGGGAATGTAAATTGGTCTAGCCATGGTGGAAAACAATATGGAGGTTCCTCAAAAAACTAAACATAGAAATACCATACAACCCAGTAATTCCACTTCTGGAATTTACTCTAAGAAAACAAAATCATTAATTTGAAAAGATATATGCACACCTATGTTCACTGAAGCACTATTTACAATAGCAAAGATATGGAAAGAACCTAACTGCCCATCGACAGATGAATGGATAATGAAGATATGGTACATATACACAATGGGATATTACTCAGCATGAAAAAGAAGGAAATCTTGCCATTTACCACAACATGGATGGACCTAGAAGATACCATGCTGAGTGAAATAAGTCAGGCAGAGAAAGGGAAACACTATGATTTCACTTATATGTGGAATCTAAAAGAACAAAACAAATAAGAAATAGACCCATAAATAAAGACAACAGACTGCCAGTTACCATAGGGAGGGGGAGTAAAATAGGTGAGGGGAATAAAGAGGTACAAATTGCAAATTGTAAAAAAAGTTAATCGTAGCAATATAAATACAACATATAGAATATAAGCAGTAATATTGTAATATAATATTGTAATATCTTGGTATAACAACAGGGTAACTACACTTACTGTGGCAAAAATCTAGTAATGTATATAATTTGCAAGTCTCTATGTTGTGCATCTGAATCCATCATATTGTGTGTCAACTTTATTCCAATTAAAGAAGTTTTAAAAAATTTTTAAATGAGAAAAATTAATCAGGATTAATCAGGTCATGTTTTGTTTTAATAATATTTTGCAACTGTTGTGATTCATGTCCACATCTACAATACAACTTATTACTCTCTTTATTTCCTCTTAAATGCAATTGGTGTTATTTCACATGATTTTTGTATAGATCAAATGTAATAATGTGCAAAATAGCTGTGAAAAGCATCATGTGCCATATAAATAAATAGATTACAAATTTTTAAAAAAGTTTAAAAAGCAGAACACAATCGTGAGATAATAGAAAGTATATATTGGTCTCTGCCCCTGGTTCCCAGCACAGAGCTCCTGAAACGTACTGTTCCTGGGTGATAAGAGGGGTTCTAATGATGTGACTTTGGGTAGGCCCCTGAATGAGGGCTGCTCACTGCAGAGACCAAGCCATGATAAGAAGTGTTAAAAATGACTTGAAAAGTGTAAAAGTAAATGAGACACACTGGAGGAAAGAACTGGGTTTTCCCCCAAAATGAGAACATTGCTAGCTAAACTATGAAGATGACCAGCCCTTCCTTCGCCTTTCCAGTGTTTGAATGTTTTTCTTTTTAATTCATGTTTGCTGGAGATGTGGAGTGTCTTCTGACTTGGATTCCACTGTGTCTGCCACCTACTCCCAAACTTTCAGGATCCCGATGTGCCAGTCCAGAGGGATTGCAGTTCAATGTAGCACCTTATGCCTTTCTGGTACTCACAGGCCATTTCGTGGTCTCTGGCATTTCCTTAGTTGGGTGCTGGCTTTCGTCTGTGGAGCCCAGGGTCACATTGCAGGCCCAGCTGTTATGGAGTGTGAAGAGGTAACAGCTGAATCTTTTCTTTTACCAAATCGGTTTTATTTTTTTCCTTGATCAGATACCTCTTTCTATTCTGGCTCTCCCCTTTAATAGGTGGACCATAGTTTCTGTTCTGTTTCCTCACTGACACTGGGTCCCCAAGTAGAAATCTTGATAAATTATCAGTTTAAGATAACATAATTTTGGACATTTTTATTGAAATAAAACAAATGCAGAAAAGTGCACATAATATTAATTTTGAAGTACACTGTAGTCACCATGAAATAGTGTAATTAGTCTACTCATCAACATGCTGTTTTAGTTTTATCTCTGTTTACCACTCTCCTTTCCAGGACAAGTCTTGTGAACTCATAGAATTTTAGAGTTTGTGTGTATGTCTTTGGAGATTTTTTAATCCTCATTTCTCTTCAAGTGATGGAATACTTGAAGTTTTCAATAACTATGTTTTGGCTGAAGAAATGTTTAATTGATTTCATGGATTGCTTGAGTGATTTAGCTGCCTATTTATTATTATCTAATGGTTTCACAGTATCTTGGAGGTGCTGGAAGCCCTTAGTGTGTGCACAGGGGGATTATTCTTCACCGGGTCAGCCCTCTTAGTAAAGCCTCCTCCATGTATCCTGTTTTACCCTTAACAGAGGGGTGTTTAACCTTTAGCCTCTAAATGCTTTGTGTGTATGTGTGTGTGTGTGTGTGTGTGTGCACACACGCATGCTATGTGTATAGAGGGTATGGGTGGGGCAGGAGTATAAAATAATCCCATGGACTTCGTACATTTTTATTTGCCACTGGAAACAAATTGCATTGGAAGTAAAGGAAATATTAGTGCCCACAGATGTTCCACTTGGCACAGCAAAGTTTCATGGAATTGAGAGACTCAAGCAGTTTCAACATAACACTGTTATGAATTGTAGACAAAGAAACTGAAACATGATTCTGGTATGACTTAAGTAGAGAGGAGCTCCTTTCTTGTTGTTAATTTATGGATCTACTTTTGCTTCTTTGGGTGCTCCTGTCCACATCACACGACCATTTTGATTTAAAGGATGTAGATTTGCAAAACTGCAGTGTAATATGTTATTTCAAGGTTACCACAGACCCTGAAAGAAAAGCTAAGGTTCAAAGGAAATTACTTTGTTTTCAATAGACTCAGCCAGGTACATGCAAAATTGTGAGCATTCATATCTTGATTTGATTTCTAAGAAAAAGCCCAGATAATATTTTCCATGATAGATGCACAGTGGACACTTGGCCTGCAGTTGGCTGTCAGCCTATAGTGTTTACCCAGGTAAAATTGAACTATGGGGTTAGGACAGCAGGAAGTGATTAATTTTCTTAGGTATTTAAAATGGTCCTTTGAAGGGGATCAGCTTTTGAATCTTTACGATTATATTTATTGCAATGGTGCTTCCCTTCTGTGTTTAGACATGAAAGTGAATGTCATTGTTGAACAGTAAACACAGGGGAATGACTTTGTGACAGAAGTATGTAAAGTATCTTGTAATTCAGTAGGAGAATCAAAGTCTGCTTCAGTTCTTTGCATTCTCAGGGATTCAGAAAGGATTAAGGTAACAATGGCTAGAACCTATGCAGAAGAGTAACTGAAGGATAGTATTCCTTGAACCTCAAAAACCTGGGTGAAAGGCATTGGGCAATTAAGATGTTTAGGAAATCTAATGGGGTCATTTGTGAATGCCATCTTCATGGAACTTGGCAAACTGTCATCTCAAAGATCAAGGGAGGTCACTGGCTTAAGAGTTGGGTAATGAAAGTGGAGAGACTGTTTCCTGCAAAGCATGTTTAAAGACTCTTCACTCTTGTCTGACAGTAGCTACAGCTTTGTGGTTTTGTTTTTGTTTGTTTGTTTGTTTTTTACAATATCAGGGATATTGTTTTGTACAATATCAGAGCCTTTGTAAAGTGGGCTCTCTTGGTTTCCTGCCTAAGTTATATCATATGCAAGGAGTCTAGATTTGTTTTATCCCATGCGTCTACCCAACCACAATATTCATAACTGACTGAAGTTAGCCAATAACCAAATATTTATTAAATGAAAATGATGTGCTGTGCCAAATATAAAAGTACAATGTAAAAAGGAAAGTTTCCTACATTAGCTTAAATTCTCAAACACATTCATGCTATTACCAATATACCAAATTTTTTTGGGGGGGATTTCCTGTTACTATGGACCGACAGAAGAATTTGAAAGGCAGAAAAGTAAAATTATACTATTCAACTCAAGGGTGTTGTACATTTCATGGGACTATGACAGTGGGTCTAAAAGAGGATAACAAGGGACCTGACAAAAAGAAGTCATCTAAAGAGAGGTAAAATAATTAGGTTGGAGAAATGAATATTAAGCAGATATATGAGAGTTGTTTTCAAATATCTGAAGGACTGGTATTTTCCTCTTCAATGTAGAACAAATGGGTAAGAGTCCTAGGGAGGTAATTAATTTTATATAGGAAATAGTTGGATTTGACCTGGGAAGGGTCTTGACACTTACAAGCATGCAAGAATGTTGGCAGCAATTGAAAGCTTATGATCAAGTAACAATGTATTGGTAACAGTTTTTTAGAATGCATTTTGCCTTCCTCTGCACCTGAGCCAATTCCAAGTCTCCAACTAACTACCAAATCTTTTCATTTGGGTAACTGCCAAAAATCAGACTGACATATGTAGAAGCAAACTCATTCATGCACACATCTCCCTTGCCTCTTCACCTCTTCCTCCTCTCCTGCAAAAAGACCCATCATGCATCTTCCTCCTGTGGCTTTCCTGACTTTGTCAGTGGTATCAACAGTCTCCCAAGGTTTGGAGCACAGGAGAGCTTGTCAGGAAGGAGGTCACCTAGCAGCCATTGTTGCAACCCAGATGTGGAGTGATGGACACTCTCCTAGGCCAGTGGAGGTGGGAAGGAAGAGGAAGCTTGGACTTGAAAGACATTCCCATGAAACATTAACACCACCTGGGAAATGACAGCTGCAGAGGACAAATGAAGGAAAAAGAGATCTAACACAACCCCAAGACCATAATCTGAATGACTGGAAGATTGTCCATGTACCATTGATAGAGTCAGGAAAGCCACAGGAAGGAGAAGCATCAAGGGTATTTTTGAGAGAAAGAAGGCAAGGGGGGCACATACATGAATGAGTTTGCTTCTAGGCATGCCAGTTTGATTTCCAGTGATACGCAGGTGGAAAGACTTGGTAGGTAGTTGGAGATTTGGAATTGGCTAATGTGCAGATGAAGGCAGATGGAGAAAAGCACTCCTGGCAGAAGCTCCTGTAAGGGACCTGGGAACAGAGGGCCTGATGGGTAGGCCTGTGTGAACCCCATTGTCTTTGATACTTAGGGTCTTTTGGTAGTTTGGAGAAGTTTCTGTATGTGGATAAAATGAAAGTTCCTGTGGCCAGGATTCTCACCTGGCCCTGGTTGGTTAGGTTACTACACAGGTATGGGCAATATGTCGTTAAAGAGCTCCACCCAGTGCTCTGGGTGACATGGTGGCACAGCTGCAAGACTGCAGGAGAGCAGAGCAGAAGCTGGAGTGTGGCAGCGCCGAGGACAGAGGCCCATAGGCAGAGACCAGCTTGTTGCATGCAGACTCACTCTGAGTGAATGGGATTTTAGTGACTGACCTGCCACCGTGGAAATAAAGTTGGTGGGTATAACCCGTTCACCCCAAGAATGTTGTACTGTCATTTCTTTGGTCACATTGAATCCATAGTGAACTTGCCCAGGGCTGAAACCCACTGGCAAGATACTGTATCTGTGTGTATTGGGGGTGGGGTGAGACTGTGGAGGTGACAGAGGGCTTCAGGGGTTCTTCTTTTAAAATTATACTTCAGATTCTGACAGATTCCTCTTTTGTTTCAGAGAGTAAAATAGCAACAAGCCCCAAAGCCCCAATTTGCTAATCACAGTATTTCTGAAGAATCAACATTTGTTAATACTTTCATAGTAATTATTGCTTTTCACTCTTCATAAGGGGAAGCATAACTTCAAGAAAATCTTATCCTGGGACATTTAGAAACAAATACTTCTGCTGGACCATCTGTTCCATGCTCAGGATAAGCACCTGCTTCTGTATATTAGCCTAACAACTTCTCAGGAATAAAGTAGTGACAGTTAAACAAAGGGGAACCTTTATCTTTGTTGTTTCTATCCATGGAAATTTGATTACATTATTTTCCAAGTGACTGACAAATGATATAAATGGAAACACATTAAGTGTAGGGAAGCTCTAATGTACAGATATTCATTTAATCCCAACCCTATAGTACCTGGCAATAGTTCTGTCGAAAAGAACTTTGAAGATGGAAACACATTTATCAGTAAAATACTGTTAGTACTATCAGGGGTATGTCCACACCGGTTCCTTCCATCTTAATGGAAGTTACATTTTCAGGATGGGAGCAGAGTGTTGACCAAGTGTTGAGCAACTGAAAGCCATTGTTTATAGCACAGTTTAACCTTGGGGAATGAAAAGTTCTGTTTTTCATGTTTCTGAATAATCATCAGGTGATTAGCACAGCTAAACACATTCCAGTGAGTTGATTTACTCCTCAGCTGGCTAGATATGAGCCATGCTGGCTGGGTAATGATAGATTTAGAACACCAGGCATCTCCCTGCCAATTTAGTAAAAATGCTAATTTCAAAAAGCTCCTGTTCTATCCACAGAAAATATAAACATTGAATTCTGTGGTGGCAAGATTTCTCAAAAGTACTTAAGTTACTCAAAATATTTATGAATATGTATGGCCAGCCTTAAACTTGTTTTGAAATGCAATTCTTGTAAGTTATCATAAACAGAAATCTTTGGTTTGAGCATCATGCACTTTCACATTATCATAAACCAAGCTGGAGCTGTTTAAAAAGAAGAATCTTATGTTTGCAGCACAGGTATTTTTGTTTTGATCACAAAATCCTCTCCCAGGTCTTCAGGAAGAAAGGGAGGCAACAATTACAAACCTCTGGGACTCGGGTGGCTAAATTATAAAGAGAGGGGATCGTGGTATTTGTTGTGTTTGTTATTGTAAAAAATATCTGCAGTGGGCTTGTTGGGGTCAAATAAAAACCATTTGGATGTTAAAATTCATCTATACAACTGGAAACGTCATGGCTCACATCTACAGCCACATGCAAGTATGAATGAAGAGGTGGCCCCAAGTGGTGTTTTTGATCTAAGCAGGAACCAGCTGCAATGTGTTCTAATATTAGCAGAGGACCTGCTTTGGTAAATGGAGGATGATTTAAGGCTCTATTTTTGTTGTTCAGCAAATGCTGTTAGGAGTAGCAGAAGGTTACCCTTTTCCCATCACCTTAATTCCAGAGATACTCACAGAGCTGACATTAGGCTGTTGGCTACTTGTCATAAGACTTCTCTGTCAAAGTGAATTCAGCTGATGAACTATGAACATGCTTACAGTCAGATAATAGATGAAAGAGTCTCAAGATAAACGAGGTGCTTATAGAGAACCTGGCCAAAGTTGTTTAAAAGAGGATGGCAAAGGCCGTTAATTCTCGTCAGGCGGTTTCAAAAGGCAGTGGGTACTTGACTTCTTACTTAGAGAGCACATTATCTTACCTTTTTGCAGGAGTGGGGCCTCCGATGGATGTTGAAAGGGAGAGTGTGCCTTTTTAAACTAATGCTAAACATCATGCTCTACTGAAGGGAGAAAGGGAATTTTTTTCTCCCCAATTAAAGAACTTTGTAGCCAGCCACCCTTACAGACTAATATTTTGACCAGGTTATGTCATGCAAAATACTAGTTTTTCTACACTCTGTTCCTCTTTCTTTCCCACTGAGAATGCCCAAATTCTATTTGTAGAAGATATTACCATGAACATTTGACAACCTTTTCAAAAGGTGATCATACCAAGGTTCGGCTGAGCACTGTTCATGGTGATCTCTTGTTTCTATCTTCCCGATGTAGAAGGCAGATTTCAAACTGTGGTTACAACAGGGTGTCCACACTTTTTTTCCACAAAAATAGCTAATATGCCTCCATTTGCAAGTAAGTTGCATTTTGGGTTGTATCTGTTTGTATGATTTGTTAGCACTAAAAATTTAAAAATATTAAAAATTTTCTAAAACTTTGACAGTTGGACAGGGCGTCTCTCATCACACAAACGTAAAAGTTTGCTGAAGAAAGACTTCATAGTTTTGTTTTTCATTTTGACACACAATAAATTGAAAGCTCACAAGAGTGTGACCAGAGTCAAATTTGAAAGATGAAGGAAATGTGTCAAAACATAGTTCTTCAAAAGGGAGAGCAGAAATCCATACGCAGGGGTCCTAGATAATTCAAAATGCCTCACACAAGAGAGATATTCCTGCATACTTACCTGCTTCATCCTATTTCATCATTATTTATCCCTTCATTCAGCAAGTATTTCCTGAGTACTTCCTGCATGCATGTGCTCCCTGTAGGAAGGCTCAGACACTCTTCTCAAAGAGTGTGGTCTAGAGATGGGGACAGCAGTGTGGTCTAGCCACTCAGGGAATCTGAACCAGGACCAGCCAGCCCAGGCTCGGGCCATCAGGGAAGATGTCCCGGTTGAGGCAGACAGGTCTGCCTGGAGTCTTGGAGATTAAGCACAAGAATAAGTTAGCTGTGGAGCTGCGAGAGGGGGCAATCATGCAGGCAGAGGTGGCTATGGAGCAGCTATGGAGCAGCGATAGGGAAGTGAAGGTGTGAGACAGAGAGTCACTGGGGAAATGCAGCCCAGTGTGAGGCAAGGGGTGGCAGGGACAGTCTTGGATGCCCTTCTGAAGTGCATAGTCGGACCATTACACAACCGTGTGAAACCTTCAAGTGGCTTCCAACATCATTCAAAGGGCAGAAAGCTAAAGGGCCCTACACAGTTGGCTCCCTGCCACCTTTTTGATCTCTTACTCCACTCTGGCTTTGTCGGCTCTTTGTCATTCATTCCTCAAACCCTCCAGGGTGTAAGCACTCAGCTGTCCTTCTCACTGGGACAGTCCTTGGCTGGTGGCGTGGGTCCCTCCCTCACCTCCTTCAGGGCTTTGCTCAACTGCCACCTACTTACGCTTTCTCCCAACACCCTACTGAAAACTGCAGTGCTGTCCCTTCTCCACCCTGCCCAGGACAGCTTTCTCCTGTGCTTTCTCTGCCTTAGTTTTTTCCAGTAGTGCTCACTGCCCTTAGACTTTCTATGTGTTTGACTTACTAGTTTATTAAATGTTAAGTTCTACCAGGGCAGAGGTTTTAGTCTGTTTTGTTCCTTGATGTAGCCCCATGCCTAGGACTTTTCTGGTATATAGTATGCATTCAATAAATATTTATCCAGTACATTCTGATAACATTTTTACTTCTAGTAGAATTGAGTGGCACATGTGACCTAATAATTTACCTTTGCTAATGAAGTAAAGCAAAAAATTAATTACAATACTATGAGTTATATTTTGTAATTTTGCTCATTTTATATAGAGTACATTCTTATATACATTATATATTTATATATACCTTCTCCTATACAGGACAGCATACATAAAATTATATGTTCAAATATATATAAAACTAACTATACTGTATCCTAGTGTTAAGGAATTTCCAGGATAATTTTGACTATATTCGGTTTGTTCTGTTAGTTACTTTTGGAACCTTTCCATATAAGATGCAACTCCCTACAATTTGTGCTTCTGTGATTTGTAATTTGCACTTTTATAAATAAAGTTATTTATAATTTATAATTCCATCTTCAGAATTCTGAAGGCAATGCAGAGGCTCTGAATGATCTTAAACTAGAGTTTGACACAATTAGATTTATACATGTGGAAAGATCACCCTGTGTGCAGTGGGAGATTACATTATATTAGAGGGAGGGCAATCATAAAATGTTGCCAAATACTCCTGGAGAGATGATGAAGACCTGCACTAGGGTAAGGGCAACGGGGATGGAAGGGCTTCTGTGGATCTGAGAGAGATAAGGAGCTCTAGCTTATAGAACTTAGTGAGGAGCCTGTAGACTGTGGCTAGCGATACTATAAAGACCTAACTCAGTGCCTGTCTGCATACCACCAAGCTATGGAAGGGGTCCTGAAATATCACTTGCAAAATTGTGCTTATCTATAAATCATTTATATTTACATAAATGTAAATGTTGGATAAGACTATAACTAAATAGTTTTGGATGGAGAGTGGAGGCAAGAAAACATAGTTAAGCTTGAGATAATGTTGTGACTCTAATTAGAACACAAGTGTTAATGAAAATAAAGATGCCCCAGTCAACTTATGACTATACTAAGTCATCCATTCAAAATAAGGATATGCTTTCAAAAATCATTTTGGGTTTATTGTTTGGAGGTTGGAATATATTTCCTAAAGATATGAAGTTCTAAGATGTGGTTAGGTTTACACAATCTAAGTCAAAATGCAGCTAAAAAGCTATGCATTAACAAAACAAAGATGTCTTCCCAGAAGTGGATTTTCTGGTGTGTGTTAGAAAGGTGAGTGAAAAGTAAAGGTTCAGGGAAATCGCCACCATGTGAGATTCCTATTCACGTGCTGCAACGTCCTGGGCAGAAGCAGTTGGAGACTATATATACTTCAAGGTGTTCTTTCCTGAAGAAATGCTTTTGAGTAAAGCTTGTCCTTTCATTCCAGTGAGTCTTGTTTGCTTGGAACCTTCTCTGCCTGCACCACTTTGAAGCAGATTGTCTTCCCTGAACATGAAGAATCCTGAAAGACACCACTTTTGTTTGGTAAGTTTTTTTTTTTTTTAGTATTTATGTGTTACTGGGCCTGAAAGTGTGACAAGAAAGTAGAAGATTAGGGGACAAAATGTTTTAAGAAGAAGTTTACTTGTAAGGAAGACTAGAATTCAGAAGAATTGTCTCCTTAAAGGATACATGGTTATTTAAGGAATAAAACTCTCAAAATTCCTAAGGTTAGGTTGGTCTGCACATGGTGGAGAGAAAAAACAGGTTCCTCTTTGTTGTATTGTATCCATTGCGAAAGCATCAGGGAGAAGTTGTTTTTGTTAGAGAGACAATAACTTGTGGGGAGGGCTTAAAGTTTCCTATATTTGGGGGACTCTCTGATATTGGTTTTGCTCATCTATTGCATACAAAGTGCCTGTTTTTTCTTTCTCTGGCTATAGGACTTGGAGTGATGTGTACTAGCTCAAAATGGTGGCAGGTTTCCTCTCTGGAGTAAAATGGAAAACTAAGACTTCGCTTGGGAGGTGACAAAGCCCAATTTCTCTGAATTACTGACAGACTGGTATTGAAGAGGAAGGTATTTCCTTACCCAACCCTCATAGCTCCTCCATTTGTTTTAAGGACAGTAGTTTATTGAGACACCACTTATCATTCTACAGTTATTAGGCACTTCTAGCCACTGGCCTGTTGTCTTTCCTCTACTTGCCTGTGATTCTTCAGATATACAATGGCATCCATGCTGGCTTAAGGTTATTTCCACCACACCAGAGATCAGGCTGATGTTGTTCAGCACTCGATTATAGGCTTTGTAGTTTTAAAATTGATTTGTGAGAAAAACCTATTTCTTCAGCAAGATGGTTAAGTATATCCCATAAGTAAATAGTAGTACTCATTTCCTATTAAGTGAAATTGATCAAATGAAGAGGTGAGGTGTCTATAGCTGGCTGGCACTGAATTAATTTCTGTTAATATTGCCACCAGTCAACCTGGAAAACCAGTGATCAGAAAAGAGTCTACAGTCAACCACCGAGAATTTGCTACCACTGGCTCAACCTGAAGAAAATACTAGGGCAGTTAGCATCATTACAGCTGTTGAATTGCTCATGGAGGCTTCTCGAATGCCTGTAGTTTAGAAATTGTGAAGACTTAAATTCTGACCTGTGATGGAAAAAACACTGCTGATGTGACTAGCAGTATGAATCTACTGTTTGAAAAATACTTGTTTTCTATCTAATCACATGAATGATTAACTTTTGAATGGAAGGATTGAAAATACAGTCTCACGATACCAGGAAGAAGAATCTGAGTAACAGTCATCCTGAAATTGCCATTGTGTTATCTAATTCAAGTTTTTAAAAATGAAGCTTCTAAGCTGTAAAGCTCAATCACCTGAAATATTTAGCTCACTTCTTGAGTGTCCTTAGCCTTCGGTCCTCGTGTGGGAAACACAGGGAAGCCTGTGGCAAATTACCCAGCAGTATGTATGTGTAGGAGTTGCTTTTTAAAAATGCAATTGATCATTTGTTCCTGTAAAATTTCTTTAACAGACACTTGCCTCCCTAAAAATCCATTTGATGTTAAGACTCTGACTTTAATCTGGAATTTTGGTTTTAAATCAAACTGTTGTGAAAGAAGAAAAGGTGGGTGGAAAGAGAAAAGAGAGGTTTGGTTATGGTGTGCTGTGTCCCTGCTACTGATAAAAGGACTAGATCTTCTTTCTTTCACTTACAATAAAATATGAAAAAGCAATAGAAAAGGTAATAGATTAAACTGCTTATAAAAAATTGGGCATTTTCATTATGATTTAGGAGGGCTTAACCAGAGTGAAGCTGCCAGTATGGAATGGCAGAATGAGTATTCTGCATATGGGGAATTTATATATTTATATATTTTAATTGCTACAAAAACTGAGATCAAGGTATTTTGCAGCGTTCTCCATGACTGGAATGGAGAAAAGCCAGAAAAAAGGGTAATTTATGTTCATAAGTGCAAGATTTCATGAATAGAATCAGCCTATGCTTTTATGATTCAAAATTAGCATGAAAGCGACAGTAATTAGCAATGGTCATCAATGAAATAAGGCCCATGTCTACCTCCCCTAATGGGCTCATCCATCCATGACTCAGTGTTCATTAAACACATGCTATGTGTGACATCACTGAGAAGGACTGAAATTTCAAATATGACTGTTTGCTACTTACCAGTGTTTCCTTGTATAATGTGATATGATGAGGATTTGTGGGTTTTCGTTAGAAAAGTAGTTTTCCTGTTATCACTGTTAAATGGATTTTCTGACTTTGATAAAAATTCCAACGCTTAGCTGAGGGTTGTTCTACTCAAGTGAGGGATGATGGCCTTGTACTTTGGCATGTTTTCATTAGAATCCAGGACGTAGATATGTTCTCCCTTTGGATATGCTGCTTGGAACATCTTGGTATCCAGGAACGTGTCTGTGTCCAGCTTTGTAAAGGTAGTTAATAGCCATTCAACTTGATATTATTGCTGAAAAGAAAAAAAATAGAAAGAAATCTGTGGTATCATCTCCAAGACAGCAGGCAGCACCCACATAGAATGACCTCGTGTCCATCAGTCCACCCTGGGAGAGGTGAGAGGGCACAGAGCCCTTTGGGAGCAGCAGGATGAGGCCAGCAAGTAGGAAATCAGGGCTGGTATCCTCAAGCATGAGAACTGGTCTGGTGCAAAAGTGAACCAATTATGTGCCACCTAGAATGATGTACATTGCTTCTTAGGTGAGATCTAATTGAAGATAGTATCATTTTTGCTGCAAGCATGTGCCAAGCCAGACATGAAGCTGTTCAACCATAGAATCATAAAGAAGGGAAAGGCAGAGAGGCAAACACTGAGTGCCCCCAGCACTGTCCAGAGGCTTGGCCTGTGAACATGAATGCCTCATGCGTGCATTAGGTGGAGCACCTGGTGAAGGAGACTGCCACGGCCTGCATCATGGGGTCCTGGTGAGCCGAAGAACTGCCTGGTGACGGGCCTTTATCATGTGGCCACAGGGGCCTCAGGGTCCTGGCACTCCAAGGAGAAGTAACTCTCTTCTTCCTAACTCCAGAGTTTCCTGGGTTCGGGGCCTGCTGGCCATTAGAAAAACATTCCTCAGACCTTTGTTTGTGAACTGGATTGTCTGTAACTCCTACTTGCTACCCAGAGTCTCACTTCTCCCCTTTTCAAGTCTCCTCTCTAGTGCCAGGTTTGCTTCTAATAGTTTTCTCTCAGATTATTTTTTGACATGCCTTCTGGCTATCCAAACGTGGAGCTGCCTCAAATCATTTTATCAATTAGGCAGGACATGAAGGAGCAGGCCACATATTGACTTCTATCACTCACATTGCTTCCAAGTTACCACCAGCTTTCCATGGCTGAGACGTGGCTTCCTTCCCTTCCCCACTGACTGCTGGCTGAGTGACACTGGCACGTTCCATGTCGATTGACTGAATACCTGATAGGCAGGGTCTTCTTACACACCTTCTTTTTCTGTATTTTTAAAGATTATAATACAGAAGTAAATGAAGGTATATAGTAAAGTATATTTTAAAAAATGAAACTTTCTCCTTTTATAATAGCTTCCATATTCCCTGGGGGTATTCACGGTTAACTGTTTGTTGTGTGTACTTTTGGACCTCTTCAGGGTCCTGCAGATGACATACATTTGCAAACATATATAACTGAGTGGGTTTTCCTAGTGGGCTCTCACCTGCCATCAGTGGATTAAGAAAAGAATGTTCTGGTTTAACATTAATCAAAAATTTGATTTAAACCAATGTTTCTCAGGGTTTTTTTTGTAATTCACAGTAAGAATCCTAATTTACGTCATAATCCAGGACACAGGTACCTGTGTGTATATATGTATGAAAAATGGAAAAACTGTGCTTCTGAAATACAGCACTTAGCCTTATTATGTTTAATTCACTCCAATGCTTTCTTTTGTGTTCTATTTTACTCTATTATTTTAAATAAAATAATAGATTGATATTATGATCAATGACTGTTTCAGAGTGAACTACTGTTTGAAAAAACATTGATTTAAATGGTACACTTTGAAGCTTATGTTTTTGGACAATTCCTGGGTTTCTCATTTCTAAGTATTCCCTGCCTTTTTGGTGAAGTCAGAGTGCTAGGGTGGGACCTCACAGCGGTGGGATGCAGGAGTCCCATGGTTCCGGCGGAGCCTCCTGTGCTTACTGGTTTTGTGTGCTTGTGTAAGCATGTCTGTAGGCCGTATAGTGCTGAAGATATAACCTTTGGGCCAAAGACTGTGCCTTAAAAATCTGCACTGTCGGATTGCTTTCCTAGAAGTCATCAGCATGTTCTTAGAATACATAAATGAATATGGGGACTAGAAATGCCCACATAACAATAATATAGCCTAAGGCAACATTCACAGTCACTCATGGTGTCTAACAAATCCATAGTAAGTGTCTCTAATGTGCACATCAGTATGAAGTAAATAAAAAAGAAGATAAAACCCTACTGCTTGAGGGGGCTTTACTCTAACAATATTCTACGTGGCTTCTCCTGTCTATGGACAAGGCCCTCTTACTTCAGTCTGGATTAAAGACTTTTCCCACCTAGAATTCTCCCTGTTTGGCTTTATCTGCCCCCACCCTTTTCTAGGTTCCCACACCAATCATTCTAGACCACTAAATGCTTGTATTCTTGGTTTTTGGTTTTCCTAGCCTAGAATGCTCTTTTTGTCCTCTGCCTATTTAATTGTTAAGTCCTGCTTTTAAGTCTTCTAAGAGCCAGTTCAAAGCCACTTCTCCAGAAGCTTTCTGAACCCCCCTCAAAGCATGCAGAGCTGACAGCTTTTGTCTGGGTTTCCACAGCACTTTGCTTTTATAGCACTTATTTAATATTCCTTATTATAATAATTGGGTGTTTACTTTCCCTGCTTCAATAAAATTCACATTTGCTACTCTTGCTGAATCCCTATATGAAACAAACCTGTTTACTTCTTCACCTCATACCATTCTCCTTTTTGCCTATTTGACTCACACCATGTGCCTTTGGAATGCTCTCTAACACGCCGAGCTTATTCTGAACCTAGGGAACTCTCTTCCCCATACTAGCTCTGCATGCCTAGCTTTCTTTTGTCATTCAAGAGAGGAGCCTCTTTTAGCTGGCCACCTAATTTAAGTAGCCACCCAGTGACTCTAGTACAACAGCGCATTGTATTTTCTTTTTATAACACTCTAATTTGTTCATTGTTTAACAAGCTCCACTGTATTTTAAGTCCTAAGAGAACTGTAATAGTTTCTGTCTTACTGAGTTATATCTACATTGTCTGGAACAGTGCCTGAAACATAGATGCTCATTAAATGTTTGTTGGATAAATAAAATGAATCAAATATATATTCTTAAATGTAAGAAACTATGTTACTCTTGGTACCTCTACAGTTCTGAGCATGTTAGCTAGAACATGATTGGAGCTCAATTAAAATACTTTATAAAATAGTAAGGAAGTGAAAAATGAGCAGTAGTAATCTCAGAATCCCTCATAAATTGTGTGACTATTTTATATAATACCAATGCATATGTAATTACTATTTTCACAAATGATAAGCCAATAGTTACTTTCACAACTACTACATGCAAGGTACTTTAAATGGTATTATCTAATTTAATTTTTTTGAGCAATCACATGTATTATTTTCTTTGACACATTTGGTAACTGAGCTCAAATGGGCAGAGCAATTAATTTGTTCATGGTTACATAGTTAGTAAATGTAAGAATTGGGATATGGCCTGATTGCCCAGCCCATGCTATTTATATATATATATATATATATATAAATTTACAAATTATAAAAATCTTTGGACAACTTTTAAAAATTGCTGAAAACAACTATCTTACTTTGAGCAGATAGGTGCAATTTTTATATTTTACCTAGTAATTTTTTTTTCCTTAAGAAAAAATATTCTATTCCTAAGAGTAGAATGGACCTTATTATAATAATTGGGTGTTTACTTTCCCTGCTTCAATAAAATTCACATTCGCTACTCTTGCTGAATCCCTATATGAAATAAACCTGTTTACTTCTTCACCTCATACCATTCTCCTTTTTGCCTATTTGGCTCACACCGTGTGCCTTTGGAATGCTCTTTGACACGCGGAGCTTATTCTGAACCTAGGGAGCTCTCTTTTTTTTTTTTTTTCACACTTTTAAATCACTTTTATTGAACTAATTTTAACAACACTGTTTTAGCTAGTGGCATCTGCCCCAACCAAAACAAAAGCCATCGTGAATGCTATTCAGCATCCTCAAAGTAATCCAATTTGTTTTTGTACTTGGACTATAGTTAAACATTTGACATCACATAATCAAGCAAATCAGTGCATACTATATTATTCAAAAAGACTTTATGCATTTCATTAAAAAAATCATTTTGCAAGTGGCTTTATCAACAACCTCACTGACTGACACATTCTATACTTTTTTTTTTTTTTTGCTAATCTATTGATTTCAATAATCACAGAAAAGAGATTACATCTGCTCCTTTCATTTTAGCATTCCTGTTCTTGGGCAAGTCTGGATGGACACCCTCATGATATATGTATTCCACTAATGTGTCCATTTTAGAACAGAATTTTATAATCTCACATTTCTCAAAATGACTTTAATGTGGTTTTTAAGTAAGTACTCATTTTCTCTTTTAATGGTAGTATGAGGTAATATTTTTAAGGGATAAACGACAGTGTGGAGAAATATTTACTTCTGTTGTATGTCACATGTTCGGTTTTGATCCTGGATATAGGACTGACAGCTCAGGCAGGAAGCTCAGGACCCTGTAGACACCCCAGGGCATTCTCCTTGACCCCTCAGCCCAGCTCTTGGGGTCGGACCTTGGACAGTGCCGAGCAAAGGCCCAGACCACTTGGCAGGCATATGTTTTTGGCTTTCCAATTTTATAAACTGTTTTCAACTATCATTTAAGTCAAGAGATTTCACACACATGCACAGACACATATGATCCTACCTGGTTTCTCTTGGAAAGTTAAAATATGCAGCAGCACTGACTGTGTAATAGGTAATTGACAAGAGCTGAGTCACAGCTACCACTATACGTGAAGCTTGCACTCTCTCCTTTTTGCTGCAGTGGGGGGAATCCCCATGTATGTATGTGCTGAAATAATGACATCTTTTATACCCAGTGCCTCTAGATTTGGCTTTGAGACTCCTTAGAGTCACCAGAATTTATTGGCAAGACTTTATGGTCACCCTTTCTAAATCGACTACACTCTAAATAGTGTAACAAAATGGGTTGATGATTTTACATCCATTTTACATCATTTGGACAGGCTCATTCAGTATTCTACTGCCTGGTTCTCAATCCTGCATTCTTGTTCAAATCACCTAGCAGCTTTTTATGTTGCTGAGACACCATAGTAGAGATTCTGATGGAGACCAGGCATCAGTTTTATAAAAATCTTCCCTGGCATTTGGAATGTACAAGTCAGGTTGAGAACTGCTCATCTTGTTGGTACTTTGTATAAATTAGATTTTATTGAGTAATTTATTGAAAGAAAACAATGAAAAATTCTGGTGTGCAAGCAAAGGAAATAAAAAGGATATAATTATTACCAGGAATGGCTAGGTCATAAAAGGGTGAGCAGATGGATCCCTACATTCCACTGTCCTGCTGTAGCCTTGAAACCTGCCTCGAGATTTCCCAGCTGTCCCAAGACCTTTTGACTTGTTTTTGATTATTAGTAGTATGAAAACCTCTGATGCTGCTGAAGAAACTTAGTTGTCTTTCTCTGAGCATGAGCCCCTTTTTATTCAATGTACACATACATAAATTTCACACTTGGAGGGAAGTTTGCAGAAAGATTCACTATAGTTTTCCCATAAGTCGCCAGCTCTCAAATATTTTAAGTTACATTTAGGTTATAGATTTTACTTATGAAGTTGGGTCTTCTTTCCACTGCTTTTAAGGAAGATTCTATGAAGTTCTGTGCCTATGAACAGATGTTAACTTTCATGGTTGGTATTTATTATTGTGCATAAAGTCCAACTTTAAAAGAATTATTTTTCTGTCAGGTTACTATATGGAACTATGTTAAATCAGTATATTGCTAATAAAGGGCTTGCCATTCAATCCTCTATACTTGAAACAACATATTATGTAAGTTTTACATTCTAAATCTAATCACCAGAAAATATAATCAACCCATCTATATATGCAATAAACTTTGAATTGAAAATCATAATTCATTTTAATCTTAGCCATATTGCCATCACAATATATGATTGCATTAAATAAAGCATTCAAAAGTAATTTTAATCAAAACTCTATTTCTTATTCAAAATTAATGGCTTAGCAAATCTACTTTCTGTGTACTAGTTTTTTATGTTCAAGAAATTCTATGCTTATGATATATTATTATTAGATGTAGTACTATTATGAATTTTAATTTTGCCTTCAAATTCCACATTTATAATTTAGCTGTGCCTTAAACAGTAAGACATTGAAGAGTATTTGAAATTCATAGAATTTAAGAATTCTACAATTCATTTTTTCCACTTAGACCAATCTGACCCAATTATTCCAGTTTGCTGAGGCTTATTGTTAATTTTATTAACCAGTCAACAAATTGCTATTTAAAGAGAACTTTATGCAGATACCAGTAACATAAACCTGCCCTTGAAGATGATAAAGCCAAAGAAACCATAGAAGAAAAGATACAGTGATGTGTCAAGCAGTGAGTTAATAAAAATGTGATGTTATTTTCCTAAATTTTGTGATGTTTCTGGAATATCATCTTTTAAAAATTTGTAATTTGTAGTGATTTTCTTTTTCATTCTATATAAATATTCATATCCAATTTTGTATCTAATTTTATATTCATTTTCAAATGAGATCTCTTCCATCTTCTCCCTACTCTCCCCAGGTGTTGTAAGCTTCAGTCCCCGAACAACCCAAATACGCTACTATCTGTGATCAAATATTTTATTCACTGAATGTTATTTAAAGAGCCTGAGACACACAATTCCTGGAGACCCTCACCAGATTGACATCAAGTTGAACTTGTAACTGCACAACACTATCCCATATTTACCACATACCCCTACAGGTGTCCTTTATCTATGTGTACATTATGGGGATATGGTCAAATTCAGTATCACACTAATATCATTGCACTTTTTATAGTCCTCTTAATGTGCAAAGCTGGCACTACCAAGGAAAATGGGAATGAAGTCATGGCAGCACTATTTGAAGGAATTATTCCATTCTTTTTAAGTTATTAGTAAACTATACATTACCTGTGACAGAATTTTGCCCAGGCTTGATATCTGGAGGGCTTATCAATATTTAGGATCTGTAATCTATGTATGTAGAAAAAGAAAAAAAATACAACAAATTATAAATCTAAATATATAAAAACTACAATGTATAGGAAAGCACGTAGTAATTTTCTTTGTAACTTTTAAATACAGCTTCACAATACGCTTTTTCCCCTTCATTTTTTGGCAGCTTACTCTTTGTCTTTTCAAACGGGAATAGTTTGGTAAAGTCTTTCTAGCAAGAGAATGGAAAGATAATTGTCTGTCTTCCATGAAATTACTTGAAATTTATTTTGTTAATGCTATGTGTATTTTTAAAATTGTTGTCAGATTTGGGGAAACTTCTGTACGTTTCTTTTATGTATGAGTTCTGACATTTGGAAGAATCTTCCACAGATTAACTTTTGTTTTCTCTTCTTTGCATCTTGTGTTTCTTCCATTCCCACATCCTGCAGAGCTCAGGGCCATCAGGACATGTGTGCCAGAGTGGAAGACGGAATGCAAAAATCAAGAACTGCTTATAGTTAAAATGTCTTACTTATGCTAATTCTGCAAAAATTTATGACCACATGGACATATTGCTAGGACCCCTTCTCCCAGGACCTTAGAAGGGATCTTTGTAAATGAGAGGCCCCGAAAGCTTAAGGGTTACTCTTTTTATTGTAAAATTCAAATTTAACAATAGCATTAAAGTACAACATAATCCCAAATTTCTAGATCAAAACAGATGAAATTTAATTCAATGAAAGTGAAATCAGATAGGGTCCAAGTATTAATTTCACAAGCACAAGTTAAAAGGCACATGGTAATGGGTCAGGGATTTTAGTTGACCTCTGTTTTATTATGGACCAACAGTAGGATGCAAGCATAGAAATGGCTAGTATCATAACAGACTACAGTAACAGAAATAGTTTCCAGACCATGAGACCTAATAAACCCTTAAAAAGCTGCCCTGGTCAGAGAGCAGCTGCAATATTTTGTTTAATTCTAATGCCATAATTTAGGAGGCATAGTGACCAATTAGACTGTGTACCCAGAATAGGTCATTCTAACTGGTGAAGACAGTTTGAATTCATGGCACCAAAATGAGCAGTTAGTGAATCTGAGGATGTCAGATGAGTTCTTATGGGAACAAGGTACTGCCTTCAGATAAACATCTGAGCAGTCTTTACAGAAGAGAGTTTCATGGAAAAGTTATTCTGATTTGCCAAAGTGCGCAGGCATGATACTAACTGACATTTTATCTCAATGCAAGAAATAGTTTTCTGATACTACAATTACTTGTAGTGGACTTGGCCATCCTTTGAGTATCTGAGGGGACTGAAGTATGACATGTGTGACCAGATAAGCTGTGTTGAAGAAGGGATTTGTGTAACGACAGCACATATATGGTGCGTACACCTTGCCAGGTACTGTTCAAAACACTTGCAAAGGGTAAAGAGCAGGATTAGACGGCCACACTGGCTTCTTTAATATTTGATGGTTCTGAGAAAGTGATTTTTTCTTTTTTCTAGCTAACATCTGTCCCTTTCTTTTTCTTTTTTTAATTGAAGTATAGTTGATATAAAATCTTATATTTGTTTCAAGTATACAACACAATGATTCAACAGTTACCATATTATTAAATACTCACTGAGGAAGTGATTTTTAAAAACCCTTTCTTTAGCTAACACACTAAGACATTGCTATTTTTTTCTCTTAATAATTCCATTTTCATGCCTATAAATGAGCATTTTTGAATGAAATGATGCACTTAAGTAGCTTAAAAATGTTATACATTCAAGATCTATTTTTAGGGAGGGGAGGGTCAGAGTTTCTGTTGCTTTCTACATCATCAATCATAGATTAAGATTTTTATAAAATGGGCAAGAATGAGAGTATTGACTCTGAAACCAGACTACCTGCTTCCCAACTCTACCACTTAAGCTGTACGTGCTTCTGTGCCTCGTTTCTTCAACTTTAAAGTGGGGATAATAATAGAACCACTTTATAGGACTGTTTTGAGAATGAAATGACTTGTTCCATGTAAACCACTTAGAATGGTGCTGGGCACATAGTAAGCATTTCTTACTTTGCTTTAAGTTCTTTAAACTCTGTTTTCTTCCAATGGCTGTCATTAATGATACCGGTTTTCATTTTTCCATTCATGCATTTATGCATTCATCCCACACATGTTTGTATTGAGTGTCTTATGTGGTCCAGTACTCTGCTAGGAGCTGAGGATTTAGTTGTGGACATGCAGACGTGGTCTTTGACTTCATGAAGTTTATAATGTAGCTGATTTTAATGTAGACCATATCAAAACCAGGGAAGGATATTTGTCAGTATCTCAGCTAGCAACTTACCAATAATGCTTATTAAGGATAATAAACAGCATGCCCTGAACTTTAATTCTAGTCAAAGCTTCTGTGGTCCTTAATTTTACTAAAATTGTGTACATCTATGGTTTCTCTGTGTGTGTGTTTTGTTTCTTTAAGAAAGTTTGCAATCATGAGACTGATGAGATAGCAGAAGGCAGGGGTGACTACTCAATCTCTTTGTGACATCCAATCTCTTTGGTTATTATTGTTGTTGTTTTGTTTTGTTTTCTCTAGTTGTTATTATTATTATTATACTGGTAGGTGAAAATAGGCCAGTAAATTGGAAACTGGAATGCTTGGGTTCTGTAACTTTCTCCTTACTGGTGGAGTTCTACCAGCAGATACTGCTCATTATAAGCTATCAAGTGAACCACTGTGATCTATCAACAGTGAAAGATATGTGAGTAATGATGAGAACATTGGAGTTTATAGCGTCTTGGTTAACCAAAGTCTTCAGCAAGCTCTCCAAGGGCAAGCTTCTTTTTGGTAGACACCGAATCCTTTCCCACACTTTAAAACACTGTGGAGTCTTTAAACTATTATTGGCAAGTTGAGGGATTTTTGAGGTCTTCTCAAAAAATGTTACATGCTGTTAATTGAACTGTCCTCTGTTAACACTTTAAGTAGAATAAATAGGCTTACGGTCCTGGGATTTGAGCTTGGAATTTCTTGGACTTGTGTAAATATTAAAGCAGCTACTCAGATCATAGAGCCATTTCCTTTGTATTCCGAGTTGAAATTGGAAGCTCAGCTCCTCACATGCCTTGGCAAGTCCTTCTTCTCTGTAATTAACACATTCAGTTTAACACCAGTTAATCAAATGTCATATTACTTTCTCTGCTATAACTTTGTGTTGCTACATACCATGAACATGTGTGCTTAACATTAAATTTGAACTAACGTGTTGTTTCTGAAAGGGTGTTTTCCTCTTCTTCCCCCATTTCTTCAGTGAAACCATGATTTTGTGACAAAATAACTATGACAAACCTGTGATTTTCATTAACAATTTTAGTAACATTCTTTCTTAATTATAAGTAAAGAGTGAGTGGGTCCAAGAATTTATCTACCGATTTCAAAATTTCAGCTACACCCTTGTATTTATGTTTGCTCAGACCAGTTGGATTCTTTAAGGTCTTGAAAGAAACACTTTTTCTTTTGATTAGTAACAGTGTATCAGACTTGTTAAATGTAGTCGGTCAGGGAGATACACCCAATCCAAATGTACATAAAGGGTCTTTTAATTTAAAAAAATTTTGTTGTGGTAAAATATATATAATATAAATTTTCCCATTTTAACCATTTTTATGTATGCAGTTCAGTGGCATTAGGACTTTCAAATTGTTGTGCAACCATTATTACCACTATGAATCTCCAGAAGTTTTTCATCTTCCCAAACTGAAACTCTGTACGCATTAAAACAGCAGCTCCCCACCAACTCTTTCCTCTTCCCTCAGCTCCTGTCAGCACTGTTCTCCTTTCTAGCCCATGGATATATGCCCACCCTAAGAACTTCCCTTAAGTGGAATCATACTGTATTTATGCTTTTGTATCTGGTTTTATTTCACTTAACCTGACGTCTTCAAGGTTCATGCATGTGGTAGTGTGTGTCAAAATTTATTTTTAAGACTGAATAATATTCCATTATATACATAATCATATTTTGTTTATTCATTCATCTGTGAATGGACATGTGGCTTGCTTCACCTTTTGGCTATTTCAAATAGTGCTGCTCTGAACATGGGTCTACAAATACAACTATGTTTGGGTCCATCTTTTAATTCTTTTATATATACCCAAGTATATACCAGAAATAGAATTTTAGGGGCAGGTGTTAATATTATTTATAATTTTTTGAGGGTACATAGCAGGTGTACCATTTTTTACACTCTGACCAACAGTGCTAAATGTTCTAATTTCTCCTCATCCTCACCAACACTTGTATTTTTTTCACAGTTGTTCTAATGAGTATGTGTTTATGTTTAAAAAAAACATTGGTGTGCTCTTGTTGCTTTCCTTATGAAGACCCAAAAGATATAAAATTAAATATTTTTTGTTGGATATATGCAAAAACATTTCCTAATTATGCATCCCATTTTAAAGTTAACTTCAAATATAGTATTTTAATAAATAACACATTTTAAGTGTAACAGAATAGTAGACACATTGAATAAAATGTCTGCAAGTGGAGGAAAGATGGACAGTGCAAGATCTCCAAACTGAACTAGAAAACTCTTCCCATCTGGTATTTGAAATGCACCAATTACTGTATGGTGTTTCTGGGTGCTTTTCAAAACACATGAAAGATGTGATGATGGTGAAACTTTGTAACTCACATTAAATAAAAAGGGAAAAAGTGCTTCATAGCATGCCTTTTTTTGGAAGTCAGAATATATAAGACAATGTTTGTTTTTATGAGCTATAATTAAAACTCCATAGCTTTGGTTTTACAAATACATTCAGTATATGACAACACATTCCTATGTTTATATTCTTTTTTCCCTCGGGCTTTTCACCGTTTTCAAGGTTCATTACCCTGACCTGAACTCCCAGTTTTGCCCTGGTAGAAAGTGGATTACTTCATTAGCAAGCCAGAAGTGCCAGGTGAAAATCTATCTAACATCTACCTCTCCAGAACAAATATGCCCAGGTTACTAGTAATATACACATGTGGTATCGTTTTTCCATTATTTGGAACATACAGAACTAAATTAATAACAGTTCTTACAAGACCCTGGGGGTTTGTGTAAAAGAATTTTGATCTCCTTAGGAAGGGCTCACCAGTACTCCCAGGAGAGATGCACTTGACTTTTGACCTCTTTTCAAAGGCACCTGTGTGAGCTTTTAAAATCCACTACCACCAATTATCCACTTTCAACCTGAAGTGTTTAAACCCAGGGCCACATTAACTGAGCTTAGCACATAGCCATGTCATTGTAGACTTCCTGATGTGAGGCGATGTCTTGACATAGTTAAAAGGGAGTTTAGGGATGGGCCATGAGATTAATCAGGTCCTCCTACTGACAGCTTCAAACAAAGAAGCCTTTTAGCCACCTGGTTTGCGTCTCTCACACCTGCATTCAGATTGCTGGGACAAAGCTTTGCACCATTGCCTTGATCCCACTCTTTTCAGGTACTTGTTTGTGGCTACACTGCTTTGCTTAATGGCTCTTTTGAAGACAGCATAGAAGATGCAAATAAACAGCTTCCTCTTTCAGGAAAAGCAGTGCTAGCAGAATTGTAGCCATTTAGTAAATCAGTTCATAATGGATTTATGAAATACTATGCACAGTTCTTGATGAATTTTGGAAAGGAGGCCACAGCTCACAGTATATTGGAGTTACATATGTAATTCTTTCTTCTGCTATCATTTTCTTGGAAATTTAAACCTGGATGAATATGGATTTCTCTTTTCTTGCTTCATACCATTGTAGTTGATTTCTTTAGCAGTAAAAAACAGGGGCTTTTGTTTTAGTGTCTGAGCTTATTAAATTTAATACTTTTATTTTTTCTTAAGGTGCAGAAGACTTTAGCATGGTAGTACTGTTGTTCCAGCATGCCAGGATATTCACTCTATGAAACTGAGAATCCAGTTGTCTAGCACAGCCCTCCAGCCTTCCCATGCTGCAGAGTTTCAACAAGAGCCAGTGTCTGCATTGTTCGCTGTAACCAAGAAATGCAGAAATATTAGAGGCCTAGTTGAGTTCATATTCTAGGCCTGGTTTAAATCACTGATGTTGTAAGATCTGGCCATGAACTAAAATAAAATTCCAAATGTGTTCTGGTTCTAGTTTTTGATATATATATTTGTCTGAAATGTAAAACCATACAGAATCTCTTGATTGCACAATGCAGCATGGTTCCAGGGCCATGCTAATAATTTATCCCAGTTTAGCCTTAACAGAGTTATGCAATGCCTATTTCAAATATACTTGTCCAAGCCATTTGATCTTAAGGTTCAAGAGTCACTTTGCTGAATCAAGAGTAAGGTCTACTTTCCGGTATGTGTTTGACAAGTAAGACAACCTGCTCCTCTCCTATGGAGAACTGGATTTCTTTACATTTCTTCTTCAACTGTTTTAACTGCTTTTATTTCCCTTATAGCTAACTTGGTGCTGTATCAGTTGTAACTGTAGTATTAATAATAGTGACAACAGCATCAGAAATAACAGCAACAAAGAATATATTTCATTGTGGACTATGTGCCAGGTACCAGCCTAGGAATTTTTTGTATTTTTGTTCCTGTACTTCTTTAAATAGCTCTATAAGAGAAATACAATATCCAGTTTAATTATGAGAAAACTGAGGCTCAGAGAAGAAAGGAACTTGTGCAAAGTCATAAACCTCTTAAGTAGTAGAGCCAGAGTTTCAACCCTGGCACTTTGATTCTACTCTCAAGAGTACTATTAAAAAAAGGTCCACATTTTGCTAATTTTTGAAAATGAAAACTAGCTTATCTACATTTTACATTTAAGAAATTAGTAGAACAAGTTCAAACTGCTAGAAAAGCAGGTGCAAGAGTTTTGAAAATATTCCTTTCTCTTCTTGATTTTTTTTTTCTTTAATAGGAGATAATATGAAGTGTGGAAACAGGGATGTGAAGTTCCCCTCCAAGACACCTATACCCTTGATAATAATGAAATGTTCTTTTCTAATGCAGTGTACTTGAATTAATAGAAGTAAAAAGTTCATTTCCTTTCCATTTATTTTGGAAACACAGTGTTTTAGGTAACCTTTTTTTGGAGCATAGGTGAGGTTATCAGAAAGGTTGCCAGAGTGATGTTTACAGATTTATGATGGCTATTTATCATGTCATTTTGGTGATCTAGCTTGACTTGCAGATAAGGTCTCCCATCTCAGTAATTGTGAGGCATTTCTGTACCATATGCGGAAGGCTGCTGAAAAGAAGTAAGTTTGGTTCATATGTGTGAATGTCAGTCTGTTTTCAATCTTCAGGCTTGGGCCGGGCTCTTTCTGCCTCTCTTTCACAAAGGAAATGTAGTGGGAAAGGAAAACTCGGTAATAAACAGGTGCACCAATTCAGACCTGCAGCCCCCTGAGTTATTTAACAGATTTGCCTTGTAACATTCTGCATGGAGTTTTTTGGCAACACACATGGGTATCAAATGGACACTGTAGAGGTTCCAAGAGGGGACACACACCACTGCCACCAAAATGATGCTCCATAGAAGCAGGGAGACCATCGTCGTGTCAGTGTCACCACAGACTGGAACTGCCATCAGGGCTATTCTCCCGACTCCTTCTTGGCCTGCCACACCCACCTCCATCAGCAAATTAAGACACCACCAAGAAGGGATTTTAGAAACCAGAGCTGGAAAGACCTCTATGTCAAGTCCTCCATTTCTTTGTCAAGCCTGGATCAACCTCCCCATCCCCTGAGCCTGTTCTAGTTTTTCCTCAACTTAAAATGTCTCAGGCCTAAGTTTTCCTTTCTTACCTTTATCCCATTACTTCTAGTTACACCCTCTTTTGTCATGCCAACTAATTCCCTTCTGTCCTTTGGAGACAATTATATCATCTTTAGTCCCTCCTTGGATTTCATTCTTTTATTTTCTTCCCTCATAAATCAACCCCTCTGACCATTCAGTAATTCTTTTGACTTGCTCTGAACTCTACACGCTGTGCATCTTTCTCACTGTGAAGCCTGACAGCTTGGATGGATCCTCCTGAGTGTGGTCCCACCTGAGTAAGGGGGCCAGCATTAACTCTCTTTCTTAACGTGGGCTACTTTTGCCTGGACCTTCAAAAAGCACTATATGAGTTTACTTTAGCTATGACATTGCCTTTGTAGAGAAAATTTTTATTTATTTATTTGTAAACTTTCATCTGTGCCTGGGAGCATATTACTCTGTCAGCACTGTCCAATAGAAATCAAATGTGAGCCACACGTGTAATTTTAAATTTTCTAGTAGTCACATTAAGAAAAATAAAAAGACACATGGGGAAATTAATTTTAATAATATTTAACTTCATTTTTCAAAATTATCATTGTATTATGTAATCAATACTAAAAATTATTAATGGGCTATTTAAATCCTTTTTTCCTACTAAATCTTGGAAATCGTGTGTGTTTTACACCTACAGCATATCTCAATTCTGACAGCATATCTCAATTCTGACACTATAAAGTAATCAGATATACAGTACTAACTATATTTAGATTTCATAAAATTCACTGTTGAAGAATACCAGTTGTTGAATACATTGATTGGTATTGTTCAATGTACTGTCAATGAATGAATACAATATATTGTTGAGAACAATACCAAGTTGTTTTGAATATATGTGAAAGTTCTCCAATAATAATGTTTTTAAGTTTAAATTTTAACTAATTCAAATGAAGTGAAGTGCAAATTCAGTTCCTCAGTTGCACTAGCCACATTTCAAGCGCTCAATGTGGCTAGTGGCTACCATTTTGGACGTCACTCCTCTAAATCTGAATAATTCTAAGTGCTTCTAACTCTCATATAGCTCAATATCCATTTCCTCAAAATGAATCTTACCTTTTGGATTCTTGATCACAGGAACCCTCTTGGGAGAGGGAGTATTATTTTTGCTTTCCCCTTTGAATTTTGATGAGGTATCCACTTTGCTGAAGGTTTTTGTAATAGAAATCTTTATGTTAGGATGCAGTGAGTGGTACAGTTTTTAAATGCGTTTACGTACTACGAAATTAACACACCATCATGAAAGGGTCTTAGAAATCAGAAAAGAAAAAACCTTTGAAACATGTAGTCTTGGAAATAATTGTCAGGCCATGGCTTTATACTGAAATACAAATGTTCTTTCTTTACTTTGTCATAGAAATGCCAGTGAAGCTTATAGAATAAATTAAGTTGCCTCATAGGCTTTATCAATATTTGTGTAGCTTAGGCCGAGGACTCTAAACAAATCTTTTGCATTGCACACTTAGTAACCTAATAATTCAGATTGTGTTGTAGGACTTCTAATCATGAAGGGTAAGCCTCAAGCATTCCAGGCAGTATCATTTCAAACATATGCTTTAGAAGAGAAGTAACTTAAAGTGGTGGAGATTCCCAGTGACCCCAAAGGTTGCATCTTGAAATTTGCAATATAAAGAGAAGAGGCTGTCTCAAAAAGCAGGACTCAAATGATCTGGAGAGGCTTAATAAATTTGGGTTGATTAATACTATCAACATAATAGCTGGTTAATGCTTTATTCAAAAGGATTCCTTCCCCTGAACCTGGGTCTGTCTTTTTCAGAAGACATTTATCTGATTCAAAATGCAGGAAATTTTTAGCTTTTCAATTTTCTTAATTACTATTTCCCAGCTTCCTCATCCCCCAATCTTTTTTTCTCTGCCCTTGCATGCAAATCTCCCTTCTTCCCATTACACAAGTACATACATTGCAAACACTTTTCCTGAATTGTATTTTATTAGTTTTCTTTGCAGTTCTATGGCTCCTGTGGTCTCTAGTTTATCCTCCTGCTTCACATTTTAAGTTTTTATACTGGCATTCAAAATATTTCACAAGGTTGTTTTGATTCAAGCTCAACATACTACAATAAAAGGAAAATAAGGGGAGAAGGTAGCCAAAGGTTACACAGATTAATTTTGTTTGGAGGTCTGTATAAATGCATTTTTCAGTGCTTTGCACTATTGTAAAGTAGTTTGTAACATTCAAAGGGGGAGTTGAACAGGAAGAAGTTTGTATTACATGGACACCTCATTATCTCTGAGTTTTTCAGTTTGGAACACTTCAGATTTCTTCAAGAAAAACCAGTTTTATTGCGCATCTCTCCCATCCCTCTTAACTCCTCCAACTCAATTTCTCCTCTCTCACTTCCTGCTGTGGTCCTGAAATAATGTGTTTCAGCTAATAACAATATACTTTGTATCTCTTTGATGTTACATAGTTGTGAAATTACCTTAAAGACATTGTCTCATTTCCAATTCACAGCAATCTTTGAGGAGGGGCAGATATGTTTATTTCTATTTGTTAGATAAGAAATGGACACCTAGCCCTCAATTCCCCTACCTGAAGACACCCAATTTAACCATATTCCCAAATCTTTTGATAACAAGCCCACTCACTTTTTCATCCATCCATTCACCCATAATCTTTCTCCAAATGATCTGAGATGACTGCTTTCCAACCATACAGTCTTTACTGCTACCAAAAAGACCACATTCCCATTTTATACAGTAATCTTATAGTATAACCCCCACAATCCAGCCTAGGGATGAGCCTAGCAAATATCCATTTTACTAGGCTATCACTTGCAGGGACCTGCTAAATTTTTTTTTTGGTAGATATGGGTGAATTTCATTCTCTACTGAATTAGTTTATCCAAATCTTTTTCGAGATGTCAAAAAATGTGGTTTTTCTTAGTCACTGCTAGTAAATTTTCTCTGTTTAATTCAATATCAGTGTCTGGGTACACTTACATTATACCTAGAAACAGTATAAGTATTCTGTTGATAGAAGTAATCAACACAAATTTATTAAGCCTCTCCCAATTGTGTGAGTCTGCTTTAGTTCTACCCATGAGCAGCCCAAATTTATGTTGATCATCACTTAATAGGTCATCCCTTTGTATGTACTTCCATTTTAGTGCAGTGGATCACATATTTTAAATTAAATTTCTGTTACCCTGACATTTATGTAAAATACGGAACAAAATTTTTAGTTTGAGCCTAAATCCTGTTGTTGTCATTACTGAAGATAAAAACACATAACAAACTAGGAATAAAAGAGAATTTTCTTAATTTGATGATAAATATCTACAAAGAGCCTATAGCTAATACCATGTGCAATGGTGAAAGACTGTTTGCTCTTCTCAGTTCTATTCACAATTGTATTAGACTATCTATTAAGGGCAATTTTAAAAGGAAAGAAATAAAAGGCATCCAAAGTCAGACAAAAGAAGTAAAACTGTATCTGTTCACAAATGACTTGATTTGTATATAGCAAATTCTAAGGAATGAAAAAGAAAAGCAAATAGAACTAACAAATAAGCTCAACAAGTTTGTAAGACATAAAATCGCTGTTTAAAAAATCAATCAAATTTCAATACAATAGCAATGAACAATCTGAATATGTTGGGAAACAAATTTCATTTATAATATCATCAAAAGGAATAAAATACTTGGGTAGAAATTTAACAGAAGAAGTATAAAAATTTTATTCTAAGAAATATAAAAAACATTGTTGAAAAAAATCAAAGGCGGCCAAAATAAATAGAAAGACATACCATGTTCATGGGATGGAAGATTTAATATTATTAAGGTGGCAATGCTCCCTAAATTGATATACAGATCATCTTAATCCCTACTAAAATTCCAGCTGGGTTTTTGCAGAAATTAACAAGTTGATGCTAAAATTCATACAGAAATTAAAGGGACCCAAAATAGCTA